>NC_139389.1:84113750-86687500 GCF_054392235.1 Sus scrofa
GTGGTCCCTGCAGACAGAAGCTGTCAGCACAGCCCTGCTGGAATGCTAGAGGTGAATGCCAAGTTGCCTAGGTTAAAATGTGGTGCTTCTGTGAAGCAGTAAACCAACTCAAGCGTGTGGCACACTCACACCTATCTTGTAGTGCTCTCCACCCCCCCAGCTCTAAAGTGAGCCTGAATCAAAGGCTCATAAGATTGGTCTTCCACGGCTTGGGGCAAAGGCCTGGGGTTTCTGACATACGTGGGTCCAAAAGCCTCTAAATCTGGTCCACCCTACTTACTGTCAGGGTCAACACCAGGGGGATGAAGGGATGGAAATGATCTCGGGTGTTTTGCCCTAAACCAGACTCTACGGGGGGGATGGCTTAAGGCATCCAATTTTCAACTGGGAACAAAAATCAAAGTCTGTGAAAGAACATGAAAAAATCTGAAAACTGAGTAGCTAAAGAGGGCAGAGTCTTCCCTAGGACTGCACCTGTTCTTCCCCCAATGCTCTAGCCCCTGGACTTATAGAAGCACGCAAAAACCAAGAAAGCCAGTTATTCCAGCGCCAGTGGCACCCACCTACTTAATTCCTTCTATTTGTTCCTTCATCACTTTCAGGGCTTCTAGACCTGATCACTGATTCCCCAAATCTTCACCACCCTGGTCTGTTTTAAGACATATTGCACAGAAGTTCCCACTGCACAGTAGGTTAAAGGATTTGGTGTTGCCACAGCTGCAGTGTAGATCGTAGCTGTGGTTTGGATTCAATCCCTGGCCCAGGAATTTCCATTTGCCATGAGAGCAGCCATCAAAAAACAGAGAGAGAGAGACATCCCCTCATGTAATCACTCATTCCTGTATAGATATTCACATCTGAAATACAGAGCTCTGTGTATTCAATTGCAACAATGAAACAAACAAGCCTACCATCAGAAACAGCAGCAGAACCATGTAGAGGGAGCTACACAGATACACACAAATGCCAGCAAGGATAGGCTCCACCAGCATATAGGCACAAGGGCCCCGGCCCACATCCATCAACTACACTCCTGTAAGTAGAAACATCCGCCAATACCATGGTAATTTTCTTCACACAACAGTAGGTAAGAAAAGCTTATAAACAGAGACTTGTAACCAGTGTCAAGAACCATGACCAAATGTTGAAGGTGAATCCGTGGGAAGGACCTTAACTTCCTCTGGAGTGGGATGCTAGGGAGGGGAAGGAGGTAAAAGAGAAACCAGGAAGATACTCTTGGGGATAAACTAGGCTGGTAACCCTGTGTTACAGGAAGGGCCAGGTATTGGGGAGCAACTAATGCCAAGCTTGTAAGCCCTGAGGATGTCACTCCTAGAGGACTGAGGAAGGAAGAAATTCCCAATTGCAAGAAAGCTCTGGCTACAACCCAAAAGGCTGCAGGCCTAGCCTCAGAGGTCTACGGATTATAGGTGGATACACTGTGAAAAGATCAGATGAAAGAAAAGTGGGAGGGGACATTTGCAGAAGACTTAGACCATGGCTCCTTAAAATTAGGGGAAAGAGGAATTCCCGTCGTGGTGCAGTGGTTAACGAATCCGACTAGGAACCATGAGGTTGCAGGTTCGGTCCCTGCCCTTGCTCAGTGGGTTAACGATCTTGCGTTTGCCGTGAGCTGTGGTGTAGGTCGCAGACGCGGCTTGGATCCCGCGTTGCTGTGGCTCTGGCATAGGCCAGAGGCTACAGCTCCGATTCGACCCCTAGCCTGGGAACCTCCATGTGCTGCGGGAGCGGCCCTAGAAATGACAAAAAAAAAAAAAAGGAAGTTAGGGGAAAGATAGGAAGTGATCCCTAGGGAGAGCCTCCCAGGGAAAGACATCAACTTCCAGAAGAATATAACATTGAGGGAGGACCCACCCCCTCATTCTCCTTCATAGAAAGAATCCCCATAGCCCTTTGGACAAAGGAGAGACAAGAGGTCAATGGCATTATTCCTGGACAGCAGTCTGAGCCTCGTGTATCTTACAGCTCCCAGCCGCAGAGAGGAGGCTGGCTAGAAGCTAACCAGGTAGCAGGTTGATTAGGTGAAACAGGAAGACGGCGAGGGGGAAAGGTGACTGGGATTGACTCATGATTGTAACCCAGCCATACACACTCTTAAACAGTGGCTAAGACTGGACAGGTTGTCGGCAGGAGCCCAGCACCCTCCACGTCTATAGTCCTTTCCTGACATCCCACCCCCGTGAGGTCTGCCCCACTGGCCTGGCCTCTGTTGCGCTCGCTCCTGGAGCCTGCCCAGCGCACAAACCACAGCACCGCCTCCAACTCGCCAAGCATCGATTCTTCTGTGCTAAGTCCTGCCAGGGAGAAGCATAGCTCTAACGAGTCAAATCTGCCTGATTTGACTTCATAATCTCTCCTTTTCCTCCTGCTGCCCCCACCTAAAACCCACACCCACACACCCCACAACTCTTACATGCCATGCATGACAGCATAAGGACATGGACACAGTTGGGGGGGAAGAAGATGCAAAAGGCGTGGGACATCCAGCAAGGTGAACTGTCCTACAGGGTGACTGCCATCTCTTAGAACAGTGTTTCTCAAAGCATCGCAGTCACCTGAGTGCTAGCTTAAAATGCACATTCCTGGACCACATGGCAGACCAACTCAATCAGAAGTTCCTGAAGTGATTCTGTGCTCTCTGGAGTCTGAGAACCACTGATTTAGACCTCTCAGCCTGGTATACATCTGTGGCCTGCCCCCCAACCCTCCAGCACCCAAGCCCAAACCTGCTACACCTGGACCTGCCATACAGGGTGCTAGCATCACCTCAGATTGTCTTCATTACCCTGACATTTGGAAATCTGACTGTGTCTTCTGCTTCTGGTGGCTACTCACAAACGAGAAAAGTTACAAGCATTGCTCACTCACCCCTTTGCCTGAAGGCCACCCTGTTTTCTCCTCTGCTGTGGAAACCACTTTGCTTCTTCTGAAGCTGCCTCCACTTCGAGGGATGCTGAAATCAGAACTCCTCCAGCCCGGGCAATAGCTTCACTCCCCTCTGGGCAAGTCCTACTCCCATCAGAGCCACCCAGCCTTTCCCAGCATCACCCAGAGCCACCAATTCTTCCACCCAAAGACCTTCCTAGTCCCTGACCCACAGCCTCTGGCTACCCAGGAAGCAATGAGAGCCCAACCTGCTAGAAGTTCCTCCACAAGGAGGCCTGAGGTCCAGTCTAGGCAAGACTGCCAACGGCACTGCGTCTAGAGATGTAGGGCCAGTCTGTGTTACCAGCTGCAGGCGTTCTGCTCCTGGGGGCCTACCTTTCTAACAGGGAGGACACATTGCTGATCCGTGGTCTCTCTTCCTGGGGTGGATTTCAAAGAGGGAAATCTGTCCCCTCCATGAGCCATGGAGAAATTCCTAAACCCCAGTTCTCCTTGGATGGTCTTTCTGGAAGGGCAAGTCCAAGGCACCTTTGTCTTCCCAACACCTGCCTGTAGCTCAAGGCCTAGAGCACCTCTCTCTTTCTAGGACTGTTATTGAATATGGGCCTTTTAACAAGGGAGAAAGAACCAGTTTGACTCAACCCATAGCTCAGCCAATCACAAGGCACAGGGCAGAATGAAATACACACAGGCACCAACCACCCCACAGCAAGGCCTGAGGGGCTCCCCTGCTCCTTCCCTTCCAGTCTCTTCCAGCACCATCTTTGTGATGACACAGCCGGTTGGCCTCTCTCCAGCATCTCATTTCACCCTCCTAGGATTTTTTTTTTCTGGCTTTGCTGCCCAGAGAGGGCATTGGCCTGGAGTGTTGGGTGTGACTTTCGAATGTGTCCTTGTCTCCCTGGGCTCCAGCTTCCCTTGGAATTCTGCCCAAATACTCAGTGTCACCATCTAAATCCCTTTCTTGGGAACGGCGGGGATAGGAGGGTGGTGTCTGGTTGGGAGGAAGGTGGGTTGGGGTTGGCATGTAGCCCCATTGTTGAAGGTGTCCTCATGCCACTCCCCAGGAGGGCTCCGCCCGGTGCCCAACACACCTGTGTGCGCCAACCCCCTCTCACCGCCACCAAGTGGCAGTCGTGAGCACGTCTGGCGGCTTTGGGTTTGCCGCAGTGCCAGGATCTGAGACATCGTTCACGTGCCAGTGCAGCGCTGCCAAGCGTGGCGGCATCTAGTTGGTTGGGTGCCAAGCGGTAGGACCCAGGTGGCGATAGCGATGAAAGAGGGCTGGGGGGGGAGGGGGAGGAGGAGAGGGCACCAGGGAGAACACCAGACACCTCACTTGTTAGAGTGGAGAGTCCAAAGGGGATCCACAGAAAGGGGCCCTTCCCATTCCAGATCCCAGCTCCGCAAGCAAGCCCGGCCCTCCCCCGCCACGCCCGCACAGTCACATATACAGACCAGGCAAGAGGATTTGGCCATCTTTAGCAGGAAACTGGCTGGGGGCCAGGCAGGACTGCCAGCCTCTCCATCCTCCTTCCTTGGGGTCTTGGCAATGGTGTGCTTTCTCCTTTGTGTCCTCACGCCTCTCTCCGTCTGTCGCTCTACTCCCCACGCCTAAGAGGGAACGGGAAGGAGGTCCTGGCAGAAAAAAGTCTGTTCTCCCAAACAACTCACATGCACACACACATGTACACGCACACGCACACACCCAACATCTTACCTCCTCCCTTCTCACTCCTGGCACAACAAGCCTCTCAACCAGATTGGCAAGAGCATTGCCACCCTCCCCCACTCCACACAACACCAGAGCCTGTCCCAGGCTCCCTGGGTGGTGCCAGCACCCACCCACCTCATGCCGGGTCCCGTTGCCTCTTCGGTGCTCTGACAAAGGGCTGGTCTGCCAGCCCAAGGAGCTCTCCCTGGAGAGTGGGGCATCACCTCTCCTCTTGGCTCTTAGATGCTCTCTTGGCACTTCCCTGGCTACCCTCTCCACCACTTTACTTTCCCAGACTGGAAGAAGACTACCTCCTAGTCCAACCATTTCGCAGAGCGGAGCTCTAGAGGGACGGCAACATCAGCAACACATCCTTGCCCCTCCTCTCTGCCTCCTGGGGCCCATTCCCACGGCCCCAGCCTGACAGATGTGATGCCAATGGTCCTCGGGTACCGAGACTTCCTCCCAGAGCACCAGGGCTCCTGCCGCTGCCCCCTCCCCATTCGCCTCCTTCCATCTTCACGGGCACAAGGGTGGCAGCTGCAGTGCCAATGCCTGTAAGCAGGCAGCGTGAAGCAACTCAAGCACCCTCTTCTGTCCTCCCAGGCCCCAGACCTCGCTCCTCCTTCCTCCACTCCATCCCTCTGTCCTTCTGGTTGGACACTAGATTGGCAACCGCAGTGCCAACCCCCACCCATGCCCAGGAGGCTCACATACAGCACGCGCTTATGCGTCCATGTACATGCGCGCACATACACACATACACACACACACATACACACACACGGCCCCATGAGTGCCAGGCAGCGGTGGCAGACACACAGCAATGCATAGTGACTGGTATACCCGAGGAGGCAGCCAGATTCGGCACCTGATCCAGCACCCATTTGGGATTGGGTGGGTAGGCGGGCGGGCAGGCGGGCGGAGGGGTGATGGAGGCAGACGATGGCCCTAGGTTGGCAGCCGATGGAGCTGGGAGAATGGAGGGAACAGATGCTCTTTGCCCAGCCTCCCTCCCTCTCTCTCCGAGATCAGTGCCAAGCTGGGGGGATGGGGAGAGGCAGGATGGGGGAAGGGTGGCATTTGGAAGCTGGCAGGCGGGGGGAGCTGGGTCCGCCCAGGCTGGGCAGTGCCGGCACTGGCTGCCGCCTCTCCACTCTGCCATCTGTCTCGCTTCTCTCCCCACCCCCTTTCTCTCTCTTTCTCTCCCTCTCCTTCATCCACAGCAAAACGAAAAGAGGAAAACAGGGTCCTCATTCCGCCCACCCCCAACCTCTGCCGGACCCCTCTCCTCCCCTCACAACTCACCACACCACACCACCACCAAGCCATCTGTGCTCTCTCCTCCTGGCTCGGTCACCTTCTTTCCTTCGCCTTCGCCCTCACACCAAAATGGGTGCAATGTTTTTAAAAAATAGATACCTATATATTTTACAAGGCAACTTAAAAGGATAACTATTTTCTTTGGGAATGTCCTGTCCTTCTGAGTCTGGGTCCTCGGTGCCACTGTTTATGGCAGGCAGCGGGAGGGGACCCTGTCCTCAGCTGGTGCCCATGAATCCCATGCCAGGGAGGAGGGGTGGCTGGGGTGGGGTGGGGGTGGGGTGGGGTATCGGGAGAGCTCTCTTCTCTCTGCGCCTGTGGTGGTTTCTTTTTTTTTCTCCTCTTCCACTTCCGGAGCAGATTCAAATAGATCTAGAGCCTTCCCCACCCCCAGTTCCCAGGGCCCCTGTGCCCTTCTCTCCCTGCTTTTGATTTTATTCCTCGATCACCCTTTCCTTTTTTGTGTGTGTGTGTGTACGTGTGCGTGCGCGTGAGTGTTTGCATCCATGGCGGTGGGCACCGTGCCAGCCACCGCACAGCCATCTGCGATGCCTTCTGCAGCCTCCGCTATTTCTCCCTGCCACATCCAGCCCCCAACCCCCCTGCACCCCAGCTCCCCACCCCCAGTCCCCAATCATTAATTAGCTACTGAATTAATTAAATCGTGAATGCTAATTAACATTCCTAAAGGGCAGGCTGCCATCCTGGGGGGGGGCACAGAGGGAGTGTGAAGAGGAGATTGGGATGGGGGAGGAGGAAGGAGAGCCAGTCTGCTTAGGAGAACAGGGTGGGGGGTCGGAAAGAACCCCAAAGAAGGATGAAGGTGAAAGAGGGCAGAGTGACGAGACAGTGGCAGGGAATATGGGGTGTAAAAACCCCCCGAGTCCAAGTGAGAGCAAGCCAGCCTTTCCTACCCAAATGAGACACAGCCGATTTCCTCATCCCCAGCCTGGAGAAGTATATATTCCTAGGGTGGGGGCCTCTGGCAGCTTTTTCCTGTCTCTTAGAGAAACCAGACCCAAACCAGAGTCAACAGTTACTATCTGTCCATCCAGCTACAATACCCTCCCACCAGCTCATGAAGACCAGACTTGGGGCTCAGAGGAGCCCTCTTGCCTTGGCCTTCGTGACAAAAGATGGTCTGTCTTTAGGATTCCAGAATAGGAAAAGTGGACACTTCTGCTCACCTTGAAGGTCAAGAATTTGGGGAAAAGTGAGTAAGGGTATCTAACTTTGAGTTGTGTTTTTTTTTGTTGTTGTTGTTTTTGTTTTTCCCTTGTCTTTTTAGGGCCACACTCGTGGCATATGGAGGTTCCCAGTCTAGGGGTCTAATTGGAGCTGTTGCTGCTGGCCTACACCACAGCAACACCAGATCCCAGCTGCATCTGTGACCTACACCACAGCTCACGGCAACGCCAGATCCTTAACCCACTGAGCGAGGCCAGGAATTAAACCCACAACCTCATGGTTCCTAGGCGGATTCACTTCTGCTGTGCCACCACAGGAACTCCGAGTTGTTGTTTTTAAAGAAAGATCCCAGTATAGTGAAACTGCTTTCTGGGGATGCTCTATGACACTTGAATCTGATGGTGCTCCTCAGAAAAACAGGTCCCACAATAAAAATTATTGGGGAGATACTGTATATTCCCCCTCTTAAGAGATTCAACATGCATAGTGGTGTATTAAAGGCTCTGAGCAGTCCTGTAAAAAAAAAAAAAAACTGTTCAATGCATTTAATCCTGATTCTCAAACTCACTGGTCCATGGAATGGAATGCTCATTTAAGATTTTTCTAATTTAATGAATTTGATTCTACAGAAGCAGACTCATTTTGGGGAAAGCTCTTATCGAGCAATCGGGGTGGTTCTGACCTGGAAGCTGGCAGATGGATGAGCTGGCCCCAGGTATAGCATTCCATAAATAAAAGACAGCATCCAGGCTCTGGCCTTCCAGATGTAATGCTGCAATGTACAAACCCAGCTCATGGCGGAGAAATCACATCGCCTTAGAATCACAGACCTCTATTTTCAGAACTGGAGAGACACTGGAGCGACCATTAAGCTTAATCCCTTCATTTTAGAAGCAACTGAGACTCAGAGAGGTAAAGTGATTCATCCAAGGTCACAGAGTCACGAAGGTCTGAGATTAGGTCTGACACTAGGTCTGAGATTTCTTGACCTCTAGCCTAGCTCCGTTCCTCTATTTTCTGTTGTTAAAACTTCAGGACAAGGCCAGCACGGGTTTATCACAAACATACACTGTTTAAAAGCTTCACCTAGAAGCCTTTTCACTCTGGAACTGGTCTCTTCCACCCTGCCTTGGCCCTGCCTTGGCCCCCATCCCCTCTCTTTGGAGACCTGCAGCATCCACCTGCCTCTGGAGAGCTTACTCCAGTGCGAGTAGGGATGGGGGCAGGAGTTGGTGTTTTACAAAATCTCCCCAAGTGTTCCTGATATCCTGGATTCAGATCACTACCCCTGCCCACCCTTCTAGGTGACCCCCGACCCCACTATATATCATTGGTATCAACCCAAAGCTTCAACTCCCATCACAGCCTCAGTGCCATTCTATGCCTCCTGCTGGATTCCTAGCAACCTTCCCTTTCCTGTCCTTCTCCTTCCGGCATCTGGAGCCCCTAAGGTTGCTTAGACTCTCCATCAGAGTTCTCAAGAAGACAAGCTGTCTTCCACCTGCAGGGACCCACGACTCACGAAACTGAGGAGGCCTGGGAGCCAGGCTCGGAAACCTGCTGGGGGCCCCCGAGCTTCTGAACACCCACCCTCCTGCCTCAGTGTGAGCCCATCTTTTCTAGCTTAGCCCTTTGAGGAGCTGTGGGACAATGGAGACATATGGAGTCCAGCTCATTTCAAAGGTGGAAGAATACTATTAAACTGGTTTTGCTGGAGTTCCCGCTATGGTGCAGTGGGTTAAAGATCCAGTATTGTCTCTGCAGGGGTGGGGGTCTGAGCCTGGCCCAGCACAGTGGGTTAAGGATCTGGCATTGCTGCAGCTGTGGTGTAGGTCACAGCTGCATCTCGGATTCGATCCCTGGTCCAGAAACTCCCATGTGCCATGGGTACAGCCAAAAAAAAATTTGTTTTGCTCTCTGGGTCCAATAGTGTGAGCCAGCCTCCCAGTATACAGACCCCCCACAACTTCACAAGGTAACTCATCATACCATTTTAAAGACAGAATAGCTTTGAAGTACAATTTTGATTTTTTGATGAGATCAGTTGGGAGTTGAAGCTTTGGGTCGATATCAATGATATATACAAACACCCAAATTTCCAGAAATCACAGGGTCCCTTGGAGCACTAATCTAAGAATCTACAAGCACACTGGCTGACCCCATCTTCTCCTTCTTCCCGCGTTCCTGACAGGATGGCCTCTTGTCATGGGGCTCACAGAGACACTTCAGTCCACCTGCTGACTACTCCCCCTGCTGAAGAACTATCTGATAAAGGGGGGATAAAGTGGAGTCAACTACCCCCACCAGGGAGAGCAAGAGGTAAAACCTAGGTGTTTTCACAGGTCGCAATAAAAAAAAAAAAAAAAAAAAAAAAGGCATTTCAGGGCTGCTTTTATTCTTGGGTGGCATATTTGCTAAATTATCCCCTCTCGGTGGTCAGTGAGTGAGGCCAAAGACCAGCTTTCCAGGGTCATGGGTTCCAAGCCAGCTCACTTTCCCTTCTAGAGCCTGTTTTATCTCCCCAACACCCAGGCACCGAACTGCTGTCAGTAGCAGAGGCACTGGGAGCTGCGATATAAATGATGATCATTCTATTATCAAATAACAGTGCCAAGCCTAGCTGTCTCCCTCCAACGGCAGTAACAGAAACGAGCTACCAAATTCAATATTGATAAACTGTATATTGTCTTCTAGGACCATCACTCTGCCTGACAGCCTTCCTCTAAGGCTCTCACCATTAGCACCAAAGAAGAGGGAGACTAGTTAACGATGGCCCCTGGGGGCTGGGACCCTTGGGGAAGATGAAAAGTTCTCTATGCCCACCGCCACAGCCCAACGGGAACCAGCCTATCCTTCATGAGGGTTAATCTCAAACAAAACTTCTCAGAAATATCTAACACTAGTGAGCATGAAGGGGGCCCACCGTCTTGTCCCATCTCTGCCACGCCTTCAGTGCAGCACTGGCCTGCCTGTATTCTGTTAAGAAGGGGACATGCTTCAGCTTCCTCCTGGCACTGACCTTCTCCAACTCCATGTCATGGCATGTCTTTTAGACTATGTCAGATTTCTTTCTGGTCCTGAGCACAAAAATAATTACAGTCGTAGTAGTAAGTTTTCCAGGGGCTTAAGACCCTGAGCCCCAGACTGAAGGACACAACAGACCTGCTCCCTGTGGCAGGGCCTTGGCACTGTGTTCTGTGCTGGCAAGTTTCCCCAGAAAGTGCCTGGCCAGCCCCTTACCTCCCCTTGCTCCTTCTCAGAAGGCCTACCTGACCTCCCATTTATTGTATTTATTTTGCTTTTTAGGGGCACGGCACATGGAAGTTCCCAGACTAGGGGTTGAATCAGAGCTCAGCTGCTGGCCTATGCCACAGCAACAGCAACTCGGGATCCAAGCCACATCCGGCATTGCCATGAGCTGTGGTGTAGGTCACACGTTGCTGTGGCTGTGGCACAGGCTGGTGGCTACAACTCTGATTAGACCCCTCGCCTGGGAACCTCCATATGCACGGGTGGGGCCCTAGAAAAGACAAGACGACCAAAAAAAAAAAAAAGGTTTGTGATAGGGACTATTATACCCATCTTACAAACAGAGAAAATGAGGCAGGAAGCTAATTTTTTTTTTTTTGTCTTTTTGCCTTTTCTAGGGCCACTTCCCGCAGCATATGGAGGTTCCCAGGCTAGGGGTCTAATCGGAGCCATAGCCGCCAGCCTACGCCACAACCACAGCAACGTGGGATCCGAGTTGCATCTGCGACCTACACCACAGCTCATGGCAACACCGGATCCTTAACCCACTGAGCGAGGCCAGGGATCAAACCTGCATCCTCATGGTTCCTAGTCGGATTCATTAACTACTACGACGGGAACTCCCAAGAAGCTAATTATTGACAGAAGAGTTCCAACCAGGCCACCTGGGCTCCAGAGCCCGTTCTCTTAACTGCTTTGCTCGGCCAGCTTTTGGGCCTGGAGATGGGATGGCAATTGCAGCAAGTGACAGATTCAAGGCTAAGTCTCAGAAGAGTGCTGAGACTCATGTCTCTAACCACAAAACCAAGAGCAGAAGGAATTTTAGAAAGTCAGTAGGATTCACACAAACTTTCCACTGGGGTGACTTGAAACCTTGGGAATGAATGATATCATCCAGGGAGAAAAAGCCAAGTGAGAAATGAAGAATAGGGCAGACTCTTTAGATATCTTAACATTAAGAGGTCAGAGATGTTGAGAGGTTGCTTGAGCCAACAGAGGCCAAGGAGGACCAGAGACACGCAAAGACAAATGAGGGCATGTGCGTCACAGAAACCAAGGGAAAAGAGTTTCAAGAAGAAGAGACCAACGGTCAAAATGTTGGGATCAGGTAGGTTTGGGCTGATCTTGCCGACACTCTAATCTATCCCCACTCCACCCTGGCTATTGACACAGAACACTGCTTAGGACCGCTATGCTTCATGATCCCCATTTTAATGCCACTGAAAAACAACAACAATTTATTTATTCATCTTGAAGCTCAGTAGAGAATCGTGCCAGGACAAACTACAGTGCTCCAAGGGACGCCCAGGGCAGGGTCACCTGGAAGTCTCCTGAGGGCCAAGACCCACATCTGAGGAAGGAGCTCATGCAGCAGACCCAGAACCCTGAAAAAGTTTCCAACTCTCTGAGGATAAATCCCTCAAGCCTCAGTTCCCTTGTCTGAAAAATGGTTGTAAAGTGGTCCACGTGGTTGTGTAGAATAATATGAGCTATCCAGCAATCCCACTCTTGGGTATCTATTTGGAGAAAACCCTAGTTTGAAAAGATACATGCTCACTGCAGCACCATTTACAGCAGCCAAGACATGGAAGCAACCTAAATGTCCATTGACAGAGGAGTGGATAAAGAAGATGTGGTACATATATACAGTGGAATATTAGCCATAAAAATAATGAAATAATGCCACTTGCAGTAACATGGATGGACCTAGAGATTATCATACTGAGTGAAGACAGACAGAGAAAGATAAATATCATATGATATAACTTATATGTGGAATCCAATAAAAATGATACGAAAGAACTTATTTATAAAACCGAAAAAAATCACAGATTTCAAAACTAATCTTATGGTCACCATAGGTGAAACCGTTGCAGGGAGAAGGGAACTGCTAAGGTGGGGATAACATATACACACTACTGAATAAAATAGGTGATTAATGAGAACGTACTGTGTAGCACAGGAAAATCTACTCAATAGTTTATAATAACCGATATGGGAAAAAAGAATGGATGTATTTATATGTATGACTGACTCACTTACTGTACACCTGAAACTGATGCAACACTGTAAGTATACACCAATAAAATTTAAAAAAAAAAAAAAAAGAATACATGAGCTAAACTGATGAAAACGTCTTGGAGTTCCCCTTGTGGCTTGGTGGGTTACGAAACTGACTAGTATCCATGAAGACATAGGTTTGATCCCTGGGCCTCACTCAGTGGGTTAGGATCCAGCATTGCTCTGAAGTGCGGTGTAGGTCACATTGTGGCTCGGATCTGGCGTTGCTGTGGCTGCCAGCTGCAGCTCCGATTCAACCCCTAACCTGGAAACTTCCATATGCCACAGGTATGGCCCTAAAAAGACAAAAAAAAAGGAAAAAAAACATCTTAATACTGTGGCTGGTACTTAGGAGTCATCCAATAAATGCTAATAAATATTCATTTTCCTCCTTCTTTTATAGGTTTTAAAGACTTTTAAACCTATGATCTCACAAGATTCTTACAACCTAGAGAGGAACAGGCAAAGCCAGCTTTAGAGAAGTAAATGCCTCATCATAAGCCACCCAGAAAATGAGCTGCAAAGCCAAAAATGTAACCTGGGGCTGCAAAGCCAAAACTGTAACCTGGGGCTGCTAAATCCCAGTCCTCTACAGCACATGAATGTCCAGAATCCTTTCATAAGTGAATCATCCCTCTCTCATTAATCATTATATCTTGCATAAATCTGAAGTTTCCATATGGTAGCCTTATTCATAACTGGACAAACGCATAGAATTTGCTCCAGGGAAAATGAGCCCTCAGAACCCTTCTGGCCTCCTTCAGCACGACAGAGCCCAGGGCCAAGCACAAGAACAAAGGAACCCCAGAGTCCTATTTCTTAGACCTCTTCTTCCAAACAATATCTACTACTGGCTTTATCCCTGACCTAGAAGCTGAACTCAGCTAAGCAGACTTCCAAGACCCTTTGACTCAGCAGAACCCCTTGTCAGCCAGAAGACAAAGCCCACGGCCCACAGCATTCCTGCTCACTCTAATCACTGTATTTCTTTCCTCTGCTTCTGAAATGCCAACCATAAGACCATGGTCAGTAAGTAAGACATCTCGAAGTATACATAAATGTTACACAGTGATAGTGCTATGGAGAAAAAGAAGAGGGACAGGGGTTTGTATATAGAGAGAGGGGAAAGGGGCAATTTTAAATGGACTGAGCACAGAGTAGGTAGCATTTCAGTAAAGAGCTCTCTCAGAAATAAAGATTAACTTGAAACATAGTCTGTAAGTTACTGAACCTGTCCAGGCTTTAGTCACTTCACCTTGTCCCGTTACAGGACCTGAACTGCCTGTGGCTTCAGTCCAGGCCATGTGGGGTAGAGAAAAGCACCCTTGATCATGGGCCAGATGACCTGGGTTCCACTTCCACTTCTGCCACTTACCAGCTAGGTGAATTTGGGGGAGTCAGCCCATCTTTCAGTTGTTTCATCTATAAAGAGGGAATAATATCTAGTATCTCTCTTCCTATCTATATCTCTAGCTATCTCACAACAGGACAAGGGCTTCCCAGTGACATTCCCAGACTAATGACAGCATTCTAATTTAGTTCACCATCTCTCTCCAAGGATTCTACAGCTCAGGGAGTTTTCTTTGTTTTTCTCTTTTTTCTTTCTTTCTTTTTTTTTTTTTTTTTTTTTTTTTTTTTTGTCTTTTTAGAGCTGCACATGTGGCATATGAAGGTTCCTAGAATAGGGGTACAATCGGAGCTGTAGCCATCAGCCTACACCACAGTCACAGCAACACAGATTCTGAGCTGCATCTGCAAACTCCACCACAGCTCACGGCAATGCTGGATCCTTAACCTACTGAGCAAGGCCAGGGATTGAACCTGTGTTCTCATGGAAACTAGTTGGGTTCGTTAATGGCTGAGCCATGACAGGAACTTTTAAGTGATGCAACATCACTTTACCGAGGCCCTCAGAATGGCATTACTTTCACTGAGATAACTTAATCAACTATTTATCGAGGGCTTTGTGAAGTACCTGGCTTCAAGCAAGGAGCTATAGAGTACTTATTAAAAAAAAAAAAAAAAAGATATAATTGTTTGTATTGCATTTCCTGCCATTAAGTTGTTTTAACAGTAATTACTAAACACTTACCCTTCCCTTTTAGGACTTACAAGCTTTGCCCAGAATCTTGGCCATGGGCTTTTGGGGTCAGGGAAGGAGTCTATATGTCTGATTCCCAAATCCACTTTGCACAGGATTGGTGCTCAGTAAAACTATTCTCTAGGTAAGAGATGTGGATGAATGAATATGAAGACTGAACCTACCCCTGGATGGGACTAAACACTATCAAGGCTTCTGCTCCAAGAATATTCCTCTTACAAGGTTGTGCTTGTTCCAGAACAAACTCCCCTCAAGTTCTGCTCCACCACAATATCAGGTTTCCATATGATCCTGAGTCTACAGGTGGCTCAAGAGAGGGTCCCCATCGCTACCACCCAGGCCTGGATTGCGGCCAAGATCCCCCTGACATGGCTAATAGATCTGCTCAGCTCATGTCATACAGGACCTTACACAAATGGTCTGCTTCAAAGTACCACGCCCAACTCCCTGCTAAACTGTGAACTCCATAAGAGAGCTCATGTCTTCTCCCGGCACCTGCCAGTGCTTAATACAAAAGAGCACATGCCTAACTACCTGTTGCAGTCACCACGCTGCCCAAATTACCCAGGTCTGGAGTCATTGCCTCTGGCTTTCTGCAGGCAGATGTGCTTCTCTTACCTAGGTTAAGGTAGAAGTCATGGGAAGGATATCATGAGAAATCACCCATTAGCAGTGATGAGCTGATTTCATCTATTGTCTCCTAACAAAAAGAAGGCCCTTTGGGAAGGGGGGATAGGAAAATGTAAAATATGATGCAGAAAGGCAGGTAAAGGCCCAGAGCATATGGTGCCACAGTAAAGGATCTGGCAGCCATGCTAGTCAGCACAGGATACAATAGTCCCTGACAGAGCTCAGGAAGGAGCATGGTTAAGTGTTGCCAACTTCCTCCATCCAGAGCAATCTCTGCACAGAATTTGGCCATAAGGGAGCCAAGGATTACCAGGCATTTGCATCTTTTTGCTAAGGCCAGTGCTTCAGGCTTGGACCTTCCAGTTTTCACCCCCTCCTCCCTTCCAGCAGCAGAATGCAGAAAAATCCAAGGCCAATCAGACATCTCCTCTCAGCAGCTCCTGGTTAGGAAGAGAGAGTTGGCCAATAGGATGCTGGCTCAAATCAGCCTCATCCATTTGGAAGTCCTGGCCAACCAGAGCCTGCAAGTGCAGGAGGGAAGAAGGGAGAGAGTGGAGGAGCTCCAAGTATATTCCTCACTGCTCACAGCTAGAGCTGGATCCAGGATCCAGCTTGGCAAAATATTTTGATAAGCTGGTCAATTAAGCCTCTCCAATTGAATACTTCCTTCTATTTGGTACCTCTGTAGGGTTCCTGTTCCAATTATCTCTTTATACACAGAGAAGAACGTGTATGGCGGGGAGAGGAGGGGAGGAGTGATGGCATGCCTTTTCTTTTTCTTTTTCAAATAAAGAGTGAATGAAGAAAAAAAAAAAAAAAAAAAGACTGCATTGTGGGGTGGTAGAAAGGAAAATGGCCTAAAAGTCAAGAAATCTAAATCCAGGTCCTGTCTCTGCTATTCACAAGCTCATGAACTTGTGCTGTTCACTTCACTCCCTGAGCCAGTCTCCTTATGCAAATAAGGGTGACAACCAACCACACATACGAAGTACCTTGTGTATGCAAGGCACTAGGAGAAATGTTTTATACTTATTTCTATTCCTCATAAAATCCTATGAAATAGTTATCTGCATTTTGCAAATGAAGCAACTGAGATCACAGTAGACAGGTGACTTGTCAAAAGCTGTACAGCTAGGGAGTAGTTGAGTTTCAAGGTTAGTTCTTTTCAGATCCCCAAACCCATTAAGCTATATGACATTGTTCAATGACCTCCGAAGTTCCTTTTAGCTCTATGCTCTGGAATTTCTTCAATGATGCCTCAGTGACACTTTTTTCTTCATCCATCAAGATCTGGAAGCTAAATTACTCAACTGCTCTTTCTATGGCCATAGAGACAAACGCTCCAAATTATTCAAGGACCTGAGATCCCCAAGGCTGCAAGAGGCTCTTACCCCTTCCACATAGGTTTTCTTCCATTACTCACAAAGGAGAAAAATCAAGGAAAGCTTTAAGGAATAGAAGGCTTTCAGAATCCATCTGTTTCTTTTATTTTTTCTCTAATAACTATTAAGGCAACTGAACTTGTTAATGTAATGTAGTAAATAGTTTCTTTCTTCTCATTTTAGAATTGTTTGTTTCTCTTTTCTACTTATTCCTGTGCATATGATCCTAAAGTTCAGCGGGGCAGGCCCACTCACTCTGGTTGCCAGCCAAAGCTGCCCTATAATCAAATGCCTTCCCAAGGAACGGATGAAGATCCCACCCTGCAGTGGATTCCATTCAAAGTAGCCTAAGTCACACATTCTAAGCAGATCACAAATAGGTTATAATAATAGCTACTAAACAAAGAAAGTGTTAAAGCACAAATAAGCAATTTGTTAAAACAAAGTGTTCTTTAATTTTTCAACATGCCTCTCCCCCTGTGCCAAGAGGTAACTGAGAAGTCATTCTGACTGTAAGCAGGGTTATGCCTAAACTATTCCAGGCATAGGACGATGCTGACAGCAAGCGGAAGAGGCACACAGATGTGAGGATGTTCCAGAAGAGACAAAAGATTTAGACAATTAGACTCTTAAAAAATAAGTCTATGTATCTCAGAGAACAGACCCAGGACAGAGGTCAAAAACAATAGGGGAAAAGTTACCCTAGAGTTTAATCAAAAGAGATCTGTCAATATTTGGCTTGTTCTGCAAGAGACCATCCAGAAGAAGCAATTAACATAAAGCAAATTCAAGCGAAGAGCTGCAGTGTGTCCTGTGCTGGCAAGGGAAATGACACTCTCAGACACTGCTGGTGGAAGCATAAGCTGACTGATTAGCCTTTTTAGAGGGCAACTTCAGTCTCCATTAACATTTAAAACTTCCACCCAGCAATTCTACTTCTAGGTATTTATGAGAAAAATAGCTTTTTTTTTTTTTTTTTTTTGGTTTTTAGGGCTGCACCTGTGGCATGTGGAGGTTCTTGGGCTGGAGGTCCAATCAAAGATACAGCTGCTGGCCTACGCCACAGCAACGCCACATCCGAGACTCATCTGCAATCTACACCACGGTTTATGGCAATGCCAGATCCTTAACCCACTGAATGAGGCCAGGGATTGAACCCGAATGCTCATGGATCCTAGCCACCGAGCCACGATGGGAACTCCAATACTTTTTTTTTTTTTCTTTTTTAATGGCCACACCAGAGACATATGGAAGTTCCCGGGCCAGGGATTGAATCTGAGCCATAGCTGTGCCAACACTGGGTCCCTTAACCCACTGCACTGAGGCAGGAATCAACATGTGCCTCCACAGAACCCGAGATGCTGCAGTTGGATTCTTTTTTTTTTTTTTTTGTCTTTTTGTCTTTTTGCCATTTCTTGGGCCGCTCCCGCGGCATATGGAAGTTCCCAGGCTAGGGGTTGAATCGGAGCCATAGCCACCGGCCTACGCCAGAGCCACAGCAACACGGGATCCGAGCCACATCTGCGACCTACACCACAGCTCACGGCAACGCCGGATCGTTAACCCACTGAGCAAGGGCAGGGACCGAACCCGCAACCTCATGGTTCCTAGTCGGATTCGCCAACCACTGCACCACGACGGGAACTCCCTGCAGTTGGATTCTTAACCCACTGTACCACAGTGGGAACTCCAACACTCTTTACAGTAAGTGTTTAAAATAATTCCCATCATTAGGGAAATAGTACATAAACTGTATATATTATGTAGCAGTTCAAAAATTGAGAAAGATCTTTAGGTACAGATGTGGAAAGATCTTTAAGATATATTATTAAGATAAACAGGGAGTTCCCATTGTGCTCAGTGGGTTAAGAACCTGACTAGAAAACATGAGGATGCAGGTTCCATCCCTGGCCTCACTCAGTGGATTAAAGATCTGGTGTTGCCTCAAGCTACCGTGTAGGCTGCAGATGCAGCTTGGATCCTGAGTTGTTGTGGCTGAGGCTGGCAGCTACAGCTGCAATTCAGCCCCTAGCCCAGGAACTTCCATATGCTGTGGGTGCAGCCATAAAAAGAGGAAAAAAGAAAGAGGTAAAAAGGCAAGTTACAAAACCCCATGTATAATGTGCTCCCATTTATGTAAAAGTAACTACCACTCACAAAACCATTTATTTCTGTATATACATAAATACATAGAAAAGAACACAGAAGATATACATGAATTTGATACTAGTGGTTACAAGACTTGAGGGACCAAGGATCAAAGGGGTTTCCCTTATCTGTATTGTTACAATTTGTTTTAGAAATGTATTCATGTGTAGTAAACAATGACCAAAAAAACCCCTCCACCCCTAAATATGAACCAAAATGTAAAGGCCACCTTTATATGTACAATGAGGAGTTCCCATTGTGGCACAGTGGAAGTGAATCTGACTAGTATCCATGAGGATGTGGGTTCGATCCCTGGCCTTGCTCAGTGGGCTAAGGATCTAGCATTGCTGTGAGCTGTGGTGTAGGTCGCAGACGCAGCTCAGATCCCTTGCTGTTGTGAGTGTGGCCGGCAGGCAGCTCCAAGGCGACTCCTAGACTGGGAACTTCCATATGCTTTTTTTTTTTTTAGGTGCAGCCCTAAAAAGTAAAATAAAATAAAATAAAAGGTATTCAAGATATGTTCTTAGTGAAAAAAGCAAGTTACCAAACACTAGGCATAGTATAATCTAATGATGGGGGCTGGAGGTGGAGGGGAATGAACATCAGCCCGGAGTAAGAGGCCTGAGTTCGAATCACTCTGCCACTTAATGGTCCCTTGATCAGGGGTAAGCAGCTTAATTCTTCCAACGCCTTGATTTAAGAACTACTTAGTTCATGGGGTACTATCGGGTTTAAGTGAGAATGTACAATGTACTTTCCATGGAGCCTGGCACAGAAAAGTATGCAGTAGCCATTATCTGTATAAAAGCAATAAATTCAGTATCAAAAATTAGATCTCTGAGATCATTTCAGAGAGAATCTTTATGATCCTTGATGATTTGTCTTAACATTAATCATTATTATTTTTTAAATTACTAATTCTGTGAGTTTCAGTCATTAAATTACAGAGCTGGAAAGAATCCCAAGAATTCATCTGACTTGGTAGTTTCCAAATCTGGCTGCACAGGAGAATTAGCTAGAAAGCTTTAAGGGAGGAAAACAGACCTTCCAAGACTCTACTTCAGAGCAGATTTTAGAAATTCTGGGAGGTGGGACTGAATGAGCCTATATTCACAAAACTTCTTTATCCACACAGGTGTTTATACATGCATAGAACACCTCTAGGAGGGAAATGAGGGACAAGGATGGAAGGAGATTTCACTGTACTATCTTCTGCAGTGTTTAAATTTTTTACCTATTCAAAAAATAAATTCTTTTAAGGAATAAAATAATAAGCTCCTCAAGGTGAATCTAGTGCAGTCAATCCACAGACCAGAATGGTGGTCTTTATTCTTTGCCCAGAAATTCCACTTCAAACAACTGCAAAGACTTCTGTACAAAGATGTGGGGAATCCATCATGGGAGGAAATTACCGAAACAAACCTGCATACATCCTAAATGTCTAACAAAGAAGAAATGGTTTTATAAATTTCTATGTATATGATGAGATATTACATCTTCGTTGTTTTTTGTTGTTTTTTTTTGTTTTTGGTTTTTTTTGTTTGTTTGTTTGTTTTGCTTTGTAGGACTGTACTAGAGGCATATGGAAGTTTCCAGGCTAGGGGTCTAATCGCAGCTACAGCTGCCAGCCTACACCACAGCCACAGCAACGCCAGATCCCAGCTGCATCTGCAACCTATACCACAGCTCACGGCAACACAAGATCCTTAACCCATTGGTCGAGGCCAGGGATCAAACCTGCATCTTCGTGGATACTGGCCAGGTTAGTTACCACTGAGCCATGTTGGGAACTCCCATTAGGTTTTTGTTTTGTTTGTTTGTTTTGGTCTTTTTGTTTCTTTAGGGCCACACCCACAGCACATGGAGGTTCCCAGGCTAAGGGCTAAATCGGAACTGTAGCCACCAGCCTACACCACAGCCACAGCAAAGCATGATCTGAGCCACACCTGTGACCTACACTACAACTCACAGCAATGCCACAGCCTCAACCCACTGAGCAAGGTCAGGGATCGAACCCACATCCTCATGGATGCTAGTCGGGTTCGTTAACCACTGAGCCACACCAGGAACTCCTCCCACTAAGTATTTTTTAACCTTATTTTTTTTTTTCTTTTTAGGGCCTCACCTGTGGCTCTTTAAAAATAAAAATAAAAATAAAGACACAATATTAAGTGAACAAAATAGGATAAAAATGTGTACAAACAGCCTAATCATAATTTTGGATTGGGAAGATGGAGAGAAATGTCTATAAAAAAAAAATTCAAAGGAAATACAGTACATGTAAAAACAAGCCTGTGCCCTTTTCTCTGCCCTCCATTGCCTCTCCTCAGCCCCAGTCGCTCTTCAGAAACTGGCTTCAAATCCTACCGAGGCACTATTATACCATGCAGTGACCTCCCTTAGTCATCACACAATTACCTTACTCATCATCATACTTTCCGTAACTTTTTGGGTCCTCCCTCCAGAGGACAAATATTTGCCACAACTAGGAATGTTACAGACTCTAAAACAACTATTATACCTTGATATATGGCTCTATGCTAATCAACACAACTTCCATGTAAGATGTTAGGCTGGTGCTACATGTACCCCATTCTAAAGACCTGGATTTCTGCCAAGGAGCTACTATCTCCTCTCTGTGGACAGCTAAGACATATATAAGAAAGAGTAAGTCACAAAACAAGAGGACACAAAAGCAGAACAGGGAATAGGTGCTACAAAGAGTTCATACACATTTGCACGAAGATACACAGTGAGTTACTGCCCTTTACTGAATATTCCCTTTCCCCACTTGAACCAAATATGAACCCCTCAGATACAACAGTTCTATCTCATCCCTTATTTTATTTTTTGGATATATATCCAGGAGAGGAAGATTCCATTGGTGATTTTATTTATTTATTTTCTGGCTGCACCCGTAGCATGTGGAAGTAACCAGGCCAGGGACTGAACCCAAGCTACAGCTGCAGCCTGCACCACAGTTGAGGCAATTCCACACCCTTAACCCACTGAGCCACAAGTAAACTTCCTCATTCCTTATTTTTATATCTAAACCTAATGTCTAGTGTGTCTGGCAGATTGTAAGTGCTTAATAAATGTTGCTAAATTAATGATACTCTATGCTCTTGTAGAGTTAATATGCGAATGTTTGTGCAAGCTCATTACTGCAGTATGAGTAACAGTGGGGAATGCACCGAGGTAAATGGTGGTTTCGGGAAGAAATAAGATAGAACTTGCTCCTGGTGTATTTCAGACTGAAAACGTTAGGATACACTGAGGTAGCTGCCATCAGGGGACTCTGCTAACTCAATGGACTCCTCCCAGACTTCAGTTCTCTGGTGAGGGGCTAGACGAGGCGGGGAAGTCTAGAACTGAACTGAATATAGTTTCCTTTACTTTTCAGATGAGAAAAGCAATGCAAGCAAGCTGTCCCTCTTTTCTTCAGGTTGGATCACAGTAGTGACCTTGACAGAAGCCTCAGTGCCTAGCTTACCCTCGGCATTGACACCCCAATCTCCCTTCTTCTGCTCCATATGTATCTCCAGCTGTTATCCTGCCTCTCCAGCCCTTGGTCAAGGACAGAAGCCATGCTAGCCAATAGACAGTCGTCTTTTTGAAGTCCCAACTAGGAACCAGTGCCTTAAACCTCCCAGGGAAGCAATTATCTGATTTGAAGGGATGGCTCATCCCTAAAATGTTGACAAGACCACAGAGACCAAACTCAAAGTTCAGCCTGAATGCAATGAGGAAAGGGAACTGAGAATATGTCTTGAATTCTCCATCCTGGATTTTCTTGTTCTCCACGACACAGACACATTTAAGGATTAGTATCTGTCTTTCTAGAACAACTTTCAAAGTTCACCTGGCTTTGGGCAAACTTTAAGACTTTATCTTCCAAAGAGTTCCTTTGGTAGAGCACGTAAGGGGGAAGTTCTCCTTCATTTCTAACCCAAAGCACTCCTATTAAAATTGAGATTTATTTCTTAGAAGATGTTCAAGGCAGCAAATGAACATCCTCTATATCATTATTTCTCAGGTTATTCTTGCATGCTAATGTTTGAGACCCACAGCTCTACCTCTAACCTTCAGAGGCTTCAAGACACTTTCATTCCTCCACTGTTACTAATTCTAATTATTTTCCTTTTCAATAGGTTCCACTCACCATGATTTCCCTTCTCTGTTTCTTCACACCTCCCTCAGGTTTCTTTCCACTGTTCTTTCCTCTTCAGCCCTTCAGCCCCCTTCCCATCCCTCAGTCTCCTAACCTAAATGGACAGACGCCTGGCTTTACTACCTCCTACTTTTCTGACCTAGCATTCTTCCCTGTAGGAATGTTAATTAGCACGTGGGATTTAATTAATTCAGCAGCTAATTAAAAATGGGAGAGGAAGAGTGGGAGAGGAGGCGGGTAGGCGAAACAGAGCCCGCCTCAGTGCAGAAGGCACCGCAGATGGTTCTGGGTTGGTTGGCACCATGCCACCGCCCTCCCCCCCTCAACGGCACGCACGGCGACGGGGGAGGGGCAAAAGTGAGGGGCACAGCCTGGCAGAGCCTCTAGACAGACTCATTCAGTCCCGCTGCCGCTTTGTGCTGGGGAGAGACAGAAAGAGGGAGAAAACGAAGGAAAGAGTGGGAGAAACAAGGAGAGACCACGCTGGGGAAGAGCTAAGGAAGGGGGTGTCGGAGCCAAATAACAGGAAGAAGCAACGAGGAAAGAGCTTGTTCATCCCAAAAGAGAGTCAGCGTCTTGGGGTTCCCTGGCTCCTAAAGACCACTGAGGACAAGATGGGAAGACAGCCACTGACCCTCTGGAGAAAAAGGGATTGCCCACTCTGACAATCAGTGACCCATCTGCAGCCACTCCTCCCACACCACGCTGCTTCTTCAGCATGTGCAGGCGATGAGGAAGACAGCAATGGAAAATGAAAGATGGGGGGGTGGAGGGAGGGGGTGCAGATGGGCAACAGTGAGCAGGTGGAGACGGAGATTTAAAGGAAGAGGAATGAAGGGTACTCGTGGAGGGAAGGGAGAAGTGGGAGAAAGCAAAGGAGAAGAAATAAATATTGGAGAAGGAAGAGGAGGAAGTCAGGGGCAGAGCCATGCTTTGTTTGCCAAGAAGGATAAAGAGGGCTGGCTGGAGTGTCTGTGCAGAGGACTTTCACATTTGATTCCGCCTAGCCCAGGCCAGGCGGTTGGGGGGGGGGGGAGTCGTCAGCACAGCAGGGAGGGGGCAAGAGCAGATCCCTCTGAGGGTCAACTGGGGGGCCAGAGGACTCGTCCTACAGATCTTCCAAAATTCTGGATACTTCTGCCAAACCAGGAATTTATCAAGAGCAATGGAGCAAAGCTTTCAAATGAACAGAAAAGGAGGCTAGGATGACAGGAAGCTGCAGAATCCAATTCCAGGAGCTCCAGCAGGGAGATGGGTGAGGAATGGGATTTTTAGCAGCACCCAGCTGGCTCTTTAAGAGTGTCACTTGACACTGAGGGAAATACATCCATTAGGGGATGGATTTGAGGATTTGAGGGATGAGAAAGAGAGGAAAGGCTGTGTTTCAGAAAGCGTCCTTTTGGTGGGAGGCATCTAGGAAGCTCTGGAGCTTAAAGCCTTGGGAGGGAATAAAAGGGTAAGAAGGAAGTCTGCCATCAGTGACAGATTACATAAGACTTGACTGAAAGAAAGTGAGAAGGAGGGTGTGAAGCCAGATGAAGCTTCTCTGGTGTTAACCGCCACAGAACTGAATGCAATGGCAGATAAGGGTCACTGTAGCTAAGAGACAGGGTTTTCCTGGCTGGGAATTCTGATTTGATCTCTTTACCACCTAGGGCTTCCTGCAAGAGCTAGCAGTGAGTGAATCGAAATTGGGAGAGAGGAAGTAGACACTCAAGGGCTTTTTATTCTCCAGAGGTCACCCAGGGGGCTAAACCCAAGGCTGGCAGATGAGACAAAGCACTGCTCAGAGTAAGTTGCTATAGGCTCAGTCAGAAATACATGAATGCTTTCTGAGCTTATTTTCTAGTCTAGGCTTTGATTAACAATAAAAATTACAGGAACATTTATTAATAGAGGCACAATGATGGCTTTACAGTAGAAATTCTCTAAGATTTAAGGTTATCAGCATTAGCAGGAGGAAGTGGGTGGTCCATAGAGCCTTTTGTTATTTCAGTGGTCCCAGACCCAAGAGTTAGCTGCAAATGAGCAGCAGTGCTTAGAGTCCCCTGTATCCACCACCATGTGCTATTCAGCCCTGAGATATTTTTAAGAGGGAGAAGGCTTAGTGGAAGGAGTATATGAGCAGTGAGGTCAAATTAAATCTGGGATGGAAAACTGAAGCCAGGACTTCGGAGACTCCCTATCTTAGCACCATTGAGGCGCCTCCACTAGGCAGGGCTGTGTAACCTGAGGGGGGTGCTGGCCCTTCCCAGGGAGCCGGGGACCCTCTCGGCCTGCACACCCCAGCTCTTTCACGGCTGAAGCCCTCCCTCAGCAGGCCTGTCCAGGCTGGCGTAGACATTAAACCTGACTGTGCTGCTGGCTTCAAGGCTGTCAGTGACTCTGGGGGTGAAATGGGAACACTAGTTTTCAAGAGGTAGTCAACAAAGTCAGACCTAGATGTCTGAGAGGATGCAGAATCTATGCCAGCTCTGCTAATGAATTATTTGTATGGTTTTAGACAAACCACTTCCCTCTACAGCATCTGAGTGGAAGGAAACAAAAATTTTAGCCAATCCAATTTTAGCCACAGTACCATAAGCACCTAAAGAAGAAACAGTTAAAACTTAATTTATGAGTCTGGCAGAAGGTACTAAAGCTGAAAACTGCAACAAATACTTATGAGCCATGCTTTTAGGAGAGGGATCTTAAAGATTTCATCATCTGTGTTACATGAGTCCACAACCCTAACTAGAGTCCCAAGAATAGAATTAGAGGTCTCTGAAAAGGGCGGCAGGAAAATCAGCTGAGGAAACAAGAGGCCACTGGCTCACCTGCCTCCACCAATATACACACCTTAGGAAGGAGGAGAGGCAGGCAGAAGACAGACAGGTTTCCTTAGGCACCTCCAAGGCTCAGATAACACACTGAAGGATGGGGCGTTTTGCACTGAGGCTCTTTCTAGGGCTCTGCCTCACAGGCAAACTCTGCCTGACTCCAGGAGTCAGCCTTGACTCACGCATGCTAGGGAAATGGGAGCTAGTCATTCTGAGACTGCCATTTAAGCTAAGAAAGGCCTCCTCCCAACAGAGAGCTAAGGAAAGAGGCCGCACTGTCCATCTCGTGGACAACTCCTAGGCCATACACAAGGCCAAGACTTAGCACTATTATCCAGGGAGTTACCAGGACACTATTAATCCATAACAATATCTCGGTAAGAAGGTAATTAGCCATCCTAGAAACTGGATAACTTTACAACCCACAAACACCGCTGAGTTAGCTGGGCGGCCATACTGGTCACACAATGAGTGGTCTGCAGACAAAGTTAAGAAGGCGGCGAAGCAAGACAAAGGGTAACATCTGATTAATCTGCACCATATTCTGGGAAGACTAAACAAATAAAGGGAGCTATGGCTGAGTGGGGCAAGCCTATAAACTTGGCTGAGATAAAGGAGAGACAGGGAATGACAGAAGGAGGAAGCAGGCACAAGGGAAAACTGAGGTCTTGCAGTAGGAACTGAGCTCAGCAGTGACCAGAAAGCCGGGGTGCCCATCAAGTAGGTGTCACGGCTGCCCTGATAAGGACCTTCTGAGGACTCAAAAGGTCAAAAACAGGGCATAGAATAGGTTTTAAAGCATGGTTTTCCTCCAGAGTCTACAAAATAGAGGATTAACAAAAGCATAGCTATCCTTAGCAATCTAAACCAAAGGTTTTTGAATGCAACTCTAATTATCTGAATTCTTATGACTCCCCATCTCCCACTTTCCTGGCACACGGAACCAAATTCTGTAGCTTCGAGTAATACAGTGTCCCTTGCCAGCTGAACTCCATCTGAATCCAGGCACTGAATAGACTTGGACAGCCAGGGATGCCTTTACTTTCTCTTCTCCATTCATTCTCCTCACAGAGCCTTGGCCTTCTCCTGACCTAGCCTTCAACACGGACCCCTCAGTTCCCCTGACCCTGTTCTCTTCTAATCCACTCTCACCCGAGGCCCCTTTTCATTAGAAGAGTCATCCGTAAGATGCCAAAGGCAGAAGAGATAAGGAAAAATAAAGGGAGTAAGGAAGAGTGTGGATTTTAGATAGGGGAGTGAGATGGAAATCCTACAGACAGACAGAGAGAAATGGAGAAAGCCATGGAGCTGGAGCAGGGGGGAGGGGAAGAAGATGGTACTGCAGAAAAAAGAGCGCCACAAAATTAATTTGAGGAAGGGAACAGTAGAGGAGACGCTGGTGGAATAACAATCAGGCAGTAGAGGGGGAGGGCGCCAGGGGGTGGGGAGGACCCTACGTGCAGAGCAACAGCAGCACCACCTATGGGCATGGCGGAGGGTTACAGGCTGCAACAAAAGAGGCCCCCCGCCTAGGCACAGGTGTCTGGAGTGCAGGTGGGGAGGGAGAAGTCCCGGCTTCTGCCCTTCAGACCTCTCAGTAACCTAACAGGCGGGATAGAAGAATAAATTCTACATGGCTCTCCTGGGAAGAAAGGGATTTAACAAGGTAAGGGAGGGAGGACAGAGAACTCCTGGCTTTTTCCATTCCAAGGGGGTTTTTCCTCTCAAGAATCCAGGCAGTAGAAAAGAGAAGGGTAAGGAAGAGGAGAAATACCAGGTACTGAAAGGAATGTGTGCGCTGGCTGCTTTTTTCATTAGCTGGAGAAAGGATGTTCTCTTTATTTCCAAGTGATTTCCTTTCCCCACTGGATGCTGGAGTACAGCTCCCTCCCTGGGGCAATGGACGCCCCTCACTCAGCTGCTACCTCCCAGCAATTCCTTGAAACTCCCAACCATCATTAGAAACCCCCAGGGAGCCACCAAGCTCTGAGAGGGAAAGGGAAGGGTCCCCCACCAGTCAAACAGATCTGGGGGGTAGGGGGGTGGTAGAGTGGAAAGAATGAGAGAGAGAATGCAAAAGCTCTGCAGAGGGAGGGGAGAGAGAAATGTGATCGGTGATATCTGTTGTGCTTCCAGGGAGGAAGGATCCTTCACATTTTTAATAATAATAAATACATGAAGACAGATTTGCCAGCATTGCTCGGCTCCTTGGGAAGTGTGGGGGAGGGGAGCCAATGCAGCTGTAGCACAGACCAATATCTCCCCTCCCCCTCCCCCATTAGATAGGCTCCGTATTGCAGCAGCCTTCCCCTCCCCCTCTAACCGCAGTCCTCCCCATCACAGCCCACCCTTTCCGTGGTCCTTTCACACAGCTCTGCCCCTCCCTCCTCCATCCCCTCCCTCTCTCTACTCCCCCAGCCCTAGACTCTATCCTTTCAGCACTGGCCCTCATTTAACAGTCTCACTCTAGCTCTCTGAAGTCCTGGTACCTACCCAGTACTCCCTGCTCTTGCCTACTAGTGCCCTCCATAGCTGACACACAACATCCTCATAGAAGTAATCCAGTACATTTCGGCATTTCCTGGAGCCCCGAAAAGGGACTGCTTCCCCCCACCACCCCATTTTTATTTCAGTGTGACCTCCTTTTTCACAACCTTAAATATAATGGCCATCGAATGTGCTTGTGCTCAGTCAGGGGGTGTCAGGGCCTTGGGACTAGGTGACTACTGCCACCTATTGACCCAAATTTGTTCAAGATAGACCTTTAATACACTTCTTACCCAGTGACGCTCTGTTATTTCAAAAGCATCAATAGCTTAAACATGCAAAGGCATGGCTCTTGGGGCCTCTCTGAGACCCTCTGAACAATGAGATCAAAGAAATACAAAAGCAAGGCTGGGCAGACAGCCAGAGTAATGATGCCTTTCTCTATACAAAGGCAGAAAAAGAGGCCAAGCCCAAGGAATGAAAAAGCAACATTAAGTCTCCTCAAGGGTCTGGAGGCAAAGAAGAGTAGGGGACAGACAAAAAAGTTTTTTCTCATGGGCTGTTAAAAATCTTGTGCATCACAGTATGATGAGGTTACCAACAGAGCAGAAGGCAGGATTTCACTCACATGCCTCTGTCAAGTTAGCCAAATCCTTGGATAAGACTCAACATGATTCTGAGATTTACACACGTAACAGATCCCAGGGAGGATAGGGACACTCAGGACTGCTGCTGCTGATTCTCACTCAGTTCCATACCAATCAGAACTGGAGATTGAACAAATAAATTGGGCTATGCAAAAAAGTAGATCTACACCAGGCAGCTCTGTGGATTGGTTTAGCTATGCACCTTCCACCAACCCCAGGCAAAGAACAAGATGAGAAAGCTTGAACTCTCCGTGGTGCTGAAAATGGCCGCAATCGCGTCATTTTTTTACTCATATAACAAAACATCTTTTCCTAATAAGGTATCCATGAAGACTGTTGCGAATGCCTGACAGACGTTTCCCAAAGCCTTGATAAAATCGTAACAAAGCTCTAGGGCCAAAAATAGGCCTTGCTCAAACCCTCTTCCCTACCCCCACAGATGACAATACTAAGACAGAGGCGCTAAAATACTCGGTTTTGGTGAAAGGATTTTCTGTTTCCAAGTGATTTACCTTCAGCACCGGATGCTGGAGTACAGCTCCCTTTCTGGGGTAATGGACGCCCCTCACTTAGCTGCTTCCTCCCAGCATTTCCCTCAGATTCCCAACCATCATTAGAAACCTCCAGGGAGCTACCAAGCTGAGAGGAAAGGGAAGGGTACCCCCACCAGTCAAACAGAGCTGGGGCGGGGAGGGAGGTAGGGTGGAAAGAATGACAGAATGCAAAAGCTCTGCAGAGGGAGGGGAGAGAGAAATGTAATCGGTGGTATCTGTTGTGCTTCCAGGGAGGAAGGATCCTTCATGTTTTTAATAAATTAATAAAACTCTCCTTACCATCACATGTTAAAACCGAACAAGTGCTCATGTGCACTAAGGATATACATTACTCGGTGAATGCTGGAAGTGATCTGCTGTTAGCACTGCACTGATGAAATCTGACAGTCATGTGGTGTGATCAGAGAATTAAATCTGAGTAGGAATAAGGGAAAGAAAAAAGCAAACAGCAGCCATAAAGAAACCGTGAAATCTTTATTCTTAGTTCCCTTGCTCTACTACTGCAAAAGTGATTTTCCATGAGTTCTAAAGGTTCTGAGTGGTGCCTCAGAAATCCTGGGGAAAGTGGGCCATGGGAACACAAAGCTCCAGGACACCTCACCCCCACTTCAACCAAAGTAATCTCACTTACACGTTTTACAGGTAGAGAATCCATGCAAAATTCTGTTGACAATGTACTCTAAACATTATAACTCTGCTGCAAATATTATCAGAAATTACTCAACTTTTTGTGGAAACCTCTTTCAAATAATGTCTGTTACCTAGAACACCAGGGATAACATCATTTCCTGATATTAAAGGCTGGATCGAATTAATATAAGATCCACAAAGGCAGAGATTTCTGTCTGTTCAGTTGGCTCCATAACACTAGGATGCCAGAAGAGTGTCTGGAATTTGTGAGGGTTTTTTTGTTTTGGGGTTTTGTTTTGTTTTTTTTTTTTTTTTTTTGTATTTTGTCTTTTTGGGGCCACATCCACAGCATATGGAAGTTTCCAGGCTAGGGGTACAATCGGCCTATACCACAACCACAGCAACGTGGGATCCAAGCCACATCTGCAATCTATATATACCACAGCTCACGGCAACACTGGATCCTTGACCCACTGAGCTAGGCCAGGGATCGAACCTGCATCCTCATGGATACTAGTTAGGTTCCTTAACCACTGAACCATAACAGAACTCCTGGAATTTGTGGTTTCTTTAAAGGCAAGGCCTTGAACAGAAATGGTGCAATAGGGAGGGGAGATCAAGAGGTCATAAACTACCAACTGATTTATATATATATATAAATTTTATATATATATAAAACAAAAATAAAACAAATTTTATATACATAAAAACAAAAGTAAAACAAAATAAACTTTATATATATATAGAACAAAAACAAAACAAAATAAATTATATATATATACAAAACAAAATCTGAAGATGTTCATGAACCCCAGGACACATTCATGTGATTCTCCAGCCTCCTGTGTTCTCCACGCACTGGTTCTCTAACTCATTAGCTGTGTAACCTTGGGCAAAGAATCTAAGTGTCTCAATCTCATTAGTATAATAGAGATGACACATATTTTGTAAGGATTAAGTACTTAGATCAATATGTATCACAAAGTACTAGCTTAAAAAGAAAAAAAGGCACACCTCTTTTCCTGTGACAATTCCCTAAAATCCAAAAATCTTAATAAATCAGAAACAAACGCAATAGTTAGTCCTTAAAAAAGCAGTAGTTCTAACTAAAGCATTTTTTTTTTCTTCTTAGGGATGCACCTGTGGCATATGGAAGTTCCCAAGCGACAGATGGAACTGGAGCTGCAGCTGCCAGCCTAGGCCATAGCGACAGCAACACTGGATCCAAGCCATACCCTCAACCTATGTCACAGCTTGCAGCAATGCCGGATCCTTAATCCACTGAGCAAGGTCAGGGATCGAATCGACATCCTCCTGGATACTAGTCAAGTCCATAACCCACTGAGCTACAATGGGAACTCCTAACTAAAGCATTTTTAAATTGAACCTCTTGTCTAGTTTAGCCAGAAAGGATAAAGAATCTCTGAACCTGATCTTGGGGCTCTTTACTTAGATTCACTCAAGGAAATAGAAGTATGAGGGATCTGGGCACATCAGGCTCACTCAGCTCTGCAAGGGACTAAGTCAAAAACCCCAGAAGTAAGCGCATCTTCATGTAATCCATGAGAAACAGTTCTCTTTGGTTTGAAAGGAATCTCAGAGATTCAGCCTAAAAAAAAATTTTTTTTGGCTGAAGAAAAATAAAGGCCAGAGATATAAAGTGAATTGCCCAAGATCACAGTTAAGAAAAGGCACTACTAGTTTGCCTCTTAACTTCTTTCTACCAGGCTACAGCTGGCTGAAAACAGACCCCTGCTCCAACTGGACAGACCAGTTAAGGTTTTAGTGATGCAATGATCCACATTCTATTCCTCTCCATGACATGTCATTAACTCCAATGAATTCCATCTGTAGACTCAACCATCTTCCCATTTCTCTTTTCACTGTCTATATTATCCAAGACAAGAGAGATCTCTCACTAATAGAAATCATTCTCTGAAGAGAATATTTCAGATACGTAACTCCCACCAGTCTCCTGACTTGGGTTGATATGTCCGTGGGATTTGCATTCTTTTGGTCTTTAGGAATTTTCTGTCTGCCTGCTTGGTGGCTATTCTTCCACAAGTTCTTACTAACTGGTAAACTGAAGCCTTTGTTGAAGGAAGGTCAAAGAGGCTGAAAAACACAAGACTATGTTGACTTTTCACACTCTTCTCATTCAATCTACTATTTTCTCCAGAGAAATTCTAACTCTTAATAACTGGCCTAAGAATAGCCCTATGTCCATGCTACTTTAGGAAGAAAATAAAAGCATTAGAGAAGTAGAGGCAAGAGTAACTCTTGGTGATGAGGAAAGGGTCTATCTGGCTTTCAATTACAGTCAAGCAGGAAAGGAGGTTTCCTGAACCACTAATGCCACCTGGTGGCCAGCAAGATAAATTAATAAATCTTAAAATCTATATATTCCGGATTATCTGTATTACCACTATGACAACATATACAGGATTTGGGAAAATGTGGGGTTGAAAGAGTGGATTATGCTACTCTAATCTCTTAATATTTTTTGGTTAAATAGCCAATTTCTAGTTTCTGTGAAAATATATTATCAGAGAAAACCATATAAAACCAACTTTCTCATTCTCCCCAAAATCTCATCTTTCCCTTTTCCATCACCCTCTCATCTCACCAAAAACACCTGATACCCAGTGATTCCATTCATACAATACATGTGCAAAAGGGGCTTCAATTTAAAAGTAAAATCAATTTTATTAATAAACATCTTTCCACATGTCCAGAGCAAATTAATTAATGAATTCCAAGGGAAAAAACACACATACAGTGAAATTAGAAGTATCCCAGGATGACAAAAAATAGACATAAATATGTACACCCATAATCACCGCCGCCTCCGAAAACCTGAAAGGAAGGGAAACCAAGAATGAGGTGAAGGACAGCTGGAAAGCAGAAGGGACAGAAAAAAGGACATCTAGAGAGAAGGGTCCAATAGGAGTAGCTCCTCTTGGCAGTACTCTCTATATTCTCCCAGGACAAAAGATTACAATTAGGAAGGAAACTGAAATGGGATAATGGTTCTTTCAAGTGACACTTTTATAGTTACTTAAGGAAGCCTGAACAAGAGCTATAGGATCTTCAGAGATAGAATCCAGAAATCTCTTGTGAATGATGCTGATTTTTCAGCTTGGGAAAGAAAAAAAAAAACAAAGGCCACACCTTGAAAGAGATTAATGCCCAGTATGTTAGAGACACTATAGGGGTTGGTAAGACCTAAGATGGCAAAGCCAGAGTTGGCATCTCCATTTGTAAACCCCATCCTGCACCTGATCACCCAAATCCTAGCCATTCACTGACCTTTTTTCTTCCGACCTTTCTTGGGTATCTTCTTCCGCCTCTTAGTAAGATTCTGATCCTGGAGACACAAAGAGAAGGGAAGGAATGGAGTGTACTTCCATGTGTTGATGTCACTCCCCAAGTTCCTCACGGTAATGCCACGTACACTGAGCTGAAATGCAAGAAGGTGGCCTCCCACCCTTGCATCAGGACCTCACCTCATCAAGATGAGGGGTTCCTCCTGTCAAAGCACTGATGTCACTGAAGTGTGTGAGGGAATGAAGTTGTGAGCTCATGATACTTGCTCGTTTTCGCCGTCCTTTCTCTCGCTTACTGACACTTAAACGCACCATCATGCTCTCCTCATAGTTAATCCTGCCAGAGAAATACAGACACGGTTTCTGGCATGCTCAGTCCATACAGGCAGAAAGCTGCAGCCAAGCACCAGGCCCAGGCATTTACTTACCGTTTGTTCAGTCAGTCACAGCAGGTTAACATGGTATTTAGTGAGATGACAATCAGTGCTCCTCAATGAAATGTTCTTTGTGCTAGAACCTCCCTCCTCCCCAGAGATGAACTCACAGCCCATCCATATAATTATTTACACCATGGTTATCAGAAAACTGCTGTCTCACCTCCATAAGCAGGATGCCCTAGACGGGCCCTCTCACTCAAATCTGTCAACTGTAGAGATGACCACCTGGGCAAAGTTGATGAGTCTGTGTTCAAGTTACAACCGCTTTTCTACTTTCTCCCCTGAACTTACCTAGCTCTCTCCACGCTGTTATAAAAACCTGACTTCCTTGCCTTCTGCACAACATTAAGAGCTGTGATAGTGAAACAGAATTTTAAAGCCCTACTAGATAGAATTGCATATATTTATCTCCAGGTAGCATTTGCTTAGCCTCAACAGTTGAGGAAAATTAAATTAAAAAAAAAAAAAAAAGACACATACCCCTAGTTTTATATTCCACTTTTTTTTTTTTTTTGTCTTTTTGCCATTTTTAGGGCCGCTCCCAGGCTAGGGGTCGAATTGGAGCTATAGCCTCCGGCCTACGCCAGAGCCATAGCAACACAGAATCCGTGCCTCGTCTACAACCTACACCACAGCTCACGGCAACGCCGGATCGTTAACCCACTGAGCAAGGCCAGGGATCGAACCCACAACCTCATGGTTCCTAGTCGGATTCGTTAACCACTGCGCCACGACGGGAACTCCTATACTCCACTTTTTAAATAATGTGGGTTCTCTTAGAATCAGACTTCTCTTAGAATCATACTCATTCAAAGCAAAAGAACAGATCTCCACAGCATACAAAACAATTTCTTTCTTTTAAAAAATGTAAACGACTCTTTCTGGTTGCCGCTTCCAGCAGCTTAAAGCAGAATCTCAGTACCCAGACCAAGGACTGAACCTGGGCCGCAGCGGTGAAAGCACCAAATCCTAACCACCACACACCAGGAAACTCCCACAAAACAATATCTAACTGTAAGAACTCGGACCTGTGTTGATCCTCCTGGCTCTGGCGAGTAACATGAGGATGTCGAGCATCACGAATTTCCTCTGGGGCATCTGAGTACTGCTCCTTTAGTTCACGAATGACAGAGCTGCTCAATGCCCGTCTCTTGGCTCGTTCTAGGCGCTTCTTCTCCCGCTCAGCTTCTGTTTCATCTATGCGATAAAAATCAGCAAGGGTTATCCCAGAACAGAGAAGAGAAACACAATTCATGGTGAGAAGGCAGCAGCCACAGTTCATACCATAATGCACTGGAACCAAGCGTGGGGGAACATATTTCTTAGCTATCGCTTTTCCAGATTTCTTCCCTGAAGCCCCAGACTGGCCTTCCTCTGCTTCATCTTCCTCTTCATCCTCAGAGTTCAACTACAAAATCAACATAATGTCCACAAACTTAGCAAGTGTTAGTCACACAAGCAATAAGAAACCCCAAAGCTAGAGTACCTGGGGAGGTGGGACTATGAACAAAAAGGAGAAAGGGGAATCTCACATTCAACATCCTAAGGCACAAGGTGGGAATCAACAATGAAGTAGTAAGAGAATCCAGGGAGGTCCAGGATCACAAGGCTCATTCAGGCTCAGATCCCTCAGGACAATGGAACCTCTTACCTTGCTCATCATATTGCTGGGATGAGGCTTAAAACGGAGTGGGTCATTCTCACCTAAAATAAAAGACCCAAGAGATTTTACAGGATTTGGAACTTTATGAATGACCCCTCCCCACAAAGCTCCCCCGACTTACTGAGGCTGCCTGTCACTGCAGTCTTGACCAGTTTGTCAATTTGATACTTCAGTTTTTGGTCCAAAGGACGAAGCTTTTCCAAAACCTATAATATAGTTAAACAGGATTACATGTCCTTCTTAACATGAAGCAAACCCCAAAGTCTCTACATTAGAGATGCCAGATAAAGCAAAACAGGCACAAAGCAGAGCAAATGAAGACAAATGCTTTCTTTCATTTGCTTTCCTCCCTTAAATGAGAGCTATAGTATGATGGTCCTAGAGTTCAGAACTTAGAAACCTAAAACTCTTTAAGGTGCCAAATGCTTCATACCGTGCGAATCTCCACCAGTCTCAAAACTGCAGCATGTCCCTGAAGAGACCCTCCTGAGGCTTTGTGTAGGATGAGATGGCTCAAATCCATAAGGTACATGAGCAACAGCTGATCTTTCACTTCCAAAAGGCTGAGACCCTGAGTTGAACAAAACAGTGAGACATGCAAATTCGGTTCTAACCAGAGAATGAGGAAGAGAGCCTAGGGCAAACAGGATAATTTTTTCCAAGTTCAAATTTTTCCCCTATCACTTCACATAAGGTATCTGGAGTAGTCTCAAGGAAGTCGCTGTACCTAAAATGGCCACCACAGAGAAAATTATGCTAACATCACAGAAACAAAACTCAGAGAATTACTGGAAGACAGTAAGAGCAAGAAAATCAGGAGTTCCCGTTGTGGCGCAGTGGTTAACGAATCCGACTAGGAACCATGAGGTTGCGGGTTCGATCCCTGCCCTTGCTCAGTGGGTTAACGATCTGGCGTTGCCGTGAGCTGTGGTGTAGGTTGCAGACGCGGCTCGGATCCCGAGTTGCTGTGGCTCTGGCATAGGCTGGTGGCTACAGCTCCGATTCAACCCCTAGCCTGGGAACCTCCATATGCCGCGGGAGCGGCCCAAGAAATAGCATCAACAACAACAACAACAGACAAAAAGACGGAAAAAAAAAAAAAAAAAAAAAAAGACAAGAGCAAGAAAATCAATAAAGCATCCCCTGAAATGACTATAGCAAGGTTTCTCAAACTCAGAGCTATTGACGTTTGGGGACAGATAATCCTTTGTTGTTTAGCGCTGTCTGGGCAGTAAGGATGCTGAGCAATACCCCCAGCCTCTACCCATTGATGCCGTCCCCCAAGTTTTGACAACCCAAAATGTCTCCATACAGTGAATTTTAAATTAGTTTAACCAATAACTGATTTTATCCCCATACAATAGAATTACATGATACAAGTAAGAACAATGATCTATACAAACTGACATGGAATTAATTCTATGTCGATACACTTTGTACATGGTGTAGAAACCGTGTAGAAAGTTTGAATAATGTGGTTTCAATTAATGGGACACAGTATGATATGTGCATTTTATATATATAGAAAGATGTCTGAAAGATAACACAATTAACAAATGCTATCCTTGGGGATAGAGACAAAGGAAAAACTGGAGTACTTGTACTGTAAAAGTGCTTTTCTATCAAGCATGTATAACTTTTATAATAAACGAAAGAAAAATGAACTTCAGTGGTTATCTCAGAATTTAATTACATTGGTTTTTCTTGTGATTTTATGCATCTTCTAAACTTTCTAAAATTAAGTGTCTCACACTTACTAGCAGAAAATCCTAATTTATTATTTTAAATAAAAAAAGTTACATGTGTAAGCAGACTTACAGTTTTTTTAAAAAGTCACCGTGACTGAATAAAATGAAAATGAAAAAGACCACAGCCTGTGGGAGACCTATTTCAGACAGGTTATATACTCTACCTAAAATTACACAGTTATAGGAGTACAGCTGCGATTCATACTCAGTCTGACTCGAAAAACCAAGCCCTGGGCATCTTTAAATCAACATGCTAAGCTCTTGCGATCAATGCTAGCATGACACAGGAGGACAAGGAAAGGATTTAAAGAGAGACAAATCAAGTTTAACTTTGAATTAGGCATTCAATAGTCAAATAGTGGGTAAATTATTACCTCAGTCTCCTTTCCTTTCTTTTCCTGCCCACAAAAGTAATTATGAGGCTCAAATAAGATGTGAGAGCACTTTGTAACCAGTAAAGCACCTACTAAAAGTCTTCGATCCTGAAAGTTAATAAATATCTGTTCAACAAACATATAGTGATCTAAAATACAAAAGAGCAGCCCAACTCAAAAAGGTGTTAGAATGGATCAAAGCATGGCACTCAGAAAAAAAGACAGCCAAGAATTTGAGAAATAGGCTCTTCTGACATGCTTGGGCACTGTCAAGTTCAAAATGGGTTACAAGTGAATGAGAGAAAAACAAGGAATAAAAAGCAAAGATTGAAAAATGAGAAACAAGGAGTTCCCGTTGTGGCTCAGTGATTAACAAACCCGACAGTATCCATGAGGACTCAGGTTCTATCCCTGGCCTGAACAGTGGGTTAAGGATCTGGTGTTGCCATGAGCTGTGGTGTAGGTCGCAGACGTGGCTCAGATCCCATGTTGTGGTGGCTATGGCACATGTCCGCAGCTACAGCTCCAATTAGCTCCCTAGCCTGGGAACATTCATATGCTGTGGGTGCGGCCCTTAAAAAAAAAAAAAAAAAAAAAAAAAAAAGGTGTGTGTGTGTGTGTGTGTGTAGGGGGGGGGGGAACATGACAGGAAAGGTCAGGAGTTCCCATTGTGGCTCAGTGGTAACAAAACTGACTAGTATCCATGAGGATGTAGGTTGGATCCCTGGGCTCACTCAGTGGGTTAAGGATCTGGAATTGCCGTGAGCTGTGGTGAAGGTCAAAGACTTCTCAGATCCCATGTTGCTCTGGCTGTGGCGGAGGCCAGCTCTGCAGCTCCAATTCCACTCTGGCCTGGGAACTTCCATGTGCTGCAGGTACGGTCCTAAAATGCCAAAAACAAAAAAAGTCAACTAAAATGAATAATGAGGAAAAAAAGGCAAATGAAGATACATCAAAAATTCACTTAGCTATCGTTCTAAAACACAAATCTGCTATAAATCTCATGCTTAAAAATCCATCAATGATTTTTATTAATGATAATGATTTTCATATTTCTGTTGAATATTTTGCTTAAATATTTTAGGAGAAAGCTCAATACACAAAATAGGTAACACCCAAATTTTCCAGTTCAAGCAGGTATGAGGGATCCAGAGACCTTCTATATTGCCCCGTACCCAGTGATTCCCTGAGAAGGTTCTACAAGATCTAAATTTGAAAACTACCATATTTAATTTTAAGATACACATCATCTTGACATTTTGACATCCCTGAAGTCAGGATACATCTTTAAATCAATGATATCTTAGCATTATGGCATAGATTAAAGAGCAGCATTTTTTTCTTAATATATTAAGTGATATATCCCCAATTAACAGTATTTTAAATTAAATGAAATACAACAGTAACTCCTCAGTTGGCTTACAAAGCACTTTACACAAAATGACTACTCTTCCAGTTTTATTTTCTTACCCTTTCCACCCCAACACACACAAAATGTACAGCCAACCACCCTACATGACTTACCTCCTTTCCCAGAATATCACCATGCTTTTACGTCTTTGTAAATTTGCACACGTTGTTTCTTTCTGTCCCTCTGACTCCCATTTATTTCTCACAATTCCATTACCTCTTTTGAAACGCCCTAACTTCCTTTGCTCCTCTGGTAATTATTTAACCTCACTCCTCAGCCTGCACAGCCGCTCATCATGAGTCAACATGACTGCTACCGCTTATACCTATTGCTTTCACCTGCCTCCTCTACTAGACTTCAGCACAGAAACTGGATTTTACTCATCTTCGAAGCTCCAGCACTTAGGACACAAAAGATACTCATTAATCTACAATGGAAAGAACTGCTGAGAACATCAGGTCAGGAGTTCCCATTGTGGTTCAGTGGGTTAAGGACCCAACACTGTCTCTGTGAGGATGTGGGTTTGATCCCTGGCCTTGCTCAGTTGGTTAAGGATCTGGTGTTGTCATGGCTATGCCTTAGGCCCCAGCTGTAGCTCCAATATAACCCCTGGCCCAGGAACATCCATATGCCCAGGTGCAGATGTAAAAACAAAACAAAACAAAAACCATCAAGTCAAAGGATGCTTGCTCTTCAATTGTCTTACCTTTTCTGTAGGAAAGGCCTTAGCTTGAACTTTTTTGGTCAGGGCTTGCACTTGTGCAGTGACAGCTATCACCTGAAATTAATCCAAACAAAACAACTGACTAGAATACATCAGGTCATCTCTGTGAGCTGTGAAGGGCAAAAGCTAAACAATGCCACCTAAAAACTATCTGGAACACTGCCTAAAGTACATCACTCTCTTATTTTCAGTTCTGGGAAAACAGAAGAAACAGCTTTTGATACTTCTTCAAAAGACAGAAAAAACTTTCTACTTCTTTAAAAAGGTAAAGAGACCATCTTACCAAACCATGGGAAAGGGATGAGAACACTGTAGCTTTGTACAGACTGAACTTTAAATACATAGAATTATATAAAAGTATATTATCTGGGCACTCAAATGGTAAACTATATCACCTCTCTCAGTTTCCTTAGCTATAAGAACAAAAGAAACTGATTCATTTGCTTTTTTCCTGGAGTTTTTGTATTCTTTCAGAGGCAGAAATCAATTACTTTTCATTGTAGCCTGAAAAGGTTTGCATTAAATCATTTTGCTCTTATGGTATTTGGTTATTCAAACATACGCTCCCAAATCACCAAAGTTTAGAAGTGAGGCACACAAAGTCAAAGCTCATCAGTGACTAATACTAATCTATTCCAAAGGGGTGCCATTACTCACCTGTTCCTGAAGGTTTTTCAAAAGTGCCACAGCATTTGGCAGGTCCGACTCCAGCACCTCCTACCGAAGGGAGAAAAAAGAAAAGCCATTCTTTCCTTAGGATTATAAGACCTGACGTCTGTGGTGGAAAAGTCCCCTCTCTCCTTCAAACATCCCAGACTTCCTGCCTTCTCACTGTGGTATACAAGCAGCCTCGCCTCACAGCCGGCCGGCCCCTCACGTTACTGGAAAGAAGCTGTAACCCCCAACCCCGTCTCCCTATTACTGTTTTTGTCCCGCTGTGGCAGGAAGAACGCCTCCCTGAAGCAACTTTCATCACCACGCTTCCCTCGCGTCAATAATTTGCCTCAAACCACTGCGGGGAAAAGAAACGTCCACAACAGCAAGCCTAGGAAGGATACACACGACACTTACCGGCGCCGCCATCTTCACAAAACCCGCCCCTTCCGGAACCGTACTTCCTGAGAGCTGATGTCTTGATGGACTTAACTGGCTTGCAAATCTAAGCCAATAGGAATGGGGGCTCTCTTACTTCCGGCCCGAACAGGATGTACGAGAGGAAGGGCCGGGACCGGCCAATGAAATAGAAGAACTGGCTAAATTCGTCAGACTTAGGAGGTGCTCTCACCACTTAAAGATGCTCTTGGAAAGAAGCGTTTGATTCGTAGATTGAGTAGACTGATTGGAGCTAAGCCAATAAAAACTGAGAAAGTGATTGATTGACTGTTGGAAAGGTCCAATAAAAAAAGGAGTTAGTTGCGCGAGCTGAGAGCGTATTGGCTCCTGAATGCCGCAGTACCCGGACTCTTTTCCCGATGTTTCCGTTGCTTTGTCAGAATCCGCCGCTAGGTGACAGGCCTTGGCTTTGGTCTAAGAAGGTGGCCACTTATGGAACCGCCATTCCAAGCGGCTGTTCCAATGTAGGCCTTGCCAGACACCTCACAGACCCGCAAGGCCTTTGTGTGATCTTGGAGAAATCCTTCCATATCTGAGCATTTTTCATCTGGACGTACGAGAGTTTGGCCCAGAGAAGCCCAGAGCCAGAGTTTAGACACGTACAATAAGGTCACTCACCTGCTTCCTGCGCACTTGGGGGCACTGTGTAAAGATACCATGGGTGCTGCCCCAACACTCCTCCTACCAGTTTGGGGAGATGAAGAGGAAGACGTTTAACAATTGAGGAAGGCAGTTCAGAGTTAGGAGATTTTCCCCTGGTCACAGGGGTCCCTGAAGAACCTGGTGCAAACTCAGCCTATGCATGGAATTTCACCATGTTTTGCCTCATCTTTTCTTTGAAAGATTTTCAAATGCTTCTTTTTCTTTCTTTCTTTCTTTTTTTTTTTTTTTTTTTTGTCTTTTTAGGGCCACACCCGGGGCATATGGAAGTTCCCATGCTGGGGGTCGTATCGGAGCTGTAGCCACTGGCCTACACCACAGCAATGCCAGATCCAAGCCCGCGTCTGAGACCCATATCACAGCTCAGGGCAACCCACTGAGCGAGGCCCGGGATGGAACCGCATCCTCATGGATACTGAAGTAGGGCTCATTACTGCGGAGCCATTAAAGGAACCCTTCGAAATACTTGGAAAAATGTCATCTCACTCCCACATCTTACAGGCTGATAAAATCAACTGGATGGGCATTAATAGTTCCATGGTCTGCCTTGGGAAATAAGCACCACAGGGGAGAATCATGGTCTTGAATTTTACCTGCAACTGTGGAGCTGACCTAAGACTGGAAAAGTGATTTCTTTGACTTGGAACCATCTTCTGGAATTAAGCAAGGAATAGCTTCCATATCTCAGCAACCAGGGTAGAAAAATCCTGGTCTCTAAATATCTTGCTGGGCTCAGGAAGAAGGCAAGGGCTAAGTATCCAGTCCCCAGGCTTTTGCCTCTAGCTTTTATTTGCTTCTCAGAAACAGCATGGAAGCTCAGGGTTCCTTGACAGCCTACTTAGTCAATTAACGAATAGTTTTTGTGCTGTTTATCAGGAATGTATTATGAAAATTTTCCATTTCAACGAAAATCTCATGTTTGTCTAATTAGGTCACAAGCCTTTCCTTTTCTTGGAATTCTGATTACATGCATTATGAAATCAGTGACAAAAACTACACTGCCTTGTTTTGGTTTTAATTATTAAATACTTGTCCACCATTCCTTTTGTTACAGGAAAATCTTGGAGTTAATAATACAGTAAATCTTCATAGAACTCCTCCCAGGACTCAACCTATTGGCAAAGAACACAAGATCATTAAATTTATTGTTTTCTATTTCAACAGTTACATGAACTGGCAATCATTCATAACATTAGCACATACATACTGAACAATTTTTTAACGGCTCTATTGAGATTTAATACACATGCCAACTGATTTACCCATTTAAAGAATATAATTCAATGATTTTGAGTTGGGCAAATATCACAGTTTTAGAACATTTTTATCACCCCCTAAAAAAGTACCCATTAGCAGTTATTCTCCCTTTCCCCTCAACCACCATGCCCACCCCCACCCAGCCCTAAGCAACCATCAGTCTTTGTGTTTTCCTATAGATTTGCCTATTCAGGATATTTCATAAAAATGGAATAATAGAATACGTGATCTTTTATGACTGGCTGCATTTGCTCAGCATGTTTCCAATGTTCATACATGTTGTAACATGGTATCAGTACTTTATTCCTTTCTGTTGCTAAAATTTCATTGTACAGATATACCACATTTTATTTTTGCATTCATCAGTTAATTGGCATTTGGGTTAATACTCACTTTTCAGCTATTGTGAATAGTGCTGCTATGAACATTTGTATACAAATTTTTGTGGAGACATATGTTTTCGTTTCTCTTGGTATACACCTAGGAGTGGAGTTGCTGGGTCATGTGATAACTCAATTTTAACCATTTCAGGAACTTCCAGAGGATGCAACATTTTATATTCCTACCAGCAATGAATGAGGGTTCCAATTTCTCCACACTCTGCCAACTCTTGTTATAACCTGTCTTCTTAATTATAGCCACCCTTGTGAGTGTAAACTGGTATCTCGTGATTTCAATCTGCAGTTCCCTAATGGCTAATGATTTGAACACCTTTTCATGTGTTTCTGGGCCATTTGTATATCTTTGAAGACATGTCTATTCAGATTGTAAGCAAGCAGGACCCAATGAGGCCTTCCCAAAATAGAACCCCACTCATATCCTCTGCCTACCTTTTTGTCTATAGAAAAACTCTAGTCTAAAAAATTAATCAGGAGATCCTGTTGTGGCTCAGAGGAAATGAATCTGACTAGTATCCATAAGGATGCAGGTTTGATCCCTGGCTTCACTCAGTGGGTTAAGGATCTGACACTGCTGTGAGCTATGGTGTAGGTCACAGACAAGGCTCGGATCCCACATTGCGGTGGCTATAGTGTAGGCCAGCAGCTGCAGCTCTGATTTGACCCCTAGCCTGGGAACCTCCATATGCCACAGGTGTGGCCCTAAAAAGACTAAATAAATAAATATTTAAAAATTAATCAGAGAAATGAGAAAATACAGAGAAAAAGGCAAACAGTGAAGTGAGACAAAATAATAATAGTTTAGCCATTTAACAAAGTCAAGAACATTTAGTTCGCAAGGACTACAGATAATATTCTGAGTCATGTCCTTGGAGCTGTTTTGCAGGTGCTAAAGCCCCCACCAAGTGGAAAAAGTTAACTGCATGCTGCCCACAAGCATGTTGACCCAGACTGGTTGAAATCAGAGGGTTGAGGATGCTGACTCCCAATTACCTCACCACCAACCAATCAGGAAAATGTCCATGAGCTGATCTCGTCCTGCTTTTTGAACACTGTCCCCTCCAGTGGGGGCACAGTCCTTGAGGTACTAGCCTGCTGAGTTCCTTCTTTGCCTGGCGATTAAAGCTACTTTTTCTGTTTCCTCCAACTCTGTCTTCATGTTTCTATTCAGCATCGGTGTACAGAGGTAGCCGATATTTTAGCAGCAAGATCATTTTCCCATTTTTTAATTGAGCTATTTGTGTTTTTTAGGGCAAGGGTTTTTTAGGGCTGCACCCTTGGTATATGGAGGTTCCCAGGATAGGGGTCAAAGTGGACCTGCAGCTTCTAGTCTACCACAGCCACAGCCACAGCTACACCAGATCTGAGCCACATCTTCAACCTACACCTTGTGGCAATGCTGGATCCTTTAAGCAAGTGAGCAGGGCCAGAGCTCAAACCAGAATCCTCATGGATACCAGTTCGGCTCTTAACCCCCTGAGCCACAATGGGAACTCCAGGCTACTTGTCTTTTTATTATTGGTTATAAGTCTTCTTAACATATTATGAATTCAAGTCCTTTAACAAATACATGATTTGCAAATATTTTCTCCCATTCTGTGGGTTGTTTTTAACTTGCCTGACATATATCATCTGTATCATTTGAAGCACAAAAGTTTTTTGAGAAGTCCAATTAATTTCTCTTCAGTTGCTTGTACATTAGATGTTATTTTTAAACCATTCCCTTATACCAGGTCATGAAGATTTATGCTTATAGTTTCTATTAAGAGGTTAGCTCTTATATTTACATCTTTGATCCATGTTGAGTCATTTGGGGGGGGGGTGCTGTACCCAAGGCATGTGGAAGTTACCTGGCCAGGGATCAAACCTGAGCCACAGCAGCAACTTGAGCCACTGCAGTGAAAATGCCTGATCCTTAACCTGCTGTGCCACAAGGCAACTACATGTTGAGTCCATTTTTTTCTTCTTCCCTTTGGGGCTGCCCCCATAGCTTATGGAGGTTCCAGGCTAGGGGTCGAATCAGAGCTGCAGGTGCCAGCCTACACCACGGCCACAGCAATGTGGGATCCAAGCCTCGTCTTTGACTAAGACCACAGCTCACATCAATGCCAGATCCTTAACCCACTGAACTAGGCCATGGATCAAACCTGTGTCCTCATGGAGGCTAGTCAGATTTGTTTCCGCTGAGCCACAACGGGAACTCCTTGAGTCAGTTTTTGTTTATGGTGTGATGTAGGGTTCTGCCTTCATTCTTTTGCATTTCAATACCCAGTTTTTCCTGCGCTATTTATGGAAAAAACTACTTTTCCCCATTAAGTTCTCTTGGCACCCTTTTTGAAAATCGGTTGACTATAAATGTATAGGCTTATTTCTGAACCCTCAATTCTATTCCATTCATCCACCTGTGCCAGTACCACACTGTCTTCATTACTGTGGCTTTGTAATAATAAGTTTTGAAAGTGGGAAGTATGAGTCCTCCAATATTGTTTGGCAATTCTCGATCCCTTGCATTTCCAGATGAATTTTAGGATCAGTTTGTCAATTTCTGCAAAAAAAAGTCAACTGGAATTTTGATGGGGATTTTGTTGAATCCATAGATCAATTTGGAGAGTATTGTATTGTCATGTCAGCAATATTAACCCTTCTGATCACTGAATCTGAGATGTCTATTTGTTTAGCTCTTTTAAAATTTCTTTCAAAAATATTTCCTGATTTTCAGAGTGTAAGTTTTGCATCTCTTTTGTTAAATTCATCCTTAAGATGAATACAACACTAAGAAGAATAAAAATCTTAAGGATGAATTTAACAAAAGAGATGCAAAACTTACATTCTGAAAAGCTCCACTTGTGACCTATGCCACAGCTGCAGCAATGCCAAATCCTTAACCCACTGTGCTGGGCTGGGGATCAAACATTCAAGCCAGCATTCTCAAGACACATCCAATCCCTTTGCACCACAGTGGGAACTCAAAGACTTTATTCTTTTTTATGGCTGAGTAATAGCCCATATATACCACATTTTCTTTATCCATTCATCGATCAGTGGACACTTAGGTTGTTTCCATGTCTTGAGTATTGTAAATAATGCTGCAATGAACATGGGGATGCACATATCTTTTGAGTTAACTTATTCCTTTTCTTCAGATAAATATCTGGAATTGGAATTGCTGGATCATATGACACTTCTATTTTCAGCTTTTTGAGGAACCTCCATAATGTTTTCCATAGTGGCTGCACCAATTTACATTCCATCAAAAGTGCACGTGTTCTTTTTTCTCCACAACCTCACCAACACGTGTTATTTCTTGACTTTTCAATAATAGCTATTCTAACAGGTGTAAGGTAGTATCTCATTGTGGTTTTGATATACATTTCCTTAATGATTAGTGATGTTGAGCATCTTTTCATTTGCTGTTGGTCATCTGTAAGTCTTCTCTGGAAAAATGTCTATTTAGATCCTCTGCCCATTGCCCATTTTTTTTTTTTTTTTTTTTGCCATTTCTTGGGCCGCTCCCACGGCATATGGAGGTTCCCAGGCTAGGGGTCGAATCAGAGCTGTAGCTGCCAGCCTACGCCAGAGCCACAGCAACACAGGATCTGAGCCGCGTCTGCAACCTACACCACAGCTCACGGCAACGCCGGATCGTTAACCCACTGAGCAAGGCCAGGGATCGAACCCACAACCTCATGGTTCCTAGTCGGATTCGTTAACCACTGCACCACGACGGGAACTCCTGCCCATTTTTTTTTAATAATTTTATTTTAGTTTTTTTAGGGCCACACTTGCGGCATATAGAAATTCCCAGGCTAGGGGTCCAATCAGAGCTACGGCTGCAGGCCTACAACACAGCCACAGCCACGCCAGATCTGAGCTGTGTCTGCGACCTACACCACAGCTCATGGCAACACTGGATTCTTAACCCACTGAGCGGGGCTAGGGATCAAACCAGCATCCTTAATGGATACTAGTCAGATTCGTTTCTGCTGTGCCACAACGGGAACTCCTCACATTCCCCCCCCCCCCCGCTTTTTTTTTTTTTGTCTTTTTTAGGGCCGAACCCACAGCATATGGAGGTTCCCAGGATCTGGTGTTGCTGTGAGCTGTGGTGTAGGTTGCAGAAGTGGCTTGGATCCCACGTTGCTGTGGCTGTGGTGTAGGCCGGTAGCTGTAGCTCCAATCTGACCCCTAGCCTGAGAACTTCCATAAGTGCGGCTCTGAAGAGCAAAAAAGAAAAAAAAAAAAAAGGAGTGAATGGGAAAGAAGGGCTGAAACACGATGTTTTGAAGGTGGAGTCTACAGAATAACAGAAACGTTGGGTGCCTTTCTGCTGCGCCCCCTCCTCTTTCTCATTTATAATTCCCAGCTTCTTTGTGCAGGGCTCTTCATTCCCTACCTATGAAATCTAGAATCTCCTCCACAAATGACTCAGAAAATTTAGTGTCCCTTTTCCCAAGAATGACAGGTTATACCACCAACTCTATAACATCAGATAACATCACTCCCTCCCACATACACCAACACCACTTTAAAACACATTAATGGCTACTTGGTACCTATAAGTTAAAATCCAAATTCCATTAATTTGGTTCACAAGGTCCTTTGTGACCAGCCTTCACCTGCCTCACGGGCCTTCTACTGTCATATTTCCTCTGACTGCTCCCCTTCTTTAGCCACACTGAGCTCGTTTCAATTCCTCTCAAGCCTTCAGACATGCTGGTTTCTCTGCTCAGCCCCTTCTTTTCTTGACCTACTCCAGCTCATCCTTCAAGTCTCACCTTAAAAGTCATTTTGTCCAGGGGGCCTTTCCTGATCTCCAGTCCAGATTAGGTGGCTTTGCTTTGTGCTCCAGGATTTCTTCCATCATAGCCTTTGATGCCCCCTCCATCATAATACCTGCCACACTATGTGGTTCCTGCCTGTCTGTTGTCTGCCCCTCCATAATACCAGTGAGTTCTTGAAGTCAGGACTGCGTCTGCCACAAAGTTGGTGCATGATCAGTGTTGGTGGGATGAATGTTCATTCCCAGGCTGTGGAATTATCATTCTCATTAATGAAAGCTGAACAGTCAAACTGGAAGGAGCTGGGACCTGGAACTCTTAAACGGGGCCCACTGAGATGGGGCCGATCCTTTGGAACACTGTCATTGCTGGAAGGAAGTCTGGATCAGCCTGGCGGCAGATAAAAGGAGGTAGTAATCTATTAAAGCCGTCAGACTCAGGAAGATATTCTAACAAGAGGGCACTGGAACAGGTTTAGAAAGCCAAGCAGGCAAGTGGAAGTAATAAATACCACTTACTGTTAGAAGATGTGCCTACGACTTCTTTTATTTTCTCCATTTTTATTAAAGTGTATTTGGCAAATAAAAATTGTATATATTTAAAATGTACACCATGACATTTTGATATATGTATATACTCTGAAATTTTACCACAATCAAGCTAACAAGCTAATTAAAATATCTGGTCAGAACAACTAAGATCTACTCTCAGAGCAAATTTCATGAGCGCAGTACAGTACTGTTTTTTTGGCTACACTTATAGCATGTGGACGTTCCCAGGCCAGGGATCAAACCTGCAACACAGCAGTGACTCAGGCTGCTGCAGTGACAACACCAGATCCTTAACTACTAGGCCACCAGAGAACTCCAATCCTTCCTATCCTGAAATTTCATACCCTTTGAGCAATACTTCCCCCACCTTCCAGGCCACTGGAACCACCATTCTACTCTGTGCTTCTAAGAGTTTGTCTTTTTTAGATTCCACATATGTGAAATAACGCAGTACTTGTCTTTCTGTATCTGATATATTTTACTTACCATAATGCCCTCCAGGTTCATCCATATTGTCACAAAGGATGAGATTTCCTTCTTTTAGAGCTGGGTAATACTCCGTTATAAATATGCCACATATTCTTTGAGTTAGGGCTTGTGATTCTGCAGTGCTAACAAGCTCCCAGTGATGTGAATGTATTAGTCCATGGACCACACTTTGAGTCACAAGACTCTACCCGAGTCGCATCTGTGACCTACACCACAGCTCGCAGCAACGGCGGATCCTTAACCGACTGAGCAAGGCCAGGGATGGAAGCTGAATCCTCATGGAAACTAGTGGGATTTGTTAACCACTGAGCCACAACGGGAACTCCAAGGATCTGGTTTTGCTGTGGCTATGGCATAGGCCGGCAGCTGCAGCTCTGATTTAACCCCTAGCCCGAGAACTTCCATATGCCACAGGTGTGGCCGTAAAAAGAAAAGAAAACAAAACAAAACAAAAAACAAAGAAACAAAAAAACCCTATGCTCTTCGGCATTAAGTTATGCTGTCTATTCTCAGGAAACAGGGCCCCCAGCTTCCAGCCTGGGGCTTAAAGGAAAAAAATTCTAATCCCTGAGAAGTAGAAAGATGCCAGAGAAACAAATAGGTTACCAAGACAGGGCCTCTGGCAGAGGCAACAAAACAAGGGCTCAGTTACCAGTCTGGGGCACAGGGTGGGGCCCAAGCCTTAGGAACAAGATAGAAGGTGAGTTTCCAGAACTACAGCACAGCAGCAAGGGCAACTTCATGCTGAGATTCTAAAAGGTGGGCAGTAGTTTGTTCTATCCCTGGGGCCTGAAATGGGGCTAGAGCCTGGGGCAGGACTGACACTGCCAGTGTGACAACGTCACACTGAGGAGAAAAAGGACACAGTGTAGGAGCCACAGCACCCATCACACCCTCCTCACCAGGATCCTTGGCACTGACCAGAGAGGCCAGGCCCTCCTAGGTCCCACCAGAACCCTTTGTGGCTCCTGACCCCATTCCCCGCACTCTCCCTTTCCACCTTCCCATCTCTTGGTTTCAAGGCTTCCTCCCACCTCAATCCTCTACATACAAACTTCCAGTTTGAGTGACAGGATGGTTCCATATTTCAGGCCCTGACCCTATACCTGTTCTGTCAGGATCAACAACAATTATCTAAAATTTTTTTCTTTTTTCCCATCCTGCCTTGTTCCCTTTGAATGGCCAGGGTATAGGTGTCTGGGAAGTGGCAGGAACCAGGCTCACCATACTGACTCAGTCTGGGGTCTTCAATGGGAAGTGGGGGCATGCAGAAGTAGCACAGAGCAGGGCGAGAGTAGGGTGCAGGGCATTCGGATGCTTCTGGGTTTATGCTTTCACATCAGGAATCCATCTATCCATCAGGAATCCATCCACCAGCTGTCAGCTCAAGGGCTGCAGAGTCATAGACTATATTAGGATCTTGGTTAGAACTTTTGATTGACTTCTGGCCAATGGCTACTTTAGAACTTCCAATACAAAGGACAGGTACGAATGCAACCTAAAAGAGAAGTTACAGAGCCCAAAACAGAAAAATGACTAGATAATCTTCTGAGTTTGAAATTTTGACAATTCAGAATTGGCTTTGCCAAAAAAATTATTGGACATCCTTATGTCAATGTTACTGTTTTGGAAAACAAAACAAAACAAAACTCTTTTTCACAGCCGAGATAGATATAGTCTCTGCTATGTTAGGGTAATTTCCCATGACCCAAAAGCCCACCACATACCTTCTGCACTTCTGCCCCCAGGCAGAGTCTATCAACATGACACGTCTTCCGAGAGGCGGATGTCCAGGGGCAAAGAAGGGCTGAGGCAGAAAGTGGATGTTTGTTGGCATCCTCTTACATGTAGGATGTACATGTCTTTTCTAGGGCCACACTTGCAGCACATGGAGTTCGCAGGCTAGGGGTCTAATCAGAGCTGTAGCCACTGGCCTACACCACAGCCACAGCAACATAGGATCCGAGCCGCGTCTATGACCTACACCACAGCTCACGGCAATGCCGGATCCTTAACCCACTGAGCGAGGCCAGGGATTGAACCCACAACCTGGGGCACAGAGACAATGCAGGATCCTTACCTGCTGCATCACAGCCAAAGCTCTGGGCTCATTTTTTGAGAACTGATGACTGTTTAGCCTCTGGAGAAACTGGTAATCTTCCAAATGCTCGTTACTTGAGCAGGGACCCCCTAGAATCATCCATGACTTAAGAAGCCTCCAAAACTGCAACTAGCTCATTTTTGTACATCCCAGTTCAAAAAATATATATATGTGTATTTTATACATACACATAAAAGTGTATCTGGATGAAAAAAAAATTGTATCTGGGATTTCCTGCTATCGCACAGTGGGTTGATGATCTGGCTTATCTCTGTGGAGATGCCAGTTCGATCCCAGCCCAGTGCAGTGGGCTAAGGATCCGGTGTTGCTGCAGCTGTGGCATAGGTTGCAGCTCCAGCTCAGATTTGATCACTGGCCCAGGAACTTCCACATGCTGTGGGGTGCATCCAAAAAAGAAAAAAACAAGTGTATCTGGATGGATTCACTCAAATTATTAACCATATTTTCCTTTGTAGAATGGGACTGTGAATGATGGAAAGAGTTTCATCTCTTTTGCCTTATAGAAGATGTAGTGTTTGAATTTTTAAAGTAACAAGCATTTCTTTTATAATTTGTCAGGAAAGAAAGGAAGAGGAAGGGCGGGAGGAGGAATGGAGAAAGATTTGAGAGAGAAGAAAAGACAGACAAAGAGGGAAGGAAGGAAGGGAAAGAAAGAGAGAGAGAAAAAAAGAGAAAGGAAGGAGGGAAGGAAGAAAGAAAGAGAGAGAGAGAAAGAAAGAAAGAAAGAAAGAAAGAAAGAAAGAAAGAAAGAAAGAAAGAAAGAAAGAAAGAAGGAAAGAAAAACAGAAAGAGAAGCTACCTCCACCCTCTCCCTGAATTAGGTCCAGGGAATCTCATCTATGTCCTTTTTCCTGCAGGAGCACTTGGAGCCCTCACAGGAAAAGAGAACAGCAGCTGTTCACCCTCTTTGGTACATTATTCATCATGTATTTATTTTATTTAGATCTGTCAGCATTGAAAGACCTCAAGATAAAATCTGAACTCTTTCTGGACATTTAAAATATCAAAACAATGAACAATACTTGGAGGGACAAGAGGCAGGAGAGAGGACAAAGGGAAAACAGAGAACGAACATATTGGGCAAGAAAGAAATAGCAGTTTCGAGTAAATAGCAGCAAATACCCGTCTGCCTAAAAATCCTGGAGGCTTAAGCCATGACAACCTTTTCCCCTAGAGGCTGGGCCAAAAAGGTCAATATAGAAGCTTCTGTCTCCTTTATTTCCCCCAGAATGCACACAGCCCTAGATGATGGCAGTGGATGGGGCTGCTCAAGACTTGGCCCTTTCAGGACCCACCTCCAGCTTACCTTCCACAGAAACCTTTCCTCTCCCCTCACTGCCCAGCCTCTGCATTCCTATATTTACGGACTCAAATTTTCACTTACTTTACACATGATAAGTGTTATTATTCTGGACCTATGATCACATTGGCCATGTGTTCATTGATCTGAAAACTCTTTGAAGACAAAGGGGCCTCTGACCTGCCTCTTAACCCCTCAGTGTCTAGGTGCTGCCTGGTCCACAAAGGGAGTGCTGTGACCTTCCTGTCCCCTTCTCGCCACCTCGCCACACTCTTCTCCAGTGACAGTGCCAGAAAAGCCAGAAGGACCCTGGTTAGCAGATGACCACACAGGCACGTCTGTCTAATTCTAGCCAAGGGCACGAGGAAAAGGACAGGGCCCAGGGACCTGTGGCCTCTTCTCTGAGAGGACGCAGGGCTAATAATAGGATGGGAGATTAGGAGGGATTTGAACTGCATTGTTATCTCACAGGAATGGCCTTCGGGAGCCTTTTTTCCAAGCTCTTCTAAGAGCTACCCCATCCCCTCCTCTGCCCTGTGTCTCTGTAGGTGTGCCCACCACTGCACCTTCACCATTTTTTTTGTTTGTTTTTTTTGTTTTTTTGTTTTTTTAGGGTCGCACCTGTAGCACATGGAGGTTCCCAGGCTAGGGGTCTAATCGGAGCTATAGCTGCCGGCCTACACCACAGCCACAGCAACTCAGGATCCAAGTCTCATCTGTAACCTACACCAAAGCTCACGGCAACGCCGGATCTTTAACCCACTGAGCTAGGCCAGGGATCGAACCTGCAACCTCATGGTTCCTAGTCGGATTCGTTTCTGATGTGCCAAGACAGGAACTCCTGACCACTTCTTCCTCTTCTCTTTCCATCTGCTCTTCTCTGTGAACATCCATCTGTTCTGGTCCCCTAGTCCTATCCCCCATCCCTCTCCAGCGCTGTCCTAATTCTTCATCCCCTTTTACTTATGCTCCTGCCTCCTGCACCTCATCCCCTGCTGCTCTGCCTGGATCTGCTTCCTTCCTCCACTTCCCACGCGTCTCCCCACTTAGCCTGCTCCCCTACTGGCTCCTCTGCCCCACCACCTCACCTCCTAGGCTCCTCACTCTTTTCAGCTTCAGGCACAAGATTTGTTTTCCAGGCCGGTGGCCTTCGTTCCCCCTTTCCGAACACATTTGGACCCATTTCTTGTCTACCCCTCTCTCTGTCCCATTGCTATGTGGTCCCCCCTCAAAGCTGAGCTGGACATGCACAAGTAGCAGAGGTTGAGGTAGACTGACAGCCTCTACTCCCCTAACAATCAGCACCAGACACCAGGCAAAGGGACACCTCTGAGAACAAGACCAAGGACGTGCAAGCCTTAGGCGACACCTCCCCCAGCCCAGCTATTCTTAGGAACGCAGTACCACAAAAGGGCCTTTTGCTTTGTTTCACACCAATCTATGGAGCCGCTCTTGGCAGCTGAGGCTGTAATCTCAGAAACAAGGGGCCCAGGCACTTGGGGGGGGGGGCTGGCTGCAACCTGTGCCCCTGGCCATGAGGCTCTGCCCTTGGGGCAAGGTCACCTTCCATCACAACACACAGACACACAGCTACCCAGCTCTGTCACTCTTTCTGTGGTCTTGGTATAGTCACAGCTCTGTTGCCCCCCACCCCCACCCCCGCTCCTCTGCTGCCCCACCCTGGCCTTGCCCCCTCTCTGGTCCCCACGTATCCTTTCCCGGCTCTTCCCCACACCCAACAAACCCACTCCCTCCTCATCTTGCTTCCTCCCCACTCTTCCTGATCACAACGGGTCAGGCTCTTTTTATCTAGTCAGTCCAAAGCCCTATGACAAAGGCTCTTCTTTCCTTGCTGCATGTGGGGAAGCCAAGACCCCGGCTCTGAGGTGTCAAAGAGCCTGACCAGCTCTCAATCCCTCGTCTGGTCTGTGGATCTGAGGGAACCTGGCAGTCAGGTTGCCTGCTGCCCTTGAAAAGCTCCCTTGGGAGAAAATAGCAGCCAGCTCCTGGCCTCCTTTTTTCCAAATCAGACCCAGAGAGGACCTGCAGGATGTGTGTATCTCTTTGCGTTCTTAGTTAGTTTCTAATATTTGTGTAGAACTTTGGGGCATGTGTAGCTGAGGACCAGAATCAAAGTCCTGCACTAAACTGGGGCTTGCAAACCCAGCAGCTGGAATGCAGCACAGGCACATCAGAAAAGGGCCAGTCTCCACCTTCTATCCCCTTGGAATACCAGCGAGAGCTCTGTTCTAAGAGACCAACTGTTATCCCATAACCAGGTTATGGGTTGGAACAGAGGCACCCGTGCCATTAGAGCAGGTGAAATAAAAATACTGAGGCATAAACAACAGAAGACGCTGAGTCACAGATTCTACTGTTTCCAGATCACTCTGTAGGGCTAGCCCTAGGTTAGTCTTCATTCAGTGGCTCACAGGAGGCTGAGTCGCTTCTCAGTGCAGTCAGTGAGGACCACAGGGTGAGAGTGTGGCTGCCCTCATGTTTGGCTGCGAGCTCCCTACATTCTTCTCCGGGCATGAGGAATGAGCTGGCTGAGCCTCCACCCCTTTGCAAGCCCACTCTAGGGAGGCGGGCACCTCAGTCCTTCAAGTATTCCCAAATCACCCTTCTGGTTTCTAGAAAGAGAATTAAAAAAAACAACAGAACAGAACCAGAAAATGTAAAAGGGACTGGAGAACAAAATGAGCGCATCTTTTATCGGCCCCTTGTCATAAGGGCAGGGGTGCTCGATTTTCTTTTCTTTTTTTTCTTTCTCTCTTTCTCTCTTTCTCTCTCTCTCTCTTTTTTTTTTTTTTTTTTTTTTTTTTTTTTTTTTTTTTTGCTATTTTAGGGCTGCACCCACGGCATATGGAGGTACCCAGGCTAGGGATCAAATTGGAGCTATAGCCACTGGCCTCCACTACAGCCACAGCAACAGGGGATCCAAGCTTCGTCTGCAACCTATACACCACAGGTCACGGCAACACTGGATCCTTAACCTACTGAGCAAGGCCAGGGATCGAACCCGAATCCTCATGGATCCTAGTCAGGTTCATTAACTGCTGAGTCACGAAGGGAACTCCAGGATTGCCTGATTTTCAAAACAAAACAAACTGTGTTACTTGGCCCTCTTCCCTGTCTAGTCACTGTCTAATCTCTCAACTCACAGCCAAGCTCCTCAAATGCAGGGTTCACACCCACTGTCCACTCATCCTTTTCTTAATACTTGCTGCAGCCTGGCTTTACTCCTTGACTCTGCAGAAGGTTCTTACTCCGAGATCACCAGAGTTCCCCTTCTCGACCTCCCTGACATTCAGCCTGTCTTTGGCATCTGACTATGCCACCTGTTCCTCTTGAGACACTTCTTCTGGCTTCTAGGAAACTGCCTTTTTCTTGTGCTCCTTGGCGCTCTTTGAGTTGCCTTCTCCATGTTCTGTGGGCTTCTCTTTCTCCCATCTTCAAACTGGTAGGTCTCTCCTTGAGCTTTTCCTTTTCTCTCTAATCTCATGGCCAACCTCCAAGGTAGTTGGTCTTGAGTACCAGCCCTGCCCTCAGTCCCATAATTCCAACTTCCTACAGGGATGCAAACCATCTTCATCAGATGCCCCACTGTTACCTCCAACTCCCCTAAATCAGACACTCTGTCCTCTTCCTGCCTGCCTAAGAGCTTGTGCCCTTTTGCTGCTACCCCCATCCTTGCCAACATCACAGTCATGAGTCTTCCTCATTTCCGGCATCCAGTCTGTCAGCAAGACCTTCTATATCTTCCTTAGAAATCCTTTTAGCCTCACTCTTTCTTCTTCATGTCTGCTGGCCCCACTCTTCCCCTGACCTTGATCGATACTCTACCCTCCTCTCTGGTCTCCCTGACTCCAGCCTCTTCTCCATCAAAGCACCCAATAATACCTGTACTAGGCCTATGAATTCTGCTGTCATGATATCACAGAAACTGCCCCCAAGCTATATAGCTTTAGTCATTCTTTTTTTTTTTTTTTTTAATTTTTTTGGGCCATGTCCATAACAGGTGGAAAAGCTCTGGGGCCAGGGATCGAACCCATGCCACAGTAGCAACCCAAGCCACAGCAGTAACAACACTGGATGATCAACCCATGGGAAGATTTTCTAGGGAAGTTCCTAGAAAGCTTTAGTCATTCTTCACTGCCTCTAGGACATTGTCCATTTTGCTGGTCTGGGAAACATGGCAGAGTCGGTAGAAAGCACTTTGGAGCAAGCCAGAATTGGGTTTGAACCCTGGTACCACACTTGCTGCTTGGTCTTGAACAAACATCTCAACTCTCTGAACCAATAAAATGCAATTTAACCGATAGGTAAACATGAGCACGAAGGGAGATGATGTGCATCAAACAGCATGTGTGGTGCTTGGCAGAGGTGGGCACTCCACACACCAACAGCCTTTTCCCCTCTTCTACAACGTGGCCTCACCTGAAATCTCCAGACCCTCTAGAGTCTGTTCAGGCATATGTCCTCTGAGTCCTTACTACCTCATGCCATTCCCCTACCATGCCTTCGGTCATGCTGCAATGCTTACCACCTAGACCATGACCCCATTCCCCATTCCGAATGCTTCTCAAAGTCGTACTCTCCCTTCAAGCCCCACCTAGAAACCTTTGACTGTTCCCGCCCACACTGAGCGAGACCTTCTTTGCCCTGGGGTCATTCTGGAGGTGGACCATACCGAGTAGCCCTGAACCATCCTCCCTTGATTTCCAGCATGTGGCTTTCCAAGGTGATAGGGGTGCCTGTGAGTCTGAGGCCGTGTGATCCTCCTGGGGCCTCCAGAGCTGGGCATGCAGCAAGGTCAGCAAGGCATCAGATTAAGGGACTGCTAGGACCCAGCTGGGGGGTAGAAGGAAGAACGAGATAGGCTGGCAGCTGGGAGAGAAGCACCAACACTCTGCCTTGAGACTGGCTACAAACAGGGCACCGACTCTGTACCTAGGTGTTTGCACAGAGGTGTACACATACCCATGTATGTGTGGCGTGTGCAGGCGTGTGTGCTCCTGTACTCCCACCTGCATTTATGGTGGGGGCTGGGAGGAGAGGGGGGAGATAGGTGATGGTTCCAGGAAGGAACCCCTGCTTAAGAAAAAGGGGGCTCTGACCAAAAAATAATAACTTTTTTTTGGCTTTTTAGGGCCGAAACTGTGGCATATGGAAGTTCCCAGGCTAAGGGTCGAATTGGAGCTACAGTTGCCAGCCTATACCACAGCCACAGCAACGCCAGATCCAAGCCGCGTCTGCGAACTACACCACAGCTCACAGCAACGCCAGATCCTTAACCCACTAAGCGAGGCCAGGGATGGAACCTGCAACCTCATGGTTCCTAGTTGGATTCATTTCTGCTGCACCACAACGGGAACTCAAAAAATAATAATAATAAAGTACAGAATCCCTTCTCCTTGTGGGAAGGGGCAGCAGATTATTCAACTTCTTGGCCCCACACTGAGCAATTACCATTTATTAAATCCCATAGACTCTCTACCTGGGCTGGTCCAGGCCTGGAAGCCACAGGATACTGGTCCAGGAATGCCAGTGAACAGAGCTGAGGTTCTCGGAGGGAGGAGAAGGGGCCTGTGCTGAAGCCCAACACAGGGAGAGCAGCATGCAGGGCACTAGGTCCAACACCAAAGTGCCCAGCAGGTGACTCCAGGATGCTAGCTTTTAATTTCCCCAACTAATGTCATATCACCTTGCCCCGGCTATTCTTCTTCCAGACATTCCTAGCCCCTCTACATCCTCAGTCGCTCAAGCCCAGGGATGGTTAGCACTGCAGAAGGAAACTTGGTCCAAACCAGGAAACTTGGCCTCAGTTTTATCTGCCTCCCCTCCACACCCCAAATCCCATTCCCTAGGGCCAACCCAACTCCATTAGGCAGCTCCATCCAGGATCACTGAGAGCTTCAGGCCAAGATACACACACATTCTAACAGATGGTTGGTTGTAAGGGTCAGGCAGCCCCCACCTCAGAGCCTCTGCCCCATCAAGTGTCCTTGGCCCATATCACCACTTAGTCTGGGTGACTCCTGGTGGGACTCCACTAAGCCCAGTGCCATATCGTGAGTGCAAGTCCATGGGCTATAGTCAGAGAGTGGTGCCTCTCCTGGCCTCAGGGCTGGGCTGTGGCCTGCACTGAGCCTGGGACAGCTTAAGGACTGCTGTTTCCAAGGGCAGCCACAATTTGGGTGAAAGAGACCACAGGCCTACTGGATCTCTGATCTACCCTGGCCCAGACCACCCCTTGAACCAAACTGACATACTGGGACTGGGGGAGGTGTGGGCATAAAACCCACAGCAGGGAAACCGCTTTTCCTGCCTGCAGTCAGGTCTGCATTCCTAACAACAAAAGCTGCCATTCAATGAGGGCCCACGATGTGTCTGGGTTGTATTGGACCCTTTATTTGTGCAAACTCTAATGGTCTTCATAGCACTGGAAGGTAAATGTGACCATCCCCAGGTTCCAGGTGATGAAACTGATTCTGAGAGGTTCCATGACTGACACTGACCACACAGCTAGGAGATGGAGGGGCTGTGTTTCAAAGTGGATCTTTGTGACTGACTCCAAAGCTTTGCCAGGCTGCCCCTTGCATGTTCTCCACGGTCTGAATCCAGACTGGCCACACCCCACAAAGCCTCTCTTTTGGTGAGCTGTGCCCCTCTAAACACTCCTTGAAGGCAACATCTACCTTCCCAAGCACCCCAAACTAAACTGGACCAGCCCTCTCCCCGCTGTCCTTCCAGCTGTCCACTGTCTATCGGAGAGCAGAGACTCTGGACAAGGGGGCGGGGGCAGGGTTCAGAGGGGTACAAAGATTTGGAGGCCAGCAGGAAGACAAAAGAATGACAAGAAGGAGCAGCTGTTTGTAAAGGGAAACCTGAGACGGGCACAAAGCTCAGGCCCTAAGCCCAGGCTCGTGTGAAGCCAGGGTAGGGGTCCCCCCAAGGTCAGGGATTCTGGGGGCAGGCAGACAGGAGTGTTCGGCCCCATCCCAGGGTGGGTCCTCTCTCCCGTGTGCCCAAACAACCCATGCCTCCTTCCTCTTCCTGGGCCAGGACCCCTACCTCCTTCTGTCCCTCTCTCCTGCTCCCATCGCTTTGGGTTTGGGGGCTCCTCTCTGATTTCTCTCTTTTCCTGCTGAGGTATCCTCTAACTTGCCCTAGCGTGCCCCTCCTCCTCCCATTCCTGGTAGTAATTTTAGCAACTTTTCCTCTGAACTCCCGCTGGCATGTTCACAGCAAATGGCCCCTGTTGGGGCCTGACACTTGATCAGGGTGGTGACAGAGCCCAGACAAAGCCGTCACAATGCTGGGGAGGGGAGGGCAGGGGAGACAGACTACCTTCCTTCCACTCCGGGCCTTATTTGGTCTACCTTGCTGAGGCTGTGCTCCCTCCCGCCCCTCTTTATTTATAGCAATTTGCTCTGCTCTCCTTTGTCTTGTCTGCTATCACTCTGCAGTACACCCTGCACTAGCCCCTCACGCCTCCCACCAGGAATGTGCATGTGAGCAGCGGCACCGGCTATAAGCTCAGGCCTGGATTTCACTCCTACAAACAGTGGAATAAAGCTGCCCAGTGGAAGGATTTTTATTTTGGTCACCGTCAGATCCTTATTAGCTAGAACAACACCTGGCACAAAGGTGTTCAATAAATACTTGTTGAATGAAGGATTTGGCGAAGCTGCTCTGTCCTCAAACAGTAATGAGCAGCAAGATCTGAGGATCAGGACGGAGCCAAAAGCAGGTGCTGGAGGGCTGGAGAAAGAGTAAGGATCTTTAGGGACATGAGACCCTCCAGTGTATCTCCAGATTGGGGCACTGAGGCAGAGAGACGAGTTCTATTCTGCAGTGGGGTGTGTAGAACAGGAACACTATAGGCCAGCGCCCCCCCAGACCTGACAGGAGGGAAACAAAGTACAATTGATTTACTATTGCTAAAGGTATAAAAGGCTACCCCCCACCACACTACCCCAGAGGCTGGCCCATGATGAAGACGGTGGCTTTGAAATGGCTCAGCCACCTCCCAAGCATCCTTTGTGCATCTCATTTGCCCGCATCTATGTCTGAGCCTCGGGAAATCAGGGACGGGCAGTGGCTTTGAGCTTGGAAAGCTGGAGAGGGTGGATGAAAAAAGATTTTGCCTTTCATTGCCAGTTGCTGAGGTCTCTACCAGTGGGCCTGATTCTTCAGCGCTGGTAGGGCCTGGTAAGGACCCCTGGAATTTGCTCTGTTGAGCAGGACCCCTGGGGGCTGCTGAGGCAGCTGTATACCTCAGCACTGCGGAGTTGCGGCTACACTGGAGGGCTGTCCTATGGTCAATGGCCTGCCTCCCACTTGCCTGCGCCCTCCCACTAAAGCTGCTCAATGCCCTCAGAATGTGTCTTGGTTACAAAGAGCCCTCACCAAGGGCCCCACCTGTATTTGCCCTTCCCTGCTGTGCCCACTTTCAAAGTGTACCTGCTCTGCACCCCACCCCCCAGGCTGGGAGCTTGCCTTCCGAGGAGACAGCTAATCAGATGGATTAACCCACATGTGCTGCAGAGCTGTGATTGAGAAGGAGGGGGAATTTCAAACCAAACCACACGGTGGTTGCCTAGACACGGAGCCAGTGAAGCTTGCACGCCCAGTTGCTGGAGGAGTGCGGCATCGGCTATGTGCTGTGTTCACAGGCTGAGCCCCAGCTCCCTTTCCTCACCGACTCTGTGGCTGCCCCTGAGGCCTGCAGGGAAGCAAGAGCTCTTTCCTGTCCCTCTGCCCAACTTGCCAGAACACCTGTCTCACCAGAGCTGGACAGGGACCACCCCACAGAATACAAGAGCAGTGTAGCAGGCACTGTTGTCTTGGTTAGGGATCTTCTAGATCAGCGCAGCTGTATGATCTGTGGCCCTGGGCTAGGGTATTTACTACCTGTGGGCAGTGCTAGGAAAACAGGCAAAGGGCTCCAAAATAGTACTTTTGCGGAGGCCGGGTCCTGCCTCCACACAGTGGATCCTCGCCTCCTTGGACTCCCAGCCCTCCTTCCCAGGCCTCCCTCTTACAGGCTGGGCTCCATCCCCATCTGCCGAGCTCTCCTCCACCCCTCCCTTGAATCTTGCTGCCCTGACCAGCTGCAGGACCTTAAAGAGGGCATTTCCTCTCTCCGTAAAGTGAGGGACTTGGACCCACTACTGAGGCCTGTCTGGCTCTGAGGTCCCATGACCTCAACACATGGCCAGGCCAGTCCAAGGAAACCAGTGCCCCATCCAGAGTCCCCATTTCTAATCTCCCTAGTCGCTGTTCTTGCCATCTGGCTGGGAAATCTTCTTCCAGCTGCCCCATGGGCCCAACTCTGCTCTGCTCCTCTGCTGCTGACTCTCAGCCCTTCCCATCTCACAGTTGGAGGCATGACCTGGGCCAGGGAGCAGGGAGGACTCTGTGCAAGAGGGCCCAGGCTGGTCCCAGGGGGCAGGGGCCCGAGGGCAGCAGTGTCAGGGGCCAGGAGAGCACTGGGGGAAGGGCCAGGGCCCTGCCTGCCCGAGGTCATGGTGGTCGTGGTCAGTTCCCTCTCCTGCAGCTGTGGAATGTGAGGCCCGGCCTGGGAGATATTTTGGCTGTACTTAGAGCCATCCCCGCCCCCTGGAATCAGACCCTGCTCACTCCATGCCATAACAATGACGACCACTTCCAATTGTTTCCTAGGTGGAGGGGGTGGGGAGGGGAGCATGGCTTGGGAAGGGGGGGAGCCTGGGGGAAATACTTCTAGTGACAACAGTCCTTTCTAAATCCGGCTGGGGACTGGGTGCAGGTGGGGGTGGGGACGCCCTGCTGCCCCATATATACAGCCCCTGACCAGGTCAGCTCCACAGCTCTCTCCCGTGCTCCGTCTTCTTTCCTTGCTGCTCTCAGGTAGGAGCGTGGAGCTGGAGGCCTTCCTCTGGGATAGGGGCCCCAGGTTTAGGAAGGGGCTCCTCTAGGAACAGCAAGCTGCATGCAGGGCTTCATGCAAAGTACCAGGTCTGGTCACTGAGCACACACACATGGACAGGTCTAAACATGAGTATATGTGCTAATGGGAGTGTGGGGGGGTGGAGGGGGCTCATGTGTTACAGGGGGCAATGTCTGTATCTGAGCATGTGAGACTAGAATGCCTCAGAGAATGTGTGTGTGTGTGTGTGTGTGTGTGGGTGGGTGGGTGGGTGCGCGCGTTGTGAACAGCGTGCACTGTCTGAATGCACGGTGAGGGAGGCCACGACCTCACTGCCTAAAAAGCAGAAATATCAAGTGGGACACATGTTTATGATCTGGCCCGAGAACAAGTAGGTCCATTTGGTGGGAGCAGAGAGGGTAGCAGAGAACAATTATTTAGAAAGTGTCCTCAAAAGCTAGTTCTGTGAGGTCTGCAATATGTAACTACCCATGTCCGCACACGCTGAGGGGTTTGTGTACACATCCAGGGGTTGAGACCGTCACTATGGGTACCCCCTGCAAAAGACGCCCACAGGCACAGGCATGCGGTGTGGCTATTCCTGTCTCCTACACTTGACGTGCCTGCGGAGAACACTGGGCTGTGTCATGGGTGTGTCTGGGAGATGCCCACAGGGGCGCCTCTCTGACAATGTTCACCACAACTGACAATAAAATGGGGACGTGATGGAAGAGAACTGGCTTTGGAGTCATAAGACTTGGGTTCAAATCCTGGCTCCACCACTTATTGTTAACGTGCTCTTGGACAAGGAAGCCTATTCACCTTGATTGCTTCCGCCATAGACTAGGGCGAGGATTGACAAGGAGGATGTGCCTAAAAGTGTTCTGCAGGCTGTAAAGAATGTATCTCAGGAGGCTCAAAGAAGGCGAGCTTCACCAGATGGGGCTAGGCAAGGGCGGGACCATCTCCCAGGAGTGAGGAGTAAAGGGCTTATTGAGTTGACATCAGAAACCTGGGTGGGCCGGGCGGGCCGGAGGGGGAGAGTGTTGGAAAGCGAGAGAGGACAGGACCAGAAAAGCCTACCAGCACCTCCCACCTATGTTCAGGCCTGGGGGCGAGGGCTGTGAGGGCAGAGCCAGGGCAAGGCAGAGAAGTAGCCCTGACACAGCCATCCTTCTCCCCAGGCCCCTGCCAGCTTGAGCCTCTTTCTTCTCCCAGGGACATTCGAGAAACCAAGGTAAGGAGAGCAGAAGATGGGGTGTGGGGGGTGGATCTGGGAAGACAGAACTCGAGTTTCTGCCTTGGGGAGCATGGCTTGGTGACCAGGAGTTCTCACCTGTGACTAGTGAGGGGGCCGAGGAGGGATAAGGCTTAGAAATGGGTCTAGTTAGCTTCCTGCTCCCGAGAAAAGCCCAGGATACGTCTTCCTCCTCTGGGAGACGCCCAGACTGGACAAATGTTAGCCTCCCTCTCTGCCCAAGCAGGTTGGCTAGGCCGTTCTCAGGCTAAGGAGTAAGCTCAAGGAATAAGGGACTCTTGGTGACCCCTCCTGACTCCTGAGCTCAGTGCTAGGCCTTGGGGCTCCTGCTAAAGAGATGCCCCCAGGGAGGGGAGGGCAGCCAGCTCCTTCTCTCTTCTGCTACAGGCGCAGCCATGGTAGATGCGGAGATGGCCGCATTTGGGGAGGCCGCCCCCTACCTGCGCAAGTCAGAGAAGGAGCGGCTGGAAGCCCAGACCAGGCCTTTCGACCTCAAGAAGGATGTCTATGTTCCTGATGACAAAGAGGAGTTCGTCAAGGCCAAGATTTTGTCTCGAGAGGGTGGCAAAGTCACCGCTGAGACCGAGCATGGCAAGGTGAGTGGCAGGACCAGTGTGAGAGGACACCCTGGATGCACCCACACCTGGGGTGGATGGAGGGGGTGCCACCAGGAGGCACCCCCTACGGCCCTGAGGATGGTCTGGTTCTCCCTTCCTTTGGGTAGGGATCTACTCCTTCCAAACAGCCCTTCTCATCCCCAGCATCAGACATCTATCCTCTCTGGGACCCCGATCCTTTATCTCTCATGAACACCACTGTGCTATAACTTGTCCAATTCCCATCCCTGCTGAGGGGGCTGACAGAAGGGCCTGCATGTGGGCTGTTGCAGACGGTGACTGTGAAGGAGGACCAGGTGCTGCAGCAGAATCCACCCAAGTTCGACAAGATCGAGGACATGGCCATGCTGACCTTCCTGCACGAGCCCGCGGTGCTCTACAACCTCAAGGAGCGCTACGCCTCCTGGATGATCTATGTGAGTGTGGCCCCTGGGACATTCCTCTTAGGCTAGCAGTCTTCTGCTCTGTGTATTTCCACCTCCTGGAGCCAGAGTTTCTGTCCTTTGTGCCTGGGCAGTACTGCATTCTGTCCTGCTCCCTACATCCTTGGTTCAGTTCTAATACCCTGAGGTCTCAGATTTAGTACATTCATAGGTTTTCTCTTCTCTTCTCCCTCTCTTAAGACCTTTCTCTAACTTTGAAAACCACCATCCCTCTTCCTTCATCACCAACAATGCACTCTTCCTTTTCCTCCCCTAGACCTACTCGGGCCTCTTCTGTGTCACAATCAACCCCTACAAGTGGCTGCCGGTGTACAACGCTGAGGTCGTGGCTGCCTACCGGGGCAAGAAGAGGAGCGAGGCGCCGCCCCACATCTTCTCCATCTCTGACAATGCCTACCAGTACATGCTGACAGGTGACAGGCCCCAAGCCAAGGGTTTCCTGAGGCCCTTCCTTCTCCCAAGGGGTTCAGTCCACTTGGGGTTGTGTGAGAGAGGCAGGGAGCAGGGATGGGGAAAGCCAGATGAAGTACTCTGTATAGCTCCTGACTTTTTCCTCCCAATTTTCTCCCCACAGACAGAGAAAACCAGTCCATCCTGATCACGTGAGTGTGGTTCTTAGCCTGCTCCCTTCCAAAATCTCCCTGAATCCAGCCCCCATCAGGACCACAGCCCCCATGCAGAGACCCACAGTTCTCTTCCCCTCACCTTCATGCCAGCTCTGATTCCTTCTCTGGCCTTCACCTTGACCTTCTCCATGCCCCCCTCTTCCTTTCTGCTTCCCATCCCTTATTTTTCCTCTCCCATCTGCTTCTCTCATGTTCCTCCACCTTATCCCCCATATATCCATAAGCCCAGTATCACCGTGTCTTCTTCACCTCTTCATTTTCTTTCATCTTTCACTTTGGAAACATTCCCCATTCGTCCAACCCCTACCTATTCTTTTCCAAACAGCCCAGGCCCGTCTCCTCTGATTGACCTTTCCCAGCTAAGACCAGGTTCCACCTGCCCAAATCCACACCTTTTTGGGCATCCTTCCTGGTTGCTACCCTTGACCTGATATATGTCAGAGTACAGCTGTATGTTCGGGAAGCATATTATCTGGTAGCTTTCTGCTTCAGAGCTCCCACTGCCAAATAAAACCAGGCAATCTCTCCTGACTGGAGGCTTGCTGGTCTCAAACAATGTTTGTCCACTGCCTAATATGCCTGACTGTCCGGACAGCGGAGAATCCGGGGCAGGGAAGACAGTCAACACCAAGAGGGTCATCCAGTACTTTGCTGTCATTGCCGCCATTGGGGACCGCAGCAAGAAGGAGCAGACCCCAGGCAAGGTAGGTGTCCTATCCACCAAGGGCCAGCATGGCAAGGAGGGAAACGGCAGCCTCTCATTTGCCATCCTTCTTGACCTCTGCAGGGCACCCTGGAGGACCAGATCATCCAGGCCAACCCTGCCCTGGAGGCCTTTGGCAACGCCAAGACCGTTAGGAATGACAACTCCTCCCGCTTCGTGAGTGCTCCCTGACTTTGGACTTGGGATCTGGGCTGGTCAAAGGCTGGCATCAAATATGAGCCCTCCCTCAATTCTTCACTACTCTTCTCCATCTCTCCAGGGGAAATTCATTCGAATCCATTTTGGGGCGACTGGAAAGTTGGCGTCTGCAGACATAGAGACCTGTGAGTGGCAGGGATTCACTAGGGCTCAGCCTGAGCTCAACCTCTCCTCTCTGTCCCTCTCCCTTTCTGTCTCTGTGCCTGAAGGTCTGCATATCCATCTCCCTCTGGTCGTTCTCCATCTGTCTCTGCATGTCTGTGTGTCTTTCTCTGGGACTTTTCTCAAAGACCCTTTCTCTCCTTCTGGGACTGTCTCCACCTTCACCCCTGTGTGTGACCTCTGCATGGCTGTGTATGCGTCTCTCCCCCCTCCCTCTGTCCTTTGTTTATAATATTCATCATTCATTTTTCTCTATTTCCTTGTACTTAAATTCCAACCATTTCTTCTTCTCTTTCTTCTCCGCCACTATTCACAGACCTTCTGGAAAAATCCAGAGTTATTTTCCAGCTGAAAGCAGAGAGAGATTATCACATTTTCTACCAAATCCTGTCTAACAAAAAGCCTGAGCTGCTGGGTGAGTCAGAGCTACCAACCGAGACCAGTATCTCCATGGCAACCTATCCCCTCAGCTTGTGGCTGCTTGTTGACAGGCCTGGGTTTATGGCATTGCAGGATTCAGTTCTGTGGGACGTGGGACCCCATTAAGCCCTGTCATGTGCTCTCCTGCAGACCATGTGCTGCAGCAGGCACCCCCAGGGAGGGCCAGGGGTTTGCACCCACATTCTAACCATGTCTTTCTCCCCCAAGACATGCTGCTTATCACCAACAACCCCTACGATTATGCATTCATCTCCCAAGGAGAGACCACTGTGGCCTCAATTGATGATGCTGAGGAGCTCATGGCCACTGACGTAAGTGTGTGAGGACCCAGCTGAGAGATGAGGGGCGGGCTGTGAGGGGCAAATGGGGGCCAGTTCATTGGCCCAGGAGTAGAGCCAAGACACTGGCTGTCTGCTGTTCAAAGTACGGCCCTCCCTGAGGGCCAAATATGCCCTATGACCAGAGTGTGCTGGGGAAGTGGTATGATGAGACAAGGCAGGCCGGTATTTGATGTTTTCAAACAAACCAGAGAGGACTGAAAGCCGTGGGACAGAGAAGCAGAAAAGCCAAAAAACAAGGCATCACCAAGGGAAAGGGGGTGGTGGTGGTCGTGCAGATGGCACGGGGCTAGAGCAGACTATTAGGTAAAGAACAGGTATAGATACATATGAAAGGTCTAGACAGGAAGCAAGAGTAGGACCTGGAAGAGAGGCATCGGTAGGAGACATGAGTGGGTTTCCCAGCGCAGCTCCAGAGAACAGCTGTGACCATGATGCTGGGGCTGGAGCTGTCTACACCCCACCCTGCTCCTGAACCTCACATCTTAGTTCTGGAGTTCCCCCTGGGGATGGGAGTCTTAGAACCCACAGGGATGCAGGAGACAGGTTGGCTCTCCAACGGAGAGGGATCTTATTTACCGCCACACTCCTTTCTCTGGGATCCACCTCCCTTCTCTGGGGCCTGTCTACAGAATGCCTTTGATGTGCTGGGCTTCACTTCAGAGGAGAAGAACTCCATGTACAAGCTGACGGGCGCCATCATGCACTTCGGAAACATGAAATTCAAACTGAAGCAGCGAGAAGAGCAGGCTGAGCCAGACGGCACTGAAGGTGGGAGTCAGGGAGGCTGGGGGCAGCTGTGGAACCACTGAGACCAAGGTCTGCAGAGGCATCATCCCTTTACCACCTATGTGACCTGCCCTTTCCTTCCAGAGGCTGACAAGTCTGCCTACCTCATGGGGCTGAACTCAGCTGATCTGCTCAAGGGGCTGTGCCACCCTCGGGTGAAGGTGGGCAACGAATACGTCACCAAGGGGCAGAATGTCCAGCAGGTGGGTCATCGTCAGAAATTAAATTGGCAGGTGGGTGGAGGAGTGTCCAGTATGATGCAGTGGGAGCTTTGGAATTCACTCTTCCCCACCACCCTCTTTCTCACCTTCCAGGTGATGTATGCCACTGGGGCCTTGGCCAAGGCCGTGTATGAGAAGATGTTCAACTGGATGGTGACACGGATCAATACCACCCTGGAGACCAAGCAGCCACGCCAGTACTTCATAGGGGTCCTGGACATCGCTGGCTTTGAGATCTTCGATGTGAGTCGGGAACCCTGGGGGCGGGAGAGCAACAACCTGCTCATTCACACAGGCAGCCACTGCTGGCCGAGCTGGCTACAGGCCAGGCGGGGAGGGCAGAGGCTCAGCAGTGATGCAGATGGTCGGTCGTGTGTCTTCAGGGGAGGGAGCAGCCACTCCCCTTGCTGGGCTAGAGGCAGCCCTGGGCTGACCCCATGGGCCACCTGACCCGCCCCCTCCCCTCCCTGCCCCACAGTTCAACAGCTTTGAGCAGCTCTGCATCAACTTCACCAATGAGAAGCTGCAGCAGTTCTTCAACCACCACATGTTCGTGCTGGAGCAGGAGGAGTACAAGAAGGAGGGCATCGAGTGGGAGTTCATCGACTTTGGCATGGACCTGCAGGCCTGCATCGACCTCATTGAGAAGGTGCTGCCTCGGCCCCTCTGCCCAACCTCTCCATTCACACCTCACACATATGAAGGTCCCAGACAAAAATGGCAGCCCCCTCCCCCACTTCTGGGGATTGATCCAGATAACGGAAGAATCCCAAGCCATCGTTTCCAGACCCCTGTGTTATCCTAGCCACCCAGGACAGGGTGGGACATGGAAGAGTTCCCAGAGGCTTGAGAATGGACACATGGAGGACGGGCACCTCAGGGATGGTCTCCCACGCCAGTGTGTTTAGCAGCCCTGGTTTGCCCATCCAAGGAGCAGGAAGTTTGAGGGTGGGATGGGGGGTTCATAAAAGAACACCTATTTTCAAACCCAGGATCTCCAGGATCTGGGGGATGGAGTGATGTGTAAAGCACTTATAGCATCCACATTCCCAGACTTTCACAAAAGTCCCTCTGAAATCAAAGTCCCATCTTGGGAAGGCTTGAACAGGTACCAGATCACTGTACTCAGAACTGATCCTGATACATTAACACCCAAAGGAGCACCTCTATTTGCAAATCCTGACCTTAGATCAGGGTCCACCTCCATCTGCCTGAAGCAGGCTCAGTCATGCTCGCCCCTCCACCCCCAGCCCATGGGCATCATGTCCATCCTGGAAGAGGAGTGCATGTTCCCCAAGGCCACCGACATGACCTTCAAGGCCAAGCTGTACGACAACCACCTGGGCAAGTCCAACAACTTCCAGAAGCCACGCAACATCAAGGGGAGGCCTGAAGCCCACTTCGCTCTGATCCACTATGCTGGCACCGTGGACTACAACATCATAGGCTGGCTGCAGAAGAACAAAGACCCGCTCAACGAGACAGTGGTAGACTTGTACAAGAAGTCCTCTCTCAAGCTGCTCAGCAATCTGTTTGCCAACTATGCTGGGGCCGACACACGTAAGTAGAGATGGGGACCCATGGGACTAGGAGCAGGGGTTCTGCCATGGTTCTACAGCAGGTCAATTCTACCACCCGCCACTTCCATGCCATGTTGTGCTCAGAGGCTCAGTGAGATAGAAATGGGTGGAGAAACCGAGGCACCACAGTAAAGACCCTGGGCTGGAAGTCAAAGGTGAAGGCCCCCTGTCCACTTATCTCCTTTTCTTTTCTTTTTTTGGGCCGCATCTATGGCATATGGAGGTTCCCAGGCTAGGGTTAGAATCAGAGCTGCAGCCGCCCGCCTACACCACAGCCACAGCAACACCAGATCTGTGACCTACACCACAGCTCACAGCAATGCTAGATCATTAATCTACTGAGCGAGGCCAGGGATCAAACCCGTGTCCTCATGGACACTAGCTGGGTTTGTTACCACTGAGCCACAACAGGAACTCCTGATCTCCTTTTCTTGATTCTCTTTCCCACAGCTGTTGAGAAGGGCAAAGGCAAGGCCAAGAAAGGCTCATCCTTTCAGACTGTGTCAGCTCTGCACAGGGTGGGTGTGTGACCTCCGACCCCCTCCCCCAGCCCTGTTCCTTCCCTGTCTGCCACCTCAGGCCATCTGTGAAGCTCTGCACTGTCTTCTCTCCCCTCCCTCCGCTGGCCTCTTCTCTCTCCTTTTTTTTTTTTTTTCCAGTCTTTTGTCTTTTTAGGGCTATATCCACAGCATATGGATGTTCCCAGGCTAGGGGTCTAATCGGAGCTACAGCTTAAGGCCTACGCCACAGCCACAGCAACGCCAGATCCGAGCCACTACAGCGAACTATACCGTAGCTCATAGCAATACTGGATCCTTAACCCACTGAGCAAGGCCAGAGATTGAACCCGCAACCTTGTGGTTCCTAGTTGGATTTGTTTCCACTGCACCACAACAGGAACTCCAGCTGGCCTCTTCTCTTACTCCTTGCCCGTCTCACATCTCTTCTCCATCCCTTCTGCCTCCCATCCTCTCCTTCATGGCTTCCCCTAGCACTGCTTCATACTCCAGTTCCCCACATTCTCTGCCTATCTCTTTCCCTTTCTTTCTCTCCTCTCCCTTTTTTAAACACCTCTTTCTTTCACTTTCCCCTCTTGTGTTCTGGGCCACAGGAAAATCTGAACAAGCTGATGACCAACTTGCGCTCCACACATCCCCACTTCGTGCGCTGCATCATCCCCAATGAGACAAAGTCTCCAGGTGAGCCAAGTAGTCGGGCCAAGCCTGCTGCTGGAAACCCAGGACCCTGGGCATGGGGCCTTCTAGGTCACCTCCTGATCTCCACCACAGAGGTTTCCAAGTCACATTCTTCCCTCCCTACCCCTACCCCGGCCTCAGTGCTACCTTACATTTGCAAAGGGTAACTCAGGGTAACATGTAAGGCACTTTGATGAACATTACCTCGCAAGTGCCTTATAACCCTCAGGAGTCATATGCATTGTTTATCCTTTTCTAAATGATAAGGAGATGGAAGAGTTCAGGTGCCTGGGTTCAAGGCCTGGCTCTGTTCTGATTAGCCTGGTAACCTTGTAACCTTGGTCAAGTCCCTTAACCCTTCAGGGCTTAGTTCATTCTCTAGAAAGTGGGCTATTTTTGTCCTAACTACTACCTATGATAAAAGGCATAAACCATATAAAGTAAGAACTGTGAAAGCCTTTTGGTTACTCTTAAAAATATGGCTAGAAAAAAATGAAAAAAAAAAAAGAATTATTATTAACTGACTTGCTAAGGTTATGGGCTAACACGTGGCAGGGCTAGGATCAGAACCTAGAATCCTTGGCTCTTGATCCTGTGCTCTCCCCACACACTCCTCTCCCTCTCCCCTCCTACCACAGGGGTAATAGACAATCCTCTGGTCATGCACCAGCTGCGCTGCAACGGCGTGCTGGAGGGCATCCGCATCTGCAGAAAGGGCTTCCCCAACCGCATCCTCTATGGGGACTTCCGGCAGAGGTGGGTCCTGGGGCGCCCCTGGGACTCAGGGAACAGGGGGAACTTGCGTGGCCTTAGATTCTGTGGGCAGAGCAGACCAATGCAGAACTTGGGTGAATCCAGGCACCTTCCTCCCCAGGTATCGCATCCTGAACCCTGCGGCCATCCCCGAGGGCCAGTTCATTGACAGCAGGAAAGGAGCAGAGAAGCTGCTGGGCTCCCTGGACATTGACCACAACCAGTACAAGTTTGGCCACACCAAGGTGAGGAAAGAGAGGAGACAAACTGATTATAGGAAGACCTCTTTTGTCCTTTGGCTCCTCACCTCATGGCTCCTTCCCTTTTACCAATCATCTCAGGACCACTGCTAAACCACATGCTAGCCCTTACTGGGGACCACATGGCACTGCTTCCCATCCCAGCTTCAGCTGCCACTGACCTCCTTCCGGCAGTGCTTTGCTGCCTGGTTACCGCCCCCTAGATAACCCCCTCCTCTTTCTTCTCCTGCCCAGGCTAATCATGACCACACATGCCTTCTCTGCAGGTGTTCTTCAAGGCAGGGCTGCTGGGGCTGCTGGAGGAGATGCGGGACGAGAGGTTGAGCCGCATCATCACCCGCATCCAGGCTCAGTCCCGGGGTGTGCTCTCCAGAATGGAGTTCAAGAAGCTGCTGGAACGCAGGTGAGAAATCTCAGGAGGAGGTTCCCAGGCATCTGAGGCAGTGTAAAGAGAAAGAACTCACCAGGTCTTCAAATGACAAAGGGAACACAACACGCATATGGACTCCAGATGGGCCTCACTGTTGGAGTTTGGGGCAGGTGGCAGAAGGGGCCATTACCTCAGAGCCAGGACCTCAGGATGGGAAGGAGGAGGCTCTCTCACCACCCTTCTTGCTGGATCCCCACAGAGACTCCCTGCTGATAATCCAGTGGAACATTCGGGCCTTCATGAGCGTCAAGAACTGGCCCTGGATGAAGCTCTACTTCAAGATCAAGCCGCTGCTGAAGAGCGCAGAGACAGAGAAGGAGATGGCTACCATGAAGGAGGAGTTTGGGCGCCTCAAAGAGGCGCTGGAGAAGTCAGAGGCCCGCCGCAAGGAGCTAGAGGAGAAGATGGTGTCCCTGCTGCAGGAGAAGAACGACCTGCAGCTCCAAGTGCAGGCGGTAAGGCTCCAGGGCCTCTGCTGGCTCTTATGCCCTGCTCTGCCTGCATCTCCCACAAGTCCTCCACCCAGGGGCTCACCGCCTTGGGGCTCACCGCCTTGTACCTTCATAGCAGAGGGTCCTGGAAGCACCGCTTCCAAAGACCTCCAAGGAGGTGTCTTGAGGGAAGGGGAGAAAGAACTAACTTAAAAACACAGGCTTTCCACCTGAATCCACGGCGTAATGATTTTGTGGTCCTGGGCAAATGATGCCTTATCTTTGATTCTCAATGTCCTCATCTCTAGATAGGGAATAAAGCTGCTCATCTTGCCAGGTTGTAAACATGTAAAGTTCTGGCATCAACAAACACAGTTCCCTCCCATGGAGGAGACCAGAGAAGATGAAGAGACTTCTGACCCCCTTCCCTTCTGCTCTCATCCCCTAGTGCTCCCATCACACTGCCCTAAATCTCTTCCTCTTCCCATCTTGAGGTTCTTCGCAGCTGGGCAGACCCTGGAGCTCTCCTCCTACAGAGATGGCAGAGCCTGTCCCTCCGTCCACCTGCCACCCACCAAACAGCCTTCCCTCTGTACCTTGCCCTCAGGAACAAGACAATCTGGCTGATGCAGAGGAGCGCTGTGACCAGCTAATCAAGAACAAGATCCAGTTGGAGGCCAAGGTGAAGGAGATGACCGAGAGGCTGGAGGACGAGGAGGAGATGAATGCTGAGCTCACGGCCAAGAAGCGCAAGCTGGAAGATGAGTGCTCTGAGCTCAAGAGGGACATTGATGACCTGGAGCTGACGCTGGCCAAGGTGGAGAAAGAGAAGCATGCCACAGAGAACAAGGTGAGGGCAGCTCTCTCTGGCTCCAGACCCAAGACGTCTCAGGGTTCCCAGACCTGAGTGTGGTCCTAGTTCTTGGAATTGGAGGTCTCCACAGATGTTTCCAAGTTGGTGACATTTGACCTTAAAGGGGATGGGGTTCTTGGCTTGCAGGTGAAGAACTTGACAGAGGAGATGGCTGGACTGGATGAGATCATCGCCAAGCTGACCAAGGAGAAGAAAGCTCTGCAAGAGGCCCACCAGCAGGCCCTGGATGACCTTCAGGCCGAGGAAGACAAGGTCAACACCCTGACCAAGGCCAAAGTCAAGCTGGAACAGCATGTGGATGATGTAAGTAGATTGTCACAGAACCTAGATATACCATGTCCACTTGTGAGTGTGTGTGTGTGTGTCTGTGTTTAAGGGTTGGATGGGGTTGGAGAGTACTCCCTCTCCTGACACCTTTCTGAAAGGGAGCTGGGAGAGTTCAGTGGAAACGAACCTAACTAGTATCCATGAGGATGTGGGTTTGATCCCTGGACTTGCTTCAGTGGGTTAAGGATCCGGGGTTGCTGTGTCTGTGGTTTGCGATGGCTGCAGCTCTAATTCTACCCCTAGCCTGGGAACTTCCATATGCCGCAGGTACAGCCCTAAAAAAGCAAAAAAAAAAAAAAGTGTATATAGTAATAAAAGGGAGCTGGGGAATAGAAAAAGGGGAATGATGATCAATTTTGAGTTATGCATCTCATCTCACTGATAAGATCAGCAGTAGAGATGGGCTTCCTTATTTCACTTTAGGCTCAAGCCTATACAGCTCTACCTTCAACCACATTCAGAATGTTATAACGTGATAAATTTTCTTGAGAATTTTGTGAAGCTCCATGAGGAGGATTGCTGCACTTCTAATATTTTAGCCAAGATTTAGTCCTCAGAGATCACTGTCCCCAAAGATAGTCCTTTGAGCATATCTTTACTGAATCACTCTTTATCACTCTGTGTTATCATTACTGATGTATCTGTCCCAGCCATAAGTTGCCTTGAGACAGGAACTTGGATTTATTCAATTCGTGTCTGCAATGTCTAGCATGGCACCTAGAACCCAGCAGGTGCTTAAAGGATGCAGAATGAGTGAACATAGCTTTGGGATTTCATCCCAGTCATTCATTTGGTCATGTATCAAACAGTTACTGAGTATCCCTACACATCAGGCACTCTCACAGTCCCCTGGCAACAACCGGCACATTCTGAGGAAGCTTTCCCGAGTCTTGGCACCTCACAGCATTCCTCGACCCTGGAGGGACTAAGCACCCAAATCACCAAATCAGGGTGCTTGGCCTAATGGGGCATGTGGCCCTTCTCTCTGACAGCTGGAAGGGTCTCTGGAGCAGGAGAAGAAGGTGCGCATGGACCTGGAGCGAGCAAAGCGGAAGCTGGAGGGTGACCTGAAGCTGACCCAGGAGAGCATTATGGACCTGGAGAACGACAAGCAGCAGCTGGACGAGCGACTAAAAAAGTAGCGTGTTCCCCTGCCCAGTACCCTTCCTCTTCTGCCCAGCGGTCTGGTCCGCCAATGGCAGTACCAGCTAACCTGAGACATCCATCCTCAGAGGCAACAGCCTTATGCAGCCTTGATAAGTGGGTACAAAACTGTGGGCAAAACTTCCAGGAAGAGAGTTTTCCTCCCCCAGACATGCACATCAGGGCCTGGCAGGCCTTCCTGGCGAAAGTCTAACCCAAATCTCTCAAACCCTTTCTTCCTGCTGGGCACTCAAAAGGGATGGAAAATAACAGCTCACCCCCTTCATACACAAGTCTCTTTGGAGACCAGTTGCTTACCACAGAGGAAAGCTCCACACAAAAGCCTCTCAGGAAAGTCCTTTCGGGTCCTTCACAGGGAGCCTAGAGGACCACAGGGAAACCAGTCAGCTGCCACATTTGAGCAGTGCTGGGTCCAGGCCATTTCTCTGTTCTATGATCATGTGGTTCCAATTCTTATTGCAAGTCCTTCCAAAATGTGTAGATTGACTTTCCACACTTGGTAAACAGTGAGTCTGTAGGCCATACTGGGATAATCAAGGATCTTATGATGCTTTGGGGTCAGGACTTTGCAAGGCTCTGAGATTCATCATGATTTACAACACTCACCAGGAAGTCTTCACACTCCCCCAGTCATTTGTTGAGTGAATGAATAAATATATAATTCCACTTATCCTCAAACTCCCTTTTACGAATGGTACTTTAACCTTACTTACCAAAGAGGAAAAGAAGGCTCAGGAAGGTTACCAAACTGCCCAAAGTACAGTGACAGAATTAAAGATCATCAGAGCTAAAAGGGGCCTTTGAGATGATCTTGTCCTAAGTCCTCATTTTACAGACCAAAGATGGGAGCATCTCAGAACTCAGGTCCTGTCACTCCACCTACAATGTTCTTCATGTTGCTTTTCCTGTTGAACTTCAATCCTTCAGCAGGTGTTACACTTTCAGGGGCGCTACAACAGCCCTGGGAGCTGTTTGTTTGTTTGTTTGTTTGTTTGTTTGTTTGTTTGAAATCCTGCTCCTTCTTTGTTTCATTATCAACTCCAACCAATGGCAGGCCCTCCTGAAGCTCAACTGGCCTTCCTTGTCTCACCCTCCATCCTTCCTTGCAGGAAAGACTTTGAGCTGAATGCCCTCAATGCAAGAATTGAGGATGAGCAGGCCCTGGGCAGCCAGCTGCAGAAGAAGCTCAAAGAGCTTCAGGTAAGGTCCCCAGGCTGGTCCTTCTCTCCCAGCATTACACATACTGGCTCTGTGTCCCTGAAAGGAAATGCTGAGCTATCACAGTTCCCCAGTGGAGCACCTCCAGGAGGGCTGGCTGATCCAAGGATGACACCGGAAGAGATCTTGAAAAGGTCTCAGGTCTTGGGGCAGAAATCCTCCTTCCTGTGTCACTTCTGGTTTAGCTGGTGACCTGGGGAGCTCCCTGCCAATCTCTGGGTCTTCATGTCCTCCACTGTTCCCTGTGATTTTTTTGTTTGTTTGTTTGTTTTTGGCCACATACACAGCACATGAAAGTTCCCAGCCAGGAGTCAAAACCATAACACAACAGTGACAACACTGGATCCTTAACCTACTGAGTCATCAGGGAATTCCCTGTGATTTTTAAGGCCCCTTCAGCCCTAGTGGTCTGTGACTTCAATTCTTAATTGTCTGGTCAGATAGAATCTGGCTCTCATTTTAACTTCTATTATCTTTGCCACAAAACTGCTTAAAATATCCCTAGAAGATAGGTCGTTCTGTCTTTCAAGAGCCAGCTTCAACCACTTTCTTTGCAATAAAAAGAATGTACAATGTTCTGGCCCAAAGGCAGGCTAACTCAGTTGTCCAGATCATCTCCCCAGATCCTTTTATTTCTACTGTTCACTGGTGGACCTAAGCTGACTGGTCTTCCAGACAGGCCAGGATTTATTTAGCACCCTGGGAAGGGGGTTCCAATGGAGGGGTCTGGGTGATGGGTCTGAGCCCCCTGTGTCTGGCCCAGGCACGCATCGAGGAGCTGGAGGAGGAGCTGGAGGCCGAGCGCACCGCCAGGGCCAAGGTGGAGAAGCTGCGCTCAGACCTGTCCCGGGAGCTGGAGGAGATCAGCGAGCGGCTGGAGGAGGCTGGCGGGGCCACGTCCGTGCAGATCGAGATGAACAAGAAGCGAGAGGCTGAGTTCCAGAAGATGAGGCGGGACCTGGAGGAGGCCACGCTGCAGCACGAGGCCACGGCGGCTGCCTTGCGCAAGAAGCACGCTGACAGTGTGGCCGAGCTGGGTGAGCAGATCGACAACCTGCAGCGAGTGAAGCAGAAGCTGGAGAAGGAGAAGAGCGAGTTCAAGCTGGAGCTGGATGATGTCACCTCCAACATGGAGCAAATCATCAAGGCCAAGGTGGGCTGTACTCTCCTCTCCCCTCCTCCAATTTCCTCCACCTGCCTCCACTTTTCTCTCTTTGATGGTTCAGTTTCCCAATTCCCTTCTTCTACCCGGTTCTTGGACACTTTCCTTCTGCCATGCCTTCCTCTCCCTTTTTCCTTTAACTGCACTACTCACACCCCTTTCAGCCCCCCACATCCATCATACAACTCTCCTTCCTCTCCCAGGCTAACCTGGAGAAGATGTGCCGGACCCTGGAGGACCAGATGAACGAGCATCGGAGCAAGGCTGAGGAGACCCAGCGTTCTGTCAACGACCTCACCAGCCAGAGGGCCAAGCTGCAGACTGAAAACGGTGAGCAGCCCCACCCTGGTCTCCTGACTTCCTGAGCCACCCTAAGCTTGGGTGCATACACCTCTCCAGAGAATGGGACCTGAGGGTTAGGGGAAGGGTTGGGGAAGAGGAGCAACTGACCTCGAGTTGAGTGTGCCCCCGTGCCTCTCCAGGCGAGCTGTCCCGGCAGCTGGATGAGAAGGAGGCACTGATCTCCCAGCTGACCCGAGGGAAGCTCACCTACACCCAGCAGCTGGAGGACCTCAAGAGGCAGCTGGAGGAGGAGGTTAAGGTGAGGCCTAGACTCAGGCCACTTGGTCCAGCACACTTCTTTTCCCAAGAATAAGGCTTGTTGTCTACCCAGTACTTTGACATCTTCCAAAAGGCCCAGACCCTACCACGTGCCTTCTAAATCTATGTCCCATGCCATGTCTGCTGCCATCTCTGGAGGGCACGGAGTAAGGGTGCCAGGGTTGGGTGGAAGTGAAGTGAGGAGAGGAAACTAGGGAGATGCGATGGCCTTGGCTGGGCACAGGTATGGGATTCAGGAACTGTACAAGTGGTCCTGGGATTAGCAGGGCAATCTGAAAACTGGAGAAAGAAACTCAACTGGATCTTATCCCTCGCACTTTGCTGGGCTCATGAAAAAGGGAAAAGAGATGACTTAAAAAAACACCAGGGCTCAAATCCTAACCTGCCTCTTAGAGCTTGGTGATCTTGGGGGAAATCACCTCTCTGAACCTCCATCTCTTCCCCTGTAAAATGGGGGTGAGGATGATAACGCCTACTGCAAGGAGGAGCACAGAGGGACTGGGCACGAAGTGTTTTGTAAATAGTGCAGTGCTGCATGGAATTTCTTTGTTAACAGTACTTAGTAAACCATTCCAGGTCCACCGGGGATTTGGAGATAGGGGAGACCATGGGAGGATGCTGAAATTAGGATGAGAAGATGGGCAAGAACTGGAGTTGCATCATGGGGAAAACTGAGCCCACCCCCCTGTGCCCCCTCTCCTAGGCAAAGAACGCCCTGGCCCATGCGCTGCAGTCGGCCCGGCACGACTGCGACCTGCTTCGGGAACAGTATGAGGAGGAGACAGAGGCCAAGGCCGAGCTGCAGCGTGTGCTGTCCAAGGCCAACTCAGAAGTAGCCCAGTGGAGGACCAAATACGAGACAGATGCCATCCAGAGGACCGAGGAGCTGGAGGAGGCCAAGTGAGTCCTGGGTGGCCTTCCTCTGGCTGAGGCCCCTATGTGGGCAAGACACACCCCATGCCATTCCTCAGTAGACTGGCACAGGAGATAGATGCTTAGCTAGGTTTTGACAACAGAGGACCCTGCCCCAGCCCCACCTTCTCCTCTCAGGGAAGCTTTTTGCTCGCGTTATGTTTCTCATCCGAATATAAGACGAACAAAAGGTTTGTCTGAGGGCAGAGTGCTCCCACCTGGGGCAGGGTGCCGTGGCAGGGAAGATGGGGGGCTCAGAGTCCATGTGTTCTCCATGTCTGCAGCCTAGAGGCTGGCCCAGGGTCAGAGGGATGCCACGGGGAAGGCCCTCCCTGGGTTGTGGGTCCTCATAACCTGCCACCCAGATCCTCTGCCTATCAGGTTCTTGGCCCCTGGGACCTACCCTTAGGCTTCGCCAACAATGCTTCTGAATTTTCAGGGACTGTTTTCTGTGAGACTCATGATGTTTCTCCTTGTCCAAATCCACACCCTCCATCCTCCCCACCCTCTCCCACCACTCCACCACCCCACCAACCCGGGCAGGAAAAAGCTGGCCCAGAGGCTGCAGGACGCCGAGGAGGCCGTCGAGGCCGTGAACGCCAAGTGCTCCTCGCTGGAGAAGACCAAGCACCGGCTGCAGAATGAGATCGAGGACCTGATGGTGGACGTGGAGCGCTCCAACGCGGCCGCCGCCGCCCTCGACAAGAAGCAGAGGAACTTCGACAAGGTGGGCCCAGGCTGGGGGCCCCGGCCAGGGGGCAGGGCAGGCGGGCGGCAGTAGGGAACGTCCCCCTCAGAGGCAGAGCCTGAGCCCAGGAGAGGCACCAGGGCGCCCCTGGACGGCGAGGCCGGGGCCGGGGCTGCGCAGTGAGCCGCGTCGCGTCTCTGCAGATCCTGGCCGAGTGGAAGCAGAAGTATGAGGAGTCACAGTCAGAGCTGGAGTCCTCGCAGAAGGAGGCGCGCTCACTCAGCACCGAGCTCTTCAAGCTCAAGAACGCCTATGAGGAGTCTCTGGAGCACCTGGAGACCTTCAAGCGGGAGAACAAGAACCTGCAGGGTGCGGGGCGGGAGACTCAGAAGGGGCGGGGGTTGGGGGGGCGGTGTCGACAAGGGGCGCCACCCAGCGGCTCCTAGAGACGTGCACCCCCCCACCGTGGGCCCAGGGCAGCCCCCAGCTGAGCAGCCCTCCTCTCCCACAGAGGAGATCTCCGACCTTACTGAGCAGCTGGGTTCCAGTGGAAAGACCATCCATGAGCTGGAGAAAGTCCGCAAGCAGCTGGAGGCAGAGAAGCTGGAGCTGCAGTCGGCCCTGGAAGAGGCCGAGGTGCGTGCACAGGGGGGAAGGGGGAGGGGAGTGGAGAGGAAGAGGAGCTGTAGGCTGTGGTCCTTGTTCTTCCTTTGTTTGGTTCATCTGGTGCCTCCTCAGAGCCTAGAACACTGCTGGGCCCACAGCAGGCATTCAACAAATATTGTGGAATGAACGAATGAATGGGTCACTTACTTCCTTTCACACAAATACTTTAGACAAGATATCCTGTTTCACTACCCCCTTCCACCACTGCCTGCCTCTTCATTTTTACATTCTGTGCCTGATTGCTTCTGTTTCCTTGGCAACACCTCTCTCTTCATTTTCCTCTTTGTCTTCATAGCTTGCTCTCCTCTGTGAGAGCCTGAATCACCTTCTCTTAGGCTTTTTTTTTTTTTTTTCTTTTAAATTCTCTTTTCTTCCTCCTTCTACTTCTTTGACTGAACCACTTAGAGCACTCTTGAACTCATTTTGCAACCGCAATTCATGGACAGACCCCCTGCCCCCATCCTGTGCCCTGAGTCCTGAGTGCCTCACACCCTCTCTCCCTACCCTCCTCCAGGCCTCCCTGGAGCATGAAGAGGGCAAGATCCTCCGGGCCCAGCTGGAGTTCAACCAGATCAAGGCAGAGATGGAGCGGAAGCTGGCCGAGAAGGATGAGGAGATGGAACAGGCCAAACGCAACCACCTGCGGGTGGTGGACTCGCTGCAGACCTCCCTGGACGCAGAGACACGCAGCCGCAATGAGGCCCTGCGGGTGAAGAAGAAGATGGAGGGCGACCTCAACGAGATGGAGATCCAGCTCAGCCACGCCAATCGCATGGCCGCCGAGGCCCAGAAGCAAGTCAAGAGCCTGCAGAGCTTGCTGAAGGTACACGGAGAGTCTTGGAAGCAGGAAGTCCCCTCACCCAGAGAGGGGCAGTGGCCAAGTTGGGAAGTTGGGTAGTGGTGTCCCATCACAGCTCCAGATCCCTCCTGCCCCTGGGCCACTGCAGACTCCCCCCCTGCGCCCCGACCCCTCCTAGCCTCCACCGTGAGCTTTCCCGGGCATCCAGAGGCCAGCTCCCTCTCTCACGCCCACTCTCGTGATGTGCAGGACACCCAGATCCAGCTGGATGACGCGGTCCGTGCCAATGATGACCTGAAGGAGAACATTGCCATCGTGGAGCGGCGCAACAACCTGCTGCAGGCCGAGCTGGAGGAGCTGCGGGCCGTGGTGGAGCAGACAGAGAGGTCCCGGAAGCTGGCTGAGCAGGAGCTGATTGAGACCAGCGAGCGGGTGCAGCTGCTGCACTCCCAGGTGAGCAGCTTCCTGGGGTGTTCCCAGAGGGAAGCAAAGGCAGGACCCAGCTGGTGAGGTCTGGGAGATGCTCCTGGATGCTCAGTGCTTTTCCTGCTTTGCCCACCCCTACCTGCAGAACACTAGCCTCATCAACCAGAAGAAGAAGATGGAAGCAGACCTGTCCCAGCTTCAGACTGAAGTGGAGGAGGCGGTGCAGGAGTGCAGGAACGCCGAGGAGAAGGCCAAGAAGGCCATCACGGATGTGAGTCCCCCCACCCCAGACTGTCTGCTCCAAGCCGGGGTCCCCTTGAGCTGGAAGACTCAGACCCTGTGTCCCGTGCACAGGCCGCCATGATGGCGGAGGAGCTGAAGAAGGAGCAGGACACCAGCGCGCACCTGGAGCGCATGAAGAAGAACATGGAGCAGACCATCAAGGACCTGCAGCACCGGCTGGACGAGGCCGAGCAGATCGCCCTCAAGGGCGGCAAGAAGCAGCTGCAGAAGCTGGAGGCCCGGGTGCGGGAGCTGGAGAATGAGCTGGAGGCCGAGCAGAAGCGCAACGCGGAGTCGGTCAAGGGCATGAGGAAGAGTGAGCGTCGCATCAAGGAGCTCACCTACCAGGTGCGGGCACGGGGGCCACGCTGGGACCGGGCCCTCAGGAGTGGATATGAAAGCGTGTCCCTCAGTCCACCTCCTGACCCTTGAGGGCCCCATGCACAGCCACCTTCCAGGAAGGCCACCCAGCCCTCCTGCCGGGCCCTCTGCATCAGGACCTGAAGCCAGGGTGACAACCACCCCAGAGGGATTAAGTATTTTTTCTTAGCATCTTCCAGGGCAAGGGGTGAGAGTACAGCCCCTAGCTGCCCTGTTCCTACTCTTCCTGGCCCCGTCCTACCCTGAGTCTCCCCTGGCTCAGAGAGCTATCTCTGAGCCTCCTGGCCTTCAAGCTCCACCTCACCATTCACCCTCTGCCTGTCCCCTGGAGACATACCCAGAGCTCCAGCAGAGCTCACCCAGCATGATCACCAGAAAGCAAATAGGTAGCCAATCCTTAGCGTGGTGTTATCATCACCAAAATACACCCAAGCCATTAAAATGAGTCTCAGAACTTCTCTGCTACTCAGGGAGGTATAGGCTTTAGCTCTCATGATGTTTCCTAGAATCAGACTATCAATTAGATTTTGTTTCTGTTCCAATCTGCAAAAAATTGCCATCCCACTGTGTATACTCGTCTTAAACCTAGATCAAGTCTATGTCATTTCCCAGCATCCCAGGAAATCCCATCAGGTGTGCAGTCCCAGAGTTTCTGCCAGCCATGCTGGGTTCTTGGAATAGAGGGTTTATCCTCCATGGGGCCCCAGGATACCCCAGGGCCTGCTCCCTGGAACAGTGCCTACTCCCTGGAACAGTGCTCACACAGTTTTGTGTGTAATTTCAGGAGGCCCATCAGCTCCCTAGATTCTTTCTTGGTACATACTTTTTTTATATATATAAGAAATTGTAAGAATTCAACTATTTGGTGAGGATCCAAAAGTTGAATTGGGTCAGGATATTACATTAATGTTAAGATGAGTGGGGGAGGGGCCACACTGCTTCCCATGATGGTGCCAAACTCACTCCTTCCTGCCAACCCCCTCCACGACCCCCAGACGGAAGAGGACAGGAAGAACCTGCTGCGGCTACAGGACCTGGTGGACAAGCTACAGCTGAAGGTCAAGGCCTACAAGCGCCAGGCCGAGGAGGCGGTGAGTGACCCTGTGGGGCCCGGGCCTGGAGAGGCAGGTAGCTGGTCTCCAGGATGGGAGGCTAAGAACCCCTGGCCCCTCTCACTCATCCTGCCACCCCTGAACCCCCACAGGAGGAACAGGCCAACACCAACCTGTCCAAGTTCCGCAAGGTGCAGCACGAGCTGGATGAGGCGGAGGAGCGGGCGGACATCGCTGAGTCCCAGGTCAACAAGCTTCGGGCCAAGAGCCGTGACATCGGCACCAAGGTGGGTTGTCCCCATGGCAGCACCCTGCCAACATCAGTGCCCCTCAGACAGAGCCCCTCACACCAGGATTCCTCCCCTTCATTCATCCCCCACGACTAAACCCCATGGCCCGAGAGGCAAGGTAACTCAGTCTCCTGTGATTTCTAAGCTTCTTCCAGCTCTAACTTCCAATGATTTTGTGGTCAGCAACCCTAGAAGACCCCATTTTGTATACACCCAGTGTGTCCCAATGTCCCCCATCTGCTATCTCTACTTCTCTTCCATTTAGTTTACATCTAGGCCTACAATCTTGTAACTCCAACCTAAGATGCATGCACTTCCTTGTCCTCACCCAAGCAGCATTCCTCCAGCTGACCCGAGCCCACCTTCCAGAACTGCCTTCCACACTGACCCCTAGGACTCACCTCCCACTGCCACAGGGCCTCCCTCAGGCCACACAGTGGTCCTCCCCTCTGTGGGTGCCCATCTCCCCTTTGTTGTATGTGTCCATCCCTGTACCCACCTCTCGGGAGCTAATTTGGACTTTGTTTCCTTTTAAAAGGGCTTGAACGAGGAGTAGATTTGCCACATCTTGATCTGCCCCATCCTGAGGGCGCAACAAAGCTCCCAGTCCTGGAGCCTGGAGAGCAGCCCCTTTGGAGGAAGCAGAATAAAGCACTTTTCTTTGAAGTGAGATGCTGCCTCTAGACTCTTCTTCACGGCCTGCCAGCCACAGGAACACAGGGACACAGACATGGGGATGGGGGGGGGGGTGACTCCAGGAGGCTTCCCTGGTGAGCCCATGAGGCTCGGAACATCCTACTGCAACAATGCTACATGCTCCTTGCACCTCCTCAGCAGGTGAAAGCTCTCCTCCCAGCCCTCTCCCTGGCCCAGAGACACTGGGGATTAAAGGAGATTTGGGGAAACCCTTAAGGCTCTCCTAGAAAATGTAAGCCCACCTGCTGTGAACCTAAACCTCAGATCTGATCAACACTACCCCCACAGCTGATAACACCAGGGCTGTGAGGAGGAGGCTGGGCATGTAGGGGTGCCCTCTGAGGCATGACCAACTTGGACAGGGGATAATGGCTCCCAGCCCTGGTCCAAGGCAAGGGTCTGAAAGGGCACGAGGTCTTGCAGCTATAGCCCATCCCTGCAGACATGGCCTCCATGGTCTCCAACCACCCCAGAGGCCAGCGCCTCCTCCCCCAGCACCACCGGGAGAACTGTACCCTAGCCCACCCTCCTCTCCTCTTCATTCCAGCTTCTCTAGCACTACACTCTTCTCCTTTCTTCCCATGGTAGCTTCTATTCCCAAGACCCTCCTCTTCTGGACCTGCTGGAAGATGGAGGTTCACTGGCTCCTTTAGAGCAGGCCATCTGGAGGGAAGGCAGACAGATGAGGGACTGAGAAGAGCCACATGTGAGCAGGACCCTGGGGAGAGGACGGGATGTGTCACCAGAGGAAGGGTAGAAGTGGAAGAAGGAGCAAGCACTCCCTGGAGTCACTGCCACATCTGGCTACTTAGGGAAGGCTTGGGACTGTGGGCCACAGAGGCAGGCACTTGGGAGGTGGTGGGACTGCCAGCCTCCAGCTGGAATTCCCAGGAGCCCCGGTTCAGCCCTGACCTGAATCTCTCCCACCCTCTCCACACAGCCACTCCTAGCCACCCCAGGCTCGGAGCTCCCAGTGCAGCAGCCAGAGTGAGGGCCCATCCCAGGAAGGAGGGAATGCCAGAATTAGAGAGCAAGAGAGAGGGAGAAGGGAGAGGGGGAATAGGGAAGAAATAAGACAGACCTGAGGAGGGGAGAAGTGGAGAGAGAGGGAGAGAGCTCCGGAACCTGGAGGAGGGTGACCAGGGTAACCAACAGAGAGAAAAGGCAGGGGAAGGGAGGAGGCGTCGGAAAGACTCAGAGCTGTCCCACCTCCCTCCTCACACACTCCTCCATTCGCCCTGCCTGGCACCACTCCTCTTCCTAGGAAGGACTTGAGAGCAATAAGGAGATAAGTGGAGGAAAGAGAGGGACACACTTTAAAAAGGAGATGCAGGGGATGCCCAGAGCAGAGAAGAGAGAGGTGGAGAGAATGGCCAGTGACTGTGCAGAAAGACAGTGGGGTGCAAGAGGCCCGGCAGTCCAGACACAGAAGCAGGGTGATGAAAGGGGATGGGAGAGGAGACAGGGAGGGTGAGCCTTGGATTGACAAGCTGGAAGAGCTGACAGGGTGGTACTGGACAGAGGAGAGACTCCCAGGTCTTTTCAGATGCAAGCAAAATCAGGACAGCGGAGAATAGTTAGATTAGAGAGAGATGGATAAAGCCCCTGAAGCAGGGCCTGGAGGCAGAGCTGGGACAGGCAGAGGGTGAGCAGAGGTCGGGCTGAGGAAAAGCAGAGACATGTGGAAGAGCAGGCCTGTCAGACCCTGAGAAGGGCAGAAACACAGCACCAGGGAGAATTGGAGGCCAGGTCCGACTTGGAGGTAGGGAACCAGGCAGAGGGAAAGGGAGACAGACAGACACATGGGGAGCCAGGCAAAAGAGGGGTGACCTGGTGCCAAGGACGCTGGCCCTGCCTCCTCATCCCCTCACCTGTGGCAGTGGTCTCCATCCGGTGCCCTTGCCCTCCAGGACTGCTAGCAGAATGAGGAGCTGCTTCAGGAGGCAGCTGAGGGGGGATGGAGAGCAGGGATGGATGTGAGAGTGGGGGAAAGGAAGCGGCCTAGGAAAGGGAGAGGAAAGCAAACGGGACCAGGCAGGGGACAGAGCCCTGGAGCCAGTTAACCTCTCCTCCTCCAGCTACAGGAGACAGCGAAGACTGCCTGCTTCCCCCTCACCCCAACTCCTATATTGAGTGTGGTCCCCTCAGGACACAGAGTTCCCTGAGGACAATGCCTAGTCCTTGTCACCTGGGCCTGACCCAGCCTGACCTGGTGTTCTCAGCCCCTTATCACGTCCCCAGGGCAATGGAACTGGGCAGTGACGCACTGGGCCATGGGCTAACCCCCAAGCTTGCACTCTGGGTCCTCAAGTGACCCAGGGCTGAGGACAGGTAGCTTGCATCCCCTGGGGGTAATGATTTGGCACATGCATCGGCAGGAGGTTGGAATGTGGGGTTGACTCAGGTCCCCCCAAGCTCACTGGATATGGAGTCCAAGTTCCCTGGAGATAGATGTGGATTCCTGAGTCCAGTAATGGGGCAGTGGAGGGTCCTAGGGAGTTGGAGAGACCACATATCTGGTAGAAAGTTCTCCTACCCAGAAAAGCTGACCCCGGCCCATCCTCCCCACCTCCTCACTCTAGAGCTATATTGAGAGGTGACAGGAGATGGACTAGGAGAGGGAGCTGCGAGAGTGTTCCTGGGTGTGAGGGTGTGGGGAAGAGCCAGGGCAGGGGAGTCTGGCTTTGTTTCCTGAACACAATGTCCACTTAGTCATTAACAGGCACGGCCTGCTGAAGACCCAACACCTACTGCCTCTAAGAAGTGGCATCACTGGAGGTTGGGGAGGGGGGCCTTGAGGGCCTGGGGTGCTTGGGGACACCCATGAAGAAGGCCATGTGAGCATGAGCCCTGTGGGGGCTGGGAGAGGACCCTGGAGTTCTACCTGGGGAGGGGGGGAGTGGACTGCAGAGCCCCACCCCCACCCCATGGAATGCAGAGCCTGGGGCACAGCTGGTGTAAATCCCCAGGCCTGCCAGGGCCCCAGCCGGCCTCAGCAGCACCTGCACCCTCTGGCAGCCCAGCGAGGCGGAAGGGAGCAGCCCCCACCCCCACTCCTCCTGTCTCAGGCCCCCAGGATTAACGCCTCCTGCTTCTCCTCACCCCTAGATTGCCCACACAGGGAACAGAGGGTGGCAGTTGTGGGGAGGGGCACGGTAAAAGCTTATGTGTGCAAATGTGTTTCAGTGTGCATAACAGCAAGTAGGAAAATCTACCAACTTCAGTGTGTAAGTGTAAAAATTTGCACGTGTATGTTTGAACGGGCATGGAGCCGTGGTGGTAAAGCCCATACATGAGGGTGCTGGACTGTGGGTCTGGGTGCAAATCTGCTGTCGGGCAGGGGGGGTCCCTTCCCCGTGGGGTCCCTTCCCCAGTTTGAGATGTTGGACAGTGGCACTGTACCAGGAGCATCAGGGGAAGGGTTGGGAGCTCCAGATGTGTCCCCAAAGTAATGCAGCCTCAAGTCCCCAGGAGGACACCTGCCAAGAGGACACCTGCCAGGAGGAAACCAAGACCACAGGGAAAGAGAGAGGAGCATGAACTTCTTTTCCTGAGAAAGGGAAACTGAGTCAAGCGCCCAGTCAGTAGAGCCCCTCCCTGGGCATCCTGGCTCCAGCTCCCTGTCCCCGGCACCTTGGGACTCCAGGTCCAGAGAGAGCAGGGTTGCTCCCAGACTGGGGCTGTGTGAGGACAGGACAGGGAAGAAAGGAGGGGTGGGGAAGAAGGGAGGGGATCCCGTGGTTGGGGGGCAGGAGACAAGCATCTGGCCTGCAGAAGGTGGCCCTCACCCAGTGTGCTCAACTCACCCTTCGGGTTAAAAATAACCAAGGTAAGGGCCTGGTGGGGTGGGGGAGGTGGAGTGAGAGGTCCTGTCTTGCCACTATCTGCCCATCAGCTCTTTGGAGGGCAGGAATGTGCCCAAGGACTAAAAAAAGGCCCTGGAGCCAGAGGGGCTAGGGCGACAGACCTTTCATGGGCAAATCTGGAGGCCCTGTTGTCCTCCTGTCACCTCCAGAGCCAAGGGATCAAAGGAGGAGGAGCTGAGGGGGGAGGGAGGGGGGAGGGGGGTTCCCTCCGGAAGGACTCCAAATTTAGGCAGGGGGTGGGGGCAGCAGGATATAAAGAAACAGCCTCCAAGGACAGACTGACACTCCTCTGAACCAGGTAAGACAGGGCTTGGGGTGGGGGCTCTGTAGCCAGCCCTCAGAGCCCCCAGCCTGAGGGAATGGGGTGCAGGCCAGTCGGAGACCCAAGGGTTCTGCAAGAACTGACTGCTCCAACCCTGGGGACTTCCCACTGACAGAAGGGAGGCTCCAAGGGGGAAACCAGGAAGCTCTTTTCCTCTTTTCTGCATCCCTTTCCCCGTCCTCTCCTGCTTTCTGTAGCCTCCAAGCGCTTTCTCCATCTTTCTCCCTCCTCAATAACCCTCTTTGTCCAGGCTTATTTTTCTCTCTTGGTCTCTGTCACTTCTTGTCACTATCATACTCTTTGTCCGTCTCTCCCCCTGCCCTTCCTTCCTGGCTGTATGTTCTAATCTCCTCACCTCTCTCCGTTTCCAACTTGGATTTCACACCCCACTCCTCACTTTTCCTAACTCTGCATACTTTCTTTCCTGCCTCTCATACTCCCCCCATCTCACCCCCCATCTCCCATTTCTGTCTTGCTCAGTGGCTCTCAGGGTTGAGCCTGGAGCCTCAGGCTTATTCCTCCTTGTCTGTTCTCTGCCTGCTGTCCCACAGTGACTCTGCCCATGGTCCAGTCTGCAGGATTCTCTGTGAAGAGATAACCAGGTGAGAGCCACCCCAAAGTTCTCTTGGGAGCCAGGCTGCTGGACCAGGGGCCCCCATCTCTCTCTGAGCACCTCCCTTTGGCAAACTGCAGCCAATTCCGCCTCACATAGACTTTCCCCCAGACTCTCCTTCGGTGTCACATCAGAGGGCAAGGGAAGCAGAACCGAGTTGGGGAGGGCTGGACCCAAGCCAGGTGCTTCTCAGTTAAGGAGGTGAGAGTGATAGGACCCAGGTGGTGAGGGGCTGGGCAGGGAGTAGAGCTGCAGAGGGCAAGGGCAGTGCCACCCACTAAGGCCCAGGCCTTCCTCTCTGGGCCACAGAGGAGCGACAAGATGACTGATGCCCAGATGGCTGATTTTGGGGCAGCAGCCCAATACCTCCGCAAGTCAGAGAAGGAGCGTCTGGAAGCCCAGACCCGGCCTTTTGACATCCGCACGGAGTGCTTCGTGCCCGACGACAAGGAGGAGTTCGTCAGGGCCAAGATCCTCTCCAGGGAGGGAGGCAAGGTCACTGCTGAGACAGAGAATGGCAAGGTGAGTGAGGCACGGGGAGGGGGGGGGGGCAGGGGTGTGTGTGTGTGCAGGGATGGAGCCACTTGCACTGGGAGCTGAGGGGCCTGAAGAAGAGCCAAAGCCAGTGGGGGTGCAGGATGAGCCCCTCTCGAGAAGCCCAGCATCTGAGTGAGAACCCTGAACTTTCGCATCAGATCTGAGCAGCTGTAACGAGGTACCACCCCAGGGATGCATGCCCCTTACCAGAGAGGATGCTGGGGGCAAATTTTGATTGGTTTCCTCTTCAGGGGGTGTTAAAGACATAAAGGGCACAGACACAGCATCCCTTCTCGAACCTGTATCCTTCTCCTCTGTGCCTCAGTTTCCTGCATGGACCAACTCTCCCCAATCTTCCCCAAAGATCAAACTCTCAGACCCAGGAACACAAAGAGCAGGAACCCTTGAGCTGAACACCAATCCTTGGCTGGCGACTGGCACTCAGGAGTCCACAGTCCCTGGTCCCTCACACCAGCCATGAGGACTGCAACTGGTCAGCAGCAGCTGCTGAGAACTGTGTGCCTCGCAGATGCAGACACACTGGCTAACTGTTGCATCCCAGAGAGGCGTGCGATCACAGGCCATAACCCGCTGAGGGCTTTGACCCTGAACCCAGCTCTGCCACTAGCAGCGACCATGCTGGCGATTCATTTAATTATTCGATCCACAGCTTCCTCTACTGTAAAAAATGCTGGAATACTTACTCACAGGATCTCATGACATCAGGGAATGGCAAACTGACTGGTGGTGATCAAACCATTTCACAGTGACCAATGAAGAGTGTAGAGTAGATAGGTGAGATGTTTTTCCGGTAGCATCGAGGTTTGCCTGAAGGAACTGATGCCCTCGAGCACTGCCCCCAGGGAATCAGGGTAAGGTGTGGGTGCACAGATCAGAGAGTGGCCAGCCTCTCTTGAGTTTGCTCCTAGACACTCGAAGCAGGGACTGCACAATGATGCCCATGGGCACAGGATCTGGGGAACTGCAAGACACAGGAACTCAGAGTTCCCGTCGTGGCTCAGTGGTTAATGAATCCAACTAGGAACCATGAGGTTGCGGGTTCAATCCCTGGCCTCGCTCAGTGGGTTAAGGAACTGGCGTTGCTGTGAACTGTGGTGTAGGTCGCAGATGCGGCTCAGATCCCACATTGCTGTGGCATAGGCCAGTGGCTACAACTCTAATTAAACTTCTTCCTGGGAACCTCCATACGCCGTGGGTATGGCCCTAGAAAATCCAAAAAAAAAAAAAAGACACAGGAACTCTAGGACAGTCCCTAGGATGGGAGAGACAGTGGGCAGGTAAATTACCTGGCATCTTGGGGAGCTCTGGGCTAAGAAGAGACGAGCTGGGGGAGCGAGTCTGGGTAACACCTGCATTCTGGGAGGAGCTAAGTGGATGAGGCTGGCAGGGTCCCGGTGGGAGTGTGGTCACCCCCTGTCCTTCTGCCCTCCCAGACGGTGACCGTGAAGGAGGATCAGGTGCTGCAGCAGAACCCGCCCAAGTTTGACAAGATCGAGGACATGGCCATGCTGACCTTCCTGCACGAGCCTGCAGTGCTTTTCAACCTCAAGGAGCGTTATGCGGCCTGGATGATCTATGTGAGTGTGTCCTGCACACAGCAGGCAGCCTGTCCTGCACAGAGCCCAAAGTAGGCCAGGTCACTCTCTCGAGGAGAGGGGGTCAGAATCCTCCCAAGGGGGCAGGATCCCTCTGCCCTCTCATTTCTGGTCAGCTGCAGGAAGAAAGGAGCCAGCTGGGGTGACCAGGGACTCCTCTGACTTCCACCACTGCCCATCCTGGGCTCTCCACTCCAACTTCTGACTGCCTGGTCTCCTGCTTCAGACGTACTCAGGCCTCTTCTGTGTCACCGTCAACCCCTACAAGTGGCTGCCAGTGTACAACGCTGAGGTGGTGGCCGCCTACCGGGGCAAGAAGAGGAGCGAGGCACCGCCTCACATCTTCTCCATCTCTGACAACGCCTACCAGTACATGCTGACAGGTGGGCTGGCAGCCCTGACCTGCGTCCTCTCACCCCACACCCATGGACCTGGGCCCTCAGCCCTGACTCCGTTGCCTCTCCTCTTTTCTCTTCCAGATCGGGAGAACCAGTCCATCCTCATCACGTGAGTGAGCACCATCCACCCCTAGAGGGGCCTGGCGGGGAGTCCTAGGCTGATTTCTGGGGTTGTGGGGGTGGGAGGAAAGGTTCAAGACTGTAATTGCAAGGAGCTGGGCTCTCCAAAGAGGCCAGAGTGACCTGCAGTGATGGGCAGATTCTGCAGGGAGCTGGGCCCTGGTGGAGATTAGATGGATGGACTGAGGGAGGAGGGTGTGGTGCAGAGCTCCGAATGGGGAATCTGGGTTCTGACGGATCCCTGTTGCCCCCAGGGGAGAATCCGGGGCAGGGAAGACTGTGAACACTAAACGTGTCATCCAGTACTTCGCCAGCATCGCGGCCATAGGTGACCGTGGCAAGAAGGACAATGTCAATGCAAACAAGGTAGAGGGTGGGCCACAGGCTCTACAGAAGGGGTCTGGGGGGTCAGGCTGACCAGGTGACCCCTAACCTGCCCTGGGGAACAGTGCGGACAGCGCCCTGAACCCAGTACTCAAGACCTTCCCGGTGGGAGACATATACTCTGAGGTCCAAATATGCCCTGTGGAGCCACAGACCCACCAGCAGCCCATCCAACCCCACCCACATCCCCAGCCCAGAGCCGTGCCCCTCCCCCTCCCCAGCACAGCCTGGAGGTGAACTGGAGATGAAGCCCCATGGCTCTGCTCCCTTCACAGGGCACCCTGGAGGACCAGATCATTCAGGCCAACCCTGCCCTGGAGGCCTTTGGCAACGCCAAGACCGTCAGGAACGACAACTCCTCCCGCTTCGTGAGTGCAGCTGACCACTGCTAACTGGCCTTGTCCAGCCTTAACCAAAAAGAAAGCGGGGGGGGGGGTGCAGTTTTGCCAACAGTCTCCACCCATGTTTGGTTCTGGGATATTAATCAGCGTGCACACACTCTAAACCCTTCCCACTCAGTCTGGCCCCTGAATTCTGGCAATACAAGAATGCACAGCCATTACAGCTGCTCCAGAGCCAAGTAATGAGACCGATTTGAGTCACATTCTAGATTTTCCAAAGCTCTTCCACATTGGAAGTGGGAAGAAAGCAGGGGCAGGAGTTTCTGCTATGGTGCAGCAGAAACAAAACCGACTAGTATCCATGAGGATGTGAGTTTGATCCCTGGCTTCGCTGAGTGGGTCAGGGATCCTGCATTGCTGTGGCTGTGGCATAGGCTGGCAGCTGTAGCTCTGATTTGACCTCTAGCCTGGGAACTTCCACATGCTGTAGGTGCAGCCCTAAAAAGAGGAAAAAAAAAAAAAAAGAGAGAGAGAGAGAGAGAACATGGGCATTGGAGGCAATTCCTCAGCTTCTACCCACCCAGCAAGTCTCCACACCTCTGTGAGCCCCAGCTCCTTCATCTGTGAGAGAGAAGTAATACTATCTACCTTGTAGGTTATTGGGAGGATTACATGAGATCACATCAGAGGTACAGACAAAAAGCATTCTACCTGTGTTCACTCCCGTGCTGTTGTTTCTGCACAGAGATCCCTGGGTGATACGTGGGGATGGGCATCCTTTTCCCTGTTTTACTGATATGAACCTGGGACCCCAAAGAGGTCATTTACATTTCCAGAACCAGCCAGGGCACTGTGCATTGGGTTGCAGTCCAGCATCTCCATCTGTCTTTTCCGGCCAGCTCCCTCACTCTTTGCCCCATCCACCCCCAGGGGAAATTCATCAGGATCCACTTTGGAGCCACTGGAAAGTTGGCTTCTGCGGACATAGAGACCTGTGAGTACAAAGGGAGCCCTGCCCCCACCCTCATCCCCTCCATCTCTGCCTTCTTTCCCCGCCGGCCACCCCATCTCAACATTTCCCCTCCATCTTCTGTCTCTGTCTCTATTTGCCTCACGGCTTTAGAATTCTTTTTCCTTTAAACCGTGTCCTTCTTCTGACACTCTCCACTTGAAGTCTTTTTCCCCAGACCTCCACCCTTTTGCTGGCTCACCTCTCTTTCCCTCCTAACCCGCCTTCTTCCCTTTCCTCACTTCAGATCTCCTGGAGAAGTCCCGGGTGATCTTCCAGCTGAAGGCTGAGAGGAACTACCACATTTTCTACCAGATCCTGTCCAACAAGAAGCCAGAGCTGCTGGGTGAGCCTGGCCGGATGCCTCCCCAGCCCCTGGCACCCTTCTAAAGCCCACTGGTGCAGGGCTGATCCCTCTCCCCACCCACAACCTCCCCCAGCCCTGCTCGCCCCCTTTCTCCCTCCATCTGCCCACTGCCTTTCTCTTCCTCCCCCACTTTGGACTTGCCTGCATCAACTCTTGCCTCCCTTTCCACCCTTCCTTATCCTATTCCTCCTCCTCCTAGATTTGTCTCCTTCTCTGTATTTGTCGCCCCTTCCCCCACCTGTCATTCTCCCACCATCCTCCCTGTCTGGGTCCCTGCCGCCCACTTTTCCTTTTCTTCTGGATCCTCCCCTGGGTACTTGCTGACTGTCCTCCTATCTGCTCCCGTTCCTTTCCCTTCTCTCCACCTCTCTCCCACACCGTGCCCTCTGGTCCCCTGCCCTGTCCCTCGCCTGGACAGACATGCTGCTGGTCACCAACAACCCCTACGACTACGCCTTCGTGTCTCAGGGGGAGGTGTCCGTGGCCTCCATCGACGATTCCGAGGAGCTCGTGGCCACGGATGTGAGTGCGGGGTCAGTGGGAGGGCTCCGGGGGCTCCTGGGCCACCCTTCCCGCCACCCACTCTGCCTCCCTCGCCCTGCCGCAGAGCGCCTTTGACGTTCTGGGCTTTACTTCTGAGGAGAAAGCCGGCGTCTACAAGCTGACGGGCGCCATCATGCACTACGGCAACATGAAGTTCAAGCAGAAGCAGCGGGAGGAGCAGGCCGAGCCTGACGGCACGGAAGGTGCGAGAGCCCGAGGGAAGGCGCTCGGAAGGCCTGAGGTGCTGGGTGTCTGCCCGTCATGCAGAGACGGACGCCTGGGAGCACGGTCTCCCTGGCTGCAGCCAAAATCGGTGCCTTTCCACGATTCTTAACGAGCTAAGTTCAAAACCGCGACCCTAGCGCGCCTGTGGAGAAAGTGGGAGGAACCGGAAGTAGGAGTCGCGGCGGTCGGAAGGCGGGGCGTCTTCCCAGGGGCGGGCTCGGCCCCACCCCCTCCCCACCCACCGCGGACTCTAGGCTTTCTCCTAGTTAGAACCCAGCCAGAGGCCACCCTTCATCCCAGACAGGCTGGCTCCCAAAGGAACTGAGGCTTGTGGGTGGGTGAGGACAGGGACATGGCAGGAGTCGGAAGACAGGGAGGCGCCTCTGGGTCCCACCAGCTTCTCCACCCTAGCAGCGTGGAGCAGAACTGGAGAGATTTCCTCCTGTGCCCAAGACTCCTCCAAGCCAAGGAAAGCACAGACCTGAGCTCTGCACATCCCCGTCACTAGTGCAATGTGTAAGGGAGGGAGACCCAGCCCTCGGCTGAGCCCCTCACAGACTCCAGGCCATGCTCTGTTTGGGAGGCAGGAGGCCAGGGCTCATGACACAGCTCAGGACGTTGGCATGTCACCCACATCACTGGGCCTGTTTCCTCCTCGGTGAAATGGAGTGATAGTCCTTCCCAGCTCCCTCTGGGGGAAGTTGTAAAGGTGTGAACAGGGCCGGACAGATGCCCAAAAACATTCCTCTTGGCCTACCTTCAAGGACCCCGTCTCTGTGTCTTCCCAGAGAAAATATTAACCCTGAGTTTCACAAGAGCATGTCGCCAGTTATCACAAAACTCTTGAAATTAAACCAAACAAATTCCCTTTAAATAGAGATCGTATGTTGGAAGGCACATTTTGGAGAGCTGGGTGTTGGGGGTGGTGAACAACATGCTGTTAGGAACCTTGATTTCCCAGCCAGTCAAGTTGATCGACATATGGATTCAGAGTAGAGCATGCCCAGTCTTGGGCTGGATCCTGGGATTGGGGACAAAGGAGGCAGGGAGCAGAGGACATCTCCTTTCATCAGCCACGGTCCCAGGGACACACCACACAGGAGATGTAAAGATGGAGGCAAGGGGGCTGTGTGGTGGGAGATTGGGGGTGATGGAGGGGCCTGGGCTCCAGCCTGACTCAGGCACACACTGGCTATGTCACCATAGCAAGCCTTGTTCTCTTCAGGCCTCAATTTGCAACTTTTTTTTTTTTTTTTGGTCTTTTTGTCTTTTTAAGGCCCCACCAGAGGCATATGGAGGTTCTCAGGCTAGGGGTCCAGTCAGAGCTGTGGCTGCTGGCCTACAGAACAGCCACAGCAACGACAGATCCCAGCTGTGTCTACGACCTACACCACAGCTCACGGGAATGCCAGATCCTTAACCCACAGAGCGAGGCCAGGGATCGAACCCACAATCTCATGGTTCCTTGTCAGATTCGTTTCCGCTGCGCCACAACAGGAACTCCAATTTGCAATGCTTTAATGAGGGGTAGGACCTGATGGCCCTGGGCAGGGAAGGTGGGTCTGTTCAAAGTGCTTGCTTATTTCTCCACCAGATGCCGACAAATCTGCCTACCTCATGGGGCTGAACTCAGCTGATCTACTCAAGGGCTTGTGCCACCCTCGGGTGAAGGTGGGCAATGAGTACGTCACCAAGGGGCAGAATGTCCAGCAGGTGTACTACTCCATTGGGGCCTTGGCCAAGGCCGTGTATGAGAAGATGTTCAACTGGATGGTGACACGGATCAATGCCACCCTGGAGACCAAGCAGCCACGCCAGTACTTCATAGGGGTCCTGGACATCGCTGGCTTTGAGATCTTCGATGTGAGTCGGGAACCCTGGGGGCGGGAGAGCAACAACCTGCTCATTCACACAGGCAGCCACTGCTGGCCGAGCTGGCTACAGGCCAGGCAGGGAGGGCAGAGGCTCAGCAGTGATGCAGATGGTCGGTCGTGTGTCTTCAGGGGAGGGAGCAGCCACTCCCCTTGCTGGGCTAGAGGCAGCCCTGGGCTGACCCCATGGGCCACCTGACCTGCCCCCTCCCCTCCTTGCCCCGCAGTTCAACAGCTTTGAGCAGCTCTGCATCAACTTCACCAATGAGAAGCTGCAGCAGTTCTTCAACCACCACATGTTCGTGCTGGAGCAGGAGGAGTACAAGAAGGAGGGCATTGAGTGGGAGTTCATCGACTTTGGCATGGACCTGCAGGCCTGCATCGACCTCATTGAGAAGGTGCTGCCTCGGCCCCTGCGCCAGGGTCCTCTTCCCCTGCTGTCCCAGAGAAAGTGGCAGCCCCATCTCTTCTACATCTGGGAAGCTAGTCCTCAGCATCCCAAACCTCCCTCCAGGCCCCACTTCCACCCACTGTGAGGTCATGGGTATACACAGGTCCAGCCCTTCCTTCTCTCCCCAACACCTAGGACCTTGTCCTGAGTGGTGGTGACCTCCCAGGGTCTTAAGAGGGGGACGTAGTGAAGGAGAGAACTCCTGGCCCCTCTGACACCCTGTGAGAAGCATCATTCTGGAAGGAACCTAGGCTGAAACTAGACACGTTGGCCTCCCATCCTCTCCCTATTGACTGAGGATAAGATGATCTTCAGCCCCTCCCAGTGCTCACTTGCTCTCACCATGCCTTTGGGCTCTTCTGATGGTGGCCAGAGTTGGTGGTAACCGACCTTGTCCCAGCCCAGCCATGGCCACTCAGAAAATAGTGGCTTCCCCACAAGCTTTGTATGGTTTTCAGGATGCTCTCTTCCAGAGGCCCTCAGAGTCCCCTGAAATTGTATAGAAAACATGTGCGTGTGTGCGCACGCGCGCGCGTGTATGTGTGTGTGTGCCTTTTTCTGGGAGGGAGTCTTTATTTTTTGTTTTTATATTTTAGGGCCACACCTGCAGCATATGGAGGTTCCCAGGCTAGGGGTCGAATCGGAGCTACAGCTGCCGGCCTACATGACAGTTGACAGCAATGCCAGATCTGAGCCGAATCTGTGACCAACACCACAGCTCACGGCAATGCCAGATCTTTGACCCACTGAGCGAGGCCAGGGATTGAACCCACAACCTCATGGTTCCCAGTCGGATTCATTTCCACTGTGCCACAACAGGAACTCCTGGGGAGGGAGTCTTTGGATTCATCAAACTCTCAGGAGGATTCCTGTCCCAAGAAAAGTCAGGAACCACCACACTTTCTGAAGTGCAGGACATGGGGCAGAACCTGGATCCCTCTAACCATCCCTTGAAGGATTGGCACCTGTCATATAGACGGGTCTGGCCTGCCCTGCAGTCTGGCACCCCTGACACATCTTTCCTGGCCCTCATCCCACTCCAGGGCAGGGAGCCATCCAGGAAGGGGCTGTGCTGTGAGCTCTGAGGGACCCCCAGGTGGGAGGGGGACGGGAAGTATAGGGCTCTTTTCTGGGTCCAGTGGGGCAGAAAGAGGTTACATAGGCCAGATCTGAATGTATTTGGTTTTAGATTAACTCCAGGAATATTGGCTTCCTTTATTGGGACAAGAGGTACCAGCACACGGCTTCTGTGGCCTGCCAGCTACACTGGGCTGCAGGCTCTCCTCTGTCAGGTGGGAGACCCTGCAAGCCTGGGCCTGCACTCAGTAACACTCTCTCTCTCCCCTCCCTGCCCCCAGCCCATGGGCATCATGTCCATCCTGGAAGAGGAGTGCATGTTCCCCAAGGCCACCGACATGACCTTCAAGGCCAAGCTGTACGACAACCACCTGGGCAAGTCCAACAACTTCCAGAAGCCACGCAACATCAAGGGGAAGCCGGAAGCGCATTTCTCCCTGATCCACTATGCTGGCACCGTGGACTACAACATCATAGGTTGGCTGGAGAAGAACAAAGACCCGCTCAATGAGACAGTGGTGGGCTTGTACCAGAAGTCCTCCCTCAAGCTCATGGCCACACTCTTCTCCTCGTATGCCTCTGCTGATGTGGGTAAGAAGGTAGCCTGCACAGGGGCAGAGCAGTTCTAAAGTATAAGGGGCCAGGGGCCTGCTGCTTCAATGTACATGACCCCAAAGGCAGGAGGGAGCCATGGACAGTGGGGTCAGAAGATCCCACAGCAGCCCTCTGTGCCCCCTTCTGTGGAAGTGCAATCTTCTACACTTTGTGTTATGGATGTCAGTGTACACGCTGTATGTCTCCTCAAGACTGTGAGCAAACAAAGATCAGAGAGGGTGGCACAGGCATCACTGCAGCAGGCCTGGCATAGAGTGGTGCCTGCAGGAGGCTGCAGGAACTGTGAAGGAGATCACTGCCTATACGGTAGAACATATGTACAGTACACATGTATACACACATACTGTATGACATATATAGTGGCCTCCAGGTGAAAGAAGGAAAAGAAAGGGTATAGACTGAAACGAGGAAGATAAAGTATGAGAAGAAAAGTAGAAAGTGGGAAGATGTTGACATGGAGCGTGGGGTAGAAGAGGCTGAGAGGAGACCACTGATCCTACTGCAATGCCTACTATGTGCCAGGCACTGGGGAGGCACCCTACACTCTTGATCTTTCCTAATCTTTTTCACATCATTTGAAGCTTGTTGCCCTCCTCCTCATGGGAAACTGAGCCTTGGAGAATAACTTGCCCAAGAGTTCCCATTGTGGCTCAGCAGTTTAAGAACCCAACATAGTGTCCGTGAGGATGCAGGTTCAATCCCTCGCCTCACTCAGTGGGTTAAGGATCCAACGTTGCTGCAAGCTGCAGTGTTGGTCACAGATGTGGCTCGGATCCTGTGTTGCTGTGGCTGTGGCATGGGCCTGAAGCTGAAGCTCTGATTTGACCCCTAGCCAGGGAACTTCCATATGCCACAGGTGTGACCATGCAAAGAAAAAATAATAATAAAAGAAAAAGAAATAACTTGCCCAAAGCCACACAGCTGGTGAGCAGCAGAGCTATGCCCCTGTCCAAGGGCTCCTCTGGGTTTTTTTTGTTTTGTTTTGTTTTTCTTGTCTTTTTGCCTTTTCTAAGGCCGCTCCCATGGCATGTGGAGGTTCCCAGGCTATGGGTCTAATCAGAGCTGTAGCCACTGGCCTACACCAGAGCCACAGCAGCGCCAGATCCGAGCCACGACTGCTACCTACACCACAGCTCCCAGCAATGCCAGATCCTTAACCAACTGAGCAAGGCCAGGGATTGAACCCACGACCTCATGGTTCCCAGTCGGATTCGTTAACCTCTGGGCCACGACAGGAACTCCAAAGGGCCCTTCTATTTTCAAGCTCTTGTTCATCATTCCTTCTTTTGTTATTAGGGGACAGCAGTAAAGGCAAAGGAGGCAAGAAAAAGGGTTCATCATTTCAAACAGTGTCAGCCCTCCACCGGGTAAGAAGGGCCCAGAGATGCCAAGAAACATGTGGTGGGAAGGCCCAGCCCAGAGTATTTTGTCTGCTCCACCCTAACCTGATGCTCTGAGTGTGGGGAGGAAAGAAGCTAGAGTTATGTGGTTGTTTGGGGGTGTAAATTCCACACAAGCCTGAACTAACATCAGAAATTATGTGTCAGATCCCTGTCCCTTAGAGGGTTCTCGTGACAGGTCATCTGGGGCCCAGGGACCAAATGGATGGGCCCTGTGTCTCCTGACCTCCAAATCTCATCCACCCCCAGGAGAATCTGAACAAGTTGATGACCAACCTGAGGACCACCCACCCTCACTTTGTGCGCTGCATCATCCCCAATGAACGGAAAGCTCCTGGTGAGCGATGCAAAGGGTCCAGTCTAGAGAGGGCACGGGGCATCCACGTGCCCTGAGGCTGACTCTCTCCCTCTCCTCTCCTGCCATAGGGGTGATGGACAACCCCCTGGTCATGCACCAGCTGCGCTGCAACGGCGTGCTGGAGGGCATCCGCATCTGCAGAAAGGGCTTCCCCAACCGCATCCTCTACGGGGACTTCCGGCAGAGGTGGGTCCTGGGGCGCCCCTGGGACTCAGGGAACAGGGGGAACTTGCGTGGCCTTAGATTCTGTGGGCAGAGCAGACCAATGCAGAACTTGGGTGAATCCAGGCACCTTCCTCCCCAGGTATCGCATCCTGAACCCAGCGGCCATCCCTGAGGGCCAGTTCATTGACAGCAGGAAAGGAACAGAGAAGCTGCTGGGCTCCCTGGACATTGACCACAACCAGTACAAGTTTGGCCACACCAAGGTGAGTCTAGAACCCCTTAGGGTGGAGTTCAAGATGTGTGGCTGGCTGGGTTGAGTGGAGCAGCTGGGAGTTCAAAAGGTAGACCACGAATTCCTGGCTTCCTATTCAGCCAAAGGGCTGGAACCTGAGTTCCTGTCTTATTTTTCACATTTTACTCCCAGGTCTAGAATGCACAGGTGATGGGGTCCCAGAAAGCCCAACCAGAGTCTCCCACCCTCTTCCTCAGCCCTGGTTACCCTTCTCTGAGGCTGTGGCCCCCTTGTTTCTACCCCTTACCCCCAGGTGTTCTTCAAGGCGGGGCTGCTGGGGCTGCTGGAGGAGATGCGGGATGAGAGGCTGAGCCGCATCCTTACCCGCATCCAGGCACAAGCCCGGGGTCAGCTCATGCGCATTGAGTTCAAGAAGATCTTGGAGCGCAGGTGAGGCTGGAGGGAAAGAGAAAGGTGCTCCCAAAAGACAAAAGAGGGAGGCGAGCAGAACCCACTGGTATGGGTCAGAAGACCTGAGTTCAAGTTCTGACACTTACTAGCCGGTCTGGGCAAGTGACTTCAGCACTCTGTGTCTCATTCTGAATTCTTTCAAAAAAGAAAATTCCCCATAGGGGAAATTAAGAGATACCATTTTAAGAGTTCCCCTTGGGGCTCATCAGGTTAAGGACCCAACTAGTATCCATGAGGATGTGGCTTTGATCCCTGGCCTCCCTCAGTGGTTACGGATCTGGCATTGCCACAAGCTGCAGTATAGGTCACAGATGCAGCTTGGATCCCCCGCTTGCTGTGGCTGTGGTGTAGGCCAGCAGCTGTAACTCTGATTTGACCCTAGCCTGGGAACTTCCATATGCCACAGTTGTGGTCCTAAAAAGAAAAAAAGAGAGAGATAACATTTTAAAACACTAGACTGACCAAAATCGATTAGTCAGACCTCCTGCTACGGATGAATAAATTCATGCAATCTCTTTAGAAAACAATTTGTCGTTTTCTTTTTGAGCAATTACATACTTTTCCGTTCCACTCCTGAGTGCATTCGCACAGAAAGTCCTGCCCTGAAGGCAATGATCTAGTTTTTGTTGGTTTTTTTGGCCACGCCCACAGCATGTGGAAGTTCCTGGGTCAGGGATCAAACCTGTGCCACGGCACCTACCAAAGCTGTTGCAGTGACAACACCGGATCCTTAACCTACTGCTCCATAAGGGAACTCCATTGTTCTAGTTCTTATCTTGGTGATGAGTTCATGGACAGTCATTTTGTTTCATGCTTCATAACTTACACATGTATTATAGATATTCCTAAATGGAAAACATCATATTTTAGCATATTTGAGGTTCTTATAAGATTAAAAACACTGGACACAGTAGACGGTTTACAAGTGGTAGCTTCCATAGCTAGTAATGCCCCAGTAATGAAGGTATAAATGGCCCTGTCATTGAATCGATCAATTAATAAATGTTTATGGAGCAACTCCATGTTCAGTGTGGTAATGTTGGGGTGGGGGTGCATATCAAGGCGACAAGACAAGGCTTCTGCCCACAGGTACCTACAAACTTGCCTAGATGGGCTGGGAGCTGAGTGCAGTTGGTCGCATGATTGGGAAGTGCTCTTTCTCAATGCCCATCCCTGCCTCCATGTTTCTTTGCCCAGGGATGCCCTGCTGGTAATTCAGTGGAACATTCGGGCCTTCATGGGGGTCAAGAACTGGCCCTGGATGAAGCTCTACTTCAAGATCAAGCCGCTGCTGAAGAGCGCAGAGACAGAGAAGGAGATGGCCACCATGAAGGAGGAGTTTGGGCGCCTCAAAGAGACGCTGGAGAAATCAGAGGCCCGCCGCAAGGAGCTGGAAGAGAAGATGGTGTCCCTGCTGCAGGAGAAGAACGACCTGCAGCTCCAAGTGCAGGCGGTGAGGCCATGTCTCCTCTCCTGCCCCTGGATTAGAGCCCACCTCATCACCAGGGACAAGATGTCTTGGAGCTCCAGCTCTCTTTAAGACCCCAGGTCTCTCTTCTCTTTCATCACCAGCTCTCCTCTCTGTCCTCTACTCCCAGGAACAAGACAACCTCAACGATGCAGAGGAGCGCTGTGACCAGCTGATCAAGAACAAGATCCAGTTGGAGGCCAAGGTGAAGGAGATGACCGAGAGGCTGGAGGACGAGGAGGAGATGAACGCTGAGCTCACGGCCAAGAAGCGCAAGCTGGAAGATGAGTGCTCTGAGCTCAAGAAGGACATTGATGACCTGGAGCTGACGCTGGCCAAGGTGGAGAAGGAGAAGCATGCCACAGAGAACAAGGTGAGGGCAGCTCTCTCTGGCTCCAGACCCAAGACGTCTCAGGGTTCCTTAGTGTGGTCCTAGTCCTTGGAATTGGAGGTCTCCACAGATGTTTCTAGGTTGGTGACCTTTGACCTTAAAGGGGTTGGGGCTCTTGGTCGGCAGGTGAAGAACCTGACAGAGGAGATGGCTGGATTGGATGAGATCATCGCCAAGCTGACCAAGGAGAAGAAAGCTCTGCAAGAAGCCCACCAGCAGGCCCTGGATGACCTTCAGGCTGAGGAGGACAAGGTCAACACCCTGACCAAGTCTAAGGTCAAGCTGGAGCAACAGGTGGATGACGTGAGTAGTAATTACCACACTCCATCTCTTTCAGGTCAGAATTTTTACAGGCAACACCTATGGCCAAGGGGTTCCTGATCCCTAGAACTAAATTCCATGACTTCTGGGGCCCTTTGTTCTCTGCAGTTCCTTACTAGGCTGGGTCTCTGAATCCTTTGTGCCTGCAGGGATTTCTCTGCTTGTCTAACTACCAGTCTCATTGGACTTCAAGTTTTGAAGGGAGCAGAAGTGGATGCATCGTGGATTTCAGGTTTTCTACACTCTGTTCATTTTCTTCTCTTCACCAGCTGGAGGGGTCCCTAGAACAGGAGAAGAAGGTGCGCATGGACCTGGAGCGAGCAAAGCGGAAGCTGGAGGGTGACCTGAAGTTGACCCAGGAGAGCATCATGGACCTGGAGAATGACAAGCTGCAGCTGGAAGAAAAGCTGAAGAAGTAGGAGCCTGTGGCAGCCAGGAGAGGCTACTGGGGGTGTCTGGACTGAGGGTTAGAGCTTAGGGTGCTGAACTGCCTGTGGCCAAGGGTGCCCTGGGCACAGTGGGAACAAGGAGGTCAATCACAGACCTTCCCCGCCCTCAACCTCAGGGCCAGGAGGAGGGGACTGGCCCTGGCACACCGAGGCAGGAGGAGAGGTCAGGTGCAGAGGAAGGAAAACCACCTGTCACCCCCTTCTCCTTCAGGAAGGAGTTTGAGATCAATCAGCAGAACAGTAAGATAGAGGATGAGCAGGCACTGGCTCTTCAGCTGCAGAAGAAACTGAAGGAAAACCAGGTGAAGTTCTTCGGGGTTTAGCCAACTGGGAGCTCAATAGTGCTGAAGCAGCTGAGGCTGCAGGATCTGCTAAGGGTTCTAGACAGTTCCAGACAGTATCTAGAACTCCATGCCACCTGAAGAACCCCCCTCTCCCCTCCTGAGTTAACGGCACTTGGGAACAGCAGTCCTCTCCCATTAGAGCAATGATGCCTTATTTCAGCAAGGCTGTTTCGTGTGAGGGTGGGGGTGGGGGGAGGGGGTCATACCTACTAAAAGGAATTCTCTTGCTGAGCTGTGCTTTGCCTTGTGGGTTTTCTACAATTGCTAGCTTTCAGTTCTCCTCCAACCCTTCCTTTTCATCATGGGGGTGAGAAAGGCCTTCATGGACCACCTTCCCCTGGGGAGCTCTGTTCTTACTCTTCCCAGGTACTCACCCCAGTCACTAACTCAGGCCGAATTCCCACAGAGCACCGTGATATGGAGTTAACTCCTGCAGTCTTGAGCTAACCACTTCTCCTCCTGAGCCTCAGATTCTCTTCTCATCTGTAAAATGGGACTCATGACCCTTGCCTTGCAAAGGACCAGAGGAGATATTGTACAGGAATCCACTCTGTCAAACAGGAGGCGCTATATGTATGTCATTTCAATACAGCTCAGGTTAGAGAAGTCAGCCAGCCACTAGCAAGATGTTCTTTTGTCTTCCTCTGCAGGAGGAGATTAAATTAACTGCCAGAGTCTCTCTTGCCTGTAATGCACCCTGAATTTTAATGTGCTTTTAGCCTCCTGTTTGTCAAAAGAGCCCTGGAAGCGAGGAAGACAGGAACTCGTATCCCCATTCTATAGCTGCAGAAGCTGCATGGCCATGACTGGACACGGTGACTCCAAGGGCAGCAGGGACTCAGCTATTTGTCCTCTCATTTTCATTTTTTTTAGGACTGCAGCATATGGAAGTTCAATCGGAGCTGCAGCTGCTGGCCTATGTCACAGCCACAGCAATGCCAGATCCTTCACCCGCTGAGCGGGGCCAGGGATCAAATTCACGTCCTCATGGATACTAGTCGGGTTCGTTACTGCTGAGCCACAATGGGAACTCCTGTCCTCTCATTTTCTGATGAGGCCACAGCTTGTGGAGAGAGAGGACCCCCTCGGAACTCAGGGCCGATGGCCCAGGCTGCAAGTAACACAGGAACACCATTCCATTCCTCTGGGGGCAGCTTAGGAGATGGCCTGCCTTCAGTGATGCTCTTCCCTCCTGTCTTCTTGGGGTGCCCATTCTGGGTTTCGGCCAGAATATTAGGATAGCCCCAGGTTCTTCTACCCTAGTTTTGGGCAACTTCTTTGACTCTTGGACCCAGAACAACAGTGTTGTCATCCTCACTAGGTCTTGGCAGCGGGCTGCGGCTCCTCCTTCTTCCTGCCCAGGCTCTGGCACTCAGTCCCCTCTTCTCCATCCTGGGAAGAGAGGCATGGTGGCCCTCTCTCTCCTGCTCCCAGGACCCCCCCCACACACACACACATTCCGTCAACACCATCCACAACCACAGATGAAGGCATCCCACCAACCCTCCCCTTTGCTCCTGGCTAGTCAGACAACAGATCAAAATGGTAGATGGGACATTCTCCCAACTTAGTCAAGGCCAAGGCTAAGGCCAGAAAAATGAGGCAGGGGCATGATACAGAGGAGGCCACCCTGGAAGGGAACAATGAAGCTGGAAGGGAACAATGAAGCTGGAACCTAGCCCTGGATAAATAAAATAAGACCTGGAGAGTGAGGTCTTGGTTCATTAGACTTTGTGGTTAACTCAAAAGATAACAAAAGTTTTTTTAAATTAAGTCATCTTGTTGCAAATGTTTGTAAATATACAAGCATCCACTTTCCTGCCTTATCATTAGCAGAGCAGAGTTTAGCAAATCAGTGGAAACTTTGAGATTCAGGATCTCACAGGATTTCAGGATCCCTCACTGAACACAGATTCTTAGAATCGCAGATGCTCAGACTGGGTCTGAGATGCCCCCAGGAAATGCCTGAAGACTTGGCTTTAACCCAGTTCTTATTGCCGGTCTGTGCCGGTCTGGTGGCCTCCCTGGCCTCTACTCACTAGAAGCCAGTAGCAACACCCCCTCCCCAAGTCACAACAATTAAAAAATGTCTCTAGAGTTCCCATTGTGCCTCAGTGGTAATGAACTGTATCCATGGACTAGTATCCATGAATATGCGGGTTCAATCCCTGGCTGCACTCAGAGGGTTAAGGATCCAGTGTTGCCATGAGCCGCAGTGTAGGTTGCAGACACAGTTCAGATCTGGCGTGGCTGTGGCTGCGGTGGAGTTCCAATTTGACCCTAGCTTGGGAACTTCCACATGCCATGGGTGTGGCCCTAAAAAAAGACCAAAAAAAAAAAGTCTCCAGACCTTGTCAACTGTCCTTTGGGGCACAGAATGTCCCCTGGTGAGAACTACTGCTCTGTAGAACTTGGATGCTTGGGTCAGAAGCCTTCTAGAGCCCTGGGAAGCGGGTTCCAATGGAGGGGTCTGGGTGATGGGTCTGAGCCCCCTGTGTCTGGCCCAGGCACGCATCGAGGAGCTGGAGGAGGAGCTGGAGGCCGAGCGCACCGCCAGGGCCAAGGTGGAGAAGCTGCGCTCAGACCTGTCCCGGGAGCTGGAGGAGATCAGCGAGCGGCTGGAGGAGGCTGGCGGGGCCACGTCCGTGCAGATCGAGATGAACAAGAAGCGAGAGGCTGAGTTCCAGAAGATGAGGCGGGACCTGGAGGAGGCCACGCTGCAGCACGAGGCCACGGCGGCTGCCTTGCGCAAGAAGCACGCTGACAGTGTGGCCGAGCTGGGTGAGCAGATCGACAACCTGCAGCGAGTGAAGCAGAAGCTGGAGAAGGAGAAGAGCGAGTTCAAGCTGGAGCTGGATGATGTCACCTCCAACATGGAGCAGATCATCAAGGCCAAGGTGGGCTGTGCTCTGCTCTCCCTGCCCTCTTTTCTCTCACAGCCTCACAGGCACCTTCCTTCCACTTCCTCTCCCTGCTGTCGCTCTTATTCTCACCCCCTTCACCACTCTCTGGTCTCTCTCTCCCTTGCATCCTCCATGCCCTCCACCTGTGTCTCCATCCTCATCACCTCTCCCTTCTTTAATTCATGCACCCTCTTCAGACTGCGCCTCTCCAGTCCTGCCCCATTTCAACCCCCCCACCCCTTGCCCCTTCTGTGCTCTCCCCAACTTGGCCCTCCCTCCCTTCCTTCCACGGGTGGACCCAGCCCCTCCCACATCCACCTCTCCTGTGTCCCTTACTGCCTGAAGGCAAACCTGGAGAAGATGTCCCGGACGCTGGAGGACCAGGCCAACGAGTACCGGGCGAAGCTAGAAGAGGCCCAGCGCTCTCTCAATGACTTCTCCACCCAGCGAGCCAAGCTGCAGACCGAGAATGGTGGGTGCCCCTAACCAGTGCTGCGCCTGCCCCAGGGCAGGGCATCAGGCCCCTTTCCATGGCTTACAAACCCTCGTTCCCACCTCCAGGTGAGCTGTCCCGGCAACTGGAGGAAAAGGAGGCACTGATCTCCCAGCTGACCCGAGGGAAGCTCTCCTATACCCAGCAGCTGGAGGACCTCAAGAGGCAGCTGGAGGAGGAGGGCAAGGTGAGGCCTGGCTCGGGGGCCACCAATCTCAAGGCCAGAAATGGAGCCTAGAGACTGCAAAGAGTCCTCTGGAATGGAAAGACCCCCAGGCCAGGTTCTTCTATGCTTCAGCTAAGCCACAATCACCAATGCTTCCTTTCTCATGTGTGAGGGGTGGGCAAACTGGGAAGCTACCCCAAGACATTGCGATTTCACACCAGCCCTCACCCTGAAGGAGGCTGGGGATCTGCTGAAGTTCCCAGACATGAAAAGGATCTGGAGGAGGGGAAGGCATTCCCTCCTACCTTCCCAGGGCTGAGCCCACCCCCTGTACCCCCTCTCCCAGGCAAAGAACGCCCTGGCCCACGCACTGCAGTCAGCCCGGCACGACTGCGACCTGCTTCGGGAACAGTATGAGGAGGAGACAGAGGCCAAGGCCGAGCTGCAGCGTGTGCTGTCCAAGGCCAACTCAGAAGTGGCCCAGTGGAGGACCAAATACGAGACAGATGCCATCCAGAGGACCGAGGAGCTGGAGGAGGCCAAGTGAGTCACCGCGGCACCCCCAACCCTGACTCTAAGAGAGGAAGGAGCAACAAATAGCACCTGGGTGGGGACAGACAGAGTGGGCACGGAAGAGAGACTTGAGGTGGGAAAACTGTGGTGGGCAACAGAGGAGCGTGAAAGAGAGCCTGGATCCTGCACTCTGAGTGAACCCTGGCTGGCCCTGACTCACTTCCTGTGACGGGCGAGCTTTTGGCCCGGGTTATACCTGATGCTCACGTATAAGACGAGCAAAAAGCTTGTTGGTCAGAGGAGCTACCGCCGATCAGCCTGGGTGGGGAGGGCTGGGGGCTCCCACACAGATGCCACTGCTGGTAGTGGGGAGACTCTGCTCTAGGCACCCACAGCCCTGGCTCCCTGGAGGGTTCCATGGCCTGAAAGGCTGCTCAGTGTTCCAGAAAGCTACAAGGAAGGACTGAGTCCTCCTCATCTGGCAGTTAAAGGAGGCAGTGGGTCCCATACCCTGCTGTTCCCAAGTAGAGTCACACATACACACCCAACTGCCCTGGGCAGGAAGAAGCTGGCCCAGCGGCTGCAGGACGCTGAGGAGGCCGTCGAAGCCGTGAACGCCAAGTGCTCCTCGCTGGAGAAGACCAAGCACCGGCTGCAGAATGAGATCGAGGACCTGATGGTGGACGTGGAGCGCTCCAACGCGGCCGCCGCCGCCCTCGACAAGAAGCAGAGGAACTTCGACAAGGTGGGCCCAGGCTGGGGGCCCCGGCCAGGGGGCAGGGCAGGCGGGCGGCAGTAGGGAACGTCCCCCTCAGAGGCAGAGCCTGAGCCCAGGAGAGGCACCAGGGCGCCCCTGGACGGCGAGGCCGGGGCCGGGGCTGCGCAGTGAGCCGCGTCGCGTCTCTGCAGATCCTGGCCGAGTGGAAGCAGAAGTATGAGGAGTCACAGTCAGAGCTGGAGTCCTCGCAGAAGGAGGCGCGCTCACTCAGCACCGAGCTCTTCAAGCTCAAGAACGCCTATGAGGAGTCTCTGGAGCACCTGGAGACCTTCAAGCGGGAGAACAAGAACCTGCAGGGTGCGGAGCAGGACACCCAGAAGGGGCAGGGGTTGGGGGGGCGGTGTCGACAAGGGGCGCCACCCAGCGGCTCCTAGAGACGTGCACCCCCCACCGTGGGCCCAGGGCAGCCCCCAGCTGAGCAGCCCTCCTCTCCCACAGAGGAGATCTCCGACCTTACTGAGCAGCTGGGTTCCAGTGGAAAGACCATCCATGAGCTGGAGAAAGTCCGCAAGCAGCTGGAGGTGGAGAAGCTGGAATTGCAGTCGGCCCTGGAGGAGGCTGAGGTAAGGGCCTGGCTCTGCCTAAACCACTGCCTGGGACCTTCTCCTACCCCCCCCTCCACCCCCATGATCCTGTCTCTGACTCCCCACTCTCCCTCAACTGGGGGTGACACTGACCCAAGACAAAAGATATTAGCTCATTATTCATACATAATCCAATGTCATCTACCCACTTCCATGACTAACCTCCAAAGCCAAGGTCTACATAAGGGAAATGCCACAACCTAATCATAGGCCATAGGTTTTGTTTCCCACCGGGTTTATAAAGTTAAAACCGGGCCATCTAACAACTCCCCAGACAGGGATGGGAGCATGGGCTCCAGAATCAAACAGACCTGAGTTTGAAACTTGGCTTCAGGACCTTTACTGTGACATTGGACAAATTCCTTAACCTCTCTGTACCTCAGTTTTCTCATCTGTGAAATGGCATGACCTGTACCTACCTCATGAGATATTTTACACATAACTATTATGAAGATTCAACAAGGTAACACACTTAAGCACTTAATAGCTGTTGTAACTGTTCATTTTTAAGAGCCTTGTGATAGCCCTGAAATTTAGGGCTTCTAATTTTTTTCACTACAGAGTGAGGGACGTGGGACACAGAGAAAAGTTTGTTGATATAAAAAATCCTTTCCTTTTCTATGATTTTTTTTTTTTTTTTTTTTTTTTTTTTTGCTTTTTAGAGTCTCACCCATGGCATATGGAGGTTCCCAGGCTAGGGGTTGAGTTGGAACTACAGCTGCCAGCCTACACCACAGCCACAATAATCTCAGATCCGACTGCGACTGCGACCTACACCACAGCTCACAGCAACACCGGATCCTTAACCCATTGAGCAAGGCCAGGGATCAAACCTGCAACCTCATGGTTCCTAGTCAGATTTGTTTCCACTGTGCCACAATGGGAACTCCTCCATGATATTTTAGGTAGGTCAGGATCATGCAATGTTGGTGCTGGAGAGTCTTGGCAATCATGAGGTTAAAACAATTACCTTGACAGAAGAAGCCCAAGAATATCCAGTACTTCCTCCCCCAGAACACCTGAGTGGCCTGAGATGCAGGTCTCACCCCGCCATCTCTTTCCAGCTCTCCCTCTCCAGGCTGACACCTTGCATCTTCTCAGCCTCCCTCCCCTCGTGCCCTGAGTCCTGACTCCCTCACACCCTCTCCCCATCCCCCTCCAGGCCTCCCTGGAGCATGAAGAGGGCAAGATCCTCCGGGCCCAGCTGGAGTTCAACCAGATCAAGGCAGAAATTGAGCGGAAGCTAGTGGAAAAGGATGAGGAGATGGAACAGGCCAAACGCAACCACCTGCGGGTGGTGGACTCGCTGCAGACCTCCCTGGACGCAGAGACACGCAGCCGCAATGAGGCCCTGCGGGTGAAGAAGAAGATGGAGGGCGACCTCAACGAGATGGAGATCCAGCTCAGCCACGCCAATCGCATGGCCGCTGAGGCCCAGAAGCAAGTCAAGAGCCTGCAGAGCTTGCTGAAGGTACACGGAGAGTCTTGGAAGCAGGAAGTCCCCTCACCCAGAGAGGGGCAGTGGCCAAGTTGGGTAGTGGTGTCCCATCACAGCTCCAGATCCCTCCTGCCCCTGGGCCACTGCAGACTCCCCCCCCCCAAGACCCCTCCTAGCCTCCACCATGGGCTCTCCCGGGCATCCAGAGGCCAGCTCCCTCTCTCACACCCACTCTCGTGATGTGCAGGACACCCAGATCCAGCTGGATGACGCGGTCCGTGCCAATGATGACCTGAAGGAGAACATTGCCATCGTGGAGCGGCGCAACAACCTGCTGCAGGCCGAGCTGGAGGAGCTGCGGGCCGTGGTGGAACAGACAGAGAGGTCCCGGAAGCTGGCTGAGCAGGAGCTGATTGAGACCAGCGAGCGGGTGCAGCTGCTGCACTCCCAGGTGAGAAGATCAGGGGAACCTACCAAGTGGCAGAGCTGGGACATGCAGTGATGTTCTGAACCAGATGCCCTGAGTAAGCATTTGTCCAACCAGGATCATAAGTTATTCATCTCTTGGGCCAATTCACTTCTGTTTTTTTTTTTTTTTTTTTCGTCTTTTTGCCATTTCTTGGGCCGCTCCCGCCCCATATGGAGGTTCCCAGGCTGGGGTATAATCGGAGCTGTAGCTGCCAGCCTACACCAGAGCCACAGCAACGTGGGATCCAAGCCTCGTCTGCAACCACAGCTCACAGCAACGCCGGATCCTCAACCCACTGAGCAAGGGCAGGGATCGAACCCACAACCTCATGGTTCCTAGTCGGATTCGTTAACCACTGCGCCACAACAAGAACTCCACATCTGTTAATCATGGTTGTGGAACCACTGCCTTGAGAAGGAGATCTACACTTACAAGCTAAGAGAGTCATGGTTGATTGGTGATGCCTGCCAAAGTCACAGATCTGGGAGTCATGGAATGCATGTTGTTACATGATAGTCTAGATCAAGAAGACAGCCTCAGCTTGCACTTAAAAATGGGACTTTGGGGGAGTTCCCATTTTGGCTCAGTGGTAACAAATCTGACTAGTGTCCATGAAGATGAAGTTTCGATCCCTGGCCTTACTCGGTGGGTTAAGGATCTGGCGTTGCTGTGAGCTGTGGTGTAGGTCGTAAATGAGGCTTGGATCCTTCATTGCTATGGCTGTGGCATAGACCAGCAGCTGCAGCTTCAATTTTACCCCTAGCCTAGGAACTTCCATATGCCACAGGTGTGGCCCTAAAAAGAAAAAACAAACAAGCAGACTTTCAAAGTTTAAAGAAAGCACAACTGCATCTATTTTAAACCAATTCTCCACGGCACCCCATTTTTCTGCAGTCCCATAACACAGCTATACACAGCAGTGGGGTTTTGTGTCCATCTTACTCCTGTGGAGTTGTGCTCCATCGTCTAGTAGGTATAGGGATGACATCACCCACTGACCTGGTCCTCTTTTCCTTAGCCTACTATACTACTTCTGTAACTATAATCACTTTTAGGATATTGTCTTGGTTTAAAAAGTTGTTCTCAGGAGTTCCTGTCGTGGCTCAGGGATTAACGAACCTGACTAGTATCCACAAGGATGCGGGTTCCATCCCTGACCTCACTCCATGGGTTAAGGATCCGGCATTGCTGTGGCTCTGGTGTAGGCCGGCAGCTATAGCTCTGATTGGACCCCTAATCTGGGAACTTCCATATGCTGCAGGTGTGGCCCTAAAGAGACAAAAAGACCAAAAAAAAAAAAGTTGTTCTCATTTTTCTTGGGATGTTTTCCCACTCCTGCATAGGCATGTTACTAAAGAGCTCAGGAGTAGAACTAAGACCCTTTCCTGCTTGAAGTCTCCCTTCAGAGCTGAGTCATTTTAGACATAACATTTAGAATATATCTATTTCCATAGGTAAAGAGAAAGCAAATGCAACACAAGGACAATACAAAAATATGGAAGACATATTTTCAAAAGATGATCGGTTCTAATTTTCTCTGGATAAAGGTAGAGAATCAGGTGACAATTTGAGTTTTCTCTACTCATATCTAGAACACTAGCCTCATCAACCAGAAGAAAAAGATGGAGTCGGATCTGACGCAGCTCCAGTCAGAAGTGGAGGAGGCGGTGCAGGAGTGCAGGAACGCCGAGGAGAAGGCCAAGAAGGCCATCACGGATGTGAGTCCCCCCACCCCAGACTGTCTGCTCCAAGCCGGGGTCCCCTTGAGCTGGAAGACTCAGACCCTGTGTCCCGTGCACAGGCCGCCATGATGGCGGAGGAGCTGAAGAAGGAGCAGGACACCAGCGCGCACCTGGAGCGCATGAAGAAGAACATGGAGCAGACCATCAAGGACCTGCAGCACCGGCTGGACGAGGCCGAGCAGATCGCCCTCAAGGGCGGCAAGAAGCAGCTGCAGAAGCTGGAGGCCCGGGTGCGGGAGCTGGAGAATGAGCTGGAGGCCGAGCAGAAGCGCAACGCGGAGTCGGTCAAGGGCATGAGGAAGAGTGAGCGTCGCATCAAGGAGCTCACCTACCAGGTGCGGGCACGGGGGCCACGCTGGGACCGGGCCCTCAGGAGTGGATGTGAAAGCGTGTCCCTCAGTCCACCTCCTGACCCTCGAGGGCCCCACGCACAGCCACCTTCCAGGAAGGCCACCCTCCTGCCCTTTGAGAAGCTGTCTTGAGATTGTTTTTCTTTCACATTCTCTGGAAACAGTCTGGCTCAAGCCCACGAATTTTTCTAGTGATGGAAAATTTACTTCTACTTCCTGAAAGCTCTTTGAACCAGCATTTCCCCAGTTTTTTTTAATAACCTGAAGTGCTACCATGAAGGCTTTAGGACAGTCCAAAGAAACTCCATCAGCAGGGACATTGTGTGGCATTTTAGAAATAAAAGTCAGGGAGCTCCCATTGTGGCTCAATGGATTAAGAACCCAGCATAATCTTCTTGAGGATGCAGGTTTGATCTCTGGCCTCGTTCAGTAGGTTAAGGATCCGGTGTTGCCACAATGGGAGCAGATATGGCTCAGATCTGGCATTGCTGTAGCTGTGATGTAGGCCAGCCACTACAGCTCCGATTTCACCACTAGCCTGGGAACCTCCATATGCTGCAGGTGTGGCCCTAAAAAGAAAGAAAGAAAAGTAAAGGATGGGAGAAGATTTGGATCTTCCATGGAACTTATGGGACAATAGATAGAAGGCCTTAGAGGGAAAAAAAAAATCCCAGAATGTTCTAAGACCTCCATCTGCATAGCTCAGAGCTTTTGCCTTTGACCTATGATTTTCACAGTGTGCCTGGGCAGGAAGGACAGAGAAAGGGGGTACTGGTCCATTTGACAGCTGGATATAAGAGGCACAGGAAAGAGATACAGATGTAGAACCACAGGTATACTGTGGACATGAGTGGAAATGGTGCCCTAGCACATACCAATTAGGAATGATCAGGTGACATTGGAACCACTGATCCTGGTGCCCAAAACCTGGCCCAGGATCAAAATATTAGAATAATGGGCTGTGATGAACTAAAATGGTCTGGATTAAGATAATCCCTTCTTTCTGCATTCCTCATTGGCCTTTCTGATCACTGTAGAACCACTGGCCAGGAGCACCTATGGAGCTTCAGGTTGGAGCTGGAACAGCCCAACTGTCTCCATATTATCATATGAAGAAATTGTGTTTGGTTCTGAGCCCCTTCTTGCATTTCCAGCTTTGGGGCCACAGCCCTCCTTGCTTTTTAGGTCTGAACTGAGGACCTTGCCATGGCCCTTTGACCTATAAGTAGCATCAGAGATGAAATCTCCCCACCACCTCTTTGACCTGCTCATTGGAGGGAGGGGCAGCTAAGGCATGGGGAGAAGAAGGGGTGATGAGGGAGGGAAAGATGGTTGCTTGTGGTCCTCACCCAAAACTGGCTTCTCCCACCCATCTGCCCCCAGACGGAAGAGGACAGGAAGAACCTGCTGCGGCTACAGGACCTGGTGGACAAGCTACAGCTGAAGGTCAAGGCCTACAAGCGCCAGGCCGAGGAGGCGGTGAGTGACCCTGTGGGGCCCGGGCCTGGAGAGGCAGGTAGCTGGTCTCCAGGATGGGAGGCTAAGAACCCCTGGCCCCTCTCACTCATCCTGCCACCCCCGAACCCCCACAGGAGGAACAGGCCAACACCAACCTGTCCAAGTTCCGCAAGGTGCAGCACGAGCTGGATGAGGCGGAGGAGCGGGCGGACATCGCTGAGTCCCAGGTCAACAAGCTTCGGGCCAAGAGCCGTGACATCGGCGCCAAGGTGGGTCCCTCCCCAGACTCCGCTACTCACCCCCATAGCAGCGCATGCCCCAGGACATCAGCGCCCCTCAGAATGGGCACCCCTCGCCCTGTGTTTGGATAGCCCTGAGGGCCCTGCAGCCCCCACACCTGAGAATCCCCCCACCTGCTCAGAGAAGCCCCCTACAGACTGGTACCTCCTTAGCAAGCCCAGGCCCACCCCTCAAACCACAAGGACCCCTAGGTGGGACCCCAAGATCCCTGAGGCCTGAACATCTCCCCCTAAGGGGATCTCCCTCAGGCCCCTGAAAGCCCTGGAGATTCCTCCCCAAATCTTATCCCTCTTGCCAGCTGCCCCCTCACACCTTTTATTCTTTCTCAGCAAAAAATGCATGATGAGGAGTGACTGCCTGTGGAACCTCGCTCTCGCTGACCTATAATAAACATGAGCGCCAGACTCTGCCTGAGCCCCTGTTCTTCCTGCTGGCCAGCCAGGAGCTGTTCTGGCCTCCTGGGGGGGAGGGCGGCCCCACCCCATGTCAGAGCCAGGGGAGCCAAGACCCCCCACAGCTACAGAGGAGGAAACTGAGGCCCAGAGAGGTAATGTGTCCTATCCCTGATGCAGTAGAGCCGGGAGTCCTGGTTCTGCTCAGTCAACCATACAAGGGACAAAAGGGAGAAACTTCAAAAGTAGAGAAAACAGGGAGTTCCCATCGTGGTGCAGCAGAAATGAATCCAACTGGGAACCATGAGGTTGTGGGTTTGATCCCTGGCCTCACTCAGTGCGTTAAGGATCCGGCGTTGCCATGAGCTGTGGTATAGGTTGCAGATGCAGCTGGGACCTGACATTGCTGTGGCTCTGGTGTAGGCCGGTAGCTGTAGCTCAGACTGGACCCTTAGCCTGGGAACCTCCATATGCTGTGAGTGCAGCCCTAAAAAAAAAGACAAAAAAGTGGAGAAAACAAAGGTACCAAAGGGTGCAGCAATTGTAGACATAGGAGACAGAATTCAATGCTGAAGCCGAAGCTACCCTCCATCTGCCCGCCTCTGAAGTCACAGGAATTAAAGGCGTTCTGGGACAGCATTTTCCTCCAAAATGAATTTCCCACTGATGCTGGAAGAGGCTCAGAGCTGGCTGGGGATGGAGATGCAGAGAAAGCAGGTGGTACAGGTCCCTTTCTGTCAGCCCTATAGAAGTAAGCCCCAGGGACCCCCCCTCGCCATCCACTCCAGGTGCAATTGACTGGGGTCCAGGTCTGTGGGCCACGCCTCACTATGAGGGCAGCCTGAGACTCTGGGGCCAGCTGATGCCAGGCTGAACTGCTGCCCTGTGTGGACCAAACCAGGCCCCTCCTGTCTCATCGTGACCCCTCACCAGACACAGATGAGCAGGGCACACCGTACACTGCACATCTGCTCCCTCTGAGCTCCTGCCAGAGACAGGCTGGCTAAGGTCACACAGCCGCTCAGGAGCAGAGCTGGGCCTGACCCCACTCTGCTCTAAGTAAACCTCTGCCTCCTACTGGGCTTTATGGCCAGGCTCTCCTGACCACCTTCCCATCCCCTCACTGGCTCTCCAGCTCCTGGACTCCCCTGGCCAAGCCCTTTCTATCCCTCCTCTGAAGCCTTGACTGCCCCCTGCCCAAGGTGGGTCACCAGTCTTGAGACTGGCCTGTACATAAAGTCCTGAGAACTGAGCAGACACCAGAGAAAGACAAAAGCCAATCAGTTCTAGCCCTGGAGAGGCTACCATCTCTGATGAGCCAGGACCTGAGGAAGGAGATCGATAACCTGGGGGCAGGAAAAGCCAAGACCAAGAGAGGCCAGTGGTCAGCACCCGGGGGAGCAGAATACCACTACCAGAGTTCTGGGTTCAGGTGGGGTTTGGGGACCAGGGCCTGCATCTGGAAGGAGCACCCTCGAAGAAGGAAGGTACTTCAGGGCAGGGATGCACAAACATTGCAGAGGGGCTAGCAAGTCAGCTTGGATAAGCTAGGCCATGCTTGGCTCTGCAGGGCTGGGCAGAGATGGCCCCGCAGCACTGGGCTGCCATGAGACGGGCACGGCTAACTCCAAACTGCCCCTGAGCCATGACTGCCCTTTACTAAACCATCTTCCCATCTTTGAGCACTCAAAACAGGCCTGTTGGTGGCCTCTGAATCCCTGAGGCCCAGCATGAGTTCTGCATGCGGGAGATCCTTGGACAATGTCTGCTGAGGGGCTGGCAAGCTGGAAACATGGACCCACTAGTGGAGGGAGCTGGAGATGAGGCTGGGCCATTTTTCCTGAGCTATAGGGGGCTCAGTACAATATCCAGAACACCTGTTTAGATGTTAGGAGAACTAGGTTCCAGCCCTTTGTCACAAATAAAGAGGTCACTTCCAGAAGTTCCCATTGTGGCTCAGTGGTAATGAACCTGACTAGTATCTATGGGGATGCAGGTTCTATCCCTGGCCTTACTCAATGGGTTGAGGATCTAGCATTGCCATGAGCTGTGGTGTAGGCTGGCAGCTGCAGCTCCAATTTGACCCCTAGTCTGGGAACCTCTGTATACTGCAAGTACAACCCTAAAAAGCAAAAAAAAAAAAAAGGAGGTCACTTCCCTTAACTGGGCATGTCCTCTCTTACTTGAAATGACGGCATTAAACCAGCTGATATCTGAAGATTTGTCCAGCTCCAGCATTGGGGTCTCTCTGCCCTCTAATGCTAACCTCTTTCCTGCCACCCGTTGGCCAGGTCCGCCCCACACCACCAGGGGGAGCTCTACACACGCCCCAGGCAAGCACCTCACCTCTAAACCCACTAAAACCTGTGCGTGGGAGGCTGGGCAGATGGGCACACACTCACACTGGGAAGGCAGGTGTGTGCCTCCTCAGACACACAACTCTGGGTGCTCAGCCACCAGGCATATCACAAGGTCACCTTGCATGCAGTTGTGGCATGGAATGTTTGTGTTGATGGATGTCTTCAGCATCTTCAGTCTAACCCCCCACTTCCTCGTTGGCCCAGTCCCAGAGAAGGGACCATGACCTGCACACACCATCCGCATGAATACACCTTAGCATTCCTTGTCTGCCTAATTTCTGGGGAAGAAGAAGACTCACCGGTAGGATCCGAAGCTTTTAATTTGGGAACGATTTGCTTCCTCCTGCACCTTCCCCTTTGTCCCTAAAACCCCCTCCCCAGCTAAGCCTCATCAGGAGCCAGATCTCAGAGCACCAGGTCCCACAGACAAGTCCCCGGTGACTTCTCAGGCCTGGCTCCATTTCTGTAGGCCTGGGGTAGGGGATCGTAGGCTACAAAGTGAGTGAATCCAAAGGAGATGTCTCTGGGCTGTGCTGTCCCCCTTTTCTGGCTGGACCTGGGAGCCAGGTAGCCCAGGGTCACTGCTGGTCCCCTGTGAAGATGGAGCCAGGCAAGGTAGGGCAAGTCAGGGTGGGGTAGCTGGGGCAGGGTGGGTGGGAGTGGGGATCCCCTCTCCCCAGAACACCAGCACTCACCTTGGGTGGCCCTGGGTGCCATCTCAGTCTGGTAGATCTTAAAGGCATCATAGGCAAAGACAGAAACCAAGATGATGCCAAACACCTGTGGGAGCAGGAGCAGGGATGGCACCACAAAGGCCACCCGGCCATCAGATACTAGGGACGGGGAGGGGGTGGTATAGGGCAATGTGTGAGCCAGACCCCTGGCACTGGCTTGAGCTTGGGGCGGAGAGAGGAACAGAAAGTGTGCCACCACCAGCCAGAGGTCTTTGGGGAGCTGGAGAGCTCTGTGGGGCTGGACTCACGAAAGCAGCAATGGCAGCTCCTTCCCGGGAGGTCACAGCCGCAAAGGAAACCACCAAGAAGATGATGATGGCGCTGACACAGCGGAGGAAGTCCTGGGGGTTGGGGGTGCGGAGTCAAAGGGAAGCGGAGGGCAGGGGCCATCACCCTGCGGTTTTCCAGGCTAGTCAGTGTCTTGACTCTTGGGGCTGTGAATTCCTACACGGAGACTCACTTGGACACAACATAAAGCATTGGAGAGACAGAAAGATAGAGCTCACACAGCTCCCCCAGGGAGGGAGGCAGAGGAGTAGAGAGCCACCAGGACTAGAAGCCAGGGGCCTGGGCTGGGGCCGGGCCTGGATGAGGGAGCAGAGGTAGGGGATGTGGGCCAAAGCAGTGTTTGGATGCAAGGTGCAGGGGCCAGACTCCATACTCACCCAGGAAAAGGAGAGGGGCTAGGAGAGGAGAGGGAAAGTCAATGCTCAGAGGAGACTAAAGGGACCAGAATGGGGTGGGCAAGGCAGGGTCCCTCACCAGACAGGGCCAGTTCAGCCGGTCAAAGCGCTGGTAGTACTGGGTGGCATAGAGGAAGAGGAAGGCGAGCGTGATGAAGAACTCCAGCAGCGCGGCAGCCATGTAGGCGGAGATGGAGGCCGTGAAGCAGATGAAGATGATGAAGGTCAGGACCTGCAGGACCGAGGCGGGGGAAGCTTACCAGGGAAGGGATGCAGGTAGAGCCAGGCCTTTGCCTTCCCCTTATCAGAAGTTCCCTCGGCCTGCCCCACCACCTGGCCTTAGAGGTCTCCCCATCCCTGGTGGTAGGAGCCACATCCAGGGCCTTTGCCCATCAGTGGCTGTCTCCAGCCTCCTGCCTCTGCCAGCCCTGGCTGCCCCTGCCCCAGGATCCCAGCAGCCCCAGCGCTTTGGCCAAGCTGCATGGCTCCGGGGGGCACCATTCTATGAGAGCCACAAGAGAGGGGTCCCCTTTGAACATAGAGAACAATGGGAACACCGCCCCCTGGAGTGGTGCCCACAGCAGCCTGCAGCGCCAGGAGGGACCCCTGCCCTTAACACTTTCCCTACTTCCAGATGCTTAAAACTCCTCTAACAAGGACCAGAGCCTCTGGTTCCACACCAACAGGCAAGGTTTAAAAAGCCGATGCTCCACAGGGGACTCTGGGGTCCCTTCAGCTCTGATGATATAGGACGGCATATGTGCAAAAGACTTAAGTTCACACTTAGGTCTTGCCAAGTGACACGGGGAAGATCATTTCCTGAGGACAGACGTTCATAGGGAGCAGGCAACAGATAAAGAGGGGCTGCAGGAATTCTGCCCTTTTTGATAGTGGAAAAGGCCAAGAAGAGGCCATCTTAGAGCTCAGGGAAAGGCTGGCTGGTGTCACCCCTGTCCCATTCCTGTGCCTCACACTCCCCAATGTCCCAGAGAGCTGTCCTCTAACTTCAATCCTTCCTGCTGCAACTGAAGCCTACTGTGACCACCTCCAGATGGAGAGGCAGCAAGAAGACAGGGGAGGAGATACGGGGAGGGGAGCCGGGCAGGAAGGGTGTCTGTGAGCCTGGGGAGGGAGGCGGCTGAGGGGTGAGCCCTGGCTGGAGGGGGGGCAAGGCTGGGAGACGAGGGTTCCAAGTTGGGGAGGCAGCTGTTACCAGCTCAGTTTCCAGCAGGATGCCTTTGAGGGAGGACAGGAAGGTCTTGTCCACGGCGAAGCCCTGGAGCCCTGCAGCTGCCACCTCTTCACGGGGCCGGTCCCGGCGATCCCAAGCACTGAGCATCTCCACAGGGCCCACTGGGCGCAGCCCCCTACTGCCACCAGCCCAGGAGGGGAAACAGGAAGATGGAAACCTGGAAGGATGGGGACGCAGACAGGCACAGGAAGACACTGAAACCTGAAAGTGAAGCAAAACCTGAAAGTGAAGTGGGCAGGCCTGCTGTGGGGCCCAGAGAAGGCGGCTGTAGTGTTGCGGAGGAGGCTTGCCCAGATGGGCCTTCATGCAGCTGCTGGGAGTGTCCTGCTGGTGGCTGCACTGCCCCCCAGGAGGCACATGGGAAGGGAGGGGCAGGGAAGGGGGGAGTGGTCAACCCTCCCCTCACTCAGAGCCCAACCCTGCTGCTGAGGGCAGAAGAGGGAGGGGGGAGGAGGAGGTCCTTGGAGAAACTGGGAGGAGCTGAGAGGTGACCCAGAAGCATTTGGACTAGGAGCCCCCAAGGACCCAAGCCTGAGGAAGTCTGTGTCCCCCTTCCCTATCCTTAAACCTCTTCCTCACCGTCCTCTCTCCCAGTTCCTTTTTAGGGAGGGTGGGAGCTGGAGCCCAGCCCAGGCAGCAGCCCCTGAACCAAGCTACAGCAGCCAAAACTGAGGACAAAGGCAGATTGTTGGGGGGACAAGGGGGCGCTGTGTGCCTGCTGCAGTGCCTCAATGGGCCTCTGTCTCTCCAGCATGCCAGGAGGGCAGCCTGACCCCCACCCCAGTGTTGACGGCTGGGCCAGGGATCCAGGGAAGGGGAAGGCTGGGGGGGTCCAGCGGAAACTCTGGAGGGCAGTGGGAGAGGGCAGTAGGTGAGGGCTGCCAGTGGGGAGGAGAAGGGGCCAGGCTGGGGACCACAAGATGCTCAGGCACGAGGGATGCCAACAACAAATTAGGCCACTTTTAAATACAGATGATTTATTTGGATAATTCTCCTCATGCTCAGGAACAGTCTCTTCCTCAGAGGCACCCATGTCAAAAGTAACTACACCAGGATGTATAAAATAGAGCATCCAAAGTAGGTGCTTACCGAGTGTTTCATGAATGAATGAATGAGCAAACGAATGAACGAAATGAAGGGTTCTCCATGGCGAAGGGGAAAATATCAGAAAGTGCCTGTGCTGTACCAGGGCAGCTGGGGATGGGAGGAAAGAAGAGATGGAAACAGGCAGAGCTTTGAAGACCTTTCCCAGGAGGAAATGCCAGGACACCAGCCTCCAGGGGCCATAAGCAGCCACTGTTCCCCTGGACTCACTTTGCATTTTCCATCCACTTCAAAAAGTGCAAAGTGCGGTCCCCCCCAAAATCCTTTCCCAAGATCCTGAGACTTTGGTGGTGCTTTGGAGGGGTTGAATGCTCCGGCATCCTAGCTCACAGTGGCAGGTGGTTGTACACCCAGCTCCAGTGTTCGACCAGAGCCCAGCCATGGGTGGCTCCATTAGGCCATCACACGGGGCCGCACACACACGCAAGCCAGGGAGACTTGGTAGAGCCTGGGCTCCAGACAGTAGCTATCATGGGCGCCCTGCTGTCCAGGGCACGGCCGCCGGTAGAAGACGGTCTGGTTGTGGTACAGCAGCTCTGAGTTACCCAGGGGATCCATGTGGGAACCCGTCCGGAGGCTGACACAGTGTGGACACAGGCAACGAGCGTGGTACAAGTCCTGGGGCAGCCGGTTCAAGTCTCTGTCCAACCTGTGGGGGTGGCAAGCGTCAGGTCCTGGAGGGAGGCTGGCCAGCAGATAGGGGATGGGCTGGGAGCAGCGAGGGCCAGAGTAGAAATGCCAGGGCTGTCAGGGGCCTGGCTTCTTGTCCCAGCTCTGGTACCCACCTGCTGGGTAGTTTGAATAAGCCTCCCTTCTTCTGGGGTTTATTTTCCCCAACTGTAAGGGAGGGTCAGGGATGGATGAAAGACTTTCCAACTGATCCCAGAGCCCTAAGGGCAGCACAAGCTGGTGGACAACTCCTGCCTGAGCCTCTACCAGACCTGCTCAGCTTCATGTGATATATATATGCTGGGCTCTAGCATGAGGTTTCTTTGTGTAATTGTTATTCTACTTTCAGTGCTTTTTTTTTTTTTTTTAATTTTAAGGTGAAATCTGCTCTTAGATCGGGAAGTACAAGAAAGCATCAAGTGGGAGTTCCTGTTGTGACCCGACTAGTATCCATGAGGATGCAGGTTCGATCCCTGGCACCTATCAGTGGGTTAAAGATCTGGATCCAGCATTGCCCTGAGCTGCACTGTAGGTCGAAGATGTGTCTCAGGTCTGGCGTTGTTGTGGCTGTGGTGTAGGCCGGCAGCTACAGCTCCACTTATCCGATTGGACCCCTAGCCTGGGAACCTCCATATGCGGCTGTGGATGTGGCCCTAAAAAGCAAAAAACCAAAAAAGCATCAAGTAAAGGTTGCCGACCACCTCTAGATACCAGTGTGCATGTATTATAAGCACATGTAAGAGTGGATACTAAGACATTGACTTACTCTGAAAGGATATCATGGCCCCCCTTTGCAGGTCCTACAAAGGTTTGGGACTTTAGAAGCCCAGTGGGAAACAGCCGCTTGGTCATAAAACCATCTTCCAAACAGACAGGCCTTAGCAAACTGGGGCTCTTTTGCTGGTGCAGCATCACCTAGAGTGGGTTCCCTAATAAATACGGTGCAGCAGAAGGGGGTCTGTGGCCAAATGGGTCTGGGAAGCACTGAGTTTAATGGTCTCTTCTCTGCAGACCTGAACCTGCTGAGCACACTGGGAACCCCCAAGGGGTGGGGGCTGCAGCAGCTTTCCCCACACTTTCTCGACATCATCACTTCTTTTCTGAGGAGCAGCTTGTAGGACAAGGGTTGCAAAGAACACCCTTTGGGGAAGACTAGTCCGGTGGTTACTGGGGGTTCGCATTCTCCCAATCAGGAGTCTAGACCCCAGCTGAGTCAGCCAATTAGCACCCAACCCCCTCAAAGGGGCTCCCACCTCTTTGGATTTAGCCCAGAACCCAGCCAATCCCCTGAGACCACTTCAAAGCATCGTAACAAGCCGAAGTCTCCACCATGGATCTACTGCCAGTCAAAGCTGACCCCCTCCCTAACCACAGACCTTCTCCATCCATCCATCCCCAAAGCCAAGGTTAAGTCAGAACTAGACTTATAGTGAGTGGGAACACAGACTCCCCATGAAGACACAAGACAAAGGAGAAATGTTGGGGATCCCTGAGGCACTCATTTTTAATTTTTAAATTCATTATCCTGATTTCAGTGCTTCCTAATGTTTTTTACATCCTGACACAAATAGTGAATTAGAATATATGCATGGCACACAGAGAAAGAATAAGACTGCTCAGGATGAAGAGTTCCCGTCGTGGTGCAGTACAAATGAATCCAAATAGGAACCATGAGGCTTCTGGTTCGATCCCTGGCCTCACTCAGTGGGTAAAGGATCTGGCATTGCTGTGAGCTGTGGTGTAGTTCACAGACACAACTCGGATCCCGCGTTGCTGTGGCTGTGTTGTAGGCTGGCGGCTGTAGATTTAACTCAACCCCTAGCCTGGGAACCTCCTTATGCCACAAGTGTGGCCCTAAAAACAAAAACAAAAACAAAAACAAACAAACAAAAGACTGCTCAGGATGAAAGATAACCAGCCTGAAGCTCAAGCCCCAACACCTCCCACCCAAAGCGGAGGGAGGGTTTTAATCTCTTCATATACTCTCTTCCATTCATGGCTCAGGGCCTTTGGTATTGGGCAGCTTCAGGCCTATATTGTACATCATTATTCCCTGATATTTTAGTTAGAAAAATGTGGCCACTGTAGGAAAAAAGAAGAGGATGGGGGCGGGGGGGAAGAGAAGTAGAGACAGAATAAAGGGAGCAAACCAACATTTTCTGTACTAAGTGCAGATTTTTCACACCTTATTTCATATGATCTGCACCATTAGCCATGAGATATTACTTCGTTTTGCAAGTGGGAAATAACTGAGCTTTGAACCCTTTTGTAATTGGCTCATAGTCACCCAATAAGAGTCAGAGCAAGGCCCCCTCTAGCACCCAAACTTAACAGCCTCCCTGAGGTTAAAAGGGGAAAGGTAGGCTGGAATCGGGTGGAACTCCCCTGGTCCCTCACACATATTCTGACTGGCACAGAGCAGGCATTCAGGAGGGGACAAGGGCCCGAGGACTCACTCGTATCTCCAAGGGGCAATGGATCTGCTGTTGAGGGGTCCGTCTTCACTCGCCTTGCAGGATTCTGGGTGGGGAGTGGGGCTGGCCATCTCCAGAGGAGGCATGAGCACAGCATTCTGCTTCAGCCACTCTTCTATGGGGTTCTGTCCTTTGCTGGGGCAGCAGTTGGGCCAGTGGGGACAGCCCTTCTGGGACCACAAATGGAAGGTGTGGGTTCCCATGACCATTGCCAAGAACGCAACCGCCTGCAAGAAAAGGCCAGTGAGAAAACTGCTCCCATTGGTCTGGTTGTCCCTTTCCCCAGCTGTTCCCTGGGATCTTGATTTTCTGCCCCACCTGGGAGCTCCCTCCACCTCCAGCCACCTCTCTGCTCCTGTCCCAGCTCAGCACCATCCCAGCGGGGCCACTGCGCACTCTTACCTGGTACATGCTGGCTGCTGCTGGCCCAGCCTCGCTGCTGTGCTGCCTGACAGCAGGACCCTGTAGAAGCAGGTTGACTGGAGCAGTTTAGGAGTCCTGGTTTTATTTTCAGCAATCCTGTTTTGTTTATTCAAATTTATTTCCACTACCTTTTGGAGGGTGTGACCTGAGATTAAAAAACAAAACAAACCCCCCCCCCAAAAAAATCGACAAACTTGAAAGGGTTTCCAAAAGCTACTTTAAATGCTAGACTCCTGGAAGTTGTGATTAACATCATTGTAAGTCCGGTAGCCTATTGGGTAAACTTTGTTCTTTGCATCTTTCCGGGCGTGGGGTCAATGCAACAGCATCCTACTATTCTGTGCCTTTGAGAACTGGCATTATGGGCATTTCTCTGGTTCCCTTGGTACCCAGAATTAGGGAACATCATCCAGTCTCTCACCAAGAGGCATCGTTTCTATGATCCCTGCTGCTTCCACCCAGAGTCTTTTCTCTTCTCTTTCTTCTCATTTATCCTCCTGATCACCCATCTTAGTGGGCATTTCCCCTCTAACCCCTTGTTCTCTGACCCTTTCTGTTCTCTGACCTTTCCTCACCTTTGATGACCCTGACTTCTTTGACCACGATCATCTAGGACTTTGAGCCATTGTCCATCACCCGCTCCCTAACTTCCTCCTCGAGCTCCTTGGGGGCCACCCCATTCCCATCCCCACCCCTACTTTCCCACACTTCCTCTGGGCTAGCGATACAGACCTAAGCCCACAGCTTGCCAGGAAGGCCCGGACCCCATCAGTCTGTTGCTTTGTTGTACAGGGTCTGGTGGAAGAAGCTGTAGATGACTGTTCCCATCTCATGAATGGCAAGACCGAGCCAAGAAGAGAAGGGGCAAGGGGACATCCTCAGCTGAGACCTAACAGGAGCACCCAGCTCCCAGATCAAGATCCCTGCTGGGCCTTGGGGATAAGGACTGTGGCTGAGGGAGCTGTCACTCTCAGGCTATGGAGCAAGCCCACCCAGTCTCAGCTCCAGGGGCCACCACTGTCAGCCAGGACAGGGATATGTGTGCTCTGGCAAGGCTCCAGCTGGGCCTGGCCCCAAAGACATGGGTCAGCAAGGGGCTACCCCATCTGGGAGGCTCTTTGCCTACTTCCTTCCAGTCTTCTTTTCATCCTTGCTTGCCAACCCCCTTCATCCCCACACCCACGACCCCCCCACCCCGCAAGCCAACACACTCATACACAGACATTGTCTCTAGAATGATGTTTCCTGATTTGCATGTGCTTTCCCTTAGAAAATACTCCTCTGGTAACCAGGGACTCGGGAAATAAACAAAGAGAACCAGGAATAACTTAAACTCAGGGTGAGAAGGAATCCTTTGAATGCTTCAGAACAAGGCAGCCCCAAAGCAGCAGGGCATTCTGGGGAAGGGGGAGAAGCTGCTCTGATGAGTTTGGGGGACCTAGAAGTGGAGGCGGGATGGGGCTTAGGGGAAACAGGTGGTGGCTGGGAGAGCAGGGGCACTTAGGAAGAGCACTAAGGCCAGGAATACAGCGCCCTGCTCCCACTCTCTGCCCCATTCTCTGCCCCTGGGCTCCCAGGCCCCCTCTCGTTTCCAACCACTGCTGGCCTCAGCTCCTGGGCATCGTGTGCCAGAACAGTGCCAAGCCCTGCACACACATCAGCTCATTTTACCCTAATAATAAAACCATGACATGGAAACGATTATCCCCATATGAAGATGAAGAAACTAGGACCCAAAGAAACCGAGTAACGTAATCAAGGCCACACAATTAGGAACAAGCAGAACTGGCTTCCCACCCCATCTCTGACCAGCTCCAAATCTAAGCTCCTGGCATGGAGATGCCACATGGTGCTGACCCCTGATTGGCTGCAAATAGAAGGGAAGCCCCCCCTACCCCCGCAGTGTGGGCTTTCCCACTCACCTGTGGTGGGCTGAGGCAGGTGTCACCTGAACCTGCCTGAGGCCCTAGGGCATGCCCACCCACACAGGCATTCAGCCCTGCTGGCCGGGTTCCACAGATCCAGCTTCTTCCTTCCCAGCCCTTGGTCTGGCACATGGCCCCAGGGTGGCATCTGGTATTTCTGGGCAGCCCCCAATACCAGAAAAGACTCTGAGGGGGCAGTGTTCTTCCAGAAGAACTGGAAACCTAAGGGTCTCCCCCAAACCGATCAGAGCCTCAGACCCTGACCCTGGACCAGAGCTCTTGATCTTGGCCTCCATCCAGGACGGGGTGCTCGAAAGAGCTGGAAGTGATCCCAGCTACTTGTTTTATTTGCTGACGCTGCAAAGGATCCACATTGGTTGCATGAGACATGCCCTCCAGGAGGGGCCTTTGGGGTGTCCCCCTGCCTCTGTGTGGACCAGGACCTCCTCTGAGGAAAGCCCTGAAGAGCTGAGGGAGGACCCTTGAAGCACACAGTCTCCCCCGGGGTTGGTCATCATAGTCTCCCCTGTGATGAGCAGCCCTGACCCAGAACCTGTGCTCCAAGCCGCACACACACACCCCCACCCCCTCCCACTTGCTCAGTCTCAGCCCTTATCTCAGTCGCACCTGTGGGTCTCCTCAGGGTGACTCCCTGCCGTGAGAAACATTTTCCAGAGGGTTTTCCTCCTGGGGTGACTAGTTTGGGAATCCCTGAGTCACTTCAGCTTCCAGGGAATCCTTGGGGGCGTGGGGAGATAGGGGTGGCAATGGGGAGAATGCTGGAGAGGGAAGCAGAGGAAAATTTGCCCAGTACCTGACATCAAGGGTGCCTCCACATATGTCCTCATCTGCCTGGGTCTGACCAGTTGGCAGTCCCACCCAGAGCCTCTGGAAAGAGATCAGCCCTGGGCAGGGAAGATATGATAGGGGGTACTCCACCTTGGCCAGGAAAGCTTGCAAGATGCTGTCCTGACCTTCCTCAGAAAATCATTCAAGTTCTCACCCCACCCACTCCCTTGAAGTCCTGCCCCTGCCCTTGACCAGCTCTTCTCCTATAGGACTCTCTCTTCTCATTTGCAGAAATGTGGGTGTTTGGAGGGAGGGAGGTTGGGAAGCGGTGGGACGGCGGTAGCAACCTGCATGGCCACAAAAGGGCCAACCAGCCTGGCAGCTCCTGAAATAGTGCTGAAAGCATAGGACTCCCCTGGGCCTATTGAAGCTCATCTGTGCTCACCTGATGGGAGGAAGGGGCACTGGTGGTTAAAATGCTGAAATACTTCTGACCCTGCTAGTAAACAGATGCTGTGCTCAGTGCTGGAGCACCCCCATGCCACAGCCTCCCTGTGATCCTGCAACTAAATGGGGGCCAGATGGGGACCTCTAGGACAGGTTCCCATGTCCTGATGGGTAGATGATGATGGGACTGGTTGCTAATTATTTGTAGTATCACCTTTAGTTACAAAGGTGCCCGGAGCCTGCCTTCAAAGGGAACCCAGTCTGGGAGTTCCTGTTCTGGCTCAGCGGTTACAAACCCGACTAGTATCCATGAGGACGTGAGTTCAATCCCTGGCCTTGCTCAGTGGGTTAAGGATCCGGAGCTGCTGTGTAGGTTGCAGATGTGGCTCAGATCCCATGTTGCTGTGGCTGTGGTATAGGCCAGCAACTGTACCTCTGATTCAACCCCTAGCCTGAGAACTTCCCTATACCACAGTGAAGCCCTAAAAAGACAAAAAAAAAAAAAAAAAAAAGAGGGAGAGAGAGAGAGAGACAGGGAACCCAGTCTGGCCTGAGAGACATGCAGAGAATCAGAGTGAACAGGACAGAAAGTCCAGCAACTTCTTCCCCCAGCCCAGCGAGGCCTTTGGCTTACTCAGCTTTGTCCAACAGTCGTGGCTGCCCTGTTCATCAATCCATTTGTCAAACACTTACTGAGCATCTGCTATCCACCAGGTACCATTCTAAATGCTACTAGGAATGCAGAGGAGGACAATCCAGATAAGGTCCCTGCATCAGGAATCTCAGGTTTTAGGAGGAAACAGATGGCAAACAAGGAAGTGAGATAATTTCTGATAATGATAAGTGCTATGAAGAAAATGAAACAGTGTTAGAAGACAGGGAATTACTGGACAGTGGGGAGTGGGTAGTGAGAAGGGGCACCTTTAGCTTAAAAAGCTAGGGAAGGCTCCAAAGATGCAGGATTTGACATGATGATGGAAAAGGGTCTGGGGCAAGAGTGGTCCAGGCAGAGGGCACACGACATTCCACCCAAAGGTGGAAGAGCTTGGCATGTTTGAGAAACAGAAAGGACAGTATGGCTAGAAAAACAAAGGCTAAGGGTGAAGGGAAGAGATGGGTAGGGACCAGATCACATAGCGTCTTACAGGCTGTGGTGGAACATTTAGATTTTACCCAGGGTCAGTGAGAAGGTATCAACTGTATTCAAGCATGATCTACGTGATGGCAGTTTCTTCAGGGCAGGCACCATGTCCTTGACCTTCTGCTGCCCCATAGAGCTGGCATCAAATGACAGTAAGATTTGCTTTGAGCCAACATTTACACATCATGGACCAGGCACGGTTCTCAGGATTCTCTTAATCCTCCGTTCCATTATTATCCTACTTGACGGACAAGGAACCTGAGGCTCCAAGAGGTCACATAGCTTGCCCAGGTTGGACTTTGCCAGGGTTGGAACCAGGATTAGAACTCAGGGAAGCTGGATGCTAATGGGGCTAAAGAGAGGAGAACTGGAAGAATTCATAAGCACTTGAGATGTTCCGCAAATCAAGAAGAACAAGAACAGGTCAAGAAAGTCATGACGGAATGGCATGAGGACGAGACCAGCTGTGGATGAGCTTGGCCTTGCTGGGAAGGGACAAGATTGGAAGAGAAGACTGGGACCCAGAAGGCCAAATGGAGAGGTTCCTTCCTTCCTACCCCCTGAAGAATGGCAAAGACAAGCCTGAAGCTGAGGGCCCTCCTGTCTGAGGCAGGGTCTTAGCAACCCACCCAAACTAACCTGGGGCTCAGAACCCTCCCTGAACAAGTCAGAATCATGTTAAACTTTTGTTTGGGAACAAGAGGGCAGAGATGAGGCCTAAGAACAGGGAGAAGTCTCCTCCTGCCCTCAACAAACACTTTGAGCTCTCACCAAGGTTCAAGCTGTGGGGGGAGTGGGGAGCCATGCAGAGCCAAGGTGAAGAGGAAGAGCCATTGTGCCATGGACTTTACACATATTTACTCACCAAAGTCGCTGTCCAGATGAGGAACTGAGCAACAGAGATGTTGCAGATCTTGACCAAGGTCACCCAGCTGACAAAACAGGATTCACTCCTGAGTCTAACTGGCTCCACTCCCTGCCTGAGCACTCCAGAAACACAGACTTGTTTTCCTGCAGGTTTGCACTCGGCTCCCCAGTCACCTAGCCGCAGGCACAGGGCCTCAATGCCCACATTTCAAACCACCGTTTTGCCAGCACTTCCTTCCTGCTTAGTCTTTTCTGGCTTCCATCTATTTTCCCCTTGTGCCAGTCAGAGCGGTCATCTTTGGGAACTGGGTTTCCTGCCCACCTCCATCTTGAGCCCCACCTCCATCTTGTGCCTTGGCAGCCCCCTGGGCAGTGGTCATGCCAAGTCATTCTCCAGCTGCTAAATTCCAGGCAGCCAGACCCCCCAGGGCTGTGGTCTGGAAGAAGCTGCATCAGGCTGGAGCTGGAATGGGGGAGCTCTCTCTTCAGATGCATCTGTAAATTTAAAAATTCCTCTCTCAGGGTTCCTGTTGCAGCGCAGAGGAAAGGAATCTGACTAGTATCCATGAGGATGCAGGTTCGATCCCTGGCCTCGCTCAGTGGTTTAAAGATCTGGCATTGCTGTGAGCTCTGACGTAGGTCTAAGACAGGGCTCGGATCTGCCATTGCTGTGGCCAGCAGCTGCAGCCTGGATTCAACCTAGCCTGGGAACTTCCATAAGCCACACGTGTGGCCCTAAAAAGCAAAATAAAGTTCCTCTCCCATCCTAAGAGAGTCTGAGTCTGTTCATAGGTGCCCAAGCAATGAGGGGGTCGGATGGAGCTGGGGCAGGTATCCCCCCTCCCCTACTGGCTCCCTACCTTTCCTCCCACCTACCTGGACACGGACACGTGGGCCCGGAATGTGGGGTGGGGGGGTGCTGGTAGGTGGGAGGAAAGGTAGGGAGCCTCTATCCAAGGCCTCAAGTTCACAAAGCGCCTTAAATTAGACTTCTGATGTTATCGCCAAATGAGGTTTTACACAGAGCCATTGTCTGTTCACGTGTTTGAAGTGTTAATGCGCTAAATGTAAACATTGAAAATATACCACAGCTTTTCAATCCTGTTTGGCATCTCACTTTTTAAATTCCAGGAAGCTCAAAAACGGAAGAAGGAAGGTTCTCTGGAGTTTCTGAGGGGCCTTGATGTATGCCCCCAAAGGAAGAACGCGGAGTGGGGGCTAGGTGGAGGGAAGTTGCGCCCACAAAGGAGCAGTAAGTAATAGGGCAGGAGAGGTGTGGGGACCCCAGAGCCCCGCCCTTTCTGCTGAAGCTCCTGAGGGGCCAGAACGCAGCTCCTCTGAAAGAGTCCTATCCGCTGTCCTCAGTTCTCCTCCTCCTGGCAGCAGGAGTGAGCCAGAGTGACGGCGAGGGACAGGCCCGGACTGGCTGAGGCGGCACGACCGGCGGGGCGGCAGCTCTGGGACCCGACGCTCAGGCAGCACGTTCTCTCCTCAGGTCCAGAATCCGTGTCCAGCCCCAGCCCCGCGACCTGCCTCCCCCGCAGAGAGAGGCCAAGCCAAGAGAGTGGAGCGGCTCCGCGGAGGACCCCAGAAAGACGGAAGAGGCGCGCTCCCTCCCACGGGAAAGACAGATGTGGGGCTACTGAAAGGCGGGCAGAGAGGCGCGGGGCAGGCGGGGGAGAACAGGAGCGTGACCGGGAGAGGAAAGCTCTCCGGAGGGAGCGAACCAGACCACCGGGAGGTCCGCCGCGACGTCGGGCAGGAGCAGGCGCCGGGGAGAGGAGCCAGGAGGGGGCGTGCAATTTGGCCCGAGGGTCCTGAGCTGAAACTCAACACCCGCCTTTAGAGGGAACGTCCCCCTTTCCCCTCCGCCCCTTCTCTTCCCCTCCCTTTTCCCCTCCCTCCTTTCTCTTAATCCCTGGGACTGAGCCCCGCGCCGGAGCGGAGAGGGCCCGAGGGGAGGAGAGAGGAGCTGCACTGAGAGGGCGCCGGGAGCCCGGGAAGGGGAGGGAAAGGGAGCTGCGAGCCGGGGGTGAGCCTCGGGGCCACGCGCCACCCCTCCCCCCGGAGCCTTCCTAGTCGTCTCAGTGTCCCCCAAACCCCACCTTCAGGCGAGTCCGCAGGACCCTGGTCCCTGCTCCTCCTTCGCATTCTCTTTGGTCCTTCTTTTGCTTTGTGGCCTTTCTCTCGGTTCCCAGAGACACCTGGGCTGCCCCGAGCCCTGGGGCGCGCGGAACGGCCCCACAAAGGGTGCGAGTGAGCAGGACGAGGGGGCTGGTTCCGAGGGCCAGGGGGCTGAGGGCTGGAGAGGGGCGGGTGGGCCCCTCTGGCGCGTGGGGAAGGCCGTTCCGCCCCTTCGAGCCGGGCCCTCGCGCGGGTGGCGAGGCGCCGTCGCCGCGCCCCCAGATCCCCGGGCGAGTGTGCCTGCGTGGGAACCCGCCTCCCCAGCGGCCGCGGTCTCAGAGCCCTTCGGCGCCAGCCTGGCCTCCGCTCAGCAACTCGGAAGAGTTTAAAGAGGGACGAACGTCTCCGTCCTGATCCCTCCGCCCTCCCTCGGCGCCGGACCCCAGCCCCAGGAGCACCGCACTCCAGGCCGGCTCCCGGCTAAGGAGGGTTGGCTCCTAAACTCGCTCGTCCAGCCCGACCGTCCCGGCAGCTTCTCCCTGCCCTCGGGGCCGTCCTGAGCGGCCCGGGGAGGCGTCGAGGCGCAGCCCCAGCTCCCGCCTCTTCTCCTTTCCCGGCCCTGGAAGGGAGGTTTGGGCCCATGCGGACCCGGGGTGCCCCCGCGGCCTAGGGCAGGCAGCTCCCCGGCCTGGCCCACCCGGCGGCCCCCGGGAGGCCGCGGGACAGTGCAGAGCGCGCGCCCTTGGATGAGGTCCCGCAGCGACGCCCTGGCCCGCCCCGCTCCTCCTCCTGCCCGACCAAGCTGCCTCCCATTTGGGGAGTTTTGTGGGTTTTCTTTTTCCTCCTCCAACCTCCGCGGAGGCCACGACTCAGGCGCCGCTGCTGGGGGCCGCCTCCATGGTGTGGGGCAGCCGCTGCTGAAGTCAGCGAAACAGCCTGGCCTGGAGCTGGCCACGCGGAAGGCCAAGGCCATGGCCATAGCCACGTCGGTGAGTCCACCAGAGAGAGGAGACTGCTGGGCAGAGACCTCCACAGTTTGTCCTGCACTCCTGTCACTTTGATTTCTGCCTTCTCTTTGTCTGGCTCCTTGGTCTCTTGCTTCTCTAGGTGGTTGTGTCCCCCTCCTGGCACTTTGTTTCCCTCACTCCCTCTTACTCCTCGTCCCAAGCTCCTTCTGGGTCTGGTTTCCCCTTCTCCCTTCCCCCTCCCCATCCTCCTTTTTTTCTTTCTAGAGGCTGTGCCTGGAAGGAAGGGAGGGGGCAAGCCTGAATCCTAGCTACTCCTTTGCGGTGGCCACAGGAACAGATGGCCACTGGCTGTTGGCAGGGGCTTGTGATTGAAGGGCTAGTAAAAGGTTAGGAGGGGGATGAAAGAACGGAGATAGCTCCCAGAAAAGTGGGAGAGGCCAGAGGACCCAAGGAGGCCCTTCCCAGAGGAGGGATGGAGGAAAGGGGAAAATAGAGCAAAAGAGGGAGAGTAGTCAGGGAACAAAAAAAAAAAAAGTGGAGGAGGGGAGGTGATGTCAGCCAGCCTCTGGCCACTTTTCTGGGACTGGTGACAAAGGGAGGAGACAGCTGGCATGATGGGACAGTGGGAGGAGGCCTCCCTGAGAGTGTGTGGCCCACTGCCACCCTCCTTTAAGGCAACCAGCCGCTCCCTCACTAGTCAGAGGCCCTAAGGAAGGGGTAGAGCTGGGGTGGCCACACCCCTCATCAATCAGACTATCAGGAACTCTGGCCTGGGTTCCCTCAATTGCAAGACCCGGAGGGTTGGTCCCATTGGACAGAATTCAAACCTGACACTGGGAGGAGCTCTCCACAGCCTCACCCCTGCTTTCTGAATCCCTGCTGCTCTGTGCCCTTTCCACCTTTCCCTCTACCCTGGGATTCCCAGGGAAGGTGAGGGTGCCACCTGCTTTCTGGCTCCCTCTGAATGTGCACTCTAAAAGGAGGGTTGTGAGCCTGGGAAGAAAAGCATGGCTCCTGACATCCTCCCACACCCTTGAGAATGAGTTAGATTTTTCACTCCTTCTCAAACTCCCCTTCGTTTCTCCATCTGTATGATGGTAAGCAGACCTTCACTTAGAGCCAGAGGAGGGGGAGGTCCTGAACAGAGTGGGGTACTCTGACCGGGAGCCAACTGGTCAGCTGGTCAGCACTGAAGTCTCAGAGGTAGATCTTTCTTTTTGTGGGGGTTGGGTACAGGGATGGTATTTATGTTCATGAAACTCACAGGATCCTAATAACAGCTAATATTTATTGAGCGTATTCTGGCCCTGTGCTGGCCCTAAGCTTTGTCCTGTTTGGGTTTTTTTTGTTTGTTTGTTTTTTGTTTTTGCTGCTTTTTAGGGCCGCACTTGCAGCAAGTGGAGGTTCCCAGGCTAGGGATCTAATCAGAGCTATAGCTACAGCTGCCGGCCTGCACCACAGCCACAAGCAACACGGGATCCGAGCCGTGTCTGCGACCTATATACCACAGCTCACGGCAACACCAGATCCTTAATCCACTGAGCAAGGCCAGGAATCGAACCATCAACCTCATGGTTACTGGTCGGATTCATTTCCACTGAGCCACAATGGGAACTCCTGCCCTGGTCTTTTGATGCATTATCTCATCCAGTCCTCACATGAGGCTAGTACTGTTATTATCTGAAAGTGGATATTTGGATATGGGTATGGAATCCTACAAAGGAGGAAACTGAGGCTCTAAGGCTCGGAGAGGTTAAACAAAGTGCCCAAAGTCACCCAGCTTGAAAGCGGTAGAGCAAAACTCAAACCCAGGTCTGCTGCTTTAGAACCATGCTCTTAACCCCGGGCTAAATCCAAAACACCAATTTCTAATTTGCAGTTAGAAAGTGCCAAGTTAACCAGGAATTTGTGCCATTGGCTAGCATGTTCTCTTTCTGTGGCACATCCTTTAGAAACCAAAGTATAATCTGGAGTTCGCTGGTGGCTCAGCAGGTTAAGGAGCTGGCATTGTCACTGCTGTGGTGTGTGTCAGTCCCTAGCCAGGGAACTAACATTGTGGTGGCCGAGGTAAAAAAAAAAAAAAAAAAAAAGAAGAAGAAGCAGAAGAAGCCAAACTATCATCAGAAAGGGTTTGGTGAGTTTGGAATCAGGCAAGAGGAAAAGTCAGTTTGTTATTAAAATCACCCAGCCATGAATGGCTGAACACCCTTTCTACCTAAGGGAAACACCAGCTAGGAGGAGCATGCACTTATGCTGGCTGAACAGGCCATCCCTCCCCCAGAGCCTGGTGACCAAATGCAGCCCGTCAGAGATCTTGAGCTGGAGAAGTTTCACCAAATTAGTCAGCTCACATGGATTACCTGCTCAGTTATGCTTACTTACTTTCTATCACCACTGTGTAAGCCACCACTGCTTGGGTTCCTGCCAGCAGGTGTGGGTCACTTAGCAAACATAACTGAAGCAGAATATATTTTGATATTGCGAGTAGTTTAAGCTCGATTCTATCAAAGGACTTTGTGGAACCAGTGCCTGGTGAAGAGTGACTAGCAAAGGGAACTTGGGCACCATGAAGACTTCCTATGAGCTTGAGTCATGTTTGAGTCATGCGCCCTCTTGATACTCTTACTAATACAAGAAGAGAAAACTAAATCCTTATGTTTGTGTTTTTGAAGTGGCAGCAAAGGAGTGATTGGGGGTGCAGGCTCTAGAACCATGAAGCCTGGGGTTCAAATCACACTCCACCAGCTGCACCAGCTGTATGTCATTGGGCAAAGTGCCAACATCTCTGTTCCAATTTCCTTTCCCAATAGGGAATATGATGGTGCCTCCCTCTTAAGGTCGTTGTGAGGATTAAATGAGATAATTAGTGTAACTGAGACTCGAACAGTGTCTGGATCTCTAATTGGTACTTGGTGTCTGTGACTTACCTGAGTAGGTAGCTCTCAAAGGAAAAACCTTAGATGTCCCCATCACACAGAACTGGAAACAGGCTGACAAATGTTTGCTCTTGGTTGGTACACACACAAGCGTATATACTTTTCTCTTCTCCATGGCAACCGCAGCCTCTGCTGGTAGAACCTTATTTGCCCAGACTGAGAAGAAAACAATTGCTTTGGTTTCTGTTTTCCTTATTATGCCGAGGCTCTGTCTGGGCTGGGCTTCTCCCCGTCTTTCTCAGAATGAGGGTCTCTGGAGCTGCTTAATCTAACCTGTTTGTAGGGGGTACTGACTGGGAAACAGGGAAGGCAAAGGAGAGTCTATGGGAGACCACTGTGGGACTTCCTCATGGAACTCATTCAGCATATGTTCACCGAGAACTGACTCCTGGTCAGGCCTATTACAGGGGTGAGGACTAAAACAGTCACTTTTCTCATGGGTCTGACAATACATGGCAAGAAATCAAGTTTTAAAAGTATGCAGACAGTGGAGATTCCTGCAGTGGCTCAGTAGTAACGAACTCAACTTGTATCCATGAGGATATGAGTTCAATCCCTGGCCTCACTCAGTGGGTTAAGGATCTGATATTTCCGTGAGCTGTGATGTAGGTTGCAGACACAGGTCAGGTCCGGTGCTGCTGTGGCTGTGGTGTAGGCCAGCAGCTGCAGCTCCTATTGGACGCTTAGCCTAGGAACTTCCGTATACCACAGGTGCGGCCAAAAAAAAGCAGATAAATAAATAAATAATAGTAGAGTTCCCAGGTGGCTCAGCAGGTTAGGGATATGGCATTGTCACTGCTGAGGCTCTGGTTACTGCTGTGGTTCGCAGGTTTGCTCCCTTGCCTTGGACGTGGCCAAAAAAATATAAAATAAATTAAAAGTAAGTAGACAAATAGTATAAAGTACTGCAAAAGAAACAGTGGGTGGAGACAGACATAAAATGGGGTAGGGGAAAGAATGAAGAAGAAAGCTTGAAAAGGAGACATTTAAGGAGAACTGAAGGATGAAGAAGGGCCAGTCAGAGTCAGCAGAAGAGTGTTTCAGGCAAAAGAAATGTAAAGGCCCTAAGGTGGGAGAGAACTTGTCTAGATCAAGGGCTGGGAAGGAAGAGGAAGTCTGCAGGGGATGAATTTGGAGACAGACAGCGCCCAGTCAGGAAGAGCTGAGTCAGAAGGTCAGATTCTTAGCTTGAGGAAAGTGGGGAGCTCGAGAGCATGCTCCGAGCAGGGGGTGACACAACCTGATACGTGTATGAAGACCCCTCTCCCTCCTCCTGCCTCCCCACCAGGCTCAGCTGGCCCGGGCTCTGTACGACAACACTGCTGAGTCCCCACAGGAGCTGTCCTTCCGCCGAGGGGATGTCCTCCGAGTACTGCAGAGGGAAGGCGCTGGTGGCCTGGACGGCTGGTGCCTCTGCTCCCTGCATGGCCAGCAGGGCATTGTGCCCGCCAACAGAGTGAAGCTCCTTCCTGCCGGCCCAGCACCCAAGCCTGGCCTCTCCCAGGTGCCCCCAGCCCATCCTGGCTCACCACATCCAGCTCCAGAGAACAGCAACGAGGACCAGGAGGTGAGAGTTGGAGCCCCTCCCACAAGCCCACTGTGCCTGCAGGTGGGGCTCTGCACCAGCTGCTGTATGAACCCTGCCAAGCCTTTCTGGGCTGTTTCCCCACTGGTACAGGGAGGGGGTTGGAAGATGTCTGAGCTCCTCCTGGGTGCATATTATCCGAGTCTCTGGCCCCCACTCCTGACCCACCAGCCTGTCTTGATCCCCCAGGTGTATGTGGTGCCACCCCCAGCTCGGCCCTGTCCTACCTTGGTATCTCCACCTGGACCCTGTCCGCCCTCCCCTGATCCCATCTACAAGGTCCCCAGAGGCAGTGGGACACAACTGGCTGTCCCTGGAGATGCCTTGGAGGTGAGGGCTAGAGGTCCGTGTTTATGCTGGGCAGGAAACAGACGGCTCTTGGGGGTGGGGGTTAGGAAAATGGGGAGCCCATTGCTGAGCCTTAGAGTAACTAACTCTTCCTCTCCAGGTCTATGATGTGCCCCCCACTGCCCTCCGAATTCCTTCCAATGGCCCCTATGACTCCCCAGCCTCCTTTTCCCGCCCTCTGGCCCGGGTGGCCCCAGAGCTCCCTGGAGAGGATGAAGCTCCCTATGACGTGCCTCTGGCCCCAAAGCCACCCTCAGAGCTGGAGCTGGACCTGGAGTGGGAGGGGGGCCGGGAGCCAGGGCCCCCCCTCTATGCTGCCCCCTCCAACCTGAAACGAGCATCAGCCCTGCTCAATCTGTATGAAGCTCCGGAAGAACTGCTGGAAGATGGGGAAGGCGGGGTCACTGACGAGGGCATCTACGACGTTCCCCTGCTGGGGCCAGAGACACCGCCTTCTCCAGAGCCCCTGGGAGCCTCTGCCTCTCATGACCTGGACACCCTGGCCCTGCTTCTGGCCAGAAGCCCCCCAGCCCCACACAGGCCCCGCTTGCCCTCTGCCGAGAGCCTGTCCCGCCGCCCTCTGCCTGCCCTACCTGTTCCGGAGGCCCCCAGCCCTTCCCCAGCTCCCTCTCCTGCTCCGGGCCGGAAGGGCAGTATCCAGGACCGGCCTCTGCCCCCACCACCGCCCCGCCTGCCGGGCTATGGGGGCCCCAAGGTCGAGGGGGATCCAGAGGGTGGGGAGGTGGAGGACCATCCAGGATACCACAATGAGTATGAGGGCATCCCGATGGCTGAGGAGTACGACTACGTCCACCTGAAGGTGAGCTCCGCCTCCAGCCAGCCCCCCCAGAAGCACCTCTGGAAGAACCTGGAGACGTAGGCCCCCACTTCCTCTCTCTCCCCTTCCTCTGGCCCCACACCCTTTGTCTGGGGCCCCAGTACCTGGCCACACCACTCAGTGCCACATTCCTAACCTCCCCCCTGGGGTCCCTGAGTCCTCTGACCTGCCACTACCAGAGCTCTTCCAGACCCAGAGTCAAGGGACTGTAGGTCTGACGGCAGGAGGGACCTTGGGAGGAAGTGGGAGTGGGGAGGAGCAGGAAGACCATGCAGGCACCTGGCCCTGCTCCCCACCCCTGCACTGAGACCCCCATCCCCTCTTGCAGGGCATGGATAAAGCTCAGGAGGCCAGGCCCCCGGATAAGGCCTCCCCGGGTGATCCTGAACTGCTGGAGAGGGGGCAGCCAGAGCAGCAGGTAACCCCTGGGGGTGGTGCTGGAGGAGGGGGCCTGGGGAAGGAGGAGCAGGGACTTAGAAGTATTCTTACTGAAACATCAAGGGAAATCCATTAGGATGGGATTAAGAGTTCAGTGAGAGGGGACAGCTGGAGGAGAAAGGAGTTAGAATTCAGGAAGGAGCTGGAACTTATAAAAGGATATCAGGAATTCAGAAAGAGGGGAAAGAATGTGTTGGAGAGGAGTCAGAAACCCTAGCAGTTAGGGAAGCAGAAAGTTTCTGGGCCGCAGCTCAGAACTGGGCTGGGTGACTTCTGAGGCTCCTTCTGTGAATTCCTGGGTTCCTAAGAGACCTGGCTCCTAATCCCAGCTCCACCACTAAGACGCTGGGGGCTCTGAAGCCGCCAGTTAATCTCTCTGGGCCTCAGCAAAGTGAGATGGTCTAGAATGGTCCTAATCACATCAGCTACCATTTGGTGGTCATTTACCAAGTGCCAGACCCTGTGCTCAGCACATCACATACGTCAGCACTAATCACAGCCATGGTTAGCGTTCATGGGGTGCTTGCGGCGCGCAGTGCTCTGTTCTCAGCCCTGTTTCCTCATCTTCACTGTAGCCTTAGGAGGCTGCATTAGCCATTATGGTAGCCACCAGCCACATGCAGCTCCTCATCCCTCCAAATGCGACTGGGCCAAACTGAACCGTGCTGTAAACACCAAGTGTACAACAGATTTATCAGACAGTATGAAAAACAATCTTGGGAGTTCATGTCGTGGTGCAGCGGAAATGAATCAGACTAGGAACCAAGAGTTTGTGGGTTCGATCCCTGGCCTTGCTCAGTGGGTTGGGGATCTGGCGTTGCCGTGAGCTGTGGTGTAGGTCGCAGCTGTGGTGTGGCTCGGATCTGGCATTGCTGTGGCTGTGGTGTCGGCCGGCAGCTGTAGCTCCGATTGGACCCCTAGCCTGGGCACTTCCGTGTGCCACAGGTGCGGCCCTAAAGAAAAAAACAGACAAAAAAAACCCAAAACCAATCTCAAGTTTTATATTGACTACAATGTTGAAATTACAACTTTCTTAATATGTGAAGTTAGAAAAACTTACCAATTTCTTTGCACTTTTCTTAACATGGCTACTAAAAAATTTTATGTGTGTGGTTCCACATTGTGTTTACATTGGACAGCACAGTACTAGGCTCCCCATTTCCTTTTAATTTATTTTGCTTTTTAGGGCCACACTCGTAGCATATAGAGGTTCCCGGACTAGGGGTCGAATCAGAGCTACAGCTGCCAGTCTACACCACAGCCACAGCAACGCCAGATCCTTAACCCACTGAGCGAGCCGGGAATCGGACCCACAACCCCATGGTTACTAGTCAGATTCGTTTCCGCTGCGCCACAGTGGGAACTCCCCCATTTTATTTTTATTTTTTCTTTCTCAGCCACCCTGGAGGCACATGGAAGTTCCCGGGCCAGGGATCAAATCCAAGCTGAAGCTGCAATCTATGCCACAATTGCAGCTAATGTCAGATACTTAACCCACTGTGCCACAGTGGGAACTCCTACTAGGGTCCCCATTTTAGAGCTAGGAAACAATGACGTTCAGAACTTGTTTTTGAGGTCTTTTGAATCCAGACTTACCTGACATCAATTCTGGGCACCTTGCTATGAGAATCTCAATTGTCTGATGGGCAGAGGCAAAATCTAAAGGGATTGCACTCAGGGAGAAAGATAAGAATAAGGAACAAAGGGAGGGAAGGAGAAAGGAAACAAGAAGGAAAGTGGTGCTAATGACAACTGTCCCACTGACCACTCACTCCTCTTGCCCTCAGGACCCCCTGTCCCCAGAAGAGCCACTGGTTCTGCCCGCCGGTGATCTACAGCTCCTGCACTTCTACGCGGGCCAGTGCCAGAGCTACTACTCTGCTCTGCAGGCAGCTGTGGCAGCCCTGATGTCCAGCACCCAGGCCAACCAGCCCCCACGCCTCTTTGTGCCCCACGGCAAGCGGGTGGTGGTGGCTGCTCACCGCCTGGTGTTTGTTGGGGACACCCTGGGCCGGTTGGCAACCTCTGGCCCTCTGCGAGCACAGGTTGGGGCTGCAGGCTCAGCACTGGACCAGGCCTTGCGGGCCACTGTGCTGGCTGTCAAGGGGGCTGCCCTGGGCTACCCATCTAGCCCTGTAGCCCAAGAGATGTCGCAATGTGTGGCAGAGCTGGCAGGGCGGGCCCTGCAATTCACCACCCTGCTCACCAGCCTGGCCCCCTGACCTCCTTGGCCCCCATTTTGCCCTTGCCTGCCTGCCAGAGCCCCCCCTAGGGCCTTGGGTGGCTGGAGGGCTCCGTCTTGGGGACTAGGGGAGGGGGAGGCCCCTTCCCCTCTTCCTACCCCCTCCAGTCATCTCAGCCTCTCACAGAGGCACTTTCTCCCCCTACCCTTCAGCTTTTTGTACAAGCCATTTTGTATAAATTATTTATATTTAATGTTATTCTCTGTTTTGCTAGGGGCAGGTGCCAGGTCCTCCAGGGTAGGGAGGAACTGGAGCCTCCTCCTCCCTCAGCCTGGGGTAGAGGTTCTTGGCGCCACACAGCCACCCACCTCTGGTAGCTTGGCCCCACAGAGAACCAGGTGGCTGAAGCCTGGGGCCACCTGGAGCCCCTTTCTTGTCCTATGCCTTGACTAGAACATCAGCACCTCACTGCCACCTGAGAGTGAGGGCGGGACATTGGCCACCCAGAACAGGAAGGTCTGAGAGAGGCCAGAGGACGCCTCCCGGCAGGAGGTGGAGGAACTGGGCCTCCAGCACTGGTGTGCACCTCAATAAACCCAGCTGTCTGGTTTCCTGACTCTGCTTCTTGAGAGCATGGGGGATAGACCTGTACCCTTGGCCAGAACAATGGGACACCCACTGAGGGCAGGCTGCCTGTAGGGTCTTTTGGGAAATTTTACTGTTTCTTTCACAGCTATTCATCTGGCAGGTTCTCAGCTCCCATGATGGGCTGGGCACAGTTCTGAAGGTACATTGTGGGGGTGGGTTGGATGTAAATGAGTCAGCTAAAATAAGTAAATAAAAAAGAAACCTGCCACAGCGTTGATGGTGCTGGTAATGGAAATAAACAGGGTGATGTGCCAGAGTAACTAGAGGAGGGGGGAGGCCATTGAAGGAGACTTTGGACAGGATGGCTGGGGAGGTGCTATTTGTGCTGAGACCCTGATGATGAGAGAACCAGGAAGAGTCTGAGATGTAGCCTTCCAGGAAGGTAGTCCCTGATTACTGACTGAGCTCTCTCCTCCAAGACCTCATTGTCAAATGACATCATTAGAGACGTGCACAGGAGGAAAGGCTGGCCACAAGAGAGCCTGATGGTGCCATGCTGAAGAGGTCACCCCAATTATCCTTAGCTTTGCACCACAGGCCACATCTCCATAGGCCAACTGGAGAGGGCTGTTGGCCTGGCCACCCTCTCCCCTAGCTTAACCCAAGGGGCTACAAAATGCCCTTTCCAGGCTTCCTGCTGACCATCCTTCTAGACACATCTTTTAGAGGGGCTGAGGGGCCAATAAATGCAATGTATTGGAAGTCCATGGTCCACAGCACTTTGGGGAAACGGATGGGCCATGGCTTAGATGGGGGAATCACTCCAGCCACCTGCCACAGGGAAAGAGGTCCAAGCCACAGAGCCACTGCTTCAGTTCTGCCTTCCCAAGATGCTACCCTGGCACAGTGACTGGATTTGAGGTGTCCAAAATTCAGTCACAGTTTTAATCCACTCCATTTTGGGTTCTTTGTTCTCATTTAACTCTCAAAAGAAAACTCATTTCCAGATTCTGGGGCCACCAAAATTGAAGACTTATAACAGAGGCCATCCTTCATCACCTTCCAGGAGGAATTTCAAGAAATCAGCCTGGAATTAGAGTCAGAGGTCTCAGTGCAAGTCTCCATGTACCTATGTGTCTGCAGGTAAATCCTGTCAATCCCTCTGAGTTGTGGTTTCATCTTTAATATGAGGATGAGCATAATATTTCACAGAGTTGTTGTGAGGTCCTAACAAGATAATGCATGTGAATAGCCCAGCATCACAAAGTTAAAGGGATTATAATTCCAAAACAGACACAATGACACAAATAATCCCCAAGGAAGGTTGGCTGTGACAGCAACAAAGTAAATCCTGAAGAGATGCTAAAATGAGTTGGGGAAGGGAGAGTGAAGGGAGGCTGCTTATTGCACTGGAAGAGTTTCCCATATTTGGGAAATTTCTCAATAGCGGAGACAGATTAGAAGTGTGTGATCGGGTGGAGAGAGGAGGAGATGGACTTCCTGGCTGAGACTGACGGTTGCTTCTTTCCAGGCCTTACATGAGATTAGAGAATAAAGTGTCTATTAGGTATCAAATCTTTTAGAGGAAGCATTCCCATTATGGCTTAGTGGGTTAAGAACATGATGTAGTGTCTGTAAGGATGTGGGTTCAATCCCTGGTCTTGTTCACTGGGTTAAGGATCTGGTATTGCTGCAAACTGTAGCACAGGTTGCAGATGAAGCTCGATCTGGTGTTGCTGTGACTGTGGTGCAGGCCTGCAACTGCAGCTCTGATTTGACCCCTAGCCTGGGAACTTCCATATGCCACAGGTGCATATATTAAACAAACAAAAAACCTTTTAGAGAAAGGCATTTCAAACTTTAATGTACATGTACTTGGGGATCTAGTTAAAATGCAGATTATGACTCAAGGGCCTGCAGTTCTGCATTTGTAATAAGATCTCAGGTGATATGGGTGCCGCTGGTCTGTTAATCACATTTTGAGTAACAGTTCAAGGAGTTAGGGAAATCCCTCGGGTAAATATACTTGAGCTGACAGCTGAAGGATGAGAACTTGACCAAGGGAGGAGAAGATTTCTAAGCATAAAAACAGGCTTATGCAAAGGCCCTGTGGCATTGGAAAAACCAATGTGTGACCAGAGTGCAGAGAGTTTGGGGAGAGAAGTGAGTTTGGGGAGAGTGAGCTGCAGAGAGCATGGGACCTTGTATGAAGTGTCTAGAATATTAGCATTTACCTTGATGGTGAGAAGACACTGAAGGCCATTAAGCAGAAAAGGGACATTCACAGATCTGCATTTTGAAAAGAGCACTCCATCTGCACTATGAACAACAGATGGGGGGAAAGGGATGGCAATAAAGCAGATGCAGAACACTGGTTAAGAATTAGGAGGCTTCTGTACAACAGGTCCCTTGACTAGCGGTGGTAGACACGGAGAGAAACAATATCTGGGAACTATGTAGGAAGTAAAATGAACAGGATTTTGTAAAAGATTTGACACAGCGGTAAGGAAGAGGGCAGTTTAAGGGCTGTTACCTGAGCATCTGGCCACAACTGGATGAGATGGTACCATTCAGTGAGGAAAGAAGCACTAGAAGACAACCAGGTTGCAGGGGGTGGGTGGTAGACCATGAGTTTAGTCTAGGATGTATTGAGTTTGAGGTCTATGTGAGTTAGCCGAGGTAAGAGGGCAAATAAGAGGTGGCTTCATGGGTCTGGTGCTCAGAAGAGAGGTGGGAGCTGGAGATGTAAATCTAGGAATCAGGTTTGTATTGGCTTGGATTATTTACACTGAGGATGATTGAAGCCATGGGCACAGGTGTGACCCTGAGGTGGAAAGAAGAGTGTGAGATGAGAGGATGGCCTAGGACCGACCCTCTGAACATCACAGACACTAAATATTGTTGAGGAGGAGGAGCCTAAAATGGAGAAAAGAGGAGCAAGAGAAAGAAAATCCGAGAGTGTGGCACTTAGCAGCCAACAAATAAAGTGTTTAGAGGAAGGGGTGGCCAACAGTGCCAAATGCTGTTGAGAAATGATGGAGACTCAGCCAGGGTGATGGTGATGAAACCAGAGAAGTGGTTTTGTAGAGGACCAAAGCCAAGGCTGAGTCCAGTGCCCAGCCCGGTCCACCATATACAAGCTCTGTGTGATAACTTCCAGTATACTGTCTGACTCCTCGGTAAGGTACTCCAAGGTCGGTCTTGTCCATCCTGTTATCCCCAATGCCTAGCACAAGGCAAGAACATAGCAGACACTGAATAAATTCTACTGATGGAAGAATGACTGGATGGTGGGTGGGTGGGTGGATGGATGGATGGATGAGAAGGATTAGAAGCAAAGGAGGAATCGCTGGCATCTGCCTGGGCTAGCTACTATCTTTCAGCTTTTTTTCCTTTATACCGCAATGGCCCGCAGACCCAGGGAGCAGAGACAGAACCCCATCCTCTCCCTCCCCTGGGCCCTGGCCCCCCTTCCTCTCTCTGACGAAGAGTCTGGACCCAAGGTTCTGCTGACGTGGGAAGGGGAGGAGAGTCTGGAGGAAGGGGAGGGGAAAGCAGCGCAGAGATCGCAGAGAGGAAGGAGACGCCTGCGGCTGCAGAGCTGCAGAGCGGGGTCTCTCCGGCTTCTGTGTCCGGGCACCGGGCGCACCACTGGGCCAGAGGGCAGCGCATCCTTTCGGTGCGGGCCGGCAGGGCCCCTGCGGTCGGCAAGCTGGCTCCCCGGGTGGCCACCGGGACCCCCGAGCCCAATGGCGGGGGCGGCAGCAAGATCGACAGCACTGTAGAGATCACCCCCAGCCCCAACGGAGTAAGTGCCTGCGCCCTGGGGGCTACGCCATCATCTTCCCGAACCCCCGCCAGGAGCCTGGCATTTTCCTCCCGCGCATCTCTTGCCGCCCACCACCTTCCTCGCGCTCCCTCGTGCCCTCCCTCTTCCCTTACTCTGCGGTTTTCTCTGCTTCACCCTTCTTCTGCATCCCCCCAACTCCTCACCCCACCGCCCACAGCAGGTCGGGACCCTCGGAGATGCGGTGCCCACGGAGCAGCTGCAGGGTGAGAGAGAGCGCGAACGCGAGCGGGAGGGGGAGGGCGACGCGGGCGGCGACAGGATGGGCAGCAGCCTGTCGCTGGCCGTGCCCCCTGGCCCCCTCAGCTTCGAGGCGCTGCTCGCCCAGGTGGGGGCGCTGGGCGGCGGCCAGCAGCTGCAGCTCGGCCTCTGCTGCCTGCCCGTGCTCTTCGTGGCGCTGGGCATGGCCTCGGACCCCATCTTCACGCTGGCGCCCCCGCTGCATTGCCACTATGGGGCCTTTGCCCCCAACGGCTCTGGCTGGGAGCAGCCCCCCAACGCCAGCGGCGTCAGCGTCTCCAGCGCAGCCCTAGCAGCCAGCGCCGCCAGCCGTGTCGCCACCAGTACGGACCCCTCGTGCAGTGGCTTCGCCCCACCAGACTTCAACCACTGCCTCAAGGACTGGGACTATAACGGCCTCCCTGTGCTCACCACCAATGCCATCGGCCAGGTGAGGCAGCCTGGTGGGCCGTGGGTCTAGGGGTGGGCTGAGAGCAACCTTCCAGGGGCCTCACACCCAACCCCATCCTTCTCACATCCCCAGTGGGATCTGGTGTGTGACCTGGGCTGGCAGGTGATCCTGGAGCAGATCCTCTTCATCTTGGGCTTTGCTGCTGGCTACCTGTTCCTGGGCTACCCAGCAGACAGGTGAGGGCTGGGCGAGCAGGGAGGAGGGTATGCTAGGGAGGCTGGTCCAGGCAGCCAGCCTTCACAAGAGGCTGAAGCAGAGTCATGGGACTGTGTGATGTTTTCTGGATTTCTTCTGTTTGATGATATGCAGCCCGATCCCTGTCTCAACTTCACTCCCCATCAAGAAATACTCCTTCCATACCTCTTCTACATAAGGAAATAACTCTTCCCCCACTCCCAATCCCTCCATCCACAGATCAGTGGCCTGCTCACCAAAGATGACAGCCCTATCCCTGCTAACCAAAACCTCTATATCCACAGATCAAAAACCCTAGTTCCTCCTCTACTGTCCCTATCACCACCAACCACCTCCCTCACCATCTTCATAGATTAACAGACTCATCTCAGCTAATAGCCCCATCCACGAAGAAGACTGTTAAACTCGATCTCAATGGCTTCATTCCTAAAGATCATTATGTTAATTTCTAAGTATCAACAGCCCCATTCACAATGATCAATAGTTAACTCTACAAACAAATGACTACCCTCATGGTGATCTATAGTTGAACCCCATGAATCAATGACCACATTAGCACCCCTCCCTCAAGGTTAACAGTCCTATCCTCATGGATCTTCAGTGCTCTCAGGACCTTTCAGATCAAAAGCCCCATTTCCTAGAATCAGTGGCCTCATCACAAAGATAAAAAAAACCATTTGATCACTCTTTCCAGCGATCAAAATTCCCATCTCCTCTGACTCTCAGCACCATCACCACTGACCAGGTGGCTCCATCTCCACTGACCATCCTTGTGGATTATTAGATTCATCTCCACTAGATGGGATCTAGAGTCCCATCCAAATGGATTTATAGTTCAACTCCCATGGATCAAAGGCAACCCAACATTCAATAATCCAGTTCCCGAAAAGCAATACCTATCCTCACTACCCAAGAGTCCCACATCACTGTGGACAAATGATCCTAAATCCATAGGTCAATAGCCCATCCTCATGTATCAGTGGCCTCATTTCCACAGACCAGTAGCATCATTCCTATGGAATAATAGCCTCATCCTCAAAGACCAATATTTCAGTCTCCTAAATTCAGCTGCCTTAGCCAATAAGTTCATCCCCATGGAAAAATGGCCCCACTCTACTGGATCAGTAGCTTTGCCCCTAGGCATTGGTGCCCCCTTTCCACTGATCAGTGAACCCAGTCTACATCCCCATAGACCAGTGATCTTATTCCCCCCAAGCCAATAGCCCGGCCTCCAAGGATCAGTGGCACTGTCCTCACTGACTCATAGTTAGTAACTGTCATCAGTGGCCAATAGTCTCATCTCCTCTGGTCTATGACCCCCATCCTTACTGATTATCCCTGTGGATTAATAGATTCATCCCTACTAGTCAACAGTCCCAATCACATGGACTGAGATCCCTACCTCATGAATCAATGACTCCATCCCCAAAGATCAACTGTCTAATCTCCAAAGAATAGTGATTATCCCTACTGATCAATAGTATCTCCATTCCCACAGATCAGTGGTCCCATCCCCACTGACCACCCCTATGGGTTAGACCCAGGGGCCAACCCCATGGAACAATGGTTTCATCTCCCATAATCAATTACTCAGTGTCCTAAGCTCAAGAGCTCCATTTTCACTGACCAATGCTACCCCCATGGACAAGTGACCCATGGCCTACCTGCATAGATCAAGAGCTCCAACCACATACATCAATGACCCTATCTCCTCTGACCAGTCTGAGCAAGACAAGTTCCATCCCCACTAACTAATAGCTCCATCCCCAAGGACCAATGGTTCTAAGTTCCCTAAGCAATATCCCATCCTCTCTGATGGAACCAGTCTCTAGCCTCAGTCTACCTCTTGCTCCCAGGGCCTCATGCTCTTACCTCCAACTTTAAAGTAGGCAGTTGGGCCCCAGCAACTCCTCCCCTAGGGAGTCTGGGTGACCAGAGGCCCTCCCTGCTTCCCAGGTTTGGCCGTCGTGGGATTGTGCTGCTGACCTTGGGGCTGGTGGGCCCCTGTGGAGTGGGAGGGGCTGCGGCAGGCTCCTCCACAGGTGTCATGGCCCTCCGATTCCTCCTGGGCTTTTTGCTTGCTGGTGTTGACCTCGGTGTCTACCTGATGCGTGAGTAGCACCCTCCCAGAGCTCCTTCCCCAGGGGCTCACACCTGCTGTCTGCATCCCTAGGCTACTCCCACTGCTCACTAGGACCCCCTCAGTCCCTTCTTCAGCCCCAAATTTTGGCTGTCCAGAATCTCAGCTGTCTTCCTGCCCAGGCCTTTGAAGGATCCAGGGGTCTTGCTTTTCTCCGTACCCCTCTCCTCCCACGACCTTGAAGGCTTTCCTTGCCCCGGACTTACTGCTGTCAGGGAATGAACTTTATTTTAAAAAGGAAATCCTAAGTAGCCATATGACCTTGAACAATGGTTGATATGAAGGTCAAATAAGAGGTCTGATGTGAAAGGGCTGGTAAACTGGGAATGCTGAACACCCACCAGGGCCTCTGATCCTTGAGCCCTCCCAGGTTTGAGCAAGGGAGGAGAGAGGACTGAACAATCTCTCTACTCCTTGTCTTAGCGGTTAGTCTGGGGGAGGTGATGGCTGCAGCCTCCACTCAGGGTCTGACCTTGCTCTCTGTCCTCCTCCCTCCCTCCCTCTCCCCTCTTCTCTCCCACGTCTCCTTCCTCCCTGGCCTCTCCTCCCTGTCCTTGCTGTATCTCCAGGCCTGGAGCTGTGCGATCCAACCCAGAGGCTTCGGGTGGCCCTGGCAGGGGAGTTGGTGGGGGTAGGGGGGCACTTCCTGTTCCTGGGCCTGGCCCTTGTCTCTAAGGACTGGCGATTTCTGCAACGAATGATCACCGCTCCCTGCATCCTCTTCCTGTTTTATGGGTCAGTATCATCCTCCGCCTCCTGCCTGGCCATTCCCATCTTTCCCTCCAGCATAGCTCTAGCCTGGAGACCCCTCCTCTTCCCCACTGTCCCTCGTCCAGGCCTGCTCCAGCCGCAGCCCCTCAGAGGAGGGAGCTGTCCATCTCTGGGTCAGCAGAGAGGTGGCCTCACAGTGTACCCCCTCCCTCCCCCCAGCTGGCCTGGTCTGTTTCTGGAGTCTGCACGGTGGCTGATAGTGAAGCGACAGATTGAGGAGGCCCAATCTGTGCTAAGGATCTTGGCTGAGCGGAACCGGCCTCATGGGCAGATGCTGGGCGAGGAGGCCCAGGAGGCCTTGCAGGGTAAGACAGGGGTCCCTCCGGGCAATACCTTGTGTATGCACACTACGGTACCCTCTGTTGTAGTTGTGCTACCTTTTCCCAGGGTTCCCACCACCCATGTGGGAGGACGCTGGGTTCTCAGCTGTTCCTTCTAACAGACAGCTCCTCTCTCTCTCCCAAGACCTGGAGAACACCTGCCCTCTCCCCACAACATCCTCCTTTTCCTTCGCTTCCCTCCTCAACTACCGCAACATCTGGAAAAACCTGCTTATCCTGGGCTTCACCAAGTGAGCCTGGGTGTCTGAGCCACGGGCCAGGCCAGTAGCTGGGATGGGGGCTGGCGGGGGGAGGGGGGACCCTGAGGACTCCTGCAGAGGGCAGCCAGGGCTGTGAAAGGCTGGATTGGGGATTCAACACCGGTCTTTGCCTCCCACCCTGTCTCACAGCTTTATTGCCCATGCCATTCGCCACTGCTACCAGCCTGTGGGAGGAGGAGGAAGCCCGTCCGACTTCTACCTGTGCTCCCTGCTGGCCAGCGGCACAGCGGCCCTGGCCTGCGTCTTCCTGGGGGTCACCGTGGACCGATTTGGCCGCCGGGGCATCCTGCTTCTCTCAATGACCCTCACTGGCATTGCGTCCCTGGTCCTGCTGGGCCTGTGGGATTGTGAGCATCCTCCCTTTCCCACAGTGTGGGCTCAGCAAAGGAACCCCAGCAGAGATGCCTCAGTCTCAGCCACTTGTTTCCAGCACCAGCCTCCCAAGATCAAACCAGACCCTGCCCAGATCTTCCACAGTCCTCTCCCAGGCCGCACAATCCTGTCTGTTTTCTCAACCCATTAGGGAAGGTTCAGACCCACCCAGCTAGGGATCAGAGACCCACCCAATGGCAGAGAATAGGCCAAGCATGATCCCTCCACCTCCACTCACGTGCTTCCTCTTGGTCCTCCAGATCTGAACGAGGCCGCCATCACCACCTTCTCCGTCCTTGGTCTCTTCTCCTCCCAAGCGGCTGGCATCCTCAGCACCCTCCTTGCTGCTGAAGTCATCCCTACCACCGTCCGGTGAGAGCAGGGGTGCTGCCAGGGGATCTTCTTGGCCTCTGGCTGAGGCCAGGGCCTGAGGGATGAAGGAGGGAAGGCCAGCTGCTGGAGAATGGTCGGGGGGAGGCCCACAGCCACAGGCTCAGTGCCTCGTCCATCTCCCTCAGGGGCCGAGGCCTGGGCCTGATCATGGCTCTAGGGGCACTTGGTGGGCTGAGTGGCCCAGCCCAGCGCCTCCACATGGGCCATGGAGCCTTCCTGCAGCATGTGGTGCTGGCGGCCTGTGCCCTCCTCTGCATCCTCAGCATCATGCTTCTGCCGGAGACCAAGCGCAAGCTCCTGCCCGAGGTGCTCCGGGATGGGGAGCTGTGCCGCCGGCCCTCCCTGCTGCGGCAGCCACCCCCTAACCGCTGTGACCACGTCCCGCTGCTTGCCACCCCCAACCCCGCCCTCTGAGTGGCCCCTGAGCACCCTGGCAGGAGGCTAGCCCATACAGGAAGGTGGCACAAGGCCCTGGCAAGGAGAGCGGGAGGACTGAGTGAGGAAGGCAGGGCTGTCTGGAAGGCTCAGGCACCTCAGGCCAGCCAGCAAGGAGCTCAGAGGGCTGCCCTCACCCCCATTTCCTCCCTGCTGCTTTGTGTTCACTTCCTTGGCAAGAGTCAGGGGACAGGGAGAGAACGCCACACTGTACCCACCAGGTCTGGGCTCCATCTTGTGCTCAAAGACATCCTCCCAGACCTCACTCTCTCTCCCTTTATCATCCTGTTTCAATAAAGACATTTGGAATAAATGAGCATACCACAGTCTGGACTTCCCTCCCTTCTTCCGTTGTCCTTCTGACTACCTCCCCGGGGAAGGTTTCTCTCCGTGGAACCCAAACCAGTCACCATCTCCCTCCCTGACCCCTTCCCTGTGCCTGCCCTTTCCTTCTCACCCTCACACCCACCCCCTTGTTAACTCAGACAACTACCACCCCTGACTGATTGCTTGCTATGCTGCTAGGACTGGGCAAGGCACTTTACAAATTTCATTGAATTATTTAATCCTTACAACATGGCAAGGTAGGTTTTTGGATCAATTAAAGGTTTGGTTTTTTTTTTTTTTTTTTGGTTTGCTTTTGCAAGCAATAATAACCAGCTGACTCTAATGAACTTAAACACAAAGGGGACTTACTAGAGGGACTTGGTGGGGCACACTGTGGTGGCAAACTCAGAGAATAGAAGGAAAAGCCGAACTAGTCATAAAAAGCAAGGAACCAGAAAAGACAAGAGCAAGTGACTGGCTAGCCTGAGTATCATGCCACCTGTGCCCCTATTACTGACAACTGGGGAGGGGAAGCAGGACTGGGATTGTGCAGGTAAAAATAATGGATGCCCAGGCAGTTCCTGTTGTGGCTCAGTGGTTAACGAACCCAACTAGTATCCATGAGGATGCAGTTCAATCCCTGGCCTCGCTCAGTGGATTAAGGATCTGGTGTTGCTGTGAGCTGTAGTGTAGGTCGCAGACACAGCTTAAGATTTTGCGTTGCTGTGGCTGTGGTGTAGGCCCATGGCTACAGCTCCAGTTGGACCCCTGGCCTGGGAACCTCCATGTGCTGCTGGTGCAGCCCTAAAAAGACAAAAACAAAAACAAAAACCAAACAATGGATGCCCAGTAGTTGGAGTTGGGGGGGCGCTGTGCTCACAGCATGCAGAAGTTCCTGGGCCAGGGATTGAACCCACGCCATAGTGGTGACAACACGGGATCCTTAACCTGCTAGGCCACCAGAGAACACCATTATTCTTTCACAGGTGACAAAACTGACACTGAGAGACTCAGTAACTTGCCCAAGGTTATAAGGTTGAGTGATGGAACTGGGGTATGATATAATCCTAGAGTCAGACCTCTTCACTGCTGAACACCATGGCTGCCTTCCCAAGTCCTTCCAATCTGTGTGCTATCCTTGGAAGTAAGGAACAAACATCCAGGTCCCCTGGGAGGTGGCAGTAGGAAACTAGGCCTTCCCCTTCAGTGCCAGGGCCTGCCTTTCAGACCAGCCCTGGCCTGGCTTTACTGCTTTGGGCAAATCTCTTAATCTCCAGCTTCCTTCAGTGGTTGCTATGAGGATTAAACAATATGTTGCAAGTTCGTCTCAAATTACCCTACTAGTTTGTAAGCTCCTTGAGGACAAGAACTTTGCCTCACTCAACTTTGAAACACCAAGCCTGACCCATGAGAGACATTTCCAAAAGCTGTATTTGTTAAGTCTTTCGGCAAATGTTTCCTGTACCTGATTTATTGACCAGTACCATCCTGGCTACTTATTTAGAGCATGGGCCATCCTTCAAGGAGCTTAAAATCCATCTCACACTGGGAGTATCAATGAGGAAGAAGAGAGACCAATGGTTTGAAGCATCAAAAAGCTGCCTCCTGGAGTTCCCATTGTGGCTCAGTGGTTAATGAATCCGACTAAGAACCATGAGGTTGCGGATTCAATCCCTTGCTCAGTGGATTAAAGATCCGGTGTTGCCGTGAGCTGTGGTGTAGGTTGCAGACGTGCCTCGGATCCTGAGTTGCTGCGGCTCTGGCGTAAGCTGGTGGCTACATCTCCAATTAGACCCCTAGCCTGGGAACCTCCATATGCTGCTCGGGAGTGGCCCTAGAAAAGGCAAAAAGACAAAAAAAAAAAAAAAAAAAAAAGCTGCCTCCTGGAGTTCCCGTCTTGGCTCAGTGGAAAAGAATCCAGCTAGGAACCATGAGGTTGTGGGTTTGATCTCTGGCCTTGCTCAGTGGGTTAAGGATCTGGCATTGCCATGAGCTGTGGTGTAGGTCCCAGATGTGGCTCAGATCTTGCGATGCTGCGGCTGTGGTGTAGGCTGGCAGCTGTAGCTCTGATTAGACCCCTAGCCTGGGACCCTCCATATGCTACGGGTATGGCCCTAAAAAGCAAAAAAAAGAAAAAAGAAAAAAAGTAAAGAAATGAAAAAGAAAAAAAAAGCTGCCTCCTGAAAGAGGTGAACCTCAGAGAGGCAGGAAGACATCAAGCAAGGGCCCAGGAGACAGGTACATTGCTCTCAACTCCAAGAATATAGGGAGAACAAAGGCCTGGAGGCAGGAAAGGGTGAGGTGGTCCTGGGGAGAGGGAGTCTTCAGAAAACCAAGTCTTGATGCCATCCTCTTCCCACAGAAGGGAGGCCCATTACCCACAGATGCCTGCAGAACCAGTGTTCCTGTCTCCTTCCCCATGCAAGTCCATGTCCAAGGCTCAAAGCTCTATGAGCTAAGCCATACTTCGGGGCTCTCAGTAATAACCACAGTGTTACTGAACGACTCATAAGAACCTTTCTCATTTAATCTTCACAGTCCCCTGAAATAGGTATTACTGGTTTTATCCTAGCTTATTCTTCCTACTGAGGAAATGGAAATGAGAGAAATGGAAGGAACTGCCATGAAGACGCAGAGCCAGGACTCAAACCCAGGCCTTCTGGCTGCGCTTTCTACTCCACCACAGTTCTCGCACAGTTAATCGACATTCTGCATCACACGTTCTGTAGAACAATGTCTATGCAGTTTGAACTGATTCCAACGTTGACTTTTTAGCTCTGAATTGCCAAGGATAACACAAGAGATCATAGTCAGTCTCCAGAGATTCTGTGAGAACCAACAGGATGGTAGATACGCACTTTTTGGAAGAAGCCATGTAAAGCCAAGGAGTTACTGTATGCTAAGGACACTGTCCAAAGCACACTGTGAGGAATGGTGTCAAAGAGGTGCTTCGACGAACACTTTTTTTTTCTTTTTTTTTTGCCATTTCTTGAGCCACTCCCGCATGGCATATGGAGGTTCCCAGGCTAGGGGTAGAATTTGAGCCGTAGCTGCCAGCCTACGCCAGAGCCACAGCAACGCGGGATCCGAGCCGTGTCTGCAACCTACACCACAGCTCATGGCAACGCTAGATCCTTAACCCACTGAGCAAGGCCAGGGATCAAACCTGCAACCTCACGGTTCCTAGTTGGATTCGTTAACCACTGTGCCACAACGGGAACTCCAACGAACACCTTCTTTACACACCACTGGAAAAAGATCCAGGGAAGGAAAACAAAAACACTCACAAAGCTGGAGGAGCTCCTGTAGGAGGGTAGGTCAAATAGCAAGCTTCTCTCTCTTCAACCAAAGACACAAAGGCAAAGAAAATGGGAGATTTCAAGAAGCATCAAGGAAGCAGAGAGGAAGATACAATCCCTCACACCCAAGCCACTAGTGGTCTAGGTGGAAAGGTCCAAGGTGTGTCGCTGCAACTGGCTTCTTGTCAGATGGTCTAAAATTCACCAACATGATCTCACCGGATCCTCCTCAATAACTCCATGAAAAACACTTATTATTTTTTAGGCTTTTACAGATGGAGAGATTGAGGTTTGGAGAGGTAACTTTTGAGGTGACTGGTCATTACCATAGCCAGATCTTGACACCTGAGAGCCTGCAATCTTACTGCATACCAGACAGAAAATAATTCTAAACACCAGAAAAGAATGTTACTTATCCTGAGTTTAGAAGGTACCCCAGGAACTTGGAGACCATTTTCAGATAAACAAGGAAAGGATTTTCCTTGGAGAGGCTGTACTGATGAAACATGAAATGTTTAGGCTGGATTCACAACTAAGGGCCATAATGGATTATTGAGGAGAAAATTAAAAGGACACACAGAGTACATTTCTAACCTTAAAGTTACATGGGAGTTCCCGTTATGGCTCAGCTGAAACTAATCTGACTAGCATCCATGAGGACGCAGGTTTGATCTGTGACCTCACTCAGTGGTGAAGGATCCAGCATTGCCATGAGCTGTGGTGTAGTTGGCAGCTGCAGCTCGGATCTGGTGTTGCTGTAGCTGTGGTGTAGGCCAGCGGCTACACCTCTGATTTGACCCCTAGCCTGGAAACCTCCGTGTGCCATGGATTCGGCCCTAAAAACCAAAAAAAAAAAAAAAGAAAAGAAAAGAAAAGAAAGAAAAAAGTAAATCAAGTGACGCGAAAGCCACTCCCATTCCTCATTCAGTCAACCTACCTGGCTAACATGCAACCAATTTTTGTTGATTGTCTACTATAGTCTGGTGTTGCCTCCAGTCTGGGGCATGGTCCTGACCTGCAAAAGCTCAGAACACTGCAAGACAAATAATTACAATCTCATATGAAAAATGCAGAGAATTGTAAAAAGTTCCACAGCAGCTCTGAGGAGGGCAGCATATACCGTTGGAAGCAGTCAAGGGAAAGCTTCTCAGATATTTACAGGGAAATAGAGGGAAAAGTCTTGAGTTTGCCAGGATAGAAAAGAAGAAACTGCAGAGCTTAGAGACACAACAGAACACGATGTGCATGGAGAAGAGCAAGTGTTTATCTTAAACACGGAATAAAGGACACCTATGAAAACCCAAGAAGAGCAAACATCACACAAAGCAGTGAAAGACTGAACACTTTTCCCTCAAGATCAGGAACAAGACAAGGAGGTCTACACTCACAACTTTTTTTTGTTTTTCTCACCACTTCTATTCAACATTGTACTGGAGGTTCTAGCCAGGGAAATGAGGCAAGAAAATGAAATACAGCCATACCTCAGAGATACTGCAGGATCAGCTCCAAACCACTGCAATAAAGCAAGTTAGACAAATTTTTTGGTTTCCCAGTGTATATAAAATTTATGTTTAGGAGTTCTCACTGTGGCTCAGTGGTAACGAACCCAACTAGTATCTATGAGGACACAGGTTCGATACTTGGCCCCATTCAGTGGATTAAGCCCTGTTCTTGTGTTGCCATGAGCTGTGGTCACCAACACAGCTAGGATCCCACGCTGCTGTGGCTGTGGCATAGTCCACAGCTGTAGCTCCAATTCGACCTCTAGCCTGGGAACTTACATATGCTGCAAGTGTGGCCCTAAAAAGAAAAAAAAAAGTTATGTTTACACTGTGGTGTAGTCTATTAAGTGTGCAATAGCATTGTATCTATAAAAGACAATGCACATACCTTAATTAAAAAATACTTTATTGCTACAGAATGCTAACCAGCATCTGAGCCTTCAGTGAGTCATAATCTTTACACTGGTGGAACGTTTGAGATATTGTGAAAATTATCAAAATGTGACAGAGACACAAAGTGAGCAAATGCTGTTGGAAACTGGTGCCAATAGTCTTCTTCTTCAACACAGGGTTACCACAATTTGTAAAAAAACGCACTATCTACAAAATGCTATAAAGCAAAGCCCAAAACATGAGCTATGTCCGTAAAAAGCACCAAGAATGATAGAGACAGCGTAAAACTTGCTATTTGCAGGTTACATGATCTCGTATATAGAGAATCCTAAGGAATCTGCAAAAAAAACTATTAGAACTAAATAAATTCAGCAAGGTTACTAAACTTACAATTGAACTTGGAGGATACAAAATCAATATACAAAATCAATTGTATTTCTATACAACTAAAATGAACAATCTGAAAATAAAATTAGCAAAACCCAGGAGTTCCCTGGTGGTCTAGTGGTTAAGGCTCACTGCTTTCACTGCTGCAGCCTAAATTCAATCACTGGTCTGGGAACTGAGATCCCATACCAAACTGTTGTACACTGTAGCCAAAATAAAAATGAAATAGCAAACCCCAAATACCTAGGAATAAATTTAATAAAAGAAGTTAACACTTGTACACTGAAAATTATAAAACATTGTTTAAAGAAATTATGAAAGACTTAAAAATATGGAAAGACAAAATGTGTTTATGGACTAGAAGACTTAATATTGTTAAAATGCAATCCTCTAAAAATTGATCTACAGATTCAGCGTAATCCTTGCTAAAATCTTAGCTGTCTTTTTTACAGAAATTGACAAGATGATTCTAAAACCCATATGAAATGTAAAAGACCCAAGAATAGCTAAACGATCTTGGAAAAGAGCAAAACTGGAGGACTCATACTTCCCATTTTCAAATCTTACTACAAAACTCCAGTAATGAACACAGCGTGCTACTGGCATAAAATGGACATACAGATCAACAGAACAAAATTGAGAGTCCAGGAAGAGACTTGTACATTTATGGTCAATTAATTTTCAACATGGGTGCCAGGACCATTCGATGGGGAAATAGCCTTTTAAACAAATGGTGCTGGGACAAATGCATTATTTGCATGCAGAAGAATGAAGCTGGAACTCTATCTCACACCTTATACAAAAATGAATTCCAAATGGATTATAGACTTAAATATAGAGCTAAAACTATAAAAGTCTTAGGAGAAAATATAGGCATAAGTCTTTGCAACTTTAGCGCTTCAACGGACATCGTCAAGAAAGTGAAGGGGAGTTCCCATCGTGGCACAGTGGAAATGAATCCCACTAGGAACCATGAGGTTGCGGGTTTGATCCCTGGCCTTGCTCAGTGGGTTAAGGATCTGGCGTTGCCGTGAGCTGTGGTGTAGGTTGCAGATGAGGTTCGGATCCCGAATTGCTGTGGCTCTGGTGTAGGCCAGCAGCAACAGCTCCAATTAGACCCCTAGCCTGGGAACCTCCATATGTTGCTGGTGCAGCCCTAAAAGGACAAAAAACAATTTTAAAAAAGAGAGAAAGTGAAAAAACCCACAAAATGGGAAAATGTACCTTTGTAAATCACATACCTGATAAAGTCTAGTATTCAGAATATATTAAGAACTCTTACAATTCAATAATAAAGACAAAAAACCCAATTTAAAAAATGAACAAAGGATCTGAACAGAAAATAGGTAAATGGCTAGGCCAGCAAGCACATGAAAAGATACACTCAGGTGAACTGAAAAGGCATGGTCACATGAAAATTTGTGCACAGATGTTTGCTTCAGTACTACTATTAACAGTCAAAAATGGGACATCCCAAGTATCCACCAACTGACCAATGGATAAACAAAATGTGGTATACCTATACCGTTGAACTTGGGAGTTAGTAGTGTTGACCCTCCACGCAGTTCACAATCTGCAAAAACTTTATAGACTGGAGTTTCTGCTGTGGCACAACGGGATCAGCAGTGTGTCTGCAGAGCTAGGACACAGGTTTGATTCCTGGCCTGGCACAGTGGGTTAAAAGATTTGGAGTTGCTGCAGCTGCGGCTTAGATCTGATCCTTGGCCCAGGAACTCCACATGCTGCAGGGCAGCCACAAAAACAAAACAAACAAAAAAAACTTTACAGTCCACCCTCTGTGTCATGGTTCTGCATCTGTGGGTTCAACCAACCATGGACCATGTAGTACTGAAGTACATATTTACTGAAAAAAAAAAAAAAAAAACGTTTAAGTGGGCCCATGCAGTTCAAACCCATATTGCTGAAGGGTCAACTGTATAATGAAATATTACTCAGCCATAAAAAGGAATGAAATATTGATAAATGCTACAAGGGTAAATCCTGAAAACATGCTAAGTGAAAGAAGCCAGACAGAAAAGGACACATGTTATACAATCCCATTTATATTAAATATCCAGAAAAGGCATATCTATAGATACAGAAAATAAACCAGTGGTTTCTAGGGACTAAGACAAAGGAAAAATTGAGAATGTTTGTTAATGGCTACAGGGTTTCTGTTTAGCATGATGAAAATACTCTAAAATTAAATTGTGATAGTTATTAATTCATGTATGTAAATATAAATGTATAGGAGTTCCCATCGTGGCGCAGTGGTTAACGAATCCGACTAGGAACCATGAGGTTGTGGGTTCGGTCCCTGCCCTTGCTCAGTGGGTTAATGATCCGGCGTTGCCGTGAGCTGTGGTGTAGGTTGCAGACGCGGCTCGGATCCCGAGTTGCTGTGGCTCTGGCGTAGGCTGGTGGCTACAGCTCCAATTCAACCCCTAGCCTGGGAACCTCCATATGCCGCGGGAGCGGCCCAAAGAAATAGCAAAAAGACAAAAAAAAAAAAAAAATATATATATATATATATATATATATATATATATATAAATGTATAAATACCTTGGTTACTATAAACCTATCTACTAAATATCAGTAAAACTGTACACCTAAAAGGCAAACTTTATAGTATGTGAATTGTATATACATATAAAAAAATTTCCACATCTTTTTGGCAGGATGCAAGTCAGAAGTATGGCAAGCTGACTTTTCTTTAGCAAATAAAGTTCCTAGTGACTCTTTTTCTATAACAAAGTCTAGCACCTAGAACAGTGCTCAGCACTTGGTAAGTACTCAGTAAATGTCTATTTGTTGAATGAATGATTATCATAGGCATAAAGAAGAGGAAAGAGGCATGAGAAATTAGCAGGGTTGACATTTCATTGTCTTTTTACGGCTGCACCTGCAACATTTGGAAGTTCCCAGGCTAGGGGTTGAATCAGAGCTTAGCCACAGCAACGCCAGATCCGAGCCATGTCTGCAATCTACACCACAGCTCAAAGAGGAAAAAAAGGCGAGGGAAGCTGTTACACAATTGAGAAAACCCAGCTACTGTTTTTTTCTATTGCTGCTCTCAGTTTGGGCAAATGCTGAGAGCACAGGGCTGTCCTCATTCATTTTTTATAACCCATAGTCCCTCTAAAGTTCTCAGATTCAGACTCTCACTCCAGAGAAATCTTAGACAGGCTCCCCCAGTCTCTCCTCCTGAAGGACACTTCCCTCCCACGGAATCCAAATGAGACTGGGCTTACTCCTATCCCTTGGTCAAGAGAAAGCTTATTAGGAATGATTGACATAGGAACCAATTTTCCTCAAAGAAAGCAACCGGTTTTCCATACCACTTCCTCTAACATCACTGAGGATGATAAAGGAAAAATGGAGAGCAGGTCAAGTAGGAAATCTGATTCCTGTAAGGATAGCAATCACCAGGCCCAGGAATAAAGGGACCCTCACCCTCCAAGGTGGATTAACACCTTCTGAGCACCTACTAAATGGAAGGCAGGTGCTGTGAGGCCATACAAAGGCACAATCCATGCCCTCAAGTGGGTAAGACACCGTTGGGGAAACGGATGTAATTATCTCAATTATGAAACCATGAAGTACAAGATAGAGGAAAAATTTGCCCTGAATGCATAGTGATTCACCCTGCCCAGGGAATCAAGAAAGTTTCCCAAAATATTGCAATATTTGGCTGATACACCTTGGCTTCTATCTTATGATTGATAGAGTAGGTGTGAGGTGGACATAGCAGGCTGGAGGAACAACATAAGCAATACATGAAAATAAAGCAAAACTCAACTGGAATGCAGAGTCCCTCAGATGTAGGGCAGGATGTGGCAGGAAAATTCAATTGGGATCAAACTGGGAAAGGTCTTAGCTCCACATTTGGCAGTATAGGGGTCCTTCTGGAAACATGGAGCCAGAGATTACCTGCCAGGACTCCACTACAATGAAGATGGAGAGCTGCTTAAATTACGTAGAATGGAGTATAGACAGAATATTGACAACTGACTGAAGACAGAAAATTAAAAATAAAGGGTTAAAAGAAACCAATTCACCAAGATCCAACAGTTGACAGGGTTTTTTTAGATAGCCACTTAGTGCCCCCTGGTGGACAGGCAAGACTTTCCCAGCATTAAGAGCATCAAGCACTTAGCATATCAACCATTTTCTGCTAAAAATGGTTAACACTGAACACTCTATCCAGTCTCTTGCTAATCAGCCTCTGCAGAAGTTTCCATACTCAGCCTTGAACACACTGTTCTAGCTAAATCTAGTTAAAGACTTCCAAATGCCTAACAAATGACAGGAGGTGGTACAGTAAGTGATCGAATACTAAATTACATGGTTGATACTGACCTGAAAATTCAGAATACAAAGCCACTGGAGAGGTGGGCTAAGGCTCCATGGACCTGGAGAGCCATTTCTTTAACCTAAGATTATCCAAGAGAGCATCTAGGGCAGAGGCAATCATGAACGAAATATCCTAGGAACCCAAGTGGATGGTACAACGGAGATTTAAGTATTTAGGACCTCTGTAAATAATGGAGAATGGATGAAGGCTTGGACGGTGTAGGGTATGATGGAGTATCCAAGGGTTTTAAGACCAATCTAACATTACAAAACGCAATTATCTTCACTAACTCAACTTTAAAAAAATTTTTCTTTTGAGCCCATCTTTGGATAAAGAAAGGCAACTCAGACTCTAATGTAAGAATCTAGTGCTGCTGGTGTAGATAATTCATTTGCCCATTAATTTTTTCAGGAGCACACACACAAAACGTGCTATTACAACACTCTAATCTGGCCATCCTATTACATATTCCCAGGCTCGTTTAATTTATTTCTCAAATGCCAATCAGGGTTACATGCTTTCCAGAAAACCCATCAACCTCAACTAAACACATAATGTTCCTGCTAGTTGTAATTTTAACTCCTACTCTTTAATTTTTAAGTGGGAACTTGCCCTCCACAACACCAGTACTTCCAGAAAGAATTAACAGCCATCTGGGATCTAAGAGAGAACAGGAAGATAGATAAATAATCCATACACCCAAAAGGCCAAACATTTTTTATTTTCAAAAACAACTTTATTCATGACACATATTAAAAAAAAAAAAAAAAAATTCCCACCCCCTGGAAATGAGCTAAAAAAATAAACAAAATCCACCTCCCACCTCCCTGTTCCCACTTCCTCCCATTCCCTCCAAATAAAAGGGAAAAAAAGGCAAAGAAAAACAAAACAAAACAAAAAACTGAAAAACAAAAAATGCCCCAAAACCCCCCAAAACAAGGTAGTGCATTTCCCCAGGGGAAAGGGGAATTTACACTGGAGCCGCTGGGAGCGGAACGGAGATCTTCCGGCTACAGAAACCTGCAAAGAAAGACACTCAAAACAGAAAAAGAAACACAAAAGGAAACAAAATAGATCACCAGGCAATCTGGAGGGGCAGGGAGCCAGAAAAGAGGGGTGGGGTGGGTGGCAGACCTGGCAGGACAGGAGCAGGCAGGAGGGGACTGTGAAAGTTAGGGAGAAGATGGAGGGAAGGTAACAAGCAGAACAGTTTGGTGTCCTTCCAGAGCCCTGGGTGAAAAAACCCCTCCTACCGCCCATTCCCACCTACCCTTGAGCAGCCCCCGAAGGGTGAAGGGGGTCAGGGAAACAGGGGGAGCAGCTTGCGCAGTTGAGACGTGTCCATGGCGAATCCCCAGAGTGAATGAGCAGCCCCCTGCCCCGCTCCCTGGGCCTTCCCCTACTCCCCAAAGCAGGTCCCTCCTCAGCAGTTAGTTATGGGATTCTCCCCCCTTCCACAGTGTATCTTTTTTTTAAAAATATTTTTTTTTTCCATCAAGGTCATCTTCTGTTTTTCTTTTTTTTTTTTTTTTAATTCTTTTTTTTTTCCTTCTTTTCTCTTTTTTTCCTCTCTCTCCTCCTAATACACACTTTTTTTAGTAAGGGGAATACCATGATGTCGCTCTAGCCCGGCCCCTGGAAGAAAGAAGGAGAGTTAGGTGTTAACATGATCACTAAATAGTTCAATACAAGCCCCTCCCCGTGGGCCCTTGCCCCAGTTATTGTGAAGGGAAGTGGGGAAAGAAGTTTTTAATCCCACAATCCCAGAAATAGTGACACACCTGGCAAATGGGAGGGGAAATTAACAGACTACTTCCGCCAAACAGTGGCAAATAAAGAAGTGCATCTGAGACATAGGGGCAAGAAAAAGGACTTGTTTATCCAGTTTTCAGTTCTCCACAGTTCTTAAATTCTAGGCCCTCACCAACAGACCCTCCCTAACTCAGGGAAGCAGACAGGTAAATCTTATGAAAAGCCAAGGTCGTAATACCTAACCTGTCCATTTAAATGCAGAGATGGAAGTAAAGAAAAGCAAGGATATGGGCATCACACTAGACCCAGCAAGAATGTTTAACCTCCTGAAAGTCTGGCTAAAGAGTAAATATTTCAGTACCCTCCCACATGGCTGCTGAGGAGAATCAACTAGCCTCTGGCTTTCTTCCAAGGGAAGTTCAAACTTCAACCCTTCCCTAACTCTGGGAAAAGTAGCAAATGTCCAAGCAGTGCTCTTGCTGCTCTGAGGCCCTATTTCTTCCCGGCCTTCTGTGTAAATACCTTCACTGCCATCAACTCTCAAAGGAAAAAAAAAAAAAAAAGCTGGGGAAAGAAGCATCTCTCAGAACAGGGTGGAGAGATCCAGCCCTTATCACCAATTCCTGCTCCAGAAAAAGATGAGACTGGCCTCCTGGCCTAGCCTGCCAACTACCTTCCTTACCCTGCACAGGCAGGAAACCAAGTCCCTGGAACCAAGGGGAGGGGGTAAAGGAGGGGAGATGAGGAGAGAAGGAAGCATACAGGGTTCACGGGAGGCGGGGGAGAGGAGCAGCCCATCTATCCTGACCTGTAGACACGACCCCGGGGCCTGCTGTTAAAACCACTGTAGAATCGAGAGCGGGAACTGTTGTAGTTGGTGGTCCGGGCACGGTATCGAGCTCGTGGAAAACCCCGGTCTGTTGTGCTGATGCCTGGTCTGTTGGTTCGTTTTGGGATCACCTGAGAGTGAGCGATGTACAACAGAAAGCCTTAGAATTAACCTAAAGAGTTTACATAGATCAGAACAGCAATGAGCATGAGGCTTACCTTGATTTGTCTTCCTCTAAATAGGGACTCATCTAAGGCCAAGGAAGTCCTCACTGACTCTTTGTCTGAGAACTCTATATATGCAAACCTGAAAACAATAATTGTCACTTTATCTACTATAATCTGCTTATCTGAGACTGCAAACAGAAGTCAGAGATCAAATTCAACTTGCAGGCGGGCTTTGAGTACAATGTATTCGTATTTGTCCAAAAAAATGGAAACTTTGGGAATGTGGAAATTCCCAAGCCAGGGATCAAACCTTGCACCAGTTGTGCAGTTCTTTAACCAGCTGTGCCACAAAGGAACTGCCCTCTGAACTTTCAAATAGAAGAGTCTAATCAAAATTTGCAGCTATTCTTGGATTATTTTAAAAGGATACAGAGAACCTGGGTTTCCACATGGTGGAACAAGGTGGAGCCAAGCAGAAGCTGGCCTCCCCCCATTCAGTTCAAGATCCCACCCACATGCAGCCCCCATCTTAGTTGTCTGTTGGATCTCTTAAGGCAATTAGGTGAAATCCTAATACCTATTACCATTAAAAAACAAAGACCACTTATTTTAACATCCATTTAACTTACTGCTCAATATAAAATTATGGTTAAAAAATGTCAATTTACTTCCTCACTTACCCTTTGGGATGGCCACTAAATTTGTCACAGAGTATAGTAACGCGGTTGACTGAACCACAGCCATGAAAGTGTGCTTCCAGCTCTTCTGCTGTTGCACCATAGTCCACCTGTGGGGGGGGTACATCTCACAGATAATGGGCAAACTCCCATTTCAACAAGTACTGGCCAAGCCTTTGGGCTAGGCCACCTATAAACACCAAAGCAATTAACTCTATTTTCTAAGGAACTCTTTTCTTTCCAATCCCATGGCCTCTGCTAATCACCATTAACTTTCACCTCATTCCAACCCTCCCTCTACTCCTTAAATCCACCACCACCTATCCTGGAGATGATTCAAGACTCCCATTAAATAATCCCCCCCACAATAAGAGCTTCCCCAACCTCAATCAAGGTCCTAGTACATACATTGCCAACATAGATAGATCGGGCATCTGCCTCCATCTTCTCCTCAATGGACATGATAACTGGGCCAGCTATGAGGGAAGGAAAAAAAAAAAAAAAAAAAATCAGAAAAAAATCCTTTTTTTACTTAGCCAATATATGCACACCATTACCACAACCGCCACTAGCAAAGACAAAGATTTTGGTCTATTCTAGCCCCTATTCCCACTGCTTAGAACACAATAAAACAGTCTAGCATACAGTAGGTGCTCATTAAATATTTGACAAACGAAAGAAGAGATCAATACATTAAAAGAAAAAAACAAACTAAAAAAAACCACAACAGTACAGGAATTCCCTCCCAACCCCAAATCAAGTCCCTATTGAATAGCTTTGGTTGCAATGATCTGGAAAGTGAACAAAATTAAGTGGGCTGAGATTGGACGTTTCTGGATTAGAGAGGAAGCCCCCTGAAGCTGAGCAGTTCTCTTAAGACTCCTAACTAAAGGGTCTCCAACTGAGAGAACTATTGGACTTGAAGGTCAAATGCCAGCTGGCAACCTTCACAAAGGGCAGAGAAAGACTAAGAACAAAGAGCAACACATTTGTAACAGGAACAAAGGGAGGCACAAGACTACCATCACCAAAACAGACTCGGTCTCACAAAGGTCAGAAACACACAACGGACTACGACCGAGGCACCTGCCCAATAACTGCTCAGACAAGCAGCTCCAAGGTATGGAGCATCCAATCCCATATGAACCGTGCTCCCATAACCCTTCCAATGCGAGAACCTGGGATCCGCGTGTAACCGCCAGTTACTCACCATTGCCTGGTGGTGGACTCATATTCATCTGCTTCTCTACTTCGTTCTGTAGCTCCTTTAGCTTCTCAGCTTCTTCCTCCATCTCCCTGACTCGAGCTTTGATCGCTTCCAGCTCCTACAATGAGTGGGGAGGGTATGGAGAAGAGCTTAAGAGGAACCAACGCAGGGGCTTTGCCCTGCTCTCGATCGGCGCGCGGCCCCAGCCATGCTCTGCCATTTCCCTTGCCCCACGCGAGGGTCATGATAAAAAGAAAATCAAGCTACCTTTTTTAGAACAACACTAGACACCCATTACGTCCGAATCCACCCGGCTGGGCCCCTTCTGGCGGTCGATGCTGCGTCCCCAGCCCGGCCCCAGCCACGTTATTCCCCGCCCACCCCCACCCCCCGCCCGCCTCCCGCTCGCCCGAGCTCTGGGCCTCCCGTGACCCGGCCGGCCGGTCGCCGGCCTGCTCGCTCGCCCTCCTTCCCTCACCGGGTCCTCAATGGCGCCGTCCCCCGGGTCACCCTCGACCAGTCCCGGCTCCTCCTCCTCCTCCTGGCTGCCGGGGGCTCCCGAGCCAGGCCCAGGGCCCGGAGCTCCTGGGGGGGCGCGGGGCCGGGGCGGCTCCTCTTCGGGCTCGGGCTCCGGCTCGGGCTCCAGCAGCAGCTCCTCAGGCTCCAGCTCCTCAGACTCCAAGCCGTTCCCGTAGTCCCCTGCGCCCCCCGGGGCCCCCTCCCCGGCCTCCCCACCGGCCCCGGGCACAAGATGGCGCCGCCGCCCCGGCCCGGAGCCCCGACCGCCCGCAGCCCCCGCTGCTGCTGCCGCCGCCGCCGCCGCCGCCATCGCCGCTCAGACTGGGGCCCGCCGCCCAACGATTGGAGAGCTGCGCCGGCCACGCCGAGGATTCATTAGTCAAGCAGCCTGCCCATCACGGCGAGCTAGGAGTCCATTGGAGAATATTACTTGGCAATCAAATAAGACCCCACCCCTAAGGCGGGGGATTGCCCCAAATTCTCAAATCCCGGTAGGGGAAATCGGTCTGTCAATCAACGCACGTACCACCTCCTCTCAAGCCCTTAGGTAACAATGCCGCCACGCTGTGACGACGTTCTTGCTTCTCCCCCGCCTACGGGCGGATCCGCAAAGTATGGCGCTCCGTGATTGGCCGCTGGCTGAGCGAGTGGAAAGGACCAATCTAGCGATCCCCTCGCCGGAGTGGCCCAGTCTCAAACGCCGACTGGCTCGCGAGATTCGAAGGGCTGACCCCCGTTTTGTGACAGGTGAACTTTGCCCCCAAACGAACTGCTCGGCTTCCAGCGAGGGAAACCCTAGGTCACATGACTAGTCTTTAGGGTGCCGCCATCTTGATACTGTTGGTTGCCAGTATCAAGGTTGAACTTTTGAAAGGCAGAGGTCGGAAACTCTGCGGCGGTTTCTGGAAACCTGTTTCTGGGCACCAGGAATGCCCCAGTAGGTGGGATGTTGCTGGAAATGGAGGGTTCCGAATGGCGCTCTCCAGGAAGGAGCTTACCTTTCCCACTCAGGTTATTGGCACCATTATGCACTAGGTCTCCCCAAACCAGAAAGCAGGGAGGAATTCTCACTCCAGTACCAGTCACAAGTTCTAACCGTGCTGTCTTCCTACATAGGCATACTTTCCAAGCATTCTGCTTATGTCCCAGTTTCAGCCTGTTTTTCTCTTGCTTGGAATGTTTGCTACAACTCCCTAATGTGTCAGCTTCCAGTGTCACCATTTCAATCCACACCACTACCAGACCGAACTGGCTCCCCTTTGCTGGCCAGGTAAAGTCTTAAAATTCCTTGCTGAGGCCTTAAGAGACCTCAGGACCAGACTACTTGGTGTTATTTCCACAATCTTCATTCCAGCGGGTGTATCTGCACCCAGGTCTGTGCCTCTACATGCAGTCAGTCCTTTTTCAAGCAGACAGCTACAAACCCCGTCTTCACCTCCCCTGCGGAAGCCTTCCACTAGCCTCCCGTCTTCTCCCTTGACAAGCGGTCCTTCCTCCGCTGTGCGTTTGAGTGTTCTGTGCTGCCTTTCCTAACTAGAGTTTGCAAGAGCTTGGAGACGAGATTGGACTCTAAATTTGCACCTCCACCATGGGGGCAACATGCCTAGAACATAGTTTTCAATGGTTGACCACAGGATGCATGGGCTGAGGATCTGGGTGCCACCCTTCATCTTCAACGCTTTCCCAGCCCCCAGCCCCTCCTATAGACCCTAGAGGAATTCCACCGCACTGCTGCACTCTTGAGATACCACTGAGACCTAGCCCTGGAAGGCAGGATTGCTACAGTTTAGGGGTGATGCTACTCATTTATTAAAAAGGAAGGAACGGCGGTGCTAAGTTTGCAAGAGGGATATTTATAGCCAGACCAAGCTACCGGTTTCAGAGCCAGATTCACATGAGCTCAACCAAATAGTTAAACAACCTGGACAGGATGTGCATGGCTGGGGTAGGGGGATTTGGATGAGAAGAGATTCCTATTAGCAAACCAAAGTCAAAAGTTTCCCAGTATACCCCATTCTTCCCCACACCCTCATTTTATCACACAAATTCTTACCTCAGGAATAGGGGAACTTGGAGCAGAGTCACAGTTGCTTAAAATTTCACTGAAAATTACTTCATCAGCCATCTCAGCTTCAGTGGTCTGGGAGAACTTAGTTGAACACCGAAGATAAGCTCTAAACAATTGTGAGTTTGCTGGAAGAAAAATCTTCTCTACTGATTTTAAGCAAACCAAGTCTTAGGTGTTTATTGGTACCTAATTACCTTTTTTTTTTTCTTTTTTGGCCACCCTGAGGCATATGGAGTTCCTAGGCCAAGTATCAGATCTGAGCCCCGGTTTGCAGCAACACCGGACCCTGGGCCAGGATCTGAGGACCCATTGTGCCAGGCCAGGGACCCAGCAGGGGTCCTGGCTCTGCAGAGTTGCTGCCAACCCTATTGTACTACAGTGGGAGCGCCTATTGGCACCTAATTTAAACTAAGAAAGCCAATTAAGGGAAATGTGATTTTTTAAAATAATGCCCTTGAACCTCGATTTTGTTGAGCACTTGATTTTGTTAACAGACACCAATCCTAGACTCCTTGTTATATTCTTATTGAATTCTCACATGAAGTAAGAGTCTAAAAACCATAACCTTTTTTAGAGATGAGGAATGAAGTAACTTGCCCAAGTCAAGGAACTAATTAGAAATGAGTAGAGAATTCAAAGCCAGCTTTCAAAGCTCAGATCAAAATTACTATAAGGTCTGTTTTAATACACAAAGATTATAGTTCGCAAGTGTTGAAATTGAGAAGACTAAATTCCAGCAATAGACAAATGTTCAGGCAAACTATAATTATACCCAAAAATTATTATGCACCTGTTTTTAAAAAAAAGTTTACACACAACGTGTGATAAACTTGCAAAAATAATTTTCGGTAGGTCAGAGAATGTAAAATTGTATTTAAGTATTATTAAAATTATGTATATCTGATTTTAAAAAAAAACCAATTTGGGTTTTGGGGCAAAAACAAAACAAAAAAAGTATGATCTTTTCTTTGGCAATATATAACAAAAGCTTTTAAAATGTTGAGATTCTGGGAGTTCCCTGGTGGCCTAGTGGTTAAGGATTCAGCATTGTCACTGTGGTGGTTCAGGTTTGATCCCTGGCCCATGAATTTCCACATCCTGTGAGGGTGGCAACAAAAAAAAAGAAAAAAAGAAAAAAATAATCTGAAAACTAGACAAACATTTGAAAATAAAGATGTTTGTCAAAGTGAAAAAGTGTCCCAAGTGGGCCTTTTAAGGAAAATTATTGTACATAATATATGTCACTTTATATAATGATTATGCCTTAAAAACACTTAAAAATTTTTTAAAATTTTTAAAAATTTTTAAAAATTTTTTAAAAATATATTTTTTCTTTTTATCACCAAACCTGTGGCATATGAAAGTTCCTGGACTAGGGATTGAATCGGAGCTACTGCTGCCAGCCTATGCCACAGCTTGCAGCAATGCCAGGTCCTTGACCCACTGGGCAAGGCCAGGGATCGAACCTGCATCCTCGCGGAGACTGTGTCTGGTTCTTAACCCACTGAGGCATAATGGGAAAGCCGAATTTTTTTTTTTTGGCCACACTCATGGCATTCGGAAGTTCCCGGACCAGGGATCAAACCCAGGCCACTTCAGTGACAATGCCTGATCCTTAATAAGCTGAGCCACACAAAAACTCCTGCCTTCAAACTGTTTTTAATGACCAGGAAGAATGCTAGCAATGCAATGGTAAGCAGAAGTGAAGTATACAAAACTGTATTTACAGTATGATCATAAAATATAAACACAGACAACAGATGGGGAAAATAATATACCAACATGTTAATAGTGGTTCTCTCTGGGTAGTAGGATTAGGATTGATCTTCTTTATAATTTTCTATGTTCTATGATTTTTTTTCACAATATCATATACTATTTTTATTCGTGATTAATTTGTTTTTTTGGCCACAGGTATGTGAAGTTCCAGGGCCTGGGAATGTACCCATGCCACAGATGCAACCTGAGCTATACCAGTGACAATGTCAGATCCTTAACCCACTGTGCCACAAAGGAACTCCCTCCATATTATTTTTATTTAAAATTAAAAAAAAAAAAGCACTACAGGAGTTCTCCTGTGGCACAGTAGGTTAACGATTCAGTGATGTCACTGCTGTGGCATGGGTTCAATCCCTGGCCCAGGAGCTTCCACATACTGCAAGCATGTTCAAAAAATAAAAAGAACAAATAATACTTTAGGAGTTCTTAGCATGGTGCATTGGGTTAAGAATCCAACTGCAGTGGCTTGGGTCACTGCTGTGGCCCAGATTCCATCCCTGGCCCAGGAATTTCCATATGCCACAGGCATGGCCATAAAACTTAAAAAAAAAAAAAAAAAAGGCAAAAGAATATTCCAACTTCCAAACTTACTCTAATAAGTATGATTACTTTTACAAACACATTTAAAAAGATATGTGAATGGGGATCTGTAAGCTATTTCCCTATTAAGACTATAAACTGTAAAAGGCAGGGATACCTTCTTAATTATATTTGTGTTGCCATTACCTATCACTGTGTGCTCAGTAAATGTTAACTGAATGGATGATCTTCTGTAATAATCTTATATAATCTCATGCCTGTTACTGATGCATAAAGAACATCAAAGACAAGTTTTCCTCTGAGAATGAATTTTTTAAAAATTGGTATGTAATGATATAATATTCACCTATTATATTTTTCCTTCAGTAATAACCTATCACTGGAGTTTTTTGGAAAAACTGAAATTCAGTGATGTCGTGCCCTAGAAGAAGGAAAAATGTGATAACAAAAGTGACTGCTCAGTAGAGCTAAGGAGAATTAAATCAATAAAAATGGATGAGGGCATGTCCAGTTCTGTCCAGAAGGGAAAAGGTTTCTTTTCTTTTCCCTTTTTTTTTTCTGTCTTTTTAGGGCCACAGCTGCAGTATATGGAGGTTCCCAGGCTAGAGATCCAATCAGAGCTGTTGCGGCCGGCCTACGCCAGAGCCACAGCAACGCCAGATCCAAGCCACGCCTGCGACCTATACCACAGCTCATGGCAAGGCCGGATCCTTAACCCACTTGAGTGAGGCCAGGGATTGAACCTACGTCCTCATGGATACTAGTCAAATTTGTTTCTGCTGAGCCACAACGGGAACTCCAGGAAAAGTTTTCTCATTAAATAACATAAATACTTTGCTTCCTGGTAGTTTTACCTGTTTGCTTTTTTAATGAGCTACTAGAAAATGTAAAACTACATGTATGGCTTGCATTATATTTCTCCTGGACAGTGTCAATACAGAACCTTGGAGTCATGATTACTTACTTACCTCTATTTTGGAGTCAACTAATTTTCTAATGCAGAGTCTGGCCCGGCCCACCTTCACTCCCTAGGTCCAACTTTGCACAGAAGTGAGGTGGCCATTTAAATGAGAAGGAGCCTCTGTTGGACTACTTAATTTCCATTCTGCTTGGTTCACTTTTAGAACACTTTGTACCTGAAAAATTTGTTTTAATATACTGTACCAGAATCCTTATCAAGAATCAGGAAATACTAATAGCAGAAAGAATAAAATCACCCATAAAATCCACCACCCAGAGATAATCACTAATATTTTGGCTTATACCCTTCCTCAAACTTTCAACACACAAATATGTATAAAGTGTGTGTGTGTATACATATTTTTTATCAAAATGGGATCATACTGTATGTATTCTAATCTATTTTCTTTTTTGCCTAATAAAACATTTTTCTATATGAATAAAAATATTTTTCCAACTTCATTTTTTTATAACTTCACTCAGAAGTTACCTTAAAAGTGAGGCCTTCCCTGATCACTCTATTTTTTTTTTTTTTTTTGTCTTTTGTCTTTTTGTTGTTGTTGTTGCTATTTCTTGGGCCGCTCCCGAGGCATATGGAGGTTCCAAGGCTAGGGGTTGAATCGGAGCTGTAGCCACCGGCCTACGCCAGAGCCACAGCAACTTGGGATCCGAGCCGCGTCTGCAACCTACACCACAGCTCACGGCAACGCCGGATCGTTAACCCACTGAGCATAGGGCAGGGATCGAACCCGCAACCTCATGGTTCCTAGTTGGACTCGTTAACCACTGCGCCACGACAGGAACTCCTGATCACTCTATTTAACGCTGAAACCTAATACACACATTCCCAATCCTGCCCTAGTGAATTATTTTTCTCCGTAGCATTGTCACCTAATGTGAAATGTTATGTTAATGAATGTTGTGAAATTTATTTATTTGTGTAGGTAGGTAGTTAGCTTTTGTTTGTCTCCATTATTAGAATATAAGTAACATGAGGGCAGAAATTTGTGCCTATTTGTTCACTTCTCTATCTCAGTGCCTAGAATTGTGCTTGGCACACAGATGCTCGAATGTTTGCTCAATGAATGAATGATTGAGTGGACAAAGAGCTATATAGCATTTGATTATATTATGGTTTTTTGGAGTTTTTGGTTTTTTTTTTTTGCTTCTTAGGGCCATACCCAAGGCATGTGGAGGTTCCCAGGCTAGGGGTCTAATCAGAGCTACAGCTGCCGGCCTACACCACAGCCACAGCAACACGGGATCTGAACCATGTCTGCAACCTACACCACAGCTCACGGCAACGCCAGATAACAACTGATCAAGGCCTGGGATCAAACCTGCAATCTCATGGTTACTAGTTGGATTCATTTCTGCTGTGCCACAATAGGAACTCCCTTTTTGGTTGATTTTTTTTTCAAACCCTCGCCACAACCGTAACCAGAGCCACAGCCAGATCCTTAACTTGCTGAGCCAGAAGGGGACTCCTGAGTTTTAAAATATTATCAATTTTTTTTTTCTTTTTGCCATTTCTTGGGCCGCTCTCGCGGCATATGGAGGTTCCCAGGCTAGGGGTCCATTTGGAGGTGTAGCCACCAGCCTACCCCAGAGCCACATCAACTCGGGATCTGAGCCATGTCTGCGACCTACACCACAGCTCATGGCAACACCGGATCCCTAACCCACTGAGCAAAGCCAGGGATTAAACCTGCAACCTCATGGTTCCTAGTTGGATTCGTTAACCACTGTGCCACGATGGGAACTCCTAATTTTTTTATATCTCATCTGTATCCACAAAAGCAGTTTTTAAAGTTGTCAAGGGATACTCTCAACTAAAAGCACAGAATATCTATAATACATCCACTTGCTAGAAAGTATAACTAAATATTGCCCAATTTTGATCAAATGTGTCATCTGAATTATGCTAGAAATGTGCACATTTTATTAAATTTTGCAAAGAACTAAAAAAAAGTGTCTTTCCAGTTTCCAGTGTTATCTGGAAAAATAACATTCAAAGAGAACTGTCTGAAGGGTAAACAATCCATGTGTCCATTTAGATAGACTGAAATTTAGCCCTATTTTAAGCTATGCCATCATAGAACATACTTGGGCTAAATTGTGATGCGCCTCATACTAAATCCTGATTTGATGTTTCTACAAGAAACAGTAGTGTAAAACTCAACATCATATTTGCTGTCAGGTGTTGCAGAGGGTTGTGTCCACTATATTCCTCAGTATCTTCTCAGAAGAGCCACAAAACTCTTTGCTCATCTCTTTTTGGCTTTGTCCAAGGCATGTGGAATACCTCAGGCCAGGGATTGAACCCATACCACAGAGGCAACAGTGCTGGATCCTTAACCTGCTGTGCCATCAGGAATTTCCCTCTTTGCCCATCTTGAAGAACTGATAGGCTTTTATAAATCCTAAGAGGGATGTGAAACTAATTGTGTTTTCCAATTTGCTTTAGATGCTAAGAAGCTCAGAATTGAATTCATAGCCTACATTTAGTATTTGGGAATAATGCTTATAGAATGCTTTTCTATATTAATTTTCCTTTTGCTGTCATTTTCTTGTAATATTTCAATTTTCCTTTACCCTTACTTTAAAAATCTACATTTTCCTATTGTTTTGTCTTGTGTATTATAGTAAGATGTTGCAGACGATTTTTTTTTTTTTTTGTCTTTTTAGGGCCACATCTCTGGCATATGGAAGTTCCCAGGTTAGGGGTCTATCTGGAGCTGCAGCTGCCAGCCTATAACACAGCCACAGCAATGCAGGATCCAAGCCACATCTGCAACCTACACCACAGCTCAAGGCAATGCCAGATCCTTAACCCACTGAGCAAGGCCAGGGATCGAACTCGCATCCTCATGGATCCTAGTCAGGTTCGTTAACCGCTGAGCCATGACGGGAACTCCGCAAATGTTTTTTGGAACCAGGCAAACTGTAAACCAAACTGCACTAGTGATAAATGCACTATCTATGATAGCCTGATAATATTAACTATTAAGAGCATATAATTCCGAGTTCCCATCATGGCTCAGCAGAAACGAATCCAACTAGTAACCATGAGGATGTGGGTTCGATCCCTGGCCTTGCTTAGGGGGTTAAGGATCCAGTGTTGCTGTGAGCTGTGGTGTAGGTCACAGACATGGCTCAGATCTGGTGTTGCTGTGGCTGTGGCGGAGGCCAGCAATTCCCATTCGACCCCTTGCCTGGGAACTTCCATATGCCAGAGGTGTGGCCCTAAAAAAAAGCAAAAAAAAAAAGAGTATCTAATTCCCTTTTCCCTAAAGCCATGTTCACCAAGCCACTCTCTGATTGTAATATGGCTTGTCCCATAGATTTTTCTATATAGAGAGAATAGAAATGCAACACTAGATTCCTCTAAGCAGTCTATTTCTCACTACAATTTAACGCATAAACCCAATACCATTTTATTGCATTGGATTATAGAAAGACCAGAAATTCTTAAAATTAAGATCACCACTCCTGTCAGACATCACTTTGATACAGTCCTAGACTAGAAGTACAGGGCGATGGGCTGAATAGTTTCTATAGATCCCATTCAATTTGGCAGTTTGCGTTAAAATGGCTGAAACCAGGAGTTCTTTGGTGCAGTGGGTTAAGGATCTGGCATTGTCACTGCAGTGGCTCAAGTCACTGCTGTGGCACAGGTTCAATCCCTGGCCCTCAAACCTCTGCATGCCTGTGGGCACCATCAAAAAAAAGTAGCTGAAAACAAATGTCTCAAGGGACCAGGAAAATAAGCAGGAGTTTCATTTTTGTCAGACTTATTTTACCTCTGAAGTAGGCAGCAGGATATTGAGGATAAAATGCTTATTATATCATATACTTCTGATTAGAAGCTGAACCACAACTGGAGCCTTGATTACCATCACAAAGATTTTTGGTAGGTTTTCTTTGTTTTGGTTTGGTTTTTGTTGTGGCCATCCCAAAGTACCACATACACGCATCTCAAGGCTTGAGTTGGCACAGATGGATTCTTGGCTTCAGACATTTGTCTGGGGTAGGGAAACAAACCACTCTGATTTTCTTTTCTTTTCTTTTAGTTTTTACCTCAATGCTTTACCAAATCCTTATTAATCTAATTCTTGGCCTTAACAAAGTCATGATGAAATGATTAGATCAAGAAATGTCCTGACCCCAGCCTATATAGTATAGAAGTCACAAACCCTGCTCAGTTCTTCTCATTAAACTTCTGGGCTTTATTTATTTATTTTTAATACGACCATTACATATTACACAAAAATAAAAGTCAAATGAACTTGGTATTTATAAATTATTAAATAAAAATACAGGAATATATATTTATATTTATAGAGCTTTTTCTTTTCTTCTAAACTAACCAAATCTGTTCTCCCGCCGCTTTATGATTTAAAAAAGTAAAATAGTGTATGCCCTAGAATAAGTGGGGAGTGGGATTAATAAGTGCAGGACCTAGTTGCCCTACTTCTGCTCCTTCCTTGGCCTAAATAAAGTCCCTATTTGTCCCTTTGGGTTCTGGAGAGCAAGAAACACCCTCTCCACCTATTTAATCTCTGAAAAATGGCAATAAGATTTATTTCCCTTACTTTTTAAAAAGTGAAATTGATTTAAAAATTGGGAGCCATACTCAGCCTTTGTGGCCAAGAGCTAATCCCAAGGAACTATATGGCTCTAGAAGAGAGTCGCTAGTTTTCCCTGACAAAGAGTCTCTGGGGTTTCCACTGCCCATCAAGCTAAGAAGGGCAGGACAGATCAAAACTGCCCACTGTGGTCCCATCCAAGCTATGCTTCTGGGAATCCAGACCAAGCCCTTCACCCTCTCAGAAAACAGCCTCTTCCATCCAGGTGTGAAGGCCTCAGAGCAGGGCTTTCCAATAACCTGACCACGGTCCCTGTACCCCTGTTTGCGGAAGGCTCCCAAGAGAGCTGTCAGGGCCGGGTGTCCTGTGGTAAAGAGGAGGGGAAGAGTCTGCCCCAAACCTGGGGCAGCACAGGCTCCAATTTGGAGCTGATGGTCTAGTCAGTGGCTTTCCAACTTTTTTTTTCAGCAGCAAACCCCTTAATGCAAATAAAATCTTACCCTGAACCCCGATATATAAGACAGCTATAGGGGAGTTGTTCTGTTTGAGAGCAAATGGCCTAGGTCAGCGCCTCCCCCCTCCTATTCATCTCCCCCAAGGACTCCTGAGGCAACCCCTAGGAAATTTCAGGGCTCTGCCAAGCAGTTGGAAAACCACTGGCCTAGTTTGTCCTGAGCAAGTCAGAGACCCCCCCCACCCCAACTGCCTGCCACAGACCGGCTCTGAGTGCCTGGTACCAGCATACCCACGACAGACCAAGTGGCTATGCAGTCCACCACGTCCCCTATAAATACCATTTAAAAGTGCAGCCCTCTCTCAAAAGCAAAGGTCTGAGCTAAACACCTGAGGCCAATTTTGGTCCCACATTCTAGTGAGTACAACTATGTTGCCACATTCTGGGACCAAGTGAAAATCTCCAAGAGTCAACCATGGTCTAGCTAAGCTGGTCAGTGCTCAGGATCAAGGGCAGGGTTCTTGAGCACTGCGTCAGAAGAAGTCAGCATTGAAGAGCAGCAATTTTAGCACCTTGGAAAGTGCAGCGGTGAGGTCTGGCTCAGGGCATGCAGCTGGAGTGAAATCATGTCTTTCTCGAAAGTAAAAGCCGTCATCCGAATCTGTTCTAGAGGACTGTGAGCTCTAAAGTTAACATCCTCAGACTCTGAGGTGCAAACAAGTAACACCCATGCAAACAGCATGGCTTCCAAGAAAACACCAGTGCTTCTAGATCATGGGAGGTACTCTGGAATCCAGACACCTGGCCCTTGATAAAGCAGCACCAAAGCCCACCACATGGAATAGGCCAGTCACAGAGTGCATGTCACCCTCACACCCACAGTTCAGAGCTGGAATGTTTCTCTGAAAGCATCAACAGTCTCACCGAGACGCAGTGCAGGACCCAGACTGTATTCCAGATCTGACTTAGGTCCACACACTCAAAAAGAAAATTAGTTAGAGCCCCAATTTAGAGTTTAAGTGTGGATACAGAAGGTCCCAGAGATAGGGAACACTTTAGGCACCAGTGTGCCCCAAGGGGAGAGGAGGGCAACAGGCAGCTCCAGCTCCCGAAGCCTCCACCCACCGTGGGCTCCGCAGCCCTGCCTTTCTGTCAGAGCCCAGGAGGCAGCAGCAAGTGCACAATGCACAAGGAAGGGGGATAATGAAGGAACAAGGCCAGCTACAGAACCGCTCTTCTCTCCAAAGCCCTGCTGACAACCTTTTGCAGAAAAGTAGCCAAAGCCCTCATTCTGGGTACAGTGTTTCTCCCTCAGCCTTGAGGCAGCAGGATAAGGGGGTGGGGGTGGGGGGGAGGGACAGAGAGCTGCACACCTTGTTCTTGCCACCGCAAGAGGGAATGTTTTCTCCTAGAGGAGTCCCACCACCACCAGATTAGACAAGCAGCCCAGCATGCACACGAGCACGCGTGCACATGCACACTTGTGTCCCCAGTGCCCACGGTCACAGCCCTCTCCCTATCCCCTGAAAACCTCAAGCTCCCATGCCAAAGGGATGTGCCCTCAGTGTTTTCCCCAAATCTCGCTCATTCAGTGGAAATCGCCAACCCCTTAAGCAAGTCCACCTGCCTCGGGGCTGCCTCGGGGCTGCAAATCAAGCTCCAGGTAGTTTTCTGTACCTACACCTATAGGCATGATCCCTCCCACCTCCCCCTGACCCTGGAATGACTCCATCTCCTGGCCCCCAGACTTTCCAAATACATTCCACAATGTCTCCAGCTCACTCTCTCAACCGCCTGCCTGGCATGCTCCGCTCCCTCACACGCTACCCTGCCCCTTCCCATCCCCGTTCCATGCCCCTCCATACCCCCCGCTTCTTCCAAGGGCATTCCTCTGCTCTGTTCCTGCTCTCCTGTCCCCCAGCCACACCTAGCCCCACCTGGCCCTGGACTTTCTCACTTGCTAGCAAAAAAGGCCCCTACAGTTACCAGGGCCCCCAGTGCCACGGCCCCCGTCAGCACTGTCCTCACTGAGGCCCAGTTCCCCTCCCGCAGACGCCGCGCCTCCTCCAGGGCCCCGTCCCCGTATAGAGCTGTGAACTCCGCCTGTGGGAGAGAAGGGAAGTAGGAGAGAAAGAAGGAGAAAGGGATATCAGGAGAGGAAAGAGTGGAGAAAAGAGGAGAGGAAGAGTTCCAGTTCCATCCACTGCAAGCACTACCCCACCCCTAGCTCCTCTCCAGCCAAAGCTCTACTGGCTGCCAGCCCCTCTGATCCCCCATGAGCGCCTGGCTCATTTGTCCTTCTCTACCTCAAGCTAATCCCATCCTTTCCCTGGCCAAAAACTCTGCTCAGAACGGGCCTCCTTTGCCAAGGCTCGCCTGACCACCACCCATCCCTGATCCCTGACCCCCCTCCCCCCATGCCATACACTCAGGTATAAAAGGTTCCTGACAGTTGGATGCCTTTTCCCTGCAGGCACTACCTGGCTACTGGGTATTCTGTACTCTGCTTTGGACCCTGAGCCCACCCAGTGATGACTGCATGGCAGCCCTGGAGGGCAGAGTCCAATGATGCCCAGACAAGGGCATTCCATTCCACCCAAATAGGGAGACTCAGACCTCACATCTCATTCTCAGCACAGCTGCCCCCAGCTCCAGCCAGAGCCCCCATCTTCTCCCTGGAGACCAGCTTTTTGGAGGGATGTGCAGAACAGCAATTGAGAAGCTTCTTACCCAGCCCCCACTGCTGTGGATCCAGTCGGCCAGCCGTGTCTCCAGGTAGGTCACCATCCACTCCTGCACTTGTCCCACGAGTGGCTCCATCTCCTTATTGACACTCTCAGCACACAGTGCAGCTCCGAAGACAAAGAAGGCCACAAGGCGGCCCCAGTTGGGGCCTCCTTGGAAGAGTTCATCAGAGACCTGGGTGAAGCGCTGCTGGGCCGAGCCCGGGGTCACATGCAACTGAGCTGCCAAATCTGAGAAGGTGCGCCGGAAGCGGGTCTCGAACTCATCTCCAGCTGCCCGCATGGCTTGGTGCAGCGGGTCAGCTGCTGGGCCCTCCCCGGGGCCAGCTCCACAGACATAACCCTTCTGCCTCAGCTTATAGCCCACAAAGTCTGCCACTAGAGCCCGTGTGTCTGGGGCTGAGGCCGGGGTCGCCATCCGGGCGGCTGTCAGAGTCAAACACAAAAGACACTGGCATGATTATAGGGTCAGAGACTCAGAAGGGGGCATTTCAGGTTTGGCCAGCCCAGTGAGACAGGGAGAGAGCGGGGAGGAAATCTCAGAGACCACTGGCCTGGGAGAGGTAAGAACAAGGAAATTAAGCCATGGTGAGGGGTCAGGGCATGAGGGCCTGGCCCTTAAAACTCATAATATGCCAAATTAAAGGTAAAACAAGTAAATTTCATTATTAAAATACTTTTTTAGATTCTTTCCATAAGAAGACAACAGCAGGGCTGTGACATCCCTACAAGCCCCCTCTCCACGGTATACACCTTTTTGGCTAGAGGAAGGGGCTTAGGGCCTCCCCAGAGGCCTGATGTGAAGATGCTGACAGAGGCACAAGATGGGGGAGGAGACAGGGCTGAAGGGAAAGAAGGAGAAGCCAAGGGTTGCCCAGGACAGAGAAGGAAGGGGACACTCACCCAGCCTGGATGGCAGCTCTTAGGACCCAGCGCTGGTGGCAAGGAGCCCCCAGCTGGGGCCTTTCATCCTCTTGCCCAGCGTGGAGCCCTGGGAAGGGGAGGGGGAGATCAGAGCTAGATGGGAAAGACCAGGGATCAGGGTCCGGGCTGAGAAGGGCTGGGGTTGCAGCTCCCGGGACAAGGGCCCTGCCCCCAACGCTCTACCAGCTGTGTGGCCGAATCCATGTTTAATGACTGTCCTCCCGGGAAACCCAGGGCCAAGGGCTTCCTGCCGACACCATCTCTACTCCTGGCTCCCCCCGAGTGCAGCCCAAAGGCCCAGCTCCTCCCTCACCCCCACCCTCAGCCAGTCTGCAACCCCGCCTGCCTGCCAGGTTAAGGATCTCACGGGTCAGGCCGCTGCCGGGATCCGGGCCGTTTCCTGGTGCAGGAGCTAGGAGGGAGGGAGAGAGGGAGGAAGGGAGGGAAGGAAGGAGGGAGGAGAAAGGGGGGGGCGGGAGGGAGGGCCCGGCGCCGGGTGATGATGGGGCCCAGAGATGCGTCCAGAGAGAGGGGCGGGGCTGGGACGCAGGCTTGGGAAAGGCCACCACTCAGGAAGAAAGCGGGTGGCTGGAGACTGAGAAGCACAGGCCAGGAGGGCATTGAGGGCCCGGGCAGGGCTCCTGAGCCTGGAGGCTACTCAGAGAAGCCGACAGGGCCTCAAGAAACCTCAGAGCAAATTCAGCATTTCCAGGTCTCTGATGTTCCATGCACTTGTTGAACTTCTCCAGCCCTGAAGCAGCGGGCCAGAAAAGAGGATCAGCTCCCATTCCAATGGGAACTAACTGCCTGCCAGGTGTCTCACCCTGTGGGCCTGGCAGATGTGATACAGATACCAAACACCTCACTTCCTCTTTTCTCCAGGAACTTTAACCCAGTTGTCTCTTTGTGCGTTGGGGCTTTAGCCAGGCACCAAGGAGCCAGGTCTTGGATCGCAGGCAGTTTCTGCAGGTAACTTTTCTTCATTTTCTCTCTCTCTCTCTCTCTCTCTTTTTTTTTTTTTTTTTTTTGTAATCAGATCTTCTGTTTAATTCTTTCTACTCAGCACATGAACTTGTTTTCTTTCTTTTTTGGGGGGAGGGGTGTGTGTGCTGTGCCCCTGGCACGTGGAAGTTCCTGGGGCCCGGGATTGAACCTGCACCACATCAGCACCCCAAGCCATTGCAGTGACAGTGCTGGACCCTTAACCCACTGCAACCACAAAAGAACGCCACATGAATATGTTCTCTCTATGAAAAAGTCAGACAGTATAGAAATACGGAGAAAAAAATACAAGTCCTCAATCTTCCTCCCTCTGCCTTTTCCACAATTCCCATTCCCTTCCTGGAGGCTGCCAGTGTCAAAACTGATATTTGTCCTTTCAGGTTACGTGTAAATATATATATGCACCTATATGAATGTCTATTATTTAAATATGGCAGTATGTTGGAGTTCCCGTCGTGGCTCAGTGGTTAACGAATCCGACTAGGAACCACGAGGTTGCGGGTTCAGTCCCTGGCCTTGCTCAGTGGGTTGGGGATCCGCCGTTGCCGTGGGCCGTGGTGAAGGTTGCAGACGCGGCCCAGATCTGGTGTTGCTGTGGTTCTGGTGTAGGCCAGCAGCTACAGCTCTGATTGGATCCCTAGCCTGGGAACCTCCACATGCCATGGGAGCTGCCCCAGAAACGGCAAAAAGACAAAAAAAAATTTTTTAAATAAAAAAATTAAAAAAATAAATATGGCAATATGTTTAGACGGGGTGCAAGCCATCTGACCATCACTGATCCACATGAGGGCACACTCAGGTGTTCTGACTGGAGCCCACCAACTCTTAACTGGCACTTCCTTCAACTCCATCTGGAGGACTCTCTAACCAAAGGCCCAGAAAAAGTAACCTAATTCTCCGTTCCTGCTGGTTCCCTTTATTTCTATCCCAGTCCAAGCCTTGGTATTCCCATCTGCCCCTACGGTAACTAGAGAAGAAAGATCTTTTCTTTTTTTCTTTCTTTTTTTTTTTTTTTTTTTTGTCTTTTTTCCATTTCTTGGGCCGCTCCCACGGCATGTGGAGGGTCCCAGGCTAGGGGTCCAATCAGAGCTGTAGCTGCTGGCCTACACCAGAACCACAGCAACACCAGATCTGAGCCGCGTCTGCAACCTTCACCACGGCCCACGGCAACGGCGGATCCCCAACCCACTGAGCAAGGCCAGGGACTGAACCCGCAACCTCGTGGTTCCTAGTCGGATTCGTTAACCACTGAGCCACTATGGGAACTCCAGAAAGATCTTTTCTGTAACAATAGTTAACAACTGACACATTTTGAAGGCCTATTAGGCACTAAGTGCTTTCTTTACATGCATACTTTATCCTGATACCAATCCCTATGTTGTTTTACTCTCATTCTATGGATGAAGAAAGTGAGGCTTGGCTTGGCAAGGTCAAGTAATTTGCCCAAAGCCACATACTGAGAAGATGGGCCTCAACCTAATTCTGATTTGAAAGTTTGTCTTAACTTTAACATTGTATTGCTTCAGAGTCCCTCTTTGCTTCAGGTAATCAATGTTGTTATCAAGTCATTTACAAGGCCAAACTCAGTTCTCCGCCATTTATTTATAAGCTCAGTGACAGCAGGCACTGAATTTTATTCACTTATAGGTTCTCATAGCCTAATAGACCCTCAAAATGTTGATTGAATGAATCAGTCAATATCTCTGGTTAGTTATTGAGCAGGCCCAGTCAGACATTTGATCACTGCAGTAGCTGTTTAAGAAACAAAGACTGCTGGACCAGAGTTCCTGTTGTGGTTCATCGGGTTAAGAACCTGATTAGCATCTATGAAGATGTGGGTTTGTTTGATCCTTGCCCTTTCTCAGTGGGTTAAGGATCTGGTGTTACCTTGAGCTGCAGCATTTACAGATGCAGCTCGGATCTGGTGTTGCTGTGGCTGTGGTGTAGGCTGGCAGCTGCAGCTCTGATTCGATCCCTAACCTAGGAACTTCCATATGCAGCAGGTGTGGCCCTAAAAAAAAAAAAAAAGACTGCTGGACCAACAAATTATACCAGGTCCAAAGCTGTGTACCTTAAGGATCTTTTCAAAACAATAACAACAGAGCAAAGAAATGGCAGTTCAAACTGTAGACAAGGCAACAGAGAACTTTTCCTAAAAACGTCAGGCTGTACAGGCTGACAATGAACCTTACCTATTTATGTGAATTGCATATTTTAGCAGAGCAAGGAAGACAGTTTTAAATTGCTTGGCTGTAATACAAATTAGTATAACATTATTTTACACCCTAAAATATGAAAAGAATGTCTGTGGATTATATGCATATGTGTAAAATAAGAAAATAAAACTCAATCACTTTAAAAATGAGTCCTGGCTAAGTAGCATTGTTATGGTTAATACTGGAATTAAAATGCAAGCAGGGGAGTTCCCGTCGTGGCGCAGTGGTTAACGAATCCGACTAGGAACCATGAGGTTGCGGGTTCGGTCCCTGCCCTTGCTCAGTGGGTTAACGATCCGGCGTTGCCGCGAGCTGTGGTGTAGGTTGCAGACGCGGCTCGGATCCTGTGTTGCTGTGGCTCTGGCGTAGGCCGGTGGCTACAGCTCCAATTCAACCCCTAGCCTGGGAACCTCCATATGCCACGGGAGCGGCCCAAGAAATAGCAACAACAACAACAACAAAAGACAAAAAGACAAAAGACAAAAAAAAAAAAAAAAAATGCAAGCAGGAATGAATAGTACAATAATGAGATCTTGTATGTCTTACTGTTTATTTCCAACTTAGTCACCTGTGATTTTACAGTTAAAGTCTCTTGCTGCTTTTTCTTTTTCTTTTTCTTTTTTTGGCTGCACCATGCATGCATAAGTTCCGAAGTCATAGATCAAACCTATGCTACAGCAGTGACCCAAGCCACAGCAGTGACAACGCTGGATCCTTAACTGGGGAAGTCCCAATGCTTTAAATTTAGATTCTATTTTTTCTCTTAAGATTCCCCATTTCAGGAGTTCCGGTTGTGGCTCAGAGGTAACGAACCCAGCTAGTATCCATGAGGACATGGGTTCAATCCCTGGCCTCGCTCAGTGGGTTAAGGATCCAGCATTGCCATGAGCTGTGGTGTAGGTTGCAGACATGGCTCGAATCTGGTGTGGCTGTGGCTGTGGCTGTGGCCGGCAGCAGCTACAGCTCTGATTGGACCCCTAGCCTGGGAAACCCTAGCCTATGCCACAGGTGCAGACATTTAAAAAAAAAAAAAAAAATCCCCATTTCAATGCTCTAAGAATGTTAAATATTACCATGAATTTTTTTTTTTTTTTTCTTTTTAGGGCTGCATCTGAGGCATATGAAAGTTCCCAGGCTAGGGACAGATCAGAGCTGCAGCTGCTGGCCTTCGCCATAGCCACAGCAATGCCAGGTCCGAGCCACATCCAGGACCTACACCTCAGCTAGTAGCAACACTGGATCCTTAACCCACTAAGCAAAGCCAGGGATCAAACCTGCATCCTTATAGGCACTATGTTGGATTCTTAACCCCCTGAGCCACAACCAGAACTCCTACCATGAAATTTTTTAATCTACTTATAATTAAGTGAATAAAAGATAAACTCTAGAGCCAGATGGCTGAGGTTCTAATTTCAGCTCCTCGAAAATTTTTTTTTAGGAGTTCCCGTTGTGGCGCAGTGGTTAACGAATCCGACTAGGAACCATGAGGTTGTGGGTTCGATCCCTGGCCTTGCTCAGTGGGTTAAGGATCCGGTGTTGCCGTGAGCTGTGGTGTAGGTTGCAGATGCGGCTCAGATCCCAAGTTGCTGTGGCTCTGGCGTAGGCCGGTGGCTACAGCTCCGATTGGACCCCTAGCCTGGGAACCTCCATATGCTGCAGAAGCGGCCCTAGAAAAGGCAAAAAGACAAAAAAAAAAAAAAATTTTTTTTTAAAGCAAATGCTAGAGCCTTATTTATTTATTTATTTTTGTCTTTTGTCCTTTTTAGGGCCACACACACGGCACATGGAGGTTCCCAGGCTAGGGGTCTAATTGGAGCTATAGCCACCAGCCTACGACAGAGCCACAGCAACACAGGATCCGAGCTGCGTCTGTGACCTACACCACAGCTCATGGCAATGCCAGATCCTTAACCCACTGAGCAAGGTCAGGGATTGAACCTGCAACCTCATGGTTCCTAGTTGTATTCGTTTCTTCTGTGCTACCACGGGAACTCCAGCTCCTCAAATGTTAACTTGTGTGACCCTGGGCAAGACTCCTATCTCCTCTCTCCCTCAATTTTCTCATCCATAAAATAGCATAATAATACTCCCTACTCTTATGATGGCTCTATTATATGAGTTGGTATTTGTAAAACAACTGTACCTAGTACATTGTGTTATATAAGATCAGCAGGGAAGTTGGGGGGGGAACTAAAGAAAACTTTTTTTTTCACTAAAATAGAAAAAAATGGAGCAGCTTTGTGCCCTTCTTGGAGCTCCTACTTGAACTGAAACCCCACAGCCTCAACTCCAAGAGAGATACATGATGATTCATTCAGTTATTTGAGCGCCTACTGCTTGGCCTACTGACCAAGAATCACACACAGCCTCTTCCTCAAAAGGTTTACAGTCAGGTTAGAAATCAGAATTCTAATCCACTTTTTTTCCTTTTTTAGGGCCACACCCACGGCAAATGGAGGTTCCCAGGCTAGGGTTCAAATCAGAGCTACGACCGCCAGCCTACACCACAGCCACAGCAAAGCCAGATCCCAGCCGCATCTGCAGCCTACACCGCAGCTCACGGCAATGCTGGATCCTTAACCCACTGAGCGAGGCCAGGGATTGAACCTGCATCCATCCTCATGGATCCTAGTCAGATTCCTTAACCGCTGAGCCAAGACAGGAACTCTTCTAATCCACTTTTTTACAGATGAGAAAACAGGTCCAGAGACATCGTGCCTTGCTCAAGGTCACACAGCTAGACAGCACCAGAGGTGAGACCTGGAGCTACATCTTGACACAACTCTCAGCTCAGAACTCTTTCCAATGGGCCGCTCATCATTTTGAGGGCCACATTGCAACCTCTATTTGAATTTGCACCCAGCTCCGCCACTCTCCTCCCAAACCTAGAGCCTTAGGCCTTAGGAAAGAAAACGCTGAGCCCTGAAGAGAAAGTTACAGGCCAAGGGTTCTGAACCTCCCCTAAAGGAAAAGTAAAGATTACGCTCTACTCCCGGTGTTAACTCTTACCATTACAGAAAGGCTGTGGCCAGTGAAAAAAAAAAAAAAAAGGAAGTGGGGGGGGGAGGCAGAGTGGTCTCACTCTGGACCTTAAGGGTGGAGTCCCCGCCTCCTGGTGCAGCAGCAGCAAAGATAGATGGGGAGCCACCTGTCAGAGGGCAGTGGGCGGGAGCCGGGGCCGCAACGGCCGCAGGACCGGAGGGCAAGCGCGACTGAGCGCACGCTCAGAGGAGCCAGCTCGCAGAAGGTGATGGTCTAAGACCCTGGAAGCTGAAGGCCAGTGGGAGGGAAAGATTGTCACGGAGGTGAGACAGAGCTGCGAGAGGTGGAGGATTCTGGAGGTGACAGCAAGGAGAGTAAGAAACTGCGCAGGGCGGCCGAAGCTTCTGCGGAGACTCCAGGCGGGCAGCGCTGCAGGAGGGCCCCGCCGGGGCGGGGGGTGCCATGTCTCGCGAGCGGCCCCCCCGCACCGACATCCCCCGCAACCTGAGCTTCATCGCTGCGCTGACAGAGCGCGCCTACTACCGCAGCCAGCGGCCCAGCCTCGAGGAGGAGCCGGAGGAGGAGCCAGGCGAGCGCGGGACGCGCCTTGGGGCCCGATCCCGCGCTCACGCTCCAAGTCGCGGGCGCCGGGCCCGCTCGGCGCCCGCCGCAGGCGGCGCGACCAGAGCGCCCCGCAGCCGCAGCCCCGACACCCGCAAGAGAGTGCGTTTCGCCGACGCCCTGGGGCTGGAGCTGGCCGCTGTGCGCCGCTTCTGCCCGGGAGAGCTGCCTCGGGTGCCCCGCCACGTGCAGGTCCAGCTGCAGAGGGACGCCCTCCGCCACTTCGCGCCGTGCCAGCCCCGCGCCAGAGGCCTCCAGGTAGGCGGCACAGGCACGCCCCTTCCACCGGACCTACCCCACCTGGCCTTGGTGGGCGTGTGGGAGTGCAATTTTTCTAAGAGCGGCCAACTCCACCCCTAACCCTGGGCTGGCTCTTGCTTGTCCCTTTTGGGTGACCAGTGGCTAGTGACTCTGGGTCACTCTCCCAGCAGGGACCCCTTCTGACCTCCCCAATGCCGGGGTGGGCTTCGGATTGGTCTGGTGCCTCGCCCTGACCCCGCCCCCTGTTTCTCCCCTCCCCCCGCTCGGGCTTCCTCCTCTCCCTCCTCCTTTCTCCACAGGAGGCGCGCGCCGCCCTGGAGCCGGCCAGCGAGCCCGGCTTCGTCGCCCGCTTGCAGGCGCAGCGCATCTGCCTGGAACGCGCCGAGGCGGGCCCGCTGGGCGTGGCCGGGAGCGCGCGCGTGCTGGACCTGGCCTACGAGAAGCGCGTGAGCGTGCGCTGGAGCGCCGACGGCTGGCGGAGCCAACGCGAGGCGCCCGCCGCCTACGCCGGCCCGGCTCCGCCCCCGCCGCGCGCTGACCGCTTTGCCTTCCGCCTTCCCGCTCCACCCATTGGCGGCGCCCTGCTTTTCGCCTTGCGCTACCGCGTGACGGGCCACGAGTTCTGGGACAACAACGGTGGCCGCGACTATGCTCTACGTGGGCCGGAGCACCCGGGCAGTGGCGGAACCCCGGAGCTCCAGGGCTGGATCCACTTTATCTGAGATGCCTACGGCCAACCACGGAAAAAACCCAAGGCACCCAGGGGCTAGGGGAGCCCGAAGATTTGGCGGGGAGGAATGGGAGAGACCGAGATTGGCGGGGAGCTGCCCTAAGAGAGACAAGTCGGGGAGGATGAAGAGGATGGGAGGAACCAAAGGGGTGTGGGGAGTGGGTGAAATCAACGAAAGTCGAAAGTCGGGAGATTGGGGTGGATGCGAGTGGAAGTAACCCAAGGCGTAGGAGAAAGGAGATGGAAAAGGTGCTGGAAGATTAGGGGAAAAAAGCAAAGGGAAGATGGTGACTTTATCTTCTGTGAGGGGGCACTGGAAGAAAGTAAGTAGGTTTGTCAGTCCTAGGCAGAGGTTGAGGGTACCTCTTTGGGATTGAGGAAGTATTTGGTGTAAACTAGGAGCCCACGACAGTTGAAATCATTTACACTCCTGGCTCATTCCTCCTCTTACAGGCCTTTGCCACTGCAGGTCCCCCAGCCCTGCCCTTCCTAGCTTTAACTCAGCTGTAATTGCCTTGCTTAAGTCCCAGGAACTTGGCCATTGCTTCTCAGTCCCTGGCATTATGACAGGATTCCCCTGTCACCCCTGCCAGTCCCTGGCTTCATTCTCCACTGACTGGCTGAGGAGAGTTGGCAGGTAGCAATTAACACCTCCTTCCTCCAGCCTCCAGACAACCCTGGGGATGAAAATGAAAGCAAAACCAACTCTAGGCCTGTCCTTGTAGCCAAGTAATGTGATGCCTAAAAGGTTGGTAGACTCAGGCTTCCAGAAAAATGCCAGCCTTACTTTTCTGGGTGCCTTCTAATGACCTCTAAGCACTTTATGGACTGTATCTGTCAAGGGAATGGTGAGTCATGGGATTCTTTGTGCCTCAGGAAGAAAGGAAGTTATTGACTAGCTGGATAAATTTGGGCAAGTTCCTTCACCTCTCTGGGCCCCAGTTTCCTCTTTGAGAACCTGGATTTGGATTAGGCCCCTTCTTGCTCTAACATTTTATGATCTGTGAGGGGCAGAGTGTGGATTAGAAGCCATGTTCTCCAGCCTACAGTTGGAGTGCTACAGTTCAGAACACACAAGCACTCTGAGCATCTGCTTGGGGCTGATGATGGGTCCTCCAGTTTTTGACACATGTTCCAGACCTCAGGAAGCATTCAATAACCAGCCTGTAGCCTCGGGGCATTCCAGGGCTTCTCAAACCCCTGCTCATCTCTGCCCCTTGCCTGTTGCTCTTGCCTCCATAGACTTAAACCTGGGTGCTTTGAGACAGTTTTGGGGAGGTGCCTCTCTTGGGGAAAACAATGCTTGAGAGCGCCAAAGATGAAAGGAAACATGTTGGGGGCTTTCTTGAGGATAAAGGATTATGGGTATAAGAAATGGGAAATAGTTCAAATCAAGAATCAGAGCAACTTGGAGTTCCCATTGTGGCTCAGCGGTAATGAACCCAACTAGTATCTATGAGGATTTGGGTTTGAGCCCTGGCCTCGCTCAGTGGGTTAAGGATCTGGCATCACAGTGAGGTGTCATGTAGGTCACAGATGAGGCTTTGATCCCGCTTTGTGGTGGCTGTGGCGTAGGCTGGCAGCTGCAGCTCCAATTCCACCCCTGCCCAGAAACTTCCATATCCCCTGAACAGAATCAGAGCAACTTGAAAATTAAATGGTACCAGAAGGTGACAGTCTGCTCCGTACACTGAGCAAGTGAAACGGGAAAGGCGGACTTTCCTACCCATTCACATTCATGCTTTATGTCACTCCTAGTTTTTCCCTCTCACCCTATTTCTAAGCTCTTTCCTTGTCCCCCTTTCATTTTTCTTTTAGCATATAGGGTATTTACCATCATTTTCTCTATTTCCATCTGTTTCCCTTTCATCCTTGTTGATCTCTGCTATTCCTTCTCCCTCCAGAAGGGGTGGAGAACCTACTTCCTTTTCTCCAAGACCGTGGTTGATCCACCTTCCTTCCTCAGGCTCCTCCTTGACAGTCTTCTAGAAAGAAGAAGGAAAAGAAGTAGTTCCTGATGCTGCAGATGAACAAGGAGCTCCCAGGTAACTAGCTACCCACACCCCTTTCTGTCTGTTACAGATTTCTCAAAAATATCTGGATTCCCCTTTTATCATTCAGTGAGAGAGGGTCCGGGCACATTTGCCCATACATGCATTCAGAGTAGAGTATGGAACTTGTTACTGTGCCTCTCCTCTCCAAAGCCTTAATCCTTTGAAGAAAGATGGCTGGAAAAGAGAAATCCCATCATTCCTCAAATGCCCATTTAAACATCATCCTTTTCTGGTGAAGAAAACAAAGAATTTCATGCATCTCGTGGATCACCTCCAGGTCAGAGTTCCAGCAGAGGGAAGAGAGTGTACTGGACACCACCAAGCAATGCACCTTTTAGTCACCAATGAAGAGCCCAAGGGAGGATAATGGAGCGGGAGACTGGGCCAAGGCTCGGTGTATAATAATCTCTTGCTTAATGTGTGTGCATTACTGTTATGTTGTATTAGCAATTGCAACAGCTCATATTTTCTTACTTATCCACTAAAATCTGGTGTCTTGCATGCATTATAATCCTCAAAAAACCCTATGATTTGAGTATTATTATTCCTGTTTTAGAAAAAAACAGTAACTTGTTCCAGATCACACAGCTAGTAAATGGCAGAGCTAGGATTGTGAACCTAGGTAATCTCCAGAGATGCAGGTTCAATCCCTGGCTTCGCTCAGTAGTTAAGGATCTGGCATTGCTGCAGGCTGCACTGCATAGGTCAAGAATGTGGCTTGGATCTGGCATTGCTGTGGCTGAGCGTAGGCTGGCAGCTGCAGCTCTAATTCAACCCCTCGCCCAGGAATTCCATATGCCGCAGTTGTGGCCCTAAAAAGAAGACCCCCAAAAAAACCCCAAAATCTTGCCATTAAAATAAATAAATAAAACAGGATGTTCTCCTGTGGTGCCACAGGTTAAAGGATCCCACATTGCCCAATCTGTGGCATAAATCGCAACTGTGGCGCAGGTTCAATTCCTGACCCTGGAGCTTCCACATACTGCAGGTGCAGCCAAAACAAAAACAAAAAACCCTTGCCATATATCATCTCTTATTAGGAAAGACCAGTTTCCAATTGTGCTCTGATGTCCCATCCTCCCAGTCTCCCCCACTGGCTTGGAGAAGGCAAAGCACTAAAGGTCCCAAGCTTCATCTGCTCCTTCCAGGGGCTTGCTGTTGTCTCCTGTGCCAGTGTCCCAGCTCTGCAGAATCAGCAAGGAACCACTGCACCTGCCTGCTGGAGAACTTGCGAACCCATTTGAACTCCGGCCTCTCCACTCTCCATACTTTGGAATTCTCGCCTGGCCTTAGCCAGTCTTCTATGCTTGGTGTGCTGTGCACCTTCCCATCACCCCTATTAGCCTTGAACAGGCCAATTCCCTCAAGTTTCCACTCGAGGGGTCCACTAGGACAATTGCTGGATGGTCTGTGCTTGAGCAGATACATGAAAACAAGTTCTGGGCAGAGAACCAAGGAGAATCCATTGTTGCTAAACTTTTTCTCTAGGAAGTACCATGGCTCACTCATACCCCTATTCTCAGCTTTAAAGAGCCAAGACATGAATCTTCCGGTTCTTCCCAAAGAGAGCTGCCCTAGGGCCTAGGGGTAAGCTGCTAGTCTAATCTGACTTCGGAAACACTAGGAATTTGGCAGAATCTTTAGAGATATGTCATGTGTGGTGGGGACTTTCCTCTAAAGACTGATGACTAGGAATAGGAACAATTTTGGGTATAACCTGTCTGCCATGGACTGGGAAGTGCCATAAGAGAAACCCTTACCATGGTCAGGAGCTTGGGTCCTTGAAGAAACACAGCAAAAACACTCCTTCCCTGTCTTCTCATCCAGACCTCAGATGTCTTCCTACACATTCCTTCTGTTCCTTTGTTTTCCTTTATGAATATAGCTTATCATTTCATAATAAGCCCTAAATCAACTTTCTAACCTAATCCTGCGTTCCCTTGCTCCTAACTCCTGTTTCTCTGGAGCACCACTGGATCCTTACAATCTGTAGGTTAGAGCATCCAGAGACCTGGAAAGGCTTCTCTTTAGAGATCATTGGGTGCAGATAAGGACACAAGTTCAGAGATGAGCAGGGACCCTGGAAGGGTCAGAGGATTTGTTAGCGCCACTCCAGATGGGACTTAGACCTGGGCCTCTTGACCACATCCTATTCCCAGGCTACAAAACAGGCCACTCTCCACATGGTCAGACCCAGGATTTTTCATGGCAAGGGATAATGTCAGAGATGTTTCATTTTTTCCTAACTCCCATTCCCTTCTCCATCCAGGCAGAAAGAGAGACAAAGGGGGCTGGTATGTCCCCAGCCTTGGCACTTTCAGTGATACTGCTGAAGAACAGTGAAGTTGCTAAAATAATCCATTTAATAGCTAACTTCAAGGGGAAATGAAAGTTGCTGTGTGAATCCCCCAAAACCACTGTTCCCATCAGGTTCTCCCAGAACCTCCTCTGACCCTTCACAGTGCAGCCCTGTTCACTGGGCTCCAGACTCACTGGTATTGTGCCTCATTTTGGCCTCCTCATGCAAGTGACCTCCCTCCTGGATAAAAGACCTCATATTTGAAATAAAGTTGAAATATGAAAAGAAAGTATATCATGAGATATTGAGAAGTATTGTTTGGGGCTAAGGGTGGCAAGAGATGCAGAGGCAAGATTCCTTCCCCACCCTCCATTATTTTGTCATTTCTTTTCTTAAAAAGCCTATTCCCAGGAGTTCCCATTGTGGCTCAGCATAAACAACCCAGCTAGTATCCATGAGATGCAGGTTCAATCCCTGTCCTCACTCAATGGGTTAAGGATCTAGTGTTGCTTAGAACTGCAGTCGCAGATGCAGCTTGGATCCCACATTACTGGCTGTGGTGTAGGCCGGCAGCTGCAGCTCCGATTTAACCCCCAGCCTGGGAACTTCCATATGCTGCAGGTGCGGCCCTAAGAAGAAAAAGACAAAAAAAATCCTATTCCCTTCCCTGTCTGCTAGAGTCATCTGGCTATGTGAAAGCTGGGCAGGGAGTTCCCATTGTAGCACAGTGGAAACAAATCCGACTAGTATCCATTGAGGATGCAGGTTCAATCCCTGGCCTTGCTCAGTGGGTTGGGGCTCCAGCATTGCCGTGAGCTGTGGTGCAGGTCGCACATACATCTTGAATCCTGTGTGGCTGTGGCTTTGGTCAGCAGCTGCAGCCTTGATTCAACCCCTAGCCTGGCGATTTCCATATGCTTCAGGTGCGTCCCTAAAAAGAAAAAAAAACAAAAACAAAAAAAGGTTGGGTGGGAATAAGACGTGGAGACACTCCTATAGTAGTATCACACCACCATTTTGGGTAGTGATAGAAAAAGTTACCAGGGCCCAGTGCTTAGGTCCCCTGCACACAGCACCACCTGCTGGTGCAGTTAAAGGGAAAAGGGAACAGCTCAGGTAAAAGCCTCGTGTTTCTCCCTTGGTGGGGTATTCTTTTTTTTTCCCGGTCTTTTGTCCTTTTAGGGCCGCACCTGCGGCATATGGAGGTTCCCAGGCTAGGGGTATAATCGGAGCTATAGCTGCCAGCCTACGCCAGAGCCACAGCAATGCCAGATCCAAGCCATGTCTGCGACCTACACCACAGCTCACGGCAATGCCGGATCCTTAACCTGCTGAGCGAGGCCAGGGATTGAACCCGCAACCTCATGGTTCCTAGTCCGATTTGTTAACCACTGAGCCACGACAGGAACTCCATGGTGGGGTGTTCTTAAGGGGGCCATCCAAATTACATTCTGCTCCATAGGCACTGGAGAGAAGAGTGCCTTTTTCTCCATCAAGGGCAACCCCAAAACAAAGGATGAGAAATACTGGCAGGAAAAGCAAGGACCTCTGTCTAATCCAAAATAAAGTGACAAGAAATATATTAAGGGAAGCATCCTTGAAAAACATCAAGTACTAACTCCCATGTCACCTGAATGATGAAAGAGTCCAATTGCCCACAAAGTAATGAGACAATGTTCCTTATAGGGACGCCCTAGCCCAAGAATAATCAGATGCCTCGTCATGACATCATAATGGCCAAGTTGTGATGTCACTGCCGAGCACCCAGTCCTTAGTATGCATTGTAATTGAAACCAGATATGCTGAAGGGTAGAGCCAGCATGAGGTGCAGACACCCAAGGAGAGGTAAGTGGGGTTCCTTCAATGGCTTATTGCCTAAGGTTGCTCTGTGGCTGTCTTTCCTGACTTGTCAAACAAACATCTTAGTTTGGTGGTAGGTTTGTCTGAAATCTTTCTTCTGCAAACTCCTTTATTGCAGCTTTTGCTGTCCCAAATCCTCAATACATGCAATTCTGATTAGCTAGCCCTTTCACTGGTATTTCTTAGGACAGAGTATAGAACATTGGAGGAAAGTTTCCCTAAATGGGGCAGAAACTCACTACATCTGTTTGGTTAGTCCCAGGGATAGATATAAGTTTTTAACTGCCTGAAGCATATAGCTTTCAGAGTCTTTTTCAAGAAAAATAAATACATAAGGCACAAAAGTGATTGCATTTCAGAATGAGAGACGATATAAACAAATTACAATTTTAAAAAGCTGACAGGGAGTTCTCTGGTGGTCCAGTGGTTAGGACTTGGCACTTTCACCACCACCACCCAGGTTCAATCCCTGGGTCTGGGAACTGAGATCCCATGTCAAGCTGCTGCATGCCATGGGCAAAACAACAAATAAACCCAACCAATATCACAAAATCAAGAAAAATAAATTTTTTAAATTACCTACATGCAAACCTATATGGTTTTTTTTACTACAACTTTGTTTTTGGCTGCATAGTCTTTGATAATCTTTTTATATGATGATTATATACAATTTTTCCATAAAAAGGTAATTCTTTCTTCCCTATGATCACTTTAAAAAATTCAGAGTTCCCGTCGTGGCGCAGTGGTTAACGAATCCGACTAGGAACCATGAGGTTGCGGGTTCGATCCCTGCCCTTGCTCAGTGGGTTAATGATCCGGCGTTGCCATGAGCTGTGGTGTAGGTCGCAGACGCGGCTCGGATCCTGCGTTGCTGTGGCTCTGGCGTAGGCTGGCGGCTACAGGTCCGAATAGACCCCTAGCCTGGGAATCTCCATATGCTGCAGGAGCAGCCCAAGAAATGGCAAAAAAAAAAAAAAAAAGACAAAAAGACAAAAAAATTAAAATTAAAATAAATAAATAAATAATTCTTGGAGTTCCTGCTGTCGGGCAGTGGGTTGTGAATCTGACTGCCGCGGATTGGGTCGCTGCAGAGTTGTGAATTTGATCCCCTGCACGGTGGGATTAAGGTTCCCACGGTGCTACAGCTATGGCATAGGTAAGAACTGTGGCTCGGATTTGATCCCTGGCCTGGGAACTTCCATATGCCAAGGTGTGTTCTTGATAATTTTTCACCTTCACACCTTGTAAGTAATGAGGTCACAATTTTTTTTGGCTGCACCTGTAGCATGTGGATGTTTGATCCTCCTGGGCCGAGGATCAAACCTGAGCCTCAGCAGCAACCCAAGCCTCTGCAGAGACAATACCAGATCCTTAACCCACTGACCCACGGCAGAAACTCCACAATTGTTTTTGGCCTTGCTCACAGCATGTGGAAGTTCCCAGGTCAGGGACTGAACCCAAGCCACATCAGTACAAGCTGCTGCAGTGACAATGCTGGATTCTTAACCTGCTGTGGCACAAGGGAACTCCAAAATGTCACTGTTTAAAATTTTTTTGTTGTTGTTGAACTTGGAAAAACACTACCAACACTCTCCCTCTCTCTCCCTCTCTTTTTTGTCTTTTTAGAGCTGTGCCCGTGGCATATGGAAGTTCCCAGGCTAGGGGAGTTGAATCAGAGCTGCAGCTGCTGGCCTACACCACAGCAACACCAGATCTGAGCTGCGTCTGTGACCTACACCACAGCTCACAGCAACACCAGATCCTTAACCCAGTGAGTGAGGCCAGGGACTGAACCTGCATCCTCATGGATATAAGTCAGTTTCATTACTGCTGAGCCACAACAGGAACGCCCCCAGATTTCTTTAATATGTGTGGTGTAAGATTTTGGTGCATTTTCAAATTTGCAATAATGAATGTCATAAACTCTGAATTGCTGACATTAGGAGTATTGCTGAAAGCTGTATGTACTAGTTTGTTAGAGCTGCCATAACAAAATACCACAGAGTGGGTGGCTTAAACAGTGGAAATTCTCTCACAGATTTGAGGCTAGAACACTGAGATCTGGGTCAGCAGGGTTGATTTCATTCCAAGGTTCCTCTCTTTTGGCTTGTAAACTGCCATCTTCTCCCTAAGTCTTCACATGGTCTTTCCTACCTGCATATCTGCATCCAAATTTCTTATTATAAGGACAGCAGTCATTGAATTAGGACTCACCCTTAAAGACCTCATTTTATTTTTTATTTATTTATTTTTTTTGTCTATTTGCTATTTCTTGGGCCACTCCTGCGGCATATGGAGGTTCCCAGGCTAGGGGTCCAATCGGAGCCATAGCCACCGGCCTACACAAGAGCCACAGCAACTCAGGATCCGAGCCGCGTCTGCAACCTACACCACAGCTCACGGCAACGCCGGATCGTTAACCCACTGAGCAAGGGCAGGGACCAAACCGGCAACCTCATGGTTCCTAGTCGGATTCGTTAACCACTGCGCCACGACGGGAACTCCTAAAGACCTCATTTTAATTACCTTATAGACCTTATCTCTAAATACAGTTACATTCCAAGGTACTGGGAGTTACAACTTTAACATAAGAATTTCAAGGGGACACAGTTCAGCCCATAACACTACACTTAATATTTAACTATTCACAGAAGTAACTGCAAACCACAGATGCATACCTCCTAAACCCAAACTAAATACATCCCCAACTCAACACTGTTAGTCAATCCCAAAATGCCCATGGCTTCTCCACTGCCACTGTATAAAAGGAGAAGTATGATGGAGGGGAAGTCAGAAAGGAAAGAGACATCAATATTGACCAACTGCGGTTTAAATTATTTTTTCTCAAATTCTACAAAAACCTATGACTATATTAACACATTATTAGGACTCTTTCAGTGCTTTGGAAGAGTGCAAGGGAGAGGCCTTAAGTTCCTCTAGCTTTCTCAGCTATTGGGTAAATTATGTGTTTGATCAGCCCTGCAAATCTTACTGAACCCTGCAAATGGGAGAGGGTGTTTTCACCAAAGGTTGAGGATGACCTGGTAAATCCAAATTCTGCAGCCCTAGTCCTTAGAAGAGCTGGGAAGATTATTGTCTTGCAAAAGGTGGGACCCTCCCTTCTCTGATAATGTCAGTCTGGACCGCTTCCTCTCTTCCCCTCCCCCATCCCAATCTACTCCATCTTCTAAAGTGTTAGGATGAAACCCACACAAAAGAGGGAGGCTTTAGCCTGCTCTCCAGAACTGCCAGAGGTCTTTCTTCTCCTTTCCTTGGATTCTTCTCCTAAATCTGTCTTCAGTTCTGTTCCCTACTCCTAACTTGGGAATGAGTATCCTTCTGAGACAAGAAAGGTGGCTGAGTTGTCTACCCTTCGTAATTCGCAGCCCATGATCAGTGATGTCCAGAGTGACTGATTGAAACCTTCAGGGGCAACCACTAAATTCTTATAGTGCTTGCCCGGCTTTCCAGACAAACAAGCTCATTGTTTGGATTATAAGAGAATGAACTGACAATTGCGAGCAGCCACTGCCTGAAATATTTCACTTTTCCCTTCTTTCGTTACATACAAACCATTGGGATATTGTAATAAGTCATGATTTAAGAGAAGATCTGTATATGCCACAGCCCTGGCTTAATCCTAAGAGATTAAAAGTTTCTAATTCTAAAACTGAGAATATTGTTTCTGTTGCTTACTCCTATGATGTTTTTGTGGGATACTAGCTTAAAGGACACAGCTTTTAGGAGCTGAGACTGTTACTAAATGTGCTGAGGGAGAGAGGAGAGGAATGGGCAAACGCAAGGCACACAAAAGAAAATAGGGTTCTGAGCTGAAGCACAGATATATTTCTGATGCTTTGCAATCCTAAAAAAGCTCTAGACCTTAGTGTGGAGTGGTGAAGAATCAGAAGTAGCAGTTATGATGGCTGAATTTTAGGGGGTACACGAGAAGGGGTGAAGTCTGTGGAATACAGAAGAGTCACTTCTGAAAGTACTGTTCCCATATATGTATAACTGGGTCACTTTGCTGTACAGCAGAAATTGACAGAACATTGTAAATTGACTACAATAAGAAAGAAGGAAAAAAAAGTACTGTTCCCAAGTTTTAGTCAGAAGACTGAGAATCCTGACTATACAAATTTACGGCCCAGAATTGTGGTGTGGAATACTGTTTTAGTGTAAACCCTTTCTTGACAGCAAAACCCACGGTCCCAAATATGAGTTACAGCTCCAGGTCCTCTTTACTATGGCAGAAAGGGGGGCCTGGGGAGGTGTGGAGTGTCCTAAACAAGGTGACCCCTCCAGCACTTCCTCTTTGAGAACATCCGTCTGGTGACAACTGGACCCGGGAAGCGGCCCAAGGTGCCAGGCTGCTAGGATCCTTGTCTTTCGGGGTGGCCAAGACATTCTATACAAGTTCCCGGTTGCTCTACGCGTTTACAGTGACGCCGCCGACGGCAGCTGGGAACGCGCGCCTCCTTGTGTGAGCTGGGAAAGGAATACAGAAAAAGTCTTCCTTCCGGAGGAAACAAATAAGGAGTAGTTTGTAGGCGGTCTGGACAGTTCAACAAACTGCTGTGAATTCCTTGGGGAATTCCAGCAGGAACAGGGCCCTGTGGACTCCGAAGATCCGGTGCCCACAAGGTGGGGGGGGCGGGGGAGCGCGGGGCGGAGTACCATTCACGGCACCCTAGCGGCGGGGGGACATCTTCCCTGTCCCACGCACCCAATAGTCACCCCGGCTGAGGCACAACGCAGCCAATAGCGGACTTCAACAGAGACCCACGCTGCCAATGGCCGGCTCAGCCCCTTCCGCCGGGGCCCGCCTCCTTAAACCCACCAATCAGGACTCTGGCCACCTTGGCACCGCCCCTGGGGCCCGCCCCACCCATCCGCCCCGCCTCCAACTCGCTGGAGCTGGGCTGGGCTTGACCGGCGCGCTCTCGGGGGCGGGAGGGGGGCAAGTCCCGGTCCTGGCCCTCGGCGCGGGTGGGCTCGGAGCAGGCCGCACCGGGCAGCAACCCTATTCTCACCCCGGAGGCCCCCTGCCCTTTCTCCCCCTTTCCCCCCGGCCCATGGTGCGAGGCTGGGAGCCGCCGCCCGGGCCGGACAGCGGTGAGTGATCCCCAGCCCTTTCGACTTCCCCTCCCAGCCCGTGTACGATCTCCGACCTCTGGAGTTCCATCCCCGCGCTAGGGGGAGGAGAATTCTGGGTTCGAAGTTGCCCGGTTCTCTCTCCTTTCTCCTCTGGACTTTTCGGTTCCCTGTTGTAACTGGGGGAGGGTGAGTGGGTGTGTAGGGAGGAGGGGAAAGCAGGGTTGGGACGCCCTCGGAAAGGGGAGGATAAAGATTCGCCTGCTCTCTGGGGCTCATCGCCCCAAGTGCAGCAACTTTTTGTTCTCTGACCCAGTTCGGAGCCTTCTAGACTGCCTGTGAAATGGAGGATAGGAGAAACGTTTCCTTCCCAAGGCCTCCCCTCCTCCCCTCCACGACTACCTCCTGGCGACCTCAACACACGCACAGAAACCTGGCCTTATTCCTGGGGAGCAGTGGCCTTTGGGAATGAAAGGTTTAAGAGAAACTACTCCTTCTGACCCCTTTACCCAGCCATACTCAGAAAATCAAACCAGTAAAGTGAGAACCTGAGTCTTCAGAGGTTCCTGGTGTTGCGTCCTAATCTGAGACTTCTGAACCGAAAGACTCAAGCTGAGACCTATTTGGTAATGTGGGCCCAGATGAGATCTTTTATCATATGACCCCCCTTCTCACCATACCTTTGAAGCGCTTTTTATGGTTAAGATAGGTAGGTGGCAGTAATTGAAAACAAAAAAGCCAGCTGGGAATTTTTAAATGATGCATACACATCTTAAGCATTGTCATTAAAAGTACATTCATTTCACCAATCTCTTGGGTTAGTGTCCAGGCGTTTTCTTTGTGTACATTCTGCTGACTGGCAGTCCCAGTTGCCTTTGTAGTATAAACTACATAAGCAAATCTCAAATCTGACTGCACCCTGAGAACTTTTTAAAACTACTTATGCCTGGGCCCTAGTCCAGGCTAATTAAGTCGGAGTGAGGAGGTGAATGCTCTGGTTTCAGTTTTCCAGGTAATTCTAATGTGCAGTCTGAGACAGGAGCCACTGCCTCTCATCTGTGATTTCCAGGTTTCGTTTCTTTATAGTGAAGTGGAAATTTAAACACAAATTTAAAAACATTTAAATCTGAATGGAATACCTCTTGAGATTTTTAAGTCCCCTGCCCCTTCCATTCTTTTACAGTTGTCTTGCCTACTCTCAAGTTTTTTAAAATGTACGCTCCTTTGTATTACGTCTTTTGAAAGCATGTGACTGTTTTCATAGGAACAATTCTTAACATACTAATTTTTTCATAGGTTTATGTGATGTTGAATTTATATAAACACAGAAAAACAATAGGCCTAAGCAGGCTTGGAATATCACACACCATGCCTGAGGACACAGAACGACTGAAGGAAGCAGGTGATTTTGGCACACTGGAAAGTAGCCTAACAGCCTCTAGTTTCCAGTGCCCTGTGGGTGTGGATTACCATGTAATCCAGTGAGGATCTGTTAAGTCAGGCTCCTGGCCCAGTTGAACATCCCTGGCTGCCACTCTTTCCAACTAATATCACCAATACCTAATCCCTTCAAGGCTAATTCAGATTCTCTTGAGGCTTCCATCCACTCTTTTGATTCATTCATAAAAAGTTGTTTCTTCTTTAAGCAATTACCACACATTGCCTTTATTTATTAAATCGGGAGGACATAGGCAGAGTTTCTTAACCTGGGCTTGTGGGCACTCAGTGAACCCCCTGAGATTATACTATATATAATATGAGAGTGTGAATGTTTATTGGTGGGGGGGTATAAGTCATAACTTTCTGAGGGTCTGTAATTTCTGATTTTCAAAGAGTTCCTTGATCCAAAAACTTAAGAAGCACATGAATATCACTAAAAGCCCCTTAAGGTCCTGAAAACTCTCACCAAAACACATTTCATTCAAAAACATACTTCAGTTCTCTGAGTAAACATTTAGGGAATTTAGCAGGATCATATCTGTTCTCTTATTTGAATGATCTCTTGCTTTAACCACAAGTCTAGGCTCAAGTTCAATTTTTTTTTTTTCCTTTTTGTCTGGGCCAGGGATCAGATCCCAGCTGCAGTTTGTTATCTGAACCGCAGTTTGCGACCTACACTGCAGCTGCAATGCTGGACCCTTTAACCCACTGTGCCAGGCTGGGGACTGAACCTTGGTCCTAGTGCTACAGAATATTGATCCCATTGTGCCACAGCAGGAACTCCTAGGCTCAAGTTCTGAAGACCTCCTTTCTCTAGGATTATTGTGAACATCAACATCAGAAGTTTAAGGCAACCCATTTTTTTCTGCCATCTGCCCAGGGGTATGGAAAGCCCAAAGGGAAGTAAGAGTGTTATCTTGACTGTATTTATTGATGACTTTAAGTAGCAGTGGGACATATGTGGCAATTTTTGGGGGCATTTTTAATAAGGATGCAAACTTAATAGTAATTCAGAATTGATAATACCACCACTGACATGGACACCTCTGCCCAGAGGATTTATTTCTCTAGCTCTGATTCCCTTTTTTCCTACCTTCTCCAAAGGAGGTACAAGAACACAAGACACTGTAGTGTCTTCACTGTGGTTGTGATTACTGTAGAATCTACCCTTCTTGTTGGAGTTCTCATAAGCCACTCCCTGGTTTCTTCTTATTTCAAAGCCAGATTCTTGTAGGGAGTTGCCAGCTATACAGCTGTGCCTTGATTTAAGCCACCATTCTGTATCAGGAAATCTACAACTGTGTTTTGTGTAGTTGGAAAACTGTGGATATATGCAGTGTAACAAATAGGGCCTTGTTATACTGAACTATCAAACTGATGCCATGAGAATATGAAGGATAGCAGACCACATGAATAAAAGCAAAAACTTAAGTTTTTTGTTTGATAAGCTGTGCCTGCTTTATTTCTCATCTGGCAGTCTTCTCACACTGGACTGCTTTATTCCTTATGCCACCTTTTCCTCATATCTGAAGTGTTACTATTGCCTTGAAGAAAAGGACACAGATAATGTTACGTGGATGTCAAGTATTGGATCATATTCTCCAGTTTAGATTTGATGGTGTTCCTGGTCGGCCACAGTTTCTGAATGGTGATTTAGGAGTTCCCTTCATGGCTCAGCGGTTAACAAAACCAGCTGGGATCCATGAGGATGTGTGTTCAATCCCTGGTCTCACTCAGTGGGTTAAGAATCTGGCATTGCTATGAGCTGTGGTGTAGATCGAAGACACGGCTCAGATCCCATGTGGCTGTGGCATAGGCAGGCAGCTGTAGCTCCGATTCGACCCCTGGCCTGGGAACTTCCATATGCCACAGGTGCAGCCCTAAAAAACAAAAATAAATAAATGAATAAATAAATGGTGGTTTAGTGCCTGGCCTTGCAATGAATTCCTCACAGCTGATCCTGGGATGAACCCGAAGGATAAAGGCAGAGCCACCACACTGGCAATTCACCTAGCAATCGAAAAGGATTTATATCTAAATTATGGATTCAGTTCTGAAGCAGTGATTTGGATATTTCCTTAAAGCTGCAAAGTCCTTTTTGGAATTATATCCAACTCTGCAAATATAAAAAGTACAAAATCCGAGCTACCTTGGTTTTCTCTACTACTCATTAGAATTAAGACTGCAATAGCAGTAATTTTAAAGGAGTCTTTGCCTCACTTCCCCTGTTGTCTAGGAGTAGTACCTTATATCAGAATCACATGAGGCTAAAGCAACTGATAAAAGCTGTTATTTATTGAGCCTTTACTTTGGTCCAGGCATAATGCCAGGTGTATTTTTTTATTTAGTCATAAACTTACAAAGTAGATGCTGTTAGGACCTCTATTCTAATGGGAAACTGAGAGCCCTCTAGCAAGTGGTTAAGCTGTGATTCACCTCAAATCTGCCTCACCCTAGACATCTACCTCTAACAGGTTTAGGCCCCACCTGTATAAGACAGCTAGCACATAATAGGTGCTTTGTAAAAATACATAACTTTACATACACTCAACACTGTCTCTATTTTTTGGGGGAGGTGGGGGGGTGTACCAGTGGCATGTGGAAGTTCCTAGGCTAGTGATGGAACCTGTGCCACAGCAGTGACACCAGGTCCTTAACCCACTGAGCCACCAGAGAATTCCTTATCTCCGGTTTTTACACATGAGGAAACTTAGGCTCCTATAAATTCAGTGGCTTTTGCCCAAGATCACATGGCTGGTGGAAGAATTGGGATTCAAACTGCAGGTTGACCTTAATCATATTTTTAGCCACAATGCCATGCTACCTTCATTTAGCCTCTTAAGGTTCTCTTCAAGCTGTAGTGCCTTTAGGGTTTGCATGACCTTCAATTTGTTAAGATTTGCTTGTTGAAAGAGGATAGTGACACACATTAGAATGCTTCCAAATTTTTTTTGATCATCATATAAAATCCCTCATACTGCTCTATCTGTAACTTTTCTGGACTTGAGATTTTTCTTAGTTCATCATGTAACGTTTACACAGGAATCCTGTCCTATCCTTAACATATCAGAAGTAATACTTATAAACTCAGATGAGATTCCTCTAAAAGTAAAGATGTGTTAAAGTTGCTAATACCCACATATGGGATCAGAGTTAAAATTTGGTCAATAGAATTATTCTGGGAAATAACTTGAGCGGGTACTCCAGGAATGAAGCAGTCAGAGGCTTACCCTGCAGTCCCCATACCCATGACGACCCTAGGAGCCCTGGTGCTGCTGGGTAGCTTGGTTATAATTTATATTAAGTCTGCCCACCTGAACTGAAGAGATAAGAGGCTGCAGGCCTCCCACCCTGTGTGGAGGGGGCTGTCAAGGTCTGAGGGAGCTCTCTGGGCTCCCTAGAGAGAGAGACACAGCAGCTCGAAGAGACAAAGGCTGTGGGGAGGGGGATAAACCTTTGTTCCCAGGATGATGACTTGCAGAAGGAAACATTCCCCTCTCTTTACCTTCCCTGGACCAAAACCTGGGGAGAGTAAGCCCCATTTATCTCAGATACTTGGCCTATCTCACCCTGCTGATTGAAAAAATAAAGGGTTTAAAAGTACTATCAATCCCCACTGTACCCCCAAGAAGGGAAAGAAAAGGGGGCTGGGGGCTGGGCAGAGAACAGAGCTGTCCCACCTTCTAGATTTTCACATGTTGTATTCCCAACCTTTCCACATTCTAGAGGTAATCTATAGAGATAACTACTTTTATTTCTGGGCCAAACCTGCGACATAGGGAAGTTCCCAGTCTAGAGGTCAAATCAGAGCTGCAGCTGCTGGCCTACGCCACAGCCACAGCAACATCAGATCTGAGCCAAATCTGCAACCTACACTGGATGTGGCAACGCTGGATCCTTAACCCATTGAGTGAGGCCAGGGATCGAGCCCGTATCCTCATGGATATTGGTCAGGTTATTGACCTGTGGAGCCACAAAGGTAATTCCAGAGATAACTAGAGATAATCTGTTAGGAGCTAAAGTGTTCTGAGATTACACCTCTTGTTTTCATTCTGAGTCCTCAATTTGTCACGCTGGTTCCATGAACTTAGAGGATGAAGTGAACTGAATTGGAATGATAAAGGCTATAAGGATGTTTTCCTTCTTAACCTCTAAAGACAGATTTTTCTTCCTGGTAACAACACTTGATAGTCTTGTGACTTGGGATAATTTAATTTCTATGGACTTTGGGGGTTTTTTTGTATAGCAGGAATTATGGCAGGCTCTGATGACTCAGAAGTTTATGAAAATTAAATGAGAAATTGTTAAGCACTTTAAAAGCAATCCAACACAGTACACCTAGAAAGTTGATTGTTTTGGACTCCAAACATTTTGTTTGGTAGAAAGTGAGCAATGGGCTGAAAGAGGAGCCCCAGTGATTGAACTGTTTTTCTTCTTATTACAGCGATCTCTGAAGGGCACAAGTCAGAAAGCACCATGCCTCCTAATAAAGAGGCCAGCAGTCTTAATAGCTCCCCTGCGGGGCTCATCTGTCTCCCTCCAATTTCTGAGGAGCTACAGCTTGTGTGGACCCAAGCAGCCCAGACCAGTGAGCTGGATGGCAATGAACACTTGCTACAAACCTTCAGCTACTTTCCCTATCCCAGTTTAGCAGACATTGCCCTTCTCTGCCTACGCTATGGGCTGCAGATGGAGAAAGTCAAGACTTGGTTCATGGCCCAGCGCCTCCGCTGTGGCATTAGCTGGTCATCCGAAGAAATAGAAGAGACTCGAGCCCGTGTGGTCTACCATCGGGACCAACTCCACTTCAAATCCCTTCTCTCTTTCACTCATCATGCAGGGCGGCCCCCAGAGGAGGTGCCTCCTTCTCCGATGCCACCTCCAGAACAAGTGGGTCTTGGAATAGTGCCCCTGACTCTTAGCGAGCCCACCCAGAAGAAAGGATTGAAGGTAGAGCCTGAGGAGTCCTCAGAGCCACTGAGTCACCAGAAAGCAAAAGAGCCCCTGTTGGTACCTGGCACTGGGACATTCCCCCACCAATCAAACTTTTGGCAGGATCTTCAGAGCAGTGGCTTCTCTAAAGGGCAGGCAGGCAGGGATCCCGACCAGTCCCACGGCCTAGGTACTGCTTCCTGGAACCACTCCACAGCTGTCCACCAGCCCCGAGCTCGGGATAAGCCCCCGCCCATCTCATTACTTGCCAGTAGTTGCAAGAAGGAGTCCGCATCTAATGTGACTCCTCCTTCCTCTACCTCTTCTTCCTCTTTCCAGGTACTGGCTAATGGAGCTACTGCCACCTCTAAACCCCTCCAGCCACTGGGCTGTATCCCACAGCCACCATCACCCAAGGAACAGGCACTACCCCCACATCTGGAGCCAGCCTGGCCCCAGGGGCTAAGGCATAACTCAGCACCAGGGAGGGTTGGCCCTGCAGAGTACCTTTCCCCAGATATGCAGCGCCAGCGAAAGACCAAGCGCAAAACCAAAGAGCAGCTGGCTATCCTCAAATCATTTTTCCTACAGTGCCAGTGGGCACGGCGTGAGGATTACCATAAATTAGAGCAGATCACTGGTTTACCTCGGCCTGAGATTATTCAGTGGTTTGGTGACACACGCTATGCCTTGAAGCATGGGCAACTAAAATGGTTTCGGGACAACGCAGTACCTGGGGCCCCTAGCTTCCAGGATCCAGCAATTCCCACACCACCACCTTCAACCCGCTCCTTGAATGATTGGGCTGAGACACCACCTCTGCCGAATCCCCCACCCCCACCGGATATACGACCCCTGGAGAGGTACTGGTCAACCCACCAACAGCTACGGCAGAGCGATATCCCTCAACTGAGTCAGGCATCAAGGCTGAGCACCCAGCAGGTATTGGATTGGTTTGACTCTCGATTACCTGAGCCAGCTGAAGTGGTGGTTTGTCTAGATGAAGAGGAGGAAGAGGAGGAGGAAGAACTGCCAGAAGACTGTGAGGATGAAGAGGAGGAGGAAGAAGACGATGATGATGATGACGATGATGTGATCATCCAGGACTGAGTGGGGGGCGAGGGGAGGTCTGTTACTAAAAGATGAACCAACTTAGTAACTGTTTAAACAAAGAAACCACATTTTTTTATAATTACCTTGTGGCAAAGAACTGAAAAGCTTTGTGTTCTTGAGGGTCGGGACTGGGGGATGTAGTGAGGGAAACCAGGAAGGATGACCAAGGCACAAAGTGAGGTGGGGATTGGATGGGCAGGAATCCAGGCCTGCAGCCTCAATGAAGAGAGTGCCAAGGGTCTGGTCCAAATGATGGGGCCGGAAAAGGCTCTTGCTCTCCTCTCAGATCTGCCATACTTTTCCCTACTGTACTACAGAGAGGCCAGGCTTTGGCCCATGTCTATGGGGGAAGGCAAAGGAGGAGTAAAGAATTTTGATTCACTGATGATTCCAGTACATCCCCCAGTCCCACCATTTTCCCTGGAACATAAAGCTGCCTTGCACCCCTTCTTTTCTCTCCAAGCACAGGTCCTTGCATAATGCAGCTAAGAATCTCATGTCCCCATCAGTCACAAATATTTCCTCTCCCTCATATCAGCTTGACTTTATATGTTTTCCTGCTGCTTTTATCGAGTCACACAGGGAGCAGAATGTTTTCATTTCTGATGCTGGGACCACTATGCCTTGTACCTTTTTATCTTTCCAGAATCCCCATTCTGTTTATTATTTGTCTCAGGGTAAATCTTCCCCCCAGAGCTTGTGAAAAAGTTTAATAATTGGGTGGAGAATAATTTAGACTGGATATTTATTGGAGGTGGGATTTAGGCGAGATGTCCTTTTAAAAATGAATTAGATTACAGAGGGATAAGAGGAGAGGGAATGGTTTCTACTGTTTGGAAGGACGGTGAAGGTAGGTACCAGGTTTGGTTTTACAAACCTGACACTCCCTCCTGCCTAGCTTGACAGAGACTGATTTTTTATCTTTTTCATGTTAGTTTAATTTGTGTCCAGAGAAGAGACTTTTCCCTCTCTTGATAGGATCTGTCTTGGGGACAGAGGGACCATGGTCTTTAACTGAATTAATTGATGTTTTAGAATGGTTTTCATCAGATGGGGTCACCTATAACAATATCAGTGGGTTAACCATCTGGAAATAAAAGGTTGGAAGCCCCCAATTACTAGAATAATAATAAAAAGGCCAAAAATAAAATTGTTTCTCTCTCCTCCACTTTGCTACTTTAATCGTTTAGAGATTAATGGAGCCAAATCCATTAACTTTCTGATTTAGTATACTTTTTATTTATTTATCTTTTAAGCATCAGGATATATTGAGTTAAAGTAAAAGAACAAAAATTTTAAAAGACAGTAGATCAGTATCTATTACTAGGCAGACTGTTTCCTGCACTTGCTACAGCAGAGCCTCTTGCTCAGAAGAGGGGGAGTCTAGAAATGCCTTTAAAAATCCAATTCAGGAGCTCCCATCGTGGCTCAGTGGTTAACGAATCCGACTAGGAACCATGAGGTTGCAGGTTCGATCCCTGGCGTTGCTCAATAGGTTAAGGATCCGGTGTTGCCATGAGCTGTGGTGTAGGTTGCAGATGCAGCTTGCATCCCGTGTTGCTGTGGCTCTGGCATAGGCCGGCAGCTACAGCTTCAATTGGACCCCTAGCCTAGGAACCTCCATATGCTGAGGAAGTGGCCCAAGAAATGACAAAAAGACAAAAAAGAAAAAAAAAATCCAGTTTCAGAAAGGGTAGTGGGGTCCTATTCAGCTATAACGTCATTACCAAGACCTCATTTATTTCTGGCAGATGCTCTCTTTAACACTTTACCAATGTTTTCGCCTAAGGTATGCCTGCCAGTGGCCCACCCACTTAACTCCTCTTTTTTTTTTTTTTTTTTTTTTTTGGCTTTTTGCTATTTCTTGGGCCGCTCCCACGGCATATGGAGGTTCCCAGGCTAGGGGTCGAATCGGAGCTGTAGCCACCGGCCTACGCCAGAGCTACAGCAGCATGGGATCTGAGCTGCGTCTGCAACCTACACCATAGCTCGCGGCAACGCCGGATCGTTAACCCACTGAGCAAGGGCAGGGACCGAACCCGCAACCTCATGGTTCCTAGTCAGATTCATTAACCACTGCGGCCACGACAGGAACTCCTTAACTCCTCATTTTACCCCTTGGTACCCAAAGAAAAATAAATGTTCGATCTCAGTGGTAGTGTTCTTTGCCCATCCCACCATTCTAGAGCTTGTAATACCAGTATAGTTGCAGTAGCAGTAAAAGGGCATCCTCTTTATTTTATTATCTGTGTACTTTAGTAAGCTGAAAGCCTGTGCCTCCAACTGGTACCAGACAGAAAGAAAAATTAACATATTTAATAGTAACCAGGCATGGAGGAAACAAGAGGCAAACAGAAAACGTATACTCAATTAGGGCAAGGAACAGAGTTTTTGCTTGTTAACACTGGCAATGGGAGAATATATCCAAAGCTAAAAAGTGAAATCCGGAAATAAAACACGGTTAATGAGCATATTACCACCATCACCCCCCCATGCCAAGAATTGTTTTTATAACCTTTGTTTCAAGTTGTAGGAAATAAGGGAGCTACGTATATCTTATAGGAAAGATACTGACATCTTTCTGAAGCACTGACCTGATCCCTTTTGTAGGAAGTAATACAGGGTATACAGGGTAAAGACTGAAAGAAGATACAGAGTGAAACCAGGAAATAAGGCAGGGGTGCATTTTCCCAGGCCATCAGGTCTAAACGAGTTTAGATGCTAACGTCCGTCCTTCAGCCGTATATATAGATCAGACCTGGAACATGGTCTATCTGGGAGTGTTCCATACTTCTTTCCCCCTGGCTAATCCCATCTGCCTCTGTTGGTAGAGATTCTGCAGCAAGGACAGGAAGGCAGTTAAGGGTGTTTGTAACAAAAAAGGCTATTAAGGCCCTTGCAAGTCATTATATGAAATTTATCATGACAGTAAACCACCACTGTTGCTTCTCCATAATGATTTCCAGTGCATGGAAACTAACTTTTCCAAACTAATATTTGATACATCTAGTGTGACAAAGGCTACTTATGACCCTGGAACATTTCAGTGGTTTATGGTGGTGATAAGCAGAATATCTGAAAATCAAACTCTGTTTTGGGAAACCTGGAACACATGACTACCATACCCAGAGACAGTCACCAGGGAGGCAGAATTCTTATGCTTTTGAGAAAGTGGTACTTTCTTCAATAACTTTCTTTTATAAAGCTTATTATGGAAAATTTCCCAAAACACAAAAATACAGTAGTATGATGGACTTACATGTACTCATCACTCAACAATCAACTCATAGCCAATTTTCTTTCATTCCTACTCTCTCACTGCCCCTCTCAACTAGATTAAATCAAAGCAAAACCCAATCATTTAACTTTCAACAGGAGTTCCCCTTGTGGTGCAGCAGAAATGAATCCAACTACGAACCATGAGGTCATGAGGTGGCGGTTCGATCCCTGTCCTTGTTCAGTGGGTTAAGGATCTGGCGTTGCTGTGAGTTGTGGTGTAGGTCACAGACGCATGCGGCTCGCATCTGTTGTTGCTGTGGCTCTGGCATAGGCCAGAGGCTACAGTTCTGATTCGACCCCTAGCCTGGGAACCTCCATATGCTGCAGGTGTGACCCTCAAAAGACAAAAAAGACAGGGAAAGAAAAAAAAAGATCCAAGTGGGGGGCATTTATTTAAGAAGGTTTATATGTCTCAAGTCTTTTTTCACTTGCAGGTTAATCCCTTATGAGGATATTAGAGGGATGTTATTTCCCTAGTGTTGCCTCTTAGGGCTTAGACCCTAATTTCTTGCTGATGAAAATAAAGGGCATTTTGGAATTTGAAAGCAAAATATTTACCTCTTAGTAGGTCACCAAGAGGTTGGCCTAAATATTCTCAAAACATAAGCCTTAAAAGTGAATTTAAAAAGCAAGACCGGACTTTTCTTTTATCTTTTTAGGGCCAAACCCCTGGCATATGGAAGTTCCCAGGCTAGGGGTTGAATCAGAGCTGTAGCTGCCGGCCTATACTACAGCCACAGCAACGCCAGATCCAAGCTGCATCTGCAACCTACACTGAAGCTTACAGCAATGCCAGTTCCTCAACCCTGAGTGAAGCCAGGGATAGAACCCGAGTCCTCTTGGACACTAGTTGGGTTAGTTACCACTGAGCCACAGTGGGAACTCCAATTGGACTTTTCATTTAATAGAGCTCCTGACAAATCACTCCTCATTCCCGTGCCATTTTCCTCTTGTTTCCTGGATCAGAATCATAGTCTCATAAATTAACAAGACATTAATTATTCTAGCTATCACTGGAGAAATGAGAATAATTTTTCCTAGTTCAAGCAGTACCTCTATCCAAAAGACATATCCCACTGAAAATAATTAGCTGTGAACCTTTTGGGAATGTCATGTGTCACATACTTAGTGTACCCTTCAAGGACCTCTCAGTTTAAAACCTTTCACTAGGAGTTCCAGTTATAGCTCAGCAGTGGAAAATCCGACTAGTATTCATGAGGACTTGGGTTCAATCCCCTGTCTCGCTCAGTGGGTTAAGGATCTGGTGTTTCAGTGAGCTGTGGTATGTGGTAGCTCAGATCCCAAGTTGCTGTGGCTGTGGTGTAGGCCGGCAGCTGTACCTCTGATTTAATCCCTAACCTGGGAACTTCCATATGCCACAGATACAGCCCTTAAAAAAAAATTAAAGCCTTTCACTACCATGTGACCTAATTTTTAAACCCCAAACTAGGAAACTAATCTGACAGTAGGATAAAATCTTTGAAACCAAGACCACTTTGGAAAATTGTGTACATATCTGTGTACATATCATTACCACACTTGAAATCCATGTCATTCTCCACTGGTTACATTCTATCACCTTAACACTAGACCAGAATGAGGCATTTAGTGTGCAGGCCTAACTGTGTGTTTTTCATGTGCAGCCAAGTTAGTCTAGCCAGGGCTCACCTGCAGGACTGGTAGCTGGAAACCAGGAAGACTCTCTAGGGTGGTTCTGCTCTCTCTCTGACCTAAAATATAGAATGGAATGGTGAAAGAACTTTCTGGAGCAGTTCCTCAGTATTGTTATTTATGGATCAGGATAAATAAGTGGTTCTTAATCTGTAGTACACTACTCAGAAGGGAAAAGACTGTTAGCTAAGCAATTCAAGAAGAGGGTTATAAAGTCCATTCTTTTCCTGTAAGGACGGGGTGCTGACATGGAGGTCTGTGAGTTGAGTAGAAAGATGTAGAGAGAGCAGTAAAGATTTTGATTGGAAGATCATAGACCCTTGGGAATTCCCATGGTGGCTCAGCGGGTTAAGAACTCAGCTAGGGAGTTCCTGTTGCGGCTCAGTGGAAATGAATCTGACTAGCATTCATGAGGACGCAGGTTCGATTCCTGGCCTCTCTCAGTGGGTTAAGGATCCAGTGTTGCCGTGAGCTATGGTGTAGGTCACAGACACAGCTCAGGTCCTGCATTGCTGTGGCTGTGGTGCAGACCAGCAGCTACAACTCCAGTTCAACCCCTAGCCTGGGAACTTCCATATGCTGTGGGTTTGGCCCCAAAAAGACAAAAAAAAAAGAAGAACTCAACTAGTATCCATGAGGGTGCAGGTTTGATCCCTGGCCTCGCTCAGTGGGTTAAAGGATCTGGTGTTGCCATGAACTGTGGTGTAGGTCACAGATGAGGCTCAGATCTGGCATTGCTGTGGCTGTGGTGTAGGCCAGCAGCTACACCTCTGATAGGACCCCTAGCCTGGGAACTTCCATATGCCACAGGTGTAGCCATGAAAAAGAAAAAAAGGGGAAGATGACAGACCCTTATCATGAGGACTGGTAGCAGAGATACCTTTTTGGAAAACATGAGGAGAAAAAAGCAAGCTTGTTTTATCATTCTCTTTTAGTACTGACCTCCCCACAACATTCCAAGACAGGGATCTCAAAAGAAACAAACAAAGAGCCAGTTTAATTCTTTGTGTTTTATGTGTGTGTGTGTGTGAATGTGTGTGTGTCTTTTCAGTGCTGAACTCATGGCATATGGAGGTTCCCAGTCTAGGGGTTAAATCGGAGCTATAGCTGCCGGCCTAGGCCACAGCCACAGCAACTCCAAATCTGAGCCACGTCTGCAGCTTATACCACAGCCCACAGCAATGCTGGATCCTTAACCCACTGAGCGAGGCCAGGAATCAAACCCTCAACCTCATGGTTCCTAGTTGGATTTGTTTCCACTTCGCCACAACGAGAACTCCAAGCCAGTTTAATTCTATGTGCTGACCTTCTGGCTAAATAGCAGAACTCAACCCCTGGTGATACAGGATGAGTGAGATTCAGGCAAAATCCAAAGCCTTCCTTCACTATGAAGGAAATGGAGTAATTCTTAAAGAATATTAAGGCGTCAAACTTGAGTCAGTGCTTTTTGCAGGGGATGGAGTGTGCAAACCCCAATTTTTCACTTTGAAAATCTTCACTTTAGTGTATATGTCAATGACTGAAGCTCCACTCCTTTGGGAATGTTATTTAACGTACCTGAATTGTTGGAGGTGAGGACTCTTGTGAGATCTGAATCCCCACCATTTAGGGATGGTCTGAAAGAAAAAATCCCCTGTCCGGAGGAGGCAGATGAAGGTCTAAGGAGGAAAAATAAAAGCATCAGCAGAGAAAAAGAAAGGTTAAAGTAAAAAGCACATGTAAAAGAAGAGTCTATACATTTAAGCCAGCGAGGAAATAAATCCCCTGCTTGCAACTGAGAATACAATTAAATAATTCAGACGTATTTTAGACACAGTCCTATTCAACCTTCTCTTTTGTTTACAAAGTAGATTATAAACCTCAGTGGTATAGGCCAGTAGAGGAGTAACCCCAGGGCTGCTGGCAGAGTGTCAGTGTGAACAGATCTCAAGTACAGTTTTACTTACCTATAAGACAGGCTGTGAGTAGAAGCTGGTGAAGGGGTTTCTGGAAAGCATAAAAATGAACCTATCAGATAATCCATGAACCAAGAAAGAGATTCAGGTATTTTGGAGGTCAGGGCAAAGGATTAGGGGGTCAAAGATTTCCTGTATACATGTTAGGCTAAGGGACGAATGGCAAGTAAAAACACCCACAAATCACCTAGCAGGGGATCATAAAGGTGCTTTCTTCTCCTTTTCATGAATTTGTGTGCCAGGCCCATCACTGCCTTGATGTGCCCTAATGTATCTGTGCCTTGGTTTCCCCTCTAAGGTGAAGATTACTGGGAAGAACGGCAAAAAGGGTCATTAAATTGGCTGGAAGTGACATCAGCAAAAATGACAGAATAAGGGCCTCCACAGATTCTATCCATAAAAAGAATAAGAAAACTAGGAAAAAAAATTTTGGAACCAACTTTTTCAGAATTCTTGAAATTAGCAAAGTGCTTTTAGCAATCTGAGGGATGTTTATTCCAGAAAAATAGCTGAATGTGAGTAAGAACAGTGAGGTTTGTGGCATCTTAACTTGCCCTGTTCCCATTTCTCCCGCTCCAGCTCCATGGTAGCCTTGAAAAATCAATAGTCTGGCAGTCACCAGAGGGGATGTAATGTGGTGGGAGCTCTTTCAAAGCCTCATTCCCAGAGAACTGTCATTACTTGACCTGTCTAATGGTTCACTGGAAGACTTCACTTGCAAAGCTGCCTTTATTTGACCTGACTTGGAACCAAACTCACCAGGACTTGGAGTTTAGAGTTCACCAAGTGTGAAAAGCATTTTCCTGGGAGTGTTTGTTGCAAACAATTAAAGGCACTTGTTTCAGCTGCCTGAGGAGGTAAATATCAACTGGGGCAAATAATAGGCTAACCAAAAAGCATCAAAGAAAAGCTGTGGAATGAGCTGTCCACTGGGGCTTTGAAAAAGAACAACATGTTCTTAGGAGTCTAGGCCATGTGCATGCACAGCACTGTGTGCACGATCAGGAAATACCTGAAAAGGCCCTAAGTTCTCACCTTGGGTTTACCTTGAGGTCATCAAGCAGAAAGTAAAGGCTAAGGCACACAGTTGTCAATTTCCTGGCTGAGTGTTCAAAGAACACCCCAACACACATTGGTCCCTAAGCAATGACTTAGAGACTTATTAGTAGCAGGTGTTTAAGGAAATCTCTGTCCAATCATTAGCTGACTGCTAAGCTAACTAAATAGAGACTTCAGTGGCCACACATGACAAGGAATACAGATTTTACAGAACTAGTTTTAGAAAGTTACCAAAACAGGAGTTCCCGTGGTGGCGAAGTGGTTAATGAATCTGACTGGGAACCATGAGGTTGCAAGTTCGATACCTGCCCTTGCTCAGTGGGTTAACAATCCTGCGTTGCCGTGAGCTGTGGTGTAGATTGCAGACGCAGCTCGGCTGTGGCTCTGGTGTAGGCCAGCGGCTATAGCTGCGATTCAACCCCTAGCCTGGGAACCTCCATATGCCACAGGAGCGGCCCAAGAAATGGCAAAAAGACAAAAAAAAAAAAAAAAAAGTAAAAAGAAAGTTACCAAAACAAACAACAGAAAACCTTGGTGAAGGGAAGTATCTGATTCCTAGAGTTGCCACGTTATATTATTTAGATGTACAGTTTCTTTTTTTTTTTTTCATTTCTTGGGCTGCTCCCGCAGCATATGGAGTTTCCCAGGCTAGGGGCCAGCCTACGCCAGAGGCACAGCAACACAGGATCCGAGCCGAGTCTGCGACCTACAACGCCGGATCATTAACCCACTGAGCAAGGGCAGGGATCGAACCTGCAGCCTCATGGTTCCTAGTCAGATTCGTTAACAACTGCGCCACGACAGGAACTCCTAGATGTACAGTTTTCAATAAAAAAATTAATGAGGCATGCAAAGAAATAAGAAAGTATCACCCACATAAAGGAAAAAAGTATAATAAATAGAAACTATCTTTGAGGAAGCCCAGATACATTGGATCTTTAAGATAAATAATTTAAACCAGTTATTTCAAATGTGTTCGAATAACTAAAGGAAGCCATGTGTAAAGCACATGAAAGTATGAGAATGATCTCATCAAATAGAGACTATTAATAGAAATTATATTTAAAAGAAGCAAATATAAATTCTGAAATTAGGAGTTCCCGTCATGGCTCAGCAGTTAACGAATCTGACTTGGATCCATGAAGACGCAGGTTCAATCCCTGGCCTTGTTCAATGGGTTAGGGATCTGGCATTGCTGTGAGCTGTGGTGTAGGCCAGCACCTACAGCTCTGATTTGGCCCCTAGCCTTGGAACCTCCATATGCTGCAGGTGCAGCACTAAAAAAGCAAAAAAAAAAAAAAAAAAATCTGAAATTGAAAAGTATGATACTAAAATATAAATTTTACTAGAGATATGAGCAGGTGGAAGAAAGAATCAGCAAATTTAAAGATTAAATAAGATTATCAGTGTAACAAAGAAAAAGAAAAAGTAATGAAGAAAACTGAACCAAGCCTCAGAGACCTTAGTGGGACACCGAGCATAGCAGCATGTGCAAATTGAGGGTTCCAGGAATTCCCGTTGTGGCTCAGTGGCTAACAAACCCAATTAGCATCCATGAGGATGCAGGTTCGATCCCTGGCCTTCCACAGTAGATTAAGGATCCAGTGTTGCCCTGAGCTGTGGTGTAGGTCACAGATGCAGCTCAGATCCGGCATTGCTGTGGCTGTGGTGTAGGCTGGCAGCTACAGATCCAATTCGACCCCTAGCCTGGGAACAACGTCCCAAATTAGATGAAAACATAAATCTACACATCTAAGAAGTTCAACAAACCCCAGTGAGGATAAATCAAAGAGATCCACACCTAGACTCATCATAAACTGTTGAAAGCTAAAGACAAAAAAAAAAAAAACCTTGAAAGCTGCAAGAGGGGAGACATTTATCACAAGCAAGGGATTCTCAATAAAACTGGCACTGATTTTTCCTCAAAAACTATGCAGGACAGAACATAGGAGGATAATATATTTGAAATGCTGAAAGAAATACTGTCAACCAAAAATTTTAAATCTAGCAAAATCACCCTTCAAAAATGAAGGAGAAATTAAGATACTGAGAGAATTCATCACTATCAAACTGACTTTAGAAGGAATACTTAAGAGAGTCCTTCAGGCATAAATGATAAGACACTGGAGAGTAACTCAAATCTTCATGAATAAATAATAAAAATCACTGGTAAAGATAATCAAATGAGTAAGCATAAAGCCTAAGTGTATTTTTGTAACTTCCTTCATTCTGATTTAAAAGACAACTGCATAAAACATAATTGTAAATTTTTGTTGAAGAGAACACAATTTTTAAGGATATAATTTATATGATAACAGGACAGTGGAATGGGAAGGGGAATGGAACTACACAGGAGCAAAGCTTTTGTACACTTTTGAAATTAAGATTGTATTAATCTGAATTAGATTGTTATAAATTAAGATGTTAATTATAATCCCTAATAACTCAAAATATATAGTAAAAGAAACTAGGAGGGAAGGGAAGTGGTATACTAGACAACAGCTATTTAGAAAAAAAGAAGGCAATAATGGAGGAAGTGAGGCACAACACAAACATAAGACCTATTAGAAAATAAATAGCTACTGGCACAAAGTCAGAAATATACATCAGTGGAACAGGATAGAAAGCCCAGAATTAAACCCACGCACCTATAGCCAACTAATCAACGACAAAGGAGGCAAGGATATACAATGGAGAAAGGACAGCTTGTTCAATAAGTGGTACTGGGAAAACCGGACAGCCACATGGAAAAGAAGGAAATTAGAACACTCCCTAACACCATATACAAAAATAAACTCCAAATGGATTAAAGACCTAGATATAAAACCAGACACTAAAAACCCTTAGAGGAAAACAGAGGCCAAACACTCTCAGATCATCTTCTCAGATCCACCTCTTAGAGTAATGACAATAAAAACAAAAATAAACAAATGGGACCTAATCAAACTTCAAAGTTTCTGCACAGCAAAGGAAACCCTAAACAAAATGAAATGACAACCCACAGAATGGGAGAAAAATCTTTGCAAGTGAATCAACTGACAAGGGATTGATCTCCAAAATTTACAAACAACTTTTGCAGCTCCATACCAAAAAAACAAACCCCATGAAAAAATGGGCAGAAGATCTAAACTGACAGTTCTCCAAAGACATACAGATGGCCAAGAAACACATGAGAAGATGTTCAACATCACTCATTATTAGAGAAATGCAAATCAAAACCACGTTGATGTACCGTACACCAGCCAGAATGGCCATCATCCAAAAGTCTACAAACAGTAACTGCTGGAGAGGGTGTGGAGAAAAAGGAACACTAGTACACTGTTGGTGGGATTGTAAATTGGTGCAACCACTGTGGAAAGTAGTATGAAGATTCCTCAGAAAACTAAACATAGAACTACCATTTGATCCAGCAATCCCACTCCTGGGTGTCTATCCAGAGAAAACCACGACTCGCAAAGACACATGTACTCCAATGTTCATTGCAGCACTATTTACAATAGCCAAGACATGGAAACAACCTAAATGTCCATCACCAGAGGAATGGATCAAGAAGATGTGGTACATATACACAACGGAATATCAGCCATTAAAAAGAACGAAATACTGGCATGCTTAGCAACATGGATGGACCTAGAAACTATCATGCTAAGTGAAGTCAGCCATACAATGAGACACCAACATCAAATGTTTTCACTGACATGTGGAATCTGAAAAAAGGACAGATGGAACTTCTTTGCAGAACAGATGCTGACTCACAGACATTGACAAACTTATGGTCTCCGGAGGAGACAGTTTGGGGGGTGGGGGATGTGCTTGAGCTGTGGGATGGAAATCCTGTGAAATCAGATTGTTATGATCATTATACAACTACGACGTGATAAATTCATTTGAGTAATAAAAAAAGTAATAAAGGGAAAAAAAGAAGAAAATAGCAAAATGACAGAAGTCTTTTCTTATCAGTAATTACATTAAATGTAAATTATTAAACTCTTCTATTTATGTATTTGTTTGTTTGTTTATTGTCTCTTTAGGGCTGCACCCGTGGCATATGGAAGTTCTGGGGGCCAGGAGTCCATTCAGAACTGCAGCTGCCGGCCTATACCACAGGCACAGCAATGCCAGATCCAAGTTACATCAGCAACCTACACCACAGATTGCAGCAACACCAGATCCTTAAACTACTGAGCAAGGCTAGGGATTTAACTCTCATCCTCATGGATACTAGTTGGGTTCTTAACCCACTGAATCACAATGGGAACTCCTAAACTCGTCAGTTTTTATTTATTTATTTATTTATTTACTTTTTGTCTTTTTGCCATTTCTTGGGCCACTCCCATGGCATATGGAGGTTCCCAGGCTAGGGGTCTAATCGGAGCTGTTGCCACCAGCCTACGCCAGAGCCACAGCAACACGGGATCCAAGCCACGTCTGCGACCTACACCACAGCTCACAGCAATGCCGGATCCTTAACCCACTGAGCAAGGGCAGGGATCGAACCCACAACCTCATGGTTCCTAGTCGGATTTGTTAACCACTGCGCCACGACAGGAACTCCTAAAGTCATCAATTTAAAAGGCAGAAACTGGCCAAATGGTGAAAAAAGATCTAGCTATACATTATCTACAAAACATGTACTTTTTTTTTTTTTTTTTTTGGCTGCACCTGAGGCATGTGGAAGGTCCTGGTCCAGGGGTGGAATCTGGGCTGCAGCTGGGACCTACGCCACAGCTGCCATAATGCTGGATCCTTAACCCACTGGGCTACAGTGGGAATTCCTACAAAAGACTTTAGATTCAAAGACACATATAAATTTAAAGTAAAAGGACAGGAAAAAATACACCATGCAACCAGTAAACAAAAGAGAGTTGGAATGGCTAATATCAGACAAATGTACTTTAAGACAACCTTGTGGCGTTCCCGTCGTGGCTAAGTGGTTAACAAATCTGACTGACATCCATGAGGATGCAGGTTTGATCCCCGGCCTTGCTCAGTGCGTTAAGGATCTGGCATTGCCGTGAGCTGTGGTACAGGTCACAGACACGGCTCAGCTCCTACGTAGCTGTGGCAGAGACCCGCAGCTACAGCTCTGATTTGACCCCTAGCCTAGGAACCTCCATATGCTGCAGGTGTGGCCCTAAAAAGCAAGTAGAAAAAAAAAAGGATCCAGCATTACCGAGAGCTGTGGTCTAGGTCACAGATGCAGCTCGGACCCCAAGTTGCCATGGCTGTGACTGGCAGCTCAGCTCTGATTCGACCCCTAGCCTGAGAACTTCCACATGCTACAGGAGTGGCCCTAAAAAAAAAAAAAAGAATGAGTTCCCGTTGTGGCTCAGTGGAAAAGAATCTGACTAGCATTCACGAGGACGCAGGTTTGATCCCTGGCCTCACTCAATGGGTTAAGGATCCAGTGTTGCTGTCATGAGCTGTGGTGTAGGTCGCAGATGCAGCTTGGATCTGGTGTCGCCATGGCTGTGGCTTAGGCTGACAGCTACAGCTCTAATTGGACCCCTAGCCTGGGAACCTCCCTAAAAGACAACAACAACAACAACAACAAAAAATTGTTGGAGACTCCAACACCCCACTTTCAATAATGGGTAAAACAAATAAATATGAACTCCCTGATAGCCTAGAGGGTTAAGGATCCAGCATTGTTACTGATGTGGTTTGGGTCACTGCTGTGACAGGGGTTTGACCTCTGCCCCGGGAAATTTTCTATGCTGTGGGCGAGGTAAATAAAAAAAGATCTCAAGTCAATAATCTTCCACTTTAAGAAACTTGAAAAATTAAACCCAAAAGAAGAAGGAAAAAAATAAAAATTAGAGCAGAAATAAATGAAATAGTGAATAGGATAACAGTAGAAAAATCAAGAAAACCAAAATTTGTTTCATAGAAATGATCAATAAAATTAACTAATCTTTAGTCAGTCTGCTCAAGGAAAAAGAAGATAACAAAATCAGGAATGAAAGAGAAAGTATTAGTACTAATCTGGCAGAAATAAATTGGCTAGAACACCTACATTTTTCAAAGGGGTGATGTGAAAGAATCGGAGAGAGACCATTTGATGACATTTCAAAAATGGTTATTCAAGAAGAGATCTGTAAATTTCAAAACTGCCTCTAGGGAAAGAAAGGGAAATCCTCTCTGATAAGTATTCTCTATTAATTGCGCAATACTTTGAAAACAGTAATAATTCTACGGAGAAAGAGACAAGAGCTTAACTGGGTGGAATCAAAATATTTCTTCTCTGAAATTATTTTTATGTTTGATACACAATGAAGAAGCCAGATACCCTTCAGGCTAACATAATCAGCATCGAGTTTATTTTTTTTTAGACTTAACTTCTACCGCCATCTTGTGGCAATTTAAAAATTCACGTCAGGAGTTCCTGTTGTGGCTCAGTGGTAATGAAGCCAACTAGTATCCATGAGAATGCGGATTTGATCCCTGGCCTTGCTCAGTGGGTTAAGGATCTGGCGTTGCTGTGAGTTATGGTGTAGGTCGCATATGCTGCTCAGATCTGGCGTTGCCATGGCTGTAGTGTAGCTCCAACTTGACCCCTAGCCTGGGAACTTCCATACACTGTGGGTGTGGCCCTAAAAAGCCAAAAAAAAAAAAAAAAAATCCACATCAATTATTTTACTCAAAGTTATCTGTCTCCTGACCAGAGATTTTCAATGTCTTTCTTTTACTCACATTTCAAGTTTCCCCTTATCAGTTTGAGAAAAGAAATATATCATTATTTGAAAAGGAGGAATACATATGTGGATACCTAGAATCACTGTCTGGAGAAAAAGCAAAATAAAATGGCATTATATTATGCACAGAAAATCAGAAATCTACTGGTATCTGCACAGAATATGCTGGTTTCTGATACCTTTTCTCCCCCTGCTCACCGGTATAAGAGTCTCTGGGAGTGCTCCTAGCCTGCAGGCCTCTGACTCCCTGAGGGACAAATAATAAACATTAATAAATATATCCCAGAATATATCCCAGTTCTCTGGCCTCCATATTTCTTTCTTTCTTTCCTTCTTTCTTTCTTTCTTTCTTTCTTTCTTTCTTTCTTTCTTTCTTTCTTTCTTTCTTTCTTTTTTGCTTCTGAGGGCCATACCCGCAGCACATGGAAGTTTCCAGGCTGGGGGTTGAATTGGAGTTACAGTTGCTGGCCTAGCCACAGCAACTCAGGATCCTGTGTCTGTGACCTACACTATAGCTCACGGCCATGCCAGATCCTGGACCCACTGAGTAAGGCCAGGGATTGAACCTGCATCCTCATGGATACTAGTTGGATTTGTTTCTGCTGCACCACAAGAGGAACACCTGGCTTCCATATTTCTTGCTATAGCTATACACCAAAGCATATGTTGTTCTCCCAGAGTGGGTATGCTGGTCCAAGAAGAATCCACACATTACTTCTTCCAAAATGAACATGAGGGAAGCTGTTAATGCAGCCCACTATATTCATTCTGAGTCATGAAATAGGTCAGTTTCTAACATCAGGTCTGCATTGCCAAAAGAAAAGAGAGTCCAGACATGGCATCAGGTAATTCATGCCAAAACCAATACAAGTTTACTCTTGTTTTAATCTTGGCTTTTGTTTAGTATTAGAAATCTCAATCTGGGAGCTCCCACAATGGCACAGTGGGCTAAGAATGGGACTGCAGCACCTCTGGTTGCTGTAGAGGCTCGGGTTTGATCCCCTGCCTGGCAAAGTGGATCTGGTGTTGCCGTAGCTGCAGTATAGGTCGCAGCAGTGGCTCAGATTCAATCCCTGGCCTGGGAACTTCCATGTGCCACAGGTGTGGCCATAAAATAAAGCAAAAAAAAAAAAAAAAAAAAAAAAAAAAAAGAAAGAAAAAAAGAAAAAGAAAAAAGAAATCTCTACCTGGAAAGACCAAGTAAATAATACTTACTTGTCCCAAGTTACTAAAGCCAGCCACTCTATAAGGGATAGACTCCACTGAGGAGGATCGACTATATAAGGTGAAACAAAAAAGGAAAAATAAACAAACCTGGTATTAAACTTTTACATAGGCACAAAGGCTCCTCAGTCCCTACCCCAGCCACAACTAGGCATTTCTTTCATGTTTCAACTTTTGCCAACAGTGTTAATGTTGCTGTGTAGTTTTCTTCTCACCTGACCACTTGGCTACTATGCTGAGAACTGGGTCGTGGGGTAACTGAAAGGGAATAAAATGAAGAATCAAAAACTGCCATTAATAGTGTGGCATGTTTTCCTAGCCTATCTACTGCAAGTGTGTATCTGAAAGTACAACCTTCCATATGAGAAAAGGATATTTACTCATCTCACACAGATATTTGGACAAAACATGGTCTCTACCTGACTGTGATGGAGAGGTAATGCCCACTGGTCGAGGTGTGGTTGATCTGCAAGGGAAAAAGAAAGAAAGGCAGTACTAATTTTTCTAAGCAGATGTTAGCGCCACCTTAAAGGATCAAACAGATCACAGTTTACAGATATCGCTTCCTCACTGAATACAAGTTGTTTACTATCATGTAGTACAGTTATCAGACCAAAATATGGAGGCAAGGTTTCCATATGGGACTCCTTGACTCTCCACCTCCCTAAATGAAACATTCTCCACTTCTCTATTGCCTGTAATAGAAGTTCTAAAATCCTTTCTCCCTTCCTTCAGTGCCTTGCCACGTACTCCCAACTTTATATATCTATCTATCCATCTGTCCATCCATTCATTCATCTACCACCTCCTTACTCCCTCCCATACCTTCATCCATCTGTCTACAAGCATTTATTTAGTGCTTATATGTCTCAGACCCTGAGGTTACAAAGATAACTAGAGAGTTTGTGTTGTGGCTCAGTCGTTAATGAACCCGACTAACATCCATGAGGACACAGGTTCGATCCCTGGCCTTGCTCAGTGAGTTAAGGATCCAGTGTTGCCATGAACTGTGATGTAGGTCACAGACGGGCTCAGATTCTGAGTTGCTGTGGCTGTGGTGCAGGCTGGCAGCTATAGCTCTGATTTGATCTCTTGCCTGGGAACCTCCATATGCTATGAGCGCGGCCCTAAAAAGCCAAAAAAAAAAAAAAAAAAGAAAGAAAGAAAGAAAGAAAAAGAGAGACAGACAGACAAACAGATTTTACATCAGTATTTCTTGGAAACATAAAAGATAAGTTCATAAACCATTTCCTCCACCTCAGAGCCTACATAGGAGATATAGCCAAGAGTCAAGAAAGGACAGAAATTTTCAGAGGGCTAGTACAGGGCCTGATAAAACTCACCTGCTTCCTTGGTACCAACTTGGAGATTCCTGTAGGTGAAAAAAACAGGAGTGAAGGAAGCTATATAGCTCAAGGGTCCCAATTAATGGATCTTGCTTGTCTCATAACTAAGCTGCAAAGTCCTCTAGTTGTATGATTACTCTAAGATTCCCAATAGGAGAAAAAAGAGCAGCAATGTTTCCTTAGAAAATTATTAGCTTTAGGAGAAGAAAATTTTAGTTCCTCTTCACAAAAACACATTGGCAACCCTGTAGATTGATACATGTGGGGGAAATAATCTATGGGGAGAGAAAGGAAAATGACAGGATGACAACATGCTAGAATAGTTACGAGAGTAAGATCAAAAGGAACGTTACATAAACACAAAGAACAACTTTGGGAAGAGAGAAACGTGTAGGAAATAGAGTTTGAGGGAGAGGAAGGATCCTGAGGTGTCCTGGGATTCTTGAAGAGAAATTTTAAGTTCTAACAGACATTTCCTCTATAAGAGAGCTTCCGGAGTTCACATTGTGGCTCAGCAGGTTATGAAGCTGACCAGTATCCATAAGGATGTAGGTTCAAGCCCTGGCCTTGCTCGGTGGGTTAAGGGTCCGGAATTGCCGTGAGTTGTGGTTAGGTCACAGACACAGCTAGGATCAGGCGTTGCTGTGACTGTGGCATAGGCCAGGAATTGCAGTTCTGATTCAACCCCCCTAGACTGGGAACTTCCATATGCTGCACAAATGGCCCTAAAAACCAAAAAAAAAAAAAACAAAAAACAAAAACAAAGAAGGCTTCCCAAGTGGCATGTCATCACTCACTGATGTTCAATATTGGGTTACCAGAGTTCCCATCATGGCTCAGTGGAAATCAATCTGACTAGCAGGTTCGATCCCTGGCCTCGTTCAGTGGGTTAAGGATCCTGCATTCCCATGAGCTGTGGCATAGGTCGCAGACTCGGCTCAGATCTGACGTTGCTGTGGCTGTGGTGTAGGCCAGCAACTAGAGCTCTGATTCCACCCCTAGTCTGGGAATCTCCATATGCCACAGGGGCAGCCCTAAAAAAAAAAAGCAAAACAAATTGGGTTACCAGTATGCTAAATTTAGTCCTTTCATCCCTCTAAGGTCTTCATGGCCTTGTCCATTTACTATGGTGTGCTTGTTGTACAAATATTATCAGCTGTACGTGCCATAATGTGAAAAAGGTTAAGAAACACTATACAGTCAGCTAGATAGAGGGGCAAAATAGGAGAGAAAATGATAGTAAGGAAAATCTGTTTTATTCACCTTTAGGATGGCTAGAAATTTCTTCAGTTCTCCATTCTCTTTCCTTAAGACTGACAGCTCTCTAGGCAAAAGATGGAAACAATCAGCAGGTCAGTGGGACAAAAAAACAAACAAAAACCCTGATTTTTATTATTATCAGCATCTAGTTAATGCTTGCTGTTTTACAAGATGTTTCTGCCAGAGATCCAGGCATTCAGTGAGGTTTTGGTGGTGAGAAGAATCAGGTGAACAAAATAAGCAGTTATTTGGAATGATTTCAGAGGAGTCTACACAGGATTGCATTTCCTCTCCACAAGTACCCCTGGCCTGCTGATGTCTGAAAATTTCCATCAGAGATTTTTATCTTTTAGCTTAAGATTTCCAAAATATACCCTCCTAGAGAGGGTATTAAGTGCATCTCCTGGGAATTCCTGTTGTGTCTCATTACTAGTGGTAATGAACCCAACTAGTATCCATGACAACTCTGGTTTAATCCCCGGCCTCACTCAGTGGGTGGTGTTGCCGTGAGCTATGGTATAGGTTGCAGACTTGGCTCAGTCCTGGCCTTGCTGTGGCTGTGGTGCAGCCTGGCAGGTGAAGCTCTGTCTGCCCCTAGCGTAGGAACTTCCTGCACCCCTAAAAAAGAAAAAAAAAAAAAAGCCATCTCCCATCATTATCACTGTGAAAGGCTATGTCTGATTTCTCTGAAGAAGCAATTTTTGATAGAGGATGAAGACGACAAAAGCTATAAAGTGAGGAGGGTCCCTTGAGGGAAGAAAGAGAAAAATAAAATGGAGATTGAGGGACCAAAAATTCTGTATCCAAGACAAATATAACACATATGGAGCAATTTTCAGGCTTTGCAACCATAAGGAAATAGGGGCTACAGCTTCTCCGAAAAGAAAAAAAGCTCTCTAGTGATTTGGTTTGTCACTTACTTGTCCTTGTTGGTCAATGTTTGCTGTGCCTCCTGTAAGGATGCTTCTAACTTTGTAATTCTATGCTTAAAAAAGGCAATGAGGAGATCTGTTTGTTTCTTCTGGAAACTCCACACCTACTAGGAAAAAACACACCTTTGACATATGCCCCAGAACTCTTTTTCCCCTACTCCTGGCAACAAAAGGAAATCCATCCATACTTTATTACTGACCATTTTCTTCTGAAGTGTCTGACTTAATTCATGACTCCCCAAAACTAGAGGGTTTGACACAAAGCTCTAGGAAAAGCCAAAGGTTTTCCTCTGCAGGATAATGCCTTCCTAATATCTTAATGAGAATATTCTGGCACAGAATAGCCCTTTAAAAATATAATCATTCATCTTGAGCAAGAAGAGTGTCAAGCTTAGAAGTGGTTCTGATCTCACTTGTTTACTATTAGTTTGGACTCAGCTTCCACATTCCTAGCTATTACAAAGTATTGGTAACCAATTTACTTTCCCTCAGATACTCACATGAAGACATCTGCAGGCTGTTATTCCACTACAGTAAAGGGCAAAGAGGTGCAGAAGGAGATTACCTATTCCAGAATTTTATTCTATTTCTGGGCATGAGCAAATAATTTTATCTTTTGCTTTAGTTTACCATTCGATATACTGATGTGCCTATCATGCGATCATTGAATCAGATCAAAAGTTAATATTTAGAAGGTGTTTTAGCTTTGTCAGGCTCTATTTTTGAATACACAGCAGTATTTATGTCTCATCTGTTTCCTCCCTACTCAGACTATAAACCTTTTGTCTAAGGTCCTTCCTAGATCTGGTACTTTTGTCATAAACTTTTTGTTCTCACCTAATTTGCAGGTTGCTCTTGGCATCTGACTAAAGAAATCTACTTCAGAGTTTTTAATAGTCTCTAGCCTCTTTCCTTTCCATTCAAAAGCAAACTAAACTAATTCTACACAGATAAGAATTCACTGTAGTCTATTTTTTAAGTTACTGTTTTCAATGAAAGTAAAATATATTCATTTTAGAAAATGTGAATAATGCAAAGCATAAAAAAGGCACTCAACCCTGGGAGTTATCTAAAAAGGCAAAGGCTTAAGGATCAATAGATAGTACAGATAGATATCGCATATAGCCAAGAAACGGCATCCCAAACATCCTAACCTGCTCTTGGGATCAGTTTGTGGTAAAATTTAGTATCAGTCTTGAGCAAAGAAAGCCCAAATCCTGCCCTAGATCTTAAAGATCACCAAGGGTCATGTGTGAAGGGGGAACAGACACTCCATGGAACTCCAGAGAGCCAGACTGGACTATGCCCGGCAGGGATGGGGTAGGGGGCGGTGGGTGCTTTTACCTAGGCCTAAGCATGCCTGCATGCTTCACCTACTTACCCCCTAAACTCAAACCCAAATCTCAGAGCTAACCATTCCAAGAGGAAGAAAGACCAATCCAGAAAACCACCACCAACAAGAACAAGCGTTAGAGACAAACAAGGGATTCTGTCCCATACTGGAGTACAAATGTTTAGCCTATTTCAAACACATCCATCAAAGATTCTAAACCCTAACTCGGGAATGAATCTCAGTATTTTACAAATCTCGACTGTTAGCAAACTCATTATTCTGTCTTATTCAAATTCTTCAGCCTCATAAAAAGGTTAGTTTCTTTTTTTTCCCCTAAAGAACAAATTTTGGGGAGTTCTCATTGTGGCACAGTGGAAACAAATCCAACTAGTATCCCTGAGGATGTGGGTTCACTCCCTGGCCTCACTCAGTGGGTCGGAGATCCAGAGTTGCAGTGAGCTATGGTGTAGGTCACAGATGCGGTTTGAATCTGGCATGGCTATGGCTGTGGCCTAGGCGGGCAGCTGTAGCCCTGATTTGAGGCCCAGGCTGGGAACTTCCATATGCCTTGGGTGTGGCCCGAAAAAGCAAAAAAAAAAAGAACAAGTTTTGTTTACTTGGCTTTTTTTAAAAGTTGGGATTATTTTATTAAAATAATAACTTAGAGCAGATAATAGTAAAAGTAGTTTTGTTGATACCACTAAACATTGGATAATGCCAAATGCTAAATATTGTTTTATCGGAACAATGCATGCAACTGTCTACTTCAATACTCAGATTCCTTTCCTATATTTCCATACTGGGACCGGCTAAGGGTATCATGGTCTTCATGCTCTGGATTCCCACTCCTTCTAGAATTGATAACATGGACATAATTTTTATTTTATTTACTGAAGAGATTTTTTTAAAAACTTTATTTATTTATTTTTGGCCACACCTGCAGCATGCAGAAATTCCAGGGCCAGGGATCAAACCTGAGCCACAGATGTAACCACAACAGTAACAATGCCAGATCTTTAACCTGCTAAGCCACAAGGGAACTCCCTAAAATGTATACTTTGGAAATGAATATTAACTTGACCAACCTTTTTTTTAACTAAAGAATTTCTCCCCTGTCCATCCCAATCCCTCCCCCTCTCCTTTGGCAACCACAATGCAAACTATTACATTTAGAATGAATAAACAATGAGGTCCTACTGTATAGCACAGGGAACTATAGCTAATCTCCTGAAGTAGACTATGATAGAATAATATAAAAAAAGAAAGAATATATATATATATGTAAAACTGAGTCACTTCGCTATACAGCAGAAAATGGCACAACATGTAAATCAGGAGTTCCCGTCATGGCTCAGGGGTTAACGAATCTGACTAGGATCCATGAGATTGCGGGTTCGATCCCTGGCCTCCCTCAGTGGGTTAAGATCTGGTGTTGCTGTGAGCTGTGGTGTAGGTTGCAGACACGGCTCAGATCCCGAGTTGCTGTGGCTCGGGCGTAGGCCAGTGGCTATAACTCCGATTAGACCCCTAGCCTGGGAGCCCCCACATGCCGTAGGTGTGGCCCTGGAAAAAGACAAAAAGACAAAAAAAAAAAAAAAAGGCACAACATTGTAAATCAACTATACTTTAATAAAATAATAAAAAAGAATGGCTTTCCTAATTTTTACTTTTTTAAAAAAAATTTATTGAAGTATAGTTGATTTACGATGTTGTGTTAATTTCTGCTGTAGAGCAAAGTGATTTAGTTTTATATATATATGTTATATATATATTATATATATATATGTGTATATTCATTTTCTTTTCTTTCTTTCTTTTTTTCTTTTTCTTTTTTTGCTTTTTAGGGCTGCACTTTCAGCACATGGAAGTTCCCAGGCTAGGGGTCAAATCAGAGCTACAGCTGCTGGCCTAGGCCACAGTTTCCGATAAGACCCCTAGCCTGGGAACCTCCATATGCTGCAGGTGCGGCCCTGAAAAGACAAAAATAAATACATACATACATACATAAAAAAGAAAGGAGAAGAAACTTATAGTTTATAAAAAACTTGGAGTTCCTGTTGTGACTCAGTGGGTTAAGAACCCGACTAGTAACCATGAGGATGCAGGTTTGATCCCTGGCCTTGCTCAGTGGGTTAAGGATCCAGCATTGCCGTAAGCTGTGGCATAGGTCACAGACGTGGCTCAGATCCGGCATTGCTGTGGCTGTCAAGTAGGCCAGCAGCTACAGCTCCAATTTGATGCCTAGCCTGGGAACTTCCATATGCTGCAGGTGCAGCCAAAAACAACCAACCAACCAAAAAAACCCTTGAGACATAATAGCCAACTCAACTATATAGACCTTACTGAAATCTGATTCAAACAGTTTTAAAATAATTAGCAGACAACTGAGGAAATGTGAATGCTGACTGATTATTGGACAATACTAGGGAATCATTATTTTAGCAAAAACATGGTTATATTTAATAAAAGAGTACCCATCTTCTAAAGATTCACTCTGAAATCTTTGCTAAGTGGCATGGTATGGGTTTCTATCCTTTGGTAGCTACCGCCATATAGTACAAGAGACATTCAGACATGTGAACCAATAGCTAAAACAAGCTGATAGGCAGCACAGAAGTATGTATAAAATATAGAAATAATAATTAAGAGATAACTTCAGTGTGGAAGCCAGGCTGGCATTCCAGGCATAGAGGTATGAAACTACATGATGTATAAAAGAACTGCAAAGATCTAAACCTACCCTGTAAATTAGGTAATAGATAATCTATGTAAGACCTTACATTGGCACTTAAGCTGTGACGTGGCAGTTGTGGATGAGATTGGATCTTATGGCCTATGTACATCACAGCCACAGCAGTGCCAGATCCAAGCAGCGTCTGTGACCCACACCACAGCTCACGGCAATGCTGGATCCTTAGCCAACTGAGCAAGGCCAGGGATTGAACCTGTGTCTTCATGGATACTAGTCAGATTCATTTCCACTGAGCCACAACCAGAACTTCATGTACTTAATTTTAAAGTGGATGAGCCCTTGGAGTTCCCTTTGTGGCTCAGCAGTAATGAAGCTGACTAGTATCCATGAGGAAGAGGGTTTGATCCCTGGCCTCACTCAGTGGGTTAAGGATCCTGCATTGCTGCAAGCTGTGGTGTAGATCGCAGATATGGCTTGGAACTATTATTACTGTGGCTGTGGTTTAGGCCAGCAGCTACAGCTCTGATTCAACCCCTAGCCTGGGAACTTCCATATGCCACAGGTGTGGCCCTGAAAAGAAAAAAAAAAAATTAATTAATTAATTAAAATTAAAAATAAATTAAAAAGCAACCATTAATAATAATAATAATAATAATAAAGTGAAGGGCCCAACAAAATGGGAGAGAATGAATAGGAGTTATCTTCTGGTGCATTGGGTTAAGGATCTGGCAGTTACTGTAGTTGCTTGGGTTGCTGCTTAGACTTGAGTTTGATCCCTGACCCAGGAACATCTATATACCACGGGTGCAGCCAAAAAAAAAAAAAGTTTACTTGCTGTATAGCAGAGGGAACTGTATCTAATCACTTGTGATGGAACATGATGGAAGTTTCATGTGAAAAAAAGAATATACATAAATGTATTACTGGGTCAATTTCTGGGTACAGCAGAAATTGACAGAATATTATAAATCAATTATAACAAAAATTTTTTGAAAGTTTACTATGTGACCCATTAATCCAATTCCTATGTATATATCCAAGAGAAGTGAAATATATGTCCACACAAAAACTTGTACACAAATTCATAGCAGTATTATTTATAACAGCCCAAAAGTAGAAACAACCTAAATGTTTCTCAACTGATGAATGGATACACAAAACATATCCATCTATATAATGGGATATTATTTGGTCATATAGGAATGAGGTATTAATGAAGTTCTAATATAAGCTACAACATGGATTAACCTTGAAAAAACATTATGCTAAGAAAAGCAGACAATAAACAAGTACATTATAAAATGTGAGAGGTAACATCTACGATGTAAAATAAAGCAGGGTAAGAAGTAGAATTGGGGCTGATATTTGAGATATGAGGGTCAATAAAGGTGTGACTATGGGAGGAAAATGTGAGCAGAAGCCTGAATCAGACAATCTAAATATTCTTGGATCAGTTATTCAACTTCATGGATTAGGAAAACACATTGTCAGACACTGCTGACTTCACCAAACTGGCCCTTCACTTAAGTGATGATTAACTGACCCTTTCCATTTATTTTAACTTGATTACTTGACCATGTGTAATTGGTCCCGTGATTAGGCAGGTTAGAATTCAGACTACACTGAAGTTCTCCACTGATCATTAACTAACCCTGGGTTTAGCTATTAACCAAAGGTCTGCTCTTTCTCTTATTCATGTGACCTTGTTTACACTTCTCCTTGAGTCTCAGCTAGATTTTTATCTCCCCATAATGTTAAATAGTATCTCAAATATGATGGCTCACCCAAACAGCTAAAGTCAAGATACAGTGAAAGCCTTAATTTCCCTCACTCTATCCACAGAATCAGGATTGAGGGGTGAGACACCAAAAATTAAATCTACTAACTTCAGCCAAACATGACAAAGGACAATTTTCATGTTTAATATAGGAATAGTCCCATAAGAATAAGAAGTAAGGCGTTCCCGTCATGGCACAGCAGAAGTGAATCTGACTAGGAACCATGAGGTGGCATGTTCGATTCCTGGCCTCACTCAGTGGGTTAAGGATCCGGTGTTGCTGTGAGCTGTGGTGTAGGTCGAAGATGCGGCTCGGATCCCGAGTTGCTGTGGTTGTGGCGTAGGCTGGCAGCTACAGCTCCAATTGGACCCCTAGCCTAGGAACCCCCATATGCCGCAGGTGCAGCTCTAAAGAGACAACAACAACAAAAAAAAAAGAATAAGAAGTAAGAATAGAGAAGAAAGGAGTTCCCGTTGTGGCGCAGCAGAAACGAATCTGACTAGGAACCATGAGGTTTGGGGTTCAATCCTTGGCCTCACTCAGTGGGTTAAGGATCCAGCATTGCTGTGAGCTGTGGTGTAGGGCACAGATTCGGCTCAGATCTGGTATTCTGTGGCTGTGGCGTATACCAGTGGCTACAGCTCACATTAGACCCCTAGCCTGGGAACCTCCATATGCCACCTGTGCGGCCCTAAAAAGGACAAAAGCCAAAAAAAAAAAAAAAAAAAAAAATAGAGAAGAAAAAGTGTTCAAATCTCAAATAATAGGAGTTCCCATTGTGGCTCAGCAGGTTAAGAACCCAACATAGTCTCTGTAAGGATGCAGGTTGGATCCCTGGCCTCACTCGATGGGTTGTGTCCAACATTGCCACAAGCTGTGGCACAGGTGGAAGATACGGCTGGGATCTGGCATTGCTGTGGTTGTGATGTAGGCTGCAACTGCACCTTCGATTAGATCCCTAGCCTGGCAACTTCCATATGCCACAGATGCAGACGTAAAAATGAAAAAAAAAATCTCAAGTACCATGCCCAGATTGGAATCCCATAAGGCTATGAAATGATCTCTGTGGAGAACTGGAGAGTGAAAGGGAAAACCTAAGCTTTTACAATTTGGGGGCTCTCTCAAATGGTTGTCCTATCTCCTACTTCCTTCTACAATCTTATTGCTCCTGACCAAGTCAATGGCATAACAACATATTATGCATCAGGAAAAGAAAAATATCTTCTAAAATTCAGGCAACCAGTTGTAAACACTAAATAAAGAATGAAACATATATGCATTAATAAGAGTTTTTGAAAAATAAGAATGGGGGAGTTCCCTAGTGACCAGCTGGCTAAGGATCTGGCTTTGTCACTGCTGTGGCGTGGGTTTGATCCTTGGCCCGGGAACTTCCATGTGCAATGGGTTCGGCCAAAAAAAGAAAGAAAGAAAAAATAAGAATAGGAATTCCCATCATGGCTCAGTGGTTAACGAATCCGACTAATATCCATGAGGACACAGGTTCAATCCCTGGCTGTGCTCAGTGGGTTAAGGATCCAGCGATGCCATGAGCAGTGGTGTAGGTTGGTCACAGATGCGGCTCAGATCCTGCATTGCTGTGGCTGTGGCGTAGGCTGGCGGCTACAGCTCTGATTAGACCCCTAGCCTGGGAACCTCCATATGTTGCAGTGCAGCCCTAAAAAGACAAAATAATAATAATAATAATGAGGAACAAGAAATCCCTTCTTGAACTCAGGTCTATAAGCAAAAGTTTGCAACTTAGGCCACTAAACCCGTTTGCAGGATCAGGCCTATATATTCAAAGCAGTTTTTAGAAGATTCATTAATCTGCACAGAAAGATGACAAAGCTCCCTAGAACCCCCCCCCCTTTTTTTTCTTTTGTATTTTCGGGGCCGCACCCTTGGCATATGGAAGTTCCCAGGCTAGGGGTCGAATTGGAACTACAGCTGCCAGCCTACACCTCAGCCACAGCACTGTCAGATCCTTAACCTACTGAGCAAGGCCAGGGATCGTACCTGAGTCCTCACAGATCCTAGTCAGGCTCCTTAACCACTGAGCCATGATGGGAACTCCCCTTAGAACTCTCTCTATTCTCTACAGTTACCTAATAGTACTAGGACATACAAGGCAAGATGTTAGCTACGTAGTGGGGTTTTGTTGTTGTTTGTTTGTTTTGGCTGCACCTGTGGCATATGGAAGTTCCTGGGCCAGTGACTGAACTCATGCCATAACAGCAACCAAAGCTTTTACAGTAACAACACCGGATCTTTAACCCACTGTGCCACAAGAGAACTCTTACATGGTGGTTTTTACAGCTTATCACAGATTCGGGGTCAGTAAAAAGTTAACTGTTGAGATTTATATCATCAGGGAATAAAGCAAACAGGGCAGCCAGTTTCTCCCCATTGTGTGCAAATGTACAAATGCAGTTTAAAGAGAACCTTTGGAAAAGAAATAAGATGCAATCAGGACTTGCCTGGAAAATCAGATTTTCTTCACTTTGATTTCTCATACCTGAGAGATGTGACTAAAATACTGCAAAGCTGTCTCCACAGGGCTTTTGAAGTACATCTTCTCCTGAGGTTTCAGCTATGAAGAGAGCAAGACACATCCACAATGGAACAAAATAAAATACTGCCAAATATGGTGAAGGATGTACCACCCTTTCGTTCTTTCTTTCTTTCTTTTTTTTTTCTTTTTGTCTTTTTGCCATTTCTTGGGCCGCTCCTGCGGCATATGGAGGTTCCCAGGCTAGGGGTCCAATCAGAGCTGTAGCCACCGGCCTACGCCAGAGCCACAGCAATGCGGGATCCAAGCCGAGTCTGCAACCTATACCACAGTTCACGGCAATGCTGGATCCTTAACCCACTGAGCAAGGTCAGGGATCGAACCCGAAACCTCATGGTTCCTAGTCGGATTCGTTAACCACTGAGCCACGACGGGAACTCCTGTACCACCCTTTCTAAAGCACCCAGTATTAAATAATTTCACTGTGCTAAGAGGACCACTGCTCTAGACATAGACTATAAGTCCTAATTCCCCTTAACCTCGTGCTCTGTGACAGGGCCACAAATCATTCTTCTATCTACTGTTGATCCTCCCACTTTTTTTTGTTTTGTTTTGTATTGTTTTGCCTTTTAGGACTGCACTCACAGCATATAGGGGTTCCCAAACTAGGGGTCGAATCGGAGTTATAGCTGCCGGCCTATGCCAGTCACAGCAATGTGGGAGCCCCAACCCACTAATCGAGGGCAAGGATCAAACCTGTGTCCTCATGGATGCTGGTCAGATTCATTTCCACTGAGCCACGATGGGAATTCCCCCTCAACACTTTTTTTAAACAATTGCTATCTACAAGTTTTGTCTTGTTTTTTGTTCGCTTTTTTTTTTTTTTTTTTTTTTTGGTCTTTTTGCCTTTTCTAGGGCCCCTCCCATGGCTTATGGAGGTTCCCAGGCTAGGGGTCCAATCGGAGCTGGAGCCACCTGCCTATGCCAGAGCCACAGCAATGCGGGATCCGAGCCGCGTCTTCGACCCACACCACAGCTCACGGCAACACCAGATACTTAACCCACTGAGCAAGGACAGGGATCTAACCTGCAACCTCATGGTTCCCAGTCAGATTCTCTAACCACTGTGCCAGAATGGGAACTCCAATTTTCAGTTCTTAGTCAGTGTATTCTTTGTATACTTCCTATAGGCCAGGAATGGGATAAGATGATTCATGGGAGGGGAGGAAAAAACTTACACTATCAGAAAGAGCCAGATGCTTGCAGGCAGTTCCGCAGATAGAACATTTTTCTAAAGGGGAAAGGGAAAAAAAAATGTTTTGTTCTCATGGGCATGAGGTGAGATTTTCCTAAAATACATGATACAGTCAAATAGGCTAGCTAAAGAAGAAAAGCAGGTTCTTACTGAGTTCAGAATGTCACTGTGCTATAAAAGGACATCAACTTGAGCTCCGTTCTCTAAATCACTCTTTCCAAACTTTTATGCTGATGAGAAGTAAGGCTTTCACACTGTATCTCTAGCCATCTCCCTTTTCCCAGTTTTCTTCTACAGGGGAGAGGGAGTAAACTTCCAACAGGAATACTGGAGTACATTTACAATGGTCTGGGAGGGTACAAAAGTACCAGTGATCTCAACTTCATTATAATTATTTTTTTAATGGCCACACCTGTGGCATTTGAAGTACCGCAGCCAGGGATTGAACCTTTGCCTCTGAAGCAACTTGCACCCTTGTAGTCAGATACCTAATCTACTGTGCCACAGTGAGAACTCCGAGGTCAACTTTTTTTTTTTTCTTTTCCTTTTTAGGGCCTTACACTTGGCATATGGAGGTTCCTAGGCTAGGGGACAAATTGGAGCTGTAGCTGCGGGGCTACACCAGAGCCAAAGCAATGCAGGAGTCGAGTCACGGTCTGCAACCTACACAACAGCTCATGGCAATGCTGGATCCTTAACCCACTGAGTGAGGCCGGGGATCAAACCTGAGTCCTCATGGTTGCTAGTCAGATTCATTAACCACTGAGCCACAATAGGAATTCCCCCGATCTCCACTTTAAGTTACTATTTTTTTATTCCATCTACCTGACAGTAGGCACACATTCGGTACCGTAAGAAACTCTCCAATTATTGTTGCCCTGTTCTCACTCTGCTATATTCCTATTGTTTTAAAGCTCTCCTACTCTCATTCTCTAATTAACCCAATCTGTAAGATGTGAAAATTTAAAAAAAAAATTCTTTTTAGGGCTGCACCTGCAGCATGTGGAAGTTTCCAGGCTAGGGGTCGTATGGGAACTATAGCTGTTGGACTACACCACAGCCACAGCAACACAGAATCCTTAACCCAGTGAGTGAGGCCAGGGATGGAACCTGTGTTCTCATGGATACTAGTCAATTTCATTACCATTGAGCCATTATGGGGACTCTGAAAATTAAAATTCTTAATCTCCCTTTTTAGTTGAAATTTTAGTAGTGGTGCTGGTTATTAAGATAAATGACATATAAGGAGAAAACATCACATGACACACGCTTCTGCTACCACAGTAAATAGCTTTGTTATATTAGCAGAAAACTTAAAAGGTTCATAAGGTTGACATGGAGAAAGAGATTCTCCAAAGGCTGCCTAACCTGATTCTTCTTTCCTTGGGCATAAAGCTTTCCCCTCTTCCCTCCATATTATTGCCAGAGTGAGCCAGTAAGTGCAAGTCATTCTTCTACTTAAGAAAAATACAAATTGGAGAGTTCCTGTTGTGGCGAAGCTGAAACAAATCCGACTAGTATCCATGAGGATGTGGGTTCAATCCCTGGCCTCGCTCAGTAGGTTAAGGATCCAGCGTTGCCGTAAGCTGTGGTGTAGGTCGAAGACTCGGCTTGGATCTGGCATTGCTGTGGCTGTGGTGTAGGCTGGCAGCTATAGCTTCGATTTGATCCCTAGCCTGGGAACTTCTATATGCCGCTAGTTCGGCCCTAAAAAGCAGAAAGAAAAGAAAAGGAAGGAAGGAAGGAAGGAAGGAAGGAAGGAAGGAAGGAAGGAAGGAAGGGAAAGGAAGAAAAACCGAAGAAACTTACATAGCTCTCCATCACTTGCAGGACAAAGTTCAGGTTCTTTAGCCTGCTATATAGAGCCTTCCATCATCTGGCCACTGCCTGCCTCTCTAGCCTCATCTCTGGCCATTTCTTACCTCATTCTTACAAACTCTACCAATCCCAACCATGTGTACTCCCCTGTACTAAGTTTTATGACAGGGTATGCCTTTATACTTGCTGTTCTTTTTTTTTTTTTTTTTTTTTTTTTCTCTTTAGAGCCACACTGGCAGCATATGGAATTTCCCAAACTAGGGGTCACTTCAGAGCTGCAGCTCCCGGCCTAGACCACAGTCACAGCAATGCAGGATCCAGGCCACATCTGTGACCTATACCACAGCTTGCAGCAATGCCAGATACTCAACCCACTGAGCGGAGCCAGGGATAGAACATACTTCCTCATGGATACTAGTCAGGTTCTTAATCCTGAGACACAAACAGGAACTCCCGTGCTGTTCTCTTAAACTAGAATGATCTTCCCTGCTTAATTCACTTGGCGGACTCCAGTTTATTATTCAAAACCTACTGAAGCAACACCTCTTCTATGAAACCTTCCCTGATCAAAGCATCCTAAGTCCCTCTTCTGGACAAACATTCCCAGAATACATAGATACAGAATTCAATACATACCTTTTAAGTATTTTAGCATTAAACACACACACACACACACACACACACAAAACCTTAAATTTAAGCCTCACTTCTAAGAATTCTAAGACTAATAGCTGTTAAGAACTTGGTCAAATCACTTATACTAGTTGAACCTGTTCCTCACTTGTAAAATATGTCCACTAATAATTACCTCCTAGATTCTGGTAAGGATACAAAAAATTGGTACATGTGAAAATACTTTTTAAACCGTAAAGATAACACCACCACCATCATCATCAACATTTCTAATAAAATTTATTTTACAGGGAGTTCCCGTCGTGGCGCAGTGGTTGACGAATCCGACTAGGAACCATGAGGTTGCGGGTTCGGTCCCTGCCCTTGCTCAGTGGGTTAACGACCCGGCGTTGCCGTGAGCTGTGGTGTAGGTCGCAGACGCGGCTCGGATCCTGCGTTGCTGTGGCTCTGGCGTAGGCTGGCGGCTACAGCTCCGATTCGACCCCTAGCCTGGGAACCTCCCATATGCCGTGGGAGCGGCCCAAGAAATGGCAAAAAAAAAAAAAAAGACCAAAAAAAAAAAATTATTTTACAGATCATGGCACTTACCAGTAGAAATGGCTCTCTCTCACTCTTTTTTTTTTTTTTTTTTTTTTTTTTGTCTTTAGGGCCGCACCTGCAGCATATGGAAGTTCCCAGGCTAGGGGTCGAATTGGAGCTGTAGCTGTTTGCCTACACCACAGCCACAGCAACTCGGTATCCGAGCTGCATCTGCGACCTACACCACAGCTTATGGCAACTCCGGATCCTTAGCCCACTGAGCGATGCCAGGGATGCATCTTCATGGATGCTAGTCAGATTCGTTTCCACTGAGCCATGATGGGAACTGCCAAAAATGGCTTATTATCAACCACTTTCCCAATTTCTACTCAGTATTTTTATTTTTTTCTCATTTCTCTCATCAGTCTGATAACCTTGAGGCTTTCCCTACTACAGGCTTCAGAACACTGACAAGAACATTTTGATGCTCAAATAATAAATACTCCAATTGCTAAATCAGTTTTTGTTAATAGATTCCTTCAGTTTTCATAAGGAACAGTTTCCTATTATATATCACACTATCTTTGGCCTACTAAGTGATTTTTTTTCCAAGTTACAAAGAGAAATGACTAATCATTATTTCTAGGTTAAAAAAAATATACATTTTGCCTGATTTGAAAACAGTTAAGTCACTTACCTAGAGTCACACATTTTTTACAGAAAATATGACCACAGCTGGTAACAAAGAAATGGGCCCCATCTTTTCGGAAACACCGGTTGCAGTGAAACCAATCCATTCTGGAGAAGAGAAAGATAATAACCCAGGGCATAACATCATTATAGCTCTTCTAAAATCTACTTAACAATGTTTGCTTAGCTTCTGCTAACTTATTGGGATGTAGGCATATTATTACGGATATTCCAATTGGTTATAAGGAAGTACACATACCTCTGAAGTGAAAAAAGCAGACTGAAGACTATGCTATACCATTTTTTAAAAAGAAAAAGTAGGGAGTTCCCTGGTGGCTCAGTGGGTTAAGGATCTGGCGTTGTCTCTGCTGTGGCTTGCGTCACTGCTGTGCTGTGGATTTGATCCTTGGCCCAGAGAACTTCTGAATGCTGGGAGTGTGGGATAAAAAAAAAAATCTATTTCTTTCCTAATAGCTTCCTGTGATATGACAAGATGGAGCAAGGAGGCAGTGTGCCAAACACAGAAGATCACATATTAGTTACTTGGGACACATTTTATCTAAGGGAAACATGGCTTGTGAATGACAATATCTCAGCTTGTTCATTTTTCCTTCTTCGCTACAGAAACTCAAAATCTTAGATCCAGAAAGGACTTGAAATCATTTAATGTTTTGTCCAATCCAATAATTTTTCAAAAGATGTACCTGATGTTCACTGAAATTTAATTAAACTTTGAAGTCCCCTCTTTAGTTAGTGGCACCTCTGCAATTAGAATCCAAATCTCCTCACTTTCTGTGTCAAGTTCTTCCTACCATATAAGTAAGTTTTTGTGTTAGACATGGCAACCATACATCCCATATTTTCTGCCAAAACGAATTCCATAAATTTGATAAATATGTAATTATGTAAATATAACTTGGTAAGTTTTTTTGGGGGGGAGGGTGTTTTTGTTTGTTTTTGGCCATACTCGGAATCTGGAAGCTTCCAGACTAGAGATGGAACCTGCACCACAGCAGCAAACCCAAACCACTGGCAACACCAGATTCTTTTTTTTTTTTTTTTTTTTAATCTTTTCTAGGGCCGCTTCTGGCGGCATATGGAGGTTCCCAGGTTAGGGGTCTAATCGGAGCGGTAGATACCGGCCTACGGCAGAGCCACAGCAACGCGGGATCCGAGCCACGTCTGCAACCTACACCACAGCTCATGGCAACGCCGGATCCTTAACCCGCTGAGCAAGGACAGGGATCGAACCCGCAACCTCTTTGTTCCTAGTCGGATTCGTTAACCACTGCGCCACAATGGGAACTCCAACACCAGATTCTTAACCCGCTGAGCCACACGGGAATTCCCCTAAATTTTTTCTTTAAAACAATTGTTTTAAGTAGTTTATGGAGACATTTGCTCAAAGAATGTTGGCTATTTGTGCCATTCTTGAACGTTTTTGTCACAAGAGGGCAAGATTCACGATAAAAACTTACTGAATAAACATTTCAGTGCAAAGACATTACATAGAGGCGTGAGTTTCAGATTTCTATTTGTTTCTCACAGATAATACTAATTGCTACCAGAAAGTAAGTATAAAGAACTACTGAAAAGGTCCCAGTACTCATGCCCTGGCTTGTTTAGGGGCACAAAGAACAATTTTAATCAAATGAGTTGACAAAATGAAGCCCCTCAAAGGCCAGCTAACAGCGTTTGTGAGGGCAAGACTTGCCTGGTCTCTAGGGTGATGGGAATTTAACAGAGTCTCAAATTTACCAATAGCTCTTTTTAAACTACATTCCATACCCGTTTGGCCGCCGTGATTCTCAGAAAGCCTCGGATCTCACCTAAAACAACCAGTTCTCCTCAAAAAGCTAAAAATGGCGGGAAAAAAACAGCAAACCTGGCACTCCGGAGCGACAAGAAGCTGGGCGTGGCCCGCTGAGGTGTGTGATCGATGTGGGCGGGGCCCAGGGCTGCGGGCTAAGCATGTGGGAGGGGCCCGGGAATGGGCGGGGCCGGTGTGTAGTGAGGCTTGGGCGCGGCCGTAAGGCAAACCAGCTTCCCGTAAACAGTACAGGAAGGTATACCTCATTTAAGATAAAGAACAGGAGTTCTCTTCATGGCTCAGTGATCAACGAACCCGACTAGGATCCATGAGAAGGTGGGTTCGACCCCTGGCCTCGCTCACTGGGTTAAGGATCTAGCGTTGCGGTGAGCTGTGGTGTAGGTAGCCAACACAGCTGGGATCCCGGGTGGCTGTGGCTTAGGTCAGCAGCTCTAGTTCAGATTAGGTCCCTAGCCCCGGAACTTCCACATGCCCTGGGTGCTGCCCTGAAAAGCGAAAAAAAAAAAAAAAAAAAAAAAAAAATCTAGGAACAAGTAAGAAACAGGATCTAGGAGTTCCCGTCGTGGCGCAGTGGTTAACGAATCCGACAAGGAACCATGAGGTTGCAGGTTCGGTCCCTGCCCCTTGCTCAGTGGGTTAAAGATCCAGCGTTACCATGAGCTGTGGTGTGCTATGAGGTGTGCCATGAGGTGTGGTGTAGTGTGGTGTGGTGTGGTGTAGGTTGCAGATGCGGCTCGGATCCCAAGTTGCCGTGGCTCTGGCGTAGGCCAGTGGCTACACCTCCGATTCGACCCCTAGCCTGGGAACCTCCATATGCCGTGGGAGCGGCCCAAAAAAATAGCAAAACAAAAACAAAAAAAGAAACAGGATCTAATCCCATACGTGCTACTAGAAACGACAAGGTTGAATAGGTAATAGGTCATAACACACTAGAAAAATGTGGTCACAAAAGAGATGGAAAACTTCAACCTAGTGCTTGCTGTTTTCATATTAGTTTTACAACCTCTTACTCACTGACCTAATAGAAAGGTGGGTTCACACATCTGTTTCTGCAATCACTGTCAGAGTATATTGTTTTGGTTGAAGTGTGTGAAAATCTAGATTCATCCAAATATGCAGTTGGAAAAGGGAGTAGTACTTTAATAGCTTATTTAGATAATTCTGAACATTTTTCTTTGATACTCCACCAAAATCGAGTAGTGGGAGTTTGTTAAAAGCTAGCTGCAGCATGGGACCCAACATCCTTTCAATGAACATGTAACAATTTACATTTAGACCCAACTGGTCATTTGGAAAATACTGGTTCACTGAGTTATACATATTGACATATTTCATTATGCAATAGTAAATACTGACATAGTTCATTATACAATATTTTAAAATCTTTTTTTTTTCTTTTTATAGCTGTACCTGTGACCTATGGAAGTTCCCAGGCTAGGAACTGAATTGGAGCTGCAGCTAAGGCCTATGCAACAGCAACACAGATCTGAACCACATCTGAGAACTATGCCTCAGGTGCAGCAATGCAAGATCCTTAACCCACTGAGAAGGGCCAGGGATCAAAACATCCTTACAGAGACTATGTGAGGTTCTCAATCTACTGAACCACAATAGGAAGTCTTTTAAAGTTTTTTAGCTCTTCTTTTTGGCTGCACCTGCAGCATGCTGAAGTTCCAGGGCCAGGTGTTGAACCCATGCCACAGCAGCAACAATGCCGGATCCTTAACCCACTGTTTCACCAGGGGAAATCCCATTTCTGATGTAAAATCTCAATGATGTTGGAATCAACTGATACCTTCTTAACATAATTAAGAGATATATAACACATGTATGCAAAAAGCCAACATGTCTTTTAAATGAGGAAACAGTAGAGGCATTCTTGTTAGATGGGAATGAGACAAGAATACTACTATGAGTTAACATGGTATCAAAGCATTAATTTAAAGGGATAAAAGAAAAATACCTCTTTTAGCAGATTATACCACTGTATATCTGAAAAATCCAGGAGAAAATAAATACTAGTTTTTCCATTGGACCCCTAGCCTGGGAATCTCCATATGCCGCGGGAGCGGCCCAAGAAATAGCAAAAAGACAAAAAAAAAAAAAAAAAGAAAAAAAGAAAAAGAAAAAAGAATAAAATAAAATAGAAACAAAGAAGGAGTTACCACTGTGGCGCAGTGGGTAAAGAACCCAACTGCAGCTGTTTGGGTTGCTGCCAAGGCATAGGTTCGACTCCCCAGCCTAGTATGGTGGGTTAAAGGATCGTGTGTTGCCACAGCTGTGGTGTAGGTTGCAACTGCAACTCAGATTCGATCCCTGGCCAGGGACTTCCATATGCCAAAAGTGTGGTCCTAAAAAAAGGAAAAAAAAAAGTGGTTAAGTACTACCTCTGTAAGGAAGAGTATGTATGTCCATTATTTGTAATTGGTCCATAAAGATTTGTTTCTACTCCATAATTCCATTGCATATTCAGTCATTTATTTATATCATATGGACTCATGTATATTTATTTCATACATTGGATTATAATCCAATACTATGCTATTTATTTTGTTACTCAAATTATTCCATTTGGCCACTTGGAAGCTCTTTTAGGTTGAGTCCTACATCCTTTTAAAATTTTTAACAATTTCCAGAGTTCCCGTCGTGGCGCAGTTGTTAACGAATCCGACTAGGAACCATGAGGTTGCGGGTTCCATCCCTGCCCTTACCTAGTGGGTTAACGATCCGGCGTTGCCGTGAGCTGTGGTGTAGGTTGCAGACGTGGCTCGGATCCCGCGTTGCTGTGGCTCTGGCGTAGGCCGGTGGCTACAGCTCCGATTCAACCCCTAGCCTGGGAACCTCCATATGCCGCGGCAGCGGCCCAAGAAATAGCAACAACAACAAAAAGACAAAAAAAAATAAAATAAATAAAATAAAATTTTTAACAATTTCCTTCCCTTCTGGTACTACAAGATGCTCTGGATTCATTTTTTATTTTCCTTGCCCCAGCTCTAAAATTAGACATTTCTCCAAAGATCCTTGGTTGCCTTTATAGAGAATGGTATTTTGAAACCAAAATTTGGGCATAAATGATCCTCATTACTCAGGAGATGTCATTGCTTCTAACACCCTCGCGGTAGACAAAACTAAGTAATATATGTGTGTATACTAACTCATGGATACACACTTTTCTATCATTATTTCTGTCACATCTGCATGTATATTTAGCTAAATAAGTCCATACTGATAGCGCTGTCTCTAATCCATTACCACAGGATTCATTCCAGCCTTCCCTTCTTGCTTCCTTTCCTTCTTTTTCTGACAGTGAGAACTCTGACACCCAACACCCATTATACATTTACTTGTTTCATTAACCCCAGTATACATGTAAAGCAATTTTTAAAAAGTTTGATACCAAAGAATTATCATTAGTTGTTAGGTGTGGTAGTGACCTTGCAGATACGTAAGAAAATGTCCATATTTTGGAGTTTCCGTCGTGGCTCAGAGGAAATGAATCTGATTGGTATTCATGAGGAGGCAGGTTTGATCCCTGGCCTCGATCAGTGGGTTAAGGATCCAGCATTGCCATGAACTATGGTGGAGGTTTCTGACGCAGCTTGGATCTGGCATTGCTGTGGCTCTGGCATAGGCCAGCACCTATAGCTCCGACTAGACCCCTAGCCTAGGGTGCGGCCCTAAAGATCAAAAACCAAATAAATAAATAAGATAACGTAGGCAGCCTGAGACAGGGCTCCCTGCAAGTCAGGCAAGCTACGCCTCTACTTAGCATCCTCTCCCTCCACCTCCCCCAGGAGCGGGCTTGCTTGCTTTCTTGCCTTCTTTCTGCCGCATCTGTGGCATAAGGAAATTCCCAAGCCAGGGATCAAATTCAGCTTTGCCAACACTGAATCCTTAACCCACTGTGCCTGGCCGGGGAATTCCTGTTTACTTTCATACAGATTCCTCAAATGTTTTTTGTTTGTTTGTTTGGTTTTGCTTTTTAGGGCCCCACCCGCAGTATATGGAGGTTCCTGGGCTAGGGGTCCAATTGGAGCTGTAGCTGCTGGTCTACGCCACAGCAAGCCAGATCCGAGCAGCATCTGCGATCTACACCACGGCTCATGGCAATGCTGAATCCTTAACCCACTGAGAGAGGCCAAGGATTGACCTGCAACCTCATGATTCCTAGTCAGATTCATTTCCGATGTACTGCAACGGGAACTCCCAGATTCCCCAAAAGATAACATTTTACTACATTTGCTTTGTTATTCTATTACTTTTTTTTTTTTTTTTTTGGTCTTTTTTTGTTGTTGTTGTTGCTATTTCTTGGGCCACTCCCGCGGCATATGGAGGTTCCCAGGCTAGGGGTCCAATCGGGGCTGTAGCCACCGGCCTACGCCAGAGCCACAGCAACTTGGGATCTGAGCCGCGTCTGCAACCTACACCACAGCTCACGGCAACGCCGGATCGGATCGTTAACCCACTGAGCAAGGGCAGGGACCGAACCCGCAACTTCATGGTTCCTAGTCGGATTCGTTAACCACTGCGCCACGACAGGAACTCCTCTATTACTTTTTTATTGTTCCATTTGAGAATTAGTTGCAAACACAATGCTCCATTACTCCTAAATATTTCAGTGTGTGTTTCCCATAAACAAGGACATTCTCTTCCATAAACACAGTACCAGTATCAAAATCAAAGAAATAACATTGATATGGTGCTATTATCTAATCTAAAAACCATATTCAAATTTCACTGATTGTCACACAAATGTCCTTTATAGAAGGAGAAAAAAATGTTTTTATTTCTTTTTCTTTCCTTTTTTTTGGGGGGGCCACACTCATGGCATATGGAAGTTCCCAGGCTAGGGGCCGAATCAGAGCTACAGCTGTCTACCTATGCCACAGCCACAGCTACGCAGGATCCAAGCAGCATCTGTGACCTACACTACAGCTCATGGCAACACTGGATCCTTAACCCAGTGATCAAGGTCCTCATGGATGCTAGTCAGATTTGTTAACCGCTGAGCCACGACAGGAACTCCCAAAAATGTTTTTTTCTGTCCAGGCTCACATGTTGCATTTAGCTGTCCATTAGAAAAAATGAAGGAGCTCCTACTGGCTCAGTGGGTTAAAGGTCTAGCACTATCACTGCTGTGGCTCTGGTTACCACTGTGGTACAAGCTCGATCCCTGGTCTGGGAACTTCCCCATGCCACAGGCATGGCCAAAAAAACCCCCTCAAAACAAGAGTTTCTGTGGTAGCTCAGCGGAAACGAATCTGACTGGGAACCATGAAGTTGCAAGTTCGATATCTGGCCTCAATCAGTGGGTTAAGGATCTGGGGTTGCTGTGAGCTGTGGTATAGGCCAGTGGCTGCAGCTCTGATTTGACCCCTAGCCTGGGAACCTCCATATGCTGCAGATGCGGCCCTAAAAAGTAAAAACAAACAAAACAAAAAACAAAAAAAAACCTCCACAAGTTTATAAATTGTAAAGTGAAAGCCCATCACCCCAACACTGTTTCTCAAAGACAAACATATAAATCCTTCCAGAATTTCAATGCATATACCAATGCACAACACAGATGTTATACACATTAAACAAAAATGTGATATTATACATAGATATTATGGTTGGTTTTTAGTTAATATTTCATTTTTACCTTTATGTATCATTCTTTTTTAAAGTTTCATGCTTTGATTAGTTTTACCTTAATTTAATTAATCAATCCCATATTGATGGACCTAAGGTGTTTTCAGTTTTTACCTATTGCAAAAACATGATGCAGTAAACATCTTTATTAATTTACTGTTGGGGGAGTTCCCGTCGTGGTGCAGTGGTTAATGAATCCGACTAGCAACCATGAGGTTGCCGGTTCGGTCCCTGCCCTTACCTAATGGGTTAATGATCCAGCGTTGCCGTGAGCCGTGGTGTAGATTGCAGACGTGGCTCGGATCCCGAGTTGTTGTGGCTCTGGCGTAGGCCGGTGGCTACAGCTCCGATTCGACCCCTAGCCTGGGAACCTCCATATGCCGCGGGAGCAGCCCAAGAAATAGCTAAAAAAAGACAAATAAATAAATAAATACATACATACATAAAAAAAATAATAATTTACTGTTGGAGTTCCAGCATGGCTCAACAGAAACAAATCTGACTAGCATCCATGAAGATGCAGGTTCAATCCCTGGCCTCAATCAGTGGGTTAAGGATCCGGCATTGCTGTGGCTATGGCGTAGGCTGGCAGCTGCAGCTCTGATTTGACCCCTAGCCTGGAAACTTCCATATGCCACAAGTGCAGCCATAAAAAAGACAAAAAATAAAATAAAATAAAAATAAAAATATGAAAGTTTTATCCTGCAGAGGTGGAGAGGAAGGGCATACCAGGCAGGGGGAAAGCATCAGTAAACATATTTTATTTTATTTTATTTTATTTTTTATTTTTTATTTTTTATTTTTTTTTGTCTTTTTGCCATTTCTTGGGCCGCTCTCGTGGCATATGGAGGTTCCCAGGCTAGGGGTCCAATCGGAGCTGTAGCCACTGGCCTACACCAGAGCCACAGCAACGTGGGATCCAAGCCACGTCTGCGACCTACACCACAGCTCACGGCAATACTGGATCGTTAACCCACTGAGCAAGGGCAGGGACCAAACCGGCAACCTCATGGTTCCTAGTTGGATTCGTTAACCACTGCACCACGACGGGAACTCCTATTTTATTTTTTTAACGTTTAGGGCCACACCTGAGGCATATGGAGGTTCCCAGGCTAGGGGTTACATTGGAGCTACAGCTGCTGGCCTACACCACAGCCACAGCAACACAGGATCTGAACCATGTCTGTGATCTTCACCACAGCTTCCAGCAACACTGGATCCTTAACCCACTGAGCAAGGCCAGGGATTGAACCCGCATCCTCATGAATACTAGTCAGGTTTGTTACCACTGAGCTACAACAGGAACTCCAGTAAACACATTAATATGGGGAAGTGTAGGCTGGTCCAGTGTGGCTAAAGGGAAGCATGTATGGGACATGAAGACAGATGGTGAGGAAAAGAAGATATCATGGGGAAAAGTTAGAGATATGGACTGATGCCTCTGTACTAGACTTTAGACTTTTATTTGTTAAACTAGTGGTTCCCCCAAACAATAGGCAGACCCATCTGAATTAGAATCTCAGAGAGAATTTTGTGGGTGAAATGAAGATAGGCCATTGCAAGAAATTGCCACCAGAGGGTACCATAGGGGAAGATCTCCCTGAGCACTCTCCTGTGACCAGTATATTTTGAAAAAGTTCCTCTGGTGATTATGATGCCCACTCAGCCAGCCTTAGGGACCACTGCTTTATTCAAGAGAGAACCATCAGGAGTTCCCTTCGTGGCTCAGCAGTTAACGAACCCGACTAGGATCCATGAGGATGAAGGTTCGATCCCTGGCCTTACTCAGTGGATTAAGGATCTGACTGTGGTGCTATGATGTAGGTCGCAGACACGGCTTGGATCCCGAGTTGCTGTGGTGTAGGCTGGTGGCTACATATACCTACATATACTGCAGGTGAGGCCCTAAAAAAAAAAAAAAAGAGAACCACCATCGGAGGATTTTGAACAGGATAGAAACATGATCGACCTCATGTTTATATATATATATATATATATATATATGTATATGTATATATTATATATTTTTCATATATATGTATATATTATATATATGTTTTTATACATAGGTATATATTATATATATAATGTTTTATTGGAGTATAGGTGACTTAAAATATTGTGGTTAGTTTCAGGTATACAGCAAACAACCGCATGTTTTATAAAACATAGCTCTTAAGACAGAATGAAGGGATGGAAAATTAATTGGTAGGCTATGGCAATGGGACTGGAGAGGAATGAAGAGTTCTGTTTTTTTTTTGTTGTTGTTTTTTGTTTTTTGTTTTTTGTCTTTTTGCTATTTCTTGGGCCGCTCCCGCGGCATATGGAGTTTCCCAGGCTAGGGGTTGAATCGGAGCTGTAGCCACCAGCCTACGCCAGAGCCACAGCAACGCGGGATCCGAGCCGCGTCTGCAACCTACACCACAGCTCACGGCAACGCCGGATCATTAACCCACTGAGCAAGGGCAGGGACCGAACCAGCAACCTCATGGTTCCTAGTCGGATTCGTTAACCGCTGCGCCACGACGGGAACTCCAAGTTCTGGAATAGGGCAGAATCTATGCAAGAAGATGAAGACAGCTGTGAGACAATTTTCAGAGGCAGAATCCACAGAACTTGGTGACCAATTGCATATGAGAGTATGAGGGGAAAAGATGAAGGCCTCAGGCCTGCGTGACTTGAGAGCATGAGGCTATGATAGGATCATGACCGCTATGCTGAAAAGAGGAAGATTGGAGTGTGGTTTTGTCTGGGGAACTGAGAAGAGTTTGGTTTTGAACCCAATGACTGGTATGACTTAATGGGGCTATTACCTGCCTCAGAACTGGGTCCTATCTTCTCCTCACTCTAAGCCCCTTTTCTGAGTACTGTAACTGTAATTTAGGGACGTTTTCTTCTGCTCCTTGCATCACATGTTTGTTATTGTCTATGGCTTTCATGCTGGAGCTTTCCTCAAATGTCCAATGATCCTTTGTTGGGAATCAAGATGTTGCAGGGAGGAGTTCCTGTTGTTGCACAGCAGAAACAAATCCGACTAGGAACCATGCGGTTGCCAGTTTGATCCCTGGCTGCGCTCAGTGGGTTAAGGATCTGGCATTGCCATGAGCTGTGGTGTAGGTCACAGACACAGCTCAGATCCTACGTTACTGTGGCTGTGGTGTAGGCTGGCAGCTGCAGTGCTGATTCAACTCCTAGCCTGGGAATCTCCATATGCCATGAGTGAGGCGCTAAAAAGCAAAAAAAAAAAAAAAAGATGTTGCAGGGAAATGTAGCAAGAAAGGATAGTCGCGTCCCAGGTCTCAGGTGAGTCCCTGATACAGGCCACCAAGTGAGGGTCCTTGCCTTCGCACAGTAAAGAATTCAAAAGCGATCCATGGTAAAGTGAAAGCCGGTTTATTTAGAAAGCTACACATTCCATAGGCACAATGCTGTCTCAGAAGGCAAGAGCGGCCCTGAGCTGTGGGGGTGGTTAGTTTTTATGGGCTGGGTAATTTCATACTCTGAATGGAAGGAATATTCTAACTATTTTGGAGAAGGGGCAGGAATTTCCAGGAATTGGGTCACTACCCACTTTTTGGCCTTTTATGGTCAGCCTCAGAACTGTCATGGCACCTGTGGGCATGTCATTTAGCTGATGTGTGACAGTGATTCTACAATGAGGCTCAAGGTCTACTGGAAGTCGAATCTTGCACTGTCTTAGACCTAGTCAGTTCTAACTAGTCTTTGTCATATCCTCAATAGCTAAGTCATTCTTTTAAAGGTTGTGCCCTAGGAGATCCCTGTTATGGCTCGGGGGTTTAAGAACCCAACTAGTATTCATGAGGATGTGGGTTCGACCCCTGGCCTCACTCAGTGAGTTAAGGATCTGGCCATTGTTTTGAGCTGTGAGCTGTGGTATAGGTTGGAGAGGAGGCTCGGATCTGGCGTTGCTGTGGCTGTGGTGTAGGCCGGCAGCTGCAGCTTCAATTCAACCCCGAGCCTGGGAACTTCCATATGCTGCAGGTGTGGTCCTAAAATAAATAAGTAAATTTGAAAAAAAAAAAAAAAAAAAATATATATATATATATATATATATATATATATATATATATATATATCCTGCTCCCTTTCCTCCTGTCTCACGGGCAACTAAGCTGTACATGGACTTTAGGAGAAAAGAGAAAAAATCTAAAGTGTTGGCATCTTGGAATTCTTGACGTAGTTCAATGGAAACAAATCTGTCTAGTATCCATGAAGACTCAGGATCTGTGGCTGTGGAGTAGGCCAGCGGCTACAGCTCCAATTCAGCCCCTAGCCTGGGAACCTTCATGTGCCACAGTTGCAGCCCCAAAAAGACAAAAAAATGTATAAATAAATAAAATAAAATAAAGCATTGGCACCTAAGATCCTTGTATTAGTCAGGGTTCTCCAGAGAAACAGAAGAAGTAGGAGACATATGTATATAGAGAGAGAGAGAAAGTGAGAGAAAGAGAGAGAGAGAGAGAAGTTCCCATCGTGGCTCAGTGGTTAATGAATCCAACTAGGAACCATGAAGTTTCGGGTTTGGTCCCTGACCTCGCTCTGTGGGTTAGGGATCTGGCATTACCATGAGCTGTGGCATAGGTCACAGACTTGGCTCGGATCCCGTGTTGCTGTGGTCCTGGTGTGGGCCGGGGCTACAGTTCTGATTAGACCCCTAGCCTGGGAACCTCCATATGCCATGGGTGCGGCCCTGGAAAGAACAAAAAAAATATATGTGTGTGTATGTGTGTGTGTGTGTGTGTGTGTGTGTGTATGTATACACATATACACACACACACACACACACATAGAGAGTTTGTTTGTTTTGTCTTTTTGCCATTTCTTGGGCCACTCCCGCGGCATATAGAGGTTCCCAAGCTAGGGGTCGATTCGGAGCTGTAGTTGCCGGCCTACACCAGAACCACAGCAACAGGGGATCCAAGCTGCATCTGCAACCTACACCCCAGCTCACAGCAACGCTGGATCCTCAACCCATTGAGCAAGGCCAGGGATCAAACCCACAACCTCATGGTTACTAGTCGGATTCGTTAACCACTGAGCCACGACGGGAATTCCAGAGAGAGTTTTATTTATCGCACATTGGCTTACTCAATACAGAGGCTGCGAAGTCCCATGGTCTTGTCTGCAAGCTGGGGGCTCAGGAAAGCTAGTGGTGTAAGTCAGTCCATGTCCAAAGGCCAGAGAGCCAGGGGAGCCCATGGTTTAAATCTCAATCTGAGGAGTAGAGAAAATGAGATGTGATGTCTCTACTCAAGCAGGCAGATAGGAAGCAGAAAGGGGTGAATTCCTCCTTCCTTTGCCTTTTCTACTTTTCAGGCCCTCAGCAGATTGGATGATGCCTGCTTATGTGGGGAAGGACAATTTGCTTTATTGAATCCACTGATTCAAATGCTAATCTCATCCAGAAACACTCTGACAAACACATCCGGAAATAGTGCTTAATTTAGGCACCCTCTGAATAATCATCAGAGTCCTTGAAGTCCTTGAAGGCAGATGGTCTCTGTTCATCATTATATTCCCAGTATTTAGCATGGTAAACAGTTGATCTATATTGGCTGAATATGCAACTGAAATTAATTTAGCATATCCCTGAGTGTATATTGAATTTCTATTAGAATTTCTTCCTGTATTAATCTGATTTTTTTTAGGGCCACACTTGCAGCATATTGAGGTTCCCAGGCTAGGGTTCTAATCGGAACTGTAGCTGCCAGCCTATGCCACAGCCAATGGCGGATATGAACTGAGTCTGCAATCTACACCACAGCTCAGGGCAGCACCAGATCCTTAACCTGCTGAGTGAGGCTAGGGATAGAACTTCGACCTCATGGTTTCCTAGTCGGGTCCGCTGTGCCATGACAGGAACTCCTGTATTAGTCTGATTAATTGTGTAGTATTGAAAATTTCCTGAAAGACTACATTCTCTTACTATAGATTGTATATTCTATATTAGTGATTACCACACAAAAGTTTCAAATGACTGGGTCCATAAATTTTCACCTAATTAGACTTTTGTATTTTCTTCCCAACTTTGCTACTAAATTCTAGTAGTATAGGAGATTGCAGTTAATTATCATGATTTGGTGAGAAAAAGGTAAGAAATTAAACTATATATTTTTTTTCTTTTTTCTTTTTTGTTTTTGGCTGCACCTGCAGCATGCAGAAGTTCCCAGGCCAGAGCTCAAACCCAAGCCACAGCAGTAACAACACCAGATATTTACTACTAGGCCACCAAGAAACTCCTAAGCTATATTTTTATTTATTCTCTCTTTTTTTCTTTTTTACTGCCGCACCTGTGGTGTATGGAAGTTCCCAGGTGTTGACTTAAAAAAATCCACAACCTGAAAGTTGAGAGTTAAGTTTTATTTGGGGTGAAATCAGGACTTAAGCCCAAAGGGGAGACAGAGACAGCATCTCAAGTAGCCCTGAGAATCCTCTCCAAAGCAGTGAGGGAGGAGCTAGGATATATAGGAGTCTTTGCAACAAAGGGCAGGGAGCTGGAACAAAAGAGGTCTGGGCTCAGGGAAATCATTCCTTTGATATGCACCTCTGCTATCAGGGCCAGTATCCTGAGTTTTCACAGCCTGCAGGACTCATCGGCTCTCACCCTTGGAGGTGATTGCATGCACAGAAGGCTGTGGCATTCTTTTATTCTCAACTACAGACAGCTCTGAAATACCACCCAAAGAGGAAGAGGGGGAATGTCAGGATATGGTAAAGGTGAGGGGGAGGTGCATGCAACATACACAGATTTTACAAAAGTTTGTTGCTGATGTCCTGAAGGTTACTACTACCTGTCACAAGGAGCAGACATCACCGTGAAGGATTTTAGTGTTTTTCTAGATATGAGAAGATGCAAGAAGTGGGCGCATAAAATCTTCTTCTGAAAGTACTGTGACTATCTGGAGGCCTATTCTTCAGTTTTCCCAGAGCAGAGGGTACCTCACTCCTGGTTTCCACCCTGAGCTCCACTCAGGGGGTGCTATGGGTTGGTAGTTGCAGTGGTTCATGTTTTATTCCATGTAAGAGGCTGATGACAAGTGCCAAATTTCAGTTCACACAGGCTAGGGGTAAAATGGAGCTGCAGCTGCTGGCCAACACCACAACCAATGCCAGATCCTTAAACCCACTGAGTGAGGTCAGGGATCAAACCCACATCCTCACAGACACTGTGTCAGGTTCTTAACCCGCTGAGCCACAATGGGAATGCCATAAGATAGATAGATAGATAGATAGATAATAGATAGATAGATACATACATACATACATACGTAGATTTTTTTTTTTTTGAATAGGTAAGAAATAGATTTATTAAGAGAGGGCACTTGTGAAAGATGCAAGTGGGCAGGCAAGGAGGCTCTGCCCCCAGGATCAGATGGGCCACAATTTTATCATCCAAGGGGAGTGGGGGTCGGAAAAGACTGCCTCTTCCTCTTTCTTTCAGTAGTAGCTCTTCCTTAGTATCGGGTCAAGGGGCTTATTAAAATCAGCGGAAGGGCAGTCCTCAACCTCTGCTCTGGGTCTGAACCTGAATGCAGGCTTAACCCATCCCCCACCCAATGACTTGAGGCATATCTCTCACCTCCACTAGTCTAGCAAGCCTGACTTGTTCTGATGGCTTTTTTTTTTTTTTTTTTTTTTTTGGTCTTTTTATCTTTTTAGGGCCGCACTCACAGCATATGGAGGTTCCCAGGCTAGGGGTCCAATTGGAACTACAGCTGCCAGCCTAAGCCACAGCCACAGCAATGCAGGATCTGAGCTTTGTCTGCGACCTACACCACGGCTCATGGCAATGCCAGATCCTTAACCCAATGATCGAGGCTAGGGATCAAACCTGCAACCTCATGGTTCCTAGTTGGATTCGTTTCCACTGCACCAAAATGGGAACTCCCTCAAGCTATAGTTTTAAAAATTGCTTAAGTTTAGTTTTTGGGAGTTCCCGTCGTGGCGCAGTGGTTAACGAATCCAACTAGGAACCATGAGGTTGCGGGTTCGGTCCCTGCCCTTGCTCAGTGGGTTAACGATCCGGCGTTGCCGTGAGCTGTGGTGTAGGTTGCAGATGCGGCTCGGATCCCGCGTTGCTGTGGCTCTGGCGTAGGCCGGTGGCTACAGCTCCGATTTGACCCCTAGCCTGGGAACCTCCATATGCCGCGGGAGCGGCCCAAAAAATAGCAAAAAGACCAAAAAAAAAAAAAAAAAGTTTAGTTTTTGGCATTCTCACAATCCAGATATTCTTGGATGCAAAGTCTAGAAGTCTTTGTAAAATCTCCTTTGGAACTTAGAATTTTGATTTCAATAATTGGCAGTAAATATTTACTATTTATCTTGAAAATATACTCTCCTAACTGGTTCAAAATGCAATGACTATTAAACAAAAGTGTATTTATTGAATTTTTTCTATACACCAAATACTGCTCTGGGCATTAGGGAGATAATGGTAAGGAAATAAACAAAGGACTCCTAATCCATCACCAGCTTAAACAATATCAACTCATAGCCTTCTTTCACTGATAAACTTCCTCTCCATTCCCTCCCCTTATATTATTTTGAAGCAAATCCAAAACATCAAATTATTTCATCCATAAATATATTGGCATATATCTCTAAAAGATGATTATTATTTTTCTTAAGTTTTGTTTTGTTTTGTTTTGGCGGCAGTGTGCAGTGGCTTGATGTGGGATCTCAGTTCCCAGACTAGGGATGAAACCTGGGCCACAGCAGTGAAAGCACTGAATCCTAACCGCTAGACCACCAAGGAACTCCTAGAGATAATTATTCTTTAATTATAACCATAATATCTTTTCCCCACCTAAAACCCCAAAAATCCAATAATGTGGAGCTTACTTTGTTGTTGTTGTGGTTTTCTGGGGTTTTGAGGGGGGAGTGTGCCCATGGCATATAGAAGTTCCTGGGCCAAGGATTGAACCTGCATCACAGCAGTGACCCGAGCCACTGCAGGGACAACTCCAGAACCTTAACCCGCTGCACCAAAAGAGAACTCCTGGACCCTACTTTTTTTTTTTTTTTTTTTTTGGTTATTGTTGTTGTTGTTGTTGTTGCTATTTCTTGGGCCGCTCCCACGGCATATGGAGGTTCCCAGGCTAGGGGTTGAATCGGAGCTGTAGCCACCGGCCTACGCCAGAGCCACAGCAACGCGGGATCCGAGCCGCATCTGCAACCTACACCACAGTTCACGGCAACGCCGGATCGTTAACCCACTGAGCAAGGGCAGGGACCGAACCCGCAACCTCATGGTTCCTAGTCAGATTCGTTAACCACTGCGCCACGACGGGAACTCCTACCCTACTTTTTAATAGGGAAAACAATCCAGGCACACACAAGCAAACAAGCAAACGAGCAAACAAATAAATAATGTTAGGTACTAATGACAAAAAAATAAGGTTCAGGTGATGGGATAAAGACTGATTTTCCATCTGATTTTCAGAGAAATCCTCTGCAAAGTGAAAAGCAAAACAGGAGGGAGCAAAGCATGTGACTGTCTAGTGGAATTGCGTTCCTCATAGAAGCTCCATCTCGTGCAAAGTTCTGAGACAGAGCTCAGTGTTCAAAGAACAGGAAGGAGACCTTGGAGTCTGAAAGATCCAAGTGGAAGGAAGAGTATAAGGATATGATTTTGGAGAGGTCACTAGAGGCCGTGAGAAAGGCCACTTCAGATTTGATTCTAATTAGATGTGTTGGGTGGTCATTGGAGCATTTTGAGCAGAGGAGTGATATGACCTGATTTATGATTACAAAGGATCATTCTGGTTGCTGTGTGGAGAATGGTGTGTAGGAAGACGTTTTAGGAGATTGAGTGTCAGAACAGGGAGACCAGTTAAGGGATGATTGAAATAAGAGATGGTGAGGAGGTGGTAATGAACTAAGGTAGTAGCAGTGAAGAAATGAGTCATCTCTAGATAAGTTTAAACCCAACAGCTAATCGGATTGGCTGATAAAGCAAACACAGAGTAAAAGATAAGACAAAAAGATAAGTCAAGGTTAACTTTAAGATATTTGGCCTAACCAAGGTGTGTCATTCACTCCAGTGGGGAATATTGGAGTCAAAGAACAGGTCTGTTAAGTTTGAGACGCCTATTAAACATCCAAATGGAGACATCAAGTAGACGGATAGTTAATTCTAAAGTTTCTGAGAGGAGTTCCCCTTGTGGCTTGGTGAAATCGAACCTGACTAGTATCCATGAGGATATGGGTTCCATCCCTGGCCTTGCTCAGTGGTTTAAGGATCTGGTGTTGCCATGGCTATGGTGTAGGCCGGCAGCTGTAGCTCTGATACAACCCCTAGCCCTGGAACTTCCTGCACCCCTAAAAAAAGTAAAATAAGATAAAAAATAAAGTTTCTGAGAAAAATGAGGGCTGGATCTATAAATGTGGGAAATATCAGTGTACAGATGCTACTGGAAGTCATAGGACTGGATGAGATCAGCCAGGAAGGGAGGGTAAAGGAAGAGGGGAGGCTGGAAAGAGAAAAGCATCCAGCCTCAGAGCGGAGCATGAGAAGAGGGAAGGGAGCTGAGAGAAAGCAGGAAGGGTAGATGCCAGGAGCCAGGGCTGCTGGGAGGTCAGTAGGCTGAAGACTGAGAAATACATGCTGGATTGGACACTGTGGTGGCTATTGGTGACCTTGACAGGAATGGATTATTCATGGGAATAGGGACAAAAGCTGAAGTGTAGTGGATTCAAGCATGAATGGAGGTGAAGTGAAAATGGGAGCAGAGAAGTTGGGTGGCAGCTGAATAAGGAAGTAAAATCAAGGTAGGGTTTTTAATTGGTTCTTTTGGTTTGTTTGTTTATTTTACTTTTTAGGGCCGAACCTGTGGCATATACGGAAGTTCCCAGGCTAGGGGTCAAATCAGCTACAGCCACAGCCACTTGGGATCCAAGCCACATTTCCGACCTATACCACAGCTCATGTCAGTGCTGAGTTCTTAACCCTCTGAGTGAGGCCAAGGATCAAACCTGAATCCTCAAAGATAATAGTCAGGGTTCGTTATTGCTGAGCCACAACAGAAAATCCCTGTTTTGTTTTTTTAGTGGAATCCAGTACAGCACCTTTGCTTGCTGATAGGAATCACCCAGGAGAGAGTAAAAAAAACTGATGATGCAGGAGAAAGAGGAATAATTGTAGGAGCAAAGTTCCTGAGTAGGTAAGAAAGGACAGAGAAACTAGTGCACAAGTCAGGGAGCTACAGGAGAGCCAGACAGTGCAAGCCGTTTCTATGGGAGGGGAGGTTAAGCATATGGAAGCTGCAGGCAAATGACAGATTTAGTAGTTGGAGGTGTGGAAGTGGTCTTCTGCCTATTTTTATTTTCTTACCATTGGAGTTTGTGGGATTTTTTTTTTTTTTTGTCTTTTTGCCATTTCTTGGGCCACTCCCATGGCATGTGGAGGTTCCCAGGCTAGGGGTTGAATTGCAGCTGTAGCCATTGGCCTACGCCACAGCCACGGCAACGTAGGATCTGAGCCGTGTCTGCGACCTACACCACAGCTCACAGCAACGCCGGATCCTTAACCCAACTGAGCAAGGCCAGGGATTGAACCCACAACCTCATGGTTCCTGGTCGGATTCGTTAACTACTGCGCCACCACGGGAACTCCTGTGGGATTTTTTTTTTGTCTTTTTTTTTTTTTTTTTTTTGTCTTTTCTAGGGCCGCATCCATGGCATATGGAGGTTCCCAGGTTAGGGATCTAATCAGAGCTGTAGCCACTGGCCTACACCACAGCCACAGCAACACAGGATCCAAGCCTCATCTGTGACCTACACCACAGCTCACGGCAACGCTGGATCCTTTAACCCACTGAGTGAGGCCAGGGATTGAACCCACAACCTCATGGTTCCTAGTCGGATTCGTTAACCACTGAGCCATGACGGGAACTCATCTATTTTCTCATCACAAAACAACAGGCAAGGATATTAACTGAAAGTGAGAACTTAGGGGATGGTGTTGGTTTGCAGGGAGGAAGAGACAAGTGGAAGGGATGATGACCACGGCAGGATTGCTGAGCAGTGTTGAGGGCCTATTTGAAATCTGTGCTCTGTGAGAAATGACCCCTTTTTTTTGTTTTTAATGGTTGCACCCTTGCCATGTGGAATTTCCTGGGCCAGGGATAGAATCTGAGCTACAGGAGTTCCCGTCATGGCGCAGTGGTTAACGAATCCGACTAGGAACCATGAGGTTGCGGGTTCGGTCCCTGCCCTTGCTCAGTGGGTTAACGATCCGGCGTTGCCGTGAGCTGTGGTGTAGATTACAGACGCGGCTCAGATCCTGCGTTGCTGTGGCTCTGGCGTAGGCTGGTGGCCACAGCTCTGATTAGACCCCTAGCCTGGGAACCTCCATATGCCGCGGGAGCGGCCAAAGAAATAGCAAAAAGACAAAAAAAAAAAAAAAAAGAATCTGAGCTACAGCCGCAACCTACACCATAGCTGCAGCAACGCTGGATCCTTAACCCACTGCACCAGGGTGGGAAGTCCTGAGAAATAATCTTTAAGTAAAACCTTGGATGGTGTTTTCAATTTCTTTTTTTTTTCTTTTTTTTGTATGTGTTTTTCTCCTCTTTCCACAATCCAGTCCCTCTCTAGGCACATCATGCTACAGTTAATCAGCACACCAGTTCATTAGTCATTATGTAATTTATTTACTTATTATGCATTAATGCACATCACCATTCATTCATTCTTTCATTCAATCGTATGTATTGAGTGCCAGGCACAACTTCAGGCACTAGGGTTATAGCAGTGAACAAAACAAATCTCTGACCGCAGGGAACTTGTCTTCCATATCTTAAAAAGACAAGAGCCCTCAGCTTTGGTATACATGAATCCTCAGTGAAAACCAATTACAAGGTGGAAGCTTCCATATTTAAGTCCTTAGAACTGAAATCATCTAAATCCTTAAAAAGAATACCAAGGCCCATGACGGATGGCCCAGCAAAGGAGTTAAGGACGTGCAGCCCGCCTCAGAGAATGCATCTTTATTTCTTTCCCACTAGTGCTAGGCTGGCTTCATGGAATCTGGCCAAGTGCAGCAGACAGAAGAGTAATCTGCTGGAATTTTTGTCTCTAGTGTCAGAGCAAGGATTCATCATTATCTCCAGAAGAGCATGAATTAATGGACCATCCTAATAAAACAGAGACTGTGCCATCCAAATTCTCAGGACTACATAAACTCTAGAAGACACTATTTCCTTTGAACTTAGGAATATGTCCAAAAGGCAAACAGAACATACCCCCAAAAAGGCTTATTACTGAGGGCACTTCATCATTTCATCTTCCTTCCTTTCTTACCTGTTTTGACCTTTTCTTTCTCCTTCTTTGTTCACTAATTTTCATCGGCTTTCCCTTTTTTCCCCTTAACCTGCAAGGCCACCAGGGAACTCCTACTTTCCATTTTTAATGAAATAAAAGCTCTTAGAACCACTAGTTCAGGAAGCCACTGTTTGACTATAGGCAGTGGTCACTAGATCACTAGGAAGAAAGCTGGCTTTAACTGAAGTCAGTGTTTCCTTCTGACTCTGGGCAGGTGGGTGTAAGAATACCGGAGTAGGAGAAGGAGAATGCTGGAGTTCCCTCTGGGAAGAGATTTAGGTTCTCTGTTAAGTGACCTCAGACCTCAAAGCTCTGTTATAAGGAACAAGAATAGGAGTTCCCCGTCGTGGCACAGTGGAAACGAATCCGACTAGGAACCATGAGGTTGTGGGTTCAATCCATGGCCTTACTCAGTGGGTTAAGGATCCGGTGTTGCAGTGAGCTTCGGTGTACGTTGCAGACATGACTTGGCTCTGGCATAGGCCGGAAGCCACAGCTCCGACTGGACCCCTAGCCTGGGAACCTCCATATGCCATGAGAGCGGCCCTAAAAGGACAAAAGCCAAAAAAAAAAAAAAAAAAAAAAAAAAAAAGGAACAAGAATAAAATATTTGGGAGTTCCCTGGTGGCTCAGCTGGTTAAGGATCCAGTGTTGTCACTGCTGTGGCATGGGTTCAATCCCTGGCCTGGGAACTTCCACATGCTTCAGGCATGGCCAAAAAAATAATTTTTAAAAAAGAAGAAAATGCTTCTCTTTTGGGTCCAGAAAAAAGAAATCAAGAATGGAGTGAATGTGCTTTGTGCCCTATTTCTTTGCATTAACCGATACTTATCTGCTGTTTCAAAAAGGAAGTACTGAAACATGACATTGCTTTTGTCCAACTATTATACAAGTTGCATGCCCCCATGCCATATCCCTCTTTGTGCTGTAGATGTCAGCCTCACACAGCCGTTCTCTTCCTGAGTCCAGATTCCTAAGAAAAAGACACTCTTACCCTTTCCCTGGTTAAAAAGATCAATTTCTTCCCATTGTAAGCGTGAAAAACAACAGCAGCCAGTCACCCAGGTATTGGAAACTGGCCAAACTGAGGACTTTGGGTAGGGGTGACGAATGGAGGGGCAGCAGGCAGATTAAGACCCATGGGTCTCACTGAACAGAGTTAGGTGTGGCATGAAGTTGGGTCTCTAGCAGCACCATTCTGATAAACTCAAGAAGATGTGGTCACGGCCCTGATCAAAGGTCTTCTGTTTCCCTCTGGTGAAAGAAGCTGGGGTATCAGCAAGTAGCTCTAGTGTCCTGGGAAAAGATCTTGATAGCCATGAGTAGATTAGGTGTCTTATCTTTGTCCTCAGGTAAGACATTGCTCTGAGCCTCAGCTTCTTAATCTTTAAAATAGGGAAAAAAATAACAGCCTTGTCTACCCAAAGTATTTAAAGAGGAAAAAAAATCGAGATATTGTGCAGAAAAGTTTGCAGACTACGATGTACTATGTAAATGTAGACAGTAGAATAAAAATTATAAAGGCAAATATAGAATAATGAATAAAAAAGAATTCAGTGCTTAAAATTTAATAACCTTTAGTTATGTCTATAGATTTTTCTCAATATGTCACCCGGTGACTTTATTTATTTATTTATTTTCTTTTTAGGGCCGCACCCGAAGCATTTGGAAGTTCCCAGGTGAGGGGCCGACATAGAGCTAAAGCTGCTGGCCTACACCACAGCCACAGCAACTCAGGATCCGAAAGGAATCTTCGAACTACACCACAGCTCATGGCAACACAGGATCCTTAACCCACTGAGCAAGGCCAAAGATCAAACCCAAGTCCTCATGGTTACTAGTTGGATTTGTTTCCCCTGCACCACAAGGGGGAACTCCCACATGGTGACTTTTCTTTCTCTCCTATGTTCAATGTTAGCCATGTGGAATTTTGACACACTTAGTATATTTATTTCACAATATGATCCCAACCTGAAGTGAGCTGTATAATATGAACGAACGGTCCTGTTGAAGAGGGGCAGTGGGGAGCGGGGAGACTCTTTTTCAAGCTTTTACATTGCACCATTAATTGACAGTCATAAGCCACTTATAAACACCAAGGGCTAGAGAAATAGAAATAGTAATCTTCAGCAACCCTGTCTTCCCAACTGAGTGTGCTTAATACACAGCTACCTGAGCCATGGCGGCGACAACGCCAGATCCTTAACCCACTGAGCCACAAGGGAATTCCCCCCTTAAGCTATTTAGTTCTTAAAAATGAGATGGCTGGAGTTCCCTTCATGGCGCAGTGGTTAACGAATCTGACTAGGAACCATGAGGTTGCAGGTTCGATCCCTGGCCTTGCTCAGTGGGTTAAAGGATCCGGCGTTGCCCTGAGCTGTGGTGTAGGCTGCAGACACGGCTCGGATCCTACGTTGCTGTGGCTCTGGTGTAGGCCGGTGGCTACAACTCCGATTCAACCTCTAGCCTGGGAACCTCCACATGCCGTGGGAGCGGCCCTAGATAAAGCAAAACAAAACAAAACAAACAAACAAACAAACAAAAAATAAAGTCTCTGAAAAAAAAAAATGAGATGGCTAAAGAGAAAAAAAAAAATGGAGTTCCTGCCGTGGCTCAGTGGTTAACGAATTTGACTAGGAACAATAAGGTTGAGGGTTTGATTCCTGGCCTGGCTCAGTGGGTTAAGGATCTGGCGTTGCCATGAGCTGTGGTGTAGGTCACAGATGCAGCTCAGATCCCGTGGTGCTGTGGCTCTGGCGTAGGCCGGTGGCTACTGCTCCAATTAGACCCCTAACCTGGGAATCTGCATATGCCGCAAGTGCGGCCCTAGAAAAGACGAAAAGACAAAAGTCAACAACAACAACAAAAATGAGATGGCTAAAGCTTACCACATTGTGATCAGTTAGCACCAGTTTTTGGCAAGAGACCTCAAATTTACCACATTCATGTTTTAGCCCATATTAAATCTACATGATGTAGATTAGAAATACATTACTGAAAGAACTCATGTTCAAGAGCAGAAAGGTCATTTGTTTTATACCTTGATGTTGAAATCTGGGCAGAAATCTTCAAATCAGATTGTTGATGCTTTCTGATGCCAGGAAAGGCCAAAAGCAAATCAAATTTTTTTCATTTCCCATGACTCATTCCCTCCCATGGAGTTTTGTGCTATATATTCCCTTCCTTGCCTGTTCTTTTTTGTTTAAAATTCTTTTTACATCACCACCCTCCATCTTTTTTTTTTGCTGATGCTTTCAGTTTGCTGTATCTTGGACTGCAGAAGGAGAAGTAGTTTAAGTTCCAACCTTTGAAACCTCTTAATACTTGCTGAGTGGTGAGTGGTCAAGGGGTGAAGTGGAAAAGATTGCTGATTGAACTTACCACATTTGGAAAAGCCCTTCTTACAATAGCTCAACCATCCCTGCTGTAAAGAATTAAGTATTTATTTTCCTTAAAATCCAAAATATTTTGGAACATTCTCCAGAAAATGATGCCCACTTTCTGTACTTAGTGGACAGCTTGAGGAACTTTATTTTTCAGACCCACTTTAAACCCAAGTTCCTTTTGTATAATGTATGTCATGCAGATTCAAAATGATTTCATTTTAGATTTATAGTGTTGGTTATCTGCTCTATTGCTTCTTGCGGTTTTTTCAAACTTCTTTGCAATTATCAATAGACAGCATTGATCTCGTGTAAGGCAGTAGTTTCTGAGTAAAATTCTTCACAGAAGCCAAGACACAATATCAATATGGAAATAAGTTAGTCAACTCATCATCAACATCAACAATTTGCTTCATGATCAGAGAGATACTAACGCCCCACCCCCTCTTTCATCTGCCTTTCTAATAGGCTATAGATGCAAAAATATTAGAAGCTATGAAAGCCCTCATGCCACCAGATTTTGCGTCATTCTTTCCTGGGACCCTGGTGGGAGTCTTTTTTTTCTCTCCGTTTCAGCTAACACAAAATAAACAGCTGTGAACAGTGAGGTTACCACCTCTTCCTGGTAATTTTATTTCCACTATACTCTTCACAGCTGCTCACAATTATACTAAATGAAGCTCTTTTCCGTTATTCTTAATTCTTTCCATTCTCCTCTCCCACCCTTGATTTCCTCCTATTTTCAGATACTTGAAGATAAATGTCCCTACAGCCTTGCCTGCCCTACAGCCTTCTCTCCTGTTTCCTCAAATCATCCAGACATAAATATTTTAATACATTCACAGTGTATTTCTGATGGCACTAAAGCGCCTGCACAACGGATCCCTTATTTATAAAGCCCACATCTGCTGAATGACCTGTAACGCTATACTAGCTCGTGAACTCTCCATGAACAGTCGACCTGGAAGGATTTTACTTCCACTACTTACAAAGAGAAAGATGGAGAAAAGAGAGTCGATCGATTACAAAGAGAAAGCTTTTAATCCATCTTTTCGGTGATCTTTGGGGGCTGCGAGCCGGTATTTAAATTGAACAGGAGGAGGAGACGGAGGATGGATAGAACCGAGGAGGTGGGGGCGGAGCTAGCTCAGCACATAAAACCCCTTGCTTGCTAGAAGGGAAGCACGTTCGTTTGTGCCTGAGCCACTCGTCTGTGACCACGAGAGATGGGGCAGCCTGTGCCTTGAGGACGAAGATCTGAAGAAGGAAAACAGGGACGAGAAAACCAGCCAGATAGAGGAGGACCTCTGGAGAAAGCGGAAGGCAGGAGACGGGGAGGGGAAAGGAACCCACGCCAGGTGGAAACAGGACCTAGAGCAAACCGGTCGGGTCTACAGTTGTTTTTCTGGAAGAGAAGAAAGTACCGGAGGATTGCCTTTTTTTCCCTTAAGTTAATGAAAACTACTTTTATCCTCATCATAAAAGAAAAGGCTTAAGGGGAGGTAAAGACAATCTGTTTTCTTAGGGGGAGAGCTGAGGGAAATCCAGACTATCTCTTTGAAGCGTCTGAAATAAGCCGCTGCTTGGTATAGATTGCAGAACGGTCCTGGTTTTTGAAGAGCCACATCCCTTTCAGGAGAATTCCAGCCGGAGTAGCTAGTACAGTTCTATTTTTATATTTAAATGTCTATGTCTCTTCCCCCCTCTTTTAACAACACTTTCTTTGTTTGTAAGCACGAGTAACAAGAAAGTGCCAAGACAGTAGGAATTTTTTCATTTTTTTCTTTTACCTGCCTGGGTCTTTTTTTATTTTTTTATTTTTTAAGAGGGTAGGAATGGTCTTTTTCTCGGAAAAGGACATTTCCATGTGAAAGGCTCTCTCTCTAAATATATTTACACCCGTATGCATTTAGAAAGAGAGATACCTTTCGGAGGTTGAAATCCTACTGAGAAACATGGAAAAAGGAGCCAGGCAACGAAACAACACTGAAAAGAACCACCCAGGTGGGAGCAAGTCGGAGACTGGTTCTGGAGAGGGCGGAGTGGCCCTGAAGAAAGAGATTGGATTGGTCAGTGCTTGTGGTATCATTGTAGGTGAGTCCAATTCCTTTTCCCACCGACCACTCCTCCCCCTGTCTGGTGGTCCTCTTGCAGAACCTTAACCCCTCACCTCCCCCCAACCTTCCTAAAGCACTGTTTCTGCTTCCTACTCCCTTAGACAAGGGTTGTCACTCACCTGTGCTATAAACTACCCCACTGGTCACGTTTGAGAGATGCAGGAAGCATTGTATGTCCTACTTCTCTTTCTCCAAATGAGGCTGAGCAGTTCTGTCCAGTGCTGATGAATGGAGCAAATAGGGGACACACACCTGGTCAGTGCTGATGGTCAGTGTTGCCTGGAAGCTTGTTGAAAATAGAGGTCTCTGGGCTCCACTCTTGCAGCTTGCAGGTTCCGATTCAGTTGGCTTAAGGTAGGGCTGGGAAACCTAGTTTTTTTTTTTTTTTTTTTTTTTTTTTTTTAGTATGAGTACTTTATTTTTTTATTAATTCATTTTTTGGCTGTGCCTGAGGCATTTGGAAGTTCCGGGGCCTGGGACCTGTGCCACAACACCAGGCCCTTAACCCCACCAGGCCGCCAGGGAACTCCAGGAACCTAGATTTTTAACAAGCTTTTAGGCAGCCATCTCCTCAGTAGGCTGTGGGCTAGATTTGAGACATTTAGTGGATATTTCACTGTTTTACGTTATATGAGACTGTGGGCTTAGGAGATGTGCAATAATAAAAATGGCTACAACAGCAGTAAGAATACCTTGCCTTTCTATAGCTTTTCCACCTTAGCACTTTCTCTTGATGAAGTAGATGTGACAGGGCTGTTATTCCCATTTCACAGATGAGGAAATAAATTGTGGAAGAAAAGATGAGACAGACTGGGTTTTTCTGTAAATGTGTAATTTGCGGTTTCTCTAGTTGCTCAGTGGAGGCCGCTTAACATTGACTCTTAACACCCATGGAAGGCTCTGTGAGGATCTCGAGAAATGGGAGTAACTAGAGTGTGGGTTGGGAGGCTTTGAAACTGGTGAGCATGGGTGTCCCCAAGAGTGCCAGTGCAGGCCATTCCAACCCCCTAGCTGCCCTCTAGCAGGCAGAGGGACCCAGATGGGGTTCCGCCTCTAGACGACACATTCTCTTTCCAGAGAGGCCCTAGAGATGGATGGGCAATGGCTCATTACTGTCCTCATTCCAGAGGGTGAGAGTTCCTTCTGCTGTCTTTACCTTCTTTCCAGAGAAAGGGGTACAGGATGGGCAGGCCAGATATGTTTCTGTGCAGACTTCCTTTTGAAGGCTTCTGGTGTCCTGATGCCCACAAGCCAGTTTCTCTGGGTAACCCAATGGTCCTCATGGTAGCACAGAGGCATTGGCACCTGAACAACAGCGACACTGGAAAACACCTTTGAAATAAAATAGAATCAGTACAGAATTGGAGTTTCCGTCGTGGCTCAGTGGAATCGAATCTGACTAGTATCCATGAGGATGAGAGTTCAATCCCTGGCCCCACTCAGTGGGTTAAGGATCTGGCACCATGAGCTGCAGTGTAGGTGGCAGACGTGGCTCGGATCTGGCATTGCTGTGGCTGGCAGCTATAGCTCCCAATTCAGCCCCTAATCTGGGAACTTCCATATGTGGGTGCAGCCCTAAAAAACCAGGAGAAAAAAAAATCACTACAGTATTCAGGCAATATTCTTTACTTCTACACTCATCCTTTCCTTCAGTGTTCTCTCCACCCTGCTTTCAAAGCGGAATCCCACCTTATCTAATTCTCTGACTCTGGGAGGTTTTCTAGGCATCTGCAGTTAGAAGAAAGGTAATGTTATTATTATTTTTTTAAATTATAGTCACGATTTGAATCTCTCATTACCTTTTCTCTGTCTCTCCCTTATTATAATTGCTCTAAAAAATGAGATCAGCAAAGTACTCAATATGTATAGCACATGCCAATTTAAGGTCTATAAATAGCACAGAGCTTGTTACCTCTTTCATTAGTTTGACTGAGAGGATTAAGTATTTTCCTCCCTTTGGGAAGGTTCTGATTCATGGACAGATGTGCACACCCACATGCCCCCAAGCACAATCGGACCTTTTTCCTGCCCCAGCCTTGCTCTCCCGCCCCTACCGATGTGCAGGGATTCAAGGGTAGAGGATATTTTCCTGTACACTGAGCTTGTTTTGTCACTTTAACATTTTTCTAGGGCTATGAGGAAATGGGAGTGTCCAGGTATAAGAAGTATAGTTTTAGTTGGGTCAGTGCTACTACTGATTTGTCTAGGACCTCATAGATAGTACCTCAGTGTTAGAAGAGTTCTCGTGCTGTACAGTAGAAGATTGACAGAACACTATCCAGCATTTATAATGGAAAAAAATAAAAATCATTAAAATAAAATAAAATGGATAAGCAATGAGGTCCTACTCTACAGCACAGGGAACTATATACAATCTCTTGGAATAGAACACGATGAAAGATAGTATGAGAAAAAGAAAAAAAAATATATGACTGGGTCACTATGCTGTTCAGCAGTGATACAACACTGTAAACCAACTCTAAAAAAAATAAATTTAAAAATATATATAACATAGAAGAAGAGTTCTAACACTCCCATTGGTATTATAGCAGCCAGAATAATAACTTTGGTGTTCCATGGTGAAAAGAGATCCCAAATAACGTGATTTCAGAGAAATCAGCATAGTTTTTCCAAAGTGCAAGAACCCTCACAGAGTTAATAGGCACTATTGTGTCTCCGTTTAAGCTGAGACACACATTTCCCCTTTGGGGTGGTGATGGGGGTGTGCAAAATCTTTTCTACTTCCCCTCCGGTTTGGCTGTTGAACTGCAAATGTGCTGAGTCGCTGCCCTGTCCTCTTCTAGAAGGGTTTCCAAGTAGATGACAGTGATTCAGGTTTTTTCCTAGACCGAATGCAAAGGCTTTCCCTTGTGGCACAGCGGGTTAAGGATCTGGCATTGTCACTGCCCTGGCTTCGGTTGCTACAGTGGCTCTGGTTTGATCCCTGGCTGGAAAATTTCTACATGCCCCAGGTGCGGCCAAAAAAAAAAAAAGACCAAATGCAAAAATAGAAAAAGAACGTCTTCCACACAGAATTCAGTGATCTGATGTTCAATGCTAACACCATGGGAGAAAGATAATTAGAAGGCAAAAAGATTCCTAAGTGAATCAGGTCATGAAACTGCCCCAAATCTATCTCATATCCACTTGACTTAGAGGGATAAATTAAACTGTTTCATAAAAGCTTATACATTTCACCCAAATCATCATTGATGATTTAAAATAGGAATAATAAAATGTCAGGTGTTACAGGAATATAAAATAAACTAATAGAAGACCCATGCCCTAGAGCTATTTATAATCTGACTGGAGAGATATGATTTATATGCATTAGTCAGAGAACATTGAAAATGTATGATAGGGTTGAGTTATGTAAGGAGGACAAAGCTAGGTGAATGATGAGAAACACAAAGAGAATTTCTTACTCAGAGCTAGATAAATAAGTGTCTTGAAGGACATGGAGAAAAATGTCATTAAGAAGATAATTTTGGGAGTTCCCATTGTGGCTCAGTGGTAACAAACCTGACTAGTAAACATGAGGATGCAGGTTCGATCCCCGGCCTCTGAACTCAGGGGGTTAAGGATCCGGTGATACCGTGAGTTGTGGTGTAGGTTGCAGGGCTTGGAGCCCCAGTTGCTGTGACGGTGGCGTAGGCCAGCAGCTGCAGCTCTGATTAGACCCCTGGCCTGGGAACCTCCATATGCTGTGGGTTCGGCCCTAAAAAAATAAATTAAAATAAATTAAAAAAAAATAACATTAAGATAATTCTGAGAGACTTTGTAGATAGAGGGACAACGACTAAACTGTTCTTTCCTTGAGAAAAAAAAATAGTCTACATCTCAGAATCTTTAGTGCCTAGCAGAATCCCTGACATGAAAAAGTTACTCAAATGATTGTTGAATTTAATTGACCCTTGGACAAAAATCTGAAGACAGTTGTAATAAAAAGTGTTTATCTGAAGGGCTGTTGTGAACCTGGCTTGAAAAAAATCTTTAAGCTAGAAATAATTTCTTCAACCTAGAAATGAGGTTGACCTGTTTTAATTTTTTTTTTTTTTTTGTCTCTTGTCTTTTGAGGCCTGCACCCACAGCATATGGAGGTTCCCAGGCTAGGGGTCTAATCAGAGCTGTAGCTGCCAGCCTATGCCAGAGCCACAGTAACGCCAGAGCCGAGCTGCATCTGGGACCTACACCACAGCTCAGGGCAACACCAGACCTTTAATCCACTGAGCGAGGCCAGGGATCTAACCCCCAACCTCATGGTTCCTAGTCGGATTTGTTTCCGCTACGCCACGATGGGAACTCCCTGTTTTAATTTTTTAACATCGCCTTGGCCCTAATCTAACGAGGCTGTTGCCCTCCATGTACTTGGCCAGGAAACCTGTTGGCAACAGATGAACTTAGACTTTCTCTGTGAATGTGGAGTCCCCCTAAAATTTAAAGAGAGGCGTTCCCTTATGGCTCAGTGGGTTAAGAATCCGATGTTGTCACTGCAATGGCTGTGGTTACTGCAGTGGCATGGATTCAGTCCCTGGCCTGGGAACTTCCACATGGTGAGAGTGTGACCAAATAAAGAAAAAAAATAAAGAGTGTGAAGGAACAACAAAACACATTTATGGAGTTCCCGTCGTGGCGCAGTGGTTAACGAATCCGACTAGGAACCACGGGGTTGCGGGTTCGATCCCTGCCCTTGCTCAGTGGGTTAACGATCTGGTGTTGCCATGAGCTGTGGTGTAGGTTGCAGACGCAACTCGGATCCCGCGTTGCTGTGGCTCTGGCATAGGTGGGCAGCTACAGGTCCGATTAGACCCCTAGCCTGGGAACCTCCATATGCTGCGAGAGCGGCCCAAGAAATGGCAAAAAGACCAAAAAAAAAAAAAAACCACCACACATTTATTAATGCTGTCAAAGCTACTGTTAATAGATGTTGTTATTATTACTACTACTATTATTTTGTCTTTTTAGGCTGCGCCTTTGTCATATGGAAGTTCCCAAGTTAGGGGTTCCAGTCAGAGCTGCAGCTGCCAGCCTACACCATAGCCACAGCAACGCCAGATCTGAGCCTCATCTGCGACCTACACCACAGCTCAAGGCAATGCCAGATCCTTTAACCCACTGTGCAAGGCCAGGGAACGAACCCACATCCTTGCAGACACTAGTTGGATTCTCAACCCACTGAGCCACAACGGGAATTCCAATAGCTGTCATTATTAAACACTTATATATGCCAGACACTCTTCCAGTTACCAAACATTATCTTACTTCTCCCTCCCAATAATGCCATGGGTAGGCACCTTTCAGCTCTTCCTCCAGATGAGGAAATAGAGGCTCAGAGGGATGAGCAACGTGTTGAAGGTCATACCGGGAAAGAGTATTGAAGATTCAAACCTAGAGCTTAACTGAATCCTGAATCCAGCTCTTTGGCATTATTCTCTACTCCATTCTATTTTCATGTTCTAAAAGGTGGGGAGTGTCCGTCGTGGCTCAGTGGTTAACGAATCCAACTAGGAACCATGAGGTTGTGGGTTCGATCCCTGGCCTTGCTCAGTGGGTTAAGGATCTGGTGTTGCCCTGAGCTGTGGTGTAGGTCACAGATGTGGTTTGGATCCCGAGTTGCTGTGGCTGTGGTGTAGGCTGGCGGCTACAGCTCTGATTAGACCCCTAGCCTGGGAACCTCCATATGCTGCAGGAGCGGCCCTAGAAAAGGCAAAAAGTCAAAAAATAAATAAATAAATAAATAAAAATAAAAGAGGTGTTTTCCTTTAGATCCTGGGCAGAGATCCTTATTTGTTTTTATAGAAGAAGCAGTTAGTGTTGTGTTCCTGGAGAGGAAGTGTCCCGGGGTGAAGGGGAGCTGAGCAATCAGCTGGGGGTGGAAGAAGGTATTGTTCCGGTCCAGCTGCAGGAAGACTTGGGGCAGAGCCTGAGGTGCATTGGCAGGATGCTACTGCAGGATGTGGTCAGCCCAGACCACACTCTCATTAACTCTTCCCCGTGCACACCTTTCCTTTGTGGATCTGCATTCTTTGCAGCCATGCTAGAGGCGCCCACAGAGTTCCTGGCTGTTTAGGTCACTTTATATCAGTTATGTGTTTAGGTATGTACCCAGAATCTAGGTCTGAAGGCACCAGGCAAGCTGCAGAGCCTACAGAAAAAGATAGCTGGTATGTCAGACCATTTTGGTGTTAGCACAATGTATGTTTATAGGGCACCTTTTCATGTTTGCTCTAGAGCAATACTAGATGCAGGTCTGCCTACCAGGCCACTCCCTTCCAACTAACCAGATGTTTATTTATTGAGCACTTACTAAATGCCAGTTCCAGTGCTATAAACTCTCTTCATGTATTTCCTTATTTAATCCCTGACCACAATCCTATGGAAATAGATACTGTAACTATCTCAGAGTTCCTGTTGTGCCTCAATGGTGACAAACCGGACTAGTATCCATAAGGATGCGGGTTCGATCCTGGCCCTGTTCAGTGAGTTAAGGATCCAGCATTGCTGTGAGCTGAGGTTTTTGTCACAGCTGCAGCTCAGATCTGGCATCGCTCTGGCTGTGGCATAGGCTGGCAGCTGCAGCTCCAGCATATGATATGGGAACATCATATGCCACGGGTGTGGTCCTTAAAAAAAAAGAAAAGATACTGTAGGGAAATTGAGTCACGGAGCTGGGGGGAATTTGCCCAGGGTCACACAACTGAATAATGAGATGGTCTGACTCCTCAGTCAAAGCTCTTTGTCATTCCCTGTGTCTAATTCGTAACCAAAAGAGGAAGGAGGGATGCTGGTGTGTATTGCCTGTTGAGGGAGTGGGCCATGCCAGGACCATAACCCTGACATTGGAATCTGGAAAGACTATGGATTAATTTTTATTTTATTTTTTGTTTTTTAGGGCCACACCCACGGCATATGGAGGTTCCCAGACTAGGGGTCAAATTGGAGGTATAGCCTCTGGCCTACTCCAGAGCCATAGCAACACCAGATCTGAGCCACGTCTGCGACCTACACCACAGCTCACGGCAACGCCGGATCCTTAATCCACTGAGCGAGGCCAGGGATCAAACCCGCAACCTCATGGTTCCTGGTCAGATTGATTTCCGCTCCGCCACGACGGGAACTCTGATTATGGATATTTTTGATGTCTGATACTGAAAAAGTTGTGCGAAACTTTTTTTAAAAGCTAGTTGTCAGCTAGCTTTTAAGTGTGGCAGCAGGTGTAACCATCCTGAAATGGGACCTGACTGGACTGATTTGGAAATAGTTCAGGTCCAAAAGATGTTCAGACCCATGTGTTTTTACACCACTTTAGAAGGTTTTACATTTTAGTCTCTAATTTGATGTGTTATCTTTCTAATCCCCCAAATATCTATTGGATGTTAAGCAGAGGGCTGGAGTGTGAAAACTACTTCTCGAGTTTGTACTTAAAAAAAAAATTTTTTTTTAACATGGAGGGATAAGGATTTGGTTCATTCAGGATGCGAACATGTTTAAAACTCCCATTGCTCTCAGAGAAAACTCTGAGACAGAAGCCAACTAGGACACTTGTCAAAACAAACACATCTTGGTGAACAGAGAAAAGCTCTACCCAGTGGTGTAATAATAATAATAAATAGCTACCATTTACTGAGCACTGACGTACACCCCGTTGGTAGTACCTGATCAGTGCTTAATGAATATTCTCATCTAATCCCATGAAATAAGTACTATTATAGAACAGGAAGATTTAGATGTGTAAATAACCAGACAGTGGCAGGGTAAGGATTCCCATCCAGGTCTCTGAACCCAGAAGCCACTTGGCTTAATCACAGTGCTTCGCAGCGTAGAGTTCAGGGTGGCTGGAACCAGGGATCCTGTTACTTCCTGTGTCCAGGACCAAGGAGTTCAAGGAGGAGTCGGGTGGAGACCTGTACTGGCAAGGTGACAGAATGTTCTCTCAAAGAACAGAGTGATGCAGGATGAGTGACTAGCAGGAGACGCTTGGGGCTGGCGAAAGAAAATAGAAACGCAGCGGGTAGAGAAGTGTGTCCGAGAAACAACCAAACAACCCGTTCTATTTAGAAAAGGAACAACGACAACAACAAAACACCCTGTACCCAGATCAGATGACCTTCTCAGAGAAGCTGGCACCATATATATCACTTTTCTCAATTAAATCAGCTTGTGGCATGGAGGTATGGGGTACTGGTTGAGGCTTTCAAGTTGCCCAGCTGCCACGGTTTTCTGCTTTCCTCTGAGGCTTAATCCAGCAGCACAGCTGCTTACAAAGAAATGCCTCTGGAATGTCTGTTGTTTCTCTTGTTTTGTTGTTATTGTTTGGGGGTGGTACAGGGGTGTCAAAAAAGCAGGGCAGAGTTCCCTTCCTGGCTCAGCCGTTAACAAACTGGACTAGGATCCATGAATCCTAGTTCAATCCCTGGCCTCACTCAGTGGGTTAAGGATCCAGCGTTGCCTTGAGCTATGGTGTAGGTCACAGAAGAGCCTCAGACCCACCATTGCTGTGGCTGTGGTGTAGACCAGCAGCTACAACTCCAATTCGACCCCTAGCCTGGGAACTTCCGTATGTCGAAGGTTCGGCCCTAAAAGGAAAAAAAAAAAGTGGGACATGAGCAGATAATCCCAAGAATATATTCCAAACTACCCAAAACAACAGAAAGTTAGGAATCTGTCCCTTCTAAATTTTTGTCCTTTTTTGGGGGGAGGGGTGCCGTACCCTCAGCAAACAAAAAATTCCCAGGCCAGGGATCAAACCTGGACCACTTGCAGTGACTTGAGACATAGCAGTGATAACTTTGCCACCAGGGAATTCCTCATCCCTTCTAAATTTTAACTTCCAGCTGAGCATACAGAGCAAGAAGGACCAGGCCTTGTTCCCCTCCCAGAACGTGTCTGCTGAGAGCGGTCCTCCCAGTCTTTCTCCCCAGAGGTCTAGAGATAGCAAAGTGCAGGCTAGCAAAGGGCTGGGGGCTGCTGGGCATAGGATTCAGGATAGGCCCATATTTTAACATTCAGCAAACACTCATTCAGCATTATATGCCAGACCCTGTGCACTGGCACTGGTGAATTTTATTTCTGAGAAGCCAAATTATTTCTCAAGTCTATTTTAAGCTGTTTTATTTATAGAATGAATGAAGTTTGAGCTGAAAAGCTTTATCGATCACGTCCCTCGTCATCACGGTCACAAGCCTTCCCATTGGTTTGCTCCCTGCTGGAAATATCTTCAGTGTTAGCAGTGACATCACTCCCGGGGAGAGGGTTTCACAATATGCCTTAAGATGTTCTGGGCAGCCTCACACCAGCATGTTGTGAAGGTCGATTTCCCGGGGAGCATACCGTTGCCCCACAATTAATAGTGTACTTTTCTCACTATATAGAGATTTTCAAGGTGCCTGTTTGTACATCTGTGAGATGCATAATGCTTTAGCTGCCTCCTTAGAGTACAGTTCTGCATAAGGTGTTTAGTAAGCAGCTGCTACAAGCAGGTCAGTTTGCCTCAGGGATAAGGAGGCATTTGTTAAGGGGGCCCTGATCCTGGAAGTAGAAAGCATATAATGAATTTTTCCATGATTCGTATCAGCATATTATGGAAAGGGAGGAGCCACTGATGATTTCACAGAAAAGGAAGGGCTTTAGAGATAGTCTTTTTTTTTTTTTTTTTTTTTTTTTTCCTTGCTTTTTTAGGGCTGCAACTGTGGCGTATGGAAGTTCCCAGGTCGGAGCTACAGTTGCTGGCCCATGCCACAGCCACAGCCGCCATAGCAGGATCCAAGCCACGTCTGTGACCTATATCACAGCTCACAGCAATGCCAGATCCCTGACCTGCTGAGTGAGGCCAGGGATTGAACCTGTGTCCTCACGGATACTAGTCGGATTCGTTTCCATGGAGCCACAATGGGAACTGCAGAGATAGTCCTGAGTTTGCAAACTGTGTCCCTGTTTCCAAGTTTGGTAACTTGGAACAATTTAATTATCAGTAAAATAGACACTTCCTGTGGAATATTAAAATAAGGCTTATATCCTATAGTATATGTTCAATAAATATATTTTTTTCTCTCCTTAAGCTCATCCTCTACCATCTTCACTCCCCCACCACACCCCCTAAACACACACACATTTACTCTCACTAATTGTGGTTCAGAAACTTAGATTGGACTGAATGGGTGAAGCGAAGAACTGATCAACTGAGCCCAGTCTGACCTGCTTATTGAGCAGCAAATGCTTTTTTTTTTTTGCTTTTTAGGGCCCCATTTGCAGCATATGGAGCTTCCCAGGCTAGGGGTCCAATCAGAGCTACAGCTGCCAGCCTACGCCATAGCAATGCTGGATCCGAGCTGTCTGTGACCTATACCACAGCTCAGGGCAACGCCAGATTCTTAACCCACTGAGTGGGGCCAGGGATCGAACCTGCAACCTCATGTTTCCTAGTCGGATTTGTTTCTGCTGCGCCATGATAGGAACTCCCAAGCACTCAGTGCTTTTCCTTTTCTCTCTGTTGACTTGAGTCCACTTATTCATCAGCTTCTTGTGCTTCCCCACTTTCAGGAAGCTTTTTGCAAATGGTCCTTACCAGTGACCTTTTCCATCCCTAATATCTTGTTATGTGTTGCAATTGCGCTCATGCAATGTCCATTCTCCCTGATGTTGTCAGTTCTGTGTCCACATGCATCATGGCTTTACTTCTCTGCACAGTTCCCTGAGGGCAGGGACTGAGTCTCACTTGCTTGCACATCCCCACGTATTCAGCCTGGCACAGGGCTTAGAAAGTATTTGTCGAATAATAGCAGGCAGTTTAAACTGAATCATCTGATGGAGATGTGTCTCCCGACAATGTGAATATGCTTAACAATACTGAACCGTATATTTACAAGTGGTTAAGATGGTAAATTTATTGTTATGTATTAAAATAATTTTTAGGAGTTTCTGTTGTGGCTCACAGGGTTAGGGACCTGACATAGTATATCTGAGGATGTGGGTTCAATCTCTGGCCTTGCTCAGCGGGTTAAGGGTCCAGCGTTGCCACAAGCTGCAGGGTAGGTTGATGATGGGGCTTGGATCCTGTGTTGCCATGGCTATGTTGTAGACCACAGCTGCAGCTCCTATTCCACTCCAGCTCGGGAATGTCCATGTGCTGCAGGTGTGGCTTTAATAAAAATGGGGAAAAAAATTTAGCTTAAAAATAAGTTATTCCCATAAACACTAAATTTGTGTGCTTAGCAAAAAAAAAAAAAAAGAAAAGGAAGTTCCCATTGTGGTATAGCAGAAACATTCCAACTAGTATCCATGAGGATGCAGGTTTGATCCCTGGCCTCTGTGTTGTACGCTGCAGATGAAGCTCGGATCTGGAGTTCCTGTGGCTGTGGCCAGCAGCCGTAGCTCTGATTTGACCCTTAGCCTGAGAACTTCCATGTGCCTTGGGTTTGGCCCTAAAGAGAAAAAAAAAAAAAAAGGACAAAACACCAAGCACCCAAATATCATGAGTTCAAAATTTTTTTTTTTTTTTTTTTTTGTCTTTTTGTTGTTGTTGTTGTTGCTATTTCTTGGGCCGCTCCCGCGGCATATGGAGGTTCCCAGGCTAGGGGTTGAATCGGAGCTGTAGCCACCGGCCTACACCAGAGCCACCGCAATGCGGGATCCGAGCTGTGTCTGCAACCTACACCACAGCTCACGGCAACGCCGGATCGTTAACCCACTGAGCAAGGGCAGGGACCGAACCTGCAACCTCATGGTTCCTAGTCGGATTCGTTAACCACTGCGCCACGACGGGAACTCCATGAGTTCAAATTTGAAAAGGACTTTGGGTATTAACTAAATGATGACATTGAGGCTTACCTCAACTTTGGCACTATCACCTAGTGGGCCAGAGACTTCATTGAGGGGTGGGGGCTATCCTCCGCAGCATCCCTGGGCTCTACCCACAAGATGCCAGTAGCACCCCCTCCCCAGTTGTGACAACCAAAAATGTCTCCAGACATTTTGCCAGTTGTTCCCTGAGGGTGGGGAGATGTTGCTAAATTGCCCCTGGATGAGAACCACTGGTAGACCAAACCTCTCCCTGCTGGTGTCTGGCTTCCCTTGGAGATGTTGGAAGCCCAGTGTGACGCCTTAATGGGCATTTTTGAGTGCTAATCACTCTTATCCCCTCAGGCCAGGATCCTGTCTTTCAATGGCTGGTGGGTGGTAGTTGGCTCCATCTATTTTGTTAAAAGTCCCTGCGTTAACAAGTGCTTCCCCAATTACCTTTTAAAGCAAGCACACACAGGGTGGGCGCTCAGCAAATACTTTTTGAGATGCAATTACCTGTTGGCTGCCCACCTGCGGCATCTAAAAATCATAGCTAGACAAGCAAACAGTTGTTCAGAGAACGCTTCATGGCCCTGGCTCTGCGGTGGTATTTCAGAGCCAGACTTCTAAAACAAGACCATTGGTGTCTTCTAGAGATGGTCTCTAGCCCTACTGCTATAAATCCTAGCGACTCCTTATATTTGCTGGCATTAAACAGATTATAAAGTACTTCCACACATGTGTGATCACCTTTGATCCCACAACAATCCTGTAAAGTAGGCAAGGTGGGAGCGAGTATTCCCATCCAGCAGACAGGAAGCTCAGAAAAATTCAGGTCACACGGCTTGTGAGGGACAAAGCAAGGACTCGGTGGCTCCTCTGACTCTAAGTCTTGCACCCTTTTCACTCTTCAGCAAGGAATCCAAATCAGCAGAGTCCTACAGGGCCTTCCACATTTCTGTTCTGCAGGAGGAGATGGCAGTCCTGTAGGGTGTTTGATGGAGTCCTGACCTACTGTCACACTGAGGTAGCTGTTTGTACAGGCCTTGATGGAAAAGCGAACACAGGGTAGAGTCCTTTGGTGGGCTAATGGTTAACATCTGGCATTGCCACTGCCTTGGCTTGGCAAGAGTCCTCTGTGGCGTGGGCTCGATCCCTGGCCTGGGAACATGTACATACTGTGGACGGGGCCAGAAAAAAGTAGACACAGCGTGAGAGGCGTGGTGAAGTTCTAGGCCCTGCCAAGAGGATCAAGACCTGGCCTCAGTGTGCTGACCCTCCTTCCATACTGTCCACATAGTCCTGAAAAATCCTGAAATCCTCCCAGCCACTTGTGGGAGAAACACAAAGAAGGTTCACCTCCGCTTTCTCCAGACATCGAAGAAAGGAGGAGCTCTGGCTAGATTTCAAGTCTGGTATGAGTCAGTAGGGAAGGCCAAAGCCTTTTAGACTTGAGGGTCTGTTGTGCATTAGAAGTCTAATTCTGTGCCCTAGGAGATGTCTTGATGGCTACAGCATTCTAGTGTGGACAGGCCTGGAGGTGACGAAGGCCTTAATAGGAAGTACGTAAGTATTGGCACGCAGGTTGGGAAGTCAGTGGTTACACATGTCAAATGTGATTTTCTCCATTCCAGCGGTTTCTCTAGTGATGACTTGTCCACCGATACAACTTGGCCCCTTTTGTATGGAGCAGTTCACTTGGCTTGGCTTTGGCAGAACAAGCCAAGCTGGACTTCATTGTCCAGGCATCCTAGACTCCATTTTTCACTAAAGAAGATCTATGTGATAAGATGGTTATTTTACTGATTGGGATGGGTGAAAGAGGATGGAGTCTGACTTCCAGCACCTTGGCTTTACCAGATGGGTGGGCAGCTCATTCCTGAATGGCTTGTAAGACGATGTCTAAGAGTAAAACCGTGGCCGTGGAGGAGGGAGTTCCCGTAGTGGCGCAGTGGTAGTGAACCCAACTAGTAACCATGAGGATGAGGGTTTGATCCCTGGCTTTGCTCAGTGGTGGGTTAAGGATCCTGCCTTGCCATGAGCTGTGGTGTAGGTCATAGATGAGGCTTGGATCTGGCATTGCTGTGGCTGTGGTGTAGGTCTGCAGCTACAGCTTCGATTCGACTCCTAGCGTGGGAACTTCCTTATGCCGTGGGTTCGGTCTGAAAGGAGGAAAAAAATCTCTACCTTCATCAACTTGCTTCCAAGCTCTTATCATGGAAGTTTCCTAGACAAGGTAGAAAAGCCCTTTCCCCATTCTCCTTTTTCAAAGCCACTTCATTAAACCCTCCTTTAGACAGTGTAACATATAAAAGCCCTGCAGTTAAAGTGTGTGTTGTGCAATCCCTAGAGGAGAAGCAGCATGGAGGAGGAGGAACCCTTGGGCCAGGAGTCCAAGGACATGGCCTCTCCTGGAGGCCTCACACCTATGAAGTATGTGACTTTAATCAAGGATCTTTACCTTTCTGAACCTTAGTCTTCACAAAGGTAAACAGGAGTGATAGTTACCTGCCCTGCGTACCCAAGAAAGTCGTTAATGAGATTCAAGTAAAGTCGTGGACATGAACATTTTGTAAATCACCGTTAAAGGTGGTATTGCAGCAGTTCCTTTCGTGGCTCAGTGGTAATAAATCCGACTAGGATCCGTGAGGACTCAGGTTCAATCCCAGGCCTTGCTCAGTGGATCAAGGATCTGGTGTTGCTATGAACTGTGGTAGAGGTCACAGATGCAGCTCTGATCCCACTTTGCTGTGGCTGTGGCGTAGGCTGGCAGCTGCAGCTGTTACCCCAAGTTTAGGAATTTCCATATGCCTCAGGTGTGGCCCTAAAGAGCAAAAAAAGGTGGGGGGGTGTTGCAATCGAAGGCAGAAATCAGATCAACATTCCAGTTTTGGTTTTGTTGCTTTTTTTTTTTGTTTGGTTGGTTGGTTCATGTTTTGTTTGGGGCGCATCCTCGCCATGTGGAAGTTTCAGGGCCAGGGATCAAACCCAGGCTGCCTCAGTGACAGTGCTAGATCCTTTAACTTGCTACGCCAAGAGAACTCCTGTGTTCCATTTCTTTAATAAGCGTCTTCGGTGAACTATTCTCATTGCCTGGAGCAAATAAAACTGACAATTTTCAGGGAGAAGCTTGAGGCTGTGACAGAAGATTTAGGTTCTAGTCCAGTTACCTACTAACTTACCCTGTGATTTAGGCAAATGACTACCTCTCTGGGTCTCAGTTTTTTCATCCCTAAAATAGGGATAATAATACCTCCTCCTCATATTCCCCATTTGGAAAAATGAGAATAATGGTTGCCCTCCTTTCTTGCCTATAAATTAGAAATAGTAATTGTAGCCAGTCCACTCTCCTCAGAAGTGAAATAAGTAGGTTGCTTTACTCATTTGCCTATAATGCACACTTAACACATTTCCTAGGATTTGGAGGTTCCAGATAAATAGATGTATTGTTATTATTATTATTGTTATTTTTATCCCCAGGTGGGACCTGATAAACAAGTATATTAAATTGCTCTTTAGGAGTTCCTGTCGTGGCACAGTGGTTAACGAATCCAACTGGGAACCATGAGGTTGCTGGTTCGGTCCCTGCCCTTGCTCAGTGGGTTAACGATCCGGCGTTGCCGTGAGCTGTGGTGTAGGTTGCAGACGCGGCTCGGATCCTGAGTTGCTGTGGCTCTGGCGTAGGCCGGTGGCTACAGCTCCGATGCGACCCCTAGCCTGGGAACCTCCATGTGCCGCGGGAGCGGCCCAGGAGATAGCAACAACCAACAACAACAACAACAACAAAAAGCCAAAAAAAATAAATAAATAAATAAATTGCTCTTTAGAGATAAGTTCTAGATTGATACCAGCTGTTATTTATTTGATAAACATTTATAGCATGTCTACTATGTGACATTTCGCAAGTAAGCAATACAGTTTCCTGCTTTCATGGAGCTTGCAGTCTAGTAGGGGAGATAAATATTACTCAAATGATCACACTAAAGGTTGTAGTTAGTAGGTATCACTTTTAAGTAAATGTAGTGTGAATATGTTTCTGCTCCAGTACGAAGCTGTGCTCTGAGTGACATTCCTCCCCCTGCAGAAGTTCCAGAGGCTGCTAAGAGGGAGGAGACAACCTGATTCTGGTTTTCTAGGTAGTAACTTCGTAGAATCAGGGCGAGGCATTCCTCTCCTTCCATTCCCTAGGGCTCAGTTTTGGTTAGCATAATTCAAATTTTTGTTTTATCTTTGTCATTTTAATTTGGTCAAAAATTAAGATTTTTTTTTTTTCATGGCATCACCCACAGCATATGGCAGTTCCTGGGCCAGGGAGCCAGGGATTGAATCCGAGATGGAGCTGCAACCTGTGTGCCACAGCTGTGGCAATGTTGGATCCTTTAGTCCACTGCCCTGGGTCAGGGATCGAACTAGAGCCTCTGTGGCAACCAGATTCTTAACCCACTGCACCACAGCAGGAGCTGGAAAATTAAGAGTGTTGATGGAGAGAACCCAAGTTTTATAAAACAGGAATACCTGTCCCAATGCCAGCCCTCACCATCCACTAGGGCATCTCCATGGAAGGCAACGTTATCAAAGAAAAGAATCGGTGTAGACAGGAAGTGGTCAGATCCCCAAAAAGGGCTATTGGTATTGCACCTCCCATCCCCCACCTGGGATGGGGGGAGGGGCACGTACTCTGGAAACGTCAGAGTGAAAGCTGGAGAACTCAAGTGCTCAATCTGCACTGCACTGTTTTCCAAGAACCCTGAGTGGAATTTTGACACTCTTCATTCCTGAGAAGATGGAATCTTTTCAGTAACATCCACCCTCATTTTTTCCGTGGCAACAGCCATTCCTGGTTCTGAGAAATGCCTAACCATTCCCCACCCTACCCCTTTCAGCATCTCAAACCTCATTTTTCTCCTGTATTGTTTTTCTAACCCCTAGGGCTAGTTTTATTTATATTTATATTTTTATTTTTTTAGGGCCACACTCAGGACATACGGAGGTTCCCAGGCTAGGGGTCTATTCGGAGCTGCAGCTGCCAGCCTACATCAGAGCCACAGCAACGCAGGATCCAAGCCGAATCTTGGGCCTACACCACAGCTCACGGCAACACCGGGTTCTTAACCCACTGACCGAGGCCAGGGATCAAACCTGAGTCCTCATGGATACTAGTCGGTTTCATTCCCTCTGAGCCACGACGGAACTCCTTATAACCTAGTTCTATTGCTCTTCGCTTGGCTGGCTTTAAAACGCCCTACAGATGGCTCTTCTGATAAATTCCTGCCAGGCAAGGAATTTACTATTACCTTTCAGCACTATCAGTAACCCCATCTCACAATTTAGTGTGGCGGGTGAGGGGTCAGTTGACAGGGTGACCACGTCCTGGAATGCTACTAGAAGGCCCTTTAGTCTCCACTGACCGAGCATTCATGCAAAGCACACAAGGGGTTGGATTGAGGAGAGAGGAGGGCTGAAAGGTGTCCTTAGTCCAAGCGTAGAACTTTAAACAAAAATACGAAAGTAGGAAAAGCCTGGAGTTCCCTGGTGGCTCAGCAGGTTAAGATCCCGCATTGTCACTGCTGTGGTGGCTCTGGTACCTGTGACACAGTTATGATTCCTGGCTAGGGAACTTAAGCATGCCCCAGGCGAGGCCAAAAGAAAAAAAAAAAAGAAAAGCCTTTTAGAACTGGTGGCATCCAGGATCTCATTTTCGTTCCTTTTTTTTTTTTTTTTAAATGTCTTTTTGGGACTGCAGCACATGGAAGTTCCCAGGCTAGGGGTCCAATCAGAGCTGCAGCTGCTGGCCTACGCCACAGCCACAGCAACGCGGGATCAGAGTCTGCTGACCTACATCTTACACTACAGTTCACCTCAGCACCAGATCTTTAACCACTGAGTGAGGGCAGGAATTGAGCTGTTGCCAAAACTCAGCCTCTGTCCACCGTTGCCGAATAGAAGTTCGGAGACAGAATTTTGGGTGCAGGAGAAAAAGTTAACTTTGTTGCTTTGCCAGGCAAAGGGGGCCATAGCACGCTGATGCCTTAAAGATTATTGTGCCCCCTTTGGAAGGGATTAGGAGGTGGTTTTGTGGTTTAGTGAGTGGAAAATAGGGCTGGAGATAAGGATCAGGGTAGAGGCAAGCTTGCATTGTCTTTCAAATCTGATGCCTCTTTCCTGGAGTGAAGAATGCTTCATCATAAAGTTCTTCCTTTTGTTGGGGGGGTGGTTAGCTCTGCAGGAAGGCTCAAAGATATTGTTATGCATATTCCTTGAGGAGGAACCAGGACCCTGCCCACAGGCTGCATTGTTGTCGCCTGACTGCTCCACCTGGTCCCTGCATCCCCTCCCTTCCCTGATTAGCAACTGCCCTTTGGAACTCAGGGAATGTCATGGAGGCTGAGGCTTATTCCCTAAAAACAAGAAATGGAGGCCACAGAAAGGCTTGTGTGCCCAAGAGTCCTACAGGGCACTAGTTTGGTTGCAGAACCCACGTCCTCATGGATCCCAGTCAGGCTCATTACCACCGAGCCACAGTGGGAACTCCCAGGATCTCATTTTTTTCTCTCTCTCTGCCTGAAGTTTAGATCACAGATTTGAACATGAGTAATAGTTTCTTCTTTTAGCTTCATGTCCATACTCAGCCCTGTCCTGTTGGGATAGGCTATTAGCAGTAGGAGAAAGAGGGCCTGTCTGAGACAGATGTACCTACTTGCCGTGGAAACCAACCTAGCTGTGGCCCCAGGCCCTCTGATTCTGTATTTCAGTCTCACTGCTTGCAGCCATTCTTCTGCTCTTCCTGTCCCCTTTCTTCTCTCATGACTCATCTCAGGCAGCAATTTTTTAGTTTAAAAAGGGAAAGCATATTCTATATCCGAAAAAGGATGAAATATTACTCCTTTTAGAAGGTGAATATTCTCTTTCCTTTTTGACAGAAATAATTGGATGCACAGCCTGGGATTTAAAAATTGAATTTTGGTTTAAAAGTGAATGTTTCAGGACTGGGTTGAAGTGGAGTTGGTAGAGTTCTGAAGGTCAGTTTTTGAAATCTGAGCATAAAATCTTATACTCTGCATCTTATTCAGCCCAGAACTGTTTCCAAACCACCCAAGAGAGATGGTGGGAATTTGAGGTGTCCCTAGAGCACTGTCAAATCCAATGCTTGGAGTCCCCACTGTGGCTCGACAGGATCAACTGCATCTCTGGAGTGCAGGGACACAGGTTCAATTCCCGGCCTGGCACAATGGGTTAAGGATCCGGCATTGTTGCAACTGCAGCATAGGTCACAACTGTAACTCAGTCTGATCCCTGGCCCAGGAACTCCAGATGCTGCAGGGGGAAAAAAAAAAAACCAGCTGGCCTCAATACTCCAGCTCTGCCTTTTGACCTGCATTTTGATCCATTTAGTCTCTGCTTCTTTCCTCAGGCCCTCGCTGGTGTGGGTGGATGGAGCTTTCAAAACCCCTGTAAAGTGGCACCTGACCCCAGGAATCATGCGAAGTAGACAAAGGAAAGCTTGGGAAAAGGAGCATGTCAGGAACTGTCCCAACGCTCCTGCTCTTCCCCCGCCCAGCATAGACATCCCGTAGCCAACATTCAGTCCCTGCTGCCAGCCTCACCTCTCAGGAGCAAAGCAGCCCCTTGCATACAGAACAGAAGTGGATTAGTGGAAAGAGGCCTTGGATTAAGCATCAGGAGACCGACTTCTGATCCAATTTTACCCATCAGTAGCTGTGGAATTTGGAGAAGGCCACTTAACCCCTCTGTGTCTTGTCCCTTGCTTTGTAACACAGAAACACCTGTGCTCCCTCCTCCTCCTCCTGAATACTGTGCTGGCAGGGTCACATGGACCAATGGAGGGAAATGACCTTTGGAAGAACATAGTGCTGAGGCTTTGCACGTATTGCATTCTGACAAACTACTTTCAAACAACCAGGGCTGTTTTTATAGGGTTATTTCATGCTCCTCATCAAGGGTGAGGCTGTTGTGTCTGGTGGATTGGCCACTTTCCAGGAGGGCTGTCCATACTCATGGGTCTTGAAAACCCCCAGACATAGGGTGTGACCACAATCTGTCTGAAAGGTATTGCTCTTTAGCTCTTTTTTTTTTTTGGCTGCGCCCGCAGCACTCAGAAGTTCCCTTGTGGGTGTAAGGGATCAAACCTGCACCACAGCAGGGACCTGAGTCATAGCAGTGATAAAGCCAGGTTCTTAACACACTGTGCCACAAGAGAACTCTGTTCTTAAGCTCATTTTACAGCTTTCTGGGAGCTCCTGTTGTGGCTGTGGGGTAAGGGTCCCAACATTGTCTCTGTGAGGATTTGGGTTTGATCCCCGGCCTCACCCATTGGGTGAAAGATCTGGCATTGCTGTAAGCTGCGGTGTAAGTTGCAGATGTGGCTCGGATCTGGTGTTGCAGCTGTGGCATAGGCTCGGCTGCAGTTCCCATTTGACCCCTAGCCCAGGAACTTCCATATGCTGCAGGGGCGGCTTGAGAAAAAAAAAGGCAGCCAGTCTCAGAACAGCCCTTGTATTTCCAGCCAGCCTTAAGGAAGACTTTTGTCACCTTGGGTAGATCACGTTCAGCCAGACAGAGTGCCCTGAAGATCAGATCAGTTTGCACCACCACTTTTACAACTGTGTGAACTTGGGCAGTCCTCTGAGACTCTTGACACTGTTTCCTCTGGTAAAATGGGAGAAACGATATCTGACTCCATGGGCTTGTCCTGAGGATGAAATGCATGTAAAGCTCTCGACTAAGTTCCTGGTCTCTACGTGTCCATTGTCTGCTGCTCTTTCCCCTGCTTCTAAGGAGAATTATTGCTAGACATACCTGCCTGGAGGGCATTTACACATCCCAAAGGTATTTTAGCATAAGATCAAAGGTGAAAGTGCCCCTGCATGTGCTGGTTCTGCCAACTGTGCTGACTCCACTGTCTCTGTCTCCCCTCCGGTACCCTTGGTGCCTCTCGCAGGGAACATCATCGGCTCTGGAATCTTCGTCTCACCCAAAGGCGTGCTGGAGAATGCTGGCTCTGTGGGCCTCGCTCTCATCGTCTGGATCGTGACAGGTCTCATCACAGCTGTAGGAGCCCTGTGTTATGCTGAGCTCGGGGTCACTATCCCCAAATCTGGAGGTGACTACTCCTACGTCAAGGACATCTTTGGAGGACTGGCTGGGTAAGAGGATGTGCAGAGGATGTGTGGTCCAGGGAGCGGAGGCCAGGGCTTTCCAGGGTGCTGAGGAGTGCTTGAGCTTAAGATCCTCTTTTGCCTCCATGCCTTGTTGCCAGTATACCCTTGTATCCTCTGATGCCCCTGAGAATGAAAGAGGAACCAGGTTGTAGTAACTCTATTGACCTTTGTGGGTACGATTCGATGAGTGAGAACAAGTAGAACTAAATGACAAGTCTGACTCGAGACTCCCAGGGAAAGCATATCACAAAAACAAAGCCCTTTTGGAGTTTCCTTTTGGCGAAGTGGTTAACGAATCCGACTAAGAACCATGAGGTTGTAGGTTCGATCCCTGGCCTTGCTCAGTGGGTTAAGAATCCAGCGTTGCCATGAGCTGTGGCTCTGGCTGTAGGCCAGTGGCTACAGCTCCAGTTTGACCCCTAGCCTGGGAACCTCCATATGCCGTGGAAGTGGCCCAAGAAATGGCAAAAAGACCAAAACAAAACAAAACAAAAACAAAGCCCTTTTATCCTGATCAATGAGAGTGACCACTAAGATACTTCCCACATGGAAAAGTATTCGTGGCACAGCGGAAACGAAGCCGACGAGGAACCATGAGGTTGCAGGTTCAATCCCTGGCCTTGCTAAGTGGGTTAAAGATCTGGCATTGCTGTGGCTGTGATGTAGGCCAGCAGCTGTAGCTGATTCGACCCCTAGCTTGGGAACCTCCATATGCCTCAAGTATGGCCCTAAAACAGAAAAAAAAAGAAAAAAAGGAGTTCCCGTCATGGCTCAGTGGTTAATGAACCCGACTAGTAACCATGAGGTTGCAAGTTCGATCCCCGGCCTCGCTCAGTGGGTTGAGGATCTGGCGTTGCCTCGAGCTGTGGTTTAGGTCGCAGATGCGCCTCAGATCTGGTGTTGCTGTGGCTGCGGTGTAGGCTGGCAGGTACAGCTCCAATTCGACCCCTACCCTGGGAACCTTTGTATGCCTTGGGTGTGGCCCTAAAAAGACAAAAAGACCAAAAAAAAAAAAAAAAAAGATACTTCTCACAATATCAAGGATAACAGCCTCTCTCTAGAGCCAGGCCCTGATCTTGAATTTCCTCAGCTCTCCAAACCCTGATACAAAGAGCTCAACCTTCACAAAGGGGCCCAAGGGTATAGAGGACACTTTCCCCTCAGAGCCACACCCCATGCCTCCCCTTAGCAGGTGCTTAAGTGGCCACACCCTTAGCATGCTCCGGTTGTGAAGATTCTGGGGTTGCTAATTTTATTTTCCGCCACTGGATGCTAGGGGCCAGAGATGATGATATACCATCATTGCAGAGGGCTGGGTATCTCATTTGAGTTGGGGCTGGGGCTCCTCAGCATTCCTGCCAACGAAAAGGAAACGTACCCCTTTAACCTGCCTGCCTCTGCTAATGCTGCCCAGGGACTTGCCCGAGCTCCCCTCCAACCCCATGGCTTCTAAAGCCCTGCCATGCCCGAGGCTGGGGGGAGGGTCTCCATTGCTATCTTGGCTCAAGTCCTGTCCTGCTCCCCCTCCAGGTTCCTGAGGCTGTGGATTGCTGTGCTGGTGATCTACCCCACCAACCAGGCCGTCATTGCCCTCACCTTCTCCAACTACGTGCTACAGCCGCTCTTCCCCACCTGCTTCCCTCCGGAGTCTGGCCTTCGCCTCCTGGCTGCTGTCTGCTTATGTAAGTACCATCTGGACCTTGCTCTCAGGATGGCCTCTTTTAGCCTTCCTCCTGGTCTACCCGTCTCTGGTTCTCTTTCTTTTCCGACTTTCTTTCCTCCTCTCCTTTTTTTACCCCATTTTCAAATTCTGACATGTGTGCTGCAAATGAATGGATTCTGCATATAATTATCTGGTGTTAAAAAAAGAAACTCAGAGGCACACTAATTTTCACTAGCAGTGTTTTTTATATATAAAGCACTTGCACCTGTATTACCAGATCTGCACCTCACAACAAATCCACATGGTGAGCTGGGCCAGCATTACATTTTACTAGAGCAGAAAAAGAAGCAAAGTGATAGTTCCCTTTGTGGCTTGGTGGTAATGAACCTGACTAGTATCCATGAGGAGGAGGATTTGATCCCTGGCCTCACACAGTGGGTTGAGGATCCGGTGTTGCCATGAGCTGTGGTGTAGGTCGCAGATGCAGCTCACATCTGGCATTGCTGTGGTTGTGGTGTAGACCTGTGGCTACAGCTCTGATCTGACCCTGAATCTAGGAGCTTCTGTGTGCCACAGTCGTGGCCCTAAAAAGCAGAAAGAAAAGAAAAGGAAGCAGAGCCAGACAGATGAATTAGCCAGGATAGCAGGTCCCTGAGTGAAGGCCAGGGCCCCTGATTCCTTCTCTTCCCAGCACACACACCGTGCTGGAGGCTCCCCGCCACTCGTGGGCAGACTTTTCTGGCCTCTCCACCTCTACCTCAACCTGCCAGCTCACATCTTAAAACTTTGGGAGGAGAGTGTAAAGGTGTGAGTGGGGAGAAAACAAATGTAATGTCCTTGTATCCACCTTTTTTTTTTTTTTTTTTTTTTTTGGTATTTTTGTCTTTTTAGGGCCGCACCTGTGGCATATGGAGGTTCCCAGGCTAGGGGTCCAGTTTTAACTGTAGCCACCCGCCTACACCACAGCCATAGCAGCACAGGATCCGAGCTGCATCTGCAACCTACACAACAGCTCACAGCAATGCTGGATCCTTAACCCACTGAGTGAGGCCAGGGATCGAACCTCATGGATGCTAGTCGGATTCATTAACCTTGGAGCCATGACAGGAACTCTTCTTCCTTTTTTTTAATGGCCGCACTTGCAGCATTTTAAGGTTTTTGGGCCAGGGATTGAATCCAAGACACAGCTGTGACCTATGCCACAGCTGCGGCAATGCTGGATCCTTTAACCCACTGCACCGGGCCTGAGATGAAACCTGCACTTCTGCAGGGACCTGAGCCACTGCAATAGGATTCTTAACCCACTGGGCAGGAACTCCTGCACCCCTTTCTAACTGCCGCCAGTGCTCAGCCAGGTCACCAACCCGCCTCCTGAGAAATGGGGGTGAAATCCTGCCTGTGCTTTGGGTGGCTGTGCCACAGATTGTTTGAGACAAGAGACAGGATTGCATAAGTCAGCATGGGGCTCCTCGTGGTCCTGTCCTCCTCATGGTCCTGTGGTGGAGTCACTAAGGGTAGTCATTTGGTAGTCCTTGCTTGCTGGCTGGATCTGGAGCTGCAGGAAGTGAGAGGAGCGGGAAGGGGATGTGGGAATTCAAGAAGAATTGCTGTTTCTGCCTTCAGACAGGTTAATGGGGGTGGGAAGGGGAACCACAGAGTGCTAGCCACTGCTATTTCGGCATCTCGTGCACATAGACACGGCTTCCTTTTCCCTGCTGATGCTGCTTAAAGTGTCACACACAAGAGGCCACCCTGATCCTCCAACTAGAAATCAAGAACCCTGAGGCTGTTTAGCCGGCTCTCTAGGAGAGAAACCAGGTCACAGGGTAGAGGTCCCCTGGCAGCCGAACCCCTGTCTTCCTTTGCATTCCCCATACTTGCCAAGGCTAGGTAAGCTACTCTTTGTGCAAAGACCCTCGACCCTCAAGAGTTTTGGAAAAGATCAGATGGCCAGATGAGGGTGGAGAAGCAGAAAGCACCTTCTGTAACTGGCTTGCCTGCTGAGCCTGGCGGGTGGTGGGGAGGAGAGGGAGAGAGCGGGAATTGCAGATTTGGCTTGGCGGGAATTGCAGATTTGGCTTGGCGGGTGCTTTGCAACAGCAGCTGCCACTTTGAGTTATTCTATTATTTAGGTCAAAGCTGATTATTCACTGCTGAGTCAGCAGAATATCCCTAGCCACCCGGCAGTAAAGAAAAAAAAAGAAAGTCTTTTATATTTTAATTAACTGAAAAGCCTTTCTTCCCCCCCCCCATGCACATTAGTGGGAGGAGGGAGTTGGGAAACAGGGGGTTGGGGGAACGGGGGATTGGGAGAGATTAAAACTTGGTTTGGGTAACTTCCTTTTGTTTGTATTTTTCTTTCTTTCTTTTTAGTGATTCCTTAAGTAAATGACTATATTCTCCAGATAAAAGTAGTATATTAAGAGAGTTGTTCATGAAAGACCTCGTCTTTACCTCTCTTCCTGCCCAGGAGCCCTAGTAACAGTGAATAGGTAGTAGGTATCCTTAGAGTTCTAAACAAAATGCATCTCTCAGTGCGTACTTCCAGGTATACAGACAGACATTTTGACAAGTTATTTCTGCAGCTTGCACTTCTAGCACATAGGCACATCTTGTGGCTATTTATTACCTGAGTTTCTAGTTATAAACAAAGGGTCTCAGGAGTTCCTGTCGTGGCTCAGTGGTTAACGAATCCAACTAGGAAACATGAGGTTGTGGGTTCGATCCCTGGCCTTGCTCAGTGAGTTAGGGTTCGGCATTGCCGTGAGCTATGGTGCAGGTCAAAGATGCAGCTTGGATCCCGCATTGCTGTGGCTTAGGGTGGTGGCTGCAGCTCCGATTGGACCCCTAGCCTGGGAACCTCCGTATGCCGCAGGAGCAGCCCTAGAAAAGGCAAAAAGCCAAAAAAAAGGGGGGGTGGGGTCTCAGTGACACAGAAGGAGCGCCAGGTGTTCAGGGGTTCCCTGTTTGTACCTCCTGCTTCCTAACTGTGGGTTTTCCTTTAGGATCAGTTTGTCCCTCCTCCCTTGGAACCTGACCATCTTTCACTCAGGCAACTCCCACCTCATTCCTCTCTTTTGGGGCTGGGTTCACATCCAGCATCTGAAATAGAATCTTTTCTTCTCATTCAAGCCTCCCCTTCCTGAATGCCTTGTTCTAAAGAAGTTCCTTCTCCTTTCTTGCCCTGAGGAGAAAGGAGTACCCTGCATGCATTTCACTAGCAAAAAGAAAGGCTTCTTATCTCATTTTCTATCTTTATACTATGATTCCTAAGAGACTAGTTTTCCAGGGCTTCAGATTTCTCCTTCTTCTTCTTCCTTGAGTGATTTAGAAGGTTAAGGACTTGACTGTAGGTATTACTTTTAACCCTGAGTTGTTTTGAAATGCCTCTTCAGAAAGTTTCCAGAAGCCTGATGCAGAATGCTTCAATAGGTACTTGTGTGTGTGTTGTTTTGCAGATCTCTTGCAAATTAATCCCTTGACTGCAGAGGGTTCTACAGCCCTTCCAAAGTCCTAAATCCCTTGCTCTCAGTTCATTTTCTTTTGAGGTTTCATATTCTTGAGCCCCAAATTTCTCATCCCTGTATACTAAAAATATTGCCTCAGATACTTGGCCAGGGCTGCTTTCTTGCCTTCCCTGGTCCCCAAAGAGTGGTGTGGGAGCCTTGTATGTATTTGGGGGAAGGAAGAAATTTTCCTTTACCCTTCTAGGTTCTTCTGGCTGGTCTAAGAATTAAATTGACATGAAACAGATTAACAAGAGAAAAAACAAACAAAAGTTTATTTAATTATTTTAAGTTCCCAGGCTGGGGATCAAACCTGCACCGCAGCAGCAACCCTAACTGCTGGAGTGACAGTTCCAGATGCTTAACCTGCTGTGCTACAAGGGAGCTCCAAACATATATGCTTAGGAGAGACCCAGAAAACCTAACTCGCCAAAATGGCCAAAATCCTCACCTTAAATACCATCTTCAGTTAAAGACAAAAGAGAGGAGTTCCCGTCGTGGCGCAGTGGTTAACGAATCCGACTAGGAACCATGAGGTTGTGGGTTCGATCCCTGCCCTTGCTCAGTGGGTTGAGGATCCGGCGTTGCCGTGAGCTGTGGTGTAGGTTGCAGACGCGGCTCGGATCCCGCGTTGCTGTGGCTCTGGTGTAGGCTGGCAGCTACAGCTCTGATTAGACCCCTAGCCTGGGAACCTCCATATGCCGCAGGAACGGCCCAAAGAAATAGCAAAAAGACAAAAAAAAAAAAAAAAAAAAAAGACAAAAGAGAATGTTGGAGTAGGGGTTTGGAACTTAAAAGGGGAGGAAGGTAATGGACATGAAAATGAAAAGCAAATGTTTGGTAAAAAAAAAAATGTTTGTCGAGCCCTGTGGAGACAATGGGACAGAGAGTGGACTCTAATCTCTGAGTTTCCCCCACCACCTAGCCCATATTTTGCAAGTATCTCTGCTGATAGCGCTATCTAAATTCCTTTTAGGGAGTTCCTGTCGTGACTTAGTGGTTAACGAATCCGACTGAGAACCATGAGGCTGCCGGTTTGATCCCTGGCCTTGCTCATTGGGTTAAGGATCTGGCCTTGCTGTGGCTGTGGTGTAGCCGATTAGACCCCTAGCCTGGGAACCTCCATGTGCCACAAGTGCGACCCTAGAAAAGACGAAAAAAAAAAAAAAAAAAATTCCTTTTAGGCAGCTAGGGAGGAAGGGCAAAATTTCTTCCTGAGTTTTGGCCCATGATTGTTTTCACCTTGAGCTAATCCACATGCCAGAGACATTTTGGGGTAGTAAATTTTGGTCCCCTACAATCTCACCTGTGGAACTTGTAATAGATTCACCGTCCAGAAGTTGAGTTGATAGATTGCTTTATGTCTCACTGAACCAGTCTCTCAGTTCTGACTACGGGTCAGTTCAGCTACTCATTTCAGGAGGCGTATTGAGGTGGACACTCCCAAGTTAGGCCTATATGGTATAAACTATCGGGTATTTAAAAAGAGGCATTTTTACGGAGACAAAAGAAAAAATAGAGATTAATGCTTGGTGCAAACCATAAACCCAGCGTCTGAGTCCTGAGAGTTGCCAGCTGAGAAGATTTCTAGATGTTAGGCTCAAAGCATCTTTTGCAGCTTGAAATGTCACTGATGATGTCATCAGGTGTTCCGGTAAACCTTCTAAATGGCTTACCAAGCAACAGACACAAAGATTCTCTAAACATGGGCTATTGTGATCTCTCTTAAGTTTATATCAAGTTGTTCAGTTTCAGTTCACAGGACTTCAAGAAAATGTCAGCTTTAGGAGTTCCCTTTGTGGCTCAGCGGAAACGAATCTGACTAGGAACCATGAGGTTGCAGGTTCGATCCCTGGTCTGGCTCTGTGGGTTAAGGATTCGGGCATTGCCGTGAGCTGTGGTGTAGGTCGCAGGTGCGGCTGGGATCTGGCATTGCTGTGGCTCTGGCTTAGGCCGGCACCAACAGCTCCAATTAGACCCCTAGCCTGGGAATCTCCATATGCTGTGGGTGTGGCCCTTAAAAGACAAAAGACAAAAAAAAAAAAAAAAAGAAAGAAAGAAAAAAGAAAATGTCAGCTTTAGTCCTCAATGATTTCAAGTCAAAAGAGTCAACCCCCTGGTGGCTCAGTGCGTTAAGGATCTGCAGTTGTCCCTGCTGTGGCTCGGGTTTGATCCCTGGCCAGGAAACTTAGGCATGCTGTGGGCACAGCCAGGAAAACAAAAAAAACAAAATGTGAGAGAAAAACTGAAAACGTGAGTTTTCCCAGGCTAGGGGTCCAATCGGAGCTGTAGCCACCGGCCTATGCCAGAGTCACAGCAACTCGGGATCCGAGCCGCGTCTGCAACCTACACCACAGCTCACGGCAACGCCGGATCGTTAACCCACTGAGCAAAGGCAGGGATCGAACCCACAACCTCATGGTTCCTAGTCGGATTCGTCAACCACTGCGCCACGACGGGAACTCCTCTTTTCTTTTTTTTTTTTGCTTTTCAGGTTTGCATCTGAGGCATATAGAGGTTCCCAGGCTAGGTGTTGAATCGGAGCTGTAGCTGCCATCCTACACCACAGCCACAGCAGTACCAGACCTGACCCGAGTCTATGACCTACACCACAGCTCACAGCAATGCCAGATCCCTGACCCACTGAGCGAGGCCAGGGATTGAACCGGCATCCTCATAGATACTAGTCAGGTTCCTTTCTACTGTACCACATCGGGAACTCCCAGTGTATTATTGTTTCTGTTGGAACATAATTTTTCTAATGGGAGCTGTAGCCACCGGCCTACGCCACAGCCACAGCAACATGGGATCCGAGCCGTGTCTGCAACCTATGCCACAGCTCACGGCAACACTGGATCCTTAACCCACTGAGCAAGGCCGGGGATCGAACCTACAACCTCATGGTTCCTAGTCAGATTCGTTAACCACTGAGCCACAATGGGAACTCCAGGAGAACGGATTCTTATAGAATTTATACAAATAACTATATTGCCATGAAAATAAGAATGTTCACTGAGAGAATTCCTATTGAGGCTCGGCGGTAACAAACCTGACTAGGATCCATGAGGATGCGGCGGGTTTGGTCCCTGGCCTCACTCAGTGGGTTAAGAATCCCCGTGTTGCCGTGAGCTGTGGTGTAGGTCGCAGACGAGGCTTACATTGCCGTGGTTGTGGCATAGGCTGGCAGCTGTAGCTCCAATTCCACCCTTAACCTGGGAATTTCCATATGCCGAGGGTACAGCCCTAAAAAGCAAAAAAAAAAAATTTAAAAAGTAAAAAAAGAATACTCACTGAGTTTCCAAATTTTGGAGATATCAGGTAGGAAGATAAAAGATAATTATTTCATCTTTGTTAAACAATTGTAAACTGTTATACCAGTATTTTTTTTTTTGACTGGCAAACTTATGAATACATAATTTCTAAAAACATACATTTTCTCATAATATAGTAGTTTTTTTCAATGTGGTACAAGTCATGTTTTTAATAAATGGAAAAACATCTTTAGTTTTTCCATAATAAGACAGAAGTAGGTAAACTTAGACTTGTTTAGTTAATGATTCAGCTTTTTTTGTGTTCCTGGGCCAGGGACTGAATTCAAGCTGCAGCTGTGATCTGCGATGCAACTGTGGCAACACTGGATCCTTTAAACCCATTGCGCTGAGCCAGGGATCGAATGCTTGCTGCTGCAGTCAGGTTCTTAACCCATTGCACCACAGTGGGATCTCCAGTGTTTTAGTATTTTATCTTATTTGGAAGTGATTTAGACATTTAATGAATTCTCTTTTTTTTTTTTTTTGCCTTTTTAGGGCTGCACCCATGGCATATGGAAGATCCCAGGCTAAGGGTTGAATTGGAGCCACAACTGCTGGCCACAGCCACAGCCATAGCAACTCTGGATCAGAGTCTTGTCAGTGACCTACACCACAGCTCATGGCAATGCCGGATACTTAACCCACTGAGCAAGGCCAGAGATTAATAAACCCGAATCTTCATGGATCCTAGTCACATTTGTTTCCAATCTGTCACAACAGGAACTCCCCATTGTTTAATTTTAACTTAGCAAAACGTTAGTATTAAATTACTAATTTGGAAAAGAGTTCCTGTTGAGGCTCAGTGGGTTAAGAACCTGACAGTGTCCATGAGGATTCAGGTTACTTAAATTTGATAACTCTAAAGACATGTCTATATTAATTAAACTAACAAATGTAAACTAGCTTTAACACTGAATATTTTCCCAGATCACACGAAGCTGAAATTTCTGGGGGTCAGTTTCTATTAAATTTCTGAGAATTTATATAAGCCTTTTATTTTTTTATTTTTTATTTTTTTTTATTTTTTTTTTTTTTTATTTATTTATTTTTTTTTTTGTCTTTTTGGTCTTTTGTTGTTGTTGCTATTTCTTGGGCCGCTCCCGCGGCATATGGAGGTTCCCAGGCTAGGGGTTGAATCGGAGCTGTAGCCACCGGCCTACGCCAGAGCCACAGCAACGCAGGATCCGAGCCGCGTCTGCAACCTACACCACAGCTCACGGCAACGCCGGATCGTTAACCCACTGAGCAAGGGCAGGGACCGAACCCACAACCTCATGGTTCCTAGTCGGATTCGTTAACCACTGAGCCACGACAGGAACTCCGCCTTTTATTTTTTTAAAGTCAACTAAAGAGAACTCTTTGTCAGTACCGCCTGGAGACAGAAAATTCCACACATCTATAACACATGTATATAGACATAGACAAACATAGAAGCTGATGCAAACAGCCACCCCATAGTCCCATTCCAAAATTTCAGCTGCAAAATGGGTACAATAACACAAAACCCACCAAACTGGTAGATGGAACAAACCTGTTTAAGTGAATTTCCAAGGAAAAGAAAAGAAACTGAAAATCCATCAGTTTATCACCATATTGAGCCCCTACACTGAGTGGAGGTAAGACGTTTTTTATACAGAGTCTTGGAAGAGAGTAAAGGCGAGTGAAAAGATGGGTGTACAAATATATAATTACAATATGATGTGATGACAAAAGTGTGTAGCACACAGAAAAAAAGTGCTTCAGGGTTGGGAGAGGAGTGCTTAGGGAGGGCTCCAAGTTTGAGCTAGGTCTTGACAGGTAAGTAGGTAATCTCCAGATGGGCACATACTAGAGCAGCCAGGGAGAGGGAGGAGCAGCACAGGCAAGACTTAAGAAAGAAATGACTCATTGGAGAAAAGCAAGTCCTTTGGGGTGAGTAGAACCTAGGAGAGAGACAGGAGATGAGGCTGAAGAGGAGCAAGAGCCAGATCTTTTTTTTTTTTTTTTTTCTTTTTGTTTTGTTTTTTGAGGGCTACACCCATGCCATATGGAAGTTCCCAGGCTAGAGGTCAAATCAGAGCTGTAGCTGCCGGTCTACACCACAGCCATAGCAACGCCAGATCCGAGCTGCATCTGTGAGCTACACCACAGCTCATGGCATTGTCGGATCCTTAACCCACTGGGATCAAACCTGTGTCCTCATGGCTGCTAGACAGATTCGTTTCCCCTGAGCCATCATGGCAACTCTATCTTTTTTTTCTTTTTATGGCTGCATCTGAAGCATGTGGAAGTTCCCAGGCTAGAGGCTGAATCAGAGCTGCAGCTGAGGCCTACACCACATCCATGGCAACACCAGATATGAGCCCCATCTTCAACTTAACATTGCAGCTTGCAACAATTTTGGATTCTTCACCCACTGATTGAGGCCAGAGATCGAACCTGCATCTTCACAGACACTATGTCAGGTTCTTAGCGCACTGAGCCACAGTGGGAACTCCCAGGAGCCAGATCTTGAAGGATCCCATGTGTCATTATGCAGAGAAGAACTAACTTCATCCAAGAAACAGGGAGCCAACTGAAGGGTTTGGTGCAGAGGAGTAACATGATTAGGTTCACATTTGAGTGAAGAAAAGACCATGACACTTGAAATAGGGAGAGATGAGTCAGCAAGCTAAGCATTAATCCAGGCCAGAGAGGTGGTGGCCTAAAATAAAAACAAATATCAAGGTGTCAAAAACAAGAAAGAGTTATGAGTAGAATCAGCTGGCTATGCTGACACATTGACTACTAAGAGGGAGAAATCTAGTTTCCCTACAAATCAAAATTAAATATGTTTCAAATGAAATGTTTCTTCTTAAGGGTCTCCAGCGTTTGTGGAGTTCCCATCAGGGTGCAGTGGAAATAAATCCTACTAGGAACCATGAGGTTGTGGGTTTGATCCCTGGCCTCGTTCAGTGGGTTAAAGATCCAGCGTTGCCATGAGCTGTGGTGTAGGTTGTAGATGCATCTCGGATCCTGAGTTGCTGTGGCTCTGGTGTAGGCCAGCAGCTGTAGCTCCGACTGGACCCCTAGCCTGGGAACTTCCATATGCCGAGGCTTCGACCCTAAAAAGACAAAAGACCAAAAGGGGGGGGGGTGTCTCCAGCATTTGCGATGATTAGTTAGCAATGTGTTCTATTTCTGCCTTCTACCTCCTCTCCAAATCCCTGAGCTGCTGATTGGGTCTTTGGTTGGAAGTCTTCCTCAGGGAGTTACCCCAGGATGGATGCTGCTCAAAAGCCTGCTCTGAGGAAACTGAAAGGAATAGGGAAGCATTATATACTTGCAAATCACACCAATTTGTTCATTCAGCAAACATTCCTCAAGGGCCGTGATGTGTTCAATACTGTTCTTGGCCCTGAGAATTGGGCCCCGAGATAGCTGGAATTTTTCAGGCCAGGACTGGAAAAGTAGTGAGTAGGACCTTAAAGGGGGCTCCCCTAGGTAACATAACGAAGTGTCCTGTCTCCCCTGCTTTCCCGGTGTCTTTGGTGTTTCTCTTCTCCCCCACGCCGGCTCAGGAGTCATGTTTAGCTAATGCTGAAGAGAGAATTACTCAGCTCTTGGAAATTGCTGAGCTGGGCGTTCGGGCTTCTTGGCTGAACTAAGTACTGGATGGTGATTCAGCAGAAACTCCAGGTCCAACAACTGGCAGGGAGGGGTCAGGATAAGAAGGAAGAGGAAGAGGGAGCCAGGAAGGGAGGGTAGAGATGGGGCAGTGTGGGCAGGAGCTTAGCTAGCCGAGTCTAGGAAAAACTGTGTGAATCAGGATGTCCAGAAGCTCCAAAGCATCTGTGTGCGCCACCTCCCCTGCTTGTTTGTCCCTGGAGGAAAGGGATCCTTCCAAAGGTTCAGCAACTCTCTCCTTAAAGGGGCTTCTGAGATTTCTTTTTTTTTTTTTTTTTTTTTTTTTTGTCTTTTTTTTTGCTATTTCTTTGGGCCGCTCCCACGGCATATGGAGGTTCCCAGGCTAGGGGTCGAATCGGAGCTGTAGCCACCGGCCTACACCAGAGCTACAGCAACGCAGGATCCGAGCCGCGTATGCAGACTACACCACAGCTCACGGCAATACTGGATCGTTAGCCCACTGAGTAAGGGCAGGGACCGAACCCGCAACCTCATGGTTCCTAGTCGGATTCGTTAACCACTGCGCCACGACGGGAACTCCGCTTCTGAGATTTCTAAAATGTTGCCGTTGTTGGGAGTTTCCGTTGTGGCTCAGCAGGAGCGAATCTGACTAGCATCTGTGACAATGCAGGTTCAATCCCTGGCCTCGCTTAGTGGGTCGAGGATCTGTTGTTGTCCTGAGCTGTGGTGTAGTCGAAGACGTGACTCCATTCCGAGTTACTGTGGCTGTGGCATAGGCCAGCAGCTGCAGCTCTGATTGGATCCCTAGCCGGGAACGTCAATATGCTGCACCTGCGGACCTAAAAAAAAAAGACAAACAAAAACATTGCCAGTGTTTTGAGGCCAGAAGGGCTGGAGAAGGGAAGCCTTGTTGTGTGTGGTAGACAAGTCCCACTGTGTACGTTGCAGGAGCTGGGATCAAAGCTAATTTATAAGGAAGAGCTACTTTGATTTTTGTGGTGGTTGTTGATTTGTTTTGATGTTATTTGTCTTTCCCCAGTCAGGTCATTTACTCATGCAATAATACCAACCTTTTTGTAAGTAGGCAGAGACTTGAGACTTTTAAACGCGGCTCCTGATCCCCTAGGAAAAGTGTCTTGCCCCTGGGTGAGCAGGGAAGGATTCCCCACGGTCTCTGTGACCTCACTTCTACCACAGTCTCCTCCCCCACCCCGCCCAGGCCCTCTGCAGTCTATGAGGAGTGAAAGATCACTCAGGCTGGTCTACGTGGGCAGAAGTGGATCCTTAATGGAGCCACAGGTTTGTGTACCTTAGAAATCAAACAGGACTCCAGTGTTTGTCTCTCGGTGCCTTTCGGCTGCTGGCACTGGTTACCTCCTAGATCTGGAAAGGGCTGGGGTTAGGCAGGCCAAGGGAAGGAAGCAGCTTTTCCACAATTAGAAACTCGTGCCGGGTTCCTTCTAAGGAGCTGGGTCCAGCCTATCACAGAGCCGAGCATCGCCACACCCCCTGCGGCCCTCAGCGCTTGCTCATCATAGGCACTAGGACTGGTCAGAGGGGCATCCCCTCGCCCCCTTTGCTTCGGGTCCAGAGGGAGGGAGTAAGGGGGATCTGGCCAGAGCGTTTCAGAAGGCGGAGAAGTGCATGCCCCAGCAAAAGGTGAGGCTAAGAAACCAATGCTTCTGGCAAGGTCGTGACCCAGGTGAAATTTACAGCTGCTTCAGAGGGCTGGGGAGCGCCATCCCAGAAAGGTGCTTATTTTGAAGTTCTGAAGGGGAACAGGGTGTTCTGATTTCTACCATGCGGCGTCACTAGCTCTTCCTTTCAGCAGCTGTCTGCTTTAGTACATTCCATCTTCTTTTTTTCTCTCCTGGCCTTCTCTTTCCACCCAGCTCCTCTCCAGCTTGCTCTCTCACTCCTGTGTTTTTCCTCCTCTTTCCCACCCCCTCTCCGCCCCGTTGCCTCTCATGATGACTCTTTCCCTCTCTTCTTTACCATCTGTCTTTATAGGCTTTGGCAAGTTTGGGCTTTTGTCTTCTTAGGGCCACACTCGTGGCATATGTTGTTTCCATGCTAAGAGGTGAATTGGAGCTATAGCTGCTGGCCTACACCACAGCCACAGCAACACCAGATCCTTAACCCCACTGAGCAAGGCCAGGGATTGAACTGGTGTCCTTGTGGATGCTAGTCAGATTCGTTTCCACTGAGCCCCTATGGGAACTCCAAGTTTGGGCATTTTTATTGCCTGTTTTCTCTTATCTGAGAAGACGAGAAGAGGCCACGTTCTGGAAAGGTTAAAGGAAAACAAGCCTTTCCAAGCTGCCTCCAGCTCAGTCCTCAGAAAACTATGAGCCTGCAAGACCAAGAAATCCAAATGGAGTTCCTGGAGTAGGAGGGAAAAGTGATGGTGACATTGATAAGGGACCAGAGGAGGGGACACAAGGCAGAAAAACAAGTCTGCCTGTGAGAAATATTTTTTTAAAAGCCCTGGGGGTAATGAATACAACGTTCCTGGGTTCCAAGGTGCAGACATCCTAGTCTCCCATTTCACACTGACACCTTACTTCCTGCTGCACAGAAGGCAACCTTGGCCAGCATCTTCAGGTGACAGACTGAGAGCCCCAAGTGGCACTGTCAGCAGCAACCATGGGTGCTACTGACAGGAGCAAGAAAAAGAGAATATGGGGATGGGAGAAGGGAAAGAAGAGTGATGTGCATGTGATACAAGACAGGCTGATATAGTGGCAGAACAATCAGTTGGGGGAGTTCCTGTCATGGCTCAGTGGTTAATGAATCTGACTAGGAACCATGAGGTTGTGGGTTCAATGCCTGGCCTTGCTCAGTGGGTTAAGGATCCAGCAGGTCACAGACACTGCTCGGATCTGGTGTTGCTTTGGCTTTGGCGTAGGCCAGCGGCTACAGTTCTGATTAGACCCTTAGCCTGGGAACCTCCATATGCTGCGGGAGCAGCCCTAGAAAAGGCAAAAAAAAAAAAAAAAAAAAAGGAATAAGCAGTTGAGATTAGGGGGAGTAGGGGACCAAGGAGGGTCAGTCTTGTCTTGGGCACTAATTCGTTGGGGGTCTTACTTCATTCACATAAAAAATGAGGTCCTCAGAGTTCCCATTGTGCCTCAATGGTAACAAACCTGACTAGTATCTATGAGCCCTCCAGTTTGATCCCTGGCCCCGCTCAGTGGGTTAAGGATCTGGCATTGCCCTGAGCTGTGGTGTAGGTTGAAGATAAGGCTCAGATCCCATGTGGCTGTGGCTGTGGTGTAGGCCAGCAACTGCAGTTCCTATTCAACCCCTAGCCTAGGAACTTCCATGTGCCATACATGCGGCCCTAAAAAAAAAAAAAAAAAGGTTCTGGATCTCTGATTGCCCATGAGACTGGTCCAGTACCAAGAGCTGTCAGTCACAAGTGAACCCTAACTGAGTCATTCTGTAACAATCAGTCTAGCCCCCTATTCCAATGGCCCCTTCCTGACTTTTACCCATCAGACCAAAACAGTGTGTTTCCTGGAGCAGCAGCTGGCTTGGCAAAAGGAGTGAGACTGTTTTGGGGACCCAGATAGGAAAGTGTTCATTGGCCCTCTGATGAAGACACAGAAAGAGCCCAGCCCAGCTCACCAAGAGGTCAGAATCCTGTGTCCAGAGCAAGGGAAGCCCCGAAGACAATCACCCAGGGCTCACTGGGGAGAGCCTGTGCTTCGTGAGCTTTCTCAGGGAAAGGAGAAGCAGTCTTTTTTTTTTTTTTTTAATTAATTTTTTTTTTTTTTGTCTTTGCTATTTCTTTGGGCCGCTCCCGTGGCATATGGAGGTTCCCAGGCTAGGGGTCGAATCGGAGCTGTAGCCACCGGCCTACGCCAGAGCCACAGCAACGTGGGATCCGAGCCGCGTCTACAACCTACACCACAGCTCACGGCAATGCCAGATTGTCAACCCACTGAGCAAGGGCAGGGACCAAACCCACAACCTCATGTTTCCCAGTCGGACCCGTCAACCACTGCGCCACGACGGGAACTCCGAGAAGCAGTCTTCATATGTGTCTGCCTCAGCTTTGTTGACATCACAGGTACTTGCCTGCCCCACTTCAGGGGATTGGTCCCTTGGTGTCAAAACCCTGATATCCACTCCCTAGAGAAGTGCAGTGGGTCTTGTGTACACTTCTTAGTATTTTCTGAATAGGTCTCTCTATCTATCCAGCCTTTATTCAGGAAGCATTAGCGCCTACTGTGTGCCAGGCAGTTACAAGAGCTTAGGATCACACTGGCCGACAGAGTATTAACAGCTGTGTATGCACGCTTGGCTGCAGAAGGATGGGGAGGTTTCAGTCTGCACATGGCCTGACCGGTAGAGCAGCAGCAGCAGCAGCAACAACAACGGGCGTTCCTTGCTTTCTGTTTGGCATTCCTTCCTAGCATGCTATTTAATGGTGGTGCAACTTTCTTGTGGAGACAAGGCATAGGGACAAGCCTGACCATGTGGGCTCCTGGTTCAGTGCGTCCGCCTTATGCTTACCAGCCTCATAGCCCCCTAATCCACCTTTGTGCCCACACTTCCAGGCAGCTTGGGTTGAAGGGCCCCAGAGCAGGTAATTTGTGGATGAGTACCCTCCTGAGAAAAAGATTGAAACAGATGAGAAATTGAGGCAAAAGGGTTAGGGATAGAGGAGGAGGCAAGAAGTCCTGATGGCATCTCTAGAACCCTGCAAACCATCTCCTTTCATATCCACTCTGCTTTGCCTGCAGCTGTCAGAATTATTGTGACAAATTAGAATAAATCACGCCCTTTTTTTTTGTTGTTTTAATTTTGTTTCTTTTTTTCTTTTTTTTTTTTTTTGGTCTTTTTGCCATTTCTAGGGCCGCTCCGGAGGCATATGGAGGTTCCCAGGCTAGGGGTCGAATTGGAGCTGTCGCCTCCGGCCTACGCCAGAGCCACAGCAACGCCAGATCCGAGCCGCGTCTGCGACCTACACCACAGCTCACAGCAACGCCGGATTGTTAACCCACTGAGCAAGGGCAGGGATCGAACCCGCAACCTCATGGTTCCTAGTCGGATTCGTTAACCACTGCGCCACGACGGGAACTCCTAATTTTGTTTCTTTTTTTTAACTCAATGAATTTTTATGACATTTATAGTTGTACAACGATCATCACAACCCAATTTTACGGCATTTGCATCCCAACTCCTCCACCCCCCACCCGAGTTGTAGTTTCTTAGTTTGTAAACAATAGCAAAAACCACTTAACATTTTATATAGCAGTATACAGGTTACAGAGCACTCTTGTGGGACTAAAATGGACCACACTTCCATTTTACAGAGAGCTCTTTTACAAAGAGTTTGACTGGCTTGTCCAGCGAGTAAGTGACCATGCCAGGAAGGGCATCATGGCCTTTGGGTTCTTTAAGCTCTATATTCTGATTCTTTTTTTGTTTGTTTGTTTGTTTGTCTTTTTAGGGCCACACCCACGGCGTATGGAGGTTCCCAGGCTAGGGATTGAATCAAAGCTACAGCTGCCAGCCTATGCCACAGCCACAGCAATGCAGGATCCAAGTCTGTCTGTAACCTACACCACAGCTCACTGCAACGCCAGATCCTTAACCCACTGAGTGAGACCAGGGGTCAAACCCGCAACCTCATGGTTCCTAGTCAGATTCGTTTCCGCTGCACCACGAGGGGAACTCCTAAGTTCTGCCTGGGCTGCTAGGCCCCTCCAAGGGAGCCCCCTCTGTCTCCATCCCCAAAACCTACTCAATCCCACCCCCATTGTTACCACTTGACTCCTTACATGAGTTACTCTGAGCTTAGCTTGTTTGCTCTACACTTTAAAAAGATACCAGAGGAGTTCTCATCATAGCTCAGTGGAAATGAATGTGACTAGCACCCATGAGTTCCTGCGTTTGATCCCTAGCCTTGCTCAGTGGGTTAGGGATCTGGCTTTGCCCTGAGCTGTGGTGTAGGTTGAAAACATGTCTCAGATCCTGTGTGGCTGTGGAATAGGCCGGCAGCTTCAACTCCAATTGGACCCCTAGCCTGGGAACCTCCATATGCCTTGGATGCGGCCCTAAAAAGACAAAATAGGTAAATAGATAGATACCAGAAATCCACGTGGTCCTTCACTCGCCAGGTGTTGTGTGGAAGAGTGGTAAAGCCACAGCCCTAGCCCTGTGATGGTTGTAGGAACTTAAAACTGGCCCCACAATTCACTAATCCCTCCTTAAAATTTTCTGAAGGAAGATTTATTTATTTATGCTAATGATTCACAGATGTTCTGTTTCAAAATGGACTAGAGAGATTTCTTTAATTGCCTTTTTTGTCTGCGGTCTATAATGTATTAATTTAAGGTAAAATTTCCTGCCAGATGTTTTTCTTATTCTCCCCTTCCAATATGTGTAATCCTTTGCCTTTGTGGGCTTTACCTCCCAAGTCAGGTGGGATTGGCTCCAGCCAGGGAAGCCACAGAGCACACCGTGCCCAAGTGTGCTGGGTTTTACCCCGATGATAAGATAGCACACAGCAGGGCCATTCTTTACCCCTCCTCAGGGAGGAATGAATTCAGACTCCGGACTCCAGAGTGTGTTTATCTCTTGGCTTTCCATTGTGACTTCTCCTGTGGCCTTCGATTGTAGTCTCTGAACACTGAAGTTAGGAGACCAACAAAACTCTGGGGTCAGAGAACAAAGGACTCAGACCGGTGAACATCCCCCACTCCACCTGCCTTGCAAGAGCTTGTAAATCTTGGGCCTGTACAAGCATGTGGGTTTCGTGTGTGGGCCTGCAGTTGTATGTGCTGTAGAGGAGACTGGTGGAGAACCCGGGGATTAGATGAAGGAGGAATATGGGGAGTCCTGAAATTTTCTTTCTTTCTTTTTTTTTTGTCTTTTTTTTTTGCTATTTCTTTGGCCTGCACCAGCAGCATATGGAGGTTCCCAGGCTAGGGGTCCAATCGGAGCCATAGCCACCGGCCTACGCCAGAGCCACAGCAACTCTGGATCCGAGCCGCGTCTGCAACCTACACCACAGCTCGCGGCAACGCCGGATCGTTAACCCACTGAACAAGGGCAGGGACCGAACCCGCAACCTCATGGTTCCTAGTCGGATTCGTTAACCACTGCGCCATGACGGGAACTCCCCTGAACTTTTCTGAGAGGAAAAGCTCAGCTAGAGTTACCCTAGGGCGAGCGTGTTTACTGCTGTATTGAGTTACCCAGGGGAGGAAGAGGAGGCAGTGATACTGTAGCTGTAGGATCCGGGGTGGAGAAGAGTTGGGATACTGTCATGTGGTGCATGTGATGTGGAAACTGGCCAACCAGGTCAGCACACTGGTGACCTCACTTTCACTGCCGCTCCTAGAGCGCCCCTGCTCCCTTCTTCCACTTAGTGTCCTGCAAGGCCTGTGACAGGCACTCCTTTGGGGTCCTGGTGTGTGCTGCTTAGTTGCTCTAGAAAAGCTTTCCTCATGAAGGGTATGCCCACTGCTTTCTGGTCTTTCTGTGCAGTATCTGGCCCTGTATTCATTTCCTACTGATGCTGTAACAAATTACCACAACTTTAGTAGCTTAAAACTACACAAATTTGGAGTTCCTGTTGTGGTGCACCATGATGGGAACTCCTAAGGTAATAAATTTGTATAGTTTTTTTTTTTAGGCCGAACATGTGGCATATGGAAGTTCCTGGGCTAGGGGTCTAATCAGAGGTGCAGCTGTCGGCCTACACCACAGCATCAACAATGCCAGAACTGAGCCGCATCTGCAACCTACACCACAGCCACAGCAATGCTGAAGAATCCACTGAGCAAGACGAGGGATTGAACCCGCATCCTCATGGATCCTAGTCGGGTCCTTAACCCGCTGAGCCACAACAGGAACTCCAAATTTGTGTAGTTTTAAGCCACTAAATTTGTGGTAATTTGTTTTCTTTCCTTTACCAGCTTCTAGAGTCCCTCTCTATTCTCTGGCTCATGGCCCCTTTTTCATCTTCAAAAGAGTTCCTGCTGTGGCGCAGTGGGTTAAGAATCCGACTGCAGTGGCTCGGGTTGCTTTGGAGGTGCAGGTTCTATCCCCAGCCCAGTGCAGTGTGTTAATTCAATCCCTGGGCCTAGAATGTCCATTTGCTACAGGCATGGCCATTAGGAGGGGAAAAAAAAAAAAAAAAAAGGCAGCATATTCACTTGTCTCTCTCTCTCTCTCTTTTTTTTTTTGTCTTTTTGTCTTTCCTATGGCCGCACCTGCAGCACATGGTGATTCCCAGCCTAGGGGTCTAATTGGAGCTGTAGCCACTGGCCTACACAGGAGCCACAGCAACCCGGGATCCGAGCTGTGTCTGCGACCCACACCACAGCTCACAACAACGCCAGATCCTTAACCCACTGAGCAAGGTCAGGGATCAAACCCGTAACCTCAAGGTTCCTAGTCGGATTCGTTAACCACTGAGCCAAGATGGGAACTCCCACATGTTTCTCTTTTTAGATGTCTTTTATATATATTTTTGTCTATCTATCTGTATCCTTTTTTTGAGGGAGGGGGCGTACACACAGCATATGGAGGTTCCCAGGCTAGGGGTTGAATTTGAGCTGCAGTTACCAGCCTTCTCCCTACACCACAGCTCTCGGCAACACCGGGTCCTTAACCCACTGAGCAGGGCCAAGGATCAAACCTGTGTGCCTATGGAAACTAGTTGGGTTCCTTACCACTGAACCACAACAGAAACATTCTATATTTTTACAGAAAACAAATTTATGGTTACCAGAGGGGTAAGGGGGGAAGGGATAAATTAGGAGTTTGTGATTAGCAGATACACACTACTGTATATAAAATAAATTTATAAATGGCATGTCATCCTTGCGCAGGGGCCATGCTAATCTTCTCTATATCGGACCAATTGTATAATAGGGGCTCCCAAGGGAGCACTCGGATCTCTCTCCTTTTCTCTCTCTGGCCTCTGTGTTCCATCATTACACCTCCTTTTCTATCTCTGACCTTTCTGCCTCCCTGTTGATTCTGGTGATGATATTGGGCCCACTCAGATAATCCAGGCTAATCTCCCCACCTGAAGGTCTTTAATCACCTCCATCAAATTCTTTTTGTAAGGCAGCATTCACATGATTAGGATGTTGACATCTCTGGGCTGTTGATTATTCTGCCTGTCATAGACCCCATGAGTTCTGATGTCATTGTCGAGGGTGGGGGTAGTGAAGCAGAGGCTTCTGTGACTCCCCGGGGATTAGAGTCTGAGGATCAGGGCTGGCCTGGGGCTGGGGGCACCTTCTCTTAGGGAGCAGGAGCTTACTCACTTGTCTACAGCGGACAGGCTCCAGGTCAGCAACAGGTTGTGCACTGTTTTGGGTCTGACAAGTACTCTGCATCTCTGCCAGTTCTGGAGCTGTTGCATGGACAGAAAGCATTGAACCTGCCTCTCCTACTTGGCAGTTGCTGGGCCCTGGGCTCTGGGCAGGGTACAAGATTACTGGATTTTGAGTCCTCTCCTCCTGCCTGCCTCATTTTTTTGTATTCCTTTCTGTTGCCTTGACATTAAGCTTTTCAAACTGGGCAGATTAAATAACCAACCTCTGCCTCAGCATCTTCTTGAAGTCTCATCTTCCTGATAGCTTTTTCACACACACACACACCCCCTTTTTTTTTTTTTTTCTGTCTTTTGTTTTTTAGGGTCGCACTCGTGGCATATGGAGATTCCCAGGTTGGGGGTCCAATCGGAGCTATTGCTGCTGGCCTACACCAGAGCCACAGCAACTCCAGATCTGAGCTACATCTGTGACCTACATCACAGGTGACGGCAACGCTGGATGCTTAACCCACTGAGCGAGGCCAGGGATCAAACCCCACAACCTCATGGTTCCTAGTCGGATTTGTTTCCACTGCGCCACAATGGAAACTCCCACACCCTTTTTAAGCCAGGAAACAGAAAGAAAAAAAGAGAGGAGGAAATGCCCAAGAAATACAGAGAAGCCTGGGATTCCCTCTGGAGAAGCAGAACCCACCACCACAGCAAGATTACAATGGTCAAGAACCAGAGTCTTATGCCTTCTGGTTTACTTATTTATTTTTATTTAGGGCCACGCCTGCAGCATATGGAAGTTCCCAGGCTAGGGGTTGAATCGGAACTGTAGCTGTGGCCTACACCACAAACTACAGCAACATGAGATCCAGGCTATATTCTTGACCTGTGCCGCAGCTTGTGGCCACACCAGATACTTAACCCACAGAGCAAGGCCAGAGATTGATCCCGCATCCTCATGGACACTAGTCAGATTCTTAACCACTGAGCCACAATGGGAACTCCTGTCTTCTCTTTTATTTGGTCCAGCCAATCTCAAATTATAAAATTCTCTCCATTGCTAAGGGTCTTCCCCACCTATAAGAAGCATCTCTGATTTCCTGGCCTGAGCTAGGAACTCTTCATGGATGCCTGCCAGCCTCTTTGAAGAACTCTGCCATCAACATACTGCTTTGTGGAGTTCCCCTTGTGACACAGTGGAAACGAATCTGACTAGGAACCATGAGGTTACGGATTCCATCCCTGGCCTCACTCAGTGGTTTAAGGATCCAGCATTGCCGTGAGCTGTGGTGTAGGTTGCAGACCCGGCTTGGATCTGGCCTTGCTGTGGCTCTGCTGTAGTCCGGTAGCTATAGCTCTGATTCGACCTCTATCCTGGGCACCTCCATAGTGCCCACACTAAAAAGCAAAACAAACAAACAAAAATCATATTGCTTTGTGATCATCTTTCGCTCACCCATCTACCCTCTTACAATGTCAACTTCCTGAGGACAGGAAGGGACTTGTGTCTTATGTATAACTACCTCCACCAGAGTATGTAGAACTTACAGGCTCTTTGTGGATGGTGGTTGGATGGTTGGATGGATGGATGCATGAAGATCCTCACAGCTCAAGGCTGTAGTGACCACTGGACCCCCTCTATATGTGGCTTCCCTGAGGTCACTGTGTCTTAAGCATGTAGAATTCAAGATCTGGCTGGGAAGAGAGAGGGGACGTAGCCATCAGCAAGAGAAAGAGGCGCTGAGGTCAGACGGGCAGAGGCAGGATGTCGCAGGGCAGGGGCTTGGCAAGTGTTGCCTTCACTCACTGACCTTTCCTCTCCGGATGGAGGCTCGGGTTTCAGCCTGCTGTGAGGAACGCTAGCCTGTGGTTCCAGGAGACTGGAAGTACTCTCTTTCCCCCTCCGTCACTGCTGTGATCACCCAACTGCAGGGCGAAGGGTCACACAGGGCCTGCAGCCATTGTTCCAAGGAGATTAGTGTTACTGGCTGCCTGTTTCTCCCACCCCATTTTATGTCTGGAAGATTCCTGAAAAGGCTAAAGGTTTAATCAAGGGCTAAAATTGTCCCTTCCTTCAAACATCTCCAATTCCCCAAGGAGCACTCTGAGGAAGTCTCTCTGGCTGCCCTGATAAGGTCCCTTTGTGTTTTCTATCCAGGAGGTGGGGAGGTGACCGCATTCCTCCTCCCCGCCCTGCCCTCTCCTCCCCTTGGTACAAGGACTTGCTTCTCCACGTGATGAGGTCACGCTCGTTCTGGCTCCTTATTCTGTAATCCTTACCTGTCCTCAAGCCACAAAGGTGTTGTTTCCTAATCTTCCTTTATCCTTTAGTCATTACTGTTTGTATCTGCTTGAACTCCTGGGTCCCAGGGGCCCAACCTTGTCCCTAATGCTTCGGGGCCCTGGGAGAAGTTGAGATTATAGGCCCAGTTGCTGGGAGTGACTTAGGTTGAATTGTAGGCAGGCATGTGATCCTGAAATCCTTATTGAATTGAGTAAGATAAACCAAGCAGTGTATTTACTAGGACAGCTCAGTCCTTCTGGAACAATTACAAAATGTTCTCCCAGTTCGGGCATTTAAAATCCTCCCTCTGACCACATGTTTTGGTTCTCCTTATATGACACCGTCTTGGATTAAAAAAACTCCTCCACCAGGAGTCATGAGTCCAGGGCAGCATAACCACCCTTGAAGTTGTGTTTTCTGCTGCTCTTTCTGTGAAACCCACTGAGGAGGTTCCTGGGGAGCAGGGAACGTTGGCATGTGTCGTAGGATGTGTGGACTGAGTTGAACTTGGAGGACTAATGAACTGTGGCATTTTCTTTATTGAGTGTTAAATGTTTATTGAGCACCTACTATTTGCAGGCACCAGTGCTATATATACCCTAGGGTTAGAAACAGGGAAAAGTCACAACTGCCTTCCTAGTCTACCAGAAGACAGAGAAAATGAAACAGTATTTTATTTTATTTATTGGCTTATTATTTTTGCTTTTTAGCACTGTACTCACGGCATATAGAGGTTCCTAGGCTAGAGGTCAAATCAGAGCTCTTGGCCTACACCATAGCCACAGGAAAGCAGGATCCATGCTGTGTCTGTGACCTACACCACAGCTCGCGGCAACACCAGATCCTTAACCCACCCACTGAGCTAGGCCAGAGATCGAACCCACAACCTCATGGTTCCTACTCGGATTTGTTTCCACAGTACCACAATGGGAACTCCAAACAGATAATTTTAATACAAAGAAATAAGTGTCAGTCTTAGATATTAACAGTGGTCTGGGCATAGAGGAGGGAGAAATTTCATTCCTTGTCTACAAGACACAGCTGATATATCTTCCCGGGCAGATGCCTCATCAAGAATAAATAATAAAGACTCACAGAACAGGCGACATTTGAGCTAGATCTTGAAAGATGAGAAGGAGCTTGCCAGCTAGAGATGGCATAGGAAGGTTACAGATGGATAACAATGTCAGGTCCCTATCCTGTGGAAATGTTCTAAGAATCAAGAACAGTTGGAAAATACTTGGAAAGTAAAAGAACAGTTTAAGAATAAAGTATTGATATAACTTGATCTGCCGTTCAGGTGAAGTCAGAGGCCTTATTAGAGGCTTGAGGAAAGAGAGTCTTGTGCTTGTATGCATGTGGCTTGCAGCCTTGGAAAACTGGGGGGCATTCTAGTCACTGTTGCAGGGGAAGAGGAAACGAGAGGATTTTAACTTTATCCCTTATTCTCAAGGACTTCATGACTACCAGGAAATGGGGTCCTGTCCCCTGGGCCCCTGGGGGTTGCTTAGGGAGTGTGGTGGTAAAACTCTCCAAGCGTTCAGCCTCTGAGCTCTCTGCCTGTCTTTGGAACTTCCATTTTGTTGGCATCTCTCTCTTTTTTCTCCTTCTTAGGGCTGCATATGCAGCATATGGAGGTTCTCAGGCTAAGGGTCAAATCAGAGCTGCAGCTGCCGGCCTACACCGCAGCCGCAGCAATGCTGGATCCTTAACCCACTGACCGAGGCCAGGGATAGAACCCACATTCTCATGGATATTAGTTGGGCTCATTACCTCTGAGCCACGATGGGAACTCCTTGTTGACCTCTCTGTGGGAACCCTGTGACTCCTCGCCCTACCCGCCACTAAAGATAGAGGGATGGTAGCAAATAAACACATGGAACATGCTTAGCATCATTAGTCTCTCAGGAAATGCAAATCAGAACCTCAGTGAAGTACCACTACACACCCTTTAGAATAGTCGGACTTTTGGGGGTTTTTTTATTTTTTTCATGTCTTCACCTGAGGCATACAGAGGTTCCCAGGCTAGGGGTCCAGTCAGAGCTGTGCTGGGCCGGGATTGAACTTACATCCTGGCACTGCAGACACTGCCAATCTCATTGTGCCACAGTGGGAACTCCTAGAACAGTCAGACTTTTGAAGCTGGTAATACTAAATGCTGACAAGGAATGCAGAGGGATGGGAATGCACATTGCCGGTGGGACTGCAAAATGACACGACCATTTTGGAAAACAGATTGGCAGTTTGCTATGAAGTTAAATATAATATATATTCACCGTATGACTCAGAATCCCATTCCTGGGTATTTACTCAAAAGAAATGAAAATCGGAGCTACAGCTCCGATTAGACCCCTAGCTTGGGAACCTCCATATGCCGTGGATACAGCCGTAAAAAGACCAAAGACAAAAAAAAGAGAGAGGAAGAAAGAAAAGAAAACTCAATGACCTCTATCAATTCACTTGTGCAAGTGTTTATATAATGGCTTTATTTATAATAGCCCCAAACTGGGAGCCTCCCAAGTGTCTTATCTGCCGGTGAATAGAAAACTGATACATTCATATAATGAGGTACTACTTGACAATAAAAAAGATCTATTAATATAGACAGCAATATATTATTACAATAATATAAATCAACTATACTTTAATAAAACTTTAAAAAATGAAAAATACATATATACAGCAGCATGAATGGATCTCAAAAGTACCGTGTTAAGTGAAATAAGCCAGACACAAAAAGGTACCTATTGTATGATACCATCATGTGACATTCTGGAAAAGGCAAAACTATCAGGACAGAAATCAAATTGGTCGTTTCCAGAGGTTGAGGAAAGGGACTGGCCTCAAAGGAGCACAACATATAAGAGAACTTTTGGGGTGTTCTAAATAGAGGGCATGGTAGTTACACAACTGAAGACATTTGTCAAATCTCATCCCCCGTACACTTAGAATGAATTTTACTATATGTCGATTATGCCTTGGAAAATGCAGTTAACAAAGAATTCTCCTAAACTTCATTTCCCCAAAATCAGGTTTAAAAAGATGACCTACAGGATGCCACCAGCTGTTCAGGGCTCCTCTTGAACGAATGATATCTTGAAAACAGAGCCTATGCTCATGCCCTGATGAGAGGCTGATTTCCCCCCCCAAAGCCACTGCCCACATTTTCATGCCCACTTCTGGCTTACAGCCTTGGGCAGGGCACGTTCTGATGAAGCTCTCATGTGTGGCACATCATCCCCATTGGTAACCCAACCTATTAACCTGGGCAAGGTTTCTGGACACTGGGGCTGAGCTTGTGACATATTTGGTTCACCTGTTGCAGTCAAACCATCGGGGGCAAGGAGCGTTTCCACTTCTGTGCCAAGGGACTCCTACAGCCTCCTTATGGCCCTGAGGGTATGTTTGGGGTCTGTCGTTTTCAGTGCTCCTCACATGGGTCAACTGTTCGAGTGTGCGGTGGGCCACCCGAGTTCAAGACGTTTTCACAGCTGGCAAGCTCCTGGCCCTGGGCCTGATCATCATCATGGGAGTTGTACAGATCTGCAAAGGTGAGTGTCCTCAGACCTTGCCTCCCCTTGTGTATGCCCACCCCCTCCACTGTCTCTGGATGCATGCACATTCTGAGACTTCCAGTTCTTTCCTTAAGTGACTTCTCTTCTTCCCTTGCTTGACGAAGGAGACGAGAGACCATTTTCCCCAGGGTGGCTGGGAGTCAGGCACGCTCCCGTCCCATGTGCCAAATGCGGTCCTCCCAGGCTGACCTTATGGCGCCAGTGCAGGTGATGAAGAGTTCAGACCTCTGGAGTCCTGTTGCCCTTTCGTCCCAGCTCCGGGAAAGCTCTTTGTGTCTTATATTGTATTTTGTCCAGACCTTAAAATGGGAGACAGAGGAGATTTTTTTTATACATTTCCAAATTACTCATAATCTCTACAAGAGAGAGCTCTCCATTCCTGGGGCCCCTGCCAACATTCCCCATTGGATTTGGTCCTTTCCAAGCCGCAGCCTGTATTTGGTTTCCATGGGACCCGTGGCAGCACTAGACTCTGCCCAGTGTCATTGCCTCCTGAAGAAAGTCAGATGACAAACAGGGAAGACCTCCCACCCGCCCACAAACCCTGGGGGCAGTGTGGGGTGCCTGGATTTTGACTCCAGAAAACATAATTAAGGTTTGTTATATAATGTGCCTAATTATTTTCATCCATTGGATTAAATTTTTTAGCAGGTTATATTGTTTTTAGGAATTTAGATGTAAAGAAATCACTGGGCTATGTTTTCAGAGATAGTGAGTTCCTCCTAAGCTGGTCCCATTGCTTTCTCCTCATCACTCTCCTCTCGTTATTTCCTGTCCAAATGCTCAATTATAGATGGAGATGTGGAGATGTAAAGTGTGATCAGTTACTCAGTGTCTCACTGTGATCTTAGCAGCTTTTTTTTTTTTTGCTTTTTAGGGCTGCACCTGCGGCATATGGAAGTTCTCAGGTTAGGGATTGAATCGGAGCTACAGTTACCAGCCACAGCCACAGCAACTCGGGATCTGAGCCATGTCTGCGATCTATGCCACAGCAACGTCAGATCCTTAACCCACTGAGCGGGGCCAGTGATTGAACCCAAGTCATCATGGATACTAGTCAGGTTCATAACCCGCAGAGGCACAACGGGAACTCCCTTAGCAGCCTTTCTTGAGGGCCCACTGTGTGCAGGATACTGTGCTGAGGGCTGGGGAAGCAATTGAAAAGCTCTTCACTGAAGGATCCTTGTCTTCAGAAGATCTATTCCATGAAAAGGGAGACTGAACGCATGCCTTAGGAAGAGACAGAAGGATATTGACAAAGAAAGCAGAACAAGCTTGAGCTAATAATATCATGGAAGCTTATGTTTGAGTGTTTGTGGTTCTTGATGCCTTCTTCATGAAAATGTGCAAACTTAGATATGAGGGAAGGTGGTCAGGAGACTGCTGGTAACTCCAGCCCTGCATCTCTGAACCCTAGCAAGCTAGCTCCGATTTACCTTGCCCTGTCCAGGGACCTCCCCTGGCCTTTCCTTCTGCTTTTTAAAAAAGGAACTTTCCGAGTTCCCATTGTGGCTCAGCAGTAATGAATCCAGCCAGTATCCATGAGGACTCAGGCTCAATTACCTTGAGCTGTGGTGTAGGTCGCAGAGGCGGCTTGGATCCGGCATGGCTGTGGCTGTGGCATAGGCCGGCAGCTATAGCTCCAATACAACCCCTAGTCTGGGAACTTCCGTATGCTGCAGGTGCAGTCCTAAAAATTAGACAAAAACAAAATAAAAAAGGAATTTTTGGACTTCCTGTCGTGGCTCAGTGGTAACGAAACTGAATAGGATCCATTAGGCTGCATGTTCGATCCCTGGCCTTGCTCAGTGGGTTAAATATCTAGGCGTTGCTGTGAGCTGTGGTGTAGGTCGCAGACACGGTTCAGATCTGGTGTTGCTGTGTCTCTGGTGTAGGCCAGCAGCTGTAGCTCGGATTAGACCCCTAGCCTGGAAACTTCCATATGCGGGTATGGTCCTAAAAAGACAAAAAGACAAAAAAAAAAAAGAAGGAACTTTCATTCATCTGTCGATGGATGTTTGTTTCCAGGTCTTGGCTGTTGTGAATAGTACTGCAATGAACATACGGGTGCATGTATCTTTTTTGATGAAAGTTTTGTCCAGATACATGCCCAAGAGTGGGATTCCTTCATCATATGGTACTTCTCTGTTTAGTTTTCTAGGGTGCCTCCATACTGTTTTCCATAGTGGTTGCACCAGTTTACATTCCCACCAACAGTGCAGAAGGGTTCCCTTTTATCCACACCCTCTCCAGCATTTGTTATTTGTAAACTTACTAATGATGGCCATTCTGACCTGACTGGGTCACTTTGCTGTATAACAGAAATTGGCACAACATTGTAAGTCCACTATAATTTAAAAGAAAAAAAAAAAGGAGTTCCTGCTGTAGTACAGTGGGATCGGTGGCATCTCTCCAGCACTAGGATGCATGTTCGATCCTTGGCTCAGCACACTGGGTTAAAGGAGCCAGTGCTGCTCCAGTGTAGGTCACAACTGTAGCTTGAATCTGATCTATGGCCTGGGAACTCCACATGTTTCAGGGTGGCCAAAAAAGACAAAAAAAAAAAAAAAAAGGAACATTCAGAAATATGCTTTGAACCTGAGCCCCCATTTGGACTTGGGAGGGTTCATATGGAGCCAACCTGCTTGAGATGTTAATTAATATCAAAAAGTATTCACTATGGAGTTCCTGTCTTGGCTCAGTGGTTAACGAATCCGACTAGGAACCATGAGGTTGCAGGTTCGATCCCTGGCCTCACTCAGTGGGTTAAGGATCTGGCGTTGCTGTGTTGTCAGTTGTAGACGTGGCTTGGATCCCAAGTTGCTGTGGCTCTGGCGTAGGCCGGTGGCTACAGCTCCGATTGGACCCCTAGCCTGGGAACCTCCATATGCTGGGGGTGCAGCAAGTACTTACTAAAGACCCACTTTCAGGTAGCAATGTACCCCTCATATAGGCCCCATTTGGACTCATCATTCCTATGTCCTGAGGGGTCCTGTACCTATATTTCTCTGTGTCTTTTGGCCCCACGTCTCCAATATGTGGGGTTCACTGGAAATGGGGGACCAGGGGCTACTGGGCCTCTGACATATCTCTCTGAGCAGCCTCCTGCCCCTCTGTCCACAGGACAGTACTTCTGGCTGGAGCCAAAGAATGCATTTGAGAATTTCCAGGAACCTGACATTGGCCTCATCGCACTGGCTTTCCTTCAGGGCTCCTTTGCCTACGGAGGCTGGAACTTCCTCAATTATGTGACTGAGGAACTTGTGGATCCCTACAAGTGAGTTGCAGCAGCCCAGCCCCACCCCTCTCCTTTCAAAACCTATGGCACCTGCCACTGGAAAGAGGGAGCCAGGTGTCCAGTGCCTGCTTCTCTCCTCAGCCCCCTCCTGACCATGAAGAAACAGTTCATTTCCTAGGAACTTAGACCATTTGCCATCCACCTTGTGAGGATAAAAATGAACCAGAGACTATCCTAGAGCAGGTTAAAAGCTACAAACGGTGCTGAGATGACACCACTGGCTTAGAGAATGAAATGTTCCATGAGAGATTCCAAACATCTCACCTGTCTCTTGACAGGCGGGTCTTTGTGTCTTGAGGTGGGTTGGTGGGGGTTGGGGGGGTTCCAGGGGTGCATTGTAAAGATTCTGGTCAGAAGGAGATCACCAGGTATGGAGCATAATCCCAGCCTAAGCTGGGAATTGAATTTCCTATCAATTATCCTGTCCATATGGAGAACAAATCCACCCCCCAGGGAGAGAGAGCATCATAGAAGCCTGTGAGGTCAGCTTCAGGCAGAAAGACAGAAGGCACTCCTGGACCCTGTGACGAGGCAGGTGGTCCCAGGTGCCAGGCCTTCCCGATCTCACCTCCTCTCCCTCTACAGGAACCTTCCCAGAGCCATCTTCATCTCCATCCCACTGGTCACATTTGTGTATGTTTTTGCCAATGTCGCTTATGTCACTGCAATGTCCCCCCAGGAGCTGCTGGCATCAAATGCAGTCGCTGTGGTAAGAAATCAAACTCGGGGAAGTTCCCTTTGTGGCACAGTGGGTTGCGGTCCAGGCATTGCCACAGTTGTGGTGCAGATCACCAGTGTGGCTTGGGTTCGATCCTTGGCCTGGGAACTTCCACATGATATGGGTGCAGCCAAAAAAAAAAAAAAGATCAAACTCAGGGAGAAATTAGGAGTATGGGATTAACAGATACACACTACTATATATAAAATAGATAAACAACAAGGACCTACTGCTGTATAGCACAGGGAACTATATTCAATATCCTGTAATGGATACCTATAATGGAAAAAACTATATATATATGTTATATATATATATATATATATATATATATATATTCTTGAATCACTGTGCTATACACCTAAAACATTGTAAATCAACTCTGTCAACTAAAAGAAGGAAAGAGGGAAAAAAAGAAAAATCAAACTTCAATACCTTCAAACCAGGAATGGCAACATTGACTTGCTGGTTTTAGCCACACCCTCTTTTCCCCCAATACATGGGTTTGTGGAACTGAAAGACATCACACCTCCTCAGGGCAGAGGGAACATCTTCAGATGACCAGGCTGTAGCTAGAACAGCAGCACTGAGTCATTGCCACAGCCACTGTATGTCCTACAAAGCCGAAACCGTTACTCTCTGACCCTTCACAGAAAAATATTTGCTGGAGTTCCCTTCGTGGCTCAGTGGTTAATGAACCCGACTAGGATCCATGAGGAAGTAGGTTCAATCCCTGGCCTCGCTCAGTGGGTTAAGGATTCAGCATTGCTGTGAGGTGTGGTGTAGGTTGCAGACGAGGCTTGGATCTGATGTGGCTGTGGCTGTGGCATAGGCCAGCAGCAGTAGCTCCGATTCAACCCCTAGCCTGCAAACTTCTATATGACGTGGCTGCAGCCCTAAAAAGCAAAGAAAAATGTTTGCAGACTTCTGATCTAGGGCACCTTAAGCCCTAAGTGTGATGACTGTGTAAAGGAGACGACTCCTCATGGAGTTCCCGTCATGGCTCAGTGGCTAAGGAATCCGACTAGGAACCATGAGGTTGCAGGTTCAATCCCTGGCCTCGCTCAGTGAGTTAAGGATCCGACGTTGCCGTGAGCTGTGGTGTAGGTCCCAGACGCGGCTCGGATCCCTCATTGCTGTGTCTCTGGTGTAGGCCATTGGCTACAGCTCCAATTCCACCCCTAGCCTGGGAACCTCCATATGCCGTGGGATCAGCCCAAGAAATGACAAAAAAAAAGACAAAAAAAAAAAAAAGGGAGATGACGACTCCTCGGAAAGACAGGCTTGCACAAGATGCACCATTTCTCTCTTCTTCCATATCCTCACCTGGGCAACCTGACTCCTTCCCTCTTCAGGGAAGAGTCTGTGCGGGTTGTGCTCTTCAGGGAAAGACATCTTGCAGGTCCAAGGCATCAGAGTCCTTGATATCCGGGAAAGACCCGTGAGCCGAGCAGTTCCCTCGTGTGACTGCACCTGGGTCCACCTCACCCCCACCCCTGTCATCACATGTCTCATCTCTAAAGAAAGAAGCCCTCCACTGTCCTGTGGCAGCCTGTTCACATGACTACTAACCCTCCCCATAATGTGGTATAAATTACATAAATACAAATGTGCTATAAATCGAGTATGTACTTGCCTCAGAATACAGGAAAAGCTGGGCCTCCAACATTTCATATCCTTTTTTTTTTTTGTCTTTTCTAGGGCCACACCCACAGCATATGGGGGTTCCCAGGCTAGGGGTCTAATAGGAGCTGTAGCCACTGGCCCACACCACAGCCACAGCAACATGAGATCCAAGCTGCATCTACGACCTACATTACAGCTCAAGGCAACGCCGGATCCTTAACCCACTGAGCGAGGCCAGGGATTGAACCCGCAACCTCATGGTTCCTAGTCGGATTCGTTAACCACCCACTGCGCCACGACGGGAACTCCATTGTATCCTTTTATGAAGGATCTAGATGAAGTCTAGTCTATAGCTTCACCACCATTTCTTTTTCAACCTAGGTAGTGGTTTATTCTTGTCTGCTTTTCCCCCAATATCTTCTGTTTCTATGAATTAGAATTTATCTCTATTTTAATGATAGGAAACCTGAGGGTAGGGTCTTCTAAATATTGAGCTAAGATTTTGGAGATCCCATTGCAGCTCAGTGGTAACAAACCCAACTAACATCTCTGAACACGTGGGTTTGATCCCTGGCCTAGCTCAGTGGGTTAAGGATCTGGCATTGCCATGAGCTGTGGTGTGGGTCTCAGACACGGCTCAAATCTGGCATTGCTGCAGCTGTGATGTAGCCATCAGTGAGGGAAGTGGGGGTGCAGGATTAGCTGGGAAGCTGTCATCTCTCCTTTTAGGACCTTAGCAGAGCAACTCAGCAAAGGTGGGGATGGGAGGGAGGCTTCCCAGCAGCGTCTCGCAGATGGGAAGCTGTAGCCTCTCCTTTTCTGCTCACCCCTTTGTTTTCTCTCCCAGACTTTTGGAGAGAAGCTCCTAGGGGTCATGGCCTGGATCATGCCCATTTCCGTCGCCCTGTCCACATTCGGAGGAGTAAACGGGTCCCTCTTCACCTCCTCCCGGTGAGTGTTGTACAAGCCCTTCCCATGCCAGGGGCCACTCTGCTGTGCATACTGCTCTGTGTATGTGGCGGGGGGCTTGTCTCCGTCAGCAGGTGTCTGTGGGCACCTGGGTCGCGCCCTTGCAGAGGGTTTTTGCTCACAGCAGGATGTGTGTGTGTGTGTGTCAGTGTGGATGCAGAGATCCTGTGCTGCTCGTGTGGTTATGCGTGACATGCGTGGCTTTACCTGCTGTGGCAAGAAGTGCCATCCCACCTCATGTCCAGAGGAGCAGAGGGCTGAGGAGGCCCCTGGTTGTGCTTGGCAGCAGGATGGCATCTGAGGCTGCAGCCTCAGTGCTCCCTTTCCACTCACCTGCAAGCAGGCTGTGCTGGCTGGAAAGGAACCCCACTCTAAAAGGGACCAGGAGGGACCCATGTCCGGGGCCTCTGGGCTGGCCTCCCATGAAAGTTCTGGGCCCAGGCTGCAGGTGGAAGGGGCTAATCTTTGAGTGCCCTGAGGATGCAGGCTCTGCCCCCTTATACAGAGAAGTGGTTGGGGAGGCCTTTGTGTGGCCACTCATGAGACTAGGGTAGAGGGTCTGAAGTGAGATGGATGGGGAAGAATGGTAGGAAAGCATTTGTCCAAAGCCATGTCCTCCACCCCCCAAACGCTAAGGGAAGCCAGAAGCATGAGCGGGCCCACGAGTCCCCAGCTCCCACCTCCACACATACAGAAGCCTGGCCCCTTTCTTGATGTCCTTCTTGCCGTCTCCAATTGCTGGATGATGTCCATTGCTGTGGTTCAAGGAGTCCTCCCAAGGTTCTTAGAGAGCCCTCTCCCCTCCAGGGCACAGTCCTGCTCAAAAGAGCAAAAGCAGTGAGCCCCCAAGTTCACCTGCTTCCAAAGCCACCAATCACATCACGGAAGAGTTCCCGTGAAATGACAAAGGAGTGCCATGTTTTCAGGACCCAGGGCAGGAAAGAGGGAATGTGGGCATCCTCTGTACCCCAGGGCTCTCCGACACTCACCCAGGGCAACCTCGTGTGCGTGTTACACAGGAGCAGTGGCCACCTGGAGGCCCCAGCCGAGGGCGAGCGGTGGAAGAGCAGTGACCCATGAGGCTCCCTGGGATCTATTGGAGGAGAGTGACTGGCTACAGTCGCTTTAGAGTGGGGTTTGTCCCTCGGGCAGGCCGAGCAGCGGTCTGCATGCATGCGGTCTAGCTGTGCGTGCATGTAGGAGGCACTGGCCCTGGTGAGCTCAGCCTCGGATTCAGAGGCACAGATCACCTAGCAGGTCTCTCCAACGCATCTTTTGAGTTCTGTCCTTCCCCTTTTCCTTCCCTCCTTCCTTACTCCTCCTTCCCTCCTCCTCTCCTCTCTCACTGTTTTGTCTTTGGGGAGTATGGAAGGGATGACCCTCCTTGAGGAGAGGAGTGTGCGTCGGTGTGTGTCATGCTTAATGTCATGTCTCCTCGTTGTCGGCCCGCTGGGCAAGGATTGTCTCTTGTGAACTTGACTTGTAAATGCCGTTGGACCTGCCAACTCCACTTGGTCCCGGCTGCATGTGGAGGAGGGTTGTGAACGCAGGACCCTGGTTATGTGCATGGTGGGGCCCACAGAGCACCTGGGGCTCCGTTGGGTTCATGAGGCTGCACCGCAGAGGGGCAATGCCCTGTGGCTGCATGAAACTGGTGCACATGGTGGGGCCAAACTTCCGAGGAGCCTCTGCTAGTAGCTCTCCCTTCCCCAAACACAAAAGACAAAGTGACAGCTCTCTTCAGACCACCCAGCTTGCTGATTCTGTGCCTTTGTCCCCATCACACTTTCCCCTTCCTCTCACCCCTTAGGTTTTCCTTTTCCTACAGAATCATAGAGAAAGCAAAAGTCTAATACCCACTAAGATGTAAATGACTCCTAACGGTTTTAACTACTCTCTTTTCTTTTTTAAATACTTTTTTCCCCCCTTTTTAGGGCCACACCCATGGCATATAGAAGTTCCCAGGCTAGAGGTTGAATCAGAGCTGGCCTATACCACAGCCACAGCAGCATGGAATTGGAGCCTCATCTGTGCCTTACCCCACAGGTCACTGCAATGCCAGGTCCCCAACCCACTGAGCGAGGCCACGGGTCAAACCCACGTCCTCATGGATACTAGTCAGGTTTGTTACTGCTGAGCCACAACAGGAACTCCCAGGAACTATATGCCACAGGTGTAGCCATAAAAAAGGGGCGGGGGGGAGTTTTTTAAAATTTTTTTCTAAACTTAAAATAATTTTTATTCTAGTTATGTTTCCTGTCTATTTAAATGTTTTTAATTTATAAAATCTAAGAAAGGAAATTTTGGAGTTCCCATTGTGGCTCAATGGGTTATAAACCCGACTGGTATCCACGAGGATACAGCTTTGGTCCTTGGTCTTGCTCAGTGGGTTAAGGATCTGGTGTTGCTGTGAGCTGTGGTGTAGGTCACAGACAGGCTCGGATTTGACTCCTAGCCAGGAACTTCCAAATGCCATGGGTTCAGCCCTAAAAAAAAAAAAAAAAAAAAAGGAAAAAAGAAAAGGAAATTTAATTTACTCATAATTCTACCATCCAGAGGTAATCACTTGGTATTTTAGTGTTTGTTTTTATATGCCTGTAAATAATATATTAATTAATTGGAATCATACTGTATGGAATTATAGGTTTTTTTTGTTTTGTTTTGTTTTTGTCTTTTGAGGGCTGCATCTGTGGCATATGGAGGTTCCCAGGCTAGGGGTCTAATTGGAGCTGCAGCTGCCGGCCTAAGCCACAACCACAGCAACATAGGATCCGAGCCACGTCTGTGACCTACACCACAGCTCACAGCAATGCCAGATTCTTAACCCACTGAGTGAAGCCAGGGATCGAACCCACAATCTCATGGTTCCTAGTCGGATTCATTTTCTCTGCACCACAGTGGGAACTCTGGAATCATAGTTTTCTATCTTGCTTTTATCATTTAATGTTATGAATATTATTATATATTTTTTCAAGAACAATTTTTTTTTTTTTAAGGGCCGCACTTGTGGTATATGGACGTTCCCAGGCTAGGGGTCAAATCAGAGCTACAGTTGCCAGCCTACACCACAGCCATAGCAATGCCAGATCCAAACCACATCTGCAACTTATACCACAGCTCACAGCGATGCTGGATCCTTAACCCACTGGGCAAGGCCAGGGATTGGACCTGTGTCCTCCTGGATTCTAGATTCGTTTCCGCTGAGCCACAACAGGAACTCCCCCAAAACATTATTATTATGACTACATGATATTCCATCTTATAGATATACCATAATTTATGTAATCATCTCCTACTTTATGGCATTTAGAATATTTCTAGTCTTTTTTTATCATCAGAATATCTTGTATGTACATCTTTCACTAACTTTCTGTTCATTTCTTTAGGATGGTGTTTTGGGAATAAAATAAGTAGCTTAAGTTTATAAATTTTCTGGTAAAATTCACATGCAATAAAATATACAGATTGTAAATATTCAGACTGATGGAGTTTGGGCGATTGTGGGCAGCCATGTAACTACCGCTCAATTTAAGATACAGAACATTTATATGCCTTAAGTTTTCATGTGTCCCTTTTTGGTCCATCACCTGTTTCCCACCCCTGTAGAGGCAAATATTTCCCAGCTAGGATAGGCTTTCCATGTACAATTTAGTCCTCATATTTAAAAGAACCTGTATCCCTTGAGGGTGACAAGGCACATTTTTTAAAGGATTAAGACATCAGGCAAAGGAGAGAGGCTACTCCTGCAGTGCTCTAAGGCATTATGAGAGACCATAGAGTGACAGCCACCAGTAACCTGAAGCTACCCAGACCACACTCAGGGTCTCCATGCCTCAGAATCCATCCACTTATCCACTGATTGCGTCTGGTTTGCCTGCATCTGCATTGTGAATGGGGGTCCTGTGACTAGTGGGCTGGAAGGTGTGCATGAGAAGGCGGGTGCCTGACTGGAAGGGGGGAATGTTCCTGTGTGGGCAGAAGGTGGGCATGGATGAGGGAGCCGGGCTGGAGAGGGAGCTTCCTTGGGCGGTCCGTGGGCCATCCCAGGCTGACCTGCTTTTCTCTCTGCCAGGCTGTTCTTTGCTGGAGCCAGGGAGGGCCACCTTCCCAGCGTGTTGGCCATGATCCATGTGAAGCGCTGCACCCCAATCCCAGCCCTGCTCTTCACAGTAAGGGCCCCTCCCCCTGCCAGCCCTACACACCACTCCCTCTTTGTGCTGCTCTGAGCTGGGAGTTCACACTTCCCACACACACCCCTCTCACCCTTGTGCTCCTAGGTTTCTTTGGGTCTCAGATAATCTAGTAAATGATATACACGGGCTATTCAAGCGATATAGCAAGGAAAGACCCTGAGTCCTGAACTACCTTAAGGCTCCTCAGCCTGGCTCATTCCATTCTCTTATCCTTTTGGGTCAGACTGAGGTAACTACCTCAAGATTCGACAACCTCACGGGCTTGGTCCGTGCCCCGCACCTGTTACCAATAAGGTCGAAGCTTTGGGCCTCTGGTCCTGGCCAGTCATTGCATATTCCTACCCCTCCCCATCAGCCCCACAAGGGCAACGTCACTGAAACAGATTCAGTGTTCAGAGTACATCAAATAGGAAAAATCATACAGAAAGAAGACTGATAAACCAGAAATGGAGAAAAGGAGAATTGGGATGGGGGTAGAGTGACCCTGGAGGAGAATTGCTTAGAAGGAGAAAAGAGAAGGAGCAAAGACTTGTTCCTGGTGAGTCTTTGGGATTATTTCTGGATCCTGAATAAAACATGGAAAATGCCTTTGGTCCACCAGAGAAGCAGTTAGTCCAGGAGAGTGGTGCTCTCAGTAGTCAACTTACTGTACCTTAGGGGGAATTTCATTTATTATTTACTTATTTTCAATTAAAAAAAATTTGAGAGTTCCCGTCATGGCACAGCGGAAACAGATCCGAGGAACCATGAGGTTGTGGGTTCCATCCCTGGCCTCGCTCAGAGGGTCCAGGATCCGGCGTTGCAGTGAGCTGTGGTGTAGGTCACAGATGCAGCTCAGATCCACATTGCTATGGCTGTGACTGGCAGCTACAGCTCTGATTAGATCCCTAGCCCAGGAACCTCCATATGCCGCAGGTGCAGCCCTAAAAAGACAAAAGAAAAAAAAAGTGTGTGTGTGTGTGTGTGTGTGTGTGTGTGTATATGTATATGTATATATACTTTTATATATATATACTTTTTTTTTTTAAATGGGCACACTTGGTATCAGGCTAGGGACTGAACCCGAGCTGCAGTTGCAACCTGCGCCATAGTTACAGCAAAGCCAGATCCTTTAGCGCATTTCACTGGGCCAGGGATCAAACCTACACCTCCACAGCTACCCATTTCGCTGTGGTCAAGTTCTTAACCCACTATGCCACAGCAGGAACTCATTAGGGAGAATTTCAGAATGTCTAGATATAGGAAAAAGGTCATCTTGATTGGTTGGTGGCTAAAGGCAGCTGGAGAGCACTCAGTACTTGCAGTAGGCCATAAACTTTTTTTCAACTCGAGCCATTGGAGCAATCCTAAGACTGCAAGGCAAGTACAGTAAGAATCTGGCTTTTTCATCCAATCTTCTCAATTATTTCACCATCAGATTTTACAGGAGAATAGAACCTTCTTTTGGCCTTAACAAATTAGCAGAGGAAAAGAACATGGTTCCAAGAGAGCCACTGAGATGATTTTGAAGCTGGAACATGAACTTTATCAAGAAATTTTCAAAAAAAATTAAATACATAAATAAGGGAGTTCCCATCGTGGCTCAGCGGTTAACAAATCTGACTAGCATCTGTGAGGACCCTAGCCTTATTCACTGGGTTAAAGATCCAGTGTTGCCAGGTGCTGTGGTATAGGTCACAGACACAGCTCAGATGTTGCGCTGCTGTGGCTGTGGCGTAGGCTGGCAGCTGTAGCTCCGATTGGACCCCTACCCTGGGAACCTCCATATGCTGCAGGTGCGGCACTAAAAAAAAAAAAAATTCCCTGGGTTAAATGAGTTAATATTTGTAGAAATGCTAAAAGTAGGGCCTGGCACTTAGGAAATGCTATATAACTACCTATTTTTTAAAATATTTATTTATATATGTTATGTATATTTATATTTTTTATATTTTTATATATAGACAGTTTCTGTTCTGATTGATTAGTGCCCGTGCTGTACTCTGGCTCAGTGTTTTGATATCACCCCTGCAGTAAGAAAGAACTTCCTGGTGACAAAGGTGTTAGCAGTGGCCTGGGTTTCTAGGAGAGGTTGTAAGGTCTCCATTTGGACAGATTCGTTGTAAAATGGCATTGTCTGCCTAGAGGCAGGGGAGCAGCCCCCACCTGTCAACAGCTGCTCCACATCTCCCAGTGCCTTTCTGATCACTGATGAGCTTCTCCCACTCCCCCCAGTGCATCTCCACCCTGCTGATGCTTGTCACCAGTGATATGTACACGCTCATCAACTACGTGGGCTTCATCAACTACCTCTTCTATGGCATCACGATTGCCGGACAGATAGTTCTTCGCTGGAAGAAGCCTAACATCCCCCGCCCCATCAAGGTGCGAGAACCTCCCTCCTCCACTGGTTCGGGTTTTTAAACTACCTTGTTCTCCCTGCTGACGACAGCTCCTCATCTCCACAGTGGTGAGAGACCCTTTGGGAAGCAAGGGTCACTTGCCAAATGGGGCAACCGTTTCCATTCTCCACTGGGGACAGGACCAAAGCAAACTGCAGCTGGAGGGATCGGTTAGATGAAGTGATACCCGCATCATGTCACCTCATTGTTTCCTACAGCTCTAAGCCTTTTAAAAGTCAGCTGATTTTTCCTGGACCTTCTAATCGGACCAATCTCTTCCTTGCCCCTCCTGGTAGCTGGGATCACTCACACCATCTCCCTGTCTCATCCCAGAATGAATTTCCTTCTCCCATCTGCCTGTCCAAATTGGGAAATATTTTCCATGCTCAAGGACCTCTCTTCCTTGAAGCTTTCCAGGCTACTTCAGCCCTCCATGATCCTCCCTTTTTAAACTACCATGGCCCTCCACATCGTCGGGTGTCTGGTGGACCTACTGATTGCTGCAAGAAATAACTTTGTGATAGGAACAGAGGAAGTTGCTCAGAATAACATGTGCTGGAGTGCCTGCGGGTTCTCCTGCAAATTAAAAAAACAGAGTATATCCCTAAGCTATTTAAACAATCCTATTCGGGAAGCACAGGGAGACTAGATGCTTCTAGAAGATTCTTCCAGCTGAGGAAGCGCAAGCTCACCAAATCTGTGTTCCACTGCCACTTTCCTTCCACTCTTAGCCTTGAGGGAAGAGAAAGTAGAATAACCCCATCTCCCTGCCACATGCATACCCTCTGAGAAGAGAGGACAAGGAGGAGAAAGGCAGCTGAGTCTAGGGTCTCAGAGAAGACTCTGCAGGGACCTCCCGCCTGTGAGGGTGGAGCCCATAGAGTTTGCTTCTTTTTGAAGTAAAGTTAAGGCCCCGGGCTGTCTTACACGGCAGTAGCTTTCCTGTTTTCACAGGATTTGGCAGATTTATCTTCTCAAACTGCTTGAAACAAATTGGGACTGACCCTAGTGAGAGGGAGGGTCATTTGCCACGTGCCCGTGGAGGACCCTGCCTAGAAGTGGGGGAGGGGCAGGCAGGCCCAGCTTTGCCCTCAAAATGCTTCCCTGTGGGTGAAGAAGAGAGAGGGTACCTGATTCTGGGGGCCTCAGGGCCCACGCAGCTAACAGCTCCTCTGATCCACAGGTCAACTTGCTGTTCCCCATCATCTACTTGCTGTTCTGGGCCTTCCTGCTGGTCTTCAGCCTGTGGTCGGAGCCCGTGGTGTGTGGCACCGGCCTGGCTATCATGCTGACAGGAGTGCCCGTCTATTTCCTGGGAGTTTACTGGCAACACAAGCCCAGGTGTTTCAATAAGTTCATTGGTGAGTTGTTGAAAGTTCCGGATGGGGTAGGTCAGCAGTCTGGAGGGAGAGACTCCCACCAGGATCAGGAGGCTGGTCCACAGAGCACTGGAGAAGGAGTCTGGGGCAGGAGAGGGCAGATACCTCTCAAAGACCTCTGAGGAGAGGGGCAGAGACCATTCCATACAGACCTTAGGCCTGCAAAAGTAGCCACGCTGCAGGAGCTGCAGTGGGCTGGGTGGAGATCAGTGGAGACCCTAGAATTGGTGGTCAAGTCCTAAAAAGACAAAAAAAAGTTGGGGGAGAGTTACCATCATAGCTCAGCAGAAACAAATCTGACTAGCATCCATGAGGACTCAGGTTTGATCCCTGGCCTTGCTCAGTGGGTTAAGGATCCAGCATTGCCGTGAGCTGTGGTGTAGGTCGCATACTGGGCTCAGATGCAGCGATGCTGTGTCTGTGGCCTAGGCCAGTGTCTATACCTCTGATTCAGCTCCTACCCTGGGAACTTCCATATGCCACAAGTTGGCTCTAAAAAGACGGGAAAAAAAAAAAAAGAATTGGTGATCAGTGGGCATGGGGCCTTGATGAAAAGGAATGACTGGCTAACAGACCGTCCAAAGACAGAGGAGGAAGGTGAGCAGACCGCCTCCTGGAGAGGAGTCTCTCAAAGGCACTGGGGGCTCTACTGGGGCAGGATTGCTGGGAAGCCCCATGATCTGGTGGGACGCTCTGCACTGACCTGGTTTCTGTGTGGCCTCCTCCTGCAGAGTTGTTGACCCTGGTGAGCCAGAAGATGTGTGTGGTCGTGTATCCCAAGGTGGAGGAGGACTCAGGGATGGTGGGGGTGATGCCTGACAACATGGAGCAGCAGCAGCAGCCCATCTACCAGCCGGCTGCCTCCAAGGACAAGGACAGGGTGGAGTCCTGAGGACCACCATCCCCTCTCAGCTGCTTCCTTCCTCCTTCTTCCCCCCCTTTCTTCCCTCCTTCCCTGCCTGGGCCCCCACACACACACACACACACACACACACACACACACACACACACACACACACACACACACACACACACACACACACACACACACATCCCTCTGCCTCTGCCAAGCAGGGGCAGGACCTGGGCATGGGTGGTGATAAACAAAGATACTGACATTTGTATCCAAAGAGCCAGCCTCTTCCTGCCCCCCCCCACCTGAGGCCTGAGTCTAAAGCTTCTCCCCCTCCCCCCGCCCCAGGGGTGCCCTGCAGAGCCCTCCCTCCCAGGCCCACACCCTCAGTCAAACCCTCTCGGGAACCTGAGAGCAGTATTGCCTTCCCTCCCCAACCCTGAGCCCAAGGGAGGCCTTCCTCCAAAGAGAAGTGGCAGCAACAGAGTCATTTGGGAGGGGCAGACTCAAGCAAACCTGGCACCATTAAAAGTCAGCTGGAGGAGTTCCTGCTGTAGCACAATGGGATCAGCAGTGTCTCTGCATCGCAGGGGTACGGGTTCCATCCCCAGCCCAGCAAAGCGGGTTAAGGTTCTGGCATTGTTGCAACTGCAACCTGGTCACAGCTGTAGCTCAGATCTGATCCTGAGAACTCCATATGACATGGGGGCAGCCAAAAAAGAAGGAAAATTTTTAAAGGTCAGCTGGAGAGACCTAAATCCCCCTCCCTTCACCAGGGACCCAAGAAGTCAGATGTGATGCTTCCCTGGGCCCTCTTCCCCACCCTCTCCACCCTCCATCTGCCTACCCCAGCCTGGGCCCCTGTGCAAAGCAAAGTTCCTGTCAGGGCAGCATCTCCCTACTGAGCTGGACCAACAAGCAGAATGCCCCCTCCTCCTAACCCCAGCTAGGCTGTGGAACAGACCGAAAAAGGCTCGGATTGCAGAAACCCAGCCCTGCCCCTGCCCCTGCATCCTCCCCCCAACTAGGTGCCAAAGCTTCCTGAAACCAGAAAGCTTATTTTCAATGGACTGGACATTTCTCTCCTAATACAAAGCAGCTTCACTCTTCCTCCATCCCACCCTCAAGAGAAATAGCCCACCACTCTGTTAGCACTGCCCCCCAAACAATGCCCCAACACAGGCAGCCAGCACAGCCAGCACCCCCATCTTGCCCTTTGCCTCCTCTCTGGACCTTGGCTCCAGGACCGATGGGTGTGAAGGCTCCCCAAGCCCTTCATACCTGAAAGCTAAACCAAATCAGCCTTAAGTTACCTCCCACCCAAGAACCAAACCTAAAAATACCACCTCATTTCTAACCCTCCCAGCAGACCTGGTATGAAAAGACTTCCCTGGAGGGGAGAGCCATTTCCCACCTCCCCAGAGGTAACTGTCACCCTGAGACTGTTGAGGGAGAAAGTGTGTTCTGAAGGACAGTTCCTCTCCCAACTCAGAGAACCCCTCCCTACTTTCTGCTCCCACCACTGACAGTCTCCAGGGCAGGATGAGCAGAAGTGGTGTGGCAGAAGGTACTCACTTTGGAAGACCTTGGAAAAGCCCACTCTGTTGTCTAAGAGCTCGTGGCTGTCCTCTCCTGCAGGTGGTGGTTGCCCTTCCCTGTGCTCCAAAGAAGGTACCGGTGTTTGCCCTGCATCCTTGCAGCCTCCCCGCCACACCTGTTGTACTGAGGACTGAGATCCTTTTATTATCGAAAGCAGCCGTCCCACCCCCACCCCCACCCCCCGCTTCCCTCTGCTTAAACTGGAACACCTGAAGGAGTTCCCAGTGTGGCTCAGGGGCAGACCCAACTAATATCCATGAGGCTTCAGGTTAGATCCCTGGCCTGCCTCAGTGGGTTAAGGATCTGGCATTGCCGAGAACTGCAGTGTAGGTCCCTGACGTGGCTCAGATCCTGCATTGCTGTGGCTGTGGTGTGGTGTAGGCTGTCAGCTGCAGCTCCCATTTGACCCCTAACCTGGGAACTTCATATGCTCCAGGTGGAAGGGGGTGCTGGAATACTGGGGAGTCCTCCTGGCCCTCTCATGTCTCCCAGCTTGCCTGAGCCTGCGTTAGTGAGATGCAGGTTTGGTCCAAGTCACAGTCCCTTCAGAGTGGACTCCAGGCGGACTGGGGCTGGTCCCTGGAGGATCAGGGGACCATCCTCTTGTTCCCTCTTCTCATTCCTCCAATCTCCTTTCTTCCTTCAGTTACCATTTTTGTTGTTGTTTTGTATTGTTTGCTTTGTTGTTTTATAAAGTGGATGCCTTACTTTTGGGATAAATATTTTTGAAGCTGGCATTTCTATTTCTTTCGGATTTTTTAATTTTGTGGGGGGGTTTAGTTGGATGATAATCTTCTGTCTTTGAGTTGGTTTAGGTTTTAGAATTTTGTTGTGGGGGGCCTTTTTTTGGTGGTTTTTTTTTTCTGTTGATATAATAAAATTTTGAATGGAAATGAAGTTGGTGGTGTCGCTAATTCAGTGACCTTCTGAGAGTCACCAGAGGGAGTTTTTTGATGCCAGGTTCCTTCCAGGGTGGCGTTCCTGAAGGCCCTCGCGCTCCATAACTGAGCTACCCGGACCCCAGTGCCTGCGCATTCAAACAACTCCCTCTTTTTTGCAACTAGAAACTTTCTCATTGCTTCTGTGAAGTCACAGGTGTTATTAAGTGCTTGCCTGTGTACTGTGCTGAGAGCCTGCAAACTAACTGGGAAGAAGAATGGCGTCACCAGCCAGGGTGGGTGACAGAGAGAGAGCACCAAGCTGAGTAAAGGGAGGTGAAGGCAGGGTGGACCCCCAAGACCCAGTCAGCAAAGCCTTCTGGCATCAGGAGCAGACGCCTGTGGCGACACGGGGGATGGGGGGGGTGGGGATAGTATTGGAGGGGGTTGCTTAGGAGAGCACCCGGCCGGTACTGGGAGGTGGGATGGGGTCCACTCAGCTGTCCTAGTGGAGGACTAGGATGCCCGAGGGATGAGGGGAAAGGAGGAAGCTGTCAAGGTAAGGACATGTACCTCCTCGTGCTTTGGGCTAGCTGCTGGAGGAATTTGGCAGGATGAGCCCGTCCTTGCTTGGAGTCTCTCCTTTGTGGGCAGTGCTCCCAGCCGCCTGTCCTGAGACAGCATCATCCAGAGCCAACGCTGCTGACAGACGTGGGAAGGCAGAGGGTGGAGGTTGCGGGGGAGGGGTTAAGACATCCCCCTTCACCATCTGGGACACAGAGGACACTGGCAGGCAAGATGCCTCCATTCCCAGTCCCAGCCTGGCCCCAGCATGCCTGTTTCGCAGCTGGCGTTCTAGACCGAGGCTGGAAGTTTGCCACTCACATGGGACACAGGCATTTGGCTCCGAGACCCGGCTAGCCACCCAACAGCTGTGTGTCCTTGAGCAAGTCACTTAACCTATTTAGCACTTTTAGAGGGACAGAAAAAGAAGATTGAACCTAATCTCAAAGGGTTCTTCAATCTCCCAGCCCAAGTTTATCCCAAGAGTGAGGACAAACTGGGCAGAAGCAAGTCTTGTGCAAGAAGCCCTTCTCTGAGCCTCACATCTACCCTTGGGGACCCCCAGTTCCCCAACACACACTTTTCCTTTCCCCGGGCTGCCTGCAGGCTCCTTTATGTCGCCCCCTTCCAGCAAGTCCTGCTCTCCCCAGTCTCCTCGCACTCCCTGGAGACTCGGCCTGGGGGCCCCCACTCGCTCTGTAAGGTGACACTTGCTGATCTTTTCAAACTGCTCAAAAGGGCAAATGTGGGTCTCCTCCGGGGCAACATGCATTTATTTTTAACCTGGGCCTTTACCCTGTCAGTCACTTTAATGCAAGGAATTTCACATGCTCTCCCTCTGATCTTGGGAGCCTTTGAAGGTCACTGAAAACATAACTGCTTATGGATTCATTTATTAATGTAGTAAAAAACAACTCTAACCATTGTGTCCAGGATTCTGTTAAAGGCTGTGGCAATAGCAAAGTTATCCCTGAGTTTTCTAGGTCAGCACAGACTTCAAATATTTTATTCCACTGTCTCCATAAGAATATTCAGATATATCTGGTAACTTGGACATTGAAGACTCAGCGTTGTCACTGCGGGCGGGGTTAGATCCCTGGCCTGGGAACTTAAGCCTGCTATGGATGTGGCCAAGAAAATTTTCATATATGTCAACCCACCTGTCCTTAATTTTAGTTCAGGCAATAGAGCCATCCTAGCTGAAGATGTAACCGGCCCCACCTTCAAGGAGCAAATGGTGTGAGGGGGAAAGAAAAAAACGATGCACACAGCACATAAGCGTGCACCTCAGGGTGCATCCAGCCCACTCCGCTGGGCTACAAGCTTCTGCAGGCAGGGCTGGACCCACCAGGTCCCCAGAGCCTTCGGGTTCCCACTGTAGTGCAGTGGAAATAAATCTGACCAGTAGCCATGAGGTTTCGGGTTCCATCCCTGGCCTCACTCAATGGGTTAAGGATCCGGCATTGCCATGAGCTGTGGTATAGATCGCAGATGTGGCTATGTTCCTGTGTTGCTGTGGCTGTGGTGTAGGCCAGCAGCTGTAGCTCCGATTCGACCCCTAGCCTGAGAAACCGTATGCCACAGGTGTGGCCCGAAAAAGCCAAAAAAAAAAAAAAAAGAGAGAGAAAGAAAGAAAAGCCTTGTCCAATTGAGGCTTCAGGCAAGGCAGCAGATAGTATGCCACTTAGGAGACACAGATAAGCCCCGAAGGGGGCAGTCAGAGGAAGGCGGGAAAGGAGACTGACCGGCTGAGACCAGTTACTTTCCCTACATTATCTTATTCCAAGTTTAACTAAACAACCAACAAAGTAGGCGTTACTATTGCCTTTTTACAAGTCAGATTCAGTACCTCATTGAACGACTTTGAGACTTTGAAGGTCACCGAGCGGCAGGTGACAGAGGGGGATTTGAGCCCGGTTCTCTCTGACCTGTCACTGCCATGCTGCCTCTTTGTGGAAAAGACTCGGTGATGGAGGTGGTGTTTGAACCTGTTACAAAGTCATGAAGATAATACAGGTGCATGGTTTCAGTTAATGCACACAAGGAAAAAAATTGCAGTTGCAGGGAAAAAAAATGATCCTGCTGACCAAATGACCATGGGGGGCTTCTATCCGCTCCTGAGCAATTCTGCAGAACCCAAGGATCTCCCAGCCCTTGACTGGCACTGCTCTCCCCACCTCCTTGCGGTGCGGGCCCCTCACCCCCACCCCCCGCCCAGGCATCCAGAGCACCCCGGTTACTGGGAAACACGGCTTGTCGGTGCTCCAGCAACGTCAGCCCAGGAGATGAGAAGCCAAGATCACTTATCTCCCCCACGGCTGCCGGCTGAGCTCCCGAGTTTTTTCATTTCCTGCCGGCCTATTTGCACACCTCCTGCTTCCTCCAGTGCCTGCTCCCTTGCTCCTGACGCAGTCTCCCCCTCCCCCTAGGGTGGCCAACTGGGGTCAAAGAAGGCTCTCTGAGTCACACAGCTCCCCCTTTCCCCTTCCTTTCACCCCCTGGGGGGTTGCAAGAACTAGACTATTACCCTTTCCTCAGGTTGATGCCACATCCTTGCATGACCTTGGGCGGCTCAGTCTCTCAGCCTTGTTTTCCTCCTTTATAAAGCAGGGATAAAAATACCATCTGTCTTGCTTACTTTCCTATTTAATTCACAGGCAAATGGTCTGCAAGGAAAAGCGTATGTTTCAGTAATCGAAAAAGCATAACACCAGAAATGGCAAGGCCTTAACTATCGTCACTATTTGGGGTGTCATTTCTCCTCATGAAGACAAGGGCCTGGCCCCAGTCTTCTCTGCCTGCACGCTCTTCCTGCAACTGCACTGCGAGCCCCATCTCAGCCATGTTTCCTCTTCCTCCTTCCAGGCGTCTGGCCCTTGCCAGGGCTGTGGGAAGCTGCCCTCTGCCGGCTACCTGATTCCTGACTGCAGCAGCCCCTCAAGTCCTGAATTTTGGACGAATATTACCACCTGGTGGTTAAATGAGACACTGCTGCCAAACTGAAGCAGCTCAGCTCTGAGACCTGTTTGTCACAGGGTCCTTTGAAATGGAGAGAAGGCAGAAATCTCCCCCATCTGGGTACCTGAGCTCTGTCTCTTGGATGCAAGCAGATCTCCCCATGCCAGCTCGGGACCTTCAGAGAAAGTACCTCAGACTGTACACAGAAAGCTCCTGGGGGAGTTCCTGTCGTGGCTCAGTGGTTAACGAACATGACAAATATCCATGAGGACGAGGGTTCGATCCCTGGCCTTGCTCAGTGGATTAAGGACCCATTGTTGCCATGAGCTGTGGTGTAGGTCACAGACGCGGCTCAGATCTGGCATTGCTGTGGCTGTGGCATAGGCCAGTGGCTACAGCTCTGATTGGATCCCTGGCCTGGGAACCTCCATATTGCTGTGGGAGTGGCCCAAGAAATGGCAAAAAGACAAAAAAAAAAAAAAAAAAAAAAAGAAAGAAAGAAAAAAGAAAGAAAGAGAGAGAGAAAGCAAGCAAGCAAGCAAGCAAGCAAGCTCCTGGGGGAGGTGGAGGGAGGGGATGCTAAGTAGAGGGGTAGCTTGCCTGATTTGCAGGGAGCCCTGTCTCAGGCTGCCTACGTTATCTTTATTTATTTGCTTTTTGTTTTTCAGGGCCACACCCACAGCATATGGAGGTTCCCAGGCTAGAGGTCTAATCAGAGCTGTAGCCGACGGCCTACACCAGAGCCACAGCGACACCAGATCTGACCCACATCTGCAAACTACACCACAGTTCACAGCAATGCTGGATCCTTAACCCACTGAGCGAGACCAAGAATCGAATCCACATTCTCATGGACTGTAGTCGGATTCTTTTTTTTTTTTGGTCTTTTTGCTATTTCTTGGGCCGCTCCCACGCCATATGGAGGTTCCCAGGCTAGGGGTCCAATCGGAGCTGTAGCCACCGGCCTACACCAGAGCCACAGCAACGTGGGATCCGAGCCACGCACGTCTGCAACCTACACCACAGCTCATGGCAACGCCGGATCGTTAACCCACTGAGCAAGGGCAGGGACCGAACCCACAACCTCATGGTTCCTAGTCGGATTCATTAACCACTGCGCCACGACAGGAACTCCAGTAGTCGGATTCTTAACCTGCTGAGCCACAATGGGAATTCCTGCCTACTTTTTTTAGCATTTAGTGCCACATGTAGCTGCTCCGCATTTGCCCCCTTATGGCCTGACCCTTGGTGTGCCTGACTTATTAAACCTTCTGGCCTCCACAGGGCACGGACAGAATTTGCTGGTGACAAAGATCCAGTAACATATTTCCACATGTCCTTTCCTTTGCACCGCACCCAGAGTCCCTTTTGCAGATACAACAGGTAAAAGCAGGGCCACAGCAAGTGCCTCTGACAGGAGGGAGTGGGGAGTTCCCAGAGGAAAGAGAAAAGGGAAGAGAGAGGGGGCCCAGCCTGAGACCAAAAGTGCAGAGCGAGCCATGGGCTTCTCCTGGAGACCCTGAAACAGAGCCCCAGGAAGAGGTGATGACAAAAGAGAAGGCTTCTCAACCCTCACAAGAGGAAGTGGACCCAAGAGACACGCATAGAGGTCAGAGAACGGCCATGCAGAAGGAAAAACAGCAAACCGAGCTGCAGCGAGCGCCTGAGCCCTGCGGCCCAGGCACAGGAAGCGGGCAGAGCCCTCAGGACCCAAGGAGGGCAGAGCGCCAGCCTGAAGCTCTGGCAGTGCAGGCCGGACGCTGGAACCACGAGAGGAATGTAGCTGCCAGTTCCTGGGGCAGCAGCCTGCTGGGCCCTGGAGCACAGGGCCTAAGCCCTGAGCAGGTGCCTCAGCCAAGCCTGGGCAGTCACAGCCCATGCCAGGCTGCTAGCGCTGGCCCAGGCTGGAAACACGTGAGGGCTTGGGCTCTTGCACAGAGCCGGTGCAAAAACCTAGCAAAAGAGCCTCCTCTGCATCATGAGACGGGGCCTCGTATAAGGCTTAGTCCCAGGCTGATAACTACTTCCTAGACCCCTCAAACAACACCCCTTGGCCTGCACCCCGGAGAGTGGCTCAGAGAGGTGGGGCTACAAAAGGAACTGAGCGGCCCTGGGGGTAGGTGGAGCCCAGCCCTGGGAGGTGGGGGGGACTGAGAGGGAGGCGTGTCAAGGGAGGAGCTCAGATCAGGCTGGGGGTCGGCACTGGGAGAGGGTTTTCTCTGTTCGTTCTGACGGGGCACTCATTCTGCACAGGACTTTTTGGAAGTCGGAGGGAGGAGGACACTCAGAGTGAGGGGTTGCCCTCAACGGGGATTCCAGAATCTCCCGGACTCGAATGAGAGGGGGAGGCCTCTTCCCAGAAGCATCAGCTTCTGGGCATCTCAGAACCCTGGCTCAAGCCTGACCAGAGTGCCCCCCTACTGCGAAACAGGCCAGGGCCCCCATTTCTCTAAGGCCTGCATCCCTCCCTCCGGGGTGCGCCCTGCCCCTCCCTGAGTCACCCCAGGGAGAGAGGGGAAAAAAGGGAAGAGAAAAGAGGCATTGACTACAGAGGAAGGAAAAGGAAACAGCAGAGGAGGGAGGAGAGGCCACGCAGGAGTGGGTGACAGAGGAGATCAGAGAGGGCAGATCTAGGGCAGATCTAGGGCAGGGGGAGATAGCAAGCCGAGCATCCCAAAGGGCGCCCCAAGAGCAGGCCGCCAGGGGCGGGGAGCTGAGGGGGCGGGCCGGCCATGTCCCACGGGACCTACTACGAGTGTGAGCCCCGGGCTGGCCAGCAGCCACTCGAGTTCTCGGGGGCCCGAGCGGGGCCTGGGGAGCTAGGGGACATGTGTGAGCATGAGGCCTCCATCGACCTATCTGCCTACATCGAATCTGGGGAGGAACAGCTCCTCTCCGACCTCTTCGCTGTGAAGCCAGCACCTGAGGCCCGAGGCCTGAAGGGCCCCGGAACCCCTGCCTTCCCCCACTATCTGCAGCCTGACCCTCGGCCCTTCGCCTACCCCCCACATACCTTCGGCCCCGACAGGAAGGCCTTGGGGCCTGGCATCTACAGCAGCCCGGGGAGCTACGACCCCAGAGCCGCCGTGGCCGTGAAGGAGGAGCCTCGGGGGCCTGAGGGCAGCCGGGGGGCCAGCCGCAGCGGCTACAACCCTCTGCAGTACCAAGTGGCTCACTGTGGGCAGACGGCCATGCACCTGCCCCCGACCCTGGCAGCACCCAGCCAGCCCCTACGTGTCCTCAAGGTAAGAGCCGTTCGCTTATCCTCCCCGCCATCCAGGGTCTGGGGTCTGTGTGGATGGGGTCTGTGTGTGGCGTTGCTCTGTGAAACCCATCCACCCCAAGCCCCCTGCGCTCACCACCCTGTCGTGGCCCCTCTTGGCTTCTCTGGGAATTCACTCCCACCCTGATCTCCACTGTGTGGCTGACACCGATGTGTCCTGCAGTCCCTCTGGCCAGCTGACCTGCCCTGACCTCAGGGCCCCCACCAGCCTCTCTGCCACCCATCAGTCTCCACCACTCATTTCTGTGCTGCCTCCTGCTTCTTGAAGAGGAAATGTCTGCTAATGGCAGAACTGAAAAGTCAAGATAGTTGGAAGGAAAGTGTCCTCAGAGAGTGTGGGGAGGCGAATGGGAGTTTGGATCAGAGCAGAGGACCTCGTGCATCTGGCAGGGCGATGGCTGTTCTGACCGGGAGCTAGGAGCTGGCTCTGAACCCCACATCCCTCTGATGCCCCAAGTGTGCTCTGCCTACTGGGATGTCTACCCTGCCTCCACTCTGCTTCCCAGCAGCCCTCACTCTTGTCCCTCTGTTCCTTCCCCTCCAGGCCCCTCTGGCCACTGCTGCACCCCCCTGCAGCCCCCTCCTCAAGGCGCCCTCCCCAGCTGGCCCCTCACACAAGGGCAAGAAGGCCGTGAACAAAGACAGCCTGGAGTACCGGCTGCGGCGGGAGCGAAACAACATTGCCGTGCGGAAGAGCCGGGACAAGGCCAAGAGGCGCATTCTGGAGACGCAGCAGAAGGTGCTGGAATACATGGCCGAGAACGAGCGTCTGCGCAGTCGGGTGGAGCAGCTGACCCAGGAGCTGGACACACTCCGCAACCTCTTCCGCCAGATCCCTGAGGCTGCCAACCTCATCAAGGGTGTGGGGGGCTGCAGCTGAGCCCGGCTGGCAGACTGTGGGGACCCCCCCCGGGGGACCCCCACCCTGCTGGGGTCCTAGAGCCCCTCACAGGCCAAGCCAGGAGACAGAGACCATGGACAAATGGCAGCGGGTGGCAGGGAGGAGGCCCCAGCATGATGATTCTGTGGCTGAATAAAACTGCAGCATGACTAGTGGTGGGGCTGTACACTGGGCCTGGGGTGGGTGTGTATGTATGTGTGTGTGTGTGTTTCCGTGTGTGGCCTAAGGAACTCCAAGAGCAGGGGATGCATGGGGCTAGGTCTGCATACCCTTTGATTCCAAGCCCAAATGAATATTCAGGAAATTCAGCAGGGCCCTTGGCACTCCCCCAGTGCAGCACACAGCCAGGCCCTATATCTCTCCCTCTGCTTTTCTCTCCCCTGACTCAGCCCACTCTGTCCTTCCGGGCCCCCAAGGCACCCCCACCCCCACCCCAGAGGACCTGGAGCGGCCCCTGGATACTCCCCCAGAAGAGCTCTGTGGCCGGCAGGGAGACCCCAGCAGCTCCAGCCCTTCTGCCCCCACGTGCTGGCTCCAGACCTGCTCTGTCTCACCTTGAGGTCTGGGAAAGCCTGCCCCAAGGGACCAAGAGAAAATTCCAGATGGCTCTGATATATTTATGGTCCCTCAGCTCTTGATCTGGACTCAAGTCCGTCTCCCCAGATCCCAAATCTAGGTCTACCAGACTAACAGCGCCCCCACCCCACCCTGCCCCCTGCCATGGCTCCCATCCACCCACTCCCACCTCTGTCCCTCATTCCCAGGGCCTTGGGTTCCCTAAAGAATCTGAGTGCTCGGAGTTCCCTTCATGGCTCAGCAGTTAACAAATCCGACTAGGATCCATGAGGATGCGGGTTTGATCCCTGGCCTCGATCAATGGGTTAAGAATCCAGTGTTGCCGTGAGCTGTGGTGTAGGTCGCAGACTCAACTCGGATCTGGTGTTGCTGTAGCTGTGGCTGGCCCCTGTAGCTCCGATTCGACCCCTAGCCTGGGAACTTCCATATGCCATGGGTGCGGCCCTAACAAAAAACAAAAAAGCAGAAACAAAAAAAAAGAATCTGAGTGCTCAGGGGATGAATCAGTTGGGAAAGGCCTTGAGACCTGCTCGTAAATGAGAAAATTGATCACGAGGAGGAGAACAACCCACCTGTGCAGTGAAACCCATGTCGAAAGAACTTTTTATTCATAGAACTCTAGCCTAAGAGGCAAAATGGTACAAGGCATGACAGTCCCAGTGTGACCTGCCCTCTGCTACTTGCTACTTGTGTGACCCTGTGTCAGCTACTTCTGTGCCTCAGTTTCCTCATCTGCAAAGTGGGAAGAGTAGAAATGCTGTTATGTTCACAGATAAACAAGGCCTGGCACACAGTGAGAATGCATACATGTTATCAGTCCCTTTTGCTAGAACTGAAAGGACCTCAGAGATCTCATCTCAACTTCTCATTTTGCAGAGGAGGAAACTGAGGCCTCTGAGAGGGAAGGGACTTATCCAGAGTTCTGCCAGGCATTAGAGGCAGAACCAAAATGAGCTCCGTAAAATCACAGATCTCAAGAGGGTCTGGAAGAGACCTCAAAAGATCATCTCAGACAGCAAGATAGTGTGAGCCACATTTGATAGATAAAGCAGTTGAGGGCCGAGGGGATAAGAGACTTTCTCCGGAAGTTCACCCAGGCCCTTTGCCATCTCTCCACACACGCACCCCTCTCTCCTCCAGGTCACACACCGCCCCCCACCCCCACCCCCGGAGGCAGATGGGACAGTGCAGGGCACAGGAATCCCATTGGGTCAGTGAACAGGGATTGCCTGGCTGAGCCAGAGACATGAGACACAACACAGGCTGGTTAAATCCCTTCTAGGCCACCAGTGACTTAGAGGCCACTGTTGAGAAAGCAGAGTTAGATAGCAAGGAATAACCTTCTGAGAGGAAGACAAACTGGGGTCAGGATCCTCCTGGTCCTCTCTCTCTCCCCTCATCTCACATCCCCAGTGTCAGGGCCTTCCCACGTGGCAGACACCGTGTGCGCCATGCCTGCCTCACCCAGGATGCAGTCCCTTTCCCATCTTTGCCCCCATGTCTCTCAGGCACCAGCTCTCCTACATCTGTTCTGTGCCCTGGACCCCCTGCCCTGGGGTCTGGTTCAGGCAGACAGAGCTGGTTTCTTCTCTCACCGCTTGGGCCACCTGAGTTGGGACAAAGGAGGCGCCCGTCTCTGTGGATGCCTGGGAGAATCCCACACCTTCCTTTCAGCCCAGGGGGATGGGTTGCATAAGGGGGGTTTGTACAGAGCATGGTAAGTGACTCAACCTCCGGATTTCCTCCTCTCAGCTCAAGACCACTACCCCGGACTTGTTTTCAAGGTTCTGGGTGATGGGACCTGGGTTGCTTCAGCATCAGCCCCAAGCTCCTTTCCCACAGCTCTGCACAGTGTCTCTTCCCAGCCCCCAGCAGGCAGGGGTTCCTCAGGGCAGGTGCCACACCAGGTCTGGAGAAGAGCCACCCCCCACAGGTGAGCGCAGTGCCCCCCTCGTCCCTGCCTGACGCAGAGTGGCAGGGAAAAGCCCATCCTCTGCGGCAGATGACAGGTAGTCAGAAGTCACGCTTTCAGAATGAGACTTATAACATGACCTCGACTGGTTTAGGCCAAAGTAACTTATTCAGCAAGTATTTGCTGAGCATCTTTCATGTGCCAGGAAAGTGCTGCAAAGTGCAAAGCACACTGTGAGATCAAAACAAATCCAGCTCGTTGTGTTGTTGCTGTACAACTATAAGTGTAATAAAATTCATTGAGTTAAAAAAAAAAGACACATAGGAGTTCCCGTCATGATGCAGCAGAAATGAATCCAACTAGGAACCATGAGGTTGTGGGTTCCATCCCTGGCCTCGCTCAGTGGGTTAAGGATCCGGCGTTGCCATGAGCTGTGGTGTAGGTCACAAACGCGGCTCGGATCTGGTGTGGCTGTGGCTGTGGCCAGCAGGTACAGCTCCGATTCGACCCCTAGCTTGGGAACCTCCATATGCCATGGGTGTGGCCCTAGAAAAGACCAAAAAAAAAAAAATTTTCTTTTTTTTTTGGTCTTTTTGCCTTTTCAAGGGCCGCTTCCTGCAGCATATGGAGGTTCCCAAGCTAGGGGTTGAATCAGAGCTGTAGCCACTCACCTACGCCAGAGCCACAGCAATGTGGAATCGGAGCTGCGTCTTCGACCTACACTACAGCTCACGGCAACGCCGGATCTTTAACCCACTCAGTGAGGCCAGGGATTGAACCCAAAAGCTCATGGTTCCTAGTTGGATTCATTAACCACTGCGCCACGACGGGAACTCCAAAAAAAATTTTTTTAATAAAAAATAAAAAAGACACACCCAGCTCTTAGCTGAAGGAGTCAGAAGAGAAAGGCGACAAGCCAGCATGCTGAGTGCTGGCCTCTGCCCCTCCGGAGCCCTCTGCTTGTTGTGTTCATGCAGCCATGAGATGTGGGTGGGAGGAGAGTGAAGTCAGGTGCTTGGCCCCCAACCTCTGGGGACAGAACAGGTACCCTCTGCTGCTGCCGCCTTAGCATTCGGCTGCTGTCCGTTAATCCTGACCCTTTACACCTCTATAAAGTCATGAATTATCCCTCTGAATACGCCCCTTGGGCAAGCCGGTTAAACCAGCAGGAAGAGAGCCTGTTTTAGCTGAGAGGCCTCAAGGAAGGCCTCTCTGAGGAGATGACATTGAAGTTGACACCTTAAAATGTCGAGGAGTTCCCACTGTGGCGCACAGGGATTGGGGGCATCTTGGGAGCTATTTGGCACATTTTCGATTCCAGACCAGCACACTGGGTTAAGGATCTGGCATTGCCGCAGCTTCGGTTTAGGTGGCGACTTGGGCTGGGATCTGATCCCCGGTTTGGGAGGAGGCAGAAATGCAAAACTAGGGGGGAAGGGGAGCAGAGGAGAGAGCAAACGCCCAGGCCCTGAGCTACCCCGGTGCAGAAAGAGGCAGTCACAGGAGGCTGCTCAAATGGAAAGGAGAAAGGTACACGAGAACACCGCCTCCCTCCCTCCTGGACGGCTTCATCCCCTCTGCGGGGAGGGAGGTCGGTCCCTAGGAACTGGATGCGGCGGCGGCAGAGAGCAGGCTCCTGGTGCCCTGAGACCCTCCTCCCCTCGAGGAGCGCAGTTGCCCAGGAATCCGGAGGAGCAGAAAGAAGGCGACGGGGGTAGGGCGGCAGTTAGCCCCATCCCTGCCTGGGGAAGCCTCGAAGCCCAAGATGCGGGAACTTTGGAAAATGGGCAAATCAAGGACCAAACAGCATACACGTGCGTCCCCTTTGCTTTCTAATCCACAGCCCTGGCCCACTCTTCTTTCATGAGCAAACCTGGGGACCAAGATGAGGGTCCTGAGCTGACAGATGGGGATCTCAGGCCCCAGGGAAGCAGCCACAGGAGGGGAGGAGAGGATGTTTGGAGATCCCGCCAAGAGGGAGGGAGGAAGCTGCCCAAGGTGAGCCCGCCAAGGTCAGTCCGCGGTGGCGGCCGCTTGTGAAAGCCGCTCCCCCTGCTCCTTGGTGCACACCTCCCCACCCCACCCCCACGGATTGCCACATGCCAGGGCCCCCAGGGCCCCCATCCCAGTGTTGCAAGATCCCGGTTGGGGTTGTGGGGGTGGAAAGGGGCCTCTTCACCTCCACCCTCTACTCTGCCCCAAGCCAGTGAGGGGACTGTGGGATGGAGGGGGCTATATAGGAGATGCTGAGGCAGCCATAGCCAGGGCTGGCTGAAGGCCTGTGCATCTCCTCCAGACCAGCCACTTCCCATCACCCCCCCCCCACAACCCCCCAGGCAGACCTTTCCCTCTCAGGGGCTGCTCCCCAGTAGGAATGGTCCAGCCTGGACAGGATTCCAGGCTGGCCTCTGTCAGCTGCTCCTATAAGCAGGCTGGTTTGGCCCCAGAAAAACTTCAAAGTTGGTTGAAAAGCCCCATCAGGAGTTATCTGAGGCTACCCCACAGGAAAGTGATGACTATTCTCAGAGGAAAATGGCTGCACCTGGCCATCAATTCTGACTTCAGGGAGCAGCAGAAGGGTCCTGGGAATTGGGAAAGGAAGGCTTCCTACTAGGAAAAGACCCACCTGCAAAGCTGTAGCCAAGCTGTAGCCACCACACTCTTTCTCCTTTAGAAACATGGATTGGAGGAGTTCCCACTGTGGCTCAGTAGAAACGAATCTGACTAGCATCCATGAGATCACAGGTTCAATCCCTGGCCTCGCTCAGCGGGTTAAGGATCTGGGTCGTGAGCTGTGGTGTAGGTCGAAGACGCAGCCTGGATCTGGTGTTGCTGTAGCTGTGCTGAAGCCCAGCGGCTATAGCTCCGATTTGACCCCTAGCCTGGGAACCTCCATATGCTGCGAGTGAGGCCCTAAAAAGCAAAAAGAAAGAAAGAAAGAAAAAAGAAACATGGATCTGAGCTAGGTAGATGCAAACCATACAGAGAATGGATCCCCGCACCCCACAATTCAAGCTTCACCCCAAAGCCCCCAACTGTCCAAAACCCTATTGCTCCCCACACCTAGCACTGTCGCCCCTGGCCAGGCCATCCAGCCCTGCTGCAATCGGGACGGTTTGCAAAACGCCTGTAGCTCCCGCTTTGTCACCATCTGAGGTTAGGACTGCACTCGGGAGATAAGCCCAGGCCCCACCCGCCGTCCCGAGCGAGACTGCTGGCCTGCTGCAATCGGGACGGTTTGCAAAACCCATGCTGGCTCCAGCTCTGTCACCATCTGAGGTTAGGGCTGCGCCCCAAGATAAAGCCTAGCCCCGCCTACTGGCTCTGCCTTCAAACCTTGCAAGCAGCATGGCCAAAACAGAGAGCTCCAGGGGAGCCCACTCAGGGTCAGGAAGCCTTACCCAGGCCCAGCTCAAGGACCTCCTCTGCCTGGTCCTCTCCCACCTCTTCTCCCCTTCGTCCCCTAGCCTCACCTTTGCACACCGTCCTCTTCCCTCATTCTCCAGTCTACCCTCCTCACCTTCCTTCTTCCATCCTCACCCACCCCCTCCTCCCTTACTTCCTCCCGCCTTCCCATCACACTTATTCATTCATTGATTTGCTCAAAAAAATACTTAATAACCCCCATTCCAGGCACTTTGCTTGTTTATAGGAGCTATAGGATAAGCAAAGAGAACAGTCCCTGCCCTTGTGGGGCTTACAGGTTCCTGAAGGAGACAGACACATATGAGACCACAAATAAACAGAGCTTTTTTTCTTTTTCTTTGGCCCTCTGTGCCATGTGGAGTTCCCGGGCTAGGGATCAGATCCGAGTCGCTCTTGTGACCTATGCCACAGCTGTGTCAATACTAGATCATTTAACCCACTGCCGGGGATTGAACCTGCATCCTGACACTGCAGAGACACCACCAATCCTGTTGCGCCACCGCAAGAACTCCAAACGGATCATTCTAAATTGCGGGCAGAGCTATAGAGCAAAAGTTAAAGGTGACTGTGACAGATACTAACAAGGGAACCTGATTTAAATGTGAGGGTCAGAAAAGACTCTGAGGAAGTAACATGTAAGCAGAGATCGCACAAGTGAGTAAGAGTCAGTCTGGCTCATGGACAGAGGCTGGGGTTGGGGGCAGACTAGACTTTGGGGGAGAGGTGAGGTCAGATAGGGGCTGAGGCCAGATCTCTCTCCGAAGGGATCCAAAGCATCAGAGGGAAGAACCGTGTTCCAGAAGAAGACATTTCCTCCTAAGGTGAAAGACAGAAGATGCAGCAGACGCAGAGGCAAACAGGGCCATCGCTGGCTGAGCCTGTTCCCCGCTAGTGGCTTGTTTTCACTGTGAGAAGAGATGACGGCAAGTGGCTGAGCAGGAGGCTCTGAAGAAAGGGCTTGAACGTGTAAAATCCCAGTTGCTGAGAGTGGAAGGGGGAGCTGAGATTTCTGGCTTGAAAGGGGCCAGCTGAAGTCAATGATGACAGACAGCAGCGCAGTCTGATCTCTGGAGTGACTTCCTTCAGTGGTCCTGAGCTGCTCCAGAGCGAGAGGAGACAAGAGAGGTGTTGAGTTCATTTGGGCGTGGGGCTCACCTAGGAAGGTAGGATGGATGGACAGTCAGGCAAGGGGAGGGATTTCGTGGAACCTGGAACATAAGACTGAAAAGGAGAGACGAAGAGACCCAAGGCCAGTGCTTCTTCGATGAGCTCGTAGAACAGCGGCAGTGAGCCAGCTTGAGCAAACAAACCATAAGGAAAGGAGATCATATCAGAGAGTGGGATGTTTAATTCAGTTATTTCATAGGTACTGCAGTTTCTGGTGATGATAAGGCCTGGGTATGACCCCGGGGGGTGGCTTGCTAAGGTGGGTGGAGGAGCATGTTAGAGATGAGAGGCAGAAAGAGCTGAGAGGTAGGGAGGCTGGAGAGAGCATCCGTGTGGATGATGACACCACCTAGGATGCCTGCTGTGCTCAGTCCCATCCTATCTCCACAACCTGCACCCCCACATCCCACCTCTTCTCATTCACCCCCACACCAACATCCTCTTCCTAATCCCCTTCTAGTTTTCTACCTCCACGCCCAGCTTCTTTCTCATCTCCATCCCAGCCTCTCTAACCCCACCCTCTCTTAATGCCTTCATCTTCTCCTTACCCCATTTTTTCCTCTCACCCTCAACTTTCTCATCCTTTTCCTCCCAGCACTTTATTTCTCCATCACATTGGACACTTGAGAAGCACTTAAGAAGCACTCTTGGAGTTCCTGTCATGGCTCAGTGGTTAACGAATCTGACTAGGAACCATGTGGTTGTGGGTTCGATCTCTGGCCTCGCTCAGTGGGTTAAGGATCTGGCGTTGCTGTGGCTGTGGTGTAGGCTGGCAGCTACAGCTCCTATTAGACCCCCTAGCCTGGGAACCTCCATATACTGGGGGTGCGGCCCTAAAAAGACAAAAAAAGACAAAAAAAAAAAAGCACTCTTGCATGATGTGTTAAAGCCTGTATCCAGGAGCCTAACTACATGCACAGTAGTTTCAAATCTCACCTCTACCACCTCCTCACATTGCCTAGTTCATAAAAATGGGGTAATAATAATAATACCTCATGAGGTTGTCCAAAGGATTATCTGAGTCTAAAGTCCTTTGGGGACAATGACTGGGCCCAAAGGAAGTGCTTGATAACATGACTGTTTTTCTCACCGCCTCTCCTTGCCTCATTGCACTGTCCTCCCTCCATCTTCTTACCTCCACTATCCCTCTGTACCTATTTCATATTTATTTTTCTTTCTTTTTGGGGTCTTTTTAGGGTTGCACCCGTGGCGTATGAAAGTTCCCAGGCTAAGGGTCAAACTGGAGCTGTACGATACCACAGCCACAACAACACCAGATCCTTAACCCACTGAGCAAGGCTAGGGATGGAACCAGGTCCTCATGGATACTAGTTGGGTTCATTATCACTGAGCCATAACGGGAACTCCCTGTTTCATGTTTCTTCAGGGCGGCAGAGATGAATCAGACTCAGCCCCTGCCCACGGTCTGCAGGGGAAGCAAGCACAAAAATAAATGTCAGGAGAATGTAATGGGGGCTATCTCAAAAGATGTGATGTAAACTAACTCCACCTGGGGGTGGGGGTGGTAAAGAAAACTCTTAACAGGCAGCTAAACCTCTCAGCTGGATCTTAAAAGATGAAGATTTGCCAGTCAGGAAACAGAGATTCCAGTCAAAGAAACGCACGGTGTCTCCTGTGCTGCTTCTGCTAGAAGGTCTGAAGTTCTGCAAGCTGCGGTGAAGTTAGGATGAACCCCTACCCCGACGGAGGCCCGCCTTGTCTCAGTAAGGCCACAAGGGGGCAGCAAAGCATAAGGAGCTGTGGCCGACAAGGGCCGGAAACCCTCAAAGAAGCCACCCAGACCTTGAATCCCTTGGGCTAGCCCTGACAGGAAGGATTCCTCCAGATTGACCTAGCCCAGCCAGAGAGGGGAGCGGAGGGCTCCTGATACTTGCAGAAAAAGGAAAAAAAAAAAAAAAAAAAAGAACCAGGTTTGTCCTAAAGAAAGCACTAAAGTCCTCTACATATGTCCTCTAACACTGTTGGTAAGAACAGAATAATTCCTCCCTCAAGTTGAAAATGCCTGTGGAACTCCGCTTAGTATTTCCCATGATCCAGACACTGTTCTGGGCACTTTATGTATCTTCTCTTTTACTGTCTCCTCATAACAATCCTATCAGGTGAGGACAATCACCCTCCTTTTGCAAGTGGGGACCCTGAGGCTTTGGGCGCAAGCTAAGTAGATATATAGAAAGTGGCAGTTGGTTTGGCTCCAGAGTTTGCTCTTTTTTTTTTTCCCCCTCCAGGCTAGGGATCAAATGGAAGCTGTAGTTGCGTGCCTACACCACAGCCACAGCCACTTGGGATCTGAGCTGCATCTGCGACCTACACCACAGCTCATGGCAACGCCGGATCCTTAACCCACTGAGCGAGGCCAGGGATCAAACCTAAGTCCTCATGGATACTAGTCACATTCATTACCGCTGAGCCACAAGGGCTCCAGAGTTTGGACACCTGGGTTGGGTAGTTCCAGCCACAGCCCTGGTATGTAAACACATAAAACCCCCTCCTCCCCAGGAAGTCAGCAGTCCTCTAAACTCCTAGTTCCCTTATGTCACTTTGCCCCTGACCTGCTTCTTCAAAAGTTAAATAATGGGGTGAGGTTCTGTTCTTTGATCCACAAGCTGGTGGCTAGGCCCTCTGGCCGTGCCATGGATACAAAGATGGGCGGGAAGCAGGCTTGAGGGGGGCGGGGGCGGGATGTGGAGGGAGAGCCTCTAAACCAAGGATTAGAGCAGAGGATGACTAGGGTTCCATTAGGAGCTGGAGGAGAGGCCCCCTGCCCTGGCAGGTGTGGAATTTGGGCAGGTGGTGCTAAGAAAGGCTTCCCAGAGTAATTACAGGGGAGGTAGGAATTAGCCAGGCAGGCAGGAAAGGCAGGATATCTAGGCAGGGGAAACAGGATGTGAAAGCAAAGAAGACAAAGGGCGTTCAAGAGCTCGGTCAGAACATCTTTGGACATCTTCTATTAACATCCATTTTCCGAATTTACTTCTCCTCCTGATGTGCTTATATGTGTAGCCTCGCAGAGCTAATGCAACAGCTCTCACAAGAGGTGTTAGTCAGGAGTTCCTGTCGTGGAGCAGTGGAAACAATTCCAACTAGTATCCATGAGGATGTGGGTTTGATCCCTGGCCTCACTCAGTGGGTTCAGGATCTGGCGTTGTTGTGAGCTGTGGCGAAGATCTAGACACAGCTTGGATCCTGTTTTGCTGTGGCTGTGGTGTAGGCCAGCAGCTGTAGCTCCGATTCAGCCCCTAGCCTAGGAACCTCTATATGCCGCAGGTGTGGCCCTAAAAAAAAGGTGTTAGTCAACCCACATGTATTTATGCCTTTTTGTCTTTTCTAGGGCTGCACCCATGGCATATGGAGGTTCCCAGGCTAGGGGTCCAATCAGAGCTGTAGCTGCTGGCCTACATCACAGCCACAGCAATGCCAGATCTGAGCTGTGTCTGCGATCCACACCACACTTCACGGCAACACCAGATCCTTAACCCACTGAGAGAGACCAGGGATTGAACCCACAACCTCATGGTTCCTAGTCGGATTCGTTAACCACTGAGCCACAACAGGAATTCCAGCTGTATCTTCATAGGCTGCCCTGGATCCAGTCTTCTGCCCCCTTCTTCCCTGCCTCACCGACTTCTGGCTTTCCTCATTTATGATCTCTCACCAAATCCCCTCTATTATGATTGCTTATTTTTGAACACCTACCAAGTGCCCTACTAAGGTGCAAGAGAGGCCCCAAAGTGTTACACTGTAGAGTTCATGTGGTTCTGACATGGGGGCTAGTGGAGTGCAGAAGCCTTGTTCGTCCCTCTCCAATGAGACAGTCAAGCCTCTATGAACCAAAGAATGCCCCCCGCATACACACTCACATCATTATATGAATACCAATTTTTGAGTTCTAAAAAGGTTCCGAGGTTGTCCACTCAGAATGGAATTAGGCTGAGAGACAGAAGAGGGTTAGGAGAGTTTCTTCCCGGATGAGGCAGGTTCCTCTTTGGAATGGTCAGCTGAGGCCTCAGGAATTAACACTGTCCCTCCCTCAGTTCTCCACCTCTGGCACCCCAGGGAGTGGGGACAGGGGCTGCTGCTTTGGCTCTTAAGGCGCTCATCTGACTTCCTGGCAGGAACTATGGATTTAGTTAACAATATTCAAATCTTGAAAAATAAGCAATCATAATAGAGGGGATTTGGTGAGAGATCATAAATGAGGAAAGCCAGAAGTCGGTGAGGCAGGGAAGAAGGGGGCAGAAGACTGGATCCAGGGCAGCCTATGAAGATACAGCTGGGAGTTCCTGTCGTGGCTCAGTGTTTAACGAATCCGACTAGGAACCATGAGGTTGTAGGTTCGATCCCTGGCCTTGCTCAGTGGCTTAAGGATCTGGAGTTGCCGTGAGCTGTGGTGTAGGTCACAGACGTGGCTCGGATCCCACGTTGCTGTGGCTCTGGCGTAGGCTGGCGGCTACAGCTCTGCTTGGACCCCTAGCCTGGAAACCTCCATATGCCGCAGGAGCGGCCCAAGAAATGGCAAAAAAGACAGAGAAAAAAAAAAAAAAAAAAGATACTGCTGCTGCTCCTCCTGGTGGAGGGGCTGCTCCCCCTGGAGGGGGAGCTGCTTCCCCGGGCACTGCCACAAGCAAGTGTCCGCAGAAGGAGACACAGACATTCACAAATCTTCTCAGATGCCCCCCCTTTTCTCCCAACTCCCCCCAAACTTCCCCTCTTCCTCCATCACCCTCCCTGGTGCCCATGATCCTCAACCCTAATGAATCCAAACCTGTATCTGAGATCCTGTCTCAGAGGGATCTTGGGATCCTAAGGGAAATGGGGTGGGAGGGGGACCCGGAGCCTTGGCGGCTCCAGGGTGTCCTAGCAGGTGAGTGAGACAGCAGAAGGGGCAGAGCAGGCTAGGGCAGGAAGGCCACACAGAAAAGGAGTGGGAACTCTAAGATACTGAGGTGAAACTGACCTGTGGTCATGTTAAGTTTCTTCAACACAAGGACCTGAGTTGAGACCCTGCCCAGCACTGCCATGCTATCTGGGGAGTCCCAGATGCCCTAGACTATGCAGGTGAATTCATGTCATTGAAAGTATTCCTCTTCAAAGGTACCCAGACCTGGCATCAGCTCACCTACAGGCATTCATTCTTGCCAGGTGCGGCCTCTTGAGCCTAGGGTACCAAGAAGAGAGTTGCTTCGGGGCAAAGGTAAGAACAGCTTCTCATAATTGGGGATCTGAATATCTCTAGCCTGCCAAGACCTCTACAAGACTATGAGCACATGCGATGGACTTCATTTTTGCTTTTTTAGGGTCACATCCACTGCATATGGAAGCTCCCAGGCTAGGGTTCGAATTGGAGCTGCAGCTGCTGGTCTATGCCACAGCCACAGCAATGCTGGATCCAAGCCTCGTCTGTGACCTACACCACAGCTCACCGAAATGCTGGATCCTTAACCCACTAAGTGAGGCCATGGATAGAACCTGCGTCCTCATGGTTACTAGTCAGATTTGTTTCCACTGAGCCACAACAGAAACTCCTTTTTTGCTTTTTTTTTTTGAGGGCTGCAGCTGTGGCAAATGGAAGTTCCCAGGCTAGACAGTTGAATCAGAGTTGCAGCTGCCAGCCTACACCACAGCCACAGCCATGCAGGATTCTTAACCCACTGAGCAAGGCCAGCGATCGAACCCACATCCTCATAGATACTAGTCCGGTTTGTAACCCTCTGAGCCACAGTGGCAACTCCCAGGAAGACTCTTCTGTGTTATCCTACTCCCCTCCTTCCCACCCCCTTCTTATCCTGGCCCATCCACATTCCCCTATCATCGCCTACGCTGCCTGATGGACTCAGAAGACATGCCTCTCGCTGGTACCATTGTCTGCTATGCCCAACATCACACCAGTCCCAGCCTCAGCCAGAGTGACACCATCATGGTGACTGTGGCATGATGAATACAAAGAAGCAAACAGGTTGGGGGAGGGAGGCCAGGTTGCTCAGCTTCCTATGAAGTGAAAGGACCCACTCAGGGCAGAACAGAAGGTGCCTCAATCTCTACGCAGAGCTGATAGGGCAGAGAGGCGAGGGTGCTTGGTCCGTCCTACTGCTGTTCCCTCCTTCTGCGGTCATTTGTCCTTAGGACACCCTCCATCCACACTCCATGAATTGTTCCATGCCCTGGCTTTCTCCAGACAGCCCTTCAAGAGGTAGAGGGGTTGGCCCTCAGGATCCAGTGCTAAATGAGAGGGGAGGGCTCCCCGCAATGTCAACAGAGGGAACCACTGCTATCTTATTTTTATTTATTTTTTGTCTTTTTGCCATTTCTTGGGCTGCTGCCATGGTATGTGGAGATTCCCAGGCTAGGAGTCTAATCAGAGCTGTAGCTGCGTCTGCAACCTACACCAGATCCTTAACCAACTGAGCGAGGCCAGGGATCAAACCCACAACCTCATGGTTCCTAGTCGAATTTGTTAACCACTGCGCCACGATGGGAACTCCTCCTCCAGGGTTTTATGACAACTGTTACCTTTGATGGCTCCCAGCGCACTTGACTCAATCAATCACTCTTGATGCCTTCAAAGATTCAGTCTGGTACTATGACCCACATCAGCTTGGGGCAAGTGAGAGAGGTTGGAAGGGACTATCTGCTGATAAAGTGTAACTGAAGCTGTAAGCACGGCTGGCCCTGAGGGATTTGTTCATTTGTTCTGTTTCTCTTCCTTTCTCTCAAGTAGGGTCTGGCCTGGAATTTGGCCTTGACATCCCTCCCACACTGCGGACTGGGCTGCCACTCCCTGAACCTGGACAAGGAAGCTCTCCTCAGACCACATGCTGGAAGGCTGCTCCACATATGGGCCCTTTGCCAGTGGGGTGGGTGGACTAGAGAATGGGCAATGAAACCAAGTAGGCCTGAAGAGGCATCTCCTTTTTTTTTTTCCCCCTCTTTTTACGGCCACACCTATGGCATAGGGAAGTTCCCAGGCTAGGGGTCAAATTGGAGCTGCAGCTGCCAGCCTACACCACAGCCACAGCAATCAATGCTGGATCCCATCCATGCTGCATCCTACACCACAGCTCACGGCAACGCCAGAACCTTAACCCACTAAGCAGGACTGAGTGGGACCAGGGATCAAACCTGCATCCTCATGGATACTAGTGGGGTTTGTCAACCACTGAGCCACAATAAGATCTCCTAAGCATCTCCTTCTTTTTCTTCTTTTTTTTTGCTTTTTTAGGGTCTCGTCTCCCACCCAGGGTAGGGGTCCAATCGGAGCTACAGCTGCCAGCCTACACCATAGCTCATGGCAACACCAGATCCTTAACCCAGGCCAGGAATCGAACCTGCAACCTCATGGTTCCTAGTTGGATTTGTTTCCGCTGCGCCATGATGGGCACTCCCCTAGGTGTCTCCTTCTAAGGCATCTGGACCAACACTATTTTACATTCTGCTCTGCCCTTCAGAGTGAATGCTGGAAGAAGGGAAATGGATTCCTGCCTGGAGCGGAGAATCCCCGTGGGGAGATCTGCCATCCCTAGAGTTGTTGCTTCCTTGCCAACCTCACTCCACAGCTGCTTCCTGGGGACAAGGCATCCCTCTCAGAGCCCGCACCTCAAGGAAGCAGAGCTCACTGGCTGCTGCTTCTTCTATCAAGGCACGGAGAGAGGAGAATGCAAAGTGCAGGTGGAGGAAATCACCTTGGGTCCCATGCAGTCCAGGAAAAGCTATTCAAGTGGGTATCAGAAGTGGGATGGCTATAACAAGCTGGTAAAGTTTGAAAGTGCTCTTATGGTAGTATATCCAACGTGGGTTTGTTTGTTTTTTGTTTGTTTTTGGCTGCATCCATGGCATGCAGAAGTTCCCAGGCCAGGGATCAAACCTATACCACAGTAGTGACCTCAGCCACAGCAGTGACAATACCAGATCCTTAACCTGCTAGACCACCAGGCAAGCCCCTATGCAACGTTTTGATGTTCATTCTTTATTGTTATTGAAGTATATTTATTTACAGTTATATTAGCTTCAGGTGTACAGCAAAGTGATTCAGTATTTTTAGTTTATACTCCATTTAAAGTTATAAAATAATAGCTATATTCCTTGTGCTGTGCAATACATCCTTGTAGCTTATTTATTGATGTTCATTCTTTTTTTTTTTTTTTTTTTTTTTGTCTTTCGTCTTTTTGTTGTTGTTGTTGTTGCTATTTCTTGGGCCGCTTTCGTCTTTTTGTTGTTGTTGTTGTTGCTATTTCTTGGGCCGCTCCTGCGGCATATGGAGGTTCCCAGGCTAGGGGTCCAAGCAGAGCTGTAGCCACCGGCCTACGCCAGAGCCACAGCAACGCGGGATCCGAGCCGCGTCTGCAACCTACACCACAGCTCACGGCAACGCTGGATCGTTAACCCACTGAGCAAGGGCAGGGATCGAACCCGCAACCTCATGGTTCCTAGTCGGATTCGTTAACCACTGCGCCACGACGGGAACTCCATTCATTCACTTTTTACTAAGCACCCTACTGAGTCCATGACTGACTTAGAAACTACATTTTCCTCAGAGGGAGGGCATGAGCAGGTAACAGGCTATACCTATACCCTGCTACCTAATTCCTTGTGGATACCTGAGTACAATGGTCTTCTCTTCCATCCCCAGGGTTGCTGTGTCAGACTAATGAAGGTACTCAAGCTATTTTTTTATTTTTTGCCTTTTTTTTTTTAGGGCTGCGCCTATGGCATATGGAGGTTCCCCGGGTAGGTGTTGAATCGGAGCTGTAGCTACTAGCCTACACAACAGCCACAGCAATGCCAGCCAGATCCAAGTGGGGTCTGCGACCTACACCGTAGCTCACAGTAACACCGAATCCTTAACCCTACTGAGCGACGCCAGGGATTGAACCCACGTCCTCGTGGATACTAATGAGGTTTTTTACTGCTGAGCCCCAACAGGAACTCCCACTCATGCTCTTACTTACCCACTTGTGACCTGTTATTCTAGCTGTCTTTAGGATTAGCTGGGCCCCCAGGCTACTCTCTGCGGAAAGAAGAGCAAGAAAATCCAACTGAAGCAGCGCTACAGGCTCTGGTGAGCAGAGGAGACACTGGCAGATAAAGGGATGGCTCAGGCTAAGGACTTACACAGTGGGCTAAGGGAAATGCTTAAGTCCTTTACTTCATAGCTCTCCTCTGAAGACCTTCTGGCCATCCCACTCCTAAGACTGCGCCTGTTTCATGAGCGAGGCTCTTCAAGGCACTCTACCTCCACTAAGAGATTCAGGTGTTCCCCATTCAGAACCTGCATAGTGTCTGTAATGATGTGGGTTCAATCCTTGGCCTCAGTCAGTGGGTTAAAGGATCTGGCCTTGCCACAAGCTGTGGTGTAGGTTGCAGATGAGGCTCAGACCCCATGTTGCTGTGGCTGTGGTGTAGGCCGGCAACTGCAGCTTTGATTTGACTCCTAGCCTGGGAACTTCTATATGCCCTAAAAGGAAAAAGAAATGGAGGAAAAAAAGAGATTCAAATGACTATTTAGGTGCTATTTCCACAGCCCCTTGATTAATAGTCTGGTGTTCACTGTGTATATGCGGAATTCCCCTGGCTGCCCAGGGTCTTCAGATGGTTTGCTGCACGGGGCCCTGACCCCGACTCTCTGGAAGAAACCTCTAGAAGTTATTGTGGAGGAGCCACAGAATTACCACAGACTACAGCAAGTAAGATATTCCAAGGAGTTTTCTTTCAAATTCCTGGAGTACAGATGTTTGGAATTATATTGATTAAACACTTATCCAGGAGTTCCCGTCATGGCTCAGCAGAAATGAATCTGATTAGTACCCACAAGGACACAGTTTTGATCCCTGGCCTCACAGTGAGCTGAGGTGTAGGTCACAGATGCAATTTGGATTTGTAGTGGCTGCGGTTAAGCTCTGATTCAACCCCTAGCCTGGAAACCTCCATGTGTCATGGGTGTGGCCCTAAAAAGACAAACAAACCCCCCCAAAACACTTATTCATATGTATAGTGTCCTATACAGGGCTAATATTTCAGAAAACAAGGACCCCTAACATGGCCACATGGGGCCTATCACCATGGGACACTTCTCCCCCCAGTCATCCTGGACTTGCCCCTCTCTAGGACATAGGGCTCCTAGTCCCTTTCTTAAGCACCACCCAGGCACCAGGCCTAAACACCACAGTCTCTAATTCCCTCCCAGGCCATTTCCCTCATCGCCAAGTTAGGTCTCCTTCCAACAATTTAGGATGCTGGAAGTCTTGGACCTTGGTATTATTCCTTCCGGGTTCTATATCCCCTCTTATTGATTTCCTGTTTAGCTTATTATTGGGATGAGGAATGAATTCTATGTATTAAAAGAAAGGCAGGGCCCTTCACCATTTAAGCCTAAGCGTTATTCCAGGCCAGATATTACTGCTATGTTTCTAGGTTTTGTGATTACCTTGGATCATAATCCTTCCATGACCCATCTAGGCCTGCCAAAAGGACTCTGCCTAATGTTGCTTATCCCAGTGAGTGCACCGGGAACTGTGGCCTATTCTTCAGGTGGGACCTTCTGCCCCTTACCATTCACCAGAGCTTCATGGCGCCACAGGGGGGCCAGCTGAAGGAACAAGGGAGATGTGGTGCTACCCAGAGCATGATAAGGGTTAGGACAGAAATGATTTCCTAGAGAAAAATGGCTGGAAAGTCGATCTGTTGTCTACATGTAAGTTCTACTCTTCTCAAAATGCCTCTTTCTGGAGTTCCCGTCGTGGCACAGTGGTTAATGAATCCGACTAAGAACCATGATCCCTGGCCTCGCTCAGTGGGTTAAGGATCCAGCGTTGCCGTGAGCTGTGGTGCAGGTTGCAGACTCAGCTCGGATCCCGCGTTGCTGTGGCTCTGGTGTAGGCCAGTGGCTACAGCTCCAATTAGACCCCTAACCTGGGAACCTCCATATGCTTGCAGGTGCAGCCCTAGAAAAGGCAAAAAGACCAAAAAAAAAAAAAAAAAAAAAAAAGCAGCCTCTTTCTCTATATTGTTACATTAGCCTTGCAATGAAAAAAAGGTAAAAGACTATGGTTCTGAAAATTCATTCTTTATTTTGATACAAAAAATAAACCCTTCAACCTGTAAGGAATGTCAACTGTTTTCATATTCCTGTAGAGTAAACTTACAGAATAGGAATATATGCTACCAGCTTCAAGGATGTCACATACACATTAGAAAAAAGTCATTGCTATTTTGTGGGGGGGTTTGGCCACACCCATGGCATGTAAAAGTTCCTGGGCTGGGGATCAAACCAGCGCCATGGCAGCAACCCAAGTGGCTGCAGTGGCAACGCTGGGTCATTAACCTGCTATATCACAAGGGAACTCCAAAAGTCACTGCTTTTTGGGTTCTAAAAAACATCAGTGTGGAGGAAGGAGTAAGTATCTCCATCTCCTGATTTTTCCAAAATTCAAGCTTGCAGTTTAAATCTCACATAATTATGCCAGAAGCTGGTAGGAGTGGTGAAACCACCATCCGAATCCAGGTAAGTTATAAAAACGTGACCTTTTACGGCCCCTTTCTGGAATAGGAAGGCTCTACTTTATACCCCACAGGCCAGCAATGTGTATAATGTATAGATTCCTTTTGGTTATGGTTGCAAAAGTCTTTAAATTCTTTGAGGGTTTGACATGTCTTGGAACGAACCAAGTAGGAGGCAGACTGATGATCTGGATTCACTCCGATGGAGGACATTTACACATTTATCAGGAGTCCAGCTGATAGGCTGTTCACGTTGAAATCACCAGGCCTGTACTTCAGCGAGTTCAGACAGCTGATTGGAATACCATCCCCATACCTTTAAGTAATACATGCGAAATTCTCATGGTAAAGTTGTGGCCTTGGCTCCAACACTTCTGGTTATCTTCTTTGATTTTAATACCTGTCAGTCTTTACCAGCTGTAGCAGCCACTGCTTGGTAAAACTTTGCCACAAAGTCTGGCTCACTGATCTCCAGCTGCCTGACAAATTCATTGCGCTCCTGCTCAGCCCAACCTCGAAACCACTGATCCCAAAGACGTAGCTGGCACTCAAAGATACAAGGTGGTCGGTTTGCTCCAGACACACTAAGCTGCTCTAGACTTTCCAGCAGTGGCTGTAATTTTCCTGGTACTGCCTTAGCAACCAGGTCCTGTAGGAAACGTTCACGCTGAGGACCTGACCAGCTGGCAAACCAATGAAGAATACATTTCATCTCCTGGGAAGTGATGTAAGACATTGGAGGAGGGGAAGAGTCAGAAATATTGTCTGGTACCGAGGGTAAGGGAGAAGGGAAAGATAGTGGCATCGAAGAGGAAGATGACTCCAGTGGCATCCTGAAACATAAAAGCACTGTTACACACTCTCTACAAAGAGCAACCAAAATACAGCCTTCTAACAACATAGAATCTTATCACTCTCAATTGGTATCTACAAAGAAAATTACTTTCCACCTATCTAGTTTACAGAAAAACAACAGGGTCCTTTATTTAGGTTATTATCCAGCTACCTTAGTGAAGGCACCCAAGAATAACTGCATGTCATATTTGCCAATTTTCCTCTCTCTCTCTTCTCTCTCTTTTTTTTTTTTTGGTCTTTTCTATGGCTGCTCCTGCAGCATATGGATGTTCCCAGGCTAGGGGTCGAATCGGAGCTGTAGCCACTGGCCTACGCCACAGCCACAGCAACTTGGGATCCAAGCCTTGTCTGCAACCTACACCACAGCTCACGGCAACGCTGGATCCTTAACCCACTGAGCAAGGCCAGGGATCGAACCCTCACTCATGGTTCCTAGTCAGATTCGTTAACCTCTGTGCCATGACAGGAACTCCTTCCTCTCTCTCTTTTTCAAACCCACTGCCTCTCTCCATCATTCTTATAAACAATCTAAAAATAACCAAAACATTCCACATTCTGTGTTCATTCTTTCCCTTCTAATTCTATGTTCCAGGTTGAGTAAAGACAAAAAATGATTCACATAGGTCCAACCAAAAAAGGGGGGAGTTCTCTGGTGGCCTAGGGGTTAAGGATCTGGCATGGGCACTGCTGGGGCACAGGTTCGATCCCTAGCCTGGGAGTTTCTGCATGCTGAGGAACCCCCTATCCCCCAAAATAAATATATAGGTCCAACACATCTTGCCTAAAATGAAAAAAAAGGTACATATTTTTAAATTTATCAAGCAGTTAGTTGAGGTTCAGGTGCTAATCATTCCAAAGCTATCAACAGTGGGGGAAAAGAAGAAAGGAAAAACATCCTGTATGATGAAAGAGCCTTCTCTGCAATGTGCATGTAACCTCTGAAATATGCCAAGAACTTCATAACCCCCTTATTTTCCTCTATTTCCTGTAAAGCATCAGGAAAAATTAAAGAGCAGATTAAGTGAGGGCACCTTGCCCAAAATAAGATTAACAAAGTAAGAAAAACAGAAAAAGCCAAGTGGTTGTTTATTCAGGACCGAAAAAAGTCTAGTTGGTTTGGTGGTTTAGGGCTCTAACAAGTGTTCTACTGCTGTTGATGTGTGACAATTCATGTCTGAACAATTTTCTTTCATGTTTAATATAATATCTATTGATGCCTTGCCACTGATCCGCATCACTAATGCAACTGGAAGGTCAGCCAACTTGAATTGTTTTCAAATCTCAGTTTGAATCTCTAACAATGAAAACCTTAAAATACTTGTCTGTGACCTATTTTACTGTTTGTATTTCTTCCGCTGTAAATTGGAGTATCTGCAGTGACAAAGAAAAGGAAGCCAGAAGCAATTTACGTCAGTTCAGTACCAAAACATTCCCAGTGACGTTGCCTTTTTCACAGTGGCCCTACAAGAAGCAATTCTTCCTAAGGGAATTTTCTTCTCTATTTCGTGGAAAGGGAGAACTTTTTCCGAGTCTTGCGATATGGCTTTCACGGTAAACTTAAGTTCAATGATTATGAATTGGTTGACAAGCCGGGTCCAAAGACACGGTCAACTTTGGAGGCTACAGAGCCTAGCATTCCGAGGTCCCAAAAAGCAACACAGCCTTAGCTGGGAGTGGCAGGGTTTCGGAGGGTGGGGGGGTGGCAGCTGTTTCCCTAGGGGAATGGGAAGCTTGCCCTACTGACTAGCCCGCAAACACCGAGTCTGACTCGGCCCAGGGAGGTACTTTTACCCCGCTTACCTCCCGTTTCCTCTCACAGAGGACCCGGAGACCGTCACAACAGCGCTATCCTACCATCGCCGCCGCTTCCCGGTTTCCTGAAAACCCTAAAGAGGGCCAGCCCGGAAACCCACGCACTTCCGGTCCCGGACCAGCCCCAAACACCCAAGTGCCTTAGCGCCTCATCCTTAGGTCCGGAGATAGCCGAATAACTCCGATTATGGGTATGCCAGAGTCGAGAGCTTCCGAACAGATTCGATTCAAAGCCTCGGTAAGACGAAGCGAACCGAGCTCTGAAAGCAGCACGAGGGAGGGAGGAGCGGCCGGTAGGATGGAGAAAACCGATTGGTGCCGATGTGAAGACGGAAACACCCGAGCAGTTCCGAAGGAATTCGGGGAATTCTAAGTGGTAATCGAGGGGTTGACTCTAGCAGTGGGCGGGGTCAGCTCGGAACGTTCGAAGGGCGTTGGCGGAAATTACCGAAGATGCCCGAAGCCGTCGGGACGGACCCGAGTACCTCACGCAAGATGGCGGAGCTGGAGGAGGTGACTCTGGACGGGAAGCCTCTTCAGGCGCTGCGGGTGACCGACCTGAAGGCCGCACTGGAACAGCGAGGCCTAGCCAAGAGCGGGCAGAAGAGTGCCCTGGTCAAGCGGCTCAAAGGGGTGAGGAGACTGCGTTGCCGGCGTGTCGGAGGGGAGCAGACCCGGTAGAGCCGAGTCTCTGTCGCGGCGCAGGCGCAGTGTCCGGGCTCGGCGCGAGCGAGCTCAGGCCGCCAGCGCGAGCCTCCGGATCCGCGCGCACGGTGGTTGGCGAGGCTCGCTCTGGAGTGGAGATAGCGCCGGTTCCCGCCTTAACGGTAGCGGCGCGAGCCCAAAATGGGAGGGTGTGCGCTACTCTCCTAGAGTGTCTTAAGCTCCTTCCTCCTTCCCCCACCCCCTCCTTGTTTGTGTCTATGGTCTCGGCGCATGCGCTGCGGAAGGAGTTAAATCCCACTACAACCATCGGCGTTGCTGGCCTGAGGGGGGCGAGTTGGGCTGGGTCGGAGTTAGGGGTATAGTTGGGTGGAGGGGTTGATGGGGTTGGTATCCTTACCCGAAAGAATAGAATTGGAGCGGTGGAGGGGGAGGGGGGAGTCTAGTTGATTAGATTAGGTGAAATGAAGAGAAACCTTGATTTGAAGGGACTTGCTTAGGGAGGAGTGTATACTTTATAGGGCTTCCAGAAGCAATTTGAGTGGATAAGAGTTTGGTGAATATTGATGAGAGAGGTGAGACAGGCTGGTTTTGTGCATTAAGGTGGGATTGTCAAGAGGTAGGTGAATGGATTGATGTGTAGAGGTTTGTAGACGCAGGGGAGGTGAGGATCTCGGTTTTAATTAGTGCTGGTTAGGGTACGTGGCCGAATAGTACAAATTCGGGCTGGGTTGGCTCAGGGTTACGTTGGCAAACCGTTGCTTATACTGAAGCTGACAGTTTCGTATGTGTATTGGATCAGACCACAGTTTATAGAATCTTTGGTCATTTTGTTCGGTAGCCTCCTCTTTGAAATTCTTATAAATATGACAAATCTAGGAGCCACTCTCTTGGAAACAATACAAGTTCACTCAAGTAGACCTGTTCCTGGGTAACTGACCAAGTAATTCATTCAGGCCAAAACCTTTTTGGTTTCATGTATTTTTGAATCTAATTTAATTATTTGAAGTGAAGGGCCAAATTTAGAAGGGACATTAGTCAGAAGTGCAGAAGATAATAGGGATTGTAGCACTGGTTCTGTCACTGATTTTATTGCCTAGCCAGGTCACTGATTTTCCCTATGTGCCTGCATTTCACACCTGTACATTTGAGAGCAGTGACCATGGCCACTTTTAGGGGTCTTGTGAAGATGAATGAGAACAATATTAGTAAAGGGCTTTTAGGTCCCTGGAAAAGGAGTACTGTTTAAGTGTGTATGATTGTTTTTAATGTCGAGATTGGGAGAAGGGTGTTTTTTGTTTTTGTTTTTATGGTTTCTGATTTTCACCCTTCTTTATACCAGGCTCTAATGCTAGAAAATTTACAGAAACACTCAACACCCCATGCTGCATTCCAGCCAAATTCCCAGGTAAGAAAGAAGGTTTATTAGGAGTGGGCTCTTTGGGTGCACAGAGACATGGAACGACAAGATAATTGTATATTTGATGCTTAATTTATCACCAATATTTTCTTAAGTTCATGAGTTGGAAATATTTTCATACTAGGATGGTTGACTTCTAATAAATTCAGGAATCAGGAGCTGCTAGTTAATTTCTGATTCTTGAAATGGTGTGTGCAGAATGAGTGGAGTACAAGGCTCTGAAGTCATTTATTTGCCATTAATTTGGGGAAAGTAGTTGATGTCTTTGAATGTAGATATGAAGTAGATAATCAGCAGAGCAGTTTAGGAAAATACTTGCTGATAAGGAATTATTGCGTTGACATAGATTTTCCCAGAATTCAGTCCTTTGGAAATCATCCACCATTACTAGTATTAATACTAACCATGCAGTTACTCCTAATCTTCAGTTGCTCTGTTATTTAGGACAAGAAATCTAATCTTTGAAGAACTCGGTTTCCTCATATATAAGATGAGAAAAGGTTGGACTAGATCTGTAGTTTTATAATGGCTCTGCTGGAGTTTTGTGGAACTGCTTTTGGAGGCTTCCCAGAAAAATATCTTCTTCCCAGTTGACCAGGGGTTCACATTCACTTCCTAACCTAGATTAGATGTACTTCGGTTTGCTTTGTATATAGAGTTTCTGCATAAGATTTCTTTGGAAGAAATCATTCCCAGTTTAAAAAAAAAAATTCTGAGGAGTTCCCGTCGTAGCACAGTGGTTAACGAATCTGACTAGGAACCATGAGATTGTCGGTTCGATCCCTGGCCTTGCTCAGTGGGTTAAGGATCCAGCGTTGCCATGAGGTCGCAGACTCGGCTTGGATCCAGCTTTGCCATGAGGTCGCAGACTCGGCTTGGATCCCGCGTTGCTGTGGCTCTGGCTGTAGGCCAGTGGCTACAGCTCCGATTAGACCCCTAGCCTGGGAACCTCCATATGCTTCAGGAAGCGGCCCTAGAAAAGGCAAAAAAATATATGTGTATGTATAATAATTAAAAAAAATTCTTAGACTACATGGCCTCTTAAGATTCTTTTCCTCTTTTAACATCCCCTCATAGTCTGTCATGCACTTAAAGGAAAAATCCAGGTCTTTGTTAGTACAGTGGTGTGCAGCTCCAGTACTAGATGAAGTCCCAAGATACCGTGGAAAAACAAGAGAGCCTTCCTATTCCCTTGTTATTAGTTCATTAAGCTAAAAGAATCATAATCTAACTAGCTTACAGAAGTTTAGTTAAGTACTTTAACAAGCATAAGAAACTGCATAAGTTAATCCTTTGCCGTTCTATTTCTTTTGCCCATTACATTTTAGTCTTTGGAGTTTTGCTTTTATTAACATAGCCTTTTTGCAACAAATATATGTATTCTCTAGTACTTGCAACCCACACTTCTTCACTGTTCATGAAGTACCAAGAGACTAATTTCTATTTTTTTTTTTTTTGCCATTTCTTGGGCCGCTCCCACGACATATGGGGGTTCCCAGGCTAGGGGTATAATCGGAGCTGTAGCTGCCAGCCTACACCAGGGCCACAGCAATGCAGGATCCGAGCCGTGTCTGCAACCTACACCACAGCTCACGGCAACGCCGGATCATCAACCCACTGAGCAAGGGCAGAGATCAAACCCGCAGCCTCATGGTTCCTAGTCAGATTCGTTAACCACTGCGCCATGACAGGAACTCCCTCTATTTTAGATGAATGTAAACATTATCCATGCTCATGGAAGATGACTAATGATATAGGAAAGTATTAAGATTTTTTTCATTTTTCTTTTCTGGATTTCTAATAGGTATTGCTAAGCAAGAAGGTTCTCAGGAGGAGTACTTGTGAAGAGAAGGCTAAAGGGCAGAGGGTGACACAGGAGTCTATGTTGCAGAAAAAATGGGAAAAGGGGCTTAAGCTCCTGGATTTTAAATATTGTTACCAAAGATTTTTTTCTCACCCAAAGAAAATGGAGTTAGAGTTTTAAATGCTGAACGGACATCCCTTCTTAGTATCTTGCTTTTTTAAGTGCTTTAGTTGAATTTTGGAGATGTTTAACAAAATTTTCTTAGGTAAAGCTTGATCTTTTGTGGCAACGAAAGAAAGATGAATTAGCGTGAACTAGATTATTTTATTTGTTTGGTTTTTAACAGCCTCATCCTCATCATATGGAAGTTCCTGAGTCAGGGATTGAATATGAGCTGCAGTTGTGTCCCATGCTGCAGCTGGGGCAACACCGGATCCATTAACCTACTGCTTAGGGCAAGGGATCAAACGGGCACCTCTGCAGCAACCTGAACTGCAGCATTCAAATTCTTAACCCACTCTGTCATAGCCAGAACTCCAAGGAAATTTTAGGTTATTTTTAGGTAATTTGAATTATCTAAAAATTTAGATTAAAAGGCATAGTTTTATAGGATTTTAAGTTATTTGTACATCATTCTTTGTGAACTGAATGTTTTTAAAAGTTGCAAGAAGTTCCCATTGTGGCTCAGCATAACGAGCCAGACTAGTATCCATGAGGATGCAGATTGGATCTCTAGCCTCCCTCAGTGGGTTAAGAATCCAGCATTTCCATGAGCTTCGGTGTAGGTCACAGAAGCGGCTCAGATCGAATCTTGCATGGCTGTGGCGTAGGCCGAAGCTACAGCTCCCATTTGCTGCCTAGCCTGGGATCTTCCATATACCATGGGTGCGGCCCTAAAAAGCAAATGAAGTAAAATTAAAAAGTTATATGTGCAGTTCCTTTTTTTGCCATCTTTTGTGAATCACAGGGCTGTATTTCAGTCCTCAACCTAGGAGTAACTTAGAAAAGGGCCCTCCAACATTTTCGTTATCTTTTTTAGGTTCAAATATAAGGGATAGAGCTTTGCTCCATGGAATTTACTTCCTTGCTTTTTCCTGGTTTGCTTTCCTAGACTATCTTTTTCCATGTCCTCTATACAGATTGGCGAGGAAATGAGCCAGAACAGTTTCATAAAGCAGTATCTGGAAAAGCAACAGGAGCTGCTTAGGCAGCGTCTAGAACGTGAAGCTCGAGAAGCTGCAGAACTTGAAGGTAAGCCCAGACTGTCACTTCTTACAAGGAATTCTTCCTTCTTATTCCTGTCACTGAGTAGATGGGCTTGTTTCACTAGGCAGTTTCAGGAATATAAATCAGGCTGAGTCTGCTACTTTATTTGCTTTGGTAGTTTACAGAGCCAAGTGAATTAGTTACTATTTACCTTTTGTCAGGAAAGAAGACACTTAATTTGACTCTCTTGATAGAGGAGGATTCCTGCCAACAGATTAAGCTACCCTTTGGAGGAACTAGAGGCCTAATTCTAGGGAGTTTTCTCTATGTACAGTGCTCTTTTTAGTATATACTCTGTATCCATGACTTTGCCTGACCTCCTTCACTCTTCTACATATTCCCACATGCTGAGCCCTTCACTCCCTCCCTGCCCCGACCCAATCTGTACTTTGCAGAAGCTTCAGCTGAGTCGGAGGACGAGATGATCCATCCCGAGGGAGTGTCTTCCCTGCTGCCTCCTGACTTTCAGAGCAGCCTGGAGAGACCAGAGCTGGAGCTCAGCAGACATTCACCCAGTATGTATCTCCCTCCCCACTGCACTGTTTTGTCAATCTTCCGTAGTTGGTGGGGGGAGGTAGTTACACCTCCTTTCATGCTAAGCCTCCATTCAGGTCCCAGGGCAATTCTGTGACTGTTATTTGACACCTGTTTTTCATGGAAATTATGTCCTTTTTGAAGTTTGCTTTCACCTCTATGTTGTGTTAACCTCTCAGAGTATTTCATAAGGCAGTATGATTTTTCTTCTCATTTGTATATCTCTTTAACCTCCTCTACTTCTAAATTTAGCAACAGTCACAACTCTTTTTCATCTCTTCACTGGTTTTATATATTGTGTGTTACACATCCAGTCATCTCTCCTCCATGGGCATCTGCTGCAGTTTATTGGTTCATTCAGCAAGTTTATACTGAGTGCCTATTGTATGCCAGGTTTGTGCTGAGCACTAGGAGTATATTAGAGAAGAAGACAAGTCTGCCATAATGAAACATACAGTCTAGTGTTTGACGGATATTAAATAAATTATTATGTAATTACCTAGAGTTACGCCATGTATTATAAGAGGCAGTGCAGAATATTATATGAACATATCATAAGGAGCTCATACCTAGTGTCGGGAATTGGGTCAAGCAAGATTAATTTTTTTACGTTATAAAAAATATTAAGCATCCACTGTTACACAGTATCTCAAGCGCAAATACCTGTAAGTGCAGTCTTTGTGTTCTTAGACAGGAACTACCTAAGACAGTATACCTCTAGAACATGCATATAAAACATGTGGATAGTAGGTAGATAAAGTAAACCAATATGTAAATTAATAAGTATTTTGAGGGAGTTCCCATCGTGGCTCAGTGGTTAACGAATCCGACTAGTAACCATGAGGTTGCAGGTTCCATCCCTGGCCTTGCTCAGTGGGTTAAGGATTTGGTGTTGCTGTGAACTGTGGTGTAGGTTGCAGACGCGGCTCGAATCTGGCGTTATTGTGGCTGTGGTGTAGGCCGGCAGCTACAGCTCTGATTCGACCCCTAGCCTGGGAACTTCCCTATGCTGTGGGTGCAACCCTTAAAAAAAAAAAAAAAAAATTTGAGTGGTTATTAATGTTAGTGTTCATGGGAAAGATTATCACTCCATATTTAATACTTTTAGAATGTGTGGAAATTGCTGGCTCTTCTGGTTAACATAGAACTCCCTCCTGAAAATAGATTTTTAGGGTATATTTAATGATGGGAGAGAAATAAGTTCTTTTATTTTTATTTTTTATTTATTTATTTTTTTTTTTGTCTTTTTGCTCTTTCTTGGGCCGCTCCCGCGGCATATCGAGGTTCCCAGGCTGGGGTCGAATCGGAGCTATAGCCACTGGCCTACGCCAGAGCCACAGCAACGCGGGATCCGAGCCGCGTCTGCAACTTACACCACAGCTCACGGCAACGCCGGATCGTCAACCCACTGAGCAAGGGCAGGGACCAAACCTGCAACCTCATGGTTCCTAGTCGGATTCGTTAACCACTGTGCCACGACGGGAACTCCATAAGTTCTTTTAGAGACCTCGTTTTCTTTCCAGATATGAAAATAGCAGACCATCAGTTGATCCGTTTTGTTCTTGGCACTCTTTTTTTTTGCATGATTGTAAAGCCAGGAGGAAGAGGGAAACTTTTATAAACTAGTTGTCAGTGTTTCTTCGCAAATAAAAAAAAGCCCCCCAAAATATATTGAATTCCTGCTAGGAATATACGTATCTTCATGCTAGAGTATATGGGGAGTCAGCACACTGTAAAACCTATTGGGGGAGACAGTTGCAATAAAATAAATAATAGGAGATGATATATTTTAAGTTGCACACAAGAAGTAGAGACACATGTACCATCGGGATTCAAAAGACTAAAATTTCTAGGAAGTTCCCTTGTGGTGCAGCAGGTTAAGGATCCAGCATTGCCACAGCTGTGGTGTGGGTTCAATCCCTAGCCTGGGAATTTCCACATGCCCAGGTGGAGCAAAAAAAAAACCAAAAAACCCTGAAAGTTCTCTGACGACCAGAGGGAGCCCCTTGAAGGAGGTATAGATTTTGAGCTGAGCCTTAGAAATAGGGAGGATTTGGAGTTCCCTTTGTGGCTCAGTGGTTAACGAATCTGTCTAGGAACCATGAGGTTGTAGGTTTGATCCCTGGCCTCTCTCAGTGGGTTAAGGATCCCGTGTTGCCGTGAGCTGTGGTGTATGTAGGTCGCAGACGCGGCTCGGATCCCACGTTGCTGTGGCTCTGGTGTAGGCCGGTAGCTGCAGCTCCGATTAGACCCCTTGCCTGGGAAACACTATACGCTGTGGGAAGCAGCCTTAGAAAAGGCAAAAAGACAAAAAAAAAAAAGAAAAGAAATAGGATTTGAATTGGCACAGAGAAGAAAGGGTAATAGCATAGAGATGGGAATGAATAGGATGCTTAATTTAATTTTTTTTAATTCTATTTTTTATTATTATTTTTTTGTCTTTTTGCCATTTCTTAGGCCTTACCCGCGGCATATAGAGGTTGCCAGGCTAGGGGTTGAATCAGAGCTGTTAGCCGCTGGCCTACGCCACAGCCACAGCAACTCAGGATCCGAGCCGGATCTGCAACCTACGCCAAAGCTCATGGCAACATCAGATCCTTAACCCACTGAGCAAGGTCAGGGATCGAACCCACAACCTCATGGTTCCTAGTCTTATTTGTTAACCACTGTGCCATGACGGGAACACCTCTCCAGGATGCTTAATTTTAATGGCAATGGTTGGGGGGGGTGGTCCCATTGTGGCTCAGCAGGTTACAAACCTGACTAGTATCTATGAGGATGCAGGTTAGATCCCTGGCCTTGCTCACTGGGCTAAGAATCTGGCTTTGCAGTGGCTATGGGTAGGCTGGCAGCTGCAACTCCATTTGGGTCCTTAGCCTGGGAACCTCCATATGCCACCAGTTCTACCCTAAAAAGCAAAAAAAAAGGAGGGGGGGATTTTAAAAAAATAAAGGTAATGGGGGAACCATCGAATATTCTTGACAGGAATATGATTTGATAAGGAACTCTCTTGAAAAAGAGAGAACCTGTCTCTGTTCTAAATGTAATTTGAAATGAAAATGAGGAATGGATCCTGAAATAGAAGGTTTTTCAAAAGCAGAGATTTAGAGTGAAGGTGGCTGGTCTCATCAATGCTTTGTGTCATCAGCAGGATTTTGTCTACTGGCTGTAATTGATGGTGGGGGTGGGGAAAAATAGGTGAAAGAAAAAGGTGAAAAAGAAATAAATGAATATAGTAAGTTGTAGAGTACAACTAACAATCATTGTGTCCTCTTCAACATACTCTATCCATTAATTTTCCTACCTTTAATCTTGGCTACAGTATGAATTTCATTACAGATATGGCACACAATTTGTCCAGGGTCCTAAATGGAGTTCTAGCATGCTCGGTTGAATTGGTAGTAATGCCTGGAGTTTACCCAGAAATTAGATTTTTTCCAGTTGTACAATGTCAGTCTGCCATGGGCCAGTAAATCATTAGAATTCCAACTTATTTGTTAGCTTTGGATCTTTGAGGTTCCTTGTTTAGTAAGATTTTGATTAAAATAAGATTTCTAGTAACATTTTGATAATCAGTAGTGACACTTGAGGACTCTTTCTTTTAAAAAAAAAAAAAAAAAAAAATACGGATTCCAGAGTTCCTGTCATGGTGCAGGGGAAACGAATCTGACTAGGAACCATGAAGTTTCGAGTTCAGTCCCTGGCCTCGCTCAGTGGGTTAAGGATCCGGCGTTGCGTGAGCTGTGGTGTGGGTTGAAGACACAGCTCATCCCGCGTTGCTGTGGCTGTGGTGTAGGCCAATTAGACCCTTAGCCTGGGAACTTCATGTGCTAAGGGTGCAGCCCTAAAAAGCAAATATAATAAAATAGAATAAATAAAAATATGGGTTCCCGGGCCCTGTCCTAAGATCTTTTTTTTTTTTTTTTGTCTTTTTAGGGCCGCACACGCGGCATATGGAGGTTCCCAGGCTAGGGGTCAAATCAGAGCTGTAGCTGATGGCCTATGCCACAGCCACAGCAACACAGGATTTGAACTGAGTCTGCAACTCACACTGCTGCTCACGGCAATGCTGGATCCTTAACCTCCTGAGCAAGGCCAGGGATCAAACCTGTGTCCTCATGGATGCTAGTCAGATTCCTTTCCACTGAGCCACGACGGGACTCCCTGGCGCTCCTTGACTTCTTATCTCTCCACCACTTTCTTCAGATTTTTCTAAGGTATTAGGAGTCAGTATTCACCCTCTGTAGTTAGAAGTTGCCTGGATTCCCTTTTAGATCATGATGGGTGTACAGAGATCCTCATTCAGTCAATTTTTCCAAAAAAAGCCCACCCTAGGAAAATAGGAAAAAATACGAAAACATTAAAAAGTGGATATTCAAAATACAGATTAATAACAATTTGGCTCCAGGGGATCCTAGCCAGCCTTTGGCTTACAAGAGCATGTAGCCCTCATTCCTGTTTCTTGTGTTAAATTTGGATGCTGAGATTCTAAAGAAATGCTAGATAAGTTACTTAAAAGGTTAACATGAGTCAGATTTAGGTTTGGCATCACCCTGACTTGCTTTTTAACTCTTGAAATGCATTGATTAACCTGTTACCAGTATTTCCACCCATTGCTAAAGGTGCTTAGTCTCTGCACATATTAATATCTGGCTGAGGACACTCACGTGGCCATGGGCACATAACAGAAAATGGCAGCTTTCCCAGAACCTTGTGTGCATCACATCAGCCTCTTTCAAGGAGCTAGAAAAAATTCTCCAACTCTTACTTACATTTTGTATTGCTTTCTAGGTTCTTGTTTCATGTTTCTACAGAGAATCTCTTCTTGTTTCACATTTCTACGGAGACTCTCTTCTGTAGGTTTTCCCTCTGAAGCATAGGATTTTTTTTGGGGGGGGGTCTTTTTAAGGCTGCACCTGTGGCATAAGGGAGTTCCCAGGCTAGGGATTGAATCAGAGCTTCAGCTGTTAGCCTACACCACAGCCACAGCAACGTGGAATCCGAGCTTCATTTGCAATCTACACCACACCTCATGGCAGTGCCGGATCCTTAACCCACTGAGCAAGGCCTGGGATCGAGCCTGAATCCTCACAGATACTCGTTGGGTTCATTACCGCTGAGCCATGATGGGAGCTCCCCGGAGTATAGGGTTTTATTTTATTTTTATTTTATTTTTTTTGTCTTTTTGCCATTTCTTGGGCCGCTCCCACGGCATATGGAGGTTCCCAGGCTAGGGGTCTAATCGGAGCTGTAGCTGCCAGCCTACGCCAGAGCCACAGCAACGCTGGATCCGAGCCGCATCTGCGACCTACACTACAGCTCACGGCAACGCCGGATCGTTAACCCACTGAGCAAGGGCAGGGATCGAACCCACAACCTCATGGTTCCTAGTCGGATTCGTTAACCACTGCGCCACGACGGGAACTCCCAGGTTTTATATTTTAAAAAATGTTTAGGAGTTCCTGTTTTAGCTCAGCGGGTTAAGAACCCAAGTAGTATCCATGAGGATGAAGATTTGATTCCTGGCCTTGCTCAGTGGGTTAAAGATCTGGCATTGCCACATTTGTGGCATAGGTCAAAGACAGGGCTTGGATCTGGCGTTGCTATGGCTGTGATGTAGGCTGGCAGCTGCAGCTCCAATTGAACCCCTAGCCTGGGAACTTCCATATGCCACAAGTAGGGCCCTAAAAAAGGAAAAAAAATTAATGAAATAATGAAAATGTTTATTTTCTGGAGTTCCCACTGTGGCACAACAGGATCAGTGGCATCTCTGCAGCTCCAGGACTCAGGTTTGATCTCCAGCCCGGTACAGTGGGTTAAAGGAGCCAGCATTGCCACGTGCGGTATAGGTCCCAAGTGTGGCTTGGAGCTGATCCCTGACTTAGGAATTTTATATGCCATGAGGTGGCCAAAAAAGAGAAAATATGTGTTTATTATCTATTATAAGAAGTAATATGTATTCATTAGAAAATTTTTGGAAAAACTAGAAAAAACAGGTTTTTTAAGTCATCAAAAGTCCCACAAACTAAAATAACACAATTTATATTTTGGTGTATAATTTTTTTTCTTTTTTGGCCTCCCAAAAGTTGCAACCTAAGACATAGCTGTGGCAACACTGGATTCTTTTTTTTTTTTTTTTTTTTTTAATAATTTTTTTATTTTCCCACTGTACAGCAAGGGGGTCAGGTTATCCTTACAGATATACATTACAATTACATTTTTTCCCCCACCCTTTGTTCTGTTGCAACATGAGTATCTAGACAAAGTTCTCAATGCTATTCAGCAGGATCTCCTTGTAAATCTATTCTAAGTTGTGTCTGATAAGCCCAAGCTCCCGATCCCTCCCACTCCCTCCCCCTCCCATCAGGCAGCCACAAGTCTTTTCTCCAAGTCCATGATTTTCTTTTCTGAGGAGATGTTCATTTGTGCTGGATATTAGATTCCAGTTATAAGTGATATCATATGGTATTTGTCTTTGTCTTTCTGGCTCATTTCACTCAGTATGAGATTCTCTAGTTCCATCCATGTTGCTGCAAATGGCGTTATGTCATTCTTTTTTATGGCTGAGTAGTATTCCATTGTGTATATATACCACATCTTCCGAATCCAATCATCTGTCAATGGACATTTGGGTTGTTTCCATGTCCTGGCTATTGTGAGTAGTGCTGCAGTGACCTTGCGGGTGCACATGTCTCTCTTAAGTAGAGTTTTGTCCGGATAGATGCAACACTGGATTCTTAACCCACTGTGCAGGGCTGGGGATTGAACCTGCTTCCCAGTGTTCCCAAGATGCCACCAATCCTGGATCTTGTTGCACCACAGTGGGAACTCTGGCATATAATTTTCTAGTTTTTTCTTTGTCTATATGTAAGTTTAAGATATCTGTAATATTCAAATCTTTACCTTCTCTCTCCAATCTGGTTAACGTCCCCCTTTTTTTTCCTTTTAATTCTTGAGCATCTGGGTAGTGACTTTTTTTTTGTGTTCTTAGGGCCGCATCTGTGTCATATGGAGGTTCCCAGGCTAGGGGTCAAATTGGAGCTATAGCTGCCAGCCACAGCAACATGGGATCTGAGCCACATGTGTGACCTACACCACAGCTTATGGCAACGCCGGATCCTTAACCCACTGAGCGGATCCGTAACCCACTGAGTAAGGCCAGGGATCGAACCTGAGTCCTCATGTATACTAGTCGGGTTCATTAACTGCTGAGCCACGATGGGAACTCTGACATTTATTTATTTTTTTTGCCTTTTTGCCATTTCTTGGGCCGCTCCCTTGGCACATGGAGGTTCCCAGGCTAGAGGTCCAATCGGAGCTGCAGCTGCCAGCCTACACCAGAGCCACAGCAACACGGGATCCGAGCCGAGTCTGCAACCTACACCACAGCTCACGGCAACGCCAGATCATTAACCCACTGAGCAAGGGCAGGGATCAAACCCGCAACCTCATGGTTCCTAGTCGGATTCATTAACCACTGTGCCACGACGGGAACTCCCCGGAACTCTGACTTTTAAAAAGACGTTATTTTATCAGAGCAGTTTTAGGTTTGCAGCAAAATTGAAAGGTACAGAGATAACCTCATATGCCCTCTGCCCATACATAAGCATAGTCTCTCTTATTAACATCTCCCACCTGAGTAGTACATTTCTTTGAAAAGGTAAACCCACATTGACTCATCATAATCACCTGAAGTCCATAGATGACCTTAGGGTTCACTCCTGATGTTGTACATTCTGCAGGTTTGGACAAACATGTAATGACATATATCCATCATTGGAGTATCATACCAGGGTATATTCACTGCTCCAAAATGCCTTGTGCTCTCCTTTACTACAGTAAATCAGCTTCTTTCCCTTATACATGCAAAGGAGCTTTGCCTAAAATTCATGGAAAATGGTTTTTTGTTTTTTTGGTTTTACTCATCTTGTAATTTAATCTACTCCAGTTTTTTGGGGGTTTTTTTGGTTTTTTTTTTTTTTTTTTTTTTGCCTTTTCTAGGGCTGCACCCCCAGCATATAGGCTAGGGGTCTAATCGGAGCTGCAGCTGCCAGCCTTCGCCAGAGCCACAGCAGCGCGGGATCCGAGCCGCGTCTGCAACCTACACCACAGCTCACGGCAACGCCGGATCATTAACCCACTGAGCAAGGGCAGGGACCGAACCTGAAACCTCGTGGTTCCTAGTCCGATTCATTAACCACTGCGCCACGATGGGAACTCCCCTTACTCCATGTTTAAATTATTAAATTAGAAATTCCCGTCGTGGCGTAGTGGTTAATGAATCCGACTAGGAACCATGAGGTTGTGGGTTTGATCCCTGCCCTCACTCAGTGGGTTAAGGATCAGGCATTGCCGTGAACTGTGGTGTAGGTTCACAGACTCGGCTCGGATTCCGAGTTGCTGTGGTTGTGGTGTAGGCCAGCGGCTACAGCTCCGATTTGACCCCTAGCCTGGGAACCTTCATATGCCGTGGGAGCAGCCCAAGAAATGGCAAAAAGAAAAAAAAAAAAAAAAAAGTTAGTCTTCTACTTCATTTTGTATGTTTCTACTTTTAATTGCAGAAGCAAAAACCAGTTCATTGTAGATTGCTGAAATACAGAAATAAGAGAAAAGAACTTGGGTTAGAGCTCAAACCATCTGCTTATTTGCCCTAGTTTAAATACTATTAGTGTAGAACAGGTTTTAATGGATCATTTAAACCTTTTGTATGATATTGTATGTATCTGGAATATAATTGTCTAAACTGGTTTTCATCAATATTTGCATTGCTACTTGATAGTATTTTAATAGGAAAGTTAGAAATCTTCCAGTCCATCTCTTCCTTTTTTCTCATTGAAGACATTAAGATCCAAAGTATTTAAGTGACTTACCCAAATTTAGCTTCCTTAGTGGAATGGAAGTGAAAGATTTTTTCCAGTCTTACATGAGGTTATTACTTAGGATGATCTAGATTGGTGGTTTGCAAGCTTGCTTTTTTTTTTTTTTTTTTGTCTTTTTGTCTTTTTGCCTTTTCTAGGGCCGCTCCCGGGGCATACGGAGGTTCCCAGGCTAGGGGTCTAATTGGAGCTGTAGCCACCGGCCTATGCCAGAGCCACAGCAACACAGGATCCGAGCCGCGTCTGCAACCTTCACCACAGCTCACGGCAACACCTGGTCCTCAACCCACTGAGCAAGGCCAGGGTTCGAACCTGCATCCTCATGGTTCCTAGTCGGATTCGTTAACCACTGTGCCACAACGGGAACTCCAAGCTTTCTTTTAACAGTAGAACTTATTTTCCATAAAAAAAAAAAAAAAACCTAAAAAGCGAAAAAAACAAAAAAATTAAAAAATTAAAAAAAACAAACAAACAAAGCAATCTGTGGCGCAGCGGAAAATGAATCTGACTAGTAACCATGAGGTTTCGGGTTCAATCCCTGGCCTCACTCAGTGGGTTAAGGATCCAGTGTTCCCATAGCTGTGGTGTAGGTTGCAGACATGGCTCGGATCCTATGTTGCTGTGGCTGTGGTGTAGGCCAGCAGCTACAGCTCCGATTCGATCCCTACTTGGGAACCTCCATATGCTGAGGGTGCGGCCCTAGAAGGCAAAAAACAAACAAAAACAGGACATTGAACACTGTCTTGAGCTGTGATTCAGTGACAAAACACCTGACAGAAAATGCTAGACAATTTAAAGGCCCAAGTAGTTATTTTACATTTATTTGAGTTATTTATAATGTGAATTGGCTTTGAGGTATTAAAAATGTTCCAGGAGTTCCCATTGTGGCTCAGCGGAAACGAATCTGACTAGCATCCATGGGAACACAGTTTCAGTCCCTGGCCTCACTCAGTGGGTTAAGGATCTGGCATTGTGGTGAGTCATGGTGTAGGTTGCAGACACACTTTGGATCTGATATTGCTGTGGCTGTGGTTTAGGCCAGCAGCTACACCTCCAGTTTGACCCCTAATCTGGGAACCTGCATATGCTTCGGGTATGGCCCTAAAAAGACAAAAAAAAAAAAAGTTCAAGAGGTGCCCAGCAGGAATTATCAACATGACCCTGACCCTTGTCTTACAGTCTTTTCTTCCATATAGAAGTCAAAGAAATTAATACAGATATGTATTGACCAGGACCAGCTTATGTGATGATAACCGATTGAATTTTGGTAAGCAGTCTTGCATGATGTTCACGTTATGAGTCTGACTTGGTTTTTTTTCACTTGATAGGAAAAAGTTCCTCTATTTCTGAAGAGAAAGGTGAATCTGATGATGAGAAACCAAGGAAAGGAGAAAGACGATCACCTAGAGTTAGACAGGTAACTCAATTACTTATAAATATGCCCTTTACCTATTTGAGTAATGCTTTGGATAGCTCCTCCTTCTCTTTTTCCTCAAACCATTTCAGAGTTTGTGTGTCGGGAATTCTGTACAGTCATCTTTCTCCTCTTTGTCATTTTTCTCATGGTTTATTTTTTTTATTTTTATTTTTTGGTGCTCCCTTGACATGTGGAAGTTCCTGAGCCAGGGATCAAACCCTCACCACAGCAATGACCTGAGCCACAGCAGTGATAGTGCCGCTTCCTTAACCTGTTGAACCATCATGGAACTCCATTTTTCAAATTTTTTGTTTTATAATTTATATCTGCTCTGACCTTCAGATTTCTAAATGAATATATTAAAAACACTTAACTGTGAAAGTTAATAGGCTGATCTTTATTCTAACGCAGCACATTATTAGAAACAATTATTCAGTTAAAACCTTAAAGTTATATGGTATGAGGTTAAGTGAATAGCATAGAGTTTTTTGGTTTTTTTTTTTTTTTGTCTTTTTGCCATTTCTTGGGCTGTTCCCGCAGCATATGGAGGTTCCCAGGCTAGGGGTCGAATCGGAGCTGTAGCCGCTGGCCTACGCCAGAGCCACAGCAACTCGGGATCCGAGCTGAGTCTGCACCACAGCTCACGGCAATGCTGGATCCTTAACCCACTGAGCAAGGCCAGGGATTGAACCTGCAACCTCATGGTTCCTGGTTGGATTCGTTAACCACTGAGCCACGACGGGAACTCCAACAGCAGAGTTTTTAATGTAGTATAATTACAGCTGTGGAAAAGAAACAGTGGGAGGGAGTTCCCATTGTGGCTCAGCAGAAATGAATCTGACTGGCATACATGAGGGCACAGATTCGATTCCTGGCTTTGTTCAGTGGTTAAGGATCTGGCGTTGTGGTGAGCTGTGGTGTAGGCTGCAGATGCTGCTTGGATCTTGCATTGCTGTGGCTGTGACATAGGCCGGCAGCTATAGCTCCCATTGGACTCCTAGCCTGGGAAACTCCATATGCCATAGGTGCGGCCCTAAAAAGATAAAAAAAAACAATGGGAGGAGTTCCCTGGTGGCTCAGTAGGTCAAGGACCAGATGTTGTCACTGTTGTGACACCGATTCAGTCTCTGGCCCCAAAACTTCTGCATGCTGTGGGCACGGCCAAAAAAAGAAAAGAAAGAAACAATGGGAAAAATGTAATATACCAAAAATGATAAAAATAACTACATTTAGTGCACATACACACATTTTATAGATATTCCATTTATATTTATTTTCAAAGCTTGAAGCTAACAAACGAACTACTAGTTTTCTTTTGGTCACTCTCTTGAATCCTGTAAGAGCCTGTATTAGTCATGCATCATGTCTTCTGTAGCATTTGTTTTCTGTGTTGCTGAAAGCATTTACCCTTCCTGTATGTGTCTTATGAGATACTTTTTCTCCTCTGTTGATGGTGAGCAAATATACTTGGAGCCATTGAATATCTTTTCTTTCAGGCAAGAGCAGCTAAACTCTCTGAGTGCAACCAGGCTGCTGAGGAAGAAGAGGATCAAGAAACACCTTCCAGAAGTCTGAGGGTCAGAGCAGATCGAAATTTGAAAACAGAGGAAGAAGAAGAGGAAGAAGAGGAGGAAGAGGAGGAGGAAGAGGAGGAAGATGATGATGAAGGACAAAAATCAAGGGATGCACCAGTCCTGAAACAGTTTAAGGAAGAAGAGGGGGAAGAGATACCCAGAGTAAAAGCAGTGAATGTGATAGATGAGAGACCCCCTACTATAAGATCTCAGGAGCAGGAGGGTTTAGAGAGAGGAGGGAGAGTTACAAGGTCCCAGGAAGAGGCTAGAAGAAGTCACCTGGCCAGACATCAGCAGGAGAAAGACACAAAAACAGTTTCTCCTCTTGAGGATGAAGAAAGAGAAATAAAACCTTCAAAAGGCTTGGAGGAAAAATCAAAGTCCCCATCCCCTCCTCGACTGACTGAAGATCTGGGGAAGGCCCCTGTTGTGCTGCAGCCAGAACAGACTGTCAGTGAGGAGGAGACTCCCCCACCTTTACTTACCAAGGAAGCATCTTCCCCACCACCTAATACACAACTCCAGAGTGAAGAAGAAATAGAACCCATGGAAGGCCCAGCCCCTCCTGTACTCATTCAGTTATCTCCTCCTAATACAGATGCTGAGGCCAAGGAGCTCTTACTATCTCAGCATACAGTGCAGTTGGTGGGAGGCCTGTCTCCTTTGTCAAGTCCTGCAGACACCAAAGCAGAATCTCCAGTCGAGAAAGTGCCAGAGGAGAATGTTCTGCCTCTAACTCAAAAAAGCACAGTAGCCGAATCCTCAACTCAGAAGAGTCTTGAAGCTGAGTCAGAGAAATGTGCTCAGCCACTTCCTCTAAAAATTGAGGAGTTAGCACTGGCCAAAGGGATCACTGAGGAATCTTTGGAACAGAAGGAAGGCAGAAGGGCTTCTCATTCCCTTCTTCTAAGCCACAGATTGAAACGCTCGGCTGACTCATCCTCTAGCCGGTCCTCCTCATCTTCATCCTCCAGTTCTAGATCAAGATCACGCTCTCCTGACAGCTCAGGCTCTCAGTCTCACTCACCTGCAAGATCCAAGCAGAGAGATGTATCTCGGGCACATACTCATGCCAATCCTCGTGGTAGATCCAAGACAGGCTCCAGATCAACCTCAGAGTCCAGGTCACGTTCCTGTTCTCGTTCACGTTCAGCATCAAGCAACAGCAGAAAAGTAAGTATGGGATAATCCTGGGTGCATTGATGTTCTGGTCTGTACTCCAGTGTTTTTTTAACCCCTGGAGAACCTATCATTTCCAGCAGGAATAGGAAAAGCATCATTTAGTCCCCCTTTCAGTGATTACTTTCCTCACTCTCACTTTTTTTTTTTTTTTTTTTTTTGGTCTTTTTGGGGCACATGAAGTTCCCCGGCTAGGAGTCAAATCAGAGCTGCAGCTGCCAGCCTACACCTCAGCCACAGCAACACTGGATCCATGCTGCATGTGCAGCCTCCGCCACAGCTTGTGGCAACATCGGATCCTTAACCCACAGAGCGAGGCTAGGGATTGAACATACATCCTCAAGGATACTAATCAGGTTCTTAATCTGCTGAGCCACAGTGGGAACTCCTTTCACTTTAGAGTCTCATTTTCAATTCATTGATCTCTAAGGGTTCTTTTTCAACTTGAGTCCCTTTGATTGCTAAGAAAGTTGAATCCATTTACCCATTTGCTCCAACAGACTATAAGCTCCATGGGGTTATGGACATGCCTTTTTTCATGTGTTTCCCAGTACCCAGCACCTTGTTGGGACTTAGTAAAGTATTTATTGAATAGTCATTGGATAATCTAGTCAGGGAGATCACTAAATCAAACAGGAATAAACCTAGAGTTAAAAATCCAAAGTATTAAAGTATTAAGTTGGAAAACTCAGCAATCTACTGAATATATACAGTATCAAATAATTTGCCTAATTGTTTCATTTCTTTAGTCTCTGAGCCCTGGAGTCTCCAGGGACAGCAGCACCAGCTACACTGAAACCAAAGATCCCTCTTCTGGTCAGGAGGTTGCAACTCCACCAGTGCCACAACTGCAGGTCCTTGAGCCAAAGGAGAGGACTTCCACCTCATCCTCTATCCGAGTGAGGCGTATGAGCCAACCTGAGCCAACTGGAAAGCACGTGACCCAGAGGTTACAGCCTGAGCGGGTAGGATATTATGCCCCCTTCCTAGAGGGAGATGGAGGGATAGTCATGGTTTTCTCTTTTGTCTTAGCTTTAAAACTGAATGCGCAGCCTGGATAAGGCCTGATAGGAAGGTAGAAAGTTGGGGATACCTGTTAGATTCTACTTTGATTTCCAAATCCCTGGCTGATGAAAGTTTTCCAGGAGGCTGAGCAGCAGGGTTCTCACCTTTTGGGCTCTCAGACTTCTTCCTAAGAACATCTCCTTTTTTCTGCCCGAAAGAAAAAACCTTTTCTCATTTCTCTCGAAGTCTCCTAATAAAATGATTACTGAGGAGTTCCCACTGTGGGGCAGTGGGTTATGATCCAGCGTTGCTGCAGCTGTGGCATAGGTCGCAGCTGTGGCTCAGATTTGATCCCTGGCCCCAGGAACTTCTATATACAATAGGTGCAGCTGAAAAAGAAAAAAAAGGAAAAGATTTCTGGCATAGAAATTCCTTAAGCAATATTCCATTTTACTTTTTTTGTGTGTGCCCGCACCTGCAGCATGTGGAAGTTCCTGGGCCAGGGATTGAATCCAAGCCGCAACTGTGGCAGCGCTGAGTCCTTTAACCCACTGTGCTAGGCCAGGGACTGAACTCACTCTGCAATAGCCTGAGCTGCTGCAGTTAGGTTGTTAACCCACTGTGCCACAGTAGGAACTCCTCCATTCCACCTTTTTTATTTTATTTTATTTTTTGGTCTTTTTAGGGCCACACCTGCGGCATATGGAGCTTCTGAGGCTAGGAGTCAAATTGGAGCTGTAGCCTCTGGCCTATGCCACAGCAATGCCAGATCCAAGCTGCATCTGTGACCTACACCACAGCTCACAGTGACACAGATCCTTAACGCACTGAGCGAGGCCAGGGATCAAACCTACCTCCTCATGGATACTAGTCAGATTGGTTTCCACTGAGCCACAACGGGAACTCTAAAAACTTTATTATTATTATCATTATTTTGCTTTTTAGGGCCGCATGTGCAGCATATGAAAGTTCCCAGGTTAGGGTCAGTCGGAGCTGCATCTGCTGGCCTACGCCACAGCAAAGCGAGATCCTCAACCCACTGAGCAAGGCCAGGAATCTGACCCGCATCCTCATGGATACCAAGTCAGGTTCGTTACCACTGAGCTGCAGTGGGAACTCCCCATTCCACTTTTTAAAATGAAATAATGAAGATATACAGGGCTATGTGTGGAGCTGGTACTGTATACGCCATGCTCTGCTTTATACCAGCTCCACATTAAAGAAAAGGAACCAGGCAGATTTAAGTATGTTGCTATGTTTGTTTTGCTTGTTTGTCCTAGCAGGGGAGCCCAAAGAAGTGCGAAGCTGAAGAGGCAGAGCCACCAGCTGCCATGCAGCCCCAAACCTCAGAGACTCAGACCTCTCACCTACCAGAATCTGAAAGGATTCATCTCACTGTGTAAGTGATAACTCTCAACTGGGGTATAACACTGCTAGTTTGTGGGATAGTTCTTTGATCCCTAGGGTTCTTTGGCTGAGTCCTAGTTTCTTCTTAAAACATGAAGGCAGAGCTTTATTTGGACTAATGCTAGACTTCAGTTACTGTGTTGAAAACTGCCACCAGAACCCTTAAGGTAGTCTGAAAAGTGGTAGTGAGAGCATAAGGAAAGCCATTATCTGGGATCATTTAACCAAAATAGTTCCTTTAAGGAGGAGGCAGCAGAGGCTTCTGTTTGTAAATTCCAAGACAGTATAAGGGAAATGACTAAGGCATTTTAACTCAGTCTTAATACTCTCAAATCAAATTAAATTTGTAGTTGTGCAGGTATGTTCTTCATTATTCTGAGCTAGGTATTGCAGATTAAACTATTGAACCAAAATACTTAGCTTCAAAGTCTCATAGCAAATGAAAAAGAAAAGCATTGTGGAAATAAGATTCTTAGCTTTTAGACATCAGGGATCCTGTACTGCTTTGGTGACTGTCCTGTGTGGACAGTTGGCCTTTGTTCCATGATTGTTTTAATGACATTTTAACACTAATACTACCAATATGATTTTTCACTAGTCTAATAATTTTCATTCTTCTTAGCGCTTCAGACTGTCTTTTGCCTTTGATTTTGGAGGGTGGTGGTCAGTGACATGATTTATTATTTCATTTTCTTAAGATTGTAGTAATAGTTTTGTACTCATTATGTAGCTTTAGCCTTGGGATATATTGCTACTGTCTATTCTAATATTTTTGACTCTGCTGCCATCTTGTGGCCATTACATTTTTAGTTTGAAAGCTAAAAGTTCACTCTGCTGCCTTTGAAAAAAGTTTTTGTTTTTCCCTTTTGGGATGATGGCTGCATTATCCTTTGGAAAAGGGTTTTTCTTCTAGGACCTTAAAGTGAAAATCCAGCGGATTCTGGAAGGTGTTCACGATTCCCCAGCTACACCATCGATGAGGAAATGGGGTGACACCTTCCCTTTCCTGAGCATCAATCAGAGATCATACCTGCCCTTTCCTTTCCCATCCTGTAGGAGTAACTATGTCTTTTCTGTAATATCAGTTTCAAAGTAGGCATTGACAGCCTGCTACTAATTCGGCCCAAGGAACTGCCTCCTGTACACCTTAAGAAGCAAGTAATTTTCTGAAAAGCTCCTTGATTGCCCTAAAATTCTGTGGGTTTCTGAGATCCTGGCAACAGAGCAGCAGGATCTGTTTATGCTGTTTTGAAGCACCTCTATTTTTGGATTTTTGCATGCAAGTCCAGGGCAAATGAACCTTGGAGTCATATACAGAGTTTTTCTCCTTAAGTAAAGATGGCTTTGATCTTCATTTTATGACTGAGGTCATCTAGTCACATTGATTCTAGCAAAGTGATAGCAAATGGCACCTTGAGTAAATAATGAGATTGTCCATTGTTGCCTAGGCAAGCTCCCTTGGGGCAGCCTATAGATTAGAAATGCAGTCTGAGCTCAGGAGTAGTTCACACACATCCCTTTTACCTGCTTTCCTTCTGCCTGCCTTCCAGATGGTCGATTCAGCGGGCCTAACACAATGACATGCCCAAAGGCCTAAACCCGTAGGCTCTTCTGGCATTGGATTTGGTAAATGAATCTTTGAGAAGTTTGCCTACATTTCTGGAGGCCCTACTAAATTGATTCACGACATTCCTCCTGGCCTTTCACTCCCCTGGAGTGCTAGTGGTCAGCCTGGTGACCTCTGGACCCCTGGCCAGTCTTAAAAGTGGGATCAACAATGAGTACTAAATGGAAAAGACCATTTGTGGCTTAACCTTGGTTTTTCTTTCTGTCTCAACAAGAACTCACATGACTTTTGAACAACAGCTAAGGTCTGTTGGTTCAGTAAAGTGTTAAAAAAAAATTAGACTTTACTTCAAGGACCTCTCACCACTTGGAAGAGATTGCCTTTTTTTTTTTTTTTTTTTTTTTTTTTTTTTTTGCTGTGCTTGGTTAAATCCATTCTGATTCTGATTGTGCCCTGAGGAATTCTAAATTTATGAGGTAAGGTCTCTTTTTCATTTCTTGGGGCAGGAATTTGTGAATTGTCAGTCCTATTTCATTTGAGCTCTGTTCCATAATCCAATCCTCTGCCTGCTATAGATACAACAAAAATTTCCTCATATAGCAGAAAATAGTGGCATTCTCTTTTTAAATTAAAAAAATAGGGGGGAAAAAGGGAAAGAAAGAGCATAGTATGGGCAACTACATCATCCAACAGTAAATTTGAACCCCAGTTTTTCTAAATACAACCTTGTGTACACAAACCTTGCTGGCATTAACAGCATTGGGCTCTTGGCACTATGCTTATTTGTCCATTTGACTGAGTAGGAGGAAGGACATGGTCCTTTAGGCCAGTATGACAGTGTAATTGATACTCCCCACGGGACCTACAATGCCAGTATGTCAAGTGATGGTAATTTTTTAGAAGTACAATTTGTTGTTATCACCAAGAGTTTGCTTATTGAGGAGTTGGTATCTAAGGACATACCCTCTAAAACCATACTGTCCTTAGTTATCTTGAAACTAGTATGCCTATCATGTTCCTGAGGGTATTATTTAAACCTCACTACCTAAAAGTAGTCAGATCCCACTGCTTCTTACTAAATTGCACAGCATGTCCTCAGCTCCTTGTGATTTTTCTATAACAACTACGGTTCAAACCTAAATGTCTACAGAAATTTCCTTTCCATTTGTTTCTCTGAATCTCATTTGTATTCAGATATGAACTGTAATATGGTGTTATTAGCCTCGAAGTAGTTCTTCTGAGCTGTAGATGTTTTGTGTGCTGTTTAATTATGAGTAGATATCACCCAACCCTAATCCCCATGCAATTTTACCTATTTTTCAAAGATACCAGAAACATTTGTACAAGAACTTAAATAGTGGGAAGAGAGTTGCCTTTTTTCTAAAAGGAATTACAAAGAAAAGCTCTGACATATAGCTAACAAGGCTTTGGGACTGGTCCTGCAAATAGATTGAGTAACCTTTTGGGACAATTTTGGGCTTCCTCTTTTTCTTATGAAAATAAAGTCTTAGGAATTCTTAGATCCCACAGATTTAATTGTGGGGAAATAGATAGCACAAACTTATTGTGTCTTAAGATGGTCAAGGGTAATGTAAAATTCTTATTCTTGAAAAAAATATTTCCATTAAAAGAAAATTCTTCCTCTAAGGAAGCCACTTTTGGAGAGGCATATTGGTCACTGAAAGCACTTTAGGATAGTTGATAGACAGGGAATACATACTTGAGGATATTTGAAGGTAACGTTTCTTTATAGGGTAACAGTCTCTTTGGGAATTTTATCCAAAGATACTTCTTAAGGAGAAAACTTTCAGTTTAGCAGCCATTTATTAAAGTATCCACTTGGCGTTCTTGTCGTGGTGCAGCAGAAACTGAATCTGACTAGGAACCATGAGGTTTCGGGTTCAGTCCCTGGCTTTGCTCAGTGGGTTAAGGATCTGGCGTTGGCATGAGCTGTGGTGCAAGTTGCAGACGCAGCTCAGATCTGACTGTTGCTGTGGTGTAGGCCGGCGGCTACAGCTCCTATTAGACTCCTAGCCTGGGAACCTCCATGTGCCTGGGGTGCGGCCCCCAAAAAAAGACAAAAAAAAATTTTTTTTTTTTAAGTATCCACTTGGTATCCATAGTGACAGCCTAATTGGGAAATACTGAGCCTTCCTTTGTGTTAGGCCCTGAGCTAGGGGTCAAAGGATGCAGTCTTTGAAACTGCAGCATGGGGGTGAGGGGCAAGAAAACTAGGGTTATTATAAGTGATGAGGGTGTGGCTGAGAACCTGTCGTACCATTTAGTGCCTTTACATCAGGGAATAGGCAGTTTCTCTTTGAGGACATTCCAAAAAAAAAAAAAAAAAAAAATCTCCATAGGTGGCATCGAAAGAGATAATGGCCTATTTAAATGTACATGTGTTTTATGCATATCCTTACCTTGATTTGGGGTGTCTTCCAAGCCAGACTCTTCAGAGCCAGTCCTTATCACACAGTTTCATGAGATAAGTACTGTTATTACCCACACTTGACAGATTAAGAAACTGATACACAGAGAGGATCAGGAACTCACCCAGTATCACACTAGTGTGGGGGTGGGCTGGGGCCTGAATTGAGCCCTAACCAATTTGACTCCAGAACTCTCAATCTCTCTGCAGACAGGGACCACTAAGTGAAAAGAAACTTTAATGTGAGGTATAAACATGATTCCTTTAGCATGAAGTTGTGTAAATTTAAGATTTTAAGCAGCAGGGAGGAAACTTCAGTCCTGGTTAAAAGTTCTGGTATTACAAATAATAATACCAAGTTTTTGGTTAAAGCTTGTATTAGTGTTAAACCTTTACTGGCATTAGGATACTAAAGCAGCCAACAAATGAACATTTTTGGGCAAACTCGGAGTGCTTTTTTGAATGGGTAGAGTCAGCTTCCCCTTTTACATTTAGTCAGAAGATACCTGTAATTAATAATTTCCATTTAGTTCCCAGTCACTTTTTGCCCACCAGATCAACCCCCGTGCCCCCCACCCCCAGCCCCAATAGCACTTCTCTCACTTCAGTTTCTTATCTGCTTCAGAGCCCTCACTTTGGAGCCCTTGCTCCAAGAAGTGGCCTTTGTGCTTCAGCTATCCGAGGTCCCTTTGCCCTGTTTATCCTTTTCCTTTATGGCTCCAGCAGACCCTGGGGCAGGGTGACCTTATTAAAGACTCTGTGAAACAAGGTTGTCTGTCATCTCTTTGGAGACACCTCTCCCCTCCTCTGCTGCTAATTCTGAAAGGCACTCTGCTTATCCACTCCTTCCATCTCAAAGAAAGGACTGGTTGGAGTAGGAACACGTGGCCATTGCTCCCATTGCTCAGGGTCAGCAACCGGTTACTGTATGGTGATTGGGTAGTGCCAAATCTCATCCCACCTCCCCACCTTGAAGCAGCTGATCTTGTTTCAGTGTTCCGTGCCTCCCCTCTTGGATAGAGGAAGGTGGGCATATTAAAAATTGCTCATGGCCCTCCACTCTGTCTCTTTCCAACTTTGCCTTTGTTATCTTCTTAGCATTTTAAACTCACTCCCAGCTCGGCTGTTTCCTTTCCTTCTATTTTCGGGGTTCTTCCAAGCAAGCAGCTGTAACTTTGTCCTCTCCACCCAGCCCCCTCACCCGCCCCCAGGGAAACAAGGAGAGAGTACCCTCTCCCTGTGGGGTTAGGCTTCAGTGGTTGTAACCCGAGAAAAGAAGGAAAAAGGCCAGGCCTATGAGCCAGCAGTGAGCTCAGAGCGGCCTGCCAGAGGCTGAGAACCTTGCTCACTCAGCGCCTCCCTCTTTTCTTTCCCCTCCCCTGCTGCAGCAGGGCCCTCCCCCATCCGCACACACGGGCTGCTGGGTAAGTGGCAAGATGGCTCCCCTGCATGTCTCCGGCTGATCGCCGCCGCTCCGCCAATACAATAGAGCCAGCCACTACCAGCAGCCTGGCCCTCTTCCTCCTCCTTCTCCGGAGAGACCAAGCCAGCTGAATTCGGGGTTTGCCGTGAGGACTTAACGCTTATCTCTTAAAAGCCAGATCTATTTTAACCTCCCCTCACCACCACCACCACCACCACCACCACCTCCCTTTCCATTTACCGTTTTTTGGATCCCCAGTTGCTACATCTTGATTTTCTCTCTCTGGATCGGGTGGCTGGGGAGGAGGTGGTGGGATCTTGGGGCAAGGAAGGTGTTTTGTTTTTTTAATTTTTTGGGATTTTTTTGTTTGGTTTTTGTTATTTCTTCCATTCCAGAAAGGGATAAACAGCACTTCCAGGGGGAGAAAAAAAATCATGTTATCAGAAAGCAAAGAAGGGTGAGAGCTGCACATTTCCATGTATCCCTTTTCCCTACTGCTCTGGCCCACCCCATCTCCCTTCTCTTCCCCATGGCTTTCATTCTGTCTTTCGTTTTGGTTTGTTTTAATCATTCTGCTTTCCCCCTTTGTCCTTCCTGCTTGATTTCTAATTGGCCCCACTTGCCCTCTCTGTGTGGGAAATAGGTATTTTTTGGATAAGCTTTTTCTTTAGATTTAGGCAGTTGAATCTCGTGTTTCTGTGGGTGCCTATTAGCTGGGGGCACAGTTCCGATTTTCCCCTCCCCACTTCCTGTGCATCTCTCCCTGCCTGCTCTGGGGAGGCTGTTCTGACCTCTGAGTGTCAGTCAGCCTGTCGAGAATGCCAAATTTTCTGTTGGTAGTTATCAACCTGGGGAGACTTGGTTTCTCCTCTCCTGAGATTTAGGCCCTCGATCATCTTGATTTGATCCCCCCACACAGTGTTTGGATGGTAATGGGGGTGAGATTGGAGATAGAAGTTAGGGGTTAAGACAGAAAAAAAGAAAATGGGAAGGTAGTTTATCTGAAGTGAACCTCTGGGATCTATTGCCTGCAGTGGGAGCTAACTTGTGTGATTCAGTGGGGTAGGGGAGTGGGTTCGGTGTTTGTGGGGGGAGATGCATGGTGTGGGGGAGGGTGTGTCCTGACTGGGAGGCCTGCTCTCTTTATCTTTTGGAAGTTGGAATGAGGGAGTGGGAGAAACTGGGCGAAAGCCGAATGTAAGAACAGTTCCTACACCTCTGAGCAGGTAAAAGTGGTCTGGTTCTTTGAGCTTTCATACTATGTCCGGCAGTTTTCATTTTTCCTTTTGGATTAGAGAGGGTCCTTGTTGAAGCTTACCCCCTCACCAGCCCTGCTCTCCCTGCAGCCCTGCCCCCACCATTTCTCCATTCCTGGTGTGTCCAGATCCCGTTGGTCAGCAGACTTTACTTACTAAGCAGTTGATTAAACACAAGGTTGGGATCATTTGCCACAGCCCTCGTTGTTCTTTCTCGTCTTTTTAAGGAATCGGACTTCCCTTAGTTTCTCATGCAATTTGGTTAAATAAAGGTGCCTGTGGCCAAGGGCTAGGGAGGCCCTGGGGTTGTGGGCAAATCACAGTCACTTCTGAGGGACTGTTTTCGGAGAGATGTGTCTCTCCTCTTCATATAAGGGTACTCTGGCGAATTACCTCAGAACAGTTGGAGTCCCAACCCCACATGCCACAGCTTTATCCCATCTGGGCAGTGAGTGGATGTGGTTGCTGTGATCTGTGCTCTTTCCCTGAGGAAGATGGGGGCAAGGTCTCTAGTCTGATCTGAAAAGCAGCCCTCCCAATCCCACCCAAGTGATGAGGCATGGGAGTTTCCTTGACCTAAAACCTAACGTCTTGTTCTCTCTTCCCCTTGGTTCTTTCCTGCCCTTCCCTCTCAACCTCACCCCATACTGACAGTGAGGAGAAGGAGGAAGTGACCATGGACACAAGTGAAAACAGACCTGAAAATGAGGTTCCAGAGCCCCCCATGCCTATTGCAGACCAAGTCAGCAATGATGACCGCCCAGAGGGCAGTGCAGAGGATGAGGAGAAGAAAGAGGTAAATATTCAAGCCACCTGCTCGGGTGGGTGGGCAGGAGTGGACCTGGGGGAAAGAGTAGACCACTCTGGTGATCCCTCTTACACAGTGGGATAGCTTAAAGAAGGGACTAGGCAAAGACTTGGATCAGGATAGGGCCAAGGGAGAATTCGCTGGTTTAGTAAGGGAGACCCCTTGTGATGGGGACAGGGCTCATTCATTCCCCTTTCCTTGTTGGGAAAGTAATGCAGTGCAGAGTCTTGGAAGTTTGTAATCACTGGGAAAGTTATCTAAAACCCTTTATCTAAAACCCAGGCTCAGCTTTCCCTGCCACCTTTTCTAGCTTCTCCCTGTGTTAACCCCTTTAGCTTTCCCTCCTTTTTAAAAGTGTGTTGGAGCTCAACGCCATCTAGTGGGCTTTGGTGGTTCTCAGCTGACCACCATGCTGAGGAATTTTTGTTCCTCATCTGCCCCCCAGTGGTCTCGTTGCAGAGATGTAGCTACTTAGAAGCCACCACCTGAAGGCCCCTTCCCCATTTTTGTGACCCCTCTACTTTTTGGCGTATGTAGTGTGTCCTGCACCCAATTCAGGGGACTCCCCCCGTCAGAGCCAGCGAAGTCTTCTTGGCTCTTAAAGTAATTAGAGAATGGATTAGCTGGGTTTGGGAGTAGGGTAACAGGGTGGGAGGGACTGTTGTGTGTGTAGCCTTTCTTTGGTGTGTGTTGCGGGGGTGGGGGCCGGTGAAAGTGATTTGATGTGCAGAATATTATTTATTACAAGGTCCTTCTTCCCCGTAAAACTTTGTCCAAGTACCTCATGTACGGTAATCCGCCCGTAAAATATAACCCTGCCCAACTGGCCAATCGCTGATGCCGCCTCTTCCTCTGGACCCACCCGCTGCTACTGAGCTGCCCAGTCAGAGCTGAGTCTGCTATCCAGGTGTCTTGGCCAGAGGGGGGCATGTGTATGGGATCCTGTGATGGGCCCCCTTTTGCCTCCCTGCCTTGCTTACATCAGGGGGCCAAGAAGAGCACTGTTCTGGAGAGACTTGTATTGAGAAAGCAAAAAGCATTTGGAAAGGGGTGGACTTGCATCATCTCCCTCTTTGGGACACCCCAAGAAGAGCTTGTGTCAGTGCTGGGGCGCCTGCTCATATGCCCTTGCCCTTTTGAGGACTGTGGGTTGCCTTGTTTGCTACAGACTGTTGGGATCCCCATCTAGGGCACCAAGACCTCCTAAAGAGTCAATCTTTGTGATCACAGTGCCATGCTGTAAAATACCGAGTGGGGCTCTCGGCTTAAGCTGTGACGACTAGGAACCCTGCAGAGAAGTCTAGGGTCTGAGCCCAGGGATTTAATGCTGATGACAGCCCAGCCATGTATCACCACTTGCTCATCAGATGGACTTTCCTTTGGTCCCTGTTGTCCATGGTGAAGGGCAGCATGTTGGTTGCTCCAGCTTCTCCTCCATCCCTGGAGGCAGGGGCTCATCCATCCACCTGACTGGAACCACTGTCTCAGCTGGAGTCCCTGAGGAGATGCCACACACCACTCTCAGAAGAAAAGTATTGTGACCTTGCTGCTGAATGTGTGCCAGGTCCTGGGGCTATCCACCTACTACCCCAGGCTGCCTTCAACAGCGGCTCCATGATCCCACTCGGTGAGAGGACCCCCTCCCCAAGTTACAGGCAGAGGAGAAAGGGACTCTGGAGTCATCACCTGGATTCCAAGTATTGGGTGGTGGTATTGCTGCAGCTTGCCACTGGTGGACATAGGGTCCTGCCTGCTTCTCACGATAAAAGGCCAGGACCATTCCTGCTACTCAGAGGCCATCTCATCAGGGACTGCAAGATGATGCCCCTACAGGGCCAGGACTGATGTCTCTGCCCCTTTTCCCCCCGTACCCCTCGCTGAGCCTGGCCACCGCCAGTGAACTGTCTTGACATCATGGAAACTGGGCAGCGTCCCCCCACACGTTTCCCTCCCGCCCCCCCTGCGCCCCTGGGAGGACTCTGGCTGTGCCGTGCTGACCACCACGCCGTGCGCCCACCTTTTTTGCCAACCCAACCCCCCACCAATTGCACAGCGCCTAGCAGGGAGGGCTCATTCTGATTGGACCGGCGGTTGACTAGATACAGTACACAGTGAGGTGCGATTGGCTGAACTGAAGATCCCAGGTGTGAGATGGTACCTGGAACATTTGTCATATTCCTAGTTTATTTTCCTCTTTATTTTCTTCTTTCCCTTCTTTTTAAAATCTTTTATTTTAATTTTTTCTTTATCTTTTTTTTCTGATTTCTTTATTGGATTTATTTATTTATTTGGTTCATGTTTTTCCTGTTTTAATTAAAACTTTTTTTTTTTTTTTCTCACTAACTTACCCATCGAGAGCGGCCCAGCTAGGGGTCAGGCTGGCCCTTAACGGAGACCAAGGAGACTTGGTTAGACGACACAAACGGGGCTGGGGGGTGGATGGGAGAAAGGGATTTCATTAAGAGGGTTCCTGCCCTTCCCTTTAGAAGGGTGGTAGGTCTTAGTTTTTCCAGAAATAAGCACTTAAGTCTAAAAATACTTTATTCCTCTTTTTGCTCTGTCTTCCCCTTTTTGCTCTGTCCACAGCCTTTCTCCCACTGAGTATTTGGGGCAGAAACTTGCTCAAAAGCAAGTTTGGAAGATTCTGGTCCTTGGCAGAGTCCCTAAGGCAAAAGCCCTGTTTGGAGAAGAAACAGGCTCTGCTTGAGCTCCATACAGTGGTTGAAAAGTCTGAAACTCCCTGGAGATGGATTACCCTGCATAAAGACCTATCTTTACCAAAGACACCTTTAAATTCTTTCTGCCAGCCCTTGGCTCAGGAGGCTCCTCTCCAGTGAATCTGGTGCTGCCCTTTTCTATAGTGTGGTGAGGATACAGCAGTTAGTCTGTCTGCTATCAAAGCCATTTTCAGTGGATATCAGGCTGGGTATTGAAAAAAGGAAGAGGGTTCCTTTTTGAAGTTGCCATCCCAAAGTTGGTTTTCCTTGTTTCCTCATGTTTTCCTTGAGTTAGCAAGAAAGACCTTTAGAAAGACTAGACCACCCAGTTCTGGGCACAGCTTGTTGGGCTTGGCTTCCTCTTGATCCATAGAGACAATGGAAGAGGGCATGGCCAGTGCCTTTAAAGGACTGGGAGGCTACTGAAATTCTTCTTTCAGCTTATTTCTGGTTAAGCTAATACATAGGTATGGTATGCACTAGATGACTTTTCCCTGCTGTGATGTTTGGTTTTATTTTTTTCTCTAACTTGCATTGATTCTGCTTCGTTTTTGCCGTTTGCCGCTTCTGTTTTGGTCTCTGTCTGTCTCTGTGTCTCTCTCTCTCTGTGTCTTTGGAGCCTATGCTAAGACTGCCCCGTCTAACCTCCTTCCCCCCTCTCTGTGGGGTGTGTCTCTTTCTCTTTTTTTTCCCCTTTTCTTCTCTATACAGAGTTCGCAGCCCAAATCATTCAAGAGGAAGATCTCCGTTGTCTGTAAGTCTAGCCCCAAATCCCTGATAAAGGTCTGGAATACCATAAAAATCAGAGTTCATAGACAGATAGACACCTATTCTCTCTCAGTGGTGTTCTCAGTTCATCCCCCCTGCCATCCCACCACTCCACTCAGCAAATCTACATCTTTTTGGCATAGGTAGGGTTCCATTTTGAGATTCAGAACTTTGTCTTTTCTAGGGCTGCACCATGGCATATGGAGGTTCCCAGGCTAAGGGTCTAATTGGAGCTGTAGCCGCCAGCCTACGCCGCAGCCACAGCAACATGGGATCTGCATCCTACACCACAGCTCACGGCAACGCCGGATCCTTAACCCACTGAGCAAGGCCAGGGATCGAACCTACAACGTCATGGTTCCTAGTCGGATTCGTTAACCACTGAGCCACAACAGGAACTCTAATCCCCGTCATGTTTCCCCATTCACATTTTTTCTTAGGTTTTTATTCCTTCCATTATAGTTGATTTTTTTTTTCTTCACTTTTTTTTAAAAATCTTTTTTAGGGCCACACCCATGGCATATGGAGGTTCCCAGGCTAGGGGTCGAACTGGAGCTGTAGTTGCTGGCCTACACCACAGTCACAGCAAAGCCAGATCCGAGCCACATCTGTACCCCACACCGCAGGTCACGGCATCGCCGGATTCTTAACCCACTGATTGAGGTCAGGGATGGAACCTGCATCCTCGTGGTTCCTGGTCAGATTCATTTCTGCTTCGCCACGATGGGAACTCCAATTATGGATTTTTTTGATGTCTGATACTGAAAAAGTTGTGGGAAACCTTTGTCTTCATGGATGCTAGTCAGATTAATTTCTGCTGAGCCACAACAGGAACTCCCTTTTTTTCACATTTCTTTTTTAACCCTAATGAGATAACTGTGAGCTCTCATCATTTCTTATCTAGTCCTCCCTGCTTTTATTCTTTCAGATACAAGTCTTCAGAGCCAGCAGTGGGTTTGAGGGATTAGTATAAAATGCTTACTTGTTTATGCATCTGAGAAAATCAGAGTGCCCACACCTCAAACAGTGACATTTGTAACATTTTACCCAATGAGGAACTCTAAGTTGACATAAGTGAAATAGATCTTTATGACTTAAATGTCAATCTGTATAGTATGAAAATTAACGTAAAGCATGACCAGATCACTCACATCTTGAGCTAAAATTAACATTTGCTTGGATTTCAATATCACATAGTCTTGTTTTTCTCATTCCCATGTTGTCCTCAGCCTGTCTTCCCCAGTACTTTAGATTTTCTACCACTAAAAGTTTTAAACTGTTTACCAGCCTAGTTACCTCCCTGGTTGACTCCAGAGATCAGGAGTTTTCATCTTTCAGGAAGTGGCTCCAGGCCTTCTACTGTTTACTCTGAAGCATGGTTTTCCCCAGTCCTCCATACGTGATTCTTTAAGTTAATTTTTTCCACTGAAATTCCAGTCGAAGGCTTTCTGTGGGTGTTGTGGTTTAAAACCAGCAGAGGGCCAGAGACCATCTAACTGTGGGGTCCTATTTCTTGGGGACAGCAGCTACCAAGGGGGTGCCAGCTGGAAACAGTGACACAGAGGGGGGCCAGCCTGGTCGGAAGCGGCGTTGGGGAGCCAGCACAGCCACCACACAGAAGAAACCCTCCATCAGTATCACCACCGAATCACTCAAGGTGAGGTGGGAGGGGCCGGGGAAGGGAGGAATGAGATACGTGAAGTGGGAGTAGACATGGGCCCAGTGTAACGGGGTGGGGGGTATCTGTGTCCCAGAGCCTCATCCCCGACATCAAACCCCTGGCGGGGCAGGAGGCTGTTGTGGATCTTCATGCTGACGACTCCAGAATCTCTGAGGATGAGACAGAGCGTAATGGTGACGATGGGACTCATGACAAGGGGCTGAAAATATGCCGGACCGTCACTCAGGTAAGGCACTTCATTGCTTGCACCCCATTGTTGCAGGAGGGGGGCCTTGGATGCAAAGTGGGCAGCTGAGTGAGAAGCTAAGGGAAATCTCTGATCTGTGCAGAGGGTTGGGTTAATTGGCCCTTGTAGGGGTCAGCAGGCGACCACATCTAACCTGTTGCCTGTAATAAAGTTTTATTGGGACACAGTCACACCAGTTCATTGACTCTTCTCTGGCTGCTTAAGTGCTATAATGTCATAGTTGAAAGTTGCAGCTATATGGCTCAAAAAGCTATCTTGCCCTATACAGAAAAAAAATTGCTGATTCCTGTCTTAGTTTTCCTTGTGGCAGAGTTCAGGCATTAACAATCCCAGGATCTGGTGGAGGTGAACCTAATAATGAAATCTCCCACCATCTCTCCCTGGGAAACCTGAGGTTGAATGTGCCAATATGGTATTTAAGAATACCTCTCTTACCTGATAACTTGCAGGTAGTACCTGCCGAGGGCCAGGAGAACGGGCAGAGGGAAGAGGAGGAAGAAGAGAAGGAGCCTGAAGCAGAAGCCCCTGTACCTCCCCAGGTCTCAGTAGAAGTGGCTTTGCCCCCACCCGTGGAGCATGAAGTAAAGAAAGGTGGGTGCAGTGTTACGAGTGAAACATGCAGCTCCCTGAGTTCCCAGAACACTTTCTTTGGACCTCTTTTTAAAGCATTGAATGTTTTCTGCCTTGTGTTATAGTGTTTTACACATCTGTCTTATCTTCTCCTCCTAGTTATCAAGCTACTTGAGGGCTAGGTTCGACTCTTTAATCTTTGCGTCTCCATAATGAGGAGATCAGCCTGGACAGTACCTTGCACAGTGCAGGTGCTCGGCACATTTAGATGGAAGAGTGACTGGTAGGGAATTACAAAGTCCTGCTGGAGGTGAAAGAGCCAGCATTGCTCGCTGCTGAAAACCATTCGTGTGCTCTATTTGATAGTGACTTTAGGAGATACCTTAACTCGACGTTCCATTAGCCAGCAGAAGTCTGGAGTTTCCATTACAATTGATGACCCAGTCCGGACTGCTCAAGTGCCCTCCCCACCCCGGGGCAAGATCAGTAACATCGTCCACATCTCCAATTTGGTAAGTCATTGTTTCTTATGGTGCAGTTTGGTTTAGAGTCTGAGCTTTGGACTCGAGTTTCTTAGGTTCAGCTCCTAGATTTGCCACTTATTGACTAGAATGAGTTTCTTAACCTCACACCCTGTCTCATCTGAAAAATGGGAAGAAAAAAGTATCACGCCACGGGGTTGTCTTGGGGATTTGTGGATGTCTTAGTCAGTGTTACCACTCTTCTCATGTTCCTGCTAGAGGATGCCTGGCCTCACCCAAACCTTGAAGCTGTTTTCCTGTGACAGTGATGTGGGAAATTTTCAGACTAGACACATGAGGGTTTTTTGTTTCATTTACCACACCTGCGACATGAGGAAGTTCCCAGGCCAGGGACCAAACCCGTGCCACAGCAGTGACAACAACGCCAGATCCTTAACTACTAGACCACCAGGGAACTCCAGACTATATATATATGAGTCTTGTTCTTGCCTTGTTCAAGACCCTGAGATTCCATTTTCATTGGCAGGTTCGTCCCTTCACTTTAGGCCAACTGAAGGAATTGTTGGGACGTACGGGAACTCTGGTAGAAGAGGCTTTCTGGATTGACAAGATCAAATCTCATTGCTTTGTAACGGTGAGGAAAAGGAGCTGATTCTCTAAGTTGTGGCGTATATTTTCTCTTGTGGCCAACGTTTGCAGGCGTTGGGAAGTGGGAAAGATTAAAGGCCTGTCGTGATCCTCTGCCTTCTCCCTTTTTTCATCAGTACTCAACAGTAGAGGAAGCAGTTGCCACCCGCACAGCTCTACATGGGGTCAAATGGCCTCAGTCCAATCCCAAATTCCTTTGTGCTGACTATGCTGAGCAAGATGAGGTAAGAAACCAAGGGAAAGGAAGCGGGGGGAGGGGGCAGGGGAGGCCATTATCTGCTGGATTCCAGCTGAGATCCTGGCTGCACTGCAGTCACAGCTTCTTTCTCCCCTTGGTTCCTTTAGCTGAACTATGGGGCTTCAAAGTCTGTTCACTGGTACCCAGGCTCCTTCGTTGGGAGAGATGTCATCTCCATCCTGATTGTCCTTGTCCCTCTACCCACAGCTGGATTATCACCGAGGCCTCTTGGTAGACCGACCGTCTGAAACGAAAACAGAGGAGCAGGGGGTACCACGGCCGCTGCACCCCCCGCCCCCTCCCCCAGCCCAGCCACCACAGCACCCCAGGGCAGAGCAGCGGGAACAGGAGCGGGCGGTGCGGGAGCAGTGGGCAGAGCGGGAACGGGAAATGGAGCGGCGAGAACGAACTCGATCTGAGCGTGAATGGGATCGGGATAAAGTTCGAGAAGGACCCCGGTCCCGGTCCCGGTCCCGTGACCGCCGCCGCAAGGAACGTGCAAAGTCTAAGGAAAAAAAGAGTGAGAAGAAAGGTACTTAGCAGTGGGGGTACACAGACCCACAAGTAGGTGGGGAAGGGACCTAAATGGGATGGGGCACAGGGTTGTGTGCATCAAGTCTGACTCACTTTCTTCCACCTCAGAGAAAGCTCAGGAAGAGCCACCTGCCAAGCTGCTGGACGACCTTTTCCGTAAGACCAAGGCAGCTCCCTGCATCTATTGGCTCCCACTGACTGACAGCCAGGTGAGCACCTGCTTTCTTGCCCTGCTCAGAGCACATCAAGGCTAGGGAGCCCAAGCAGGTGGAAAGTCATGTGACTATGAGAGTGAATAGGCCCAGGTTTTGGCTTAGGATAATAAGGCAGAGACTAAGCCTCAGAGAAAGGCAGTTTTACAACCCAGTTAATTGAGTATGTCATAGAGAAGCCAGACCCCTGAAGGCACAGAGAAACACGTTGGTCGGAACTTTATGTCCCAGGAAGTTGGCTGTGCCAGTCACGCCTCTTAGAAATTGATTTTAGTTAGCTAAGAAATCTGTGTTTTATAAACTCATCTGTTTCTCTTCTTTTTAATGTCTGGGGATATTAGCCTTTTAAATTCAAGTTTCTTTGTGATGGGCCTTTTGCGAATTTTAGGCTTAGGCTACTCCACTAAAGAGAAGAGAGATTTGTTCACATCTAGGTAGCTTGGGAAGTACCAGAGGCGAGGCACAGATGGTACCACTACCTGTCGTGGGCATAAAAGGTGAAAACTAGGAGGGCTTGGGGCTCTGAGACAAGGACAAGTGTGACTGAGGAGCGCTCCCCCTTCTTCTGTAACAGCGAGACTGACAGGGACCCCAGGCTAGGAGTGCAGGGTCCAGGGGCAGGGAGATGGGGTGGGACTGCTGTGAGTGGGGCTGAGGTGCCTCCCTCTGCCTTCCCTGCCTGCTACAGATTGTTCAGAAGGAGGCAGAGCGGGCTGAACGGGCCAAGGAGCGGGAGAAGCGGCGAAAGGAGCAAGAAGAAGAGGAGCAGAAGGAGCGGGAGAAGGAGGCGGAGCGGGAACGGACCCGACAGCTGGAAAGGGAGAAGCGGCGAGAGCACAGCCGGGAGAGGGACAGGGAGAGAGACAGGGACAGGGAAAGGGACAGGGGGGATCGAGATCGGGAGAGGGAGAGGGATCGGGAACGAGGCAGGGAGAGGGACCGCAGGGACACCAAGCGCCACAGCAGGAGCCGGAGTCGGAGCACACCTGTGCGGGACCGGGGTGGGCGCCGCTAGCCAGAAAACACTAGGGAGAGCTGCAGGCGTCAGCCACCCTGCCCCAGGGGGTTCAAGGCCACAGAGGGATAGGTACAATCTCCACCACCCTGGAACCAGGGGTCTTTCACATCTTTTGCCCAGTGATGAAGTATGGCTGCCACCTGTCCCCACATACCAAATGGAGCAGTGGCCAAGAATCTTCCCCACCACCACCCCGGTAATCTTATCTCTTGGGACTTAGCCCTCTCCTCTCTCTCATTTCCCATTAAGTCTGTGAGAGGGAAGAACTAGGTGAAGGAGGGAGGTGGTTGGCCCAGAGGTCGGGAGCAGCCAGGAGCCCCAAGCCTCTTGTTTTTCCTCCATCCTGCTCACCACCTGCTTTGGTACTCGCACCCACTTCTTGGGAACAGCCGGGGCCAGGACTGGGTCACCTATGAGCTGAATCAGCATCTCCTCCTGAGTCCCAGGGCCCCTGCAGTTCCCAGTCTCTTCAGTCCTGCAGCCCTTGCCTCCTGTCCACCGGTTCCACTTTATATCCACCTTTTCCTTTTGTTCAATTTTTATTTTTATTTTTTTTTATTATTAAATGATGTGGTCTATGGAAAATAATAAATCTGACTTAGTTTTAACTAGTGTGTGAGTGAGTGGCTTTCCTTGGACAGGGCCTGGGTGAGAGCCAAATTGAAGAGGAAGCTTGAGTATGCAGTGCAGCCGTGTTGCTGGCATTCCCTACACTTCACTTAGCCTCCTGCTTCCCGGAGCAGGGACTCACCACCCTCCCTCCATCCCTGCCACCGCAACTGCGGATCTTCCTCTCTAGAGGGTAGAGGGGAAGACCCCCTGGGAAGAGAGGGGTCCTTTCAGGGCTTCTCAGCCCTGTGCTAGAGGCGTTCGGTCACCTGCTTGGCACCTTGAAGGTGCCACCAGGGGGCGGCAGCCGCTCGCTCTGTAGGCTCCTGTAAATGAGCTTCCCCAAGAGGCTTCGCTCCCCACCTCCGTGCCTTCCCGCCGAGGCTGTGCCTTGATTCCTGACCTGTTCCCTGAGCCCAGCCCGAGGACTCCCTGGACCCTTACGCCGCGCTTAGGGTCCCCAGTCGGCTCGCTATGCTGCCCTGCACGGGCTCCCAAAATGCCACCGCCTCACGGCCGGGGTGTACAGCAGCTCCCAAGGCCGGACCGGGAACAAGGAGCGGGGAGCAGGGCCTCCGCAGTGGGCTCTCGACTCCCCGCCTCGCCGCACGCTCGCCCTTCACCCGGCTACTGGGGGCGTGCGGGCCGCTTTGCGTTCCTGGGTGCGCCCTCCCCACTAGCTCTTCGGAAACGGCCTGGCGCCGTGGCCTGGACGCCCTTCTGCCCTCCTGCCCCTCCGGGCGCTGCGGACCCCGGCCCAAAAGGGAGCCGCATCTGTATGCGCCCGGCGGCCGGCAGCGCCGAGGGGGCGGGCACCAACGCCGCCCCCGCCCCCGCCCCCGCCGCGCGGCCCGGGCTGGGCAGGGGAGGGTCGGAGGCTGGGCTCTCCTCTCCTGCGCGGCGCGGAGCCGCCTCGCTCCTCCGCAGGCGGAGCCTCCTTCCCCCGCCCCCTCCGTCTCGCTCCCTTGTTCTCAGCCGGGGCCGCTCAGACCTGCAGCGGAGCCGCGGCGCCCGCTCGGATCGGCTCGGGGCTGTGCCCCCCTGGGACCCGGCGGCTGGGGCCGGCGGAGACCGTCCCCGCCGGGCTGGGCCCCTCGGCACTGCCAGGTAAGGGCTTCTGCTCCGGAGCCCGCGGTCGGGAATTCGCGCAGGGGCAGCAGGGGGCCCGCAGCCTGCGGGTATCTTCAGAGCGGTGAGCGGTGCGCTCCGCGGCTGGGAGCCCACTGCCGGCTCCCTTCTCCCGCGCTCTCCAGCTTTCCCTTCTTCCCTCGCACCTCTCTCCCTCTTTTAACCATTTTCCTCTCCCTCGATCTCTCTTCACCCAGCCTTCTCTCTGCCTGTTTGCCTTCTCTGCCCCTTCCCTCTGTCTCCCCAACCCTTCTCTCTCCTTCTTACCCTGTCTTGCTCCATCTCCTCTTCCTCTTTGCTGTTTTCTTCCTCCACCTCTCTCTCCTTTCCCGTCTCTTCCTTTTCCCGCTCTCCTTTCCTTCCCCTGTTCCTTCTCTCTCCTCTCCCCTTCCCTTTCCCACTCTCCTATTTCCCACTCCTCTCTCCCTTTCCTTCTCCCTCCTCGTCCCGCCTCCCTCTCCGGTCGCCGGCTCGCCTCCGGCTTCCCTCTTCCCTCGGGAAGGAAAGGACTGTCAGGTGTGTGTCTGCTCTGGGGGAGGAGAGGCGCAGCCACAGCCACCTGGGGGGACCCCCTAGGAGGAGAGGGAGAAGACAGTGGTGGGAAGGGTCCTCTCTCTAGCTTCCATCCCACAGCCCCTCCTGGCTGCCCCCTCTCCCAGAATGAAGTTCTCCTCCAGGGTGGCCTGGTCTAACCCCCTCAGCTGAAGCTGCCCCTTCCTGTCCATCACACATACTGAAAGCCCCTCTGCCCTCTCAGCCACCCATTCTCTAGCCTGGTACCCATATGACTCCTCTCTGCTTTTCAGACACCCAGGCTGCCACCTTGGGTCTCTTTCCTTCTGTCTCTTGCTGCCATTCTGTCTCTGTCTCTGCAGCCAGTCCCTGAGTCTTGGTCTCAACCTCAATCACGCTGTGTCTCTAGCCTCTGGGTCTGCCTCTGCTCCCCCTCCCCGGTCTCCTGGCCTCTGCCACCCCTCTTCTTCCAGCTCTGGCCCCTACAATGCCTCATGAGTCCAGGTCTCCCTTCAAGGACTTCAGCTAGCAGTGTGTTAGGGTCAGTTTCTGGAGAGGCGGGGTTCTCTGTGGAGGAGGGACTTTCACAGGCTTTCAACCCTGTTTGAGGCTGCACTCCTTGTCCTCTCACCCTGACCCTAGGCACCCTCAGATCACACCTCCAGGAGTCCAGATCCCTTTATTTTAAGCCCTTTCCCTGGTAGCCCCCATTTCCTCCAGCCCCCAGCTGCATGCCCACCCTGGGAGAACAGGAGCCAGATTTGAGGTTCCCAGCCCTCCCAGCATACCCTCTCCTATTTTCTCCCCAAGCTTCTCTACTCACTTGACTGGCCGGAGATTTATCAGCTTGGAGGGCTGGAGGTGAATACAGGCAGAGCCTGGGTGGAGGGAAAGATCAGACTGCTTTCTGTCTTAGTCTGGTTTCTGGTCACTGGTGTTTCTGGTTCCTCGGAGGTCTGATCTTGAGCATCTAACTTTGGAGGGGGGAGGGTTAAGGGTTTCCTTGACCCTGAACAGCTACCTCTCCTGCAGGTGTGGATCCATGGGGTAGTCCCAAAGCATCTGCCCCTCTGCCCCAGGCAGCTCATGCCTTAACACCCAGGGGCAGTGAACAGAGCCCTGGCTGGTGCCCAAACATGTGGGGCCTGGTGAGGCTCCTGCTGGCCTGGCTGGGTGGCTGGGGCTGCATGGGGCGCCTGGCAGCCCCAGCCCGGGCTTGGGCAGGGTCCCGGGGAGGCCCAGGACCAGCACTGCTTCGGACCCGAAGGAGCTGGGTGTGGAACCAATTCTTTGTCATTGAGGAATATGCTGGACCAGAGCCCGTCCTTATTGGCAAGGTAAGGATCAAGCCTCCCATGTCTACCCTGACTCTCAAGGCTCTGCCCTGCAACTTCACTTCTGCAATGACCTTGGTCCCTCAGAACTCCCAACACTCCACCGAGGCCCAGACTTAGACTCTTTAACTTTCTGTCCCTGCGCTTGGAACCCGCTGCCATCTTTCCCTGACCCGTACAGCTGCACTCGGACGTGGACAGGGGTGAGGGCCGCACCAAGTACCTGCTGACGGGAGAGGGGGCAGGCACCGTATTTGTGATCGATGAGGCCACAGGCAATATCCATGTCACCAAGAGCCTGGACCGGGAGGAGAAGGCCCAGTATGTGCTACTGGCCCAAGCTGTGGACCGAGCCTCCAACCGCCCCCTGGAGCCCCCATCAGAGTTCATCATCAAGGTGCAAGACATTAATGACAATCCACCCATCTTTCCCCTCGGGCCATACCACGCCACAGTGCCCGAGATGTCCAACGTCGGTGAGTATCCCGAGTCCGGACATCGTGGATCCCACCTCCTAGAGCGCCCTCCCTCACCTCTCCCTCCCCCACCCCTTTCTGCCCCGGAAGCCACCTCCCTCAGTTCAGCCCCACTCATGTCTGGGTCCTGATCGTCTGCTGTTCTTCCCTACTTGGCTCTGCCCCTGCTGAGTGGGGTGCCGGGATCCCCCACAGGGACTTCAGTGATCCAGGTGACTGCTCATGATGCTGATGACCCCAGCTACGGGAACAGCGCCAAGCTGGTGTACACCGTGCTGGATGGACTACCTTTCTTCTCTGTGGACCCCCAGACTGGTGAGGCTAGAGCTCAGGAGCCGGGTGGGGCTGCCTTGGGACCAGGCACCCTCTGATCCATCATCTCTCCCTAGGAGTGGTGCGGACCGCCATCCCCAACATGGACCGTGAGACGCAGGAGGAGTTCTTGGTGGTGATTCAGGCCAAGGACATGGGTGGCCACATGGGGGGGCTGTCGGGCAGCACTACGGTGACGGTCACCCTCAGCGATGTCAACGACAACCCCCCCAAGTTCCCGCAGAGTAAGGGGCCAGTGCTGTCGCCTGAGCCATCTTTTAAGCACCCCACCCCTTGCAGCCTCTTGAGAAATCTGCCCTCCCACCCCTCCCGAGCCAGGCCTGGGAGAAGGACATGCCGGGAGAGGGAGGAGGGCTGGAGACCTCTCTAAGATCGTCTCCCTCCATCCTCCCCAAGGCCTGTACCAGTTCTCCGTGGTGGAGACCGCTGGGCCGGGCACCCTGGTGGGCCGGCTGCAGGCCCAGGACCCAGACCTGGGGGACAACGCCCTCATGGCATACAGCATCCTGGACGGGGAGGGGTCCGAGGCCTTCAGCATCAGCACAGACTCCCAGGGTCGAGATGGGCTCCTCACTGTCCGCAAGGTTAGCCTCCTGTCTCATGCCACAGACCCACTCATAACTGCCTCCTGCCCCAGGGGTCATGCCTCTAACTGGTCTAGAACAGACTCAGGATCCCTGTGTTGGAGCTTGGAGATCATGGTCACCTCCTCATCCTTCAGATGAGGGCCTGGGGCACTTCATGGGGAAGTGACTGGTTGAAGACTTTGCATAGAGCAAGTCTGTGATGGAACTGGGGGCAGACCTAGAGTTCTGCCCACCAAGGCTACCACCCCTCTGGTGCCCTCCTCCCTGGTCTCCATCTGCCGCAGTCACTCCATCTCCCTCCCCACAGCCCCTGGACTTCGAGAACCGTCGCTCCTACTCCTTCCGTGTGGAGGCCACCAACACGCTCATCGACCCAGCCTATCTGCGGCGAGGGCCCTTCAAGGACGTGGCCTCAGTGCGCGTGGCTGTGCAGGACGCCCCAGAGCCACCTGCCTTCTCCCAGGCTGCCTACCACCTGTCGGTGCCCGAAAACAAGGCTCCCGGGACCCTGGTGGGCCAGGTGTCAGCCTCTGACCTGGACTCCCCAGCCAGTCCAATCAGGTGAGCAGGGGTGCCGGCCAGGCTGGGCGGGCCTCGGGGAAGGGGCCCAGCAACAGGCTGTTCTCACCTGAGGATGAGCCTCCTTGACTGCAGGTGACATTCACCTCCTGGTAGAAGTTTCCCTGCAGGCCTGGGTACCAGGGGAGAGCCAGAGGACCTGGCTAACCACTCCCAGACTCGCCACCCGTCCCTCTGGGTGGATGATAGTGGTGCCTCCTAGAGGCAGGGCAGACAGATGGACTCTTATCCAATGATTGCAATGGATCAGTTGACAGCTATGGCTATTGCTCACTCCTTTCAGTGCTTCACATTTTACCCACTTGATAACATTTCACTCTCACAACAATGTGTGTAGTAGTAGCCTTAACATCACCCGTTGCTTTAGCAGCTTGGCCCTGAGAGGCTGAGTAACCTGCCCGAGGTCTCGCAGTCAGTAAGTAGCAGCGCTGGAACTCAGACCCAGACTTGTCAGCCTCCAGGAGACCCACTCTTTCCACCTCCCCAGCCAGCATCCCTGGCACAGCACGGAAGGAGGTGCTGGTGTCATTCCCATTTTATAGTTGAGGAAACAGGTTAAAAGATTTGCCCAAGGCCCACAGCTGGTCTGAGACAGAGCAGGGCTAGAACTCAGGTCCCTCATCCCCAGAACAGAGCCCAGAAGTTGAAAAGATAAGCGGTGTTTACCTTGTATCCACCTCTTTCTCCCTTTCTCCATGAAACCCAATCTCCCGAGTGTCAGGACAGGTGGGTTTTGTTTGTTTGTTTGTTTGTTTGTTTGTTTTGCTTTTTAGGGCTGCACCCACGGCATATAGAAGTTCCCAGGCTAGGGGTCTAATTGGAGCTACAGCTGCTGGCCTATACCACAGCCACAGCAATACTGTGGGATCTGAGCCACATCTGTGACCTACACCACAACTCACAGCAACGTCAGATCCTTAGCCCACTGAGCAAGGCCAAGGGACTAAACCCGATTCCTCATGGGTACTTGTCGGGTTCAGTTACCACTGAGCCACAATGGTAACTCCAGGACAGGTGTTTAATGTTGATGACTCCCCAGGGATATTTGTCTTTTGAGGGGCCCCTAACATGAATTATGGCTCAGGGTGCACGGGGCAGGCTCTGCCCCGCAAGCTCAGACCCTCTGCCCGGATGAGCCATGAGGCCCAGCAAGGCAAGCTGAAGCTGCAAACTCCAGCCCTGCCCCAGATCAGCCCCCAGCCTGGCTCCCTCTCCCCAGGTACTCCATCCTCCCCCACTCGGACCCGGAGCGCTGCTTCTCCATTGAGCCTGAAGACGGCACCATCCGCACGGCAGTGCCCCTGGACCGCGAGGCTCGTGTCTGGCACAACCTCACAGTGCTGGCCACAGAGCTCGGTGAGGAGTCCTGGGCCCCCAGGAACCCCAGGGGAAGGCAGCAGCCTCCTGGCAGAGGGACCATCCCTGAACGTGGGGGTGGGGAAGAGTGGTTAGTACCATGCACCCTCACGTAGCCACAGCCACCGGCTCCCTAGCCTGGATCATCACCACCAGGCAGGCCTCCTGGTCTCCGGGGCTGGGCTGAGCACAGTGGGTCTGCCCGAGCATTTCCCCTCACCTTAAATTTGCTCCCATACCTGTCTTCCCCCAACCTGAAATTAAACCTAACCTCAAATAGCTCCCAACCCCTAAACGAACCCCAACCTGCACCCTGGGAGACCCTGCCCTGCCCACTTTCTGCTTCAGGCTGAAGTTGCGGGGCAGGGAAGGGCTGGGCCCCACCTCTGGGAGCTAACTGGGGACTCCAGCAGCCCTTCTCCGGGAAGCCTCCCTTGGAGCCCTCAAGGGAGGGGAGAGGGCCCAGCTCAGTGTGCTGCCCTTCAGTCGCCAGTCACCAGCAGCGTGGCTCAGCCGACTCTAGGCAGCCGTGGCTCATAGAGGCAGGGAGACCTCCCTCCCTTCTGTGACCCTCCCCTTGCCACCCCTGCTCACACCCCAGGGTCTCCTACGTTCACTGTCTGTGTCCTGTCTGTGGGAGTTGTCACTGTGTGCGTACATATTTGCACTTGTCAGTGAAGAGCTATATGTATGTGCACATGTGAGTGTGTATAATTCCGTGTGTGTGAAAAATACATACATATACACATATAGTTGTGAGTGTATGTCTGTAACTGGATATATGTGTATATATAGTTGAGTTATAGAATTGCATTTATATTATTTGTACATATGTGTAATGAGATGTGAATGGTGATAGATACAAGTAGCTGTTTGGCTCTATTGTTTTGGGTACGTGAGTGTTCATGGACAGATTGTAATAATTTACTACTTATCATGGAGCAGACACTGTTCTGAGTACCAAATATGGGTTAATGTATTTAATCATCACCACAAATTTAGGAGGGAAGTATGATGATTTCCCCATTTGAAAAGGGGGCGTTCCCGTCGTGGCTCAGTGGAAACGAACCTGACTTGTACCCATGAGGATGCAGGTTCGATCCCTGGCCTCGTTCGGTGGGTTAAGGATCCGGCATTGCCATGAGCTGTGGTGTAGGTTTCAGACGTGGCTCGGATCTGGCGTGCCTGTGCCTGTGGCTGTGCCTTAGGGCAGCAGCTACAGCTTCAAACTGACCCCTAGCCTGGGAACTTCCATATGCTGCACCTGCAGCACTTAAAAGAAAGTAAAGGGAAAGGGAAAAAAAAAAAAAGAAAAAGGAAAAACGGAGTTCCCATCATGGCTTATCGGGTAACGAATCCAACTAGCATCCATGAGGATGTGGATTCGATCCCCGGCCTTGCTCAGTGGGTTAAGGATCCGGTGTTGCCGTGAGCTGTGGTGTAGATCACAGATGTGGCTCGGATCTTGTGTTGCCGTGGTATAAGCTGGCAGTTGCAGCTCCAGTTGGACCCCTAGCCTGGGAACCTCCATGTGCTGTGGGTGCAGCCCTAAAAAGACAAAAAGTAATAATAATGAAGGAAAGGAAAAGGAGGAAGCTCAGGCAAAGAGAAGTTCAGTTACTTCCCAAGGTCACACAGACATTAAGCGGTGGAATCCTCAGTCCCAGGCAGGCTGCAGAGTCTCAGCTGTTACTTCCTCCACCATCCTGCCTCTCAAATGTGTTGAATTGTGGGTGGATAGGTTTATATCTGTGTCCATTCAGCTGTGTGTTACAAGGCAGCGCATGCGGGTCTGTGAACATCCCTGTGTGTATTTGTGATGTATATAATGTGTTTGTGGCTGCTCTGTATACACAGCCATGTGTGTGTGTGCCCCTCACTATTTTCTCACCTACTGCCAAATCCTGCCTCCTGCTTCCTGTCAAACCCTGCTATTGACTAGCAGACCCTGGGACCTTACTGCAGCAAAGGAATGGACCCCAGCCCTGTCCCGTCTCAGGGTACCCCAGACCCTGTAGCCAGGCAGTCCATTCCTCGGCCCGGGCTGCGATCTCAGCCCCTGCCCCAGAGCCAGCCAGCTCTGCCTTGACTTGGGGGAAAGACTGAAGGAACCAAGAGGCTTAGCCAGGGTGGGCAGGAATGCACACTTTCCATTCTCTAATGGAGGCCATTGGCAGTGAGGAGCCAGGTAGGGTAATGGTAGAAGCCCCCCAATGGTGACGCCGTGTCTGGCTTTGGGGCCCAGGCTGGCCTGGCTCTGCGTCTGCGTATCACATAGCTCTTCCCTCCCCAAAGTCAAGTCTAAGTGATACTCATTGATACTACAACCTCCCAGACCTCTGATGGGGTGTGTGTGTGTGTGTGTGTGTGTGTGTGTGTTTGGGTCCCCATCCATCCCACCGGTTTTGTGCATGTATATGCATTCTCTGGGTCCTGGGGGGTGGTGATACTATAATATCCAATATCTATTTCATGTGTGTTGCCTTTGTTTTAAATGCTGAATGTATACCACATACATGGTATAAATGTGTACATATCTTTCTTGGCTATTGTCTGTGTGCATCCTCTGTCTACGTTTCGTTTATGATGCATGTGCCCTATGTCTGGGTTATCCTATGTGTATGTCACGGGTGCTACCATCTGGTCGAATGTGTGTGGTGTATGTATTGCACGTATCTTGGGTACCACATGGATGCTGTATGCACTTGCTCCATTCATTTCACAACATTGTTTGCTATTTGCATATCACATGCCTATCTCATGCGTCACACGTGCATGCTCTGTGCTGCATTGGCATCCATGCCCACAAACCATGTGTGCTGTACGTAACTGCGTTGTGTGTGCTTGCGTGGGGTGCGTGTGTTCATGTTCTGGCTTCAGACAGCTCCGCACAGGCCTCCCGTGTGCAAGTGGCCATCCAGACCCTGGATGAGAATGACAATGCTCCCCAGCTGGCTGAGCCCTACGACACCTTTGTGTGTGATTCTGCAGCCCCAGGCCAGGTGAGCCGCTGAGGCAGAGGGGTTGGGACCCTAAGACCTCTAGCTGCCCACTCCATACAAGGCTTCTCTTCTTCCTCTCAGCTGATTCAGGTCATCCGGGCCCTGGACAGAGATGAAGTTGGCAACAGTAGCCGTGTCTCCCTTCAAGGTCCTCTGGGTCCTGATGCCAACTTCACCGTCCGGGACAACCGAGGTGGGTGGCCTCTAACAACCGTGGCCAGGTCTGTCTCCCTCCTGTCCTCCTCCACCACCCCAGCCCTGCCTGCCTACCTGAGCCCCCCACCCAGCAGAAGGTGAATGTGGATTTGCTCTTTGCAAACCTTCCCCACGGAAAGCTGTCTCCATGGACTGCACCGATCCCCCTGGGAAGGTGTCCCAGGAGGTGCCCCAACACCTTCCTCTCCTCCAGATGGCTCCGCCAGCCTGCTGCTGCCCTCTCGCCCCGCTCCGCCCCGCCAGGCCCCCTACCTGGTTCCCATAGAACTGTGGGACTGGGGGCAGCCAGCACTGAGCAGCACTGCCACGGTGACTGTCAGTGTGTGCCGCTGCCGGCCCGATGGCTCCGTGGCATCCTGCCGGCCCGAAGCTCAGCTCTCTCCCACTGGGCTCAGCACCGGGGCCCTGCTTGCCATCATCACCTGTGTGGGCACCTTGCTTGGTGAGTCAAGCCTGAGGGGGACAGAGATATGGGATTCAGGCCTGTAGGGGATGTGGAGAGGAGCCAGGACCCTGGACAGAGGGCTTGAAGGAACCCTTGTGCCTGGGTTTTCCCACTGCTTAGTGCATCCAAGAGAAAAGCTCTGGCCTCATATCCCTGACCTGCCAATCTGGAATGACAGTAACGAGCCATAAAAATTGTTTATTGAGCCCAGACTCTGGGCCGAGTATGGCACTTGGCACATCCCTTGGTATTTCATTTCATCCTTTCAACAACCCTAAGGGGTAAATATGTTTTCCCTCTTTTCCATGCAAGCAATCTAAGGGCCAAAGAGGTTCAGAGAAGTTAAGCAACTTTCCATAGTCACACAGCGAGTAAACGGTTGAAATCAGGACTCAAACACGCCTTGATAGATGTCAGTCCCAGGGCTTGCCACCCCTAAGCCGTTCCAATTTGAAACCAGGCCGCCCCGTGCCAGGCAGGGCCCTGCTGGCTCAGCAGCCTGTGCACATCTCTCGCCCAGCCCTGGTGGTGCTCTTCGTGGCCCTGCGGCGCCAGAAGCAGGAAGCCCTGATGGTGCTGGAGGAGGAGGACGTGCGTGAAAACATTATCACCTACGACGACGAGGGCGGCGGCGAGGAGGACACGGAGGCCTTCGACATCAGCGCCCTGCAGAACCCGGACGGGGCGGCGCCACCGGCACCTGGTCCACCCGCGCGCCGCGATGTGCTGCCCTGGGCCCGGGCGCCACGTCAGCCCCGGCCCCCGGGCCCCGCCGATGTGGCGCAGCTGCTGGCCCTGCGGCTGCGCGAAGCCGACGACGACCCCAGCGTGCCGCCCTACGACTCGGTGCAGGTGTACGGCTACGAGGGCCGGGGGTCCTCCTGCGGCTCCCTCAGCTCACTGGGCTCCGGCAGCGAGATCGGCGGTGCCCCGGGCCCCGCTGAGCCGCTGGACGACTGGGGGCCGCTCTTCCGCACCCTGGCCGAGCTGTACGGGGCCAAGGAGCCCCCGGCCCCCTGAGAGCCGGCCTGGCCCTGCCCGTCTCGGCGGAGCGGCGCACAGGCCCTCTGAGTGAGCCCCCGGGGGTCCAGGCAGGCGGCAGCAGCCCAGGGGCCCGCAGGCCTCCCAGTCCCCGTGGTCCTCCTCCCCACTTCCCCAGGGCAACCTCTTCCCCTCTGAGTTGTCTCTTCGTCTCTCTGCAGGGATCTCTTTCTGTCTCTGTCTCTGACACTCTCCCCATCTGGGTCTGGGCTGTGTGGCTCCAGCTCAGTCTCTCTGTTTTCTCACTGTGATCCCACTTTGTCGTGCGTGGCTCTGTTTTTGTCTTCCCTATTCTAAATCTGTCACACATGGCTCTCTCTGTCCCCCTGGTCCACACACATGCTCTCTGTCTCCTGCCCACATCTGCCCACATTCTCTGTGGGTCCCTGTGACTAGCTTTTTGGTTTTTTTTCCGTTGTCCATCCTAAAAGCAAGAGAAAGTTCCAGCCACTGCTGCCCACCCTCCTGCAGGGGATGTTCTGCCCCAGGTCAGTGCCCCTAAACTACACGGGGCACAGGGGTGGCCCCAAGCCCTCCCCTACTCACCAGCTCTAACTCAGGCCCTCCTGTCTTATAGACCTGCCTGCATGGTTCCATCCATCACTCATGGCCTCATCCTGGCTCCACTGGCCTCCACCAGAGAGAGGGAGCCAGCCAACCTCCCAGGGCGAGAGCTCCAGCCCCCCCCGCGTGGCTGCCTCCCTGGAGCTCTGCCCAGCTGTCAGCCAGCCCTGGGCATCCTCCGCTCTGGGCATTGTCTTGTGTGCTTCCCAGGCCCCAGGGGGCGGGGAAGGGAAGGAGAGAGGGATGCAGCTGGGGAAAGGGAAAGAGGGAGGAAGGGGAGGGGCCTCCATCTCTAATTTCATAATAAACAAACACTTTATTTTGTAAAGCTGGAGCCCTGCTTTCCTTTCTGCAATCAAGTGCCTGTGCAAAGTTTCCGTGGGCCAAAGGGCTGGGGGAGAGGCCTGAGCCCACCCACTCCAGCTCATCCTCCTTTCTCCTTTGGGGGCCAGTTCACTTCAAATCCCTTTAATAGAAGAGGATTTGGGCTAATTCTAGTCAGAGACTAAGGAGATAACGACTTGTGCCCCCACCTCCACCACCTCTGGGTTCCCTGTTGTCTCCAATTGTCCAAGGAAATTCAGATGTGGGGATTGGGAGTTCCTGTTATGGCGCAGCAGAAACACATCTGACTAGGAACCATGAGGTTGCAGGTTCAATCCCTGGCCTCGCTCAGTGGGTTAAGGATCCGGCGTTGCCCTGAGCTGTAGTGTAGGCTGAAGACAAGGCTTGGATCTGGTGTTGCTGTGGCTGTGGTGTATGTAGGCTGGCAGCTATAGCTCCAATTAGACCCCTAGCCTGGGAACCTCCATATGCTGAGGATACGGCCCTAAAAAGCAAAAAAAAAAAAAAAAAAAAAAAAAAAAAAAAAATGTGGGGATTGGCTGGAAGGGAGGGTGAGAAGGGGAAGTGTGAGCAAGGGCTTCCAAAAAAAGGAGATGTAAAGACTAAGAAGAGAGGAAGAAGGTTCTAGACTAGGAAAAAGTGAGGGTGGGGGACAGCAGAGGGAGGCAAGCCAGTGCCTCCTGGGGCCTGTGATGCCAACTGGGGGACGTGCAGGTGGCATAGTCACAGTGGAACTGGGCCTGCTGCCCCCACCTTTAATTCTTCCCAGCCTATGGCCTTACTTCGTGAAGCACAAAGGAGGAAGGAGAGGGACCAGGGAGGAGGCTGTTAGAGGGGCTGGGTCAAAGTCAGCTGCGGTGGGAGCCCAGCATCTCTCACTGCGCACTCCCTGAGCAGAGAAAGGGTCCACCCAGCAAGCCGAATTAGCACCCAGGTCTGCTAACTTCAGACGGGGCTCCTGGGGATGTGATGGGTTAGGACAGGGTTAGGAGGGGTTAGGACAGGTCCTTGTGAACTTCCCCTCTAAACGTAGGATGCTAGCAATCAAGGAAGGCTGCTCCAATGGGAAGGTGCCTTCTCGTACCTTCCGTGCTTGCTTGGTTAGGGCACCCAGGGGCAGGAGAACAAGTACCTTGCTCTAGTGATGGAACCAGCCCCTTGCCTGCTCTAAGAGCCTGTGCAAGAGCAGGCTGCCTGGCCCTGAGGCAGATGATTAGGAGGCAGCACCCAGAGCAGGTGGTCAGAGGGCTGAGTCTTCCAGGTCAGGGCAGGAAAGCCCAGATCTCTGCCCCCTTTGGTCTCAGCCTGAGGTGTGCATCAAGCCTTCAGGAATAAGTACAGAAAGGGAGGGACTGACTCATGAGCCATCCCTGGGTGGTGAGGGGTGCATTGAAGTGGGATGTGGGCCTTTGCCTGCTCCCCCAGCACACCTTAACACCCTCCTCAGGTCCTCCCCAACTCATTAAACTTCAAGGAAAGATTTCCTGTCATAGCTCAGTAGTAATGAACCTGACTAGGATCCATGAGGTTGCAGGTTCAATCCTTGGCCCCGATCAGTGGGTTAAGGATCCAGCATTGCCATGAGCTGTGGTGTAGGTCACAGACCAGCTTGGATCTGGCATTGCTGTGGCTGTGGTGTAGGCCAGCAGCTACAGCTCCAATTTGACTCCTAGCCTGGGAACCTCCATCTGCCACCAGTGCGGCACTAAAAAAAAAAAAAAAAACCTTCAAGGAAAACAGCAGGGCTTAGGGAAACAGGCTTGTCAGCAAGACCCTTGGGCTTATCTCTGGTCTTAAATACCTCACCATTGGAAAGACAGAACATGTCAAAGGGAGTCAAGAGTGCAGGACAGTGGGAAGCAAAGAGGAAAGAGGTGATATAAGAAGGAGACACAAGAAGACGGGGTTTCGCTCCTGTTCTGTTGTCTTTATCTGGGTTCAATCTTCCTTCCCAGATTAATGAGAAGGTGAGGGGTGCAGAGAATTCCAGGGGCCCATAGTTCCCAGCAAGCCTCTGGCTGGCTTCAGGTGGCAACCCCAGGCTAGGCCTCCTGCCTCTCACTGCCTGCCTTTTCTCACTCCCAGGGCCTCCAGACAGGGGGGGAGGAGGCAGAAGGAGTGAACCAGGGGGCGAGCCCTGCCTCACCGCCTCTCTACTCTGGACATTTTTCTTTTTCTTTCTTTCTTTCTTTTTTTTTTTTTTTAGGGCCGCATCTGTGGCATATGGAGGCTCGCAGGTTAGGGGTCCAATTGGAGCTGTAGCCTCCGGCCTACACCACAGCCACAGCAACTCAGGATCTGAGCCATGTCTGCAACCTACACCATAGCTCAAGGCAACGCCAGATCCTTAACCCACTGAGCGAGGCCAGGGATTGAACCCACAACCTCATGGTTTGTAGTTGGATTTTCTTCCGCTGTACCATGTCAGGAACTCCCAACTCTGGACCATTTTCCCAAAAGAAGTGGAAGGGCCTGTCTCTCTCAGGGATCAGGGGCCTCCCTCCTGCCCCAGGTGGTGCTCTTTCTCTTCCAGCCCGTTTCCTGTCTCTGCACGCTGGAACCACACATGCATCACCTATGCTGCATCGCTCACATACAAAGGAGCACAGAGCCACACTCCTCTCTGCAGGTAGAAATGCACCCTCTTGGAGTTCCCGTCGTGGCGCAGTGGTTAACGAATCCGACTAGGAACCATGAGGTTGCGGGTTCGGTCCCTGCCCTTGCTCAGTGGGTTAACGATCCGGTGTTGCCGTGAGCTATGGTGTAGGTTGCAGACGCGGCTTGGATCCAGCGTTGCTGTGGCTCTGGTGTAGGCCGGTGGCTACAGCTCCGATTCGACCCCTAGCCTGGGAACCTCCATATGCCGCAGGAGCGGCCCAAAGAAATAGCAAAAAGACCAAAAAAAAAAAAAAAAAAAAAAAAGAAATGCACCCTCTTATGCCTGAGTCAAACACTTGAACCCTGGGCAGAAGCTGCCCTTCCTCCTGTGTCCTCTAGGACTAGGCTGGCCCAGGCATCCCTGACCTCCATTAGCATTCCCAGAGTACTTCCCCTCTTCCTCTGAAGCTGAGGCATGGGCAAGGGGTGGAGAGTGGCTGTGGAGGCCACCGGCCAGATTCCTGGACCCAGCGAGAAGGCTGGTCCTCTGGTACTGAGCATCTTTCGGACGCCCCCCTTCCCCACTTGCTGCCCCCCTCCCCCCCGCCCACCACTGCTTCCCTTAGATTTCCTCGCTCCTCCCCTCATCCCTTGAAAGCCAGAGCCTGGAGGGCTCCTGTGTCTGGCCAGATCCTGCCTGGAGCAATTGTCAACCGGCAGTGCAGGGTCAGAGCTCAGGACTGGGCTGGCGGCAGGGAGGGGGGCCTGTCCCCTAGGAGGGAGGAAAGGTGCTGTTCATCCTGGGACTGGGAGCTGTAGGAGTGCGATAGAGAAAGAAGGTTCAGGACCCTTCTTTCAGGTCCCATGTCCTAGGTCAACCATGCTTTTCTCCCTCACTTGGCCTGGTGAGGTGAGGGTGGGGTGGCGTCCCTCCTGGAGCTGTCAGCCTGCATCACTGCCAAGTCAGGGCTCACAAGGGGGTGGCAGGGGGACAGGAAGGTGACATGCTAACCCAGCAATTCCCATTCGCACACCACCTCCTTCTTTTCTTCATGCCCAGAGGGAGCTACTGGAAGGAAAGGAGAAGTCTGGCAGCAGCCATGACAGGCCCAAAAGCCAGAGCGCAGGCGTGCTTCGGTGATGGCACCAGCCCTGTGAAGTGGGACCAGAAGGGACGGGGGGGTGGTAGGGGAAGCAGCTTTCTGGGCTCAGCCCTCCAGGCCCTCGGGCTCCTCTGGGTTCCTTCTTCCCTGGCCACCAGGCAGGAGCACAGCCCAGCTGCTCTCCCCCCACGTCATTCCCCAGGCACCGGGCAGGAAAAGGCCCTGGGAGAGAAGCTGTGCCAAAGCGCAGCTGTGGAGTGGCGGGCCGGGATCCCAGCCTCACCTCTGCACTGACTGTATGACCTTGGACAAGTCACTTAACCCTGTGAACCTGTTTCCTCTTCTGTCAAGAGAGTGTCCCTTTTACCTCAAAGAGTTCTCGTGAAAACTGCATTCAGTAAAGGAGTCAGCGTCATAGTCATTAGGGTGGGCGGGTGGCAGAGGAGGGAAGACCATCACCAGCCTCAGATGTCCATGCTGCTGGACCGCCCCTGCTCCTCCTAGCCCGGGCCCTCCGGGGTACTATCCGCACTTCAGTGCCCTCCTGCCATCCCCTCCTCGCCAAGGTGAGAAAGTGGCAAAGACTCTGAAGCTGAGCTGAGGACCAAACTGGGAGCAAGAAGAGAGACTGGGGACAGGGTGGGAAAAAGCAGAAAGGAGGGTGGCAGGAAAAGAGGGTCTGGCACCTAGCACAGCATCTGGCGAGCAGCCGGCGTGCAGTAAGTTATTTGCTGAAAGAAGGACTCTGTGCCGAGATGGAGGTTGGATCAATCTATTGGGTGCCAACCGGAACACGTCGGACAGAGCCATCAATAGCTCCGCGAGGAGAAAGGGATGGAGACTTGGAACAAATGAAGCCAGCAACACCAAAGAGCAGGAGCCAGATGCTGTGAGTCTGCTCCCCCTGTGGTCCCATCTCCCACCCACTCCCTGGGCTGGGCTCCCCAGGTCCTGCCGCTGCTCACAGCTTCTCCATTTCTGAAGGCATCCTCAAGTCTCCCGGGGCCGGTCCCACAGATGGTTCTCTGCCTGGGCCGGCTCTCTCGGAGGTGGCCTCCTCCTCCCCTTCCTTCTCTAGCCCAGAGAGCTTCTGCAGCTCAGAGTACAGCACCCAGGCATCATTGCGGGACACGTGCTCCCAACCACTCTCCCGCACGTGGAAGAGGTCTACGGAGCCCCCCGAGTAGGCGTCGCGGTGGGTGGCGTGAGCCACAGCGCGGCAGGCCAGGGCGTAGGCTTCCTGGGTGCTCATGTCGTAGCGGTAGCCGCGATCCAGCACACCATAGGCGTAGGGAGATCCAGAGCCCACCGAGAAGATGTCCCCCTGCAGAAGGGTGCCGTCGCTGTAGACGTAGAAGAGGGCAGGCCCGGAGCGGTCCCAGCCGCACAGGGCGGTGGCCACGCATAGATCCAGTCCCCGGTAGCGCGACATCATGCCAGATAAGAGTTTGGCGGCGCCGGCCACACTGGGCAGCTGACCCTCCCTCAGCTCGCGTAGCCGCAGCTCCCTCCGCAGCACCCGGTACCAGGTGGTGCAGTCGGCTGAGGTGCCAGAGGTGGTGCCCAGGAGGTGCTGGTGCACAGGGATGACCTTGCGCGAGGCTGGACACTCCACGTAGTTGCCGCAGGAGGAGCGAGTGTCAGCCGCAGCAATGACTCCATCACGGAAGCGGAAGGCCAGGGTGGTGGTGCCATGGGCCAGCCTGGGGCCGTGGGTCTGTAGGAAGGTCTGAGGGTCCCAGCCCCGGGGCACAGCCCAAGCACCAGCCTGAGGCAGGTAAGGGGAGGCTCCCTGGGGGTCCAAGGCTTGCCACTGGCACACATCCTGCAGAGCCATCCCTGGGGCTGAGTGAGAGTGGGAAAGAGCAAGGCAGGGATTTGTGAGCCAGTCGGGTGGGGGAAGAGAGACAGTAAAGAAGAGCTGGGCTGCAGCCAGAACCAGCGTGGAAGGCGTGGGATCTGTGGCTTCACTTCTCCCTAACCCCAGATCAGGCTTTGGGACTGGCTGATGGAGCAGCACCCCCCACTTCCAGAGGACCGGTGAGGGGCGACAGGAGGAAGCCAGTAGAGTCTCCAGCGCTGGAGGGACGCTGCCCATGACACACCTGAGCGTCCCCCAAGGAGTCTGCTGTCTGTCATCCTCCAAGCACCTGGAGTTGGGTGGGGCCTGGGTAACAGAAGGAAAGGGGGTGCCAGTGGAAGGAGCAGAGCTGGTTCCTCTTGTTTTTCCCCTGGGGGCACTGGTCACCCAAAAATAAATAAGGCTTGGGAGTTCCTGCTGTGGCGCACTGGGTTAACGATCGGGCTTGTCTCTGTGGAGGTGCGGGTTAAATCCCCTCCCAGCTTAGTGGGTTATGGATACAGCATTGCTAAGTGGCATAGGTTACAGCTCCAGCTTGGATTTGATCCCTGGCCCCGGAACTTCCATATGCTTCAGGGGTAGCAGGAAAAAAAAAAAAAGGCCCTGTTCTTGCCCTGAAAGGGCTCCCAGTCTAGGGAAACGTAAGGGCAAGGCAGAGCAGTCAGTGCAATGGTGCCACAGAGTCCCTGGTGCTGGTTCTCTCTCCAGGGGTACGAGGCCAGTGAGCTATGATGCTCAGCTCACACTTTCACTTCATGGTCAAGGTGGGGAAAGAGAAATGGACTGGGACAAGGACAAAAGAGAAAAGGACAAGTGAGGCATTGTACGGGGGTGCCAGATATCTTCAGAAAGGCAGGGTACTTCAGGGCCAGGTAAAGGGGAACTAGAATTTGGACACCCTCCACTTTGGGGGTGACCTTGAACTTTCATTTGCCACTGTCAGGTGGCACTCCTGACAGTTCTCCTGCAGTCTAGCTTTTCTGTATTAAAGTTCTGAGGATGTAGCTGAGAGGATCTGGTGGCCTTCTTTTCCTGGTCCCCTTTCTGCCCAACAATTCCCAATTGCAAGAGGCTGGTTTATAGTTTTCAAGGCAAGGGAAACAACTGACTTTGATACCATGATGCTGAGTCTAAGCCTTAGACCAACCAGGGGTGGACCCTGACAGCTGGCCCTTCAGAAAGACAAAGCAGATTGAGGCAGAGTGACAAGCTACGACTAGTGCCAGCACCATATGGAGTATATTTACTAAATATGACAGCACAAAGTGGTTCTGTGGGAAGGGGTTTATTAAAAGAAACAGACCTACATGCAAAGGAAAGAGCCCGTATCCTCTAGACATCATAATGTTGGGGCTGTGGCATCACAGTTTCCTAGAGTCTCAGTAGTAAGGACAAGTGTACGTCATGGGAAGACTGGAGAAACCAAGAGGTGACACTAAGGTCCAACCAGTCCTTCTTCCTTCTTTTGTGTAGGACCACACGGGAATCTTACTCAAGGACAAGAATGTCTCTTCTTCTTCTTCTTTTTTAAATTTATTTATTATGTATTTATTTATGTATTTATTTATTTATTTTTGTCTTTTTGCCTTTTCTAGGGCCACTACCTCGGCATATGGAGGTTCTCAGGCTAGGGGTCTAATTGGAGCTGTAGCCACCGGCCTACATCACAGCCACAGCAACACGGATCTGAGCCGCATCTGCGACCCACACCACAGCTCACAGCAATGCTGGATCCTTAACGCACAGAGCAAGGCCAGGGATCAAACCCACAACCTCACGGTTCCTAGTCGGATTCGTTAACCATCTTGCCACGATGGGAACTCCATTCTTCTTTTTTTTTAATTGAAATAGAGTTGATCTACAATATTGTGTTAGTTTCAGGTATACAAAAAAACCGATTCAGTTGTACAAATATATGTCTGCCTATCTATCTATTCTTTTCTTTATTTTTCTTTTTGTTTAGGGCCACACCTGAGACATATGAAAGTTCCCAGACTAGGGGTGGAATCAGAGCTACAGCTGCCACAGACACAGCAACACTGGATCTGAGCTGTGTCTTCAACCTACACTACAGCTCATGGCAAAGCCGGATCCTTAACCCACTGAGCAAGGCCAGGGATCGAACCCGCATCCTCCTGGATGCTAGTTGGATTCCTTATCACTGAGCCACAACAGGAACTCCCTATCTATCTCTTCTTTTTCAGGTTCTTTCCCTTATAGGTTTTTACAAAATATTGAATATAGTTCCCTGTGCTATACAGTAGATCCTTGTTGATTATCTGTTTTATACATAGTAGTGTGTATATGTTAATCCCAAATTCCTAGTTTGTCCTTTCTGCTCCCTTCCATTTCCTATTTCTAACAACTCAGTCTTAGACTCTTTTTTTTTTTTTTTAATTTTATGACTGCACCTGCAGCATATGGAAGTTTCTGGGCCAGGAACTGCATCCAAGCCACAGCTGCAATCCAAGCCACAGCTGCGGCAATGCCTGATCCGATAACCTACTGTGCCAGGCCGGGGATCAAACCCATGCATGACCCAGCCACTGCAGTTGGATTCAAGTCTTAGATTCTTTATATATGACGGGACTGCCACCTCCCTAGGTCAGGTCATTATTAAGTCAGATCTGGATAGTTGAGTGACCTAGTAATTGGCCACCCTCCAGCCCTCTAGTCTCCCCCTCTAATCTTTTTCTTTTTTCTTCTTTAGAGCCGCACTTGTGGCATACAGAAGTTCCCAGGCTAGGGGATGAATCAGAGCTAAAGCTGCTGACCACAGCCACAGCCACAGCACCTTGGGATGCGAGCTGCATCTGCAACCTACACCACAGCTCACGGCAATGCTGGATCCTTAACCTACTGATCAGGGCCAGGGTTTGAAACCCAAATCCTCATGGATCCTAGTTAGGTTCATTAATTGCTGAGTCGCAAAGGGAACTCTCTCTCTCTCTTTTTTTTTTTTTTTTTTTTTTTTTTTTTTTTGGTGGAGGGGTGAGGAAGCTCCTAGGCTAGGTATCAAACCCAAGATAAGCGGTGACATCAGATCCTTAACCCACTAGGCCACCAGGGAACTCCCTATCCCTCTAATCTTATCCTCCACACTGCCATGGTTTCCTAAGTTATCACTCAAATCCCATGTCTCCTCTACTAAGAAATCTTGAAGGGCTACAAGATCAAATCCAATCGATCTTCTCCAGGCTGGCATTTAAGGCCCACTATGGTCCAGTCCTGATCCATCCACCACAACCTCTTTTTACACTATTCCTAACACATCACCTACTTCCTCTTATCTTTTTGAATCCTATCCTTCCAAGCCTGGCTTAAGTACCACCTATTCTGAAAATCCTACCCAGTATGGACTGAGAGAGGAGAGGTTGTAGGTTTGAGGGGCAGTGGGATCCAAGTGGTATTTAAGCAAATGAACCCCCACCTCCTTGACAAAGCATTCCTGGAGGCCCAACCTCACCCCAAGCTCTACTAACCTCCTCTCCCACTTCTGAACTACAGCACTTATCATTGTCTTGTTCCCCCAACCCTGCTTTATTGAGATATAACTGATGCATAACATTATATAAGCTTATTAAGGTATACAATGTGATGATCTGATACCTCTGTATGTGTGTCTGTGTGTGTATTGCAAAATGTTTATGCAATAAGGTTAGTTAACAAATCCTTCACCTCACAAAATTACTATTTTTATTGCTGTTATGGTAAGAACAGTTAAGAGCTATTCTCCTAGCAACTTTCAAGTGTATCAAATAGTATTGTTAATTATAGTTGTCATAGTGTACATTAGATCCCCACAACTTATTCCTCTTACAACTGGAAGTTTGTTCACTTTTCTTTCTTTCTTTTTCTTTTCTTTTTTTTTTTTTTTTTTTTTTTTTTTTTTTTTTTTTTTTGGTCTTTTTAGGGCCATGGAGGTTCCCAGGCTAGGGGTTGAATCAGAGCTGTAGCCACCAGCCTATGCCACAGCCACAGCCATGCCAGATCCAAGCCTTGTCTGTGACCTACACCACAGCTCACGGCACCACCAGATCCTTAACCCACTGAGTAAGTACAGGGATCGAACCTGTGTCCTCATGGATGCTAGTCAGATCTTTTGTGTGTATGTGTGTGTGTGTGTGTGTTTGCCTTTCCTAGGGCTGCTCCTGCAGCATACAGAGGTTCCCAGGCAAGGGGTGTAATCAAAGCTGTAGCTGCCAGCCTACACCAGAGCCACAGCAACTCGGGATCTGAGCCACGTCTGTGACCTACACCACAGCTCACGGCAACGCCAGATCCTTAACCCACTGAGAAAGGCCAGGGATTGAACCCACAACCTCATGATTCCTAGTTGGATTCGTCAACCACTGCGCCACAATAGGAACGCCCCCAGATTCTTTTTTGCTTAACCACGATGGGAACTCTGGAAGTTTGTACACTTTTGACCAATATCTCCCACCTGCCCCTGGTAACCACCAATGTACTCTCTGTTTCTGAGAGTTTGGCTTTGTTAGAGTCTACCTATATGTAAGATTATACGGTATTTGTCTTTCTATGTCTGACTTCTTTCACTAAGCATACTTCCCTTACGTTTTATCCATGTTGTTACAAATGGCAGAATTGCCTTCTTTTTATGGTTGAATAATATTCCATGACACATATAACACTTTCTTTATACGTTCATCCGTTGATGATGGATGTTGTTTCCATGTCGTGACCGTTGTGAATAATGCTGCAGTGGACATGAGGGTGCAGCTATCTCTATGAGATAATGATTTCATTTCCTTTAGATTAAATACCCAAATATCAGATTACTAGATCAATCTTCTATTTTTATTATTATTATTTTTTTGTCTTTTCTATGGCCACACCCATGGCCTATGGAGGGTCCCAGGCTAGGGGTCGAATTGGAGCTGTAGCCACTGGCCTACGCCAGGGCCACAGCAACTCAGGATCCAAGCTGCATCTGCAACCTACACCACAGCTGCAACCTACACCACAGCTCTTGGCAACGCTGGATCCTTAACCCACTGAGCAAGGTGAAGGATTGAACCCGCAACCTCATGGTTCCTAGTTGGATTTGTTAACCACTGAGCCATGATGGGAACTCCTATTTTTAATTTTTTGAGGAACCTCCATATTATTCTCCATAGTGGGCTGCACCAATTTCTATTCCCACCAACAACAGCACTTATCGTTTGTACCTCTCCTTGTTGAGGGCTCCCAGAGCAGGGACCTTAGAGCAGAGGACTAATGTAAAGTGAATTGGGAACAGATTATGGAAAGCCTTGAATGCCATGCTGAGTAGCTGAAACTTTACAGACCATTTTTAAACAGCCAAGTGATACGATCAAGACGGTGCTTTGGAAATCAATCTGGTGCTGTGCAGAATAAACTAGAGAGTACACCTTGGACCCAGAGAAAAGAATTAGGAGAATATTTCAGGAGTAATTCAGGGGTGAAGAGATAAAAAGCCAAAGGTGGTATCAGTTGCAATGAAAACGAATGTGAGAAACATTGTAGAGAAAGATGCCACAGGTCTTGGCAACTTAGTGGATGTGGAGGAAGGAAGGGGAGTTGTTGAAGATGAGCTGGGGCTTCAGGCTTTTGTGATGGGAAGAAAACTATTGTCATTCTTTCATGCATTCATTTAGCTAAAATGTCTTAAGCACTTGGCTCAGGGATGGATAGTAGAGAAATGCTTGCTTTGTCTTTTTTTTTTTTTTTTTTTTTTTTTTGCCATTTCTTGGGCCGCTCCTAAGGCATATGGAGGTTCCAAGGCTAGGGGTTGAATTGGAGCTGTTACTGCCAGCCTACACCAGGGCCACAGCAATGCAGGATCCGAGCTGCGTCTTCGACCTACACCACAGCTCATGGCAACGCCGGATCCTTAACCCACTGAGCAAGGCCTGGGATCAAACCCGCAACCTCATGGTTCCAAGTGGGATTCATTAACGATTGAGCCACGACGGGAACTCCAAGAAATGCTTGTCTTTAAAAGCTCACAATGGGAGTCCTGTTGTGGCGCAGCGGAAACGAAACTGACTAAGAACCACAAGGTTGCAGGTTTGATGCCTGGCCTCACTCAGTGGGTTAAGGATCCGGCATTGCCGTGAGCTGTGGTGTAGATCACAGACGCGGCTCAGATCTGGCATTGCTATGGATCTGGTGTTGCTGTGGCTGTGTTGTAGGCTGGAGGCTACAACTCCAATCAGACCCCTAGCCTGGGAACCTCCATATGTTGCACATGCGGCCCTAAAAAGACAAAAACAAAAAAAAACAAAACTCACAATGGAAGCTCCAGTGGGAGATAAATGTATAACCAGGTAAAATGCCAAAGTACCTTAAGAGAGATACAAATGCCATTAGTAGCAGAGTGAAAGAACCACTGAGAGAAGTCAGAAGGATTAGCTGCATTGCAGGAGTGACCACAAAAATAATATGTGCTCAATAAACAGAAGCACTCTGCATTTCCCACACCATCCAAGTGTGAGACTCACATAAAGATCATCTGCTTCATTACATTCTGATGGTTGGGTTTGGAAAGGGTTGCCAAATTTCAGCATTAAAAATACAACACATACAGAGTCTGCTGGGAAGAGGAGGGGCTGAGTTGGGCAGCAAAGGGAAGTGGAATTTAGATACTGATGGATGTTGCTGCTGGAATCCAACAAGGAAGGCTAGACACTGACTTCATAGAACTATAAAGCAGGAGGAGACATTTCTTACATTTGCCCACTTCCTTGATTGTTATGGTTCCCCAAAGGGTTGAACAGTGAAGGTGGGCGGAGAGAGGAAGAGACTATGAGATACAGCACACTCCTGAATAAGAGCTTGTCTTAGCAAGCTTAAGTCAGAAAACCTCTTGGTACATCCTTATGAAGCCTCAGCTCTCCCCCAGGCTCTGGGATGGTAAATTACTTTGACTCAGTTATTCGGGAGCTGAACTGAAAATCCAGTTTGTGGATTAACTGGGCCTTTGCTTTTCCTTCTTTATTATTCTGCGTTTTTGGCCATTCATTACTTATTAGAATTTCCGCCAGAGGGTGAGAGTAAAGACAACATTGAATCGTTTTTTTTTTTTTTTTTTTTCTGGTCTTTGGTCTTTTTAGGGCAGCACCTGTGGCATATGGAGGTTCCCAGGCTGGGGGTCGAATTGGAGCTGGAACTGCAGGCCACAGCCACAGCCACAGCAATGAGGGATCTGACCTGATGTGTTTGCGACCTACACCACAGCTCACGGCAATGCCAGATCCTTAACCCACTGAGCCAGGCCAGGGATCGAACCGCGTCCTCATGTATACTAGTCGGGTTCGTTAACCACTGAGCCATGAGTGGAACTCCAACATTGGATCTTAAAAATCGATTACTGTTAGAGATGTGGCTAGTGTGGTGACTGATGCTATCCAACAACAAGAGTAAAAGCATTCTTTTTTTTTTGTCATTTCTTAGACCGCTCCTGTGGCATATGGAGGTTCCCAGGCCAGGGGTCCAATCAGAGATGTAGCCGCCAGCCTACAGGATCCGAGCCTTGTCTGCAGCCTACACCACAGCTCACAGTAATGCCGGATCCTTAACCTACTGAGCAAGGCCAGGAATCGAACCCTCAACCTCATAGTTCCTAGTCAGATTCGTTAACCACTGAGCCACGACAGGAACTCCTAAATGCATTCTTATTTGGGGGAAAATGGCCTCAGAATAGATCATTATTTTACCTGGTATCAGAGATTGCCCTTAAACAAAATGGCAACTTCAGTCGCGTTAATACAGCGCTGAAGCACTAGAGATGTAAAGTGCAGCTTGGACACCAGGCGGGGCGGGGCTGATTTACAGCTACCGGTTTAGAACAGATTTTCAACCAGTCACGCCCTTCTCAAAGATGGCCGGTCCCCCTTCACTCCTTCAACTTGGACATTTTCCATTGCTCCCTATGGAATTTGAGGTTAATCTAACCTCATGCTGACTGCGTGACCGAAATCAAGATGGAAGCCACATCCCTTTAGCATTTAAGGGAAGTGAAGCTATTTATTTTTCCCTCCTCGGGGAAAATAATCACTTGCATCTGGCTCTTGTTTTTGGAGGCGTGGTTGCCAGGAGTTAAAATGGCTCCTCCTTGGAATAGATTTACTAGCGAGTGAAGCCGGGAGGGCGTGGCGTTGCCCGGCCGCTCTTTACTAGATGTTCTGGCGGGTAGTTCCGTTTCCCTTACTAGACATGGCGCTGGCCAGCGTGTTGGAGAGGCCGCTGGCCGTGAATCGGCGCGGGTTTTTCGGATTTGGGGGTCGTGCGGATCTGCTGGACCTGGGTCCGGGGAGCCCTGGCGATGGGCTGAGCCTGGTCGCGCCCAGCTGGGGTGTCCCAGAGGAGCCAAGAATCGAAATGCTTCACGGTACCACCACTCTGGCCTTCAAGGTGCGGACCCAGTCGCTGCGCCGCCCTGAGTCGCGTCCTTCCCGGCCTCCCAGCCGGAGAGGAACCCGGGGTGGCTGCAGCCACGAAACCCGAGTGGAGGCTTGAGCTAATCGCCCCCGACCCCAGTGGTTTCGTTGTCTCATTGCTGAGGGAGGCCTGGGCTTTCGCTCTAGCGGGAGAAGGGGTTGGGGGGCGTGGGGCTGGGGGTAATGGGGCAAGGAGCCCGAGGCTGCTTGGGTTAATTCATGCTTAAGCGACTCCAGGTGGGTCCTATCCAGGGAAGCGGAGGCCGCAGCAGTGAACACTGGCAGAGGGAGGGCTGTTGTAACCACCAAAGGTTTTGGAAACTGAGTGGCGCTGATAGACCAGAGCAACTGAAACCGCTGTGGCTTGAGGGGGAAGGTTGGTGAGAGGGAGCACTGTACTAGGAGCCAGACATTTGGGATTGCTGGTCCAGCTCTGCAATAACAAGCTGTATGATCTTGGGTAAGTCGTTCCATCTCATTGAGCCCATTTCCTCAGCCATAAAGTGAAGGTAACACTGAAGGTAATCCCACGTCAAAGGATTGATGTGAAGCTCTAGGGACATTAATATGTGGGAAAGTATGTCGTGAAGTATAAAATGGCAGAGAAAGAGATGTTCTGGGCTTGCATTGATGCATAAAGAAATGTCAAGATTGGAGTTCCTGTCGTGGCTCAGTGGTTAACGAATCCCACTAGGAACCATGAGGTTGTGGGTTTGATCCCTGGCCTTGCTCAATGGGTTAGGGATCCGGCATTGCCGTGAGCTGTGGTGTAGGTTGCCGACGTGGCTCGGATCCCGCATTGCTGTGGCTCTGGCGTAGGCCGGTGGCTACAGCTCCGATTGGACCCATGGCCTGGGAACCTCCATATGCCGCGGGAGCGGCCCAAGAAATGGCAAAAAGACGAAAAAAAAAAAAAAGAAAGAAAGAAATGTCAAGATGATGTTTTTTGTCTGATGTGGCCTAGTCTGTTTTGTGTTTCCTCTGATCTTAACAGTTTCTCCATGGAGTCATTGTTGCAGCAGACTCCCGGGCCACAGCAGGTGCCTACATTGCCTCCCAGACAGTAAAGAAAGTGATAGAGATCAACCCGTACCTGCTGGGCACCATGGCTGGGGGTGCAGCGGATTGCAGCTTCTGGGAGCGGCTCTTGGCTCGGCAGTGTCGAATCTATGAGCTTCGAAACAAGGAACGAATTTCGGTAGCAGCTGCCTCCAAGCTGCTTGCCAACATGGTGTATCAGTACAAAGGCATGGGGCTGTCCATGGGCACCATGATCTGTGGCTGGGATAAGAGAGGCCCTGGTGAGTTAACCTACAATCACGTGATTCTTGGGCTGACACTACAGAGAGAATGGTGTTGGATGAACAGATGAATGAAAGAGCTTATGTGAGTGCTGAGGATGTGTTGATTAGTTCTCAGTTCTTCCTTTGTTTGAGGAAGGACTAGTGTAGGAAAGGGCACAGAGGTAGATCAGCTGTGTCATTGGCCACCCTTGTGACCTTAGGTAGGTTGCTTATTTTCTCAGCCTGTTTCATCATCTGTTACATAGATTCCATGAGGTAATACATGTCAAGTATATAGTGTCTGGCACATAAGACCTGCAAAGGATTGCATTGAGTTTTGTTTTTTTTTTTGTTGTTTTTTTTTTTTTTGGTTTTTTTAGGGCTGCATTCACGGCTTATGGAAGTTCTCAGGCTAGGGGTTGAATTGGAGCTGCAGCTGCCGGCTTATGCCACAACCACAACAGTGCCAGATCTGAGCCATGTCTGCAACCTACGCAGCTTTGACAATGCAGATCCTTAATCCACTGAGTGAAGCCAGAGATCAAACCTGCAAACCTGCATCCTCATGGATACAAGTCGGATTCTTAAACCATTGAGCCACAATGGGAACTCCTGTATTGAGAATTCAATTGGGTGATAGACATGAAAACTCTAGTCAGTGCAATCTGATAGAATTATAATGTGAGCCAAACATGTCATTTTAAATTGTCTAATGGAATATTTAAAAAATGGAAAGAGGAGTTCCCAGGTGGCTTAACAGATTAAGGATCAGGCAGTTGTCACTGCTGTGGCGTACATTTGAACCCAGGAATTAATGCATGCCACAGGCATGGTCCAAAAAAAAAAAGTAAAAAGAAATGGATGTCACAACATTGTAAATCAACTACACTTTAATTTTTTTTAAAAAAGGGGAGTTCCTATTATGGCTCAGTGGGTTAGTATCCATGAGGATGTGGGTTCGATCCCTCTCCTTGCTCAATGGATTAAGGATCTGGTGTTGCCATGAGCTGTGGTGTAGCTTGGCAGCTGCACTCCAGTTGAAATCCTAGCCTTGGAACTTCCATATGCCATGGTGTGGCCATTAACTAAATTAAATTAAAAAATAAAAACCTTGCCAGGAAATTGTCTTGTATACGATGTCGGTTCCTCTTCTGCTAGTTAGGTAGGTGTTTTTTTTGTTTTATTTTTGTTTTTTGTTGTTGTTGTTTTTGTCTTTTTAGGGCCGCACCTGAGGCATATGGAGGTTCTCAGGCTAGGAATACTAGTTGGGTTAGTTTTCACTGCGTTAAACTGGGAATCCTGGTAGTTTGTTTGTTTGTTTTTTAATTGAAATATGGTTGATTTACCATATTTCAATGGTATGTTTCTGGAATATAGCAAAGTGTTATGTTTTTGGTATACAGCAAAGTGATTTAGTTTTATATCTATATATCTATATAACTATATTTTATATATATTCTTTTTCATTGAAGTTTCTTATAGGGTATAAGTTTAAACTATGAATATAGTTTCCTGTGCTATACAGTAGGACCTTGTGTGCCTATTTTTTTCTTTTTTTGCCTATTTTATATGTAGCAGTTTGTATCTGCTAATCCCAAACTCCTGCTTTATCCCTCCCCCACCCCCTTTCCTCTTTGGTAACCGTAGGTTTGTTTTCTGTGTCTGTGAGTCTGTTTCTGTTTTGTAAGTTAGTTCATTTGTGCCATATTTTAGATTCCACATATAAGTGATATCATATTTGTCTTTCTCTTTCTCACTTAATTCAATTAGTGTGATAATTTCTAGTTCCATCCATGTTGCTGCAATGGCATAATTTTGTTCTTTTTTAATGGCTTAGTATTCCATTGTGTGTAATCTATATGCCGTATTTTCTTTATCCATTCATCTATTGATGGACACTTAGGTTGCTTCCATGTCTTGCTCTTGAGCCAGTTTTGAATGTCCCCTTAGTCAAGCTGGAATATAGCTAGTCACTTTCTGTGTAACTTTCTCCCTTGGAGAGTTCCCGTCATGGCTCAGTGGTTAATGAACCTGACTAGTATCATGAGGACTCAGGTTTGATCCCTGGCCTCACTCAGTGGGTTAAGGATCCAGCATTCCCGTGAGCTGTGGCGTAGGCTGGCAGCTACAGCTCCTGTTTGGCCCCTAGCCTGGGAACCTCCATATGCTGCAAGAAAAATTTTCTCCTTTGATACTTGAAAATAGTTAATCTTTCCCTCAGCATCTTAGGTGGTCTAGAGGAGCATTTTGGAACTTTTAGCAGTTTTAGCAATTTGAACTTTTAGCTATTGGATTGACCGCAGGTGGTGGAAGCAGTGTAAGAGAATACGGAAACCAGCTAGCAAGGAAAACCCAGGAAGCTAGAGCATAAGGTAATCATACCATCCTCCAGAAGCTTTCCTGAAAAGCCGTCCCACTCAGGATGAGTCAGCCCCTGGCCTCAAGAAACAGACTCAGAAAAGATCACAGATTATTTAATGCAAGGCTCATGAGATGAGTACCACTTTAAAAAGAACCAGGAGTTCCTATTGTGGCTCATTGGATTAAGGACCCAGCGTCTCTGAGGATGCAGGTTCCATCCCTGGCCTTGCTTGGTGGATTAAGGATCCAGTGTTGCTGTAAACTGCACCTCTGATTTGACCCCTAGCCTGGGAACTTCTGTGTGCCACAGGTGTGGCTGTAAAATAAAGAAAAGAACCAGGAGTTCCCACTCTGATGCAGTGGGTTAAGGATTTGGTGTTGCTGAAGCTGTGGCCTAAGTTGTATCACTGTGGTTCCATTATAAACTTCCATATGCTGTGGATGTGGCCAAATAAATTTTTTTTAAAAAAGGAATTTCGAGGAGCTGGGGGCAGGGAGGTTGCTTCTGATGGTAGGAATTGGGGAAGATTTCATAGGATAGATGGCAGTTGTCCTGGATGTGAAAATGAGAGAAAGGAAACATGAACAAAAGAAGAAAGGGCAGAAGCATGAGGTTTTGGGGGAAGTAACTGGAAGTCCAGTTGAATTGGAACTAAAGGTGTGTGATGCAGAGTAGTGAGCCAGAAAAGAAAGTTGGAACCCGATGGTGAGCCAGCTAGCAAAGGTCGTGGCCTGGGGGGATGAGGAGGGCCTTCACTGGGGTAGATGCAAGAACCATCAGAACCTGAAAACCAATAAGGGCAGTGCTTTTCAACCTGGCTTACATCATAATCACCTGCAGAACTTAAAAAACAAGCCCATGCTTGTCCCTCACCCAGACCAATTGAAAAAGAATACCTGGTGTTTTTTTTTTGTTTGTTTGTTTGTTTGTTTTGTTTTTTGGTTTTTTTTTTTTAATTTGAAATTTTTGTTTAGGGCCACACCTGCAGCATATGGAGGCTCCCAGGCTAGGGATCGAATTGGAGCTACAGCTGCCGGCCTAGGCCACAGCCACAGCAACACCAGATCCAAGCCACGTCTGCAACCTACACCACAGCTCAGAGCAACACCGGATCCTTAACCCACTAAAAGCAGGACCAGGGATCGAACCTGCATCCTCAGGGATTCTAGTCGGGTTCGTTTCCACTGAACCACAACAGGAACTCTCCTAGGCATCTTTTTTAAAAGCTTCCGGGATGATTCTGATGCATAGTGAGTGTTGAGAGCCCCTGAACTAGGAAAAAGATTAGTGATGTGTTGGCAGAATTTGAAAATACAGGAGGAAGTGGATTGGGGAGGACCAGAGAGATGAGTTTAGTAGGTAATGGAGAACCATTGGAAGTATTTGAAGACAGGAAGTTTAAAGATGAATTTGGTGACAAAGGTATCCAGTTGGTGAGGTCCAGAAGGCAGTTGGAATTGATAAAAATTTTATTAAAATCGTCGTCTCAATTTTTATCTATACCAGAGCTTGGCTAACTTTTTCATAAAGGGCCAAAGAATAAGTATTTTAGGCTTGCAGCCTATATGATTTTGTCTCACCTACATATGGCTGTGTTCCAGTAAAACTTTACAAAACTGGGCAGTTGGCCTGGCCAACCCTTGGTCTATACCAGTATTCTCCAATAGACATATGATGTGAGCCATACATGTAATTTAAAATGTTACAGTAGCTACATTTTTAAAATTAAAAGAGAAAAAGTAATTCTCATAATGTTTTATTTAACCCAGTAGATCCAAAATATTATTATTGCTGCATGTGATACTAGCTTCATTTCAAATGCTCAGTAGTCACATGGGCAGTGTGATTTAGGACTCCAGCCTCTATTCTCCTACCTGTGATGTATGCTTTGTCCCCCACATGGTCTAAACTCTGAGGGTTAGGATTGTCTTATTAAACATTATCTCCCACAGTACCTGAAGTCACTGGAATTATACTTGCCTTTTGGTTGTGCAAAGAAGATAGACAAAGCAGTTATTATAATATGAGGTGAGATAGGGTGGTATGTATAGAATCCTGAAGTCGTAATATTTAATTTGTTTTCTTCACCTTTTTAAAAAGTTTATTTATTTATTGGCTGCACCCATAGCATGTGGAAGTTTGAAGGGCTGGGGAACCCACACCTCAGTTGCAACCTATGCTATAGCTGTAGCAATGCCAGATCTTTAACCTGCTGTACTATAAGAGAACTTCCACCTTATTTTTTTTAAAGTAATTATTTTGTAGAAGTTCAGTGTTCTTTTCTGCAGCATATGGAGGTTCCCAGATTAGGGGTCAAATCGGAGCCTACACCACAGCCACAGCAACTCGGGATCTGAGCCATGTCTTCGACCTACACTACAGCTCATGGCAACACCAGATCCTTAACTCACTGAGCAAGGCCAGGGATCAAACCTGCATCCTCATGGATAGTAGTCAGATTCGTTTCCACTGCACCACAACGGGAACTCGCAGAAGTGCAGTTTTCTTATATTTCTGTTGGTCTCCCCTGGGTTTCAAGAGGAATGGAGGACTCTTGCCTTGGAGGGTGACTTAGATGTCAAAAGGGGTGGTCACCTTTTCCCCACTAACCCCCATCTCTCTTTCCAGGCCTCTACTACGTGGACAGTGAAGGAAACCGGATCTCAGGGGCCACCTTCTCTGTAGGTTCTGGCTCTGTGTATGCCTATGGTGTCATGGATCGGGGTTACTCCTATGACCTGGAGGTGGAACAGGCTTATGATCTGGCCCGTCGAGCCATCTACCAAGCCACCTACAGAGATGCCTACTCAGGAGGCTCGGTCAACCTCTACCATGTCCGGGAGGATGGCTGGATCCGTGTCTCCAGTGACAATGTAGCTGATCTACACGACAAGTATAGTGAATCTACTCCCTGAAAGAGGGAGGATGCGGCTGCTTGCATTTCTTGGGGTGACTGTTGGTGATTTGGCAATACAGCTCGCCATACTCTAATGGCAGGGTCCCCGATTGTATCCATCGTTTTTTTTTTTTAAGCTCTGGTGCATTGACCTCCATGTGTTACCAGTTGTTAATGAGCTGCTGCAGAGGTAATTATTTGTTTTATTTTCTTGGATGTTAACATTACACTACTCAGCCTCAGCCTGTGTTGTGTCTTTTGTCCACCCTGTCCCTCCTCCAAGCACTTTACAGTCAAATAAGCCAGGACAGTGGGAGGGAAGTGAGTGTAATTACAGGAAACAGTGGTGTGAAGACATTGTCTAGTGAATACATTAACGTCCCCACTCATGAAGCTAATAACAAAGGAGAAGGAGAGAGAGGTGGGGAGGAGGGAGAGCTTCCCGATTCCGTTTGCAAAGAGATGAAAAGTTGATGAGGTGGAAAGATGCACAGGGCTGTACCAGGCAGAGCTACACAGGGAAAAGCTCATCCCCTGTGGTGGGGGAGGGGAGGCTGATGCTACATGCAGAGCCCAAAGGTGAAGAGGGTAAACCAGTGGGAAAGGGAAGGCTTTGACCCTGGGAAAGGGAAGGCTTTGACCCTGGGAAAAGGGAGGACCCAGAGGTGTGTGTAAAAGCAGCAGTGACCATCCGCCTGTGACCCCTGTCTTTCTGGCCCTCCAGTATGTGTCTCTGTGGGAGACAGAGGGATGATGGTGGACTTAGAACCTCCTGGGCAGGAAGCAGCGCAAAGTTGTCACTGGAACATGTGGGTGTGGAAAAGGCCCTGCTGAGAGCAGAGAGATGGCTGATTTATCACCACAGCACTGAGGGGCTTCCCAAGCTACGGGGGCAGCAGATGGCAAGGCCTTCTGTTAAAGAGACAGACAGACATAGGGGAGATAGAGGAGGTTGATGGAAGAAACCTTTAAAAAATGGAGGAGGAGGGGATAAACAACACTGCTCTGTATCAGTTAGCAAGATGGAAGAAGGTGGTTGGTGAGGGTGACGGCAGTGTGTTTTAAGGCCAAGGGATTGGGAGGGGTCTTCCATAGAAACAGGGGTAAAGTTTCTCCCCCACACTTCCCTTCTTGCACCTTCCCTCCCCCCTCAGCTTTGCACAGTCTCCGTATTGATTGATGAGGGCTGTCAGCCAGGAACTGATCGAGGCTTGTTAATTGCATTTGTCAAATGCAGGGAAATTGGGAATTAGTGAGACCGGAGAAGGGAGTTTGGAAAACAAATGACTCTCGTGCCTAAGGAGATTCATTTTGCTGAAAAGTGCCTCTGGAGCCCCTGGAGTCAGGGAGCTGCCAACGTGGACCTGGACCTACTCTACAGTCAAAGCAGGCAGGAGCCATGCTGCAGCTCCCTTCTGCGCAGCTGTCAACAGGTGCTTAGCTGTGAGGGCACAGCCACAGTCATCTTCCTCACTTAGGACAGTGGTTTGAGACCTTTTGCAAAATTAGAATTCTTTTTTAAAAAAATGAACTCTTAGGAGAAATCCCAGCCCCTCAAAGAAGTCAGATTGAAGTAGAGTTGAGGGGTCCATCCCCTCACCATTGAGCTTCCCCCTCCAGCCACTTCCCACACACTGCCATCCACATATACGGCCTCTCCTGATGCTTCTTGGAACCCCTCCAGGAACATGATTTGAAAATAACTGCCCTGGGAAATAACCTTGAGCATGAAAAGAGAGGTGAAGATCGGAATTCTTTTACATTGACCTCAGAGAGCCTAAGACTTCCTGGGCTCCTGGTCCATGAAGGAAAATGCAGTCTGGAGAGAAGAGATAATCTTGAAGCGATGCTGCCTTTGCCCTGTTGCACCTGGCCTTGCAGTGGTCTAGCTGTTTAATGTAAACACCTTCTCTGCATTGACTAAGTCCTTATGTTCAGGAAAAAACTTACCCAACAGTACCATGTTCTGGCATATCCCTGTTTCTCTGCCTTCCTGGATCTTGGACAAAAAGACTCGCTTGGTGGAAAAGATCAATTTGTGGTCGGTTTTCTGGAAAGAAAGTAGAGCAGAGGTAGAGGAAAACTGCAAGTCTCTAGGCCCAGGGATATCCACTCTGCAGTGGTGGCTCCCTGCTGCTGGGACTGGTGGGGAGTTGGCTTTGCAGTGATGTTGTGTGTCTCCGCTTGTGTGGGGATGATGGATGCTGCATAGCATCAGAGATGCTGCTGAGTGGAGTGTACCAGTTCAGGGACTCCCATCAGATTCATTTCCCAGTGCAGTCCTCTTGACAAAGGATGATGGAAAAGAAATTGCCTTAAATAGCTGGAAGATTAATTTCTCTTGGCAGTTCCCAGGCGTCCAAGGGCCAGGGCTTTTTAAGTGATGTCTGACAATTTCTCCTCCTTCCACAGATAGCTCAGTAACACCAAAATCTGACTCCTCAGGGTAGGTGATAGGACTAATCTGATTAAATAGGGAGCAAAACACTCCTAGAGGTCTGGTGCTTTCTCTTGCTGGCAGGGGAGGCCCTGGGGTTGAAGGCAGATGTGCCTTATAGTATCTCCACACCAGACAAGGGAGAGCTGGGGGGAGCAGTGGTGCCCCTTAGGGTGAGTAGAATGTTCATGAAGGAAGGTGAAAAGGTAGCCAAGGACATGGGGACGAGGGAGGGCGGGTTCAGTTAAAGCAAATCAGGGACCGAAGCATAATAGTTACCGAGTGTTCCCTCTTTAGGCAAAACCAGAAGGTCAATGTCTCTTGATATCCTCCTCAGCTAGCAAATGAGAAAACTGTCAAAGCCATTTGGGGAGTGGAAAGTTACATCCTTTGAGGGGAAATAAAACAACTGATTTATTCTGGTCCATGGGTTCTATGTGGTCTGTCAGTGGAGAGAAAAGGGAATAAGGTAAAAAGAAGGTGAAGGGAAACTGAAGGGACATTTCCTTAGTCTCAGAAAGGATGGTTGGAGTTCCCATCGTGGCGTGGCAGAAACAAATCCGACTAGGAACCATGAGGTTGTGGGTTCGATCCCTGGCCTCGCTCAGTGGGTTAAGGATCCAGCGTTGCCCTGAGCTGTGGTGTAGGTTGCAGTCAAGGCTCAGATCTGGCATTGCTGGGGTTGTGGTGTAGGCCAGCAGCTGCAGCTCCAATTCAACCCCTAGCCTGGGAACCTCCATATGCCGTGGGTGCAGCCCTCAAAAGACAAGAGACAAAAAAAAAAGGGGGGGGGATGGTTGAGTCATTGACATGAGCGTATCTAATTCAGTGAGTACAGTTAGGTATTTAATTTTCTGTTAGTTTTGTTAAGAGTGCCTCCCGCCAGGGCTCTAGTAGTAGATTAGGTGTTTTGAAACTGACCAGCAGCAGTGACCTCAAGACAAGATTGAGAGCATTATGATTTAAAACATGTATATTGCAACCAAGCATCTCTCCTGTTTTTGGGGTTTTTTTCTTGTTTGTTTTTTAAGTTCTAGTTTCCCTTTAGGAAGCCAGAATCATGTTGGGAAAATTGCAGCAGGCAAGAGGAGAGAGCAAACACAGCAATCAGAACTGCCCTGATCAGCAGCTACTGCCACCTCCTGCCTGACTCAGGCTGTCCCCCACCCACCCATTAGCCAATGGTCCACATGCCTGCATTGCACCCCAAGCCTGGCCTCAGAGCCACGTTCTTGCTTCCAGGGGCTATGCCCCACTGAAAGATTTCAATAAAAACCATTTCTAAAACGTCCCATTGGCTGTTGTTAATGGGTCAGGCAGAAGAAATTCTACCCACGTCAGCCTCTTGAGTTTATTTAACCCAACTCATCTCTCCCCGAAGCTGTGCCTCTGAGTTAGGTGCCAAGCCTAACTTGGTGCTTAACCTTTTATAATCCAGACTTAGCTGTCATCAGCCATGAATATCTGACTCATTATCCCCTATTTGAAAGGAAATATGACTGCGGGTTCAACCTCTTCTGATGTCCCCCTGCCCCATCCTCTCAGGCTGCCCCTTCTTTCTGTTCTCTCTTTGCTTGATTTTATGTTTTCTTACTTTATAAAAATTCTCTTTTTTTTCCTCTGCAGAATTTAAGTAAAAGCCAATCAATCAATAAACCAAGTGCTGCTTATGGACTTTAATGTAACAAGGAAAGGTTATCACTAGCTGCAGGGTACCCCAAAAGCTGGCATTCCAGAGGGGAAAGTGAGAAAGTGAGCTAGAGAGAACAAGAGACAAATGAGGGACAGAAACACAAAAGTGACTCCTGGACATCAGGAGTGAGATTGAGCAAAGAGGAGAGGGAGACGACGTGGCAGAGAAGATGGATGGAGACATTGATGGGCAGAGCTGGACTGGGAAGGGGGGGTCGGGGGGGAGGGAGACTCAGAAGGACAGTGATAGAGAGAGTGGGCAGAGAAATAGGGAGGAAGGAAGCAGCGAGAAGCTAATGCACAGTGAAACATGTCCCCCTGGAGACAGATAATTTCTCCAGCCATACATAATGAACACGTGCCTCTCTGTGTGCTGCCCCTGTACTGTCACAGTCACTTACATTCTGCAAGAATCTCTCCCGGTCTACACTGCTTGGGCAAGGTTGAGAAGGTTTGAGCTCTTTCAGAACCACCTTCTCAACCCGGCTGGGAAGACAGAAAAGTAGAAACCTCTCTCATAAGAGGAGCAGGATAGGGAGTTGCTGTTGTGGCTCGCTGGGTTAAGAACTCCACATAGTAACCAGGAGGATGGGGGTTTGAACCCTGGTCTCCCGCTCAGTGGGTTAAGGATCTGGCGCGTCACTGTAGCGTAGGTCACTGATGTGGCTCAGATCTAGTGTTGCTGCTGCTGTGGTGTAATCCAGCAGCTTCAGGTCCTATTTGACCCCCAGCTCAGGATCTTCCATGTGGCCCTAAAAAGGCGGAAAAAAAAAAAACAAAACAAAAACCAGGATAAGTTGAGCAGGATCACAGATTTGGTGCCTTTAAACATTTTATTTTTAGCTTCACAAAGAGGTCCTTTCCCCTCAACTTCATACCCCCTGGCTACACACCTCACACATACATGCCCACAGGTCAAGGCTAAGGCTGGTGAGAGGGGGGCCAGGAGCTCCCAGGGAGGCAGGAATAGCAGATGCTTCCTTGAGGAAGGAAATAAGTGGGCCCACGTAGGAAAGTGTGTAGTCTACGAGGGACCAAAGTCAAAAGGAGATTTTTGCACTTACTGCAGCTGTTTTCCCAGCCCAGCTCACTATCACTATCCCAGGGACATCAGACATTCTAAGCTTCCCCATGCATCCGGAGTGTCGAGTGTCACGTAATACATAGGCCCTTTTCTCGTGGCCACTCATCTGGAGTGATTATGTGCAGTGTTGTCTGATTAGAGGCAATGCACTGAGAACCAGGGTTCAGTGAAAGGGGTCATAATCACCCCGTTTCCCTTGAGTCTTGAGGCTGTACTCACAGTTCAATCTTTAGAGGAGAAAGCGATGGAGCATTTTAAACCAGAACAACAGATTAAGCAGTCGCACGTCTCTAAGTACCTTCCAAAGGGGAAAAATGCAATAGAGCCCAGGTATGATCTTTGGCAGCATGTGCTACATTCAAGAGCATCTATGTAAAGCCTCCGGTTTTTTCATGATGTCTGTCTTCCTTTTCAGTTAAACACTTACAATTTTGTTTATTACCCAATGTCTAGTGTGGTGCAAGCTACTCAGTAGAGAAAATATAGGAGTTCCCGTTGTAGCTCAGTGGTTAACAAATCCAACTAGGAATCATGAGGTTGCGAGTTCGATCCCTGGCCTTGCTCAGTGGGTTAAGGATCTGGCGTTGTTGTGAGCTGTGGTGTAGGTCTCAGACTCAGCTTGGATCTGGTGTTGCTGTGGCTCTGGCATAGGCTGGCAGCTTCAGCTCTGATTAGACCCCTAGCCTGGGAACCTCCATATGCTGCGGGAGCAGCCCTAGAAAAGGCAAAAAGACATACACACAAAAAAAGAAAATATAGCAAATTTTCTTTTTGGCCACACCCGCAGCATACAGAAATTCCCAGGCTAGGGATCCAACCCATGCCACTGCAGTAACCAGAGCTACTGAACTGACAATGCCAGATCCTTAACACATTAAGCCACAAGGGAACTCCATGATCATATTTTTTAATGTCCTGTTTATATACAAATTCCCCAACTGTCTCAATAATGTCCATTATACTATTTTTTTTTTTTTTTTTAGTCTTTTTGTCTTTTGTTGTTGTTGTTGCTATCTCTTGGGCCGCTTCTGCAGCATATGGAGGTTCCCAGGCTAGGGGTTGAATCGGAGCTGTAGCCACCAGCCTACGCCAGAGCCACAGCAACGCGGGATCCAAGCTGCGTCTGCAACCTACACCACAGCTCACGACAACGCCGGATCGTTAACCCACTGAGCAAGGGCAGGGACCGAACTCGCGACCTCATGGTTCCTAGTCGGATTCGTTAACCACTGCGCCACGACGGGAACTCCCATTATACTATTTTTTTTTCGGTCTTTTTGTCTTTTTAGGGCCGAACCCACAGCATATGGAAGTTCCCAGGGTGGAGGTCTAATCAGAGCTATAGCTGCTGGGCTACCCTACAGCCACAGCAACTCGGGATCCAAGCCGTGTCTTCAACCTACACCACAGCTCACAGTAATGCCAGATCCTTAACCCACTGAGCAAGGTCAGGGACTGAACCGGCAACTTCATGGTTCCTAGTCTGATTTGTTTCTTCTGTGCCATGACGGGAACTTGGAGAAATTTCTTTATTTTTGTATCTGTCTTTTATGACATTTATACTTTGAAGAACAACAGACCATCATTTGTCCTGGGCAATTTGGATTCGTCCCTCATGATCCGATTCAGGTTAAACGTTTTTAGCAAGACTATCTCCCAGGTGATATTGTATACTTCCCATTGCAGTGGTGCTGGAGGCTCATAATGTCATTTTGTTACATTATCGGTGATACTGAAGTTTGCCTGCTAGGTTTCTCCATTATAAAGGTATGTTTGCCCTTTGTAATTAATTAGTAAACTAATAATAAGTAGAGTGATTATTTGAGATCATGGGAATATCCTGGACTCCCACAATCTTGCATCTATTGGCTTTAGCATCCATTGATGAGCCCTCCTAAAGCAATTTTTACATGGGTGGCTGCAAATGTTGGCTTTCAAATTCTGTCATTTCTTCTACCCATATTAGCTGGGATCTAGCTTTCTTCTCCTATTCTTCTCCTTTCTTTTCCTTTATTTATCTTTAATTTTTCATTTTATTGCATTTTAGAGTTTTTGTATTTTTTTTAACTTATTTTCAAAGAAAGACTTCCCAGTTGTTTATTCAATTTATTTTGCATTTAATAATTCATCAAGGAGTTCCCACTGTGGCTCAGCAGAAACAAATCTGACTAGTAACTATGGGGACACAGGTTCGATCCCTTGCCTCGCTCAGTGGGTTAAGGATCTAGCATTGCCATGAGCTGTGGTGTAGGCCACAGAGGTGGCTCGGATCCCATGTTGTTGTGGCTGTGGTAAAGGCTGGCAGCTACAGCTCTCACTCGACACCCTAGCCTGGGAACTTCATATGTTATGGGTGTGGCCCTAAAAAGATTCATCAAATTCAGAGTTCTCTTGTGGCGCAACAGGTTAGGGATCCAGTGCTGTTACTGCAGCGGTCCAATACACTGATAGGACTTGGGGCTGTGGTACACTGCTATGGCACACAGGTTCATTCCCTGGCCCAGGAACTTCCACATGCCTTGGGCACAGTCAAAAATAAAATCTCATCTGCTCTCACTCCTGCTACAACATAAATTACTCACCCTTTCTTGAGTACTATTCCCTCCTGCCTGCCTGTCTTCCTTCTCTTTTCCTTTGCATGTAAATGTAGATCAGCCTTGACTCAGTAGAGCCCAGGTAGGATCCTTGGTGGCATGTGCTATCTTCCACCTTTCTGAAATGTCTTTCCTTTCTCCAAATCCCAGCTTTCTCAGACAGTTCCCTCTCCAGTGTCTCTGAGGACACTGTCCAGACTGGCTCTGGGATTTCCTTCCACTACTATTCTAAAACGCTCTCATTGGGGGAAAAAACTGTAACTGCAATGTATACATCTAAGGATAACCTGACCCCCTTGCTGTACAGTGGGAAAATAAAATAAATAAATAAATAAATAAATAAATAAATAAATAAATTACATACTTCTAGGTTTTATAACAAAATTAAAAAAAAATAAAAAATAAAACGCTCTCAGGTGTGCTCAAGAATGATTGTCAGGAGTTCCCATCGTGGTGCAGCAGAAATGAATCCAACTAGGAACCATGAGGTTGCGGGTTCAATCCCTGGCCTTGCTCAGTGGTTTAAGGATCTGGCGTTGTCGTGAGCTGTGGTGTAGGTCGAAGATGAGGCTTGGATCCTGCGTTGCTGTGGCTGTGGTGTAGGCTGGCAGCTATAGCTCCCATTAGACCCCTAGCCTGGGAACCTTCATATGCCGTGGGTGTAGCCCTAAAAAGACAAAAGACCAAAAAAAAAAAAAAAAAAAAAAAAAAAAAGAATGACTGTAGGAAACAGCTTCCCTGGGAGTTCCTGTTGTGGCTTAGTGGGAATGAATCCGACTAGTATCCATGAGGACTCGGGTTCGATCCCAGGCCTCACTCAGTGGCTTAAGGATCTGGCGTTGTGGTGAGCTGTTGTGGTCACAGATGTGGCTCAGATCCAGAGTTGCTGTGGCTGTGGTGTAGGCTGGTAGCTGTAGCTCCAATTCAAGCCCTAGCCTGGGAACCTACACATGCTGCAGGTATGGCCCTAAAAAGCAAAAAAGCAAAACAACAACAACAAAAAAGAAACAGCTTTCTGGCCTCATGCCAGAGGAAGTTAGATTTTACCATAGGGAGAAGAGAAACAGATTATTACTTTTTTTTTTTAGGGCTGCACCCACAGCATATAGAGTTTCCCAGGCTAGGGGCTGAATCGGAGCTACTGCTATTAGCCTACACCACAGCCATAGCAACTCTGGATCTGAGCCACGTCTGCAACCTACACCACAGTTCACAGCAATGCCGGATCCTTAACCCACCAAACAAGGCCAGTAATTGAACCCGCCACCTCATAGTTCCTATTCAGATTCATTTCTGCTGCGCCACAACAGGAACTCCTGTCCTAGGATATTATCAAAAGTTAATGTTTTTCTGGCTGGCTTGTGTTATTTTTTTAATTAATGGAAAATTTGGGAAAGGAAACACAAAATCTATAACCCTTAAAAATATAAACGCTCCTGCCTCATTTCCATGTAACAGGCAAAGCTGTTGCTTGGGTTGCCACATAAGCCAGGGTGATGCTAGGGTGAAAACTCTTGGAGGCAACTGGACTTTCTACTGAGAATGAAATCCTACCAAGAATGTCCCAGACTTTGAGAACCAACAAGTGAATGGAGGAGGCCTGAGTGACAGCTAGTGCTGAAATGTTGGGGATGCTGAATAAGACAGCTGGCTTGAGGTTCCGGGTGGGCAATCTATTAGCTATGAGACCTTGTAGTACCTCTCTCTGATCCTCTGTTTTCTATAAAATGGGGATGCCGATAACCTGTCTGCTTTATACTGATCTAATTATGTTATCTAATTTCATATATTTCACTTATCATATTGAATTTTCCCCAATTATCCTGGTAAAAGTCCATTACAGTTTTTTTCCTGACCCACATTCAATCAGAGATCATATTTCGAATTTAGTGGTTATATCTTTTTATTGTCCTTTAATTTAAAACAGTCCCCTCACCTTTGTGTGTGGCTTCATTACGCTGATATCTTAGAAGCATTCAGGCCATTTGTCTTGTGGAATGTTGTGAGGATGAAATCAGATAGCAATAGTTTTTTAAAGCTGTGCTGTTGAGCCAGTGAGGCACAGCAGTTAAGAACTGGGGCTATGAATGAGTTCTTTTGCGGCTCAGTGGGTTAAAAACCCAAAGTTGTCTCTGTGAGGATCCAGGTTCGATCCCTGGCCTCACTCAGTGGGTTAAGGATCTGGTATGTTGCCGAAAGCTGCTGTGTTGGTTGCTGATGCTCCTCGGATCTGGCATTGCTATGGTTGTGGCGTAGGCCTCAGCTGCAGCTCCAATTCGACCCCTAGCCTGGGAACTTCCATATGCTGTGGTTGCATAAAGAAAAAAAAAAGAACTTGGGCTATGAAGCTAGATTTTCTGGGTTCAAGTTCCAAGCCTACCTCTTACTAGCTCTGTGACCTTAGTCAAATTATTATACCTCTCTGTGCCTCAGTCTAATCTATAAAGTGAGGATAATGATAGTACCTCCCCACTATTACAGAGATTATTAAATAAGTCAATACCTGTAAAGTGTTCAGAGCAATCCTTGCACATTAAGTGCTCATAAACTGTTACTATAGAAGACAAATACTTGTGGGATCTGAGTTTCAAAATCTTAGCTAGAAAAAAAATCCACTCATTTAATTATATATGATTTTTTTTTCAGTGCTTAATAAATGTCCATAATTATGCCAGCTGCTGCAGTAAGGATAAAAAAAAGAAAAAAGTTCCTGAAGGGAGTTCCCACCATGGCTCATGAGGATGCAGGTTTGATCCCTGGCTTTGCTCAGTGGGTTAAGGATCTGATGTTGTCATGAGCTGTGCCATAGGTCACAGAAGCTGCTTGGATCTGATATTGTTGCCCCTTGAATCTGTGGTGTAGGCTGGCAGCTGCAGCTCCTATTCAACCCCTAGCCTGGGAACCTCCATATGCCGTGGGTGTGGTCCTAAAAAATAAATCCCCCCAAAAAGTTCCTGAATGGATGAAAGTTTAAGATATATAATCTCTGGGAGTTCCCTTTGTGGCACAGTGATTAATGAATCCGACTAGGAACCATGAGGTTGTGGGTTCGATCCCTGGCCTTGCTCAGTGGGTTGAGGATCCAGTGTTGCCATGCGTGAGCTGTGGTGTGGGTTGCAGATGCAGATTGGATCCCACGTTGCTGTGGCTGTGGCTGTGGCTGTGGCTGGCAGCTACAGCTCTGTCTGATTAGACCCCCTAGCCTGGGAACCTCCATATGCCACAGGAGCGGCCCTAGAAAAGGCAAAAAGACAAAAAACAAACAAACAAACAAAAAAAAAACCAAACTCTGATCTCAATTTACTAGGGTGAAATTACTAAAACATTTGAAACAATCAAGGTAGAATTAAGCACAGCTAACTTGAGTAAGCATGAAGTTCATGCTGATAAAGGAGAGAAGGAAGTGGTCTGCGTTGACTGAAACAGCTGAAGAATGGATAAAAACTGACTAGTCAAAGACAGGCATTATTTACTGCAGACGGATGAGACCACTTGAGCAAAGGAATAATACCAATAATACCGGAGTGAAGAGGTGAGGGCAGTGGGACCCAAGTACAAACAGGGGCCTGGGGCCAGACTATGGGTGGTTTAAAATCCAAGTGTAAACAATCGGGTCTTCATGCAGGAGGTAAAGGGAGACCATTTTAGGTTCTTGAGAATGCAGTATTAGCCAAATAGAGGAAAAACTGGGGACGAAGGCTGAGCAAAATCCACGCCCAAAGTGTAAGACTACTTTATTTTTCACCTGAAGGACATCACATACTTGTAGGAATGTTCACTTAAAGGTGGGAGCGTTAAGCAACAGACGTGACCCAGACATTCTACCTGGAAATCATGAACTCTGGCCCAAGGACCAAGTGCTTGATGCATAATCCCAGTTTAGAAATTTTACTGACTAGTTAAGTTTGGCAAATTGTCGGAAGGTGCTCACTCACTGGATTGTTATTTATGCTGATGACGAGGGCCTGGATTCACAGAGGAAAAAAACAACATGGGAAAGGGTGAAAGGGGGGGTGAGAAAGTGAAAGGAAGGGGAAAGAAGTAGGGAAGGGCACAGGTGTCAGCCATGGCGCCAGAGACCGAGCTGCAGAGGTCGGGGGTCTGGAGTCTGGGGTCGGGGGTCGGGTGGCCCTTAGGAGCGCCCCCTCCCCCAGGGGCACCGTCCTCAGGCGCCGCGCGTGTGCTCGCGGGCGGGGCGCCCCGCGGCCGCTGGCGGCCAATCCGGGCGGGCGTCCGGGGAGGGGCGGGGCTTGCCGGCTCCGGCTCCGCGAGTCCTCCTTTTTGCACACACACGAATACAAAGAGCCATACGACCTTCGGGTATCCTTTTTCCATTTTTTTTCCTCCTTAATCTTGTGTGTGTTTTCAAATTTTTTAAAAATAGAGATCTGTGGCAGTGCTGGGGTGAGGAAACTGTTGCTAAGGGGAATGTGCGCTTTCCCCCATTTCTTTTTCTGTCTCTCTTCCTCTTTCTTTTTCCTGGTCAAGGTTTTAAATATACCAAGAAGTTGAGAAGCAGGATGGCCGTGTACAACTGTTTCCAGCCAAATTTATATTTTTTCTTTTTGCTATCACATTTTAAGAACTGGTAAATTTTTATGGTCAAGGGATTTAAAAAAAAAATTTGGCCTCTTGGGAAGTATAGATTTCTTTTTTTTTAAGCGGGCTCGAAGGGATAATGTAAATTTCTGCCACAGGCAACGTCGAAGGAAGCGGAGATTTGAGACTCCCTCACAAAGCTGTTTGCGTGCGTTTTACACACCCTCCCCCCAGAACCAAAACTAAGTGGCTTGAATGTGGCAATTGTCCAAGGCCAAGAGGCTAAAAATGTTTAGATATTCTTAATTGTAACACTCATTTCCCTGGGGAGGGGGGAGTCAAAGCCCTTCTTACAGTATGTCTTACAAACATTTTTCATGAGAACCTTGTGTGTGTGTGTGTGTGTGTGTGTGTTTCCTGAAGCAAATAATTTCGTAAAGATTTATCTTGGGGTTTTGTGCTTTGTGTATATGTACAGTATGTGTATATGTGCCATATCAGATTTTATTTTCAAAAGTGACTGCCTTTGGTTTTATGTGTGCAAAGTAGCCCCTAGGATGTGGATTTTTTTTTTTTTTTTCTGTTGTGTTCCCAAATGTGATCCAGACAGGAGTTTATGTGCAAATTAAACCTGAGAAGAAATCCCATGCATAAAATACTTAGGCACTTTCATTCTATGTGCATTTGATATTTTTTTTGCTCTACTTCTAAAGTACCAGATTAAATTGCCAGGGAATATGTAGTCCATGTGGCAAATGAGGATATGCAATTTATTGAGTCTGTGGTTAAAGCCTTCTTTAGTGACTGTTTTGCCTTAGTGGTTTTGGTTTTTATTGTCTCACGTTCTTAAATGTACAGCTGTGTATATTTTGGCCTTTATGTGTGGTTTGGTTGGTGTGTTCAGAAGGGAAGTTCTCTCTTGGCTTTTTGACAAAATGGTCGTTTATAGGTTGGGATTTGTTTCAAAAGCTCCACAGCTGGCAAAGTATCAGGAAAATAATTTAGTCAAGTCCAATTCTCAGAAACTGTTCATAGTGGTGGTGATGATGGAGGAGGGGCCAAGAGGAAGCAAAGGCCAATAATATATATGCAGGATAAGAAATGCATTTTGGTTATCATGTTGCATTTTTGGAATGAAAATGCTCAAAGTCACAGAGAGAAGTGTGTGTATGAATTGAGAGGGCTGAGAGCAGTGTCTCCCTGTACAGGAGCTGTATTCTCACTTCACTCTTTCAGAACCACTGTCTCCTATTAGGAGTCCTACAGAAAATATTTACATTCAAATCTGTATTTGCAGATTGGGGTGAAAGCATAGGAAGCATATGGGCTGATGAGGGAGAAACTGGAATGTCACAAGTGAAGTAGCAACCAGGAGATAAAAAAAGGATCTATGGTAGAGTTCAAATTTCACACAAAACCCCAGTATGACGATGGTAGTACATTCCCGTTCCCCAGCCAGCAACCCACTCAGTTTCAAACAGTATTTAGGATGCCTAACAAATGCGATAAAATTATCTGTACATGTCTTTACATTCACTATAAGGTGGCCCTCTTTGGACCCTCTGGATTTCTTACCTGTACTGAGTGCATTTTTATTCCCTAATAAGTCAGATCAGTGCTTAATAAATGTCTCAAATGTGGATCATTCCACAAATTTAGACCTGCATGTCTTTGGAATCCAGTCAGTCTAGTGACCTTTGTGATGGCAGCAGTGCTGAGAATTTTAATGGAGTTTTGCTCTTTCTTACTCTTTCCCACTTCACTGCAGGCCATCACATATACTTTCTACCTTCTCAGAAAACAGAAAGCTCTTCCTAGAGCAGTACACAGCCCAAGCCCCTGTCTTCCTAGACTACTTGATTTTTGCTAGGAATTTAGGCTCACAGCCAATGTCCTTGCTTTGAGTTTCTTCGTAAGAAAGAGAATTCCTCCTACGAATGTACCTCCTACCAAGGCAAAATAAAGCTAAACTCGGTTTAGCCTGGGATTCGCGAGGTCCCTCAAGATGAAAACTTTGAACTAAGGGCAACTAATACCTTGTTAGTGGTATCTGAAAAATCTGTAACTGAGGCCGGCAGGAACTAAAAGCTTGTCACTACCAAATGTAAGAGACCAATTTGTGGTCACTGTACCTACGACCGTGTACACGCAGCTTTCCGGGCAGCAGAGAACAAAAGCGAGTAAACAAAACAAAAAAGCCACCTAAAGATGGCGTCTGACGGCCTTGAAAAAGGCTCCAGTCGTATCTCTCCCTGAAGAGGCCCCTCCCCTCCCTGGCTCTTTGAGTGATTGTGGATTGTGGCCAATAACGTTCTCGACCCTACTCCGCCCAGTCGTCCATCTACCAATCACCGAGGGCCCAGGGACTGGTGGGGCGGGGCTTAACCGCGTGCGCGCGCCGGACGGGTACACGCGCCGGCGCCGCGGTCTTCCCCAGCTGTCCGCGCGCGCCCGCCTCAGCACAGCTGAGTCAGCTGCCGCTAGGCGCGGGGCACACGTGGTGGGACACCCGTAGGGCCGCCAAAGCGAGACTGCTACAGGAAGTCCCCTCAGTCTTCAGAGCTTTCTTACAAACATAGTCTGCTTAAGGTGACCCAGCAAGATCCCCAGCTGCGTCTCGGGCCAGTCTGCTCTTTGCGTCCTCTGCGGAGCACCCCTTTCCCGGAACCCTCAGGGCACAGTCTACCCGGGGGGACCCAGTGGCAGGGCGCCCTGTCCCCTCGAGCTCTGCTACCCCTTGCGCCGCTGAGGCTGCCCTGCTTGCAGCTGAAACACACCTTCTCTTCGGAAATGGTTGTGTGTTCCTGGTGCCTACCTTGTCAACTTTGACTAATATTTAATCAGCTAACATTTACCGAGGGCTTCCTGGGCACACGATGCAGCCTTAGGAGCTAGTTTCTCATTTTTCAGTTTCTTCATAAATGCAGGAAGAGTCCTTTACGTCAGGCGCACGGATGCGAAAGTCTTAAACTGGAAATTTTAATGTCACCAAGTTGCGTTTTAGCAGACGTAATTTTAAAAAGACGGTGCTACCCTGGGTTAAACAAACTCATATTATTATACACACATACATGAAATTTCCGGATTACGTGGAATCCTTAGGACCTCATTCTGCCCTCTGGGACTACATCTCTTTCTAATCCCTAAAAGCGAGGTCTTAGATTTTCTTTGTAGATCTTTAGATGGGTCAGTCTTTCAAAATGTAGAAAAGTACTGTATTATAGTATTTGCTTACCTGCTTTTGTGTGATAAGAATTTCATTTCTGATAGAAATAGGTTTTGAGAGGACCTAGCGGGTGAGCCATTTTGCAACTTCAAGTGGAGTGGGGGACTGACTGGCACAGCAGAAGCTTTAAGCGGCCGTTATCCTTTTTTATTTTTTAAAATGAAGATTATGGTATGAATTGCTGTGCTTTCAATGATCACATTTAAGGAAATCCATTGCTGGCACGACCCTGAATGAGTCAGAGGCCCATTATAAAAACATATATCATTGAGTGATACCATATCCTACACATCTATTAAATAGTGAGAAAACTTTTATTTTTCATAGTTTAGAGGTGAACTCAGTCATGCAGAAAATTCAAACCCAGAATGAGTTGAAGCAAGCAAGGGAGCTGCCAAGAGTATGATATATTTAGCTCTAACAAAAATACATGTGACTTGAGAGGAAAGGGATAGTTAAGATTATGGACAGTCTCACCCTGAACTGTCTGTCTAAAGAAGATGAGTTTTCTTTCTTCTTTATCTAAATAGTTTTTGTTTTTTTTTTTTGTCTTTTCTAGGGCTGCACCCACAGCATATGGAGGTTCCCAGTCTAGGGGTCTAATTGGAGCTACAGCTGCTGGCCTACACCACAGCCACAGCAACGCCAGATCCAAGCCACATCTGTGACCTACACCACAGCTCACAGCAATGCCTGACCCTTAACCCACTGAGCAAGGCCAGGGATCGAACTCTCAACCTCATGATTCCTAGTTGGATTCATTAACCACTGAGCTACTACAGGACTCCAATCTAAATAGTTTTGAAAAAATATCAAAATTACTGGTAAGTACAATTTCTAGGCTCCTTTCACAGGTATTAAAATTACACCAATACCAAATAAACCCCAAACACAGAGATTTTATGCAAACTTAACTTTGCCAGCTGCTGTCATTTCGTGTTGATATAATAGGACTGAATCTCCCTCTTTTTCTTAACATTCAATTCTAGATGTTGATAGCGTTTTGCAAAAGGCATGTGTATTTTTCTATGGTGGTCAATCTTAGTTTATTCCTATTTTTTCATTCTTCAACAAAAATGTGAACTCCTGATTTTAAAATCAGTAGGAGTTCCCAATGTGGCTCAGTGGCAACAAATCTGACTAGCATCCATGAGGACGTGGGTTTGATCCCTGGCCTTGCTCAGTGGGTTAAGGATCTGGTGTTGCCATGAGCTTCAGTGTGTGTAGGTTGCAGACAAGGCTCAGATCTGGCATTGCTGTGGCTGTGGTGTAGATCGGCAGGTACAGCTCCAGTTGGACCCCTGGCCTGGGAACTTCCTTATGCCATGGGTGTGGCAATATAATAAAGTAAAATAAGCAACCTGAAACTGCAAATTTTGACAGTATTAATAATAATGGTACAGATACTGCCTGGATAATTTGCCATTGTTTTGCCAAATGTTCCATGGACTGCTTCATGGGTTATTGTATTAAACAGTTATACATTGTGAGAGGTAAAGGTACCAGAATAAAGTTTAGATATGTTAATAACTTTGGAAGGGTTAAATGGGATCTAGAACTTTAGTGATGGAAAAAATCGAGAATGATGAATTATGTTAGATCTGGAGTGTTAGAAAAGAATTTAACAGGTTTTAACAACAGATAATGCAGCACTATCTGTAATAAAGTTCTCTTATCAATTTGAATTATTCATACTGAGGAAATTCTGTCTCTAAAGTAAAGAGTGTCTCAGTAGCCTACATCTTGTCTTCCTCACTTCATGTCAATGAATCTTTGCTCCTACATTAATCTTTTTTTTTGGCTGTACCTGCAGCATGCAGAAATTCCCAGGCCAGGGACTGAAACTGCACCCGGGCCACAGCAATGACAACACCAGATCTTTAACCCTCTGTACCACCAAGGAACTACTCTTGCTGCTTTTTAAATATACTGAAGCTTCTGACTTCCTTTCTTTCATGTCTAAACTCCCTTTCAAAACTGAACTCTGGAAAACTGGACTTTGTGTCCTGCTTCCATTGTCTCCATCAATTCCTTTTATCTACTGCATAGTATTACTTTCACTACAAAAATTCCTCTCTGGTCATCACCAGTGACATCACAGACAAATAAAATGTACTTCCTGGTGGTCCTGTTGTGGCTCAATGGGTTAAGGACCCAGCGTTTTCTCTGTGAGGATGTGGGTTCCATCCCTGGCCTCGGTCAGTGGGTTAAGGATCCAGCATTGCTGTGGCTATGGCATAGGCTGGCAGCTGCAGCTCTGATTTGAATTCCTAGCCCAGGAATTTCCATATGCTGCAGGTGTGGCAGTTAAAAAAAAAAGTTTTCTTAATTTTCGTCTTTTTTAAACTTTCTGCTACACAGGTGGTTAGATCCCCTCCCTTCTTTCCATCCATCCTTTCTTCCTTCCTTCCCTCCTTTTCTTTTTTAGGGCTGTGCTTGTGGCATATGGAAACTTCTAGGCTAGGGGTTGAATCAGAGCTGCAGTTGCCAGCCTATGCCACAGCAACGGCAACCCCAGATCGGAGCAGCATCTGCAACCAATGCTGAATCCCAACTTTCCTCAATGCCAGATCCTTAACCCACTGAGTGAGGCCAGGGATCAAACCCAAACCCTCAGGGAAACTAGTCTGGTTTGTAACCTGCTGAGCCACAGCAGGAACTCCAGATCCAACTTCTTGATTCTACTTTGGCTTTCATAACTGTTTTTCTCCCACCTTACTGACCATTCTTCTTTTTTAATGAAGCATCTTCCATGGATTGGCTTGAAGTGTTGTCCTTGGCCTTTGCCAAGAACTTTATACTTACTCCTGGGAGAACTCATCCACTCTGAGGCTCAACTATAACCTCCTGCTAAACTTTTCAAATCTGCATTCCAGCCCCGAACTTCCTCTTGTTTTTGTCTTTCATTCCTAGACTGTTGCTTTCAGAACATTCCATTTAGGAGTTCCCCTCCTGGGGCAGCGGAAACAAATCTGACTAGGAACCATGAGTTGCGGGTTCGATCCCTGGCCTTGCTCAGTGGGTTAAGGATCCAGCCTTGGCATGAGCTGTGGTGTAGGTCATAGACTTGGCTCGGATTTGGCGTTGCTGTGGCCCTGGTGTAGGCCGGTGGCTACAGCTCCGATTAGACCCCTAGCCTGGGAACCTCCACATGCTGCGGGTACGGCCCTAAAAAGACAAAAAGACAAAAAAAAAAGAACATTCTATTTAAAGATACTGCCATCAGTTTGAAATTTAAGTTGATATATAAATGTACATCTTCTCAAATGCTCTTGTGTCTCCTCTCAGTGTACTCATTTCTATTATTCTGTTGGTGGTACCATCTTGTTATCCTTAGGTTTATAATCTCGACATTGTCTTTAACCAATATCTCTATCCTCTGTGCGTGTGTGTGTATGTATATGTATTTTTAGTTATTATTTTTTGCCAATCTGTGGCATATGGAATTTCCTGGTCCAGGGAGGAAATCCGAGCCACAGGAACAACCTATGTCACAGCTGTGGCAACACCAGATCTTTAATCCACTGTGCCACAGTGGGAACTCCCCTTCTCTGTATATATTTTTGTTTGTTTTTTGGCTGCTCTGCAGCATATGAATTTCCTGGGCCAGGAATCAAATCCGAGCTGTGACCTAAGCTGGAGCTGTGGCAACACAGGATCCTTAACCCACTGAGCTCAGCTGGGAATGGAACCTGCATCCCAGGGATCCCAAGACCCTGCCAATTCCATTGTGCCACAGTGGGAACTCCATCCCCCAGTATATATATTTTTTCCTTTTTTTTTCTTTTTAGGGCCACACCTATAGTACATGGAAGTTCCCAGGCTAGGGGTTGAGTTGCAGTTGAATTGGAGCTGCAGCTGCTGGCCTATACCACAGCCACAGCAACCCCAGGTCCGAGCTGCATCTGTGACCTACCCTGCAGCTTGCAGCAACGCTGGATCTTTAACCAGGGATCAAAACCAGGGATCAAACCTGCATCCTCATGGGTGATAGTTGGCTTCTTAACCTGCTGAGCCCCAGTGGGAATTCCGCCCACCTCCCTGTATTTTTGTGTGTGTGTGTCTTTTTTAAGAGTTATTATTAGTCCTTCCTCCAGGATGTTGAACTTTAATATCCACAACGCTCATTCTTTTTTTTTTTTTTTTTTTTTTTTTTGTCTTTTTGCTATTTCTTTGGGCCGCTCCCGCGGCATATGGAGGTTCCCAGGCTAGGGGTCAAATCGGAGCTGTAGCTGCCAGCCTATGCCAGAGCCACAGCAACGCGGGATCCGAGCCGCGTCTGCAACCTACACCACAGCTCACGGCAACGCCGGATCGTTAAACCACTGAGCAAGGGCAGGGACCGAACCCGCAACCTCATGGTTCCTAGTCGGATTCGTTAACCACTGCGCCACGACGGGAACTCCCACAACGCTCATTCTTATCAATTCTCTCCAGGATTAAACATCTCCTAGTTGCTAACTCTTCTACTCTAGGTATCTAAAACAGGGGTCAGCAAACTATAGACCATGGGCTAAGGTCTGGCCTGCCACCTGTTTTTGTATGGCCCATGAGCTAAGAGTGGCTTTTCTATTTTTTAATGTAAATATTAAATGTAGTATTTTGTGACATTTCTGTGTCCATAAAGTTTAGTTGGAACACAGCCATGCTCTTTGTTTATGTATTGTCCATGGCTGTTTTGTGCTGCAGTGGCAGAGTTGAGTAGTTGTGACAGAAACTATAACTATTTAATCCTTTACAGGAGTTTCCTGGTGACTCTGTGGGTTAAGGTCGTGGTGTGTTCACTACTTTGGGGCGGGTTCATCCCTGGCCTGGGAACCTTTGTGTGCTGGGGGCATGGCTAAAAAAAAAAAAAAAAAAAAAAAAAAACTTTTAAAAAGAAAGGTTTGCTGCCCACCCCCGCGTGAGTTTCCTTAACTTGATTTTCAAAGTCTTCTGTCAGTCCGTACCTTTTATATAGGCCCTTTTGCTCTGACCTCTCACATGTACCCTGTCAATTCTGTAATTTTTTTTTTTCTCTCATTGATTATGTCTTCCTACCACCCTATGAGTTCATCCTGTACCTGCTCAAGACTCAGTTGGAGGTTTTTCTTCTATAAGACCTCTTTCTCGGAGTTCCCGTCTTGACACAGTGGAAATGAATCAACTAGGAACCATGAGATTGCGCGTTTGATCCCTGGGCTCGATTAGTGGGTTAAGGATCTGGCATTGCTCCAAGCTGTGGTATAGGTCGCAGACGCGGCTTGGATCTGGTTTTGCTGTGGCTCTGGTATAGGCTGGCAGCTGTAACTCTGATTCAGCCGTGAGCCTGGGAACTTCCATATGCCTTGGATGCGACCCAAAAAAGAAAAAAAGGAAAGGAAAAAAAAGACCACTTTCTCACAAGATTTCATTCTGTTGATCTTTCCATCATTTTGAACTAACTCCTCCAGATTATTTTTAGTCTGTACCATATTTTTAGGCACTTGTATATATTTTGCCTTGTTGGGTAGACATTCTCTTCTCACAGGCACTGTAAGCTCCTTGCCTGTAGGGACTTCACTTGAGTACTTGGAGGTGGCAGTCCACTTGGTAACTCATTCTTTAGCACGCCCTAGCATATAAAGAATTTTTAGAAACTTTTTTTTAAAACTTGCTCATGTTCTGTAACAAGAGATATGTATACCTAATAAAATTAGTGTTTGTTTTTAATCACTTATCTAGCTTTAAGTTGGTTAGGAAATATTGGGGTTTTTTCAAATGATTTTTATTTTTTCCATCATAGCTGGTTTACCATGTTCTGTCAATTTTCTATGGTACAGCAAAGTGACCCAGACACACATACATATATACATTCTTTTTCTCACATTATCATGCTCCATCATAAGTGACTAGATAGAGTTCCCAGTGCTATACAGCAGGATCTCATTGCTTTGGTTAAGAAATATTGTAATGTGATCCTGCTGTATAGCACTGAGAATGCTATCTAGTCACTTATGATGGAGCATGATGGAGGATAATGTGAGAAAAAGAATGTATATATGTATACGTGCTGGGTCACTGCTGCATAGTTGAAAATTGACAGAACACTCTAAATCAGCTATAATGGAAAAAATAAAAATCATTTATTTAAAAAAAGTATGACCCATAGTTCCCGTCGTGGCGCAGTGGTTAATGAATCTGACTAGGATCCATGAGGTTGGGGGTACGGTCCCTGCCCTTGCTCAGTGGGTTAATGATCTGGCGTTGCCGTGAGCTGTGGTGTAGGTCGCAGACGCTGCTCAGATCCCACGTTGGTATGGCTCTGGCTTAGGCCGGTGGCTACAGCTCCGATTTGACCCTTAGCCTGGGAACCTCCATATGCCGCGGGAGCGGCCCAAAGAAATAGCAAAAAGACAAAAAAAAAAAAAAAAAAAAAAAAAAAAAATCATAGCTGCAGCTGCCATCTACAGTCACAGCAATACCAGATCCAAGCTGCATCTGTGACCTGCACCGTAGCTGGTGGCAACTCCAGATCCTTAACGTAATGAGCAAGGCCAGGGGTTGGGTCACATCCTCATGGATACTAGTCAAGTTTGTTAACCACTGAGCCATGAGGGGAACTCCGCATCTTTGTTTTTCTTTTTTCTTTTTGGTCTTTTTGTCTTTTAGGGTTGCACTTGTAGTATATGGAGGTTCCCAGGCTAGGGGTCCAGTCGGAACTGTAGCTGCCGGCCTATATCCGAGCCACGGCTGCGACCTACACCACAGCTCACGGCAATGCCAGATCCTTAACCCACTGAGTGAGGCCAGGGATCGAACCCCAGTCATCATGGATGCTAGTCGCTGACTGCTGAGCCACGACGGGAACTCCAAGGAACTCCTCATCTTAATTTCTTATTTTACAAATCCTGAACCAAAGTGGGAAGCATTTGTATGTTATCATCTTCATAACTTTCTTTTTTTCTCAGAACATCCAAGTTTCACATTAAACTCCTTGAATGATGTTGGTTGGAAAAAAAATTAACCTCACAGGAGCATGTAGGCCCTTAGGAAGGGAAAGATAGAGAAATGATTCATCCATAAATGGACCTGGGAATCACTTAGTGCTTTCCTTTGACCTTTAGTTTTAATTTGGCTTCAACCTTTAGTTTTTTAGGTTTAGCTGTGCCTTCCAGTGAGTCTAATGACAGAGAAGCAGTAAATGGACTTGAGTTAACTTCTTACAAGAAGTCACTATCTAGCATAGAAAAGCATTTCTCCCATATAAAGGGGAGAAAGAGCAAATTAAAGACTATTCTTTAATAACTAAATGTAATTAAAATGCATTGTCGGATTTACATTATAATATCTTAGAGGCATTGATATTGCCTGTTTCTGAAATGAGATTGCTAATTCAAAAAAACCCTTCAAAATCTCAATATATGGAAAATTCTCCTAACCTCCTTCTCTCCTTTTAATTGTGACGTTATGATATAATTTACAAGGTAAGACAGAAATGTATCTCTTGAAGAAACTGTAAACATACTTAAGATCTTGTCACTTAGGGAGCTTCAGGCAGGAAGATTCTTTTTTTCTGTAATCAATTGTCATTTAGAAAAAGACAACATGAAATTCCTTGGAGTGTTCTCAGTGGTACAAACCAACCCTCCCACATCTTTTTCCCTTTTTTTACTTTTTCTCCTGGAGTAATTTAGTTGCTTAACTACAGTGATTCAAAAGAGAGGCAGTTTGGTTTATCATTGATATTCTGGTCTCTCCTTTCGGGGGCTGGTTGTGTGAGCAGAGTGGCAGCATGTGGCTACTTAGATACTCTCATTCAGCTCTGCCTGTCCCTTAAGCAGCATGAGAAGTGGAGATGAGGGGCCCCAGAGGTGATTTCTTTGGGCTACCAGCTGGAGGATGCAGAGCTGCGTGTTTCCTTTGCAGAGGCCAGAGGCCCAGGTATACAAAATGGGAGAGTAGGGGGCTGTGGTTTCTGTAACTCAACTTTCCCAGCTTTTCCTTTCATTTCCCTGCCCATCCCCAAAGCATTGATGATATAATAGTGTGAGGTTGGCAACGTGCTGGGGGCTGCATCGATTGGCCTTTTCCTTGTTTAGGAGTCTTACTCTGAATGCATCTGTATGAAAATTATCGAGAGGGTAGACTCATGATTCTGTATGTCAACAAAAAGTGGTATCAGCTAAAAAAAAAATAAACGCTAGATTGAAAGTAGCAATAACTGGATTCTGCTGTCTTCCTCTGACCTTGAAAAAGATATGTAAGTTCTCTGTCTCTTCTCTAGACCTGGGTTAATATGTGTTTCCTAGATGCTAATATGTGTTGTGCAGATGAGATTAACCTACTGAAGAGCTCTGAACTCCTTAAGGAACGGTGTCAAAGCAATAAAATGCCATACTGTTATTACAGCCAAGATAGAGAGGCGGAGAAGACAGAGCTACATTTTCTTCCTTAATCTTCTCACCTTTCCAGATGCTCCTGTTTCCTTTGGAGCCCCCTCTGTTCCTTAGCTTGGAGCTGTGGGGACTGTGCCTGGGGGCAGGAAGAATGCCTTCCGCTCTCTGAAACTGTGTTGCTGGGGAAGGCCTTTGTAGGCCCATCCTTTCGGGAACCAGTCAGCGTGTCTCTGGGTGTGCTGAGTGAGGGCAGCACAGGATCTGCACATAGAAGGCCCTCTGCTCCCCAGGCCCAGGGGAGGCAGCCATGGACCCTGTGCTTCTTCACGGCTTGCCCACTCCTCCTTCACAGAACCCACCCCCGGGTGCCCAGGCTCCTCCGACCACCCTCCATGAGGGAGGAAAGTGAATCCCAAGAGGCCAACACTTCCTGCCGTCCAGTCGACTGGGGACACTTTCTGAGCAGTCCAGGAGTGTGAGCGAGGAACTTCCTGCCTTGGCTACCATGTCCTTCAGTGCCACCATTCTCTTCTCCCCTCCTGGTGGCAGTGGCGGAGGCGAGACCAGGTGCTGCTGCTGTGCCTGTAAGAGCGAGACTAGTGGGGGCAGCACAGGCTGTCAGGGCGGGAATCCTCCTTCCAGCACCCCAATCACAGTGACCGGACACGGCCTGGCCGTCCAGAGTTCAGAGCAGCTCCTGCATATTATCTACCAGCGGGTGGAGAAGGCAGTGGGTCTGGCTGAGGCTGCGCTGGGTCTCGCCCGGGCCAACAACGAATTGTTAAAACATCTCCAGGAGGAAGTGGGTGAGCTGAGGCAGGGGAAGGTGCCAGCCCCCGATGAAGATGGGGAAAGCCGGCCACATGGCTCCCCGCTGGAGGAGCCGGGACCCCTCAAGGAGAGCCCCGGGGAGGCCGGCAGGGCCGTGTCCACTGTGGAAGAGGAGTGCGACAGTGTGGGCAGCGGCGTGCAAGTGGTGATCGAGGAACTGCGGCAGCTGGGAGCGGCCTCGGCCGGGGGCCCTGGGCCGTTGAGCTTCCCGGCTTCCCAGAGAGATATGCGGCTCCCGGGATGCACCCTGGCTGCTGGCGATGGGCCCCCGATGCTCAACCCCGTAAGTACAGCCACCATGCAGGGCATGCGTGGGGCTGCACTTCTGTGCTTTTCCCGCCCTCTCCTCTCTCTCTCTCCTTTCCAGCCGTCAACCTTTCTTTTGGTTGTATTTGCGATAAACAGCGCCGTACCAAGTTTCCTTTGCCTTCAGGGAGAGTCAGCCCTGTTGCTTTTTTTCCCCTGCATCAGCGCCTCTTGGCGGAAGGTCACTGCTGGCCTGAGTGAGGGGACTGCCCAGCCCTCCCGCCCTGTCACTCTGCATGGCACCTTCTCCACAGCTGCCTCGGCTGCTTCACAGGCTCTGCTTCTCCTGGCGAGGATGCCTGCCGTGCACAGACGGCTCATTCATATTTTATCACGGGCCCTCTGCTTGCCAAGAGGAATTCAGGACTACCAGAGAGACGGGGACGTGGAGGAGAGAGAGGCAGAGGCAGGGAGAGAGGGAGAAGGGAAAGTGGGAGGGAGAGGACAAAGACAACAGCAGGCAGGTGTAGGGAGGGAAAGAGGCGGAAACCAAGGGTTGAGGAAGGAGGAAAAGTGGGAAAAAAAGAGCAGAGACAAAAGACGACCCTAAATGGAAGGAGAATGGATGCTCAAGAGAGGGAGTATGAGGTAAGGTAGGAGGGAGGTAGAGGAAAGGGAATAAATGAGGAAAAGAAATGGACAGCTGAGCATTAATAGTAAGAGGATAACACAGAGAGAGAAAAAGGGAAGCGAGGGGGCCTCTTTTATGAGCAGGAAAAGACATAGAAGTTCACTGTGCTATTTCAGCTTCTTTCCTGCTCAGGGCCATACGAGCAGGAAAAATCCTGGCTGAGTAGAGTAAAAACTGCAGAATGTCACACATAGAAGTAGGAAAGGCGATGGAGCGACTCTAGAGATCACAGAGATGGGAAACTAACAGATGCGTTGCCACTTGAGAGACAGTGGGAGGTCTGTGAGCTCTCCTCCCCCGAGTCCTCCCTCTGCCCTGTCTCTTTTCCTCCTCCCCCCTCGACGAGGCCCAGGCACCCAGGCAAGAGTAGGGCAGCAGAACACACAGGGTCACCAGGAGGGAGGAGACTCCCAGCCCATCTGCTGGATCTGAGGAATGAAAGTCCCCCTCTGGTGTCACGGTGCAGCTAGTCACTGCTTCCCGAAGGCCTGGCCACGTGCGTGGGTGATGGCCTCACAGTTTGTCCCAGCCTGTGCCCCATCCCCACCCCACCCGACTGTGGAGGAGGAGGAGCTGGGAAGGAGAGGAGGCGGGAGGTGCCAGGCCAGGCAGTGCCCTGAGCTGTGGTTCTTTCAGGCAGGGAAGTCTTCCAAGCCGACAGGATGGAATTAGATTTCGCAGCACAGAAAGCAGCTCACAGGTCTATAAATCTCAGCCACCTCCCCCGCTTCTTTCTGTGTCGTCCCCCCCCTCACTGTTTTGTTTTCCTGGCTGCAGAAATCCCCCCTCCTTTCTTCTTCTCTCTCTCTCTGCCTTCCTCCCTCCTTCCTTCCCCTGCCCTGTGTGTCCTTGAGTGAGGGCATAGGCAGGCAAGCAGATGTCAGGGCAGCAACAGTCAGATGTGGCCGGGGCAGGATCAAGGTGAGGGCACACGCTGGCCTCACAAAGGGAAAAGGGGCACGGGGGAGGCAGTGCCAGCCTCTCTAGAGGTTTCTGACTTTATAGCTCCCTCCTTTGCTCCCATTTTTCTCCCGTTTCTCCTCTTTACTGTTGTTCTTTTCTTTTCTTTCTTTCTTTCTTTTTTTTTTTCTTCCTTTTTTTTTTTTTTTGTCTTTTTAGGGCCACACCCATAGTATATGGAGGTTCCCAGGCTAGGGGTCAAATCAGCGCTACAGCTACCCGCCTATACCACAGCCACAGCAACTCAGGATCCAAGTCACCTCTGTGACCTACACCATAGCTCATGGTGTAGCTGTGTAAGCCAGATCCTTAACCCACTGAGCGAGGCCAGGGATCGAACCCGAATCCTCATGGATACTAGTCAGGTTCGCTACCCAACACGAGGGGCCCTTACCCACAGGAAGTGTCTGCCCCACACTCCCACTGGAGTCTCAGAGAAATAAGCCATGGACCACCACCGACTGGGCTAGATTCCCCCTGCTTCCCACTCCCTGTTCACTATACTTGGCCCAAGAATGATGGTTAGCCGTCTTCCCCTACCCCTGGATGGCTAATAGGCTGTTCTTTTTTATGTTCTTAGCTGGTGGATGATTATGTGGCCTCTGAGGGTGCAGTGCAGCGGGTGCTGGTCCCTGCTTACGCCAAGCAGCTTTCACCAGCCACACAACTGGCTATCCAGAGGGCCACCTCAGAGACAGGGCTGGAAAATGGAAGCAAGCTGCCACCACCCCGTCCCGAAGACATGCTCAGTGCCGCCGCGGCCCTGGAAGGTGCCTTGGAAGAGCCAGGCCCTGCAGCAACTGGGGAGCTGAGACACTCTCTAGGGTTTACCCCCTCCCCATGCAGGACCAGAGGGAGTGGGCAGAAGAACTCCAGGCGCAAGCGGGATCTGGTCCTATCTGTGAGTGAGCTCCGTTTCTCTAAGTTTTTCTTTCGTCTGGAAAGAGAAGTGAAGAGTGAAGTGGGGGTTGATTTTAAACATCCCCTATCAAATGAATGGTATCCTGAATTGCTCTGGAGTGGGAGGGGCGAGAAGACCAAGCCCCAGGGACAGATAGTCCCCTGCTATCTGCGGAACTTCCTTAGGTTTTTTTTTTTTTTTTTTTTAAGATAGAATGATATCTTCCTTTCAAAGATAAGGGAATTATATCCCATCTCCTAGTGATCTCTGAATCCTGATGGGAAGAAATTTAAGGGGCTGAGCAGATTGACTACGGCAGGGTAGCCCTGGAAACTGCCTGCAGATTACCTACCAGTGCTCAGGGTGAGCAGCAAGGGGCCCCTTGGGCAGAAAGGCCAAGGTTTCCTGAGGTCGTCCCACCCCCCAAAGATTCAGAGGGCCACCAGACACTCAGCTCGGCTATAAAGGTTTGGAGAGTCTAGTGATTCCTCTTTTTTTTTCTTTTTCTCTTTTTTCTTTTTACTGCTGCATGTGAGGCAAATGGAAGTTCCCAGATCCAGGGGTGGAATTGGAGCTGCAGCTGCAGCTTACACCACAGCCACAGCAACTCTGGATCTGATCCACATCTGCAACCTACACCAGTTTTCGGCAACACTGGATCCCACTGAGCGAGGCCAGGGATCCAGCCCTCTTCCTTATGGATGCTATGTTGGGTTCTTAACCTGCTGAGCCATGATGGGAACTCCCAATTCTAGTGATTCTAAGAGCTCTTGGTACCGGGGAAGGTTCTGCCTTTGAAACCTTGCAGTGGCTTGGAGTCCTAGGAACATCGCTAATCCTATGGGGTGAACGGGATGCTGCCCCCACCCCACCACAGTTATTCAGCCTAACATGTCAATAGTGCCCAGGTTGAGGAACCCTGCCCTAGGGTGATCACAGACCTTTGGATCAGCTTTGTCCCCCCAAACATCTTTCTGATGTAACCATGGGAGTGTTCTTTAGCCATGTAACGTTCATATTGACTGTAATGGGTTTCCATTCTCTGGATAGATGCTGAGGCAGTAACTTGAGTATTCTGGTTAGGAGTGGAGGTTACCACTGGCATCCGCTAAATCTCATCACAGTATGTGTAGCTCATTTCTTCTTGTTACTGTCTTAGTAAAGATTGAAAATGGATGATTACCACTTGAATCCTTTATTTATATTACTTCTTCCTTTTTTAAAAGTTTTGTTGAAGTACAGTTGATTTATAATGTTGTGTTACTTTCAGATATACATGTATACACACACGTGTGTGTATATATATATATTTTTTTAAATATTCTCTTCCTTTATAGGTTATTGCATGATACTGAGTATAGTCCTTGTTGGTTATCTATTTTATATATAGTAATATGTATATTTTAATCCTAACCTTCTTCTTTTTCCTGAAAGATCTTTCATTTGATTTTTTTTTTTTTTTTTTTTTTTGCTTCTTAGCGCTATACCCATGGCATATTGAGGTTCCCAGGCTAGGGGTCCAATCAGAGCTACAGCTGCTGGCCTATGCTGCTGTGCCTACGCCACAGCCACAGCAACGCAGGATCTGAGCCGCATCTGCAACCTACACCACAGCTCATGGCAATGTCAGATCCTTAACCCACTGAGTGAGGCAAGGGATCAAACCAGCAACCTCATGGTTCCTAGTTGGATTCATTTCCGATGCGCCATGACGGGAACTCCTGATTTGTTTTTATATTGACGTACTCCCCCCGCTTCCCCCGGCCCCGGGAGGGAAGGCACCATTCATAATCAGTATCAACTGGTTTCTAACTTTTTTTTTTTTTTTTTGTCTTTTGTCTTTTTGTTGTTGTTGTTGCTGTTGCTATTTCTTGGGCCGCTCCCGTGGCATATCGAGGTTCCCAGGCTAGGGGTTGAATTGGAGCTGTAGCCACCGGCCTATGCCAGAGCCACAGCAACGTGGCATCCGAGCCGCGTCTGCAACCTACACCACAGCTCGCGGCAACGCCGGATCGTTAACCCACTGAGCAAGGGCAGGGACCGAACCTGCAACCTCATGGTTCCTAGTCGGATTCGTTAACCACTGCGCCACGACGGGAACTCCTCTAACTTTTTTTTTTTTGTCTTCTAGGGTCGCACCCGTGACATATGGAGGTTCCCAGGCTAGGAGTCTAATTGGAGGTATAGCTGCCGGCCTACACCACAGCCACAGCAATGCCATATCCTTAATCCAACCAAGCGAGGCCAGGGATCAAACCCCCAACCTCATGGTTCCTAGTAGGATTCGTTAACCACTGAGCCACGATAGGAACTCCCTGGTTTCTAACTTTCACTTCAAATGTTGGTTATGTTCAGGGATCTGTCACTTATCAAGAACAGCAAATAGGTGTAGTTTCTCTGTTATGGATTTCCAGCCCAAGAGGGCACTCTTGTTGTCGGTGATAGAAATGGAGGCCTATACCTAAAATACATTTCAAAGGACTCCCCCCAAATTCATAGAGTTTCAATTGTGAATAAATGTGTGATAATTATATTTGGCATAAAATCAGGGGTTTTGATCACTTGCATTCCTCTCGTGCCTACTGCCTCCAGCGAGAGGTCTGGTGATGAGGCTAGGCTTCTTCCTGACCTTCTCAGGACTCAGTGGAACTGGGGGCCTTCTGGAGGACAGCATGCCCAGTCATCATGCTCTCTATTACAGCTCGTGAAGAGGACCAGTCAGGGAATCTCGCTACCCATCACAGAGAAAGATATAAAATGTTCTTGAGGAGAATTCCCGTTGTGGTGCAGTGGAAATGAATCTGACTAATACCCGTGAGGATGCAGGTTCAATCCTTGGCCTCGCTTAGTGGGTTAAGGATCTGTCATTGCCATGAGCTGTGGTGCAGGTTGCAGATGTGGCTTGGTTCTGGCATTGCTATGGCTGTGGTGTAGGCCAGTAGCTGTAGCTCCGATTTGGCCCCTAGCCTGGGAACTTCCATATGCCCTGGGTGCGGTCTAAAAAAAAAAGGGTTATTGTCTTAGTCTGTGGGTTTAGAGGGAGAGGGAGAATTACAGACTTCACTATTCCAACCTTTAGCTCTGGGAAGGAATCAGAGAGGTATCTCTAATCTGCTGAGGCTGCTGGGTTGCTGCTAGGGATCCAAAAGGACTAAATCAGAATTTTTTTTTTTTTTTTGGCTTTTTAGGGCCGCACTTGCAGCATATGAACGTTCCCAGGCTAGGGGTCAAATTGGAACTGCAGCTTCTGGCCCACACCACAGCCACAGACATGCCTCATCTGAGCCACGTCTGCGACTTGCACCATAGCTCATGGCAACACTGGATCCTTAATCCACTGAGCAAGGCCAGGGATCAAACCCACATCCTCATGGATACTAGCTGGGTGCATTACTGCTGAGCCACAGTGGGAACTCCCAAATCAGAATCTTAATTCCTTGGACTGCTGCAGATCCCAGCCACCTATTGGGGAAATTATTTATTTTTAGCTCACTCAGGGGGTAGGTTAGCCAGCAGCCTTTACAGTCTTAACACTTATTGTCTAGAGTATTTTCCCTTTCCACTTCAAGCCTGGTTTGATTTTTATCAGCTGATCTTTTCCAAGCCACTTGAATTGGAACCTATGCAACTCCTCCCTCCTTTTTCTTTTCTTTTCTTTCTTTCTTTCCTTTTTTTTTTTTTTCCTTTTTTTGAAACACTTTCAAATTCTTTCTGAAGCATTCACCCATCCTCTTGTGACTTCTCAAGTTTGGACCTCTAAGAGGTAAAGTGACTATCAAATATGAAGCTAGTACTATAACAGTCTTTTTCATAGAGTGGAGACCCTAGCCATAAAGAGGTAACAGTAATTTCCTAAGTTAATATGGTCAGTCAGCCATTGGGGTAGGAGGGTAAATTGGGCATTTCTGAATTTGAAGCTAAAGTCCTGAGATCAGGATCACATCAATTTGGGACTTGGCAGTTTCCATTGACTGGAGGACCTTGGAATAAAAACATCATCAGAAACAACAAAACTGGAGTTCCCATTGTGGCGCAGCGGATACGAATCCAACTAGGAACCATGAGGTTGTGGATTCCAACCGTGGCCTTGCTCAGTGGGTTAAGGATCTGGCATTGCCGTGAGCTGTGGTGTAGGTCGCAGATGAGGCTCGGATCTGGTGTTGCTGTGGCTGTGGCATAGGCCAGCGGCTACAGCTCCAATTAGACCCCTAGCCTGGGAACCTCCATGTGCTGCGGGTGTGGCCCTAAAAAAGACAAAAGACAAAAAAAAAAAAAAAAAAAAGAGAAACAACAAAACTAAATTTAATAGGGATAAATGTAAAATCCTGCATTAAAGTAAAAAAATAAAAACAAAAACAAAACCCACTTGCAGAATGGTGGAGATAATAATCCATGTGAAAAATGGATGTGGGTTGACTATAGTGGACTTGGGCTGACTTCAAGCTCACTATGAGAGAACCTCGAAACACTGAGTACAGATGCTCTTGCTAAGAAAGGTAATAGCATCTTGGATTTCATTCCTAGAAGTACAGAGTTCTGCTAGGGGAAGTAATACTCCCCTTGGCCAGACCTCAGTGGCTGAGTTAGAGTCGGTTCCAGGTGTCACGTTGTAAGAGAGACACTGGAAAATCAAAGAGGCTCACAGTTTCATGAGGAGTCCAGCTGGAAAGTGGGTTGTGAGGAATGGATGAGGGACTTGGTGTTTGCACCAGATAAGAGACGACGTGGGGCATAAATGAAAGCAGTCTTCAAATATTTCAGGTGCTGTTATGGGAAAACAGGTCAGATTTTGGAGCATCTAAGGCAAAGTTTCTTAACAATTAGAGATGTTCAGGAGTTCCCATCATGTCTCAGCAGTAATGAGCCCAACTAGTATCTATGACGACTTGGGTTCGATCCCTGGCTCTGCTCGGTGGGTTAAAGATCCAGCATTGCTGTAAGCTGTGGTGTAGGTCGAAGATGTAGCAACGGATCAGGTGTTGCTGTGGCTGTGGTGTAGGCTGGCAGCTACAACTCCAATTTGACTCCTAGCCTGGGAATCTCCATATGGGTGTGGCCCTAAAAAACAAAAACAAAAGGTGTTCCCATCATAGCAAAGCAGAAATGAATCCGACCAGGAACTATGAGGTTGTGGGTTCGATCCCTGGCCTCACTCAGTGGGTTAAGGATCCAGCGTTGCCGTGAGCTGTGGTGTAGGTCAAAGATGCGGCTTGGATCCTGTATTGCTCTGGCTATGGTGTAGGCTGGCAGCTGTATTTCTGATTTGACCCCTAGCCTGGGAACCTCCATATGCCGTGGGTGTCGCCTTAAAAAGCAAAAACAAAAACAAAAAAACAATTAGAGCTGTTCATTAGTGGAATAAGCTGAGTCAAAAACTCATGAGAAGCCATCATTAAGGGTATATAAGCAAAGCTGAAAGACAGCCAGTCCCTGTCGTGGCTCAGTGGTTAACGAATCCGACTAGGAACCATGAGGTTTCGGGTTCGATCCCTGGCCTCGCTCAGTGGGTTAAGGATCCAGCATTGCCGTGAGCTGTGGTGTAGGTCAAAGACGCGGCTCAGATCCAGCATTACTGGCGTAGGCCAAGGCTACAGCTCTGATTAGACACCTAGCCTGGGAACCTCCATATGCAACAGGTGCGCCCTTAGAAAAGACCAAAAAAAAAAAAAGCCTGTTTAATGATGTGAAAGAGGTTGCATGATCAAGTCTCCAAGTTCCTTTCCCATTTCCCATTTCTGTTATTTCAGAGCTGTGCTTTTTGGACCATGATGTGGGGGCCCATGGGCTCTGTGGTAATGTGCAGAGGGAGATACCTGGGCCATTTTCCTGGGTCACCAATTTTACTAGAGGATTTTGGAAGACACTTTCATGTTAAGAGAAATACAGATACAGTGTGAAGAAAGTTTTAAAACTTCCGAGAGCACAGGGCTGCAGAAAATGCCCACCTGCAGTAGCCCTGGTGTATATATTTGCTCTCTCCTTGCTGTAGGAGTCTGTCTGTGGAAACGTCTGAAACCCTCTGCTCTAGTGATTGTATTCCCCAGGAGTGGTAAGACAGGGATAATCTTGGAGGCTCCACATAAATTAAATGAAAAGGAAAAAGGAGGGGGGACTCCATTAGAAATACTAACTTGGATAGGCTCTCTGGTTAAGAGAAGTCATCGCATTGGGGATCTGGAGTTGCCGCGAGCTGTGGTGTAGGTCGCAGACACAGCTTGGATCCTGCATTGCTATGGCTATAGTGCCGGCCAATGGCTGCAGCTCCGATTCGACTCCTAGCCTGGGAACATCCATATGCTGAGGGTGTGGCCACCCAAAAAAAGGAAAGAAAGGACGTCGACAGAAATGGTACCTAAACTACAGGCAGGATTCTGGCAGAGGACCCCGTGGAGACAGCGCCTAGGGATCAGGGGAGAGTTTCATCATATTTGCTCCTGGCTTGATTCTGTTTGTTTGTTTCCCCTAGAAATTGGTCCACAATGTGCATAACCACATCACCAATGACAAGAGATTCAATGGGTCTGAAAGGTATGATCTTCTTGAGGGAAAAGAATCGTAAGGAACTTCTCCAAGGAGAGGAGAGGAGAGGGGGCTGCTCCAGTATAACAGTGAGGCTACAGCTTCCATTTCACCATTGCTGCTCGAATCCTGTCTCAGGCGGTGGAGGAATTTACCACCAAGTTGATCAGGGATGGGAACTTCTTTGTCCAGCTTGTAAGATGCTCACTGCCTTACTCACTCTTTTCTCTTGTGGCAGCATCAAGTCCTCTTGGAATATTTCAGTAGTGAAGTTCCTTCTGGAAAAGCTCAAGCAGGAGCTGGTAACCAGTCCCCATAATTACACTGACAAGGAGCTGAAAGGTAAGAAAACATGAGTGAACGCCCATCCCATCCTTCCTCCATCCCCTGTTCCTGGCCAAAGGAGAAGAGGCATGGAGATGATTTAGGTGGTTTTGAAAATCGCAGACTTTAAAAAATTGGTTTTGGCTCTTCTTCTCGCCTACATTATACACAGGATTTTTCTCTAATTGCCTTTTCATTGCTCTATTCAGTTGGAAATGAATATGGGAGAAAGAAAGGGCTAGAACACCATTGTGTTTTAGGCTCACGTAGGGCCTAAATCTAGGGTATTAGGAAAAGGAGGTCAAAATCCAGGCCTGCCCTTCTGTCCCTAAATATTACGTCCTGGGTTATTTATTTATTTATGTTTGTTTGCTTGTTTTTTTGGCTGCACCCACAGTATATGGAAGTTCCCTGGCCAGGGATAGAATTTGAGCTGCAGCTGTGACCTATACCACAGCTGCAGCAATGCCAGATCCTTAATCCACTATATCAGGCTGGATATCAGACCCACGCTGCACAGAGACAACGCCAGATCCTTAACCTGCTGCACCACAGTGGGAACTCCTAGCCTGGGTTTTCTACTTTCTTGCTTTTCTTTGTCTGTAGCATTAAGAAAGCTTTTGCAGGAGTTCCCGTCGTGGCGCAGTGGTTAACGAATCCGACTAGGAACCATGAGGTTGCAGGTTTGGTCCCTGCCCTTGCTCAGTGGGTTAATGATCCGGCGTTGCCGTGAGCTGTGGTGTAGGTTGCAGACACGGCTCGGATCCCGCGTTGCTGTGGCTCTGGCATAGGCCGGTGGCTACAGCTCCGATTCGACCCCTAGCCTGGGAACCTCGATATGCTGCGGGAGCGGCCCAAGAAATAGCAACAAAAAAGACAAAAAAAAAAGAAAGAAAGCTTTTGCAGGAGCTCCCATTGTGGCTTAGAAGGTTAAGAATCCAACTAGTGTCCATGAGGATGTGGATTCGATCCCTGGCCTCCCTCAGTAGGTTAAGGATCCAGCATTGCCACAAGCTGTGGCATAGGTCACAGTTGTGGCTCAGAGCTGGCATTGCTGTGGCTGTGGTGGGCAGCTGCGGCTCTGATTTGACCCCTAGCTGGGGAATTTCCACCATATGTTGTAAGTGCAGTTCTTAAAGAAAAAAAAAAAGGAAAAAGAAAGAAAACTTCTGCTGGAGTTCCCTGGTGGCTCAGTGGGTTAAGGATCTAGTGCTGCTGGGAAGAAGCTTCAAGCCCTGGCCCCCAGGAACTTCCATGTTCGTGTGGCCAAAGGAAAAAAAAAAAAAAGAAGGAAAGAAAGAAAAAGAGAAAAGAAAAGAAAGCTTCTGCTGAAAAAGAACTTGTAATTTGCTGTTAGCCAAGTAGAATGGGGGTAGGTTTAACTGCAGGTGGGGGAAGGGAGTTACTGAAGCATTGGGGTTGTCTTTTTCTAGTGGGAGGAGTTTGTGTTGGAGATGGAGGGGATAGAGAGAGCTAAACCTGAGAGGAATGAATGGATGCCGAGAAACCCATCTTCTAAAAGGTGGTTCTCAGAGTTCCCGTCGTGGCTTAGCAGTAGCGAACCTGACTAGGATCCATGAGGATGTGGGTTCAATCCCTAACCTCACTCAGTGGGTTACGGATCTGGCGTTGCTGTGAGCTGTGGTGTAGGTCACAGATACGGCTTGGATCTGGCGTTCCTGTGGCTATAGTTTAGGCCAACAGCTGCAGCTCCAGATTTGACTCCTAGCCTGGGAACTTCCATATGCTGTGGGTATAGCCCTTAAAAAAAGTAAACAAAACAAAACAAACAAAAAAACCCTACGAAAAACAAAAGGTGGTTCTCACCCCCTCCACCCAGTAGTGTTAGAGCAAAAACAAACAAGCAAGCAAAACCACAGCTGAGGACCTTGCTTTCCACTGCCTCCCTTCTCCCTCCCCACTAGGAGCCTGTGTCGCTTACTTCCTTACTAAGAGGCGTGAGTACCGCAACTCCTTGAACCCCTTTAAAGGCCTGAAAGAAAAAGAGGAGAAGAAACTTCGAAGTCGTAGATACCGGGTAGGTTTCTATTCTTTTCCTTTCAAGATACTGAACTCTAAACCCTAATGAGCCACAGTGGGAAGGGCCAGAGGACGTAGCATCTAAGAGCAGGGTTGAGATCCAGGAATAGAGTGGAGGAGGAGAGGAGCCAGTTCTAGGATGTGACCCAGGTTCTCTTGGGCACAGATTTTTACACAGCCTTCCTCCTACCCGAATCCCTTCCCCAAACCTGTCTCCCTTGCTAATCTCTGTCCTGGGCTCCTACCTCAGCTTTTCGCCAACCGATCCAGCATCATGAGGCATTTTGGCCCTGAGGACCAGCGCCTGTGGAAGGATGTGACGGAGGAGCTGATGTCTGATGAAGAGGACAGTCTTAATGAGCCAGGTGTCTGGGTGGCCCGGCCTCCCCGTTTCCGGGCCCAGCGCCTCACGCAGCTCTGCTACCACCTGGACGCCAACTCGAAGCATGGCACCAAAGCCAACCGCGTGTATGGGCCTCCCTCGGACCGCTTACCTTCTGCAGAGGCCCAGCTCCTTCCACCAGAACTTTACAATCCTAATTTCCAAGATGAGGAGGATGAGGGAGGTGATGAAAATGGACCTGTCTCCCCATCTTTTGACCAACCCCACAAAACCTGCTGTCCTGACTTGAACTCATTCATTGAAATCAAGGTGGAAAAGGATGAGTGAAATCTGTACCCAAGACTAACTCTGGCATCTGCCTCTCCCCTGTCCCTGAAACAGGTGGCCACAGGGCATCCCAGAATAATGAGATGTGTTCAGCAGTCTGAGAAAGCAAACCTGCCTCTCTTCTTAACACGGTCTCCACTGGAAGTGGAAGCTGGCAGCTCTGTTGGGATAAAAGGATTTATCTCCAAGGGGGGGAAATTCCCCCCACTGTGAATGGCAAGCCAGAAAATGCTTATTCCTAAGCATGAACAGTGCCTCGGACGAGCCTGGGATGAGAAAAGGAGAAGGATGGGTGGGTCAAAGAAACATAAGGCCTTCTTGACATATGTACCCTGATCTCAGTTGGTTCCCTCCTCCCCAGTTTCACTCAAAGCCCTGGGAAAGCAGCCCTGGTCACACCTTCTATGGCCCAACTGCTGGTCTTGTTCTGCAGTGGCAGCCGCACAGGACCAGGTCAGGGTCATACTGCCACCTGGTGGACAACTTCAGTCATGGGCTTGATTTTTCTGAGCAGAACACAGGCTGCATCCCTATTTGGGAATTGGGATCTAGGTGTAATAGCTATTGTTTATTGAATTATATAAGGAAGCTTTTATTATTCCCATCTTACACATGAGAAAATTAAGACTTAAAGAGGTCCCCCATCTCACCAACAGCTGCTTTTCCACCATGTGGCTAAGCAGTATACATGGCTTGGTAGCTATTTTTTAGTCCTGTCAGCCAAGCTGTATTTTGAAGAAGTGGTGTGTGTGTGTGTGTGTGTGTGCGCGCGCGCACACAAGAGTGCACATGCAGAATGCACACACATTCACATACGAAATGTGTGCATTTTAGGTGGATTGAGAAGTAAACCAGCTTTCTATTACTTCTACTTACTAGGGGTCTGACGGTACCATCTAGGAGCTCTGGACATACTGTTGATCGGGTTAGATGTTGATCAGAAGTTTTACTGTCTAGTCAGGAAGCCAGGCATTTAAAAAGGCAATAAAGTGAAAATTGTGACAGGGTGATGGGGGAGTGTAGGGTGCCATGGCTCTGTATTGCAGGGGTAGCTAACCTGCTCTGGTGGTCTGGGAAGGCTTCTCAGAGAGAGCGGTACTTAAATTGATACCTGGGAGTTCCCATCATGGCTCAACGGAAACGAATCTGACTAGTATCCATGAGGGCGCAGGTTCGATCCCTGGCCTCACTCAAGTGGGTTAAGGATCCAGTGCTGCCATGAGCTGTGGTATAGGCTGCAGACACAGCTTGGATCTGGCATTGCTGTGGCTGTGACATAGGCCAGTGGTTACAGCTCTGATTTGACATCTATCCTGGGAACCTCCATATGCCCTGGGTGCAGCCCTAAAAAGAAAAAAAAAGGAATTTCCGTCATGGCCTAGCAGTTAACAAACCCAACTAGCATCCATGACGATGTGGGTTCAGTCCCTGGCCTCGCATAGTGGGTTAAGGATCTGGCGTTGCCATGTAGCTTGGATCTGGCGTTGCTGTGGCTGTGGTATAGGCCAGCGGCTACAGCTCCAGTTGGACCCCTAGCCTGGGAACCTCCATATGCAGAGGGTGAAGCCCTAAAAAAAACAAAAAAAAATTTAATTGATACCTAAAGTGGTATTTAAACCAGAAGGGAAGGAGAGGCCAAGAGAGTTTTCCAAACCTAGGGAACTGCAGGTACAAAAGTCCACAGGCAAGAGGGAGCACAGACAAGGTGCAATTCTACTGCAGAGCTGTTTGGGGAGGTGTGTGTGTGGGGGGGGGTGATGCTGAGAGAAGAGACTGGAGAGGTAGAGAGACCCTGTGAAATACTTTAAAAGTATAGACTCTAATTCAAGGGCAGTGAGCAATCACTGATAGGTTTTAAACAGGGAAATATGATCCTCAGGGTATGAGATGGATGGGAGGGAGAAAGCTTCAGCAGGGAGACTTTTGCAGTGGTCCAGGAGAGAAGAGATGGTGGTGTGTGTGTGTGTGCGTGTGTGCGTGTGTGCGTGCGTGCGTGCGTGCGTGCATGTGTGTGTGTGTGTGTGTGTGTGTGTATGTGTAGTGATGTTGATGAGGGAAGGACAGATTTGAAAGATAATTTGGAAGCAGAATTGACAAGACTTGGTGATAGGCCTTGGTGATAGGATTTGAGGTTAAGGGAGGGGGACATAAGGTCAATATTCAGATTTCTGGCTTAAGTAGCTAAGTGGTTAATGGCGCCATTTGCTCAGGAAATGCTGGAGGAGCCAGTTTTGGGAGGCAGGGAAGGTGAGGTCAGTTTAGGGTGTTGTGTACCTTTGAGACAACCAAGTAGAGGTGCTAGTCGTCAGCTGAGTTTTTAAGTCCAAGAGAGTCTAGGCTAGAGATACGGACTGAGGAGTCATCTGTGTATATAGAGCCTAAAGTCCTGGGGAGGGAGAATAGGGCCTGTGGAGCTCCTGGCTCTAGTTCAGCCTATAGAGTGGTTACCCCGAGGTCATGAGCACTGCTGGCACCTGCCCTATCAGAGTGTCCCCCTTTCACTTGTGTCTGCTTCCTGTCATCCCCTGAACACCCAAGTTCTTGATCCCAACTGTGCCTACTACTGCCACTACCAGCTCCCGGATGGGCCTCCTTTAATGGCATCTCAACTTTTCATAAGATTTACTCTCCCATTCTAACGCCAAAGGAGCAAAGCTCCCAAATGTTAGAAAATGTAGGTAATTGGAAGGAAGCATCCAGGTTCTCCTTCCCCATGGGGAGACAGGAAAGGAGGGAGAAGCTTATGGCTGATTCTGAAGATGGCACGCAACAGCAGGTTCTGGATGCAACCTGAGAGCTCCCCTGGGTTACTAATGCTTTCAGTCCTCCTTGCTTCCACCCTAAGAGTAAACTCTCCTCTGGATCAGAGAGATGCTGTAGCCCTGACCAGGGAAAGAGGCTGATTCTCAGGAGAGATGAGGGCAGGGAGACAATGCAGCTAGGGCAGAGAAGCCAAACAGTTTGTGCCAAATTAATTTCCCCAAAGATATTAACCTCCTTTCCTTCCCCTTTCCCTAAGGCCACACTAAGATTGTAAAAGGTGTTCAGAATGTTGAAGTGAAAATAATATGCATGATTTGTTTGCATATAATTTTCATACTAATTTACTATCCAAATGCAAAGGAGTTATTTTCCCTCTCCATTTTCCCCCACACCCTACCCCATGCCCCTGATGTGCTGGTCTGGGCAAAATCCATTGGCTGATATTTAATCAGGTATGTTCAGCTTCAGCCAGGGCTTCCTCTTTTCCTTATTCTTGAGCCTCCTAGTATGGCCAGGATTGGCCTCTTTTGCTTTTCCACCTTGATCATTTTCACTTGCTATCTCTTCTAAAGAACATATTTTTTCTTCCGCTTAAGTTGATACTTACTCTTTATCACCAATCTCCTGTGGGCCAACCAAGGGCGAGGCCTTTGCTACCCCTAAAAACCAGGCCTTCTATCCCCAGTCACCAGAAATAGTTGCTAAAAATCTCATTTCCCAACACCAGGGGGTGTCTATCGATCCCTCTATCAGCCCTACCCTGAAGGTAGAGATTAGTCCCAAGCCTTTTTCTCTCTCCTTTCACACACACACTCTAAAACTCCCTCCCTCCAACTGCAGAGTTTTGGATTCAGAAAGTTGTCTTTGCATTGCAGCTTATCTGTTTGTCTCTCATTCTCTCTGGATTCGCACAAATTTGTCTTTTTCTTGGCCTATTCAGCCTTCGGTCTCTGCAACACCCGCGATCGATCCCCTTTGGTCTGCTCTCTTTCTTTCCATACCTGTCTTCCACAACCTCTCTATAAGGGCTTCCTCGCTCTGAACCTCTCTGTGTATCTACATTTCTTTTCTCTCCCTGTCTCACTATTTCTGTATCAGTCCCTCCTCATCTCTCCAGCAGTCCTCATACTAGGAACAAAGTCACGGTGTTTGCGCAGAACAAGCCTCGCGTCGCCGGGTCCCGGGCCGCGACATTCCACGGTGCCCCTCCGCGCATTCCAACTACAAACAAAGAGTTCCCCTCCCCTCCCCCACTTTTTCCTGTCCCAATTCTTGAGTGGTGTAGTAGCTATTGCCCAAACTGCCCCTCGCCCTTTTTTAGCCGTCAGTCGGCGGATCTCCAGTTCCAGGACAGTTGGCACCAGCACCCGCTCTCCCCTCCTCCGGCGCACCAGATTCCTGCGCCGACACCCCTGTTTCTTTCGCACTCAGCGCCCCGCCCCTCCAGGAAAGTAGATCCGGCCAGGCAGACAAAAGTTTGGGAGAGAAGTTGGGTCCGTGCTGAGTGTGAGAGCGAGGGGGGCGGGGGCCGGGGAGAGTGGGGCTGCCGGGTGAGTCGGCTCGTGAACAGATAGACCTGCGGAAGGCACAGCCACGGCCGTCGGCCCTTCTAGCCTTGCTTAACCCCTGATGCGCGGGGGGACGCAACCCCTGTCGCTGGGGGATGCTGCGGGATTCTTGGCGCGGGGCATCCAGGCCACCCGCTAAATCCCGGTGCCTATCCTGTGCCCCCGGGGAACCCGAGTCCAGCCGCAGGGAGAGAGAAGCGGCCACCGAGACGCTGCAGGGTGCCGGGCGGGGAGGGGGCTGGAGTCCCCAGGCCCGAGGGCATGGAGCGATTAGGGGAGAAAGCCAGTCGCCTGCTAGAGAAGTTAAGACTCTCGGACTCCGGCAGCGCCAAGTTCGGCCGCAGAAAGGGTGAATCTAGCCGGTCTGGGTCTGATGGGACCCCCGGGCCGGGAAAGGGGCGTCAGAGCGGATTAGGGGGACCTAGGAAATCAGGGCCCCGTGGAGCTACTGGGGGACTTGGGGATGAGCCGTTGGAGCCAGCCCGGGAGCAAGGCCCCCTGGATGCTGAGCGGAACCCCCGCGGCTCCTTTGAGGCGCAGCGCTACGAAGCCTCCTTTCCCGGGGTGCCACCTCCCACCCGGGCCTTGCCTCTACCTCAGTCATTGCCCCCTGACTTTCGGCTGGAGACCACGGCCCCAGCCCTAAGCCCCCGCTCCAGTTTTGCCAGTAGCTCAGCCAGCGACGCGAGCAAGCCGTCCAGCCCCCGGGGCAGTCTGCTGCTGGACGGGGCGGGGGCTGGTGGAGCCGGAGGTAGCCGACCCTGCAGCAATCGTACCAGCGGCATCAGCATGGGCTATGACCAGCGCCACGGCAGTCCTCTGCCTGCCGGGCCTTGCCTGTTTGGCCCACCCCTGGCTGGGGTTCCGGCAGGCTATTCCTCCGGAGGGGTGCCGTCCGCCTACCCCGAGCTCCACGCTGCCCTGGACCGACTGTGCGCTCATCGGCCGGCCGGATTCGGCTGCCAGGAAAGCCGCCACTCATATCCCCCGGCCCTGGGCAGCCCGGGAGCTCTTGCCGGAGCTGGAGTAGGAGCGGCTGGGCCCTTGGAGAGACGAGGGGCGCAACCCGGACGACACTCGGTGACTGGCTACGGGGACTGCGCCGCTGGCGCCCGATACCAGGATGAGCTAACAGCGTTGCTGCGCCTGACAGGGGGCACAGGTGGGCGAGAAGCCGGCGCCCGCGGGGAACCCTCGGGAATTGAGCCGTCGGGTCTTGAGGAGCCGCCGGGTGCGTTCGTTCAGGAGGCTGCCCGGACCCGGATACGGGAGCCGGAGTCCAGAGAAGACTACTTTGGTGAGTGAGAGAAGTGGTGAGGGACGGGGAGGGACCCGTCACCGCATTTGGTTCCCCTCTGCCCCGACGGCCAAAACTGCCTGCGCCAGGAGGTCGGAGGCAGAGACTCAGGGCTAGGAAAGAGGCAAGAGAAGAATTCCCTTCCCACTGGGTTTCAGATGGACCACAGGCACCCTATTCCTGCTAAATTCACCCCCTCCCTGTGTGATCTCCAGTTCCTCAAGCTTTAGAGCCTGGGTTTTTCTCGGTAGGAGGCCTCGTAGGGAGGGGACCAAGTGGGGCCGTGAGAGCATCCCCCATCTTGCTACCCCCTCGGCGGTGGTGCCCCTGCAGGCTCCTGCGCGCCGCGCCCCCACCCGGGCCCAGGCTCCGCCCGCAGGAATTCGGGGAATGCGCGGGTGGGGGGCGGGGCGGGCGGGCAGCGTGCGTGCCGGCTCCTGCCCGGGCGCTCCAGGTGCCCGCGGGCGGGGCCGGTCGCGCGGCGCAGGGCGGAGGTGAGGTGCAGGGGGTGGGGGAGCTGCCTCCTAACACGCGCGGAGCTGTGGCTGCCGCGGTCGGGGATATGGAGCCCGAGGAAAGAATGAAAGCCCTGGGACGAAAAGCAGGGACCCTACTGCTGACCGGCCCCGGACCTGCTGGACCTGCTGGCCGGGTGCCTGCGTGGGCATTTAAGAGCTGGTGGCTTCAGATTCTATTTTCCCCATCCTCCGGAAGTCAGGGCAGAAGTCTTGGCCACCCGGACAGCATCACCCGTGGATGGTTGACGAATGTGTAAAATTGCCAGAAATAACCTGGCCTTCGCATCTGGCCATAACCCGCTCAGAATTCAGGCACGAAGTAGCCCCTTACTTCCTGCTGCTAAAGAAACTTGACCGCTACCTTTCGCCCCCACGCAGTTACCTTCCAGAAGTATTAATTGATCATATGTCTCAGCTATGGAGGGAGGCTGGAGGCAGTGGGATCTTGAACCATCTTTCAGCCAAGACCCACAAGTACCACATCACTATATTAAAACAACCAGCTAATCTGATTGTGACAGGAAGTACAGGAAGTAGAGGCCTCACCCCCAGGGCAGTGGGTCTCTAAAGTGTTCGCATCATCTTCTCACCTTTCTCACCATCCATGTTCCTGCCCTGGGCCCCATGTTCTAGAACTCTGTGGCTAGAAATATAAATAGGGAGAGGAACCCAGCCAGGGAAGGAAAGTTGGAGAAGAGGTTCAGAGGTAACAGGGCTGCCGACTGGAAGGGCCTGCCAAGTTCAACTCCATTTCCCCCCCCCCCACTCCACCCCCACCCGAAAGGGACAGCCCAGAGCAGATGATGCCTTGGTCAAGGGAGACTAAGTGACAGGATCCTTTTAGCAGTTTCCTTTTGAGGCCCTGGAGAAGTGGCTGATGGGTGGAAAGATGTTTCAACTAAGCCATCAGAACCAAAAGGGAGGATCTGGGAGAAATTGCAGTAAAATGGCAGGTAGAGCCTAGGTGTGGATATGCTGGGTTAGAGGAGGTGATCGGACACGCCTGAGCAGTTGGCTTGCCCAAGATGTCCAAGGCTTTCCAAAGAAATGGCTCTGGGAGTTCCCATCATGCTCAGTGGTTAACGAACCTAACTGGTATCCATGAGGACGCGGGTTAGAGCCCTGGCCTTACTCAGTGGGTTAAGGATCCTGCGTTACCATAACCTGTGGTGTAATTTGCAGACGTGGCTCAGATCCTTTGTGGCTGTGGCTGTGGCTGTGGTGTGGGCTGGCAGATACAACTCTGATTGGACCCCTAGCCTGGGAACCTCCATATGCCATGGGTGCGGCCCTAAAAAGACAAAAAGAAAAAAAAAAAGAAAGAAAAAAGAAATGGCTCTGACAGGGCCCCCTGCATGGCAGTCTTGGGGCAGAGCTCCCTTCCCCTGGGGAAGCCACATTTTGACCCTGGTGTGTGTGTCTATGGGGGGCTCCTCTCCCTGGGGGCCAGGTGGCCTCCTCTGATAGGACCCTCAGCTTGACTGTACCCTCCTCCTCCTGCCCCTAGTAGGGGCCCTCTTCTTTGGCTGCAGCCTTGCCCAGCTGCCAGAGGGCGGGAGCAGGACAGGCCTGGGCCCATCAGCCGCTGCAGCTGCCGCACGGGCTCCCAAGCCCCTGGGCAAAGACTGGGATGGGCCCCAACAGGCAAGGAGTGTGGCAGTGTGCCGAGGGGGGGAGAGGTGGGGCGGCGGGGTGAGTCGGGCCCGTTGGGATCTGCTCCCCAAAGACAGGCTCTAGCCCTCACTCATGGGCCTGGAATTGGGGAGTGGAGGGAGGGAGGAACACACCCAGGAAAGGCGGGCGCCACAGCCAGGTGTTGCGTATTTTAGGGGGGATGTCAGGGAAGACTGTTTGGGCTCTGTTCCTCCTGTGGTAGAAGATGGCAGCGAGACATTAGGGGTTCTGCTGCCCTTCCCCCCTCCTCTGCCACCCTCAGTCCCTGGAACACACCCTGCATTCTCAGCAGTCACCTCCCTAGAGGAGTCACACACACTCGGTCCCCTCTGCACAGGGCTCTCTGCTGAGCCAGATCCTACTTTCCATCTTTGGAAGCCTAGAGGTACAGAAAGGTCATTCTGTGGCTGAACAGCCGCAGTCGATTTTACAGATGGGGAAACTGAGGACCCTGGGAGGCTCTCTGGGCCTGGCCTGCTTTCTCTAGGAGGTTTTTTCCAGTCTGCCACTGGGCCCTTACGGACTCATCTCTCTGACTGTCCCACACAGTGCAGCTGGGATCACAGGGCTCCCAGGCAAGGGTCTGTTTAGTCTTTTCTCCTCAACATAAACCAAGTATCTGAAGTCCAGGGATCATATCTTTGACTTTCTCCAATTTTCCTCAGTATGGGCACGATGTTTTTGCTAGGCATTAAATAGATATTTAGAAAAGACCTGTTAATGGAATTCCCATTGTGGTGCAGCAAAAACAAATCCGACTAGTAACCATGAGGTTGTGAGTTTGAAACCGGCCCTCGCTCAGTAGGTTAAGGATCTGGCGTTGCCGTGAGCTGTGGTGTTAGGTCGCAGATGCGGCTCGGATCCTGTGTTGCTGTGGCTGTGGTGTAGTCTGGCAGCTGTAGCTCCGATTCGACCCCTAGCCTGGGAACCTCCATATGCCGCGGGTGTGGCCCTAAAAAAGAATAGGGAAAAAAAAAATACCTGTTGATTAGTCAGTAAACAAGTATACGTTGGCCCAGCCGAGACCACGATATATCTCATCTCCTCTCTCTTCCCAGAAGGGAGCCCATCAAAAGGAGGCTGCAACGGGTGGTCCTCTGCCGTCAGGAACCATGAAAACTCCCTGGTTTTGAGCAAGGGGAGCGGGGTGTGATGCTCACAACCTCTTCTCTCTTCTCAGGCACCTGCATCAAGTGCAACAAAGGCATCTACGGGCAGAGCAACGCCTGCCAGGCCTTGGACAGCCTATACCACACCCAGTGCTTTGTTTGCTGCTCCTGCGGTGAGTGAAGGCCCCGTGAGTGAAGGCCCCCACCTGACCAGACCTTCTTCGAGACCAGGGCCTGAGGCCCCAAGCCCTCCCCGCACATTCGCACTCCCAAGTGCCCAGGGCAAGCAGGGCTTGTGCCTCTTCATTTGCTAGCCTGGTCCCCACCTTCTCTCTTGCGGCCCTTCTCTGTGCTCTACCTGGCTCTCCCGCCCACTCCCCTGTGTTGGGTCAGCCTGTTGGAGTCAGCCCTCCCTTTTAGCCTCTTCCCTCCGCTCTGTTCCTCCCTCTTTCTTCTGCCTTCCTGCTTGCCCAGCCTGGACTCCCTCCCAGCCCTCCGGCCTCTCCTTCGTGGGGTTTGGTCTTGGGCAGTTGCCTGGGGCGACAGTGAAAGACTGGAATGTGGGAAGGGCGGGGTGGGCTGGGGGAGTGGGGTAGCTGTGGGGTGGGGGTGCGGAGAGGGGGGTTTTCTCTTGGCTGGTCAGAGTTCAGCCACCTCGCTGGAGTGCAGGCCACCGGGCCATGCCAAGCTGATGACATCACGCTCCAGGAATGCCTGCTGCTGTTAGCTCAGGAGGCCCGCCTGGAGAGGGGGTGCTCCCAGCCCTTCCCTCACCTCCCTCATTTGCCCCCCCCTTCCCCACTGCCTACCCACTCCGATTCCTTTGCTGAACCTTTAATCTCCTATCTCTGCCTGACTCTAGCGCTCAGCTTTTCTCTCCCTGCCACTCCCAGAGTGTTAGGTTCATCTCTCTGTTTGCCCTTCTGTTTATAGGGCCTCTCCTGGGAATGTCTCTTTCCTTCCCTCTGCTCCCCTGTGTCTCATGAGTTTTTAAGTCAGCTTTACTAAACCCCTGGGCAGAGCTGGAAGTGGGGATTTGGATGAGAAGAGGGCAGAGGTGGGAAACGTGCCCATTCTCCGCCCTGGTCTCATTCCTCCTCATACCTGATAATTTAGACACCCTGCAGCAGTTCCTGGGTGTTGGTTTCACGGGGAAGCTCCCGCCTTGTCTGCCTACAGAAGATCCTGGACTGCTTCTGACCCCCGAGACGCTGGGTTCCTCTGAGCTTGGGGAAGCAGCCTAGTGCAGCAGGAAAGGGGACCGACTTGGCTCCCAAACAAAGCGCTTTGTCCCCAGCAGCAGTTCCACTATGTCCTGACCTCCATGGAGCCCATCCCTGGGAGACAGGCAGTGCTAGGAGAACAGGATCACTATGTTCAGGCAAAGGGGCTCCTGAGTTGAAAGGTCCCAGAGGGCAAAGTCCCTGACAGTGTGATTGTCTCTGAGCACATCGTATGGCACCTTAGAGCTCCTTGATCTTGTCCTCCAGCCTGTGGTTGGCTCTGCTTCCCAGGCGGCTCTGTGAATGAGCGTGGGCACCGGAGAGGAAGGCACTCATTGAAAGCAGGGTGATAAAAAACAATAATAATAATAAAAAGTAAAGCAGGGTCAGAGAAAACTGTTGAGGAGGCAGGGGCTGGAGGAGCAGCAAGCGGGGGAGAGAGGAATTGACAGGCTGAGATCAAAGCAAAGGGGAATTGCATCAGGCGGAGTATTTGCTTGGGGAGACGGGACAGACAGCAGTTAGGAGGACAAGCACTAAAGTCCAGATTTAAATGCATCATGCCTTGTGCGGGACACCCCGTGCCTGGACCCTGGGAGAGGCTCCAGCCCCTTCTCTACTGCTTCTAGGGCGAACTTTGCGATGCAAGGCTTTCTACAGTGTCAACGGCTCGGTGTACTGTGAGGAAGATTATCTGGTGAGTGAGTGGTCCCTGGTCCTGGAATTGGCTTCCGCCCCCTTCTTGGTGGTCCTCTGGGGTTCTACCCATCAGGTCATTCTCAGCCTGTTAACATCCTCTCTTGATCTCCTCCTAGTTTTCAGGGTTTCAGGAGGCAGCTGAGAAATGCTGTGTCTGTGGTCACTTGATTTTGGAGAAGGTAAGAAAAGCATCTTCAGCTGAGACTGCGAGGCTCAGGGGCCAAGGGGAGAATCAGGAGCTAAATGGATACTGAGAAAAGGCTGGGGGAGGAAACCTCCCAGCAATCACTTGCATCCATTCCTCTCAGAACAGCTGTTCATGGTGGCTTCTTTCTGCCTGTGGGATCAGGTCTGGACTCCTCAGCCTGCCGCCCCCAGGCTTCTATGATCCGGCTCCTCCCTAACTCTGCAGCCATAGCCAGGTCGAGTGCCTAAGCTAGGAGTATGGGGTCCTGGGTCTTAATCCCCTTCCTGTTACTGACTGGGATCAGCTGGAACTCAGTTATCTGTTCTCTAAGGAGGGACTGGGTTGGCGTGGTGCTTCACAGCTCTGGCAGCCTAGCAGATCACCTGGGAAGAAGTAAAGAAAAATACCAACACTGGGCATTACCAGAGACTGTGCTGAATACTTCTGGGTGGGACCCAAGCATTGATGGGCTTAAAACCTCCCTGGGTGACCCTGATATGCTGCCAGGGCTGAGAAACACTGGCCTGGATGCTCTCCAAGACCTTTTTCAGGGCTTCTGCCTCCATTTGAAGACCCTTGGTCCTCCCAGATTACATAGCAGTGTTCTGGGAGGAGAGCAGCGGCTCTGATGGGGTTGGCAAGAACAGCAGGGAACGTCATTGGTAGCCGGTAGCCAGAGAGTGGAGACTGATTCTGCTTCCCCCTGGGCCAGATCCTCCAGGCAATGGGAAAGTCCTACCACCCAGGCTGCTTCCGATGCGTTGTTTGCAACAAGTGCCTGGACGGCATCCCCTTCACCGTGGACTTCTCCAACCAGGTGTACTGTGTCACCGACTACCACAAGTGAGTCCACCCCTTGGGGTGTGGTGTGGAACTGGGCTCAGGGATTTCCCCCTCCTCAGCTCATCTCCATCCTCTCTCTTTCAGAAATTATGCTCCTAAGTGTGCAGCCTGTGGCCAACCCATCCTCCCCTCAGAGGTCAGTATGTCTGGGTCCTCCCGCAGGGCAGCCAGTGCTGCGGCCGCTGGGGAGGGGCTGGGGACATGCTGCCTGGCCTCCCATGGGAGGCAGTGGTGCTGAGGAATGTATTCTGAGAAGATTCCCGTGTGACTCTGCTCTAGGGGTCACCACCCTGACCCCAACATCCGGGCCTGGACTTGTCTGACAGCCTCACTGGGCCCAGCCTCCATCTTTTTGCTCCCAGGCCAGAGAAATAGACTTTCTTTGAGGTCAAGGTCACCAGCTCCCAGATTAGGGGCTAGAAAAAGGTGGAGAAAATCCTCAGGGCCGGTAGGAGGGGGTCAGAAGTGATTTCTGCCGTGTGTGCCAAAAGTGAGCCTAGGGAGCCAAGCCAAAAGCCCATGAGGAACCAGACCCTGTTGAGCTTCCCCGCCCCCGTCTTAGCCTGCTTATGCGGCCTGCCCCTTCCTTCCGCTTTACTTCCCCCACAAATGGGAGAGGTAGGTAAGGCCCGAGCCCCTGGACAGAGGGAAGGCTCTGTGAGGGGACAGGCCCTCTTGGAGGCAGCACCAAGGAAGGAGAGGTGGAACGTTCGGTAGGGTTTGCAAAGGTCGTCAAAGCTACAGATGATGGAATTCCTGTTGTGGCACAGCTGAAATGAATTGGACTAAGAACCATGAGGTTGTGGGCTTGATCCCTGGCCTTGCTCAGTGGATTAAGGATCCAGCTTTGCCGTGAGCTGTGGTGTAGGTTGCAGACGTGGCTTGGATCCCATGTTGCTGCGGCGGTGGTGTAGGCCAGCAGCTATAGCTCCGATTAGACCCCTAGCCTGGGAACCTCCATATGCTTTGGGTGTGGCCCTAAAAAAAAAAAAAAAAAGAAAAAAAAGCTACAGACGATGGCAGAGAGGTTCCGGAGGCCTCTGTGTGATCTCCCCATTTGGGTGGGGGCGGTGGTGGTGGGGAGTTCTGGTCATGCTGCTCCTGTGCCCATGGGCGTGTGCGTTATTTCAGGGCTGTGAGGACATTGTGAGGGTGATATCCATGGACCGAGATTACCACTTTGAGTGCTACCACTGTGAGGTGAGTGTTGGGGGCCCCAGGCTCCCAGAGGAGAGTTGGAATGGGGTTAGGGGAGTGGAGTCTGTAGGAGAGACACAGGGCCCAGGAAACCAGGAAGGTGCTCTGACCCATCGCCAGCCTCTTCCTCATCTGTCCTTCAGCCACTGTCTCTGGGCCTGGTTGTTTAGTCCTTTCTAAATCTGGCTTCTCCAGAGTCAAGACTTCTAAAACTAGGGACTTTCCTGGTAGCAGCTGGAAGTGGGAGCCCATCTCATTATTTCTGCTGTAGCAGCGACACCTGGTGTCCAGCTGAGGTATTTTCTCGGGTTTCTCTTCTGGGAGTCCATCCCCTCCCACACCCTCACCCCCCTTCTTCTAGTCGTTAGGAGTCTGGTGTTAAGCAGGGCAGACTCCCAAGATGTCCCCGGTGCCTGGGCTGAGGTGAACCAGGCGTCCTTCTTCCCTAGGACTGCCGGATGCAGCTGAGTGATGAGGAAGGCTGCTGCTGCTTCCCTCTGGATGGGCACTTGCTCTGCCACGGCTGTCACATGCAGCGGCTCAATGCCAGACAGCCCTCTGCCAACTACATCTGAGATGCAGTCACCGCTGCCGCCACCACCACCACCGCTGACAAATTCCTCTGGCCAGTGGGCCCCTCTGAGGCCAGGTGGGGCAAGCAGTGCACTCTGCAGGCCTGGCAGAAGAGTCCTCCAGGGAGGGCCCCAAGGGCCAGCGACCCAAAGATCAAGACATTCCAAATGGATTGTGGAGGAGGAGCCCTCCAGTTGCTAGAGTGACTGGCCTTTTTTCCACGTGTGCAGCCTGTGCCGTAACATATAATTCAGGCACACACACAGCCGGGTTCCAGTACCTTCTAAAGGAGTTCTCTTGTGGCACAGTGGAGTAAGGATCCGGCATCATCGCGGCAGCAGCTTAGGTTGCTGCTGTGGCACGGGTACGATCCCTGGCCCAGAAACTTCCATATGCTGCGGGTGCGGCCAAAAAAAATAAATAAAAATTTTTTTAAAAAGGGCCTGATGCTAGTCTGTATCTCCAGTATACATTTGTGTATGAGTCAGTGTTTGGATTCTGGTTTATAGGAAGAGAGGACAGCATGGGAGCTCCTTTTTGTATTTTTAGGGTCACAACTGCAGGATATGGAGGTTCCCAGGCTAGGGGTCGAATCAGAGCTGTAGCTGCTGGCCTACAGCAAAGCCACAGCCACACCAGATCCAGGCCACATCTATGACCTACACCACAGCTCATGGCAACCCCAGATCCTTAACCCACTGAGGGAGGCCAGGGATCGAACCTGCGTCCTCATGGATACTAGTTGGATTCATTTCTGCTGAGCCACAAAGGAAACTCCTCTCCTCACTATTTTATACCCTGCACATGGGGCCAGTCATGTTCTTCCTGCAGTATCTTTTTTGTTTGTTTGTTTGTTTTCTAGGGCTGTATCTGTGGCATATGGAGGTTCCCAGACTAGAGGTCAAATCGGAGCTGTAGCCGCTGGCCTACACCACAGCCAGAGCAATGCAGGATCCAAGCCTCATCTGTGACCTACACCACAGCTCACAGCAATGCCAGATCCTTAACCCACTGAGCAAGGCCAGGGATTGAACCTTCACCCTCACGGATGCTAGTCAGAGGCCTTAACCACTGAGCCATGACGGGAACACCTATGGTATTATTTGATGAGGTGGAAACTGGACATTGAGTTACTTCTTGGCCACCACCCCCCTTTCTTTTTTTCTTTTTCGACTGCACCCACCTCATATGGAAGTTCCCAGACCAGGGATTGAATCCTAGCCTGAGCTGTGACCTAGGCCACAGCTGCAGCAATGCCGGATGCTTCACCTGATGTGCTATGCACGGGGGATGGAACAGTGCCTCCGCAGAGATAAGCTATATCATTAACCCACTGCGCCATGGGAAACTCCACTGGCCCGCTTCTGTCTGTGGACTAGGAGAGCTCTTTACCCTCCCGATGGGAATGGGAGCCAGCTCTGGGCAGGCCTGTTACCTGTAGTTCCTGTTTCTCAGGGACACATGTGGGCCAGGGGAGGCTCGGTGGCTGCCTGTATGTGGTTCTTCTTCCCCTCAGCAGGGGGAGGTAAGGACTGGGCCTCTGGTGTGGAGTTGCTGGGTAAAATGTCTAGGTAACCTCTAGTCACACTGTGTACATCTCTCAAGCCCATTGTGTGCATATATGGGCACACACACTCTCTCTCTCTTCTCAGGTCACTCTTACGCTTGGTTCGTTACACTTGGTCTCCAGACCTGCTGCCTTCTCAGAGGGAACCAGGATTCTATCCACTGCAGTTCCCAAAATCTGAGACTCCAGGAGCCCAAGGGACAAAACACTGCACTTGGCTCTAGTCAGTTTGGTTAGACCTCTTAAAATCAATTCACTGAAAACTTACTTGTTTAAAACTCACTTCACTTAATGACCATTTTGCCAAAAGCTCAGACCTCTTCTGGGTATTTTTATAGCCATTTAGTTGTCTATTCTTTTTTGTCATGCTTATGACAAAAGCATGAATTATTAGCACCATAAGTTTATCAAATTTGCAGCACTTTGTAAATAATGAGATTGCTTCCTACCTTTATGGATATCTTTTTCTGCTTTACCTAATTTTCAAGCACTTTTTTAAAAAATTCAGTTTCTAGCAGAGTTCCCGTCATGGAGCAGTGGTTAACAAATCCGACTAGGAACCCTGAGTTTGCGGGTTTGATCCCTGGCCTCACTCAGCGGGTTAAAGATCTGGCGTTGCTGTGAGCTGTGGTGTAGGTTGCAGACGCGGCTTGGATCCTGCACTGCTGTGGCTGTGGCGTAGGCCTAGGCCGGCAGCTACAGCTCTGATTAGACCCCTAGTCTGGGAATTTCCATATGCCGTGGGTGTGGCCCCCCCCAAAAAAAAATTCAGTTTCTAGGAGTTCTTGCTGTGGTGCTGTGGTTTAAGGATCTGGCATTGTCTCTGAGATGGTGTGGGTTCAATCCCCAGCCTGGCACAGTGGGGTAAGGATATAGCTGCAGCTGTGGTGTAGGTCATAGCTATGGCTCAGATTCCATCCCTAGCCTAGGAAATTCTATATACTATTAGCATGGCTGAGAAAGAAAAAAAAAAAAAATAGGAGAAGGAAACTAATAGGACTGAGATAAAAGGATTGGGGAAAAAACGGTGAGCTAAAGTATTTTTATTTTGTTTTATTTTTAGAAGGCCCCCTAGTCCAGAGCTGGCCTGGGGGCATTCAGAGCCCTAATGGTGAGACTCCACAACAAGGACAAGGGTCTAACCCACCTAAGTCCTCTCCATCCTTGTCTCCTTTGCAGCAAAGAAGACCTAAGACTGGGTCTTTGCTGTTGCCAGTTGCTTGTGTAGCGCCCTTGGAGTGTCCACGCTTGGTCCTGGTCGCAAAGTAGGCCCTATGGTTTGACCTTGGAAATCTGAGCAGACTGTTACCGAGACGTATAGATGAGACCAGTCTAGCCGTGATGGTAGGAGAGTCATCAGAGACAAATGCCATCCACCATGGGTATTATTTCACCTGATCTTAGAATGGATAGTGTTGACCCATGTGAAGGGAGCCAAGGCACTGTCCAAGCAGGGAGAGATGGGTTAGAAGGAACATCTACTAACACCTGTTGGTAGTGGTTAGGCTTGTATCCTGGAGAGTTAGAGCCAAGTGTGCTGTGAGTTTAGAGATAATCTCGTCATCTCCTTTTACTGAATAAAGAAATAGAAATTCTGAGTACGCCATATGGAAATTCCCAGGCTGGGGGTCAAATCCAAGCCACAGCTTTGACCTACTCCACAGTTGCAGCAATGCAGGGTCCTTAACCCACAGCAGGAACTCCAAACTTTCGAAGACTAATAAAGAGCTTATCATCAGTAGTCTGCTCTTCCCCACCCCCATCAGGAGGACTCCTTGGCATGAGTAAACTGTAAATGAGATGAGCACTTCATTATGATGGATAAATAGGGCAAGTTTTAGTGGGAAATTAAAAGGAACACAAGAGACAATAATGAAAACATTGGGTTTTGTTTGTTTGTTTGCTTTTGCTTTTTAGGGCCACACCTGCAGCATATGGAAGTTCCTAGGCTAGGGGTTGAATTGGAGCTACAAGCTGCCTGCCTACGCCACAGCCACAGCAACACAGGAACTGAGCCGCGTCTGTGAACTACACCACAGCTCACAGCAACATCAGATCCTTAACCCACTGAGAGAGGCCAGGGATTGAACCCACATCCTCATGGATACTAGTCAGTTCATTACCACTGAGCCATGAGAGGAACTCCAAACTTTCAGTTTTTACTGGTGCTTTTTTATTAATTAGATCTAGCAGTCAGGAAAATACCTTTAAAAGCACAATAGGAGAAGCAAAGGAAATATACTGCAGGAGAGTCCCTGTCCTTGAGGAGGTCACAGTCTAGCCAGGGAGATAAATGCACACATAAAATGTGGTGAGAAGATTACAAGCAACCTGTCAACAAGTGCAAAGAAATTGAGTGTTACAAACAGAAGACCTAATGTGCAGGGTACAAATGACAGTGGTGAGACTTGGTCTGACTTAGAGTGTAAATCAGAAGGTGGCAGCCCATAGGGTAAATCCTGCTCCCAAACGTGTTGAGTTTGGCCCACTGGGAGTTTTTTTTAATAGTATTAACTTGAACCCTGGTTGAAGAGGGGAAAATGCTAGCCAATAAATGTAGAAAGAATGACAGCATTGGAAAAAAACAGCATTTTGTGAACTTTAATGAAATTATTGATGCTGGCAGAAATTATTTTTGTTTGTTTGTTTTGTTTTTGTCTTTTTGCCTTTTCTGGGGCCGTTCCCGCAGCATATGGAGGTTCCCAGGCTAGGGGTCTAATCGGAGCTACAGCTGCTGGCTTACGCCAGAGCCACAGCAGCACGGGATCCAAGCCGCGTCTACAACCTACACCACAGCTCACGGCAACGCCGGATCCTTAACCCACTGAGCAAGGCCAAGAATCAAACCTGCGACCTCATGGTTCCTAGTCGGATTCGTTAACCACTGAGCCACGATGGGAATTCCTGGCAAAGATTATTAATTGGTGTTAAAAACCATAGGTGAAATGATTGGTGGACTACTGCATGTTCTTACAGCGCCAAGTGACACTATCAGTTTACCATATGGAGGCCAAAAACGTAACTGTGTGTTGGAGGGATCAGACTGTCATCACTCGTTTCCTGGAATCAGTCTTGGTATCACTAACCAGGAGACCAGTTCTGGTGTGAGGCAAACACATAACCCAACCTGGCATATAGCCTAGCTGCTCCGCCCCTACAAAAGCCCCATTAGAGGAGTTCCCATGTGGCACAGCAGAAGTGAATCTGACTAGGAACCATGAGGTTGCAGGTTCAATCCCTGGCCTCACTCAGTGGTTTAAGGATCCAGCATTGCCCTGAGCTATGGTGTATGTCGCAGTCGCCTCTTGGATCCTGCATTGCTGTGGCTGTGGCATAGGCTGGCAGCCATAGGTCCAATTAGACCCCTAGCCTAGGAACCTCCATATGTTGCAGGTGCGGTCTTAAAAATAAATACTTTTTTTTGGTCTTTTTGCCTTTTCTAGGGCTGCACCTTCAGCATATGGAGGTTCCCAGGCTAGGGGTCTAATTGGAGCTGTAGCTGCTGTCCTACTCCAGAGCCACAGCAACGCAGGATCTGAGCTGTGTCTACGACCTACACCACAGCTCACGGCAATGCCGGATCCTTAATCCGCTGAGCGAGGCCAGGGATTGAACCCGAAACCTCCTGGTTCCTAGTCGGATTCGTTAGCCACCGAGCCACGATGGGAACTCCTAAATACATTTTTAAAAAAGAAGCATTAGGAGTTCCCGTCGTGGCGCAGTGGTTAACGAATCCGACTAGGAACCATGAGGTTGCGGGTTCGGTCCCTGCCCTTGCTCAGTGGGTTAAGGATCCGGCGTTGCCGTGAGCTGTGGTGTAGGTTGCAGACGCGGCTCGGATCCCGCGTTGCTGTGGCTCTGGCGTAGGCTGGTGGCTACAGCTCCGATTCAACCCCTAGCCTGGGAACCTCCATATGCCGTGGGAGCGGCCCAAGAAATAGCAACAACAACAACAACAACAACAAAAAGACAAAAGACAAAAAAAAAAAAAGAAGTATTAGCTATAGCTTGCAGTTTATAGGAAATATTGGGGATAGAAAAGCAAAGGACACTAGGAGGAAGCAAGGAGACAAGTCTAGGAGGTGACACATGCTGCAGGGCAACTCAGCAGCTCTCTTTAGCAAATCAGTATAATTTTTGGGGGGTCAAAACTGCTAGATTAAAGAGACTTAAGTTATATAATAACAACACAACACATGGTCCTGGGATCCCTATTGGTTTAAACAAGTTGCTATAAAAGATGTTTGGGGTCTACTGGAAATGTTTTAATATGGACAGAGAATTAGATGGAGTAAAAATCTACTCAGAAAGGTCAAAATCATTAACAAAATACCAGTTCCAAAACAGGGTAATCATATTTTTCTTTTCTTTTTAGGGCTGCACTTGAGGTCTATGGAAGTTACCCAGGCTAGGGATTGAATCAGAGCTGCAGCTGCCAGCCACAGCCACAGCCACAGCCACAGCCACAGCCAGATCTGAGCCACAGCTTGCAGCAAGACTGGGTCCTTTAACTCACTGAGTGAGGCCAGGGATCAAAACTGCATCCTCATGGATACTAGTCAGATTCTTAACCCACAGAGCCAGAACAGGAACTCCATGTTTTGCTTTTAAAATGTCTATATATTTATGAATACAAAATCTGAAAGGATATGCACAAGGTGATCTCAGAGTGGTGAGAATAGGTTTTGTTATTGTCGGCCTATGTCTTTTTTCTTTCTTTTTTTCACCCCCAGCTATGCTATGCCTGTGGCATGTAGAAGTCCCCAGGCCAGGGATCAAACCTGTGCCACAGCAGTGAAAAAGCTGAATCCTTAACCCAATAGGCCACCAGGGAACTCCGTACACTTTCCATTTTTATACAACATGTGCGTACTGCCTCTGTAATAGTAATAAGCTGTTACAAATAACTGGCTGCCAACATTTGTAAATTCAGGAGATTTCACATAAAAATATGAAGAAAGTTATAGGAAGTTCCCCCTGTGACTCAGCGGTAACAAGCCTGACTGGTATCCATGAGGATCCAGGTTCAATCCCTGGCCTTGCTCAGGGGATTAAGGATCCAGTGTTGTCATTGCCGTGGCTGTGGTGTTAACCTGCAGCTGCAGCTCTGACTTGACCCCTAGCCTGGGAACTTCCATATGTCACAGGTGCAACCCTTAAAAAAAAAAAAAAAATCTGGAAATTACATATGAAGACTGGGTTTCTAAAGTTTTTTGAGCTACCAGATCTGTCATCCCTGGGCTTCCATTCCCACATGGCAGCAATTGGGCAGAACTGATGGCTGCTCCTTTATTTGGTGTATTTTCTCCTTAGTCTGTCATTGTCCCCACCACTCTTTAGTCTGTGCCCTTCCCACATTAATTACCTGCCTGGCTCCCATAGACTTTTGAGTCAGTAACCCTTGATTTGAATGATCAAGGGCTGCCTATCCATAGAGCCTCCCATTATCAATAATTTGAAAATACCAATAAATTAGCTTTGAAATGCTGCCCAAGAAAAGCACACATTCCAGAAACATCTATGCCTGGATTTTTAGAAGGCAACCCAGTCATGGGAAACCCAGATGTAATACTTAATCTACTTAGCTACCATGGTTGAATACTGTAGATTAGTTTGGAAAAATTTCTCTTTAGGGAGTTCCCATTGTGGCACAGCAGAAAAGAATTTGATTAGCATCCATGAGGATGAGGGCTTGATCCCTGACTTTGATCAGTGGGTCAGGAATCCGGTGTTGCCACGACCTGTAGTCTAGGTGGAAGATGCAGCTGGGATCCCCCGTGGCTGTGGCTGTGGCAGAGGCCGGCAGCTGTAGTTCCAATTCTTGGACCCCTAGCCTGGGAACTTCCATATGCCACGGGTGTGGCCCTAAAAAAAAAAAATAAATAAAAAAAAATTCTCTTTGGTAAATGGAATATAGAAAGTATACTAAATTGCTAACTTCCTCAAGGTTTTTCTTTTTTCTTTTTTTTTGTCATGGCACCTTTATCATAGGAGTCGTTTGAAATTTTACAGTGTGTGTTCTTCCCAAGCATGAAACTCCAAATGCCCTTTGGTAGGTAGGTCTGTTTCTCCCACTGGTTCTGACATAATTTTGAAAGGAGAAAATCTCTTTCCTATGCAGCTCAGTATGAGACAGTGTCATCATCAGTTTAAAATCCGGGGAAATACTTTATCAGCCTGGCACGTGTTGCTGCATTACAGCAGCACATTCCATCAGTTATAACAAGAACTGAACACGCTGTGCTTCACGTCTAGCTTTTCAGAATGATACAAGTCTTCTGAATCAATTTCCTTTAACTGTCTCATATTCCTTTGGCAAAAATGGTTTCAATCTGTCCCATTTTTTGAGCCAAATTTCTCAGCTTTTCTTTGAATCCAAAATTTCCTATCAGTCCTTTTTCATATCTTCACAATAGCATCTCAAGGTAAAACCAGGCTCATTCCTGTTTGTATGACAAAAGTTTCTGTGAACAGTCAGGCAACCTTTGAAGCCACAAGGATTGGGTTTGACCTCCCCTTGGAAGTGTTAAGCAATTGCAAAAAAATGGCACATTATGAACATTTGTTCTAAAATTTTCATTCGATGTCATAGGTTGATTACATATTTTCTTTATCCACTTGCTTTCTCCTTACATCATGTACTTACAAGGGGCATGAAATTTTCTAGCTTAATCATCAATAGTTATGGCTCTGAATACCTTCATTTTCCAGTGAACACCCTTGAAAATAATTCTGAAATCTCTTGACTGCCTGTGAAATTTTTATTCCTAAAACAAGCTTCTGAGTCCATAATACCATAATAAATTTCTGCTACTTGTCTTCAGATACATTCAAAGTTGTATGGCTTAAAAAAATTTTTTTTTATAAACAATTGCTCAGTTAAGTGTGGTTCCATAATCCAATGGCTATTTTAATATCTTAGCTTTGAAACTGGTTAGTTAACCAAATTTTCAGTGGGAGAAAATATTCTACTCAAAGCTTTCCATCAGTTTGATAAGTAGAACACTAAATGCTCCCCTGGAATCTCTAACTCTGGAGCACCGTTCTGTTTACTGGCTAGAGTATGGGAGGCAGAGTGCCTGTGAGGTTCTCAGCAAATCTCCATTCTTCACTGTAATTCTAAACAATGCAGCAAAGGAATGGTCTGAAACGTTAGGCAGACTTTTTCTCAGACTCCCATTTACATTTATTATCAAGGTAAAAACCTATACATGAAACAGTTCCCTTGTGGCACGGGGGGTTGTTACTATAGCTGGTGCTGTGGCATGGGATTGATCCCTAGGCCTGGGACTTCCACATGCTGCAAGTGCAGAAAAACAAAATCCCCATGTACATGAATTTTTTTTTTTTTTTTTTTTTTGCACTTTAGGGCCTCACTTCTGGCATATGGAGGTTCCCAGACAAGGGGTCGAATTGGGGCTACAGCTGCTGGCCTGCCACAGCAATGCAGGATCTGAGCTGTGTCTACGACCTACACCACAACTCATGGCAATACCAGATCCTTAACCCACTGAGCAAGGCCAGGGATCGAACCCACAACTTCATGTTTGCTAGTCGGATTCATTTCCATTGCGCCATGATGGGAACTCCCATGAATATTTTTTTGAATATTTGATTCAAAAGCAGTGCTTCAAGAAGGTAGAGCTGGAGTTCCCGTTGTGGCGCAGTGGTTAACGAATCCGACTAGGAACCATGAGGTTGCGGGTTCGGTCCCTGCCCTTGCTCAGTGGGTTAACGATCCGGCGTTGCCGTGAGCTGTGGTGTAGGTTGCAGACGCGGCTCGGATCCCGCGTTGCTGTGGCTCTGGCGTAGGCCGGTGGCTACAGCTCCGATTCAACCCCTAGCCTGGGAACCTCCATATGCCGCGGGAGCGGCCCAAGAAATAGCAACAACAGCAACAACAACAACAAAAGACAAAAGACAAAAAAAAAAAAAAAAAAAAAAAAAAAAAAAAAAAAAAGAAGGTAGAGCTAGATTGTGGGGAGGATTTATGCCTAATTTATCTTTCTACACCACCCCCTTCACACTCCCTCCCAGAGTCTAGCTCGAGAATACTTGAGCATATTCTTGGCTTGATCATTAAAGAACATGTAAGAAGTGAGTGATTGTATTTTGCATATGGTTTAGCAGAAGGTGAGATGAAAAACACCGATGAAGAGACAGGCCTATAAAGGCCAAACATTCAATGGAACAAATAAAACTATATAAGGTGTTAGCACTGTGGGAGTGGCAAAAAATTCATCCTTTCAACAAATAAGTGCCTCTGTGTGCCAAGCACCCACATGGGGTCATGCAGGAAGCTTCTCCTTAAATACAAACCCAAACAAATGAAGATTTTTAAAGAGGATTCTGTAGTATTTCTCAACAATAAAAAGACATGAACTGAAAAAAATGAATATTGAGACGAGCAACAACATGTATGAAACTCAAAATTAACTATGCTGGGTGAAATAAGCCAGACAAAAGAGAGAACCTCTTTATTTGATTCCATCTATATAAAATACTAGAAAGTGCCAACTAATCTACAGGGACAGAAAGCAGATCAGTGGCTGGGAGGGAATCACAAAGGGGCACAAATAATCACAGACAGAGTGATGCCTACGTTCACTATGTTGATTTCGGTGATAGTTTCACAGATGTACAGTTATGTCAAAACTTAATTAACTGTACACTTTAAATATTGCATGCCAAAATACCTCAATAAAACTGTTGGTTTTTTTTTCTTTTAAAACCAGGACAAAGAGAGAGGGAGGGAGGGGGAGAGAGAAAGAGAATGAATTCTACGGCCTCTCTTGCAATTCTTTCTTGCTCAAGGACCCCAGATGATGTCAATTGTAAGATCCTTTTTCAGTACTTGCTGCAGTTTTAACTGGCAGGGGGGCCTATAGGCTCCATTTTCTCATCTTATGCAGAACTGGCCCGTGAAGTCTTTCGCTTCACCTGGTCTGGTCTCCTTTTGGACCCAGAACGCACCTGTCTCTGCCTCCACTTGCTGGGATGTTTCCTTCCTTCTAAATGATCCAAATTTCCTCTCCCTTCAGGGTCGGCTAAGATGAGATTTATTTTATAGTCTTTCCTATCCATTCCTGCAAAAAGAGTTCTGTACCTTCCTCAAGATTCTCTAGTATTTATAATCTAAACTGTTCTTTTGACACCTTTTTCTGCCTTGTATTATTTGCTTTTCATGTGTATGCCTTATCTTCTCAACTGGATTATGAGCTTCTTCAGGGCTGAGACTGGATCCTATTTATCTTTGTGTCTCTCCCAAGGCACTTAATAAGTGCTTAATCAGTGTCAATTTAAAAACATCTCACTTTGATAGTCCTTCCAAAGCACTTTCTCAGCCATTATCTCATGTGATCATTACATCAACACCACAAGACTGGAGGAGCTAGAAATATGTTAGTTCCTCCTTTTGACAGATAAGGAACCTGAAACCCAAGGTCACATAGTTTGTTAGAGACAGAGATGGAACAGATAATTGCATATAAAAGTTCGATCTAATCCAGGCTTCCCACGGCACTCCCCCTCTCCCCTCCTACCTGGAAACAGACCTCTGCACCCTTCACCTTGTCATTCCCCAAGTGCTTTAGAGCTGCCCAGCCACAGCTTTGTAGTACCATTTTAGAAAATTTGGCAAATATGAGACATGAAATTTCAGTAGATTTCTGATCAGCTCTGAGTCACCAAAGCATGCTTGCTATTTTGTTCCAAGTGCCGTTTGTTAGGGACATTATGCCTGATATTTAATGACGCTGCACTACAGAACTGAGCAAGCATAAATGATTCTTAAAAGCCTTAGAAAATGACAGCACTTTAATATTAAGCACGAAAGGTGGCAGGTGACAAGACGACCAAGGATATAAAATTTCTGCACTGGATCACACTATTGCTCTATGTATTGCTGGCAAGAATTCTCTAGTTGGTACTAAAAGAAAAGGTTAAATTCTCTGCCACCCAGCACACCTAGCCCTGAGATTCCTTCTCCACTACCTCAGACTCTGCTTCTCTCATGCAATTTACTTACTATTAAATATTTTTAAAATAATTCATCTAGGAGTTCCAGCTGTGGCTCAGCGGAAACAAACCCGACTAGTATCCATGAGGATGAGGGTACAATCTCTGGCGCCACTCAGTGAGTTAAGGATCCAGTGTTGCCATGAGCTTCGGTGTAGGTTGCAGATGCAGCTAGGATCTGGCATTGTTGTGGCTGTGGCATAGGCTGGCAGCTGTAGCTCCCATTCGACCCCTTGCCAGGGAACTTCATATGCTGCACCCATGGCACTAAAAAATAATAACAATAATACTGATAATTCATCTAATGACTGGATTCCGGTTGACTTTGCAAAAAGGATGGGGTGAAGTTAACCCAGAGAGAGGTAGGGGGACCCCCTTGAGAGGTGTGATGACATTTGGTCAAAGTCCATAGTCAGCCTGAGGTCAAGCCCAGAGAGGAAGTCAGGGACAAGGAAACTGTCTTCCTCCCATCACTGTTTTCTCTCCTTCCCACCTCCTGCTGAGATTCCCCCATTGGCTGAACCCAGTCAGGGAACATGAGAACTCTAAACTTCCTAGGTAGTCCTTCCTTTCCACATAGGGTGTTGAAGAGCAGATGTGGATCTGGGGGGCCAAATGGAAGACATCCTGCTCATTGGTCTAGAGGTGGGCAGGTGACCCAGTCAGGCCAATGAGAGGTATGGGCAAGCCTGCTGGGTGCTTCCAGGAAAGACTTTCTTCCCTGTCATAGAAGAAGGCTCTTCTTCTTACTGCCTGTTTGGGATGCTGTTGAGATCATGTACTTCTGGGACTTCTGAAGCCACTTTGTGACCACGAGGGGATTGCAAAGAGACCTGCAAACAACTTTGATACCAGGTTGCTACTAAAAAGGCTTAGGACCCCCACTTCTGCACTTCTTGTTAAGCAAACAATAAACGTCTATACTGACTTTTTTTTTTTTCTTGCCATTTCTTGGGTGGCTCCCGCAGCATATGGAGGTTCCCAGGCTAGGGGTCTAATTGGAGCTGTAGCTGCCCGCCTACGCCAGAGCCACAGCAACGCGGGATCCGAGCCGCGTCTACAACCTACACCACAGCTCACGGCAATGCTGGATCCTTAACCCGCTGAGCAAGGCCAGGGATTGAACCGGCAACCTCGTGGTTCCTAGTTGGATTCGTTAACCACTGAGCCGCGACGGGAACTCCATATATTTTTTAAAAAGACATTTTTAATGAAAGAGACGTAAAGGAGAGGGCAGAGGAGAAGCATGAGGGAAGAAATTGGAGAGGAAGCCCGCCCAAGTAGAAGGGCTGGCAGCACTTGAGCAAGAGACCTGCAGGCAGGCTTGGAATGGGCGGCCGGTCTGGGAAAATTCAGAGGGCCCTTGGGTCAGGTTTACATTCTGCCAGCTGCGACCTTGAACATGCCTCCTAACCTCTTTGCGCCTTAGTTTTCCCCTCTGTAAAATGGGTATGATAGTGACTTTCTCATAGACGCTGTTAAGAACTAAACGGGGGCGGGGCGAGGCGAGGCAAGTCAAAGGCTTGACATAGTGTCTGACTCATCGTGGGCCCTCAATAAGAGCTAGCAATTATTACCAGCTTCTCAGCGTTTGCCCTCGACATGGGGACGGTACCCGGAGAAGAAGCAAAGACGTCTTGCTTCAAAACTGGTCACAGGCTGTTGGGGTCTAAGGGGTTGCACGCCCGGCGAGGGGCGGAGCCTGCCGTTCCCGCCTAGAGCGTGGCCCCGCCCCTCCGACGCGCTTTCGGCATTATCCCCGCCCCCGACGGTCCCGCGAGGTTCTCCGGTGCCTAGCTCCTAGCCTCTGCGCTGGGCCGCAGGGAGAGGTTCCGGACCCCGGGCGTGGGCGGGGGGCTGGTGTTGCCACCACTGGCCTGCCCACTCCAGCCCCCTCGGCATCGCCTCTGGAGCTTCAGCTGCCGCATGCTGTGCAGGTTTGCCTCGGAGGGTCAGCGGGCGGCGCTGCGGGGAGGAGGAACGCTAGGAGGGTCAATCCAGCCAGTCCGCAGTCTCCCGCCACCGAGACCGCGCTCGCCCTTGGGAATCCTTGGCCGCCCAGACGGAAGAAAAGTAGGCGCCAGAGAGCCCGCTCCGCATTTTGATTCATCTCGGGCCCTTTAAGGGTCACATCTTGTGAAAATACCTGTAAAATCAATTTAACGTTCAGTGCAGCGTGTAAAGACAGCTCTAAGAATTTAAAAGACGCCTGAGTCAGAACATTTAAATGCTTAGGTCCTTGCAGCAGCGTTTTCACACGTCTGAGTGCAAAGGGTGGAGAATGGAGCCTGATTGCCGCCACCGTTCCCGCCCTGTAACACTTTAAAAGGGTAAAGAAAAGTACCCTAAAAAACCCCAAGTGGGCAGTTCCCCTAGGGAGGGAAGAACAGCTAGCGTTTTTGAAATTTGAGTTGGTCCTCATTTCCGTGGATGAAGTTTGCCTGCAAAATTTACTTGCAGGCTTAGATCCGTGATAAACAGAATTGCTAAAACACTGAGCTTAACTAAGTAGTGGCTTTTGTTGACAAGTCGATTGTTATTAATTCTTAATGTCTCATCCAAGGCAGGAATCGTTATCTCAGTTTTGCAGGTGGGGAAAATTTGGCACAAAAAAAGCATTTCCCTTAAATTCACACAGAAGCAACAGCTGAGCTGCAAATTAAGTCCTAGAGTTCTGCCTCCTCAACTGCGTCCCCCTCTGGACCATGTTACAAAACAAATGAGTCCTTACTTTGATGTTACTCATAAAACGAGGGAGTAAACCAAATGTTCTGTGAACATGAAGTGTTAAATCATAATAACCTGTGTCTGTTCTGCTTTGGGAGGCTCAGCTGCCCTTTGGGATTTGATACTTTACAGAGAGGCGGGGTGGAGCCAAAAAAAGGTGGGGGGAGTCATGTCAAGGGAAGAATTTTGCCTCAGGGGTCCACCCTCTGACCATCTTTACTGCCCCTTTGTGTTGATGTCACTCTTTTCAGTGTTCTCCGTGTTCTGGCAAAACGCCAACAGCGCATGTCCACCTGGCCAGGCTCAGCCGCATTATTATTATTATTTTTTTGTCTTTTTGCTATTTCTTTGGGCTGCTCCCGCGGCATATGGAGGTTCCCGGGCTAGGGGTCGAATCGGAGCTGTGGCCACCGGCCTACGCCAGAGCCACAGCAACGCGGCATCCGAGCCGCGTCTGCAACCTACACCACAGCTCACGGCAATGCCGGATCGTTAACCCACTGAATAAGGACAGGGAGGGAACCCGCAACCTCAGGGTTCCTAGTCGGATTCGTTAACCACTGCGCCACGACGGGAACTCCTCAGCCGCATTATTAATTCATCTGTGCCTTACTCCTTTTGGCACTGACCTCCCTGTCAGTCTTCCTGTCCTGTATTTTCCTCCAGGTGCTCTTTACCAACGCTGTTATGTGAAAACCAGTTGTTTTTGTTCAGGTGTGGAATGATTTGTCACTGCTGAAGGATGTTTCTAGAGTTAATGATCAAAAACTACTGACAAATCTCAGATGAAAGCACAGGTTAAAGAAGTGTTAGAAACTATTGAGGAATCTGATAGCTGAGTTATTTGACTGGAGAAAAATGGACTTTTTTCCTTTTCCACATTTCCCAATTCACTCAAAACGAGAACGCAACGGCTGAGTTTTAACCTTAGACATAATGGTGGGGCAGGGGAGCACCCTCCTGTTTATTTTATTTTGCTTTTTAGGCCTGCAACTGGCATATGGAGGTTCCCAGGCTAGGGGTCAAATTGGAGTTACAGCTGCTGGCCTACACCACAGCCACAGCAACCTGGGATCCCCAACTGAGTGAGGCCAGGGATGGAACCCGAGTCCTCAGGGATACTAGTCAGATTTGTTTCTGCTGTGCTGCAGTGGGAATTTCCACCCTCCTGTTTAAACTAATGAATTGGAAACTTGTCTTTCCCAAGGAGGCCTCTTTTCAGACAGGACCCAGGATGTATGATATTGTCCCTCCCAAGGAGGCCTCTTTTCAGACAGGACCCAGGATGTATGATATTGTCCCCCTCTGAAAGAGGGTTCCTCCTCCCAGGCTTGTTGATAATGGAAATTTTAACCCAAGGTAGTTTTCTCTCTGGAGCAGCCAGACAGTTTATTTTTTTGTTTTCTTTTACTCCGTTCCACAGATAAGAATCCCAAGAAACGCAGATGGCATCTGGGGATTTCTGCTCACCTGGAGAAGGGATGGAACTACTCCAACAAGGTAAGGGTAGCCAATTGCAAGAGGCTTGAGAACTTATCCAGAGAGGTCTTGCCTTCTATAATAAAAAGGATTTATAATGTTCCCAGGTATGGTTTCTCTTCACAGAAGCCTGAGTTTCTGAGGTAACTAGAAGACTTGAAGATTTTTAAACACTGTCTTATTGGAAGACAGATTACACCAACTCCTACTCAGTATCTGCTTCTGCAGTAGCCTGAAATTTCAAGGGAGTTCCCCTCATGGTTCAGTGATAACAAACCAGACTAGTATCCTTGAGGACAAGGGTTCCATCCCCGGCCTCACTCAGTGGGTTAAGGATCTGGCCTTGTCATGAACCGTGTGATGTAGGTCAAAGGCACGGTTTAGATCCAGTGTGGCTGTGGCGTAGGCCAATGAGTACAGCTCCGATTTGACTCCTAGCCTGGGAACTTCCATGTATCGTGGATGCATTCCCAAAAGACAAAATAATAAATTCATAAATAAAAATTCAAGATGCTCCTGTGCTATGTTAGCAAGCATATCCTGAAGACAAGGGTGGCCAGTGAACTTTTGAAGGCTGCCTTCCTGTGTCTTGAATTTTCTTATATGTTCTCCAGAATCTCAGATCCTTCTACATCTTGTATTCTTTCCATATCTCAAATCCCTTCTATATTTTGAATTCTTTGAAAACTTCAGCCTTCTGTGTTTTGATGATTTCCATATTGATCTTTCAGTGCCTTGGGGAGGGGAAAGAGTTATTTCTTTTTTTTGTTTTTTCTTTTTGTCTTTTTAGGACCGCACCTGTGGCTCGTTGAGGTTCCCAGGCTAGGGGTCTAATCGAAGCTGTTGCTACTGGCCTACACCACAGCCACAGCAACGCCGGATCCTTAACCTACTGAGCGAGGACAGGGATTGAACCTGAAACCTCATGGTTCCTAGTTGGATTTGTTTCTGTTGCACCACGATAGGAACTTGGAGAAATTTCTTTATTTTTGGTCTTTTTAAAATTTTTTAGGGCTCTACCTGGAGCATATGGAGGTTCCCAGGCTAGGGGTCGAATCAGAGCTGTAGCTGCCAGGCTACACTACAGCTGCAGGAATGCTGGATCTGAGCTGCATCTGCGACCTATGTCACAGCTCACGGCAACACCAGATCCTTAACCCACTGATTGAGGCCAGGAATTGAACCTGCACCCCATGGATGCTAGTCAGATTTGTTTCCTCTGAGCCATGATGGGAACTCTGGAAGTGAGATTTCTTATTCTCTAAAAGGACTTTGGTGTGATAATCATTTGGAATGATGGTCCAAGAATGGAAATGCAAGTGGTAGGTGGGAGTAAAACAGAAGACCCCAGCAGAAGGCACGTGGGAAAAGGTGGAGAAAAAGCCCCGTGAGCATATGGAATAACCACCGGATCCTGGTTTCTTGCAGTTTTTCTTATGCATGTGCTGTTCTGCACCCACATGAGTTACTCACCTCTACTTACAATGAGGATAATTTGGTTATTTAAATTGTGTAGTTACTCTTAAGAATATATCTGGAGTGCCCATTGTCATGCAGTGGAAGCGAATCCAACTAGGAACCATGAGGTGGCGGGTTCGATCCCTGGCCTCACTCAGTGGGCTAAGGATCCAGCGTTGCCATGAGCTGTGGTGTAGGTCGAAGACGGGGCTCAGATCCTGAGTTGCTGTGGCCGATTGGACCCCTAGCCTGGGAACCTCCATATGCCATGGGTGCAGCCCTGAAAAGACAAAAAGTCAAAAAAAAAAAAAAAAGAAAAACAAATATATATCTTTTCTCAGTCTTTTTTTTTTTTTTTGTCTTTTTGCTATTTCTTTGGGCCGCTCCCACGGCATATGGAGGTTCCCAGGCTAGGGGTCCAATCGGAGCTGTAGCCGCCACCCTATGCCAGAGCCACAGCAACTCGGGATCTGAGCCGCGTCTGCAACCTACACCACAGCTCACGGCAACGCTGGATCGTTAACCCACTGAGCAAGGGCAGGGACTGAACCCGAAACCTCATGGTTCCTAGTCAGATTCGTTAACCACTGCGCCACGACAGGAACTCCTTTTTTTAATTTTTTTTTTTTTTTTTTTTTTGCTTTGTAGGGTCACACCTGTGGCATATGGAAGTTCCCAGGGTAGAGGTTGAATTGGAGCTGCAGCCACCGGCCTGCGCCACAGCAACATGGAATCTGAGCCATGTCTATGACCACAGCTCATGGCAATGCTGGATTCCCAACCCGCTGAGTGAGGCTAGGGATTGAACCAAAGTCCTCATGGATACTAGTCTGGTTCATTTCCACTGAGCAACAACTGGAACTCCTCTTTGTCTAATATTTTCCCACTGTATTTCCACTTTATAAGATCTTAGGTTTTTGTTTTTATATGCCACACCTGCAGCATATGGAAGTTCCTGGACCAGGGATTGAATCCGAGCTGCAGCTGTGGCAACACTGGATCCTTTAACTCACTGCACTGGGGATCAAAACACACCTCGGCAGCAACCAGAGCCACTGCAGTTGAGTTCTTAACCCACTGTGCCACAGTGGGAACGCCACTAAGACCTTAGTTTTTTTGTTTTTTGTGGTTTTTTTGTTTTTTGTTTTTTTTTTTACTTTTTAGGACCGCACCCGAGGCATATGGAGTTCCCAGGATAGGGGTTGATTAGCGCTACAGCTGCCCGGATCCAACCCAGTGGCTACACTATAGCCACAGCAAATCAGGATCTGAGCCGCGTCTACCACCTACACCACAGCTCATGGCAACGCTGGATCCTTAGCCCACTGAGTGAGGCCAGGGATTGAACCCAAATCCTCATGGATACTAGTTGGATTTGTTTCCCCTGTGCCACAGTGGGAACTCTGACTTTAGTTTTTGTAAAGAGACTCGTTACCTATCCCTAATTTTTTTTTTTTTTCTTTTTGGTCTTTTTAGGGCAAAACCTGCGGCATATAGAAGTTTCCAGGCTAGGGGTCTAACTGGAGCTTCTGCTGCCAGCCGAAGCCACAGCCACAGCAGTGTGGGAATCGAGCTGCATCTGTGACCTATGCTGCAGCTTGTGGCAACCCTGGATCCTTAACCCACTGAGTGAGGCCAGAGATCGGGAACCCACATCTTCAAGGATAGTAGTCGGGTTTTGCTTTTGTTTTTTTGTTTTGCTCTTTATGGCCGCACTCGTGGCATATGGAGGTTCCCAGGCTAGGGGTCCAGTCAGAGCTACAGCTGCCAGCCTACACCACAGGTGCAGCAACATGGAATCTGAGCCATGTCTGCGACCTACACCATAGGTCATGGCAATGCCAGATCCTTAACCCACTGAGCAAGGCCAGGGATTGAACCGGCAACCTTGTGGTTCCTAGGCAGATTCATTTCCACTGCACCACGACGGGAACTCCGCAGTCAGATTCTTAGCATGCTGAGCCACAAAGGGACCTCCACGGTCCCTAATTCTTAATGAATAGCCTTGTATATAGTATAAATTCTTGTTACTTTGAGTATTGTCTCTAGTTTATTTGTGGGTTTTTTTTTTTTTTTAATTCAATCAATTTAAAACACTTCCCTACCAAAAATGTAGGGGTTTTTTTGGATGTGAATATTAAGCTAATACAACTACAAATGTAATTCATTGAGTAATAAAAAAAATAAAATTATTTCAACAGTGAAAAAAATATTAAGCTAAGACTTATGCTCAGTTATATAAATTAAGAGTCTGTACCTTTCTTGTCTTTGCCTTTTGGTCCTTGTGGGGGATGGCCCATTAAGTGTGCAGCAAACAGCTTCCTCCTTGTCACCTGAGGGAAGAGGACCTGTTACAGAACCCACACTTCAGCAAACTACTTCTGAGTCTCTCTCAACACATGGACGAGTGTGGCTTAAGCCTCATCCTGGCAAAGGAGCAGACTCAGGTAAGGGCCCTGGGAGAAGGGGCTGATAGGGAGGAAGAGGTGGGTCCCTACCTGAGACGTTTTTCGGTTTTCCAGGCATGGAAGGAAGTTCGACTGCACAAGACAAAATGGTTGAGGTTTGAGATTTTGCATAGAGTCATTCAAGAGCTGCTTGTCGACTACTATGTAAAAATACAAGACACAAATTTAACTTCTGAGGACAAAAAGGTGAGGCAGGAGAGATGACTTGGGTGCTGGTAGCAGCTGTAGAAATGATCAGGCCAGCTGTGGCTTCCACTGATATGGGGGAAATGGCTTTGAGGAATGGTTATCAAAAAAGAAAGGGACCTTAGTTATGGGGAAAGAGGTGGCTATGTTGTCAGGGTTTTGAAAAGAAAGATTGACAGAAGGTGCCGGCAGCTGAGAAGTGATCTGAAGGGGATGACACACTTGAGGACTTTGAAGATGTGTGAAGAACTGGTTCATGAGGAGGTGGAGTAGGAGAAGGTTTTTGTTTTGGGTTTTTTTTTGTCCCCCCCCCCCCGCTTTTTATGGCCATGCCTGTGGCATGTGGAGGTTCCCAGTCTGAGGGTCAAATCGGAGCTACAGCTGCCAGCCACAGCCACACAAGATCTGAACTGCATCTGTGACCTATACCACACCTCACAGTAAGGCTGGATCCTTAACCCACTGAGCAAGGCAGGGATTGAACCTGCGTCCTCATGGATGCTAGTCAGATTCATTAACCACTGAGCCATGACAGGAACTCCAAGGAGGTAGAGTAGAAGTTTTATAATAACCTCTGTCTGTTTTTTTATTCTCTCCCTCAGTTTCATGAGACCCTTGAACAGCGACTGCTTGTGACTGAGCTGACACAGCTCTTGGGCCCCAGACAAGAGACAGAGGTGCCTTCACTGCTAGGGCTGGAGAAATCGGACCTTCTGGAGCTCATGCCACCCTCAGAGGTTGGGGTTGGGCAGATATTGGGATCAAAGAAATGAAATGGCTTAATTTCTCCCACATATTCAACATCTTTTGTTTAAGCCTTATTGTTTCTGTAAAAATGATATATGCAGGAGTTCCCATTGAGGCTCAGCAATAACGACCCCGACTAGTATCCATGAGGCCATGGGTTCAATCCCTGGCCTCACTCACTGGGTTGAGGATCAGCGTTGCTGTGACCTGTGGGGTAGGTTGCAGATGAGGCTCAGATATGGCATTGTAGTGACTGTGGTGTAGGCCAGCAGCTGCAGCTCCATTTTGATCCCTAGCCTGGAAACTTCTATATGCTGCAGGTACAGTCCTGAAAAAGCAAAAAAAAAAAAAAAAAAAAACGCTTGTGGTGGTCAAACTCAAATATAAGAAAGATGTTAGAAGGAAGAAAGTAAAAGCTGAAAAACTACATCTAGAAACAAATGCAGTATTATTATATTACAGCTTGACATAAATAGTATGTGGAGAATATAATCTGTTTCCACTTAATATATTTTAAATTTTTTTCAAGTATATTAGTATTTTCAGGTATACATTTTTTTTCAAATAATTATAAGATGATACCTCCTAAAGCATCTTTTTTTTTTTTAATTGAAGTATAGTTGATTTAGTAGTTCCCTTCATGTCTCAGCGGAAATGATTCTGACTAGTATCCATGAGTGGCTGTGGTGTAGGCCAGTGGCTACAGCTTGGGTTCAACCCCTAGCCTGGGAACCTCCATATGCCTTGGGTGCAGCCCTAAAAAGCCAAAAAAAAAAAAGTATAGTTGATTTACAGTGTCGTATTAGTCTTCAGGTGTATATATAGCCTAGTGGTTCAGTTATACAGATATTTATAATCTATTCTTTGTCATTTTCTTTTCCATTATAGGTTTTTACAAAATATTGAGTATTGTACCCTGTGGTCTACAGTGGGTCCTTGGTGGTTATCTATTTTATATATAGTAGTTTGTATACGTTTTTGTTGTTGTTTTGCTTTTTAGGGCTGCACCTGTGGCATATGCAAGTTCCCAGGCAAGGGGTCAAATCAGAGCTATAGCTGCTGGCCTATGCTGCAGCCACAGCAACGCCAGATCTGAGCCATGTCTGTAACCTATCCCACGGCTCATGGCAATGCTGGATCCTTCACCCACGGGGCAAGACCAGGGATCCATCCTATATCCTCATGGATCCTAGTCGAGTTCATTAACTGCTGACCCATGAAGGGGAACTCCCTAGTAGTGTGTATATGTTAATTCCAGCCTCCTAATTTATCCCTCCCCCATCTCCTAAAGCACTTTTAGCACAGTGTCCAGGCACATACTTAGTGCTCAGTGTCCCTATTATGTCATCGTTTAAATCACAGATAGGATTCCATTATATGGATTTAATACAGTTTTCTTAACCTTATTGATAACCTTATCCTTATTTCTTAACCTTAACCTTATCAATATTAATTTAAGTTTGTTGGAGTTCCCGTCGTGGCGCAGTGGTTTAACAAATCTGACTAGGAACCATGAGGTTGCGGGTTCAGTCCCTGCCCTTGCTCAGTGGGTTAACGATCCGGCGTTGCCGTGAGCTGTGGTGTAAGTCGCAGATGCGGCTCGGATCCCGCATTGCTGTGGCTCTGGTGTAGGCTGGCAGCTACAGCTCCTATTCGACCCCTAGCCTGGGAACCTCCATATGCCGTGGGAGCGACCCAAGAAATGGCAAAAAGACAAAAAAAAAAAAAATTTAAGTTTGTTTTCCACATTTTTACCATTGGAAACCACACTGATAAGGAGTTCCCTAGTGGCTCAGTGAGTTAAGGATCCAGCATTGTCATTTTCTGGCTCAGGTTGCTGCTGTGGGATAGGTTAGATCCCTGGCCCGGGAATTTCTGTGTGCCTCGAGCACAGCCAAAAAAAAGAAAGAAAGAGAGAAAAAGAAACCACCCTGATGTGAACATGCCAGTTCATAGGTATCTTTGTATGATTATTTCCCAAGTGTAAGTGGGATTCCTGGGTCAGAGGATACACATGTAGAACACGTGGTATGTGTTGCCAAACCGCTCTCCAAAGCGGTGCTCCCAGTGCCCCAGGTCCCCACCTTCAAATCAGCATGGGATCTTGACAGTCATTGTATTCTTTGCTAATTTGATAGACTATTAATCTCCCTGATGTCTCTTGATGCGTTTTCTTTGGCTCTCCTCAAGCATCATGTATTCATTGACTGGCTCTTCCTAGTTCTAACAGCCCACCTGCAAGTCTCTTTTCGCTTCTGTGGCTGTAGGATTGTGTGTGGATGAGAGCCCGGCTTGCACTGGAAGTGGAGGAGCTGCTCAAGAAGAAATGTTTCACTCTGCTCTGCTACCACAATCCCGATTCAGGTGCCTGCTGGCCCTTGGCGTTCTATTCATGGCTGGCCTCCCGGGCTCCTGGTCTGCTCTTTGGGGAATAATGCGTTTGAATTTTAGATTCGGGATGGAAGCTGGGAAGCATTGGACATGTTTGTTTCCTTGCTGATAACATAAAAGCGAGGAATTTGGTAAGGACTCTTTTCATTGGGCGAGGTGCTGAGTGACAGTGACCTCTTGCTGCAGGAAAGGATGAGATTGTTCTCAAGGAAATCAGAATGAAATAGGAAAGTTTAGGCCAACAGATGTTCTTGTCTTTACTTCTGTGATTTAAGAATTGAGGGGTGTTCCTGTTGTGTCTCTGGTTAATGAACCCGACTAGTATATGAGGATGCAGGTTTGATCCCTGGCCTCGCTCAGTGGGTTAAGGATCCGGCACTGCCATGAGCTGTGGTGTAGGTTGCAGATGCGGCTCGGATCTGGCATTGCTGTGGCTGTGGTGCAGGCCGGCAGCTGTAGCTCCCATTCAGCCCCTAGCCTGGGAACTTCCATATGCCATGGGTGTGGTCCTAAAAAGACCAGAAAAGGAGGGGGGGGCAAATCTGGAGTCAAAAGTAAGAGTAGAGAAAACTTAATTATGAGAACTGGGCCATCAGAAGAAAAGCTGGCCAGAAGACAGAATTTGTGGGGCTAAATGTAGGATAGGAGCATTTTGGGCTTTTGCGTTCAGCGCGCTGTCTCTTTGCCCAGATTCAGACGGTGAAACCCGGAAGGCTGAAAAGGTGGGGAAGCTTGCAGAGGTCCTGATGGATGAGAAGCAGCAGTGCCAGGATGCCAAGAGCCAGCAGAAGGAGCAGATGGTGCTACTGGAGAAGAAGAGTGCCACCTACTCCCAGGTCTGGCAGGGCGCTAGGGTGGCTTCCTTTCTCTTTTACCCTGGCCCCAGGGGCACCTCTGGGGAAGCCAGGGATTTCTGATCTGCCTTCTATGGTTGTTTGTGCCTACCTTCTTCTTCCTGCCTTAGGTGCTTCTCCGCTGCCTGGCATTGCTGCAGAGGCTACTTCAGGAACACCGGCTGAAGGCTCAGTCAGAGCTGGACCGCAGCAATGCCCAGTACCTGGAGATCAAGTGCAGCACCCTGATCCTGAAGCTGCGGTGAGCTGTGACCCCTGTGGATCTGAAGGGCTCTGTCTAACATGCCACCCACTCTGACCCTCACCCTCATTTCTCTTTTCTTTCCACCTGCCGGGCACCCTGTGGGTATTAAGTATATATCACATCTTTGGGTTACCCCAAAGCCTTCAACGTTCTTGGGTCTTTTATTCTAAAGCATCTGAAATGGGTGTGTTACTGCGAGCTAGACTGCCCAGGAATTCAGAATGACCTTGTTTACCCTGTTACTGCCTAGCTCATGTCTTGACCACAGGCAGGTCCTGGGTCCCAGTCCTAACTCTGCTGCTGTGAGGGATCCTCAGATTGACATTTCTTTCTTCCCTTGGTCAGGATAGAAGAGCTAAAGATTTTGTCTGACACTTACACTGCTGAGAAGGTGGAAGTTCATCGTCTCATTAGGTGAGAACTCCCAGGAGCCTGGTAGTTCAGGCTCCTCAGAGCTGGTCCCCACACCCTCCAGACTCATTGGTTTTATTTTACTTATTTTTATTTTGTGTTTATTTTTTGGCCATGCCCATGGCATGGGGAACTTCTTGGGGCAAGAATCAAATCCACACCACAGAAGGGACAACACTGGATCCTAAAGCCACCGTGCCACCAAGGAACTCCAGTCTATTTTTAATTTTACCACCCTACCTGTGGCATATGGAAGTTCCCTGGCCCTTATGCCACAGCAACACTGGACCAGAGATGTAGCAACGCACCGGCTCCATAACCCACTGAGTGAGGCCAGGGATCGAACCCGCATCCTCACAGACACAACGTTGTGTCCTTAACCCACTGGGCCACAACAGGAACTCTGAGATTCATTCATTTTAACACCTTCCTATTCTTGTCTGCTTTTTGGGGAACCGGATCCTTATTTTGTATCTTCTGGGCCTGAATTCTTAGGGACCGTTTGGAGGGGGCCATTCACCTACAAGAGCAGGACATGGAGAAGTCCCGACAGGTCCTGAACACCTATGAGGTCCTTGGAGAGGAGTTTGATAGGCTGGTGAAAGAGTACACCCAACTCAAGCAGGCAACTGAGAACAAGCGCTGGGCCCTCCAGGAGTTCGACAAGGCCTACCGCTGAGCATCGTTGGGGTCAGGAGGCCCAGCTTCTGCTTAGGGGCTGCCGCCTCCTCTCCGGTAAGAAGACCACCTCTACTTGAGGCCACCTTTACTCAAGGGAGTGTGAGGACACTTGCTCGAAACACTAGTCCTTTTGGGACCACCGGGTTTTTCTTCCTTTTTTACAATGACTGAGTCTCTTCTGGAAAATGTAACAGATTTGTATAATTTTATGTACAGCTATTTGTAAGTGTCAGCCCTGTATCATATTTGATTATCTCCTGAATAAAGTGATGATATGGTGTCTAGGACTTTAGTCATTTTCCTTTGGGCAAAGATAAAAAAAGAATATCAAAAACTATATGGAGGAGTTCCCGTCGTGGCGCAGTGGAAACAAATCTGACTAGGAACCATGAGGTTTCGGTTCGATCCCTGGCCTCGCTCAGTGGGTTAAGGATCCGCTGTTGCGATGAGCTGTGTTGTAGGTCACAGACATGGCTCAGATCTGGCATTGCTGTGGCTCTGGCGCAGGCCTACAGCTACAGCTCTGATTAGACCCCTAGCCTGGGAACCTCCATATGCCACAGGTGCGGTCCTAAAAAAAGGACAAAAGACAAAAAAGAAAAAAAAAAAGAATCATTGAGCTTGAAGACGTCAATAGAAACCTCCCAAACTAAAGTGCAGAGAGAGAAAAAAACTACATGGTTAAGGAGGGGAACTGAGTAGGTCCAAAGAGATCCATAATGTTTGTGCAAAGGGTGGGAGGTAGCAGGGCCAGCCTGCCCCTGTGGAGTTCAAGAGGCTTCATTCCTAGAGAGCAGGAGTGAATTAAAATGAGGCTTGCTCTTGGAGCTGCAGCTGCCAGCCTGTATTACGGCCATAGCAGCACGGGAGCTGAGCCGTACCTGTGACCTATGCTGCGGCTTGTGGCAACACGATCCCTAACCCACTAAGCCAGGCCAGCGGTCAAACCTGCATCTTCACGGGGACTACATTGAATCCTTAACCTGCTGAGCCACAGCAGGAATTCCTGGGCTTGCTCTTGAAGAACTATAGTTTCCAGAGGAGTGCTAGATGCTCAGGTGGGTAGGAGACTGTTCTGCCACTGTGGTTCTTGGTTGGAGTGGGTAAAATAAAGCACCTAGGCATCCAGCTTGGTTGTAGGAAAGGACTCAAGCCTCTTGTGCTCCTGCTTCCCTCTGGTGTGGTTTGAGGGTTACTTCTCTCTCCAAAAGCAGAGGGTGGGAGGGGATCACTCTGAGGAAGCAAGTTCCACAGTCTACTTAGTTTAGGGATCAAACCCATGCCACAACAATGATAATGCCAGATCCTTAACCTGCTGAGCCACCAAGGAACTCCTTCCTTCTTTTCCACTATAGGTTATTACAAGATATCGAATATAGTTCCCTGTGTCATACAGTAGGTCCCTGATGTTTATCCCTCTTATACCTAGGAGCATGTTTATGTTAATCCCAAACTCCTCATTTATCTCCCTCCCCCTCCCCTTTGGTAACCATAAGACTGTTTTCTGGGGTTCCTGTAGTGGCTCAGTGGTGACAAACCTGACCAGTATCCATGAGGATGCAGGTTTGATCCCTGGCCTTGCTCAGTAGGTTAAGGATCTGGTGTTGGCATGAGCTGTGAAGCATGTGGCAGATGCGCCTCAGATCCTGTGTGGCTGTGGCTGTGGCTGTGGTGTAGCTTGGCAGCTGTGGCTCTAATTCAACCCCTAGCCCGGGAATTTCCATATGCAAGGGTGTGGCCCTAAAAAGACCAAAAAAAGATTGTTTTCTATGTCTGTGAGTTTCTGTTTTGTAAATAAGTTCATTTGCATCATTTTTTAAGATTCCACAAATAAGCAATATCATGTTTGTCTTTCTCTATCCAACCTACTTCACTTAGTACGATAATCTAGGTCTGTTCATGTTGTTGCAAATGGTATTATTTATTATATGCCATATTTTCTTTATCCATTCATCTGTCAGTGGACATTTAGGTTGTTTTCATGTCTTTGCTATTGTATATAGTGCTACTCTGAACTCTGAGGTGCATATATTTTTTCAAATTATGGTTTACTCTAGATATTGGCCCAGGATTGGCATTGCGGGATCATGTGGTAACTATTTTTTTTTGTTTGTTTGTTTTGACTGTGCCTAAAGCATGTGGAAGTTCCCAGGACAGGGATCAAACCCATGCCACAGCAGCAACCCTGGGCCCAGAAGTGACAATACAGGTCCTTAACCCACTGAGCCAACAGGGAACTCCTACTTCTAGATTTTTTTTTAAGAAAACTCCATACTGGCTGCACCAATTTACATTCCCACTAAAAGTGTAGGGAGGGAGAGTTCCCGTCGTGGTGCAGTGGTTAACGAATCCGACTAGGAACCATGAGATTTTGGGTTCGGTCCCTGCCCTTGCTCAGTGGGTTAACGATCCGGCATTGCCGTGAGCTGTGGTGTGGGTCACAGATGCGGCTCGGATCCCACGTTGCTGTGGCTCTGGCGTAGGCCGGTGGCTACAGCTCCGATTCAACCCCTAGCCTGGGAACCTCCATATGCCGCAGGAGCCGCTCAAGAAAAGGCAAAAAAGACCAAAAAAAAAAAAAAAAAAAGTGTAGGGAGGGTTCCCTTTTCTCCACACCTTCTTCCAGCTTTTATTATCTGCAGAGGGTTTTTTTTTTTTTTTTTTGGTCCTCAGGGCCATAGGTGAGGCATGTGGAGGCTTCCAGGCTAGGGGTCCAATCAGAGCTACAGCTGCTGGCCACAGCCACAGCAAATGTGGAATCTGAGCCACACCTGTAACCTACACCACATACCTCATGGCAACGCTGGATCCCAGACCCACTGAATGAAGCCAAGGATCAAACCCACATCCTTATGGATACTAGTCAGATTCGTTTCCACTGCACCATGATGGGAACTCCCCTGTAGACCTTTTTTTTGGTCATTTTTTAGGGCTGCACCCACAGCATGTGAAGTTGAAGTGGAGCTTTAGCTGCCAGCCTGCACCATACCCACAGAGACTCAGGATCCAAGCTGTGTCTGCAACCTACATCACAGCTCATGGAAACACTGGATCCTTAACATCCTGAGTGAGGTCAGAAGTCAAACCTGTATCCCCAAGGATATTAGTTGGGTTTGTTAAGGGTTTGTTAACGACTGAGCCAAGACTGGAACTACTTTTTTTTTTTTCCCCTGTAGACTTTTTTGTTTTGTTTTGTTTGGTCTTTTTGCCTTTTCTAGGGCCGCTTCTGTGGCATATGGAGGTTCCCAGGCTAGGGGTCCAATTGGAGCTGTAGCCACTGGCCTATGCCACAGCCACAGCAACATGGGATCTGAGCCACATCTGCGACCCACACCACAGCTCACGGCAATGCCGGATCCTTAACCCGCTGAGCAAGGCCAGGGATTGAACCAGCAACCTCATGGTTCCTAGTCAGATTCACTAACCACTGAGCCATGATGGGAACTCCCCCTGTAGACTTTTTGATGATGGTCACTACGACTGCTGTGAGGTGATACCTCATTGTAGTTTTGATTTGCATTTCTCTGATAATTAGTGGATATCAAACTAGCACCACCACAGAGACAGCCCCAATCATTAATCCACTGTGCCACAGTGGGAACTCCTTTTTTTATTTTAAAATTTTATTTATTTATATTTTGGCTGTGCTCACAGCATATAGAAATTCCCAGGCCAGGGGTCAAACCTGTGCCATAGCAGCAACCAGAGCTGCTGCAATGAAAACTCCAGATCCTTAATCCACTGGGCCACAAGGGAACGCCTTGCTTTTTTTGTTGTTTTTTGTTTTTTGTTTTTAATGAAATAGACTTTCTGAAAAATCCAGGCTGGTTACTGTGTAGAATGTCCCATGGTCTAATTGTTTCATGTGGTGGTGAATTTGTACCTCTCCTGTCCAGTATAGCAGATACATAGTACAGGTAGCTATTTAAATTCAAAGTTAAGTTCCCTTGTGGCACAATGGGTTAAGGATCCAAAGTTGCCAAAGCTGTGGCTCAGGTCACTGCTGTAGTATGGGTTCCATCCCTGGCCCAGGAACTTCCACATGCTGCAGGTGCTGCCAAAAAAAATTTTTTTAAGTTAATTGAAATGAAATAAACTTTCAATAGGTTGGTGGTTATGTATGAGTCCAGACACGTAACATTTATATCACTGTAGAAGTTTCTATTGGACAGGGCTGTAAGCTTAAGTTTCCTGTAAAGTGGAAGTAGGTCTTCAGGCTATATTAGATTCAGGTTAAACATTCTTGCAAAGAATACTTAATAGGTGACATTATGTACTTCACATTACATCACCTTAGAGCCACATCAGGTCCGAATGTCTCACCACAGTAACTTATGCTGAGTTTGATTTCTTGGCTAAGGTGGCAACTGCCAGATCTCTCTCTCATATATGAAGCACATTTTCCTTTTGTAGTTAGTGGCATCTGGAAGTGAACGTCCATAATCTCAAAACAATTCTTCCTGATATTTATGGTGACATTCAGCATTTCCTCAATTAGGTGTTCATCTTGAACCATACTAGATTTTGGTATCTGAAATAATAAAGGTAATAATGAAAAAAGAAATGGACCCTGTCCTCCACATAAAAAAAATCTAAGAATATCAGGTGACAGGATGTGCAAATGAATGTGACTGAAAACCAAGAGAAGTGAATCAAGAATCACAAGGTAGGAATTCCCTGGTGGCCTAATGGTTAAGGATCCAGCATTGTCACAGCTGTGGCTTGGGTTGCTGCTGTGGTGATGGCTTGATCCCTGGCCAGGGAACTTCTGCATGCTGCAGGTCTGGCAAAAAAAGGAAGAAAAGAAAATCATGGGAGTTCCCTTCATGGCTCGGTGGTTAACAAACCCGACTGGCATCCATGAGGATGCAGGTTCAATCCCTGGCCTCGCTCAGTGGGTTAAGGATCTGGTGTTGCCTTGAGCTGTGGTGTAGGTCACAGACGCGGCTTGGATCCCAAGTTGCTGTGGCTGTGGTGTAGGCTGGCAGCCACAGCTCCAATTGGACCCCCAGCCTGGGAATTTCCATGTGCCGCTGGTGGGGCCCAAAAAAAAAAAAAAAATTGTTGAGAATAAATCCTAAGAATTCTCATTCCAAGGAGAAACATTTTTTTCTTTTTTCTTCTTTCTTTTCTTTTTATTGCATCTGTAAGATGGATGTTAGCCAAACCTATTGTGGTAATTGTTTTATAATATATGTAAATCAAACCATCATGCTGTATGCCTTAAACTTACAGTGATGTGTGTCAATTGTTTCTCAGTAAAACTAGGGGAAAAAAAAAGCAAAACAACCCTGCAAAAAAGCAGAAATACCAGGGAGAGATCACAGGTTTTATACATATTTTTTCAAAAAGTTTTCCATATCATACAAACATGCTTATAATAGAAAATTTGGAAAATGCATTTCCCCTGCACATATTGAAGTCATTCTCTATATGCAATTTGTTATCTGTGTCACTTAATGGCACATCAGGAGCATTTCTCCATGTTATTAAATTTTCTCTGACAACATTGATTTTAATGGCTGCTTAAGATTTCATTGCATGGATGATTTATTTGACCATACCCCTATAGGATATCCAACTCGTTTTACATTTTTTGTAATCATAAAAAAATGCTACACTAAGCATTTCTCTTAATGAATCTTTGCCCTAGTTTGTGAACATTGTCTAGGATAGCTTTTGAAAAGGAAAATTGTAGGTGATATTTTTTAAAGTTAAGATCAAAGAGTCAGTCAGCCTAGGTCTGTACCCCATCTAAATTCCTTCTCCCGGACAGGGGCGGGGGGCATGTAACTTAACCTCCCTAAGACTGAGTTCCTTCACCCATAGATGAGTAATATTTCCTGCCTCACTAGGTTCTTGTGAAGATTCGGGGTTCTTGTGAACCTAATTTTTTTTTGTTTTTTTTTTTTTGTTTGTTTTTTTGTCTTTTGTCTTTTTTTTTAGGGCCACACCTGCCACATATGGAGGTTCCCAATGTGAGCTATAGCTGCTGACCTATACCACAGCCATAGCAACACAGGATCCAAGCGGTGTGTGCAACCCACACCACAGCTCATGGCAACACCAGATCCTTAACCCATTGAGCAAGGCCAGGGATCAAACCTGTGTTCTCATGGATGCTAGTCAGATTCATTTCTGCTGAGCCATGACGAAAACTCTGTTGAGCATAAAGTTTCTTTCATAGAACTTGACATAAAATAAGGGCTCAATAAATGTTTGTTGTTATTATTATCACAAATTGAATTCATATATTTAATCATACAGGGGTACACAAACAACTGGTCTGTTACCGAGCTCCTAGTTTAGCCTTTTTAATTTGTCTATACTTGTACCGACTGCACATTATAGCCTTTTATTTATTTATACATCGCTTGCTTCATAAACGGTTTGCAGTAACAGGCTAAAGATATAGAGCAAATTCCTCCTCCGTCTTCCTTTTTAAAAAAATTTTTTCAGAGTTCCTGTCATGGCTCAGTGGGTAACGAATCCGACTAGGAACCATGAGGTTGCAGGTTCAATTCCTGGCCTTGCTCAGTGGGTTAAGGATCCAGCGTTGCCGTGAGCTGTGGTGTAGGTCGCAGATGCGGCTCAGATCCCGCGTTGCTGTGTCTCTGGAGTAGGCTGGCAGCTACAGCTCCAATTGGACCCCTAGCCTGGGGATCTCCATATGCCGTGGCAGCAGCCCAAGAAATGGCAAAAAGACAAAAAAAAATTTTTTTTCTTTGCTTTTTTTGTCTGCTTTTTATTGCAAATGAATGGTAGAATGATTTTATCAAGTAACAAAAGATTCCATTAGAATTGTGATTGAGGAGTTTCCGTTGTGGCACAGCGGAAAGAAATCTGACTAGGAATCATGAGGTTATGGGTTTGATTCCTGACCTCGCTTAGTGGGCTAAGGATCCAGTGTTGCTGTGAGCTGTAGTGTAGGTCACAGACGAGGCTCAGATCTGGCGTTGCTGTGGCTGTGCTGTAGGCCCACAGCTACAGCTCCTATTGGACCCCTAACCTGGGAACCTCCATATGCCGTGGGTAGGTGAAAAAAAAAAAAAAAGAATTGTGATCCAATGTTGGAACAGTGAAGTGAAAAATTAATTTGGTAAGAATTGACATCTTTATAAGATTTATTTTTCCTCAGAACATGGCTAATTTTTTTTTTTTTTTTTTTTTTGTCTTTTTAGGGCTGAACCCGTGGCATATAGAAGTTCCCAGGTTAAGGGTCAGATTGGAGCTACAGCCGCCACTCTATGCCACAGCCATAGCAATGTCAGATCTGAGCCAGATCTGTGACCTACACCGCAGCTCACTTTACCCACTGAGAGAGCCCAGGGATCAAACCTGTATCCTCATGGATACTAGTTGGATTTATTACCACTGAGCCACACAGGAACTCCTCTCCATTTTTTTCAGTCTTTATATCACTCAGGAATATTTTATGCTTTTCTCTATATAGGTTCCTCATATTTTCCATTAAGGTTATAGCTAACTATTTTATGGTGGTGTTATTTTTACCCCCTTTTTAATGGGGAAAAACTAATCACAATAGCTAATGTATATTGAATGCTTACTATGTGCAAGATAGGTTGTAAATGCTTTACTATATTAACTAATTTAATCCTCATAACAGCTTTATAAATTAAGAACTATTATTTACATTCCCATTTTGTGGATGAGGAAACTGAGGCCATTTATCCATATGGTAAGTAAGTGGATAAATAGGGCTTTAAGCTCTTGTCATCTGGCTTCACTGCCCATGATCTTAACTACCATGTTATCGAGATATTTTTATTAATTATATCTTTCTTTCTTTCTTTTTTTATTTAACAGCTGCGTCTGTAGCATATGGAAGTTCCCAGGCTAGGGTCAAATCATAACTGTAGCTACTGGCCAACACTACAGCTGAATCTGTACACTACAATGCTGAATCTGAGCTGCATCTGCAACCTACCCTGTAGCTTTGCTGGATCTTTAACCCACTGAGTGAAGCCAGGGATCAGACCTGCATCCTCATGGACACCATGTCAGGTTCTTGATCCACTGAGCCATAATGGGAACTCCTAATTATGTCTTCTAACTGGTTATTCTTAGTTTATAAGAAGGCTACAATATGTTTTATGTTTGTCTTGCTTCAAGTGATGTCCCTGAATTCTATTATTAATTCGTATCATTTTAGAATTGATTTTCATGGATTTTCTATGTATACAATCATATTATCTGCAAACAATGATACATTTGCCTGTTTCCAAAAACCATAATTCTTTTTTAAAAATTTTCAGTCTTACTGTATTGGATTTTTCAGAATAATATTAAACAACACAGTGATAAGAGATTCTTGTTTTGTTTTATCTTTACATAAATTGTTGACTTCATATATACAAGTGTTTATGTGTAAAGAATATTAAGGCTATTAAGAATATTTAGGAGTTCCCGTCGTGGCGCAGTGGTTAACGAATCCGACTAGGAACCATGAGGTTGCAGGTTCGGTCCCTGCCCTTGCTCAGTGGGTTAACGATCCGGCGTTGCCGTGAGCTGTGGTGTAGGTTGCAGACACGGCTCGGATCCCGCGTTGCTGTGGCTCTGGCGTAGGCTGGCGGCTACAGCTCCGATTCAACCCCTAGCCTGGGAACCTCCATATGCCGCGGGAGCGGCCCAAGAAATGGCAAAAAGGAAAAAAAAAAAAAAAAAGAATATTTAGGATCCTGTCATGGATCAGTGGAAAGGAATCTGATTAGCATCCACGAGGATGGAGATTCAATCCCTGGCCTCACTCAGTGGTGTTGTGGTGAACTGAGGTGTAGGTTGCAGATGCAGCTCGGATCCTGTGTAGGCCAGCAGCTGCAGCTCTGATTCAATCCCTAGCCTGGGAACTTCCATATCCCATGGGTGCAGCTCTAAAAAGACAAAAAATAATGTTTAAGAAAATGGAATTGAGGAGTTCCCTTCATGGCTCAGTGGTTAACAATCCCAACTAGGATCCCTGAGGATGTGGGATTGATCCCTGGCCTAGCTCAGTTAAGGATCTGGCATGGCTGTGGCTCTGGCTGTGGCTGTGGCACAGGCCAGCAGCTGCAGCTCGGATTCGACTCCCAGCCTGGGAATTTCCATGTGCTGCTAGTGCGGCCCTAAAAAAAAAAAAAAAGAAAAGAAAAGAAAAGAAAATGGAATTGATCCACCACATTCTCTCATTGATGACTATTAAAAATGATCAAATATTTTTTCTATCTTTGATCTGTTATATAAATAAATGTCCTAATACCTTACTTTGCGTTAATTCTTGAGATAAACCCTAACTGATTCTGGCATATTATTATTGTGTTAATATACTCATGGCTTTTATTGTTAATCTTAAATATTTTAGGATTTTTACATTTATATCCATAGCAAGATAGGTCTATAGGGTTTTTTTTTGAGAGGGTGCTATTTCCGATAGTTTTTGGTATTAGGTATATTCTGGGTTCATAAACAAATCGGGTAGTTTTCCATCTTTTTCTATGTTCCAGAACAGTTTCTACTTTCAATTCATTTTGACAGATAAATACTGTATAATAGAGATGACAAGGAAGAGAATGCAAATTGGCACAGATTATTTTGCCTCAGTAACTCTGCCACTTTTGTAGCTCGAGGACAGCCTTGATTGTGAAGAAGCAATTTGGAGCAGTAGGAGGGTCAAACGGGCCATTATTTTGGTGTTGAAGAGTGCGGCTGGCTGGGCAGGCACAGAGGTGAGTGAAGGTGATGCTGGGGAGGGAGGCAAGTGCTGAGGGAGGAGGGGAGCCCAAGAAAAGGTGAAAGGAGGGTTTAAAATGGACTGGCAGTGTTGAAACAAGGACATACAACCAGGAGCAGGTAGAACAACTGGGTCTGAAGGTGAGGAATGCTGGGTGTGGGTACTCCTTTCCTTCCAGAAAAGTTTCCAATGCTCCGCCCTGTTGGTCACCAGCTTTTGTTGGAGAAAATAACATTATTTCTTACCCATCATCTCCCTGTCTTCATCTCAGCAAAGGCCTGCATTCTATAATATAACAGTGATGGACATACTTTGGAGCACAAGAGTTCAGCATGAAGAGCAGAGCGGAGAGAAACAGAGCATAAGACAGACTCTACCGACTCTGGCTTTATGTCTAGGGCTAAGTCCTACAACAGGTTCTTTATTTCTTTTTCAGTCCTTCCCTCTGCTCGTCTGTAGCTCATATAGACAGACCCACAGTCCATGCTGTTCTTTAAGGCAAAGGAACATGCAATAGGACAGGTAGGGTGTGATGTGGTATGGAATTTCTCTGTTCAGCATCACGCTTGCCACACAGCGGAGGCAATTTTGAATGAAAAAACAAAGACATCCCAGACAAATGAAATTCAGCCCATCCAAACTTATTTTAAAGTCAGTTAGAAATTCTAGGCTCTTTTTACACAAATTCTTTTGAAAATTATTTTACTGATGGCAAAACTGACATTACCATTTCATAGATTTTCTTCTCTCCCTTTCATCCATGGATGGGTTAGTTAACAACCAACAGAGCAGCCACCAGCTTGACATTAGGAGGAAGATGCCAGGAGCACAGATGGTCCACAGCCCAGATAATTAGCTTCTGAAGACGAAACAACATCTAATAAGTCTTCTGTGAATGTGGAGTTTGGTTGGGCACAGTTGGGGGAGAGAAAAAGCAGGCCTGCCCAACAACTCTTTTTCTTCTTAAAATGTCAGAAGAGCACTCACCCACTTCCTGTTAAGTCCCTACTCATGAGACCTGCAGGGAAGAATTCAAATAAATATCGTAGACATTCCACCTCAAAGGAGGGGAAGAATAACTCCGCACTCCTTACGTGTGGAATGCACATAATGACTTCCAAAGAGTACAGGATGGAAAGGGGGAAGGCATGTAATTTTCCACTGGAGAGAACTGATAAACACTAGTTCTACCAGGTGATAAAGGTCAACATCAATAGTCATAAATCATGTTGATGGTATGTATTCTTGATATGACATGATGAAAATGGCACTTGAGCTCTGTGATCTTCCTCTCCCAAAACCATAACCTGAGTCTGATCATGAGAAAACCATCAGACAAATTCCAATAGAGGGCTGTCTTGCAGTAAACCTGACCAATACTACTCAAAACAATTAAGGTTGTCAAAAACAAGGAACATTTGGCAGTTCCTGCTGTGGCACATCAGAAACAAATCCAACTAGTATCCATGAGGATGCATGTTCAAACCCTAGCCTTGCCCACTGGGTTGGGGATTTGCCGTTGCCCTGAGCTGTGGTGTAGGATGCAGCTGGGGTTCAGATCCCGTGTTGCTGAGGCTGTGGCGTAGGCCAGCAGCTGTAGCTTCGATTCATCCCCTAGCCTGGGAGCTCCCATATGCCATGGGTGCGCTCCTAAAAAGCAAAAAACAAGGAACATTTGAGAAACTGTCATAGCCAAGAGGAGCCTAAGCAGACATGAGCAGATATGACAACTATATGTAACATGGTACCCTGGATGGGATCATGGAACAGAAAGAAGACATTAGGTAAAAATTAGGGAAATCTGAATAAACTATGGACTTCAGTTAATAATTATCAATAATAACATATCAAGAGTTCCCTGGTGGCTCAGCAGGTAAATGTACCATATTAACGTTAAGATGTTAATAATAGAGAAAGATGGGGGGGTGGAATGTGAGAACTCCTGTACTATCTCTGCAATTTTTCTGCAAATCTAAAACTTTTAAGAAAAAGTCTAGGAGGTGCCACTGTGGTACAGTGGGTTAAGAATCCAACTGCAGCGGTTCTGGTCACTTCAGAGGCATGGGCTGGATACCTGGCCTGGGAGGGAACTTCCATATACCTTTTTTTTTTTTTTTTTTTCCCATTAAAAAAGGAAAGAAAAAAAAGACAAATTCTAGTAATAGTAAGATGAGACACAAGCACCTCCAACTCTTTTAGGCTTCATAGGCATTTTCGTAGTTCTCTGACTTTCTGACTTTCATCCTTTTGGGGCGCTTACAATGTATTCCCTTATAGCTTAGCCTATCCACACACATTCCGTGTTTCTCAGGACTCTGTCGTCCACTGCGGCGATCTCATTCGGTCTCCTGGCTTCAGTCACTATCTCTCTTCTGGCGATTTGCAAATCTTGTCTGGTTCAGATCACTGTTCATACAACTCTCTATTACACAGCGCCCCCTAGACGTCCAAGTCAGCATTTCCAAACCCCAGCCTCGATTCTCCCTAAACCAGCTTTTATCATTTGTCTCGCTCAAAGAGGCCAGAACTCTGGGCATCACCCCCAGACTTCCCTTTCTCAGACTCCCTGTCAGTCGGTCTCTAAATTCTGTCAAGGCCTCCTGCCTAGGGCCTTTTGTATTGATTCTCTTTTCCGTTCCCCGCTGCCAAGTCCGCAACACCTCTGGGCTTCCTGCCTTCAGGTATTTCTCCTGCCTAGATCTTTTTTTGCTTCATTCCTTTCCTTCTTTTCCATCCCTCTAGCAAGCATGGAAAAGAAAAATGTAGAGACTCTTTCCTGTCTCTGCCAGTCAATTCATAACTTCTCTCCACTGTAATCTCTCACCATGAATTCCTTTATCTTCAGTGGTGTGTGTGTTTCAGTGTTTGCTTTTTGTATTTGAGATACCGAATCACAAGGAATTTGTGGCTGAATTGCCACAATCTGTTTAAAAATATACTAAGGCCCATTCAAAATCCATTTTAAGAGCACCAGCCATTAACTCAGTTTTCTTGGTGCATTTGGATGCACCAAGGCAGGGACACAAGAACCATCTTTGAACTAGGTATTATTAAACGCTGGCATGAAATAGTTGCAGAATGCAATAACATTAAGACCTGAAAATGAGAGCGAGAGAGGACAGCGAAGAAATTTTAAAAGGGGGCATTAAAGCATTGCAGGGGATGCACCAAAAGCGTTAGCCCCACCGAGCCAGCCAGGAGTCGAACCTGGAATCTTCTGATCCGTAGTCAGACGCGTTATCCATTGCGCCACTGGCCCTGAGACGACTTCTTCGTTCTCAATGATGACACTTCAAGCTTATACTGCAGGGTTTCATGGGACGTGTAGTCTCTTACCGGAATTTTACCAGTACATGAAGCATTATGGGAGATCGAAGTTTGTCGAGAACCAGACCCTGAGATTGGTGACTCTTCCGGAGCCGTGCCCTACGTCACTGTGCAGCCTGCGGATTGGCAGGAAGAGCCACTTCCCACCCCTCCTCCACTTGCTCGGGACCCTGGGAGACGCTTTGGTTGTCAGGGAGACTCGTCCCGCCTTCCGGGGGCTTTTTTTCGGCTTTGTGATTGGCTGCCAGTGTCAGGGAATCTCGGCGTGGACTGCGCGAGGGAAAAGATGGCGGCGATGGCGGTCGGCGGTGCCGGTGGAAGCCGCGTGTCCAGCGGGAGGGACCTGAATTGCGTCCCCGAAATAGCTGACACACTGGGGGCTGTGGCCAAGCAGGGGTGAGGGCCTGGACTTCCGCGAACAGAATGCGGGGTCGGAACTCGGGGACTGAGAGGGGCAGACCAGTCATCCCTGGGAAGCAGGGGTGAGGGGGTCGGAGTGGATAAGATTAGGGTGGGAGAAACCGCTAGTCCATGTAGGGAGAAGCCTCCGGCCCTGGAGCGTAAGAGAAAGAGAAAGAAAGACATATTGGGAACGTGTGGTCCCTGAACCCCAAAGTCGAGAGAGTTATCAGGTAAACTCAAAAAGAGGGCGTACGACCTCAAGGGCCCTGGAGAGCGAGGTGCGAGGTTCTTGTCTCAGAGTGGGAGGAAGTGTTATGGGGCTAGGGAGAGGAGAGATGAACCTTGAGGGCTGAAGCCTGGGTAGTACTGGAGCAGATCTGGATATGACAGTCTTGGAAAATCAGTGACAACAGAGTAGAAAGTCCACGTGGCGTGGATTTTCATCTTTTCTCTTTTCTCATCTTTTCCATGGCTCTGTTCTGGGAAGAAATTGAGGCACAACGCAGTGGAAGTGATATTCCCTAAAATGGGCCGAATTCAGCAGCCCATTCGAGTGACTGACTAATGGCAGCTGAAAGGGTTGTGCAGAATGGAGATAGCCTAGTCCAATTGCTTGGATCGCTGGGCACTGCTACTCTCTTTACATGACGATTCTGGGTCTGTCGTGGTTGTAGGTTTGATTTCCTCTGCATGCCTGTCTTCCACCCGCGTTTCAAGAGGGAGTTCACTCAGGAACCTGCTAAGAATCGGCCGGGTCCCCAGACACGATCAGACCTACTGCTGTCAGGAAGGGGTAGGGACCATCCCACATGCCCCTTAATTATTAGAGGCAGTAACAACTTATGTTTTATCAGTGCCTTCTTCCTCTTCCTTTCTTGACCTGGATGTATTTGTTCAACCCTGGGATATGGATAACTCTTGTTCTCTCCTTGCTTACTGCTCAAAGCCTTAGTTTCCTATTCTGCATCAGGCTTTCCTGTATCTGTGATAGAAAAAGCCTTTTGTCTCTCATCTCTACTATTCCCTGTTAAGAAATAGAAATTGAATGCATAAAGTGCTGAACCTCACTCAGTCTTTGTCTTTCTTGGGTTGGGGAGTGCAGACTGGAATACACTAATTGTGGGCAAGCTTTCCCCATGGATTCGTCCAGACTCAAAAGTGGAGAAGATCCGCAGGAACTCTGAGGCGGTAAGACTGACATCTTCACCGAATCTTTCTAAAGATCAGATCTGTAAACAACCTGGATGGGGAGAACAGATTTTTCCCCTCCATAACTTAGTAAATCTGATGTAATGCACTTAAAGCTGTTTGAGGAGTTCCCCTTGTGGCTTAGTGGTTAATGAATCAAACTAGCATCCAGTGGGGGAAAAAACTGTAACTGCAATGTATACATCTAAGGATGACCTGACCCCCTTGCTGTACAGTGGGAAAATAAAAAAAAAAAAAAAAAAAAAAAACTAGCATCCATGAGGATGAGGACAAGGGTTCAGTCCCTGGCCTTGCTCAGCGGGTTAAGGATCCGGCATTGCCGTGAGCTGTGGTGTAGGTTGCAGACATGGCTCAGGTCCTGAGTTGCTGTGGCTGTGGCGTAGGCCGGCGGCTTCAGCTCTGATTGGACCCCCAGCCTGGAAACCTCCATATGCCGTGGGTGCAGCCCTAAAGAGACAAAAAAAAAAAAAAAAAAAAGGTTGTTTGAGTTGCTAGCTCTTAACTTTGCCTCTTGTTCTCCATTCTAGGCTATGTTACAGGAGCTGAATTTTGGGGCCTATTTGGGTCTTCCAGCTTTCCTGCTGCCCCTAAATCAGGAAGATAACACAAACTTGGCAAGAGTTTTGACTAATCACATCCACACTGGCCACCACTCCTCCATGGTATGGCTGAGGGCCTCCTTTCCTGCTGCACATTATGGTAGTCAGGCTGTGCTAAATATCTTCTTTTCCTAGCCATTCAGTAAAGGGTGCATTAGGCAGAATTTAAATGTCAGTCCTGCCTACCCACAACTAAAAGTGGTAAGCAGAGACTTATAAAATACATAGCATATTCTATTATCTCCAGAAACTTATAATAAAGTAAAAGACAGGGCAGATACTTACATAAGGATGTACACGAGATACGTGTGCACATACATAAAATCACAATTGGGAAAAGCATGTAAGGGGATTAAGTTGAAATCTAGATCAAGATCTTTTTATTTATTTATGTTTAAGCTTTTTTTTTTGTCTTTTCAGGGCTGCACCTGTGGCACATGGAGGTTCCCAGGCTAGGAGTCAAATCAGAGCTGTAGCTGCCGGCCTACACCATAGCCACAGCAACGCCACATCTGAGCCGTGTCTGCGACCTACACCACAGCTCATGGCAACATCAGGTCCTTAACCCACTGAGGGAGGCCAGGGATCAAACCCACAATCTTAGCTCTTAGTGGTTCTTAGTCGGATTCGTTTCCCCTGTGCCATGACAGGAACTCCTGGATCAAGATCTTTTTAATTGAAAGAAGCTTCTGGACCCAATGAGTTCAAAATAGAGTTCTAAATAGGGCAGAGAGGTGTTTTCTTGTGGCGCAGTGGGTTAAGAATCTGGTGTTGTCGCTGTTGCGGCTTGGGTTATTGCTGTGGTGGGGTTTGATCCCCAGCCTGGACACTTCCACATGCCAAGGGCACGGCCAAAAATAAATTAATTAATTAATTAAGGTACAGAAGCTATTTATTGTTCATGTGCAGTTCTGGATGCGGGTGCCATTGGTGGCACCAGAGGACCTAAGAGATGATATAATCGAGAATGCACCAGCATCACACACAGAGGAGTACAGCGGAGAGGAGAAGACGTGGATGTGGTATGTCTCCTTCTGCTGCTGTGCCAGGGCAAAGGGTAGGGTGAGAGGAAGTACAGGGTGGGCCCTGCAGGAGGGTCTCCTTGAGGTATGGTGGTTGGTGGGCTATATATATTTGACTGTATTTTCCTGTGTTTGACTGAACAGGTGGCACAACTTCCGAACCTTGTGTGACTATAGCAAAAGGATTGCGGTGGGTAAGTCCATGAAGGTCCTGGCATAGGTTGTCCTTTGACCTTCTGTGATGAAGAATCGGGAATTTCGTGTATATGTGCTTGCTCCTTTCCCTGTGCCTCAGTCTGCCTTGTCTTGAGAAAAATAGATCTTGCACAAAAGAGCAAGGAGAGACTTCTGGCTTATCAGTGACTGACAGATATTTTCCCTTGTGTAGCTCTTGAAATTGGTGCTGACCTTCCATCTAATCATGTCATTGATCGTTGGCTTGGGGAGCCCATCAAAGCAGCCATTCTCCCCACCAGCATTTTCCTGACCAATAAGAAGGGATTTCCTGTTCTTTCTAAGATGCATCAGAGGCTGATCTTCCGACTCCTCAAGGTGTGTAGTAGAAAGGTTCTAAACGTGCTCCAGCTACTCTTCTTGCTGCCTTATTCACACATATATGTATGATGGATTTTTTTTTTTTTCTCTCTCTGTGGGGCTAACTCTTTTCCTTTCTAATTTCTGGAGAGCAATTTCAGCAAAGTTGGGGGTCTTGAGAGCAAAAAGACAAATAGCAGTAGGAGGCCCAGAAATATTTCAAAAGGAACCAGGTCTCATGAGAACTTTGCAGAAAGTTTCATTTAAGAAGTTACAACAAGGAGCCATGGGCCAGGATGATGCTTATGTGGCATAGGAGGGTTTGTGCTGCTTTTGTTGTTATTTGGAGGTATTTGTTGGACCAGAGAACTGCTGATCTGGGCCATATTTTATGCTAGAGCTCTTCGCCCACAAACCATAATAATATCCTCTTGGTTTAAAGATTGTGTCTGATGGTCTGACTTATCCTCGCAGTTGGAGGTGCAGTTCATCATTACAGGCACCAACCACCACTCAGAGAAGGAGTTCTGCTCCTACCTCCAATACTTAGAATACTTGAGCCAGAACCGACCTCCACCCAATGCCTACGAACTCTTTGCCAAGGGCTATGAAGACTACCTGCAGTCCCCACTCCAGGTGGGTCTGGAGTGCACTGAGAGGAGGGAGGTGGCGGACGGAAATGTCTCCTGAGAGCAGGTGCCTGAAAATCCTGACAAAGCTCAGGGAGCAGTGGGAAGGCTTTGGTACTCTGGTGCACTGTCCTTGCTAGAAACTGGCTCACTTACTTTCTCTTTTTCATTTCATCAGCCACTGATGGATAATCTGGAATCTCAAACATATGAAGTGTTTGAAAAGGACCCCATCAAATACTCTCAATACCAGCAGGTATAGTGTGGATCTCAGATTGGCTAGGATGACCTGGGTGAGGATGGCATTACAACCATGAGGTCTTTTCTCTTCCCCCAGGCCATCTATAAATGTCTATTAGACCGAGTGCCAGAGGAGGAGAAGGACACCAACGTCCAGTGAGTGCTCTCCCCATGAGCCCAGAGCTTTGCATGCCTGTGTCTCTATATGCCGAGTCAGCTTGACTCCTGTCTCTTTCATAGAGTGCTCATGGTGCTGGGAGCGGGCCGGGGGCCCCTGGTGAATGCCTCCCTGCGGGCAGCCAAGCAGGCTGACCGGCGGATAAAGCTGTACGCTGTGGAGAAGAACCCAAATGCTGTGGTGACGTGAGTAGCAACCTCCTTGTTGGCAAGTTTGTCCCCAGTGCCAGTTTTTCTTAGCTGTGTCCTCACTTGTATCATCTCTGTTTTAGGCTGGAGAATTGGCAGTTTGAAGAATGGGGAAGCCAGGTGACAGTAGTCTCCTCGGACATGCGGGAATGGGTGGCTCCAGAGAAAGCAGATATCATTGTCAGTGAGCTTCTGGGGTCCTTCGCTGACAATGAGCTGTCACCCGAGTGCCTGGATGGAGCCCAGCACTTCTTAAAAGGTGCCTCTAGGCTGGGGTGTATTGCATAAGGGGACTGGATTATCAGCTGGGAAGGTGGGAGCGGGTTGGGGAGGGATGGGTGTGGCAGTAGCCTAGAGGAAGCTGCAAGGTTTAGGGGAAGCGGGGAAGGCGGGTAGACTTGGGGCAGGAGCCTTAGCAAATGAAGCAGTCTCTCTGAACCTAGGTGTTCACGTCTGTAAGATGAGGGGAGGACCAGAGCAAAGACTCAATCTGAGGTCTGTGAACTCCCTGAGCTGACATGATATGTACCTTGGGCTTAGCTTTCATCAGGATCTCAGAGGACTTTGTATTAAGAGAGTTAAGAACCTCTAGACTAGAAGACCTTGGGTTCCTTCCAACTTTACTCTTGTGTGACTATAAATTAACCTAGAAGTGGAATCCCCCAGGACAAGGAGTAGGGAGCAGGTCGGCCTGAGAATGTGACAACACGAAACTGCTTGAGTCTTTTGATGTGGGAGGTCTGGGCCTTCACTGAGTACAGATACACTGTTTCTAGCCCTTGGGAAGTAATGTGACCTTCTGCTCTGCAGATGATGGCGTGAGCATCCCTGGGGAATACACCTCCTTTCTAGCTCCCATCTCCTCCTCCAAGTTGTACAATGAGGTTCGAGCCTGTCGGGAAAAAGACCGTGACCCTGAGGTGAGGCCACTCTCTTCTTCTTCTTCTTCTTTTTTTTTTTTTTGGCCATACCTGCGGCATGCAGAAGTTTTCAGGCCAGGGATCAAAACGAAGCCACAGCGGTGACATTGCTAGATCCTTAATCCACTGAGCCAACAGGGAGCCATTCTCTCTTGGAGGACTCTTCTCTCTTTAGTCCCTTTCTTTTTCTATATTAGCATAACTGTTTTCTTCCACTGGAGAAGATGAAGAGGTGAAGGAATAGTCGGGGATGTGGGAAAATAGTGGAAGTGGAACTATGTTGTGATCTTTAGTCCCCGAAGCTGGAGCTGTAGTCCCTGAGGTAATGAGTAGCCCTTGCCTGTCTTCTCCAGCTCTTGCTCTCTCTCTTGGGACAGGCCCAGTTTGAGATGCCTTATGTGGTACGGCTGCACAACTTCCACCAGCTCTCTGCTCCCCAGCCCTGTTTTACCTTCAGCCACCCCAACAGAGGTGGGTTCCTACATGGCTGTCCTCTGATGGGAAGGGTGAGAGGTTGCCCTCCTGGTTTCTTCCCTTGCTGTCCTGGGTCTGCTCTATCCGGCCTCTATCTAGGCTTCCTTTCCTGATCCTGCTCATGCTTTACCGAGAGGTCTATGGCATCTGGCCCCTCTTCACCCACACAGCTCTTCCCTGACAGATCCTATGGTTGACAACAACCGGTACTGCACCTTGGAGTTTCCTGTGGAGGTGAACACAGTGCTGCATGGCTTTGCAGGCTACTTTGAGACGGTGCTTTATCAGGACATCACTCTGAGTGAGTGTCTAGGGCAGTGGATGGGGTATAAGGGTATGCTACCTGGGCAGCTTATGTACATGTTTCTTTAAGAGTAATAGGAATCAGTGAATGGGGATCTTTGATTATTTGTTCTGTGTTCACAGAAGACACTTCTCAGCCAAGGCAAAAAGCAGAGTCACAGAGATCTCAATTTTTAAAATGACTTTGTCCACTTAGGTATCCGTCCAGAGACTCACTCCCCTGGGATGTTCTCATGGTTTCCCATCCTCTTCCCCATTAAGGTAAGAATCACTTTTAAGGCTCCTTGGTTAAAGGGTAACTGCTGTCTTTGGTGTTTTGCCTCTTCCTTTCTGCCAGAACGATGCTTGACCATGACCCTTGTTCTGTTGCTCTCGTGCTCTTGGATCCTGTTGCAGATGTTGGGCTATCTGCAATGGCCTTCCACCTGGCTTTCCCACATCTGCTCTGGCTATTCTTCTCTCTGTTCTCCACCTCAGGAAAGAGTCAGTCTTTTTAAAAAAGTGAATCAGATCATATCTGTCTCCTTTTTTTTCTTTTGTCTTTTTGCCTTTTCTAGGGCCACTCCTGCAGCATATGGAGATTCCCAGGCTAGGAGTCTAATTGGAGCTGTAGCCGCTGGCCTACACCAGAGCCACAGCAACGTGGGATCTGAGCCGCGTCTGTAACCCATACCACAGCTCATGGCAACACCGGATCCTTAACCCACTGAGCAAGGCCAGGGATCGAACGTGCAACCTCATGGTTCCTAGTTGGATTCGTTAACTACTGTGCCACTACGGGAACTCCATCTGTCTCCTATTTTAAAACCTTTCAATATCTTCTGCACTGATGTGAAGATAAAGGTCTTACATCCTTGGGAGTTCCCATTGTGGCTCAGTGGTAATGAACCTGGCTAGTATCCATGAGGACGTGCGTTTGATTCCTGGCCTCACTCAGTGGTTTAAGGATCTGGCATTGCTGTGAGCTGTGGTGTAGGTCAGTTGCAGCTCAGGTCCTGCATTGCTGTGGCTGTGGTGTGGGCTGGCAGCTACACCTCCGATTCAACCCCTAGCCTAGGCCCTAGCAGATGCAGCCCTAAAAGGGGGGGGGGGGGCAAAAAAAATCCCAGTAAAACCTGTATATTATAGAGTAACCATTTTTTTAAAAAACGGTCTTAAATCCTTATTAGATGGTGTGCTCTAGTTTTTGCCTGCCTTTTCAGTTATTGTCCCCTTGATTACATTGCTTCAGTCCTATGGACCTTCTTTCAGTTCCTCTAATACTCCATGTTCTTTCCTGCTTCAGGTTTTCACACCTTTGTCCTTTGCCTATAAAGTTCTTTGTTCATTTCTTGACCCAGCTAACGTATCTCCCAGGTCTCATGAAACATTCCTATTGTCAGATAACTTTCCCTGACTTTCTAGCCTAGGTTAGCGCTACCTTTCATAGATGCCTTTATAGCACCCCATCCCTGTTCACAGCATTCATCCCACTTTTTATTATTTGTTCAGTGTCTGTTCTGTTCTGATTATTTGTTCTGATAGACCTCAAATAAACCTCATGAGGGTTGGAACATCACGTTTGATCATTTTCTCTCCACACCTAGCTAGCTACATTGCCACATAAAATTGATTAGCTCCACCCTGAACTCCCCTGTCTTTCTTCTTACAGCAGCCTATTACAGTGCGTGAAGGCCAGACCATCTGTGTCCGTTTCTGGCGATGCAGCAATTCCAAGAAGGTGTGGTATGAGTGGGCTGTGACAGCACCTGTCTGTTCTGCTATTCACAACCCCACAGGCCGCTCCTACACCATTGGCCTCTAGCCCTGCCTGCAAGTGTCTAAAACCTTAGAAGCAGCTTCAGGTTCTACTCCTGTAGCACAGAAGGTGCAGTACACCATGGGTTCTGATTTGCCTTGCCCATCAGAGAGGAGCATTTCAGTCAGCTTTCCTACCTTAGGCCATGGGCAAAGGGTGAGAATTGCAGGGCTTGCGCTGCCAACCTGTGAAGACCTCTGGCTAAGGCATGAGGAGTTTGTGCTGGATCTGAGGCTGCTCCAACAGGCACTCAGCCTCAAGTGCTCCCTGGAATAGCCCTGAGAACATGTGGATTGAACAAATTTTCAGCCTTTTTCCCTGCCCATCTCTGTTCCTGTTTTGGTGGTTTTGTGTAAGGAGGAAATACAAATAAAGTGAAGTTATGGCCTTTCCTGCTCCAACCCTGTTGCCCCCTGCCTGTTTCTCCACCCCTTACTTACACAAATTCAGACCTGTGCTCTTTTCCAAGACACGAAGGGACCTTGCTTTATTTCCTATTTAAGAAGCTTAGTGGTGACTCTTGGACTCCCAGGTCCAGCTACAGTGCGGTCTTATCCATTAGGACCTGTGATAAGGCTCTTGTCTGGGGACAGGGCAGGGTGCTGCCATGAAGAAAGATGGGGTAGTGAGTGAAGCCAGCCACCCTTTCACCTTCCTGAGCTGCTGCACTGCCAGCTCCTTTGTTACTTCTTGGGAGAAATACTGGAAGTTACCCAGACTCCTGCAGCCAGAAGCCGCATATTTTGTTTGAATAAAATCACAGGGTTAAAGTTGGAAATCCTCAGACATAATCCAGTTCTACATTTACAGAGGAAGGATTTGAAATTGGTACAATGATATAAAGTTAATATACCAAATTAGGACTCAACATGATTCCTCTCACTTCGTGGCCCTCTCCATGTTTTAACCAGCTACGTTTCTGGCAGCTGAAGTCTTAGGGTTCTGGAAGCCCTTGGGTCATGAGTGTGGACAATTCCTTCTCTTTATGGTTAGAGGGATGAGTATTGTTGCACCCAAAGAGTCACTTGCGAAACTCTTTTCTTGTGGTTTCGAGGTGTGTGGGGCACTGATTTGAACTGAAGGTATGTGAGCTGTAGGACCAGGCAGAATGTGGAAGACTAATCTGACCGACTAATCAGGTCCAAGCGCTGAGGACAGAAGGCGGCGGCTAGGAGAGAATGTAGACAGAATGAGGATGTGGAGCCCAGCATTCCTCCCCACGTGAAGCAAATGCAGTTGCTCTCTATAAAGCCGTCCTGGATAAGCTTAATGAGACCCCGTCTTGCCAAAATAGAATAGGGACCGGCAAGGACGTCACTGTACCTCCCCGTTGGCTCCGCCCACAGCGTTGACCTAGCTTCAGGAGTGCGGGGGAGCTGGGCAGGCGAGTCCTTGCCGCGTCTGCGCCGGGTTTCCCCGCCCTGTCGCAAGCCATTTAACCAATGAGAGCGATGGGCGGATGTCTAAAGCTTCTGCTTTTCCCCAGTCTTGGAAAGGTTAGCCAATCAATGGGAACTTGATGGTTGCTAAGAGACCTTTGAGCTTGGCTCCACCCTTGCTTAGGATTTTAGCCAATGAAAATCTGTACTTTGGACTGTTGCCGCTAAACCGGAGAGGTTCGTTCTGCCGCCTGAATGTTTCCGCGCCTGCGCAGATCGGGGAAGGTTCTGGAAGACTGTGGAGCTGCCGCCATTTTGCGGGAAGTGGAGCAGCTCCGGTTGCTGTGGTGCTTTTATTGCGGAGTGTCTGGAAGAGAGACATACTTAGCACCCTCCGACACACCCAGAGGAACCGAAGGAACCGGGGTCCCCCTGCGGGGACCCGGAACTGGTAAGAAACCCCGAAACCGGTCCCCCCGTCGCGACGTCACCTATGCGTGACGTTGTCGCACGGCCCCTCCCCCTTACGTCAGAGGCAGAAAATGGCGTTAAGAGCAGAATGGGGCAAACTTTTAAAATAAATTTTTTTTGGCTTTCTTTGATCTGGAAGTGTTCGCTACTTAATTGTTGTCCACTGGCACTGTATTAGGGATCGGCAGCCTCGTGGCTGTGTCTACCGATGAAAGACTGTTTCAAGGATCCCCGTGACTGATCCCTTTCCAGGTTCCCACATTGCTGATGTTTAGAGTCCCACGTACTGTGGAGGGACAGTCTCAGAGGACACTTGGGATCGGTTTTCAGGCCCTAGTGGCACTACTCAGAGAGATGAGGGAATTGAGATTTATTCCTCAGTGTCTGAAGTTTCACGTTCCGTGTTTGGTCACTGCTCACACATTCCGTGGCGGCGGTAGAGGAATATAGTGAGGCCACAAACGAGGTTTCAGCATCAGGATACCGGCCCTCGCAGAGATGCTGCCCGTCGGTTACTTGTAGGTCCGTGTTTTGAAATGTGGCCTTGGCTTGTTACACAGCGTGGGGAATGTTTTTATCTTTTTCATTGTTGCTGTACTTAATTAAGCTGTCTTGTGCCCAGCTCAGTGACCGGACCCAGGAGATGGCGCTACCATCACCCCTGGAACTTCAGCGTTTGGTGAATTATGCCCAATCCAGGCCAACCGCGGTTCTTCATTCTCCTTTGCCCCCGCAGCAGTGGGACCCAAGCGCTGACGTGGGTCTTGACTGTGTGGCATGACAGGGTCCATGCAGCGCCATGGTTGTGGAACCCTAATGCAATTTTTCAGAGCAGGGTTGGAGGAAAGCAAAGTTTTAATGGATGGGATTGAATGGACTTTGACCAGTAATTAGGACTTAATTTGAAAACTTCCAACCAGAAAACTCATAATATTTTTAGAACATTTAGAAAGATAGATTAGACCCAGTGAGATTTCAAGTTGCAAAGTGTGCTGGTGTTATATATATGTGTGTGATTAAATAGATTCATTCGTTTCTGAAGTCTGAAAACTTTATTCCATAGGTAGGGGTTCACTTGTTGACTTATCTGAAGGTTTTCCTTTTTGGTAAGTTATTCTTATTCTCTACTAGCCACTGAACAGTTAAGAGCAGTTCTTGAAATCAGAAAGCATTTTATTTGGAGGGTTAAAGGCAGACTGTAAAAAATGAAGAACATTACGACGATTTGAAAATTTGTATTCCAACCAATAGGACTGAAAGGAACAGTCAGTAGATGAAAAACTTACTTTTAGAACTATTTTCCCACAATAGGCTGGGTAGCATATATTAAAATCAGCCTGGTTACGGATATATTGAAGCATATACTGTTACCGAATATCTGTAAGCCACACAATAAGGTGTGACTAATGGGACTGATTCATTTGATAAACCTATCAGAACATTAATTCTCCAGATAAGTATATATTTAAAAGTAGATATCTTGGTATGCTGTGTGCTTCTCTTTTTGAAGTTTCTTTTGAGGTTAAGTTATAAACTACATGAGAGGTAACCTAGACTAAGGGTCAGAAGATTTCTTTTTATTTATTTTTTTGTCTTTTTGCCATTTCTTGGGCCACTCCCATGGCATGTGGAGGTTCCCAGGCTAGGGGTCGAATGGGAGCTGTAGCCACTGGCCTACACCAGAGCCACAGCAACGCGGCATCCGAGACGAGTCTGCAACCTATACCAGGGCTCATGGCAACGCCGGATCCTTAACCCACTGAGTGAGGCCAGGGATCGAACCCACAACCTCATGGTTCCTAGTCAGATTAGTTAACCACTGAGCCATGACAAGAACTCCAAGAGTCAGAAGATTTCTGATCAAGGTCAGCTCCTCCTTTTGAGGTATATGACTGGGCAGTTCACAAAACCTTAGTTTGTTTCTTGTTTTTTTGGTCCTTTGAGGGCCAAGCCTGTGGCGTATGGAAGATCTCAGGCTGGAGGTCGAATCAGAGCTGCAGCTGCTGGCCTACACCACAGACACAGCAGCACCAGATCTGCGCCTCATCCGAGACCGATACCACAGCTTGCGGCAACACTGGATCCTTAACCCACTGAGCGAGGCCATGGATTGAACCTGCATCCTTGTGGATACTAGTTGGGTTCTTAACACTCTTAAGCTGCAAAGGGAGCTCTAAACCTTAGTTTTTTCATCTATGCATCAGATTCAGTATGTCTCTGTAGCATATGTTACAACTGATTGCTAAATAAATGTAAGGTGTTATAAGAGATTGAGTTCATTGGTTTTTAGACACACCTATTTGGTTTTGGTTTGTTTTCCATTTTAATCCTTAAATTTGGGAGTTCCCTGGTGGTTTAGAGATTAAGGGTCCAGCATTATCACTACAGTGTACTGCTGTGGTGTGGGTTTGATCCCTGATCCAGGAACTTCTGCATGCCACAGGCATGGCCGAAATAAAATAAAATCCTTGAATTTGGCTCCAAGTCAGTTTTATTGTTTGGCTCTTGTCAAGAATCTTATCTTTGTAACATGTTTAGCACAGTGCCTAGCAACATTAGATAGAAAAATGATAGATATGATTACTCTCATTCAGTCATCAAAATAGGGTGGCCTAAGGCAACCAAGACAGCATGATTGGATGATGCATTAGCTGCTTTAAGGAAGACACAGCTCTTCTGGATGTGGAAAGTCTGATTATGATTAGCCTCCATACATAGAAGTTCTTCAGATTTGTGTATTTTTTTCCAGCTTTATTAAGAGATAAATCACATGAAATAAAACTACACATTAAAGTATACAGTTTGATGGATTTTGATGTGTTTTAATATGTGTTAACTAACACCCATGAAACCATTGCCCCTAAAATTTCCAAAGTGCCCTTTTGTAATCCTTTCCTTCTGGCCCCTTCCCACCTTTTCCTATTCCTAGGTAACCAGCGATATATAGTTTCTGCTTTCTGTCACTACAGAAATTTTATGGAATTTTATGTAAATTCCTGTAATTTTATGTAAATATAATCATACTATATATATCTTTAAACATATTTTCGTACACTTAGCATAATTATTTTGAGATTCATCCATGCTATGTACATTGATGATTGCAAGCTAGTTAATTTTTGAATAATTTATTCTATTGATTTGTTTGGTGTCTTCTGTTTTTCTTATTTGACAGAGCTATGGTGGACAGACTTGGGAAAGACGATTGCTAGATGTCAAAGCTTGGGGTAGGCAGATGAGAAGTCTTACCTTGCCTGCCTAGACAAAAAATCTTCAAAGTGGGACTGGTTAAGCCTGTCTTAGTCAGAGTCTTTCTGAATTACTTAAACTCAGAGTTGGTATTATACAGAAAATATCTAATGATAAATCCTCTCATTTTTGGTGTTTGGGTGGGGCATGTGGGGAAGAGCTTAGGGCAGATCTGCATTATTCTGGTATTGCTTTGTCTTGCTCCCAATTTTTACTTTTGCCTTCTTACCTTTTTTTGGAAATACATGCTGATTTAAGTTTAAATCAGTTATTTATTCAGAGTTTTGAACAGTAGAATGGAGGCTAAGTGTCCATTGTAAGGTGAATAGTAATTTTGAGTGCCAACATTTTCTCTTCATAGGACAGGGTCTATATTGTATTTTGTCTCTGCCTCGATATTCACTTTCCTTTTAGACCCCTGACCTTTCTAAGCCACAAAGCAGAACTAGTTCAGATCTGTAAGATGCAAAAATAAACCTAGGGTAAGCAACAGCTGGTAAGATCTCTGGAGTTCAAGGAACAGAACTATGTATCCTGAAGTCTGTTTCTTGGAGTGGGGAGGGAATGTGCTGGAAGGGGAGGAAGAATATAAGTGAACTTCTTATGTATTGATGTTCTCTCCTCAGATCTGCTACAATGGCATCCGATGACTTTGATATAGTGATTGAGGCCATGCTGGAGGCTCCCTATAAAAAAGAGGAGGTAATGTTCCCCACCTTACTCTTGGAATTGGGGTGGTAAGAAAAAGCAGTTGTGGGTCATCAGTTTCAACATTTTGTGAATCTTTTTTTCCTGTTTGTTTATTTAGGTACAGTGGCTATTCATAAAAAGCATAATCTTTTAGTAAGTTCTACTGGAATCCAATACTCAAAGGCCATGGTTTCATAAAGGACTCCAAAACCTGGGAGCAGGCAACATACCTTTGTGGTGGGAACGAGTGCCTTGCTCACAGGGCTCAGTGACAGAGTAGAAAAACTGTGTATGTCAGATGTAGCTAATTTCCCACTCTCCTGGGAAATAGATGTCAATGAACAGATGTTGAGTAGCAGAAGTGTTAACATCAAAATCTGTCACACTGATCTCTTCTTTTTGGGTACTTCCCTTCTTTTCATTCCATTTGCAGGGAGATCCAGGTGCACAGAAACTGTTTAGATGATTGAAAGCTTTGATTTCATAAGTTTTCTTCCTTGTCCACTTTTGTTCTTTCTTTGCCCAATGGATTCTGTGTGTCTGCCACCTCGCACCTTGTGTCATTTTTCTGGCGAACCCCTCAGGACGAGCAGCAGAGGAAAGAGATCAACGAGGAGAGCCCTAACACCACCACCAATAGCACCAGCAGCACCAGCAACAGTGGCAGTGGTACCAGTGGGAGCAGCGCCAGTGGGGAGGCAAGCAAGTGAGTGTGGTGTGAGGAAGATGGGTTGGCAACTTGGGGAAGGGAAACAACTGTGTCTGTGATAGAAACAGCCAAAACAGTGAGGTGGTTTACCCATAAGATTTCTGACTTTTCGTAATGGCTTCACTGGATCATGGGAATAATGGTGACTTGGTTTAATGATCTCCCAGTGTTCACTTTCCAGTGCACATTTGTGGATCAGTCCTAGCAGCAGCGTATTTCCTTTGAATAAAGTAGCAAGAGGAGAGTTCCTTCATGGCTCAGCAAGTTAAGAATCTGGTGTTGTCACTGCTGTGGCTCAGTTTTGATTCCTGGCTTTGGGACTTCCATGTGCCACATGTGCTTCCATGTGCAGCAAAAAAAAAAAAAAAAAATTAGCACGAAAACCTCTGATTTGTGAACACCACCTTTTGCTTGATTTTGTTTGGGGGAGATGGCCATTTCACATACCTGACAGCATTCGGGGCTGTGTGTGAATTGGTGTCATGCCATTGTTGTGACGTACTGCTAGATTGTCTTCTAGGCTTAGGTCTTTTTTTTTTTTTTCTTTTTGTCTTTTTGCCATTTCTAGGGCCACTCCCGCAGCATATGGAGGTTCCCAGGTTAGGGGTCGAATCGGAGCTGTAGCCTCCGGCCTACGCGGGAGCCAAGCCTCATCTGCAACCTACACCACAGCCCACGGCAACGCCGGATCGTTAACCCACTGAGCAAGGGCAGGGACCGAACCCGCAACCTCATGGTTCCTAGTCGGATTCGTTAACCACTGCGCCACGACGGGAACTCCTAGGCTTTGGTCTTTTATTGCTTTCTGTTTCACTCTGGCTTGGCTGTTATTCCTTTCTCTTGGGAGAGATAGTGAAACCTCAGCAGTGAGAATTTATACTTTTTTTCACAGGAAAAAGAGGAGTCGGAGCCATAGTAAAAGCAGGGATAGAAAACACAGGTCAGTTATTCTGGGGACCCTTGGGTTTCGAGAATTATAAATGGAAAGATACCAGGGAGAGATACAGGATAAAGGACAGAGAAGGTTGGCTTGTTCTTTAAGGAACCTAACAGTCATTTCTGTCCATAGTCGTAGTCGAGACCGGGACCGGGATCGTCACAGGCGGAGAGGCAGTCGGAGCCGAAGTCGAGATCGGCAGCGTCGTCACCGCAGCCGCAGCTGGGATCGTCGACACAGTGAGTCACGAAGTCGAGACCGGCGTCGTGAGGATCGTGTGCACTACAGGAGTCCACCGCTTGCCACTGGGTATCACCTTTTGTTCTTAAGCTCCCCTTTGTATCTTAATCTGGGTAAAGCAAGTGCACTGCGTTCCCTGCCTGAGGGTGCTTATAACCCATTGTGATGGGCAGGAGCCCCAGGTCCTGGAGGGGTGATGCTAGAATTCATGTATGTGATGAGGTGCTGTAGTCTTCGCATGGTGGAAGACCCAGCAAGCACTAGGCCGACGTGAGTAAAGTTGGGTGACACGGTTTTCAGTTTTTGTTCTCTGTTCCCTAGGCGTAGGTATGGACACAGTAAGAGTCCTCATTTCAGAGAGAAGAGCCCGGTCAGGTGAGTTGATGATGAGCACTCTTTTAGGGATTGTTAATTATGAATAAAAAGCGGTTTGAGCCAAACCACAGGAACGTGTAGTACCTGAGGGTAGCTGAAGAACTATGCCCGAGTAGTGGGAGGGCAGGTCTGAATAAATTTTACTCACTCTTTAGGGAGCCTGTTGATAATCTGAGTCCCGAGGAGCGTGATGCCCGCACAGTGTTCTGTATGCAGTTAGCTGCGCGCATTCGGCCCCGAGACCTAGAGGACTTTTTCTCTGCTGTTGGCAAGGTAACCTTTAGTTTTCTCTGAAAAGTACATCCTCTCTCTATCCCCCTTTATGCTCAACTCAGAATTTCCTTATCGCCCCAATAGGTTCGAGACGTACGTATCATCTCAGATCGGAACTCACGTCGTTCTAAGGGCATCGCCTACGTGGAATTCTGTGAGATCCAGTCTGTGCCACTGGCCATTGGGCTAACCGGGCAGCGGCTGCTGGGAGTGCCTATCATTGTACAGGCCTCACAGGTGAGTAGGCTGAGACCTGACCTGAGAAGATGGAGTTGAATGTGGTATGTGTGGGATGTGACCCACCATTTTCTCCTCCTGCAGGCTGAGAAAAACCGACTGGCAGCCATGGCCAACAACCTGCAGAAGGGCACTGGGGGACCAATGCGCCTCTATGTGGGCTCGCTGCACTTCAATATCACCGAGGACATGCTCCGTGGCATCTTTGAGCCCTTTGGCAAAGTGAGTAGAAAGTGAAGGAAAGTCCTCTAAAGGGAACTGGGAAAAGTAGGCCTGGGGAGTGTATCTCTTCATTTCATCTGACCTTGATTAACCCACTGCATGTTTCATAATGGCCGTATGGGTCTATGCTGGGAAAGTTGGGCTCCTTCTCTGAATTCACACTGCTTAGGGGACAAAATGGGCACCATGAAATCAAATAATGGGGTCCAGGAGTTCCCATCGTGGCTCAGTGATTGGCGAATCCGACTAGGAACCATGAGGTTGCGGGTTCAATCCCTGGCCTTGCTCAGTGGGTTAAGGATTTGGCCTTGCTGTGGCTGTGGTGTGGGCCAGCGGCTACAGCTCTGATTGGACCCCTAGCCTGGGAGCCTCCATGTGCAGTGGATGCGGCCCTAAAACAAAAGACAAAAATAATAATAACGGGGTCCAGATTAAGTAAGATGAGTCAGAAAAAGTGCTGTGGAAAGAGATTGCCTTTGTCTCCTGTGTAAACAGTTTGGAGAGGTGTAATGGGTTGGCTAGAAAATTAGAGGTATTTAGAACAGTCTCAGGAAAGATCAGAGGTAGGGGTTAACCAAAAGATTATTAATTATTTCTCCCTGTTTTGCAGATCGATAATATTGTCCTAATGAAGGACTCAGATACAGGCCGCTCTAAAGGTTATGGTTTTATCACGGTGAGTCTCTAGTCTTTAACTTTTTAATTTTAGGTTGGGTTTATCCACTTGTCTGATTTTGCAGCTTAGCTTCATCCTCCTCCCATAGGAACTGTCTAAGTGACCCATAAACCTTGGTGCCTGAAGCTTGGACTAGCCTTCTGCCCCTTGAGATGAGTGCATTGCTTGAGATCTTGGCTTTGCTCCTACACTCTGTCAGTGGCACTGGTGTGGGGTGTCCAGGAGTTCAACCAGCTTCCCTGGTGCTACAGCTTGCTCTTTGGGTAATAGTAACTGTTCCAGGCCGCAGCTAAGAGGTTGGGGGCATGAGGGAGGTTAGATACGGGCTTTTATAGACCTGCTTTATAGAATTGGTATATCTTAATGATCGGGTGGGAGTAAGAAGTTACATACTGAGGTCTGGTGCTACCCTTTTTGAAGCAGTTTCTTCAACTGAGAAATACCTTTGTATTTAAATACGATTATAGGGAAAATAGTGAGGCCACCTAATAGTGGGCAAGTCTCACCTTTTCCTGACACTCCAACAAAATTGTTTCCAATTCCCATTAACTGGTTCTTCCAGCCCCATGTGACTCCAGGCTGAGGACTGGCTGCCAGCCACAAAGTCTGATAGAAGCTGATATTTTCTGGGCTCAATCCAGGCAGCACACACCCCCACAGTTGCCTGCAGGGCAGAGGGGAGGTAGGTTGTGTTCTACCGTGGGAATTGCTCATCTCAGAAGTATCCGGTAAAGCAAGCCACCTTACACCACCTGTATAGGAACTGTCAATACCACGTGCCAGCCCTAGGGCAGGTAATATCAGAGTAAATAAAGCCAGCTGTGGTGTTCCTGGTGGCAAGTACTTTTTCTAGCTCCATGTGTGTCTCAGACTCAGAAAGACTCCTGTGGGGCCTTTTTGCCCTTGTGTTGCTGCCTTTTAGGTTAACACCTTTGACACATAAACAGCAGACTGGGAATCCTCTTTATGCCAGGCTGCTGCTGATGCCTGAAAGGGACTGGAGAGTAAGAGAGTAGAGGCCTCTGGCCAGCAGGTCAGAGTCAGCAGTGTTGGGGTGGGGTGGAGTTGGGGGTGTAGTGTGTGTCCTCCTGAGGGTGAACTCTTAAGTTCCACATTCCTAGTTCTAGAATGAGGACTGCTGCCTATTAGCCCCAAGGGCTGAAACAAAAGCTCAAGAGCCTTGGATCTCAGTCTGTCTTACTTCCATTTGATATGCCCCTTTGTAAAACAGCCTGAAGGGCTAGGCTCCCTACAGATAATGCATTCTTAGGTTCTCAGTGGAGCTGGAAGATTGAAAAGTGATTGCCCTTGAGTCAGCTGGGAAAGGTTCTTTTCAGAGAACCATTTGAGGGGATGGGGATCTTAGATGACATTCCCTGCGAAAGGAAAGTTTAAGCCACAGTGAGCATGTGATTTTTCTGGGATAGTAGGACTAGGGAGTGTTACTGGGGCTTTAAGAGGGTGTCTGTGGCCAGGAGGTACCTGATAATGGCCTGGGTTTCTTGTAGTTCTCTGACTCTGAGTGTGCCCGACGGGCTCTGGAACAGTTGAATGGCTTTGAGCTTGCTGGTCGACCTATGAGGATTGGCCATGTGACTGAGCGGCTGGATGGCAGCACAGACATCACCTTTCCTGATGGAGACCAGGAGCTGGACCTGGGATCAGCAGGTGGACGTCTGCAGCTCATGGCCAAGTTGGCAGAAGGTAGGGTTTCTCTGCAGAGTGAAGAACATGAATTTTAGGAGTTCCCGTCATGGCTCAATGGTTAAGGAATCCGACTAGGAACCATGAGGTTGTGGGTTCGATCCCTGGCCTTGCTCAGTGGGTTAAGGATCCGGCGTTGCCGTGAGCCATGGTGTAGGTTGCAGACGCGGCTCAGATCTGGTGTTGCGGTGGCTGTGGTTTAGGCCAGCAGCTACAACTCCAATTAGGCCCCTAGCCTGGGGACCTCCATATGCCACAGGAGCAGCCCTAGAAAAAAGCAAAAAAAAAAAAAAAACACAAAAAAACATGAATTTTACATTGTGGGTTGAGACTTAACCCCACCTTTTCTTGCCCTTTTAGGCTCTGGAATCCAGCTGCCAACCACTGCTGCCGCTGCCGCTGCCCAAGCTGCTGCCTTGCAGCTGAATGGAGCAGTTCCTTTGGGGGCCCTGAACCCAGCAGCTCTGACTGGTAGACTTAGACTTGGGAAAGGGAGAGAAGGATTGGGCCTGGAAGGTAGTACTGCTCCGAGCTAACTGCCTATGCCTCTCTTTATTCCAGCTCTGAGTCCGGCCCTGAACCTGGCCTCCCAGGCAATCGCCTCCCAATGCTTCCAGCTTTCCAGCCTTTTTACCCCCCAGACCATGTGAGTCTTAGGGCCCAGCTTGTTTTAGTGTTTGTACTTATTCTTTCCTTTGGCTTGTGGTTGACATTTTCTCCTTGTCACAGGTAAACCAGTGGCGAGGTCCGATCCCTCGCTGTGCCTCTGGGTCCTGCTACTCCCTTCTCCACATCTACCCTTCCACGTCTCCTTCTATCCATTTTGTGGACCAAGCCATCCTGAGGGCATGAACATTGATGGTGGGGGAACTGGGGCCCCCCCTTAGACACCAAGAAGAGCTCCTGCCCATGGCCCCACTGGGAATGGACTCTGCTGAGGAAAGCTGCTGTTTGAAGAGAACAGAGTCTACACTTGGGGTTGAACATCTGTTTCTCTGTATTTATCATCTCCTGGGATGTCCTTCATTGTGCTTTCTAGCCACCTTAGTGATTCCTTGATTCCTCCCCCGTTGGGAAGGCCATAGGGCATTAACTGAAGGAACTAACTGCTCTCTTCCTATACCTTTACCCTACATTCTGTCACAGAAAACCCTTAAGACCTCTGGTCTCTGAGGGCTTTGGACTTTGAGGGGGTGAACCTCAAAGGTGCTGACGGGCCTTGAAGTCTAGTGTAGACGTGTCCGTTGGGCAGCCTGCCTTAGACCTTGGCTTGGGGCCAGAGCTGCTACTGGGGGCTTAGCATCTTGCTGGGATGTGTGGGAATGATCTGTCCTGCCAGCTGGTTTGGATGTCTTAGGGGCATTCAGGAGCTGAGTGAAAGGTGAGGTGCCTTTCCAGTATCTTCCACCTTCCTTTGTGTAGTTGTCCTTCCTTTTGGCCCAGGGTGGGAGGATAGACTGGAGGCTGCTTCTCTCCACCACTTCCATGTGCCTCTGGAGATTGTGGGCTCAAGCCCAGCTGTTAAAGCCACTCCTGTCCCCTAGCTGGGCACACGTGAGCCCTTTTCACTTCTCACTGGATTTTATACCCTGTGTCTGTGTACATAAATATATATATATATATAAACTTTGTACAAAAGGCAAGTCTCACTGTTGTGCCAGCTGCTGCCCATATGTGTGGTCTCAGTTGTTGGTGTGTCTGTCTAATGTTCACTTCTCCTGAGCCAAAACCTCAAATGGTTCTAGGGATATAAAACATTTGTAATGCCATTGCGTTTTCTTTCCTTAATTTTAATTTTATCTGATCTATAGAAAGAAAAACAGACAAAAGGTGCACACCTCATCTGTATCTGCTTTATGTTCCCATGGTCTTTATGTCCCATTGTCTCCTCTGTCCATCTTTTTTTTTTTTTTTTTCTTTGTCTTTTCATCTTTTTTTTTCTTTATGTATATAATGATTTTTATTTTTTTCCATTATAGCTGGTTTACAGTGCTCTGTCAGTTTTCTGCTATACAGCATGGTGACCCACTTATACATGTATACATTTTTTTTGTCCATCTTTTTAACTGTCTCCAAACCTACCTGCCCATCGGACAGCCTTCCAGGCTCATCTCAGTGCCTGGGGACAGATCTTGTCTTTCCACCAGATGGCAGTGTGACAGTAGCATGTTCTGCACCTTTTTTTAGGTGCAGATCTAGTTGTGTGATCTTGAGGAGTTTAAGAGCCTCCTAAGCTCACATTCTTATCCTGTTAATCTCCATACCACCTTTGCGTGCTTTGTGGTAGAGATCCAGTCTAACATCCAGAGGGGTTTGGGCATTATACAAAATTCCTCCCCAGGCCTTCTATCTGCAGTTTTCCTGCTCTCAGCACCCTCAACTCTTGCTCTCTGTATGTTCCTGCCTGGGACCGATTGATGAATTCCAGGGAGCAGAATATTCCAGGCATGGTGCTGCCAAAGGTAAGGTACACCTTCCTTTGCCTGCTTTGTGAGGTTTAGAGTAAGGGGCCATCACAGAGCCTGGCTCATCCAAGTAGGGACCAATTGAGAGAAGGTCTGAGGTTCAGGGACAAGGCTTCCATTTTTTACTGGTCTCTATGGCAACAGGATGTTAAGACTTTATTGTCATGCTAAAAATATGGATAATTGCTGTTAGGTTTTAATTTGTCAGTTTAGGTTTCTAAGCAGGGGGATGGTTTTTAAGTGATGTTAGCTTCTGAGATTGATTTTTACACTCAAGTACTTGAAACTTACTTGTGGCATGAAAGGCCACTGGGGGAGTCCCCTGATGGTGTGGTGGGTTAAGGATCTGTTGTCACTGCTGTGGTCAACTGTGATAGGGTTCAATCCCTGGCCTGGGAATTTCCACATGCCATAGGCGAGGCCAAAAAGAAAAAAAGACACTGGAACTTTGGACCAACTCCTGAACCTTCTAAGCTGCTGCAGTCTTACTCGCTGTCACTCCTACCCCTTCCCTAGCCTAATTTGCTCTCTGGCCCTGGGGGAGGGGAAAGGGTACATTATGTTTAGGTAGGAGCTGCTGGCTGCGGCCCAGTCCCTCTGTGGTTATTGATTCTCAGCTGCTAATGCATCCTGAGCTCAGTGCAGACCATTGTTTTCATCATCCTGAACCTACTCATGGCCATCTTGAACTCCACACTATAAATACCCACAGGCCTTGCATCCTTCCCTCAGATGGGTCCCCATTACTGGTCAGTTTCCTTGTATCCCCATCCCTAGCTACTTTGGCCTTCCTGCATGTTGGGTTCTCCCATCTTGGTTCTTCCTTGCTGCCTGTTCTTAGTTCCTCTCATAGCATTTTGCTGGGAGAGAGACAAGGGGGAAGTAAGGGAACGTCTAAGACAACTTCTGCTCTCTAGTCTTAACCCATATAAGGTGACGAGTCTAGTGTGTGACAGCCCATGTCACTGCATGTGACTCAGTGCCTTCTTGTTACTCATCCCTTTATAGGAGGGTGGTTGGAGTGGAGAGAGAAGGGGGCAGTAAACAGTCCCTGGGCTCAGCCTATGTAAAGAAAGAAGCCTTCCTCAATCTCGTGCCTGGCTGAGGAGGGAGTAGAGGTGAGACTTAACCAGATCCTTTAGAATTTCCCCTACTGTCCTCAATTCTAAATAGGATTTTTCTTCTACTTTTGTTTGGCTGCAACCGCTGCATGTGGAAGTTCTCAGGCCAGGAGACTGGCACCTAAATTGCAGCCTGCAGCAATGCTGAATCCTTAATCCACTGCACCATACTGGAACCTCCTTAAGTGGGATTTTCACCTGACCTTTGGTTTATAATCTCTGTCTTCTCTAAGACAGTGGCATTTCCTCCCTATTCTTTAAACTGTTGTGATCTTGACACTGGGACTCTGCCTACATCTTTCTTCGGCTCCAACAAACCCTTAGATGTGAGCTCTGAGTAGAAGGTTCATAGGTAGGGATTTGACCTACGGACGTTTTTCAGTGCTTATGAGGAAGGGAAACTTGAAGGGAGGGCTTCTGTCACAGCCCCTCTTTTCTTTCACCAGGAAAGAGTCTGATGTGAATCAGAGTATTAACTTGGACAGTGAGAAGAGGCTATCCTGTGAGGTGGTAGGAGGTGGTTAACGATGAATAATGAGAATTTATATTTATGCAGGATTTATGTGGGTTAGGCATTGTTCTAATCATTTGAAATGGATGGAATCATTTAATCCTGACAATGACCCTCTGAAGTAGATTCTTTTATTATCTTTACTTTGTAAATGAGGTTAAATAACTTGTTCCCCAATTATGCATTTAGCAAGTATGGGTTTCCAGTCCAGGCAGTCTAGCTTCAGATCCCTTAATCTTCATATTAAACTGCCTCTCGGAATTCCTGTCGTGGCTCAGTGGTTAACAAATCTGACTAGGAACCCTGAGGTTGTGGGTTCGATCCCTGGCCTTGCTCAGTGGGTTAAGGATCCGGCGTTGCCATGAGCCGTGGTATAGGTTGCAGACTCGTCTCGGATCCCGCATTGCTGTGGCTCTGGTGTAGGCCAGCGGCTACAGCTCCGATTCGACCCCTATCCTGGGAACCTCTATATGCTGCGGGAGCAGCCCAAGAAATGACAAAAAAACAAACAAATAAATAAATAAACTACCTCTCAGCAGCACTGTGGAAGCCAAGGCCTTGGCATCATGGGGAAGTGTCACTTTTTCTGTCTCGATAGCCTTAGTTCTCAGTATATCCTGAATTTTTCTATTTCCATGTCCACTCATCTTGTTCTCTCTTCCTGCCCCTCTTTTGCTAGTCAAAATGTGTTAAGACTCTGATGATTTCCTTGTTGGAGTTAATTTTCCTTTTCAGTATTCTTGGTTCTATTATAGGTCTTATTCTGATTTTATTTACAGTTCTTTGTAAACTCTGTGATTAGATGGTTATAGCTTGATGAAACCAGCCATAGATGTGTCTTTTTCTTTATTGCTTTGCTTCACACATATTTACTATGTATTGAGTTGAAATCTCTGTTCAAGTCAGAGCCAAGCTTTTCAGAGGTTTTCCTTTCTAGCCTGCTTTTCCTGGGAGCCTTGTCCATTTCTCCACCCCTCCAAGAGAGGAGGCAGCTTTACTCTTTTTGGTGTTAACCATGGTAGCCTGGGATACTGTCTAAAGTGCTGCTGCCACCACCAGAGACTGATGTTTCCATGGCAACCAGGTGAACTCAGTAGTCATGAGATGGATGCAAGAAAGGAATTCTGCTCTGAGAAGTTGTGTGTCTGAATCTTCTGGCTTCAAATACCCGCCCCCACCCCCATTTTTGCACCCTGTATCCAAAACCAATTGCTCTCAAAATGTGTACTTAGTTGAGAGATCTCGGTGAGGTGAAGCAGACCAATCAACTTAGATCATGGAGATAGATGGAGGCGAAGGAAAGAACAGATCACAAGATCACTTTTAAAAATTGGATGAGTTCTGCTATCTCTCCCAGATGATCTGCTCTCAATAGCCCTTAAGGAGTTGGCTGGAGTTACTGGAGAGCCATTAAGCAGTTATTTTTGAGGGCAGTGGGTGCATGAGGTGCCTAAAGATTGGGGAAGGAGCCAGTCAGTGCTGGATTGTGGAGAAAGGGAAACAATGACCTTGGAAATCAGAGACTTGTCAGACTGTTACCAATATTCCAGAAAGGATGGGAGCTCAGCTTTAAAGCATCCTGAAGCCTTCTTGTTTAGAATGAGCTGTTCTGAGGAGCTTGTTTCCTGATGGCCTAGCAGTAAAGATTTGGCATTGTCACTGCTGTGGCTTGGGTTTGATCCTTGGCCTAGGAACTTCTGCATCCTGGGGGCACAGCCCCACCACCACCAAAAAAAAAAAAAGAGTGGTGCTGAGGATGAACCTCCTCACCTCCTGGGCCCAACCAAGCCAGGGGACCTCCACCCTGTAGCAGGAAAATCACACTCTGCATCAACACCACATGGTTCAGATCACTCTTCTACAAACTAGCTGAGTAAGCTTGGGTGTTAACTTCTCTATCTCAGACTCCTCACCTCTAGAGGGCTTAGAACTTGTTAGCTTGTCATTACTTCTGTCATCATTATTCCCATTCCTCTGGATGCCTACACACTTGATTTTCTACCTAACCCCATTCTCCTCCCCAACTTCAGAGAATGATCAGAGATTTTTGGGAGGTGGGGTGGGGAGATTGATGTCAGGGCAATGGTGAAAATAAACCATAATTTTTCCTGGGCCCCAGGCTCACAAGGTCCTGAGTCTCATGCAATCAGCCTAGCTTTCAGGAAAAGAAATCCACTGGCTCAAACTCTTTTTATGCTGAAACTCTATAATCAAGTTACAACCAGATGACTTTGGAAAATTAAGGTGAGCCCCTTAGTTATCTTCAAGATATCTAGTGCCCTGGAGTTCCTGTCGAGGCTCAGTGGAAACGAATCTGACTAGTATCCATGAGGATGCAGGTTCGATCCCTGGCCCTGCTCGGTGCGTTAAGGAACTGGTGTTGCCATGAGCTGTGGTGTAGGCCAGCAGCTGCAGCTCGGATTTGACTCCTGGCCTAAGAACTTCCATATGCTGTGGGTGAGGCCCTAAAAAGTTAAAAAAAAAAAAAAAAAAGGATACCTAGTGCTCTTTGCTTGATCTGGTTGGGGAAAACCCCAGAGCATTCTGTGTTACAGCCCTTTGCAAACATTCCACCTAACCTCCCCCAAGCATTCCTATACTATTGCTTTTGTTGGTCTCCAGAGCTTAGCTCTACCTACTCTGGCAATTTCCTTTCCGAAGAAATATTTAATTGTTATTTTTTTCTTTTTGGGCTACACCAATGACATATGGAAGTTCTCAGGCCAGGGATCAAATTTGAGTCGCAGCTGGGACCTACACCACAGTTATGGCAACGTCGGATCCTTAACCCACTGCACTGGGCCGGGGATCAAGCCCATGTCCCTGCAAAGACACCGCCAGATCCTTAACCTGCTATGCCACAGCAGGAACTCCCAGAATATGTATTTTAAATCAGCACAAGTCCTCTGCCTAAATTTGAACAAAAAATGGGAAACTGTAGTATAATACCATTCTTAGCCTTCAGCTACCAATCTTTCCCCAATACTCCTCAAACAAGAAATCCAATAATTGGTTACCTGTGAGTCCAGTGGGAGGCATGTTGGACCTTGTGGCCCACAGTTAAATTTGTATCTCCAGAGTGGTGCTGTGTTGGGAGTTCCTATTGTGGCGCAGCAGAAACGAAGCCAAGTAGTATCCATGAGGACACAGATTCCATCCCCTGCCTTTTCTCAGTGGGTTGGGGATCCAGCATTGCCTTGAGCCGTGGTGTAGGTCACAGACCCGGCTCAGGTCCCAAGTTGCTGTGGCTGTGGTGTAGGCCGGCAGCTGTAGCTCTAATTCGACCCCTAGCCTGGGAACTTCTTTAGGCGGTGGGTGTGGCCCTAAAAAAAAAAAAAAAGCAGAGTGGTGCTGTGCTTTGAGAGGTTAGCAAGCTGCCTAGTTAAGGCACCAGACACAGGTTAAAAAAAAAAAAGCACTATTTCCACTGCTCATTTGTATAATTACAAAAATATTGGCATTTTATCTAGTCCTCATAAGTATCCTGCAATGTTGGTATTATTTATCTTCATTTTATAATTAGGAGAGCTGCGACTCAAAAAGACAAGGGAGGTTAAGAGTAACCCTCTGTTGACTTCCACTCAGGAAATAGTGGGCCAAGTGCTAGCTTTAAGGCTTGAAGGCCCCATTGGCTTTGTTTTTCTTGAAAGTTCCCAGGACAGGGGTCAAATTGGAGCCATAGCTGAGGCTTCTGCCACAGCCATGGCAACACTGGATACAAGCCACATTTGTGACTTACACTGCAACAGGATCCCTAACCCACTGAATGAGGCCAAGGATTGATTCACATCCTCTTGGAGACAACATCAGGTCCCTAACCCACTGAGCCACCGTGGGAATTCTCCAAGGCCCCATTGACTTTGTATTCACACTTTGAGTTTACAAGCTGTGGAGGCATGACATTAAGATCCAAATTCCTTGTATTATCCATCAGAGAGCCACCAAGAGATAAAGGAGGATCTGCTTTATCCAAGAAGCAGGATGCTCTTGTCTAGTTTGGGGGCCCCTTGATGGCTGGGCTTCACCATCACCTACCCCCCCCCCCCGATGTTCCTGCCTTCTATATAGGAGGGAGGATTTTTACCTCATCATGAGGCTGCCCACCATTTCTCCTGTACATTTGCTCATGTGGTTTCACCACAAGGCCTTTCTTTTGACCTTCTTTCCCCCATCTATCTATAGCCTACATATATAGACTTAAGGACTCATTTCCTAGAGTGTATCTTCTAAATTTTCTGTTTCTTCCATTCAGACTTCTTAGTGCACGATGTAGCTTGCAGTTGGATAGTCAGAATGTGGAATAGTTTGCTACTGCTTTGGCCCACAGTAGCACTGCTGCGACGTTTTCCTGTCTCCCCAGTTCAGTTGTAAGCTACTTGTGGGCAGGGATAGTGTCTTATCTGTATTTGTTTTCTCCATAGGGCCCAGCACAGTGGTGGCACATGGCAGTACTTGAGTGGAACAATAGGCATTTGTGGATGAAAGATTAATACATCCAGGGAAATTTTTCTTACAATGATGTGGATTGGAATTATGTTAGATTAAAAAAAGGATGTATGTACAGGTGGACTTTCTGGGAGTGAGGGTTTAACCCAGAGGACTGGCAGCCTTTCAGAAGAGGAGAGCCCTGCTCCAGTTTCTCTGGAGAGGGTTAGGTGCCACAGGGCAGAAGGGCCCCATTGTGAGCAGAGGCCCAAGACAGAGGGAGGCCTTCTAAGACAGGCCTGGCCTCACCTCTGTCCTCTCAAGGTAAAGACCACTGTATGCCTGCACAAATGAGGCTTGGTGGGCCAGGGGGCATAGCGTTAGTAGAGGTTGGTCAGGGGCTGCGCTGACAAGGGAGCACAGAACCCAAGATGAAATTGCAGTGTTTAAGATGAGCATGGGGGCATTGAAGACCTTCCCTGGCCCAGGCAGCTCAGTCCTGGGCTTCTTTGGCTGGCCTCTTATGCCAGCGCAGATCGGCAGCCTGGCCCTACTTTGCCTTGATTGGAGGGAGGGAAGTGAGTGTCCAGGCTTTCAGAAAAGACCCCATCTCCCAAGTCTGGCGGGAGTTGGGCTTCAGCTTCCGTCTGTTCTGAGCTCTTTCCTGTAGGCGTCTGAAGGGAACACACAGATGGGTTGGGCTGCTGGAACTGGCTGAGTTGTGGGGAGGGAAGCTCGTGGTGTGTATGGCTCCCCTCATGGAGGAGGAGGTCCTGCCATCATCATCTTTACACTTCTGCTGCAGCAAAGGCACTGGCCTCTCCTCCTGTCACATTTGACCACTGGTGGTTTTCTTCCTCTAGGAAACTCTCCTCCCTGGGCGGTAGCCACTACATGCTCAATCTTAGTTCTTTCGCAACCACCTCTTTGGGGGCTGCATCTCCACTGTCTTCACCTGTCTATCCCCAGGATTCTCTCTTTGGTCTCCCTTCTTTCCCTGGAACCCAAAGCTTTGTTTTAAATTATTTGGTTCTGGTGGGGTTTTTTTTTGGGGGGGGAGGTGGGTTTGTGGTGTGTGTGTGTGTGTGTGTGTGTGTGTGTGTGTGTGTGTGTGTTAACAGCCAAGTGTTTAGCATATGGAAATTTTCAAGGGCTAGGGGGTCAAATTGGATCTGCAGCTGCAGTCTACACTACAGCCACAGCAACACCAGATCTGAGCTGCATTTGCAACCTACACTGCAGCTTACAGCAAGGCCGGATCCCTAACCCATTGAGTGAGGCCAGGGATAGAATCTTCATCCTCCCAGAGACATCAGATCCTCCTCCCACTGAGCCACAATGGGAACTCCCTAAATTAGTATTTGAACGGATAATATACGCCATAGTTAAAAACTCAAAAGGTAGAAGTTCCCTGGTGGCTCATCAGGTTGAGGGTTCAGTATCGCCATTGTTGTGGCTCAGGTTGCTGCTGTGGCTCAGGTTCAATCCATGACCAGGGAGTTCTATAAGCCTTGGGCATGGGCAGAAAAAACCCAAAAACCAAACCAAAACAAACAAAAAAGAATCTTAGAAGGTAGAAAAAAGGCATACAGTGAAAAGCAAACCTCCCACACCTGTCCTCCACCTGCCTAATTCTCCTCCTCAGCAGCAATTAGTACTATCCTGGCTCATGATTTGTTGGGTCTCAGAAACTTTTGGAAATTTGATGAAATTTGTGTACCTGTTCTTAGACAAATGAACAACTGCACAAATACGTCAGATTAGATCCCAGCCTGTGTTGCACCCTCTCTCAGTATAATTTGTAGGTCCCTGTGCAAAATGAAAATTTAGGGCTCCTTGCTCAAGTGACAGCAAAGCGTTAAGCTAAGCGAGGGGCCCTGTGTGACTGTCCTGCATCTCATCCTTTCCTCTGGCTTTTCTATTACCATTGTTTGTTTGTTTGTTTGTTTGCCATTTTCTTGGGCTGCTCCTGTGGCATATGGAGGTTCCCAGGCTAGGGGTTGAATCGGAGCTGTAAACACCAGCCTACGCCAGAGCCACAGCAATGCGGGATCCGAGCCGAGTCTGCGACCTACACCACAGCTCACGGCAACGCCCGATCCTTAACCCACTGAGCAAGGCCAGGGATCGAACCCACAACCTCATGGTTCCTAGTCGGATTCATTAACCACTGAGCCACAATGGGAACTCCTCTATTACCATCTTAATGGCAGTTATTCTCATATCTGTGTCTCTTGCCCTAACCTGAACCTCAGACTCCATGGAGCTGCCGGAACTCTCCATATGGATATTTTTCTCATTTATTTATTTACTTATTTATTTTTTCCGCTGTACAGCATGGGGAGCAAGTTACACATACATGTATACATATTTTTTCCTCCTATTGCTGTGTTGCGATGTAAGCATCTAGACATAGTTCTCAATGCTGTACAGTAGGATCTCATTGTAAATCCATTCCAAGAGCAATAGTTTGCATCCGTTAATGGATATTTTCCCTCAGTATCTCAAACTCTAAAGGGTTTCCAAAATGGAGCCATTTACTGGCTACCTCCTTTGCCCCCTAACTCCCAATGCCTCACCATCCCCCACATCACTTGCAACTCCTCCCTCTCCCAGCCACTCAGTTGCCATGTCCCATCAATTCTGACTCTAAAATCCACACAACCTCTCCTTTCCCACTGCCATCTCCCTTAGGGTGGTTCTTCATTACCCTCCACATTGTCCCCTAAACTCAGCTCTTCAGGCCCTGCCTCTGCTGCCTGAAGTCCATGTACACCTCTCCCACCCTCTCCCCAAAGGACCAGCCTCATCATGTCACACACTCAAAGCCCTTCAGTGACTCTCACTGCCTGCTGAATTGGGCACAAACTACTTTTCCTGGCATTTAAGGTCCTTTGCAATAGGGCTTCAGACCTTCAGTGCTCATCTCTTACCCCTCCTCTTCATGTCCCTGAGGTTTCAACCCAACTGTAGAACCATCTGGTCCCTTAATGGGCCCAGTGTGTTTTCCTGCATTTTACAATTTGAATTGCCTCTGTTTCTAGTCCTTCCAGGGGAGGTGCAGGCCAACCCCATCACACCCCATCTGATGGTCCCCAGGGTTTGGAGCTGGCTTACTCCACTTTAGCCATGGAATTTCTCTGGCTCTTTCACCATACCCACTGCCCATGGCTTCTGTCCAGAGTGTCCCCACCATTTCTTCTATTGCCCCTCTCTGCCTCATCCTTATTGAAAGGGGAACCTCAGATGCAAGCTGGATAAAATTACCATTAAGTATCAAACAGACATGAGTGCAATTCCAGCTTTATATTTTATTGATCTCAGGCAAGTTACTTAAACTTTGTTGTTGTTGTTGTTGTTGTTGTTTCCTTTTTGGACACCCCATGGCATACAGAAGTTCCCTGGCCAGGGATCAAATCTGAGCCAGAGTTACCACTTAGGCCACAGCTCCAGCAACACTGGATCCTTAACCTCTTGCATCTGGCCAAGGATCAGCCCACATCCCTGCCGCTGCAGAGACTCCGTCCATCCCGCTGCACCACGGTGGGAACTCCTTAAATTTTGCTTCTTCCACTGTAAAAGAGATAGTAACATCTTATGTAGGGGTTAAAGAATTAACAGATAATGTGAATAAAATCCTATGGATAGTGCCATTATTCATATTATCATCTCACCACCCTTGCTGGGTTGGACCGCCTTGGCTCCTCCCTAGCAAGAACTCAGGAGCACCTCATCCCTCTTTCCATGAGTTCTGGGAACCTGGGTGGGTTGGAGTGGAGGCCCGGCCCTCATGTGCTCAGGTAGCTGTATGTCTAGGGGTGAGGGGAGCTGCTGCCTCTGCTCTCTTTGTTCAGATTCATGGCTCAGGCAGCAGCAGGCGTGGGCGTCCCCAGGGGAGGCACTGACAGCTTCAGTTCTCACACAGGCCTTGCAGGTGACAGCTAGGGTGGCAGGGCTCTGTCAGGGGAGGTGCAGGCCAACCCCATCACACCCCATCTGATGGGCCTCCCTGTTGGATTTGGCCCCACCTTGAAGTAGGCCAGGGCACAGCTGAATGTAACTCTGGGCACAAAATACAGTCTCCAGCCACTCCTTGCAGGATAAGGTGAGGTAAGAAAGTGGGGACTTGGAGTTCCTGTGGTGGTGCAGTGGTTAACGAATCCGACTAGGAAACATGAGGTTGCGGGTTCAATCCCTGGCCTTGCTCAGTGGGTTAACGATCCGGCGTTGCAGTGAGCTGTGGTTGTAGGTCGCAGACCCGGCTCGGATCCCACGTTGCTGTGGCTCTGGTGTAGGTCGGTGGCTACAACTCCGATTGGACCCCTAGCCTGGGAACCTCCATATGCCGCGGAGAGCGGCCCTAAAAAAGACCAAAAAAAAAAAAAAAAAAAAAAAAAAAGAAAGTGGGAACTTGATCCCAACCTTGTCTCTGAGTTACTAATTTACTTAGTGCTTCCCTGCTCCTCTCTGGTCCTGGTTTTTGTTGTTGTTTTTGTTGTCGTCAGCAAAGGGACAAGTTGGACCAGATTAGCTTTGGGGTCTTTTGCCTCCTAATCATGGACTACTCTAAAACTAAGTTCGTTCCCGAGCCTCCCTAGAACTGTTAACAAAACTGTTACAGAGGCGCAAGGAACCTATCCACCCATCCCTTCGGTGGGGGCTTTGAGAACAGAGAGTCAAAGTGAGCAAGTACAGTAGAAAAATTCTTTATTGAAAAGGGAAGAGTGGCCCCCTTGCTAGTGCCTCCCGGGCTCTGGCCAAAGGGGAGTAGCCACCTCTCAGCTCTTCACGCTGGCACCTGAAGGCAAAAGTTTGTGCACACCTACCTTTAATAACCTTAAAGGGGAAGTGCCATGGTGTAACGGTAAATTCCAGAATCAATTCCGAAGAACAGGGCTTCCAGGCCCTTGCCTTTAAGAACTTCTTAAAGGCAAAGTGGACAAGTGCAGCAGATTAGAGCCAGGGCGCTTTAGGAAAGTTTCAAAAGACGCGGCTCTGTGTCTTTACCTTTAAGAATCTCTTAAAAGTTGAGGCGTATTCGCGCAGAGTACAAAGGTGGAAAACTGTATAGGAGTCTACAAAGCACTTTTCTAGTTCTAGCTTTTAGCATCTCTTTAGAGGAAAGGTGGTCAAGCGCGAATTAATAAAAAACAGAATACCTGGCAGAACTACTTTCTTCCCCGCCCTCCTGAACCCGCCCCGCCCATCGGCTGCGGCACGCCCCCCGCGGGTCCGCGTCGTCCTCGCCTTCCCGGAGCCCTGGGGCCCGAAGGTAATGGGAGAGCGCGGGGAGCGGTTGGGGCGACGCCCGCTGGCGTCTAGCGGCTCGGGGGGTGGGGTGGGTCCCGCCTCCCGCGGTCGTACCAGGGCGTCCGGGGAGTTTTTGGTTTCCTAGACGGTCTTCACAAAGGAAGCCGGACGGGGGCGGGGCGGGGCGAGGGGGGCGAGCCGAGAGCTCCGTGACCATGGCGACCGCGGTGACCATGGCGACCGCGGCTCAGAGCACGGAGAGGTCGTGACACGACCTGGAGCGCTGCTTGAAGAACTTGGCGTTGCGCGGCACCAAGTTGGCAAGGAAGCGCTTGGCCTTCTTGGTGAGGCTCTCGCGGCGCGCGGGCGGCGCGGGGCCCTCGGGGCCGCCCCACTCGGGCCTTGGGCCTCCGGTGCGGTTCCGGCCCCGCCGCAGCCGGATCTGGCGCACTGCACCCTCGAAGAGCTCCCGCGTGTTGTGGTGCAACGCGGCCGACGTCTCTATGTGCTTGCAGCTCAGTGTCCCTGCCAGATGGCGGCCCTCTGTAGGAAGGGACCTGTTCAGGCGCCTGTCCGCCAGGCTGCACGGGGTCCCGGGCTGGGCGAGGGTGAGGCTGGGTTGGGGGTCCTGGGCGTGCAGTGGAAAGGGATTGGGACAAGTGCATCTCTTCCAACTGAGAGAACAAGTCAGGGATCAAGTGGAGGGTGGTAGTGGTGGTGTGGGGGGGAGGGAGAGAGGGGCCTAGAGAAGAAGGGAGGGCAAGTGAAGAGAAGGGAGTCTCAAGGCCCTAGGTGAGGGCATTGAGAGTCTGCCCTTAGCCTGGGGCTAACTGCAGTTTTGTGCACCCACGTGGGTCAAAGGACCTTATAGAGAAGAGGTGACCTAGAAGGGAGAGGATCCCCCCTGAGATTGCAAATATAGATGAGGTTCAGGGTACCCACCCTCCAGTGACACCTCCCGGGATCGTGCCAGGTCACTCTTGTTTCCAACGAGGATGACAGGCAGGTCGTGGTGGGGCCTCCCAGCCCTGAGCCGTAGTAGGGTCTCTGGAACTTTGGAGAAGCTTCGTCGGTCGGTGACTGAGAAGACGATGAGAAAGGCATCCCCCGTCTGAAGGCAGTGGTCCTGTAGCCACCCCCCAGCATCCCCCTACAGATGGGCAGAGATTTGTGGAATGTCAGGGCTGGAGGTATAGGAGCACTTGTCCAGCACCTACACCTCGAGGATGAGGAACTAGGATGTGAGGGAGAAGCCGCCTGCTTAGGACAGCAGAGTTAGCTAATGGCAGACTCTCCATACTCAGAGTGCATTTTGTGGAGGAGGGAGAAGTTTGTAATGTGAGCCCCACATGGGCGAATGGGGGACATAGGATCCTAGACTAGGGTAGCCCATCCTACTTTCTTATGCTTAAGCTCTTAAAAAATGAATGCTATTCAAGTATATATAATCTGGCCTCTCATTTCTGCAGAGTAAGCATTTACATCCAAAGAGTTACAAATCCTCACTTTATTTCCCCTTCCCTGACATTTCAGAGCCCTGAGCCCTTGTCCTGTCAGATCAGACTCTTTGAGGCTGAAAAATGTATGGAGGGGATCCATTTCAGGGTGTTCAGCCTGACTTGGCAGTTGCAGAGTTTGTCAAGTTCAGATCCTAACTTCCCTCTGGGTCAGAAGATCCTGGAAACCAGACAAAGGTTCTCAGTGCTGCACACATTGGTATGGGCCTTTGGTCTCTGAGACAATACATAGGAAAGGTCAGGATCCACTACATGTTAAAATCAAGGCCTGCAGTCCCACCAGCCGTCAGTTCTCCCAGGGTTCATCACCTGCTTGCAGCCACATCATAGTTCTTACCTGTTCCCAGATGTCATAAACAACTAGAGTCACTTCCTCCTTATCCACCATGATGCGTCTCTCATAGGTGTCCTCTGTTGAAAAATAAGGACAGGGAATAGAGTCCATTAGGAGGCTCCCCAACACCTGTCAAACCTGGTAACCAGGGATACCATAGATCCAGGACCAGGGACCCGCTCCAGGGGGGTTGCCACAGAAAACATTGAACAATTTTTCTGGGTCCTGACCTCCAGAACTGCTCATGCCTTGAGCTCTCCTGTCCCTGACTAGGGCTCCAGAGGTGCCCTCAACCCTTGCAGGACTCCCCCACATACCTGGATTCTCTGGCTCATGCGCACTGTCTCCCTGGAGACCACCGAAAGTGCCTGCTAGGGTGCTCTTGCCCACGCCGCTCTCCCCCACCAGCATGACCTTGAAAATGCCATCGTCTTGGATGGGGGCTGCCTCTCCTGAGCCCAGGGAGTCAGAGGAGCCCGAGGATGAGGCTTGAGGTGGCCAGTCAAGTTCATCTACAGCCTGGGCCCGCCGCAGCTGGTGCTTGTAGGGGACAGGCATACTGCCTCTTCGTCTGGGGGCTCCCAGAGCAGGGGGTGCCCCGCCTCGGTCCAACCCTGCCAACAGTTTCTCTGGCTTCTTCAGCAGTGTGACATCTGCTTCTGGGGGGTACAAAGAGAAGGACACTATGAGTGGGATGGGCCTAGCCATCTGCAGAGGACTCAGTCCTGACTGCTCTGGCCTCAAAGGTCCAGTTGAGGACCATGACCCAGAAGGAGCTGAGAATCTTGTTCCAACCTCTTCCACTGAACTCCCCCAGAAGCCTGACATGGTGGGGCTCCAAGGAGCTGACCTGAAGGCTTGCCCAGCATGGTTCCAGCCACAACCTGTTCAAAACATGCCCCATGCAGGGGAGGCACCTGTGCGCAGGCTCACACACCCACTCACACTTCATACTGACACACAGGCACACCCCCAGACTAGGCCTCTGGCCGGGGGCTGCTCCTCCTTCCACCAGAAGGCCCTACCACCTCCTGCTTCCTGCGCGCGTAATCCCCATGCTGGAGACGGACCCAGGGGGTGAGAAGCTGACCCTGTTGCCCAGGTTCTGAGAGTGGGTACTGATGGAGTCAAAAACTTTGTGGGGAGCCTGTGTCCTGGGAAGGGCCTTTCTTTTTGGGATGTGTGTTTTGGGTCTCCATGAGTGTGTGAAGGGAGCTGCCTCTTCCTGTGGCCCCGTAGGTAAGCATCCCTCTCCACCCCCCATGCATGGCCATGTGTGAGAACCCATCTGCACCCCTGGCTGCCCCTATGAGTCTGAGAGAAAATATTACGTTCATGGGAGGGGTGAAGAAAGGAGGGAGAGAGGAGAGAAATAGCGAGAGAGAGCGGGAGCAGGGAGAGTGACAAGGCATGGGTCAGGGTAACTGGAGGAGGACAAGGACGGACAGACACAACAAAGGGGGATGATAGAAAAAGGCTGGAAATAGCTCAGGATCAATATTTGGCTGACAGCCAGGGCCTCCAGGGGCTGGAGAAACCCCTACAACAGGTCCCCAGGGCACCCCCCTGCCGGTGATTCCCAGGCTTGTGGGCTGCCGCTTGTCTTTTCCCCTTTTCTCTGGCCCGTCCCAGCCTCTTGGGAATGAGGCAGACCTAGAGGCTAAGCATCATTTCCCCCCCCCGCCCCGCGAAGCCCCCCGGTGCTAGGTGAGGGGACATTTAGGCAGCTCCCCTCTGCCCCCCACCTCAGCCCAGCCCCAGTCCTAGCCTGGGCAGGAGGCATCTCTACTTCCTGAGTTGCTCTTCCCCTCTTGTTGTTGGGGTTCAAGCTCCTTTAATCCCTAGTTCTGACCTCCCCACTAAGGCTTCGGCTCCCACCCCCATGGTTTCAGCCAGAACGTGCCAGCTCAGTCCTCACCTGGTGTGGGCGTTTCTGGCGGGGAGGCCCGGTGCCTGCCGGAGGGGCAGAGTGCTGTGGTTTCTGTGTCTGTGTCCATGTCGGTGTCGAGATCCGTGTGCATCGTGTGCATTGATGGTGTGTGCAGCCTGGTGGCTGGCAGCACCCGCTCCCTCACTCAGCAGCACTGTCAGCTTTTCCCTTTAAATACCACCCCCAAGCCCTCCCCCTAGACACCTGGGGAAATAACCCCGCCCCCTGATGAAGTCACACATGCTAATGAGCATGATGTCAGCGGGATTCCCTCCTTTCCCGTTCCCCCCCTTCCTTTGTGTAGCTTCCCTCTGGGAGCACACCCACTGCGGAGTCTGGTTAAGATGTGAACAGCACAGAGTCAGAGGTGCAGAAGAGACAGGGGTTCAGAGAAGTGGAGGAGGGATCAGTGGATAAGGAGGATGGCAGGAGGCCAGGACCCAGGGCTCAGGAGGTCTTTCTCCAGGAGCCAGGGCTCTGTGTTATTTGTCTCGTATCCCAGCCCCCTGGCCCAGTGTCCAACCCAGAGTGAGTGCTCAGTGGCTAAATGGAGGCGCTAGAGGCAGAAACCAAAAGAAACAGGGGCAGGAGGACAGCCACCCCGCTACTAAGCTTCCCTGCCACCCTCTCTTTCCGAATACTAGCCCTTCTGGGCTAAGACCCACAAAATCACTGGTTTCCCAGCCCAGCCCCTAGGCAGATGGGGGCTTTAAGGAGACATGGCTGCTTTGTTTGGGCAGCTTCATTTTCTTTACTAGGTTCCAGTGAGTACAAATCACTGTAGTACATCCTACCATCTCCCTCTCCCTGCTAGGCCAACCTTGTGTTAATCAGAGCACGAAAAGGGGGGGAGGGACAGCTAACCCTCTCGAAAAAGTTCCCAGTCTCAAGTGGAGGTGGGGAGTTCCGGCTCCCCTCTCTGCACTCAAGAGCAGCCCCAGGCCCTCTGAGCCATACTGGGCAAGTAACCGGGGCTCCTTTACTGCTCCTTTTCTGCCTGGTCCCCTTTGCTTCAGGCTTGCAGTCTTGTCTTCCTTTCTGACACCCACAAACACCCAAATGCACATTCCAACTTCCTGGCCCCCTTCTTACTCCATTTTTGCCAAGTGCTGTGCTAAGCACCTTCCTGCATTATCTTCTTTCATCCTCCTGATCCTGAGGCTCAGAGTGGTAGGTGATTGGCCTGTCCCCCAAATCAATCATGCAGCTGGAAAGTGGGGACACCAGGCTTCCCACCCGTGCCAAAGACTGTTTTTCATCTCTACGCTATGCTGGTTTCCTTGTCTTAAATGTCCCCAGTGACTCCTATTATTGGGAACAATCTATATTGTGGTTGTCAGTGGACTTTTCCAATCAAAGAAGCAGGGAGTGTCTTGGGATAACAAGCAGAGTGACACTTCATTTATGTGGAGGTCAACAACAGGGCAACATCAGGGGGTCTAGAGGGAGCAGAAAGAACTCTTAGCTTCAATCCACATGCACTTCACCCATTGCACAGACTCTATAGTTCACAATCACAGCCTATTTATCCTGACTTTATGCATAATTTTGATATGTCCATGTGTGTTCTTGTGCTCGAAGATTAGAAGCACATTTAGAGCACCTAGTGACTTCTAATAGCTTCAGAGAAAGGGAAGCAACATCACAGAAAACTTTTAAAGCAGTCATAATCATTTTAAAAGTGGTCTTGGCAGAGTCTTCTTGCCTGCCCGCTTGCATCTCTCACAGGCATCTTAATTCTCTTTCTTGCCTATCAAAAAAATAAAATAAAAAGTGGTCTAAGGTCATTTGGCATTAAGGCAGATAAGCTTCCCTGAGTCTTACAGCTTCTGAAAACACTGCTGCAGAGCCCTTTGGTTTCTATGAATCATCCTCAGCTGTCCTGAAAGATTTATATTACACTGCAGATGTGCTAAAGATGAGCGTAACGTTTTAAAATGATTTTCTTCCAAAATGAGATTTTAAAAAATTTCAAAGTGTAGGAGTTCCCATCGTGGCTCAGTGGTTAATGAATCCAACCAGGAACCATGAGGTTTTGGGTTCGATCCCTGGCCTCGCTCAGAGGGTTAAGGATCTGGCATTGCCGTGAGCTGTGGTGTAGGTTGTAGATGAGGCTCAGATCTGGTGTTGCTGTGGCTTTGGCATAGGCCAGCAGCTGTAGCTCCAGTAAGATCCCTAGCCTGGGATCCTCCATATGCCATGGGTGCCACCCTAAAGAAAGCAAAAAAAAAAAAAAAAAAAAAAAAAAAATTCAAATTGTAAAGGGATGAGCTTTATGTATCTGGAAAACTCATTTAGGTGGTAAAATTCATTTCCATGCTAATGACAAGAATGTCAGGGGCTACAGATCCCCTGGAGGAGTCTTTTTTTTTTTAGGGCCGCATCCGTGGCATATGGAGGTTCCCAGGCTAGGGGTCCCTTCGGAGCTGTAGCCGCCAGCCTATGCCACAGCCACAACAATGTGGGATCCGAGCTGTGCCTGCGATTTTCACCACAGCTCATGGCAACGCCAGATCCTTAACTCACTGATCGAGGCCAGGGATTGAACCCACATCCTCATGGATGCTAGTCAGGTTCATTACTCACTGAGCCACAACGGGAACTCCTAGAGGATTCTTGACCATGACCTCTGCCTGCCATCAATCCAGCCTTAGGCCACAGAGGCAGCCTGGGTTTCAGCATACACCACCATCTCTCTTGTCCCACTGGTAAGAGGCTGTGCATTTGCCCAGTTCTAGGCTCCCTCAGGAATGGGCGGTCGTGTGGAATACTGGGACAAGCTGAGATTTGGAACTGAGCCAATCCTGGTTTAATGCTGCCTCACAGTAGAGACTGGACCAGTCTTGTAATTCCTCTGAAGCTGCTCCCTGAGCCAGTGAACTGGGTGTGATGCCTGTGGCACAGCCTTGCTGTGAGGACTAGCTGCGCGTGATAAAAGGATCTGGTACTTAGCAGGTTGCCCAACCATTTGGTGCTCCCACAGCCTCAGGCAATGTGGCTGGCGGGTGGGGGTGGGGGGTGTCCCTCTCCCTGCCCAGTGTGGCCTGGAGCTTGGTCAGGCCCAGATTCTGCTCCTTAAGGACTAAACTCTGGGATCTGCTCAGATTATGTCAGATTCTCAGCCTAATCCCAAATCATGACTGGGATCACCTCCCTCCTCCCTGCCAAGGGCCTTTGCACGAGTCCTACACCCCTGCTACTGGCCACCTTGGATAGTGGTGTCTATCCTCATAGGATCTGAAATTGCCTCATTTCTTGTTCCTTGGGCCATGGTGCAAATAAACTGGGGTGACAGCATGGTCAAGATCAATCCCCTCTTCCTGCCACCTAGGGCTTCACTGTGCCCGACAAAAGTGGTGTATGGCTGCTTGTGCCTCGTAGAGTGCACACCCAGCACCTAGAGAAACTTCTTTCATGAATCTATATGTGCAGGCCTCTAATGACTTCTGCTCTCCAGCATTCCAAAGCATTCCACCTGAGGAGCATTCTTTAACCTTATATCTTCATCTCCTTTTAGGTTTCAAATACCTCCTTCAAAGGAGGTAAAAGGTCTGGAGCAGGAGGAGGATGAGGTTGTCAGGCTAAAGGTTTTGAGGTGACTACAGCGGAAGAGAGGAGCATGGGAGAGGCAGAGATCAGTGGGTGGAGGGGCGGGGGGGGGGTGGTGGAAATCCACACTCCCTGCCTCACTGTTTTCACTGGGCCTGACACTGGTGGGACCTGGGGATTTTTTTTTCCCGTCTTTTCAGGGTCGCACTTGGCGGCACATGGAAATTCCCAGGCTAGGGGGTCAAATCCCCAGGGATTGTTTATGTGTGCTTTTTTTGGAGGGAGAACAGCAAGCAAGGATAAAGATCTCTGGAGAGGGTGTGAAGATAACTTGAGTCTTCCCCAGGCCAAGATGCCAGCATCTCAGGACTGCAGCATTTGCTGTCTCTGCCACTCCCTTAGGCTGTGGCTTGCTGGGAGAGGAAACATTATGCAATTAGAGCTGGGTGTGAGGATGTTGACAGGGTATAATCAACAGGGCCCTTCCACCAGACAGTGTGGGGACAGGCCAGGCCAGGCAGAAAGGTTAAGGGTGAGCCTAAGGGGGAGCCTGTTTCTCCGGGGACTGGGTCAGCTGGGGAATGCCTCAGCTCCACTTCTGAGGGCTTCACACCCACCCTCCACAGGTCCTTTCTAAAGCCTTTTTCTTTTTTTTTTTTTTTGTCTTTTGTCTTTTGTTGTTGTTGTTGCTGCTATTTCTTGGGCCGCTCCCGCAGCATATGGAGGTTCCCAGGCTAGGGGTTGAATCGGAGCTGTAGCCACCGGCCTACGCCAGAGCCACAGCAACGCGGGATCCGAGCTGTGTCTGCAACCTACACCACAGCTCACGGCAACGCCAGATCGTTAACCCACTGAGCAAGGGCAGGGACTGAACCTGCAACCTCATGGTTCCTAGTTGGATTCGTTAACCACTGCGCCACGACGGGAACTCCCTAAAGCCTTTTTCTGATTGATTTTCCTTTTCAACTCTAGGACAGCTGTTACCTTGCTTACCGAAGGCTGAGTCCCAACAATTCTCACAAATTCCATCACCCTCTCCAGCTCTTCAGCTCTGGCCACAGCTTATGCTCCTGCCCCCATTTCTCAGGAAGTCTAGGGTCCTGCCTACAGCCCTAGCTAGTCCTGTCTGCTTAGTTTGCTTGTCCTTTTGACTCTCACCCTGACTCAAATTCAGTTCTATTCCAACTCCTGATAGCATTCTTGAGCATCTAGTTTGGGTCCTCTTCAGGAAGACTTCTTGGATTTGGCCAACATGATGGTACCAGCTTCACACCCTGAAGATTTTTGGCTTTTCTTTGGATGTATCTTTGTCTGCTTTGAGGCATCCTGGCTAAGAACTTATCTGTCTTGCCTAGGAGAGACTGAAAATGCCTGGCAGTATGAAGGATGGAGGGTGGGAGTCATGGCTCCTCTCTTCCACCATGGACAGTCTGCTTCTGTGATAAGTGCTCTGGGAGTACTTCCCAGTGCTGGGCCGGCCTGACTTCCAGCCTGGCAATGACGAAATAGGCTTGGTGCTCACCCCTGGTGTCAGTCACGATAGAGCTGGGCTTCGGGTGGTGAGTGGAGATGGAGTTAGTCTTAGGGTTCCTAGAAATTTCTTACCCTCTGAGTATAAAAACCAAGAGTGGGTGTTTGGAAGAGAAATAGGAAAAGGGCAGGAGGTGGAGAGCAGAGCAAGGGCCTTCCTAGTGAGGAGCAAAGCTGAGATGGGTGCGAGGCAGGACTCAGGCTCACGGCTCATTTACAAAAATCTTAAATTTCTGATTCCTTTATTTTCAACCTTGGCTTCCTGGGCAATGACCTAGCTATGGGACAAAAGCATTTGTTGTGCTCTTTTTATGAGCCAGGCCTTCTGGGAGGGATCCCTGTAGGCAAAACCTCAGGCCCTGCCCAAATCCTCCCCTTGGGAGCTGGAAGTCCCAGCCAATTGGCATTCTAGTGCTTAAGGCCACTTTTGGGTGGCGGTTTGGCAAGGATGGAGTGTCCAGGCCTATGACCCTTTAAGAACTTTACCTTTTAAAATCAGCCACCCAAATGGTGGTGGTGGTGGCCTGTGGTCTCTGGCCATGTGCAGAAGGGGCTCTGTGTGAGCCCTCTCCCTGCCTGAGGGACACCTAACTTTAACGCAGCTACCTGTCATCAATGGAAAGCCCATCATGTCCCCTCAGACTGAGGAACAAGGAGGGAAGTAGTAGAAGGGAAGCTGAGCTGCCCTCTAAAGGCTTGTTGTCACTCTGAATAGAGCAACAGGGGAGTCAGGTCACCTCAGGCAAGCAGTGGCTCATCCTCCGCTTCAACCACCCAGACCCCCGGCTCAGCCAGTGGCACCAAGAGCACATCATCCTCATCCTCTGGGGATAGGACTGTTGTGTGGGGTCCAGGTGGGTCCCGGGTTGGTCCTGGGGGCCGCAGGCTGGGCAGGAGGCGGCCTCGCAGGGCCTGTACTACTCCGGACAGCAGTGATGGCTCCAGGGATGCTGAGGGCAGTGGCCCCGGGGCCTCAGAGACAGTAGGAAAGGCTGCAGATGTGCTGGCAGGTGGCAGCGGGGCCTTGACAGGCAGCGGGGGTGCCTGTTCCCCATCCTGTCCGCCCACTGCCCCGCCCTCACTGGCCAGACCTGTGCTGCCATCTAAGGTCTCGGGGGGAGCAGCAGAAGATGTGACCTGGGATCTGGTCTCAGGGGTCCTGGCCGGGGGGTTGGTTCGAGGAAGCAGGCCCCAGCGGCGGAGACGACGCACCAGGCGGCGCATAGAACGGCCCCGTTGGCGGCGGCGGGCACCTGTGGCCCCCCCTGGAGTCATGTCCTGGCGCAAGATCTGCAGCAGAGAGCGCAGGTTGCCCAGCACTGAGTTCTGCAAGGAGAGGAGGAGGACACCAGAGTCAGGGGGTGGGGACGGCTGTGAGATTGAACAAGAAGGGTATGGAGGGCCCCAGCTGGGCGGGGAGAGGGAGGTGGGCCGGCTGGGGCAGGTCACTCACATCATTGGGGTTCTCTGTAGGGAAGTCCTCTACAGGTGGGATGGCGCCCTGGGCAATGAGCTGCCCATAGGAGGGAGGCGCCTGCTGCTGCACAATTTCAGCCTCCATCCGGGAGAGGGGGGCAAAGATGCTGGAAGGGATGAGGGCTACTTAGTCACAAGTGCTCCTGGCCAGAGCAGCCTGCCCAGCCATGACGGGCTTTTTACCTCCACACCCAGGCCAGGACACCTGGAGCTATGGCATGGCTTTCCCAAGTCATCCAAGGTCCCCCTCCTTCCTTGAGATGACTTTCAGGATCTAAGACAGGTCCCTCCCTCAGAGGAGCACCCTTGCCCCCAAGCTGGACGACCCCAGGAGCCAAGCCATAAGCTGGTCACTGGAACCTGCCCCTAGCATGGGCCCCTTCAGGTCTCCTGTAGCTGCACAGGTCCTTTCTCTCCCTCAGTCCCCACTCCGTTACTGCCAGCAGCACTCCCACTGACCTGTACTCCTGGGTGCGAATGGCATAGAGCTTGCAGGTGCAGCCCAGGGCAATGACCAGCAGCAAGCCACACACGAGGCTGCCAATGACGGCGGCAGTAATGACTTTGCGGGGCAGGGCATAGGAGCAGTCCCACTCGTCGCTGCCATCAGCACAGTCAGGCTGCCCATCGCACACCCATGTCTCATACACGCACTTCTCATCCCGGCATCGAAAGTTGCCAGGCTGGCAGTGCCGACAGCGTCTCTCGTCTGCTCCATCAGCACAGAAGGTCTGGTAGTTGCAGCGGTCAGCAGGCAGGTAGCAGGCTGTGGCACCAGGGGTGCCGGCAGCCCCACAGGGGTAGTGTCCAGGTGGGCAGCTGGGACAGTTCTCCTCGTCTGTGCCATCGGCACAGTCCCAGGAGCCATCGCAGCGCTGTGCCTCACTGTAGCAGCGCTCGCCCAGGCCCTCACTAGCCCCCAAGCCAGAGCCTAAGCCACATGGTCGGTCCCAAGGCAAGCAGTAGCCCCGCACGTGGTAGGTGGCATTGAAGCCCCGACCACTGCTCCAGGCGACTGTGTGGTAGTCCACGGTGGCCTGGCCAGACAGTGTCTCCACAGTGACAGCCTTGCCATTGCTGAAGTGGGTGAGGCTGCGCAGCAGCCGGAGGGTCTCGGGGGGCCCCGTGCCATCATACACATGCACGGCATCTCCATAGCCCAGGTCCAGGGCTGTGAATCGCACTGCCAGGCGCCGGCCATCATGGGGGTCCAGCAGCCAGAGGCAGGACTGGGGGTGGGAGACTGAGGCCAGGTGTGAGTATCCAAGGGAAGAGAAGACCCCATAGAAGTCTTCCAGGGTGTGATTGCAGGGTGGGGTGGGGACAGGGACTGGGGTCAGTTCAGGGAAGGGATCTGAGCTGCAACCTGCCTCATCAGAGCCATCGCCACAGGCATCAAACCCATCGCAGCGCTGGGCTAAGGGCACACAGCGGTGGTTCAGGCACTGGAACTCTTCCTGCAGGCACATCAGCCAATCTGCAGAGGTACCATGGAGAGGGGCTGTGAAGCACTGGAGCTGGTGGGATTCCCCACCCCCTCCCTGGGGCTTGCACTGCCTCTTCCAGCAGCCCCCTGGACAGCCCTGTCCAGCTCACCTTGGCTGTAGGAGAGCAGGAAGCCCTGGCCCATGGGTGCTCTGGCCCCAGCATAGCTGTAGGTGATGGTGACGTTGCCTCCAGGCAGCTGCAGAGGGCTGGCAGGTGCCTCGCACAGGGAGAGCTGTGGCTGGAAGGGGGAGCTCAGGATTAAGCGCTCTGAGCCACAGGCCAGGTGTAGTTTTTGGAACCTACAGGGGTGAAAGAGAGCAGGATGTAAGGTATTCTTGACCGCTAGTCTTCTTCCTCGATGTTGCCAGGCCCCTTCTAGCCCAAGAAGCACAAACACCCACTTATTCATAATCCAAATAGCCAGATTTAAAAAGTGAGTTAGCCAAATTCCTTTGTAATTAATGGTGATAGCCCTAACAGAGGCCTATGGCACCATGAGACCAGGAATGCATCCTACAGCCCCTTGGAAAAAGTGACTTGAGTTTTGCATGGAGTTAGAACAGATTCATTACTTCCCTGTTGTTGCAGCACTGTCACCCAAGTATGGTGCTGGCAGTAACCACATAGCTTGGTTAACAAGAACTCACCAACCCCTTGCAATGCCCATGGTGAGACCTGAGATCACCATGGTATTCTGATGCCTCTGTTCCACACTCTCTCCTTCGGATTGCCCCTCCCTTCACCGACCTCTTTCTGGGTGAATTCATGGGAAGTGAACTGTGTGAAGCCAAGAGCCAGGTACTTAACATGGGCCCTACCTCACGGCCCAAGGTCGGAGAAGCCCGGGGAGACCTGGACTGTTTAAAAAATCTGGGGAGGCTGAGGAAGGTTCTAAGCTGGTGAAGGAATAGCTTTGAATCCCAGGCAAGGATGTGCAGTGGGTTGAAGGACTCCTCAAAGCAGCTGTATTGGAGCCCAAGGACTGTTTATAGAGTGACTGTTGTCCTTCAGAGACAGCAGGACCCAAGCTAGGTGTCCAGTCCAACCCAGGTCCAATTCACTGTGTCCAGCCCAGAACATGCCAGGCTTTTAGGGCAGATTAGTCCAAATTTAATTTCATTCTTCTCCCAGTTGACAGGGATGGAAATACCATGGAGAAGTGACCCCTGAAGGGTTTTCCACGGTAGAGCAAGAAGGGTGAGGAAAGGAATAGGGTCTTGCCCCGCTTCTCACCTGATGGTTACAGTCTGCTCCTTGCTGCCCAGGATGAGCCAGGTGCAGTTGGCAGGGGAGATGCGGCTGTCCCGGCCCAGGGGCCTCTGTATGGTGCCCTGCACTTCCAAAAGCACTGCTGGGGGGTCCTCACAGGCTGGAGAGAGGAAGGTAAGGACATCAGTTGCGAGCCTCTTACCATGCCACTCCTCCCCAGGCTTCATGCTTCCAAGGGCCTGGGCTCTTCAAGAAGGAGCACAGAAACTCCCCCTTCCCAGCCACACACACTCTGGAGGCAGAGTCGTCAGTGGGCTCCCCTTCTCACCACACTCATCGTTGTTCCACCTTAGGTATCAACACCACAAACAAAATGAGGTCTGCTTTGTGCCAACCACTGGGCCAGGAGGAACGGGAAATACGATCTCTATCCTCAAGGAGATTACATTTGGGCGAGGCGAATCAAGGATGGATATTGGGGGGGCAAATAGTACATAACTACCAAGTGAGGGCCCACGCTGGGTTTCAGTTTCTGTCTGTAAAACAGAGGATGGCTGATCTCCACTCGAAAACTATGGAAGGTACCAGAGGAAGTCAAGGAAGAGAGTCTTTCTCTAGGGTGCTCTCTCATTACCAAGCCCATGGGACCCCAGAGGCATCCTCTACTCACCATGATTTGGGAAAAGGATCCGGTCTTGGTGGGCCAGAGCGCCTCCTAGAGGAAGAGCGAGAAAGGGCAAGAGTCACACTTCGGAGTTTTCTCCACCTGAGCTTCTCAAGGAGGAAAGGGAACCATCGGCGGCTTCCGGGTAGTTTACGAGAAGGGTGGTGGAACAGGGGGAGGCAGCGGTGTGTGACCTCAAAGGAAGGTCCTCCAGTGCGGCTTGTAGGATGGGTACGGTGATCTAAGGAAGCCAGAGCGAGTATGAGGGCCGAGGGGAGCGGCTGTAGATTTCCCGAGGGTTGGGGCAGGCAGCGACCAAGGCGACGGCAGGGGCCGCGGGGCAGGGGAGGACAGGGTAGGGGTGAGAGGCCCCATAGGGGGAAGGGAGCTAGAGGACCTGGGCGCGGTGACAGCCCTGGGAGCGGGGTCCCGGGCGAGTAGCCTCGTTTCGATTTCTTACCCAGGAGGAGAAGGATGGCCGGCAGCATCGTGAGCCGTCCCGAGGCGCAGGAAGAGTCCCGGAGCTTCGATCGTCTACCCAGTGGGGAGGCGGCGCCACTCCGGGTATCCTGGCTCCTCAGTGCCGCCTCCCCGAGGGGGCTCCATGGCCCAGACTCCTCGACCGAGGCTCCGGATGCCAGGGCTGGGGGCTGGTGGGGGGCGGCGGCGGCCCGGGAACCGGGGCGGTGCCTCTCGCCAACTTTGGAGTTGTTCTCCCCGGCCGCCGCAGCGCTCTCTCCAGAGGCTGACCCCCGAAGCCCAGGGAGTTGGCTCGAAGTCCAGCGCTGGGGCGCGCCCTCGCCTAGAGCCCGCCCGCAGGCCGCGAACGTCCGGGTCCAGGCCTGGCCGCCACCTGCCGAGGCTTGAGGCCACTTCCTCTTCGGGCCAAACTTTGCCGACTGTCAGCGCCCAGAGCCGGCCCGGGCGCTGCCCAACTTCTCCAGCGCCTCCAGCCCCGGAACGCGGGTAGAGGAGCTGGGGAGGAGGGGACTGGCGACTCGGCCCAGCGCTCGAGCCCTCGCCCTGGCTGTACCCCAGCCAGCCCAGGGGTTGGAGGAACCCGGGTGGAGGAGGGGGAGGGTGACGAGCCTGGCCCCACCCCTGCCAATCAACGCTTACCACGCCCACCTTCCCATCTTAACCCCTTTCAGGTCCTACCGCGCCTTGTCCCTCGGGCTCTCAGGGCGCTCAGCCTCCACTTGTAACTCTGCTTTGTTTAGTACTTCCCGTGTAACACATGGGTTACAGGACACATTTGTCAGAAGACAATTGCATATTCCATAATTGTTATGTCTTTCCTTTGGCTCCTTAAGCTCTCAGTACTTTTCTTGTCCCGGTGTCTGACATCCGGTAACACTTTTTGTCGTGAGCCTCTATTACAGCAATTACTACCCGGTGTTATAAATATTTGTTTACTCGTCTTTCCCGCCCCCGCCCCGCCCCTTCTGTGGAAACTGAAACTTCCTGTAGGTTGAGGCCTAGACTGTTTACCTTTGCACCCACAAGGCTTCTCTCCTGCTGAGACACAGTAACTCAATAAACGAATAATTGTACCTTGGCTATTTGCAGGCTATGTGACCTTGAGAAAATCATTTCACCTCTCTGTGCATTAACTCTGTTAAATGGAGTTAATAATGGCACAATACTTCTTAAGGTTGTTGTCATCATTTAGGGAGATGATGTAAGTTGAGCATCTAGGAAGTGCTTCATACCTGCTTACAATGATTATTATTAGTTACAGGAGTTATTTCTGATTTAGGTGGGCTTGGGGTTACCGATTCCCTGTGGCACTTATAGGTAATAATAGTAAACAACAATAATAGCAAATACTTTTTGAGCTTTTTTTCACATTTCAGGCATAAATCTAAGCACTTTTCAAATATTTGCTCTTTTACTTCTCTCCACCATCTTGTGAGGTAGTTATTATTGTTACTCACATGTTACAGATAGGGAAACTTAGGCACAGAGAAGTTTAGTATTGCCCAAGATCATGGATCTAGTAAATGTTGAAACAGAGAGAGCTAGAGAACCTGGGTGATCTGACTCTGGACAGAGTTCATTCAGAGCCTTACCACTCTCTCCTCTCTACAAACAGTTTTCTGTTCATGACATTTGTTGTTGCCATCAGTTTTGATGTGTTCAAAACTGGGATCTCAGCAGGGCCATAGACTTGGCCATAAAAAGGCTCTTCTTTCACTTGGCCCTCAGTCCCATGCCAAGGAAACTTGGTTCCTGGGTCTCTATGCTTCCTACTGCAGCCCTTGAGATTGACGAGAGGAGAAACAGAACCCTAAATATGGGAGGAGAATGTTGAATAAAGGAAGTAGGACAAAGAGGTTGGGGAAATTAAAAATATTTACGTCCCGAAAGCAATCATGGAGTTTTTAGTTGAGTGGTGGCTGAATCCTCTATGCTGTGTACTGGGACTTGGAGAATGCCTGGAACTCTTAAGACTTCATTTTAGCTTCAAGGAGCTTACAGTCTAGTTGGAAAAAGAGGTTAGATACATAAATTTAAAAAGTCAGGCAGGAGTTCCTGTCATGGCTCAGTGGTTAACGAATCTGACTAGGAACCATGAAGTTGCAGTTTTGATCCCTGGCCTTGCTCAGTGGGTTAAGGATCTGGCGTTGCCATGAGCTGTGGTGTAGGTCATAGACTCGGCTCGGATTTGGCGTTGCTGTGGCCCTGGTGTAGGCTGGCCGCTGCAGTACCAATTAGACCCCTAGCCTAGAAACCTCCATATGCCGAGGTTGCGGCCCTAGAAAAGACAAAAAGACAAAATAAATAAATAAATAAAAAGTCAGATAACCATGAGGAATAGTCATGGGAGAGATCTTGTGGAGGGTTTAGAAATGAATTTAAAAATGAGCAAGAGGAGTTCCTGTTGTGGTGCAGCGAAAACGAATCCGACTAGGAACCATGAGGTTGTGGGTTCCATCCCTGGCCTCACTCAGTGGGCTAAGTATCCTGAAAAATTAAGATCTGGAAAATAAATAAATAAAGATCTAGCTGTTGGGAGGAATCATCCAGAAGAAATGGCACCAGAGTAGAACAAACTTTCATTCTATAAATGTTGATTAGAGTGCCTTCCAAGTGCAAGGTACTGTGTTAGACACAGGGATTAATATTTAAGAGTGAATTTGATCCTGCTACAGCAGCACTGGCTATATCCAGTCACTTATGATGGAGCATGATAATGTGAGAAAAAAGAATATATATGTGTTTGTGTGACTGGGTCATCTTGCTGTACAGTAGAAAACTGACAGAACACTGTAAACCAGCTATAATGGAAAAAAATAAAAAATCATTATTTAAAAAAAAAAAAAAGAGTGAATTTGAGCCAAAAGAAGCTAGGAAGAAATTGAAGAGGACCTAGGTGCTTATAATGAGTTTAAGCTTTAATTAGTTTAGTGAATTTAAGCGTCCAGGCCCGTATAATCACACCATAGACCAAATCAAGTACATTTAGAGATGGCGATCTAATGTGGCAATGTTCTTGGAAATCTTTGAGGAAGTGTGAGAAATATTGGAAGTAGTGGAAAATGGGCAGATATTTATTTTTCAAAATGATAGTTTCTAGAGTACTCCCATATGCTTGGCACTCTTCTGAGCACTGCATATAGATCATCTCATTTAATCCTCACCACACCTCCGGGAAGTAGGTGTTATTTTTGTCCTCATTTTACAATTGAGGAAACTGAGTCATAGATAGGTTAGATAACTTGCTCAAGATCAAACCACTGGCATGTGCAGGAGCCAAGCTGCTTTGGTCTGAATGTTTGCGTGTTGTCCCCTCTCCCATTCGTGTTTGATTTCCTAAGCTTCAAAGATGATAGCTCCAAAGATGATATATTAGGAGGTAGGCCTTTGGGAGATAAGTTGTGAGGTGGAGTCCACAGACTAAAGCCTAATAAAGGACTAAAACCTAATAAAAAATGCTCTATAGGTTTTATAAATAATATTTAACCTGGAGTTCCCATTGTGGCGCAGTGGTTAATGAATCCAACTAGGAACCATGAGGTTGTGGGTTTGATCCCTGGCCTTGATCAGTGGGTTAAGGATCCGGCGTTGCCATGAGCTATGGGGCAGGTTGTAGACGTGGCTTGGATTCGGCATTGCTGTGGCCCTGGTATAGGCCAGCAGCTACAGCTCCGATTCGACCCCTATTCTGGGAACCTCCATATGCAGCGGGAGCAACCCTAGAAAAGGCAAAAAGACAAAAAAAAAAAAAAAAAAAAATTAGCCATAATTAAACATTAGGCAAAGTCAGATCCAGGGACATTCTACAAAAGACTTGGCCAGTCTGCTTCAAAAGTCTCAAAGTCATGAAAAACAAGGAAACCGTTGTGGTTTGGAGGAAACTGGAATGACAAGTAAAGGCAGCAGAGTGTCCTGGGCGAGATCACGCAACATTGAAAGTGTTAAGGAAAACTCTGGGGAAACAGAACGGAGTCTGTAATTCATTACAATGGTGTGCTAGTGTTAATATTTTACCTTTGATACATATACCATGTTTATATAAGATGTTAACATTAGAGAAAGCTAAGGGAAAGTTTTACGGAACTCAGTATTTTCTTTGTTACTCCTCTGGAGTAAAAATTTCTTCATCAAAAAAATGAAAATGAAAGTTTATAAAAGTAAAAAGAAAAAAAAAAAGAAGCTCTAGAGAGCTTTCTAGCCTTCCCCACCATATGAGGGCACAGAAAGTGCTGACTGTGAACCAGGAAGAGGAAGGGGACTCTCACCTGAAGGTGACTTTGCTGGCACCTTGATCTTGGGTCTCTCAGCTTCCAGAACTGTAAGCAGTGAATTTCTATTGTTTATAAGCCACTCAGTTGGTTGTATTTTGTTATAGCAGGCTAAGTGAACTAAGATAGATACTTGGTACTGAGAAGTTGGGGTGCTGCTGTAACAAAAACTTAAGCAGTTCCCATCGTGGCTCAGTGGTAACAAACCTGACTGGTACCCACGAGGACTCGGGTTTGATCCCTGGTCTTTTTCAGTGGGTTAAGGATCCCACATTGCTGTGAGCTGTGGTGTAGGTTGCAGACATGTCTCAGATCTGGCGTTGCTGTGGCTGAGGTGTAGGCTGGCAGCTACAGCTCCAATTTGACCCCTAGCCTGGGAACCTCCATATCCAATGGGTTTGGCCCTAAAAAGACAAAAGTAAAGTTAAATTAAAAAAAAAAAACCCACAGTACATAAATGTATGGAAGCAGCTTTAAAATGAGGGATGGGCAGAGGCTGGAAGTCTTTGGAGTTGCATACTAGGGGAAGCCTGAATTGCTCTGAGGATGGTTAGGGGTGATTCTTTGAGAGTTCAGAAGGAGAGGGCTCAGGAGAGAACCTCCTCTCTTAGAGAATACCTAAATGAACAGGATGTCAGTGGAACTATGGGTGGTAGAGGTTATCTGATGAGGTCTCAGGTGGAGATGAGGAAACAGTGTCGGAAACTGGAGGAAAGGTCATCTTTGTTATAAAAGGGCAAAGAGCTAGTGTTTGGTGAAAGGTAGAACTCGTGAGGAATGAAATTGGATGTTTGGCTGAAGAAATTTCTGAACAAAGTGTTGAAGAAGCAGTCTGGTTTCTCCTGAATGCTTATAGTAAGAGAAAAAAGTGATTTAAAGGTGGAACTTAAAAAAATTTATTGAAGTATAGTTGACTTATAATGTTATTTTCTCCTGTACAGCAAAGTGATTCTATATATATATATATATATATAAAACCTTGGGGTTTTTTTGTTTGTTTGTTTTTTGTCTTTTTAGGGCTGCACCTGAGGCATATGGAGGTTCCCAGGCTAGGGGTCAAATCAGAGCTGTAGCTGCAGCCTACACCACAGCCACAGCAACACCAGATCCAAGCTGCGTCTGTGACCTACACCACAGCTCACGGCAATGACGGATCCTTAACCCCCACTGATGCAGGAATCGAACCTGCATCCTCATGGATACTAGTCAGATTCTTTTCTGCTGAGCCATGACGGGAACTCCAGGACCTTGTTGTTTATGCATCCTTTATATACTAGTTTATATCTGCTAACCCCAAACCCCCAATCCTTCCCTCTCCTATCCCTCTTCCTCCTTGACGACCACAGACCTGTTCTCTATATCTGTGAGTCTGTTTTTGTTTCATAGATATGCCAATTTATGTTGTATTTTATTTTATTTTTTTGCTTTTTAGGGCCGTACCCACGGCATATGGAAGTTTCCAGGCTAGGGGTCGAATAGGAGCTGTAGCTGCCCACCTACCTACACCGCATCCACAGAAACTCGGGATCCAAGCCGTGTCTGTGACCTACATCGCAGCTCATGGCAACGCCGGATTCTTAACCCACTAAGCAAGGCCAAGGATAGATCCTGCATCCCCATGGATACTAGTCAGATTTGTTTTCGCTGAGCCACGATGGGAACTCCCTATGTTGTATTTTAGATTCTGCCTATAAATGATCTCATCTGATATTTGTCTTTCTCTGTCTGACTTACTTCACTTAGTATAATAATCTCTTGGTCTATCTATTTACTGCAAATAACATTCTTTTTCTTTTTTGGCTGCAGCATGCAGTGGCCTTATGTGGGATCTCAGCTTCCAGACTAGGGACTGAATTCAGGCCTCAGTGATGAAAGTGTTGACTCCTAACCACTAGGCCACCAGGGAACTCCCTATTTCATTCTTTTTATGGCTGAGTACTATTCCGTTGTGTATATGTACCACATCTTTATTCATTCATCTGTCAATATACATCTAGGTTGTTTCTGTGTCTCAGCTATTGCAAATAGTGCTGTATGAACACAGAGAAGCATGTATTTTTTTGGGGGGGGGTCTATACCTATGCCATCCAGAAATCATTGAGCCAGAGAGCAAACCCGAGCCACAGCAGAGGGAATGATGAATCCTTAACTGCTAGGCCATCAGGGAATTCCTCTATCTTTTCAAATTGTAATTTTATCTAGATATATGCTCAGGAGTGGAATTGTAGGATCATATGGCAACTGTCTTTTTAGTTACTTTGAGGAATTTCCATTCTGTTTTCCATAGTGGCTGCACCAATTTACAATCCCACCAACAGTGTAGAAGGGTTCCTAAAGGTGGAATTGTTAATCAAAAAGAACTTAAGGAGTTCCTGTTGTGGCTCAGTGGGTTAAGAACCTGACAGTGTCCATGAGGATTAGGGTTCGATCCCTGGCCTCACTCAGTGGGTTAAAGATCTGGTGTTGCTGCAAGTTGCAGCATATGTCACAGATGCAGCTTGGATCCTGTGTTCCTGTGGTTGTCATATAGGCCGGCAGCTGCAGCTCCAATTCAACCCCTAGCCTGCAGGTGCAGCCCCTCCCCCAAAAAACTTAAAAATTTGGAAAATTCTTATCACTATCTAAGATACTATATTTTACTCATTTATCATGTCTATTCTCTGCTCTACTCACAAGAATATAAATTCCCTGGGGGCAAGGATTTAGTTGTTTATTAGTCAATACCCAGGGCCAAAAGCAATGTCTGGCACAAAGTATGCAATAAATATTTGTTGGAGTTCTCTGGTGGCTCAATGAGTTAAGGATGCAGTGTTGTCACTACTGTGGTGCAGGTTCAATCCCTGGCCAGGAACTTCTGCTTGCCACAGGCATGGTGGGCACAGCCAAAAAAAAAAAAAAAAAAAATTGTTTGTTGAAGAAGTGAATGAATGAATGGATGAGTGAATGAATCCATGACTGCCATTCATAGGCAACATTGTGTCTTTTAATCCATTCAACTACCCTTTGAATTAATAGCCCATTTTAGTCCATTTTACTTTATTTTATTTTATTGTTTTTTTTTTTTGCCATTTCTAGGCCGCTGCCACGGCATGTGGAGATTCCCAGGCTAGGGGTCTAATTGGAGCTGTAGCAGCCGGCCTACACCACAGCCACAGCCACTCAGGATCCAAGCTGAGTCTGCAACCTACACCACAGCTCACGGCAATGCCGGATCCTTAACCCACTGAGCAAGGCCAGGGATCGAACCCTCAACCTCATGGTTCCTAGTCAGATTCATTAACCACTGCGCCACGATGGGAACTTCAGTCCATTTTAAAGATGAGGAAATTGAAGTTCCGAGACAAGACATCACTTGCTGAAGATCACCCCACCAGTAAATCATAAAGGCTGGATCCAAACAAGATTGTGGAACTCTAGAGTCCTTGTCTTAACCACTGTGTGTTACTGCTTCTGTGTGTATGGGAAGCTACATTTTACAAGACTTAAAAGATTTAATCCAGAGGAGGGTGATAGGAATGGTGGTGGTGGGGTCTCCAAGCCACTTCATATGATAAGCTGTTTGTGGAATGAGAAAAGCTTTTTTCACCTAAAAAGAAGCTTAACTTTAGTGAGGGATTGTATAGATGAAAACTAGACCCAAGGGAGTTCCCGTCGTGGCTCAGCGGAAACGAATCCAACTAGGAACCATAAAGTTGCGGGTTCAATCCCTGGCCTCCATCATTGGGTTAAGGATCTGGCGTTGCAGTGAGCTGTGATATGGGTTGCAGATGCAGCTCAGATCCTGTGTTGCTGTGGCTGTGGTGTAGGCCAGCAGCTATAGCTCCGATTAGATCCTAGCCTGGGAACCTCCATATGCCAAGAGTGTGGCCCTGAAAAGTGGGAAAAAAAAAAAACAAAAATAAAACCAGACCCAAATATCTGAAGAGTTGTACTATGGAACGAGAATTTATCTATTCTGTACAGTCTGAAGGGCAGAAACTGGAATTAATGAAACAAATAAAGGCACTCCTTACTCTAGGTACAGAAGCTGAGGGCACAGATAGGGCACAGAAGCAGAGGGACCCCAGTCCTGGGCCTTCAGGGCTCTTGCTAACTCTGTGACTTGTGGATTATAGGATGGCAGAACTTCCCAGAAGACAAGGGCAAAGGAGCTTCTCGAACCACCTTGTGTTAGATGCTAACATGAGGCCAAAGAAAGTGAAAGCAGAGAAGACACCTTGAGGTGGAAAGAGTGGTTTCAGGGAGTGGTTTCAGTAAATGCCTGGTTGGGATACAGATGTAGAGGGTTGGGTTAAAAAGAAATGTCTGGGAGTTCCCATCGTTGTGCAGGAGAAATGAATCCGACTAGGAACCATGAGGTTGTGGGTTAGATCCCTGGCCTTGCTCAGTGGGTTAAGGATCTGGCATTTCTGTGAGCTGTGGTGTAGGTCACAGATGAGGCTTGGATCTGGCATTGCTGTGGCTCTGGCACAGGCCGGTGGCTACAACTCTGATTAGACCCCTAGCCTGGCAACCTCCGTGTGCTGTGGGTGCAGCCCTAAAAAGATAAAAAAAAAAAAAAAAAAAAAAAAAAAAGAAAGAAAAAGAAAAAAAAGAAAAAGAAAGAAGGAAAGAAATGACTGGGGAAGGAATGCAGACAGCTTTTGAAAAACCTTGGCTTGAGAGAAAAGTGGAAAATGAGAAAAAACCATTCAAGACTGCAGCAGCATCCAGGAGAGCTTTTCAAGATGGGGAAACCTCTGTGTTTGAAGAGAATGGGGATTGAAGACTCTACCATATGGCACGGGAGCAAGTTTCCTTGTGCTTTGGAAAGAATGAGATGTGGGTCAGGGACACCCCTTGGAGGTTTGAGAGCAACTGCAATCACATCCATTTTGGGGGCTACTGGCATGTTAAAAAATTAATACTGAGAAGGTTTTGAAAATATTTGGTGTATTTTAACTGTTTGTATTTAAGAATAGAAAACTTTTAGCATATACAGGCAATAGTATAATGTATTCACAAGACAGCTATAGGCCTTTTTTTGAATTACGAAAATTTAAGACTTCAGAGTTCCCCTAGTGGCTCAGCAGGTTAAGAACCCAGCTAGTGGGAGTTCCTGTCCTGACTCAGTGGTAATGAACTCAACTAGTATCCATGAGGTTGAGGGTTTGATTCTTGGCCTCTATCAGTGGGTTAAGGATCCGGCATTGCCGTGAGCTGTGGTGTAGGTCACAGACAGGACTCGGATCCCACATTGCTGTGGCTCTGATTCAACTCAGCCTGAGAGCTTTCATATGCCTCGGGTGCGGCCCTAAAAAGACAAAAAAGAAAAAAAAGAACCCAAGTTGTATCCATGAGTATGTGGGTTTGACGCCTGGCCTCAACCAGTGGGTTAAGGATCTGGCACTTCTGTGGCTTTGGCGCAGGCCAGCAGCTGCGACTCACATTCGACCCCTAGCCTGGGAACTTCGTGGCCCTAAAATGAAAAAAAGAGACAAAGGAAAAAAAAGAAAAAAATTTAAGACCCCAGCCCCAGGGTGCTGATGAGGTTAGGAGGATGGGTGCAGGTTAGAGGCCCCCCCCCAAGAGGCTTGGACATGACCTCCAAAGGTCTCAGAGAAGTAACACAGAAATGTCCCACTCTTAGAGTTACCAAAGCCTGCCTGTCTTGGCCAGAGGGAGTTGTGTCATAGCATTCTGAGGTCCAGGAGTGCAGACCCATCTGGACCACTGACCCTGAAGAGCCCAGGGGACTGGCCTCCTGGAGGGATCGGTGCCTGAGGCGTCCACAGGAGGGCAGTGTGGCAGCTCAGAGGAACTCTGAGGACCGGGCTCCAGATCCTCCATTACTTCGTCCCGCAGACCTTCTGTCCTGAATCCCCTCCACTCCCTCTTCCTTCCTGGAGTTATTCGAGGGCTGTTCACTAACCCCTCGCACAGGGACAGCTGGCGGAAACTCTGACTTTTCCCCTTCTGCAGCTGGAAGACTCAGGCTTGTCATCCTGTCGCGCCCAGAGCCCCACCCCTTTAAGTACAGGTGCTCTGGGTGCAAGCATGGAAAGTCGAAAAGGGGAAGGGTCAGACGGGTGTTATCCTTGGCCCTGGACGTTTGCTAGCTTTGCCCTTGCCTCTCAGTTCTCCGGGTTTGGTTTGCAGTGCCAACACCCAGCACGAGGGGGCGCTACCGCCCCGCGAACCTGCCCAGCTGGTCAGCTGCGGTAGGGGCGCGGGGGTGGGGTGGGGGGGGGGCGGCCAGAAAGAACCGAGAGGGCGTTCCTCTGGGCCCCTTCTCCAGCGTTTCTCCATCTAGAACTTATGCGCAGTTTTGTGCAGGAGCGGCGTGGGGGTGGGAATGCCTCTGGAGCGCAGGCCCGTAGAGTGGCGGAAAGACCTCTGGGGACACCTGGCATGGAGCTTAGAGGGGTGTAGGGAAGAGAGACCTTCTTGCTGGGTGCTTGAGAGTCCAGGTGCAGGCTGCAAAGGGAATGCAGTTTGGAGAACTGGTAATTCCAGAAGAGCTGGATGGACGTAGCCTAGTACCAACCACTATAGGGACAAAGCAGTTGTTCTGGAATTAAGAACCGCTTTACCTCGATATATTTTCTTTCTTCCTTCCTTCTTTCCTTCCTTCCTTCCTCCCTCCCTTCCATTCTTCCTTCTTCTTTCTTTCATCCTTTTGAAGATTGAGGTGAAGAAGTTCTGTAGCACAGTGGGGGTTAAGGATCCGGCATTGCCACGGCTGCGGCACAGGTTGCAAGTGCGGCGGGGGTTCGCTCCCCCAGCCGGGGGAACTTCCACATGCCATGGGTGCAGCCAAAAGAAAAAAAAAAAAAAGATTGGGTGAAATATATAGTAAAATTCAAAATATTCTAAACTTAGATATACAGCTCAATTTTTTTTAGCTTTTTAGGGTCACACCTGTAGCGTATGGAAGTTCCCAGGCTAGGGGCTGAATTGAGCTACAGCTGCTGGCCTGCGCCACAGCAGCACCAGATCTGAGCTGCATCTTTTACCTACACCACCGCTCACGGCAATTCGGGATCCTGAACCCACTGAGCGAGGCCAGGGATCAAACCTGCACCCTCATGGATCCTAATTGGATTCGCTGAGCCACAGTGAGAACTCCCTGATTTTTTAACTTATGTATTTATTACATATACAAACACTTATTACATGTAGGTACAATGCTTATGTATTCACAACTATAGCTCTTTACATATCATGGCTCACACTGGCAATTCAAGCCAAACTTTTATTAAGGGGCTCCTGTGTGACCAGCACCATCCTTACTCTTTTGTAAGGAAGTGAGGACAGAACATTTGTCTGGTGGCTGTGATAGGGTTGGCATTATTCTGAATCATAATCACTCCTCGACGGAACGATACCACTCGTGCATTGGAAGGCAACCGCTGGCTGTGTGATCTACCTGCAGTGGCCATATTTTTGGAGTCTGAAGTGGGACGAGTTGTCTGCTGTGTCTGAATATACACACTCACGGAACCTCAGGAAGATATTATTGGATCCAGGATATTCGGTCAAGGCAGCCACGCTTCTAGCACAGAGCCAGGCGTGGAATGGCCAAGGAGGGCGTTTTTTTGGGGAATTGATCTTGCTCTCTGGCCTGGGGCTACATGTCTCTGGAAGCTGGATGAAGGGTGACGTCTTTGACCACAGGCTGGATCAAAATGAGCTGGAGCCTGTCGCGTGTGTGTGAATCCGTTGGGCCCTTCCGAGGCACCCGTCTCTCCCCAGCTTTGTGGTCAGCCTGGCCTTGCCCCACCCAGACCCCATCCTGCCCCAAATCAGGGAAGTGCTCTAGCGGGAAATCAAGTGAGTGGGCAGGATGTGACCCATGGTGAGGCAGCTCCCAGATCTGGCCTGGCCCCTGAGTCAATGAGCTACTTCGGGCTCTTTAAGGAAGCCCTTCCGCCAAGTCACTGCAATGTGGATACCTCTTCTTTTCCCTCGGCTGCTCCTCCCCATCCAGGTGTGGGTCTTTGGGGGCGGGGAGCTGGTCTCCTCCTCCTTTAAGCCACGAAGGGCCCGAAGAGCCGAAGGGCCGTTTGGAAGAATAAGGGACACCAAGAGACCTGGCCTCAGCCTGGGGGCAGAGGAAGCTGCTCCCTTGGGGGTTTGGTGACAGCCCTGGCCTGGGGGCCTGGTCTTTGGTGGAACCCTGGGGTCCAGGCCTGGTGAGGGACTGGGGAGGATAGAGGGGGCTGGGCCTGGCTGGGGAAGGCTGGCCTGGAAGGCACCCAGCCACGGCCCTGGGCCAGGGTGGAAAGTATGTGTGTGAGCTCATTTGGAAGGTGGCTTCTGGCCAGTCAGGCCCTGCCTCCTTTCCAGGCCCTGGCTGCCCAGCCCCCTCGAAGAAGGCTGCCTCTGGGTCTCCCCAGTCTCCCAAAACTGTCTGAAGGAGGAAGGCTGAGACCCCCCCGCCCCAGACTAGGTGACAGGAGTTGATCTCCTAAAGGAGGTGAATTCAGATTTGGGGGAGGCAGAGTTCCCCTTGTGGCTCAGTGGGTTAAGAACCTGACTAGTATCCATGAGGATGCAGGTTCAGTCCCTGACCTCGTTCAGTGGGTTAAGCTGTGGTGTAGCTCGAGGATGTGGCTCAGGTCTGGCATTGCTCTGATTCGACCCCTAGCCCAGGAACTTCCATGTGCCATGGGTACGGCCCGGCCCTAAAGAGACAAAACAGGAGTTCCCGTTGTGGCACAGTGGTTAATGAATCCGACTAGGAACCATGAGGTGGCGGGTTCGATCCCTGGCCTTGCTCAGTGGATTAAGGATCTGGCGTTGCCGTGAGCTGAGGTGTAGGTTGCAGATGCGGCTGGGATCTGGGATGTGGCTGTGGCGTAGCTCCGATTAGACCCCTAGCCTGGGAACCTTCATATGCCGTGGGTGCGGCCCTAAAAGGACAAAAAAAAATCAAACCCAGATTTTGGGGGGTGGGTTCTATGGGGGTCCAGGGACTGTAGAACAATGGAGAAACCTAGCCTGGGGTTCCCCTAAGGCTTTAGGGAATGGGCCCTGAAGGCTCCCAACACCCCCCCACTCCCTCCTAGGCCCTGCCTCAGACCTTCAGGACCCCATCCCTCTCCCAACTACTGCCATTGTCCCATTCAGTTCCTCTGGTCTCTGAGTCCTGCTGCCTCCTCCCCTCCCTCAGAATACCTGTTTCTGCCCCCAAGAAGGAAGGTGACTCCTGGCCAAGTGGATTCCTGAGGAAGAGCCCGTCTCCCTGTGCTCCTGCTACGCAGCACAACAGGTAGGCACGCATATGCTGACAGATTCCACAGAACACACACTGCCCCACAGACACCCAGCTACACACGGGCCACACTGAAAGAGACACTCAAGAGATGTGGTTGGAATGTGTGGAAGAAAAAGTCCGACAGACCTGTGTTTTTAATTTGAATGAGCGATGAGCTTGAGCAAGTCTCCTCTGGGCCTCAGTTTACACATCTGTAAAATGGGGGCCGTGTTGGTGCCTGTGTCCTTGAGTGTTGTGAGGACCTCTGCGGACGCTGGTTTCCTTCCACCTCCCCTTCGCTGGAAAGGGAAGTAGACACAGCAGATACAGAGAGGCCTGGGAAACCTACCAGACTGCGGGGAGACAGGGCCTGGGGGGAGGGACAGTGAGTGTGCGTGGGGGTCGCTCTGCTCAGTCTTCTCTCCTCTAGGGAGCCTAGCTCCTCTGAGATCTTCCCTTCCCTTCTCATCCCGCTGACCCAGCACCTGGCTGGCAGCCTTGGAGGGGTGGGCCCTGCTGGTGGCAGGAGCCCCGAGAAAGGAGGTGATGACAAGGGAGTCCGGGGCTCCCTCTCCAAATGTGTGGGGTGCAGTGGTGGGCAGAGTACAGCCTCTGCTCAGCGCTCGCCCCCGGTCCAGGCTCCTTAGCGCCGGCTTCCCTGGGTTCTGCCCAAACCTCTTCGCAGATTCCCCTTGGCTCCCTCCTGGCTGCTCTAACTCACATGTGCTGCTTTCGAATAAAGGAACTTGGAACCATAGAAACTGGGTCAGGCCCAATGGACAAAGCAGGGTAGGGCCAGCGAAAGCAGTGTTTGCAGGTCTCTCAGGAGCCCCAGGGCCCTCTGATCGCCCCTCGCCCCAGCCTGACCTGCTGGTTTGCTCAGTTGGGGCCCAGTGGGGTCCTGGGGCAGTTTCCCTGGGCTGGATCCCTCAGGCCTGAGGCTCGTCAGAAGCACGGGACCTTGCAGCCTCCACCCCGCAATTCTCTCTGCTTGGGAAGCCTCTTCTACCTCTTCCCCCTTTGTCTCTGGTCCTCCATTCCCATCTCTCCCCCTTGGCTTCAGAGAGCATCTTGTGATTCCAGAATCAGGGCCAAACAATTTCCTCGTGATGGGGAAACCACACTCCAGCCGCGGGAGCCCTAGGCTCCCCCTCTTCTCCCCTCTGGCGGTCCCCCCTCCCCATGCTCCTCCGCTGGCTCCAGCTGTGTTTTGCAGAACTCCCACTGGATAACATCTGTAATTGCCTCCAGATGTGGGCCACAAAAACACAAAGGGGCCATGAGCTCATCTTTGAGCTCCTTGCCACACGCACTGGCCCCACTGCCCCCAGATGCCCCTGAATTCTCAGGGTCCCCATCCTCTCCAGTGAGGGTGGCAGGGAGGTGGTGTCCAACTCCACTGAGACGCACAGGCTGTGCCAAACAGCTGTTGGCAGGAGAGGCACAGGAGGCCAGGCGTAGGGTCAGGGTTCCTGGCTGGCAGGAAGGTGGGGTACCCCTTCTGCCAAAGCAATCACACGAGTCAGCCCTGAATAGCAGCTGGACAGAACGCCTGGCTTAGGTGGGGCCAGGGCTCTTGGAGGCAGGCCCTGGAGGGGGCCTGGGCTGCAGCCCGGGGAGGGCTGGACTGAGGCAGGAAGGGAAGGAGGGAAGAAAGAGGGCTGCTCCCCTCCAGCTGAGCTGACTCAGCAGCTGAAGGATTCCTCCCTCCAGGCTGGTTTGGAGAAAGAGTGGGTCAACAGCCCAGGAACTGTGTCTGGGGCAGCAGTTTTGAAGGAAAGAGGAGACAAAGCCCTGTCATTCCGCCCTTCCAACCCAACCATCCTCACCTCTTCTGGGCCTCTGGGGGGAGACCCCTGTTTTGCCGCTCCTAACTGCCTATGGGGCAACCCCTTCTTTTCCTTTCTGTGGCTTCTGGCCCTGAAGAGGAGCTCTGGACCGGGGAGAGGCTGAGGTCCTGAGGGCCGGGGTGAAGGGCCTGTCCCCCAGCCTGAGGCTGACTGTGACAGGGAAATCCCCCAGCAGGCCGCATGAGGCCTGACGAAACCCAGGGTCTGCGGCTAAATCACACGACAGGGTCTCGCAATTTAGGAAGATTTTCCGAGCGGCCTCAGCTTGGCCACTTCCTCTTGCCTCTGAAGTCCTGGTCCTCAAAGGTAGCCTCTTAGGCCAGGTTGGGAGAGAGCAGCTAGCGGGCTCTGTGGACCACTCCCCTGGCCCCCCGGAGTGTGCCCGCCTCCCCAGCTCTGGGCCCTGCATCCCTTTTGTCCATCAAGAGTGAACAGATTCAAGGAGTTCCTGTCACGGCGCAGCAGTTAACGAATCTGTAATTCGTTGAGGTTGAGGGTTTGATCCCTGGCCTCGCTCAGTGGGTTAAGGATCCGGCGTTGCTGTGAGCTCTGGTGTAGGTTGCAGATGAGGTTCGGATCTGGTGTTGCTGTGGCTCTGGCATAGGCCAGAGGCTACAGCTCCAATTCGACCCCTAGCCTGGGAACCTCCATATGCCACGGGTGCAGCCCAAAAAAGGAAAGCAAAAAAAAAAAAAAAGAGTAAACATATTCCTTTATGAAAAATACCAAAAACCCACCTCACAGAAAACACTGCATGGCCCTCCTGCTTTCCATTCCCCTCGTAGCCACATCCCAAGGCACACAAATTGCAGCCACACAGAGAATGTGAAACACTGTTTATTCTTCGTGGAAAGGATGAACAAGGTCAAAAATGTCCTTAGAGGGCACTGACCCAGCCCCGCCCTGCAGGTTCCTGGGGTCGGATGCCTCTGCCCCCCCACCCCCACCCCTCCCTATCCCCCTTGTTAACAAAAAGGAACGATTTGAAGGGAATTCATATATAATAATTATAATAAAAATATACATTAAACAAAACAAAAAACCCAAACAAGACAATTTAGCCGAATTGCCAGCACCGTTCACCTCATTCCTCCCACCCCCCTGCCCCCGACCCCTGACATCCCTCTCCCTTCGCTGCCCCCCCCACCCCTGTCCCCAGGGTCTCTCACTCTCCCAAGTCTCCAGTACCATAACCACCTTCGGTGGCCGAAGGAGACTTCAAATGGGTGGGCTGGGTGGGAAGGGGGGCAGGACACCTGTAGGATGGGCTGAGCAGTAGGAGGATCGGGAAGGGAGGGGCTCACCTGACCGAAACGCCCCGGCGCCTGCCAGCCCCATCACGCAGCCTGGCTGATCCTCGGCTCCCTAACTAGGTGGTTGCTCTCACTTCGGTCCCCAGTCCCCAGTCCCAGGACGTGTGCCCTCGCTGCTCCTTTTTCTGGCTCCCTGCCTTCTCCTCCCTGCTGTCTGATAGAAGCAAAATGGCACCACACAGGAGCAGGTGTGCCTTTCTCGGGCCCTTCCTGAGAGCGCCCAGAAAACAAGCCCTCCTGGTACCACAGCCCACCCTGACGCCCTGCCTGCTGGCCTGGCCAGCCCGGCCCCTAGCCGTCCACTCCCGCCGCACCTCCCTGGTTCACTTTTTGGTCCTGTCCTGTTCCCTCTGACTGCTCTGCCCCTGGGTCCCTACCCCAGCTGCCTGTGTTTGAGCAAGGTTCTCTCCACGGCTTCCAGTCTCCCCCCCAGGGCTCCGGGCCAAGTCACCATCCTGGGCTCCACCCTGGGGAGCTGCACCCCCTGGCCTCAGCTCTTCCAACCTTGACGTCCCCATTGGAGGCTAACATTTGGGAGGGTAGGGCTGTCAAGAGTTTCTGCAGCCCCAGTTTAGTCCTTAATGGCTCAGGCTCCTTCCGAGGAAGTTCTCGGGGGCAGGTGGGGTAGAGGCAGATCTTTGTGGAGAGGACTGACCCTCTCTGAGCTTTCCTCCCAAGGTCTTAGTGCAGCCCCCACCCTGTCACTCCCCCAGAGTCTCCCGCACAAGGGGAATAGATTTCTTTTCGCCAGAAAGAGTGGTGGGAGGCTGTCAATTGGGAACACCTGGGGGCTTGTGGGGTGGGAGTGCCCAGAGCCTCCTGAGGTCAGAGTTCAGAGGTTAAAGGTGTGTCAGGGAATGGAAAAGGAGCAGGTGACCCCACTTGACCTTTACCAGCGAGGTCCGAGGGTCCTGCCTTCAAGTGCAGAGCCTAAGACATTCAGATGGGGCTGAACACACACCAAGCCACGGGGGGGCCCCTGAGGGGCAGGGGCCGCTCAGCCCCCAGGGGACTCATCTAGGGAAGAAGCGATGCCAGCGTGGAGGGTGGGACAGGCCAGTCATGGGACAGAGAAGAAGGGAGGTGGGGGGGGTTGGGAGGGGGCTCGGGACGGCTGGGAGCAGCCCACCCACCACCACCTGCTGCCACTGGCCTTCAGAGACAAAGTTCTCGTGGTAGGAGTGGGCGGGCGGCAGTGGGGGTCAGACCTTGTCCAGCAGGGAGCGCTGGCAATAGAGCAGTCGCTTGGGGGTCCCGTGGCGTCGGAAGAAGAAGACGGCGAGGCCCACAGCCAGCACCAGGAGCAGCAGCAGCACGGGCAGCACCACGGCGGCCGCGCTCACTGCCCCGCTGCCTTCCTCGTCCACCTCAATGATGATCACCTCTGTCTCCTCCTCAGTCCCCTCATCCGGCCGGCCCCCCGACGGGCAGCCCATCCAGTCCCGCAGGGCTGACTTGGGGTAGCCCGGCTCGACCTTCAGCTTCTGGTTGTTGAACTTCCAGTATTTGTTCCCCTTGTAGAAGTAAGTGAAGACTGCGGGGTCAGCGAAAAGGCGGCACGGAAGACAGGAGGTGGGGGCAGCGTCCAGAGACGGGCCAAAGAGAGAAGAGCATTAGGAAATCCATCAGGGGACCAGCCAGATGAGTTAATCTCTTCATCTTTCTGAGCATCAGTTTCCTCAGCTGTTTAAAACCAGGTAATTCTAGCACTGAGTTGAGAGAGGGCTGGGGATTAAGGGATCTGAAGCGTGGAGAGCACTTAGCCATGCCTGGCCCATGGCAAGGGCTCCCCTCTACTCATCATTATTTTCTATCCAATGCTCTCCATCTCTCCTCCTGTTCTTTCTTTCTTCTCTTTTCTTTTCTTTTTTTTTTTAGGGCCGCACCTGCGGCACATGGAGGTTCCCAGGCTAGGGATCGAATCGGAGCTGCAGCCACCGGCCTACACCATAACCACAGCAACGCAGGAGTCGAGCAAGGTCTGTGACCTACACCACAGCTCATGGCAACGTCGGATCCTTAACCCTCTGAGTGAGGCCAGGGATCGAACTTGCATCCTCGTGGATGCTAGTCAGATTGTTTCTGCTGAGCCACGATGGGAACTCCCTTCCTGCTCTTTCTCAACTCCCTGTCCCAATCCTCCCCTCTCAGACACCTCCTGTGCCCCTCTCACCTTCATCGCTGCCCATGAATGACCCCCTGGGAGACTCAGGGATTCCTTCCCAGACTTTGATGTTTTTGGGGTACTCGCTGTCCACTGCCCTGAGCTCCTCGTTGAAACGGTAGTACCTGGAGGACAGGATAGGAAAGGAAGTGGTTGGACCCTGGGCGTGTCCTCTGAGGGGCGTGGGACCTGAGACTGAATTCAGCAGTGAGCTGGGGGTGCTGCGGACAGGGTGGGGGACAGGGGTTTGGAGTAATGAGGGCCTACAGCTGAAAGCAGCGGAAGGTGGGGGTGGAAGGGAGGGCCCAGGCTGCAAGGAGCCACCAGCAGCCCTTAATGACAGTGCCGGGCAGCTGGGGCGGAGGCACGGTGTTGGGGGCAGGAGGCGTCAAATGACCAGGTCTGAAATGGTGACCCGGTCATATCCCACTCATTCAGCACCCAGTGGAGGCTGCCCGTTGCTAGGTCACAGCAGAGGCTCAGCCAGCTCTTTCCCCAGGGAAGCACCTCAGGGGGAAGTGGGTCTTCCTCCAGAATGGAAGGAAGCTGGTGGTTCAGTCTGAGGGGGAAGGCCTGCGGCCGAGAGGCTGAGGTCTTACTTGTTTCCCCGGAAGAAATAGGTCTTTCCGTTGGGCATCCAGAAGAGAGCAGCATCAATCTTGTCAGTAGGCAGTCCTCGGCCCAGCTCCTTAATGTGCTTGGGGTAGCCAGGCTCCAGGGAAGCTTCATCAAACACCCAGTGCTTGTCTCCTGGTGGGGAGAGGGAAGGGCGGGACCTGGGTTCCAGCTGGGCTCTAGAGTCTTTGGAGGAGTCAAGTGGAATCCGCTCCACCAGGGAGACCCTGCCCACACCCAAAGACTACGGCAGAACGTCAGGTTACCTTTGAAGAAGACGAATTTGCCGTCTTTCCTCTCGTAGGCAGTGTTGATGGATGCTGGCAGGCCCCGCCAGAACTGGCCGATGGGCATGGGGTATCCATCCATCACCTGGTTTTTCCTCACCCGCCAGAACCAGCGTTCCTGGGAGGCAGTTTATCACGCTTTGTAGCTTAGTCCTCCAGCTCAGTCCCCATCGCGCCCCCACAGGCTCAGGTTTAGTATTTAGTCCTCCTGCTGCTGTTTGCACCCAGCCACCTGGTCACAGAGCCCTTTCACCTCTAATTCCAGCCCATTTGTTCCACTCACCTTGAAAACAAACATCTCCCCTCGGAGCATGGCCACGGTGTCAAAGTTCCCATCACAGATGTTGGGCCCATAGGTGGGGTTTTTGGGCTTATCAGGAACAGAGGGCTTGGAGGTGGTCCTGGGTTGAGGAGGCATCTTGGTGGGAAACCCTGACTCACTTCCTGGAGCAGAGAATACGAGGGGCACTTCAGATTTGGTGGCAGAGTTGGAGGAAAGGACAGACATATGGGCAGACCACACCTTTGGAAAGGTGAGGATGGTCCTTTTGGGGGAGGCTGAAGAAATCAGCTGGGAAAGTGGAACCAAAAGCAGGAGTTGGGGGAGTTCCCATCGTGGCTCAGCGGTAATGAACCCAACTAGTATCCATGAGGACTCGGGCTTGATCCCTGGCCCCACTCAGTAGGTTAAGGATCTGGCGTTACCGTGAGCTGTGGTATAGGTGGCAGACGCATCTCAGGTCTGGCGTTGCTGTGGCTCTGGCATAGGCTGGCGGCTACAGCTCCGATTGGACCCCTAGCCTGGGAACCTCCATATGCCGTGGGTGCTGCCCTAAAAAAAACCCAACAATGACAGGAGAGGGTGGTGGCAGGGTTAGTTGGGGGGCTGGGGGGAGACCGTCGGGCATGAGGGAGGGGAAAATGCACAGGCCAGAGAGAACAGGAGCGGATAAAGAGCAGATGTGGGCAGAGATTACTTGCCATAAAGTTGCTGGATGCCCCGGCGGTCATCATCGGGTAGCACAAAATTCTCTGTGTCCATCCACTGGTAAAAGGGTGCCATGATGGCCGAGGGGTCATTGGAGTGCTCAAGGCCCAGGGCATGGCCCAGCTCATGCACAGCCACCAGAAAGATGTCATTCCCTGGAGGGGTGGGGCGGTTAGGATGGCAGCCTGGGTCCCTTCCCTCAGACTCCCTGCTTCCCCATCAGAAGCTTCAGGTTCACACCGGAAGCCGGCTGGCTATGTTTCTACCCAGAGTGACCAAACCCTGAGTCCCAGCCACATTTTTGGCAGATGAGGCACAAAGCGATTCAACAACTGTTCTGGGTAGAGGTGACAGTGCTCTGGGGGCAGATCCTCATCCCAGCAAGAACTGTGTTAAAAGGTGAAGCCGAGGGAGTTCCTGTCGTAGCTCAGTGGAAACAAATTCCACTAGTATCCTTGAGTACGCAGGTTCGATCCCTGGCCTCGCCCAGTGGGTTAAGGATCTGGCATTGCCGTGAGCTGTGGTGTAGGTTGTGGACACGGCTCGGATCCAGTGTGGCTGTGGCTGTGGTGTAGGCTGGCAGCTGCAGCTCCAATTCAACCTCTAGCCTGGGAACTTCCATATGCCCAAGGTGTGGCCCTAAAAAGCAACAAAACAAAACAAAACAAACCCCAAGGCCTTATCTGGGCCTCTGCTTCTCCCAAAAGCTGGATATGACATTTGCCTGGAAATGTGGGTGATGCAGATGCTCTGATATCCTTGACTGGGAAGTCAATTACTGGGCAAGAGATAGGATCAGATGTAAAAAGCTCAAAACAGGATTCCTGCTTTCACTGGAAGTCAGACTGGGGGATCTTTGTGGTCCTCCCCAAAGATTTGGAGGTCTGAGGTTTGGGGAGGAGGCAGAAGAACCCCCACACAAATGACTCTCAACTCTCCCAGGGAGGAGTCTCCGGGCCACCTTGCTCACCATTCAGATCCTCATTCCGGACAGTCCAGGGTTCGGCAGAGTCAAAGTGCGTGTCTCCTCCAATGTTGGGGCCTGGGAAGTAGGCATGGGCCAGGAAGCCACCCTCGCCATCGAAAGGCGTGCTGTCACCATGGAAACCTTCAGCAAAGAAGATCATGATGTCCGCCTGCTTCTCGTGGCCCTCACGGATGTAGGCATAGGGTACCTCTCGGAAGCGCAGCGGCGTGGCACTCTCCCACACGCGGAACGCCTTGCGGATGGCCTCGAATGTGGCATATTCGCCCACCTTGGGGGTGTAGTTCTGGATGCTGCGGTCCCGCCACGTGGGGAGAGGATGGGAATGTGTTAGGATAACAAGGGGCAAACTCTCCTTTCCTCTGCTCTCCCAGGTCCGCCTGAACCGCCCAGCCACCTTTGTCTGACCGGCTCTTCCTGCCACTTCACGATGCCTCTGCCCCAGGAATTGAAGGCTTTCTGGCTTTGGGTTGTCCCCTCCATAGGCTGCACCTCGCTTCAGGATTAGAGCCGTTTTCCTCCCTACTCCCAAGGATGCTTCCCAGGAACATGGGTGAGTAGGGCAGGGAGCCTCTGGGTCTCTAAGCATCCCCAATAGGGAAGGGTAACCCGATGTGAGAAAGGTCACTTGCCTGTGGGACTCACCAGAAAGTGATCTCGTTATGCTGCCATTTGAGGCCCTGGATGGCATAGCGCTTCCTTCGAACATTGGCCTTGATCTCAGCCCCGAACTTGTCTGGAACACCACAGCGGGGGCGCCTCATGGCCCTGGGGTGGGTTGAGGGGTGAGGATTGTGGTCAGGAGCGTGTATGAAAGAGAAAGGTCTCAGGGGGAATGTGTGGAGTCAGTGTGGGGAAGAGCCAAGGTCCTAGGTCCAAGGGAACAGGGCAGGGTCAGGATCAGCTTGTGGGGACAAGGTATGGGGATGGAAGTAGGCATTCGGGTGGCAGCCTCTCTGGTGTTCAGTGTCATGTCGGTGGGTGCTGGGCAGAATTCCTGCCGGGGTCCAGCACTTACTTCATGGTGTCTGCATCAGCCTTGCCTGTCACTCGCAGACCGTAGAACCTCTGCATGGCAGCAATGGCAGCTGAGAGTGACTGGGGCGAGCGCTGTGTGTGGGTACGCAGGTCCCCAGGGGGCAGGTAGCCATACTGCTGCAGCCAGGCCTGTAGGGAAGGGATGTGGCTTGGAGCATCCCCACCTGGCCCAAGAGGAGCCTCTGCCTCCTCACAGCACCTGGAATGCACCCTTGGCTTGGTGTGGAAAGGGCAACAAGCTCCCAGCTTGGCTCTGGCAGTAGGTCTGGAGGAACTCCCAGGCTGGATCCAAACTCTGGCCCGGGCCCTAGTATGGCGGATTCTTTTGGAGGGGTGGGGAGCCAGAGCTCTGGGCTTTGGCTATAAATCTTTTGATGGGAGCCCTGGTGGTTTAATTGCGTTCTAGGATGTCTTCTCAGAGCTGAGATCGCTTCTAGTGCTTTCCTCCTCTGCGTCAGTGTTCTTCTAAATACAGCATGTCCCATCTGAGACTAGGATGTGCCTACAGGGGGTGGAGAGGGGGAAGGCTGAGGGGACCCCACTTTGGAGCCTGGCAAGAGGCCCTCCTGGGGCATGTATGCCTGTGCCTCCAGGATCTTTACAGCTGAGATCTTTTCAAAAAGGAGGGCAAAAAGAAGCTAGGGCTCTGGAGGGCTGCTGATAGGGAAAGCTGGGGTCTTTAGAGGTGGCAGAGATGTGATCCAGGATCCTGCCACTATCTGCATCCAAACAGCATCTAACCTAGGGCTTGGGACCTAAAGACCCATTTGAGATTCTCGGTAGAGGGAGTGAGAGATTGGGTTGGTGGTTAGGGTTAGAGTTAGTATTTTATTTAATTTTTGCTTTTTAGGGCTGCACCCACAGCATACAGAGGTTCCCAGGCTAGGGGTCGAATCAGATCTACAGCTGCCGGCCTCCACCACAGCCACAGCAATGTGGGATCTGAGCCGTGTCTGCAAACTACACCACGGCTCATGGCAACGCTGGATCCTTAACCCGCTGAGCAAGGCCAGGGATCGAACCTGTGTCATGACCCTAGTTGGGTTTGTTAACCACTGAGCCACGAAGGGAACTCCAGGGCTAGCATTTTAGTGACTATAGTTTATTGCAGATATGTTGTGAATTGTTCATAATATAAAGGCTGGCATATTGCTTTAAAGTTAGGTTTTTGGCGTTTGATTGAAAGGCACACACACTGCATAGGCCTGTTGAGGAAAAAGTCAGCCTTTATTGTAAGAACAATGAAGTCTTTTCCTAAAGCCTGGAAGGTAAAATGAGCTAAGTTATATATGGAATACGAACATGCTGGGATCCTCCTATGGGGAGACATTACCCGGACCGCTCTAGTCTGTGCTCCAGCTTTGCATTTTTTTTTTTTTTTTTTTTTGTCTTTTTAGCTATTTCTTGGGCCACTCCCATGGCATATGGAGGTTCCCAGGCTAGGGGTTGAATTGAAGCTGTAGCCACCGGCCTACACCAGAGCCACAGCAACGTGGGATCCGAGCTGTGTCTGCTTTGTCTTTTTTAAGCAGTCCTCAGGGTGCTTGCTGCAGGTTACCTGCAATGTGAGCTTGGGGTGCAGAGGGGTGCCCCTACCCCAGGTCATTAGGACGGCTCTCCATGTGGCCTGTCACCTCGAGGCCCAGGCCCTGGTGGTGGAGTCCTGCTCTTGCATTGGGGTTGGGGGTGATTCAGGAGCAGCTGACTGGGGACCTGAGCCCGCAGGGGCAAGAATTGCAACATGGTTCTGGGAAGTGATCCCCCATGGCTGATGACGGGAGTTAGGGCCCGAGATGTAAACAATACAGCCTCTCCCCAGCCAACAGGCCTGGCCAGAACTACCCTAGCACCACCCAGCTCTGGGAGCCCCTCCTCTGTGGTGGGGGTGGGGTGGGGAGCGAGGTTTAACCTCGGGTATACCAGAAGGGAGCAGAGCAGAGTGCGTTGCTCCTCGGCTGGTCTCCTGGGAGCTCCAAACTTGCCCTGACCTGTGCTGGCTGATGCCACAGTGAGTGCCTGCAGGAGGCCTGCTGTGGCCTGTGCCCAAGTATGCAGGAAACTCCCTTTGCCCCTGGCCTTACCTAGAGGGGAGTCACACCCCAGGCTTATGACCTCTGGTGGGGGAGCAGCTGCTTCAGCTTTGAGAAAGGATGGGAGCAGCCCACTGCTGGAGCTGGAAGACTGAGGTCAGGCCCTCTCAACCCTCAGGGAGCAAAGCCGAGGAAACTTCTAGGGTAGGATGACAGGATAGAGGGTGGCAGAGAGATGGGGAGAATCCACATCCGGGGGGAGTTCTAGGATAAACCCCGCTTCCTGATGAGACTTTCAAGAAGGTAGGCAGGTCTAAATATTCACACCTACAATCTCCACCCTGTATCCAGCAGAGGAAGGTGGAGACTTAGTCAAGAAAGGGACTTCTCTGGAGTCAGGAGAGCTGCAAGTCCTGGAAAGGAAGGGCCCCCATTCCTCTCCTCCTCCCAGGCCTAGGATCTAAGCAAAGCAAGAACCACAGAGGAGACTATGAGGTCGGAACCACAGAAGAGAGGACTCTTGTGTCTGCGGCTGAGTGGGGGAAGGGCCAAGTGCCAAACAGGCCAGCGGGAGGAGAGGGCTGTCCAGGAGCTGGTGCAAGACTCGAGGTGGTGGGAGGGAGCTGGCTGCCTGAGGCCCAGGCCACCCCAGCTCTCAGCTCTCGTCCAGATTGGCCTGGAGAGGGAGCAACTCTGTTGGGTCAGAGAACTCAATCAGCTGGCTTTGTCTTGAAAATTGAGTGGTGCAAGGTATTGCCCTAGGGGAAAATCAAGGACAGGGACTCCCCTGGCCTAGGAGTCCTTGGGGGGCAGCGGGTTGGGGGACTCTCTGGCTTTTCTGAGGGCCCTGGATCCCAGCCCCTGGGTCTGCTCCTCCCTCCCTCTGCCTCCCATCCTTCATGGCCCAGACGCAAATGGTGGTTCTGGCACTGGGGCTGCCCATGACCCACTTAAAACGGAGCCAGGGCTGCTGCCCCTCCCCTAGGGGACCTAGTGGGGCAGGGGAGGGAAGGAAAGCAGGGCAGGCGAAGTTGGCAGTGGGAAGCCCCCCAGATGCCCAGGCTCCTTTTGTTCGGAGCTCTCCCCTTCAGGCCTCAGAGGAAGACTCCAGGCCTGGGGAGAGGTTGCCTCTTGCTTGTGGATGGTGTCAGATTTAGCCCCTGGGCAGATTTTCACTCTCCCAGGTCACCCCGTTCCTAGGGCCACACTTTTCCCCTCAGGACAGAGGGAGTGTGTTCTTTCTGGAGATGTTTCCTCCAGGGGTGGGACCAGGGCCGGGACCAAGAGGGAGGAAGCCAAGTCCAGATCCCTTCCCCCTGCTCTGCAGCTCAGGCCCTTCCCGGCCCCTCCCGACCGCACCCAGGCCCTGGCCGTGCTGAGTGGGTTGGGATGGCCCAAAATAAGAAGCTGATCAAATCTGTCTCCCACCTTCACCCCAAAATAAAAGAGAGAGAGAGGAAAAAACTTCCTCAGACAACTCCCACGCGGCTTCCTCCCGGGCCCGGTGGGCCAGCGTCGGGGAATGGGTGGGGGGCAACCCAGTCTGTGAGACGTGTGCGGGCACCTAGGGCCAGAGCCTGGCCCTGCTCCCCGGTACGACACCCCCAGTCTCCCTGCAACTGACACAGAAAAGCAATTAACAAAAAGAGCCTAAAGGCGCCGATGGCGGAGCAGGGAGAGGAGGCGGCGGCCAGGCCAAGCCCCCGGCTCACAAGGAGAGCTTTGTGTGTCCAGAAACTCGGGCCAGGGCGCCAGTGCCGCGACCCTCGACGCCAGGGCTCCGGGCCGGGGCACAGAGGGCTCTCTCGTGGAGGTGGGGGTGGCAGGGGGGCCAGGGCCGCTCCGCTGTCCACCCCCCGACCACACCTGGCTGCCGAGGCGTCGGGGGAGGGCCGGGACCGCCCCGGAGGCAGGAGGCGGCAGCGGCGGCCGCAGCGTGGGGGGCCGGGGGCAGCACGGCGCGGTCTCCGAGTCCCCCCGGCTGCCCGAGCGCCGCCGGCGAGCGCGGGCGGGAGAGCGCTGGAGAGCTGGAAAGTTGGAGAAACAACAAACTCTCGCACATGACAAGAAACCGGGACAGCGCGGGGTCTGAGCCGAGTCCAAATATTTATCAGGCTCCTGACCGGTTCCAGGGCTGAGCTCAGAGCCCAGGGGAACTGGGGAGGGGTGGGGAGTGGGCCCCCGCTGGAAAGTTCTTCCAGGGAAAGGAATGGGGAAAAAAAGTCAGCGGCTGGGGTGGGGGGGCAAAAGTTGGATCGGTGAGAGGAGGCAAAAGTTGGATCGACTTGGAAGTTTGGAGAGGGGGAGGGAAAGGAAAGGAAGGGGGATCCTGCAGGCCGAGACCCCGAGAGCCCTCCTCTCCGACCGGGGGCTGTTCCCCCGAAGACCCCCGGGCTCGCCTCCCCGCGGGCGCAACTCCGGGCAGGGCCCGAGGAGCTCACTTACTTCGGGGCTGAAGCTTTGGGCAGAGCTGAGGGAGGCGAGCGCGGAGGCGAGCGTGAGCAGGGGGAGCAGCAGACTGCGGACGGGTCGCGGGGCGGGAGACATGGTCCGCGACCGTCCAGGCAGTCGGGCCGTGCGGGCTCCGCGGCAGGGCCCAAGCCCCGGGGTCGCGCCGCCGCTCCCTCGGGCAGCCTTTGTCTTCGGTAGGCACTGAATTTGGGTTCCTAGGGCGCTGTCCTCTTGGAGATGAGGGGCTTGTTCTTGAAAGCGCCTGTTTGCTCGTCCCCTCTTTTCCGTTTTTTGATCTTTCTTCTGCTTAGTGGGCGAACTGGATCGTGAGCCCTCTCTCTTGCTCTCTCCACTGGTCCCTCCCTTCTCCCACAGCCTCCCTCCGCCCCCGCCCCTATGCCCTCCTTTCCCGGTGCGGACGTGGTTGTTTCAGCCTGAATCCAATTACAGCCAAGAGCCGGGTAAAAAAACCCCTAAGTTGCCTTTCTGTGGTGGAGGCTGCCATCTGCAGGGGTTGAGGCCACAGTCGAGAGCGGGGGACTGTGGAGGGACTCAGGGGACGGGATGTGGGAGACTTTCTCTCTCTAAGCATATTTTGGGTGGCTTGATTCCTCTGGTATTCAGCATTTGTCTCACCTCCGTGGGAAGTACTGAGAGGCTCAGTGGCTGGGGCAAACAAGAAGCTCAGAGTCCGTGATGGTGGCGGGGGGCGGTCTTGCTCGTCCAGGAGACCTGATTTGAGGGGTTGTCTCCTGGGACCTGTGGCTCAACCGTATTTTTGTCCCTTATTCTTGACAAGCACCTGTGTCCCTCCCCTGACCAACCCCCTCCCCCCTAAAAGCAACAATAGCAAGACCTAACTACCCACTGAGAGATCCCACCACCACACTGGATCTGGGGATCCTGTCCTTGTAGAAAGACAAATGCACTTCTTTATTATTGTCATTTGTAATCTGCTGTTCCTTAAATTAGGACTGGCCAGGGAAGAAAGGAGTGCAAGACTATGGAATCTAGGGAAAGGCAAACGGAGTCTGGTGAAATTGCTAGAAAAAGGGAGAATGGGAGTCAGGACTAAGGAGTTCAGTTCCCCCGCTACCCCGGAAAAGGAGGTAATCCCTTAAAAAGTATAATCTCCAGAGGCTGAGGAGACTCTGAGAACAAAAGGTGGAGGTTTGCAGGGAAGGGGGAGGGCAGGCTAGAGCTGATGGTGGGAAAGGGAGACAGATAAGAGGCTGAGGGCTAGATCTGGAAAAGCAAAACGAAAGAGGCAGGAAAAGTGTGGGAGAGCGAAAACTCGACCATCAGCGAAATCTAAGATCTAAGAATTGCATTGGTCAGCGAGAGAGGAAGGAGGTAGTGGGGGGAAAGACAGCAAAAGAAGGAATAATGGAGGTTGGGCGAAATTAAGTCAGGTAGGAAGTTTCAGAAACCCCAGAGACCCAGGAACTATCACATTTGTGGCAGGAGAATGAAAGAAAAGTCTAGTGCTCTGTATTGTATTGGAGCAAAGGTCCTATTTCCCCCAGACTCCATGGGAGGAGCCACGATCAATACAAGGAAAGGTTTCCCTGGGACCTGTGCAGCTAACAGGTTTGCAAGAAGTATACGGTGGCTATGAGGTGCCCTAGTCCACAGTGACTATTTGGTGGCTAAGCACCTCAGGGCTCCCCTATACAAATGGGGGTCAGGAAGTGCAGGCCTCTCTCCAACCGGCCTCTGGAATTCAGTCAGAACCACAGAAACCTCAGGATCCAACTCTTCGGCAGAACAAGCAATGCCCGTCTGCTTTTCCCCGAGTCAGTCTTCCCAGTGGGGCGATCCTCCAGGGCCATGTATCTTAAGTTTAGGAAAACAGATACCAATTGCTTGCCAAGAAGTAGGTCTCAGCTAGGAAAGCCTTTTTCATCAAAACATTTATTAAATGTGTAACTGCATGCAGCCTGAGCTGTATATGGGCTGTTAAAAGGCTTGGGTCCCTGGCTAAAAGCAGGAAAAATGTTGCCCCTTTTTCGTTTGTTGCCCCTTTTTTGTTTTCGCAGAGCTATAGCTCATAGTTAGGCTAGTCCCATGGCCTGAAAAAGAGGCGGTAAATATCCCAGAGCAAGATTCCTTTGAACTGGAAAGGAGCTGGGGGTGGGGGCACCGAGCCATCCCTTCTAGGCAGTAACCTTACAGACGGTTCTTCTTGGTGTCTTTCCTCCTTTGCCCGGGAGACAGATGGGGAGCATAAAGTTTTTCCTCTGGCTGGGAGGCCGGGTCTAGGTGATGGAAAAGAAAGCCAGACACAGGCTGGGGAAGGGAGACAGGAGTTGCTTTTTATTGACTTGGTTGTGGGTTCTGAAGTAGAGCCCCTTTGGATTTAAGAGCATTCTTCTGCTTGCCTTCTTCTTCCTGCAACTTCTCCTGCTGCCTGAGCTGCCATGCCTGTAACCCAGCATCCATTTCCTGTGACAGCAGTACAACTCGTCTCTGAAACAGACAGGAAAACAGTGTGGATAACATCTGGGGCTTGAGCTCTGCACCGTATATCCTTCCATTCACACAGATCAAAGTCAGAGGTTTCAGCTGGAATATGACACCGCTGACTGGGGAAGGGGTGGAACCAGGTCCTGGGCTGGGAAGCAGGAGGAAGGCAGCAAAATGTGTGTCTACCACTGGTTCCTGCCCTAAGAGTGCCCCATGCTATCCTCCCTTCTCACAGTCCTGTTAAAACCTTTGGCTGATAAAACTTTGGAGTGAGGGGTAGGTGTTAGATGCCAACATAGCGCAAAACAAATTACTACTAGAGTTCTCTTGTGCAGCAAGTTAAGGCTCAGGCATTGTCACTGCAGAGGCTCGAGTCGCTGCTGTGGCATGGGTTCGATCCCTGGCCAGGGAACTTCCACATGCTTCAGGTACAGCCAAAACAAAAACAAAAACAACAAATTACGATTTAAATTTTCTCCCCCTGAGTTCCCATTGTGGCTCAGCAGTAACGAATCTGACTAGTATCCAAGAGGACATGGGTTCAATCCCTGGCCTTGCTCAGTGGGTTCAGGATCTGGCATTGCTGTGAGCTGTGGTGTTAAGTCGCAGATGCAGCTCGGATCCCACATGGCTGTGGCTGTGGCATAGGCCGGGAGCTGCAGCTCCAATCTGACCCCTGGCCTGGGAACCTCCATATGCCACAGGTATGGCCCTAACCAAAAAAAAAAAAAAAAAGAAAAAAGAAAAAAAATATTTTCCTCCCTCCAGTTACACACAGTTTGCCCGGCTGGGGTTCTAGCCACTCACTGCAAACTTTTCCCTTTGTGCTTTTCTTCGAAGCTGGCCTTTCATTGGAGGAGCAGGGCGGCCATCTGCAGATAGAAGGGAGAGAAAAGGCAAGTGTTAGAGATGGCCTGCAGCACCCTGGGAAAATGGCTGTGACATGAAAGAAGGAAGAACCAGTCCCCAAGCTTGGCTCTTCCATTTCACACCCATTGTAGCTTAATTCCCCTAGAACACTTCCCTTGTCTTCAAGGGGGAGGTGTGCCAGAACCACCAAGAACACGCTCCCCCTTCTTCCTACTCTATTTTACTCACTCCTCATTAGCTTGGAATTCAAGGTCCTCTGTGGTGCTGAATCTCGTTTGATCTTCAGAAACCCTCCACTCAAGCAATCTGATTACTGTCCTACTCACCTTGCTGAATTCTACTTCACTCCATAGCGAAACACGCTCTTTTCATTTTCTTCTGGCCAAATTCTCTTCCTTAGGCCCACCTCAAGCCCTATCTGTCCCAGAAGTCCTTCACTAACCCCTTTAACTCAATGAGCTCTCTCTTCTTAAAGATGTGCATATCCATCACTTAATATTCACCTATTTGTTTGGAGACATTTATTGTACTATTGATTGTTTTCAGCTTCCTTTCATCATCTTGGGTCCTTCTGGAAAGGGGCAGAGCACTGAAATATTATTACTAAATGTTTTTTTTTTTTTTTTTTTTGTCTTTTTGCCTTTTCTAGGGCCGCTCCTGTGGCATATGGAGGTTCCCAGGCTAGAGGTCTAATCGGAACTGTAGCCGCTGGCCTACGCCAGAGCCACAGCAACGCTGGATCCGAGCCACCTCTGCAACCTACACCACAGCTCACGGCAACGCCGGATCCTTAACCCACTGAGCAAGACCAGGGATTGAACCTGCAACCTCATGGTTCCTAGTCGGATTTGTTAACCACTGTGCCACGACGGGAACTCCTATTGCTTAATTTTTAAAATGTCCATGCTTTGTTTTTCCAGCTGGACTTTAAGTTCCTTGGGATCAGGGACTATATCCCTTCCTTTCACGGTAGTATAGTGTTGGCACATAATAACAATTCCATAAATATCTGCTGACTTGCTGAAAAGATGCAGTATGTGGCCTCAAGTAGTTTATAATAGAGATTAAAATACTTTTACTTTCTACAAAGAAAGAGAGTGAAAACTCTGCCCAAAAGTCTAAAGCCAAGACAAATAAGAGATTATTTATCAGGAAAGGAAACCAGTACTGTGTATATTAGGTGCTTTACGTTGGTTATTTCATTTTATCCTTACAAGAACCATCTGAGATAGGTATTCTTGTTTAACAAATGTAGAAACTGAGATACAAGTAAGTAATTTGTGTAAGACCACAAAGTTAACAAGTAGAGAAGCCTGGATTAAGAATCAGTTTCAGGCTTTCCAATATTCCATACTACTTCAGAGAGATCCTAGGCTTCCTGCAGTAAACACCAGGTAGAGGAATTCTTACTATGGCACAGTGGGATAGGCAGCATCTCTGTGGCACCAGGACACAGGTTCAGTCCCTGGCCCAGGTTAAAGGATCTGTGGTGTGGATCTGATCCCTGGCCTGGGAACTCCATATGCCATGGGGCAGCCAAAAAAAGAGAAAAAAAAAAAAAGTAGGAAAACAATCTTCACCATCCTCCTCTGTCACAAAGTATTTGATTGAGCAGGTTTTATACTCCTACAGAATCCAATACTCAAGTCTCTGTGCTGCTGAAGGGGGCCTGGCCTTTGCCCAGTTCTACTCCTGTCTTTGCTACTACCTAGCTGTGTGCTCCCTAGCAATACTTCTGTAGGCATCAATTTTCCCACCTGTGAACTGGAGTCCCAAGAGAGTGGAGAGAGGCTTCAACTTTTGTAAGGGCTTTCCTTTCTAGGATTCTTTTTTCTTTTTTTTTTTTAACGTAAAGGGAGAAACTTTTCCTAAGGGAGCTCACCATCCTCTGTGCTCGCCCTTTTGCACTTCTCTCTGAGATGCTCATTTAGGCAGCCTTTCAAAGAGCTCTCCTTGAGCTTGGTAACAAATTCTCAACAATGTATTCACCACACAGAAGAGCGGTTCTTGGTAACTTAGAAAAAACCATATTCCTCTTTGACCAGCGTAAAGTCTTGTCACTCCCCCAGGACGTCCCAAATCAGAATTATCTTCTGCTTATCCCCCAAAGCCAAGAAGATCCTGTCTAGTTTTACTTTCCATAGACGGTAGTTTAATTTCCAAAACAAACGACAGGGTTTCTCCCCCCCCGCACCCCGTCCCCACTGCAAAGATAAAGTTCAATACATTTAACGACACCCCAATAAAAGTTAAAGGAAAAAAAAAACTCAATACGTGGTCGGCTCAGACACACCCCCACCGTGACACCTCCCCCAACTCCGTCCAGAGGCGTTTCCTCTGAAGTAGAATTAGCCTGATTAGTGCTCACCCGCGTAAGACCAGTCTGGGAGCTCCGTAAGAGGTCCGTAGCCAGAGGGGTTGGCAGCAAAGCCCTGCCTGGGTGGAGAAAAACAGCCCGGTGAGGACTAAGTTCAGCTTCTGGTCCACCCCAGAGCCCCCCAGACCGGCACTCACTGGAGTCGCCACTGGCTGCCCGCCTGAGCCGCCGTTCCGCAGTGCAGCCTCCGGACACCTGCTGGGAACAGAGGACAGAGTTGGAAGAGCGACTGTGCGGCCAACTCAGGGGTCCCGTCCCATCCCTGCAAGCTCCCGAGCCACCTACCCTATACACACTTACTAGATAGCAATATACCCCAAGCAGCCATGCTGAGGCGCAGAGCCGGAAATGGGCGTGGCCTCGATGGCCACGCGGGACGCTGCGGGGGAAGCCGGAAGTAGCCATCTTGAATCTGGTTTTCAATCACGGGCCCCGCCATCTTGGCTCGCCGTACGGAATAGAGGGATAAAGCTGCCTCCCCGGTTTTTTAGGCGTCGTGTGAATCCTCAGTGGTGGCTACAACTTTGGTGGAAGTCGCGTCCTTCCAGACTGAGCCGTTCTGAACTGTCCTTTGGAAACGCCCTTCGTCGCCCCTGGGGATCTCTAGTCCTTTGAAATTTATTCTCATTTCTCAGTTGAGTGACATTCACGTGACCTCATTCTGTCTTCTAGCATCACTGTAACATTTTCCCCAGCCTAAGACTCAAATCTAGGTTTCAGTTCTCACTTATTTATGAAACAATATTGAAGAGTTTATGTGTGACAAGCACTGTATTCCTTCCGTGCAGGAGAGTCTATGGAGAGCAAAGCAGAAGTCGCTATTAGGATAGAGCTCCTAGTCTAGAGAGAGATGACAATTATCAATTACACACATTGCTGTAGTATTACAGCTGAGATGAGTGCTGGGAAGGGAAGTAGGAGTTGTTTGTGAGTATATGATGAGAACTTGATCCAGAGTAGGCAGTCAAGGTTTTCTTGAGGAAGAGCTAAGATCCCATTTCGTTTTTTTAAGAGCTTCCACCACCATTGTCTAATATAAGCCTGTAAAAACCTTGTGAGGTAGGTAGTAAGTGGCCAACCCAGATCCGTGGCTTCCTCTCTCCTTTTAAACAAAAAAAGAATCACTCACAGACATACTTCATTTTACTGTGCTTTGCAGGTAATGCATTTTGTACAAATTGAAGGTTTGTAGCAGCCTTGCATAGAGCAAGTCTATCCATGCCAGATTTTCCAACAGCTCACTTCCTGTCTCTGTGTTACATTTTGGTAATTCTTGAGTATTTTCAGCTTTGGCATTATAATATTTGTTATGGTGTCTGTGATCAGTGATCTTTGACATTACTGTTGTAATTGTTTTGGCCTTTTTTAGCAATGAAGTATTTTTAAGGTATATCCTTTTTTTTAGACATAATGCTATTGCACCCTTAATAGACTACAGTATAGTGTGAATATAATTTTTACATATACTAGGAAAGTAAAAAATTCGTGGGACACACTTTATCTTGGTATTTGCTTTACCGTGCTGGTCTGGAACAGAACATGAATTATCTCTGAGGTATGCCTGTACTTGCTTTTGGGAAGTCCTTTATCTTTAATTTCTTCATTGAAAAAAAGCTTATTATACCACATTTATGAAAACATTTTAATAATGATAAGGTAAGTGAAAGTGCTTTATAAATGGTGGAACTCCTACAAAAGTGGCCGTTACTGTAGGACTAGACTAGACACTGCTGACTGGGCAAACTTGAAGGAGTGGTGTAATGGCCTATCTGGAAGTTTATCATTTCCTCCTGTAAGACTGGGAGGTTTTTCCACAGGAGGTGGCTCTCAACTGTGCTTTGAAAGAGGGGAAGGGTGGATCCTGGTTTAAGAAGTAAAAGCAGCTGTTTTGATAACAATAAGAATGGCAATAGAGGAGGGCTGACCTAGAAAAGATGGGAATAAAAGAACTTGGCTATATGCCAATGGATGGTCCCAAAAAACTAAGCAAGAGAAGTAAGACAATAGAATACAAATACCATTTTACATTTGTAGCTTTAATTTTCAGTTATCAAAACACTTCTATATAAATTTTCATAAACCTGTAAAGTGGATAAGATAGTCTAGGAAGCAGTCACCTTACAGATTGCTTGCAATTTTCAGAGATCAGGAAATTGAATCAAAATGTGGCTGTAGATTTATTGTGTTACAGTTGCAATAATGACTGAGTAACAGCTTTCCCAAGCCAGGCTCCATGTGGCTTTGGCTGGTTCTGAGATGGACAGCTGAAGCAGACAGTGCTGCAATCCCATTACATAATTTACAGTTGGAGAATAAAGCAGGAGAAGCCAAGGGCTGGGAAAAAAAAAACAAAACCTCAGTGTCAACATTCAAGATCGACAGGAAGATGACAGGCTGGCACTACCACCAATACTATGTAAAGGAGTTGAACCAGCAACACTTCTATCTTCTAGTAGTTCACACACACTGTGGGTGCAAAATCATAAAAAAGGCCACATGCTTTAAGGTGAACTAATAATGTGGACAATAGGAACTCCACATGCAGAAGTGAACATATGCACCAATTTAATAGCTGTGGGAGTCAAGGAACCAGAGCTGAGGACTTTGGGGCAGAAAGGGAAGCTTGATCTGGAAAACTGGGAAATCTGGGAGGCGAAAGGTCTTTGGAAGGAAATCAAGTTCAGCCTTTGACGTGGTTAGAGTGATGTGGCAGGGGGACAATCGATGGGTTGCAAATAGCAGGAAATATGGGTTAGGATTTTGAGAGGGAGAGAGAGAGGGAATACTAGTGCTGACAGCTAACATCATCAGCATTCTCAGGGACCTCATGGAACACTGTTGCGGGGGATGGGGTCTGGCACAGGGACAGCACTTCTCAATGACTTCATCAGACTCTAAGCCACAGGAAAGCAGCTTCATCATCCCCTAGCTAAATGTCTTTCATCCTCTGGATTTCATCCGGCAAAGGTGGGAAGCATCAGGAAACGGAGCTTCATGTCTTTCCTCTCTTAAACTCCTTTGCCTCTCAAGGGCATCATGGCCTGTGTTTGGCTTTAATATTTTGTAATCCACTCATGTTTTTGTCCAGCGTGTTTATTCAAATGCCCTGCTGTCAGGTCTGTATATGGTAATTTTTGTACAAGTGCCCTAGGAAATTCAGTGCTTTTAAAACCGTTGTGATGAATAATGATGACATTGGAGAAAGATGGTAAGTAAAGCTGACTCTAGGGAGCTAATTCCCCCTCATTTTGCAACCTCTTCCCCTTTTTGCATACTGTGACTAAATTCTAAGATTGAAGAAGAGCAAACTATTTGGGAAGTGTCTTGTTTCACATTCCTTCATTAGCTTCCTCCTTAAGACAGCTTAAGATCAAATCACTGTCACCTCAAATCACTGTCACTTCATGCAAGAACTGTGGGAACTGACAGCTATAAACCACCCACTCACACAACACACTGCTTTGCATATTATTTCCTTATTACTTACATAATTTATTGTAACATATTCCTTTTCTTTTCTCATGGCTGTCAAATCCCTGTTCAATCAGTAAGGGCTAAATTCTGCGTTAAATGACACAGCTTCAAGATAGGTAAATTATGACCTCGGGCTACATTCTTTTTTTCTTGCCCCGAAAGCTGGGACTTCTCTGAAGCGGTGTCCCTTTCCACCAGGCTGATCTTGAAGATGGGGGGGGTTCTCTGCGAATCTCTGCAGAGTGGCTTTAAAAGGGGCCAGAGCGGGACAGCGTTGTAGACACAGCAAGGTCTAAATAGGAAACTGTATTGCTTACAAGTCATCTTTTAGTTTCAAAATGTGGTGAAACATTTCCAGATCCCCCTCCTTGAATTAGCCCAGCAACTCCCTCTTTTATTGGGTCCACGCTTCAGCTAAGACTCTTCAGATGAAAGCTGCAGTGGGGACTCCAGTCTCGCGGGCACCCTCAGCCTGAACATTTTTTGTTAAGTGCTGCCTCCTGGCGGCAGCCCTTTGGCATGACACCTTCCCAGCCCGTTGGAGACCACTTTCTTTAATTTGGGATCTGGAAGCTGATGCAACAGCTTCCCTGAGGGGGCGGAGAGCTGTGGTGCCCTTCCGGGAGACCCCTCTCCTGGCTCCAAGCTGGCGCCGCTCCCTCCCCTCCCCCATGGGGCTTTGCGGTCCAGAGTCCCTTCAGAGTTTCAGCCGAGAGCGTCTCGGGGCTGGAGGCGGGGTTGCCAGGGTTCGGGGCCCTCGCCCAGACCCGTCGGGCCGCCAGCTCGTGCTGGATTGGGAGGGAGGGAAGAGGAAGCTGAGCGTTCCCGGGGCGGAGGACGCATCTAAGGGTATCCACGGTCATTTTCATTTGCCAAGGGCGGCGCAGCTGTGCCTGAGCGAGGACAGGACTGGGGAGTGGGTTGCGGGGCCTCTCGGTTCTGAGACCATTGCGATTTTCGTCTACACCCATCACAACCCCCCTCACCTAGAGTTTCCCGGAGCCTGGGGAGGGGCAGAGGCCGCTTGGCCAGGTGGAGGGAGTGACGGGATCCGGGCGAGACGGGGTTCTGATCTCCCAGGGCAGAGCCCGCCTCGGCCTCCGCAGCCAGATCTAGACTTCGGGGGCTACCGAGCTCTCCAGAGGGGCTTTGGGGACAGGCGGTGGCTGGGTCGGAGTTGGAAAGGCGAGATCTTCTGGCTGCAGACACGGAATCCGTGGTCGAGAGAAAGAGGGAAATAACTGGGAACCGCGGGGACGACGTCGGGGGCCGGGCTGGGAGATCTAGGCGGCGGCGGGGGCGGGGGGAACGACGGAGGGGGCAGGGGGCAAAGGTGAACGCTGCGCTGGGCGGGGGCAGGGAGGCCACGCGGAGCAGGGAGGATTGCAGCGGAGGGGGCTGTTCTGGGAAGAGTTCACGCAGCAGGGTTTGCGGTTCCCCCTTCCTCGAACCCACCTGCATTTGTGTGAACCTGAGCGCTCGCCACCCTCTGCCTTCGCCACCTCTGCCCTTTCATCCCTTCGCACCTTGCTCTTGACGCACCCAGACTGGTCACCCGAGCCCGAGCCCGGGTGTGGGGCACAGCAGCTTCCGATCCGGAGAAGTCGAGCTAGATGAGGGGCCTTTTGTTTTTGTTTTTCTATTAATGAAGCAGAAAGTCCCTTTCAAACCATTCCAGGCCTCCTGGTAAAACTGAAAACTCTACTCTTCCCCTTCCCTTCAACCCCTTCTCTCTAAAAAGAATAAATAACCCCAAATACTCAGTTGTTTGGGAGCCAGAGCAGCAGCGAAGTGGGCCTGTGGGCAAGTTCATGGCAAAACTAGAGCCCAACCGGGAAATTACTTTAGGAGAAAGGGCATTGCTCATTCATTTATTCTTTGGGCAAACATTTTTATTTTTATTTTTTTGGACTGTCTACATGTCCTGCACTGGGAATAGAAGTAAGTAAAGCTCTGGTGGTTCTGCATTCTAGTGGGGGAGGTGACAAAGCAACATATTCCAGGTGGTAGTCAGTGCCTTTGAGGAAAAGTCTGACTTGGTGAGAAGGATGGTGATTGGGAAGAAATTAGTTTTCAGAGACTCCTCAGGAAGGGTCTCTCATAAGTGGCTTGGAGCACAGACCTGAATGGAGGGCGCGAGGGAATGAACAGTATCAGTGGGAAGGAATGTTCCAGGCAGTGGGAACAGTACCTGCAAAAGCCCTGAGGTGGGAGGGAGCATGATTGTATGGCCAACAGCCAGGAGGCTGGTGTGGCTGGAGTGGAGGGAGGGGGAGCAGGGACCAGGGCCCACAGGGGCAGCTCTAGGGTTGTCTTCGTAGGACTTCACTCATTTACAACTTGGACCTGAGCCCAGAGTGGGATTAAGGGGCAGGCCAGCTGGGCAAGCAGCCTGGTCTAAAAGGGCACTAAATTATCCTTGGAGTAATTCAGACGTTTGGAGCCAATGAACTCTGATTTCTGTCTGTGTCTCTTGGTGAATTGTAAGTTGGCTCCCCTCCACTGACAGAATCCTTGACCACTGCTGACCTAGGCTACCTGTCTCTGGAATAATTCTGCAACACGCAGGTACAGACAAACTGCAGGATTAGCCCCTAGACCAGCCAGCTGATATTGCCTAAAGGCAGTGATCACAGCTGGAATTCTGAAAATGCACCACACTGTAAAGTGCCACTCCCTGAGATTTATGCTATTGTCTACATTTAAAATGACTTGATATGCCTCCCAAGAACCGGTCTGCTTCAGTAAATTTCACTTGTAATGAAGTCTTGAGATAAGCTCTTTGAGTTGAGTAAAAAGAATGAGGCTTATGGATTTTAGTCTTTATTCTGAGAAAATGGGTATTCAATCAATAGATATTTAAATAATCCTGACTTGAGGGGGGTACCCACTCATAATCTTGCAGGGTGCCAGGGCTTGCTCTGGTCCACTTGCCCACCTCTTACCTGGCAACATACATATCACCTGAAGCAGTCGGGGACCTGAGATGTGAACCGGCTCGCCTAGCGTTCCCGCGTGTGCATGGCTCTGCCTACCCCCACCCCTACGGGCCTTCTTTGGCACCAATTGCCTTACAGGGAGACTGAAATGGCACTGAGGCTCTTGAGATAGGACCATAGAGTGTCAGCGCCCTCCCCATGGATCCTATGCCCTCCCCAGGGCCGCGGATAGTATGTAAGTAGGAGATGAACAGGGCATGGAATGAGGGGGGAGGAGCGTGGTAAAGCTCAGCCAGAGAGCACCGCAGAGCCTAGATCGCTGGGAGAACTTGAGAGCTCAGTGAATGTAAGACAACCAGGAAGTTCAGGGGCTGAAGTAGCGGAGAGGAGGGGCTGAAGCTCTGAGTGGAGAAGGTGCCTGGAGGCGGCTGGCGTCGAGGTCCTCTGGGTCTGAACCGGCAATCCCAGCTCCAAGCCGTCCCCTCGCCCCTCCCCGCTGCCGGCCAGAGTCACACATGTGTTTTCCTGTTTTCCATTTCGGTCCCCGTCGTCACCCTCTGCCTTTTCTGCTCCTCAGAGTCAACGTCTAGCTGCTGGAGCTCAAGACTCACCCCGGGGTTCCCCTTCCCGCACCTGCCCCTCCTCCTGAGCGCTGGTAGCTCCTCCTCCTCGCACCTGCCCTAAGGTCCCAGGACAGGTAAGAGATGGGAGAGGAGGGACAATGGGCGAGAGGGGACATGCTGGAGGATGGAGTGAATCCTGAGATTTGGCTGAACCGGGAGACCCTAGAGTGTCTTGTTTCTTAGCTCTTGCCCTCCCCAGGCAGAGCCTCTGCCCAGAGACTTCAGCCTTTCTACGTTAGTGGAAACCCCTGGCCACAGAAGTAAACAATTTCTATCTTTCTTGCTCCCGCCCCCGCCTTTTAAGGGACTGTCATAGCCATAGTGAAATATAGGAAAACAAATGGAGAATTGGGGAGGGAGGAGCTGAGTTTCCAGCTTGGGGAGATGGGGGGGGTCCAGCCGGAGCAGAGTGCGTCTGTTTTCTGTTTCCGTTGTTAGGGGAGGCGGCACAGCCTGGCTGGAGCCAGAAAGGCAGGACTGGGTGTCTCAGGGAGAAAGCATCTTTTCACCTTAGCTCCCTGAGCTTAACTGAGGAACCAAAACCCTGACATATGCACTGGTTCCTGGAGGAAGAGTGTTTTGGTTTTGTCATTCACGGGTGGGGTCCAGGCAAGGGGCTTCACTGGCTGTTGTGCCCAGCACTGCCTGCTGGGGGCCCTGCTCTCTGGGTTCCCTGTATGTGAAACTTCTCCTATAGGAAGAGTGTGTTGTCCTGAAATCTCCACTAGGACCTCAGAGATGAATGTGCCTCACATGGCAAAGACACGGGGTGCTGAGTATCAGGAATGCTGTTATTCTCTGGGGTTCCAGGCTCTGCAAGGTTCTCTTGTAAAGCCTGGGGTGGGAGAGCACTTCAGGAGAGTCCCAGGCTGCCTGACTGGTGGAGGCATGAACCTGAGAGCTGCGATCTCTGGGAGGACTGTGAGTCACCAAGGACAGTGCCTTCTGGCCACAGAGCTCGTGCTGGACAGTGACTGAGAAAAGAGGGGGCATCCTTCTCTGAAGGACTGGGTCCTCTGTCCAGTTTAGACAGGCTAGGAAGGTGATTCCTCGTGAATAGCACTTCCTGGGGATACCACTAGGGTGTGCTGTTTTCTGGAGTGTGCCATTCACCCCCTAGTTTCTGTCTGTTTCACCCAGGGTTTCTGTCTCCAGATTCCATGATGAGGATTTCACATTTCAGATACCACCAGCCAGGAACTAAACCCTCTGTCCACTTACCCTCACACTTCCCCATCTTCTGTCGCTCCTTCACTCCTTTTTCCTTTGTCCCATTAGGACACACAGTCACCCTTGGTGCCAGGGAATTTGATCTTAAAAAGCCTGGTCTGATGATGTGTTTCCATGTGTTTTTGTTTGCTTTAGAAGTGGGCACCCTGGCAATAGCAGCACTGCCAAGAGGACTGGTAATTTCCTCTCATCCCTGCAAAGGGATGAGCTAGGGGAGGAGCAGCGGGAAGGAGAGGGCCTTTAGCTGACAAAGGCAGAGGGAGTTCTTTCAATCTAATCACCTCCTCACCCAGGTAATTCATTAGAGAGCCATCTAAAGTGCTTTCTTGCCTAGGAGGAGGGCTAGAGACTGGACAGGCCGGAGGGGGTGGGGAAATTGGAGAGAGAGCACAGATCTCGGCCTTTGCTGGCCAGTCTTCCTGCCTCTCTGGCTACTTTGGTATCAGGACAGGTGACTTAGTGTCTGCCTAAGGGGCAGCTGGGGGGATTAAGTGAGATAAGGCATGTAGGTGCTTAGCAGTGTGTCTGGCTTGGGTTAAGTGCTTGGTAAGTGACATCTGTTATTATAGGAACATTTAGAGGGGAGCTGGGAGAAAAGGACAGGCTTCTGGATGGATTTCAATGTATTCGTTAAGGGTGCCTTGGGAGACGCTTGATCTCTGGGAAGGAGGACACCAAGATCTGTGTCTGGGTTAAAAAAAAATTAAGGAACTAGAATGGGAGGCTGTAGGGTAGCGATAAGCTCCCTCCCCCAAGGGCATTTTAGATCTTTATTCTCTGGTAGAGGAATAACCAAAGAGTGTTTGAAAGGGCATGAGAAAGGATAAGAAGTTGGATTTCAGAATGAGTAGGGTTTATTTCTGTTGGTAAAAGAAACCCAGAATATTTAAGTACACTCTAACAACAGAATTTATGATTTCCCCTAAATGCTCAACTTCCGTTGTCTGTTCTGCGCCAGTTCAGCATAACTCAGTGAAATCTTATTTCCCCATATTTTTAGGAAATTGGAGTAGGTTTGTATTCAGGGGGGTGTTTATGGGAATTTAGGCTCCCTCCAAAGGTCTGGCTGAGATGGAAGTGCATGCAATCGGGGTGCAGATGCGGCCAGAGAGTGGAGTCTCATTTCTCCATTGTTTCCTTGGAAGCAGCTCGAGGCTCAGCCTTGGGGTCACAGAGGCAGCTTAGGGCAGCACCCCTCACTCTGTGTGGGGAAGTGGGCAGAGTTCTCTAGGACGTCAGATCACGAGTTGCAGGACTGTACTGACACTTCCTCTCATCTCTGCCTGTGAACAAGCCTGTGTGTCACAATGTGCAACCTTCCTGCCTTTCTTGTTTGGGGTGAGAGGGAAGTGGGGCTAAGGTGGGGCCTGGAGGACAGAGGGAGAATGGACTGTGCATTCTTTCTCAGCCGCAGCCCTGTGCTCAGCTACTTTGCTCCGGGACAGCTTCCCCAGGGTTGCAGCAACTGCACCCAGCTGAATGTCCGGTCCTTTCTTCTGGCCCCCAGTCCTGGAGCAGAGCTGACAAAGGAGATTCCAGAGAGAGCGCCTTCTTATCGCAGAAAGTGCTGAGCCCAGGGCTCCTAGCCTTCCCCTTGCAGATGTGAAGGGCGCGTGAACCTTGGACCCAGACAGTTGCTTAATGCCCCTCTCTCCCTCCTTCTCTCCCTCCCTCCCTCCGCCCTTCTTGACTTCTTGATTTGACTTAAATCCATAAGCATTTGCCTGACCTTTCCTTTTTACTACTGGCTGCAAGGCAGGAGCACTCAGACCACAATTCCTGGAAGCTGCTTCTCTGTGTGGCCACTGCTGCCGCCGGCTGCAGGGAACCTGCTTCCCACCCAGGTCCAGGGAGTGAGTGTGCTTCCCACCCTCCCCCTCAGCCCCTCTCATCTTGCCCATTCTCCTTTTGCTGCTCTGCAGTGTCCAGTCGCTGTCCACTTGCTTGGCCAGCTCGGCCTGTCTTCCTCTTAGCGTCTCCTGCTCTGGAATGCCCAGCATCTGCTACTCTGCTTCAGCTGTTTCTTGCCTGGGCTTTGATGCTGTTTCTCCGGCAGCAGCTCCTGGGTGGGGAGTGGTCATCAGCCACCTGCAATCATCACGAGGTTGGGCTGTATGTTTGGGTCACTGTTCTCTCATCCCTACTTTTTTTTTGTCTTTTCAGGGCTGCACCTGAGGCATACAGAGGTTCCCAGTCTAGGGGTTGAATTGGAGCTACAGCTGCCAGCCTGCACCACAGCCCCAGCAACGCCAGATCCTTAACCCACTGAGCGAGGCCAGGGATTGAACCTACATCCTCATGGAGCCACAGTGGGAGCTCCTCTCATCTCTGCTTTTTTTGGGTGATGCAACTCTGTGGGGATTTGATGGCTGGAGGCCTCAATACTAGGGGCTGGGAGAGGTATCTGGGAAAGGAAAATCAATGGAAAGAGAAGGGCCTGTCTTCTTGTTGGGTGATGCTGGGCTGCTTGGGCTGTGCTGGGGCTGAAGAGTTCCGCTAGGGGTTCTTAAGGGATGCGTCCTGAGCTGGGGGGTGGTTGTGATTTTTCAGCAGGAGATCTCCGAAGCCTTGAGGTTTGCCACAGCTTGGGTCCCTGGGGGAAAAGAGTGGTGTTGTGAGGAGAACCCACAGATTAGCTGCTTACAAGTTTGGTTCCCAAGGTTGCAGCTCATCACTGGTGACAGGTGAGACTGAAATGGGAGGGAAGGCAGACTTTTGGGGGCTGAGGCTGAAAAACACAAGCTCAAATCACGCTTACACCTGGGAACTGCCAAATGGCTCTCGTTCCCGTCTCCAGGGGCCTCAGATAGAACCAGGATTTAGTTGTCTCTTCTGTAGATCAGGTGGGCAGCAGCAGCAGCCGAATGATGAGAAGCACAGGTATTTTCTCTCTGGGGCGTGAGTGCTTCCCCTTTAAGAATCCGGGTAGGGTTATTTTTTGCTGAGCCAGTTAGAGAAGAAGTTCATGTGAGGTGGGAGGCGAGAGAGAGGTCTCTGAAATGGTGGGGAGCGGGGGAGTTGCCCCTACTAGCCCCTGTGGGGAGACTTCTCTGCCCTTGGCAATCTGCTCTATATTTTCACCTTTCTTCCTTAGAGGGCAATGCCAGGAAGCTGCTGAAGGCTTTCTTCTCCTCCTCCGCCATGGTTGACGGCATGAAGTATGAGGTGGCCTCCCAGCACGAGAGGGACGCCTCCCCTTTGGCCGAGGAGGCCGGCCCCCGGTCGGAGCAGGTAAAGCTGAAGAAGGAGATCTCACTGCTGAACGGCGTGTGCCTGATTGTGGGGAACATGATTGGCTCGGGCATCTTCGTCTCCCCCAAAGGCGTGCTCATATACAGCGCCTCCTTCGGCCTCTCCCTGGTCATCTGGGCCGTCGGGGGCCTCTTCTCTGTCTTCGGGGCCCTTTGTTATGCGGAACTGGGCACCACCATTAAGAAGTCTGGGGCCAGCTATGCCTACATCCTCGAGGCCTTCGGGGGACTCCTTGCCTTCATCCGACTCTGGACCTCCCTCCTCATCATCGAGCCCACCAGTCAGGCGGTCATTGCCATCACCTTTGCCAACTACGTGGTGCAGCCCTTCTTTCCCAGCTGCTTCGCCCCCTACGCTGCCGACCGCCTGCTGGCTGCTGCCTGCATCTGTAAGTGGGGCCGGGGGCGGGGCCGGGGGCGGGGCGGGGCGGGGCGGTGTGTGGAGCGGGTCGCGGGTGGGGTGGTGGGCAGAGGCCCGATGTGACTCGGATCAGCCAATAAGAATGAGACGGAAAGGAATGCCTCTGACAAACACTTTTTTCTTGTTGTTAAGTTAATGTATGCTAAGTGTGAAAATGTAGCCGGCGTCTAAGTGTCAAAAAATCCGTTCTCCCAGCTTCCCAGGGTAAACATTATTAGCACGCTCTGCCCTTCCTGATTTTTTCTTTTTCCTTCAGGAGGTGGAGTTTTGTTCTCTTTTATAAAAGATCGGGATCATAGCACACATATAATTCTACAGTTTTCTTTTCTTCCCCCAGAATTTTTGAGTGATGTTCTTTTCTACTTATAGATCTACTTTAAAAAATGCATTATTCAGAGTTCCCGTCGTGGCTCAGTGTTTAATGAACCCGACTAGGAACCATGAAGTTGAGGGTTCGATCCCTGGCCTCGCTCAGTGAGTTAAGGATCCTGCATTGCCTTGAACTGTGGTGTAGGTCGAAGATGCGGCTGGGATCTGGCGTTGCTGTGGCTGTGGTGTAGGTCGGCAGCTGTAGCTCCAATTCGACCCCTAGCCCAGGAACCTCCATGTGCTTCTGGTGCGGCCCTAAAAAGACAGAAAAAAAAAAAAAAAAAAAAAAAAAAGCTTTATGTTGTTCCATGTTAATTTTAACAATGCATTTATTTAACTCATCAGATCTCTGTTAATGCCCATTTAGTTGGTTCCAGTTTTTCAGTCTTACAGATAATGCTCCAGTGAATATCCTATTGCATTTGCATGAGTTTTTCTGTGATTCTTTTTGGGCTGCACCTGCTGCATGTGGAAGCTCCCAGGCCAAGGATCAAACCTGTGCCGCAGTTGTGGCTTGTGCCACATCTGCAGCAATGCCAGATCCTTGACCCACTGTGTCACAAGGGGACTTTCTAGATTCTTTCTTTTAAAATTTATTTCATTGAAGTATAGTTGATTTACAATATTGCGTTAGTTTTAGGTGTACAGCACAGTGATGTATATATAATTTTCCTTTTCAGGATTTCCCTTGTGGCCCACATTCTTTTCCCATATAGGTTATTACAAAATATTGAGTGGAGTGCCCTGTGCTATATAGTACATCCTTGTTGTTTATTTTATATATAGTAGTGTGAATATCTTAATCCCAGCCTCCTAATTTATCCCTCTTCCCACTCTCTTTTTTCTTTTGGTAACCATTAGTTTGTTTTCTATATCTGTGAATCTCTTTCTGTGTTGTAAATTAAGTTCTTTTTTTTTTTTTTTTTTTTTGTCTTTTTGCTATTTCTTTTGGGCCGCTCCTGCGGCATATGGAGGTTCCCAGGCTAGGGGTCGAATCGGAGCTGTAGCTGCCAGCCTACGCCGGAGCCACAGCAACACGGGATCCGAGCTGCATCTGCAACCTACACCACAGCTCATGGCAACGCCGGATCGTTAACCCACTGAGCAAGGGCAGGGATCGAACCTGCAACCTCATGGTTCCTAGTCGGATTCGTTAACCACTGCGCCACGACGGGAACTCCCCTTTTTTTTTTTTTTTAATATTCCTGTGGTTATTTGTCTTTCTCCGTCTGGCTTCCTAGACAGATAATCTCTAGATCCATTGATGTTGCTGCAAGTGGCATTATCTCATTCTTTTTTATGGCTGAGTAATATTCCATTGTATATATGTACCACATCTTCTTTATCCATTCCTCTGTTGATGGACATTTAGGTTGTTTCCATGTCTTGGCTCTTGTAAATAGTGCTGCAGTGAACATTGGCATGTAGGTATCTTTTTGAATTATGGTTTTCTTGGGATAGATGCCCAGGAGTGGGATTGCTGGATTGTATAGTAATTCTATTTTTAGTTTTTTGAGGACCCTCCATACTGTTTGCCATAGTGGCTGCACCAATTGACATTCTCTGTGGGCTAGATTCTTAAAACTGTCTTTTCAGAAGTTCCCTTCGTGGCTCAGTGGTTAATGAATCCGACTAGGAACCCTGAGGTTGTGGGTTCGATTCCTGGCCTTGCTCAGTGGGTTAAGGATCTGGTGTTGCCATGAGCTGTGGTGTAAGTTACAGACGTGGCTCGGATCCCACGTTGCTGTGGCTCTGGTGTGGGCTGACAGCAACAGCTCTGATTAGACCCCTAGCCTGGGAACCTTCATGTGGCGCGAGTGCAGCTCTAGAAATACAAAACAAAAGCAAAACAAACCTGTCTTTTCAATCTACCTTGGCCTTTTCTCTGGCTCATAAATAAAATATTGTTTTAAAATACAAAACGAAAGCAAAACAAACCTGTCTTTTCAATCTACCTTGGCTTTTTCTCTGGCTCATAAATAAAATATTGTTTAAATCTATACATTCAGACAAGCCATCTTGGAGGTACCAGGAGACTGGTCCTCTGGCAGTCCCATCCCTTAGCTGCCTCTGTTCTGGAAAAGTGCCCTCCCACCGTGGGAGACCCTGGGACCTTGGCCACCCCTACCCCCAGCTGTGGTGGAGCTCAGAGGTCCTGTCAGTTGAAGGGCCGCAGCAGCAGCAGCCGCCACGTGGGGCGCAGGCATTTTGTAACAGGTACAAGTGCTTGCCGAGTCAGCCCTCTCAAGCAGCCTCATGTGCTCTTTTCTTTCAGTTTCTTCACTGCCCCGTTTTGCTCTCAGCCTTCTCTCCAGTCTCCCTCTTTGGGCTGTTGTGCCGAGAGCCTGCTGTCCTCTGTGGGCTGCTCCCAGGTGTCGTGTTTGGGTTCAGACTCATGTCTGTGTATGAGGCTGTTTGTCGTGCTGGCCACAGTCAAGAAAGTGCGGAAGGGGCAACTGCCTTGTGTTGCAAGAGGGAGGTTTTCCCTTGAAATCTTTTTTTTTTTTTTTTGTCTTTTTGCTATTTCTCGGGCCGCTCCCGCGGCATATGGAGGTTCCCAGGCTAGGGGTCCAGTCGGAGCTGTAGCCACTGGCCTAAGCCAGAGCCACAGCAACGCTGGATCCGAGCCGCCTCTGCAACCTACACCACAGCCCACAGCAACGCTGGATTGTTAACCCACTGAGCAAGGGCAGGGACCGAACCCACAATCTCATGGTTCCTAGTGGGATTCGTTAACCACTGCGCCACGACGGGAACTCCTCCTTTGAAATCTTAACTGTGATCTCTGTAGTTTCTCTGGCATCGTTTACAGATCATCTGGTAGATTGGCTTACTGATGAAACTAATTTTAGGATCCTGTTGGTCTTGGGGTCCCCTCAGGTGTGAGTGTCCTGTTACGTACCTTGTGTAGAATAAGGATTATTCCATCAATGAGTAGAATTTCCAAGATGGCTGCATCCCTTTAAGCACCAGAATTCTATCTTAGCCATCTTTTTGGAATCTCTTCCAAACCAGTGATCTGTCTGCATGCCCTCAAAACTTGACATTTTTTGGGGTGACTGAGGGTCACTACTGTACCATATCAAATCTTCTATGACTGGGGCCTTTCCTGGCCACCAGCGTGGGGATGAATGATTGCTTCCTCAGTGGCCTCAGAGTGCCAGCCTGGCTTCAGTGTCTCACGTTTTCTTCTTTCATGATTGTGGTGTGTGTCTTTTCCAACACCTGTTGTTTCTTTTTTTTTTTTTTTTTCGGTCCTTTTAGGGGCTGCACCTGGGTCACATGGAGGTTCCCAGGCTAGGGGTCGAATCAGAGTTGCAGCTGCTTATGTATGCCACAGCCGCAGCAATGTCAGATCTGAGCCACGTCTGCGACCTCTGCCATGGCTTGAGGCAATGCCAGATCCTTAACCCACTGAGCAAGGCCAGGGATCAAACCTGTATCCTCATGGATACTAGTTGGGTTCTTAACCCACTGAGCCACAAGGGGAACTCCTATTGTTCCTTGATTCTGGCATTGTGCTTGCCTTCATCAGTCTTTTAAATTTGCTGCTTCTTCTAACTTGGGAATAGAGACGTTCTCAAACTCCTCCTGTGCATCCAAGTACACACACACACATAAATGCGCCCTTCTAAGAACACATGCAGAGTAGGCACTGTTGTGCTTAGTCTGTAGAGCTCTCTAGTTAATAAAAGACAGTTTTGCACCTGAATTTAAGGCATATATTTGAGACAACTCTGGTAGAGAGAAAAGCATATCAGATTTGTGTTTGAGGAGTTCCCATTGTGGCTCAGTGGTAATGAATGAGACTAACGTCCATGAGGATGTGGGTTCAATCCCTGGCCACATTCAGTGGGTTAAGCATCTGGCATTGCTGTGAGCTGTGGTGTAGGTCACAGATGCGGCTCTGATCTGGATCTGGTGTGGCTTGGCCCACAGCTGTAGCTCTGATTCGACCCCTAGTCTGGGAACTTTCGTATCCTGCAGGAGAGGCCATTAAAAAAAAAAAAAAAAGATTTGTGTTGAGGCTGGGCTCAATAGCTGCGTGACCTTAGCCAAGGGATAAGGACTGTTTATTTCCAGGCTGCTCTGAGCATGAAACGAGAATCATTGAAAACTATAAATCATGACTCAAGTGTAAGGTATTGATGATTATGATGTTTCAAATTGCTCTGTCTTGGTTGCTTACAGGACTGTGTTCTATCTGTAATAATCTTCAGAGGGACATAGAGATCTGGAAGAAAGTTCAGAAGGTCAATGGAAATTGTAAATAAGAATTTAGGGACATATGATTCATGAGTTTTTTCCTTCAGCTCTTGTTTACTGAGCGCCCAGGACAAGCCATGCCAAGACATTCCGTCCAAATAGCACCTGGGCAGTATTAGCTCATTTGTTGAACTGTAATCACTTGCGAGAAAACCAAGAAGTAGGGAAAGGAAAAGACCTGCAAGGAGCCAGGGAAGAGGCAGCCTAGGACCAGGTGAGGTGAATTTCTTGTGGGGGGGAGCAGCTAGGAAGGGGTCACAAGGACCATGGTGCCTGGACTAAATTTTTTTTTTTTTAGGGCTGCACCTGCGGCATGTGTAGGTTCCCAGGCTAGGGGTCCAGTCAGAGCTACAGCTGCCAGCCTACACCACAGCCACAGCAACATCAAATCCGAGCCTTGTCTTTGACCTACACCACAGCTCACGGCAACGCCGGATCCTTAACCCACTGAGCAAGGCCAGGGATCGAACCTGCAACCTCATGGTTCCTAGTCGGATTTGTTTCCACTGTGCCATGATGGGAACTCCTGGACTGAATTTTGAATAGATGCCTAGCGGTCTCCTCAGACACTTTGCACAGAGGGAGCTGCTCTTGAAAAAGTGCCGGTGCAGAAAAATGCATAGAACCCGGTCAAGGAATTCCAGGTGGTTGGTATGGCTGGAATGTGGGTAGGAGATGGATGAGAAGGTAGTGGCTGGAAACATAGCCCAGGGCCAGCTCTGGAGAGATTAATATGGTGCCTAAACAGGTTAGACTTTATCTTGAAAGCAGGCAGAAGCTATTGACTTTAAGTGGAGACGGGAAATCAGATTTGCTTTGAAGAAGAGTTCTGGCCTTGTGGAGAGTTTGGTTTGTTTGTTTGTTTGTTTTTTGGCTGACTTCTCCATGTGAAAGTTCCCAGGCCAGGGATGGAACCCTCACCACAGCAGCAACCTGCACCTCTGCAGTGACAATGGTGGATTCTTAACCTGCTGTACCACAAGGGAACTCTGTGGAGAGTGTTTTTGGAAAGAGTGAGAGACACAAGGTAGGGACACCAGGTTGGGGAGCTAGAACCGGAAGAGGAGTGTTGGACTGTGCTGTGGGCGGAGCCTTTGGGAGGGAGATGAAGGGATGGATAAAGAAATGGTTATAGGAGTTCCCACTGTGGCTCAGCGAATCCAACTAGTATCCATGAGGACAAGGGTTCAATCCCTAACCTCGATCAGTGGGTTAAGGATCCGGGGTTGCCCTGAACTGTGGTGTAGGTCACAGACACGGCTTGGATCTGGTGTTGCTGTGGCTGTGGCGTAGGCTGGCAGCTGTAGCTCTGATTTAATCTCTAGCCTAGGAACTTCCATATGCCGTGGATGCAGCCCTAAAAAGACAAAAAAAGGAGTTCCCGTTGTGGCTCAGTGGTTAAAAAACCCAAATAGTATCCATGAGGGATGCGGGTTTGATCCCTGACCTTGATCAGTGGGTTAAGGATCCCGTGTTGCTGTGGCATAGGCTGGCAGCTATAGCTCCGATTTGACCCCTAGCTGGGAACTTCCATATGCTACAGATGTGGCCTTAAAAAGACAAAAGACTGGAGTTCCCGTCGTGGCTCAGTGGTTAACGAACCAGACTAGTAACCATGAGGTTACAGATTCAATCCCTGGCCTCGCTCAGTGGGTTAAGGAGCTGGCGTTGATGCGAGCTGTGGTGTAGGTTGCAGATGGCGGCTCGGATCCAGCGTTGCTGTTGCTGTGGTGTAGGCTGGAAGCTGAAGCTCTGATTCGACCCCTGGCCTGGGAACTTCCATATGCCGTGGGGGCTACCCTAAAAAAAAAAAAAAAAAAAAAAAAAGAAATAGTTATAAGGTGGAATTTTGAGGACTTCTGGAAGTGGAGGGCATGGGAGCTCTCCCAGGTGATGCTAAGGATTCAAGCTTGAATAGATGGGCGGTGATGGGGTTGCCATCTGAAGCAGGGAAGGTGGGCTGAGTGATGAGGTGGGGGGCATATGGGGCTTCTGCTGGGCTGCTCATGTGCCTTCTTAGGGTCATCATGAGTCAGTCGTTTTCCTACCCCAGTCACACGTACATAAGAGAGGCTGAAATGTACATGGTGCTGCCAGCCCATCAGTGTACAGTGATGAGCGTACATGTGTAATTTCTAATGACCAGAAGGTATGTGCTTACTGTTAAGACACCCCCTCTCCTAGAGCCATAGTCCCTGGGAAACAAATCTAGTCCTCAGGGAATTGCTTGCAGAGCATGGAACCAGAACAAAGGACAAATTTTTTTTTTTTGTCTTTTTGCCTTTTCTAGGGCCGCTCCTGCGGCATATGGAGGTTCCCAGGCTAGGGGTCAAATCGGAACTGTAGCCGCTGGCCTACGCCAGAGCCACAGCAACGAGGGATCAAGCTGCATCTGCAACCTACACCACAGCTCACGGCAACGCTAAGTCTTTAACCCACTGAGCAAGGCCAGGGACCGAACCCACGACCTCATGGTTACTAGTCAGATTCGTTAACCACTGTGCCATGACAGGAACTCCTGAACGTTTTGACTGTATGAGGAAAGTGTGCTAAATGTGGTGGTGTCTGTAAAATATGGAGCCGAAAGGTAGAGCCCTTGCCCTCAGGGAACTTATGATGTGGTGGAGGAGACGGGAGGAAAGAGTCAATTAAACAGCATATTCAGTGCTGGGAGCGGGGTGGAGCATGGCTAATTTGGGAGAGGAGGTCTGCCCTCCACCCTGAAGGATGGAACGGAGCCGCAGGGGTGGGGGGGGTGAAGCACCCATTCGCCACAGCCTGCAGGGCCAGCGCCGTCTGACACTGACTGCTCCCTGACCTGTCCCCCTCTCTCTGCTCTAGCTCCTGCCCTTTGTGCTTTCCTCCCAGTTTGCCAGGCCCGTTCCTGCTTCAGGGGTTTTGCACTTATTGTTGCTTCTGCCAGGAAGACTCTTTCCCCAGATGCTCTCAGTGCTTATTCCCTCGCTCTATTCACGTCTTTGCACAAATACTGCCTTACCAAAGACCTGTTCTATCTGAAATGGTCATTCTAAGTCACCCATCCTGTTTTGCTTTTCTCTGTCAATATCTTATGACCTGGGATTAATCACTTATTTGTTTATTGTCTATCGTTCCCTCTAGAATATCCACATCATGAGAGTAAGGACTTTGTTTTGCTCACTGCTGAGTCTCCAATACCTAGGACAGTGCCTGGCAGAAATATCTGTGGAATGAAGGAGGGGCAAAGACATTCTAGGCACAGGGAAAGGCAATGGAAAGGCACAAAGGTGAGAAAAAGTGTGAGAGGGAGTTCCCTGGTGGCTCAGCGGGTTAAGGATCTGGCATTGTCACTGCTGTGGCATGGGTTTGATCCTTGGCCCTGGAACTTCTGCATGCTGTGGGTGTAGCCAAAAAAAGCATATGGGGGAGTTCCCGTCGTGGTGCAGTGGTTAACAAACCTGACTAGCATCCATGAGGACACGGATTCGATCCCTGGCTTCACTCAGTGGGTTAAAGATCTGGCATTGCTGTGAGCTGTGGTGTAAGTCGAAGGTGTGGCTTGGATCCTGTGTTGCTGTGGCTGTGGTATAGGCCTGCAGCTGTAGCTTCGATTCAACCCCTAGCCTGGGAATCTCTGTATGTTGCGGGTGCGGCCCTAAAAAGCAAAAAAAGAAAAAAAAAAAAGCTTGTGGGTATGGGGTGTGTGTGGGGGATTGTGGGATGTGAGGAGCCAAGCAGAGGCAGAGGGTTAGCACACGAGGCAAAACCTTCCTACAGGGTTTGGATTTTTATCCTAAAGCATATAAAGAGCCATAGCAGGGTTTGAAGGAGGGAATCGGCACACAGCTGAGATGGGACATAAGAGCATGGCTGGAGGCAGAGACACGGGCTAGGAAGCTCTTGGAGCAATCCAGGCAGGAAATGACAAGCCTGAACTAGGGTGGCGGTTGGTGGGGGTGGATGGGGGTAGATCAGAGAGCTGGTTTGGAAGGTATAATCAGGGAGTTCCCATCTTGGCTCAGTGGTAATGAACCTGACTAGTATCCATGAGGAGGCGGGTTCGATCTCTGGTTTTGCTCAGTGAGTTAAGGATCTGGTGTTGCTCTGAGCTATGGTGTAGACTGGCGTCGATAGCTCTGATTTGACCCCTAGCCTGGGAACTTCCATATGCCTAGGGTGTAGCCTTAAAAAGACAAAAAGCAAAACACAAGGTATAATCAGTACAACCAATAACTCTTCACTGAGGTGTCTGGTGTAGGAGAGGCAGGTGACAAGGAAAATGTCACCAGCCTGTGAGCTATGTAACAGAGGCTGAGCCTGTCTCATCTACTGTATTCCTGGCAGAGAAACAGGAGCTCAATAAATATTCCTTGAATGGAGAGTTGAGGTTTCTAGTCTGGACAGTGGGTAGGTGGTGGCATCATTTTTGGGGAGGGGGAGGATGAACTCATGTTGAATTTGAAATTGATTTGTAGTGTAGTAGGTGGCTGTGCCTTTTAGAGCTCAGGAAAGAGGTGGGGCTGGGAAGGAGCATTCAACAAATATTCTTGGGGCACTTGCTATTTCCCCAGCACTGGTTATTGTCTTTATGGAGCTGTGTGTGTGTGTGTACATGTGCATGCAGAAAGGGGCAGGATGGGCGACCCACCACAAGATTACAGTGGGTTATATGTGTGTCATGATTTGAGAGGTCCAGGGAGGCCCAGGAGGAAACCTGAACTGGCCTAGGGGTATAGAAACTCTGCATAAGAAAATTTAAGCTGGCACCTAAATGAAGAGGAAGAATTAAGAGTAGAGAGGGAGGAGTTCCTAGCCTGGCTCAGTGGTTAATGAACCCGATTAGCATCCATGAGGACTCAGGTTCTATCCCTGACCTCACTCAGTGGGTTAAGGATCCAGCGTCACTGTGAACTGTGGTGTAGGTCATAGACACGGCTCAGATCTGTGGCTGTGGCTTAGGCTGGTGGCTACAGCTCTGATTTGACCCCTACCTGGGAACTTCCATGTACTGCAGGTGGAGCCCTAAAAAGAAAATTTATTTCAATTTTTTTTTCCTTTTTATGGCTGCATCTGTGGCATATGAAAGTTCATGGTGGCTCATCAGTAATGAATCTGATTAGTATCCATGAGGATGTGGGTTTGATTCCTGGCCCCACTCAGTGGGTTAAGGATATGGCGTTACTGTGAGCTATGGTGTAGGTCAGAGATGTGGCTTGGATCTGTTGTTGCTGTGGCTGTGGCGTAGGCCAGCAGCTGCAGCTCTGATGGGACCCCTAGCCTGGGAACTTCCATATGCTGCTGATACAGCCCTGAAAAAAAAAAAAAAGGAAAGTTCTTGGGCTGGGGTTGAATTGGAGCTGTAGCCTCCAGCCTATGGCCACAGCAACACCAGAGGATCTGAGCCATGTCGGTGACCTATGCTGCAGCTTGTGGTGATGCTGGATCCTTAACCCACTGAGCGAGGCCAGGGGTGGGAATCGCATCTTCACAGAGACAACACTGGGTCCTTAACCTGCTGAGCCACAACGGGAACTCCTGAGATTCAGATTTTAGAATGTGTGATTTTTAGAAAGATTACTCTGGCTTCAGTTTGCAGGACTGAAAGCAGGGAGACCAGTTAGAAAGCTGTTGCCATGATCCTGTTAAGAGATGATGGTGGCTTGGACTAGAGTCATATTTTGAGGATGAGGAGACTGGTTGACTTGGACACTGATGAGATAAGGGAAGAGATTGTCAATGATGGTAAGATACTCAGATGTGGCATCTGGCTTGGGCAGCTGGGTGGATGGTAATGCCATTTACTTATGGAGGAACTCTGGAGGGGCAGGGGGTTTACAAGAAATTGGTGGGATCAGTTTGTGCCTGATGATGTCTTGTAGGTGGTTGAATATTCCTCTGTATCTGGAATCATGACAGTTGGGCTGGTAATTGGGAACGGTCAGTGTGTAGAAGTTAGTTGAAATCATGGTAGCAGGTGAGATGATTTTAGGATAGGATAGGATGTAGAAAGAAAAGGGCTTAGGATAGCATTCTTTTTTTTTGCTTTTTTTTTTAGGGTCACACCTGTGGCATATGGGGGTTCCCAGGCTAGGGTCTGAATTGGAGCTGTAGCCGCCAGCCTACACCACAGCCAGTGACGTTCCAGGGAGGGGAACTCCAGGATAGCATTCTTAGAATTCTTAGAATTATAAGAATTCTTAGAGAAGTTCCCACTGTGGTGTACTGGGTTAAGAATCAGACTGCAGTGGCTTGGGTTGCTGCAGAGTTGCAGCAGAGTGACTGGGTGCAGTGGGTTAAAGGATCTGGCATTGCTGCAGATGAGGCTCCGATTCAGTCCCTGGCCATGGAACTTCCATATGCCATGGGTGAGGCCATAAAAAAGAAATAAAATAAAAATCAAAAAAAGAATTCTGGAGTTCCTGTCGTGGTGCAGCAGAGACAAATCCGACTAGGAACCGTAAGGTTTTGGGTTTGATCCTTGGCCTTGCTCAGTGGGTTAAGGATTAGGCATTGCTGTGGCTGTGGTATAGGCCAGTGGCTACAGCTTGGATTCGACCCCTAGCCTGGGAATTTCCATATGCCTTGGGTGCAGCCCTAAACAAACAAACAAAAAAATCCTAGAACACTGACATTGAGGGAAAGGTATTCTTTTTTTGGCTGCACCTATGGTATGTGGAAGTTCCTGGGCTAGGGATCAAACCCTCGCCACAGTAATGACAATGCCAGATCCTTAACACACTGAGCCACCAGAGAACTCCCAGAGGGAAAGGTATTCTTCAAAAAAGACGGAGAAGCAGCATCTGGAGAGATCAGAGGGAATCAGGGAGATGGTGAGCGGAAGAGAGCAATTTGAGGCATCAGCGGCCAACAGTGTCCAGTTTGCCAAGAGATCAAGCTAGATAAGGACTGAGTGGAATTGACTGGATTTGCTAACAGGAAGACCACGGGTGACTCTGGAGAGGGAAATTTCAGGGCAGTGAGGGTGGAGTCAGATTTCATAGAGATTGTTTATTCAACCAGTAAGATTTATTGAATATCTGCTCTCTGCCTAGTTCCAGGTTAGGTCCTGGGGATACAAGGATAACTCTGACCCAGTCTATCCTCACATGGCTCACAGTTGATGGGAGAGACAGATGTGGAAGCTGTTCAGAGAAGTGTGGTGCACCCAAGGGAGGTGGGTTTACACTCAAAAGGAGCCTTTCCTAGAGGAATGGGTCACTCAGACAGGGAGCGGAACATCAGAACTGGCAAGAAGGGGTAAAGGGGAACTTTGATGGTCTCTTCAGCGGTGTGGAGGAGTGGACATCTGACCACATTGCGGGGATAAGGGCAGAGGAGGGAAGGTAGATGTGCTTTCTAGAAGGTTGACTGTGGAAGCCAGGAGGGTGGTTGTTAGTGAAAGGGACCAAGTCAGAGGGAGGAGTTTATGGGAAAGACTTAAGCCCACCTGAGGGTGTATTTCTGGAAAAGTTGGATGAAATAATCTTACCCTACAATAAGGTCTTCTGCACGGAATGCTTGGGTACCTGCAGTCAGCATTTTTTTTTTTTTTACTGTTATTTTTAATTGTTATTTCCCCAATAGCAGTCAGCATTTCTTTCTGTTGAACGGTGCAGGGCATACCCTTGTCCCTTTGAGAGGCAGCAGTGCATGGTGATTAAGAGCATGGCATCATGGAGTACCCGTTGTGACTCAGTGGAAATGAATCTGACTGGTATCCGTGAGGACACGGGTTCAATCCCTGGTCTGGCTCAGTGGGTTAAGGATCCGGCGTTGCTGTGAGCTGTGGTGTAGGTCGAAGACACGGCTCAGATCCTGAGCTGCTGTGGCTGTGGTGTAGGCCAGTGGCTACAGCTTGGATTCGACCCCTAGCCTGGGAACTTCCATATGCCTCGGGTGCACCCCCACAAAAAAAAAGAAGATAGCATCAGGCAGGTTAAATTTATTAGCTTCCGTTTCCTCCTCTGGAGAATGGGGCTCTATCTCAGAGGCATGATTTCTATTTTTGCTGTGCTTTGATCCTTTTCTATTCGAACAGTGACATTTCAGGAGAACAGATATGTCTCTGCTGCTGCTGGAGTGGCTTTCAGTCCCTTTACAGGCATAGTCCTCTTTTAGAATTGCTGATGAACTACAGCCCTAGATAAGCTAGTCTTGCTAATAGACCTTGAAATCATTTACTGATTATTGCTTAGGTAAGTTTTTCCTATGCATGGGTGACTTCACTCATTGCTGATTTCCTTGTCAGGGTGATCACATGTACCCTTCTCTGCCAGGAATTCTGCCTCCCTTTCTCCAACTCCAGCATTAGCCTCCATATATGCAGTCCAGGTAACTGTGGTCCCGGTGCCTACCTGCACCCACTTCGCTGCCCTAGACTGGACGGGTTGCTTCTCAGTGACTTCGATAGTACCCGATTCTAGTAATGTTTTGTGGAGGCTGGGGACTGGGTCTTAATGACAGAGCCTGGAACACAGTGGGTTCAAGTTCAGCCCATGCTTTCTGACTGGATGTATGGTTGGAGAAGTGAATGGATGAATGGATGAATTTTGAGTTCTGAGGGACCCTTGCTGTCCTGTCCAGGGTGCTAGAAATGGTTACTTTTTCCAACTAGAGGGGCGTGCCCACGGCCCCACCTCACAGCTCTTTGAGGACTGTTCTAGTTCTTTGTAGCCAGAAGCTCCATCACCCCAGAGGGAGATAGTCCCACTTGCAGGTCAACTTCCTTGCATGCAAATAATAGGGGGCATAAAGTGTGGTGGAATGTGTGCAGTCTTTGGAGTAGGCCCCTGGCTGAGTGGCTTCAGTTTGCTCAATGGTAGGAGAAAGGTAATAAACTTACTTCTGTCAGATTAAATTAGGTGATGTAATAAGTTCAGTAGCCTAATACATAATTGTCAGTCAAAAATGGTATTTATAGGAATTCTTCTTGTGGCTTAGTGCGTTAAGAATCCAACATGGTGTCTGTGAGGATGTGGGTTTGATCCCTGGCCTCACTCAGTGGGTTAAGGATCTGGTATTGCTATGAGCTGTGGCGTACGTAGGTCGCAGACGTGGCTTAGATCTGTTGTGGCTGTTGCTGTGGCCAGCGGCTGCAGATTCGGTTTGACCCCTAGCCTGGGGACTTATATGTGCTGCAGGTGCGGCCCGAAGAAGAAGAAGAAGAAAAAAGGTATCTACTGTTTCAAGTTACATCGCCATCTATATATCTTAAAAAAAATTTTTTTAGGGCCACACCTGTGGCATATAGAGATTCCCAGGCTAGGGGTCTAATTGGAGCTGTAGCTGCCAGCCTACACCACAGCCACAGCAATGTCAGATCCTTAACCCACTGAGCGAGGCCAGGGATCAAACCTGCGTCCTCTTGGATACTAGTCAGATTTGTTTCCACTGAGCCACGGTGGGAACTCATGTATATCTTCTTAATTGCTAAAAACTTTGTTTTCAACGTCTGTCTTTAGATGACTTAAAAGTAGTTTTAATTTTCCAGCAGCTCGGAGATCAGAGGGGAGGGCTGAGACGCTTCTTCTTTGCGGGAGAATGGAGGTGGCAGTTTTCTCTTGGCGTCACCAGGTCTGGGTGTCCAGAAACCAAGCTCCACCTGACAGCCCTTTCTTTGGAGCCATTTGGTCCATTGTTGGCAGTGCTGAACGTTTCTGCTCCCGCCTTGCCTACACTTGCCCACCCTCGGACCTAATTTTTTTGGTCTAGATCTTTGCCTTTTGTTAATGAGACAGTTTTTCTTCTGTGTGCTGGGTCTGCTGTACCAGTCGGCCAGCAGCTCACCTGTGGGGGCCCTGTGAACAGACTGCTCTTCAGAGATCGGGCGGTCTTTGCTGGGGCCTCCTGACTTTTGTGCAGTGGAATGTTGGCTGGAGGCTTGGACGGAAGGGATGGCTCCAGAGTCAGCCTGGCCAAGAAGGGAGTTGCATGCTCTCGGCTCTCAGAGTACTGGTGGGGCTGCTGGCCGCTGTAGGGCCTGTGTGGACAGCTCGTCCCCTGTCTGCAGGAGCCGCTCGTGGACTCTGGAAGACTTAAGATCTCTGGGAGCTTTGGCCCGTCCTCAGACAGCTTCTCCTGGGACCAGAACCGCTGGCTTCAAGTCCTTGTGGCCAGTGAGGTGGAAAAGCCAGACTCTGGGCCCCCAACTGCCTTGTGCCTCGAACTTTGCCTTTTGAACTTTCTACTTGGAAGCTAGTCACTTCTAGTCACTTCTTCCAGAGAGATTTTCCATTTTGAGATGGCAGTGAGGAAACTCACATTTCATGTTCTGCATTCATAGCAACAAATGGGCTGAAGTCAAAGCCTTGGCTTCTTTCTGGTTTGGGATCGTTGTGAACTTTTTTTTTCTTCTTCTTTTTAGGGCTGCACCCACGGCATATGGAGGTTCCCAGGCGAGGGTGAATCCGAGCTACAGTTGCTGGCCTACACCACAGCCACAGCAACGCCAAATCCAAGCTGCATCTGCGACCTACACCACAGCTCATGGCAACACCAGATCCTTAACCCACTGATCGAGGCCAGGGATTGAACCTGCAACCTCATGGTTCCTAGTCGGATTCGTTAACCACTGCCTCACAACGGGAACTCCCAATGTAGACTTTGGAGCAAACTCTTCACCAGCAGGGAGGGAGGTAGAGCTCTGTGCTGGCCTGATCCCCCAGGCTTTTCAGGGGTTCACCCTTGGTCTCTTTTTCTGGTCTTTCTGTTTGCCTCAGAAGAGGCTAAGAGGGCAGCCTAGGGGAGGTTGGGGAAGGAGCTAGGGACAGAGGGCCCCAACCTTGGCTGAACATTAGAATCACCTTGGCAGGTGGGGGGGAGGTTTAAAAAATACTCATGGCCCCTTCTTCTCCCTCCCTGTTCCCCCAACCAAATAACTCTGGACCCCTGGGTAGAAGACTGGGGATGGGCTTGGAGAACAAGAATTGAGGAAGCAGAAAGTTGCTGCTGAAAACTGAAGGAGACCTTGGAAAGAGAGGTGTTCAGCTGTCCCTGTTCTTGAGAATTGCCTGGGGAGCTTGAAACACATGCCAATGCCTGGGCTCCACCCCGCAATTTGACTTCGTTGGCCTGGGTGGGGCCTGAGCCCTGGACTTTGTTAAAGCTGATCGAGCGATGTCAGCTGGAGCCAGGAGCCCAGAGTTAGGTGAGGGCTTGGGCTTGTTCTCATCAAAGTGGTTCTGTACGTGATGACTTGATGATGGTAGCACGCCCCTAAGCAGGCCGATCAGCAGACTCCCCTGGGGAACCCCATCTCAGACTTCCTGAATCAGGGGTGCACCCCAGAGGTGTAGGTTCATGTTCCTCAGGTGATCCTGCTGCTCACTCGGGCTTGCAGTCCTGTTTCTGAGAACCTGAATTGGACCTAGCTGAGTGAACCAGTTAGGATCCAGTGAACAAGGCCTTGCTGGCTTTGAAGGGGCCAGTGGTGTCGATTAGCAGGAGACCCTCCAGGTACAAGGTGCTTGCTTGCTCCCTCTAAGCGGGGCAGAACCATGGTGACTGAAGCGCTGACTGAGTTCGTGGAGGCAGAGTGGGAGGAACCTGATCCAGTGACCAGTGGGGATTATGCTTTGTGTCTTTTTTGTTTTGTCTTTTTAGGGCCGCACCCTCGGCATATGGAGGTTCCCAGGCTAGAAGTCTAATCAGAGCTACAGCCTACACCAGAGCCACAGCAACGCAGGATCCGAACCATGTCTGGGAGACCTACACCACAGCTCATGGCAACGCCGGATCCTTAACCCTCTGAGCAAGGCCAGGAATCGAACCCTCAATCTCATGGATACTAGTCAGATTTGTTTATGCTGCACCACAATGGGAACTCCTGAAATGTCTGGTTTAAGGCAAGAGATCTGAGGCTTTTTTGGAGAGCTTAAATCTGGTCCTTCTGAGGAAGCAGGCTCAGTAGAGTATTCTGGAGACAGCTGGGTATTCACAGCCTGCATGTACCTGTTAAGAGGCTGGGCTGCTCCCCAGCAGTGTGACTCCAACTACACCAAGACCGGCCTAATGCAGCGAGGGGTGGTTTTTCTTGAGCAAGGTGACGAAGTGCTTGCTCACAGCAGTGAAGCCCATAGATTGCTGTCCTGCTGATTGCTGGGGGCTGAATGACGTCACTAGTCAGAAGACGCATGAGCTGTGTCACTGGTGATTTTAAAGTTCAAGATAGTGAAGAGAGTGGCAGGTAGAATCTTCTTTTTTTTTTTTGTCATTTGAAAACTGTGTATGTGGAGAACCCCCCCCCCCCCCCACAGAACTGGTACCAGACGGTAAATGCCAAGATACCAGAAGGATAGACTTTGGTGAGGGGATGGATTTCGTAGTGATTGAGAGATACACACTTAATAAAGCTTTAAACTAAAAAAATTTTCTTGGCTGTGCTTGTGGCATGTGGAAGTTCCTGGGCCAGGAATGGAACCCGTGCCACCTCACTGACCTGAGACACTGAAGTGACAATGCTGGATCCTAACCTAACTGAGCCACCAGGGGAACTCACTCCTAAACTGAAATTTTAGAGGAAAGGAGAAAAATGCACAGATAAAAGTATATTGGAGTATCTGGGTATTTTGGAGGCTGTGAAGTATTCTAGAGAAAGAAGAATAAAGGTGGAAAAGTTGCTTAGTAATGCACCACTTGGAGAAGATAGAAGACTGGGAGTGATGTTTTTGGATTCAGAAACATTCAATGAGGCTAATAAACACATTTTCTTTTCTTTTCTTTTTCTTTTTTTGGCTGTCCAAGATATGTGGAGTTCTGGGCCAGGGGTCAGATCTGAGCCACAGATGAGACCAAAGCCACAGCTGTGGCAATGCCAGATCCTTTACCCACTGTGCTGGGCCAGGGATCGAACCTGTGTCCCAAAGCTCCCAAGATGCCACTGATCCTGTAGCACCACAGCAGGAACTGCAGCACATTTGCTCCTTACTTTTCCTGCAAGGAGGAAACAAGTTCAAGTCTGATTAGAATATGACAATGAAAGAGTACATGTCGTTCAAAAGTGATGGATTTGCTAGAAGAGCTGAGATTGATGTGGCATATCAAAGAGAGGTATGATGATCTGCTCTAATAAGGGATGCCCGTTCCCTCTGGGCAAGGTCACATTTTGAGTCTTTTGATTCCAGTGAGAGGGAAGTTTCAGGACCAAGACACAGAGAGTTGTCAAAGGATTTTATCTCCCCCTTTTCTCTTTCCCAACAAATGTAATGAACAGTGCTACCTAGTACAGCCTCCAGGGCCTGCCTGCAGGTGGGCTGCTTCTTACAACTAAACAGAAGTCTCTTTCTTTCTCATGACAGATGCATGACCCATCTCTTAGAAAGGGCACCCGGGAGTTCCTGGTGGCTTAGCAGGTTAAGGATCTGGCATTATCACTGCTGCAGCTCAGGTTGCTGGTGTGGCTTGGGTTCAGTCCCTGGCCTAGGAACTTCTGCATGCCATGGCTCAGCCAAAAAAACAAAACAAAACAAAACAAAACAAAAGGAATCCCTATTGTGGCTCGGTGGGTTAAGAACCTGACCTTGTCTCTGTGAGAATATGGGTTCTATCCCTGACCTGGCTCATTGGGTTAAGGATCTGGCATTGTTGCAATTGCTGGTATAGGTAGAAGATGCAGCTCAGGTCCAGGGTGGCTGTGGCTGTGGTTGTGGCCAGCAACTGCAGCTCCGATTAGGCCTCTGGCCCTGGAACTTCCATGTGCCACAGGTGTGGCCCTAAAAAGTGAAGAGAAAAAAGAAAAAAAAAAAAAAAGGGCAGCAAGGTTCTCTTAGCCTCTGTTAATCCCATCTGCTTATCTTGGAAGAATTATTACATGGTGCTATCAGAGGGCTCTTGGTTTCCACTTGGTGATTTTTCCTGAAGGTCTCCCATAGTAAAGTGCATGGAAATAAACCCCCATCCTAAGGGAAGAAGTGCGGTGAAAAGAAAAAGAGGATAAAAGCAAAAAGAAGTAGGAATGATGTAATGGTGGGCATATGCCATGCACCATTAGATTGGAAGAATAAATTCTTTGCTCTCCTTGTAAAAATTATAAAATTTGTATAAAAGGTAAACATGGTAGCAAAGGAAGCTTCAGTACCTTGAACATCTTTTGCTAAAATTGCATTCTCTGAGAAGTAGGAACTCATTACGTTTAACAAATGGTTTAGTATGGAACACGTTTGGGGTTTTTTGGGGGGCCACGTCATGCAGCAGCTTGATGTGGGATCTCAGTTCCCAGACCAGGGATTGAACCCAGGCCACAGTAGTGAAAGCACTGAGTCCTAACCACTAGACCGATAGGAAACCCCCAAACACTTTTTTTTTTTTTTTTTTTTTAATAGCACTCATAGCACATGGAAGTTCCCTGGTCAGGGATTGAATCTGAGCTGAAGCTGTGGCAACAAAGGATCCTTTGACCCACTAGGCTGGGCTGGGGATCAAACCCACGCCTCTGCAGTGACCCAATCCGCTGAAGTCAGATTCTTTTTTTTCCTTTTTAGGGTCATACCTATGGCATATGGAAGTTCCCGGGTTAGGGTTTGATTCAGAGCTGCAGTTGGCCAGCCTACACCACAGCCACAGCAACGCCAGATCTGAGCTGCATTTGTGATCTATGCTGCAGTTTGTGGTAATATAGGTTCCTTAACCCACTGAGCAAAGCCAGGGATTGAACCCACATCCTCATGGATACTAGTTCAGTTCTTAACCTGCTGAGCCACAACGAGAACTCCCTGCAGTCAGATTCTTAACCCACTGTGCCACAGCAGGAATTCCACATGTTGCTTTTTGATGAGCTTAGATTTTTAGAAATAAGATATACAAGAGACTATGAGAGGTGATGTAACAAGACTAAATAAATACAGGAGTGGCCCAGACCTGCCAGGAGAATGCCCCAAAGGCTAAAGACCAGCATAAACTAGGACCTGAAAACTGACTAAGGCTAACAAAAGACTCCAAAAGCAGTGTTTAGAGTGAGAACAGCAGGGGCAAGGCTGGCTGCTCTGGGGCAATTGGATCTATGATGCTATGAGTGTCCACAGTCCCACTTCTAACTTTGCCTGCAGAAGGACTGCTCACCTAAGAATTCAGTAAAAACCCAACAGGCCAATAGATCTAGACCAACAACAACAACAAAAAGGACCAAGAGAGTTGAAGAGATAGTAATAAAGCATGTCACTGCCCTAAATGTTTTTAACTATCCCCTGCAGGCAGATGGAAAGAACTTATAATTAGTTGAGATGACAGAATGACTGACTGTTAGGCATCTCCAGGATCTTGGAGAACAGGAAGGGTGTAAAAAGGAAGCTGTTGTGTGATGTATTAGTTTCCTATTGCTGCTGTAGCAAATTACCACCAATTTCATGGTTTAAAACAAAGCAAATTTGTATGATTTCCCAGTTCTGTAGGTCCAAGGTATGAATGGGTCTCACATCAAGGTGTCAGTGTGCCATGCTCCTTTCTGGAGGCTCTGGGGTGAACCCCTTTTCTTACCCTTTCTAGCTTCTAGAGGCTGCCCACATTCCTTAGCTCATGGGGCCCTTCCATCTTCAAAGCCAGCAGTAGCTAGTCAAGTCTTTCTCACATCAGATCATTCTGACCCTGACTCTTCTGCCTCTTAGGGCCGCAACTGTGCCCATCACAAGTGATAACCTGGCTTTCCAAGAAAGAGGAAGCGGTGGAATCTGAGCATTCTGCACTGGTAATCCGACATTGATCCCTGCCCCAATTCTAGGCTCATCTGTTCAACCTGGTTAGCAAAGTATGAAGGGTTGAAAAGAGGCTCTCTAGTAACCTGTATGGATTTACTAAAAAGAAGTGAACCTCATTTTGGGGGTTCAGTTTTAATTTTTTATTCAAGTGTAATATATAAAAGGAACAGTGCCTGTGTCACAAGTGGGGAGCTTGATGTGTCTTCAATTTGTGAAAATTCATGTGCCACCAGCATCCACATTAAGAAACCAGCCCTGGAGTTACCTTTGTGGCTCAGCGAACCCAACTAGGATCCAGGTTCGATCTCTGGCCTCGCTTAATGGGTTATGGATTCGGTGTTGCCGCGAGCTGTGGTGTAGGTTGCAGGTGCTGCTCGGATCTGGCGTTGCTGCGGCTGTGGCTTAGGCCAGCAGCTGTAGCTCCGATTTGACCCCTGGCCAGGGAACCTTCATATGCCATGGGTACAGCTCTAAAAAACAAAAAAAGAAGAGGAAGAAATCAGCCCCCAGAACCTCTCCTGTGTTTCTCCCAGTCACTCCCCCTGGTCCCACCCCCACTGTTCTGATGTCTAGTAGCATAGATTAATTCAGCCTGTTTTTATGTCCTCTCTTGTGTCTGGTTTGTTCACTTACTATGTTTGTGCAGTTCATCCATATTTTTGTCTGTAGTTGGAGATAGCTCATTTTCACCGCTGTTTAGTATCCATTATGTATTCTCCTATGTAGCCATTCTACTGTTGATGGGCATTTGGGTTGTTCAAGCTCTTGACTATTAGAATGGTATAGCTATGGACTTTCTAGCATAAATATGTGCTATATTTCATTTGAATCATTTGACAGCATCATTAGATTGCTAGAGCAGAGATGTTTGTATACAGATTTCAGAGAGGTTCTTGGCAAACCTTCATGATATTCTTGTTGACAAGGTAGAAAAAGGTGGACTAGGTAAAAGTACTTTGGTGGATTCTTGGTTGATGTCGTGGAATAATGACGCAGAGAGGAAGGTCTATAGTGATAGGCTGAGGAGTTTCCTTGGTGGCTCAGTGGAAGTGAATCTGACTAGTAAGCACGAGGATGCAGGTTCAATCCCTGGCCTCGATCAATGGGTTAAGGATCCAGTGTTGCTGTGAGCTGTGGTGTAGGTCAGAGATGTGGCTCAGTGGAAGTGAATCTGACTAGTAAGCACGAGGATGCAGGTTCAATCCCTGGCCTTGATCAATGGGTTAAGGATCCAGCGTTGCTATGAGCTGTGGTGTAGGTCACAGATGTGGCTCAGATCTAGCGTTGCTGTGGCTGTGGCATAGCTTGGTAGCTGTAGCACCTGTTTGACCCCTGGGAACTTCCTCTGCCTCCGGTGTGGCACTATATATATAGTGCCAGGCTAGCATTTTTATAAGTGACTTCAGCGAAGATACAGAAGGTATGCTAATCAGATTTGCAGATTTCACAAATTGAAAGCATTTTAACTAACCGATTAAAATTAAGGGGAGGATTTTCTGTTGTGGCTCAGCAGGTTAAGAACTCCACTAGTATGAGAATTTGGTTTTGATCCCTGGCCTCACTCAGTGGCTTACGGATCTGGCGTTGCTGTGGCTGTGGTAGACTGGCAGCTGCAGCTCTGATTCAACCCCTAGCCTGGGAACTTCGCACTTTTAGGTGTGAGCCTGACAAAAGAAAAAAAAAGTAAAATTAAGATGAAAGATCCATTTGTAGTAGATAGGAATGATGCCTAAATATTCAGAGAGGAAATTTGCTAGGAAGGCCTCATATTTTGGATTTAAAAAAAATCACTTTTAATAGGCCCAAAATGGAGAGAGGGAAAAGCTCATTAGTTTGGGGTAGGGGGTGGGGAGGGAGTTATAACTGACAGTGAATTCAAACTAAGACTCCATAGCCTGCAACAATATCTGTAGTTTTCTGTGTGGCTCCCAGTTTCCAGGGAGACACTGACAAAATGAAGTTAATGCAGAAGAGTAAATTGGGCTGATTAGTGGGAAACCATATTTGTCACACAAGAGGTTGAAGAAAATAGGTCTTTAGCCTGAAGAAGGAAGACCCAAGGGGGACAGGATGTTAATCTTTAATATTAAGAATGACTATGATGTGAGAGAGGCTTTAATTTGATTCCATGTGGTTCTGGAGGGGAGGTCCAAGACTACTGGCCAGAAGTTGTGAGAAAAGTTTTTGGCTTAGTGGGAGGAAGAGCTGTTGATCTCTTTAAAAATGGAATGAGTGGCCTAATAAAGTGTTGAGGTTTATATCATCCCTGGGGATTTGAAACAGAAAATGGCTTAAATAGCAGCCTAAGTTGTATGTTATATGTATTTGAAGCTAGTAGTGCTCGGAGTTCCCTTGTGGCAAAGCAGATTAAGGATCTGGCATTGTCACTGCAGTGACTTGGGTTGCTGCTGTGGCATAGATTTGATCCCTGGCTTGGGTACTTTCACATGCTGTGGATGTGGCAAAAACCACAGCAACCCTAAAAACAACAAAAACAAAAAAACTAATGGTGCTGGGAGAATTGTAGGTTGAATGTTCTTTTTCAGGGACTGTTTAGTTTGAGCATCTAAACTAAATCTGGGGAGTTCCTGTCGTGGCTCAGTGGTTAACGAATTGGACTAGGAAGCATGAGGTTGCGGGTTCGATCCCCGGCCTTGCTCAGTGGGTTAAAGATCTAGCGTTGCTGTGAGCTGTGGTGTAGGTTGCAGACTCCACTCGGATCCTGGTCCAGCATTGCTGTGGCTTTGGTGTAGGCTGGCGGCTACAGCTCTGATTAGACCCCTAGCCTGGGAACCTCCATATGCCACGCGTGTGGCCCTGGAAAGGGCAAAAAGACAAAAACAAACAAACAAAATTTGGAAAAAAAAAGAAATCTGGGCATCTGATCCCGAGTGGGCCTGCAAGCTTTGTTCTGCTCTGGATCAATGCAGGCAGGTGCTGTTCTTGCTTTCAGTTCTAGAGCTGATGTTGGGCTTTAGTCCTGAAACTGGCCACCTCCTCCAAGGGGCCCATGGAAGCTGGGTTTGATGACCATTCAGGAGCGTCTCTTTAGATGATTATAGAAATGATTTCGAACCTGCTTCTTCCTCCAAAGCAGGGGTCAAAGCCAGAAGGGAGCTGCACACAAGTCAGGGGTCTGTGGTGATTTTCAGGCCATCTTCCTATGGACTTGGCCCAGTGTTGGTGGAGATTGAATTGTACCTAGAGGTAGGAGGTAGTGCATCTCTGTCCTTGAGGGTAACTCGCAGTTGCCTGCTTATTATTTTAACCCTATGTCCCTTGCTCCCCCCCACCATGCCCCCACCTCTGAAGCAGGACGTTGGGCTCTACTTCAAGAACAGTGTATTTGGCTGGGTTCTGGGGCCGCTGGTCAGCTGTATCCGCTGGGGGTGGAGACAAAGAGCCTGGTCAGCACTGCAGTCTATTTCCTGCTCCCACAGCCAAGAGGCCCTGGAGGAAGCTGGGTGCTGGAGAAGATGAAGGGCCAGCCCTTTCCATACAATTCCCTTCATTCAAATGCAGCCTCCTGTGCTCATACAGAGAGCAGATCAGGGCAAGATGGTGGGTCAGTGGCTGAGGACAAAGGCTCTGGATTAGGGGCAGGAGAAAACACTGTGGGGTAAAAAGGATACAAATGGATGGATAGGGAAGTAGAATAGAGAAGCAGTAGAGATTAAAATGTTAAACAATCCATGAATTTTCTTTTTTTTTTTTTTAAGGGCTGTACATGTGGAATATGGAGGTTCCCAGGCTAGGGGGTCCAATTGGAGCCACAACAATGCTAGATCCAAGCTGCGTCTGTGACCTACACCACAGCTCACAGCAACACCAGATCCTTAATCCACGCAGCAAGGCCAGGGATTGAACCTGTGTCCTCATGGATACTAGTTGGGTTCGTAACTCACTGAGCCACAACACGAACTCCATGTATTTTCTTTCAGAATTTGTTGTAGTAAAGGATGAGTTGGCTTTTCCCTGCCCACATCCCTCAACAAAGCTGAAAACAGAACCTGTGGCACATGGCTGCAGACTGACTGTGAACCAGAAATAGTCCCTGGAGCCTCAAGCCTATCCCAGTTTGGTGTGGGCTCCCAGGTGACCCCAAGGGCTAACCACACCTTTTAATTAGGGGATCCCATTCCCTTGTGCATATGGCGGCTTCAGTTGTCCCTGGTGTTTTTAATCCAAACCTGGCTTGGGTTATGTTTGTTAAGTCAGCAGCAGAGCCCGAGGCTAAGGGGTAGAGGTTACAGGAAAGAGAGAAGGGGCAAGAGGGCTGTTCAATAGCTGGAGGCAGAAGTTCAATGGGGAGCAAAGGATGGATGACCGGCTGAGGAGGATCAGCAGATCTGAAAGGTCTGGCCATTTTGTGGGGTGCTTGGGAGACTACATGCTTGTGTCTTTAATTATTAACTTAGCCCTGCCTTGGCCTGCAGTTATGGGTGCATTTTTGCCCAGCCCTGTGATAAGGTTTGGTTGTTCATTGTCTTGTTTACTAAGCAGAAAGGCAAATGTTTGTTTGGGATAGGAATGCCCCCTTTCTGGAAGAGCAGAAAAGAACTTGGGCAGGCAGGGAGGGGGCAACAGAAGGTCAGACAGCTGTTCCGAAGGGCTGGTCTTTCCTGCTTCTCAGGATGAAGGCGGCTCTGGGCCAGAGTGTGACGAGACCAGGACACGACAAAACAGGAGGACTGGGGACACTGAGGGCCACACCACTACCAGAACTGAGACAGCGAGTACTTGTGACTGTGCTGGTGGCCTGAAGCAGGCAAGCCCAGCACTTTCTCCACTGGTGAGGCAGGCTGGCTCTCACCTTGCCTTTGGAGTTGCTGGGAGAAGGGCTGTTAAACCCTCATTGTGCTCTAGCTGTTGAGCTGGGAAGGAGGGAGCAGAGAGGCGGTCCACTTTGCCGCAGCAGGGAAGGTACGGGCTGCGTGTCTGCCTGCTTGCTTAAGAGGTTGGTGGGGGATTGAGGAATATTCTGCTGAATTTCAGAATTGTTTCTTTCAGCTTTTTTCCCTACCACATCCCGGGGCTATCGGTCGACCTTACAGCACGTGTGGGCCTCCCTTCTTGAATTTCTTCATCTGAAGTAGCAGTTCATAGCTTTTTGGGGGGGAGGGTAATGGATTTCTCTGAGATTCTGATGAGTTATGGACATTTTTCTTAGAAAAATGCATAAACTTTGGGCATATTTCAGTCTTTGTGGAAGCTCCAGGTTAAGAACTGTGGCTCCAAGGGCAAGTCATGAACTTTACTGGAGCTTGTCCAGGTAAAACGATTGCCTCTTCCCCAGGGTAAAAGGACTTGAGAAATGTTTATGGCTCTGACTTTTGCATTGTCCAGTCAGGAAAAATGCCCTGTCCCCTTTCTATAGGAACCTTGGCTCCAAGAATCTTTCCAAGCATGAAAACAGGCAGCTGAGCTGGCTGGCGGTAGCAGGAAGTCTGGCCTCCAGCCTAATCCTGGCCACACATCCTGACCTGCTGGCCCAGACGTTGGATAAGTCACAACAGGACTTGTCAAGGTTAACAGTAATACCACAGCATTAGCGTGCTGGATCCTGGGGTCCATCTAAGGGGGGATACAGGGCTGGAGAGGGGGAGAGACCGTGACTTTTCAGAGCCAACAGCCGGAACACATCATTAATCCTGTAATGCTAACAGTTGCCTCCTATTGCTGTGAACATTTTTGTGTGTAAGCAAATCCACACTTTGTTGTATGTCTCCCGTGTAAGTGCTGGGGGTGTGTGTCTGTGTGTGGTGCTATGTACACAGGTGCTCAGCAAGTGCCTTTGAATGATAACGGTGGCAGAAGTTTCCAGTGCAGAGCAGGTCAGAGCCCAAATGTTTCTGTCCTTGGCCAAAGGGTCTATTTTGGTGACTGGTACAGGAAACATTGCTTGGGAGTTTAATAAGGCCCTCCGGATGGTAGGGTCAGTCACCAATCAGTATTATTTTTCTTTCAGGTCTCCTAACCTTCATTAACTGTGCCTATGTCAAGTGGGGAACCCTGGTACAAGATATTTTCACCTATGCTAAAGTATTGGCACTGATCATCATCATCATCGCAGGCATTGTTAGACTTGGTCAGGGTAAGAAATAATAGGAATAGCAACTAACATTTGTGAAGCATTTTCTATGAGCCATACTCCTCTAATTGACCTTTGTGCATGGTTTCATTTAATAGGTACTATTATTAGTCCCATTTTATAGATGAGGAAACTGATGCTGCAGAATTAAATATCTTGCTGAAGTCCCTAGTTTTGTTTTTTGTTTTTTTTTTTTTGTCATTTTAGGGCCATACCTGTGGCATATGAAAGTTGCCAGGCTAGGGGTTGAATTGGAGCTACAGGTGCTGGCCTACACCTCAGCCAAGGCAATGGAGGACCTGAGCTGCGTCTGCGACCTATACCACAATTCACGGCAACACCAGATCCTTAACTCACTGAGCGAGGCCAGGGATCAAACCCATATCCTCATGAATAGTAGTCGGGTTCATTACCACGGAGACACAACAGGAACTCCCTGAAGCCCCTAGCTTAATAAATAGTGGAGCTGAAATTTGTACCCTGGCAGACTGATGCCAAAGCCTATCCTTTCACTCCTGTGTGTGCTGCCTCCCAGAGGAGGTTCATCCTGGCAAAAGGGCTGGCAGCCATGTGCCAGAGCTGGCTTTTGACGATTGTCGAGCCCCATGCTGAGGCTATAATTGTTAGCTCCTTGGGGATCAACAGAATGAACCTCTTGTACTCACTCCTCTTTCTAGGGGTGAACACCTTCCCTGTAATTACACTGCTGGCTGGGCACACGGAGCCCTGCCATTCTTCCACCCTGTTTCAGCTATCTGGAGTTAGAAAGAGGGCAAACAGAACTGCATCCCTCCTGTTCTCCAGCCCTTCTGCTCCGTGGTGGTTCTTCACCCTAGAAATCCACTGGGGTCCTTCCTGTTGAGATCCTTGTGCTGCCCCCTGAACTCTGGCCGGTTACTGTAGATGTATGTCTTCTGCTCCCTTTTCTTTCACTTGTACCCTTGCTGCAAGGGTAGTTCTAGGCCACACACCTCCTATTGTCACATTCTTCCTCTCCTTTGCTGGGTCACCTTGTAGTTGTGGTGTAGGCTACTGATCTTCCTGCTTTTCTGTGTTCTCTGGGTTCCAGGAGCCTCGACTCACTTTGAGAATGCCTTTGAGGGTTCATCATTTTCAACAGGTGACATCGCTCTGGCACTCTACTCAGCTCTCTTCTCTTACTCGGGCTGGGACACCCTCAACTATGTCACTGAAGAGATCAAGAATCCTGAGAGGTAGGTACCTCATCATCAACTTTCCGTAACAACAGCCACCACTTACTGAGCTCCTGCTGTGTGCCAGACAGCATGCCACAACCAGTCAATTTTATCAGCCTCATTTAATGGATGGGAGGGCTGAGGTTGAAAAGTAACTTGACCAAGATCACAGTAACAGCTAAGAGGTGAACTTTCTTAGGTTAAAAAAAAATTTTTTTTTACAGGCTTTTTCATATTCATGCATTTCTGTATTAACTAAAACAGGTTGTACCATGTGCTTGTGTATATTTAAAATACTTTGATTTTTTTCACACTTATCCCTATATAGGTAACTTTAGGTCAAAGACTACCATAAACCTTCCTCTCCTCTGATCCCTTCCTTGTTTCTCAAATTCATATTGACTAATGGTATTGTTTCAGTCATTCAATGATATTACCCACTGTTACTCTGGATTGCTCTGCAGTCAGGTAGAGTGAAAAGAACAGTGAGGGAAGAGTGAAAGGGCCTGGACCAGTTTTCCACTGATTTGTGGAATGACCTTGCGGGAATCCCGTCATCTCTTTGCCTGATCTTTATCTGTCATTGACGGGGTTATATGTTTTCCAGAGCCTTTCCTGGTTCTAAAATTCAATGATTTTAGGAACTAAGATTTCCCAGGGAGATGTTTTTGTAAATTTCAAAGCCAAAATAATAATAAACTCCTTTTGGCTTTGAGAAACAAAACATACTCTTGATACATATCCAGTGTTGCAACCTTGGGAGCAGAAAACAGCAGATCAAGGCCTGGGTGGTGCTTCCACCTGCCGGACAGAAGGTGAATGACCTAAGTATTTACCCTTCTCTCTTGTTTTCCTCCCAGTCTCATGGCAAAGAGTCTGTAAAGATCATAGCTTTATTGGGCCAGAGGAACCTTGAAAGGTCTCTCTTTGCCACTGGTTAGAAAGGCATCCAAGGTTCTCTAACTAAGGCAGGGGGTTGGGGGAATGGACATTTCCCAGATTGCTCGTTCAGGTACATGTTTTGTTCTTCCTACTGAGGGCCCATTTGATTTTCTGGAGATGCTAGATTTCACAATTTACCTCCATAATTTCTTTTATACTTAAAGACATATTGACTAATGGTATTGACAACGTTAGAGAAGGAATCCTGACCTCTAGATGTAAAACAAAAACCACATAAAACCTTCCTGTGCAATTATTATGCTGTGACATAGTTCTTTGTTGATCCTTTTTCCTTTTCCTTTTTTTGTGTGTGGGCCTTTTCTCAATGTGACATTTCCTTTCACTTGATGCTCTTGTAGTTCTTGAGTTCAGATCCTAAGCCACTATTTTAGGCAACTTCAAAGGCAAAAGCACTGGGGAAATGCCAGGGCTGGCCTCATCCCCAGATGAGAGTAGCAGAGAGAAGTGGAGAATGAGGGAGACTGTGGGACTAATGTGTCCATCATTCTGTTTTGACTGTAGGAATCTGCCCCTCTCCATTGGCATTTCCATGCCCATTGTCACCATCATCTACATCTTAACCAACGTGGCCTATTACACTGTGCTAGACATGAGGGACATCCTGGCCAGTGATGCTGTTGCTGTGGTAAAGGATTTTCACTAGCAGAAGGGTGAGGGTGTGTTTGTGGGCTTCTGGGTATCTTGCTGCTCTTGAAAGTCCCCCAAAGGGGGTAGTCCTTGAAAGGAATATACGTAGTATATTGGGCTTGCAGGAAAGTCCTATTAGGCCCACCATGTAAGAAGGGTTGGGTGGGTAGTAGGGGGGACCTAGGGGCATACTTGTTCTTCCTTGCCTTCCATCCCTGTTAGGTCCTGCTAATGACTTTTCTGTTCATTTTCCTTAGACTTTTGCAGACCAGATTTTTGGAATATTCAACTGGACAATTCCAGTGGCAGTTGCATTATCCTGCTTTGGTGGCCTCAATGCCTCCATTGTGGCTGCTTCTAGGTATGAGTGGCATCTTTTACTGGGGTATATGGTGAAGAGCTATATACCAGGAGAGAGTAGAACTCACAGGATACAGAATTTAATCACGGAACTCCCCACATGATCGCCACAACCCCTTTGTTCTTGTTCCCATCAGTAACCTACAGTTCTCAGAAATCTCAATATTGAGCTCTATTCCATATTAAAGTCCTTTTGAATAGGCAGAGATGGGGGGCCTTGTGGCATGTGAACATGGTCACACCTAGTGTCCCACAAATTTCTTAGCCTCTCCTATCTCACCCAAAATAGGCTTTTCTTTGTGGGCTCAAGAGAAGGCCATCTCCCTGATACCATCTGCATGATTCATGTTGAGCGGTTCACACCGGTACCTGCTCTGCTGTTCAATGTAAGTGATCTCAAGATTGGGGCTGAAAGCCTGAGGTGGAGGAAACTTTCGTAACAATAGATAAAACTGTTCTAGCTTCCCAGAAGCTCTAGAGAAGATTCTATTGACGAAATCAAACTATTGACGAAACATCCACCATGGGCAAGACATTGCAAACTGCTGCAGTGGTGCTTGAGAGAGAACCATCTTCTCTAAGGAATGGTGACCTCCGCTGGTCTAGGATAAGGCATAAAGTTCATGGAATATACTGTAATGACTGCTGTGGCAGACAGTGATGTATTGTTTAGGGGGAAAAACATTCACCTCCATGTGGGTAGAGGGTGAATGAGGAAAGACTTCTTTGTTTTTCAGGGCTGTACACACAGCATGTGGAAGTTACTAGGTGAGGGGTCTCATCAGAGCTGCAGCTGCTGGCCTATGCCACAGCAATGCCAGATCCGAGTGGCATCTATGACCTACCCACAGCTCACGGCAATGCAGGATCCTTAACCCACTGATTGAGGTCAGGGATCGAACCCACATCCTCATGGATACTAGTTGGATTCGTTTCTGCTAAGCCATGACAGGAACTTCCAAGACTTCTTGAGAAAGTGAATGTGAAGTGGACTTTTAAGGTTAGGGTTGCCAGTGGTAGAGATGGATAGGCTTTAGGTTAAGAGAAATGGCATCAGAGTCTGGAGGTGAAGCAGTATGGAATTGGGTGTTAGGAGGTAAGAGCTGGAGGTGTAGTTTGGAGCAAAAGCTATTTGAGGAATTGTTTTGAGCTGTATAGAGAAGTAACCTATATAGTTATAAAAGAGCACAAGTTTGAAAAATGTGCTGGAAAAGCAACTGAGGAGCTACTGACTTAATAGGAAAGGAGGGAGATGCTGAAACTAAGGTGGTAAAGGGGGTAGGAAGAGAAGACAGTTGGGGAGACTGAGGACTTGACAAGGGGGTGGGTTTGTGGGGGATAAAGGAGAGTGAGGAATGTCCTGCATAGTAAAGGCTATGAGAGAAGCTGACATGGGCTTGTGCCTGCAGGGTCTCATGGCGCTGATCTACTTGTGCGTGGAGGACATCTTCCAGCTCATCAACTACTACAGCTTCAGCTACTGGTTCTTCGTGGGGCTCTCTATCGTGGGTCAGCTCTATTTGCGCTGGAAGGAGCCTGACAGGCCTCGTCCTCTCAAGGTAACCCCTCTCCATCCTACCTCTGCTTCAGGGGACTACTCAGAAACCTTTGCCCAGGACTTGGGAGTGGTACCCTGTGGAGATGAAGGGGATGGCAAAAAGGCTCAGAGCTCTGCTCTTCACAGGCAGCTGGGGTCACTCTAGCGGTCTGTCCTGAGCTGTCTAACCTCAGGTATTTCTTCTGTGTCCTCAGCTCAGCATTTTCTTCCCCATTGTCTTCTGCCTCTGCACCATCTTCCTGGTGGCTGTTCCACTCTACAGTGATACCATCAACTCCCTTATCGGCATTGGCATTGCCCTCTCAGGCTTGCCCTTTTATTTCCTCATCATCAGAGTGCCAGAACACAAACGACCTCTTTGTCTCCGCAGGATTGTGGGTAAGCCTTGCATCCTCAAGTTGGCTCAGCTCTTATCCTTTTTTTTTTTTTTGACTTTTTCTGCAAATCTAGTCTCCCAACTTGTCTTTGCTATAGTGCCTACCTATTGTTAAGGCTTAACTGTCCCCCCCAGGCCTAGTCCCATTCAGTGCCACTTGAACTCAGCCCACCTGACCTCTTCTCAGTTCTGACTCAAACTTCTCTTTGTAGCATCCATCACATGGTACCTTCAGGTCCTGTGTATGTCAGTTGCTGCAGAGATGGATTTGGAAGATGGAGGAGAGATGCTCAAGCAACAAGATCCCAAGTCTAATTAAACATCACAAGGAATCTTGAGATGTGGAAAGCAGGGGCCTCTTTTATCTCCTACCAGCCAGAGCCAAGAAGTTGAGAGGAAAGCTCACTTCATTGGAGGCAGCTACTAGAAGCCTCCTAGGCAGCTTCACCAACCTCTGAACTTGCCTTTTGAGAAATGGAGAGTAATTTATTTGTTTTGCTACATATTGTTCCAGGTTTCTTTTAAAGGGATGATAAAGCAGACTGTGATGGGGAGCATGCCAGGTGTGGGCTTGGTTGTTCTGGCAGCACGCTGCCATGTATTAAGATAGTCACTCACCTCTGGGGTGCCTGCCCATTCCTTTCTGTTGAAAGATCTAATAATGCTCCAAATTTCCAGTCTCCTTTAGAGACATGAAACTGTCACAGGTACTGGGCAATAAAAGGGTATGATCCTGAGCTCTCAGTGGCTTCATTTTTATATAGTGTCTTGAGGACAGCTCACATTAGCCTGGCAGGAACACTAGAAACAATCGTCTGTAGAAAGTATCTGAGTATTTCTTCCCTCTCAAGCCAAATGCTGAAAGCTGATACAACCATCTCTACTGAAGAAAACACCTAAGCTGCTATAGCAAAATATTAGCTTGTTAGCTAAAAGCTCTATCAACTTCTGTTCTTAATTATGATTAAAAACTTGAACACATCTACTTTTTATATATAATCTTGGAGTAAATGAATGTGGTTCCTCCAGATAGAATCTCCACTTAACAGACGCATTTCTGACTATACGGCAAGTATGGACAGGACAACACATCTAAGCCCTTCATACCAGGTTACAACACTGAGATACCTCCTAAGAGCATAGGCCAGCAAGAGCAATCACCACCCAACCTATTGTTTTTTTCTGAAGCACACAATCCATTTCCCTGTTTAATAAGCATCCAAAAGCAGAGGGTAGTACAGAGGTCTATTAACTCTGTGGATGGGAAGATCACTTGGTTCCCCAGTGCTCTCTTACACTTAGGTGGAAGAGTCTGGAGCAGAATCCACTTTTAAAGTGAAGATCAACATGTCCCACGGTTTCTAGGTCTGGGGCAAGGACCCAGCATCAAATCTCATTCTAAGGCTGAGTTCTCTGAAGAGAGAGAGAGTTCCTGCCAGTACGAGGAGGGAACAGAATTCAGCCAAGTGTGTCACGCCAGGGATGCTTTGCCTTTGGTTTGTTGCTACTGCTGTTAGTGGTGACGGGAGCGTCATTCTTTCCAGGCTGTAGCAGAGGGTTGTGGGTAAAAGTCTGGCGTAAAGGACCTGGGAGAAGAGGAGAAAAAAAAAATCTCAATGAACAAAGGAAAGGAAGAAACAAACGGCAGAATTTAGCCTGCAAGGGTTATTTACCCCTGGCTGCTAGCTCCAAGTGATTCTGCATGCGTCGTTCCCGCTCTTGTAGCTGATGTGCCATTTCAGCATTCTTCCAACCTGTGTGAAGAGGAGTGAGATAATCACTCAGTCCTGGAGCCACTTCTGGACCATTTCCCCGGGGTCTTGTTCACAGAGAACAGGCCATTACCTCTTTTGAAGCTCTTAATGAAGCCTTCCCGTGGAAGTAATGTGCTAGAGTCATGTACAACACGCTGGGGGATTTTAAGTACTGTGCGGACGGCTGGAATACGGAGGCAAAGCACCTGGCCCAGGGAAAACATGTTGGAGGAGAACCAATACATGAACACTGCCTGCACGAGAAGGAAGAGAAGTTACTCAGAAGCTGCATCCTGGTCAGACTGCCAGGAGACTTGGAGCCAGCCCCTAAACCATTACTTACAGAGGGAAAATGGATAGTTATGGGCAAGACTGCCAGGGGCATCAATCTGATAAAATTTCTCATCCACTGAAGGTCAGAACTTTGCATGCCAGTTTCTGCACCTAACTGAAGTTAAAAAAAAAAAAAAAAAAAGCACAGAGGAAGAATAGCAAATACATGTCAATTTTAATTGCATTTAGCTCAGATTTCTTTCTTTCTTTTTTTTAGGGCCACACCCATGGCATATGAAAGTTGCCAGGCTAGGGGTTGAATCAGAGCTGCAGCTGCTGGCCTACATCACAGCCATACCAACATGGGATCCAAGCTGCATCTGTGACATACACCACAGCTCACGGCTACGCTGGATCCTTAACCTACTGAGTGACGCCAGGGATTGAACCTGCATCCTCATGGATCCTAGTTGGGATTGTTAACTGCTGAGCCATGAAGGGAACTCTTTTTTAAAAAGAATTTTATGACTGCACCCGTGGGACATGGACGTTTTCGGCCCAAGGACTGAATCTGAGCCACTGCCACAACTGCAGCAATGCTGGATCCTTTAACCTACTATGCTGGGCTGAGGGTCAAACCCATACCTCTGCAGTGACCCCAGGTGCTGTAGTCAGATTCTTAACCACTGAACCACAGTGGGAACTCCCAGCTCATACTTCTTATCCATCAACTCGAAAAGAATGACTATTCTGTACAACTACTTTCCCCTCAGTCCCCACACTGTGCAAGTCTGGCACTTGGCAAACCTGAGCTTACCTCAAGGACACCCCACATTGTAGCAGTGACCACCAGGGGTAATATGTAGGTGGGGTCAGATAGTGTGAGATCTTGGAACCACCAGAGACCACCTGTCTGCAGGCTGGGCACAGGAAGGTTGGCCATTTCCCTCAAAGCAATGAAGAAGGAGATGAAGATCGGGGCCTATGGTACAAGATAAACAGTGTCAGGACCTTTTAGCAGAGGGGACATTGGCATTACTCCATTACTGAAACCCATGTAGCATAGTATCATCACCACCTGCTTTCTGGGGGTCTAGAGCACGGGAAACAGGAGATAATCTGACTGGTTCTAGATGAAGTTAACGAAGGGAAATGTGTATTTGCTCACCTGAGTCAAAGGCAGAATAAGAGGTTTAAAGAGTTTAATATCATGCTTTTTCTGGTAGAACGTCATTTCCGAGGAGGCCCTGTAAACTGTAAAGGGAGTGGAAGTTAATGGCTGGGCTAACAGCTATGCTGGTGGAGGTGACCATCCTCATCACATGGCCCGTGAGATTTCTAACTGACCCGGGCCAGTCACCGGAAGCATCAGGCCTAAGAAACAGGTGAATCTTCAGAACCTGCTCGACTGTAGCAACTCCTGACTTAGGCTGTCCCTCCCCCTTGGCTGAATGGCAGGGAAAGGGCAACTCTGGTCCTCTCCCACGCTCGTTCTTAACTGACTCACACTCAGTGTGGTTTCCTGTCAACTTGGCTTCTCTGATTCGAGTGGAAAACTTCTGAATCTCTGGCAAGTGGTTGTGGATCTTGGCTGCCTCTCGCTGGCCCTTCACGATGAGAGGAAACACCAGGCAACGGGCAAGGACTGTACCTGGAAAACACAAATGAGGACTGGAGTGAAATTCAAGCATTCTGCAGCTACAAGGCTGAAGGTTTTTAGGTCCTACTGAAAAGGTCTCTTAGCTCAGACTTTTCTACCCTCTGATTCATGCCAAGGGGCCCCAAGACAAAGGACACGGGTAGGACTTAGTTCCTTCGAGTCTCAGTCTTCTGCTTTGACATCAAAAGTCTGGCATTAACTTCTCTAAACAAATGACCAGGAATCTGGTTTGTTTCCCTGAACAAAAAGGTAGGTGACAGAAGCCACTTTTCTAGATCAGTGGTTTCTAAACTTTTCTATAACCAATGGAACCCTTTTTGCCTCAACTCTTAAGTGGAACCCCAATATACATAACAAATAAAATCAAGCTGCCCTGGGTGAGGAGATAGTCTGACTACAGGATTGTTCAAGCTCTGGCCTTTGCTTTATGCAGAAGCACTTTTATAGATGGCTGGGGCTCCCAAGAATGAAGAATGAAAGCCACTGTCCTTAGAAATCTCTGGAGTAGGAGGTAATCTGGTGGTCTACTGCTTTAGTTTCTTCCTATTTCTTTTCTTACACTTCACATTCCTGATCATTCCAACAACTATTTATTTAGTTTATGTATCTATAGATAAGCAAGTGGGCCTGGATTGAGAAAAGGCCAGGGGGAGATAAGAGCTTTAGGCTTTACTGACATTACGGTGGATGGTGTGGAGTGGAAAGAGACGGGAGTTAAGCTGTGCCACAATGGGAACTCGCCCAGAACACTCTTTTAAATAGTATCTACAAAAAGAAGGAGAAAAGGTAGTACGGGATCAAGGAGAAAGGGGATCAAGATGGTGGAGGAGTAAAACCTGACACCTTCTCACACAAACACATCGAACCCCCCCACAACAGGAGTTCCTGTTGTGGCCCAGCGGTAATGAATCTGACTAGTATCCATGAGGACACAGGTTCAATCCCTGGCCTCACTCAGTGGGTTAAGGGTCCAGCGTTGCTGTCAGTTGTGGTGTATGTCACAGACGTGGCTCAGATCCCTTGTTGCTATGACTGTGGTGTAGGCTGGCAGCTGTAGCTCCAATTCGACTCCTAGCTTGGGAACCTCCATCTGCCACAGGTGTGGCCCTAAGAAGCGAGAAAAAAACAAAAAACAAAAAACAAACAAAAACCCCAAAACAAAAAACCACATAAACACACTCCTCAAAACCCATACACTTGTAGAACGATTTACACAGAACATCTACTGAACTCTGGCAGGAGACCCGAGACCTCCAAAAAGGGCAAGAAACCCTCCAGAGCAAAAAGGGGTGGTGGGGTGGGGGTAGAAAAGAAAAAAAAAAAGAGAAAACAGGAATTAACATGGGACCATCACTCCTGAGAGGGAGCTGTGAAAGGAGAAAGAGCTAGGACAGACAGGGAACCTCAAAGTCTCGGAGAAAAAGCTTAAAGTGCAGCACCGGGACTGAGGAGGGCAAAGCCAAGAGAGATGCACAGACCACTGATACCACTGCTTGGGACACCACAACACAAAGGTGGGGGCTGGATGCTGAGACTTGGGTCAGTTCCAGGGAGAGGACTAGGGTTGGCTCTCCCTGAAAGGGCTGGGAAGTGGAGCATCACAGCAGAGTGAGTACAAGAGGAGTCCTGGGCCTGAAGGAGAAGCAAGGCACCACTGTTGGGAGGAGTGAGAGAAGGAGGGGCAGGACCACCATAAGAACATCTTTCTCTGGGCATCTGTGGGTTCTTGGGCAGTGGGGCACCTCTTGTATGGACAGCCATCTCAGACTCCAGAGGTGGGGGTGGTTCATCACCACTACTGTGTCCCATGAAGAGGTACCACCTGTGGCCCCAGTCACCTGCCAAGGAGGGCACTGCAACCAAGTACCACCCATTGCCCTCACTCCCCTGGGAACACACATGCCCTGCCTCACTGCTGTCAAAGGCTCTGGGAGCTGTCTCTACCTCCTTGAGCATCCCTGCCACTGCCCAGGGCCATGGCAACCAGGAGCAGCCTTTGCCCTCACCTCCCTGCAGGTCCTCACCACTGTCAAAGGCCCAGCAACAAGGCATTGGCTAGAGGCCCTGCCTATTGCCCTCATCTGGAAGCACACACAGGCTGTACACTGGCATACCCCCAATCAAGGGGATAACAGCTTGTACATATCGAAGAAAGTGACAGCAAGCATCCAAACCAAAGAAAGCCCTCATACCAAAATACAAACCAAAAAAACAGTAAGCCCTCACAAACTATCCAAGAGCACTCTATATATAAATAACCCTCTAAGACTATAGTAGATAACTGTTTTCCTTAAACTCAGAATAAGAAAACTATAAGCAAAATGAGCACAGGACCCATTCCCAGCTAAAAGGAGAATTTCCCTGAAGGAAGAAACGATGAAAGAGGCCTCTGCAGTCTAACAGACACGGTGTTCAAAAAGTAGGTAATGAAAATACTGAAGAAGGAGTTCCTGTTGTGGCTCAGTGGTAATGAACCCAACTAGTATCCATGAGGATGTGGGTTTGATCCCTGGCCTGGCTCAGCAGGTTAAGGATCTGGCATTGCTGTGGCTGTGGTGTGGGCAGGAAGCTGTAGCTCCAATTTGACCCCTAGCCTGGGAACCTCCATATGCCGCGGGTGCGGCCCTAAACAGCAAAAAGAAACAAATGAAAATATTGCATGACTTAAGAGCAGGTATGAACAGTAATGCAGATTACTTTAGAAAGGAACTAGAAAATATAAGGAGCCAAGAAAAATGAGAAAATTCATTTTCAGAGACACAAGCTGAGCTAAAGGCACTGAAGAGCAGACTGAATAATGCAGAAGAATGAATAAGTGACTTGGAAGATAGTATAATGGAAATCACCCAATCAGGACAGCAGACAGAAAACCAAATGAAAAAACATAAAAGCAATATAAGAGATCTATAGGATAATATAATTATCTACATATAATTGGGATTCCAGAAGGAGAAGAAAAAGAAAAGGGGATTGAAAATACATTTGAAGAAATTATGGCTGAAAACTTTCCGTACCTGGGAGTTCCCGTCATGGTGTAATGGAAATGAATCCGACTAGGAACTATGAGGTTGTGGGTTGGATCCCTGGCTTCACTCAGTGGGTTAAGTATCTAGCGTTGCCATGAGTTGTGGTATAGGCCGCAGATGTGGCTCAGATCCTGCGTTGCTGTGGTGTAGGCTGACAGCTGCAGCTCTGATTGGACCCCTAGCTTGGGAACCTCCATATGCCGCAAGTGCAGCCGTAAAAAGCAAAAAGAAAGAAAGGAAAACGTCCCACATCTAAAAGAAACAGATTTCAAGATACAGAAAGCACAGAAGGCCCCAAACAGGTTGAACCCAAACAGACATACAACAAGATATATTATAAGGCTATCAGCTGATTTCTCTACAGAAACACTACAGGGCAGAAGAGAGTGACAAGATATATTCAACATGCTGGAAGGGAAAAATGTGCAGCCTAGATAGAAAACTCTACCCAGCAACATTATCAAAAATAAAGAAGTTCTCCAATAAACGAAAACTAACTAAAAGAATACAACAATACTAAACCCATACTAAAAGAAATACTGAAAGGTCTCCTCTAAATAGGAAAGAAGAAAGAAGATACAGGATGGAAGATATTTCAATTGGAAAGTAATTACTTAAATAAGCCAGGATACAACTCCAAAAGGAAAAAAAAAAAACTATTTGTAAAAGCAACACTAGGCATCCTCATTGTGGCTCAGTGGTAACAAATCTATTATCCATGAGGATGCAGGTTTGATCCCTGGCCTTGCTCAGTGGGTTAAAGATCCAGCATTGCCATGAGCTGTGGTGTAGGTCACATATACAGTTCGGATGCTTCTTTGCTGTGGCTGTGGCATACGCTGGCAGCTGCAGCTCCAATTTCACCCCTACACTGGGAACCTCCATATGCTGTGGGTACGGCCCTTAAAAAAAAAAAAGTGACAATAAACACAAGGAAAAACCAAAGGATAAAGATGAAGATGTAAAAAAGAACATCCAAAGAATGTATTTGAGCCTATATGACTATCACGCTAAAGCAAGCAGATATAGGAAGGGGTTAACATACTTGAAAAACAGGGCAACCACACATACAAAAAAAGGAACACAGGAGAAACAGAATCAACCGGAAAGCAAAGTTGAAAATGGCAATAAATATGTATTTATCAATAATCACCTTAAATGTCAACAGACTGAATACTCCAATCAAGACAGAGTGGCAGATTGGATAAAAAAAAACAAGAGCCTAAAATATTCTGCCAACAAGAGACTCACCTTAGGGCCAAGGAAAAGTGAAATGAACGAAAATGAACGGCTGGTAAAGATATTTCATGCGAATGGAAATGACAGGAAAGTGGGAGTTGCAATATTGACATCAGACAAAATAGACTTTAAAACAAAGGCCACAGGAGTTCCTGCTTCGGCTCAGCAAGTGAAGAATATGACTGGTATCCATGGGGATATGGGCTCAATCCCTGGCCTCAATCAGTGGGTCAAGGATCTGGCATTGCTGTAAGCTGCAGCTCCAATTTGACCCCTAGCCTGGGAACTTCAATATCCCACAGGTACGGCTACAAAATTAAAAAAAAAAAAAAAATTTAGAAAAGGACGAACAAACAAAACCTAAAGTCAGCAGAAAAAAGGAAATCATAAAGATGAGAGGGGAAATTTCTCAGAGATGGGATTAAGATGGTGGACTAGAAGGACCAGAGCTCACCTCTCATAAAAGCAACGAAATCACAACCAACTGCTGAACCACCTTCAACCAAACAGACTGCAAACTATTAAAAAAAGATATCCTACTCCAGAAGATGAAGAGGAGGCCACATCAAGACAGCAGGGGGACTATTACATGATACAAACCTGCTGGGTGGGTGGACAGACAAGAAAGTAACTATATCAGAGACTCCCCTATGTGAGTGAGAGTTCCGAGCCCCATGTCAGGTCCCCACACCTGGGGATCTGGCATTGGGAGAAGGGGCCTCCAGAGCACTTGGCATTAAGGGCCAGTGGGGCTTGTGTGCAGGAGCTCCATGGGACTAGGGGAAATGGAGACTCCATTCTTAGAAGGTAAACACAGGCTTTCATGTGCACTGGGTCCCAGGGCAAAGCAGTCTCCACAGGAATCTGGGTCAGACCTGACTAAGGTTCTTGGAGGATCTCTTGGGAAAACAAGGGGTGACTGTAGCTTGCTGTGGGGGAAGGACATTGGAAGCAAAAGTCTTGGGAATAATCGTCAGTGTGTGTTCCTCTAGAGGTGACCATTTTGGAAATACCTGGCTCCACCCATCAGGGCTGAGAGGCCCCAGGACAAACAATAATCCAGGTGGGATCGCAGCCCGCCCCCCCATAGCTGTCTCTAATCCCACGCAGAGACAAGGCCCCACCCACCAGAGAGATAAGAATCAGCTCCACCTACCAGTTGGCAGGCACCAGCCCCTTCCATCAGGAAGCCTGCAAGAAGCCCCCACACCAACTTCAGGCATAAGGGGGACACAGACACCATAAGTAAGAGAGGCTACAATTCTGTTGTCTGCAAAAAGGAGACCACATGAAAAATCTATACAAAATGAAAAGGCAGAGAACTATGACTCAGATAAGGGAGGAAGGAAAAAACTCCCAAAAAACAGCTAAGTGATCTGGAGATTATCAGCGTTATCAGACTTTAGACTGATGACGCTGAAGATGAGGCAAGACATTGGAAATAAACTGGAGGCAAAGACTGATAATTTATAGCAAACATTGAGCAAAAATATACAAGATTTAAAACTTAAGCAAGCAGACATGAAAAATATAATAACTGAAATAAAAATTCATTAGAAGCAGCCAACAGCAGAATTACAGGAGGCAGAAGAACGAATAAGCAAGGTGGAGGACAGATTAGTGGAAATCATTGACGTGGAACAAAAAAGAGAAAAAAGACTGATAAGAAATGAATACAGTCTAAGAGAACTCTGGGAAAATGTTAAAGGCACCAACATCTGTATTACAGGGGTGCCAGAAGGAGGAGAGAGAGAGAAAGGGCCAAAGAAAACATTTGTCAAAGAAAACATATATATCATAACCGAAAACTTCCCTATATGGGAAAGGAATCACTCAAATCCAGGAAGCACAATGAGTACCATATCAAATAAACCAAAGAAGGAACAGCTTGAGACATGTATTAATCAAACTGACCAAAATTAAAGACAATCTTTTTTTTCTTTTTAGGGCTGTAACCATGGCATCTGGAGATTCCCAGGCTAGAAGCTGTAGCCACTGGCCTACACCACCACCACAGCAACGTAGGATCCAAGCTGAGTCTGTAACCTACACCACAGCTCACGGCAACACCAGATCCTTAACCCACTGAGCAAGGCCAGGGATTGAACCAGCAACCTCATGGTTACTAGTTGGGTTCGTTTCCGTTGTGCCAAAAAGGGAATTCCACAAAGAGAAAATATTGAAAGCAGTTAGGAAAAAGAAACAAACATCCAAGGGAACCCTGATAAGGTTATCGGCAGATTTTTTCAGCAGAAACTCTGCAGGCCAGTAGGGAGCAGTACAATATACTTAAAGCAAGGAAAAAACCTCCAACCAAGATTACTCTACTCAGCAAGGCTCTCGTTCAGATTTGATGGAGAAATCAAAAGCTTTACAGACAAGCAAAAGCTAAGAGAATTCAGCATCATTAAACCAGCCTAAAAACAAATACTAAAGGAACTTCTCTAGGTGGAAAAGGCCACCACTAGAAACAAACAAAAATATTACAATGACAAAGTTCACCTCAGTAAAGGCATATATATAGTAAAGGTAAGAAATCATCCACACACAAATATACTACCAAAATCAGAAATTGTGAGGAGGGTACAAATGCAGGATACTGGAGGTGCACCTGCAATTTTGAGACCAACAACTAAAACAATCTTGTATATATAAAGACTCCTGTATCAAAACTTGAGGGTAACAGCAAACCAAAAATCTAGAATAGATACACACACAAATAAGAAACAGCAATCCAGGAGTTCCTGTCATGGCACACTGGAAACAAATCCGACTAGGAATCATGAGGTTGTGGTTTGATCTCTGGCCTCACTCAGGGCTGTGGTATGGGTTGCAGACCTGGGAACCTCCATATGCCATGAATGCGGCCCTAAAAAGAAAAAAAGAAAAAAAAAACAAAAACCAAAAACCCCAAAAGCCAAAAAACCAAAATAGGCAATCCAAAAACAACATTAAAGCTAGTCATCAAACCACAAGCGAAGAGGAGTTCCCACTGTGGCTCAGCAGGAAACGAACCTGACTAGGATCCATGAGAATGCAGGTTCAATCCCTGGTTCCCCTCAGTGGGTTATGGATCTGGTGTTGCTGTGAGCTGTGGTGTAGGTCAGAGACATGGCTTGGATCTGGTGTTGCTGTGGCTGTGGTGTACGCTGGTAGCTGTAGTTCCGATCTGACCCCTAGCCTGGGAACCTCTATGTGCCGAGAGTGTGGCCCTAAGAAGACCAACCAATCAACAAACAAAAACAAAAGAAAACAGAAGAAAAAGGACCAACAAAAACAAGTCCAAAAACAAGTCTTATTGCCATTCTTATTAAAATGGCAATAAGAACATACATATCAATAATTACCTTAAATGCAAATGGATCAAATGCCCCAAGCAAAAGACATAAACTGGCTGAATGGATATAAAAACAAGACACATATATACATATATAGGCAGTCTTCAAGAACCCACTTCAGTTCTAGGGACACATACAAATTGAAAGTGAAAGGATGGAAGAAAATATTCCATGCAAATGGGAATTGAAAGGTGGAGTAATACTACTCATATTAGACAAAATAGACCTTAAAATAAGGAATATTATAAGAAGGACATTACATAATGATCAAAGGATCAATCCAAGAAGAAGATATAACAATTGTAAATATATATGCACCCAGCATAGCATCACCTCAAATATAAGGCAACTGTAACAAACTTAAAAGTAGAAATCGACAATAACACAAGAATGGGGGACTTTAACACCCCATTGACAGCAATGGACAGATCATCCTGACAGAAAATTAACAAGGAAACACAGGCCTTAAACGATGCATCAGACCTCATGGACTTAATAGATATTCTATAGAACATTCCATCCAAAAGCAGCAGGATACACATTCTTCTCAAGTGCACATGGAACATTCTCTAGGATTGATTACATTCTGAGCTACCAATCAAGCCTCAGTAAATTTAAGAAAATTGAAATCATATCAAGCAACTTTTCTGACCACAATGCAATATGACTGGAAATCAAAAAGAAAAAAACTGCAAAAAACACAAACACATGGAGACTAAACAACATGCTACTAAACAACTAAAGGATCACTGAAGAAATCAAAAAGGAAATTAAAAAATATCTAGAAGCAAATGACAATAAAGACAACAACTCAAAACGTATGGGATGCAGCAAAAGCAGTTCTAAGAGAGAAGTTTACAGCAAAACAAGCCTACCTTAGGAAACAAGAAAAAGCTCAAACAAACAACCTAACTTTACATCTAAAGCAACTAGGGAGAGACGAACAGACAAGACCTAAAGTTAGCAGAAGGAAAGAAATCATAAAGATTAGAAAAGAAGTAAGTGAAATAGAAATAAGAAAACCATAGAAAAGAGCAATGAAACTAAAAGATGGAACTTTGACAAGATCAACAAAATTGATAAACCCTTAGCCAGACTCATCAAGGAAAAAAAAGGACTCAAATCAATAAAATTAGAAATGAAAACAGAGAAGTTACAATGGACATCCCAGAAATATAAAGGATCATGAGAGACTACTACAAGCAACTATATGCTAACAATACAGACAACCTAGAAGAAATGGACAAATTCTTAGAAATGTACAATCTTCCAAGATTAAATCAAGACAAAATAGAAAAGATGAACAGACCAATCACAAGTACTGAAATTGAAACACTTCCAACAAACAAAAGTCCAGGACCAGATGGCTTCATAGGTGAGTTCTATCAAACATTTAGAGAAGAGCTAACACCTATCCCTCTGAAACTATTTCAAAAAATTTCAGAGGAAGGAACACTCCCAAACTCATTTTATGAGGCCATTATCATTCTGATACCAAAATCAGACAAAGATACCACAAAAAAAGGAAAATTACAGGCCAATATTACTGATGAACATAGATGCAAAAATCCTCAACAAAATACTAGCAAACTGAATCCAACAATACATTAAAAGGACTGTACACCATGATCAAGTGGGATTATCCCGGGAATGCAAGGATTCTTTAATACTGCAAATCAATCAGTGTGATGCACCACATTAACAAACTGAAAAACAAAAACCATATGATCCTTTCAATAGATGAAGAAAAAGCTTTTGACAAAATCCAACACCCATTTCTGATTAAAGACCCTCCAGAAAGTGGGCATAGAGAGAAACTATCTCAACACAATAAAGGCTATATATGACAAACCCACAACTAACATCATTCTCAACAGTGAAAAGTTGAAAGATTTTCCGCTAAGATCAGTAAAAAGTCAAGGATGTCTGCTCTCTAGTTACTCTACCACGACTATTTAACATAGTTTTGGAAGTCCAAGCCATGGCAATCAGAGAAGAAAAAGAAATAAAATAAATCCAAACTGGAGAGGAAGAAGTAAAACCATCACTGTTTGCAGATGACATGATACTAAGAAAATCCTAAAGACATTACCAGAAGACTGTTAGAGCTCATCAATGAATTTGGTAAAGTTGCAGGATACAAAATTAATACACAGAAATTGACTGCATTTCTATACACTAACAACAAAAGCTCAGAAAGAGAAATTAGGGAAACAATTCCAATTTATCACTGTATCAAAAAGAATAAAATACATAGGAATAAACCTACCTAAAGAGACAAAAGACCTGGAGTTCCCTTTGTGGTGCAGCAGAAAAGAAACCAACTAGGAACCAGGAGGCTGCAGGTTCAATCCCTGGCCTCGCTCAGTGGGTTATGGATCTGGTATGCCATGAGCTGTGGTATAGGTTGCAGATGTGGCTCAGATCCTGCATAGCTGTGGCTGTGGTACAGGTCAGCAGCTGTAGTTCTGATTTGACCTCTAGCCTGGGAACCTCCATGTGCCATGGGTGTAGCCCTAAAAACCAAAAAAAAAAAAAAAAAAAAAAAAGGGAGAGACAAAAGACTTGTACTCTGAAAACTATAAGACACTGATAATCGAGGATGACACCAACAGATGGAAAGACATACCATGCTCTTGGATTGGAATAATCAATATTGTTAAAATGACTATACTACCCAAGGCAATCTACAGATTCAATGCAATTCCTATCAAATTACAAAGGACATTTTTTCTTTTTTTTTTTTTTTTTTTTTTTTATTAAATTTTATTTTCCCACTGTACAGCAAGGGGGTCAGGTTATCCTTACATGTATACATTACAATTACAGTTTTTCCCCCACCATTTCTTCTGTTGCAACATGAGTATCTAGACATAGTACAAAGGACATTTTTTCATAGAACTAGACAAAATATTTTAAAGTTTGTTTTGAAGCACAAAAGACCTGGAAGAGCCAAGCCATCCTGAGGAAAAAAAAAGGAGCTAGAGCAATCAGGCTCCCTGACTTTGGACTATATTACAATGCCACAGTCATCAAAACTCCATCATACTGACACAAAACAGAAATACAAATCAGTGGAACAGGATAGAAAGCTCAGAATTAAACCCACACACCTACAGTCAACTAATCTACAACCAAGGAAGCAAGAATATACAATTGAGAAAAGACAGTCCCTTCCATAAGCAGTGCTGGGAAAACTAGACAGATACATGTAAAAGAATGAAATTAGAACACTACCTAACACAGTACACAAAAATTAACTCAAAATGGATTAAAGACCTAAATATAAAGAACAGATAGTATAAAACTTAGAGGAAAACATAGGCTGAACACTCTCTGACATAAACCACAGCAGTATCTTCTCAGATCCACCCCCTACAGTAATGACAATAAAAACAAAAATAAACAAATGGAACCTAATTAAACTTAAAAGTTTTCACACAGGAAAGGAAACCCTAAACAAAACGAAAAGACAACCCACAGAATAGGAGAAAATATTTGCAAAAGAAGCCACTGACAAAGGAGTAATCACCCAAATTTATAAATACCTCCCACAGCTCAATACCAAGAAAAACAAAAAATCCCATTGAAAAATGGGCAGCAGATCTAAATAGACAATTCTGCAAAAAGACATACAGATGGTCAAAAAACACATGAAAAGATGTTCAACATCACTAATTATTAGAGAAATGCAAATCAAAACAAGGTACCACCCAGAATGGCCATCATCAAAAAGTCTACAAATAATAAATGCTGGAGAGGGTGTGGGAGGGAATGTAAACTGGTGCAACCACTATAGAAAACAGCAAGGAGGAGTTCCCGTCCTGGCGCAGTGGTTAACGAATCCGACTGGGAACCACGGGGTTGCGGGTTTGGTCCCTGCCCTTGCTCAGTGGGTCGACGATCCAGCGTTGCCATGAGCTGTGGTGTAGGTTGCAGACGCGGCTCGGATCCCGCGTTGCTATGGCTCTGGCGTAGGCAAGTGGCTACAGCTCCGATTTGACCCCTAGCCTGGGAACCTCCATATGCTGCAGGAGCGGCCGAAAGAAACAGCAAAAAGACAAAAAAAAAAAAAAAAAAAAAAAAAAAGAAAACAGCAAGGAGATTCCTCAAAAACAAAACAAAACTCATCTATCCAGAGAAAACCATGACTTGAAAAGATATATGTACTCCAATATTCACTGCAGCACTATTTACAAAGGCCAAGACATGGAAACAACCTAAATGTTGACTGACAGAGGAGTGGATAAAGATGTGGTACATATATGCAATGGACTATCACTCAGCTATAAAAAGGAATGAAATAATGGCATTTGTAGCAACATGGATGGACCTTAAAAATTATCATGTGGGGAGTTCCCGTCGTGGCGCAGTGGTTAACAAATCCGACTAGGAACCATGAGGCTGCGGGTTTGATCCCTGCCCTTGCTCAGTGGGTTAACGATCCGGCGTTGCCGTGAGCTGTGGTGTAGGTTGCAGACTCGGCTCAGATCCCGCGTTGCTGTGGCTCTTGCGTAGGCTGGTGGCTACGGCTCCGACTGGACCCCTAGCCTGGGAACCTCCATATGCCGCTGGAGCGGCGCAAGAAATAGCAAAAAAAAAAAAAAAAAAAAAAAAAAAAATATCATGTGGAACCTAAAAAAAGGATACAATGAACTTCTTTGCAGAACAGATAATGACTCACAGAATTTGAAAAACTAATGGTTTCCAAAGGAGACAGGTGTGTGTGGGGCGGTGGGGGGATGGGCTGGGGGTTTGGGATGGAAATGCTATAAAACTGGGTTGTGATGACTGCTGTACAAGTATAAATGTAGTAAAATTCACTAAAAAAAAAAAAAAAAAAAAAGAAAAAAATAAAACCGAGAGCTGGTTCTGTGTATTTTTTTCTCCCCTTGGGTGTTTTGTTTTTATTTTTGCTTTTTAGGGCTGCACATGCAGCACATGGAAGTTCCCGGGCTAGGGGTCAGATCAGAACTACAGCTGCCTGCCTATGCCACAGCCATAGCAATGTGGGATCCAAGTCGCATCTGTGACCACCACAACAGCTAATGGCAATGCTGGATCCCTGACCCAATGAGTGAGGTCAGAGACTGAACCCACAACTTCATGGATACTAGTCATTTCTACTGAGCCACAATGGGAATTCCCAAGAGCTGGTTCTTTGAAAGGGTAAACAAAATCGACAAACCTCTGGCCAGACTCACCAAGAAAGAACCTAACCAAATAACAAAGAAATGAAAAAAGAGAAATCTCAACAGACACTGCAGAAATATGAAAAACCGTAAGAGAATACTATGAACAATTATATACCAACAAATTTGACAACATAGAAGAAATGGACAACTTTCTAGAGACATACAGCCCACCAAAACTGAATCAAGAAGAAACAGATCATTTGAACAGACGAATCACTAGAAATGAAATTGAATATGTAATAAAAACACTCCCTACTGGAGTTCCCGTTGTGGCGCAGTGGTTAATGAATCTGACTAGAAACCATGAGGCTGTGGGTTCGATCCTGGCCTTGCTCAGTGGGTTAGGGATCCGGCGTTGCCGTGAGCTGTGGTGTAGATAGCAGATGTGGCTCAGATCCTGTGTTGCTGTGGCTCTGGTACAGGTCGGCAGCAGCAGCTCCAATTAGACCCCTAGCCTGGAAAACCTCCATAAGCCGTGGGAAGTGGCCCTAGAAAGGGCAAAAAGACAAAAAAAAAAAAAAAAAAAAAAAAAAAACTCCCTACAAACAAAAGTCCAGGACCAGATGGCTTCACAGGCAAATTCTACCAAATAAAGAATACCCATCCTTCTTAAACTTTTCCAAATGGTTGAAGAAGAAATGCTCCTGAAAACATTCTATGAAGCCACCCTCACCCTAGGACCAAACTCAAACAAAGATACTACCAAAAATGGAGTTCCCGTCATGGTGCAGTGGTTAATGAATCTGACTAGGAACCATGAGGTTGCGGGTTTGATCCCTGGCCTTGCTCAGTGGGTTAAGGATCTGGCGTTGCCATGGGCTTCGGTGTAGGTTGCAGACACGGCTCGGATCCCACGTTGCTATGGCTCTGGCATAGGCCGGTGGCTACAGCTCCCATTAGACCCCTAGCCTGGGAACCTCCGTATGCCGCAGGAAGCGGCCCTAGAAAAGGCAAAAAGACAAAAAAAAAAAAGATACTACCAAAAATGAAAATTTTGGCCAATACCTTTGATGACTATAGACACAAAAATTCTCAACAAAATTTTGGCCAACTGAATCCAACATATAAAAAAGGTCATGCATCATGACCAAATGGGATTCATCCCAAGTTCACAAGGATGGTTCAACATACTCAAATCAGTATCATACACCGCATGAACAAAAGTAAAGTCAAAAACCAGATGATCACCTTAAAAGATGCAGAAAAAGCATCTGACAAATCCAACATTTCATGGTAAAAACTTTTACCAAAGTTGGTATTGAGGGAACAAATCTTAACATAATAAAAGCCATTTATGAGAAACCCACAGCCAATATAATACTCAATGGAGAAAAGCTGAAAGCATTCCCGCTAAAATCTGGTACATGACAACGATACCCACTCTCACCACTTTTATTCAACACAGTATTGGAAGTCCTAGCCACAGCAATTGAAAGAAATAAAAGGTATCTAAACTGGAAGAGAAGAGGTAAACTGTTGCTATGTGCAGATGATACAATATATATAGAAAACCCTTAAGGACTCCATACAAAAACTACTCTAACTGATCAACAAATTCAGCAAAGCAGCAGGATACAAGACTATCATTCAGAAATCAGTTGCATTTCTGTATACTAACAATGAAATATTAGAAAAGGAATATAAAAAAACAGTACCCTTTAAAATTGTACCCCAGGAGTTCCTGTTGTGGCTGAGCAGGTTAAGATTCCAACTAGTATCCATGAGGATGCGAGTTTGATCCCTGGTCTTCCTCAGTGGGTTAAAGGATCTGGTGTTGCCTTGAGCTGCAGTTTAGGTTGCAGATGCAGCTCATATTTGTCATTGCCGTGGTGCAGGTGGATAGCTGCAGCTCCAACTCAGTCCCTAGCCTGGGAATTTCCATATGCTGGAGATGCGGCCCTAAAAAGACCAAAAAAAAAAAAAATTACCCCCCCCCGCCCCAAGATGAAATAACTAGGAATAAAATTGACCAAGGAGATCAAAGACTTACACACTGAGAACTATAAAACATTAATCAAGGAAATTAAAGAGGATTCAAAGCAATGCAAAGATAGCCCATGCTCCTGGGTGGGAAGAATTAATATTAATATCATTAAAATTGTCACACTACACAAAGTGATCTACAGATTTAATGAGATCCCTATCAAAATTACTCATGAGGAGTTCCCGTCGTGGCGCAGTGGTTAATGAATCCGACTAGGAACCATGAGGTTGCGGGTTCGGTCCCTGCCCTTGCTCAGTGGGTTAACGATCCGGCGTTGTCGTGAGCTGTGGTGTAGTTTGCAGACGCGGCTCGGATCCCAAGTTGCTGTGGCTCTGGCGTAGGCTGGTGGCTATAGCTCCGATTAGACCCCTAGCCTGGGAACCTCCATATGCTGCGGGAGCGGCCCAAGAAATAGCAAAAAAGACAAAAAAAAAAAAAACCCAAAACCAAAAACAAAATTACTCATGACATTTTTCACAGAACTAGAACAAACAATCCAAAAATTTATATAGAAGACCCAGAATTGACAAAGCAATCCTGAGGGGAAAAAAAACAAGCATGAGGCATAACTCCTCCAGACCTCAGACAATATTACAAAGCTACAGTAATTAAGACAGTGTGGTACTGGCACAAAAAGAGACATACATACCAATGGAACAGAGAGCCCAGAAATAAACCCAACACCTATGGTCAATTAATCTTTGACAAAGGAGGCAACAATATTAAATGGGAAAAGACAGTCTCTTCAGCAAGTGGTGCCGGCAAAACTTAACAGCTGCACATAAACCAGTGAAACTAGAACAGGCCCTCACACCATGCACAAAAATAAACTCAAAATGGTTTGAAGACTTAAACATAAGACACCATAAAACTCCTAGAAGAGAACAAATGCAAAACATTCTGACATCAACCATACAAATATTTTCTTAGGACAGTCTCCCAAGGCAATAAAAACAAAAATAAATCAATGGGATCTAATCAAACATACAAGATTTTGCATAGCTAAGGAAACCATAAAAAAAGGGAAAAAACCTACAGAATGGGAGAAAATAGTTGCAAATGATGCAAATGACAAATCTCCAAAACAGACGAACTTATACAACTCAACAGCAAGAAAAATGAACAACTCAATTGAAAAATGGGCAGAAAACCTAACAGACATTTCTCCAAAGATGATACATGGATGGCCAGTAGGCAAAGAAAAAATGCTCCACGGAGTTCCCATTGTGGCTCAGTGGTTAATGAATCCGACTAGGAACCATGAGGTTGAGGGTTCAATCCCTGGCCTTGCTCAGTGGGTTAAGGATCCAGCGTTGCTGTGGTTGTGGTGCAGGCCAGCAGCTACAGCTCTGACTGGAACCCCTAGCCTGGGAACCTCCATATGCTGCGGACAAAAAAGACAAAAAGAAAAAATGCTCCATATCACTAATTATTAGAGAGATGCAAATCAAAGGTACAATGCAATCCCACCTCACACAGGTCAAGATGGCTATCATAAATAAGTCTACAAATAACAAATGCGAGAGGGTGTGGAGAAAAGGGAATCTTCCAGCACTGTTGATGGGAATGTAAACTGGTAAAACCACTATGGAAAACACTATGGAGGTTCCTCAGAAAACTAAATGTAGAACTACCATATGATCTGGTAATCCCACTCTTAGGCACATATATGGACAAAACTTTCATTCAAAAATATACACACACCCCTATGTTCATTGCAGCACTACTCACAATAGCCAAGACATGGAAACAACCTAAACATCCAATGACAGATGAATGAAGAGGATATGGTACATATACACAATGGACTGCTACTCGGCCACAGAAAAGAACAAAATAATGCCATTTGCCGCAACATGGATAGAACTAGTGACTCATACTAAGTAAGGCAGAAAGAGAAAGATAAATACCACATGATGTCACTTATACATGGAATCTAAAATATGGCACAAATGAACCTATCTACAGAACAGAAACATTCTCACAGACAAGGAGAACAACAGACTTACGGTTGCTGAGGGGGAGGGAGAGGGAGTGGAATGGACTGGGAGTTTGGGGTTAGTAGATGCAAACTATTACATTTAGAATGGATAAGCAATGAGGTCCTTCTATATAGCACAGGGAACTGTATCTAGTTACTTATGATAGAAAATGAGAGATGATAATGCGAGAAAAAGAATGTATATATATGTATGACTACATCACTGAAGTATAGCAGAAATTGACAGAACATTATAAATCAACTATACTAAAAAAAAAAAAAAAAAAAAAAAAAAAAAAGAAATGAATGAGGAGAAATTTCCCCCAAGAAATACATGGTATGCTTGAGCAAGTTTATATGTCCAGCGTGGCGCAGTAAAGAGGGAGAAGCTGAAGACAAAGGGGAATAGAAAGGATGATCACTGATGCAATCTATTTGAAAAAGCAGAATTTAAGCATAATTTTAGTGTACAAGAGGAGCAATATGTCTTCCAATTTTAAGTGCCTGACCTGACCTTCTGTTCTTCTCAACCAAGCAGCTTCATCACTAATGAAGTCCCCTTACTTGAAACCTAGTCTAACATCCAAATACCTACACTTCTTAAATCTCAGATGATCAAGTGGTTTTATAATGCCCTTAAGGAAATATAGGCAGAGTGTATCTAAGTATCATGAGTCCCTAGCCATCATTTGAATCATTTTCTTTTCTGATCCCTAAACTTCTGTTAACTATTTCCTCAACCCACTCACAGAACTGATATCTTTAAAACTCTATTCGTAAGTCCCCATTTCCTCTACCCTTGTACAGGATATATTCTCCTTACATGTAGCAATGGCCCCCCACCAAGGCAGGCCTAGGTTAACGTGCATAAATTCCAGTAAGTTCTGGATCAGTCCCACTGGCGTGTATGACCCCAAACCAAGTTCACTGAAGCTCTGTTCTGCAGCAGCTTGGACTATATCTGCAGTTTCTCCAGAAGCCACCTCAGGTACTGCTGTGGGTGGGGGAGTTGCAGGAGTAACTGGAGGAGCCTGAACCTGTACCGGGGAAGAAGAAAAAAAAAAAAAAAAAAAAAAAAAAGCCGCATGAGATCTTCATAGGGAGAACACATAGAAATCTAGGTTCCCCTATGATAACGAATAATGGGGTACTTTTTGACTTTCTACTTATCATTCTCCCAGAAAACACTGTCCAGATACTTCCAAGTTTAAAATGGACATTTCATTTTCTCCTTTAGGCAGGAAGATAATTTACTCAGAGTAAGATTTCATGACTCGGAGCTCCCATTGTGGCACATCGGAAACAAATCTGACTAGGAACCATGAGTCTTCAGGTTCCATCCCTGGCCTCGATCAGCGGGTTGAGGATCCGGGGTTGCTGTGATGAGGCTGGGATCCTGTGTTGCTGTGGGTGTGCTATAGGCCGGCAGCTAGAGCTCTGATTCCACCTCTAGCTTGGGAACCTCCATATGCTGTGGGTGTGGCCCTAAAAAGAAAAAAAAAAAAAGATTTAATGACTCTCCTTCATGTTGTCAAGTTATTTCTTCTTTCAGTGTTTTCCAAACTTCAGTCATCTGAATATCACGGGCATAATTTTGCATATATTGAAATGTTATATTTATAATTCTTCTTTAAACAATTCGGTTTTAAGTTCAAAATATCTATTCAGTCTCATCCTGAGAAATATTAACGTCCATGAAATCAGGGACCACATATATAAAATTATAAAGTGTGTCTAGGGGACACAGCAGGGAGTTCCTGCTGTGGTGCAACAGAATTGGAAGTGTCCTGGGAGCATTAGGATAGGTTTGATTCCTGGCCAGGCACAGTGGGTTAAGGATCAGGTATTGCTGTAACTGTGGCTCGGAATTTCAAATGCTGCAGGGAGGCCAAAACAGAAACAGAAAAAAAAAAGTGGGTAACCTAAAAGTTGAGAATTGTTTTTTTTATCTGGGTCATTACTGAGGATTTAAGCCCAAGAAATAGCCTCTCATCTCTGAGGGGCTGTTCCAAAGAGGAAAGGAAGGAATCAGGATATATAGTTCTTGTGGAAAAAACCCCAGGTGGTCAAGTACCAAGAGATTACTGTTAATTAAATAAAAACCAGATGTCTCAATTTAATGAGTTAAGTGCTTTTCTTTTCTTTTTCTTTTTTTGCTTTTTAGAGCCAAATGTGAGACATATGGATGTTCCCAGGATAGGGATTGAATTGGTGCTGAAGCTCCTGGCCTACGCCACAGCCACAGCAATGCAGTAACTGAGCCATGTCTGTGACCTACACCACAGATCATGGCAACGCCAGATCCTTAACCCCACTGATCTAGGCCAGGGATCGAACCCAAGTCCTCATGGATATTAGTCGGGTTTGTAAACTGCTGAGCCACACTGGTAACTCCTGAATCCAGTGCTTTTCTGTGTACAGAAAGATGCAAGAGTCTGAGTTTACTGAAATTACTTCTTCTTCTTGCCTTCTTCCCACGGCATATGGAGGTTCCCAGGCCAGGGGTCTAATCGGAGCTGCAGCCACCTGCCTACACCAGAGCCACAGCTACGCCAGATCCGAATCATATCTGCAACCTACACCACAGCCCACTGCAACGCCAGATCCTCAACCCACTGAGTGAGGTCAGGGATCGAACCCAGCAACCTCATCGTTCCTAGCTGGATTCGCTAACCACTGCACCACGACGGGAACTCCCCTGAAATTATTACTTCTTTGATACAAAGCCTAACTATCTAGAGCCAGTATCATGCATTTCTCCATACTGAATCTCCTCAGGGTGCACCATGGGGGGTGGGGAGAGGGTTGCAGCAGCTGATGGCTTGACTACCCTAACATCCTGTTTACTGATACGCAGGTGATATTCTTTGTCTTTAGTACCTTCTTCCTGGTTATAAATTTGACCTGGTTATAATTTTGACTTGGGAGAGATTTCATGACCAATTCTGTCCCATGGCGCCAGGAATTATCATTCCTAAATCAGACAAAAGATTCTGTTGATAGGCCGCTCAATGTGCCAATTTTTTGATTAGGCCTTGTTGATAATCAAAAATTCTCTTGATTGCCTGTCTTATGTGGACAAAAAATGTCCAGCTGTATCAGTAAACAAAGGATAGCCACCAAGCCATCAGCCACTCCCAATGATACACCCTGAGTGGATTAAAGATAGAGAAAAACAGGACACTCCTAAATAAAGTTCGTATCAAAGGAATGATTTTAGGAGTTCCTGCTGTGGTGCAGTGGGTTAATGATCTGGCTTATCTCTGTGGCAGTGCCGGTTTGATCCCTTGCCCAGTGGAGTAGGTAAAGGATCCACTGTTGCTGCAGCTGTGGTGTAGGTTGCAGATGCGGCTCAAATTTGACCCCTGGCCTGGGAACTTCCATATGCTGTGGGTATGGCTGAAAAAGAGTAAAGAAGAAAAAAAAAAGAAAAGAAAAAAGGAATGACTTCAATGAGCCCAGATTCTTACATCATTCTGCACATAGAAAAGTGCTAAACTCATTAGCTTGAGCTATTTAACTCTAATAATCTTCTGATGTTTTGAATACCTGGTTTTCTTGCAAAACTCCCATATAACCTGGTTCCTCCTTTATTTGTTTTTGGAGTTAAGTCCTTCAGAGCTTAGAGGCTGTCTTTGGGGTTCAAGCCCTTAGCAAGTCTGCTGAATAAAACGTAATTCTCAATTTTTAGGTTGTGCTTTTTTGTTGTTATAAACAATCTTGGTGACGATGAATGGATCCTAAGCAGACCTCTCTCCTTCACCTCAACTCTACGAGGATCCAGAGCCTGGTAGCAGCAGAGGCCTCTGGGCCCTGCCTCCCTCCTTGGAGAGTCCAGAAGAATTTGGGTGAGTCTCTTCTGATTCTTGGTAGATGATCCTGAGTTTTATTTGTCAGTGTCTAATAGGTACCTGGCTCCCCAGATGAAAGATACTAGGAGTTGCTCAGTTGAGACACTGACAGGTCTGGACTGGGTGATTACGTTAAGAGGCTGCCTTAACATCTCTGCCTGCAACTAACACTTTCACCAGGTCTACATATGTACAAACTTTACAAGTATCTACTTAATTGGGAATTAAAGGAAATCTTGTCCTGAAAATGGCCAATATGGGGCTCTTTTATTGTGTAGGCCAGTAAGTCAGAGAAGGCTAGCTTGATAAAACATCTTTTCAGGAGTTGTTCAAGTGGTGCAGATGTCTTTCTTTTATTGTACCTAGGTTTACTCAAGGTCATTAAGTTCATGTTATTTCTATTGTGGAATTTGTCAACAAGAAAAAAATTAACCTGATGTGATGTTTTCTTAAGTTATAAAATAAAGGTAAATGAGCTAAGAGTGTTCAGGTGAATTCCTTACGAATAATTATGTTTTGGGTATGTCTGCCTGAAATAGTTTATCCAGATTTTTGTACATCAGAGTTTTGCAAAATTAAAATGATGAGAGTCTACTGAATATCCAAGTTATTTCAAATAAGAAAATACTGAAACATTAACTACTAAACAAATTTAACTACTTTTGTCTTCTTACAAGAGGAAAACTAAAGATATTTGGGGCTTATTAGACCCCCAAATATCAATGTTTTGTCCCACATTAAGAAATCTAAAAAAATACTATGAAAAGGTGTATATTTCTAAAGGTTATAGAATATTCCTAAATTTGTTAACCAGGAAATACAGGTATAACAAATTGTTCACAATCACTTGCTTCTTTTTTTCTTTTTGTCTTTTTAGGGTTGCACCCCAAAGCATATGGAGGTTCCCATGCCAAGGGTAGAACTGGAGCTGTAGCCACTGGTCTACACCATAGCCATGCCAGATCTGAGCCACATTATCTGACCTACACTGCAGCTCACAGCAACACCGGATCCTTAACCCACTGAGTGACGACAGGGATTGAACCTGCATCCTCATGGATGCTAGTCAGATTTGTTTTCATTGAGCCATGACAGAACTCCCAAAATAACAAATTCTAACTCAAGTTATTTTGATCTCCAGCTAACTCTGGGATGCTTCAAAGAAACCCTGAGGCATCTCAGAGAGAAATATTAAACTAATTTAGGCTTATCTGGTATTAAATTACTTGACAAAGACTGTCAAGTGAATGTAGAAAAGCCTTAGGTTATATTGTATGTGTAAATGTGACTGATATAAGTACTTCAAAATTTACATGGAATTCCTAAAAAGTCTGATATATCCTGGTATAATGTTATCAGTCATAATTATAGTTATCTTAAAATGGTGTATGTTGGAGTTCCCGTCGTGGTGCAACGGAAACGAATCTGACCAGGAACCAGGTTTGAGGTTCCATCCCTGGCCTCGCTCACTGGGTTAGAGATCCAGCATTGCTCCATTTGGACCTCTAGCCTGGGAACCTCCATATTTTGTGAGCGCAGCCCTAAAAAGGGGGGGGGGGGAAGAAGTTGTATGTCAAAGAAATATCCAAGTTTCTTGTCAATTACATTGCAATCCGATCTTTACCCATGCCCTTGTCTTAAAATGACTCCACTGGTTTGAATTACCCCCCCCTTCCCTCTTTGGTTTCAAATTTTACCTGACTGAGCTAATTAATTAGGTTCAGGTATTTGTGGGCAATAGTTACATTTCTGATTTGGAGAGATGTGCAAGACAAAGGGCGCTTGCTTTTTTAATTCCCCAAAGAACTGGTAGGTCACCTAAAAGATACTGAAAGACTGATTTGCCCAACTATATTTTAACTTTTTTTTTATATCACTGAGAAGTTTTCCAACTAAACTGAAGATCACGAGTTCTACATTCTAGAACTTTAGGGTTCAATAAAAGTTTGTACAAGGCATTCAATAAAGGCCCTCTTTCTGAGTGCACCAGTTAGACCAGAGCCAAGTCTCTATTTTTAAATTAGCCCCTGAACATTAGATCCCAGTTTTTACTTTATATAGTGTGCGCTCTGGTAACCCTATAGGTTTCCTTCAGCATGCTTAACTAATATTGTCTGAGGGGCAGGTTTAAATGCGGCCCCCCCCTTTTGCTGCACCTGCCATATGTGGAGGGTCCCAGGTCAAGGATCAAACCCTCGCCACAGCAGCAACTTGCAGTGTTTCAGAAGAGAACTCCTGCCCTGTCTTAAAATTACAGGCAGGGGGTACATTCTCCAGTGAGACATGTCTAATAATAAAATTAGGCAAAAGAGATGTAACCATCTTACATAAAGCTCATTTAAATATACCAATTTTTATAAACTTTTATTTCAATTCTATCAACTTCTATACCTTTTAGTTTCCATTAGGATCCCATCAACGAGCCTTGGTCTTTTTTTTTTTTTTTCCTTAAACATAGCTGCACCCACGGCATATGGAAGTTCCCAGGCCAGGGATCAAACCCAAGCCTCTGCAGTCACCAAAGCTGCTGCAATTGGATTCTTAACCCACTGTGCCACAGCACGAATTCTGACAAGATTTGGTCTAAAATGAGTCCAGAAACCTTCCTTTTTATCCTGATCATTTAATCTATTTTTGTATAAAAGGCTCTGGGGTCCCCAGTGAGAGGCTGAACCAAGGACTCAGGCTTTTTAATTTTAAGAGCTGCAGCTGGGGCATATGGAAGTTTCCAGGTTAGGAGTTGAATTGCAGCTGTGGGCCTAAGCCACAACTACGCCAGATCCGAGCTATTTCTGGGATCTACACTGCAGCTCACAGCAAAGCTGGATCCTTATCCCACTGAGCAGGGCCACGGACTGAACCTGCAACTTCATGGACACTAGTCAGGTTTGTTACCTCTGAGACACAAGGGGAACTCTTTGTGTTAGTCTTTCTTTTAATTTGATCAATTGGCCTAACTGTAGCCCCAAGCAACTGCTGGTCAGGTACCTTAGTGTCATATTCTCCCAGACTTTTAAAAAAAAAAAAAGGAGTTCCCATCATTGTGGTGCAGTGGAAACGAATCCAACTAGTAACCATGAGGTTGTGGGTTCGATCCCTGGCCTTGCTCAGTGGGTTAAGGATCTGGTGTGGCTGTGGTGTAGGGTGGCAGCTACAGCTCCTATTGGACCCCTAGCCTGGGAACCTCCATATGCCGCGGGTGTGGCCCTAAAAAGACAAAACAAACAAACAAAAACCCAAAAACAAAACCAAAAAACAAAAACCTGGGGTAAATAGAGTGGACTTGTTTGGAGCTTTTCAGTGTTGGGGACCAACGGCCAGGGGGTGGGGGTCGGGGGGGTTGTCTCTGTGGTCTATCCAACCTTAGTATTCTGTTAAAATCTTTTGTTTTAATCTCATTAACATCTGCTTTATTTATCTCATTTCTTTCTTTCTTTCTTTTTTTTTCCCCATTGCAGTTCCTGGGCCAGGGACTGAACCCACACCATAGCAGTGACCTGAGCCACAGTAGTGACAAATGACAATGCCAGATCCTTAACAGCTAGGCCAGCAGAGAATTCCTCATTTCCTAATGACCACCTAAAGATTTATCCATTTGGGACAATTTCCTTTAAAATTTCCATCTTGCTGGAAAGGAGTCTCTAGACTTTTCCTTCGTTTTTAAAAATTTATTTCCTTGTTAAAGAACCTAATTAACATTAATTACCTTCATGTTTTTATCAGTATCTGTAAGACCCACTGAGGGGAAGCAGAGACCACAAATAAGGTTTTCCAACTCCTTTTTTTTCCTTTAAAAAACTAAGTGAGTTCTGAAAGTTTCCGCTGCAGCACAGTGAGTTGAGAATACAACTGCAGTGGCCTGGGCTGCTGAGGAGGCACCATGGGTTTGATTCCCAGCCTGGCAACTTCCATATGCCATGGGTGTGGCCATGAAAACAGCAACAACAACAACATACACACACACTCCCAAACCAAATCGAAACACAGCTAACTTCGTAGGTTAACTATTTTGTGTATGTGTGTATGTGTAACAGACATATATACACACATACACACATATTTTTTTCACCTTGTAATTTGGCTTTTTCAGTGGTAACAATAAAACAGCTTTTTATAATGAGAACTCTCAAAATTTACCAATTTAGAAGTCTTTCCAATTTAAAGGATCCAATGGCTATTAACAGGTAGTATATTAATTATGACTCAAAACGACTAAGACGCAGGAAGTAGCCCCAGAAGAGAGTAAAAGGATGTAGCCTTCACAAATCTAGACAGTCTACTCCTAAAAAAAAGTCTAAGAAAATAAAGGTCTTTGTGGTATAGGCTGAAGCAAAGAGGTTAAGTTGACTAAAGTCCCTGAGAGTGGGCATAGATAAAAGACCACTCAGAATCTCGGTCTAAGTGACTCTCAAATGTACACCAGATATGTATGTACCCTTCTGGATGTCAGAGACAAACTTCTCAACACACACACACACACACACACACGCAGGACTCTAAGATCAGGTAGAACATTCACATCTCAAGGACACGGGGAGAGAAATCTAAGTTCCCCCTAGATGGGCTTTTGTTTCTTTGCAAGGTCAGAAATCTGAATAGATGTTTTATCAAGCTGGCTTTCTGCAACCTAACTGCACATGAAATAAGTGATCCATGTTGGCCATTTTCAGGGCAAGATTCCCTTTAATACTCATAATATATATATACATATACATATATACACATATTTTGCTTTTTTGGGGCCACACTTGTGGCATAAGGAGGTTCCCAGGCTAGGGGTCAAATGGGAGCTACAGCTGCTGGCCTACACCACAGCAACACCAGACCTGAGCCGCTTTTGTGACCTGCACCACAGCTCACAGCCATGCCAGATCCTTAACCTACTGACTGAGGCCAGGGATTGAACCTGCTACCTCGTGGTTCCTAGTCGGATTCATTTCCACTGCACCCCACAACAGGAACCCCCCCATAATATTTTTATTTATTCATTTATTTATTTTCTTTTTAGGGCCACACCCGAGGCATAATGGAGCTTCCCAGGCTAGGGGTCAAATCGGAGCTGTACCTGCCAGCCTACACTGCAGCCACAGCCACACAGGATCCAAGCTGTGTTTGTGACTTACACCACAGCTCACGGCAACGCCAGATCCTTAACCCACTGAGCGAGGCCAGGAATAGAACCCACAACCTCTACAACCTCATGGTTCGTAGTCGGTATTTGTTTCCCCTGAGCCACAACCGGAACTCCTCCATTTAATACCATAATACCCAATAAAGTAGTACTTGTCAGTTTAAGTATAGAAACCTGGCTAGGGTGTTAATTAGAGGCTGGCTTTCTGAAAAGATGTTAGGCCAGCTTCTCACCTAACCACCTGGTCCAGACTATTCAGAGTCTCTCAACTGAGCAACTCCCAGTATCTTTCAAATGGAGAGTCAAGCACCTATTAGCCACTGTCAAATAAAACTTAGGATCATCAACCAATAATTGGGAGACCCGAGAACCAGGAGAGACTCACCAAATGCTTCTGGACTCTCCCAGGACACAGATGGGCACAAGAGGCCTCTGCTGGTCCCAAGGCTCCAGTTCCTCCTAGAGTTCAGGCGAAGGAGAAATTGCTCTAAGTCCCTTCTTTGGTAGCCAAAAAACTGTTGACTGAAAAAAATGCACAACCTAAAAGTTGAGAATTATGTTTTATTTGGAGCATTATTAAGCCCAGGATACAGTCTCTCAACTCTGACTGTTGCCAAAAGGTAAGAGAGGAGCCAGAATATTTAGAAGTTTTGCCCCCCCACCCCTGCAAAAAAACCCAACAAACACCAGGTAGTCAAAACACTAATAGATTACTGCTAATTACAGAATAAACAGACATCTCAAGTTAATGTTTGTTTCTGTGTTTGGAAAGATGCAAGAGTTTCCTTGTGGCAGAGCAGGTTAAGGACCTGGTGTTGTCACTGCAGTGCCTCAGGTCGCTGCTGTGGTATGGGTTCCTCCCCTGGCCAGGGGTGCCAAAACAAAACAAAACAAAACACACACACACACAAAAACCACGCAAAAGTCTGGGCTTATGGCAGTCATTCCTTTGATATGTACCTTAACTATCCAGGGCCAGTATTGGGTTTCTTTCTATCTTGAATCCCTTCAGGGTGCACACTTGGGGGTGACCTCAGATGGCTTGATGGCAGTAACATCCTTTGTTTACTTACATAGCAAGTGACATTTTTTTTTTTTGTCCATACTTGATATTCAAGTTAGACTTTTTTTTTTTTTTGGTCTTTTCTAGGGCCGCTTCCCACAGCATGTGGAGGTTCCCAGGCTAGGGGTCTAATCGGAGCTGCAGCCACCGGCCTATGCCACAGCCACAGCCACGTGGGATCGGAGCCGCGTCTACGACCTACACCACAGTCCACGGCAACGCCGGATCCTTAACCCACTGATCAAGGCCAGGGATCGAACCGGCAGCCTCATGGTTCCTAGTTGGATTCGTTAACCACTGCGCCACGACGGGAACTCAAGTTATAATTTTTAATACATACACAGAATCACATTTCATACCACTATCAATGGCTTGCCATCATTGTGGAAACACCTGGTACATAATGAAGTCTCTCCTTCAGTACTCTCAATCATTTCCCTACTGATTTGAAAACCTATCCCAAGCTAGATGGAGTGCTCCACGATTCCCCCAGTCAAAACAGGATTAAAAACAAATCAAGAAACCAGCACCACTCCTAACGCTGCTGGGTCGAAACGTCACTTACCTGGGCTTCTGCATAAAATATGGCAGAGGTACTGAGGCCCCGGGGGCCTGGGGCCGCGAGGAGGACATAATGTGGGTGTCCGCAGCGCCGGCCGGCTGGGAACCGGAGCCCGGGTGTCAGCGGCTTCCGTGGCCATTGGCGGAGCCCTGCGACGCTGTGGAACTGAGTGGGTAAAAGAAGGATGTAGTCCTTTTACCGAGATAAGTCAATAGTTACGCTCCGCCCCCACCCTTCCAAGAAAAAGGCAGTCCGCTACCACAGGTGAGGACATTGCTACTCCTTGCGCTCAGACTGCGAGTGTGAAGGCATATAATCAGCGAGTCCTGCATTTCAGCTACCTCAGAGCCACCCAGTGGCCCAGAGTTTCAGGCTGAGGTTTCCTTGGAAGGGATGACGCCTGTTTCTGGGAACAGACCAGGAGACCCGGCTGTTGAGCCCGTAGGGTTGGGGACGTAACCCTACCGCGTCCTCCTGTGACCTGAGGTCAGGAGACGCAAGTCCCAGTGAGGTGTGGGCCTACTCATTCATGCACACAGCACGAGTCACCCCTGGCTCGTCACAGGGATAGGGTGGCATCAGAGCTCAGTCTCGGGGTGTCCTTACTTGACGCTGAGGCTGTAGCAAGCGCAGAAGCTCCCGGCGTCCGCACATCAACCCCATCGCCATCTCGCCGGAGAAAGGGCTTGCGTTTGCGCCTGCGCACTCAGAACCGCAGTCTCGCGAGAGGAGGCCCTTTTGGAAGTGGGCGTTAAGCCACAGCTGCCAGCAGGCTCAGGAGGTAAAGGAAACTGGAGCTTGGCGGCCATATTTGAAGAGGGTAAGAGGACACAGAGCTGCTTTAACAAGATCTCGCAGAGGGTGTTCTCCCGAGATTGAAGTTCAGAGCCTTCTAACAGGCTTTCGTTAATGGCTGCGTGATCCTGGGGGCTTTTCCTTCGTCCTCTAAATTTGCGATTCTTCTGTGATTTGTTAAGTTAAAAAGCGTCCTCGCCACGTCAGGTCTTGGCTGTACTTGGAGTGGGTTTTTCTTGCCCAGTGATGTTCAATTCTTGTTGCTAGATAATATTGCAATCGCAGATAAAGTGAAATTTGAGAGTGGTCTGGAGTTTGACAGAAATTGAGGGAAATATATATCTCCCAGACAAAGCTTAAAAGGAGATGCCATACTTCCCTTTTCCTTTCCCCCAGTAGGGTCTGGTTGAGGAGAATCTTGTGACACTGAGGGCATAAATCTTTACATCTTTTTTTTTCTTGTACTTAACGGCTGCACCTGTGGGCTAGGGGATGAATCAGACCTGCAGCTGCAGACCTGTGGCAACACAGGATCCTCAACCCGTTGAGTGAGGTCATTGATCAAACTTGCATCCTTATGGACTCTATGTCAGGTTCTTAACCTACTAAACCACAAAGGGAACTCCAGAGGGGCAAGTCTTTAAAGATGCTGAAAGGTAACCTGCTGAAGGTGGTTGTATGGAAAGATAGAAGAACGCTGATGATGTCACTGGGCTGCTGCAGCAAGCTTGGAACCACCTAATTCTAGATTTTGTTGTGTACCATAAATAAAGGTCTTTGTTGTCTAGACTCTTAAGTCTCTGTTGCTTGGGTTCTTGAAACTGAAATCATTTCTGGAGATATATGAGGTAAAGTTCCTTTCTTCTAAAGGGGGGAAAAAAGTACTGCTTAGAAAGATAGGAGTTGACTATGTGAGAAACCCTATAAAGCCTCTCAAACAGCAGAGTGCTTTTGGAATAACAAAGTGTAGCTTTAGGAAAGATGTGATAGCCCAAAATGCTTTCAATCATTGCTAGTTTAGGCTGATTATAAATGTACCTGACAGGAATGGTTTAAAAAAAAAAAAGGCAAAGGAATATGATACAGATTTAGTAGTAATTTGGGGGTATTACCTATCAGTCAAGTATGTTGGATACTATCATAAACGATTTTTTTTTTTTTGTCTTTTTGCTATTTCATTGGGCCGCTCCCGCAGCATATGGAGGTTCCCAGGCTAGGGGTCTAATCACGGAGCTGTAGCCGCCAGCCTATGCCAGAGCCACAGCAACGCAGGATCCTAGCCACGTCTGCGACCTACACCACAGCTCACGGCAACGCAGGATCGTTAACCCACTGAGCAAGGCCAGGGACCGAACCCGCAACCTCATGGTTCCTAGTCGGATTCGTTAACCACTGTGCCACGACGGGAACTCCGTAAACGGTATTCTTAAAGTTACTTTGAAAAATCAGGGAGTTCCCAATGTGGCTCTGTGGTAATGAACCCGACTAGCATCCATGCAGATGTGGGTTTGATCCCTGGCCTTGCTCAGTGGGTTAAGGATCGTGTTTCTGTGAGCTATAGTGTAGGTTGCAGACAAGGCTCAGATCTGGTGTGGCTGTGGCCGGCAGCTGTAGTTCTGATTTGACCTCTAGCCCGGGAAATTCATGTGCTGCAGGTGTGGCAAGCAAAAAAATAAATAAAAAATAATTACTGCAGTTAGAGGTGGTGACAGCTACAGTACTTTTGGCCAAACAAAACAAAACAAAAACAAAAAAACAAAAAACCAAACCAACGCCCCCCCAAAACCCCACAAAAAAAATCCTAAAAACAACTTACAAAAAAGTAAAAAACTTACTTTTGTGCCCCAAGTAAATCATGCCTCCAAATTTTGCACCCCTGATAGTTTCTTCCTCTTGAATCTGGGTTGGCCTATGACTTGCTTTAGTCCTTAGAATGTGTTTTAGGACTATGCCTTAAGAAGACAATAGCTTTTGCTTGGGCATTTGGGGGAAGCCACTACTGTAATTTTGACTTGAAGACTTCCATGCTGTGAAAAGCACAGTTTGACCATATGGAGGAACACTGGGCCCTTGACTAACAGCTCCAGCTCAGCTCCCAGCCAGCAGTTCCCAACTCTTCAGTCATGTGAAGAAGGCTGTTTTGGAATTGATTCTTCAGCCTACTGGAGCTACTTTGGGTGACTCCATATGGAGAAGAAAAGGCTGTTTTTTCTCTGTCTGGCTTTGCCCAACATGAAAAATAGAAGCACACAAAATGACCTGGTTCCAAGCTACTAAGTTTTGGAGTACTTTGTTGTGTGGCAATAGATAACTTGAAATGTATTCTAGTGTTATTTGAGTAGGTATTTGTACTTGGGAAGCGAGCATTTCCTTATCAGTAGAGCTGAGTTCTGCTTATATTAGTTTACACTAATTTCTGACTTATTTCTGTGTGTTTTTATTGCCTCTTCATGGGAATTGGTCCTCTTTTCCCCTTTAGATTGTACATTTCTAGAGGCAGAGAGCAAGTCGCCTGTCTTTTGCACGTTTCTCTCCCCTCATTAAGCTTGTTTTCAATGGATCTCAGAATTCTGTGACATAGGAGTTCCTGTCTTGGTGCAGTGGAAACGAATCTGACTAGTATCCATGAAGATGTCAGTTCGATCCCTGGCCTTGCTCAGTGGGTCAGGGATTCCGCATTGCTATGAGCTGTGGTGTAGGTCACAGGTGCACTTTGGATCCTGTGTTGCTGTGGCTGTGGTGTAGGCTGGCAGCCTTAGCTCTGATTCAGCTCCTAGCCTGGGAACTTCCATGTGATGTGGGTGTGGCCCTAAAAAGCAAAAAAAAGAAAAAAAAATCTGTGACAAATGTTTGGTCAAATTGTTCATTAAAAAGTACTAATTTAAAAACTAATAACTTAAAACCGCCCCATATAAAACAAGTGGTCTACAAAATATATTTAGAAGAAATATATTTCAGAAGAAATTCTGAAGGTTTTATGATACATTGTTATCATTAACTACTTTTTTTTTGTTTTTTGTTTTGTCTTTCTGTCTTTTCTAGGGCTGTACCCACAGCAAATGGAGGTTCCCAGGCTAGGGGTCTAATTGGAGCTGTAGCCACCAGCCTACACCACAGCCACAGCAATGCCAGACCCGAGCCGTGTCTGCAACCTACACCACAACTCACGGCAACACTGGATCCTTAACCCACTGAGCAAGGGCAGGGATCGAACCCGCAACCTCATGGTTCCTAGTCGGATTCGTTAACCACTGAGCCATGATGGGAACTCCAATCATTAGTCTTTTACTATTAAACTTAAGCGGCCAATTGAGACAAATAGCTCTGGGACCATTCTTCCACCACTGATTAAAATGGGTGGAAAGTATTGGGGATAACATTCTCTTGGCTTTCTGGGCAGACTTGGTGTCCTTGCTAGCTCCAGCTGCCTTCTGGTCCCCTGCTTTGATGACACCCACAGCAACTGCCTGTCTCATGTCATGAACAGCAAAATGGCCCAGAGAGGGATAGTCAGAGAAGCTCTCAACACACATGGAATCATACCGGGAGCCATATCAATGATGGCAGCCAGCATCACCAGATTTCAAGAATTTGGGGCCATCTTCCAGATTTCTCCCAGAATGACCATCAATCTCCTACTTTAGCTCAGCATACTTGCAAGCAATGTGAGCTGTGTGAGAATTCAGCACATGTGTGTATCCAGCACTGATTTGGCCTGGGTAGTTCAAGATGATCACCTGAGTTTTGAAGCCAGCTGCTTCCATTGGTGAGACTTTTTTTTTTTTGGTTTTTTGAGGGCCACACCCATGGTATATGGAAGTTCCCAGGCTAGAGGTTGAATTGGAGCTGTAGCCACAGGCCTATGCCACAGCCACAGCAATACCAGATCTGAGCCTCGTCTGTGACCTCCACCACAGCTCACAGCAACGCCAGATCCTTAACTCATTGATCAAGGCCAGGGATAGAACCTATGTCCTCATGGTTACTAGTCAGATTTGTTTCCTCTTAGCCACGATGGGAACTCCCTTGTGTGTCATTTCTGCTGTCACCAGCCTCATTGCCACAATGAACATCTTTGACAGACACATTCATGATACTGAAAGCCACACTGTCCCCAGGAAAGCCTTCACTCAAAGCTTCATGGTGCATTTCCAACTTTACTTCATTTGTAACATTCACTGGAACAAAGGTGATCACCAAGCCAGGTTTTTGTTTTTTCTTTTTAGGGCCACACCTGCAGCATATGGAAGTTCCCAGGCAAGGGTCAAATCATAGCTGCAGCTGCCAGCTTATACCACAGCTGCAGCAATACCATATCTGAGATGTGTCTGCGACCTATACTGTAGCTTGTAGCAACACTGGATCCTTAACCCATTGAGAAAGGCCAGGGATTGAACCTGCCACTTCATGGATACTAGTCATTTATTTTTGTCTTTTTAGGGCTGCACCTGTGGCATATGGAAGTTCCCAGGCTAGGGGTCAAATTGGAGCTGCAGCTGTTGGCCACAACAACATGGGATCTGAGCTGTGTCTGTGACCTACACCACAGCTCACTGTAACACTGGATCCTTAACCCACTGAGCAAGGCAGGGATCAAAGCTGTGTTCTCATGGATGCTAGTAGGGTTCGTTACCACTGAGCCACAATTGGAACTCCAATCATTCCAGGTTTGAGAACACCAGTTTCCACTTGATCCACAGAGACAGTACCACTAACACCAATTTTGTAGACATCCTGGAGGGGCAGACACAAGGACTTGTCAGTTGGACAAACTGGTAGCAGGATGCAATCCAGAGCTTCAAGCAGCAAGGTTCCACTGGCATTCCCATCTTTACAGGTGACTTTCTATCCTTTGAAGCAAGGCATGTTAGCATGTGTCTCCGGCATGTTGTCACCATTCTAACCAAAAATTGGTACAGATGCTACTGGGTCAGGTTATAGCAAATTTTCTTACTGTAGGTGCTGACCTCTTTAATGATTTCCTTGTATCTCTTCTGGCTGTAGGGTGGCTTAATGGAATCCATCTTGATAGCACCGACAATTAATTGTTTCACACCAATAAGTTTATTTTTTATGACTGTGAGTCTCTGTTTTGTAAGTAAGTTCACTTGTATAAGTGATGTTATGATATTTGTCTTTCTCTGACTTCGTTTAGTATAATAATCTCTAGGTCCATCCATATTGCTGCAAATGGTATAATTTCATTCTTTTTGATGGTTGAATAATATTCCATTGTGTATTTGTACCACATCTTCTGTTATCCATTCATCTATCAATGGACATTTAGTTTGCTTCCATGTCTTGGCTATTGTAAATTGTGCTGCTGTAAACATTGGGATGCATGTACCTTTTTGAAGTAAGAGTTTTCTTTTCCAGATATATGCCCAGGAGTGGGATTGATGGATCATATGGTAGCTCTATCCTTAGGATTTTAAGAAACTTCCATAGTGTTCTCCACAGTGGTTTCACCAACTTACATTCCCAGCAACAGTGTAAGAGGGACCCTTTTTTTTTCACATCCTCTCCAGCATTTATTACTTGTAGATTTTATGATAATGGTTGTTCTGACTAGTGTGAGTTTATATTTCATCGTAGTTTTGATTTGCATTTCTTTAATAATTAGCGATGTTGAGCATCTTTTCATGTGCCTACTGGCCATCCACATGCCTTCTTCAGAGAAATGTCTATTTAGGTCTTCTATTTAGGTCTTCTGCCCATTTTTTTTGATTGGGTTGTTTGCTGTTTTGACACTGAGCTGCATGAGCTGTTTGTATATTTTGGAAATTAAGCTCTTCTTGGTTGTATAATTTGCAAATATTTTCTCCTATTCTGTGGGTTTTCATTTTTTTTTATGGTTTCCTTGGCAGTGGAAAAGCTTATGCATTTCAGTAGGTCCCATTTGTCTATTTTTGCTTTTACTTCTATTGCTTTGGGAGACTGACCTAAGAAAACATCACTGCAATTTATGTCAGAGAATGTTTTGCCTATGTTCCCTTCTAGGAGTTTTTTTTTCTTTTCTTTTTTGTCTTTTTGCCATTTCTAGGGCCACTCCTGTGGCATATGGAGGTTCCCAGGCTAGGGGTCCAATCAGAGCTGTAGCCGCCAGCCTACACCACAGCCACAGCAACCTGGGATCCAAGCCACGTCTGTGACCTACACCACAGCTCCGCGGCAACACCAGATCCTTAACCCACTGAGCAAGGACAGGGATTGAACCCGCAACCTCGCAGTTCCTAGTTAGATTTGTTAACCATTGAGCCACGACGGGAACTCCCCCTACTAGGAGTTTTGTGGTGTTATGTCTCAAATTCAATTCTTTAAGCCATTTTAAGTTTATTTTTGTGTATGGTGTGAGAGTGTGTTCTAACTTCACTGATTTTTTTTTTTTTTGGTCTTTTTGCCATTTCTTGGGCCGCTCCCGCAGCATATGGAGGTTCCCAGACTAGGGGTCCAATCAGAGCTGTAGCCACTGGCCTACCTACACCAGAGCCACAGCAACGGGATCCGAGCCGAGTCTGCGACCTACACCACAGCTCCTGGCAAAGCTGGATCCTTAACCCACTGAGCAAGGCCAGGGATTGAAACCACAACCTCATGGTTCCTAGTCGGATTCGTCAACCACTGAGCCACGACTGGAACTCCCTAACTTCATTGATTTACATGTGGCTGTTCAGCTCTCCCAATACCACTCGCTAAAGAGATTGTTTCTTGTCCATTGTATATCCTTGCCTCCTTTGTTGAAGATTGACTATAGGTATGTGGGTTTATTTCTGGACTGTCTATTTTGTCCCACTGATCCATGATGCCTAAATTATTGTTTACTATGTGCTGGGCATTGTCCTACGCTATATATATTATCTCACTAAATCACTGATTTAAACAATAAGGTAGGAGTTCCTGCTGTGGCACAGTGGGTTAAGAAGCCAACTGCAGTGGCTTGGGTCTCTGTGGAGGCACAGGTTTGATCCCTGGTTTGGCACAGTGGGTTAAAGGATCTGGCATTGCCACAGCTGTTGCATAGGTTGCAGCTGCAGCTCAGATTCAGTCCCTGCCAGAGAACTTCCATATGCTTCAGGTGTGGCCATGAAAACAAACAAAAAATACCACCCCCACCCCCCCAAATTAAGGTAATATAGTACCAGGCTTGGGAAAATGTTAAATCATGATAAGCTGTAGATTTGGGGTTTTATTATGTAGACATGAAGAATAATTCGAAGGCCAGAAAATCATACAAGGAAGGCACTTTAGAAAGATTAGCAACAGAACAAAACAGACTCAACTCTATTCCAGGGGTCAGCAAACTTTATCTGCTAAAGGCTGGAGAGCAAATATTGGAGGTTTTGTGGACCTTGTGGTCTGTCATAACTACTGAACTCTGTCATTTTTGTGTGAAAGCAGTGACAAACAGTATGTGAACAAATGGGTGTGGCAGTGTCTCAATAAAACTTTATGTACAGAATAGGTGGTGGGCTAGATATAGACCTTTGGCTACAGTTTGCTGACTCCTGAATAGACAGTAACAGAAAAAAACTGGCAGTCTGAGACCAGTTAGGAGGAGAATATCACAATTACCCCTATCTGCAATGAAGTGGGCCTGAATTACACCAGGCCAATGTGATAGAAAGGGACAGATATTGGAGATATTTTAAGAGAAAAATGGAGATCAGTGGCTGTGGGACTTGAGGTCGAAAAAGACTAAAGATACTGAGGATTCTGAGCAGAAAAGTCAGGAAAATAGTGTCACTGACATACCTGGATAAATTAGTGCACTAGTCATTTTCTTGGTTGCTCTCAGATCCTTCTCTGTTCTTACCCTCCCTGTCTTCTATCACATGGAACTACATTTCCCTGCGTCTGGCTTCTGAAGAACTGGCAATGGGTCACTGGCTGAAGAGTGTAGAAAGAAACGAGAGAATCTAGGGGGTTTCTTAAAAAAAAGAATTTCTGGGTGGCTTCCCTGTTTTTTCTTTGACTTCATTGCCCTTCTGTTACCCATGTACCAATTCCCTATGGTAAAATTCCTCTGACATCCTTTGAATGGTTTCTCTTTTCTGGCTGGACCCTAGCTAACATATCTCAGAAGTTGTGTCAGTTATTAGGTAATTGTTTTAGCTCCCCAATCTGACCTCTTTGTGATGCTGGGTGGGGGTGAGTCGCAGCAATAATCTACAAACTGCATTTCTGCTCCACCCCGGCTCCTTGTTCAAATCTGGCAGTAGAGGGCGCTAGAGGGAGACTGAAGCTTAGAGAGGGGAAAGGGATTCACTTATTCCCTCTGGGCTTCTTTTCTCATTGCATTTCATAGGAGCAGCATCCCAGACATGTATTGTTACCTCAGCAATTATTCTCTTAGCATTTGCTGAATCTGATTTTCAATTTTCCCCAACACTTGCAGAAGAATTTTTTTTTTTTTTGTCTTTTTAGGGCTGCACCCAAGGCATATGGAGGTTCCCAGGCTAGGGGTCCATTCGGAGTTGTAGCCGCTGGCCTATGCCATAGCAATGCCAGATCCAAGCCTCATCTGTGACCTACACCACAGCTCACAGCAATGCCGGATCCTTAACCCACTCAGTGAGGCCAGGAATTGCACCTGTGTCTTCATGAATACTAGTCATATTTGTTTCCGCTGAGCCATGATGGGAATTCCAGAACTCGTCTTAAAGCACCTGCTCAGAGACACCAGCACCAGCTGTCTGGTGCTCCCTCCTCGGATCTCTGAATTCAGTTCTAGGATTCCCTTTGCTAAGCTTCAAAGTTCTACTGACACCAGCTCTTTCCCAGTTGTTTCCTCCCCGTGCGGGTAGTAGCTGCTTTCTGTGGTTGCTACTTCTGCCGTATTTTAAGAGTTCTCTTTTTGCCCTCTTGGTTAGAGAATTAACAATTTTAGACCTAACTTAACAACTCTATATCCAGTTCTCTCTGTGGAAATAACTGATGTGGTTTCTGTCTCTTGACTGGAGCCTGACTGTTGCAGAAGTGAAGCTGGATTTCAGGGAAGGTGTCAGGTTTAGCTTTGGCTATCTGGATTTGCAAAGACAGTGGGATATTTAGGTAGGACTATCTTGTCCATGAATGGGAAAATGACACTAGAGTTTGTGGGAGAGATGGGAAACTGAAAAATGTTTGTCATTGTTGGTACCGATGTGAGGATGGAAACTGTAAGCCTGCTTGAATTCTCCCCATGGGTGGAGTGGAGAGCCAAGGGCAGATGGAGGACAATGGTTTCACATGCACTCACGAAGAAAAAAGTAGCAAAATTAGAAAAAAAAATCACAAACTTGAAAGTATAATGATAATTTTATGATTAAAGCACTGCTAAAATGAAGCTCATACCAAGGTTTTTTTTTGGGGGGGATATAGTTAACTTCTTACTCAACTGGTGTTTCCAAGCCTGTCCCAATATTGGGGTTATTGCTACACATGAAAGCCTAAGTATCCCAGGGCTCTTACTGTTTCTCCAAGACCTTTGGGGAAAGCCACCAGGTCACATCAAAGCCCTTGACTTATTTTTCCTTTTTCATCTTTTGGTCCTGCCAATCTACTGCCAACACGATAGTGATACTGCAGAAGATTACAAAAATGATGAAAAATTCTTATTATCTAATGAACAGATGAGACTCTATTACTTGACCATTATTTTTTCAATGTCTTATCAGTTCATTCAAACATCCACTGTGTGGCTACTTTGTGTTGGGTGTCTGTTATGTGTGGAGTTTACTGCTCACACTTGTTCTAAGCCTTTTCTCTCCTTTGGTTCCCTCTGGCTGCCCCTCAAGTAGCTGTACCCACTTCTCTCTCTCTCTTTGTGTGTGTGTGTCTTTGTAGGGCCGCACCCACGGCATATGGAGATTCCGGCTAGGGGTCTAATCTGAGCTGTAGCTGCCAGCCCACGCCAGAGCCACAGCAATTCGGGATCCTTAACCCACTGAGCGAGGCCAGGGATCGAAACCTCAACCTCATGGTTCCTAGTCAGATTCTTTTCCGTTGTGCCGTAACAGGAACTCTTACTCACTTCTCTTTTAACAGGGGTTCTTACCTCCCACTTTCCAGACAAAATTAAGAAAAGGTCATGTGACACTTCTGCCACAAAAAGATTTCCAAGACCATGTATAAAATGATAGAAAAACTACAATAAAAAAAGAAATTAAGAATACTAATTTAGCATCTAAACTTATCATTCATTTCAACTTGTTTTTCTTTGGGCCGGAAGGGATTTACTTAGAAGGCAGTGGTTACTGGAAACTTAAAAGGGGAATCCATTCATCCCAAGGAGTACAGGTTAGCACAGCCCTCCTGTCCTCAGCAGGAACCGGTGGGAGGGTTCCATTTCTATCCTAATTAGAGACATCAAACCCTCACTTTGCTAATCTCTGGCTGCTTTTTCACCCCACAAAAGGATTGTTAGAGAGAGACAAGCATGGCAAAGAAAAAAAAATAACCAACAGTGGGTGGGAAATACCAGAAGCCTCATTTACAACCATGAGCTTTAGAATGTACCTTAAGACAGAAATGGCACACCAAAAAGAACTTAAAACAAAAGGGACAAATAGCGTCTGATTCTACTTATATGGGGTACCTAGAATAGCCAAAATCATAGAGATGGAAAGCAGAGCAATAGTTATTAGGGCCCAGAGGGAGGGGAAGATGGGAAATTACCGTTTAATGGGTACAGAGTTCAAGTATGGGGTGATGAAAAGTTCTGGAGATGGAGAGTGGTGATGGCTGCACAACAGTGTAGATGTACTTAATGGCACTGAACGTACAAGTAAAAACAGTTAAAGTGGCAATTTTATATTATGGATATTTTACCACATAAAAAAATCAAACACAGGGGAAAAAAAAAAAAGATACGTGAAATGAGCCTTTTAATTCACTCCAAAATAATTCTCTCTTTCTCCCCAACTCAGAAGAACTGAATTTCCACTTTTTAAGTTTGAACTATCCTTGTGTTCTCAGTCCTCTTTGTTTTCTCCCTTGGGGGTGCTACAACATCTAGAATCAAAGATCTTCTCCCTTAATTAACTGCTTTTTTGTCTAGCTTAAGCACCTTTAATTTCCTCTTCTCTCTTTTGCCTGCAGACATAATCTTTCTTCCCTGTGCTGGAAAACACACATACACATATACACAACCTTCCTTTGACCTTGATGCAATTCTTAGCCTATTTTTCTCATCCTTTTATTGCAAGTTTAGGAATGAAACTCCATTTTCTCAATGCACAGTCACTCCTAGTTCTGCTCTCTTGACCCGTGCTGTTCCTTCAGGCTCTGTCCTTGTCATTCGGACTGGTCACTGAAAGGCCATCCTGGCTTCCTATCTCAAAACATGGTGGGTTTTTCTTAGCCTTCATTCTCTTAGCTTCTCTGTGCTATTTGGCACTGTTTTTTTTAAATTTTATTTTATGATTTTTATTTTTTCCATTATAGTTGAGGCGTTTGACACTATTGATCTCCACCCTGCCTTAACACTCATTTCTCATTTTCATAGCACAACATATGACTTTCTTCTCATCTTTTTGCTCTAACCTCTTCAAATAGTTTGGATGACTAAATACTGGAACTTAATTTCCAATATCTGTTGCAATTTGAAGAGGGCATGCAAGAATTCTGGGTGTCACTAAGAGCTGATTGCTGCTCAAATAGGCTTTGTAAGATGCTGTCCAATGATGTTAAAATATCCTTCACTTGGAAGGTCTATGTATTTGACTGTGTCCAAGGCTGGTTAAAGTAACCAATCTTTTAAGAGATAATGGTCCCTATGTAGTGTCTTCTCTGAACAGAGCTTGCCATTTCAATTCCCTTTCTTTTTTTTTTTTTTCCTCCACTGGATACAGGGGGTTTTATTGATGCTGGTGGGAGTAGGAAAGGCCCCCAGGATCCCTGAGGGGATGGGGTGGGGGCTTGAGTCAGTAAGTGCATGCATAGGGCCTGGGCACATGGGGTAGGTTAGGGTACATTTATCTTCCTAGGATTCTTTGGCTACTACTTTGGGGATGGGAGAGAGCATCTTAAGGCAGGAGCAATTGGAAGAGCTCCAGTCTGAGAGAAGGCACAACAGGCAGTAACATCTGTGTGGAAAGCTGGACCAACTGGTCAGTAGGGGAAAGTAGGGAGGGGGCACTGGGTTGGCTTCTTGGGGAGGGGGCTGACCTTGGCCTGCGTGAGCTCTCAAGAATATCTGGTGTTCCCAGAGGGGTGGGGCCCAAGGCCCCTTTCCCAGTGGGTGTCCTTAAGGAGAAAAAGGTATTTGGGGAGCCCCCTAGCAAGGGGTGCCAGAATTAGTTCTTAAGGCACAGCTGGGGGAAGACAAGGCACCAAGGCATAACTGGTAGGGGGGCAGGGCAACTCCAAGCTGAGGGCCAGGGTCACCCGAGGATGCAGGACCGCCCACCCTTGATGGGTAGGCTTTAGTACCGCCTGGACAGCCTTTGCAAAGCCTTGCTTGACACCCTTCTGCTGCAGAGCTGAGCACTGGAGTAGTGTACAGAAGAAATCTGCATGGCCAGCGTGGCCTTGCTGCAGTGTGATGGACGCCTGACCCTGCTTCTAGAGACACCGTAGGGTGTCAGGCTTGGCTCTCAGGCCCTTTTTGGTGCCCACTTCTGGATGCCACTTGTGCCACACATTCTCATAGGAGGGCAGAATGGCAATGGAGAAACATGACAAAGACGCTCGTCTGAAGAGTGTGCAGAGGTTGTCATACTCCTCCTGGCCCTCTATGTCCCACAGGTCCCAGTTCACAGGATGCCCCTCCACTGCACTCTGGGCACTGTATTGTTGACCACTGTGGGGAGGTGCTCCTTGGGGGAAGGCGCTGTTTGTGTAGCAGAGGAGCAGGCACGTCATCTTGCCTACAGCACCATCGCCCACCGCCACACACCTGTGGCTCTGCATCATGTGTGGGGCTGTTGCAGTGGCGGCTATGCCTCCTTCCTCTTCTGGCCTGGTTCCCTTCCAGCCTCTGCTCAGGGGGCGTCAGGGGTGGGGGTTGGGGGGAGCTGAGGGCAGTGGCCCCAATCCCCTTTCTTTTCCAAAATTTCAACCTTTCAGTTACTAATTTCTCCACTACATTAATTCCATTATTGAGGCCATGGTCAAGTTCTGTCTTCTGACCTTTACTTTGTATTTCCCTAAGGGTATGTGTTGACTTTATTTGTCAGGTTTTTAGAGTTCTGAAGGTGTTTGCTGTCACCTCACAGTGTTCTATGTAAGAAAAAAGCTCCAGTTTGACAGGCTTTTCTCTCTTAAATGTAGGAGTTATTTAACATAATCTAGATTTTGAAAAGTAGAATGCTTCTTGGAAATTTTATGTTTATAATTCAAGATGCAAAAATAGAGCTTGCTGTCTGAGAGGAATTCTCTTCATAGTGAGTACTTGAAAAAGTCCTCATCTTACTGAGACTGCATAAGAATAAGAAAAAATCTGTTCTTATAAATGAGATAGTTCTGTATTACGCTAAGTTATAGGTGAACTTCTAGTTTTTACTTTTGTTAGTTGATACTTATCATGGAGACTTAGGCCAAATGGAAAGAAAACTGAGCATTGTGAGTTGATGGAAAAAGGAGCCTCTACAACAAAGAAAAGAAGGCTGAAGTTGTTTCTCTATGAACTTTAACTATAATTTATCCCTGATTTTAATCATGGCAGATTTTACTAGAGCTTTAAAACTCATCCTTGCTGCTGTCATTTACTTTGTGTTAACCACTCATTGCTGAAACTTAAAGATTCAAACTAGAGAGATTTCTCTTCTTAAGGTTCAGAGCCCTTCTCTAATTTTCCCTTTTTTATTCTCTTGTGTTGTACTGCCTTTTCCCTACACATTTGTTGTAGCTGAGTTGTACAGTTCAAATTCACAGTCTATTTTTTATTTCCATGTGAGGGAATTTCAGAGTATAAGGTCACTTGGCTAATAATAACTAAGTCAGGTCAAGAATTTATCCTCCAATTAGCAAAATTGGGATCAATTAGAACCTCAAAATTCATAATAATAGAAATATAATAATACACTAACTTAAGAATCTGCGAATCCATACCCATGTACACAAAAGAATGAATAAATATGTAAAAGGTAAAGAAAGGAAAATCTCCTTCCAGCAGAATGCCAACTAATGAATGTAATAAAGGAGGAAGGAAGGAATGATGGAATTAGAAAATCACCACTTGGCAACCACCACGTTAATAATTGTTTTAGGCAAAAATCATCAATAGAAGCCAACATTTGTGGAGGAGTTTGCTAAGGAACATGACACACGGTCTCAAACTATCTCCTCCAAGATTTATCTAGTGATTACAAAGGGAAAGATAGACCCTGGTAGACACTGTCTTAATCAAATAACCAAAGTTAATATTGCCAATAAGGAGACCAAGTAGCATCTTCTCCCTCTGATGTGATGCACTGATACGTTGGCATTCCTGATCCAAATGCATAAACTCAGTCTAATCATGCAGAGACATCAAAATAATCTCAGTTGAGGGACTGCCTACAAATAACTGGGATGTAGTCTTCAAAAAAAGTTCAGGTCATGAAAAACTGATTAACTGTTCCAGATTAAAGGAGACTAAGGAGACATGACAGCTAAATGTAACATGCAATCCTGGAATTGGAGACTGTATTTAAAAAGGAAGGACATTGTTGAACAATTTATGTACTTTTACTATGGACTGTAGATTACAGAATGGTATCATACTGATGTTAAATTTTCTGATTTTGATAATTTTATTATAATTATGTAAGAGAATGTCCTTGTTCATAGGAAATGCACATTGAAATATTTAGGGGCAAATAGCTATGATGTTTGCAACATAATTTCAAATAATAATTGTTCAAAAAAGCAAATACACATACACAGAAAGAATAATAAAGCAAATGGGGCAAAATGTAAACACTTGGTGAATCTGGGAAAGAGTATATTGAAGTGTTTTCTATGATTCTTGCAACTTTCCTGTAAACTTGAAATTATATCAAAATAAAAAGTTACCAAATAAACCCAATTCTGACTTTTGGGAGTTAGTTTTTTAAAGGTAAAATCTTTTTTTTTTTTGGCTATGCCCACGACATGAAAGTTCCTGGGCCAGGGATCAAACCCAAGCCACAGCAGTGACCTGAGCTGTTGCAGTGACAATGTTGGATCCTTAATCTGCTGTGCCACAGGAGAACCTCTTTAAAGGTAAAGTCTTTAATTGTAGTAAGCACACAGAAGAGTGCAGACACCAAAAGCGTACAGCCTCATACATTTTTATGAAATGAACCTCCCATGTAATCACAATCCAGGTCAGGAACTAAAACATTACCAACATTCTGGAAGCGCCCTTCCTAGTCGTTACTGCATCATTCCTCGGCAAAGGCAGCCTTTCCATGACTCCTATTATCACAGTTTTTCCTCTCTTTGAATGTAATGTAAACAAGATCATACCATATGATTTTTTTGTGTTTATTTTTTTCCCCACTTTTTTGTCTGTGAGAGTCATTTCCTATTGCATGTATCTGTAAATCATTTATTTTCTTATTAACATTGCACTGTATTTAAATAAGCCATAATTTATTTTACCTGGTCTACCACTGTTAGACATTTGAGTTGATTTTTTTTTCTTTTTAGGGTCACACCTGAAGCATATGGAAGAAGTTCCCAGGCTAGGGGTCAAATCAGAGCTACATCTACTGGTCCACACTACAGCCACAACCATGCACAATCCAAGCTGCATCTGCAACCTACACCACAGCTCACTGCAATGCTGGATCCTTAACCTGAATCCTCATAGATACTAGCTGGGTTTGTTTCCACTAAGCCACAACAGGTCCTCCCTGAGTGATCATTGCCTCCTGTTATTCATCACCTCATGTAATCCTCTCTCCCTGAGTGTGAACTGGACCCAGTGACTAGCTTCTAATGAATAGAATATGGCAAAAGTCATGGAATTTCACTTCTGAGATTAAGTTACAAAAAGACTATGGCTTCCATTGTGACTCCCCTCTCTCAGATTGCATATCTGGGGAAAAGCAGTGCCATGTCATGAGGCAGCCCTCTGGAGAGGTCCAAGAGGTGAGACACAAGTGTGCTTGGAAGCAGATTCTCCAGTCCCAGTCAAGGCTTGAGATGACTGCAGTATCGCAACAGACTGTGAGCTAAGCCACACTGGATTTCTGTGAGAGGCAAATGTTTGTCATTAGCTGCTAAATTTGGGGGTAATTTGTTTTGCAGTAATTTAGGTCTAAGAGATTCTTTCTAGTTTTTGACTATTTCAAATAGTGTTGGACGAATCTTCTTATATGTGCAGTGCACATATGTGGGCATTTATTTTGGAGTGTATACCTAGGAGTAGAATGACTGGGTCATAGGGTACATTTCTGATAGCTTTAGTAGATACTGCCTTACAGTTTTCCAGAGTGGTTTTACCAGTTTATACCTCTACCAACAACATATAAGAGTTCCCGCTCTTTCATATTCTTGGCAGCACTAAGCATTATTGTTTTTTTTTAAATTTTAGTCACTATGGTATCTCATTTAAAAATATTTTATCTTGAAATAATTTCAAACTGAGAGAAAAGTTGTGAGAACAGTACACAAAACTTTCATGTTATCTTTACTAGATTCCTAAATTTTAACATTTTACCGTATTTCACTCTCCCTCTAATGTATATGATGATTTTTTTTCTGAGAACAAATTGCAACATAATGACCCATCCCTTAAATAACACAGTGCATTTCCTCCAAACAACAGCACTTTCCTATATAATCATAACATAACCACTCAGAATCAGAAAATCAACATTGATACACTACTATTCGATCCATAGACCCTGTTAAAAATTTTTTTTCTTAAAACTTAAGCTTTGTTTTTTTTTTTTGGTCTTTTTGCTATTTCTTGGGCCGCTCCCGCAGCATATGGAGGTTCCCAGGCTAGGGGTCTAATCGGAGCTGTAGCCACCGGCCTATGCCAGAGCCACAGCAACGCGGGATCCGAGCCGTGTCTGCAACCTACACCACAGCTCACAGCAACGCCAGATCCTTGACCCACGGAATAAGATCAGGGGTTGACCCCACATCTTCATGGATACTAGTTGGATTTGTTAACATGATGGGAACTCCTATTAGTACTCTTGATTGGGGTTTGTCCAATGCTTCCTCATGTCCAGGCTCAGGCTATGCATTTGGCAGAAGCACCCCCCAAACTGATGCTGTGCTCTTCTCAGCACATCACATCAGGAGACATCCGATGTTAACCAGTCCAATTGCTGATGGGGTTTACCATGATCGCCCGGCTAAGTTGACACTGCCAAGTTTCTCCACTGTGAAGTCATCATTTTTCCACTTGTAATTTAATAGTGTTTTGTAAAGAGACAGTCCCAGACTATTCCAATATCCTGTTCCTTATCAAACCTTGCCTACCAATCTTAGTATCCATTGATGATTCATTCCTCAGTCAGCCACCAATATGGTGGCTGCCAAGTGGTGATTTTTATTTTTATTTTATTTTATTTTATTTTTGTCTTTTGTCTTTTTTTTTTTTGTTGTTGTTGTTGTTGCTATTTCTTGGGCTGCTCCTGCGGCATATGGAGGTTCCCAGGCTAGGGGTTGAATCGGAGCTGTAGCCACCGGCCTACGCCAGAGCCACAGCAACGCGGGATCCGAGCCGCGTCTGCAACCTACACCACAGCTCACGGCAACGCCAGATTGTTAACCCACTGAGCAAGGGCAGGGACCGAACCCGCAACCTCATGGTTCCTAGTCGGATTCGTTGACCACTGCGCCACGACGGGAACTCCTGATTTTTATTTTTTTAATTAATTAATTATTATTATTATTATTTTGCCATTTCTTGGGCTGCTCCCGCGGCATATGGAGGTTCCCAGGCTAGGGGTCTAATCACGGAGCTGTAGCCACCGGCCTACACCAGAGCCATAGCAATGCTGGGTCCGAGCTGATCTGTGACCTACACCACAGCTCACGGCAACGCCGGATCCTTAACCCACTGAGCAAGGCCAGGGATCAAACCAGCAACCTCATGGTTACTAGTTGGGTTCGTTAACCACTGCGCCATGACAGGAACTCCCATGTGGTGATTTTTAAAGTCTACAATTGCTTTTACATTATTGGATGATATTCTATTGTAAGGAAAAGATTTCCCTCCTTCCTTATTCAATCATTCTTTTGTTCATATCTTTATGGACCCAGGGATTCCTATGTTAGTCAGTGGATTAGGGTCTGTTACTATTATGATGATGATGATCAGGTTGTCCCAGGTTTGGCTAGTGAGAACCCCCTCAGGCTAAATCCTGTCTTTTACACATATTCTTTGAGTACTTCCTTATTTTCTCTTATAAAAGGATATTCCAAGATCATTTTCTGCCCAGTCCTAGAACCAGTCATTTCTGAAAGGAGCCCCAGTTCCTTTTAGCAGAGAATGTATTTAGAAACCAAGATCTGGGTAACCAGTAGGCTTATAATAACTATGTATCACATGAATCCACTGATTATCTATCTACCCATCATCTATTTACTTATTTTTTGGCCATGCCTGCGGCATGCAGAAGTTCCTGGGCGAGGGAGTAAACCCAGACCACAGCAGTGACAGGTTAAGGAATCTGCTGAGCCCAATCATTTATTTTTATCAAGTGTGAGCTCACACCAACATCTCTAATTCCAATGCAGTACCTCCAGTGTTTTTTTTTTTTGTTTTTTTTTTTTCCTAGTCTCCTTCCATTCCATATGTGTTAATTCCTCCTCAGGTTCTGATAAGCCTGGCTCCTATCTTCATGTATTTATTTATTTCTCAGTCTTCCTGTATGTAACCAATCTCCCAACCACAAAGACTGCCTCCTTGGTTGGCGTCCTTCTTGGTCCTCCCAACTTTTCAGTTCTATCCCTGATGCCACCTCTTTGTCCAGCATCTGCCTTTGTTTGTTCTTTTCCCATGCCTGCCTTTTTTGGTGGCCATACTGGCACCTTCAAGGGATGAGCAAGGAAGGGCAGGGAAGACGAAGAGCCATCCAGCTATTCTGAATCTTAGGCCAGTGTTTTATTCATCTGGCTCCTTAGTGAGAATCTGACTCTCTTTAGAAAATTTATGTCCACCAAGAGGTTGGCTCCTTAAGATATTCCAGGGTACTGGGTTATTTAATGACTTAAAGTAACTAATATTTGCAGGATTAAGCATTGTTTAATGAGACTAGGGTAAAGAGAAGCAGGAGCAGGTAGGAAAGAAAATTTAGGGAAATATGGAGAACAGTTTGGAGGTACCTTAGAAAACTATACATAGAACTACCATATGACCCAGCAATCCCACTCTTGGGCATATATCCAGACAAAACTCTACTTAAAAGAGACACATGCTCCTGCATGTTCATTGCAGCATTATTCACAATAGCCAAGACATGGAAACAACCTAAATGTCCATCGACAGATGATTGGCTTAAGAAGATGTGGTATATATACACAATGGAATACTACTCAGCCATAAAAAGACCAAAATAATGCCATTTGCAGCAACATGAATGGAACTAGAGACTCTCATACTAAGTAAGTTAGAAAGACAAATACCATATGATATCATATCTGGAATCTACTATTTGCCACAAATGAACCTTTCCACAGAAAAGAAAATCATGGACATGGAGAACAGACTTGTGGTTGCCAAGGGGGAGGGGGAGGGAGTGGGATGGACTGGGAATTTGGGGTTAATAGATAGATGCAAACTATCGCATTTGGAATGGATAAGCAATGAGATCCTGCTGTATAGCAGTAGGAACTATATCTAGTCACTTATGATGGAGTGTGATAATGTAAGAAAAAGGAATGTATACATGTATGTTTGACTTGGTCACCTTGCTGTACAGTAGAAAATTGACAGAACACTGTAAACCAGTTATAACAGAAAAAATAAAAATTATTAAAAAAAAAGAAAATATAGAGAAATAATCACTATTCCAATTGGGTCTTAGATAGAGGTCAACTCCAGTCTTAGTTTTCTTTTCTTTTTCTTTTTAGGGCTGCACCTGTGGCACATGGGGGTTCCCAAGCTAGGGGTCACATTGGTGCAGCTGCTGCTGGCCTATGCTACAGATGCAGCAATGCCAGATCCTAGCCATGTCTGCGACCTACACCACAGCTCACAGCAATGCCGGATCCTTAACCCGCTGAGCGAGGCCAGGGATCCCGCATCCTTATGGATGCTAGTCTGGTTCACTACCATTGAGCCATTGACAGGAATTCCCCTCCAGTCTTAGTTTTATAGTGAGAATGTTTCCCATCAGTGCTCCTGCCCTGGAGCATGAATTTGCTATAGAAAGGCTGGTTGGGTTGGCATGGGGATGGTAGATAGGTTTTCAGATCCATCCTGTAGTGGAATGCACATTTTAGAATCAACTTGGCCTCCCTAGATGCTCTGTGGTCAGGCTGGACCCTTAAGCAGCTTCAGATTCCCAGGCCCCTGCCCCCAGGCTGGAGTCAAATGGCCTCTGGAGGGCAGAGGAGCACCATGTGATCTTCCCCAGTGCTCATCGGCGCTAACTACTTCCACTGCCTTGTTCATTTGCTATAAACTTCTAGAACTCCTTGGCAGGCTCTTCCATATTTTGTCTAATAAACTGTAAAGAATAAGAGTTGTATGGTCTGGCATCAAACTCAGAAAAGTTAAGTGACATTTATCTAATGTTATAAAGTTATATCTATATATATTTATATGAGACTCTTTGGTTCATAACTATAAATAGGTAATAGCAATTAGCAATCATGAATTAATGTTAAGTACAAAGATTTGTTTGATGTAGTCATTACTGTCAGTCTGTAAGATATAGCTGTTTGAATTTCTAACAGTGGGTGATGATAGCCGAGGTACCCCATATTTGGCTGTGTAGAACAGTGGCTAAGTTCAAGGATCATCTCCGACTGCTTGGGTTTGTATCCTTTTTTTCTGGTCGTTTTATGGCTGCGCCTGAGGCATACACAGGCTCCCAGGCTAGGGGCTAAATCAGAGCTGTAGTTGCTGGCCTACACCACATCCACGGCAATACGGGATTCGAGCTGCATCTGTGATCTGCACCACAGCTCACGGTAATGCTGGATCTTTAATGCACTGAGCAAGGCCAAGAATTGAACCTGTGTCCTTATGGATGCTAGTCAGATTCGTTTCCGCTGAGCCACGATGGGAACTCCCTTGGGTTTGTAACTTGATAGCACTCACTAGACGTGTGTCTTTGGACATGTCAGTTGCCTTTCTGTGCTTCAGTTCACTCATCTGCAAAAGTACTGCATGGGGCTCTTATGAGGTTTACGTGAGAAACCATATGTACAATTTTTAGAGCAGTGCCTGGCACATGAGAAGCATGCAATAAATATCAGTTTGCAGTTGTAATTGTTATCATCATCTTAAGCATCCTTAGCAAAAAATTCCACAACAAATCTAATCATCTTTGTCTTGGTTCTCCTTTTGACATCAGGAGCTTATTGTTTATGACTGAACATATATAGAGAGCACCTCTATTTGCTTTTTTGAAATAGATGAGACTGAGTTGGTCCATTCTGGGAAAATAGCTGGTTGGATCTAGCTGTAGTTTTCTTCAATCCCATTTATGTTTTCATCATTCTCACTGGGAAGTTGAAACTGCTCTTCATAGATACCAATGTTCCACTATCTGACCCAGCATTTGCTGACAACTTTTCAATCACTGTGGTCTATTTAATTCTCTCTACTCTAGAGGGATTTCTCTGTCAAGAAAAACTGAACTGAGCAATTTCAAACTTGTACTTTTTTTTTTTTTTTTTTTTGCTTCTTAGGGCTGCACCCGCAGCATATGGAGGTTCCCAGGCTAGGGGTCAAATCGGAGGTGTGGCTGCTGGACTATGACATGGCCACACCAAGGTGGGATCCAAGTCATGTCTGTGAACTACACCACCGCTCATGGCAACACCAGATACTTACGCCACTGAGCAAGGCCAGGGAGTGAACCTGTGTCCTAGATGCTAGTCAGATTCATTAACCACTGAGCCATGATGGGAACTCCAAATTTGTACTTAACTTTTAACTTAAAAAAAAACCTCTTCTGTTGAGGAAGAAACACTGAATGATGTTGGGTGGAGCTCTGAATTGGGAGCCAGAAGGCCAGAATTCAAGTTTCAATACTGTAGCTATTTGCAATTATCTACTGGGTATGTTCTAAGTGTGAAGCAATATGCCTGCCAGGCACTGAGGGGATTCAAAGAAAGGATTCAAACAAGTGGACTTTCTTCTCAGAGTCTCACAACCTAGTTGGAAAAACAAAGCAGCTGTCATACAAGACTGAATCAAATAAATGCAGAATCCAGCATCTCATAGTAAACTGGGGGAAAGAAGGAAATTGTAATAAGGGCGTTGGGGAAGGGTGCCCTAGGCAGTCAGGGCCTCTTCCACCCGTTGTGTGGTCTTCTTTGTATCACAAAGTCTGGAAACCCTGAATGGTATTCCCCAGACTCCTTTACTTTCAGGGTTCTTACTGTAGTTTATGTTCTTCCAGTGAGGGGCACTTGGCCAAGTTTGGAAAGCAGAAGAGAAGTCCAAAACATTTACCCCCATCTCGTGTGGCAGTGTTGGTAAGTGGATGTGTGGGCTTCTCAGACGTGAGCTTTCACAGTGGCCATGATGCTCCCCAGCTGATTCAGGGCTGTGAGGTCTGGGTGAGCAGCAGCTTCCGGCAGGTTCCTAATTGCTTGAAATCAGCTGTTTCTCATTCAGTACTCACTCTCTAATAAAACTAGGTCTTCTGCAATGCCATGCTCTTGTTCATTTCTGAGTCTTTACTTATCTGTCCCCTATCTGTCACCTATGTTGTCCTCCTACTCCCCCCATTTGTATTCTGTCTTTCATGGCCTAGCAACTAGTCAGTGATTGTTACATATTAAGCAACCAATACTTCTTTTGATGAACAGAGGAATGAATGAAAGAAAAGGAGAGGTTACAGATTTGGGCAAATCTGTAAGTGGGATGGGGATGGTGACCATAGTGGAGAGGGTAGAATATGAAGAGACAAAGCAGAGCAACAGTTGAAGGGGTTGGGATCATGAAGAGGATAAATGGAAATGTGGGCCTTCACGGAGTAATATCATTGGGTTTCTAATAATCTACTGAGAAAATACTGCCTGCCATGTCAGTAAACAAAGGATGTCACAGTTATCAGCAACTGCAGCCACCCTCATGGTGAGCCCTGAGGGAACCCGGGAAGGAAACAGTATCTGCCATCTAGCAGCCATCAGACAACTCTCCAAAGGGTGCAGCTCGAGGAAACTCAGGCTGTGAAAATACAAGATACTGGCCCCTGATATCTGAGGTGCATATCAAAGGAATGATTTCATTGAGCCCAGACTCTTGTGTCTTCCCATGTAGAAAAACACTAAATTCCTTAACTTGAGATATCTAGTTTTCTTTTATTAAAAATAATCTTTTGTTCCAACTACGTGCTCTTTGTTGCAAAACTCATATATGTCCTAACTCCCTCATTGCCTCCTTGGAGTTTTCTCAGGGTTACTTGAGATGCTGCCTCCTGGGCATGAAGTCCTAAGAATGTCTGCCAAATAAAACATAAGTCTCAACTTTTAGGTTGTGTATTGTTGTTTTTTTAAGTCAACACTACTCTATATGAAAAAAAAAAAAAGAAAAGCATCAAGTTTTGTTAACTATATAAGCATTTGCTAAAGAATAAAGGTCAAAGATAGGATGAGTGAAGAAGCATGTCTGGTATAGCTTGAGGGTAAGAAGAATGAATTGTCGGAGGTCAACCAGGTTGGAGATAAGCCATAGAAGAATATACCAAAGGAGAGCCCAAATAGGAAGATAGGTTCTATAGATGAATAATGGGGAAGGACACCCAGGCTGAGATAGATAGTAGTATTTTTATAGGATGCTTTAACACAATACCAAAAGTGTTTTTCAGGTGCATTATCCTGTTTATCCTCATAGCAACTCTATGAGAAAAGTACATACTACTATTAAAAATAAGTTTGCTTGGAAGAGCAATGTGTTTATTGTGGAAAATTAAAATACATAGACACACAAAGGGAAAGAAAAAAAAAATCACTCTTAAAACCATCTTTATGGAGTTCCTGTCCTGGTGCAGTAGAAAAATCCAATTAGGAACCATGAGGTTGCAGGTTCAATCCCTGGCCTGGCTCAGTGGGTTAAGGATCCGGCGTTGCTGTAGCTGTGTTGTAGGTCTCAGATGTGGCTTGGATCTGGCGTTGCTGTGGCTCTGGCGTAGGCTGGCAGCTGTAGGTCCGATTAGACCCCTAGCCTGGGAACCTCCATATGCTGCAGGTGTGGCCCTAAAAAGACAAAACAAACAAACAACAAAAAACCCATCCTTATTAACATCTTGATGCTGGCCTCTCAGCTTTTGTATGCCTATTTATTTCTAAATTAAACAATGGGATATCATATACTTCAGTTTGTTCTTAAGCTTGCTTTTTTTCGCTTAGGGTATTATGAACATATTTTTAGTTTTTTTTCTTTTTATGGATGTACCTGTGGCACATGGAAGTTCCCAGGCTAGGGGTCTAATTGGAGCCATAGCTGCTGGCCTACTCCACAGCAGGATTCAAGCCACGTCTTTAATTTATACCACAGTTCACTGCAACGCTGGATACCTAACCCACTGAGCAAGACCTGGGATCAAACCTGCATCCTAATGGATACTAGTTGGGTTTGGTATTGCTGAGCTACAACAGGAACTCCCTGAACCAGCCTAATTTTAATAACTAAGTCTATTTACCTAATTAAATTTAACCTAATTATAGCCTGACCATGCATAAAACTCCTTTTTCTGGGCTCCCTTTCCACAAACATCAGGTGCATTATCCTGTTTTATCCTCATAGCAACTCTATGAGAAAAGTGCATACTACTATTAAAAATAAGTTTGCTTGGAAAAGCAATGTGTTTATTGTGGAAAATTAAAATACATAGACACACAAAGGGAAAGAAAAAAAAATCACTCTTAAAACCATCTTTATGGAGTTCCTTTTTCCATCCAGAAACCATTATCTATAGGACCAAAAAAAAAAAAAAAAATCACTCTCTTTAACACAGTGTATTTCCATTCCTCATACCTTCTTTTGCTAAAGACACACATCCTACTCTCCTTGCATACTGAAAATTTTTTTGTGGGTTTTTTTTTTTTGGTCTTTTTAGGGCCACACCCACAGCATATGGAGGTTCCCAGGCTAGGGGTCCAATCAGAGCTGTAGCTGCCAGCCTACACCACAGTCACAGCAACACAGGATCCAAGCTGGGTCTTCCACCTACACCATAGCTCACAGCAATGCCAGATCCTTAACCCACTGAGCAAGGCCAGGGATCGAACTCAAAACCTTATTGTTGCTAGTCGGATTTGTTTCCATTGCACCATGACAGGAACTCCTGAAACGTTTACCTTAATATTTTTAGTAGCTTTAATTACATATTATAATTTTGACCCTTAAAACCTTAATATCTAGTGAAAACCAACAAGGATAAAGTAATTGTGAACTTTTCTCATACCAGCATTTTCTTTTTTTTCTTTTTTTTTTTTTTTCTTTTGTCTTTTTTTGCTACTTCTTGGGCCGCTCCAGCGGCATATGGAGGTTCCCAGGCTAGGGGTCGAATCGGAGCTGTAGCCACCAGCCTACGCCAGAGCCACAGCAATACAGGATCCGAGCCACATCTGCAACCTACACCACAGCTCACGGCAATGCCGGATCATTAACCCACTGAGCAAGGCTAGGGATCGAACCCGCAACCTCATGGTTCCTAGTCGGATTCGTTGACCACTGCGTCACGACGGGAACTCCATCATACCAGCATTTTCTGATTGGAACATTCCATAATCTCCAGAAGCATTCATTTTCTCATAGCATTAATTCCTTTCTTCTTTTTTTGTCTTTTTCTAGGGCTATACCCGCAGAATATGGAGGTTCCCAGGCTAGGGGTCTAATCGGAGCTGTTGCCACCAGCCTACACCACAGCCACAGCAACATGGGATCCGAGCCACGTCTGGGACCTACACCACAGCTCATGGCAATGCCAGATCCTTAACCCACTGAGCAAAGTCAGAGATCGAACCTGCAACCTCATGGTTCCTAGTCAGATTCGTTAACCACTGAGCCACAACAAGAATTCCTAATTCCTTTTTTCGATGTGGTAAAAGGTGTGTCTAATAAACACAAAAATGTTTAGCTTCTCTCTCATAAGGAAACAAAAGCAGGTAAAATTTAGATCTATTTAGCAATTAATATTCAGTATTTTATTTGAAATGACCTGGATATTCAATAATTTCCCATCATTTACCTTGACTAAGCAAAATTCAGGTTACCAAAAATTTGGAGAAATTATTTATTTTGGAGAAACTATTTAGATAGACATACCCAACATAATTATTCCTACAGAGTTCACATGAGAATTCTTATCTAAGGTATCTTATTTTATAACTTACACAAATATCACCATACCAAGTAATTTTTTTTGTTACTAACAAACTCTGCAACAGAAATAACATGAACTTATTGACCTTCAGTAAACCTAGGTACACTAAAAGAAAGACAGGTTTTTGGGTTTTTTGGCCATGCCCTTGGCATGTGGAAGATCCTGGGCCAAGGATCAAATCCACGCCACAGAAGTGACTTAAGCCACAGCAGTGGCAATGCCCAATCTTTAACCCACCGTGCCAAGGGAATGCCAAGAAAGACAGGTCTATGTTGATTAAAGCAGAAAGCTGCAGCTAGCTTTAATACCAGATATTAATATTGAATACATATTAACTTAATATTGAATATTTCTAGGTCACATGAACCTGAAATTCATTCTGCCCAGTTTCATTTCTATTTAGAAGCATTTAATTCATAAGCATTTATTTATTTTTTTAGGACCACACTCGTGGCATATGGAGATTCCCAGGCTAGGGGTCGAATGGGAACTACAGTTGCTGGCCTATGCCACAGCCACGAGGGATCCAAGCTGCATCTGCAACCTACACCACAGCTCAGGGCAACGCCGGATCCTTAACCCACTGAATGAGGCCAGGGATTGAACCTGCAACCTCATGGTTCCTAGTTGGATTCGCTTCCGCTGCCCCACAACAGGAACTCTGTAAGCACTTACTTTTAACTCAGTAAAATAGCATTTTTTATCAGTTTAATTTTGATAATATTTCCTGGAGGTAGAGATCTCTCATATGTACTATGTATACACAGACATGTAAATAGACAAATTTAGAGACCTCATAGATTCATTCCGAAAACTTAGTTATGAATAGGTATTACAATATAAACCTACTAGTTTATAAATAACAGTTGTCATTAAGTCAAATTTATTTGCTTAGATGACTACGGCTTTAGTCTTTTTCTAGGGCTGAATCCGTGGCATATGGAGGTTCCCAGACTAGGGGTCTAATCAGAGCTGAGGCCGCCAGCCTACGCCAGAGCCACAGCAACACCAGATCCAAGCTGAGTCTTTGACCTACACCACAGCTCATGGCAATGCCAGATCCTTAACCCAATGAGCAAGGCCAGGGATCGAACCTGAAACCTCATGGTTCCTAGTCGGATTTGTTAACCACTGAGCCACAATGGGAACTCCAAGGCTTTAGTATTTACAGAAAAGAATTTTAAGATTTGTATTTGCCTTTAATAAGCCCTTAAATCTATGAATTAGATTTGGAGTGAGAGAGACTTTCTAGCAGTTTTATTTTTATTTTATTTTTTGCTTTTTAGGGCCACACTTACAGCATTAGCAGTTTGAGTTTTAAAAGGCCCCTTTTCCTCCCCCCCCTTTGGTTTCAGGTTTTACTTGATTGAGCTAATTAGGCTCAGGTCTTTATAATTAGGCTCAGGTTTCTAATTGTAGAGATTTGCAGACAGTTCTTTTTAATCCTCCAAAGAACTGATCAGACACTTAACTATTAAAAGATTAATTTCCCCAACTGCATTTTCTTTTGGTTTTTTCCTTTTTCCTTTTTTTTTGGGTCTTTTGTCTTTTCAGGGCTGCACCCGCGGCACATGGAGCCTTCCAGGCTAGGGGTCCAAACGGTGCTCCAGCCGCTAGCCTACGCCAGAGCCACAGCAATGCGGGATCGGAGCTGCGTCTGTGACCCACACCACAGATCACAGCAATGCCGGATCCTTAACCCACTGAGCGAGGCCAGGGATTGAACCTGCAACCCCATGGTTCCTAGTCGGATTTGTTTCCGTGCGCCACGACGGGAACTCTTTTTCTTTTTAGGGGCGCACTTGGGGCATATGGAGGTTCCCAGGCTAGGTGTCAAATCAGAGCTGCAGCTGCCAGCCTACGCCACAGCCACTCAGGATCCAAGTGGCATCTGTGACCTTCACCACAGCTCACAGCAATGTCAGATCCTTAATCCAACTGAGCAAGGCCAGGGATCAAACCTGCAACATCATGGTTCCTAGTCAGATTCGTTTCTGTTGTTAAACCCAGAGCAAATCTCTATTACTGAGGGGCAGATATATATGCCCTGTCTTATAACTCCAGGCAGGGGAAGCATTCCCCAGCGAGACATAATATCTGTGCCGCAACATAATTAGGAATAAGCGATGTAACCATCTTATATAAAGCCCGCTTAGATATACCAATTTTTATAAACTTTCATCTCAAGTCTATCGACTTTTATACTTTTAACTTTAGTTTCATTAGGATCCCATCAACAAGCCTTGCTCTTACAAAGAGACCAAAAACATTCCTTTTTACCCTGATCACTTTATCTATTTTTGTATAAAAGGCTCTAGGGTCCCCAGTGAGGAGTTGAACTAAAGGACTCAGGCCTTTTTCTCAATTTTTTGAGCTTGATTAATTGGCCCAAGCGATTTGCTGGTTGGGTATCTCCTCACAGTTTTCTTCCAGCCACATATATATACATATACACACATTAAACTGGGGTAAATAGAACAGACTTGTTTGGCACTCTTTAAATTTGGTATTGGGCTGCACTCCGGGGGCATACAAGTTTTGTAACTGCCTAGCTTTGAGACCAAAGAAAGTGCCCCAAGACAGCGACAGAGACATCAGTGGTTCATAGACAGGGGATCTTACACACCTGAGGCAAGGTCCTAAGGTCCTGGCATGGCATCCCACTGCGTATGACAGGGTGCAAACAGGACAGGGCTGCAGTCTTTGCTACCTGGGGAAGAAGGAAGCTACCATTTATTTATAGGGGGAATTGCCATCAGGTTGGCTCATTAGTTGCCAAGGAAACCGACAGTTGGGGTGTGTCGTTCAGGTTAACAACCACTCAGGTTAGTCCCTCAGGTTAACTCCTCAGGTAAACAATGTTTCCCTTTAATAAACAAGCAGGTGGAGACTTTCTGGCCCAAGGACCAAGGGGTGAGCACATTCTTGTGAGTAGGTATAGGTGAAGCAGGAACTAGTCTAGCAGGGAACACACAAAGAACAAGAGAACAGCCATCCTGAGTGGCCTGAGCATACAGTTAGGGACAAATGGGAGTCCTTTTGACCCTTAGGTAGTGCTGTATCAAAACCTTTTTTTTTTTTCTCTGCACCTGAAGTATGTGAAAGTTCCCAGGCCAGGGATTGAGCCCTTGCCACAGCAGTGACCCTGACCACAGCAGTGACAATCCTAGATCCTTAACCTGCTAGGCTACAAGGGAACTCCCCAAAGTTTTTAATCCTATTAATACCCATTTTATTTACACCATTTCTTAATAACCATCTAAAGATTTTTATCCTTTTGGGATGAATTCCTTTAAAATTTCCATCTTGTTAGGAAGAAGCCTCTAGATGTTTCTTCAGTTTTATCTTACTTCCCTGTTAATCAGCCTAATTAACATTAATTATTCTAATGTTTTTATTAGCAGCTGTAAAACTCATCTGAGGGGAAGCAGAGATCACAAATACATTTTTTAAAATCGAGTTCTTAGGTTAGCCATTACACACACACACACACATTCCACCTTCTAATTTGTTTTTATCTCCATAGGTACTGGTAAAACAGATGTTTATAATGAGAGCTCTTTAAAAATTTGCCAATTTAGAAGTTTCTCCAACTTAAAGGATCCACCATCTGGCCATTAATAGCCATTAATATTTTTATAGTGACTCAAACCAATAAGATACAAGAGATGTTCCCACTAGAGAGTGTAAAGAATGCCACCTATACAAGATCCAGAAAGTTTATTTCCCCAAATAGTCTAGGAAATTAAAGTCCTTCATTGTACACGCTGATTTGATATCAGAGAAACAGCAGCGAATGTTGGCATGGAGCAATATCTTAATTTTCTGCTCAGGAATTGAACCTGGGCAGCCTGGTTGAAAACCAGGAGTCCTAGACACTAGACTAACTAGAGGCTAGAAGCAGAATTTCCCTGATTCTTGCCCCCTCTTGAAAGCAAGAATGTTTCAAGGAGGCAAAGACTTGGAAAATACATAAGGTTTATTGTTAGAGTCACAGTATGGTATGTGGGAGAGCACACAAAGAAGTAGTTTATTTAAGTCAGAAGCAAAGCAGTAATACACGCCCTAAAGATGAGTGCAGGTGCGGGTGTCCCCCTCAATGAGGAGGACGCCAGAGAGGTGATTAACTCACTTATATAGCACAGTTCTTCCTGGTCTTTTTTTTTTTTTTAAACATTTAGCCAGTTATCTTGTTTTATTTCTCATACCTGACTGGACACAGGACCCTCCCTGATATGCGATATGTCTGCACATCTTTTGGCAAAAAAGGATTCTAGAGCAAAGGGTGCCAGGGCGGTATCAGGACTTATTATGGCCTGGCACCCCCTCTCATTTTGACCCCTAGGAGCATCACTGCGCATGTTGAATTGGGGAGCTCTCCCTGACCCCAGGAGTGATTGATTGGTCATCATATCTTTCTGCTCCAGCAGAGCTCAGCTCCTGCCATTAACTTTTTCCTTGAGGTGTCAAAGAGAGAGAAATAAGGTCCAATTTACTTGGCCTAACAAGTCCCAACTGTTCTCAGCCCAGGGGCCCATCTACCTCCTACCTCAGATTCACTGAAGTTTAAGATGGCACAAAGCCCCTGAGAGTTGGCACATTCAGGCAAAAGACTGCTCAGAATCCCAGTCTATTCCATCAGTTGCCAGATGTATGCCATATGTATACTTTCTGGAGGGCAGAGACTAAGTTCTCAAGATACACACACAACACACACACATACACACACACAGCCTGCAGAAAATCAGGTAGAACATTTACATTTCAAAAGAGAGAAATGCAAGTTTCCACTTAGAAGGGGTTTTTTCCTTTAAGATCAAAATTCTGAAAAGATATTTTATTTTTTGCTTTTTAGGGCTGCACCGGTGGCATATGGTAGTTCCCAGAGCTATAGCTGCCGACCTATGCCACAGCCACAGCAACGCTGGATCCTTAACCTACCAAGCGAGGCCAGGGATTGAGCCTGTATCCCCATGGATCCTAGTTGGGTTCATTAAATGCTGAGCCACAAAGGGAACTCCTGAAAAGATATTTTATGAAGCCAGCTTTCTGTAATACAACTGCGTACTCAATAAAAGAGCCTCATGTTGGCCATTTCCAGGGCAAGAATTCCTTTAATTCCCAATTAAGTATTTTGTACATACATAGACCTGGCAAGAAGTTAGTTGGAGGCAAAGATGTTAGGCCAGCCTCTCACCTAATCACCCAGTCCAGACCTCTCAGTGTCTCAATTGAGGAACTCCCAGTGTCTTTCAGCTAGAGTCCTCCAGTAGCTCTTGACTGGGGGGAGGGGGGGTGTCACTCTGCAGTATCTTTCAGCTGGGGAGCCAGGTACCTGTTAGACACTACCAAATAAAACTCAGGATCATAAACCAATAATCAGGAGATCCAAGAACCAGGAGAGACTCATCTAAATTTGTCTGGACTCTGAGGATGCAGACGAACCCAAGGGGCCTTGGCTGGCACCAGGATCTCAATTCTTAGAGTTGAGGTGAAGGAGAGAGGTCTGCTCTGGATCCCTTCATTGGTCACAAAACCTGTTGGCTGAAAAAAATGCCCAACCTACGAGTTGAGAATTATGTTTTATTTGGCAGACTTAAGCCCAGGAGACAGACTCTCAGCTCTAAGGGACTATTCTGAAGAGGTAAGGGAGGAGCCTGGATAACGAGTTTTTGTAAAAAGGAACAGGTATCTTGTATAGCGAAAGATTATCTTTAATTAAGAGTTCCTGTCGTGGTGCAGTGGTTAACGAATCCAACTAGGAACCACGAGGTTGCGGGTTCGATCCCTGGCCTTGCTCAGTGGGTTAAGGATCCGGCGTTGCCGTGAGTTGTGGTGTAGGTTGCAGACACAGCTCGCATCCCACGTTGCTGTGGCTCTGGCATAGGCCGGTGGCTACAGCTCTGATTCGACCCCTAGCCTGGGAACCTCCATATGCTGCGGGAGCGGCCCAAGAAATGGCAAAAAGACAAAAAAAAAAAAAAAAGAAAAAAGAAAAAAAGAAAAAAGATTATCCTTAATTAAAGAAGACTAGATATCTCAAGTTAATAAATTTCACACTTTGTATGGGAAGATGCATACATCTGGACTCACTGAAATCATTCCTTTGATATGCACCTTAACTATCTAGGGCCAGTATCCTGTTTATTTCCACCCTGAATCCCCTCAAAGTGCACTGCTGGGGGTACCTGCAGTAGCTAATGATTTGAGGGCCACAGCATCCTTTGTTTACTGACATGGCAGGTGATATTTTTTGTTTACAAGTGGAATAACTTGGATCAGTAGGTTTACATTTCATGACTCCCCCCACCGCCACATTTCCAAGACTGGACTCCTGAAGAATCTCACCAGCTGTTGGAGAGCATCTTTCCTGCAAATCTTCTACAACACAGGGTATTACAATTTTTTTTTCCATTTTTAGATGCTAAAATAAACATTATTCTCATTTTTAAAAACAAGAGCTGAGGTCAAAGGAGGCTGCAAATGGTATGGCATGGATGGCAGAGCCTAAATATATCCAGGCCAACACTTTAACCTCATGTTCTCTCAGTTGCTCCTCTCCCAAGGATGAACCCACACTAAAGGGCTGTATTTTGTCTCAAGTAAAACAGATGTCAGGCCACCTATATTATATTGTTAAAAACCTCAACATGATGGTGGACCCCATTAATTGAATATGACTACTGGAAGAAGATGTTTATTTCTTGGAAGTTTCATATAAAAGATCCCTTAACTGTTCCCCACTTTAATACTTTCCTAATATGACAACCGCTTTTTTTTTTTTTTTTTTTTTTGACAACTGCTTTAAAGCAGGGGGAGAAGGGAAAGGCTTGTTTGACTCTGTGTATATGTAAGAAAGAGAATCATGGTACATTTTTTTTTTTTTCCTTTTTTGGCTGCCCCTGCAGCATATGGAAGTTCCTGTTCAGGCCAGGGGATGGAATACAAGCTGGAGCTGCAATACATGCCACAGTTGCAGCAACATTGCATCCATTGCACCCACTGCACGGGGGTGGGGATTGAACCTTTGCTTCCACAGAGACAAGCTGGATCATGAATCCACTGCATCACAGCAGGAACTCTTTCTTTCTTTCTTTCTTTTTATTACTCTACGAATTTACTACATTTATAGTTGTACAATGATCATCACAATCCAATTTTATAGGATTTCCATCCCACAAAACCCAGCGCATCCCTCCACCCCCCCCAAACTGTCTCCTTTGGAGACCATAAGTTTTTCAAAGTCTGTGAGTCAGTATCTGTCCTGCAAAAAGTTCATTCTGTCCTTTTTTCAGATTCCACATGTCAGTGAAACCATTTGATGTTGGTGTCTCATTGTATGGCTGACTTCACTTAGCATGATAATTTCTAGGTCCATTCATATTGCTAAAAATGCCAGTATTTCATTCATTTTAATGGCTGAGTAATATTCCATTGTGTATATGTACCACATCTTCTGGATCCACTCCTCTGTCGATGGACATTTAAGTTGTTTCCATGTCTTGGCTATTGTAAATAGTGCTGCAATGAACACTGGAGTACATGTGTCTTTGTGAGTCATGGTTTTCTCTGGATAGATGCCCAGGAGTGGGATTGCTGGATCAAATGGTAGTTCTATGTTTAGTTTTCTGAAGCATCTCCATACTGCTTTCCACAGTGGTTGCACCAATTTACAATCCCACCAACAGTGTACTAGGGTTCCTTTTTCTCCACACTCTCTCCAGCAGTTATTGTTGGTAGACTTTTGGATGATGGCCATTCTGGCTGGTGTAAGGTGGTACCTCAGAGTGGTTTTGATTTGCATTTCTCTAATAATGAATGATGTTGAACATCTTTTCATGTGTTTTTTGGCCATCTGTATGTCTTCTTTGGAGAATCATCTGTTTAGATCTTCTGCCCATTTTTGGATGGGGTTGTTTGTTTTTTTGGCATTGAGCTGCAGAAGGTGTTTATAAATTTTGGAGATTAATCCCTTGTCAGTCGATTCATTTGCAAAGCTTTTCTCCCATTCTGTGGGTTGTCTTTTCGTTTTGTTTAGGGTTTCCTTTGCTGTGCAGAAACCGGCAGGAACTCTTTCATGGTACATCTTGATATGGGCTTAGGGAGACTGTCAAGCTGTTTTCCAAAGTGGTTAAATCATTTTGCATTCCTACGAGCAGTGTATGAGCTCCCGCCATCTGCAGACTCTTTAAGGATCCTTCACATACATACACTCTACTTTTCCTACTGTAATGGGTCATTTTGGGAGGATCCTTTCTGTGAAAGCTTCAGAGAAGGTTATGTAATCTGTTTCAGTTTCTCACTCTAAATGGGTAGCATAACAGACTCCATTATTAGGAAACTCTATTAAGAAAGAAAGAATATTGAATGCCAGTCCTCTTTATTCATCACTCCTCTGAATTCTCTTTACCCTCGTCATTAGGATGACCAAAATTAAAAACTTTGGCTAGCAAACCAATTAGTAATATCAAGGATTTTTATCTCTGATATTAAAAAAAAAAGAACAAAATGCATTTCTGGGCTTCTACTCATTCTTCAATTTTCCTTTTTTTTCTCTCTTTTTTTTTTTTTTTTTTTTGCTGCATCCGTGGCATGTGGAAGTTCCTGGGCCAGGGATCAAAACTGCATCACAGCTGTGACCTGTACCACAGCTGCAGCAATACCAGATCCTTAACCTGCTGTCCCACATGGAATTTTCCTCTTCAGTTTTTCTTTATCTGTTCTCTCTGAATTTTAATTTTATAGACAAAAGCATTTCCTGGTGATTTATATTTACCCTCAGTTTCACTCTTTTTGGAAGTCCTCTCTCTCCTTCTACTCTTCATCAGTGTGTTCCTCCAGTGTCCCCTATGTTCTCTGCCTTTGGGATTGGTGGCTGCATCTGCCTGCATTGTTCCTTTGCACTGGGACAGCCCAGGCCTTGGCTCATTTTTGGCCTTCCATAATACAGAATGTTTCTGCTTCTTTTTGCATGCTGTTAGAAGGGAAATAGAGAGTTACATGATGCTCTGACTGTGTGTGTCCAGGAAAGGCCCTGTGAGCATGAAAGCCCTGGGTTTTTATTATCCAACCAGAGGGAGGTATTCATTTTCACTTGAATAGAGACACACAGTTCTTTTTTAGACTAGAGCTGGCTATTTTGCATAAAACAAAGAAGTTATACATTAGCATGGGGTAACTGGCTTTTCTCAGTAGCTATCGAACAATGGCTAGAAACAATGGTTTAATTATAAGTTGCCACAGTTAAAAGACTCATAACCCACACACAATATCTTATCAAAATTTCGCCATTCCTTTGGAAAGAGGTTTAAACTGGTCTGTGGGTCTAATGAAGAGCTTACTTTGTACTTTCCATTTCCTCACTGCTCCCAAAGCCTTTCAGGCCTATTTCAGCCTCTGGCCTTTGCCAAAGCTGTTCCCACAGCCTGGGGTGCCTTCTCTCCTTTCTTTTACTTATCTATTATTTACTTCTCTTTCAAAGCTCTTTTCAGGCAATTCTTCCTTTTAGAAGGTTTTTTTTTTTTGTTCCAACTTTACAATTTCAGTCCACTGAGCTCTCCTGTCTATGAACATTCATTTCTAGTCCATGTAATTTAACTCAGATTATTCTTCAGTTGTATGAATTGGTGGTCTTGTCTCTTTTTGCAGAAATGAGCTATTTGAGAGTAGAGACCACGTCTTTTCTCATTTTGCATTGCAGTGCCTAATACAGATTCTGACAACATAAAATTCTGTTGAACCAATGAGGACTGAATGTTAGGCACATGGCAGGTACTCAATAAACAATTGTTGATTGGTTGATTAAGGGGCCATTGTAAGAAATGCTAGTGAGTTCCAGCTGTGGTGCAGTGGGTTAAGAGTCTGACTGCAGTAGCTCGGGTCACTTGCAGAGGTGCAAGTTCCATCCCTGGCCCAGCACAGTGGGTTAAAGGATCTGGTATTGCCACAGCTGTGGTGTAGGTGGCAGCTGTGGCTCAGATTCAGTCACTGACTCAAGAACTTCCCTATACTTGGGTGCAGCCATAAAAAAATGCTGTATTTTTTCTCAGGTAACCGTGGGGTGAGAGCGCTGAATCCTAACCAGTAGACCACAGGGGTCAGCAGGCTTGACGGCTTGATGTAGGTCCCCAGTCTTGTCTCTTTGGAAAAAAAACTCAGCAAAGAGACTGAAGGTAGTGAGGCAAGTGAAGTGTTTACTGAGAGAAAGCATGGGTGGGCTCAGAGAGACAGAGACAGAGAGAGCCACATGCTTTGGGGTGGTTGAATCACTTATGTGGGGGTGGTTCTTCTTGGCTTCCTCTGGCCAATCATCTTGCTTTGTCTGGCCTTGAGTCCATATTTGGCCTGACTCAGGGCCCTTCTCTGTATGCATGTGCATCTTTTAGCCAAGATAGATTCTAACACAAGGGTTTCTGGGAAGTTGACAGGATGTACTATGATCTGGCACCCCCTGTCTTCTCTGACCCCTGAGGAACCTCTCGGTGCACGTGTAGTTCAGGAGGTCTCTGTGACCTCAAGAATGAGAAATATATGGTCTCATCTTTTATCTAAGCGGGACTCAACTCCTCCTTGTTCCTGCCATAATCTTTATCTGTCCACAGGGATGGATTCTAGTTGCCCAGGCTGTGGCTGATATATCTCCTGCCTCAGTATAAACTCATTCACAGCATCAATTTAATGCTGGTTTGCACTAGCTGTAGAGGTTCAGTTAGAAACTACCCACCCTTGGAGTTCTCCTGTGGTGCAGTAGGTTAAGAATCTGGCATTGTCGTTATAGCGGGTTGGGTTGCTGCTGTGGCATGGGTTTGATCCCTGGCCTGGGAACCTCCACATGCCATGCGTGTGGCCAAAATTAAAAAAAAAAGTAAAAAGAAAAGGAGTTCCCATTGTGGCTCAGCGGTAACAAACCTGAGCAGTATCCATGAGGACCCAGGGTCAAACCCTGGCCTTGCTCAGTGGGTTAAGGATCTGGCATTGCCATGAGCTGTAGTGTAGGCTGCAGATGTGGCTCGGATCCCATGTTGTTGTGGCTGTGGTGTAGGCCAGAAGCAAGAGCTCTGATTTGACCCCTAGCCTGGGAACCTCCATATGCTGAGGGTGCAGCCCTGAAAAGACAAAAAAAAAAAAAAAAAAAAAAAAGAAAGAAAGAAAGAGAAAAGCAACTACTCACCCTCACCCTCATGTCTTCCTCCATCATTGACTCCTTTTCTCTCCCTACAGTGAGTTGTATAGCAAAGGGGTAGATTAAATAAAAGAGGAGAGGATATGGAGGATTAGGAGGGATAAACAGACAACTGGAAGATATTTTAAAATATTTTGAAATCTTGGTTATGAATTGTATGTGGCTCCACAGGTTGAAAATTATATTTCATAATGATTACGTGAAAAGTGTTGGGCAAATAATGACTGGGCAGGCAAGGTTTTGTTCAACATATGGTTGGTACAAACCACTGAGCATAGTACCTGTTTCTAAGGATGGCAGGGGCTTTTGCAGTGAGGATCTCACACAGCCCCCTGGGGGAAGGGACACTGTGCCCAAAGGGAAGGTTTCACCTGGATGTCACAGGTTTAGGAAGAGAAGCCAGAATAGCATTTTTTTTTTTTTTTTTGGTCCTTTTCTAGGGCGGCACCAGTGGCACATGGAGGTTCCCAGGCTAGGGGTTTAATCGGAGCTGTAGCCGCCCGCCTACGCCACAGCCACAGCAAGTCAGGATCCAAGCCTCATCTGCCATGTACACCACAGCTCACAGCAACGCCGGATCCTTAACCCACTGAGCAAGGCCAGGGATCAAACCCGCAACCTCATGGTTCCCAGTTGGCAGAATAGCATCTTAGTATGCCTTCTCCATGGCCAATCTCTCTTTCCTCCTCTCTCCAGTTATTCCAAGGCAGGCAGCTGTGAGCAGCACAGGGAGGAAGGAGAGCCACGCTGCACTGCTTGGGCTCCCACCTCCAGCCTCCTAAGCGTTATCCTTCTGTCAGAGAAAGAGCCTTCCAGATTGAGAAGCTAGCCAGACCTTCATTTGAGATTTTTCTCTATGAATTGTTCTGATGATTAAGGCAGAAGTACAATTATATGTCAACTCTGTTCTCCAAGGAACAAGCAAAGAATGATTTCACTTGATTGTTAAAACTATAATGTGATTTGAGAACCCTAAGGGACAAGTAGGTAGTGGCAGATAAACACAGATGAGGGAGGACCTTGTTGTTCTGTCTGTAGACAGCAAGAGGATGCTGAAATAACAATTACTAGGAATTCCTGTCATGGCTCAGTGGTAACAAACCTGACTAGTATCCATGAGGATGCAGGTTTGATCCCTGGCCTTGATCAGTGGGTTAAGGATCTGGTGTTGTCATGATCTGTGGTGTAGGTCGCAGATGTGGCTTAGATCCTGCTTTGCTGTGGCTGTGGCATAGACTTCAATTGTAGCTCTGACTCAACCCCTAGCCTAGGGATCCTCCATATGCTGCAAGTGCAACCCTAAAAAGCAAAAAAAAAAAAAAAAAATTACTGAAGGAATGAATATATGAATAACATGCTACTCACCATTCATTAAATATTTATTGAGCACCAACTATATGTTAGACCTGAAACCAGTCCTTGTCTTCAAGAAGCTAACACTGAATTAGGGAAGGAAATATTCGCTTTGAATATTTGCAGTGCTGTCAGTGAAACAAATAGGTGTTGAAGTAGAAAAACTGAGCGAGAGGATCTATATAAATTGACTGATCAGGGAAGACCTCCCTGGGGAGTGACCTTTATGCTGACACCTTAGGAATGAACTAAGCTCACATGGGCAAGGCTGGGGGGAGAGGAACTCTCCAGAGGAAAGGGCATGTGCAAAGGCCCCATGCTGGGAGAGCTGGTGTATCCTAGTACCAGAAGGAGGCCAGTGTGGTTGGAGGGTGATGGGTAAGGGGCAAGGGCAGGAGTTGCCACTGGCCAGCTAGACCTGGGCCAGATAAGGCACCCTGTAATCAGCTGGGACCTCTCTCTTAAAAATTGAATGCTCTTGGAATCACCAAAGGACACTGCAGGTTAAAGTAAGCCATTTGGGTTTAATTTGAAAGTTAAAGGGAAGCTACCCATGAGTTTTAGACAGGAAAGGACTTGACCTTATTTCCATTTTATGAAGTTCACTCTGGAAGTTCCTTGGTGGCGCAGTGGGTTAAGGATCTGGAAGTTGTCACTGGTGTGGCTTGAGTCGCTGCTTGGCACAGGTTTAATCCCTGGCCCCAGAACGTCAACAAGCTGTGGCACAGCAAAAAAAAAGAAAAAAAGAAAAAAGAAAAGATCACATTAGCTGCTGTGCAGAGGAGAGGCAGGAGGCAGGCAAAGGAGGGCTCAGGGAGGTGAGTGAGGATATCATCACAACTCATCCACAAGAGATGCTGAAGATCAGGTGAGTGCAGTGAGATGGGAGAAGAAGTTGGCATTGAGGTTTGTTTACAAGAAAGAAGTGACAGAGGTTAAGTGTTCCTTTTCAAAAGTGACAGAGGTGCGGAAACTTGAAAGTCTCCCTGAACCACTGAAGCCAGCTCCTATGCCAGGATTTCTCCCACAAGGGGACCCACAGGCACCTTGGGAATCTCCTTCAGAAAGACAAAGGAGGAGTTCCCGTCGTGGCTCAGTGGTTAACAAATCTGACTAGGAACCATGAGGTTGTGGGTTCGATCCCTGGCCTCGCTCAGTGGGTTAAGGATCCTGTGTTGCTGTGGCTGTGGTGTAGGCCGTTGGCTACAGCTCCGATTCGACCCCTAGCCTGGGAACCTCTGTTCCCTGAAGGGTTTCTTCTAAAGGAGAGTTGGTGAGTGCCTGCTCCTGGTGCTGTGAGCATGGCAGAGGGGCTCCTGTGGCTACAGAAAGCCCTTAGATCTCTTTGAAATGCACCGTTGGAAGTTGCTAGTATGTGTTGAAATGGTGAAAGGCCTAGTGAATACATGTGTGTGTGTGTGTGTGTGTGTGTGTGTGTGTGTGTGTGTGTGTGTGTGTGACCAACCTGTCTGCTACACCTCCCTTCTATGTAAGAACTGGAATTTGGGGACCCTTCAGGGGAGGAACCTGAAGACCCAATAAGGAGATAACTGGAATTGGTGTCAATAGAGAGGACAAGGACTTGTATAATTAACTGAAAAAAAAAAAGATATGACCACATGCAGCCACATATCTCCATGGATTAGTGGAGCAGTTGATATATTAGTTAAAAATGGAGAGATGGATGGATGGCTGTATGAATGAATGAATTTTATACCAAGGGAATTTGGAGTTGTTTGGTTTGTGGTATGAACAAAGGTAGATACTACATATACCATGTATCTGTAATTTACCTTCTAGTACAAAAGGTCTTAGATCCTTTACATGAACAATGTGAAGTTTCTGAGGTTCCTAAGACAGTGTAACTCTCAAGTGTGCAGTGTAACGTTGGAGAAAGATAAAGGGACGCACTGAAGGAAGTGAGTTGGGCACTGAGACCAGGAGTCTGCAGCATGGTGTCACAGCAAAATGGGAAGGAACATTATCCTTTATAGTTCCTCACTGCTCTATAGACACAGAATATCCTAAGAATGTTTGTTGAGCAGCGTGTGAGAATTTAAGATGAAAAGCTGGGACATGACTAAATTCTCTTTTTAAGAAATATGCTGATGGCATCATCATGGGGCAGGTAGGGAGGAACCCAGAGGCAGAGAATGCTGGAAGCAGGGAGCAGAGGCACAGGGGTGTGGAGAGGGTGTGGGAAGGCTGGAGATGAGAATGGAGACAGCCAGTGGAGATTTCTATTCTGCTGTGATGTGACCCCCAATTCAGGTTTCGTCCTAGCAAAGCTGTGAAGGTGGCCAAGATTGTCTCTCCATCTCTCTTCCTCTCCTGAGTCTATATGCCCTCTGGCAGCTCTTTGCCTGCCACATGCTTCCACACCAGGCTCAGGGTGAGCAGCACTGCAAGTGCACTGGACTTGGAATCAGAAGGTCTGGAATCCAGTTCTGGTTCTGCCACTCACTGACAGCAGTGTGAGCTTAGATTCTCTGAGATTCTCAGCTTCCCCTGTTGAAAAATGGAGACCAAAATATTGGGTACTGCATCTCAAACAAGTGTTATAAGGCTCAAATGATACAATGCTTTTGTTAAATGCTTTTTATTTTTTATTTTTAAGTTAATTTTGGGGGGAATCTTTTGCTATTTCCCGGACATTTATTAATTTTTTTTTTTTTTTTTTTTGGCTATGCGCTTGGTATGCCGAAGTTCCCAGGTCAGGGACTGAACCTGAGCCACAGTAGTGACTTGAGCCACAGCAGTGACAATGTAGGATCCTTAACCAGTAGGCTACCAGGGAATTCGTGTTAGTGCTTTTTAAATATCATAAGCTCTCTATTTATTATGAAGGCCTGTTCCTCCACCCCCCCCAAAAGTGACCTATACATTACTCAAAATGAAATACTACATTTTCCTCTTATCTGTCAAACTCACATTCCTTTTATGAGTGAGCAGTCCTCAGCCAGCTTTTGGCAGGATTATATGATTAAGTTAATTCTCAGCAAGGTGTGTGCCTTGTTAATTTTGGCTGGAAGTGCTTCTCATGAGGATTTTAATTTAATTTAAAAATTATTTCATTAGGCGTTCCTGTCGTGGAGCAGCAGAAACAAATCTGACTAGGAACCATGAGGTTTCAGGTTTGATCCCTGGCCTCACTCAGTGGGTTAAGGATCGGTGTTGCCGTGAGCTGTGGTGTAGGTGGCAGACTCGGCTTGGATTTGGCGTTGCTGTGGCTGTGATGCAGGCCGGCAGCTGTAGCTCTGATTCGACCCTGAGCCTGGGAACCTCCATATACCGTGGGTGCGGCCCTAAAAATGACAAAACAAACAAACAAACAAAACCAAAAGAGAAGTAGGTACAGCTACTGAGGGGCAGCCAGAGGGAACCAAAGGAGAGAAAAGGCTTAGAACAAGTGTGAGCAGTAAACTCCACACATAACAGACACCCAACACAAAGTAGCCACACAGTGGATGTTTGAATGAACTGATAAGACATTGAAAAAATAATGGTCAAGTAATAGGGAGAGTCTCATCTGTTCATTAGATAATAAGAATTTTTCATCATTTTTGTAATCTTCTGCAGTATCACTATCGTGTTGGCAGTAGATTGGCAGGACCAAAAGATAAAAAAAGAAAAATAAGTCACGGGCTTTGATGTGACCTGGTGGCTTTCCCCAAAGGTCTTGGAGAAACAGTAAGAGCCCTGGGATACTTAGGCTTTCATGTGTAGCAATAACCCCAATATTGGGACAGGCTTGGAAACACCAGTTGAGTAAGAAGTTAACTATACCCCCCCCCAAAAAAAAAGCTTGGTAGGAGCTTCATTTTAGCAGTGCTTTAATCATAAAATTATCATTATACTTTCAAGTTTGTGATTTTTTTTTTTCTAATTTTGCTACTTTTTTTCTTCGTGAGTGCATGTGAAACCATTGTCCTCCATCTGCCCTTGGCTCTCCACTCCACCCATGGGGAGAATTCAAGCAGGCTTACAGTTTCCATCCTCACATCGGTACCAACAATGACAAACATTTTTCAGTTTCCCATCTCTCCCACAAACTCTAGTGTCATTTTCCCATTCATGGACAAGATAGTCCTACCTAAATATCCCACTGTCTTTGCAAATCCAGATAGCCAAAGCTAAACCTGACACCTTCCCTGAAATCCAGCTTCACTTCTGCAACAGTCAGGCTCCAGTCAAGAGACAGAAACCACATCAGTTATTTCCACAGAGAGAACTGGATATAGAGTTGTTAAGTTAGGTCTAAAATTGTTAATTCTCTAACCAAGAGGGCAAAAAGAGAACTCTTAAAATACGGCAGAAGTAGCAACCACAGAAAGCAGCTACTACCCGCACGGGGAGGAAACAACTGGGAAAGAGCTGGTGTCAGTAGAACTTTGAAGCTTAGCAAAGGGAATCCTAGAACTGAATTCAGAGATCCGAGGAGGGAGCACCAGACAGCTGGTGCTGGTGTCTCTGAGCAGGTGCTTTAAGACGAGTTCTGGAATTCCCATCATGGCTCAGCGGAAACAAATATGACTAGTATTCATGAAGACACAGGTGCAATTCCTGGCCTCACTGAGTGGGTTAAGGATCCGGCATTGCTGTGAGCTGTGGTGTAGGTCACAGATGAGGCTTGGATCTGGCATTGCTATGGCATAGGCCAGCGGCTACAACTCCGAATGGACCCCTAGCCTGGGAACATCCATATGCCTCAGGTGTGGCCCTAAACAGACAAAAGATAAAAAAAAAATTCATTAAACATTAAATAAATATTAAATATTTGTAATCTACATGTAAAATAAAAGGACAACAGTAAAATGAACACGCATGTATCTACCACCCAGCTTAAGAAGCAGGACATCATCACACTATTGATGGTCTGTGTGTACCCTCTCCAATGCCATCTTCCTTCCCAACCTGCGCTTACTGTAGTCCTGAATTTTATCTTTCCCTAACTGCAATATTATGTTCCCAACAGTCATCCATGTTAAGGTGTGTGGTTATTGTTCATTCATTTTCACTGCCGTATAGTATTCCACTAAGTAAAATTGCTTTAACCATTACTTTTGGACAGACATTTGGATTTTTTTCAGTTTCTTCCCCTTAGTTTCTAGTGGTGCGGCTATGGATGTTTTGGACGTGTTTCTTGGACACACATGCAAGATTTTCTCCAAGGCACATGCTTATGAGTGGTTTTAGGAGGCTGTGGGTTATGCAGATCTTCAACTTCATGGGACAGTATGAAATTGCATCAATTTATAAATTCAGCAGAAATTTATGAGAAGTGACATCTTAATGAGTCTTCCAATTCATGGGTATGTTTCTCCTTTTATTATTAAAGTCTTTAAAATCTTTTTCTTTTCCTTTTTTCTTTTCCTTCTTCCTTTTCTTTTTTTTTATTTTAGGGCCATACCCACCTCACATGGAAATTCACAGGTTAGGGGTCTACTTGGAGCTGTAGCTGCCCGCCTATGCCATAGCCACGGCAAAACCAGATCCCTGCTGCATCTGCAACCTACACCATGGCTCACAGCAACGCTAGATCCTTAACCGAGATAGGCCAGGGATCGAACCTGTGTCCTCATGGATACTAGTCGGATTCATTACCACTGAGCCACAATGGGAACTCCAAATTTTTTTTTTTAACAGCCATACCTGTGGCATATGGAAGTGCCCTGGGACTAGGGGTCAAACTGGAGCTGCATATGCAACCTATGCTACAGCCATGGCAACACCAGATTGGAGCAGCATCTGTGACCTAAGCCACAGCTTACCACAATGCTGGATCCTTAACCCATCGAGCCAAGCCAGGGATGGAACCCGAATCCTCACAGACACTGTGTCAGGTCCTTAACCCACTGAGCTACATCGGAAACTCCCTAAAATCTTTAAATTTTTTCAGTACATTTTTTTTTTCAGACTTGCATGTTCAAGTCTGAAAAACCTTTTGTCAAATTCAACCCAATGTCTTTCATATTTTTGATGTTGTTTTAAATGGTTTAAAAAATTCAATTTGATTGTTTATTGCTAGTATATAGGCTAGCATATAGGCTTCTCTAAAAATCCTGTATTCTACAATCTTACTACATGTATTCATTAATTCTAGGAACATTTTGGGGTATATTCCTTAGGATTTTCTACATAAACGATTCTGTCATTTGCAAACAAAAACAATTTTACCTCCTTCCACCTCCCCAAACTGTGGGCCTTTTTTTTTTTTTTTTTATTGAGGTACAATTGACAAATAAAATTGTAAGGTATTTAAAGTGTATGACAGGAGTTCCCGTCGTGGCACAGTTGTTAACGAATCCGACTAGGAACCATGAGGTTGTGGGTCTTGCTCAGTGGGTTAAGGACCCGGCATTGCCATGAGCTGTGGTTTAGGTTGCAGACCCGGCTCGGATCCTGCGTTGCTGTGGCTCTGGCGAAGGCCAGCGGCTGCAGCTCCGATTAAATCCCTAGCCTGGGAACCTTCATATGCAGTGGGAGCAGCCCTAGAAAAGGCAAATAGAGGAGTTCCCGTCGTGGCGCAGTGGTTAACGAATCCGACTAGGAACCATGAGGTTGCCGGTTCGGTCCCTGGCCTTGCTCAGTGGGTTAACGATCCCGCGTTGCCGTGAGCTGTGGTGTAGGTTGCAGACGCGGCTCGGATCCCTCGTTGCTGTAGCTCTGGCGTAGGCCGGTGGCTACAGCTCCGATTCGATCCCTAGCCTGGGAACCTCCATATGCCGTGGGAGCGGCCCAAGAAATAGCAAAAAGACAAAAATAAATAAATAAATAAATAAATAGAAAAAGCAAAAAGACAACAACAACAAAAACGTGTATGACATGATGGCTTGGTAGATATATACATTATTAAAGGATTCCCCCCAGAGTTAATTAACATATTAATCATGTTACAGATTTACCTTTTTATTTTGGTGAGAACATTTAAATTCTACATTTTTAGCAACTTTCAGTTATACAATACAGTGTTACCAACCATACTCATCACATTATACATTAGATCCTCCTACCCTACTCATTTTATAATTGAAAGTTTGTACCCTATTACCAAACTGTCCCTATTTCCTCTACCCAATTCCCTGGCAAGCACTATTCTACTCTCTGTTTCTATTCAAATTTTTTTTAGTTTTTTGCTTTTCAGGGCCACACCCTCGGCATACTGAGGTTCCCAGGCTAGGGGTCTAATTGGAGCTCTAGCTTCCGGCCTACACCACAGCCACAGCAACAATGGATCCAACCCGCTTCTACGACCTATACCAAAACTCATGACAACGCCAGATTCTTTTTTTTTTTTTGGCCTTTTTGCCTTTTCTAGGGCTGCACCCGTGGCACATGGAGGTTCCCAGGCTAGGAGTCTAATCGGAGCTGTAGCCACTGGCCTATACCAGAGCCACAACAACGCGGGATCCGAGTCGCGTCTGCAACCTACACCACAGCTCACGGCAACGCCGGATCGTTAACCCACTGAGCAAGGCCAGGGACCGAACCGGCAACCTCATGGTTCCTAGTCGGATTCGTGAACCACTGAGCCACAACGGGAACTCCTCAACGCCAGATTCTTAACCCACTGATGGAGGCCAGGGATCGAGCCAGCAACCTCAGGGATCCTAGTCAGGTTTGTTAACCACTGAGCCACGAAGGGAACTCCAGTAATTTTTTTTTTTTTTTTTAAGATTCCACAAATAGGCAGAGGAAACGAATCCTTCTAGGAACAGTGAGGTTTTGGATTCGATCCCTGGCCTTGCTCAGAGGGTTAAGGATCCGGTGTTGCCATGAGCTGTGGTGTAGGTTGCATATGTGTCTCAGATCTGGCATGGCTGTGGCTGTGGTGTAGGCTGGCAACTATAGTTCTGATTCAGCCCCTAGCCTACGAACTTCCACATGCCACGAGCGCAGCCCTAAAAAAAAGCAAAAAAGGAGTTCCCGTCGTGGCGCAGTGGTTAACGAATCCGACTAGGAACCATGAGGTTGCGGGTTCGATCCCTGCCCTTGCTCAGTGGGTTAACGATCCGGCGTTGCCGTGAGCTGTGGTGTAGGTTGCAGACGCGGCTCGGATCCCGCGTTGCTGTGGCTCTGGCGTAGGCCGGTGGCTACAGCTTCGATTCGACCCCTAGCCTGGGAACCTCCATATGCCGCGGGAGCGGCCCAAGAAATAGCAACAATAACAACAACAACAACAACAACAAAAAAAAAGACAAAAAAAAAAAGCAAAAAAAAAAAAAAATCCACATATAAGAGATACCATGTGGTGTTTGTCTTTTTCTGTCTGTCCATTTTTCTTAGCATAATGCCCTCCAGATTCATCCATGTAGTCACAGTCCTAAGCCAATAACCATGGTCATGTTCTGGTTGTTTGGGGATGAAGTCACCACTACCCTTGCTACATGAACTGAGAAGGGGAAGGGGCTTTATTGAGAAAGATCAGGGTCCTATTACTTTAAGAACAGGGAATGAAATTGACAGAACACTGTAAACCAGGTATAATGGGAAAAATAAAAATCATTTAACAAAGAATGGGGAATGGACGTCAGGCAGATAGAAAATACGTATGGCTATACAGCATTTATATTTTTTGCCATTACATAAAGAAGCCAAAGTTGTAAATTTATTTTCATATTTTTTCCATTAAAAAACTGCATCTTTGGGGAGTTCCCTGGTGGCTCACTGGTAAAGCATCTGGCATTGTCACTGCTGTGGCTCTGGGTACAGGTGTGGTGTGGGTTCAATCCCTGGTCTGGGAACTTCTGCATGCTGAGGGCACAGCCAAAGGAACACAAAGACTCATATCTTTGATAATTTTTACCTAAATTTTCTTCTTAATGTTTTCATGCTTTGTATCTATCTACTTAATTCATCCTGAATTTATTTCAGTTTAAGATATGAGGTGAGCAAATTGACAACTTAACCCTCCACCTAAATGAATTAGAAAAAGAACAAAAAAGTCCTAAAGTCAGCAGAAGGAAGGAAATTATAAAGATCAAAGAAGAAATCAATAAAATAGAGACTCAAAAAACAATAGAGAAAATTAATAAAACCAAGAGCTGGTTCTTTGAAAAGGTAAACAAAATTGACAAACCCCTGGCCAGACTCACTAAAAAGAGGAGAGAAAGAACCCAAATCACCAAAATTATAAATGAAAAAGGAGAAATCACAACGGGTACAGCAGAAATACAAAAAACCATAAGAGAATACTATGAACAACTATACGGCAACAAGTTTGATAATCTGGAAGAAATGGACAATTTTCTAGAATCTTACAGCCTGCCAAGACTGAATCAAGTAGAAACAGACCAACTGAACAGACCAATCACTAGAAATGAAATTGAAGAGGTCATAAAATCACTCCCTACAAATAAAAGTCCAGGACCAGATGGCTTCACAGGTGAATTTTATCAAACATATAAAAAGGAATTGGTGCCCATCCTCCTTAAACTCTTTCAAAAGGTTGAAGAAGAAGGAATACTCCCAAAGACATTCTATGAGGCACCATCACCCTCATTCCAAAACCAGACAGAGATACCACCAAAAAAGAAAACTATCGCCCAATATCATTGATGAATATAGATGCAAAAATTCTCAACAAAATCTTAGCCAACCGAATCCAACAACATACCAAAAAATTATACACCATGACCAGGTTGGGCTCATCCCAGGTTCACAAGGATGGTTCAACATACGCAAATCGATCAGCATCATACACCACATTAACAAAAGAAAAGTCAAAAATCATATGATCATCTCAATAGACGCAGAAAAAGCATGTGACAAAGTCCAACATCCATTCATGATCAAGACCCTCGCCAAAGTGGGTACAGAGGGAACATTCCTGAATATAATCAAAGCCATTTATGATAAACCCACAGCAAATATAATCCTCAATGGGGAAAAACTGAAAGCCTTCTCACTCAAATCTGGAACAAGACAGGGATGCCCACTCTCACCACTGCTCTTCAACATCGTTTTGGAAGTCCTAGCCAAAGCAATTAGACAAACAAAAGAAATAAAAGGCATCCATATAGGAAGAGAAGAGATCAAACTGTCACTGTATGCAGATGACATGATACTATACCTAGAAAACCCTAAGGACTCAACCCCAAAACCACTTGAACTGATTCATAAATTCAGCAAAGTAGCAGGATATAAGATTAACATTCAGAAGTCAGTTGCATTTCTGTATACCAGCAATGAAATATTAGAAAAGGAATGCAAAAATTCGATACCTTTTAAAATTGTACCTCACAAAATCAAATACCTCGGAATACACCTGACCAAGGAGGTAAAGGACCTATATGCCGAGAACTATAAAACTTTAATCAAAGAAATCAAAGAAGATGTAAAGAAATGGAAAGATATTCCATGTTCCCGGATTGGAAAAATCAATATTGTAAAAATGGCCATACTACCCAAAGCAATCTACAGATTCAATGCAATCCCTATCAAATTACCCATGATATTTTTCACAGAACTAGAACAAACAATCCAAACATTTATATGGAACCACAAAAGACCCAGAATTGCCAAAGCAATCCTGAGAAACACAAACCAAGCAGGAGGCATAACTCTCCCAGACTTCAAGAAATACTACAAAGCCACAGTCATCAAAACAGTGTGGTACTGGTATCAAAACAGACAGACAGACCAATGGAACAGAATAGAGAATCCGGAAATAAACCCTGACACCTATGGTCAATTAATCTTTGACAAGGGAGGCAAGAACATAAAATGGGAAAAAGAAAGTCTATTCAGCAAGCATTGCTGGGAAACCTGGACAGCTGCATGCAAAGCAATGAAACTAGAATACACCCTCACACCATGCACAAAAATAAACTCCAAATGGCTGAAAGACTTAAATATACGACAGGACACCATCAACCTCCTAGAAGAAAACATAGGCAAAACACTCTCTGACATCAACATCATGAATATTTTCTCCGGTCAGTCTCCCAAAGCAATAGAAACTAGAGCAAAAATAAACCCATGGGACCTCATCAAACTGAAAAGCTTTTGCACAGCAAAGGAAACCCAAAAGAAAACAAAAAGACAACTTTCAGAATGGGAGAAAATAGTTTCAAATGATGCAACGGACAAGGGCTTAATCTCTAGAATATATAAACAACTTATACAACCCAACAGCAAAAAAGCCAATCAATCAATGGAAAAATGGGCAAAAGACCTGAATAGACATTTCTCCAAAGAAGATATACAGATCGCCAACAAACACATGAAAAAATGCTCAACATCGCTGATTATAAGAGAAATGCAAATCAAAACTACCATGAGATACCACCTCACACCAGTCAGAATGGCCATCATTCATAAGTCCACAAATAACAAGTGCTGGAGGGGCTGTGGAGAAAAGGGAATCCTCCTGCACTGTTGGTGGGAATGTCAACTGGTACAGCCACTATGGAGAACAGTTTGGAGATACCTTAGAAATCTATACATAGAACTTCCATATGACCCCGCGATCCCACTCTTGGGCATCTATCCGGACAAAACTCTACTTAAAAGAGACACGTGCACCCGCATGTTCATTGCAGCACTCTTCACAATAGCCAGGACATGGAAACAACCCAAATGTCCATCGACAGAGGATTGGATTTGGAAGATGTGGTATATAGACACAATGGAATACTACTCAGCCATAAAAAAGAATGACATAATGCCATTTGCAGCAACATGGATGGAACTAGAGAACCTCATCCTGAGTGAAATGAGCCAGAAAGACAAAGACAAATACCATATGATATCACTTATAACTGGAATCTAATATCCAGCACAAATGAACATCTCCTCAGAAAAGAAAATCATGGACTTGGAGAAGAGACTTGTGGCTGCCTGATGGGAGGGGGAGGGAGTGGGAGGGATCGGGAGCTTGGGCTTATCAGACACAACCTAGAATAGATTTAGAAGGAGATCCTGCTGAGTAGCATTGAGAACTTTGTCTAGATACTCATGTTGCAACAGAACAAAGGGAGGGGAAAAAATGTAATTGTAATGTATACATGTAAAGATAACCTGACCCCCTTGCTGTACAGTGGGAAAAAAAAAAAAAAAAAAAAACGAAAAAAAAAAAAAAGATATGAGGTGAGGATCTAAGAAAGTTTTCTCCAAGTTATTAAATAATCTTTTAACTTATCTTCACTTATTCCACTTATCCCTTCAGTAAAACCTGATACTTAACCCCGTACTTCTATAACAAGCCCTGTGCTAAGCATTCTAACATATATTAAGACATTAACATTTATAAGGATTTTATGAGGTAACTACTATTATTATCTCCATATATATACATGAGGTGCAAAGAAGTATTGATTACTCAAGATCAAATGGCTAGGAGTTCCTGTTGTGGCTCAGTGGTAATGAACTTGACTAGTATCCATGAGGACGAAGGTTCAATCCCTAGCCTCGATCAGTGGGTTAAGGATCCAGCACTGTCATGAGCAGTGGTGTAGGTCACAGATGCGGCTTGGATCTGGCGTTGCTGTGGCTGTGGCATAGGCAGGCAGCTACAGCTCTGATTTGACTCCTAGCCTGTGAATTTCCAGATGCCATGGGTGCGGCCCTAAAAAGCCAAAAAAAAAAAAAAAAAAAAAAATCAAATGGCTAATAGGCAGCTAGGTAGCAGGCTTCTAGTAGCTGTTCTCAGTCTCTGCTATATTGTCTTTCAAAATCATTGATGTCTATAGCATGCCTTGCAACTACTAGCTTTGCAGCTAGTAGGTTTCTATTGTACTCATGAATATTTTTATTCCTACTAGTTGGCTTGCACCAAGAGTCAGTTGTTTGCTTCCAAGCCTTGACTTCATAATTGGATTTATTATTTAATGAGATATTTTAGCTAAAGATAAGCCAGTGAAATATGAGTGTAAAAGCAAAGCTGTTTCTATGAAAACTAAGTTTTGATTCATTTCAGTGGGTTACATAAAGCCAGATAATGAAAAAAGTTGTTGATTTAGGTATGGGCATGGACTATGAAGATTGGCAAATAGACAAATGAAAAACAAAAATTCTAGAATTATGCTCACAGATATTTTCCTCAAGCATCTTTAAAAGTTTTTTTTTCACCACTGAAACAAATTCTGAAAGTACACTTTATTTATTTATTTATTTTGCTTTTCAGGGCTGCACTTATGGCATATGGAGGTTCCCAGGCTAGGGGTTGAAATGGAGCTACAGCTGCCGGCCTACCCCACAGCTCACGGCAATACCATGAGCTGTGTTAGGTGAGCAAGGCCTGGGATGGAACCCTCACTCCCATGGATACTAGTCGGATTTGTAATCTGCTGAAACACAATGGGAATTCCTGAAAGTACACGTTATGAATATGGTTTACAATGGGACCTAATCAAACTGACAAACTTTTGTACAGCAAAGGAAACCATAAAAAAAGACAACTTATGGAATGGGAGAAAATAGTTTCAAACGATGCAACTGACAAGGGCTTAATTGCTAAAATATACAAACAATTTATACAATTCAACAGCCAAAAATCCAACAATCCAATTGAAGAATGGGCAAAAGACCTGAATAGACATTTCTCCAAAGAAGATATACAGATGGTCAATAAGCACATGAAATAATACTCAACATCACTGATTATTAGAGAAATGCAAATAAAAACTACTATGAGATACCACCTCACACCAGTCAGAATGGCCATCATTAAAAAGACAACAAATAACAAATGCTGGAGAGGGTGTGGAGAAAAGAGGACTCTCCTACACTGTTGGTGGGAGTGTAAATTGGTACAACATACATTGGAAAGTTGAAAATTTCCAACTATGGAAAACAAGATGGAGGTACCACAGAAAAATAAATATAGAACTACCATACGACCCAGTAATCCCACTCCTGGGCATATATCCGGAAAAAACCTTCCTTGAAAAAGACACATGCAACTATATATTCATTGCAGCACTACTCACAATAGCCAAGACATGGAAACAACCTAAATGTACAACAACAGATGAATGGATTAAGAAGTTGTATATATACACAATGGAATACTACTCAGCCATAAAAAAGAACAAAATAATGCCATTTGCAGCAACATGGATGGAACTAGAGACTCTTGTACTAAGTGAAGTAAGTCAGAAAGAGAAAGACAAATACCATATGATATCACTTATATCTGGAATTTAATATATGGCACAAATGAACCTTTCCACAGAAAAGAAACTCATGAACTTGGAGAATAGACTTGTGGTTGCCAAGGGGGAGAGAGAGGGGGTGGGGTAGATTGGGAGCTTGGGGTTAATACATGCAAACTATTGCCTTCGGAATGGATAAGCAATGAGACCCTGCTGTGTAGCAATGGGAACTATATCTGGTCACTTGTGATGGAGCATGATGGAGGATAATGTGAGAAAAAGAATGTATGTGTGTGTGTGTGTGTGTGTGTGACTGGGTCACTTTGCTGTACAGTAGAAAATTAACAGAACACTGTAAACTAACTATAAAGGAAAAAAAAAATAAAAAAAAAATAAAAAATGAATGTGGTTTAAACAAGAAAGACTACAACAATCATTACATTCATTTTCAAAGATAAGGATACATACATAGATTAGTGAATACATATGTATTTCCAGGCTTTAATTTCAAATAAATATTTAAGGCATGTATTTCTTTTAAATTGACTTTTTTTTGGCTGCTCCCCCTGAAACTTCTCAGGCCAGGGATTGAGCCCCCACCACAGCACTTACCCAAGCTACAGCAGTGACAAAGCCAGATCCTTAACTGCTAGGCCACCAGGGAACTCCTAAATTGATCTTCTGCTCCAAACTTTGCTCCACCCAAATAACTATGTACTAGACCCAAATCTTTCTTTAAGGAAGTCTTCTACTGAGGTTAGTCAATACTCTTGGCATCATTTGTTGATTTGAACTTTGATGATTAGAAAGTCTATTTTAATCATCTATTAGATGTTTATGTGTACTGTTTTATCTTCTAGACTATCGATTCCACTGTTTGACTTGTTTGTTCTTGAGTTAGTGTTTTAATATATGATAAATTTTTTATTCAATATTTCTTGGTTATTTCACCTCATTAATTTTTTGGACATTTAATAATTCAGAAGTCTATCATAAATACATTCTCATTGAGAATATCTGAATTGGTTTTGAAAGGTTCTAGTGAAGAAGGTATGTTGAATTGCTATAACTTAAAAATGAGGCAAGATTAAGAAACACACATATAATCTAGGGTCAGAAACATTAAGACATAGCAGACATAGTTGTGGTACACTGAGTTTTTTATATTCTCTGACAAGACTGCATGAGCCAACGAAGATTAGAATGTAAGACACCTCTGCAGATTGGAGCACATGCTAAAAAACTGCCTATGGGAGTTCCCATGCGGCTCAGTGGGTTAAGAATCCAGCATTGTCACTGCATCAGCTCAGGTCACTACTGTGGCATGGTTTGGCCCAGGAACTTCTTCATGCCATGGGTGCAACAACAAAACAAACAAATAAAACTGTCTAGGAGGGGATAATTCGTGGAGATTAGGAAGGAGCTATGTTTACAGATTCAGGTAAGGAGTCAACTTTCTCCCACTCTCGTGTTCAGCTCATCTTTAGGAAAGGAGCTTGCTCATTTGCTCCCTAAACACCTGCTTCACCTGTTTGTTCCTCAGGGTGTAGATGAAAGGGTTGAGCACTGGGGTCACCACAGTGTTGAGCAAGGCCACCACCTTGTTCCTGTCCTCCCCCTGGCGGCCCTTGCCCGACCGGACATACATGAAGATGCAGCTGCCATAGAAGAGAGACACAACAATGATGTGGGAGGAGCAGGTTGAGAAGGCTCTCTGCCTCTCCTTGGCCAAGGGGATGCGCAGGATGGTGTGGAGGATGTGGCCATAGCAGGTGGCCGTCACCAACAGAGTGCCCAGTAAGCTGACGTTGGCCATAATAAAACCCAGGAGTTCTATCAGACTTGTGTCTGCACATATGAGTTCCAGGAGCGGGAAGTTATCACAGAAGAAATGATTAATGACATTGGGGCCACAGAATGGCTGCTGAATTGTGATGAAACTTGGAACAATAATAAGAAGGAATCCTGTCATCCATGAATAAAAGACTAACTGGACACAGACTCTTTTGCTCATGATGGTGACATAATGCAAGGGGTTACATATGGCCACATACCTGTCAAAGGACATCACTGCCAGGAGAAAGAACTCTGTGGTGCCCAGGGAGAAATAGAGGAAACTTTGTAAGAAACAGCCTGCTAGGGAGATGGTCTTATGTCTGGTCAGGATGTTGGTCAGCATCTTGGGGAAGATGACTGAGGTGAACCAGATCTCCAGGACAGCAAAGTTGCGGAGGAAGTAGTACATGGGGGTGTGGAGGCGCCTGTCCATGAGGGTGACGACCACGATGAGGAGGTTCCCCAGCAGAGTGAGGAGGTAGGTCAGGAGGAGCCCCAGGAAGATGAGCATCTGCAGTTCACATGCATCCGAGAGCCCCAGCAGGACAAACTCGGTGACAGTGGTGAGGTTCCCCATGGCTCCTCTGAGCTCTGCTGGGGCTGGCCAATCAGAGTGTGCAGCATCGGGAGCCATGATGTTCTAGGGACCTGAGGATGCTTGGAATGGAAAGGAAAGAGGCACTTTGAGCTGAAGGCATCTTTTATTTTTTTGATCTACAAGTCCCTTTTTCTCCTTCCTCAGGTTGGTTGTCCAGATACCTCATTGAGTTTGCATCAGTCACATTGTTTAACCCAATGGTCTCATATTCTGTTTGGGAAATGTTCTGCCTTTATTAACTGTTTTTCCTTTTCTTGTGTTTTTGTAAAGAAACTGTATGAAATCCCTTTCATTCTTTTAGATCAGGTGACATCTTTTCTTAGATTTGTCCAAACGTTGTAAGGAGCCTCTCAAGTACATAAAACCTTTCCTTCTGCCAATCCTATATCCAGCGGATCACAGATCTTTATTGGAAGTGTTGAAGGGACATATACTCTAGAACTTGTTACAGAGGATTTAAAGTTAGAGACACTGTGTGGGTGCATCTGAGTTCCATTATCTACTAGCTGGTCTGGGGCCAGTTATCTTACTCACCAACACTTTGCTTCTTCAGTTGGAATTCTAACACTACATACGTCAAAAATCCTCCCAGAACTTAAGTGAATAATGCATATACACAACACCTAGCACAAGGCTGGCCACCGAGCATGCAGTCACATAATATTAGCTATTTTTATCTCTCCCTTTGTGGCTGAAACCCTAGCAGGATAACAAAAAGACTAAATAAGAATAAAATTGGAGAAAAAATACCAGGATTTGGGGCCTACCTATTTATTATTTTATTTTACTTTTTTTTTTTTTTCTATTTCTTTGGGCCGCTCCCACGGCATATGGAGGTTCCCAGGCTAGGGGTCGAATCGGAGCTGTAGCCCCCAGCCTAAGCCACAGCCACAGCAACACAGGATCCGAGCCGCGTCTGCGACCTACACCACAGCTCACGGCAAAGCCGGATCATTAACCCACTGAGCAAGGGCAGGGACCGAACCCGCAACCTCATGGTTCCTAGTCGGATTCGTTAACCACTGCGCCACCACGGGAACTCCTATTATTTTATTTTGTCTTTTGTCTTTTTAGAGCCGCACCCAGGCTAGGGGTCTATTCAGAACTGTAGCTTCCGGCCTAGACCACAGCCACAGCAATGCCAGATCTGAGCCCCATATGCAATCTACACCACAGTTCATGGCAACGCCAGATCCTTAACCCACGAGCAAGGCCAGGGATCGAACACGCAACCTCATGGTTCCTAGTCGGATTCGTTCCCGCTCTGCTACAATGGCAACTCCAGGGCCTACATATTTAAAGAAAAAGTCTTAAACATATAAAAGTAGTATCAACTTATTACAGAAAGTTGAGGAAATAAAGAAATTATAATAAAAAGAATCACCATCGCTCCTCAGAGACAACTGTGATTTTGATTGGTTTCTACTGTATTTTTTATTCTTATCCAGTGTTTATTGTTTCCTATAGCTACACTCATAGATAATGCATCTGGCACTTCTTTCCTTCCAACATTCTATTATAACGAAATTGTGTCACATTATTACAAACTTCCTGTTAATATGTTATTTGGTTGATATCTTTTGAGGGATCCACGTTCTATGAAATTATTATATGTAGAAGGGGAGAGCATGCATTGGCAGGAGAGGTATCATGCTTAATACTTTGGGATCATTTCCTAGGTAATAATTATAAAGAATAATAATGATAAATGCTGATATTCAGAATTGTTCATTGGCTTACTGTCAATTTTAGGAAACATGTCCAGTTTTAAAGGATTTATGATTTCTAGTTTTTGCATTGATGAACATTGTCCTTAGAGATCTGGATAAAGAACTAAGCATGCCTGCCTAAGTTGTCCTTTATACAAATGACAGTTTTTGGAGTTCTCATTGTGGCTCAATGGTAATGAACCCAACCAGTGGACTGGCCGATTTTGATCCTTGGCTTTGTCCAGTGGGTTAAGGACCTGGCGTTACCTTGAGCTGTGGTTTAGGTTGCAGATGTGGCTCGGATGTGGCATTGCTGTGGCTATGATGTAGGCTGGCAGCTGCAGCTCCAAACTGACCCCTAACCTGTGAATTTGCATATGCTGCACATGCAGCCCTAAAAAGACAGCACACACACACACACACACACACACGAGAGAGAGAGAGAGAGAGAGAGAGAGAGAGAGAGAGAGAGAGAGAGAGAGAGAGAGAGAGAGAGAAATGACAAGTTAAGGCAAGCTTTTGTAGGGAAGAGCTGAGTCTGTCAGAGACAGGAGCAGGAACTAATGGATAAGCTTGCCTTAGAGAAAGGATAACACAGTTCATTATATCCCTGGAAAAAATATATTTATGTGGAGAAGAATTCAATGAGATATGGAAAAAGGAACATAACTACCAGCCACATAAGGATGGGAAGATTGTGGGCGATTTTCCTTCCCTCTCTTTATTTCCTTTATTACTGCTTAGACCATAACTTAAATTCAAATTCATAAAAGAAGCCAGCCCAGGGGGCCCATTTTGGCTTGGAGTTGAGTAGACCATTGCAAGAGAGACAAAGGAAAAACAAACGGCTGTCTATGAAGACCATGAGAAAAAGCCTTAATGATTCTGTGACTCATCAGCTGTCAGGATACTGAGCATGGCAAAAAAAAAGTGAAAGGAAGTCAGCTGTGTCATAGCTCACCAGTGGACACCTGAAAACAGAGGACAGGCTTCTAGGCAGAGCATCCAGAGGAATCAGATTCCTCTTCCCCTCACTCCACAAATTGCACCACATGCTGGTTACCTCACTGGCTACTGAGTGAAGTGCTCAGTTGTTTTCAAGGCAGTTCTGATGATGAAGACTCCTGGTCTTCACAGGAAGCTCTTGACTCTTCATTAATGTCCACTTTTTGGGAGTTCATCAGAGATTCAAAGTGAGGGAAGCTCCAGAGCTATAACATGGCCTGTAGGTCATCAACAAGTCCTCTTTTCTTTTCTGAAGCACATGCAAATGTCACCAAACTGCCATATTTTCCAACAACCAATCTCTCTTAAATGTTCTCTCTCTTGTCATAGACACATCCCCAGATCTTCCTCAGAAATGAATGATCCCTGGATATTCCCCAGAATGTCTGGGTTCACTAGTTTCTGAGGAAGCTTCTATTGTTCCTGACTCCTCACAGGGTCACCAGTGACCACTTTCCTGGGGAAATGGATATAAAAATCTATTTTATTATTCTTCCATCCCTCCTACACCAAGGCAGAGACAGGTTATCAGTTGATGCAGATTCATATGACTCATCTTCAGTTGGGCTAAAGAGGTTTCCAGCCCTTCCAGGGGCATGGTGCCCACAGAGGATTCAGGGGATAAAGTAATCACGGCAGACTCCTTGTCTGTGTGGAGCTGGCATCAGGCCTGGACTGCTTGGGGTTCTGTTTGGTCTCCATGGAAACTCAGAGATAACACAAGGGACACAGCTCACACTTAAGCAGTCTAGAGATTCTCACGCTTCTCTTGAAGAATGGAGCCATGTGTCCCTGGAGAGCCATTACCACCAGTGGTAACAGGGATCTTGGCAGGTCCCTTGTCTCTTACTCTCTTCAACTTTGGGGCTGAAAGTTTACTTTGTTCTGACCAAGAAGTGTGGAAACTTCTAACGAGGCTTAGTTGTAGCAAAGTAACAGTTATTCAAATGTCCCACTAATTTCGATTGAGTACTTATTTTGTGAAAAGCACAGTCCTAGATATCAGAGATGAGCAGAGTTTTATGGGAAATACAGACACGAAACACACAAATATGAATTACTCTTGTGACTAGTAGTTCTGATGAAGAGCCCCTAGGAGATCCTGAACCAGATAGAAGGATAAGGGAAGATGCTTCTGATGGAGATATTTAAAGCTGAGACCTGAAGGATAAGTTGGAGTGTGTTTGAGTGAAGAACTTTTAATTTATTATTCATTCATTCAGAATATGCTTACTGAACACTTACTACATGCCAGGCACTGTAGTGTGATGTACTGAGGATGTCTCCGAGTGGTGAATGAAACAGGCATGGTTCTCAGTCCCCATGGAGCTTACTCTCCATTGGAGGAATCTTGGTAAAAGGACCTTGAAACAGTCTTCATCATGGTCCTTGGGCCATTCCAGTTAAAACTACTTTGTAATCCCTCTTTCTTTCTTTGGTCACCAAACTATTCCCTAGACTGGATAAAACTAATGTGACCTGAATAAACTTAAGTAGTATGATTTTAGGAGCCAACAATGTGTTCCAAAAGGCAAATGAAGATCTGGCTTTCAGCTCTCTGTTTTACTTGTTTATTTATTTTGGCCACACCCACAGCATGTGAAAATTCCCAGACCAAGGAGTGAATATATGCCACAGCAGCAACCCAAACTGCTGCAGTGACAATGCCGGATCCTTAACCCATTGCTCCACAGGAGAACTCAGCTCTCTGCTTTAAATGGATCAGGGACTTAATCTGACTAGGGCGTCCCTCCCCTGAAAGCCTGGCTATCCTTGATGTAGCAGGATGGCAAGGGTTGGCAAACCCCTCCCTGAACACCTGGTTATCTTGTATGAACTGCTTGTTAGACACTTTACTCCTGCTAAGAACCATCGGTACACCACTAAGCGATAAGAAGGAGGCCCAGATGGCTGGATAGCTGAGGTTAAGGAGGGTACATGGCACACGCTGGTTGCACCAGCTGGGATATGCTTATAGACAATGGATTCCTCCTCTGGACAGACAAGAAAGGGCCTGGCTTTCCAATCCCTGTAGCTCTCAGGTGGTGATCATCCATCTGTGAACACTTGCCAGGCCTCATGAGAAAGAGAAACTTCAACTCCCCTGTTTGACTAGGATCCTTCCTTTTCTTCCCCACTGGGTCTTGGGAGAGTCAGGGAGGACATAAAAACTTGCTCATGACTTTATCTTTACTAAGAACATCTTTGTTTCTAGGAAAAGGGCCCTCATCTAAAGGAAAAAGAACCTGATTTATTCTCTACTGAACAGAAAAAAAAATTAATCTTTTTGTCATAGTAAAACTCAGGGAGAATAGAGAACAGACTTGTGCTTGCCTAGGTGGAGGGGCAGGGAGTGGGGTAGACTGGGAGTCTGGGGATAGTAGATGCAAACTATTGCATTTAGAGTGGATAAGAAACGAGGTTCTGCTGTGTAGCACAGAGAACTATATTCAATCACTGTGATGGAACATGATGGAAGATAATTACAAGAAAAAGAATGTGTATATATATATGTAGAACTGAGTCACTTTGCTGGACAGCAGAAATTGGCAGAACATTGTAAATCAACTATGATAAAAATAAAATAAAAAAAGGGCCAAAAAAAAACCTCATGGAGAGAAAATCATGTGAATAGATATGTAATAACAAGATGTTATGAGGGCTGTGAAGACAGAACTGGGTGCTTTAGGAGAGGAAAAACAAGTGGTGAGACCTGTGTTGCACTGATGGCCAGAAAAGGCAGGCCTGAGGAAGTGCGAAGGCAGCTCAGACTTGAAGGCAGAATAGGGGTTTACCAGATGACTGGTTGAGTGAGTTTCTGGTAAGAGAAGAGTATATGTCAAGGCCATGGCATGGCAAAGAGTTGGTACTTTTTTTTTTTTTTTTTTTGTCTTTTTGTCTCTTTTTTTTTTTTTTTTTTTTTTTTGTTGTTGTTGTTGCTATTTCTTGGGCCGCTCCCTCGGCATATGGAGGTTCCCAGGCTAGGGGTCGAATTGGAGCTGTAGCCACCGGCCTACGCCAGAGCCACAGCAACGCGGGATCCGAGCCGCGTCTGCAACCTACACCACAGCTCACGGCAACGCCGGATCGTTAACCCACTGAGCAAGGGCAGGGACCGAACCCGCAACCTCATGGTTCCTAGTCGGATTCGTTAACCACTGCGCCACGACGGGAACTCCCAGAGTTGGTACTTTTAAGTTGAAGCAAGAAGGCCAGTGAATCAGAAAGTGAATGAGGGTGATTTGAGATCTGGCTGAAAACTCATGCTGGGATCAACATTTGGAGAGTTTTGTGGACCACACCTGCTAAGAAGGACGGGCTTCAAGTGCAACTGGAAGCTACTGGAGAGTTCTGAGTAGAGATGTGAACTCCCCGCCTCCCAGTATTCATGTCCTTATGTAATCCCCTTCCCTTATGTGTGAATGGACCTAGTGACTAGCTTCTAATAGCTAGAATACAGTAAAAGGGATGAGACGACATTTTTGAGAATGTTACGAAGAAACTGTGGTTTCCACCTTGCATGCCCTCTCTTGCTCTCTTGCTTTTTCTGAGGGAAGCCAGCTGCCACATTGTGAGCTGCCCTATGGAGAGGCCCACATGGCAAAGAACTTATATCTCCTGCCAACAGCCAGTAAGGACTTGAGATTTATGAGCAGCTATACGAGTGAATTTGGGAGCAGATTCTCTAATAGACTAGTCTTGAGATGACTGTTGTCCCAGCCTAAACCTTGGTATACTCAGCTTTAAGAGATACCTTGAGCCAGAGGCACATGGTTGAGCCCTGTCCCGATTGCTAACTCAGAAGCTGTGAGCTCACAAATGCTTGTTGTTTTGGGGTAATGTGTTACTCAACATATAACTCAATATACTCAATAGATAACTAATATAGTTCTCTTCTAGCTTTTCTGGCTTCACCTGCAGTATGCAGAAGCTCCTGGGCCAGGGACTAAAGTGCACCACAGCAGTGACCCAAGCTAAAGAAGTGACAATGCCAGATCCTTAACTGTCCACCCTTTATATGTGAAATGTCATGGCGGGGCACTCAGTGTATGATGAAGTGATTCTAGATGTCACACCTCCTATAACTTTTGGTCTTGAAATCTAAGGATGAAAGCTCTTTTGAACTTACTTATACTCTGAACTTTGAACTTGGTTGATATCATTAATGATTCTTATATAAAGGTATATCGAGCAGTGTTCACTACCTCCTGGGTTTAATATAGAGATGTTGAAGCAGTTAGGGACAAACTTAAAAATATTAACAATTTTCTTCTCAGTTTAAAGACAATTCACTTTTAAGACAGCTTTCTTTGCAAAAACTAAACAATGAGAATGAGAGATGACTAACTGGACAATTCCAATCCCACTGGAAACTGCTGTGAAGAGTTTCTTATTCCAATCAACATGCATGTCCCATGTTGGGTGTGCCCACGATATAGATGTCTAAAATAGAACCACTCTTATCCCTAAGCTAGCTTTCCCTCCTTACTGCTCTCATTCTGTGATAACATCTTTATAATTACCTAGATTCAATACCTGGGGATTTCCTTTAATTACTTTTTTTTCTCTGATCATTTTATCTCTTCAGTACCCAACCCTATCCAGTTCTTCCTGTGTAATATCTCTCGCATATTTTTTCTTGTTGCATTACCATGGGTGCTACCCAAGGTCATAATGACATTACCTTTTGTTTCAAGTTTTCCATTTTTTTTTTAGTTTTATTTTTTACTATGGAAATTTATTTTTTAATTTTTTAATTTTAAATTTTGTTTTGTTTTGTTTTTTTAGGCCAGTACCCACGCTACATGGAGGTTCCCATGCTGGCGTCTAAATGGAGCTGTAGCCGCCATCCTACACCACAGCCACAGCAATGTGGGATCTGAGCCGCGTCTGCAACCTACACCACAGCTCAAGGCAATAGCAGGTTCCCAACCCACTGAACGAGGCCAGGGATCAAACCTGCAACCCCATGGTTCCTAGCTGGATTCTCCTCCGCTGCGCCACGACGGGAACTCCCTGGAAATTTCAAACATATGCAAAATATGTATATAATGAGTCTTCATGTAGTCACCACTTAGCTTCAACAATAACCAAGTCATGGCTATTCTTTTTTTAAAGGTTTAGTTGGTTTACAATGTTTCTTCAATTTCTGTTGTACAGCAAAGTGACCTAATCACACATGGTTCCCTGTGCCGTACAGCAGGTACCCACTGTGCATCTATTACAAATATAACAGTTTGCATCCCCAAACCCCAACCTCGTTGCCCATCCACTCCTTCCCCTCTCCCCCTTGGGAACCACAAAGTCTGCTCTCCTGGGCCATGATCTCTTTCTGTTTTGTAGATAGGATCATCTGTGCCATATTTTAGATTCCACAGATAAGTGATATCATATGGTATTTGTCTTTTTCTTTCTTGCTTACTTCACTTAGTATGCGAATCTCTAGTCCCATCCATGTTGCTGCAAATCGCATTAATTTGTCTTTTTTATGGCTAAGTAGAATACCCTTGCATACATGGACCACATCTTCTTAATCCATTCTTCTTTTGGTGGACATTTAGGTTGATTCCACGTCTTGGCTGTTGTGAATAGTGCTGCGATGAACACAGGGGTGCATGTATCTTTTTCGATGAAAGCTTTGTCTGGATAGATGCCCAGGAGTGGGATTGCTGGATCATATGGCAGTTCTATATTGAGTTTCTGAGGTAGCTCCATACTGTTTCTATAGTGGTTGTACCAATTTACATTCCCACCAAGAGTAAAGGAGGGTACCCTTTTCTCCACACTCTCTCTAGCATATGTTATTTGTTGTCTTGTTAATGATGGCTGTTCTGACTGGTGTGAGGTGGTACCTCACTGTAGTTCTGATTTGCAATTCTCTAATACTTAGTGGTGTTGAGCATTTTTTCATGTGCCTGTTGGCCATCTGTAGGTCTTCTTTGGAGGAATATCTGCTTAGGTCTTCCGGCTATTTTTCTTTTTCTTTTTTTTTTTTTTTTTGGCTTTTTGCTATTTCTTTTGGCCGCTCCCTCAGCATATGGAGGTTCCCAGGCTAGGGGTCGAATCGGAGCTGTAGCCACTGGCCTATGCCAGAGCCACAGCAACGCAGGATCCGAGCCGCGTCTGCAACCTACACCACAGCTCTCGGCAACGCCGGATCCTTAACCCACTGAGCAAGGGCAGGGACCGAACCCGCAACCTCATGGTTCCTAGTCGGATTCATTAACCACTGCACCACGACGGGAACTCCCTGGCTATTTTTCAATTGGGTTGTGTGTTTTTTTGTTGTTGAGTTGTATGAGTTGTCTGTATACTCTGGAGATTAAGCGCTTGTCTGTTGCATAGTTTGCAAAGATTTTCTCCCATTCCGTGGGTTATCTTTTTGGTTTTTTTAATGGTTTCCTTTGCTGTGCAAAAGGCTTGAGTTAATTAGGCACCTTTTTTTTTTTTTTTTTTTTTTGAGGGCCACATATGCAGCATGTGGACATTACCAGGCTAAGGGCTAAATCAGAGCTACAGCTGCAGCTGCCATCCTATGCCACAGCCACAGCAACACCAGATCCAAACCACATCTGTGACCTACATCGCAACTCACAGCAACACTGGATCCTAAACCACTGAATAAGGCCAGGGATTGAACCCACATTCTCAGGGACACTATGCTGGTTTCTTAACTCACTGAACCACAATGGGAATTCCCTTACTTTGCATATTATGAATAATAATCCTTTATTTATAATATGCAGTCTCCATTCTACCTCCTTTCTGAATGCCCATTTAAGTCTGTTCATGTAGTTATTTCTTCCTTGACTCTTGGATGGAACCCAGAACAGGTAAGGCCACTTTTCTGACTACCATTATAATTCAGGAGGTCCTCCACTCTCCATCTGTTACAAGATGGTGCTATTGAGTTGTCCACTACAATGCAATTGGTAAAATTTTGAACTTCACTTAAAGGTAAAATGGATTCCTTCCTCCATCTAAGGCCTGTTTCAGGCAAGAAATCTTCAGAGAGGAAGGCTGTGTGTTCTTGGCTTTCTCTATCTTCACTCGGCAGGCCCACCTCCCCCTCAGCTGTGTTTTCTAACTCTGCCCTCCTCCAGGGATGTGGGGATGGGATGCGGGTGGAAAGCAGGGGATGGGTGTCCTTGAGGAAGTGGAAGGTGGTATGGCCAAAGATGGTAGTGGTGGTGGCAAGATATGGTGGGCTTCTATATGTATTTTGAATATATAATCCACAGAATTTGCTGATAGATTGGCTGGATATAAGAGAAAGTGGGATATAAGAGAAAGAGAGGCAGTCAAAGATAAGATGGTTTTGTTATTGATCTGGAATCACCATTTTTCTTACTGTGGTAAAATACAATTTAACCTAAAATTTACCCTTTAAACCACTTCAAAGTGTACAGTTTGGTGGCATTAAGTACATTCCCACTGCAGTGTAATCATCACCACTGTCCATCTCCAGAACATTTTCATCATCCCAAACTGAAATTCTGTAACCATTAAAAAATAACTCTCCATTCTTAACCCCACCTCCCACCCCTGGTAACCACCCTTCTATTTTATGTCTCTGTGATTTTCACTACTCTATACCTCATATAAGTGGAATCATACAATATTTGTCCTTTTGTGTCTGGCTCCTTTCACTTAGCATAATGTCTTCACGGTTCCTCCATGTTGTGGCATTTATCAGAATTTCCTTATTTTCTAAGGCTGAGTAATATTCCATTGTATGTATATACCACATTTTGTTTATCCATTCATTCATCAGTGGACATTTGAGTTCTTTCCACCTTTTTGGCTATTGCGAATAATGATTTTATGAACATGGATGTACAAATACCTGTTTGAACCCCTGCTTTCCATTCTTTGGTTATGTACCCAGAAGTGAGAATGCTGGATTTCATGATACATGTATGTTTAGTTTTATAAGCAACTGCCATACTGTTTTCAACACTGTCTGCACTAGTTTACATTTGCATCAATAAAGCACAAGCGTTCTAATTTCTCCCCATTTGTGCCAATTGCTATTATCTGTTTAAATTTTTTTAAAAAATAATCATCTTAATGGGTATGAAGTGGAATCTCATTGATTTGCTTTTCCCTAATGATCAGTGATGTTGCACATCTTTTCACATACTTATTGGCCATTTGTAGAATTAGGTTGTTTTTGTTCTTGAGGACATAGATTTTTAGTTTATATAATTCCTTTTAAAAATCTTTCTATGGTAACTTGCCTAGTTAAGTTTTCTATTTTATTTTAGATTTTTTTTTTTGGCTGTACCCCTGGCATGTGGAAGTTCCTAGGTCTGGGACTGAACCCAAGCTGTATCAGTGATAATGCTGGATCCTTAACCCACTGCACCACAAGGGAACTCCTAGATTTTTGAAAATTCTCTTTCTCTAGGAAATCATCCATTTCCTCCCGGTTTTAAAAACTGTGATTTAAGAATTATTTTCACACACAAACCATGATATTTTCTTACACAATTCATGTTACATCCTTAATTATAGTTATAGGTATATTTTCTATCTTCCTTATTAGATTTTAATTCTTCAAAGGTATACACTATGTATTATCTCTCAGACAAACCTACTGCTTTTTTTTTTTTTTTCCTTTAGGGTCATGCCTGAGGCATATGGAAGTTCCCAGGCCAAGGGTCGAATTGGACTTGCAGCTGCCAGTCTACACCACATCCACAGCAACTTGAGATCAGAGCCGAGTCTGCAGCCTACACCACAGCTCATGGCAACACTGGATCCTTAACCCACTGAGCAAGGCCAGGGATCAAACCTTCAATCTCAAGGATACTAGTTGTATTCATTTCTGCTCTGCCTCAATGGGAGCTCCCCCAGGACATTTTCTGAAACAAGGCATTTATGTAATAATTATTTTGTGATTGATTTAATTAATTTAATCATTTCTCAACATTAGATTATTTACCCATATGAGCTTTTCATCTTATCAAAATAGGGACCATCTTAGTAACACATTTAAGTAGGTCAAATATTATATTTAACTTTCTAGTATAATATTTTGAATACAGAATTTACAACATTTTGGAGTTCCCATTGTGGCAAAGTGGAAATGAATCCGACTAGGAACCATGAGGTTGCGTGTTCAATCCCTGGCCTCACTCAGTGGGTTAAGGATCCGGCATTGCCATGAGCTGTGGTGTAGGTCACAGACACGGCTTGGATGTGGCGTTGCTGTGGCTCTGGCATAGGCTGTGGCTACAGCTCCAATTAGACCCCAGCCTGGGAAAATTCATATGCTGAGGGTGCGGCCCTAAAAAGACAAAAAGACAAAAAAAAAAAAAAAGAATTTATAGCATTTTGAACAAAAAAGCTTTTGTTAATAATTGGTGTGAAATTCAAAAGGGAAAGAAGGAAGGCAGAAAGAGAACTGAGGAAAGGAACCAACATTTACTGAGGACTTATTAGGTTCCTGTCACAATCAAAGGCACTTTTCATAGAAATCTCACTGGACTTTCATCACGATCCTTTGGAAAGGGCATGTCTTCTCCTTTTTACAGATGAGAAATCTGGGACAAAGGGAAGTAACCAACTAGTACATTTCTCAATAGGAATGAGGCATTTCTAGGAAATTTAAGACTAAAGAACCATGCAAGGTAATAAGCAACTGGCCTTATCTGGGGAGGCTCTTGGTGATCTATTTCTCTGACAGGAGTATAAGTGAGAAATGAGGACAGGTCTGACGGAGGACTATTCTCTCCTCTGAAGGTGTGGGAGAAACAGACAGAAAGCAATCAATTGTCTGAATGTACTTACTGACTAGTTATATGGTCCATGACCAAGGATTGGTGCCTGAGGCTTGTGGTGGATTACAGAGCTAGTCCCTGTCCTCAAAGAGCTTGTTGAGTTCTATTGGGAAGCCAGACAAGACACACATAGAATGAACAGAAATATTCAGATCTGATGATTACTAAAAATGCCTTAAGGGTCCAGAGAGCTTACGAGTTGATGCTGAGTTGCACAGTGACTGGAACTCCATAAACTGGTAATCAAGCCTTTTTTTTTTTAATCAAGCTTTTTTGAATAAGAAAGCCCCCATTTCTTGCCAAGGCCTGATGTCCCCTTTGTTTGACTGGGGTTATTAGCTTCAGCCACTTGGGTCCACAGCATTATAAGAAAAGTCTGTTCACTTGCTCCCTAAACACCTGCTTCACCTGTTTGTTCCTCAGGGTGTAGATGAAAGGGTTGAGCACTGGGGTCACCACAGTGTTGAGCAAGGCCACCACCTTGTTCCTGTCCTCCCCCTGGCGGCCCTTGCCCGACCGGACATACATGAAGATGCAGCTGCCATAGAAGAGAGACACAACAATGATGTGGGAGGAGCAGGTTGAGAAGGCTCTCTGCCTCTCCTTGGCCAAGGGGATGCGCAGGATGGTGTGGAGGATGTGGCCATAGCAGGTGGCCGTCACCAACAGAGTGCCCAGTAAGCTGACGTTGGCCATAATAAAACCCAGGAGTTCTATCAGACTTGTGTCTGCACATATGAGTTCCAGGAGCGGGAAGTTATCACAGAAGAAATGATTAATGACATTGGGGCCACAGAATGGCTGCCGAAATATGATGAAACTTAGAATGACAATAAGAAGAAATCCTGTCATCCATGAATAAAGGACTAACTGGACACAGACTCTTTTGCTCATGATGGTGACATAATGCAAGGGGTTACATATGGCCACATACCTGTCAAAGGACATCACTGCCAGGAGAAAGAACTCTGTGGTGCCCAGGGAGAAATAGAGGAAACTTTGTAAGAAACAGCCTGCTAGGGAGATGGTCTTATGTCTGGTCAGGATGTTGGTCAGCATCTTGGGGAAGATGACTGAGGTGAACCAGATCTCCAGGACAGCAAAGTTGCGGAGGAAGTAGTACATGGGGGTGTGGAGGCGCCTGTCCATGAGGGTGACGACCACGATGAGGAGGTTCCCCAGCAGAGTGAGGAGGTAGGTCAGGAGGAGCCCCAGGAAGATGAGCATCTGCAGTTCACATGCATCCGAGAGCCCCAGCAGGACAAACTCGGTGACAGTGGTGAGGTTCCCCATGGCTCCTCTGAGCTCTGCTGGGGCTGGCCAATCAGAGTGTGCAGCATCAGGAGCCATGATGTTCTAGGGACCTGAGGATGCTTGGAAGTGAAAGGAACAGGGATGAGTGTTTCCTTTGAGATTAAAGGGTTCTTCCTGTTTTGCAGAGGCCTCTGGAGGTACTTGTCTCTTGTACGGTCCCCCTGCTGTGTCTGTGTGTTAAGAGGAGAGAATGGTGTTGCAGGGACCCTAAGGAAGATACCAAAACAAAAATTATTCTTGCTTACTTTTCTTTTCTTTTTTGGCTGCGCCCACGGCATATAGAAGTTCATAGGTTAGGGATTGAACCCACACTACAGCAGCAACCCAGGGTGCTGCAGTGACAATGCTGGATCCTTAACCTGCTGTGCCACAAGGGAACATTCTTGCTTACATTTCTTAACCATATTTTTATTCTTGACTCAACAAATTCCTTTGGCCCAACATTATTTCAGTATCTTTCGGTTTTATCTTTATTTCAGTATTGGGTCTTCATCTGTAAGTAGTTCATATTTCAGGGTGGTAACATTTTTCCATTATTTAGTCATTCACTACAGGGAATTCATATCCTTGGCTATACTGATTGAGGATGCATGGACACTCTCTTGCTGTTTTAACATTACTTGAAAATTTGATTACTTTTACTGGTAGTTGGATTAATAAAAAGGAATGAGGAAATCTAAAAGAGAAAAGCACAACTCATATCCATCAAAAAGGAAGAATCCAAGTAAAATATGCCTAAATAAAAATCCCTTAGTGGGAGTTTGGTGTTCAAGGTTCTTAATGATATGTCCTCATATGATATAGCAAGTGTCTCTTCTACTTACATCCTCTCATCTGGTCTAGATACAACAAACCCTTTGTGATTTTTTTTATTCTTTATCCGTTTTATGCACCTGGGTTTTAGTACATGGCATCCTTTCAGACTGGAATAATCAGCCTTACAAGTCCCATTTACCTTTTTTTTTGGTCTTTTTGCCTTTTCTAGGGCTGCTTCCCGCGGCATATGGGGGTTCCCAGGCTAGGGGTCTAATGGGAGCTGTAACCGCCGGCCTATGCCAGAGCCACAGCAACGTGGGATGCGAGCTGTGTCTGCAACCTACACCACAGCTCACGGCAACGCCGGATCCTTAACCCACTGAGCAAGGCCAGGGACTGAACCCTAAACCTCATGATTCCTAGTCGGATTCGTTAACCACTGAGCCACAATGGGAACTCCAAGTCCCATTTATCTTTTAAGTCTCTCCTCATTAAGTGCTATCATTTCCATGAAGACTTCTCTTTTGAATATATTGAGTTTTTCCCCTGTATCTGATAATTTTACTATATACCACTTAATTTTTATTGTATTTTACCATTTTTTTCACTTGTCATTCATTAAATCAAAGATTTATTAACTTCTAAATTTTATATAGCCCTTAGTACAAGTTTCCGTAAATAATCAGCTTCAGTAAATATTTATTGAATGAGTGAATAATACCTCAAATGTCTGCAAGATGCATTTGGTGGTGTTTGACACAGAAGAGGTTGAGGATGTGTCACTTATGTTATACTTCCTAGAGGACAGCAACCCTGCAGAGTCATATAACTGGTCCATCTGAAAAGAGTTTGCTTTTCCTTATGAGAAGGTGGAGATGTCTCTTCACAAACATTCTCTAAGGGGAAAAACTCTACCTTTGAAATGGTCTGGAGTCTGAGCTAGTAAATAGACATATATCTGTTTGGGTCTGCTAGAGTGCTCCTCGCAGCAAAGAGCCCAAAATCCTTAAAAAGATATCTCTTTAAACGTATACATGTATGTGTGACTGGGTCACCTCGCTGTGCAGTAGAAAACTGACAGAACAGTATAAATCAGCTATAATGGAAAAAATAAAAATCATTATAAAAAAATAAAAGTAAAAAAAGGAAAGGTAACAGGCCAAGAACATTCAAGAAAATTTTGAACAAGAATGAGAGGGTATTCACCATACTAGGTATCAATTTATTATAAAATTATATTAATTTTGAAACAACATGAGATTAGCACAAAAAACAAACCAAAGATCAGGAAAATTTTTCTGTAAGGGGCTAGATAGTAAACAGTTTAGGCTTTTCATGCCAAAGGGCAAATTTGAGGATATTATGTAGATACTTATACAACAGAACAACTCCTGTCAATGACTGAGGAATTAAGGCCACTATGCGCATGTAGCGCCATCATCTCTACAGCCAACCTCCAGGCCCATGATGCAATGGGGAGGGAAGGAGAGAGGGGTGGAGAGAGGGGAGAGGGGTACTATCACAGAGAATCAGAGACTCTTCACTGCTTCACCCAGGAGGTGACTCACATCACTTCTGCTCACATTTTATTGGCCAAAACTAGTCACATGGCCCTGCAAGGTGACTAGAAAGTACAGTTTCTATTGTTCAAGAAGGAGCAAAATGAAAAAGAATTTGATAAATACATATCATTGTCCCTGCCACAAATGATAATTATAATTTATAAGGTGAAAATAATATAGTTTATAATGAGAAAACTGAAAAACAATATAAATATCCATCAAAGTGTTAAAGTAGCACATTGGAACAGTACAGTGAAAATGAATAAACTAGATCTGCATGTGTAAATACAGTAAATCTCAAAAACACAATGTTGAGAAAGCATAAAACTATGGGTAGGAGGGATAAGAACCAACCTCTAGATAATGATCACCCCTGAAGAGGAAAGGAGGCAGAGATGACACAATGGGATAATACGACATTTTGTTTCTTTTAGCCTGGGAATCTCCATATGCGGCAGGAGCGGCCCAAGAAATGCCAAAAAGACAAAATAAAATAAAATAAAATAAAAAATAAAATAAATAAAAAATAAAAAATTATCTGTAAAGGCAAATATATAGAAAAAGAAAGTTGATTAGTGGGTGCCTGAGGCTGAGGTTGGGAATGGGCATGAGGGACCTTATGGGGGTGATGGAAGTCTTTGAAAATTGAATTGTGGTGATGGTTACTCAGCACTGTAAGTCATTAAATTCTACACTTAAAATGGTAAATTTTAAGGTATTTAAATTATATCTCAATAAAGCTGTATTTTTAAAAAAATCTCTCTTTAAAAGTCAGCATCCCTGGAAATTTCCTTCCTTAAGCATTACCAACTGCTACCTTAATTATCAGGCAGAGATGTAACAAGAATTATTTGCCAGTCAGTGGAGAATAAGACTGGGATCCAGTTTAGGTATGTAGGATAGAGGAGATGCTAGGCCATATTAGTAGAGAAGATGAAATGGTAAACTATAAAAACTTTCCCTTTTTTATGGATTTGCCTTCTTTTCAGCACAGGCTACACTATTCAAAGTTATTTCACAAACTACTATTGTATCTAACTTTTGTTGACAGTTATTAAAGAACACAAAATAGTTGATCAACCTCTGAGGATGTGACTAGGTGCTAATTCCCCAGGGGTTATTTTCAGGCTCAATATTGCTTAGATCCTCAGTGACCTGAAAAAGAGTTCTTTGTAGCCCAATAATTTGGTTCAAAGGTGAGCTCAGTCAGACAAGAAATTTACCCAGATCTTTCCGGAACAGAAACAGAATCCAACATGAATGTGATACCCAGAAATATCATCGGGAGCTAATAGGATGAGTATCATTTAGACAAAATCCTGATAGGACACACTGGGAGAGAAACGGGAATAAAGACTGAGATGAGGAAGAGTTGGATGTGAGTGGAAGGGGAATAGAAAGGTCTGGGTTCATGGTGAATCATGAGCTTCGCACAAATAAAGCATGAAAAGACATTGTGATCAGCCCAAGGATAGAGCTCATAGGCAGGGTTGTTGATAAATTTCTATTTATTTCCTACTGCAAATGGGAGGTCAACAGCTAGGGGGTCAGATACAAAGAGAAGGGATCTGCTTCATCAATCTCAGGCACTTCTCCCTTTATCCTTGGTGAGTTAAAGTGGAGAATTGCCTGGCAGTCTGAGAGCCATGTCCTGGAGGTTTGTTCTGCCTTCTGGACAGTTCTATTATTCTTAGAAGGTGGGTGAAATCTTCTTCTAATGAAAATTGTTAAGTTTCACCCAGATATTGTTCTGAGCTCTGGGTTTTCCAAGGAGACAGTTACACAGAGCATAAGATGGGACAGGCAAAGGTCCTCAACACAAGGAACTTAATGGTTCTGCTTGGATAAACACTGACTTGCCTAAGCACTGACCAGGATGGTGCAGCTAAAGTTACAAACAAGACCCAGTACATGTGCTTTATGTGCCCTACCTTATGATGGAATATAAAAGACAAGTACCAGGAAGGGGAGGGTTTGGGGAAGCCTTGGCTGCGCCATCCTCTGCAGTGCCAAGGTGAAGATTACCCCTCAGGCCGAGGGTTAGGTTCTAGCAGCCATTTGGGGAAGTTCCAGTCAGGCCATACACTACTTACAGACTGCAGAAGATTCTTGGCTCAAAGGTATTTCTTGACCTTGCAATGTTATCTATGGACTCTAAATGCAGATCTTACACTGTTAGGTATGAGACCTCCATCCCTCATGAATTCGATAGCATTCTTTAAAGACAACTATCCTTTTCCAAAGTATCCTGGTCAGCCGGCACTTCCAAAGTATCCTGAATGGTCAGCCAGTGGGAGAATGGTTTCCTTGGACTCTGTCTTTATTCAGTTCACAGGATCTGATGAGTCCAGGATGTTTTGAAATTTTCCATTTTCAGCAAGCTCATCCTGGGGAAAGCCTTGGAAGAGTTCAATTATCATTTAGTGGAATCTTCCTTCATCCTTCTTTTGGTGATTTTGACTGATGAAAGACTTATTACATCCTCATGTTGGGCCAATCTCTGTGAGGTGATATTTTTCCTGTGAACAATGGGGCTCTATGAGACAATGAATGAACTACTTCTGGAATAAACACATCTCTTTGTGGAGATGACATCAGGGCTGAAAGATTTGGACTGCAGTTTTGTTTTCTTTAGGGATCTACTCTTCTAAGTTTCATGGTGCTTGGGATCCCTGGAGAATTAGTAATAATGAGCCTCACTCAGCTTCTTCCCAGCTCTCTTTGCTGTTACTCACTATAGCTTTTCAAACAAAAGTTTCAGTTGTTTGTTCAGATCAGGAATAACAGTTACTTTTAGTTAAAGTAATATATCTAATTATTTCTCTGAAACTGGAGCTCCTGTCTAATATTAGGCAGTCCTACTATTACAGGGATATAAGAAACCATCACAAGTAATACAGGAACTTGGCTAGTTCTACCCTAATCCCTACTTCACTGGGGCTGAGAGATGGTAGAAAGGGACATAGGAGAAGGAAAAGAAAAAGTTAGGATTAATTTTTTCCCCAGCTTTATTGAGGTATAATTGACAAATAAAAAGGTATATATTTAAAGTGTACATGGGAGTTCCTATTGTGGCTCAGCAGGTTAAGAATCCAAAGAGTATCCATGAGGTGGGATTGATCTCCAGCCTTGCTCAGTGTGTTAAGGATCCAGTGTTTCCTGTGAGCTGTGGTGTAGGTCACAGTCATGGCTTGGATCTGGTGTGGCTGTGGCTATGGCTGGCAGCTACAGCTCCGATTTGACCCCTAGCCTGGGAACTTCCATAGGTCCCAGGTGCGGCCCTAAAAAGCAAAAAAAAAAAAAGGTGCAATGTAATGAATGTGTACATTGTGAAGTGATTGGTACAATGAGGTTAATTAACACATCCCTCACGACACATAGTTCACATTTATGTGTGTGTATGTGGTAAGAATGCTTAAGATTAATTCTTAGCAAATTTCAAGTATAAAATATAATATTATCAACTATGAACACTGTGCTGTACATTAGGTCTCCAGAAATTATTCATCTTATATTTAGGAGTTTGTACCCTTGACCAGTATCTCCCCATTTCCTCTACTCTCCCAGGCCCTGGCAACCACCATCCTGTTTCTATGAACTGGACTTTTTGTTTGTTTATTTAGATTCCACATACAGGTGACGCCATACAGTATTTGTCTTTTTCTGTCTGGCTTATTTCATTTAACACAATTTCCTTCTGTTTCATCTGTTTTTGCAAATGGCAAGATTTTCTTCTTTTTTATGACTGATTAATATTCCAATGTAATATCTACTTGAAATAAATTGTCAGATATTTTTCCAGCAAAGATGGGTTTATTTGGGGTTGCAACCATGGTGAACCATGTGCAACTCCCTGTACTGCAAGGGAAGAAGAATGCTTTTATAGAGAAAAGGAAGTTGGGAGGGCTATGGCAAAAAAAGAGTGTGGCTTTTCATTGGCTGAGTCCTTGCCAGGAAAAAAAGGAGTCTTTCTTCTTCGTGCTGGGCTCTGCTATCATCACAGGGAGTGAGAACTTCCCCTTCTGGTCTCTCAATTCTATTTACCTGGGATTTAAACAGAATCGTATCTTCTTTATCCATTCAACAGGTGACAGACACTTGTTTCCATATCTTAACTATTTTGAGTAATGCTGCTAAAAACATGGATTGCAGATCTCTCTTTGAAACAGGGGGATGCCCTGGATGCACTGGGCCTGAAGCACGACTGCTGAGGCTACATGGGGCTGGCTTGCTGGACCTGATTATAAAGCTGCACAACTATGTGCCCCTGGAGAAGTGACCATGGACTACAGTAGTCAGTGACTTGTCCAGTTTGTTCCCCTGAGGTAACAGGAGCTGGAAGAAATGCCTACCCACAGCCCTGTCAGTGTGTGACTCCTATGGAAAGAACCATTTAGCAAAGGTCTTTGAGGATCACAAGGAGGTCCTAACAGTTGAAAAAACTTTTTTTGTTGTTTCCTTTGGATATACTCTCCAGAGTAGGTCTTCTGGATCATATGGTGGTTCTATATTTAATTTTTCAAAGAAACTTCCAATCTGTTTTCCATAATGGCTGTGCCAATGTCCATTCCTAACAACAGTGTACAAGGGTTCCCTTTTATTGACATTCTCACCAACACTTGTTATTACTTATCTTTTTAAAATCATAGGCACCCTAACAGGTATGAGGTGACATCTCACTGTGGTTTTGATTTGCATTTCCCTAATAATTAGTGATGTTGAGTACACTTTCATGTACTTGTCCATTTGCATGTTTTCTTCAGAAAAATGTCTACCCAGGATCTTTGCCCATGTTAAAAGGACTTATTTGATTTTTTTTTGGCTTTTGAGTTGATTCTTCATAAACCCAAGTATCTCTCTTGAACTCCAGAACCATCTATCCTACTGCTTACTGCAGAGTTCTACCTGGGTGACTTAAAGCACTGTGTTAAAACTGACTGAAAAAATACACAGGAGAACAATAAAACAACACTAGTTATTGCAGGTGGTAGTCTGGGGTGGGTAGGGGCAGTGTTGACAGCATGATTCCTCACCATATGTCTTCTTGATGAATGAAAAAATGTGAATGTATCGTTCCTTTCTCTCCACCCATCCACTTCTCCCCTAACTTGCTCTTCTCATTTACTCCTGTTTATGTGAATGGTATCATCATTGCCTTGGTCACCCACGCCAGAATTTGGGGAGTTATCCTGGACTCTTTTCTCTCCTTTACTCTCTTATTCCAACTTCTGTAATTCTGCCTCAAAAATTTTTCATGAATAAATTTTCCATACCCACTGCTATTGCCTTAGCTTGGGTTTTTTCTTACTTGGATTTTACTATCTTTCTCACTTTAGTTCTCCACATAATGCTAGAGTCATCTTTCAACACAAAATGGACTACAATATTTTTCAGCCTAAATCATTTGATGCCTCCAGTAACCTTCAGAGTAAAATGTAAGTTTTCTAGTATAGCATCTTTTCAATCTTGGGACCACCTACTGCTTCAGTTCCTTCTGCTATGAGTCTTCTTTCATAGCTTAGTCTTCAACCAAACGGCTTACTTCTCTTGAAAATATCATATTCTCTCTGGCCTACATGCCTTTACATATATGTTGTTCTTTCTACTTGAAATGCCTTTCCAACCTTGGCAAAAAACGGATTGAACTGAGAAAACTTTTCTAAGTAGTTCTGCCCCCAACCCTCAGCCCAACCACATTCTTCTCAATTATAAATTCTGATATTGCACTAAATACAATATTATCACCACTGAGTTCTTCCTCTGTATCTCCCTGCTAGCTATATGACCCTGGACAAATCCTGAGAGCAGAAACTGAACCATGCTTTTCTTTGTATTTTAAGCATCTAGCACAGTACCCTTGAGATAGCATCACAGTTTTTAATTGTTAACCATTGTTTTTAATGAGTGTTTCTTATCTCTTCTAGCTGTCATATTCCTTTCATTTGGGTAACAAAACTGGGAAAGAAATATTATTGCAGAAGGCAGGATAAAGCCTTTTCAAGGTTAGGACTCAGGGCCTAGGAAAAACCTGATGAGTCAGGGCAAAGCTTATTTCCCGAGATTCTGCATAACAGGGGAAAGAGGAGATGAAGAAGAAGAGTAGCTCAGAGCTGAGGGCTCCTTGGGAAGAGGTGGAGCCCTTTGCATTTTACGATCTTTCTCACTTTAGGCTGAGACTTTCCCAACCCTAGGCTGAGACTAAGAGAGGAGAAGACAGAACCCAACATAGAGTTGTAGGTCTGAGAACAGAGAGAATTTGTGATGTGTTTTCTGGGAAGGTCCAGGACAGTGGCTGTACCTTTGAGGAGAGGTGGCTGCATAAAGTTTCAGGCAGGTGGGACATTAGAGAGCATCAGAGTTTCTATGGCTCAGAGAGGTGCAGAAATAGAGTAATAAAGTCTAGAGTGCCTGAAAGGGGCACAGAGGTTGCAGGAAGAGCTGTCCAGCCTGCAAGGGCCTCATTGAAGAAAATGAGGTGTGATGTGCCAGCTACATGTGGACCGATGACTGGGGGCAGGATGGGAGGGTCCAGAGAACAGGTGGGTGAAGGAGGGCCTCCTTGTCTTCCCCTATCTTCCTCAAAACTTAGACACAACATTGGAGAAAAGTGTGCTTGTGGGAGAAGCCAGAACTGACTGAGATTTAATTTTCACCTTCAGGTTAATGGGGCGTCTAGGGAAATTAAGCTGAGTTTTAAGAATAGAAAGTAAATTAAACTTGGTGTACACATGAGTTTGTGAACTAAGATTAGTAATTGCTTTCCCTGGCATCAGATAGTGTTACAAATCAATTAATTAAAAATTAATGTAGGAGCTCCTGCTATGGCACAGCAGGATTGGTGGTGTCTAGGGTGCACTGGGACATGGGTCCAATCCCTGGCCCAGCACAGTGGGTTAAGAGTCTGGCGTTGCTGCAGCTTGGGTTGCCACTGCAGCTCAGATCTGATCCCTGGCCTGGGAGCTCCACATACCTCGGGCCAGCCAAAAATGAAAAAAAAAAAAATTAAATGTAAAATGTACAAAGGAGTAGTACATATATCAAATTGCTATAAACTTTTCAATCTAAATGTAATTTAGATTATTAATCCTTTATCAATAAAAATGTAAGTGTTCCACTGTTCTGAGGGTTAGTGATTCTTGATCCATTAACTATGTGGTGTAGTGAAAAAGTATTTGCCTTAGAGTCGGATAAACCTGGATGGATATTTCAGTCCTGCAACCTGCTAGCTGATGACTTGTCATCTCTGAGCCTCATTTTCTTCATAGGTAATACATACAAAATACACATTAGTTTCCTCCCTTTCCCTTTGACTTGTCCCACGACGTCTCTGATGGCCTAACGTGTGGGTCTGTCATAACTATTATCACTAAATAATCTTTATTATATTAAACACATTATTTAAATTATTATTATTTTTCGTCTTTTTTTCTAGGGCCGCACCCATGGCACAGGGAGGTTCCCAGGCTAGGGGTCCAATAGGAGCTGTAACTGCCAGTCTACACCACAGTGACAGCAACACCAGATGCAAGACACGTCTGTGACCTACACCACAGCTCATGGCAACGCTGGATCCTTAACCCACTAAGAAAGGCCAGGGATCAAACCCGCAACCTCATAGTTCCTAGTCGGATTTGTTAACCACTGAGCCATGATGGGAACTCCTAAATTATTACTATTAAATAAACTTAAAATTTGTTTTAAATTCGTCTGTTGATTACACCCACAACTCTTGAATAACATGTTTATACTGATGTTTTTTGTTATCTATTTTAAGCAATATATATTTATTTTATGAAACGTGAGTTGTTTTGCTCACTGACAGTGTCTCTCTCTCTCTTCTCTGATATCTTCTTACAATTTTGAGTTTTTGTTCTTCTATTACTTTTATATCTTTAAGTGATATGTCTCTTTTTAGACTCATCACCTACGGACAGCATCTCTAGGTACTCCAGGGAGAGGAGGAAACATGCATCCCTCCCTTTTTTCCACCTTTCCAAGATTTTATTTATGATGACTTTTTTTTTTTTTTTTTTTTGTCTTTTGTTGTTGTTGTTGTTGTTGCTGTTGCTATTTCTTGGGCCGCTCCCGCGGCATATGGAGGTTCCCAGGCTAGGGGTCGAATTGGAGCTGTAGCCACCAGCCTACGCCAGAGCCACAGCAATGCAGGATCCGAGCCGCGTCTGCAAACTACACCACAGCTCACGACAACGCCGGATCATTAACCCACTGAGCAAGGGCAGGGACCGAACCCGCAACCTCATGGTTCCTAGTCGGATTTGTTAACCACTGTGCCACTACGGAAACTCCTATTTTTGATGCCTTTTAGCAGTATTTGTTGGGACTTGCTTTGTGATTCTGTCAGTGATCATTTCTTATAAATGATCTATGTGTGTTAAAAGGAATGTATAGTCTCTTTTAGATAAAGGGCTCTATACTCTTGAGCCCATGCTTATTAATTGTATTCTTTTTTTTTTTTTACAACATAACCAATATTTTGTCTGATTGATATATGTTTCTGAAAGACACATGTTAAAACCTCCTATGACTGTGTTTTCTCAGTTGCCCCTCGAAGTTCTTCATTTTTTTGCTTCGTATCTTTTCAGGCTATGTGGATAGATGTGTACACTTCAGAATTATTTTGTTTTCCTTCCTTTGATCATATGTAACAACCCTCTTTATTTTTCACAACTTTTTTTGTTTTTTGCCTCAAAATCTACTTAGTCTGATATCAATACAGCAAAACTAGCTTTCTTCTGGTGTATGTTTTCCTATCACTTTGTCATGCTTCTTGTGTTACCATGTACAAGATGTTTCCTTAAATAGCTTATACCTGATTTGTTTTGTATGTGTGTCCTCTTGGATTTCTGTCTTTTAACTAGGGGATTTAATCTGTTACATTTATTGTGATTATTTATATATTTGGATCCAGTTCTATTAAACTCTTTTATACTTTATATTTACCATTACTTCCCCTTTTCCACCTATTCCAAGTATTTTCTCTCCCCTTTCCTTGCATGTTTTTTTTTCTTTTTTGGCCATGTCCATAGCATGCATAAGTTCCCAAGTCAGGGATCAAACCTGCACCACAGCAGTGACAATACCGGATCCTTAACCTACTGAGCCACAAATAAACTCCAAGTCTCCCCCCTTTCTGGTCTTCTATTGGATTGGGCCAATCTGAGCCACATCTGCAACCTACACCACAGCTCAGGGCAACGCTGGATCCTTAACCCACTGAGTGAAGCCAGGGATTGAACCCCCATCCTCGTGGATCCTAGTAAAGTTTGTTAACCACTGAGCCACGAAGGGAACTTGTGATCTAGTTTTATGATTTATGATCATTTTGATCCTCATTTTTTCACTGTTATTTTGGAAGTTATACAGTTTGTTTCTGCTCTCTTAGTAGTTCCCTTAGTTGTTTTTTTGCTTTTTTTTTCGTTTGATTATTTGTTTTTGGTCATTTTGGCCACCCCATGGTATATGGAGCTTCCGGGCCAGGAATCAGAGCCACAGTCATGACCTAAGCCACAGCTGTGGCAACACCAGATCCCTAACTCACTCTGCCTGGCTGGGGAATGAACCTGTGTCCCAGTAGCTCCCAATCTCATTGTGGCTGCTGATTCTGTTTTACACAGCAGAAGCTCCAGTTGCCTTACATTTTTAACATACATTTTTGGCTTCAATCTTGACTGATTACTTGTTCCTCTATATCTGGATTATAACTATTACCATCATTTGAAAATTCCCCCATACCCCTATCCTGAGGAGTCACTAAATCTTCTTCTTTTTCTTTTTTTTGCTTTTGAGAGCCACACTTGAGGCATATGGAGGCTCCCAGGCTAAGTATCTAATCAGAGCTACAGCTGCCTGCCTACACCACAGCTGCAGCAATGCCAGATCCGAGCCACATCTGCGACCTACACCACAGCTCATGGCAATACCAGATCCTTAACCCACTGAGCAAGGCTAGGGATTGAACCTGCAACCTCATGGTTCCTAGGCAGATTCATTTCCACTGTGCCATGACGGGAACTCCGAGGAGTCACTAAATCTGATCCTTGTCTCCCATGATTACATGTTTCTTGGCTTCATTTGATGAAACATATCATCTGATATCTTCTTGAGAAAGGGTAAATGAATTTTTTGAGAATTTGTGTGCAAATATCTTTCCCCGACACTAGATTGATTATTGGTCTGGGTACAGAATTCTAGGTTGGCTTAATTCCCGCCAAGATGCTAAAGTAACACAATTGCAGTCTCTTCCTCAAGATAAGTAACAAAGGAAACAGAGAGGGAAAAAAACAAAACTTGAAAAAAAGCATGAGAAATCCCTGGGTTTCTGGGGACAAGGAGTGCTGTCTGAACAGATTTATGCATGTGTATGTGTGAGGTGGTGGTGGCAGCGGCTTTGGCCTGGAGCATTGTTGCAGAGATTAAAATGGGAAAATGAATAATTGCATTGTGTTCTTTGCCTCTCCTACACAATTATTCTGGGACAAATACTTGTGTGGACTCAAAGAACTCTGGCCCAGATGGCCTCAGAATAAAATCAGGGCACTGGGGAAGCCCAGTGCTTACAAGAAGTTGAGAAAAACAGATGGACACTGATTAACTTTGGTCAGGGGCTCTATTACCCCTTCCACTCCAGATTCTCAAGGTAAGGTTGCCCCGTAAAGCTGTTTTTTGCTGAGGTCAAGAGGACTCTGATTTTAACACATGTTTTCTGGAGTGAGGAGTAATTTCTTGAGCATTTTGGATGCCTGGAGATTCCCAAGGGTTCCCCTGCACCTACCCTAAGATTCTTGAGACTAACATAATCTGAGGTTCAGGCCTTACTCCGTATCACTGCCTGGCTGGGTAGCCAGGGGAAAATGAGCCAAACTAGCAAGCATCAATATCATTAGTTATCTAATGCTATGTGATGTATTATCCCAAATGTAGCAAGTACATTGAAGTATTATAAAGACTTATAAAGGCTTATCTCTTTATAACATAAAGAGATATTATTTCACATAGTTTCTGGATAGTTCTGGCTCAGGTTTTTTTCACGATGCCACAGTCAAGATGGAGATGGAGGCTGTGGTCCTCTGAGGGCTTGTGGAGCTGGAAGATCTTCCAAGGTAGCTTCCTCACATGCCTGGCAAGTTCATACTGGCTTCTGGCTGGAGGCCTCAGTTCCTGACATGTGGGTCTCTCCAAAAGGTCTGCTTGGGTATCTTCATGACATGGCAGCTGGCTTCCTTCTGAGTGAGTGATCCAAAATGGAGCTTCCAAATTGGAAACTGCAATGACTGCTATGGCCTATCTTTAGAAGACATACACAACCATTCCTTTGATATTCTTTTGGTGGTATGGGTCAGCCTCATTCACTGTGAAAGGGCATACAAGGGCACCAACACCATGAAGCAAAATCATACCAGGGAACTATCAAGCTGTTAGGCAGTCTGAACGTAAAGTTGGGCTTGTCAGCTCTGAGCCTTCCTATAGGTGTTCTGGCTGTGCTTTATTTGAGGAGTAGTCACTCAAGTGGTGATACTGAATAAGGAACTGAATGTATGATTCTGAGTTGAGAGGACACATTAAGTCTAGAGATATAAATTTTAGATTTATCAGTATAGAGGTGATTTTTAAAGCCATGGAATGGATGAGTTCACCTAGAGAGCTAGTGGTAGATAAAGAAGAGGAAAGGTCTGAGAACTGAGCATTGAAACTTTCCTTTCCCATGGTCTGCCCTTCTGGTTCAGGTGGTGATCTTCCCTGGAAAGACCCATACATTGTGACATCATACTGTGAGTGGTAAATAGTCGTGGATTATTTTCTGGTCCTTGAAATAGTGTCACATCTGAGGAACTTTATCTTCATGGAAAGAAATTTCTTTTGGTAATATTTTCTACCGTACTGAACTTTCTTTCAGAATATTAGGTATCTTAATCAAGGTTCTATTTTTTAAAAATATGGTAGAGTTATTGAAAAGTCTCAATTAGGAGGAATAAAATCATGAAATAGTTTTATTTTTTCCAATAATTGCTTCACAGTTGAGGTATGTAAAACTCCTCTTTCCTAGAGTTCCCTTGTGGTGCAGTAGGTTAAGGATCCAGAGTTATTACTACTGTGGCCCTGGTTACTGCTGTGGCACAGGTTTGATCCCTGACCTGGAATTTTGCATGCCACGTGTGCAGCCAAAAACCTAAAAAACAAAAATTCTTTTCCAATAGGTCACAGGTTCTCAATAATATCTCATCCAGAGCCTATATGTTTCCAGTCACTTAGAGTTCTCAAATTGGTGTTTAAGACTCAGCTTTGCTTAGTTTTAAATGCCCTTCAGTTTAACCCTTTAATGTCAGACTCAATTCTGAGTCTTTTCTGCTCAAAATTTAAGCCTGTTTGTGGCTCTAGCATCTATGAATTTAGAGTGGAGGGTGAGGGCAATCTGTCTTGGCTTCAGACACCTCTCCCTCTTCCTTCTTCCATAAGCTAGCTCCTTCTAGAGAAGGCAGAGAAGAAAGGGAGAGAGGTCACTTGTATAACTAGAAGGATCTTAGCCCTTCCTCTGTGGTTGTCTTTGCTCCTCTAGCCAAGGCTGATTGTTCTTTTTTGTTTGTTTTTTGGTTATTTTCTTGTTTGTTTTTTGTTTTTTGCTCTTTTAAGGCCACACTTGTGGCATATGGAAGGTTGAATCTGAGCTGCAGCTGCCAGCCTACACCACAGCCACAGCAACACCAGATCCAAGCCTCATCTTTGACCTACACCACAGCTCACGGCAACGCCAGATTCTTAAACCACTGAGTGAGGCCAGGGATCGAACCTGAAACCTCATGGTTCCTAGTCGGATTTGTTAACCACTGAGCCATGACGGGAACTCCCAAATCACTCTTTAAGCCTCAATTTCCTCATTTGCAAAGTGGGGTGGTCTGGTTACAGGTGCTGTGTAGCAAAGCATCCTAAACTCAGTGGTATAAAATGTGGGTCTGGACTTCAGGAAGGGCTTGACTGGGAAATTCTTACTTGGAGGGTCTCTCATGAGACTGAGACTGCAATCAGCTGAAGGACTGACTGGGCTGGGTGTCCAAGATGGTCCGGTCCACTCACATGGTTGTCAGTGAAGACTGGCTGTGGCTGGGAGCTCAGCTGGCACTGTTGATTAGAAATATCTACAAATGGTCTCATCAGCATGATGGCCTAACTAAGGTTGGAGTTCTTAAGTTGTAACTGGTTTTCCCCAGAACAAATGTCTCAAGACAGCCTGGCAGAAGTTACAGAGCCTTTTCTGACCTATCTTTCGAAGTTATATGACATCATTTTACCATAGTCAATTGACCCAAGCCCGCCCTGGTTCAAAGGGACGGTACACAGGGCCCAACCTGTTGATGAAAGTTTGGGCAAGGTCACATCTCAGAAAAGCATTCAGAATGGGAGACATGGGTGTAGCCATATTTAGAAAATACAATCTGCCACATTTAGATATACTGTTGCCTACTTCATAAGGTTTTGTGAGTCTCCAATGAGAAAAGTTTTTAACATAATACCTAATCAGCACAGAAGTACTAATTTACTTGCTTAATTTAATTAAGTACCTAAGTACTGATTAAGTACTTAACACTTCAGTACTCAATTAGTACTTAACATGGTACCTGGTGCATTGGAGAAGCTCAAGAAATGTTATCATAATTATTACTCCAACACTGTCTTTTGGACAGTTTTTCAGTTTGGGATAGACATTTTTTTGATTTTCAGAATTACTTTTGGTTCTCAGATAAATATGCTTAAGGTTAGACAAAGGCCAAAAAATATAATTGAAACTGGATGAAAGTGTACTGTGGTTACCTTTGAAATGTCTCTTGTCACTTTAAAAACTCTGAAATACAGAACAGCCTTTACCTGGAACTAAAATGTCCCAAACCAGGGAGATATGCTTTGTGATCCTCTTGCTTGCTTCGAGATGATAAAAATGCTTTGGGCTGGAACTTGCACCAGAGCATTAGCACCTATTGCTTTTGGCTTTGTTTTCTCACTGTTAAATCTGTTGTAATGAAGTCAATGAAAACTTCCTTATCAAGGTTTGCAGGAACTGTTCTTTATGACTGGAAAAATCACAGATTTGCAGATGTTTTGAAATTTAGCAGCAGTAACCTTGCCTTCCCAAAGCGATTTGAAAAGAGCATCCCAGACAATGAACTACCTCTGATAAACTCAGCTTGTGCTTTGTTGTCAGCTGTGATGATTTAGATTTCCCTCTCCTTGGCTCTGAAATCCATGTCACAGCTGCACAAGGTACCAGGCAAATGATGTTCTTTTTATCTGCTTTTAGCTATGAAATTGTACTCTTATCACTGTGGGTTGAAGGACATCTTTGTACATGAACACTTTGATTTGAGGGTGACGTCAAACAGATTTTGACTCAAATAAATATTCTGTTGTGCCAAGAATTATAAGTAGAATCTTGTGACCTTGTTTCAATCAGGAGAAACGTGGAATGAATTAAGGAAAAATGTATTAAAATAACGTTTATGTTATTTTACATAACAAAAATAATTACATTCTTTATAGGAAATTTTAAAAACCCAAGCAAAGAGAGAAAAATAAAAACCACTTGCATTATTTTTCTTTTTTTTTCTTTTTAGGACCATACAGACAGCATATGGATGTTCCCAGGCTAGCACTCAAACTGGAGATGTAGCCGCCAGCCTACACCACAGCCACAGCAACACCAGACCTGAGCCACGTCTGCGACCTACACCATAGCTCACGGCAACACCAGATCCTTAACCCACTGAGCAGGGCCAGGGATTGAACCCTCATCCTCACAGACACTATGCCATCTTTTTTTCCTTCTTATTTTTAAACACTTGCATTCTTATGGCCTGGATGCAATAATTATTCACATTTTAGAATAAGCATCTTGTACATACATACATTTATATATACCACAGATAAAAAAAAAGGTTGTGATGTACATGTTATTTAGCATCTAGATTTTTAAAATAAAAAAACCTGATAGAGTGTGGGTATCTTTCCATGTTAGTAAATATATAAAATCAATATAAATTATTATTATTATTTTGTCTTTTTAGGGCTGCACTCGCAGCATATGGAGGTTCCTAGGCTAGGGGTCGAATAGGAGCAGTAGTTGCCGGCCTATGCCACAGCAACACAGGATCCGAGCCAAGTCTGCAACCTACACCACAGCTCACAGCAATGCCAGATCCTTAATCCACTGAGTGTGGTCAGGGATTGAACCCGCAACTTCATGGTTCTTAGTCAGGTTTGTTAACCACTGAGCCACAACGGGAACTCCTTTCTATTTTTTTTTAATATAAATTATTTTAATCAGTCTCATATTTGCCTCTCTGTAAGTATTTAGACTGTTTCCAATTCACACAATTATAAACATTACAAAGAATATATTTTTATACACACTTTTTAAACTGTTTAAAAATTATAGAAGTATACACAAAGTAAAAAATTCAAACTTATAGAAAGTTATAAAATAAAAAGTAAAAAAATGTTCTTTCCTCTTCAGTTCAATTAACAAGCATCTGATAATACTTTCTGACTGGATTGTTCTCATGATTACTATTTTATCTTTAATTAATATTCTTTGGTTAATTATATCTTTAATTAATATTTCTGTCTTTAGTAATATCTCTGCATTGTCCTTGGTTTATCATCTTGCAACAGTGTCCTGGCTATATTCTCAAAGAAAGATGAGGAATTTATCACTTCTGTAGTACCTCCCACTTCCCTGGCCCCTCCAACTACAGACTGTAGTAATTACTTTTTTGTTCATGTATTTAACAATATACAATATAATTGAATCTCTATTCTTATTGTCAACTTTAGTGTTCCTAGATAGCTCCTTACCAAAGATTAATAAACCGATTATCCTTCCATCTCTCTTCCCAAGCCCTAATTTTTTTAGCTATATTGTAAACCTTTAAAATTTTTATTTTATAGCTGACCTGAAGCATATGGAAGTTCCCAGGCCAGGGACTGAATCCAAGCCACAGGTGCAAGCTACACTGCAGCTGCAGCAATGCCAGATCCTTTAATCATGCCCTAGGCCAAGGATCGAACATGTACCTCCACAGTGACCTGAGCTGCTGCAGTCGGATTCTTAACCCACTGTGCCACAGTAGGAACTCTAGCTATATTGGAATTTCATATTTCCAAGATTTTTAACATTCCTGTTCTGTTCTATAACCCCAATTAAATCTTCATTTCTTATCTAGAGGTTTATTTCAGAAAGTGAAAATCAATAAACAAAAATATTTTTCATATTATTAAATAAATATTATTATAGTTTGATTTGCCCCAAAGAAAGAAATGTAATTCATGTCATTAAAACATCCTTGCTTGAAGAAAAATCCTCCAAATGCAAAGGTCTAAAAGGACAGATCCAAGTTTTATAGGTCTTGAATTTTATACAATTTGGGGGTGCTGTATTTAAGAGAAGAAATACAAAAATACAAATACACACAGTTAAGGTCTATCCCTTGGCCTTGGAAAGGTCTCAAGTGAATGAGGAACCCTGAAGCTTATCTTTACTAGTTTCCTAGTAACCTGTCTCTGGGTCTAGCAGATTCCCCTCAACTTCTCTTCAGCTTCTTTAATTTCTCATAGGTCATGCTCAGCTGTTTATACTGTTTGTCCTCTCTCAGGGAGAGAGAAAATGGGAAATGGGGAGTAGGGAGAATGGGGGAGAGTGGGAGTGAGACTCTGAACACATTTTAAAGTAATTTCATTCCTTTACCAAGTAAAAGTATTGTTTATAAAGAAATTGAATAGCAAAAATACCAACTTTTTTCCACCCTCAAAATTTGAAATATTGTCCAACTGTCTTTGAGTATTAAGTGTTGTTGATGAGGAGTCTGGTGCCATTCTTACCCTTGCTTCTTCTGGTAACTGTTTCTTCGTTCTCTCTCTGGGAACTTTCAGGATTTTCTCTACCCTTAAGAATTTAAATGTTACTAGATTGAATCTAGGAGTAGGTATTTTTAAAATTAATTTTGTTTGCCTCTACATAGATCATTTCAAAATAATGACTCATGAAGTTTTGGGAGGTTCTCTTCAGCTATTCTCATGAATATTTCCTTCCTGCCATTGTCTCAGGTTGGAACTTTCCTTAGACAGATCTTTGACTTTTGGATCCATCTTCCATATGGCTTAAATTAATTTTTACATTTTGGAATTATTTACTTTGTAGTCTCCACTATGGGATTAAATTTAATTCTGATTTCTTATTCTTTATACTCATTTTATTATTTACACAGTCTGGTACAATTTTTTGACATTTGTAATTTATTATTTTGGTTAAGCCTGTGGCTGGTGGAAGTTTCTGGAACAGGGATTGAACCTGTGCCACAGCTGTAACCAGAGCCACAGCAGTGATAAGGCCAGATCCTAAACCCTCTGAGCCATGAGGGAACTCAAGATGACATTTGCATTTTTTTTTAAGGGACCCACCTGTGGCATGGAAGTTTCTGGAGCTAGGGGTTGAATTGGAGCTGCAGCTGCCAGCCTACACCACAACCACAGCAATGCGGGATCCAAGCCATGTCTGTGACCCACACCACAGTTCATGGCAACACTGGATCCTTAACTCACTGAGCGAGGCCAAGGATCGAACCTCCATCTTCATGGATACTAGTTGGGTTCATAATGGGCTGAGCCACAACTGGAATTCCCAACATCTGTATTTTCAATGTCCTAAAATATTTTTATTCTCAGATTGCTCCTTTTTTTTGTTAGTTTGGGTTTTTTTGGCTGTGCTTGTGGCATGTAGAAATTTCAGGTGAGGGATCAAACCCATGCCACAGAAGCAACCTGAGCCCCAGCAGTGACAACACCAGATTCTTAACCCACTGTGCCATAAGAGAACCTCTGATTGCTCTTTTTTCCTCACAGACTACATGCTTTTATGAGTATCATATCTACTCAGCCATTTTAAGTTCTGCATAAATTAAAAAAAAATTTAGTTTCCTAATCATCTCAGGTTTCTCTAATGTTAGTTGCCCATTTGTTCATCTTTTTACCTCTTTCTTCATGCTACTGATTTTCATCAAATATCTGGTGGCACTTGAGAATCCAACTGTATTTTATTTATTTATTTTTGGCCTCGCACCCGGCACATGGGAGTTCCTGGACCAGGGATCAAACCTGTGCCACAGCAGTGACCCAAGCTACTGCAGTGATAATGCAGATCCTTAACCTGTTGTGCCATAAGAGAACTCCCAGTTATATTTATGAATAAAGGCTCTGTTAAATAAAGGTACCTGGTGCAGGTTTTTCTCCCAAGAGGAGTCTATTTCTATAAAAGGGCCATTCCTTGACCAAGAGTGCCAACTGTTGGTTCTGTGTAAGTTGGCTAGGTTTCTTGAGAATTAGACTTCTCTCTAGGGTGGGAAAGTGAATTAGATGGGCCAGTGGCAGCCTGAATAGACCAATTAAATACTGAAGACTAGAATGGGCGTTCCTGTCGTGGCGCAGTAGAGACGAATCCGACTGGGAACTATGAGGTTATGGGTTTAATCCCTGGCCTTGCTCAGTGGGTTAAGAATCCAGTGTTGCCGTGAGCTGTGGTGTAGTCACAGACGCGGCTCAGATCCCATGTGGCTGTGGCTGTGGCTATGGCGTAGGCTAGCGGCAACAGCTCTGATTAGACCCCTAGCCTAGGAAACTCCGTATGCCCCAAGTGCAGCCCTAAAAAGACAAAGACAAAAAAAAATTTAAAAATAAAATAAAAACAAAATAAAAAGTAAAAGACTAGAATGGTGATTAAAGAAAGATTCCATAGGAGTTCCCATCGTGGCTTGGTGGAAATGAATCCAACTAGCATCCACAAGGATGTGGGTTTGATCCCTGGCCTTGCTCAGTGGGTTAAGGATCTGGCATTGCCATGAGCTGTGGTGTGGGTTGCAGATGCAGCTTGGATCTGGCGTTGCTGTGGCTGTGGCGTAGGCCGGCAGCTAGAGCTCTGATTAGACCCCTAGCCTGGGAACTTCCATATGCAGTGGGTACAGCCCTAAAAAGATTAAAAAAAGAAAGAAAGACAGATTTAATAATAAAGGGGCAGAACCAGACAGACTCACAGCTACATTTTGCCTAATATTTCAAGATCAGATAATCTCAATGTTATTTAAATTATTATAGGTCATAGAAAAAGATGGAAATCTCTATGTTTCTTTTTGGGAAGCCAACATAACTTTAACTCAAACCTACAAAAATAGGAAATACAGAGCAAGCTTGCTTTTGAATTTAGGAGGAAAAATCTCTATATTAAATGCTAGTAAGTAAAATTTAGTATTTATCAAAAGGATAAGACAACCTACAGACTGGAAGAAGATATTTGCTAATGATGCAACCGACAAGGGCTTAATTTCCAAAATATACAAGCAGCTCATAAATTCAATAACAAAAACCAAATAACCCAATTGGAAAATGGGCAGAAGAACTACACAGACATTTCTCCAAAGAAGACATACAGACAGCCAACAGGTACATGAAAAAAAGATGCTGGGAGTTCCCATCGTGGCGCAGTGGTTAACGAATCCAACTAGGAACCATGAGGTTGAGGGTTCGGTCCCTGCCCTTGCTCAGTGGGTTAACGATCCGACGTTGCCGTGAGCTGTGGTGTAGGTTGCAGACTCAGCTCGGATCCCGAGTTGCTGTGGCTCTGGCGTAGGCCGGTGGCTATAGCTCCGATTCGACCCCTAGCCTGGGAACCTCCATATGCCGAGGGAGCGGGCCAAGAAATAGCAAAAAGACAAAAAAAAAAAAAAAAAAAAAAAAGAAAAAAAGATGCTCGTTATTACTAATTATTAGAGAAATACAAATCAAAACTACAATAAGGCACCACCTCACACTGGTCAGAATGGCCATCATTAAAAAGTCTACAAATAGGAGTTCCGTGGTGGCCTAGTGGTTAAAGGATCTGGTGTTGAAGCTGCTGTGGTGTGGGTTTAATCCCTGGCCCAGGATCTTCCAGATGCTATGGATATGGCCAAAAAAAAAAAAAAAAAAAAGTCTACAAATAATAAGTGCTGCAGGAGGTATGGAGAAAAGGGAACTCTCTTAGACTGTTGGTGGGAATGTAAATTGGTGCAGCCACTATGGAAAACAGTATAGAATTTGCTCAAAAAATTAAAAATAGAGATGCCATATGATCCAGCAGTCTCACTCCTAAGGATATATCCAAACAAAACTACAATCTGAAAAGACACATGCACCCCTATGTTCATAGAAGCACTATTTACAATGGCTAAGACATGGAAACAACCTAAATGTCCATAAACAGATGAATAAAGATGACGTATATATGTGCAATGGAATATTACTCGGCCATTAAAAAGAATGAAATAATGCCATTTGCAGCAACATGGATGGACTCAGAGATTATCATACTAAGCAAGTAAGTCAGAAAGAGAACAACAAATACCATATGATATCACTTATATGTGTAATCTAAAATATGACACAAATTAATATATCTACAAAACAAAAACAGATTCACAGATATAGAGAACAGACTTGTGGTTGCAAAGGGGGGTAGGAGAGGGAAGGAATGGGAATTTGGGATAAGTAGTGGCAAACTATTATATACAGTATGGATAAACAACAAGGTCTTACTCTGTAGCACAGGGAACTATACTCAATATTCTGTGATAAACCATAATGGAAAAGAATATGAAAAAGGATATATAGGTATAGGTGAGCCCCTTGCTGTACAGCATAAATTAACATAACACTGTAAATCAACATAACTTCAACACAAATTTTTTTAATGAAATTTTTTTAAAAGGATAATAAATCATGTCTAGAAAAGTATTCTGGGCATATAAGTATGTTCAATATCAGAAAATCTAGCAACATAATCTAGGACAATAAAAAATTAAACAAAAAATAATATGATCATAAAAAATAATAATATGACCATATAAATAGATGCTAAAAATTCTTTTGATAAAATTTAGCAGCCATTCTTAATTTAAAAACTCTATAAAAATAGGGAGAAAAGCAGACTTCTTAAAAACCAATTACCAAACATACCAGCAGAGCTAACAGAAATACAGTTTTAATTAAAACTAGAAACCAGATAAGGATGCTTGCTATTGACATTGTTATTTGATATTATCTTGTGGCTTTCTAGCAAATACAATCACACAAAATGAAATAGCTGGTTGAGACACTGGGAAAGAAGAGATAAACACATTTCTTCAAGCTGGTAATATGACTGTATAAAACCCAAGAGATTTAGTACTATATCACTAGAGTTAATAAAGAATAAGCAAATAGGAAAAATAATGTATTCATAACAAGAGCTAAAAAATGGTTGTTTTAAACATTTCTTTATGAAGAAAATTATTTTATGTAAAACCTGAACAAATGGAAAGACATACCATACTCTTGGGAACTCTTTAATATTAAAGAAGTTGGTTCTTTCAAAAGTAAATCCAATGTAATTATAATCAGAATACTAACCCATGTGTATGTATGTGGGTGTATATAACTAAAAAAAACTTAATGTTTAAATAAAAGAATGAGTCAAATAGAAAGCCTAGAAATAAACTCAGGCACCTATGGTCAACCAGTCTATGACAAAGGAGGCAAGAATACACACTGGAGAAAAGACAGTCACTTCATTAAGTATTGCTGGGAAAACTGTACAGCTACATGTAAAAAAAAGAAATTAGAACACTCTCTAACACCATACACAAAAATATACTCAAAATGTATTAAAGACCTAAATCTTACACTGGATACTATAAAATTCTTAGAGGAAAAACAGGCAAAACACTCTCTGACATAAACTGCAGCAATATCTTTTTGGATCCACCTCCTAGAGTAATGAAAATAAAAGCAAAAATAAACAAATGGGATCTAATTAAACTTAAAAGCTTTTGCACAGCAAAGGAAACCATACACAAAACAAAAAGACAACCCACAGAATGGGAGAAAATATTTGCAAATGACAAAGGACTAATCTTCAAAGTATACAGATACCTCAGTATAACTCAATATCAAAAAAACCCAACCCAATCAAAAAAATATCTATTTAGAAGACCTAAATAGACATCTCTCCAAAGAAGACATACAGATGGCCAAAAAAAAAAAAAACAAACACATGGAAAGATGCTCAATATCACTAATTATTCAAGAAATGCAAATCAAAACTACGACGAGGAGTTCCCTTAGGGCCCAGCATGTTAAGGATCTGATGTTGTCGCTGCAGTGGCTTGGGTCGCTGCTATGGGTTCAATCCCTGGCCTGGATGTAGCCAAAGACAAAAACAAAAACAAAAAAACCAACAACCAAACAACCTACGATGAGATATCATTGCACCAGTCAGAACGGCCATCATCAAAAAGTCTACAAAAAATACTGGAGAGGATACAGAGAAAAGGGAATCCTCCTACACTGCTGGTGGGAATGTAAATTGGTACATGCACTATGGAAAGCAGTTTGGAGGTTCCTCAAAAAACTAAAAAAAGGACTACCATATGATCCAGCAATCCCATTCCTGGGCATATATCTGGAGAAAACCATAATTCAAAAAGATACACGGGGGAGTTCCTGTGGTGGCTCAGCAGAAGTTAATCTGACTAGTATCCATGAAGATGCAGGTTTAATCCCTGGCCTCACTCAGTGGGTTAAGGATCCAGCGTTGCTGTGAACTGTGGTGTAGGTTGCAGAGGTGGCTTGGATCTGGCCTTGCTGTGGCTGTGGTGTAGGCCAGTGGCTACAGCTCCAATTCCACCCCTAGCCTGGGAAACTTCATATGCCCTGGGTGCAGCCCTAAAAAAAAGACCCCCCCCCCAAAAAAAAGAAAGAAAGAAAGAAAAGATACACAGGAGTTCTCATTGTGGCTCAGTAGTAAAGAACCCAACTAGTCTCCATGAGGGTGCAGGTTCAATCTCTGGCCCCATTCAGTGGTTTAAGAATCTGGCATTGCCATGAGCTATGGTGTAGGTTGCAGACTTGGCTTGGATCTGATGTTGCTGCAGCTGTGGCACAGGCTGGCAGCTGCAGCTCCAATTCAGTCCCTAGCCTGGGAACTTCCATATGCGCCAGTGAAGCCCTAAAAGAAAAAAGAAAAGAAAAGAAAAGAAAAGAAAAGATATAGTCACCCCAATGTTATTGAAGCACTATTTACAACAGCCAAGACATGGATGCAAACCTCTGTCCAACAAAAGAGGAATGAATAAAGAAATGTGGTAATATGGAGTTCCCATCATGGCGCAGTGAAAACGAATCTGACGAGGAACCATGAGGTTGCAGGTTCGATCCCTGGCCTCACTTCAGTGGGTTAAGGATCCGGCATTGCCATGAGCTGTTGTGTAGGTTGCAGACTCAGCTCAGATCTGGCATTGCTGTGGCACTGGCGTAGGCTGGCAGCAACAGCTCCATTTAGACCCCTAGCCTGGGAACCTCCATATGCTTTAGGTGTGGCCCTAAAAGGACAAAAGACAAAAAAAAAGAAAAAAAGAAATGTGGTAATATATACACTGGAATATTACTCAGCCATAAAAAGAATAAAATAATGCCACTTGCAGCAACATGGACAGACCTAGAGTGACCTTACTAAGTGAAGTAAGTCAGAGAAATTCAAACATCATATTGTTATCACATATGTGGAATCTAAAAAAAGGATACAGATGAACTTATTTGCAGATCAAAAACAGACTCACAGACTTTGAAAACAAGCTTATGGTTACCAAAGGGGACAGGTAGAGGGGAGGCCAGATTGGGAGTCTGGAATTGGCACATACACGCTGTGGTACATGGAATGTTTGGCCAACAAGGATCTGCTACATAGCACAGGGAATCCTACCCAATATTCTGTGACAATCTATATGGGAAAAGAATTTGAAAAAGAATGGCTAAGTGTATGTGTATAACTGAAGCATTTTGTTGTACAGCAGAAATTATCACATCGTAAATCAATTATACTTCAATACAACTTTAAAATTAAAAAAAAAAAAGAGAGAGGAGTTCCTGTTGTGGCTCAACAGTGATTAACCCAACTAGAATTCATTCATAAGGACATGGGCTCACTCCGTGGCCCTGCTCAGTGGGTTAAGGATCCGGTGTTGCTGTGAGCTGTGGTGTAGGCTGGCAGCTGCAGCCTCTGATTCCACCTGTAGCCTGGGAATCTCCATACGCCGCAGGTGTGCCCCCCCCCCGAAAAAAAAGAAAGAAAGAAAGAAAAAAGAAAAAGTGCCTCAGAATAGGCAAGGAATTTGTTGTGTGTGAAACATTACAAACAAGCAATGATGTGCTTGCCTTCCCACATATCAGAATGGACTTCAAAGCTCGATAGCAAATCAGAATGACTGTGACATAAGAATAGCAAATAGAGTGGTGAAATAGAATGAAAGAACCAAAATACATCCCATTGTGTATGAGAGCTTAAAATATATGAAAAGCAACCAAATGGGAAAATGCGGAGATTTGATTTTTTACTTTTTACTGTGGGAAGATTATATTAGTAGTCACTATGTCTTGAGTGTTGTGGATGATCTGAGCTATAGTAGAAACAATGGGATTTTTTAATGACAATTTTCCACATTGAACCACCAAAAGTGAGAAGTAATACAATAATTTAGTAAAGTTGCATGATACAGAGGCAATACACAAAAATCAGTTACTGTATTCTACACAGTAATAAAGAGGTATCAGAAAGAAAAATTAAGAAAACAATACCATTTACATTGGCAACAAAAACAAAATACCTAGGTATAAATTTAACCAATGCCGTGAAAGATCTGCAGAAAACTTTATGACACTAATAAAGAAACTGGGAGTTCCTGTAGTAGTTCAGCAGAAAGGAAATCCAGCCTTTTGGCTCTCTGTGCAGCACCATGGCGGTTGGCAAGAATAAGTGCCTTACGAAAGGCGGCAAAAAGGGAGCCAAGAAGAAAGTGGTTGACCCATTTTCTAAGAAAGATTGGTATGATGTGAAAGCACCAGCTATGTTCAATATAAGAAATATTGGGAAAACACTGGTCACAAGAACTCAAGGAACCAAAGTTGCATCTGACAGCCTCAAGGGTCGTGTGTTTGAAGTGAGCCTTGCCTATCTGCAGAACGATGAAGTTGCATTTAGAAAATTCAAGCTGATTACTGAGGATGTTCAGGGCAAAAACTGCTTGACCAACTTCCACGGCATGGATCTTACCCATGACAAGATGTGCTCAATGGTCAAAAAACGGCAGACCATGATTGAAGCTCACGTTGATGTCAAGACTACCGATGGTTATTTGCTTCGTCTGTTCTGTGTTGGTTTTACTAAAAAATGCAACAATCAGATTCGGAAGACCTCTTACACCCAGCACCAACAAGTCTGCCAAATCCAGAAGAAGATGATGGAAATCATGACACGAGAGGTGCAGACAAATGACTTGAAAGAGGTGGTCAATAAATTGATTCAAGACAGCATTGGAAAGGACATAGAAAAGGCTTGCCAATCTATTTATCTGCTTCATGACGTCTTCGTTGGAAAAGTAAAAATGCTGAAGAAGCCCAAGTTTGAATTGGGAAAACTCATGGAGCTACATGGTGAAGGTAGTAGTTCTGGAAAAGCTACTGGGGATGAGACAGGTGCTAAAGTTGAATGAGCTGATGACGATGAGCCCCCAGTGCAAGAATCTGTTTAAAATTCAGAGTTTTAATGGTGACAAATAAAAGATCTTATTTGTGATGTTTAAAAAAAAAGTCAAAAATCATATGATTATCTCAATAGACGCAGAAAAAGCATTTGACAAAGTTCAACATCCATTCATGATCAAGACCCTCGCCAAAGAGGGTACAGAGGGAACATTCCTGAATAACCAAAGCCATTTATGATAAACCCACAGCAAATATAATCCTCAATGGGGAAAAACTGAAAGCCTTCTCACTCAAATCTGGAACAAGACAGGGATGCCCACTCTCACCACTGCTCTTCAACATAGTTTTGGAAGTCCTAGCCATAGCAATTAGACAAACAAAAGAAATAAAAGGCATCCATATAGGAAGAGAAGAGATCAAACTGTCACTGTATGCAGATGACATGATACTATACCTAGAAAACCCTAAGGACTCAACCCCAAAACCACTTGAACTGATTCATAAATTCAGCAAAGTAGCAGGATATAAGATTAACATTCAGAAGTCAGTTGCATTTCTGTATACCAGCAATGAAACATTAGAAAAGGAATACAAAAATACGATACCTTTTAAAATTGTACCACACAAAATCAAATACCTCGGAATACACCTGACCAAAGAGGTAAAGGACCTATATGCCGAGAACTATAAAACCTTAATCAAAGAAATCAAAGAAGATGTAAAGAAATGGAAAGATATTCCATGTTCCCGGATTGGAAAAATCAATATTGTAAAAATGGCCATACTACCCAAAGCAATCTACAGATTCAATGCAATCCCTATCAAATTACCCATGATATTTTTCACAGAACTAGAACAAACAATCCAAACATTTATATGGAACCACAAAAGACCCAGAATCGCCAAAGCAATCCTGAGAAACAAAAACCAAGCAGGAGGCATAACTCTCCCAGACTTCAAGAAATACTACAAAGTCACAGTCATCAAAACAGTGTGGTACTGGTATCAAAACAGACAGACAGACCAATGGAACAGAATAGAGAATCCGGAAATAAACCCTGACACCTATGGTCAATTAATCTTTGACAAGGGAGGCAAGAACATAAAATGGGAAAAAGAAAGTCTATTCAGCAAGCATTGCTGGGAAACCTGGACAGCTGCATGCAAAGCAATGAAACTAGAACACACCCTCACACCATGCACAAAAATAAACTCCAAATGGCTGAAAGACTTAAATATACGACAGGACACCATCAAACTCCTAGAAGAAAACATAGGCAAAACACTCTCTGACATCAACATCATGAATATTTTCTCAGGTCAGTCTCCCAAAGCAATAGAAATTAGAGCAAAAATAAACCCATGGAACCTCATCAAACTGAAAAGCTTTTGCACAGCAAAGGAAACCCAAAAGAAAACAAAAAGACAACTTTCAGAATGGGAGAAAATAGTTTCAAATGATGCAACGGACAAGGGCTTAATCTCTAGAATATATAAACAACTTATACAACCCAACAGCAAAAAAGCCAATCAATCAATGGAAAAATGGGCAAAAGACCTGAATAGACTGTTCTCCAAAGAAGATATACAGATGGCCAACAAACACATGAAAAAATGCTCAACATCGCTGATTATAAGAGAAATGCAAATCAAAACTACCATGAGATATCACCTCACACCAGTCAGAATGGCCATCATTCATAAGTCCACAAATAACAAGTGCTGGAGGGGCTGTGGAGAAAAGGGAACCCTCCTGCACTGTTGGTGGAAATGTCAACTGGTACAGCCACTATGGAGAACAGTTTGGAGATACCTTAGAAATCTATACATAGAACTTCCATATGACCCCGCAATCCCACTCTTGGGCATCTATCCGGACAAAACTCTACTTAAAAGAGACACGTGCACCCGCATGTTCATTGAAGCACTATTCACAATAGCCAGGACATGGAAACAACCCAAATGTCCATCGACAGAGGATTGGATTCAGAAGAGGTGGTATATATACACAATGGAATACTACTCAGCCATAAAAAAGAATGACATAATGCCATTTGCAGCAACATGGATGGAACTAGAGAATCTCATCCTGAGTGAAATGAGCCAGAAAGACAAAGACAAATACCATAGGATATCACTTATAACTGGAATCTAATATCCAGCACAAATGAACATCTCCTCAGAAAAGAAAATCATGGACTTGGAGAAGAGACTTGTGGCTGCCTGATGGGAGGGGGAGGGAGTGGGAGGGATCGGGAGTGGGAGGGATCCGGAGCTTGGGCTTATCAACACAATTTAGAATAGATTTACAAGGAGATCCTGCTGAATAGCATTAAGAACTTTGTCTAGATACTCATGTTGCAACAGAACAAAGGGAGGGGAAAAACTGTAATTGTAATGTATACATGTAAGGGTAACTTGATCCCCTTGCTGTACAGTGGGAAAATAAAAAAAATAAATAAATAAAAAGAAAGGAAATCCAATAACCATGAGTTTGCATGTTAGATCCCTGGCCCAGCTCGGTGGGTTAAGGATCTGGCAATGCTGTGAGCTGTGGTGTAGGTTGCAGACTTGGCTAGGATGTGGTGTTGCTGTGGTGTAGGCCAGTGGCTACAGCTCTGATTGGACCCCTAGCCAGGCAACTTTCATTTGCCCAGGGTGGGGTGGGGGCACGGCCCTAAAAAAGAAAAGGGGGGGGGAGCAGTTCCTGTTCTAGAACAGCAGAAAGGAATCTGACTGGGAACCATGGGGTTGCAGGTTCAATCTCTTCCCTTGCTCAGTCGGTTAAGGATCCGGCGTTGCCCTGAGCTATGGTGTAGGTCGCAGATGTGACTCAGATCCCGAGCTGCTGTGGCGTAGGCTGGCAGCTGTAGCTCCAATTCAACCCCTAGCTTGGGAACCTCCATATGCCCCAGGTGCCGCCCTAAAAAGCAAAACAAAAGCAAAAACAAAACTGATGAAGAAACAAATAAATAGAAGAATATTCTGCGGTCAGGCAGTGGAGAAATATTGTTAAAACATTCATCCAGCCAAAGCAGTGTACACATACAATTCAATCTCCAACACAACTGAAACTGCATTTTTCACAAAACAAAACTAACAATCCTGTCGTGTGTGTGGAACCAAAATGCACCCCAAACAGCCAAAGCAATCCTAAGACAAGAGAGCACAGCTGGAGTCAACTTGCTCCCTGACTTCAAACTATGCTACGAAGCTACAGGAACAAAAACAGTATGGAATTGGCAAAAAACAAAACAAAACAACAACAACAAAGACAGGTGCACACACACCAGAGGAACAGAAACAGAGAACCCTTAAAATAAACCCGAGTGTATGTGATCAGTTAATTTATAAGAAAGCTGCCAAGAACATACACTGGGGAAAGACCCCTCAATAATCGATGCCAAAGAAACTAGATACCAAACACCAAAGAAAGACACTGGAAATTGTTTACCCCACACACAAACCTACCTGAAATCCACCATTTTCCACATCAAGGCCTTCCTCTGCTGGCTCCTCTGAAAATGGACCCCCCCCTCAGCAGTAAACCACATCCAGGAAACTTCTCCCCAATTTTTCTTCACCTTTTTCTCCTGTGCTGTGGCCTCCCAGTGGGTCCTGAGGACACTCGTCTACGGTCTGCAAGGACAGAGTTGCCCAGAAGCTGAAGCTCCAGTATGTCCTGAGGAGACGAACCTGCCGTCTCCGTGGACTCCGCCAAGCCTTGTCTGAAAGCCAAAGCCCTGGCAACTCCCAGATCTAGTTCAGCCAAAGCTGTGATGCTAATTGGCCTTGAAGGAGTCCACAGGTTAAGAGACACCGAGATAAGACGACGTTAGGAGCTACCATAGCTTGGGAGCTCTGGTGACCTGGCAACCGGCCCCAAGGGCTGATGGGGCTTCAGTCCAGCGTCTGCCCCAGATCGGGGGCTGTGCGGCCGTGGGCGGGGTCAGGGGGCGGGGCTTGACTGCCGCGCCTTCCCTCTGGCTCCACCGCAGCTCAGGGACAGCGGAGCGAAGAGACGCAGAGTCCAGAGACCCCGGTCCATTCCTGCTTTTTGTCAGTCTCCCCCACCCCGCCCCAGGGCCAAGACATTAAATAAGTGATGATGGCACAGCTGGCTCTCCACCTGGAAAATATAAACTTCCTCAGTATGAACTGGGATTTTGTGACGGTTAACTGTCTTGGTTATTTTGTTTTTAATTGAGACTGGTGGAATTGAAACACAGTTTTATTACCTTTTAGCTTTTTATTTGGGCATAACTTTCGATTTATAGTCAACTTGGAAGGAAGGCCCATATATCCTTCATCCAGAGTTCCCATATGTTAACAGTGTACCACGTTTATTTTTTCTCTCTTGACATATTTTTTAACATTTAACAATAATTTCTTTATACTAATGATCTGACATATTAATATACATGATATTAATAGAACAAGCCATCTAATACAGCCTAGTAACTTGGTGTACTGAGTAGCCTTTCATATATTCTGTCCATATATCTCTCTTATCATCTTGAAAAAATTTTAACATAACAGACATTACTTTACAACTTGCTGACATTCCCCCAGATTTCCAAAATCTAGATCCTCATCCTCACTCTCTTTTTTCCTTTCAGTTTAGTTGAATGAACTGGTCGTTTGTCCTGTAGCATGCTCACAGTCTCTGCTTACTGTTTGCATCCTTGTGGTGCTGTGTAACCTGTTCCTCTGCCCCTCTGTATTCTCTGGGGATTCGTTTGATGTAGAGGATCAGATTCAGATTTGATTTCCTTGGCAAGAATATTTCATGTAGTCATATCCTAATTCTTTCATACTTTTCTTTTTAGTAGCTGGAAAACTTGGGAGAATATTCATCAACTATTTGTTATTCTGTCTAGATTGTTTTAAACTTTTGCAGAAAGGAGTTAATTAATTCTGGCACTCAGCTCAATAATTAAAAGTCATTTGGGCTTTTTATAGCTTACGAAGAGCCACATCTGAATACCAACCAGGAATCTTTAGGGAGTTCATTGGAGGATCAGATTTACTGGAAATGATTCACAAATAACCTTAATAAACTATTCTTATCTCCTACACTTAGCTGTGCCTCATGACTTCTCCTATTTAACTAAATCCAGTTCGTAATTCTTGACCAACTTCAAAGTATTCATTTAAAACAAGTAATGAAATAATTTAACAGTGAGAGAATTACATTTACTTATTTACTTTTATATTGAACAGCAGGAAAGCAACAGAGAAATCTGCTACTTTTGTTTGAGAACACAGTTCAATTTATTCGTACTTGAATCTTTCACTCTGGTTGATTAACCAGCTGTGTTTAATTTGAAAGCTTATAAAATTAAGTTTTCTTATCAGCACAAAACAAGGCATTTCATAATACAGCATCTAAATTTAAAAGTGCTTTAGGTCCACAGAGATTATTTTTTACGACTTTTCACTAGAGCTGACTTTCTATAGCAGAAAACTACATTTCCAACACTGTATCATAACTAGCTTTCTGGATGAAATTTAGATTTTGTACATGCAGAAAATGAAATCTGGAGCTGTGTTATGTGGGGAGAGTGGTAGGGCATGAGATAACCATATTCCAACATGGTTCCCCACAGACAGTGTCAATCTTCCTGATCCAGCAGCTTCCAGCAGCAGGAATGGCAGTGCACCCGTCACAGCACAAGTACCCTAAGAGTTCCTGGAGGTTCTGCTTAGATCCTCTTCTTCTAGGCTTTTCCAGTAACTTTGTAATTTACACATACACACACTCAAATAGACTTCTGCTTATACCAATTTGGATGATTTCTATTATCTGTGATCTATTTCTCACTAATAATAAGATTATTGATTTTTGTATATTATTTTTGTACTGAGTCATCTTAATTTATTTATTGGCTGTAATAGTTTTTCCAGATAATTTTCTGGGGATTTCCAGTTAAAAATTGTACAGTTTTCTGGAGTTCCCGTCGTGGCGCAGTGGTTAACGAATCCAACTAGGAACCATGAGGTTGAGGGTTTGGTCCCTGCCCTTGCTCAGTGGGTTAACGATCCGACGTTGCCGTGAGCTGTGGTGTAGGTTGCAGACGCGGCTTGGATCCTGCGTTGCTGTGGCTCTGGCATAGGCCAGTGGCTACAGCTCCGATTCGACCCCTAGCCTGGGAACCTCCATATGCCGCGGGAGCGGCCCAAAGAAATAGCAAAAAGACAAAAAAAAAAAAAAAAATTGTACAGTTTTCATCCCCTCTCTGCTAATTCCTTCCTCATTTCTCTTGAATATTTGCACCATATATTGTAGGCAATAGTGAACATTTTATGATTTTTCTAACTTTAATAGGGTAGTTTCTAGTCTTTAGTCTTCCCGGGTGGAAATAAATCTGGCTTTGGATATTAGAGATATATAATGTTAATAAAGTATTCGTTGTCCCCATTTTATTAAGAACTTTCTTATTTGAAAAAGTTAAAAATGGAAGTTGATTTTTATAATTTTTTTCAACATCTATGGAAATGACTTTCCTACTCATATAATGAATGATAGTAATAGGTGTTCTAGTATTAAACTGTCTTGCATTCCTTGAAAAATCTCACTTGGTCATGGTATCTTATTTTTTTAAATGCTTTAATCCATTGTCATTGCTGATATTTTTTGATCTTTTTCCATTGGTATTTATAAGTGGGTAGTTTTCCTTTTTTTGTACTATTTTTGCTGTTTTCCTATTGCTATAATGCTTGCTTTATGAGAATAATTAGGAAAATGACCTTATGTTTCTGTACTTAGCTCTGTGAAATTATCTGTATCTGATGATTTTTTTGGAGGGAGAGGGCATGTAGAGAGTGACTCTTTGACAACTTCATTCTATGTTACTTCTGTGCTACTTGGTATATTTAAATTTTCTGTCTTTTCTTGGGTCAGTTTTGATCAATTTCATACAGGTTTTCAAATGTATTCGAATAGATGTAAGCAAAACCAAATATGTGTATTTTTATTGTGTATACATATATATGTACATTTCTGTTTCTAACTGGTTATTTCTTCCTTTCCTATTTGGTGTGTTTGTGCTTTCTCCTTTTACGAATGTTAGGCTCGGAGTTCCCATTGTGGCGTGGTGGAAATGAATCCTACTAGGAACCATGAGGTTGCAGGTTTAATCCCTGACCTAGTTTAGTGGGTTAAGGATCCGGTGTTGCCCATGAGCTGTGGTGTAGGTTGCAGACATGGTTTGGATCTGGCGTTGCTGTGGCTCTGGTGAAGGCCAGAGGCTACAGCTCCAATTAGAGCTCTAGCCTGGAAACCTTCATGTGCTGTGAGTTCAGCCCTAAAAAGACCAAAACAAACAAACAAACAAACAAAAAAAGAATATTAGGCTCACTAATAGTTAATCTATTTAGTTGATTTTCAAAAATCAGTTCTTGTATTTGCTGTTTTTAGTTATAAAAACTCCTTATTTTGTGCTTTTCTCCATATTAATTCCTTCCTCTTAATTTTTTCTTCCCAATTTATTGTTTTGCATATCAATTCATTCCTTTTTATTCTTTCTTATTTATTAATATAAGCATTTTAGGCTATGAATCCCTGAGCATTCATTTAGTTATATAATTCTATATGTGAGGTAATAATAATAATAGTGGTGACTAAATCAGCCTCTCAGGAAAACAGAATTTACAACTTTACATGAACACACGTAGTCTTCTGAAAACAAACATTTTAAACGCGTGTGGTTTCCAATAATAAATATTTCTATTTTTATTATTTTGTGTGTGTGTGTGTTTAGAGCCACACCCTTGGCACATGGAAGTACCCAAGCCAGGGGTTGAACTGGAGCTGTAGCTGCTGGCCTATGCCACAGCCACAGCCACGCCAGTTCCGAGTTGCGTCTTCGACCTCCACCACAGCTCATGGCAACGCCGGATCCTTAACCCACTGAGCGAGGCCAGGGATCGAACCTGCAACCTCATGGATCCTAGATGGATTCGTTTCCACAGCGCCATGATGGGAACTCCTGGACCCAGATTTAAAACCTGACTCTTCCATTAACCAGTTATCCAACTTTGTAAGCAAGTGCCTTATTAGTCTCCATGACTCAGCCTCCTCCTCAGTGGATTAGGTATCATAATAACAGTACTTAGAGATGGGGCCTACTTGGAGAATTTGAGATAACATGTTTAAAGCATTTGGAATGGCACGTAGTAACATTCAGTGAATGTTCACTGTTATTATTAGCATGTGTTGTATCTTTTTTTTTTTTTTTTTGTCTTTTTGTCTTTTTGCCTTTTCTAGGGCAGCTTCCATGGCATATGGAGGTTCCCAGGCTAGGGGTCTAATTGGAGCTATAGCCGTTGGCCTATACTACAGCCACAGCAACATGGGATCTGAGCCACATCTGTGACCTACACCACAGCTCACAGCAATGCCAGATCCTTAACCCACTGAGCAAGGCCAGGGATCGAACCTGCAACCTCAGGGTTCCTAGTTGGATTCATTAACCACTGCGCCACCATGGGAACTCCTAGCATGTGTTGTATCTTCTTTGATAAGCCCTTTGCTCTTCATTTTCCAGCAGCTCGGCTACTTTCAACAGGCCTTGTTCCCTCAGAGCTGAGAAGGATTTTCTTGGTGACCCAGCTGGAGGGAGTTTCTAGGCTCTCAGGAGCTTCTTGCCTTTCTAGCTTTATCAAAACCGCTAAATTCTCAGCTGTGGGGACTCTGACCCTTGCTATTGGGTTCTGCAGGTGATGAAGCAAGTAAACCATCCTATGGTGATGGCCTTGTCCTTCCTTTCTGTCCTTTCCTCTTGTGCTAGAAAGGTAACTGTGGGAGATGAGAGTCACTTAGCTCAACCTTGTCAGTCCCAGGGGGCCTTCTGGATTCTCCTTCATCCACATTCAGAAGTAACATCTCTAACAAGGTCTTGGTATATGCCATTTTGGGGAAACTTGATGACTCCGGGTGCATTTAGTACAGGCTTGGTGTGTTTAGATTGTTTCCTGGTTTCTGTGGAATTTTGAAACTTGGAGCCCCAAGCACTGATTCACTGAGGGAGACTTTCTTCACCTCTCTGGAGTGAAGTTGCAGGACTTCTCTGGAGACTCATTACAACCCTATGATAACAAGGCCCCAGCCACCTGAAATACCTTGGTTCTTGATTGCTCTAACTTTAAAACTGGAAGTTTGCCCTTTTATTCCCAGTTGTAGAGCCTAGTAAATTTGGAGAAGATTAATGAGTCTGGTTGAGGGAGTGAAGGAAAAAATGGCAGGCAAAGGCCCTTCCAAGGGCTGGACCACTGGGGCTATGACTGTGGGCATTGTGCAACCCTAATGGCAGGATTGCACCAAGTCCCGGGGCTGCAGGATAATTCCTCCTGCCCCCTTCCTAGGCATCTCTGTCTGCCCCTGGACCTCTTCATCTCCCATGTTCACTGAGCCTGCCCCACTCAGAGCAGCCTTCTCAAAACCTGGGCTCATCTCAAGGCTTGGAGCCCCCGCACTTACAGCCTCTCTTTGCTCAATGTCACCACTTTAGATGGGCTGTCCCCTTGCTCTGCTTAGTTACTTTTATTCATAACATTACCTGATAGTTTATTTACATATTTATATTTGTCTGTGTTCTCTGCTAGAAGGAAAACTATGGACAGACTGACGTGTTCATTGCTGTATACTCTGTGCTTAGAACAGGCTTGACAAAGAGGAGGTGCTGAATAACATTTTCCCGTTTCTTTTTTGGCCACCCCACAGCATATGCAATTTCTGGGCCAGAGATCAGATACTAGCCGCAGTTGCAACCTACACTGCGGCTGCAGCAACGCCAGATCCTTTTAAACTACTGTGCTGGGTGAGGATCAAACCTGTGTCCTGGCACTGCAGAGATGCTGCCAATGCCCTTGCACCGCAGAGGGAACTCCAAGCTTTTTTTTTTTTTTTTTTTTTTTTTTTTTTGCTGTGCTTGTGGCAAATGGAAGTTCTCTGGTCAGGGATTGAACCCGCACCACAGCAGCGACCCAAGCCACTACAATGACAATGCCAGATCCTTAACCTGCTGCGCCACAAGGGAATTCCTGAAAAAGCATCTTCTATGAAAATAAGAAAGCAATACTTGTCTTTCCCAGAGGAATGTTTGCATGGAGGAGAGTAGCTGTGGGCTACAGGCAGAAGGGGAAACATGCATACTTCTTGCAGCATCTTGCAGGAGTTTGGGGTATAATACACAGGAGCGCCTTGTTTTTTTTTTTTTTTTTTTTTTTGTCTTTTTAGGGCTGCACCTGAGGCAAATGGAGGCTACCAGGCTAGAGGTCGAATTGGAGCTGTAGCTGCTGGCCTTTGCCACAGCCACAGCAATGCAGGATCTGAGTCGAATCTGTGACCTACACCAGAGTTCATGGCAACACTGGATCCTTAACCCACTGAGGCCAGGGATCAAACCCACAACTTCATGGATACTAGCTGGGGTCATTAACCCCTGAGTCATGATGGGAATTCCCAGGAGCGCCTTTTGAGAAGGGGATGTGAGACATAAGAAAACCAACAGTGAATCACTTAGACCAGTTCCCATCCTCTTGAGATGATTGACATCTCTCTGAGAATGATACCAGTTAACTCAAATGTTTTCAGCGCTTTTGATTGCTCCCCTGAGCTGAGCTTAATATGTTCTCATCCTTTGACCACAAGAAGGGGACCTAAAGTGGTTTGAGGTATGGAGGATGAATATTCAAGAATATAGACTTGCTTCCAGCCAGGTAGGACCATACCTTGTTTAAAGCACACTTACCCTTGGCCTTCCTGCTTTTGCTCTTGCCATTTCTCCTAACAAGAGAGCTCTCCCTCCTCCTCCGTTCTAACTGCTACCTCCGCTTCAAGACCTAGTTCAAATTCTTATTTCGTGGAGCCTTCCCAGACACCATAGGGAAGAGCAAACTTTCTTCCTCTGAACCCCTTTAAGTCTTGCTGTTCATGCTTTCACAACATTTGACCATGAATGATTTGGGGGCAACCCAAGTAACAACCAACTAACTCTGAAGTTTTTGGCTTCTCTAGTCTTTAAAGGTCATCCTTTCCTTTCCTGCTTAAAATCGCAAGAGTCCAAGCCCGAATCCTGATCAACAACTGAAAGTTCATGGAGTTCCTGTCGTGGCTCAGTGGTTAACAAATCTGACTAGGAACCATGAGGTTGCTGGTTTGATCCCTGGCCTCACTCAGTGGGTTAAGGATCTGGCGTTGCCATGAGCTGTGGTGTAGGTCACAGACACAGCTCGGATTCTGGAGTTGCTATGGCTCTGGCGTAGGCCAGCGGTTACAGCTCCAATTAAACCCCTAGCCTGGGAACCTCCAATGTGCTGCAGGTGCAGCCCTAGAAAAGACAAAAAAAAAAAAAAAAAATGTTCAGCAGTTGGCTGATTCCCCTCCCATGTAATGCCCGAAGGAAGACTTACATGTTTTCTGCCCATCCCTGCTGGCCATCTTATGACCAATCGCTTCTCCAACTTCTACTGCTTTCTACATACCTCCTTACCCCAAATGCAGACAAAGGCCTCTCTGTTATCTGTCCAAGCACATCAGAGACCAGCTGTAGCCCCTACTGAAGCTTTGGGATAATAGAAACGGATTCTTGTTTAGAAAAGGAGTGGGGGATAAAGGGAGAAAAATCCCATAGAATGAGATAGAGGAAACTATTGTTCTTAGAGTCTACCTGCCACACACCTACACAAGATATTGTTTTTTCTTTTATACTCCCCTCATTTCTCATTCTGTGACCACATGGCCACAAATCTTACCTTCTGCCGTGCAGTATCCCTGCCTACATCTCTCTCTGCTCCTTTTGCTCCTGAGTGTGGGACCCTGATCTTTGAGGCCCAGTAAAAAGGGAAAATCCCATTTTAGGCCCAGGCTCACTTCCCAGGACACATCTTATTCTGCAGAGTTGTATCTTTTTTTTTCTTCTTCTTCATAGGGCTGCATCCTCAGCACATGGAGTTTCCCAGGCTAGGGGTCAAATTGGAGCTGTAGCCACTGACCTACACCACAGCCACAGCAATGCTAGATCTGAGTCGCATCTGTGACCTACACCGTAGCTCACGGCAATGCCGGATCCTTAACCCACTGAGCGAGGCCAGGGATCAAACCTGCGTCCTCTTGGATGCTAGGCAGATTCGTTTCCGCTGAGCCACAATTCACTTCTGCAGGGAACCCCCTGCAGAGTTGAATCTTATTCTACAATGCCAGCCATTTCAATATATATCTTCAAGGATAGCAGTGTAGCTTTCTCCTTCTTAAACCATTAAAGACACTAACTTGGCTTTATTGCCAGAAAGCCATTGAAATGTTTTCCCCAACAAACATAGGCTATTCCTAAAACTGAATAAGAAAATTGATGATATTTTAAATATAACTTATTCTGGATTTTAGGCATGACATTTTGAAACGTTTTGGAGTTCAACCTCATTAGAACACTTTGAAACTGAGCAGGGCCCTGTGGGGCTCCTGGACACAAAAGCCTTTCCGTGTTCCCCATTTCTTGTTTTTAGGAAATAGACCTCATTCAGCGTCCATGATCTTCCATGAGTTCCAAAGGACAGGTTCAAACAGTTGCTAATAGAGGGGAGGGGGGGATGCAGAGACAAGGGAAGAGACAATAGTTCCCCTGTGGCTCAGCAGTTGAAGGACATGGCATTGTCACTGCAGCGGCTTGGATCTCTTCTGTGGCACAGGTTTGATCCCTGTTCTGTGAACTTCCACATGCCATGGGCGAGGCCAAAAAAAGAAAAAGAAAGAAAGAAGGAAAGAAAAAAACCCAGAAACAATAAGGTGGTCTTGGGGTAGGGTCCTGGTTTCTCCCCAAGGGATACACATAACTCTACCTTTGAGCTCTTCTGCAAAAATAAAACCCCCAGCCAATGGAAGATGTTAACTACTTGTTGAAGCATTGCTCCTTCCAGAAAGAAGGTCATAGTGTGATAACCATAAGGACAACTAGAACACGTCTGGGGACTGTCTGACTCCAGCTTTGAAGAAGAATGCAAGCTTGCATCTACCCTCATCCTTATCTGTGGCCCTGTTTTCTACTCCCAAGCTATAAGACCCTTTCCTACTCTCTCCCAAAGGAGGACACAGTCTTTAAGACATTAGCCTGCTGTGGCCTCCTCTGGCTGGCAAAGCAATGAAAGCTACTTCTTTCTACTTCACCCAGAACTCTGTCTCTGCATTGCTATTTGGCACTGATTGACAGAGGCCGTGTCTTCAACAAGTCCAGTACACTTTTTTTTTTTCCTGTAAAAGTGTTTTATATCTTACAGAAATCAGTAGAATAGTAAAGCAGCTAGGAGGAGAATGGTGGTGTCATCTGAAGGAAGGCCAGGGGAACCTGTTCCTCCCCTTCAAAGGTGTGTCATGTTCCAAGAGAGTCACACTAACAAAAATGTACTTAAGAGTGATGAGCGGAGTTCCCATTGTAGCTCAGCAGAAACAAATCTGACTAGGAACCATGAGGTTGTGGGTTCCATTCCTGGCCTCATTCAGTGGGTTAAGGATCCGGCGTTGCTGTGAGCTGTGGTGTGGGTCACAGAGGCAGCTCGGATCTGGCGTTGCTGTGGCAGGGATGCAGGCCAGCAGCTGTAACTCTGATTTGACCCCTAGCCTGGGAACCTCCATATGCCACAGGTGCAGCCCTAAAAAGCAAAAAATAAAAAATAGTGATGAGTATTTGCCTGAGAAATAGGACTCAGTGCACTCTCCTTCTGCCTGCTTTCTTCTAGTCAGAACCACTTGCTGAGATCTCTTTGACCCATTTGTAAAATAAAAGTGTGTTCTTCCATCTCAGTTGGTGGATGTCTAGACTAGAGAAGTCTCAGGAAGCAAACGATACTTCACAAACGGATGAAAATTCCTTTCTAGGGAGTTCCCTTGTGGCCCAGTGGGTTAAGGATCTGCCATTAAGCAGGTTAAGCAGTGGCTTGGATTGCTGCTGTGGCGTAGGTTGGATTCCTACCCTAGGAAATTTCACATGTTGTACGTGCAGCCAAAAGAAAAAAATCCTCTCTAGTCAATCTGCCTATCAGGGAGTAAGTGGTGGCCTGCTCCCTGGATAAGCCCAAAGTCATCCGAAAGAGCAGGGCAGTCACTCCCTGGATGAAATCATCCTTCCTGGGGACAGAGCACTGGGAACTATGAGACAGTGGTAATCATGAGACATGCTCCCCTTCACTGCCATCAGGAGTCTGCCATGAGCTGGTGGGGAAGGTAAGTTATGGACACAGCAAAAGGTTAGAGACGCTGGGAGGTGCTGTCAGCGCATGGTTACTTACCAGGAAATGAGAGAAATGGATGGTCCCATCAGTGCTTCTTAACCTTTTTGGAATCATAGAGCCACTTGACAATTTAACTCTTCCCTCCCCCACCCTAACCTACACAGACACATCCTTTTGCATATAATTTAAGGGTTTTCCCAAAATACCCTGAAGTTCATCTGTGGACCTTCTGCTCTAGACTGTAAACTCCTGAAAAGCAAGTACAGTGCCTACTAAAAGTGCCTGAGATAAAGAAAGTGTCAATAAATGTTTGTTAAGTACTCAAAGGTAGAAGAAAACCTGCACTTGTCTGGCAGAAGCCAGGCCAGGGTGTGCAAACATTAGTGGCATCAATGCCTCAAGACGTTTTGATAGAGAAATCCTCATCACTATTTGCCTTGACATTTAAATCTGGGGCTGCTGGAGTGTGAGCTCTTTGCTCTCCGGACCCTCGGGTCCTGACCTGGTGTGGTGACCTGAGGCATGTATGGTAATGGGGGTCTGGGGAAGAGATGAGAAGTGACATTTTGAAGGTTCTCACATTTATACCTCGTTTTTGCAGTGCCTTTGATATCAATTTATTCTAAATGCTTCTCTGAAGTCATCATTCAGTTACATTTACTAAGCATCTTAGTGTGTGTTGGGCTCCAGGAGGATGCTTGACAAATGCTGATCTGGGGCACTTCAAAGTCCTCTGCCACTGCCAGGGAGGGAACGAGAGGAACCAGTCAAGATGCTTGAGACTAGCCTGGGATTAGGTTCTATAAGTTCAGAAGGAAATGGGACTCCATAGCAAAGAGGACTGGGTCTCAAAGCGTTAGAGACTTTAGTGAAAAAGATTTATCAATTCAGAAGCCCCCAACTCACAGATTCTCCCCAAGTACTGCCAGAATAGTAGACACTATTCTGCGTAGCCCACCAGTTCACACCCTCTCTTCCCTGTGGAGAGCTCCCTCTTAGGGACACCATTGTCCTTTCCTGCAAGTCAGACTGGGACCACTCATATATATCAGATCTATTTTTATGTCTTTGAATCTCAATGAAGGTTAGAGTTCCATTCCCTTTGAATCCCTGAGAGAGAGGCCTTATTGTAAATGCAAATTGGTATATGCAAATAGATATGAGGGGGCACTTCTTACCTCTCTTTGCTGCAGAATTCAAAGCACTAATTAACATAAGTGGATGCTCTGGGATATGAACTCAGGGAAGATGCCAGTGGTACCAGGTGATGGATGGATGTTAGCTGCTTTTCCCAGATGCACTAGAATCCCAGCTCTTGCCCAGTCAAAATATGTTGCGGATCTAGCTTAGTAACATATTTTTTGCCTTATTTTAAAAAATACTCTAATGGGAGTTCTCATTGTGGCTCAGCAGGAACAAATCTGACCAAGAACCATGAGGTTGTGGGTTCTATCCTTGGCTTCGCTCAGTGGGCTAAGGATCTGGTGTTGTCGTGAGCTGTGGTGTAGGTCACAGATGTGGCTCAGATCTGGCATTGCTGTGGCTGTGGTGTAGGCCGGCAGCTACAGTTCCAATTAGACCCCTAGCCTGGGAACATCCATATACCGTGAATGCAGCCCTAAAAAGCAAAAATTAAATTAAATTAAAAAAATAAAAATAGTCTAGTGACTTTTTCTTTATTCTTGTTCTTTCTAACCTCTTCATGTATTTGGTACGGTTGACACTCCTGCCATCTTGGATTTCTCCTCCCCTGCTTGTTAACCCTGCACGAGTCTGTTTCTGTTGGTTTGCTTTCTGACTACTCCTCTCATTCCCTGTGGTGGTTGAACCAAGGGCTTTCACTGAAGCTCCATCCTTTTCTTCCTTCTCTACATAAGTTTCTCCAGAGTATACAGTTTCATATCCACTCATTCAGTCCTGATCACTCAGTACTGAGCCTCTCTCTCAGTCCTGATCACTCAGTACTGAGCCTCTCTCATGTCTCTTATGTGGTACTAGGCTTAGAGAACAGAAAGATGAACAAAATCTTGAGTTCCTGATGGTGAAGTGGGATAAGGATCCAGCTTTTTTACTGCTGTGGCTTGGGTCTCTGCTGTGGCGCAGGTTCAATTTCTGGCCCAGGAACTTCCACGCTTCAGGTGGAACCCAACAGAAAAAAAAAAAAAAAATCTAGTTTCTGCTTTCAGTTCTGTAACTGATAAGTGATAGCCTGACCCAGTACCTGTTTCCTTCTACTCACATTCCAGTGCTCATTGCTTCTGTCTAAAGACCCTGAAGTTATATATTCACACTCAAGTTTAATGTTGCATCTTCTATGACTCTTTTGCCTGCAACTTCATTGATTTGTTCTCCACTGAACTTCTCTAGTCAGGAGAGCTGTGTTTTATTTCTTCAACAGTTTTCTTGCCTCAGGTAACTCACTTGACCTGTGTTGGATTTTTTCTTTCTGGCTGCCCTGCAGCATATGGAGTTGTGGGGTCAGGGATCAGATAAGAGCTGCAGTCTTGGCTTAAGCCGCAGCTGTGGCAACTTAGGATGCTTAACCCACTGTGCCAGGCTGGGGATCAAACCTGCGTCCCAGTACTCCCAAGAGGCTGCTGATCTCATTGCCCCACAGCAGGAGCTCCTGTATTAGACTTAATATCTCCATCTGTGGAATGAGAAGGTTGTAGTGCCAGGATTCTTCCATCTCTAAAATTCTATGTCATTTACAATTGGAGGGAGGCAATGGCTAATACGAAACAGCAATGATATAGCAAAGCTAATGCTTTAAAAAAACAAAAAAAAACTGGAGTTCCTATAGTGGTGCAGCGGAAACAAATCCAACTAGGAACCATGTGATTTCGGGTTTGATCCCTGGCCTTGCTCAGTGGATTAAGGACCCAGCGTTGCTGTGAGCTGTGGTGTAGGCCGCAGACACAGCTCGGATCTGGCGTTGCTGTGGCTGTGATGCAGGCCGGCAGCTGTAGCCCCAGTTGGAACCCTAGTCTGGGGCCCTCCATATGCCCTCCAGGTGCGGCCCTAAAAATACAAAAGACAAAAAAAAAAAAAAAAAAAAGCGAAAAAACAACTTATGGGTAGCATCCTCATGGGGGTTGCCAGCACATCGTAAAATTCTTTGTTGAGTCTGGAAAATATTTGTCCTTAGCACCTATCATAATTAGCCAGTCTTCAGAGCTATAAACATGCTCAGGTAAAGTGAAGGCAAGCATGGGAGTGACTGAAATTAAAGCACTCTAAGATGGCAGCCTTAAACTTTCAGGAAGGATTGTCCTCATATAGGTACTAGTCTAAGATCATTGGTCTTTATAGTAAGTTTGTGCTTTAGTCAATAAACTTATAAATGCTATTCATATTAAATAAATTTCTATGGAGTAAGAGTTCTGCTCTGGATCTTAAAGAATAAATTTCTGATTAGAGAAGTGATATTGTTTCCTTAGTCATTGATACTTTGAATGTAAAAAGCAGAGGTCTAACATGGAAGAAATCTAAATGTCCATCAACAGATGAATAGATAAAGAAGATGTGGAATAGATATACAATGGAATACTACCCAGCAGTAAAAAAGAATACATAGTGCCACTTGCAGCAACATGGATGGACTCAGAGATTATTGTACTAAATGAAATGTCAGACAAAGATAAATATCATGATATCACTTATATAAGGAATCTAAAAAAAGGTACAAATGAACTTATTTATAAAACAGAAATAGATTCATAGACATAGAAAACAAACTTATGGCTACCAAGGTGGGTAGGGGAGATAAATTAAGAATTTGAGATTAACAGATTGGAGTTCCCATCGTGGTTCAGTGGTTAATGAACCTGACTAGTAACCATGAGGTTTCGGGTTCTATCCTTGGCATTGCTCAGTGGGTTAAGGATCTGGCATTGCCGTGAGCTGTGGTGTAGATCACAGACGCAGCTCAGATCCTGCGTTGCTGCTGTAGGCCAGCAGATATAGCTCTGATTTGACCCTTAGCCTGGGAACCTCCATATGCCGCAGGAGCAGCCCTAGAAAAGGCAAAAAAACTAAAATTAAATTAAATTAACTTAACTTAAATTAAATTAAATTAAAAACAAAATAAAATACAACATAGGGGAGTTCCGGTCATGGCTCAGTGGTTAACAAATCTGACTAGGAACGATGAGGTTGCAGGTTCGATCCCCAGCCTTGCTCAGTGGGTTAAAGATCCGGTGTTGCTGTGAGCTGTGGTGTAGGTCGCAGGCAAGGCTCGGATCCTGCATTGCTACTGTATGGCAGCAGCTACAGCTCTGATTTGACCACTAGCCCGGGAACCTCCATATGCCATGGGTGTGGCCCTAAAAAGACAAAAATAAATAAATAAACAGATACACATTACTATATATAAAATAGATAAAAAACAAGGATTTACTGTATAACACAGAATTATATTCAGTATATTATAATAACCCATAATGGAAAAGAATCTGAAAAAGAATGCATAATTGAATCATTTTGCTGTACACCCGAAACTAACAGAACATTGTAAATAAACTACACTTCAATTAAAAAAAAAAACAACACTGTTGCAACTAGAGATTCTCATACTAAGTGAAGTAAGTTAGAAAGAGAAAGACAAATACCATATGATATCACTTATATGTGGAATCTAAAATATGGCACAAATGATCCCATTTACAGAACAGAAAAAGACTTGAGAACATAGAAAACAGACTTGTGGTTGCCAAGGGAGAAGAGGAGGGAGTGGGGTGGACTGGGAGTTTGGGGTTAGTAGATGCAAACCATTACATTTAGAAGATAAACGATGAGGTCCTGCTATATAGCACACGGACCTATATCTAATCACTTATGATAGAACATGATAGATAATACAAGAAAAAGAATGTAAGTATATGTACGAGTGGGTCACATTGCTGTATAGCAGAAATTGACACAACATTGTAAATAAAATATACTTTAATAAAAGTTTTTTTAAAAAAACACCAAGTCCTATTCAAGCTATTTGACTAAAGGAGTATGTGTACATACATGGAATGATGAAATTTTATATGGCAATGAAAATGAGTCACACATAGCACAGTTGAATCACGCAAATTTAAGTTTGAGCAAAAGATGCCAGGCACAAAACCATGCATACTACATGGATCCATTTAAATGAGTTTCAAAAACAGGCCAAGCTAACCCATTATGTTAGAAATCAGGATAAAGTTTACCTTTGGGATGGAGGGAAGGAGCTGGAGAGGGACTTTTAGGATGCTAGTAACTTTCTATCTTTTGACGTAAGTGGTGGTGGTTACACAAGAGGTCACTTTATGATAATTCACTGAGCTTATGATTTGTGCACTTATGTGTGTATGTGTTATACTGGAAAAAAAAAGTTTAAAACCCTCAAGCTCTACATTGTGGAATCTGGATTCCAAGTACAAGAAAAATATGTCTAGAGGAGAGCCCAGCTTAGGGTTGAGTAGGAGGGACAAGAGCTGGGCTCTGGAAACCAAGGGTGTGGAAAAGACATTCTCAATGGTAGGACACGTGGGGACACAGGGCAAGCGGGGGCAGAGTGAAGAGAGTGGTTAGATTGAAGCACAAGATGCCTGCGTACAAGAGTGTGTAAGGTGGGAGCCACGGCAGGGAGGTAATTATGGGAGCCACCATGGGTGGAGCTCTTGAGCACCCAGCTGAGCAGCTTAGTTTTTTGTCTTTTTGCCATTTCTTGGGCCGCTCCTGTGGCATATGGAGGTTCCCGGGCTAGGGGTTGAATTGGAGCTGTGGCTGCCAGCCTACGCCAGAGCCACAGCAATGCGAGATCCGAGCCATGACTGCAACCTACACCACAGCTCACGGCAACGCTGGATCCTTAACCCACTGAGCAAGGCCAGGGATCGAATCCAGAACCTCCTGGTGTCTGGTCGGATTCTTTAACCACTGAGCCACGACGGGAACTCCAGTTTTTCCTTTTGGCTGGTGGCAGATTACTGAAGAGTTGGCAAATTAATAGCAGTACTTTAGGATGCTGGAGAGGAGGGTACTAGGAAGCATGGAGTGATGGGGTGGATGCAGTTGTCATGGTGGGACTGAGAAGGGTGGATGGAGGACTATGTACTCTGAGACTTTCTGGGATGTATTTGGTGGTGTTGATAATGGCTAGTGTAGACATGTTTGGATTCACATCCTTTCTAAGTGGGTCTCAGGGGCCTCAGGTTCAGTTTCGGTGTTAAGGGACAGCTTTGTAAATTGTGCCCCTGAGGACTCTTCCATGATTGGATCCTTCTCAGAAAGTGCATGCTCTCATCTGAGCCAAACCTGCCCCACCTCACTCCAGTGGAGTCCAAGCCTGGGATCCAAACATGAGACCCTTCCATTGTATTGTTCCTTTCAGTCCTGATGGTACAGAGTCTGTCAGCAGCAGTAGAAGTCTCAGTGTGAGAGTGCCCAAGCCTGGGGCTGCCCTGTGGGTAGGACATGCTGGGGACTGGCCAATCTGCCTCATTTAGGCTAAAGTGAGTATCGCTAAGCCCCCTTGTAAGTGTTGCTTTGAGAATTGCTGACCCTGATGTAGAAGGCAGGTGGGGGAGGACAATGGGGTGGTTTCTTCATTCCAGGAATCCTAGGCAAGGTGGATCAAGCAAAATTCCCATGTAAAGAAGCATCTTCCCTTGTCTTCACTCTTTGTAGCCAACAAGATATGCTGTCCAAGGAAAAAATGATTGAGGCAGAACTGTGGTCTGACAGGATGTATCTCAGGGCCAGAAGTGACAGTATTCCAAGGCAGGATGAGGAAAACAGGATATCTCATAAAGATGAGGAAAACAGGATTTGTTCTTTGCCAGTATTGCAGAATAGCAGAGCTTCTTGAAACAACAGCAACATTTGATAGTGGTTTAAGATTTCCTAAGACTCTTCATGTGAAGTATTTTATTTTCAGTTTTGAGCTTCTCGACTAGGCTGTGAGAAAGAGTATTATCCCTGCTTAGCATGTGAGGATTTATGGGCAGACATCTGGAAAGTTGAGTGATTTGTCCAGTCTCAAAAGTGGTCAGAGGTGGAATTGAAATCAGGTCTCTTGGCTCCAAGTCCAGATTTTTCTTGATGCACTAACTATATTGTCTCCTGACAATTTTCAACTGTCCTCAGTAACTCAGAAATTTACCTGTAGGGACCCTTGGCCTACCAGTCTCTGAAAACATCTGATGAGGAGGATGTAAATGGTAGATTGAGAAGGAGGAAATAAGAGAAGCAGGATGCTAATTGTTGCCTATCAGGTGAGTGCTGCGTTTCTCCCCACAAGAAGCAACCACGACTGGGCTGTAGCATTGAGCAGAGGACCAGAGAGGGGCATGACAGCACAGGAAGGGGACAAATCATCCTATAGCTATCATCCTATAGCTTCCTGGAGGAGCTTCCCACCATCCCCCCTAGCCAGGTCATGTTGGAGCCACTGAGCTGCTGAACTCTGCAGAAAGCAAACTTGGTGTGTGGAAAGCCAGAGAAAAGCATGTATGCCCATGCAGAGTTCTCAAGTACAGGGTGTCCTTCAAAGACAAGATAAGGGACTTAGGCATTCACCATGCTCTTTCATAAACAGCTGTGCTATATCCTAAGGGTAGGCCCCTTTGATATCACTAAGAGATAGCTTTACCTTCCTTAATAAAATTCATCTGGGCTAAAGCCTAGCGCCTTTGTTCTGCAGAGTAGAGTGCCTCCTGGTCCCCCCCTTTCTAAATGTAAGAGTCTCGTGTATTTTGTTATACCACGCCATCCCTTTTTCAGGATCTCTGGTGGTGGCAGGGTCAGATTGTGCAGACGCATGGGAAACTCCAGTTGGTCAATGGATGGCCCAGCTAGACTGAAAGTTACTTCCTAAATCTTCCAGCTGTCTACACCATGTGCACACCCATCAGGGAAGACTTCACAGCTAAGGCAGAAGACCAGATGATTTGGGAGGGGTTCATTACACCTATCAGATGCTGCTGGTCCAATGAGAAGCTCACTGTTGCTTTCGATCAAGGTAATTACTGCAGAAGGTTCTAGGTGGCAGCAAAACCTGAATGAGCAGACTTGAGCTTAGAGGTGGCATGAGGGACCCTGGTTGAGCTGAATGAAGAACAACAATTTGGCTTTTCTGAGTTGCCTAGAGGACAAAAGTTCCTGCTATAATCTAAGGCATTCATTTTTGCCTTCATTAAACTTCTTGATATTTCTGATATAAGGGGGTTACTTTCCACTGGGTACAAGTGGCAATTCCTGCAAAGACACATTTTGAGCATTAAATGAGTTGTCTTATTCCCTCATCATAAAATTTCCAGATTTGGTAATAGGTTTATTCTCTTCACCATTCTTCTTGATTTTCTAGAGTTGAGTATATCTGGTCTTGGTAACTGCTATGTGTGTGTGTGTGTGTGTGTGAGAGAGAGAGAGGGAGAGGGAGAGGGAGAGGGAGAGGGAGAGGGAGAGGGAGAGGGAGAGGGAGAGCGAGCGAGCAAGTGTGTCTGCTATGACAGGAGGACAGGGCTTCTCCCTGAGGCCATGGCCTTTCCTCCTGCCACATTCCTTCTTTGAGATCCTTGGCACTGATCTGTGCTACAACATGGAAGAACCTTGAAAACATTGTGGTAAGGGAAAGTGGCCAGACACAAAGTACCACGTATTGTACAATATTTTAAAAATTTTCCTTTTTAGCCACACCCACAGCATATGGAAGTTCCTGGGCCAGGGATTGAATCTTGAGTTGCACCTACATCACAGATGCAGCAATGCTGGATCCATAACCCACTATGCCAGGCGACCTGGTGCCTCCAGAGAGACAAGCCAGATCATTAACACGCTGTGCCACAGCAGGAACTCCATATAGTATATTTATATGAAATGTCTGGAATAGGCAAATCCCCAGACACAGAAAGTAAATAAATAATTGCCAGGAGTAGGAGGGGTTGATAAAATTGTTTTTATTTGCTTTGTTGTTTGTTTGGTTCATTTTTCCGGGGCCAAACCCATGGCATATGGAGGTTCCCAGGCTAGGGGTGGAATTGGAGCTGTAGCTGCTGGCTTATGCCAGAGCCTCAGCAACACTAAAATTGTTTTTAAATTGATTGTGATGAGGAATGCACAACTAAGTACTAAAAGCTATTGATTTCTATACTTTAGACAGGTGGGTTGTATGGTGTGTGAATTGTATCTCAAGGAAGCTTTTTAGAAAGGAAAGATCCTTATGCAGTACAGACACAGTGAGCGGCTGGAGAGACTGTTTGTGTGATGTGACTACACTGAGGTGGGGGAAGGTCTTGGGGACAGACTCCTTGCAGAAGAAGTAGCTGATACAGAACTCTGAGATGGGAGAGGTTAACTCAGTCCTTGGGATTTTTGCAGCTTTTTCCTTTACTAATTTATTCTTCTGTTTTCTCCAGTCCAGTCCATAGACAGTCTTGGTCACTAGTAAGCATATCATCCCTTCCATCTAGTGTCCAGGCCAAAGTTATCTTGGCTCTGAGCTCTATTTGACCTTGACCCAGGAATCTGGTTTGCTTTCTAGACTACTGCCCCAGGGCAAATATCCTATGAAAGAAACTGCTCTTCTTTCATTCTCTCTCTGTTTCTGTGATTTCCCTCACATCTCTTTAAGACCAAGAGCTATTCAAGGGCAAGTACTTTCCTATGGTCTCTGGAGAATTGTATCAATGGTAGATCCTGGGAGTTCCTGTTGTGGTGCAGCAGAAACGAATCCAACTAGAAACCTTGAGGTTGTGGGTTCGATCCCTGGCCTCACTCAGTGGGTTAAGGATCCGGCGATACCATGAGCTGTGGTGTAGATCGCAGACGCTGTTTGGATCCCAAGTTGCTGTGGCTGTGGTGTAGGCTGGCAGCTGTAGCTCTGACTGGACCCCTAGCCTGGAAACCTCCATATGCGACCCTAAAAAGCCAAATAAATAAATAAATAAATAAATAAATAAATAAATAAAGGTAGATCCTGGAGTTCTCCTGTGGCTCACATGTTAAGGATCCCAACAATGTCACTGCTGTGGCTCAGGTCGTTGCTGTGGTGAACATTTGAACACTGGCCTAGGAAGTTCTGCCTGCCGTGGGCACAGCCCTCCCCCCCAAAAATCCTGCAACACAACAGGTAGTCAATGAGTGCTTGCTCATGTATATTTCCCCTTCACTCCTCATAACTACAATCAAATTGTAGTTACATATATCATGTATATAATTATGTATATTATATATACATAACACACAATCAGTAATCAATATTTCCTTTTATAACTCTAACTTTTTTTAATTATAAAAGGAATACTTGGGAGTTCCTGTTGTGGTGCAGCAGAAACCAATCGAACCATGAGGTTGCGGTTTCGATCCCTGGCCTCTCTCAGTGGGTTAGGATCCAGCGTTGCTGTGAGCTGTGGTGTAGGTCGCAGGATCTGGTGTTGCTGTGGCTCTGGCCTAGGCTGGCAGCTATTGCTCCAATTCAACCCCTAGCCTGGGAACCTCCATATGCCATGGTGCAGCCCTAAAAAGCAAAACATAAAAATAAATAAAAAATAAAAAATCTTAGAGTTTCATGGTGGCACAGCCAGTTAAGGATCTGGCATTTTCATTGATGCGGCTCAAGTCACAGCTGTGGTGTGGATTAGATTTCTGGACCAGGAACTTCCTCATGCCGTGGGCCTAGCCAGAAAAAAAAAAATCTTACTGTGTGAAATTCTTTGTAATTGCCTGTTTCTAATGTTTCTAAAATTCATCTTTATTATTGATTGAGCTGTAGTTCATTCATTTCATTGTTGTATAACATTCCATTCTGTGGTCTTATCACTACGTATTTGTTCTCTGTCTTTCTTTCCTTCCCCCCTTACCTCTTCCTTCCTTCCTCTCTCCTTTTCCTTCCTTCCCTCTCTCCCTCCTTCCTTCCTTTCTTCCCTCTTTCCCTCACCTCTCTCTTTCTCTTTCTCCACCCCTGCCTCTCCTGTGAACAGTCTTATCTGTCTTCTGGTGCATGTGTGAAAGTTTTTCTATATAGAAATAGAATTAAGCTGATACCACTGCTGGAAGTATAAAGAATTTCTATGGCTCCACAGTCTCTCCAACACTTATTTTTATCATATTTCTATTTTTTTCAAGATGGGGGTATAAAATAGTATTTTGTTATTGTCTTAATTTGAATTTGCCAAATTACAAAATGAGATCAAGCATTTATTGGCTGTATTTATTGGCTTAATTTACTGGCTCTATTTCTTTCCTCTTGAATGTAATTCAGGTCAAACGTTGGGCCCATTTATTTTTCTTTTCTTCTTTTTCTTAATTACTCAGTGAATTTCATTACATTTATAGTTGTACAACAACCATCACAACCAAATTGTACAGCATTTCCATCCCAAACCCTCAGGGCATCCCCCCACCCCCAAACCTGTCTCATTTGGAAACCATAAGTTTTTCAAAATCTGTGAGTTGGTATCTATTCTGCAAATAAATTCATTGTGTCTTTTTTTAGATTCCACTCGTAAGAGATAGCATTTGATGTTGGTGTCTCATTGTATGACTGACTTCACTGAGCATAACTTCTAGGTTCATTCATGTTGCTATAAATGCCATTATTTCTTTCCTTTTAATGGCTGTATAATATTCCATTGTGTTTATGTACCATATCTTCTTTATCCACTCCTCTGTCAATGGACATTTAGGTTGTTTCCATGTCTTGGCTATTGTATATAGTGCTGCAGTGATGGCCCATTTTTCTATTTGCTTGCTTATCTATTTCTTATTGCTTTGTAAAAATCAATATATTGATTATATATTATAGATACTAAACATTTGTCCAGTATTTGTGTTACAAATATGTTCTCCCTGTTTCTGATTTGCCTTTAAGTTTATTTTACTTTTTTTTTTAATAAATAGAAATTCTTAATTTTAACGTGGCTTAATTTATCAATATTCTCTCTCTCTTTTTCTCTTTTGGCCACATCCATGGCATATGGAAGTTCCCAGGCCAGGGATCAAATCCAGTTCATAGCTGCAACTTATATCACAGCAGCAGCAAAGGCAGATCTTTTACCCACTGTCCACAGTGGGAACTCCTCAATATTTTCATTTTTATTTAGCACTTTTTTGATCTTCTTTAGTAAATTCTTTTATACTCTAAGGCCCAAAGCAATATTCGCTTATGTTTTCTTCTAGAAGTTTTTATTTTTATTTTATTTTTATTTTTCTCTATTTGGAGTGGATTGTCTGATGTGAGGTAGGGAATCCAATTTTACTTTTAGCCCATATGGACAACCAGCAGAACCAGCTTCCTTTCACTTGTGATATATATCACTGTTTCATATTTGTGTGGGGCTGTTTGGAGCTATTTTGTTCCATGGTCATTTTGTGTATATTTGCGCCCGTATCCTCTTGCCTTAATCACTCTCATTTTATGTCTTGATATCTGCTTGGGAAAGTCCTCACATTCTCTTCAACAATGTCTTGATTATTCTAGGACTTTTGCTGATTTCCATTTTACTTTCGAAATGTGAACATGACGTTACTACTAGTTTATAACTTGCTTTTTTAAAAAACTCCTAATAATAATAATAATACATCGTGAATACTTTGGCATTATTTAATGGTGTAAAATACAAATTTTTTTTGGTTGTACCTGTGCCATGCAGAAGTTCCCAGGTCAGGGACTGGACCAGAGCCACAGCAATAACCAGAGCCACAGCAATGACAATGCCAGATCCTTAACTTGGTGAGCCAGTGGGGAACTCCTAAAATACAATTTTTTTTTCTTTTTGCAGCCACACCTGCAGTATCTGGAAGTTTCCGGGCCAGGGGTCAAATCAGAGCTGCAGCTGCTGGCCTACACCATAGCTGCAGCAAAGTGGGATCAGCTGCTACCTACACCACAGCTTGCAGATCCTCAGGCCAGTGAGTGAGGCCAGGGATTGAATCTGTATCCTCATGGACTCTATCTATGCTGGGTTCTTTTTTTCTTTTTTTTTCTTTTTTCTTTTTTTTTGGTCTTTTTGTCTTTTGTTGTTGTTGTTGTTGTTGCTATTTCTTGGGCCGCTCCCGCGGCATATGGAGGTTCCCAGGCTAGGGGTTGAATCGGAGCTGTAGCCACCAGCCTACGCCAGAGCCACAGCAACGCGGGATCCGAGCCGCGTCTGCAACCTACACCACAGCTCACGGCAACGCCGGATCGTTAACCCACTGAGCAAGGGCAGGGACCGAACCCGCAACTTCATGGTTCCTAGTCGGATTCGTTAACCACTGCGCCACGACGGGAACTCCTTTTTTTGTCTTTTTTTGCTATTTCTTGGGCCGCTCCCGCGGCATATGGAGATTCCCAGGCTAGGGGTTGAATCGGAGCTGTAGCCACCGGCCTACACCAGAGCCACAGCAATGGCGGGATCCGAGCCGCGTCTGCAACCTACACCACAGCTCACGGCAACGCCGGATCGTTAACCCACTGAGCAAGGGCAGGGACCGAACCCGCAACTTCATGGTTCCTAGTCGGATTCGTTAACCACTGCGCCACGACGGGAACTCCTATGCTGGGTTCTTAACCCACTGAGCCACAACAGAAACTCCTAAAATACAAAATACAAAGACTGCATGATACGTTATTGTTTAGACGTTCTATAATTTACATATTTCAGCCCCAATTTTTGGATATCTAAATTTGATGCCAAATTTTCATTATTATAAGCAAATTTGTGGTAAATGTTCCTGTGGCAAAATATCCATGATTATTTCCTCAGGGTGGAAGTAGGGTTTCTAAGTCTAAGGATTTGCTCAATTTTTTTCGTCTTTTATCTTTTTAGGGCTGTACCTGTGGCTTATGGAGGTTCCCCGGCTAGGGGTTGTATCAGAGCTGCAGCTGCTGGTCTATACCATAGCCATAGCAATGCCAGATCCTTAACCCACCAAGTGAAGCCAGGGATCAAACCCTTGTCCTCGTGGATATTAGTTGGTTTGGTTACTGCAGAGCCACAACGGGAACTCCAGTTTTAAGATATTTGATACAAATTGCTAACTTATGTTTGAGGAAGTTCATATGAACTATGTGATAGTGAGGTCTCAGGACTGGTGCCCTTGCTAATAGTGAATATTATCATTTAAAAAAAATTTTTTTCCCGCCTCGATAGGCAAATAATTTAAAATCAAGTTAACTCTGGCTTTCATGTCTAATCTGGATTAGCATGCCTATATTTGTATTTTTCTAGTGAACAGCCAGGGGGCTTCATACACTGAACACTATCCTGAGTATCCTCTCCCTTTGTTCCATTAGAGAAATTGAGCCTGGCTGCTGAGCCCATGGAGAATCAGACTGCTGGGGTGACGGAGTTTATTTTGCTGGGATTTCCTCTCAGCCGGTGGATGGAGGTGCTGTTCCTGGTGCTGCTGCTGCCCACGTTCCTGCTGACGCTCCTGGGCAACCTGCTGATCATCTCCATTGTGCTGTCCTACTCCCGCCTCCACACACCCATGTACTTCTTCCTGTGCAACCTCTCCATCCTGGACATCCTCTTCACCTCCGTCATTTCTCCAAAAGTGTTGGCCAACTTAGGATCTGGGGATAAAACCATCTCCTTTGCTGGCTGTATCACCCAGTGCTATTTCTACTTCTTCCTGGGCACGGTGGAGTTTCTCCTGCTGACAGTCATGTCCTATGACCGCTATGCCGCCATCTGCTACCCGCTGCGGTACAGCTCCATCATGAGACCTGCTGTCTGCACTGGGACTGTTGTGTTCTCTTGGATGGGAGGCTTTCTATCCGTGCTCTTTCCAACCATCCTCATCTCCCAGCTGCCCTTCTGTGGCTCCAATGTCATTAACCACTTCTTCTGTGACAGTGGGCCCTTGCTGGCCCTGGCCTGTGCAGACACCTCTGCCATTGAGCTGATGGATTTCATGCTTTCATCCATAGTTATCCTCTGTTGCATAGTCCTTGTGGCCTATTCCTATACGTCCATCATCCTGACAATAGTGCGCATTCCTTCTGCCAGTGGAAGGAAAAAGGCCTTCAACACCTGTGCTTCCCACCTGACCATAGTTGTGATTTCCAGCAGCATCACGGTGTTTATTTATGTGACTCCCTCCCAGAAAGAGTACCTGGAGATCAACAAGATCCCCTCAGTCCTGAGCAGTGTGGTGGCTCCATTCCTCAACCCCTTTATATACACTCTCAGGAATGACACGGTGTTGGGGGTCCTTAAGGATGTGTGGGTCAGGGCTCAGGGAGTTTTGGAAAAGAGGATGAGGACAATGCCGAGGAGCAGATTGTCTTCCAACAAAGACCGCAGAGGAGGGACTAATTGCTCTTCCTCTTCGCTATCATGTGCCCTTTGTGCAAATTCCCAGTATTAAAAGAGAAGACCAGAGTGCTGGGGAAATAAACAAAGACCACCTAAATGAGAACAGAGGCTATTTATCCAGAACTGGCCACAGCAAGGGACTTGGCCACCATCATTAGTGTTTGGCAGAGACTCAAAGGCAGGTGGGGAGTTGGGAGGTTTTGTAACAGAAGAGGGTAAGGCTCCGGTGTGCTCTCATTGGAGGGTTTTGGCCTAGGGAAGCTGGGGAACTGGAGGTGGGCTAACTAGAATCAAGCCTCCTTTGTGATTGGTTTGGGGAGCATATTTGGCTTTCTCGGATTAGTCCTGAGTTGGAAAAAATGTGGGGGAGGGGAAAGGGAGTGGAGCAAAAAAAAAAATAGGGATATTGGCAGTTCAGACCACATCCTGACCATTCTGGGCTGACTGCTACAGAGGCTGTAGATCGGCTCTCTGCTTGGTTGCTTTAGTGTTTCTGGATCAGAGTTCTACTGTCAAGTACGATGTGACTGTGGTCCAATTGTGTATTTAGTGTCTAGGTTCTTAGAGCATTGGAAGTTCTGATGTAACATTTTAAAGTTTAAGTAGATGGATGATCCTTCCAAAGCAAACAACCAGATCCCATCAGTAACAGATGATGAAAGGCCAGCTCAGGTAAGCAGAGTTTAGCTGGTTCTCAAGCCTGGAGTGAGAACTATAGAAATGAGGTCTCACATGTTTCCAAGACTCTTCTTCTTTAAGTGACCCAGGCTCCAAGGTTTAGACCCTTTGGCTTTTGGGGCCTGCCCATGGGATCCCTGGCAGTAGAGGCAGCTGCCTGCTGCAGTACATCTGGCAAAGCATCTGAACTCTAAGGCCCAGTTTTTCATGAGATTAAAGAGACAAGAGTAGGAATTCCTGCTGTGGCACAATGTGATCGGTGGCATCTCTGGAGCTCAGGGACACAGGTTCAATTCCTGGGCCACAGAGTGGGTTAAAGGATCCGGCCATGGCACAGCCATGGTGTAGGTTACAATTGTGGCTCAGATCTGATCTCTGGCCCAGGAACTCCTTATGCCACTGAAATGGACAGCACCAATGTCCTGAACCCAGGCAAAACCCAGATTGGGACTTGAACCCACAATTTTAAATTAGAGTCAGGGGTTCCCTTTGTGGCTCAGCGGTTAACAAACCTGACTAGGATCCATGAGGATTTGGGTTCAATCCCTGGACTTCCTCAGTGGGTTAGGATCTGGTGTTGCCGTGAGCTGTGGTGTAGTTCACAGATGAGGCTTGGATCACAGATGAGTTTCTGTGGCTCTGGCTGTGGCCAGCAGCTGCAGCTCCAGTTCGACGCCTAGTCTGGGAACTTCATATGCCTCGGGTGCAGCCCTAAAAAACAAACAAACAAATTAGAATCATTCACCCGGTGTCTGGACTTACTGAAGTTCAGGATCTTCATGCCTCTGCATTGAAGGAATTCGGCGAGAGACAAAGTGATAGGCAAGAAATAGATATATTAAGAGAGGACCCTGGTGAGAGATGCAAGCTGGCAGATAAGGAGGCTCTGTCCTGAGGATTAGGTGGGTTATAGTTTTATCATCCAAGGGGAGTGGTGGGTCGGAAAAGACCACCTCTTTCTTTTTCTTGGAGTGGTAGCTCCTCCTTGGTATCTGTTAAGAGAGTATTTGACCCTATAAGGTCAAACTAGGATGGACATGGTTCTTATTCAAATCAGCAAAAGGAAGCCCTCAAACTCCTGCCCCTGGTCTGAACTTGAATGCAGGCCTCGCCCCATTCCCCACCCAATGATGCAAAGCATAGCTCTCACCTCCACTAGTCAAGCAAGCCTGCCTTGTTCTGATGACCCTCTTGAGCAATTATTAACTTACAGTGATCTCCCAAAGTCCCGTAGGTTTCCTTCTCTATCCATTGTCCCTTATTGGGATTTCTACAACTACCGGTGCCTACTCCAACCCTATCACTACGGGGCGGCCAAAACAGAAAAGAGAGAGCGAGAGCGCGCCCAAGTGTCATGGATCAGATTATGGAGAGAAGGAAGCTAGGCTGCTCTTCTTCCCTGGAGGGCACTGAGGGCCTCAGATCCTTGTCCCCTCTGGCAGAAATGTTTCCCTGAAAACATCTGGAAATCCATGACCCCTCCATTGACCTTCTTTCCTAGCCCCGGGAACTCTTTTAAACCACTGACTGGACTTAAGAGCAGCAAAAAAATTCCTCCAAATTTCCAAGTTCCTATTGGGAATCTTTGGCCAAGCTCTTCTGTTTTCAGCCTGTAGAAGTCACCTCCTTCTAGGCCTCCTCATCTTTTTTATGCTTGGTATGCTTGTCCCCTACCCTTTTTCTCCTAGGAACCTGTATCAGTGTGATGAAACAAATTATTTTATTTTATTTTATTTTATTTTATTTTATTTGACTTTTTGCCATTTCTAGGGCCGCACCTATGGCATATGGAGGTTCCCAGGCTAGGGGTCCAATCGGAGCTGTTGCCGCTGGCCTACACCAGAGACACAGCAACTCGGGATCCAAGCCGTGTCTGCAAGCTACACCACAGCTTCACGGCAACGCTGGATCCTTAACCCAATGAGCAAGGCCAGGGATCAAACCAGCAACCTCATGCTTCCTAGTCGGATTCGTTAACCACTGAGCCACGACGGGAACTCCGAAACAAATTATTTTAAAGGCAGGACAAGAAAACTTTAACCATCGTCATTTTTTTCTGCCATTTGAACCCCTGCTCCCCCATCTTTAGTGTGCATTGTGCATCTGCATTCTACATTAATTAGATCCTCTTAGAAGACACAGCAATGTCTACTCACCAAAAAAAGCCATTTCTGCAAGGTAACTCCTTAAGAGATAACATTCCTTAATCCTCTAGTGGGTCTTTGTTGGACTGTGTAAACTGTCAGTATGTTACTTTGATGTATAAGCATTTGATGGGTAACCTTTTATCTCAAAAACTTGCATTAAATATTCTTCAACCTCTACGGGCAGAAGAGGCCTCAGAGCTTTCCAAAAGACTCTCTCCCTGGTTATAATCCTTAGGTTGGCTCGAATAAAATTTTCCATTTATTTCTGAGATTGACTATTGATGAAGTTTTTTCATCATCAAGTGTTTTCACACTAGACATGCTCAGTATATATTTTCTAATTGAAAATTAGGTTCAGTGTAGCAATAGTCCTTTTAATTTTTTTTCTATCTCTCATTCTATTTTTCCATTTTTTAAGTTTTATTGAAGTATAGTTGATTTACAATGTGGTGCCATTTTCTGCTGTACAGCAAAGTACAATAGTCCTTTTTTAAAATGCAAATCATAGCTTGACTTATTTACATTTAAATAAGTTCAGCCCCTCAGATAGGAGGTTTGAAAAGAAATGGGGGAGGAAAAAGCCTGATGGCCCCAGCTTGCCCTCTGGCCTTGGTGGGAAGGTGAGGGGTGGGCGTGGTCAGAGAATGGTAATGGATTAAGATGTGGGGATGAGGACAAACAAAGACAGTTTTCCTGCTTGAAAATCACCTTAGCCGATCTGTACCTACTCCTACCTTTATGCTCATTCCATTTGCAAGGCCAAATGAGAAGTAGCTTTTCCCCTTTCCCAGAAGACAGAAAAGTAAAGATGGCCTGCCATCTGGTCCTAGAGAGCCTGTGGTTTGGGGTAGCATGTCCAAGCGGGTCCCAGCAGACATCTCTAGTCTGTGATGTGACTTCCTTCTCCTAATGTATCTGTATCCTCCCACAGGGGTGCTCCTGGCTGCAGCAGGTAGTACCTGAGGCATTCCCAGGCCTCCAAAAATGTTTGACACTGTTGTAGAATTCCCAGAAATCACCTCAGAGGACACTGTAGGAAGATAGAGAGCAGTTTTATTACGCTGGTGGTCCACAGGGAATCGCTTCCCAGTCATGGACCCTGAACAGAAAGGGGGAGATACATTTATAGTGCTTGCTTACCTGTCTAACATGCTACATTAACCTTTAGTTACATGCAGGATACAGAAAGATGTATAGCTGTACAGAAGGTCTTATATTGTTACTTTAATGACTAACCTCAAGTACAATCTAGCTATTTTGAATAACTTGAGAACAACGGGGCCGGGAGTTTCTCGAGTCTTAATGACTTTGCTTTTCTCAGAGCCCTCACATGGGTCACCTCAAGTTCACCATGATGGACGGGGGCAGCAAGATGGCTTCACTCTTGCCAGGCTCCCCATTCCCTTTTCCACAGCCCTACAACACTTGGCAGCTGTGGGGGAAATGTAATTGAAAACAAAATCTGCCAAACCCAAAAAAACCTCTCCACAAAGACAGAAGAGAGAAAACATATTTACTATTGAAGATGCTCTAAACCAGAATATGTAGAGCGACACAGGTGTGAAGTAAAATTCATATGTTATGGCAAGACAAGAAAAGTTCAAACATAAGTTCCCTGGGGGCCTATCAGTTAAGGACTTGGCGTTGTCACTGCTGTGGCTCAAGTTTGATCCCTAGCCCAGGGAACTTCTACATGCTGTGGTCATGGCCAAAAAACAACCCCAAGATCCTCCCCCACCTCAAAATTCTTCTCTGCCCTTTGGCCTCCTCTCTCTCCCCGACTGTGCACTGTATTTCTGCATTACTCATTGACCAAATCTCCCCATTAGCAGAAATTCCTGCTCAACCATAAAGAGCACTGTTCTTCTAGCATCAACAGGATGCTCCTTAAAAGATAACCATCCTTCTTGATCTTGAAAGGGGTCACATGACCCACCATGCTAACATTTAGATCTGAATTAGGTATACTGTCAATAATACATCATTTAATGTACAGCCTCTTTAAATGTAATGCACTGTCTCAAAAATCTTTTATAACTGTGCCTTGACTTCCATTGGGTGGAATAGTTCTCAGAGCTATCTGAGATGCTCTTCCCAAGTTATAATCCTCAAATTTGGTTCTAATAAAATTTTATATTTCTTAGATCAACTGATTAATTTTTTTGTTGACACAGGCAATCCTCTAAAGAGACTGCAAAGATGGAAGAAATCTCACCCTTTTATAAGACCATATACAATGGGTGGCATACATTTTGTCAAGATAAATAACTAATCCTTGAATAAGAGGACTTGACTATATATACCATTTGTCATGTGTAGTTCATCCTAACTTCACTTGGTATTGGAGGTCACCATCTGTTAGCTAACTGGCTTTATCTCATATCTTTGGGACAGAAGGTAGTTTGGGAGGGAGGCATGCATCAAACTGGGTTTCTGCCCTCATGAAGAAGTTGAGAGAGAGGGGTGTTCTCTTCCTTGATTCCACTTCAAAGAGATGGTTCCCAGGTCCTTAAGAAGGACAAACCGGGAGGGTCACAAAGCTGGCCAGAGGCCGATTTAGATTTTTTTTTTCTTTTTTGGCCACACTCTCAGCACTTGGAAATTCCTGGGCCAAGGACTGAACCCGTGCCACAGCACTCACCTGAGCTGCTGCACTGGCAAAGCTGGATCCTTCACGTGCTGAGCCACTAAATCTGTGGCTCCGTTTTAAATTTGAACTCTTGATTTAGATTTTTAAATCTAATGGTTATATATATTTAAGATTTATATACATTTATATACATATCATGAGCCTTAAGATTTATATACTTTTCAAGGAGCAGACACAGAACTTCCAAGTTTTCTAAAGTAAATGTCTAAGAAAAAGGAGAAGGGAGGGGATTCTCCCTTATTTTCCACAGAGAGAGTTAAGCTCTTGCTTTATTTGCATTTGTCCTGATATAGTCCTCTGGGAACCCACTCCTGCAATGCCTTTTGCTTCCACAAGTTTGTCGACTACAGGTAAATGTTTGCACTGGACCATTTATGAAGCAAGGTGAGCACACCTTGACTCCTGTCTGAGGGAGCTTACCCTGACGCTGACAGAAACTACCAGCCAATTCTACTCTGCAGCAGCAAACACTGTTTGTAGTTTTTTTTAAGGGTCACACCCTCGGCATATGGAAATTCCTGGGCCAGGGAATGTATCCCAGCCGCAGCTGTGACCTATACCACAGCTGTGGCAACACCAGATCCTTTAACTTTCTGTGCTGGGCCAGGGGTCGAACCTGAGCCTCAGCAGTCAGATTCTTAACCCACTGCACCATAGCAGGAACTCCAAACATTGTTAATTAAACAGTTTATACTTATAGAACATACACATTTTTATTCATCTACATGTAACTTTCGTTTTACAAAAATGGGATGGATGGACTTATGTGAATAGTCTGCAACTTAATATTTTAAAATATCTTTCTATTTAATACCTATAAAAATTTTTTTTAGGACCACACCCATGGCATATGAAGGTTTCCAGGCTAGGGGTCGAATCTGAGCTACATTTGCTGGCCTACACTACAGCCACAGCAACACAGGATCTGAGCCACATCTGCAACCTACACCACAGCTCATGGCGATGCAGGATCCTTAACCCACTGATTGAGGCCAGGGATTGAACCTGTGTCCTCATGGATGCTAGTCAGATTGGTTAACCACTGAGCCACGACAGGAACGCCTATAAAACTTTTTAGATGTCGCTTTTATAACCAGTGGGCACTGAGATTTCTAGCATTTTGTTAATGTTACTAAAACTTATTGGCATATATTCAAATTAGTACTCATGGCTTATAGTGTTTGTCCATTTTAGATTTCAGCAGATTATTTTGGTAGATTCTGTTAAATTGTCTATAAAAAAGTAGTAACTGGTGTTGCCACAACCTGCAGCATAGGTCACAGATATGGCTTGGATTCAGTGTTGCTGTGGCTCTGGCGTAGGCTGGCAGCTGCAGCTCCAATTCATCCTCTAGGCTGGTAACTTCCATGTGCCACAGGTGAGGCTGTAAAAAAAGAAAACAAACAAATAAAAAAGCATATTAATATACATTCAGTCCTCCAAGGGTTCTGCATCCACGATTGAAAGTATTTGGAAAAAAAATTACAGAAATTTCCAAAAAGCAAAACTTGAATTTGCTGTGTGGAGGCAACTATTTATATAGGATTTGCATTGTACTAGGTCTTACAAGTAATCTAGAGAGGATTTAAAGTATAAAGGAGGGTGTGTAGGCTATATACAAATATGACACCATTTCATACAGGGAACTTGAGCATCCTCAGATCTGGGTATCTGTGGGGGGTCCAGTATCCCCCACAGATACTGAGGGGTGATTGTATTTTTTAGATTCTATATTTATTGATATAGACAGAATACACATATACATACACATATATTCAAAATATTTAACATGGTTATTTCTGGGTAGTGTAGTTTTGGATGATTTTTAAAAGTCCCTTTTCTTCTTATTTTTCTATAACAAAAACATTTGTTCACGAAAAATTAAGGAAAATATGCTCAGAATTGAACTTCTGCTCAGATCAGCATTCAGTGGAACCACTGTGTTTACCTAGGAATGCAAGGAATGGGACCTAACACTGTGTTCGTTTTATTTTGGCAGCTTCATCCTTTGCTGCTTCAAATAGCTTCCTGTCTTCTAAAACCTTTATATTGGTTTAACACTGTCACATGAACTGCCCTTGCTTTACTTGTTTGGTTCTTTTTTTTTTTTTTTTTTTGTCTTTTTAGGGCCGTACCTGCAACATGTGGAGGTTCCCAGGCTAGGGGTCCAATCGGAGCTACAGCTGCTGGCCTATACCACAGCTGCTGGCCTATACTGCAGCCACAGCAATGTGGGATCCGAGTGGCATTTGGGACCTACGCCACAGCTCACCGCATTGCCAGATCTTTAAGCCACTGAGCAAGGCCAGGGATCCACCCCACATCCTCATGCATACTAGTCGGATTCATAACCTGCTGAGCCATGACTTGAACTTACTGTTTCATTTTTTAATGTAAGAGATTTGACATTTGTCCCTGTCCCTAGTTTGATTGTTTCAGAAGACAACTAGTGCAGCTATTTTCTGATTGGTAAAGGAGCTTTTCTTCCTCAGCATTTTGGAGAAAAAAAAAAAACAAAAAACTGTTGGATCTTCACATTGGAGAACTCGTTGTCCCTTTTGAGCCCCTTAGGTAAGTTTTCTTTGGAACATTTTGAAATCTGCCTTCCTGAAATCTGTAAAAGTCTATCTGACCATCTTTCTTCAACATCCAGAAAGAGACAACAAAACAGAAACAGACTCGTAGAGAACTGTTTCCAGAAGAGACAGAAGGGAATTAAGAGGTACAAATTTCCAGTTATAAAATAAATAAGTTGTGGAGTTCCTGTTGTGGTGCAACATAAACAAATCTGACTAGTATCCATGAGGATTCGGGTTTGATCCCTGGCATCCCTCAGTGGGTTAAGGACCTGGCATTGTTGTGAACTGTGGTGTAGGTTGCAAACAAGGCTTCATTCCCCAGTTGCTGTGGCTGTGGCGTGGGCCAGGGGCTACGGCTTTGATTTGACCCCTAGCCTGGGAACTTCCATATGCCACGGGTGTGGCCCTAAAAAATTTTTTTAAATAAAAATTAAATTAAATTAAATTAAAATGTCCTGAAGATGGAACATACAGCAAAGGGACTATAGTCAATAACACTGGAATAAGTGTGTATGGTGACAGATGATTACTAGGCTTGTCATGGTGGTCATTACATAATGTATAAAAATGTCATTACTTTGTACACCTGAAAGTGATAAATATTGTGTGTCAATTATAATTCAGTTTTTTTAAAAAAAACTTTCTAGTAAGTGAAACTGTCAGTAGGGCAAGAATTTCCTAGATGCTCTGCTTCCAGCAGAGGGAGACCTGGACTTGATGCCCGGATGCTGGGACCTCTGGCACCACCATCTCCTGCCTTGGGACAGTTTCACAATCTGAACTTACAAAGCATCACCTGTGTCCTCCTTTTATCTTAACACCTATTCTGTAACTCCTACCAGAGCTTTCTTTTTTTTTTCTTTTTGCTTTTTTGCTTTTTACAGCCATACCCTCAGCATATGGAGGTTCCCAGGCTAAGGGTTGAATCAGAGCTGCAGCTGACAGCCTATGTCACAGCCACAGCAATGCAGGATTGGAGCTGCATCTGCGACCTACACCACAGACCAGGGCAACGCTGGATCCTTAACCCACTGAGCGAGGCCAGAGATGGAAGTCTCATGGTTCCTGGTTGGATTCATTTCCGCTGTGCCATGACGGGAACTCCCAGATTTTAGGATTTTATTAAAATTAACTACAGAGAAAAATCCCTGAAATTGATGTGTTTGGCAGAAAGGAAATGACATTCCCTCCTACCCCAAACAGTCTTAGAATGTCAACATCTCCTTGTAAAAGAACACAGTTTAACCTTGATAGGGTTAACAAAGGACAATTTCAGAATTAAAAAACATTTGAAAAATGCTATTTCATTGCAAGCCAGAAATCCTTTGGGATGGATCAGCTCCAGCCTAGAGATCTGTGTAGGAAACCACCGCTGTGATACATGGTTTAGCATGTATCACATATATTACATTAACCGGACACTTTTCCTTTTCCGGGAAGTATATGACGCCCATTTTTTTACTTAGTTACTTTATAATTTATCAGAGGTCCATAAACTTTTTGAGCTAAGTCACTCCGATACTACATCCATTGTCAGGTATCAGCCTCGTGCCCTTTCTTTTCCAAAGTCAGACTCTTCGCTCTGAGGAGATGAAAATATCACCCATCACCCCATGTTCTCCAGAGTCTTCTTTGTCCCATGTTTCTTCTGGTTATGTAACTTGTTCCCACGTGTATGAACTGAAATATGGGACTGCCTAATCATAACAGATTCTCCATTAGGCTTCAGAACACACTGGAGGAAGGAGCCCCATTAGCAAGGCCAGGTCTGTAGTGGCTCCTCCCACCCCTTTACAGAGTCAGCAACCAAGAGAATGGGGTCTTGTCTTCCTGGGTTGGGGGAGGGCTCTGTGCATCTGTTGACATCAATGACTCCTCCTTAGTATTCTGTCTAGGAATTCATTATTCTTGCAAGTGTCAAGCTGAGATTGTCTTTCTTCTTCAACCCTAGGGAAGAGTGATGTTTGGTAGGATAAAGACAAAGTCTTTTCTAGTGTAATGATGCTGAACTTATGCTATGAAAAATGGTCAACATGAACAAGTGAAGAAATGGTTTGTTTTGAGCTATTTCACCGGGATGGGGTTGGAATTGAACCTCAAAATCTTAAGTGTTGGAGTTCCCACTGTGGCTCAGTGGTAAAGAACCCGACTAGTATCCATGAGAACACGGGTTCAATCCCGGGCCCTGCTCAGTAGGTTAACGATCCGGCATTGCTGTGGCTCAGATGCTTCGTTGCTGTGGCTGTGGTGTAGGCCGACAGCTACAGCTCTGATTCAACCCCTAGCCTGGGAACTTCCACGTGCAGCAGGTACGGCCCTAAAAAGAAAAAAAAGAATCTCAAGTGTCTCACTTGCTTCTGCCAGACAGCCCAGGATGCTGGGGGAGGGGAGAAGAGGGCAAGCAAAGAAAAAGGACACTCCAGAGCCCATCTAAGGAGGACTCAGTGTGAACTGACAGGTCACATGAGAAAAGTAATGTCTTGTACCACTGTACCGTTCACTGGACTCTGTCATCAACCAATAGAGTTATTTTCTATCTGGTCACAACCTGTAACTGCAGCTGTGGGCTCACAGTGTGACATGCCAGAATGGAGAGAGGTATGAAGATTTCATCACCCTTTGGCAATGACATCAGAGTGCATTTTTAGCACACATCTTTTGGTGTCTATCCCCAAGGAGGAAGTTATATTTAGCACATTTCCTGCTAGCCGCTGAACCGTGTAAGACCTTCTGGGTCTTGAGTTAGTCACAGCCCTTTATGTCTATCTGTGGAATCTCTCCTTGAAAACTGCTAGGTCTTTGAGGAGCCTGAGTTTACAGTGTGAACTGTTACCATAAATCCTTAGAACTCAGCAGGAAAGATGCTGATTGGGTGGTATGTTCACAGTGATTTCTTAGTCCCAGCCCTGGGATTGTTAGGAATACCCAAATCAGATGGTGTGTATGTGTGTGTGTGTGTGTGTGTGTGTGTGCGCGCGCGCGCGCACATGCGCGCGCAGATACCATGGTTAGACTTCACCCAGATATACTGAATGGACTGGGTCTAAGGTTAGATGCTGCACTAAACGGGAGGGGGAGTGGCCTGTGAGCGGGTACCTCTCAGGGCCCCCTCCTGTGACTTGGGTGTCATGGGAGCTGTTGTGAATTCAGCACCATCTTCAGCACTCTTGTCTGAGCAATATTAAATGTCACCACCACTGGCACTTTTGACTCATTTCTTTATTAATATAGAAAAGGAGCCCAAGGCAGCTGGACCAGTAGTACAAAGCACCAGGAGTTAATACTATTCTGGTGAAAGGGTTGGCTTTACAAAAGGGAAGGAGAAGGCAGGAGCTGCCCTGGTTCTGAGGCCAGGCCCAGCCTACTGCCCAGAACCTCAGAGCAGCACCTGGATCCAGCCCCTGGGAAAGAGTGACAGGTAGGTCGAGGGTGGGATGAGCTGGAGACCAGGGGGACAGGTGGCAGGGATGGAGGGCCAGGCAGTGAGGACCATCCTGTGGCTGAGGAGGACAGGAAACTGCTGGCTGGAGGCTCCCCACTGGACCCTGGGCAGAGGCTCTCGTGGGCCTCAGTTCCAGGGGCAGGTAGAAAAACCCAGCGAATATTAGAGAGGATGGGATCCAGACATGCCCAGACGTGAAGGGCCTTTCCCTTCTCTCCACCAGGGGCCACCTTTCTCAGTACTAGGGGTGGGGCTTCAGGGCCCAAGGCACAGAGGGTGGCCCAGAGGCCTCCCAGTGGGAGGAAGAGGGGGCAGGGAAGGAAGCACTTGAGTGTCCCCAGCTTAGGCAGCCAGGCCTGAGGCACAGGGCAGGAATACAGCATCCCTGTACAATGAGGCTGGAATGTGGGGCAGGGTTGGGCCTAGCCTTGGCCAGGACTGGGACCAGCCCCTTGGCAATGGTGCTTGCCTCAAACCTTAGCTAACAGGCTCTCCTGGAACAGAGCTGTCTCACCATGGACCAGCCATGCCCTGCCCTGCCCTGCTCTGTGCCTCTGTGGTTACCGAGGGCTTTGGATATGACCTCTTAGGTCATGGGAGGGAAGTCTGCAGGTCAAGGCTCTGGATGGAGCTGGCATGGGATGGGGGTCACGGGGTGATGGAGGTGGAAGATGTTCCAGCATGAAGCTTCTCCTCCTGCACACCGTAGAACTGGGGAAGGCCGCTGAGACGCAGGAGCAGCGCCCCCCTCCCTTTGGCGGGGGAGGAAGCGGGGGCAGTGGCTTGGGATGATCCCTTCATGACCACCACCTGGGTAACACTTGGCTTGGAGAGAATGGGGTGGCACTCTGCAACCCTTTATGTTCTTCCCAGAGTGGGGAGCTCAAGGCCTCTTGTGGCTTTTGCCTCCAGCCCTGTGCCTGGGGTCAGGAGTGCTTTTCTTCTGTGGCCCTGCCCTGGGGACAGCCCAAGACTCTGCCTGGCTGGCACGTGTTAGTGGGTGAGGAAAGGACAGAGGGGTGAGTAAGGAGACAGGGAGGGGAGAGCGACTCGCTGGCTTTCTCCTCGGCCTGTAGGGAGAGCAGCTCAATCAACCGAGTCGCAGATCTCCTCCACCACCGCGTTGAAGATGTGAGGCTGGTCTGCGTACACATGGTGCGAGGCACCCTCGATCTCCTGCGGGGAGAGGACCCCGCGGGGGCAGGATGGTCCTTTACTCCAGGCACTGGAAAGCTGTCACACCATTTCCTTCCCCCTTGAATTTGCTTCCTGTCGCCCTCCAGCACCTTTTTTTTAAAAACCGTTTTCTTTTTTCAGCCACACATGCAGCATATGGAAGTTCCCAGGCTAGGGGTTGAACCTGCGCTGCTGCTGGCATATGCCACAGCTACATAGGATCTGAGCGGCATCTGCGACCCATGCTGTAGCTTGTGTCAATGCTGGATCCATAACCCACTGAGTGAGGCCAGGGATCGCACCTGCATGCTCACAGAGACAACACTGGGTCCTTAACCAGCTGAGCCACAATGGGAACTCCTGAGCACTTATTTTATCTGAGACAACAGACCACCTTTCTCCCTGATCTTGGCACTTCCCTGTGGAGCCAGTGAATCCTGATATTTCATCCTACTTCCCCTCCGGCCCCTGACTGTATCTTTCCTTCCACACCCGTCCTGCCGCAGACCTGCTCAGGTCATCCACAAGCCTGGAAGACCAGGGTCCATGGGCACCAGCCTAATTAAGCACATTGATGAGCAAAGGAGGGTACAAGGGGTAAGAAAAAGGGAGGGGCAGGAGTGTGGCAGGAAGGCCTTATGCAGCCTTTAGTGCTCCCATCTCTGGTTTTAGGTGGCACTTGTAGGGGGTAGAGGGACAGCCAGATGTCTGTGCCTGACAGACAAGATTTACCTGTCTTTTAGCTGAATGGGCTATAAAGAAATAAGGACCCCTCCTGCAGTTATGATATTACAGAGAGCCAGCCCTTTCAAACCCACTGCTGTATCTCAACCTTCCCCTGGCCCGACTCCCCCATCACCTTTCACTACCCCAACTCTCAGTCATGCTGAGTCAGTCAACACGTGCTGACCCAGTGCAGAGTATTGCCACCTCAGACTTGATCCTCGGATGGCCAACTTACCAGGTCTCGGACATAGGAATCTGGCCGCTGCAGCTTCACCTTTTTTCCCGTGCTAGTGTCTATCCAGGTGTTGGCCCCATAGATCATGGTGATGGGCACATCTTTTCGAATCAAGTGAATTCGCTCTAACATGGGGCGCCGGGCCCAGCCGAAGGACTCCATCATGGCTTTGAATGCTGTCTCCCCACTGAAGAAACAAAAAAGGGTGAAGCAATGAACAGAGTAAATGTTGAAGCATAAAATGTCACCTTATGGGGGGAAGAGTTGCCGTTGTGGTGCAGCAGAAGCAAGTCTGACTAATATCCATGAAGACTTGGGTGTGAACCCTGACCCCGCTCAGTGGGTTAAGGATCTGGTGTTGTGGTGAGCTGTGGTGTAGGTCACAGACGTAGCCTCAGATCCAGCGTTGCTGTGGCTGTGGTGTAGGCTGGCAGCTGCAGCTCTGATTCGACACCTAGTCTGGGAACCTCCAGACTTCTAGTCTGGTATGGCCCCAAAAAGAAAAAAAAAAAAATGTTGCCCTGTCCATCTCTTCAGAAGCCGGGGCAGTATCTCCATCATCTTTGTGTTCCTCTCAGAGCCCAACACGGGGCTCATTAAATATTGGAAAGATTAGGAGACAGGACTGAATCTCCAGAGGCTCCTGTCACAGAAGGTTTAGGAGTCACACACTTGTAAAAACCCCATGGCACCAAGAACTGTCCAAGAGCGTAAGAGGCTACTATACTATACTCAACAAGTATTTCTGTGTCATCCCTGACCTGTGGTGACATATGAACAAGACAGTGCCTGCCCTCTTGGAGCTCACATTTTCCACATTAAATAATGAACTATATGATTAGCCATTTAACTTCAAATTTCCCACCAAGTTCTAGGAGAACACAGGCGAGGCACTTGGCCTGCTGGGGCTGGAGGAGGCCGTCAAGGGGCTCACTTGAGGTGGACTCTGAAGAGCAAACAATGCAGGCGCACAAAGGGCTCGCTGAGGAGACTGGAGTGAAATGTTTTTTCTTTTTCTTTTTTGTCTTTTAGGGCCACACCCGTGGCATATGGAGCTTCCCAGGCCAGGGGTTGAATCAGAGCTGTAGCTGCCTGCCTATGCCACAGCCACAGCAATTCTGGATCTGAGTGGCATCTGTGATCTAGACCATAGCTCATGGCAACACTGGATCCTTAACCCACTGAGCGAGGCCAGGGATCAAATCTGCATCCTCATGGATGATAATCAGATTCATTTCTGCTGAGCCACTAAGGGAACTCTGAAAGGTCAGTCTTGTAGGATCCTCAGGGAGGGGAGGGGAGCAGCAGTTTGTGAGTTTGTGAGAAGCAATAATGGCTGATCTAATCTATTTTGTTCCCTGGCCATTTCCTTAGGGAAAGCTAACTGAGGCCATACCCTGAGGGGTCTGCAAGACTGAGGTGGAAGCTGTTGTCCAGGCTGCTCTGTGGTTTTTGCAGGGAGCAGGAGAAGCTGGGGAGATTGCCGCCTAGCAGGCTCAGCCTGTTCAAGCCATTATATCCCTAGTGTCCTCTGCACCCCTGAGATGAAGAGGAGCCCAAGTTTGCACAGGTCACCAGAAAGACAATTCTTCCTTTTTTTTTTTTCTTTTTTGGCCATGCCCATGGTATGTGGAAGTTCTTGGGCTGGGAATCAAACCTGCACTACAGCAGTGACCCAAGCCATAGCAGTGACAACACCTGATCCCTAACCTGCTGAGCCACCAGGGAACTCCAGAATTCTTCCTTAAGACATTGTAGCACAGTAGAAAAATCATGGACTCTGGTGTCAGAGAGACATGAATTCAAATCCTGGTTACACTTTCCTAGCAAGTCGGGAAACCAGAACACACCTTAATTTTCTCATCTACAGACTGGAGAATTATACCCACATTATTATGAAAAATGAAAATATGTACAAAGCCCCTAAGTTTAGGTACCCCGCCCCCCAAATATTTTTCTTTGGCTGAATTATATATTTTCCAAGGGAATAATAAGAGTGACCGTGAGCTCTCATCAGGGTGAATACCTTGGATACACCCAGGGGCATATCAACTTGAGTGGTGGTGTTTGGAGGGAGGGGACCGGTTATCACTGATGTCATTTCTGCTTCCTCCAGGACCCACAGGAGTAGCGTGAACTTATATTCTTTTTTGTTCGTCTTTTTAGGGCCATACCCACGGCATATGGAAGTTCCCAGGCTAGGGGTCCAATTGGAGCTGTAGCTACTGGCCTAAGCCAGAGTCACAGCACATGGGATCCAAGCCGCATCTGAGACCTACACCATAGCTCAAAGCAATGCCAGATCCTTAACCATTGAGCGAGGCCAGGGATGGAACCCTTATCCTCATGGATACTAGTTGGGCTCATTATTTGCTCAGCCACTAAGGGAATTCCTCATGACTGTATATTCTGTGGCTTAGACTGGGAGGTCATTCATTATACAGAACTAGGTCTGGGACCGGGGAATGCTTAGAGGAAAGGGCTAGGGTTGGGTCTGCGGGGCCTCAGAGGGTGTGCGACTGGCACTGAGCCCAGTGGGGGCTGAGAGGGGTCGAGAGCAGGAAGCAGGGGCTACCTGATTTGACTGTTGAGCTGAGTTTCATACTGCTGCTAAAGCAGAGCCCTTCAATCAGCTGAACTCCTGAGGAATGTTGGATGGACAGTTCCCACGCTGCCTGAAAGCTGTCTGGTTTTTTTCTCCCCCACCCCTCATTTTTTTGGCCACAGCATGAGGAGTTCCTGGGCCAGAAATACGCTGCAGCTGTGGCAATGCCAGATCCTTAACCCATAGTGCCAGGCCGGGGATCAAACCAGTGTCCCAGTGCTCCAGAGACACTGCCAATCCCATTGGGCCACAATGGGAATTCCAGCTGTCTGGCCTTGAGGCTAATGCTCAGACAGCACTGCTGGAATGCAAAACCCCAGCTGCTATACAGCTTTGTGCTGAACAGGTCTGAAATGAGGCAGGGCAGTGCTCTGCTCCTGATGATGCCTCCCAGAAGCTTGGGGTAAGGCCCCCACAGAGGTGGTGCCTCATGGTATCAGCCACTTACATGGCACTGCCCAAGGGAACCATTACCTCCCTGACTGTGCTCTGGATGCCAGTTATCAAGACTTGTGGGGCAGATCAGCAGGCTTGTGGGGCCTACTGCCTGAGTTGTCATAGATAAAAACTTCTTGACATTCTAGTGACACCCTCCCAAATCTCCAAAAGATAGAGGAGGCATTCCTGTCCAATGGTATTTCAAGATGCACAAAATTAAATTTTAAAGTGTGTACTCTTCCCATCAGCAATTCTATGTTTAAGAATGTAATCTTGGAGTTCCTGTTGTGGCTCAGTGGTTAACGAATCCAACTAGGAACCATGAGGTTATGGGTTCCATCCCTGGCCTCGCTTAGTGGGTTAAGGATCCGGCATTGCCTTGAGCTGCGGTGTAGGTGGCAGATGCGGCTCAGCTCCCATGTTGCTGTGGCTGTGGTGGAGGCCAGCAGCTACAGCTCCGATTAGACCCCTAGCCTGAGAACCTCCATATGCCACAAGCCCTAAAAAGACAAAAAACAAAAACAAAAAAAGAATGTAGTCTAGAGGGAGTTTTTGTTGTGGCACAGCAGAAATGAATCCGACTAGTATCCATGAGGATGTGGGTTTGATCCCTGGCCTTGCTCAGTGGGTTAAGGATCCAGCGATGCCATGAGCTGTGGTGCAGGTCGAAGACGCAGCTTGGATCCCACATTGCTGTGGCTGTAGTGAAGGCCAGGAGCTATAGCTCCAATTCGATCCCTAGCCTTGGAACATTTCCATATGTTGAAGGTGCAGTCCTAAAAACCAAAAGAAAAAAAAAAAAAAGAAAGCAGTCTAGGAGTTCCCGTCGTGGCGCAGTGGTTAACGAATCCGACTAGGAACCATGAGGTTGCGGGTTCAACCCCTGCCCTTGCTCAGTGCGTTAAGGATCCAGCGTTGCCGTGAGCTGTGGTATAGGTTGCAGACCCGGCTTGGATCCCGCGTTGCTGTGGTTCTGGCGTAGGCCGGTGGCTACAGCTGTAGGCCGGTGGCTACAGCTCCGATTCGATCCCTAGCCTGGGAACCTCCATATGCCACGGGAGCGGCCCAAAGAAATAGCAAAAAGACAAAAAAAAAAAAAAAAAAAAAAAAAGAATGCAGTCTAGAGATACAGTCACATGTGTGCCAAGGAAGATATTGAAGAAGGGTCTCTGAAGCAACGTCACATGATAGCTCATACAGAAAACAAGAACATTTGGGAATAAGTGGTCTGAGACAGAAGACTTTCTTCCTTCCTCCCTCCCTCTCTTCCTTCCTTCCTACCTTTCCTCCTTCCCTCCCTCTTTCTTTCTCCCCTTTTTTCTCCCTTTCTCTCTCTCTCTTCCTAAAAATACCATGTTCAGGAGTTCCCATTGTGGTTCAGCAGAAATGAACCTGACCAGTATCCATGAAGATGCAGGTTTGATCCCTGGCTTCGCTCAGTGGGTTAAAGATCCGGCATTGCCATGAGCTGTGGTGTAGGTCACAGATGTGGCTCAGATCTGGTGGTGTTGCTGTGGCTGTGGCGTCTGGGAACTTCCATATGCCGAAGGTGCTGCCCTTTAAAAAACAAAAAACAAAACAGCAACAAAAAACCATGTTCATATCACTTTTTCAGTTGAAAAAAAAATCTTTGCAAATGTTTCCAGACACTTGCCTGTCAGGCTAAGAGCAAGGGTCTTTGTCTAGAAATGGGTGGCATGTTTAATTCATCTATTATCTTCTTCATCTCGTTGTGCCTATTCCTGGGGAAGTCTCTTGAAATAATCAAGCCTCCTAATGCCTATGTGGCCCCAGCTGGATGAGAGAGAGGAAATACATACAGCACAGAATGATGGTGGGACCGTTCTGGAGTCTGCCAGCAACTAGAGTTTTAGCTCCAAACCCATGGACACCGAGCTGGCTCCAGGAGCTGCCTCACCTGGGATTCTGTGCATTGCAGTGGTAGATATACTCCGATATAGTATCATCTTCAAAGAAGTCTGCAAACTTGCGCTTGAAGTCCGGTCGGAATCGCTGGACCAGGCCGGGCCCTGGGAGGGGACAGAACCGGGAGGGACCGGGCTGGTGGGGAGGAAAGACTCCCACCCTGTGCACGTGTGAACAACTTTAACCAAACATTATTTCTCCTGAGGTTTGTTTGCTTTGTATACTTAACATCATAGTGGCAGAAAGAGTCTGGGGAAGTTCCAGGTGGCTACAAATGAGAGTCAGTTGGTTACCAAAGAATTGAGACCGTCTAATGTCACTGAGGGACCAGATTATTTTCAGGTCAGTGAAGTCCCAAGTTCTCTTTCTCCAAGGATCACGAGCCTCATAAGAGTCCATGGTTGAGATGCTTTGCTTTTATGTCTGGGCTATGTTCTCTTTCTCCCTGAGACCCTTCGTGGCCTTTTCTTCTTCTGAAATCACCTCCCTCAAACCTCTCATTCAGGCCTGTAATGGAATACGAGTGAAGAGGTAAACCTAACACTGGCATCTCAGACTCTGTGCACAGTTTTAGAGCAATCTGTTCCCTTCATTGTTCTTTCTACAGTATACGTACAAGCGGTAAGGCACTTGAAATAGACTATAAAAATTGGGCCTACTGGTCAACTCCTGACCTGTTCCTCTCTCTGGACTGGTGTGCTCTCTCTTTGTGAGAAGCAAGGGGTAAGAGGGAGGCACAGCCAGGATGCCCTGGGCCCTGGCCCTCCTCCATGGCTGCCAGCCAACAGTCCCCGCCATACTAGCTCTGACGTTCACTCATTTCTGGACTTTCTAGAGTGGTAAGGGCAGGGCCTCTCCTTTGAAAAGGATTACAGAAGGCCTGCTGGAGTCCACAGTGCTGGGAACCCTAAGAAGGTTAGCCCTCTGTCCTTTGGTCTCTTGTCTTCAGGTCTACTGCTTTCCTTCCTTTCTTCCCAAACTCCTACCTTCTGCTCAAATGCTCCTTTTTCTCTTTTATCCAGAGCCATTCTGTTTCTCTTGAAGGCATAGAGACAACTCTTATTCATCCATTGGCAATTAATTCATAAAATTGGCTATCACTATATATACATAAGCCATCAGTACACGACAGAGGGTCACAGATCTTTTCCGTAGCAGAAATATGCTTTTCACTTTCTCAGACTAAAAAGCTTCCCTGAAAGGAAGGGTGCTGGCAGTGTGAGGTCAGAAGGCCGGGGCTCTGTTGGAGGCTCTGGCTCTGACTCTGACCTTTCCTGGCTGCAGGTGCTGGGTGAGCTGCAGAGATGGGATCCAGTGGTGGTTACCAGGCTGAAACCAATAGGCTGCCATAAACTCACACATGGAGCATAAAAACCCAGCAAAGGGAGAGCCACCTCACGGTCCCTTTCTCCCTCTCTCTCTCTCCCCGGGTCTAGCCAAGGCACAGAGCAGAAGTTCTGCTACATCTATCCCTTGCACAGGAAAGCTTTTTCCATGCAGATAAAGGAAAAAAAATGAACCTTCTGAAACTGCAAAGACATCTGGTCCAGAGTAACAGTTTTAAGTAACAGTGCTAGGCCTATTCCCATTTTGCATGAATAAGTAGGGATGGTAAGAGTCCAGATGAGTGGGGCTTCTAGAACGGGACAGTTTAGAGGAGATAGTTTTGTTAGGGGACCATTGACCCAAACTGCCCCACCTTGGCCAAGGGCAATAGCCACTTGCAAGAGCTGTTTCACAGCACGAGGCCCAGATAAGGAACATGGTGCTGCCCTGATGACTAATGGGGAGAATTTGGGAGGGGCCGATAGGAGGGAGGATACAGCCAACCTTCCAGGATCCTTGGCGTTGGACTCCATCTTGGCTGAGAGGTGCAGGTGCCACCAAGAAGGACCCTGAGCCAGACCAAGCACAGGCTGAGCAAGACGATTGGCTGGAGACAACCAGGAAACTGAGCCCATTCCCATAAAACCTGAGACAGTGAGCCACACAGAAGAGCCATTCTCCTGGGTCCCCTTACCCTGCTGCTCTCTGCCCAGGTGCCCCTTCCCAATAAAGTCTCTTGCTTTGTCAGCACGTGTGTCTCCTTGGACAATTCCTTTCCAAGTGTTAGAGAAGAGCCCATTCTCGAGCCCTGGAAGGGGGTCCCTTCTTCCTGCAACAGTTTCTCCATCTGCAGGGTACTCACCCCAGGGCCCAGCTACTCGAAGAACAGCCAGTGGATTGGAACGCCCTAGGACAGAGGCCACAGCCTTGACCCAAGTTGGGGGTGCACGGATCTCGCTGGGGTCAGTTGGTCGGAGGGGAAAGCCCCACGGGTCCACCAGAATGAGGTGTTTAACTCTGAAGGAGGAAAAAGGACCAGACAAGTTGTCTTTGCTGTAAGGTTCCATAGCCCTCAAATCGCCCAGGAAGAGGAGAACTATTAGAAACAAAACCTGGAAGTTCCCAGTAAGGCACAAGTTTGGGTTGTGAAGGAGGTGGGTGGCTCCTTACCTGTCAGGGTACTTGATTGAGTAGGAGGTGGCCAGGAATCCTCCCAGGCTGTGCCCCAGGAGGATCATACTGGGGATCCCCATGGTCTCCCGCCATGTCTCTATTGAAGTCACAAACTCGTCCTCGGCTCCCTCTGGGTCCCTCGGGAATGTTGGCCTCGAGCTTCGCCCGAAGCCCAGCAGATCGAAGGTGTGCAGCGTGCGGCGGGCACTCAGTGAATCCATGTTGAGGATCCAGAGGCCCACACCGCCCCCGAAGCCGTGCACCATCACCAGCGGGGTGCGGTCCCTGAGCTCGGGGCTCACTGTCACCGTCCAGATCTTGTTCTGGTTTGGGAGGGACACATATCGGGCCAGGAACTTGTTCTGCAGGCCTGGAGAGAGGGGGTCCAGGGCAGAGTGATAAGACTGAGTACTGACAGTATCATTCTTCTGCCTGGACTCTCTTCTCTTTGGCTCTCTCTCAGCCCCAAGCCCTTCCTGACCTCCCTTTTCTTGCCTCTTATAACTCAGACCATATAGCCTAAGAGTTCAACTCCAAGTACAATTTGTAGACAGTCTCGTCTGTAGGTGTTGAGAAGGGCCATCTTGGAGTTCCCGTCGTGGCTCAGCAGAAATGAATCTGACTAGCATCCATGAGAACGCAGATTCCATCCCTGGCCTCACTAAGTGGGTTAAGGCTGAGGCATTGCTGTGGCTGTGGTGTAGGCCAGTAGCTACAGCTCTGATCTGACCCCTAGCCTGTGAATCTCCATATGCCACAGGTCTAGCCCTAAAAAGACAGAAAAAAGAGGGGCCGGAGCTCCTGTTGTGGCTCAACGGAAATGAATCTGACTAGGAATCATGAGGTTGCGGGTTTGATCCCTGGCCTCGCTCACATCTGGTGTAGCTATGAGCTGTGGTGTAGCTTGCAGATGTGGCTTGGATCTGGCATTGCTATGGCTGTGGCTTAGGCTGGCAGCTGTAGCTCTGATTTGACCCCTAGCCTGGGAACCTCCATATGCCGCAAATGTGGCCCTAAAAAGCAAAAAAAAAAAAAAAAAAAAAAAAAAAAAAAGAAAAACAAAAAAAAAACGACAAAAAAAAAAAAGAGGGGCCATCTTATTCCCTGAGGCTGTTTGCCTGGCTCCCTTTGTGCCCAGGGAGGCAGGGACCCCACTTTCCTCACAGAGCTCCAGAATCCATCACTCGTGTACTTGTAGGTATTTGGAGCTGACTGATGGGCAGAAGTGTCCTCATGGGGGTGAGGTGGGGGGATTGAGACAGGTGGAAGGGGTAATGGACTGAACCACAGGCTCATGCCTCTTAGGGACAGACTGAGGTGGGCAGGGCTTGCTCTGCTGGGGTCAAGGCAGTCACATGAGTGTGGGACAGGGAAGACCGTCTGAGAAGTACTGGGAGATGGGGCTCAAGGGACTTGTGTGAGTCAGTGGCTGCTGATACTCCTGGGATGCCCGGCCCCAGAGCTGGTCTATCAGAATCCCCAACTCCTCTGTTAACTGACTAAGTGAGGGGGCTAATGGGGTCGAACACAAGGAATATTAAGAGAATAGAAGACTGTTGGTTCCTCGTAGGAAGGTGGTAAGTCTAAGAAGTGCTTGCCTTCTTGATGAGAGAGGGAGAAACAGAAAAGGAGAAGAATAGGAGAAGGAAGATGCAAAAGAGAGGACGTGCATGTGTGTATGTGTTGTGTGATAATAGTTGGTACAGGGTTTGCGGTGAAGTTGTGGGATGTGGCAGAAACGAGCATGGGGGATGTCAAAGAGTCAAGACCATGGAATATGTGCCCTCTGGGCAAATCTCTTCCCTGCAATCATTGACATCCTTTCCTCCCACCCCGGGCACGATTCATCAAGAATGAGTGTGCCAGGTTTTGGGAAGATCCTGTATCCTGGGCCTCCAGAGGGAGGTGGGAGAAGCTGTCGCTTCTACTTACACTGGAGGATCCTGGCTTCCACATTCTTCAGCTGAGACATAGAAGTGGGGCGCCAAGTGGGCAGCCAGCTGCTCAGCCAGCCTTGAGGCCTGGGACAAGGAGACACAGAGACACTCACTGTCCGCAATGGAAACACTGATGCTCTCAGCCTTGCTGGCTGTTACAAAAGAGTTATCAGGATGCAGGGTGTTCCCCAGGCTCAGAAGACCTGCCACTAAGGCAGTCAGCAATCCCCTGGCTGCCTGATAGGCTGTTACTCTTCTCTGGTAAATGATTATTAACAATAACATGCGCTTTGTTTCTATAGCTACTCAGAACACCGTGCACCACATTTTACAGTTTACAAAGCCCTTTCACATTTTTTTAATCTCATTTGAACTTTATAACTCCCCTTTGTTACTAGTTATTATAATGTTCAAGGAGGTGGGCAGGGGAGCCAACTTTTAACTAATGTTTCTGTTATCCTTTGCCACCCCTAGGACTGTATGTTCCTCTAGAGCAGGACAAATTCCCAAGCCACCTGTCCTTCTGGCAGGGCACCAGGGCTTGTGTATGCCCTCTTTCAAGCCCCTGGTGTACAGAGCACTGTGTCAGTGCCCAGTTGGGGTCTCAAGCAATCAATCAGTACAGCATTGAACAATGTGATGGGACTTGACAGGGAGCAGGAGGAGGGAAACCTGGGTTCAAGTTCAGCTGTGATTCCCTAACAGGATACAGGTTGCCTTTGGCCTTGTTTCCAGATTATAAGTAGAAAGCTGACCCATGTCCTCACCTCCAATGGCATGCAGTAAAACAGATAAGATAACCTATGTTGCTTTCTACTTTACTCCCAAGGGACTTTAAGTCATTGTAGGGTAAAGGTTGGGAGTGTCAGTTTTAGAATAATTTTTTTTTTAAAAAAGTGGATCTGGAGAGTTCCCTTCGTGGCTCCAAGGAAACGAATCTGACTAGTAACCATGAGGACGCAGTTTCGATACCTGGCCTCTCTCAGTGGGTTAAGGATCTGGCATTGCCGAGTGAGCTGTGGTGTAGGTTGCAGATGAGGCTTGGAACCCACGTTGCTGTGGTTGTGGTGTAGGCTGGCAGCTGTGGCTCTGATTCGACCCCTAGCCTGGGAACCTCCATATGCTGCAAGTGCAGCCCTAAAAAGACCAAAAAAAAAAAAAAAGTGGATCTTTCGTCACACTAATATCATTTATAAGCAGAATGGCTTTGGCCTGTTAAATAACCTTTGAGCATCTAGAAAGGTAAGGGGACCTCATAAGCTGCCCAGGACGAAACAGACGCTCAGTGAATGAACTTTTATTTTTCTTTTTCCTCTTTTTTTTTTTTTTTTTTTGCTTTTTTAGGGCTGAACCCTCAGCATATGGAAGTTCCCTGGCTATGGGTGGAACTGGAGCTATAGCTGCTGGCCCACATCACAGCAATGTGGGATCCAAGCCACATCTTCGACCTACACCACAGCTCACAGCAATGCCAAATCCCTACTGAGCAAGGCCAGGGATCGAACCCACATCCTCATGGTTACTAGTTGGGTTTATTACTGCCGAGCTACAACAGGAACTCCAGTTTCCTCATCTTTAAAAAGGAGGTAATAATAGTATCTATCTCATAGGGTTTTATAAAGCTCAAATGAATTAATGCACAGAATAACGCCTAGCACAAGATAAACTCCCAACAAATGTTCTTTTCCTCCAGCTAAATCAGAAGCCGTCTATATTTCCAGTGTTTTTGTAAGTAGCAAATATCAATGACTGAGGTTTGAAATATTGAGGTTGCAGCTGAAACTGGTCCGTCAATGGTTGTACCCAGATGAGCGCTGTCAGTCTCAATCATTCAGATCCTGCAGAGACACAGAACTCTTTGAATAACCCACTGGAATTCCTTGTAGGCTTGAAGCATAGGCACCGAGACCACAGAATGTTGCCAGTCTTAAGAGACAAACTCTCCATCCCACAGAGACTGTGGCAGGTCAGAGCATGTCATCTGGACCCCACATTGCCTTGTAACTGCTCAAAGCAGTACTCAGGAGATGCTGTCCCAAGGAATACACTTCAGGGAGAGGTCTACCTCTCTTCTTCAAAAATGCTACAGGTAAAGCACTAGAAATAGTGCCTAGCACACCATCTGCTCAATATCACTGGGGAGATGAGGGCTGCGGTGGGGAATTGAGGCAAGGATCAGAGCAGTCACTTAGCCATGAACTTGGTCTGGCTGGGGTGGTCTCTTCCCTCTAGAGTGCTTTTACCCTGAATATGGGTGAGGCAGAAGAGCTTCTACGCTGAGTGAGAAGCCTGTTCTGGACCTCTATGAACTTGAGGCCTCCTAACTTCTTTGGGCTGGATTCTTCATTTGTAAAATGGAGCTGAACTACCTGCATTTCCCTAAGTCACCGCAGCTGCTGCAAATTTCCTCTTGGAAGCATCATTTTAGAAAGGACCACTCTTCTGGGCAGTTCCTTCAAGCCCAGGAAGCTATTATTGTCATAAAGTTAGTTTTGCAAGCAGCTCTGAAAAGGGGGAACAGTAGGATCCAGGAAAGGCCCAGTTTCAACCACGGCTTGGCTGGAAGCTGAGTCATTCTCCAAACAACTTTTCCTTGCTCCCATCAGACTGTGAATTACTAGTCACACCACCTACAGGTGGCATCCCAAACTTGATGTCCTTGAGACAGTGGTCACACATTCCAAAAGCTCTAATTCTGAAACCGCAGCAGGAAGGATATTGTTATGAGGATTTAAAACTATCTACTAAGGATTATCAGTGGCTAAGTGTCTCGTTGGGCGAGAGCTGAAACTTGACTTGAAAGCCCACTACCCAGACCAGTCACAGCGCGGTGGAGCGCTCTCTCTCTGCTTCCCACGCCTTCTCCGTGCCGGGCTAAGCGAGGCTCTTCCCACACTCCCAACTCCCGACCGGGAGCAAATCCAGACGAGCAGACCTGGCTGCTACCCCCCGCACCCGCGTCCAACACGCTTGTTTCGGAGGAGTGGAGACATCACCACTAAATCTAATCTCAGGGTGCAGCGACTAGTGGGGAGCGAGGAATAATCGCGAAGACCAAAGTGGAAAGTCAAAACCGCTGGGCTGCAGGCAAGCTTATTTTCCATTGCTCCCCTGGCTCTGCCACCGCCTCTTCTGGGCAAAAGCAAAGCAAGCAAACGCAACGCCCGGCCCTCCCCTGAAGCCGACCTGAAAACGGAAAGGCGGGAAGGTGTCTAAAACTGTTCCTCAGCCACAAACAGTCCCAGGATCATGGCCCAGAGAGAGAGAGAAATAAAGAAAGAGACAGGATTAACTCACTGCTGCTCCAGATCATCAGCCATAGTAAACAAGCCCTGCCGGGTCGAGCCGAACCAGCCCATCCCTCCACCTGACGCCAGCACCAGCTGACCCAGAAAAGGGTCGGATAACAAAGTGGGGCGTGGCCAGCGCCCTGAGCAGGGAGGCGGGGCCCCAGGACTGGCTGGACAGCCGGGCACTAGACACGTGAGGTGTCTCTGAGACCCTCACAAAATAAGACAGTTATCCTGGTCGCATATTTGGGGGCAGTGAGAGTAGTACCGAAACTACCGAGTCCTTCACAGGAAAGCCATCCTCTGATAATTAAAGTGACAGAACTATCCCTGTAATCTTCCGCATACTTTTTGGGCTTCCCTATTTTAGTCGTCCCAGCCCCTCTAGTATTCCCCTTATTATTTTTTTCTTTTTTCCTTTTTAGGGGCCTCACCTGTGGCATATGAAGTTCCCAGCCTAGAGGTTGAATTGGAGCTGCAACTGCCCGCCTGTTACAGCAAGTCTGGATCCCTGACCCACTCACCGTGGCAGGGAATCAAACCTGCATCCTCATGATTACTAGTTGGATTCATTTCCTCTGAGCCACAACAGGAACTCTCTGTTTTGTTTTAGCCTTCCTGCTGGACTCAGGAGATTCTGAGATTTCTTCTTTCCTTACAGTGTGAAACTGATTTGATTATAAGGGCTTGAGGTTTAAGAGAATCGGCATTTAAAGAGTTTATGGGTCTAGAAATTTGCAAGGTGAGGGGTAAAGTAGTACAAATAACAGACGACCTGTCTCTTATTCATTCTTACAACAATGAATGGTCCTAGGGGTTTCCTGGTGGCCCAGTGGGTTAAGGATCTGGCAGTGTCCTACTGTGGCTCAGGTTGCTGCTGTGACACAGGTTCAATCTCCGGCCCGGAAACTTCTGCATGCCGTGGACCCAGTCAAAAAAAAAGCAGAGTGGTCCTAAACTTCAGGATGCATAGCAATCATCTAGAGAGCTTCTTAAAAATTCAGCTTTCCAAATCTCGGCCTCTGAGATTTTAAATAATTTGGTTTGGCTTGATGCTAAAAGCTGCATTTTTAGGAAGCACTTCAGATGGTAGAGTTCAATGAGACTCCTTGGAAATTAAAAGCATAATTTCTGGGTTCAGAAATCTGGGTGAAGTTCAATTTATCTTTGCCACTTATCCACTGCATGCTCGTGGGTAAGTTATTAGTGTCTCTTAATTTTATTCCTCTGTCTTGTGTCTTATAGTAAGGATTGACAAAGATAATTCAGTTATACATTTAGTACTTTTGTTTATGCTAAAAATTATTACTGGAGTTCCCACTGTGGCACAGTGGGTTAATGGTCCAGCTTGTCTCTCTAGAGGTATCAGTTTGATTGCCAGCCTGGCACAGAGGGTTTAGGATCCGGTGTTGCTACAGCTGTGGTGTTGGTTGAGGCTTCAGCTTAGATTTGATCCCTAGTCCAGGAACTTCCATACGTCTAAGGGGCAGTTGGAAAAAAAAAAGTTACTATTGTATACCTATTCAAAGCCAAGCATTATGTAAGGCACTAAGAATGCCATTATCAAAAGGAAAGAAACAGGCTGATCTAGTGGTAACACAGGCTTTCTATCTGCTGCCACCCTAGTCTGTTTGTCCCTTTGCAGAGCTGGCAACTTTGTGTTCAGAGCTCAGCTCATCCTCCTCTCTTGTGAGGCCTTTCCTGACCACAGGGTCTAAAAGGGACCCCCACCCACCCAGCCACTCTATCACATTTATTTTCTTCTTAATATGTATCACCATCTTAAATCATTGTGCATATCTATGGACTCATTTATTACGTTTTCTGCCACTAGAGCTGAAATTTCCCAGAGGACCTTGTTTGTTTTGTTCTCAACTTTTGCTGCCAGCCTCCAGGACAGAGTGTGGCAGCGTACACAATCAGACTTACTGGATAAAGAAATGAATGAAATGTCTAGTGAGGAAGTATATGTGTGAACAGTTACTCATAAAACAATGTGCTAAGTGTTATGGAAAGGGAATGTTGCCTGCCATTCCAGTGAACAAAGAATAGGAACTGCCATCAAGCCGCCACTGCAGCCACTGGTTCCCCCACTCCCCTACCCCACCATGGTGTGTGCCCTGAGGGGAATTTAGGATGGAGAAAAACAGGAAACATTCTGTGCTCTGGATACTGGCCCTAGAAAGTTAAGATGCATATCTAAGGAATAATTTCAATGAGCCCCAGACTTTTGCATCTTCACATACATAGAAAAACACTGAGGTCATTAGAGATGTCTGTTTTTTGTAATTAGTAGTGATTAAAAAAAATTTTTTTTTGATTGTGCCTGCAGCATGTGGACGTTGCCAGGCCAGGAATAAAATCTGAGACACAGCTCTAACCAGAGCCACAAGCAGTGATAACACTGGATGCTTAACCTGCTGAGCCACTAGGAAACTTCAGCAGTAATCTTTTGATGTTTGACTACGTGTTTTCTTGATTTTTTTTTTTTAGGCAAAAACTCCTATATATCCTGGCTCCTCCCTTACTCTAAGGAGCAGTTCGTCAGACCTTTCTAAGAGGCTATAGTCCTCAGTGAGTCCCCAAATAAAACTTAACTCTCGACTTTCAGGTTGTGCATTTTCCCCTGACCTACAGTGTCAGGGGTTTTGGAAGCTGTACCATACAGGAAATCCCAGGCTATGTTACTGTAAGATAAAGCAACAAAGTCTCCCACTTTTCTGAAAACCTGTAGGATGCAGAACTTTTTGAGACAAGGATGACCTGCTGGAATGGGTATTAGATCTTGCTAGACCTCATCTCCTGAGGCAGTGCAGAGAAGCACTGTATTTTTTTTTTTTTTTTCCTAAACCAGCTCTATAGGACAGGGTGGTTAGAAGAAGGAAAGCCGAACATATGAAAAATGCCTTTTATAACCAAAGTTAATAGATCCCTAAGGTGTCCCTGCTGCTGATGTAGACTTGCCTGCTGCACAGCAAAACTAATTTACTGACACTAGGCTGTGGCGAAGGAAGTTATAGTGGTTATTGCAGGGCGCAGACAGGAATACAGGTGGCTTGTGCTTGAAAGACCCAAACTCCCTGATGGCATTCAGGAAGGGCTTTTATTTTTTACTTTTATTTGCTTTTTAGGGCCGCACTCACGGCATATGGAAGCTCCCAGGCTAGGGGTTGGTTGAATTGGGGCTACAGCTGCCGGCCTACACCACAGCCACAGCAACACAGGATCCAAGTGGTGATTTCGACCTACACCACAGCTCATGGCAATGCCGGATCCTTAACCCTCTGAGTGAGGCCAGGGATCAAACACGCATCCTCATGGATCCTGGTTGGATTTGTTTCTGTGGAGCCACAATAGGAACTCTCAGGGAAGGGCTTTTAAAGGCTACATTTGAGGTGACAGTGGCCAGGGGCATGCCTTTCTTCTGATTGGTTGGTGGTGAGGTAACAGGGTGATGTTTCAGGGATCTTAATCATCAACCTTCTAGGGTCTTTGTGCTTCTGCTCAGCAGGTAGCCACCATCTTCCACCTGAGTGGCAGGTGTTAATTTCTGTAGAGCCACTCAAAGATATGCATCAGATCATCATGTATATCCATTGAGGGGGAACCAGGGCTGTTTTATCACTGAAGTATTGTTTCTTGCTGGCTTCTCCTTTGTTTCTGTGTTCCCTCATCTCCCTAATTAGTAACTGATTGAGTCTGCTCTATGGAAGTCAGGGAAGGCCTTGAAGACCAAAGCCTTTTTCTACCAACAAGAAAGTGCAGACACACAGGGGCTTTTGTACCAGGGAGGTTTCTTGCAGGGTCCTGCTTGGTTTCATCCCCAGAGCTGGGCTATCTCAGAATTAGGCTGAATCTGTTAGAATTACAGCGTGGAGAAGAGTCTCAGAGTCTGCTCGAGGCAGATCTCTGGGGAGAAATGTTAGGTACTTGTTTCTCCTTATCTTCAAGATAAGGTACACTATGTGCAACTATGAAAGAATACATCTTTCTTCTACCTCCAACATCTTGATTGTATGTTTGATTAAAGTATTAATATGGTCTTTTTTTTTTTTTTTTTTTGTCTTTTTAGGGACAGACCCTTGGCATATGGAGGTTCCCAGGCTAGGGGTCTAATTGGAGCTACAGCTGCTGGCCTACACCACAGCCACAGCAACGCCAGATCTGAGCCGTGTCTGCAAATTATGCCATAGGTCATGGCAACGCCAGATCCTTAACCCACTGAGTGAGGCCAGGGATTGAACCTGCAACCTCATCGTTCCTAGTCAGATTCGTTTCCGCTGCACCACGACGGAAACTCCTTAATATGGTCTTTGTGGATGGAAGCTAATTTTAACAAACTTCTGTGCCTATAAATCACATGAAATATGCCACAAGTAGGTGGAACTGATAACCTGATAGCTCAGGCCTGACAGGGATAGATCATTCTATCTAGTGGGTTGTCGTCTTTCGAATGATCTTTGAATAAAGTCCTTTGATTAAACAAAGGAACTGAGTGCAATTGCTCTAAAGTTGCTCTCTCCAAGATGATAGCCACTAGCCACATGTGGCTACTTAGACTTGAATTAAAAATTCTATTGGACAATGTTGCTCAAGCGGTGAAGATTTCCGCCCCAGGTTACACAGAGTGACTTTGGAAAGAACAATATGGTAAACTCTCTCTTGGGTGCCAGGGAGGGAGCAAGACTGAGGGATTCTTTTTATGGGATTCCCAAAGTCTAGGAGGGAGGGAAATCAGACAAAGCAGCCTGCAGAGTTGTTCTATTCCATCAGGGGCTGCAAAGACAGTTAGGTTAGGCTAAAGTAATATGGGCTTGTGGAAGCTATTTGCTGCTGTACTAGGGCTTAGATCAAAAACTTGACGCTTTAGAAATTTGACTTTGTGCTGTTTGCAATTACATTCCTCTTAACATTTTCTTTTTTGAAAACAGTAACATATTTAATCTGTATATCAGCAAGCAAAGTAAAAGAAAAAACAAACATTTATTTTTCTGTATTCACATCAACAACACTGCTGACACCAAATGTGGATTTTTCCATACCAGGCATTTTCCCAATTCTTTTCTTTTTTCTTCCTTTTTTGGCTGCACCTGTGGCATATGGAAGTTCCCAGGCCAGGGACTGAATCTAAGCTAAAGCTTTGACCTATGCCACAGCTGTGGCAATGACAGATCGTTAACCCACTGTGCAGGGCTGGGGCACTGGCAACACCACAGAGACAAGCAGGATCATTAATCCACTGTGCCATGGCTGGAGCTCCATTTTCCCAGTTCTTGGTGTACACCAACGGGTGTCCTATAATTTAACTCAATTCTGACATGAACTGCCCTGAGTTAGTGCAGATCCCACAGGTTAAGGCTCAGTCCCATAAGACCTTCCCCTCCCCCTACCTTACATGCCAATCTCAAGTTCAGGTTGTCACTTGTGCTTCTGATGACCAGCTACAAAGTGGAGGTTTACGAGATCCCCTCCTCAGGTTTAAAATTTGCTGGAATTGTTCATAGAAGCCAGGAAAACAGTTTACTTACTAGTGTTAAAAAAGAAATAATAGGCCCCAAATGAAGTCACTTATGCTAAGACTAAGACTCAATTCCTAATTGGTCAGTGTGGAATTTTCTGGCCGGCAACCACAAGGTGCTTTCTGTCCCCCAAAGGAAGATGTGGTAATGTGTTACGAAGACCCTTTCTTTTCTTTTCTTTTTTTTTTTAGTGGTTTTTATTTTTGCATTATAGTTGGTTTATAGTGTTCTGTCACAAAGACCCTTTTTATCTCCCATAGGTAGGTTACTTAAAGCTGAAATCTTTTTTATGATTTTCTTGTCTTGCCTTTAAAAACATTTCCCTTTCTGTAGCCCTTTGGGGCTCCTCTCTGCTTGATAATTGGGATGCTGCCTGATTCACAAATTGTTTAATAAAGCCAATTAGATCTTTAAAATTTACTCTGTTGAACTGTTGTTCTTTAACACTAGATTACTGGTTTATTATAAAAGGATAAAATTTAGAACAGTCCTAGAGAAGAGATGCATGGGTGAGATACAGGGGAAGGGACAGAGAGCTTCCATGCCCTCTTCAGGTGCATCATTTTCCCAGCATCTGGATGTGATTAACAACTCCTAAGTTCTGTGAGCCCCTTCGGTTAGTTTTTTTTTTTTTTTTTTTTTTAAACATTGTGGCCTTATTATACAGGCATAACTGATCATATAATTGGCCACTGGTGACTAAATTCAATCTCCAGCCCCTCTCCCCTCCCTAGATCTGGAAATCTCCCCACCTTGAAATCAAATGATTAGTTCACTTGGCATACAGTTCCTATCCTTAGGAGCTTTCCAAAAGTCACTTCATTAACTCCAGCGTGGCTGAAAGGGGCTTGTTACCAATAACAAAAGATGCCTGGAGATATTTTATTTATTGCTCTGGAGATATTTCAGGAAATGGGAACAAAAACAAACATTATAACAAAAGATGATCCTATTGCTCTTACCACTTAGGAAATAACCAGGGTTTAAGGAGCTCTGTGCCAAGAACAGGAGATGAAGAACAAATATATATTTCTTTCTTTCTTTCTTTCTTTTTTTTTTTTTTTTTTGTCTTTTCTAGGGCCACACCTGCGGCACATGGAGGTTCCAAGGCTAGGGGTCTAATCAGAGCTGTAGCCCCCGGACTACACCAGAGTCACAGCAACACGGGATCTGAGCTGCATCTGCGACCCACACCACAGTCACGGCAACATCAGATCCTTAACCCACTGAGCAAGGCCAGGGATTGAACCCTCAACCTAATGGTTCCTAGTCTGATTCATTAACCACTGAGCCATGACAGGAACTCCAAGAACAAATATATATATTTCTTATTATATCACACTATCATACAAGGAAAGGGGATTATGGCCATGCCAGGGCCAAAGTTTTAAAGGTGGAGCTGTCTTATGCACTAAAAGAGAAGACAGATCTGAAGGAAGAGGTGAAAAATATAAGGGAAAAGAAACTCTTCTTTCCTATGCAGGAATTTTTTTTCTTTTCCTTTTCTTTTCCTTCTTTTTTTACAGCTGCACCTGTGGCATACAGAAGTTCCTGGGCTAGAGGTTGAATCAGAGCTTCAGCTGCTGGCCTGTGCCACAGCCACAGTGATGCTTATGGCAATGCTGGATCTTTAACCCACTGAGCAAGGCCAGGGATCAAACCAGCATCTTCACAGAGACTACCTCAGGTCCTTAACCTGTTGAGCCACAACACAAATTTCTTTAGAACAGTCGTTCTCTTTGGAGGTTTTGTGTTTCTTTTGATAAAGAATATCATTTCTGGAGTTCCCGTCGTGGCGCAGTGGTTAACGAATCCGACTAGGAACCATGAGGTTGCGGGTTCGGTCCCTGCCCTTGCTCAGTGGGTTAACGATCCGGCGTTGCCGTGAGCTGTGGTGTAGGTTGCAGACGCGCTCGGATCCCGCGTTGCTGTGGCTCTGGCGTAGGCCGGTGGCTACAGCTCCGATTAGACCCCTAGCCTGGAAACCTCCATATGCCGTGGGAGCGGCCCAAGAAATAGCAACAACAACAACAACAACAACAACAAAAAAAGACAAAAAAGACAAAAAAAAAAAAAAAAAGAATATCATTTCTAACTGTAAGGAGATAATACTGTAAAATCATGGGTTTTGCTTATAAAGGCACTTTCTTGCCCTTCCACTTTCCCATTGTTTTATAATGTTGAGGGCTGAAGGGTAGCAGAATACGCCACCCTGAAATATGCCACTTTAGCATAAGGATTCTCTTGAGCTGAAGGCAACTGAGAAGAAGATACAAGAAAAGCTCTCTGTCCTCCCCCTCTTTGCCTCAGCAGGACAGAAAGGTCCTCTTTACCCAGGGAGGAGAGAAGAACTCCAGATCCACATCAGCCCAGAGGGGACACCAGAGGAATCTACCAACAGACTTTACTAACTGGCCCTTATTTTTTCATTAATTTTTCATATGTTTATCTTCTCACAACATACTGCCTTGGAAACTCAAAGTTCTCCTCTGTATTATTACTATTAAAATGTATTGCTTTGATAAGATGTATTGTTTTTTTTTTTTTTTTTTTTTTTTTTTTTTTTTTTGTTGTTGTTGTTGTTGTTGCTATTTCTTGGGCCGCTCCCGCGGCATATGGAGGTTCCCAGGCTAGGGGTTGAATCGGAGCTGTAGCCACCGGCCTACGCCAGAGCCACAGCAACGCGGGATCCGAGCCGCGTCTGCAACCTACACCACAGCTCACGGCAACGCCGGATCGTTAACCCACTGAGCAAGGGCAGGGACCGAACCCGCAACCTCATGGTTCCTAGTCGGATTCGTTAACCACTGCGCCACGATGGGAACTCCCCAGATAAGATGTATTGTTAAAAACAAGACAACAGACCCAAAATGGAGTCGCTTATGTTAACTTAATTACAGTTTTGACTTTCCTAGAAATGCAATCTTAAACCAGTCAGTCAGGGATTGCCGGATCAGTATTTGTTAGGTAATCTGCCTGCTAGGCCCCTGCCATCCCAAGGGAAAATGACCTTGCCTTAACCAATCTGCTTTTTTGTCTAGTGTAATTTCCTTGTTCCTTTTCCCTTCTGCCTATAAAAGTTTATTTTGTATAGCTCCTCAGAGCACATTTCTATCTGTTGGTTGGATGTTGCCCAACTCATGAATTGTTGAATAAAGCCAATAAGGTCTTTACATTTTACTCGAATTTCACTTTTTAACATCATACAAGCCCAAGTTCTAACTAGCCTTTTGAGTTACTCATAACTAAGTGCGCCCCTGTGCCTCTGGGAATGCACATGTTAAGAAACTTCCGTTTGTTTTTCTCTTGTTAACCTAATTAACAGGGCCTATGTTAGTCTAATTTAAGGGCCAATGAACTTAGGAGTAGAGAAGGACAGTTTTTCTCTTCCAACAGCGTTTTATTAATAAGGCTTACTCTGACTTCAGCTTCAGCTGATAAACTGGATTTACTCTCTGAGAGCCATCTGAATTGCAGTCCCTCCAGCACATGCCCTAAATATTGAGGCTCTGTGGTTTGCCCAACTTCTAATTAATTATTCAGAGAAATGGGGGAAGCAGACATAGTTAATTGCCAGGATTAACATAGTTAATAGGAGCAAATATTTACTGAATATTTATTTACTGTTTATTGAGAACTATGTTAAGCATGATTTTTTTTTTTTTTTTTTTTTTTGCCTTTTTAGGGTCGCACTCATGCATATGGAGGCTCCCAGGCTACAGGTTGAATCAGAGCTACGGCCACTGGCCTACACAACAGTTACAGCAATGAGGGATCCTAGCCATGTCTGCAACCTACACCATAGCTCATGGCAACGACAGATCCTTAACCCACTGAGCAAGGCCAGGTATCCTGAGTTCTCATGGATACTAGTTGGGTTTGTTACCACTGAGCCAGGATGGGAACTCCTTAAGTGCTAAATGTTAACATCATCTCATTTAACTCTCCACAACCTGTCAATGAAGAATGTCACTCAAGCCATCAGCTCTAAAAGGTCTAGTCATTAGCCACTGCCGCTTCTGACCTTTGACACACCCTGAAAGGAGTTCAGGCTATAGATCAGGAGTGAGGCACTCTGTGCACTGGGAAAACAGGCAGAATAGGCCTGCAGATACATATTTTCAGGAGAAAATTTTATGAACCCAATTTCTTGCATCTTCCCATACTTAGGAAAGCACTAAAATTATTAAAATAAGCACTAAGATAGCTGTGCCTCGTGACTGACAGTAACTTTCTACCAAGATGTATGCTTGATTATAGGTGCCCCTTCTCCAAAATCACATACATGCTGACCTCCTCCCTGAGCAGTTCCTCACAGCTACCTGAGAGGCTATCTCGTGGGCTATAGCTCTCAGTAAGTCCCCAAATAAAACTGAAACTCACAGCTATCACGTTGTGCATTTTTACCACAGTTAACAACCCAGGACAAAGAAAAGGAAAATGAGGTTGTCAGACTAACTTGTCCTGTATTGGATAAATTATAAACAGCAGACAGAAGGTTCAAACCCAGGACTGACTCCAGAGCCTGCACACTTATCCACTATTCTGGACATGACTATTTACATATATTAATATTCTGATTTTAAATGTTGAAATCAACACTAGTATTAGCAATTTTTCCATTGACAGATCAGTCAAAAATGTGTCAATGATTATAGAATCATAAACTGAACACAGAAGACCTCTTCTTGCTCTTTTAAGCAGTCCAGAAAGCTTTAGTTCATTATATTGGTGTTTGACTTTGCAGGTCTCAGAAAAGGATGCATTCAGTAAGTGAATTTGGTGTTTTTCAGTTCTTTTTCTTTCCCCCTTTGGGAGTTCCTGTGAAGATGCTAATGATGCTAGTTGACATGGATCAAAGGCAGACAAAACAGAAGGGAGAGACTACTGGAAGAAGCCTAGCTAACAGAATAGAACCCCCCTGAGGAATGCACTCCTAAATAATTAAAAAGCATCAGCCTAGCCTTTAAAGTGTGAAGTTGAATACCAGTGAGAAAGCTACCCTCCTATTCACTGATGAGGCAGGGAGAAAAGTTCAACTTGTCAGAGAAAATGACACTTGCTTTATGATATAGAAATAGGAACCAGCCTGGTTATCCATTCCTCTTTTTTTCCCCCTCAGCAACATAAGAGGGTTTAGACTGAACTTAAGTTCAGATAACAGTACAAATCTCAATGGGTGTGACTAGGAATATATCTTTTCAGATGGATTGTAAATCTTTCTGAGGACATGGATTATATCTCTTTTTTCTAGAATTAAGCAAGGTTTTGCTCATGACTAAGAGCCAGCACACGATTTGGTTCCAGTTTACTTTTTTTTTTTTTTTAAGGGCCACACTCACGATATATGGAGATTCCTAGGCCAGGGGTTGAATTGGAGCTACAGCTGCTGGCCTACACCACAGCCATAGCAACGCCAGATCCGAGCCACATCTGCAACCTACACCACAGCTCATGGCAACGCCGGATCGTTAACCCACTGAATAAGGCCAGGGATCGAACCTACATCCTCATGGATGCTAGTCAGATTCGTTAACCACTGAGCCACCACGGGAACTCCTGGTTCCAGTGTGAACACAAACAACAAATGAAAACTAAGGAAGGTTTACTTGCTGTTTTAGGAATTTTGCTTGAGTGGCTAGGATAGTTTAAAGTTACTAATAAGTTGAAAAAGTACCTGGTTATATGCTACTTGCAGCTGAAAGTGCGATGAGCTAGGTCTGTTAGATCAGATTCACCTAAAATAAAAGGGCAGCAGGAGTTCTCTTGTGGCACAGTGGGTTAAGGATCTGGCATTGTCACTGCAGTGGCTTGGGTTGCTGCTGTGACCTGGTTTGATCCCTGGCCAGGGTAATTTCCACAAGCCTCTGGCATGGGAAAAAAACAAAACAAAACAAAAAACGCGGCAAAAGCCAGAAACTAAGGTGGACCTTATTTTTCAAAAAGGTTAAAACACTAAATACAAGTAACTAATTCCACTTGTTAAAATACAAAACCTTAAACCTTCATTTTCTTCTGCAAAATAAATCGGAAGGGGTAGAGTTTGAACCAGGCACCAGGCAATGCTCTTTCAGGCCTTTCAGCACTGACATTCTGGGATAGTTCAACAACAGGTTCAAGATGCTAGGTTGGGAGTAGCACGCTGCTAAACTTGATCGTATACTCTATGCAATTTAATCGACTTTCTCACCCCACGCCCACCCCCAGCTCTTTTAAGACTATCAGATTCACCGAAGAATACCTACAATTGACTAACTACAATTCAAAAAATGTGGAGGAGCCCAATAAATGTCTGCTGAATGAATACCTGAGGTTTGATTCTATCGCTCTTATTAATAAGCGTCCCCAAGTCTAGATCCTAAAGCCAGTTCAGGACCGGGTAAAGTCGAGCTCCCCCACTCCGCCCCACACCTCCCACCCCCAATAACCACGTCTAAACTGGTGCCCGCTCAGACACTGATCGGGTGGTTCCAACTTTGGGGCAACCTGACTTGCTCCAATGATCTGGGACGGATCGCAGTTAGCGCCCTTAACAGAATTAGGACCGAACAAGTACTGAACCCGGAGAGCGCCAGACATTGCCCTATAGCAGATCTAAATAGTATATGTTTGAGAACGTGAGTGAACCAAAGAGACTCCAAACCTCGGAGTAGCTTCGCTATTGGCTGTAAAGCCTCTCCCGGTCTTCCTCCCGCACTATCTTGTTGCTAGAGCAACTGTGGGCGTCACCAACCTGACGGCGGAAATGGAACAAAAAGAGTACACGTCTCCAGCACAGGGAAAGATCCGTTGCGCAGGCGCACTAGCTTTCTCTGGCTGTAGTTCTCATTTTGAGGATGTATTCTGCGTCTGCGCATTGGTTGTTTCGCGCCTTGGTCGGTCTATACGCCTGCGCAAATCGGGGAGGACGGAGCTGGGCTGTACCGCTGCGCATGCGCTAAGACTACATCCGGTGTGGTCGTCTGGTACTCTAGGAGCTTGGGGTACGCCGGCCGAAGTACCAAGTTTATAGTCATGTCGGCGTCGGTGTTGTCGGTAATCTCCCGGTTCTTAGAAGAGTACTTGAGCTCCACTCCTCAGCGTCTGAAATTGTTGGATGCATATCTCTTGTATATACTGCTGACCGGGGCGCTGCAATTCGGTTACTGTCTCCTCGTGGGGACCTTCCCCTTCAACTCTTTCCTCTCCGGCTTTATCTCTTGCGTGGGGAGCTTCATTCTAGCGGGTAATGATTCAGTAATAATCTCCATAATAATGTGTTTCTTTGGTGCGCTGCTTTTATTCCCACAGTGCTCGTCTCTTTGTATCAGAACACTGCCTTGTCAAGTTATGAGAGGAGCCTGCATTGCTCTCTCTTTGTGAATGGGGAAATGGAGGGTCAGACAGGTGGCGTGCCTGTTACTGGAGAATCACCAAGGAGCTGGAATTAAATATAGAAACCACTTTCATGCTGCTGTGCAACCTGGTGATCCTCTTCACTTTGTATATATAGTCCAGGGAAAACTTCTTCCCAATTTCCACCTAGCTTTAACACAACTTTGAAGTTGGTAGACTTTTTTTTTTTATTTTTAAACTTACTATAGTTGACTTACAATGTTTTATTAATTTCTGCTGTACAGTAAAGTGATCCAGTTATACATATGTATGTGTATATGTATATATATATATATATATTCTTTTTTACGTTATCCTCCATCGTGTTCCATCACTGATGATTAGATATAGTTCCCTATGCTATACAGCAGAATCTCATTGCTTATCCACTCTAGGGTTAGGTGCTATAGTTTGCATCTACTAACCCCATACTCCCAGCCCATCCCACTCCCTCCCCTTCTCCCTGTTCTCCATGTCCATGGGTTTGTTTCTTTTCTGTAGATAGATTCATTTGTGCCATTATTCCAGATATAAGCGATATATGGTATTTGTCTTTCTTTCCTTTTTTTTTTTTTTTTTTTTTTTTGCTTTTTAGGGCCACACCCACAGCATATGGAATTTCCTAGGCTGAGAGTCGAATTGGAGTTACAGCTGCTGGCCTACACCACAGCAACGCTAGATCCAAGCTGTGTCTGTGACCTACACCACAGCTTGTGGCAACACTGGGTCCTTAATCCACTGAGCAAGGCCAGGGATCAAAGGTGAGTCCTCATGGATGCTAGTTGGATTTGTTAATGTGAGCCATAATGGACACTCCATTTTTTTTTGTTTGTTTTCTCTTTCTGACTTACTTCACTTAGTATGAGAGTCTTTGGTTCCATGCATGTTGCTGCGAATGACATTTAATTTGTTCTTTTTTTTGGCTGAGTAGTATTCCACTGTATATATACACCATGTCTTTTTTTTTTTTTTAAGGCCACCCTCAAAGCTTTGGAGATTCCCAGGCTAGGGGTCCAATTGGGGCTACAGCTTCCGGCTTACATCACAGCCACAGCAACGTGGGATCTGAGCCGAAACTGTGACCTACACCACAGCTCACGGCAACGCGAGATCCTTAGCCCACTGAGTGAGGCCAGGGATTGAACCCGCAACCTCATGGTTCCTAGTGGGATTCATTTCTGCTGTGCCATAATGGGAACTCCAACGTCTTCTTAATCCATTCATATGTTGATGGACATTTAGGTTGTTTCCGTGTCTTAGCTGTTGTGAGTTAGTGCTGCAATGAACATAAGGGTGCATATATCTTTTTCTCTTTTTTTTTGGTTTTTAGGGCCACCCCTGTGGCACATGGAGGTTCCCAGGCTAGGGATCAAATTGGAGCTACAGCTGCAGGCCTACGCCACAGTCACAGCAACATCAGATGTGAGCCACGTCTTCGACCTACACCACAGCTCATGACAATACCAGATCCTTACCCCACTGAGCGAGGCCAGGGATCAAACCCGAAACCTCATGGTTCCTAGTCAGATTCATTTCTGTTGCACCACAATGGGAACTCTGCATGTGTCTTTTTCAATGAAAGTTTTGTCTGGATAGATGCCCAGGAGTGGGATTGCTGATCATATGGTAGTTCTATATTTTGTTTTCTGAGGTACCTCCATTTTGTTTTTCGTAGTGGTTGTACCAGTTTACATTCCTACCAACAGTGTAGGAGCGTTCTCTTTTCTCCACACTCTCCAGCATTTGTTATTTGTAGGCTTGTTCATAATAGCCATTTTGACGTGTGTGAGGTGGTACTTCATTGTAGCTTTGATTTGCATTTCTCTAATAATTAGTGATGTTGAGCATGTTTTCTTTGGCTGTTGGTCATCCATATGTCTTTGGAGAAATGTCTGTTCAGGTCTTCTGCCCATTTTTCAGTTGGATTCTTTGTTTTTTTGCTGTTGAGTTGTATGAGTTGTTTGTATATTTTGGAGATTTAAGCCCTTATTGGTTGCATCATTTGAAACTATTTTCTCCCATTCCCTAGGTTGTATTTTTTTTTTTTTTAATGGTTTCCTTTGCTGTGCAAGAATTGGTAAGTTTGATTAGGTCCCACCGGTTTATTTTTATTTCTATTGCTTTAGGAGACTGACCTAAGAAAATATTTGTAGTGTTGATGTCAGAGAATGTTTTGCCTGTGTTCTCTTCTAGAAATTTTATGGTGTCTTGTTTAGGTCTTTAAACCATTTCGAGACTATTTTTTTGCATGGTGTGAGGGTGTTTTCTCTTTTCATTGATTTACATGCAGCTGTCCAGTTTTGCCAGCATCACTTGCTGAAGAGACTGTCTTTTTCCCATTTTATATTCTTGTCTCCTTTGTCAAAGATTAATTGACTGTAGATTTTGGGGTTTATTTCTGGGCTCTCTGTTCTGTTTTATTGGTCTGTATGCTTTTGTACCAGTACCACACTGTCTTGATTACTGTAGCTTTGTAATATCGTCTGGAGTCTGGGAGAGTTATGCCTCCTGCTTGTTTTTTTTTCCCTCAGGATGCTTGTTTTTTTTTCCCTCAGGATTGCTTTGGCAATTCTGGGTCTTTTCTGGTTCCACATAAATTTTTGGATTATTTGTTCTAGTTCTGTGAAAAATGTCATGGTTAATTTGATGGTGATTGCATTGAATCTGTAACTTGCTTTGGGTATTATGGGCATTTTAATGATATTAATTCTTCCATCCCAGGAGTGTGGAATATCTTTCCATATCTTTGCGTCCTCTTTAATTTCCTTGATTAATGTTTTATAGCTCTCAGCATATAAGTCACCTCCTTGGTCAGGTTTATTCCTAGGTATTTAATTTTTTTGGATGTGATTTAAAGTCAGTAGACTTTTAAAATGGAAAACCCGGAGTTCCCGTCGTGGCGCTGGGGTTAACGAATCCGACTAGGAAACATGAGGTTGCGGGTTCGATCCCTGCCCTTGCTCAGTGGGTTAACGATCTGGCGTTGCCGTGAGCTGTGGTGTAGGTTGCAGATGCGGCTCGGATACCGCATTGCTGTGGCTCTGGCATAGGCTGGCAGCTACAGCTCCGATTAGACCCCTAGCCTGGGAATCTCCATATGCTGCGGGAGCGGCCCAAGAAATGGCAAAAAGACAAAAAAAAAAAAAAAAGGAAAACCCACCTCTAAGCATCTCTCTCACCTTAGCCTAATCACTCCTAACTTCCTGTAAAACTTGTCAGTGAATAGTGTAAGGAATATAAATATACATGCCTTGCTTGTTGAATCATTCTTAGTTGACTTTGGATTAAGCTGCCCTGCCTATTTCTTGTGGATGATGCTTTTTTTTTGTTGTTTTTTGTTTTGTCTTTTTGTATTTTCTAGGGCCACACCCACAGCATATGGAAGTTCCCAGGCTAGAGGTCGAATTGGTGCTGTAGCTGCTGGCCACAGCCATAGCAACTCAGGATTTGAGCCGTGTCTGCGACCTGCACCACAGCTCATGGCAACACCGGATCCTTAATCCACTGAGCAAGGTGAGGGATTGAAACCACAACCTCATGGTAGTCCAGGTAGTGTTAGCCAGTAGAGTTTATAGGTGGCTACCACATGAGCCTTTGTAATCACTGTATTGCCTGCTCCATGACTTGGAGAACATGCCGAAATTCGTGTGTGTGTATTTTTTTTTTTTTTTCTTCCCAACATGATCATCATCAGTCAAGTTGTATATTGTATTTTGAATGTAAGACAAGGTATTATATGGTAAAAGTTTTGAGGATACATCTGGTGTATTTCTTTTGTCTTAGTGAGTCTATACAGTGTGATTGGGGCACAAAGTACAACATTGGAGACTTCATTTCCAGTGGAGATTTTTTTGGGGGGTAGGGGGGGCTGTACCCATGGCATGCAAAAATTCCTGGTCCAGGGTTTGAACCCTTGCCATAGCAGTGACTTGAGCCACAGCAGTGGCAACACTCCAGATTCTTAACCATTAGGCCTCCAGGGAACTCCTAAGTGGAGATTTAAGTACAGCTTAAAGTTACAAATCTATAGAATGCTTTTTACACATTCAGATAGCTAGTTCAGGCTCATGCCTGCCTTCTCTGTTTCTTAGATCTTAAAGTAAGCTTAAGGAATGGTGCACTAGCCTGGTCTGGAGTTGCAGAGTTAGCCTGTATTGTCTTTCGATTTTGTTTTAGGTGACTAAGACCTTGTTCTTTTTTTTTTTTTTTTTTTTTTTTTTTTTGTCTTTTTGCCTTTTCCAGGGCCGCTTCCCGAGGCATATGGAGGTTCCCAGGCTAGGGGTCGAATCAGAGCTGTAGTTTCCAGCCTACACCAGAGCCACAGCAACACGGGATCCGAGCCTCATCTGCAACCTACACCAAGCTCATGGCAATGCCAGATCCTTAACCCACTGAGCAAGGGCAGGGATCGAACCCTCAACCTCATGGTTACTAGTTGGATTTGTTAACCATTGTGCCACGACGGGAACTCCAAGACCTAGTTCTTTATAGCAGTGTTCTGACTTTGAGGAGTTTATAGGTTCCCATCATCAGATACACTACTCTGTTTGCATCACATTCCCCATAAATACTGTACAAGTGTAAGGATTTTATTAGTCAGATTGGAGAAGGAATCTTGAAAATTTTGTCTTCCAGGTTGGAAAAGTAGGAATAGGGCAGGGCCTAAAAGCTAATTAAAAAAAAAAAAAAAAAAGCCTCCTTTATGCTTAAATCACCCTGGCTTCATAAGTTTCTAGGGTTAAGAATGACTTCTCAGCTCTTCCTTGGTGCTGCCTACAAAGGTGGCAGCCATTTCCTGCCTGGCATGGTGGCTGCTCTCAGACCCTTCGTGAAGCCCAAGATCATCAGAGGACCAAGAAGTTCATCTGACACCAGTCAGACCTATGTGTCAAAATTAAGTGGAACTGGCGGAAACCCACAGGCATTGACAACAGGGTGTGTAGAAGGTTTAAGGGCCACATCTTGATGCCCAACATTGGTTGTGGGAGCAAAAAGAAAACAAAGCACATGCTGCTCAGTGGCTTCCAGAAGTTTCTGGTACACAGGAGCTTGACGTGTGCTGAGATTGCTCACAACGTCTCTTCCGAGAACTGCAAAGCCGTTGTGGAGAGAGCGGCCCAGGTGGCCATCAGGGTTATCAATCCCAATGCCAGGCTGTGCAGTGAAGAAAATAAATAGACAGGAGTTCTCATTGTGGCTCAGCAGGTTAAGAACCCAACTAGTATCCATTAGTTAAAGATCCAGTGTTGCCACAACCTGTGGCAGATGTGGCTTAGACCTCGAGTTGAAATGAATAGTGGGCTCGTATGCACATTGCATCTGTGTTAATAAAACCATGAAACTTGTTCAGTTAAAAAAAAAGAATGACTTCTCTGGGCAACATGGAAGAGGGTGGTTTGCAGAAGAGTGAGTGTGGTCTTGAGTGGAAGATTTTGGCGTGGTAAAAGCCAGAAGATTATTTTGAGCAGATAATTTTTCCTTATGCCCAGTCATACTTTTTTCCTTTTATTTTTTTGCCTTTTTGGGCTGGACCTTCGGCATATGGAAGTCCCCAGACTAGGGGTCGAATCGGAGCTACAGCTGCCAGCCTTTTACGCCAAAGCCACAGTCACGTGGGATCCGAGCTGCTGCTTCAACCTACAGCACAGCTCACCGCAATGCTGGATCCTTAACCCAATGAGGGAGGCCAGGGATTGAACCCACATCCTCATGGATCCTAGTCAGGTTCGTTAACTGCTGAGCCACGAAGGGATCTCCCACTCAGTTGTATTTTTGAAGCTCTTGTGGCTAATTTGAATTGGCAGACTCCCTTCTCTCTCAATGAGAAGTTCATGCCTTGTCATTGAAGAGAATGCCTAGTGAAGGGACTTTTGATAGCGGAGTCCTGGATTTCCCTTATGGCCCAGTGGGTTAAGGATCCAGTGTTGTCACTGCTGTAGCTCTGGTTACAGCTGTGGTATGTGTTTGATCCCTGGCCCAGGAACTTCCACATGCCATGGGTATGGCAATAATAATAATAATAATAATAATAATAATAATAACAACAGTGGAGTCCTTATGGGGGGTTGTGATTTTCATTCCTATTAGATAACAGGTAGCTGGGTCAGAGAAGTGAAAGCTGCTTCAAGAAAAGAAGGGATTCATGACAATTCATAGTTGCTGTAGAAGGGTATTACTTACATTTCTTTTGACAGCTTTGATCTTACAAATCCACTGCTGCCATTTGTTAGCCCAGATCCTCACCTGGATACTGGTTTTAATGGGAAATTTGAAATTGGGAGTTTATCCTTTGTTCTGATTTTTGAGAAGAGAATGCTTGTCCCTATTTATGATGCTAAAGTTTCTAACTTCTCCATGTTGTGTTTCCTATTGGAAGAAAAGGGAGGAGACCAGTTTGGCTGAGGAAAGGAGTTGTAGGAGATTATGTTGAAGGATTAGGAGGTGTTGGAGGCTAGAGCTTTGAGTGCCAGGCTAAGGAATTTTATCCTGTAGGTAATAGGAATATATCTAGTGATTTTTATTTTTTTATTTTTTAAGATTTATTTATTTACTTCATCTTTTTAGGACCACACCCACAGCACATGGAGGTTCCCAGGCTAGGGGTCTAATCAGAGCTGTAGCTGCTGGCCTTCGCCACAGCCACAGCAATGCCAGATCTGAGCCGCTTCCGCGACCTACACCACAGTTCACAGCAACACCAGATCCTTAACCAGCTGAACAAGGCCAGAGATCGAACCTGCAACCTCATGGTTCCTAGTCGGATTCTTTTCCCCTGCGCCACAACGGGAACTCCATGTTTTTTAAGATTTGAGTAACAGAGAGAATGGCATTAAAAATGGTGTTAGTTTGTAGGATGAATTGGCGGGAAAAGTTCTTTAGTCTGATTCCCTTAATTTCTTTTTGGCAGTTCTCTTCCATTCCTTCTGCATGTGTTATTATAGCATTTGCTCTTTGGAAATTGATCAGCACATTTTAAACCAATATAGAATGCTACATTTTTTAAAAAGCCTGGTGTTATTTGGGCCTGATGAAAATGGTCTATTTTCTTCTGTTGTCTCATGACTGAGAGACTTACCCATGGTTTCAAGAAGGAGCCAGAGGTTGAAAATTGCCATTGGGAAATCTTTTGGGGGGGGCATCAACAGTTTACAGTATAGTAGGCTGTTAAAGGACTTCAGAGGTAGAATATTTTTCTCCTTCTAGACAGATTTAAAACACTCTCAGGAGTTCCTGTCATGGTGCAGTGGAAACAAATCCGACTAGGAAACATGAGGTTGTGGGTTCAATCCCTGGCCTCGCTCAGTGGGTTAAGATTCCAGTGTTGCCGTGAGCTGTGATGTAGGTTGCAGATGAGGCTCGAATCTGGCATTGCTGTGGCTGTGGCGTAGGCTGGCGGCTACAGCTCTGATTAGATCCCTAGTCTGGCAACCTCCATATGCCTTGGGTGTGGCCCTTAAATGACAAAAGACCAAAAAAAAAAAAAAAAAAAAAAAATCCTCAGCAGTTGACTGTTGATCTTGTGGTTAGATAACTAGAAAAGGACATCTGTCCCTTTTCCGGAGTAGCATCCCAGTGTTGGCAGCCCTTCTGGTTTCCTTTTTTACCTAGCTGAAATCCCTTTTTGCTCGTTTAAAGTGCTGTTTAGGAGGGAAAAGTGGAAAACATTAAGACTGTCCTTAAAATAAGTCTTTGATCTTGAAGTCAGTTTTTAAGTCATTTCATGACTTTGCTTTATTCTATTTTCTAGTCTATATGAAATAATTTTTTAAAAAAAGTTTTTGGAGTTCTTGCTGTAGTGCAGTAGGTTAATGATCTGTCTTGTCTCTTGTTGCCTGTTCTATCCCCAGCTGGTGCCTGGATCACAGATGTGGCCTGAATTTGATCCCTGGCCTGGGAACTTCCATATTCTGGGGATGTGGCTGAAAAAGGGGGGAAAAAAATGTTGTGTGAGTTCCCTGGTGGCTCAGCAGTTTAAGGGTCTGGTATTGTCACTGGTGTGTCTTGGGTTGCTGCTTTGGTGTGGGTTTGATCCCAGGCCTTGGGAACTTATGCATGCTGAGGGCATGGCCAAAAAAAAAAAAAAAAATTCCCCTTAGTTTACAAATCCAAAAAGTTTGAATTTGAAAGGTAAGGAGGACTGATTCTGAGTATTTTCTAGTGCCTTGGAGCTTCTGGGCTGTGTGTGGACTCGGGACCAGCATTTCTTTAGGAATTATCTGTTAGATTCTGGGACTGTAACTGTTATCCAAGAGATTGGAAGTTTGCCAGCCTTATGTCTGAGGATCTTGTTTCTAAATCTTTTTCATATTCATTGCTACCTCTTCATCCTCTGTCACTCAGACTCTCAATATCTCTTATCTAGACGACTGTAATTTTTCCTTTTTGATCTCCCACCTGATCTCCCTCCCTCCAGTCCACCTTCCACTGTGTTTGCAAGCTTGATTTGATTTGCAGATCTGATTGTGCCACTCCCCACATGAAATTTGTCTCTGGTTCCCAAAGAACAATTTAAAAAAATTTTCATCATGTAGAGGCTTTGGTCTGATCCTGGCCACATGTCTAGCTTCATCTCTTGCCTCTGCCTCCTCTGTACTTTATGTTCCAGCATTTTGAGCTACCTGTTATTCCCTGAACACATGTGAGAGGCAGACAAGTAAATTGGGATATGGTGCTGTGATGGAGTATTGGCGAGAACAGGAACGCAAATAGGCACTCAGCCCTGCCCAGTGGTCCTATATTACTTCCCTAATATGTTTTCTTTTCCAAAACATACTTCATAATTTCTCTCTTCACTCTTTTCTGTGTTTCTTTTTTTCTTTTTTTCTTTTTCCTTTTTTTGTCTTTTCTAGGGCCACACCTGTGCCATATGCAGGTTCCCAGGCTAGGGGTCTAATCGGAGCGGTAGCCGCTGGCCTGTGCCAGAGCCACAGTAACTTGGGATCTGAGCCACATCTGCGACCTACACCACAACTCACGGCAACGCTGGATCCTTAACCTGCTAAGCGAGGCCAGGGATCAAACCCACAACCCCGTGGTTCCTAGACGGATTCGTTAACCAATGAGCCACCATGGGAACTCCTTTTCTGTGTTTCTTATTCTTTTTTTTTTTTTTGTCTTTTTGCCTTTTCTAGGGCTGCTCCTGTGGCACATGGAGATTCCCAGGCTAGGGGTCTAACCAGAGCTATAGCCCGCCAGCCACAGCCAAAGCATCTCGAGATCCAAGCTGCATCTGGGACCTACACCACAGCTCATGGCAACGCCAGATCCTTAACCCACTGAGCAAGGCCAGGGATTGAACCTGCAACCTCCTGGTTCCTAGTCGGATTCGTTAACCACTGAGCCATGACAGGAACTCCTGTGTTTCTTATTGTTTATTCTCAGTTGATGATCCTCTTTATTATTTTTATTATTATTTTTTTTTGGCCATGCCTGCAGCATGTGAAAAATTCCCAGGCCAGGGATTGAACCCATGTCAGAGTAGTGACCTGAGGCACAGTAGTGACAGTGCTGGATCCTTAACCCGCTGAGCCACCCTTGCTTTATTTTTTTTCACTAAAATCCTTTCATCTTCCCACCAAGGATCGTAGCAGCCCACCTACACTTGTACCCCTACTCTTTGCCCTAGTCCCTGTGATGGTGGAGAGTGTGTTCCTCTCCTGTGAAATGCAGCTCCTTGGTTTGTGCAGAGGCTCTAGTCTTCCTTGCTCAGGGACTCAGCTTCTGCAGTCAACCCTCCGTCCTGCATCATTGATTTCTCTTTATTGGATCATTCCCATCATATATGCACGCTCTAATATCATCCAGTTAAAAAGAAATCATTTGGAGTTCCCTGGTGGCTCAATGGGTTAAGTATCTGGTGTTGTCACTGCTATGATGCAGCCAAAAAAAAAAAAAAAATTATTTGACCCCAGATACCTTTCCAGCTGCCATTCCCTTTCTTTCTTCTCCATCGTCACAGAATTCCTTGAAAGGATAGTTAAGTTGCTGTTTCTGCTTTCTCACTCTCCATTCATTCTTTAACTTACCCTTGGTGGTGGTCTGTCCCCCCCACTACAGTGAAACTACTTTTGTCATCTTGCCAGATCTAATGGTCATGCCCCTCTCCTTACCTGAATGCTCAGCAGCTTTGAGCACTTCATGTAGTTGGCTGCTTCTGTGTGAGTGGAGTACTTCTCAAAGCTTTAACAACACTACATTCTCTTGCTTGCTCCTTCTCACCTCACTGGTTTTTCCTTCTTGCTGTTTGTGGTAGGTACTTCTTTGTCTAAGGGCATTTGTCTAGCCCCCTTCTCTTTGTATTTCTTTCCCATTGGTGAATTAAAATAATGCCTGTATAACTGCAACTGCCACCTTTATATTTTCAGTTTCAACCTGTTCCTTGAATTGCAGATTAGTAAATCCAGTTGCCCACTTGACATTGTCACTTGATGTCTGACACACAACTCCAAATTGAACCTTCCTGCCCAGCCATCTGTCTGTTCACCAGTCAGTACATGGTGTTAACACTGGTGAAGTTGTTGAAGCCAAAAAACTTAGGAGGCTTTCTTGATCCCTTGATTTCTCTCACATCCATTACATCAGTAAGCCCTGTCTTCTCCAAAATAGAGCCTGTATCTCTTCCCTTCCGTCCATTTTTACTGTCGTTACCCAAACTCTTAGGCTCTTACATGTAAGATGCTTCTGCTTCTTTAACTCTGCAAACTATTCTCCACTTCTACAGTCCTTAAAAAATGTAAATCATATTTTACTCATCTGCTCAAAACTTTGAAATAGGAGTTCTCGCTGTGGCACAATGGGATTGGTGGGGTCTCTGCAGTGCTAGGATGCAGGTTTAATCCCTGGCCAGGCGCAGTGGGTTAAAGGATATGGTGCTCCTGCAGCTGTGGTGTAGGTTGCAGTTGGGCTCAAATCTGATCCTTGGCCTTGGGAACTTCATAGGCTGAGAGGTGGAAAAAAAAACAAGAAAACGAACAAAAAACTTTGAAATATTTTTCCATTGCACTTAGAGCTGCATTCAGACTCTTTACTGAAGCTTTCAAAGCCCCACAGGATTTGGTGCTTGTCATTCTCTTGCCTGTGATCACTACCGTCTGGTTGGTCTGACCTGTTACGTGTAGAACATGTCAAGATTTTTCTTGCTGCCTAGAATGCTCCACCCATAGATCTTTGGTTGGCGCCTATCTTTCAAATTTTGGTCTTAAATGTGGATTGGAATAATTTTTTGGCTTTTTTTCACTTAATATGTCTTGGATACTAACCTATAGAGAATTGATCCCATCCTTTCGAATAATTGCATTGGATTTTATTGTGTGTCTGTAGTGTAATTTTATTTAAATAATCCCCTTGATGTCATTTGGACTGTTTTCACTTTTTTTTCAAACATGCTGTTAGAATGTCTTTGTTCTGTAAGATAAATTAGAAAGGTAAGAATACTTTAAATATTAATAGATGCTGCCAGAATTGCTCTCTCAGATGAATGAACCAAGGGGTACTGGCTGCAGCAGGATTTTAATTGGCTGCCCTTGCTTCAGTCAGGTGTCCTTCATAGTTTGAAGGGTCCAGGTGCCTGAAAAGATCAGTGGTTTTTCCACAGTTTTTGCATGTTTGGGCATAATGAAAACTCTTTTGCTATGGCGATAGGTTCTAGAGAGGTAGTCTGGTAGTTTTCTGACCTTTGGGTTAGATTTCAGTTCATTGTCTTTTCTTGGTTAGTGATGGAATGGATGCTAGCCTGAAGCAGATTTAGTTAAGTCGTGTAATCGTTTGTCACAGGTGTAAAGATGTTTTGGAAAAGTGTATTCCTAGAGCTTTCTTTTCACGTCAAATGGTGACTGAGGCTACTGTATCAGGTTGCAATCTTGAAGGGCGTAGAATGTGACAATGGGGAGTTCTCTATCAAAGTTATAACTTATAGCTCTTGCCTTTCCTGAGACAAGCAGCTGCTAGAGCTTTGAGATCAGTGATTATCTACAACTGGAGTCCCTGCCGTGGCTCAGTGGGTTAAGAATCCAACTGTAGTGGCCGCTCAGTCACTTCAGAGATGTGGGTTTGATCCCTGGCTTGTGCAGCAGGTTGAAGTGTTGCCACAGCTGCAGCAAAGGATGATCAGATTCAGTCCCTGGCTGCGGAACTTCCATATGCTGTAGGTGCAGCCAAAAAGTGAAAGTGAAAAAAAAAAAAGATTATCTACAACCATGAGGTCCTTACGGATAAGCATCTCTGCTATCCAATGTTGTGCTCATTCTGTTGCAAATAATTCACAATTTTATAACATTTGGTCATTCAGCCTAGCTCCTTTGTTGCTCTCTCAAATACATCTTGATCTAGGTATAATTATAAACTTAAATCAGGAGGTAAGAGAGTTCTAAAGATTTTTTGGTTTTATATATATCTAAAACTAATACATGTGTGTGTATATATGGGGGTGTGTGTGTATGTATGTGTATATATATATATATTTTAGGGCTGCATCCATAGCATATGGAAATTCCTAGGCTAGGGGTTGAATTGGAGCTACAGCTGCTGGCCTATGCCACATCCACAGCAATATGGGATCCGAGCTGCATCTTCGATCTACACCACAGCTAATGGCAGTGCTGGATTCCTAACCCACTGAGTGAGATCAGGGATGGAACCTGAGTCCTCATGGATACTAATTAGGTTTGCAACCCACAGAACCATGATGGGAACTCCATATTTATATATATGTATTCCATATGTATATATATATATTATTATTTTTTTTCTAAGTAGGCCTTTGGTTTTTAGCCTGAGAAGTCATAGTGTTCCCTTTAACAAACAGTTAGCAACGTAAAATTTAAGTGTACAACTTAATGAGTTTTAAATTCACCCTTTTAGCCATCACTAGATCAAGATATATAGAGCATTAGCAGGAATTAGGGGCCTCTCCTCTCACCTCCCCAGTCATCTGTCCTTCTGTCGAAGATGATGCTATCCTGACTTGTATTTCCATAGATTGGTTTTGGCCAATTTTAAGCCTTATGTAAATGGAATCATATAGCATGTGTTTTTTGGCTTCTGGATTGTGAGGCTCAACATTGTATTTGTGGAATTTGTCCATGTTTTGAAGTTCCTTTTGACTGCTATATAGGTTTATCTTGTGTGCATGTGCCATAAAAATTTACCCATTTTACTTTTGGTAGATATTAAATTGTTTCTACTTGAGGGCCTTGATGGGTATCGTTTGCGCATATGCCTTTTGATGGACTTAGGTGTCATTTCATTAGTCATACTTGTTTCATACTTCTTGATAATCATTTTTATGTTTTTCTTCATGTGCAGTGTGTCTGAGAATACAGATCAACCCGCAGAACAAAGCAGATTTCCAAGGCATCTCCCCAGAGCGAGCCTTTGCTGATTTTCTCTTTGCCAGCACCATCCTGCACCTCGTTGTCATGAACTTTGTTGGCTGAATCATTCCCGTTTACTTAATTGAGGAGAAGGAGACTAGAAGAAGGTAAGTGACGATCTTAGTGCTTGCCCATAATGTTGATTTTAGGACTAGAAGTTGGAAGGGGCTGGTTTTGATCTGGTTGGCAGGGTTCCCTTATTGCTGATAAGACATTTGCAGAATTTTCCATATTGGCCTGCAAAGTATGCATTAATATCGTGGTTCATGAGTGCTGCTGCTCTTGGTCATTGCCTTCTCGTCTCACTGTTCTACAGATCATTAAGATAACAGAAAATGAGAGTTTGCTTGTAGCTGATACATTAATTTCCATACCAATAACTCCATGAAAATAACTCTGAGATCTTGGAAGAGATGTAAATTGTGGTTTTGCTTTTAGATTTGCTTTATAATTTTTTTTTCTGATTGTGGTCTCAGATGACTTCAAATGCTGGGCCATTGTCCCCACGGTACCCAGTATAGTGCTTACATCTGATAAACGTCCAGTGTATGCTGAATGAATGACCATAGCTGTTTGCTAATATATGTGCTAAATTAAAAACTAATGGAAAAATTGGATTAGCTTGGGGGAACACTTTAAAATATAGGATGAGATGCTTTTTGGTTCATTTTGCCTGTTTGTCTTTCTTAGCATTGGAGCTCTTTTTTCCTAAGTAAATACATATAGAATCTCAGTATATAAAAGAGCAGTGGCGCCAGAGTTGTTTTGACTGACAAAAGTTGAAAAACCCTCTTTGCTTGGGCTCTTCACGTGTGGTAGCCCTCCCCTCCATTCCTCCCTCCTAATAAGCAGAATCCCAAGTTCTGAGAATTACTTGACTATATTGATGCTTATTTTATATGTGAAAAAAACGGAGGACCAGGACAGTCCACTGGCGAAAGTGGTTGCCGGGTAGTGCCTCAGTCTAGTGCTGCTCTTGGCTTAGTGCTCTTCCAGTATCCTGTGTCACTTACTGATGAATGAATGTGCTTTGTCCTTTGCCTGTCCACTACAAAATTAAATGTTGCTATTACTAAGGTAGAGACACGAGAACCTTAGGAAATGTTAATTTTTTTAGGGGGAAGAATACCCCAGGACCAACCTTTTTCTGTCATTACTTAGAAAGGTATCATTTTCGTACATATCAGAAATCTAACACAAGAGTTAGAGCAACAGTGGGCAAAGTGAATGCAATAGCATTGACTCGACTGTTTCTGGCCTGAATCAATCAGTTACTTAATATATTATGTAAGTTTCTTTCATTATTGATATTGCTCCCCAAACAATTCTGTTATGTTCAGGTAAGGTTTCTTTTTCTTTCTTTCTTTCTTTTTCTTTTTTTGGCAGTGTAGGTTGACAGAGATGGTGTATATCAGTAAAAAAGTTGGAGAACCACTTCTTACTATCCTAATAGAGTTGGACTTTTTGGAGACCGGATCAGGACTTGAGTTGTTCCCCCATGTGCCAGTCAGTGCCTTGATACTGGGAACACAAGGAGAAGTAAAATATGGCTCCTACCTTTAAAAAGTGAACAGTCTAGAAGGGGATAAGCCATGTAAACATAGCAGTTAGAGCCACACTAAAGACCTGAACAAGGCTCTGTGAGGGTCCAGAGCAGGGGGCTGCCGTGTCATCTGGGAGCAGAGGCAGCAGACAGGGTGTCTGGCCATTGACAGCTCCTTGAGTACAGCTAGGAAACTCACCTACCAACAGTGACCTTCATTGACCTGCGAACATCATAAGTAACCCTTGGGCTTGGATAGTAACCTTGTTGGGAAGGTCCTAAGTCTTCTGATTGCCTTACTCTGAATTTCTGAAGTTAATTTTTTTTTTTTTTTTTTTTTTTGGATGAGTCGTGGTGTGTGCTTTAAGCAGGGAACAGAGCAAACAGTTCAAGGATATTCTCTAAGATCAGGGAGTTACCAGATCATGAAAAATTACTTCCTAGGGCTGATGTGATTGGAGGAGAGCTCTGCTGCAAAGAGCTTAGTATTTCAAAATTATGACAAAAACAGAGAGAAAGCAGGCTCAGCAGAAATTGCATGCTGCAGGCCATATTAACAACCTAGGGCTACCTGTTCAGCAGGGAATTATGGGCCCAAGGTACAGCACAGTCCTCCAGTCCCAGATGACGTGTTAAATCCTTCTACAGACAGTGTATTTGTAGAGAAATTCTGTGGGGGACTCCTCAGGGGGTTTTTCATAGAGATCCTTCATTTGACATATATTGTACTGTCCTGCTCTCAGTTTTCAAATATATAACTATTTGCCTTTTTTTCCTGTGCTTCTAACTCAGTTCTGTGTGCGATGCGCTAAAACACTTTTAAACTGATTTTCAAGTGGGCTTTCAATATTTATATCAACTCAGAAGACAGAACAAAACAAATTGGATATTCTCCGTATTTGCCAAGTATGTTGAGAATACATCTATAGTGTACTGCTCTTGTGTGAATTTGGGGGTGACATTTAAAACCCAGTAGCTACTCTGAAAAAGGCAAATAAAAAGAAAATGGCATTGAGTTAAAGAAATTTACTTAAGGAGAAGTAAGGAGGTTAGCGGATAGTGAGTGTTCACGTGGGCCAGGCTGTAAGTGCTCCTCATTCTGTTTTTATTTTCAAAACAGTCTCATGAGAATAGGCTTGCTAATTCCATTTATAGATTAGAAACGGAGTTTCAAAGAGGCTTGCTGGAAATCTTTTAAGTCTGATAATCCAGTCTGATGTCAAAAAAATTTTTTTAATGTCTGTTTTTGCTTAAAGTTTCTTATTTTAAAGTATTTGACGATTGCAGTTAAATGTGTTTAAAAAGTTTCCACAGGAGTTGTTGTTGTGGCTCAGTGGTAACAAACCTGACTAGTATCCATGAGGACGTGGGTTTACTCCCTGGCATTGTTCAGTGGGTTAAGGATCCAGCATTGCCGTGAACTGTGGTGTAGGTTGCAGACGTGGCTTGGATCTGGCATTACTATGGCTGTAGTGTAGGCTAGTGGCTACAGCTCTGATTCTACACCTAGCCTGGGAACCCTTGTATGCTACAGGTGTAGCCCTAACCCCCCCACCCCCAAAAGTTACCACAATTATTTTATCACTGTCCTTTCCTTTATTATTTACTTTCTTTGCTTGTATTATGACAATTTAAAAAATATAGAAGATATGGGGAATAATATAACAAACACCACCATATGTCTGTCACCATATATCTGTCGAATGAACAGATTTTTAAAAACAATTTATTGGACTATAGTTGACTTACAAAGTTGTGTTGATTTTAGGAGTACAGCAAAGTAAATCGGTTATACATATACACATATTCATTCCTTTTCAGATTCTTTTCCCATATAGGTTATTACCCAGTATTGAGTAAATTTCTCCATGGTATACAGTAGGTCCTTGTTACCCATCTATTTTAAATATAGAGGTGTGTGTATATCAGTCCCAATCCCCTAATTTATCCCCCCTGCCATTTCCCCTTTGGTAAACATAGGTTTGACTTCAAGATCTTTGAGTCTGTTTTGTAAGTTCTAGTGTATCATTTCTTTTAGATTCCACGTATTAGAGATGCATGCTATTTATCTTTCTCTGACTTAGTTCACTTAGTATGATAATCTCTAGGTCCATCCCCGTTGCTGCAAATGGTATTATTTAATGATTTTTAACGGCTGAGTAATATTCCTGTGTGTGTGTGTGTGTGTGTGTGTGTGTGTGTGTGTGTGTGTGTGTGTACGTACACACCACATCTTCTTTATCCAGTCCTCTGTTGATGGACATTTAGGTTGTTTCCATGTCTTGGCTATTGTAAACAGTGCTGCAGTGTACATTGGGGTGCATGTATCTTTTTGGATTTTGGTTTTCTCCAGATACATGCCCAGGAGTGGGATTGCTGGATCATATAATAGTTCTAAATTTCGTTTTTTAAGGTACCTGCATACTGTTCTCTATAATGGCAGCACCAGCATACATTCCAACCAACAGTGTAGGATGGTTCCCTTTTCTCCACACCCTCTCCAGCATTTATTGTTCGTAGACTTTATGATAATGACGATTCTGACCTGTGTCAGGTGATACCTCATTGTAGTTTTGATTTGCATTTCTCTAATAATTAGTGACATTGAGCTTCTTTTCATGTGCTTTTTGGCCAACTCTCTGCCTTCTGTGAAGAAATGTCTGTTTAGATCTGACCACTTTTTAATTGGGTGCTTTTTTTTTATATAAAGCTGTATGAGATGTATATTTTGGAGATTAACCCCTTGTCAGGGTTTGTAAAGACTTTTTTCCCATTCTGTGGGTTGTCTTTTTGTTTTGTTAATTGTTTCTTTTGCTGTGCAAAAGTTTTTAAGTTTAATTTGGTCCCATTTGTTTATTTTTGTTTTTTATTTTTAATACTCTAGGAGGTGGATCCAAAAAGATACTGCTGCAATTTATGTCAAAGGGTGTTCTGCCAATGTTTTCCTCTAGGAGTTTTACAGTATCTGGTCTAATAACATTTAGATCTCTAATCCATTTTGAGTTTATTTTTGTCCATGGTGTTAGTGTTCTAATTTCATTCTTTTACATGCAGCTGTCCAGTTATCCCAGCACCACTTATTGAAGAAACTGTCTTTTCTCTGTTGTATATTCTTGCTCCCTTTGTGGAATGAATAGATTTTGAACAGGTAAAACATTGTAGATTGAGCTGATGATCCTTTGAATCCCTCCAGTCCCCATTCCTTCCCTTTGCTCTAAGACTTGAATGAACTTCTTCTTTGTTCAGCTAGGACTAGTGCAAAACCTAGATCTGTTAACACAACCTTTTCCAAACTTCAGACTTCTGTGGCCTCCTGAAAACTTGTCCAAAGATGGCAGTGGACAACTTGTGGTTAAAGTTAGCTGTTCAGTTGGCAGCACTGGTATGGGTGGCTATCCTGGTGGTCAGGAATAGACTCATGGGAGTTCCCACTCTTGTGGGGCAGTGGGTTAATGATCCAGTGTTACCATAGCTGTGGTTTAGGTCGCAGCTGCAGCTCAGAGTCAGTCTGGCCAGGGAACTTCCATGTGCCATTAGTGAGGCCAGAAAAAAAAAAAAAAAAAAAAAAGAATTAGACTCATTTTTTAGATTATCTTAAAAATGAAAATGCAGAAGTGCAAAATGCTTCTAATGGGCTTCTGAGTTGAGAGAATTCATGTACACCTCAAATGATGATCAGTGTTTGGCATTTAGGTGTCAGTAAATCTATTTTTTTTTAATTTTTTAAAAATATTTAAATTTTTTGTCTTTTTGCAATTTTTTGGGCCGCTTCCGCAGCATGTGGAGGTTCCCAGGCTAGGGGTTGAATCGGAGCTATAGCCACCGGCCTATGCCAGAGCCACAGCAACGAGGGATCCGAGCCTCATCTGCGACCTACACCACAGCTCACGGCAACGCCGGATCCTTAGCCCACTGAGCAAGGCCAGGGATCGAACCCGCAACCTCATTGTTCCTAGTTGGATTTATTAACCACTGTGCCACGATGGGCACTCCCAGTAAATCTATTTTGAATGAATGTGTGATATAGAAGTTCAGTAGATTTGAATATTTAAGTATTTATTTACACACTATCTGTAAATGTTTCCTGGTTTGTTTTTCCATGTTTCCTTGTGAAATTCTTTTCAGAAAATCCGCCTATCTCATGTTCTGAAGGGAAATGAAGGAAAGGGGGACATTGGGTCACAGTTTGGGAAGGAAAGTTCCTGTGACTTGGGCCCTGCATCAGAGGGAAAAGTGAATGGGGCTTTGATGAAGGGACAGACCTGAGCTTGGAAGTGTGCTCAGCCTGGGGGAGAGTGCTGAAACCTTGTTAGTGCTGCTTTGTTTTTATGATGGACACTGTTCTCCCACAGGTCTTTTAAAAATTCAGTGTTTAACCCTGGCTGGAGCAAGGGGGCTATAGGGCTTGGCCGAACATCATTCTAACAAACAGTACTATTTACAAACAAGCAATTGCTCTTGGCTTTTCGAATTCATCAGTAAAGTACTACAGTAATCTAGAAAATTACCTCTGGAAAAGAATCTAAATGTTATTTCCTAGACTTTACTGCCACCTAGTGGCTTGTACATTTCATTGATGAGAGAAGGTACTACAAAGCCTAAGAGAAATTGAATTTGGAGGAAAAAGCCACCCCATACCTTTGTGATAAAACTTGTTTCTTTCCTGTCACAGGAGGGCAGCAGAGATCCAAGAGGGCCTATGTATTGGGTGGGAGGGGGTGACTTTACATTCTGGCCAAAAGGGGGCGATGTCGAGTTAGGCACAAAAAGATGTGTAACCTTAAAGTAGCCCCAGGGCTTTGTTATATAGGGAAGACCAAGTGCACAGAGACCCACATGTTTACCTTTTAATATTTCCTTTTCTTACCTTGTCAGTTCAAGGGCTTCCTTTTTGGTTTATTCTAGACCTGTTTTTGTTCTCAGCTTGATCTCAAACTGGCAATAATCTTTAATTTTTCATTGGTGCGGGTGTGTGTGTGTGTGTGTGTGTGGCTTATTTTTTATTTCATTTTCTCTGTGACATTTTACCTTCTATTGAATTAGGTCTAGTCACTAAATAAGTTATCAAAAAAAGGAACTATTCTAAATTTGTAGAAAAATATTTTGAGTTGGCAGAGTATAATCTTTTTTTCAATTCATTTTTACCTGATTAGAAGATGAGATTCTTTTCCTCTTATTTTTGAAACCTTGAACCTGGAGTTCCTGTCGTGGCTCAGTGGTAATAAACCCGACTAGTATCCACAAGGACTCTGGTTTGATCCCTGGTCTTACTCAGTGGGTTAAGGATCCTGTGTTGCTATGAGTTGTAGTGTAGGTTGCACATGCGGCTCAGATCCCACATTGCTGTGGCTGTGATGTAGGCTGGCAGCTAGAGCTCTGATTGGACTCCTAGCCTGGGAACTTTCATATGCCGAGGGTATGGTCCTAAAAAAACAAAACAAAACAAAAAAACACCTTGAACCTGTTTATTTTATTTATTACAAATAAAAAAGCTAATTGATAATTCTCTAATTGGTGACTGAACTCTATTTTGTATTTGGTCCATTTATTAAAAGCTACATAAAAAAGAATATTAAGTAGATTTGTGTTTATAAAGCTCATCCCCTGCCTTATTTTCTCTGTCCTTGCAGCCCAGATGGTTCCTCCTGGAAGTCATCCTGCCCCTGAATTGCTTAGGAGCCTCCTCTTGGGGCTCTTAGGGTCCCCTGGTGTATGCCTCTAACTCTGCACTTACCATATTGTTATGAAACCATTCGTTTTCCTGTCTCTCCCACTGGACTTCTAATTTCTCTGAGGATAGGGACTTTATTAGCATAGCGTTAAGGGTCACAGTGCATGTTTGCTGAAGGAATGTGTGAATGAATAAATTATTTTCAGCTTCAAGAAAGTGTAGAATAGAATAGCTTGTATTATTAGTTACATGGATGCTAAGACACATGGCAAGTGTTGTGGAAGAAAGGAGCCAAGGAAACAATTGTTATGAGGGGCTGTGGGGTGGGGAACGAGCAGGAGGCTAGAAGTCGGGAGACCTGTGTTGTTAACTAGTTTCATGGACAAATAAGCTTATCTCTGGGCCCCAGTTTCCCTGTCTGCACAAGGAGGGGATTGGCCTGGATGGTCCTCAGAGGCTCTCGCATGCTGTTAAAGCCTCTGATGAATAGTATTCATGATAATCCCATTGTGTTTGAGGAGAACCGTGCTGTTTGTGTGGATCCTCATTTGAGCTTTGCTTTTTTCCCCTCTTCTTGCTTTTTTCTTCAGTTATTTTTTATCCATATTACCAGGTTTTCATCGTCCATCACAGGAGATGGAGAGTTAAAGTGTGACCGTCTGTAACAAAACGTGCAATATTTGTATAAGGCCTTTTATAAAATGAGACATCATTTGTCAAATGTTTTACAGTTCTCCCATTACCAGGCTTGCAGGACACACATATACACAGCAGCCCATGTGATCCTCACGGCCTCCCCTGTGATGAAGGGAGACAAATAGTAGTATTCCTGGTTTACACCTGAGGTAATTAAACCTTGGTGAAATGTAAGTTGACTTCTCCAGAGCCTGAAACTAATGTGACCAAGTGGAAACTTAATAAAAGACATTTGACTCCAAACTTTTACATTCCTTCCTCTATTATGTTTAGAGACTTTGGGATGATGAATATATACATCTCGTTGGAAGGTTTCCATTAATAGTAGTAAAGTTGCTTCTCTTTTTTTTTTTTTTTTTTTTGTCTTTTTAGCTATTTCTTGGGCCGCTCCTGCGGCATATGGAGGTTCCAGGCTAGGGGTCGAATTGGAGCTGTAGCCACCGGCCTACGCCAGAGCCATAGCAACGCGGGATCCGAGCCGCGTCTGCAACCTACACCACAGCTCACGGCAACGCCGGATCATTAACCCACTGAGCAAGGGCAGGGACCGAACCCGCGACCTCATGGTTCCTAGTCGGATTCCTTAACCACTGCGCCACGACGGGAACTCCTGCTTCTCTTTTTTAAATGAGAAAAACTTAGGAGAGGTTGATAAGAAAGGCTGAAGACAGGTTATCCGAGATGTTTCTGCAAAAGTTGGTTATCTTTAATGTGGTCCGAAAGAAATGGAGGAGAGTGCAGATTGGGAGTCCTGGCTTATCTAGCGAGGGTGACCCTGGACCAGTGCTGTTCAGTAGAACTTGGTGTTGGGGAGATGGAATTTTGTGCCAGCCACTGCAGTGCTAGCTACATGTAGTTATTGAACATTTGAAATATGGCTAAGTGACGGAGGCACTGAATTTTAAATTTTATTCATTTAGCTAAGTTTAAATGGTTACCTGTGGCTAGTGGCTGTGGTGTTGAACAGCACAGCTCTGGACAGATCAGGTGAGTTTCTTCATCTATAAATGAGAGGGTTAGACTAGCTGATCTCTAAAGCTCCTTTTATTTTTAGAAGTAGATGATCTGTGCCTCCTGAAATTATAGTGATTCACATTGAGCTCTGAACCTAGCGTTTCTGCAGAATAGTTTTCGATTTACATTTTCTCCAATTTCAGTATTAATTGGGTGACTAGGATCAGGAATGAGATGGATCTGAAGGAGAATCAGTATTTGAGTGTAATCTGCTCAGTGCTGGTGTCTGAATAGAGATGGTGCTGGGGAAGCATACAGATTCCAGATAGAAATGACCCTGTCTGGCATCATCTTTTGTGTCTCTACAGAGAGTAATTATTTTTAATGGCTCTTTGTGTTGTGCCTTGCTTTCTCTTAAGATGATGAGAACAGGCTAGTCAAACGGTGCTGTCTTTCCCCCTTGGGTGAATGGACTGAAGAAGTCATGCTAACTCTTCTCAGTAGTTGTCTTCCACCTTCATGCTGCGATATCAGGGGAGGGAATTTTATTAGTCAGTTTCCTGAAACCTTCTCCCCTATTTAACAGTTGAAATCATTCTTCTGAGCTGGTGAATAGTCTACTTTTGTTGAGCTAATATTTCAAAGAGAGAAAAAAAAAAAAAAACAACTAAATGAAAAAAGGAGTTCCTGTCATGGCTCAGTGGTTAACGAATCCGACTAGGAACCATGAGGTTGGGGGTTCAATCCCTGGCCTTGCTCAGTGGGTTAAGGATCTGGTGTTGCTGTGAGCTGTGGAGTAGGTCTCAGACACGGCTCGGATCTGGCATTGCTGTGGCTCTGGTGTAGGCCGGTGGCTACAGCTCCAATTAGACCCCTAGCCTGGGACCCTCCATATGCTGCGGGTGTGGCCCCAAAAAGACAAGGGGGAAAAAAAAAGGGAATAGAAGTATATAAATAGGAATTTTGGGAAAGCCATTGTCAGAAGGATTTACTTTCGTGAGTCGTTTTTTGCCTTTTAGACAGGCCAGGCCCAGTGAGTTAGATTTAAATGTTTCAATACCATAGGATCTCAAAGCTTGACTTTTGTACTAAATGAGGGTTTCTTTGATAATTTGAAACATTAAGGCTCTTCACTGAAATGGCCCTGTGCTCTAATTCTCTTGTACTTTGGCTGTTAGAACTCATGTGTATTAGTTCACAGCCTGTTGTCAGTTTGCTTTAAGAAATTTGGTGATGGAGTTCCTGCTGTGGCACAGTGCGTTAAGGATCTGGCATTGCCACAGCTGGCAATGAAGGTCGAAGCTGTGACTTGGAACTTCCATATGCTGTGAATGCGGACCCCCCCCAAAAAAACTGATGGAGTGAATAGGTGAGTTTGAATAGGTCTCTTTGTTCTTATTTGACACTGTCATCGATCACTTTTGCTCCTTATTCTTGCTGTTTTTTTTACATATTTCTCATAATTCCACTGAGGTAGGAGTGTCCTGCAGTTATGTAGCATTTTTCAAAATATCGTTGTAGGTGAAATAAAAGCAATTTGGCGAGAAGTGTAAGATCTTTCCTTTAAGCTCTGATGCTACAATATCAAGGTCACCTGAATCAAAACACAGAATAAGGCTGTGCCTTTTGCGAGTCATGACACGTATAGAAGACTACGGTGTTTTTATGGCACACAGCAGGAAAATGGGCTGCTTTTGGCAGGAGACACTGGGGCCCCTAGGGAGCACAGCAGGCAGGCAGCCCTCCCATAGGGAGTGGGAAAGGAAGCTTGTGTCCTCAGGGCAGGGCTAGGACCCCACTTCACAACTCACAGACCAGTCTCATCTGACTTTGGCAGCAGCATGGCCACTTCTCTTAGAGTTGTTCTCTACCTCTTTGTTGCCTAAAATAATCTTACCTTTAAGTGAAAACAAAATTACTTTTTTTGTTTTGGTCTTTTGTTAAGTCTGAGGTTAGGAATTTTTCTTTCTTTTGAATTCTTCCTTCCATCCCCCCCCAAAAAAAACACCCCCAAAAAACAAAAACGAAAAAATTTCTGGAAGTTAGTGCTTTATAAGCTTTCTAAATCCAGAAAAACTCTTTAGGCTAAGTTGCAGCCCTCTAACCTCAAAAAAGGTTTTGGATCAGAGAGGTCAGAGTGGCTTAAGTGAAGTTGTACAGCTAATTAATTGTAGAGCTGGTGTGAGAACCTGCATCTGTAGTGCCGAGTCAGTTATGCCTTGGTGTGCTTGGAATTCAGATTTGAACTCTGAATTTTTATGTATAGCTCTGTAAAATGTTCAGTGAAAAATGTTTGTTTTATTCAGGTTGTTCTAGCCTGGCTTAAGTATGGTCCAGAATTTGGGAACCCCATAATTACCTTTGTCTTTGGGGGGCTAGAATTAAATGGAAGGATTTGAGGCCCTGTCTGTAGTATCACATGATATTTTTAGAAACCTCGAACAGCTCTTCTTACCTTTCTGCTTCTTTCTTTCAGGTTCACTCTGATTTCCCCTGGACAAGAGCTCTTAAGATGGCAGTTTGCTGGACACATGGATTTTCTTCAGATTTATGCTTACTACCACTCTGATTGTACAGAGCCCAGAAAAGTCCCGCGGCTTCTGACTCAGAATAACTTTGTAACTTCGTACTGGTCATTTATTAATACAGTCTTTGCCTGCCATTAAATGTAACCTTTTTGCCTTCCAGATTAAAGAATTCCATGCCACTCCTACCCCTGCCTCTGGCTCTGTTTTTTGTTTTTATTCTTTTTTGGGGTTAAAACCCTTTTTTTCCTTCAATCCTCTGGGCAGAGCTCTTTAGGAGTTGATAACTTGCAACTTTGAATCTACCTCCACGTTTTCAATAAGTGTATTTGCGGTTAATGACAAAGGCAGTGCTGACATCCCTGGGAAACGACAGCCCTTTGTCTTTTCCCTGGAGCTGGTAATCCTTTACTAATCCTTCAATCGTTGCAGGTGGTTCCGCTCTTGTGACACAATGCATTCCTGGAACTGCATCATTAAGCACTTTGTTAGAAATTTAACTCAGTGTGTGCTTCCCCATTTATATCTGTTTCAACATGATTTAGTGGTGAAAGTGAAATATGTATCTCTTAGACTGCATAGGAAGAGTGCAGAAAGTGGGGCTTGTGTGCATGCCTTCTTACAGGATACACTGCTGTCCAAACCAACTTCACAAGTGTTCTCTCATTTTGCTCTTACTGTTACCTTGGGGGCTCCGCTTCTCATTAGATAGGTGAAGAAGAGGAAGCTCCTCTTTGTAACTTGTTTAAGATCAGAGTCCATGATGTGCTTGGGTGGAACAATAGGTCTGCTGGCTGAAGTCTAGGCCTGGTTGATATGTGTCATGGTAGCACCCCTCCTTCTATCTTGGGTGCTATATATCAAAAATATGCTGTGTTGAGAAGTCCACTCTTTGAACTGAGCTGACTGCTGAGATGGTGAGTTGTGCTCTAGAGCTTTCCCAACTTGGCTGCACTTTAGAATTGCTTGGGGGTTTTAAAAATGAAACCTCAGTGCCCAGGGCACACCACAGATCAGTTGGGGGTAGCGTCTGTACCTTATAAAGGAGATTCTCATGTGCAGCCAAATCAGAGAAGCACTGCTCTGGATTCTTGCTCCTTAAATTACAGCCCATTGACCAGCAGTATTGACCACACTGGGAGCTTATTTGAAAAGGAGTCTCTCGAGCCCCACCCTAGGCCCTACTGAAGCAGAATCTTCAACACCGTCTACATGTGATTCCTGTGCATATTATAGTTTTAGAAGCACCCATCCAGAATGATGGTTCTCAGATTTTGGTGTATGTCACAACTACCTGGGAACTTAGTAAAAATGAGCTTGGCTTTCTGTGTTCATTAGCTCTCTGTGTAACTCTGATACACGCTGAAGTTTGAGACTCACTCTAGATCAGGAGTTGGCAAGCTTTTTCTTTTTTTTCTTTTTTCTTTTTTCTTTTTTTTTGCTTTTGAGGGCCGCACCTGCGGCATATGGAGGTTCCCAGGCTAGGGGTCTAATCCGAGCTGCAGCTGCTGGCCTACACCACAGTTACAGCAAGGCCAGATCCGAGCCACGTCTGCGACCTATACCACAACTCATGGCAATGCCGGATCCTTAACCCACTGAGTGAGTCCAGGGACTGAACCCGTGACCTCATGGTTCCTAGTCAGATTTGTTTCCCCTGTGCCATGATGGGAACTCCGGCAAGCTTTTTCTTAAATGAATGGCCTGGCAGTGTGGTCCAATAAAATTTTGTTTATAAAAATCACTGTCCTTGGACCATGGCTTGCCATTCCAAGGGATACTAGTTCACTAAAATTATGACTTAATTTAATATGCCTTAAAATTTTTATGTACAGATGTACTTCCTGATAAGGAGGCTTCTGAATTATTTTAGTCTGGATTGGTAAATAGGTATTTTAAATAAGAAAAGCATCTGAACTTTATTTTTTATTATTTATTTACTTATTTATTGTCTTTTGTCTTTTTTTTTTTTTTTTAGGGCCACACCTGCAGCATATGGAAGTTCCCAGGCTAGGGGTCAAATTGGAGCTGTAGCTGCCAGCCTACACCACAGCCACAGCAATGTGGGATCCTTAACCCACTGAACGATGGTAGGGATCGCACACATGTGCTCATGGTTGCTAATCAGGTTCATTAACTACTGAGCCATGGTGGGAACTTAGCACCTGAACTTTAAGATAAATTAGTTGAAAACTGGGAATAATAGTAATTTTATCAAGGAAGACATTACAGTTTTCAGAGGGTTGTTGTTTTTTTTTTGGCTGTGCTTGGTGCATGTGGAAATTCCTGAGCCAGGAATGGAACCCACACCACAGCAGTAACAACACCAGATCCTGAGCCATAGCAGTGACATCATTGGCTCCTTAACCCACTGAGCTACTATGGAACTCCTTCAGAGCTTTTAGTACACAGATTTTGTTTAATGTCTGCCAATGATCTTGAGATACATGAGGCAGATACTAAGCTCCCACTTATTGGGTTATTAGGTGATTTGTCCAAACCAGTGACCATCATTGGAAAACATTCATCTCTGGTATGTCTTCTCATCATTTGCTATAGGCAGTTTTTGGTATCTTCAGTTTAGATTTAGTTGAAAACTCATTACAACTCGTTTTTAGGCTTCTGTTCACTTGCTCAGTGGTTCTCTGTATGCAGAAGAGTTAGCTGCAAAACCATTCGAATTTGAAAAAATGCTTTACTCCACAGCCTGCTAATTGAGTTTCTGATTCTTAGGTCTTTTTTTTTTTTTTTTAGCTGAAATTAGTTAAACTCATGGTAGATGAGGGGGTACTGAACCAGGATGGGTAATCTTTTCATGTGACGCCTCTGATGGTCTCTGGATCTCTCCTTCTACCAGCTGGGGTGTGATGGTGCCTCCATGGGCCTTACACGTGGGTGCCTAGTGCTGCATGCTGAAAGAGTGGATTATGAGTACCATGGCACAGAGTAAGCTAAATCCTAGCCTAACTGTTGCCTCTAGCTCAGTGCCTTTATGGGGTGAGTTTATTTTTATTTTCTGTGCTCTTTTGTGGGGCCGGAAGCCATTTGCCACAAGCACTGTACATGGTCTGTTCCCTGCCATTCTTTGCAGTGACGGAAGCTCGGCCCTCAGCACCTCCTGCCCACACATTTCCTGCGCCCTATCGCATGGAAAGCATCTCTTGTGTTTTCTTCTTTTAGCAGCCAATACCTTTGGCCTCTTTGATCATATCCTTTTCATCTTAGGCTTCAAAACATTTTTGTTATGATAATTGAAAATGCTTGAGGAGGTCAGAGAGGCCTGCTCTCTGGTTTTAGAGGCTCAGCAAACCAGCGCTGGTGGTTGCCAGGGGCTGGGGAGCTTGCCTACGAACTCGGTGTGACCCTGTCCTCACATCTGGACTGGCAGCTCTGAACATTTAAAATTTGAGTGCTATGTAACTTTCTGATGATATTTAATTTAAAAAAATTGAATACAAAAAATAGATTTTTCCTGCATGAGAAAACACAGAACAGGATCTCAAATGAGGGAGTAAGAAAAAAGAAGGAGGACTTTGGAGGAGCTAAAAAAAAAGTATTTTATTTGCTTAGGTTGAATTAATAAGTGGGCTCAAGCTTATGCAAAACTTGTCAGTGGGATGAAAAAAAAGGTGTATTTTCGAAAAAGTACTTTGCCGGACCTGAAGGTGTGTTTATTCAAGGACCTGCTCTGCCACTTAACTGTTGACCTGTGGGCCTCTGGTCTCTAAAAGTTAGCCAATAGTTAGGCACCCAGGCACTGAGCTACGGAGGGCTCGATGTTAAGGAAGAGAAGACACAGGCCTGTGGTCCAGGAGTGAGGAGCTACTGCTGAGTGTCTACCCTGTGTCTGACTTGGTATCATGGGTCCTGTCATTTGCCCTGTCTTCACGTCTCCTGTCACCCCAGGAGGAGGGAGGTCATGGTCTCCTTTTCTAGATGAGGAAATGGAAACTCAGACCGCAGGTGTTAGGGTTCGAGTCTTATTTCTGTCTGATTCCAAAGCATTTGGGTTAGGCTTTGAATGAGAAAAATGGTAGAATAAACATGGGGATAATAATACTTCACACTGTTGTCCCAACAAAATGGACGTGAAAGTACCTTGTTAATGGAACTGCTCTACAAATATACTGGTACCCTCAGAGCTGTTGCCAGAAACTCGGAGAACTGTCTACATGTATTGCTTTTCTCCCTCAGCTGCATGGCCAGTTTTCTTGGCTCTCAGCTAAAGGACTGTGGTGAGCACTATCAGGTCTTCCTTTTTCCCCAGAGAGAGAGAGATCCTGAGGGATCCTGAGACACCCTGGGGTCTGCTATTCAGACCTGCTCTGCCTTTTTTTTTTTTTTTTTTTTTTTTTTTTTACGTTTTACTGAAGTACAGTTTTTTATTTTATTTATTTATTTATTGTCTTTTTAGGGCCTCACCCGTGGCAAGTGGAAGTTCCCAGGCTAGGGGTCAAATCAGAGCTGTAGCTGTAGGCCTATGCCACAGCCACAGCAATGTGGGATCCGAGCCATGTCTGCAACCTACACCACAGCTCATGGCAATGCCAGATCCTTAACCCACTGAGTGAGGCCAGGGATCAAACTTGCGTCCTCATGATTGCTAGTCAGATTCGTTTTCCACAGAGCCACAACAGCAACTCTCTGTGGCTGATTTATAATGTTGTGTTAATTTCTACTGTATGGCAAAGTGAGTCAGTTATACATATACACACATCCATTCTTTTCCAGATTGCTTTCCCCATATTGATTATCAGAATATTAGGCAGAGTTCCCTGTGCTACGCAGCAATTCTAATCATTCCATGTGTCACAGCGTGCATGTGCCAGTCCCAAGCCCCCAGGCCATCCCACCCACCACCTGTCCCCTTTGGTAGCCATAAATCTGTCTTAAAATCTTTGAATCTTTCTGTTCTGCAAATAAGTTCATTGGTGTCTTTTTTTTTTTTTTTTTTAAGATTTCACATATAAGTGATCTGATGTTTGCCTTTGACTAACTTCACTTAGTATGATAATCTCTAGGTCTATCTGTGTTACTCTGTCTTTAAATTCCAGGAATGAACAACTTTGTTTTTTAACGTTTTATTGTTGAAAATTTCACACACACACATGCATGTCAGTAGAGAAACGGGCGGATACTCAATATTCAGCTTCAACAATTATCAACGTTTTACCCCAATCTAGTTACATGGTATTAATAAGAGACATCTGGTGGGGAAGTGTCTTCCTACTGCTGCATTGTTGAGCTTAAAGTTTGAGTGCCTACTCTCCCAGGTCCTAGAGGAGCAGAGGTGATCAGACAAAGTCACCTCCCTTTCTGAGCCTTTTGTTTTAGTTGGGAAGAGAGCCAAATGAGCACATAAAAAGAATTGTGTTGTTACAAGTGGGGTCAAGGAAATAAACTATGAAGTGATCGCAAGTGGGGATGGGGAGGAGGCTTCTTTTGTTTGTTTGTTTTGCTTTTTAGGGCCACACGCAAAGCATATGGAGTTCCCAGGCTAGGGGTCAAATTGGAGCTACAGCTGCCGGCCCATACCACAGCCACAGCAATGTGGGATTCGAGCCATGTCTGTGACCTACACCACAGCTCACGGCAACGTTGGAGTCCCGACCCATTGAGCGAGGCCAGGGATTGAACCTGTGTCCTCATGGATACTAGCTGGATTCGTTTCCACTGCACCACAGCGGGAACTCCGAGGGAAGGAGGCTTCTAACACACCTTGGCAGGGAAAGACCTTTCAGGGACCAGAGTGTATCTAGACATTACTTCCGTAACTCACCGCCATGTGATTGAGTAGCAGGAGTTTGCTTGTGCAGAAAGTATTGCCTCAGGCGATGACTAACATCGACAACATTTACTAAGGGAGTGTCTCCTTAAGCGGACAGGGCTCTGTTTTGCCATTTTACTCTAATCTTAAAGGGCCATCAAGGAGGGACAGAGTCACAGAAGAGGGAAGGGACATCCAAACAGAATGTAAGAAAGCAGTCTTGGGGGCTGGGGGCATTCCTGAGACCCTCATCCGTTCCTGCTCCTTCCTTTATGGTGGCTGCATCTGGGGCCACCTGGGACTTGGGAGTCCACGAGGCTTGGGGGAAAGCCTGAGTTGCCCAGTCTAGTGCTGATGAGGGCCTAGTTCACTGTGATGGCAAGTAAGCCACTTCACCTGTTTCCCCATATGTGAAAGGGGGAGAGAACCTCTGCCTCCTGCTTAGCTTTCCTGTGATTGTGTTTGCTTTGGTTTTGTACAGACATGCCAAATTCTTCATAAAGATTCCAGATAGGGATGTCGCCCCACCCATGCCTCTTGGTAAATCACTGGAATAACTTGGGTTGGCAAGGAGAAGCAAGGACGCCCTAGAGTTAGCTAAAAATAGTGTCTTGCCGTCTCCACTGGAAAGAAGTCCTTGTGCGTGTTAACCCCGTTTCCTCCCATCCAGGCTGAAAGCTTGAAGTGGAGACCACTTACTGACCACTCTCTGAACCACATCTACTTCAATGCGCTTAGGTCCTGCCAAGCTTGTCTCACGTTTATATGCTCTTCCTTTAATAGTTTCTTTTTTTTTCCTTGGCTGAATTTTGTGTGGGTGGTTCAGGGAAAGGGTAGACAAGCGCCCTTTCTGCTTTTCAGTGGGATTTTTGAAAGAATTTGAAAATGAGAGGGCTCTCTTTCCTGGATCCTATTGCTTCTGGAATGGGAGCACGCCCGCATTTCTGAAGCAAACATGAATGGGCTGCCCTCTTCCCAAAAGTGGTGAGCCCCCTGGAACCATGTCGGGTGTTCTGACCTGAGAAGCTGGCTGTCCATGGAAGCTGCCCGCAGAGGGTGGTCTGCCTTCCTGCTTTCAGACCTTGTGTTCTGCCAAGGCTCAAAGGGGGCCATTTTGAAGGCAGAGAGCCCCCCAGAGGGTAGGAAGGGAGAAAGAAAGCGCAAGTTCAGGGATGTTGCAGTGAGAGGAGTCTGGGTGGCTTGGAGTTGACTTTTGTCCGATTACAGCCTTGCCAATGTCTCCTGGTTCTGTAATTTCCCCTCCATCAAGCTCTTTCAGAAGCTGGAAGCTGTGGAGGGGCAACAAAATGCACACGATGGTGTAACCAGAAGCCCCTGACGCCATAATGAAGGGAGAAGTGGCCATTCACTATGTGCAACAGTGATGCACTGGTGGGGCCGGGACCCCTAAGCTCACCTGGGTGCTGGCCTAGTGAGGCAGCGGCCCCACTTTATCTCAGCATGTGGTCCAGCCTGACCCAGCCCCGCTGACCCGCAGGATCTCTGGTTCATCTTTCTGGGCATTCCCTTATATTTGCATTTGAGATTACTGAGCTGAAACTACGTGTGTGTTAATGGGAGCAGTATTTTATTGAGATGTAATTTACATATGCTGAAATGCACAAACTTTAGGCATGCAGTTGGACTCGTTTTGACATGTGTATACACCTGTGTCCATCACCCAAATCAAGATGCAGAACGTTTCTACCACTTGGAAGGTTCCCTCTTGCCCTTTCCAGTCAGTCCTACCCCAGAGGCATCCACTGTTCCATTTCCATCACTGGTGATTAGTTTTGCCTGTTCTTGCCCTTCATCTGTGTGGAGTCATATAGTTGTACAGCGGCTGAGTCCCTGGAGCCTGGCCTGCGTCTGATGCTTGGCATGTATGCACTGTGAGAGGAGCCTTGGATCTTAAACTACCTGGTGAGAGAGCACTGACCGCCATGGGGAAACATGCTGTGGGTAGTGAGTTGCCCCCAGGGCGCAAGATTGGGGGCAGAGTGGATTCTGGCCACCAGCCCAGGCTCCTGGATTCTGAATCCAAATCTCTCACCAGGATCCCAGGGGGCTCATGCAGCCCCTCCCTGGGGACTCCCTTCCAGGGCTATGTATGGGGGAGCCCGGTGATCCTGGACAGGTAGTGCCCCCTGCTGTCTGCGGGGCAGACCCTGCACTCTCTCCTCCTTGGGATGTGACAGGATCACGTGGGCCAGAGACCAGTGCAGTAATAGTCTAATTAAAGGTAGGGGATCGGCTTCTGGAATGAGGTCTCTTTCCTTTTATTTTCCTCTGAAAAAGGTTTTTCCAAGCGACAGGGGCTTTCCTTTCTCAAAATAAACAGATTAAGTAAGAAGAGGCCTCTTTGGTGGAGCGCTGCTGCCCCCACGTGGGTGATTGGGGACACTACCATAGAGCAGGACTCCAAAGCCCGGCGTTGTTGGGGGTCTCAGGTTCCGGTCCTCTTTCTGGGGTTCCCCATCTCCTGGCCGCCTGAATTCTGGTGTCCTTGGTATCTGAGAGGCAGCTGTCCATCAGGGCTATTACCCAGGACTTCAACCTGGACCTGGGGTGTAGTTCTTCACTGGAGAACCAGCCCCAGCAGCTGTGGATGGACAGATATGGCCCCTGGGGAGGATGGGCTGGAGCTAAGCCTCGAGGACCTGGCCTGTATTAAGCAAGAGTTTAATCAAGGGCGATCAAGATTTGATCTTAGGGCTTGCTAGGGCGGCGGGTCTGGGATGGGGGTGCGTCTCTTCAGTGGGGTGTGCAGCACCTCCCCAGCCTGCTCGTGGGTCTCCAGGGCCCCACCAGCCCCTCCCAGCTCCTCCCAGCTCGACGCCTTCCTGTCGCACCTGCGGTCTGGGTGGTGTAACGGCCCAGCCCTCTGGCCCCGGCACGTGGCCTGAGGCGATGCTATCTCTAAGTCGGTATTTTTAACTTTTTTTTCCAGAGGATGTGGCTTCTGTGGGAGAGCTTCAAAGGGTGCCCCATTTGCCCCTCGCGGCCGCCATGACGTCATGGAAATGGGAGGGGCCGTCCCAAGCCCCCAAACACCTGCACGGAAGTGGGAGACTTTTTCCACTTCCTGTCCTACTTCTGGCTACTGACTCAATGTCTGACCTGCTTATTAATTTCAAAATATAGCACTCCCAGTAATACTCAGAGGAAACCTTACTCATGTGTGTCTGGGTGAACAGAGGCCTGAATCCCAGGTGGCCTTACCCAGAGGCAGACACTGGCCGTCGCCTTGGCTACACAGTGTACTTATTAAAGAGGAGCAGCACCCAGTCTCCACGTGGCTTGCTCCCTGCCCCCAGACCCACCCCTTCAGTCCCAAGCTGTCCTTCCTACACATTGCTCCCAGAGGTAGATTGGAGGAGTTTTAAGATGGGACACGTGGGAGTTCCCTTGTGGCCAGCTGGTCAAGGATCTGGTGTTTTCACTACAGTGGCTCTGGTCGCTGCTGTGGTATGGGTTTGATCCCTGGCTTGGAAACTTCCACATGCCCCTGGGCACGGCCAAGATACCAAAGATAGGACACTTGGAGAAAGTGAGATGAACGGTAATGGGACCTTCAGCCCTGGACCTTGGTATGTTCTCTCAGTACCCAGGACATTGACTCCTGAAGCCCTGTGTGTTTTCTCAGAGTAACCATCCTCCAGCTTTTGCTCTTCCTGATGGTTCTTGACCGTTTACTCTTAGCTCTTGGCTAAATCATAAAACTGTGCTCACTGGGCCACCATGCTTATTCATCCCCACTTTCCGTTCTGTAATGTTCTCTTACTTTCTCGCCACAGATATACAGCTTGGCTGCCTCCCCAGTGCCTGATGGCACTAATCACTTATTTGTTCACTTGCCAATTAAGTGTATGTGAAGCATCAGTTGTATGGCAGGCACTCTGCTAGGTGTCAAAGACACACAGATGGACAAGATACACGTCCCATCTCAAGGAGCGCACAGCTGATTTTCTTGCCGAGATGTTACTTGATAAGGTGATAACTGTTAAAGGATTTTACGTGTGACCCCAGGGGAGTTGGACTTTATGGACAAAGGAAGAAAATAAACAATCCTTTAAGACTCAGATGGCTCCTCTCCAGTGGTGGGTCATGGCAGAGGGCTTGCTCTGTTGGAAATGAATATTCCACTTAAGTGTGTCTGAAGCACATACTGGCTTGGCCTGTCCTTCTCTTAACTGGACTGTGGGTCCAGTAGTACTCAGAGGTCAGGTCTCTGCGTGATGTGTCAGAGAGTCCTTTAGAATCTTAGGCCTGAGGTCATAAAAGGCATTTGGTCCATTCTGCCTACAGGGTTGGCTGGTGCATAAGCCTTTTGGGGCAGTAGAGTGTCTATCCAGAGAAATGGGTTTTATAGCTGGCCTTGGTGATACATTCTACCTGGGAGTGGCATGGCTTTCTGTCCTTGAGGCTGGCCCCTACTCATGGGGACTGGGGTTCTTTAGGACTGGGCCTTCTCAAGGACTTGATGACCCTGTCTCCAGTTTTCCTCAGCAGCCTGAACAATGCCTGGTCCCTCACTCCACTGAGGGGGTCTGCCGCAGTGGCCCTCGGCCCAGTGCTGACCCTCCTAGTGGGCATAGGCTCCCTTCCTCAGGCCTCTTCACGAGTCCACTTTAATTCCCTCCCACACCCCCAGCGGGGCCTGGGCCAAACCTGAGAACAGAACGACCAAATATGAGTGGACTCTGCGCCACCCCTCAGCATAACCGCTTGCTCCTTCTCTGCCCTCTGACTGGGCTCTAAATTGGCTTTAACAGCCTCAGACTTGAGAGAAGCTTCTTGCTGGGACTGAGGAAGCCCTGGTTTGGATGGAAACTTCTCAGGGGCAGTGCTGACCCCGCTTTCCAGATAGCCTCCTACTTACCTGAGGCCGTGTCACTCTCTCAGCTTGGGCTGGACCTGGAAGAAGCAGGCCTTACTCCCTCCATGGGTCTGCATGGATCCCTAGACACTCCTGCCCCATCACCTCATAAGTCCTTGGGTGGCCTTAGGGGTCCAGGGACCCTGAAGCCCTGCCATCTGAGGGCCCTGGGCTGGCACAACTCCTCAGGCTTCCAGGGCCTCCTTTAATCCTGGCATCCTCCAAGGTTCTTGGAGGGGGTCTGTCTTTGGCCCCTTCACTGCCTCCCAGGGTCCTTGCTCCCGTCCTCCGTCCTAAGCCCCGTGTTCCCTTCAGCCTCAGCATCTTTGCAGCCAACTCTCAGGAGCAGACCTGGCTCACCAGCCATCCCCACATCCCTTGCCTGGACCTTTTGTATACAGACCAAAGTGAATCGCTACTTTAGGAGGGGAAAAAAAAAGGCAAACTAATTTGCCTGAAGTTTTTAACAGTTGATAAAGACTTGCTCTATTAACCCTCCCAGGGGCATTTTCATTTAATATGGGGAGAGAATGTTTTAATTAAAAGAAATTCCCGGTGGTGGAATCTCTGGCATGTGTTACACTGATGAGGAGGCAGTTTTGAGTTCCCCGCAGGTGGTACCTGCCCTCCTGTGTGTGAGAGTGATCTGCTGTGATGGCATTTCCTCTGAGACCTTTCCCTTTAGTGATTTTTAAAGGCACTGGTATTTGGGCTGCATGTGAGGCAGCTCGGGGACAAATGGGGTTTCTGTGACTACCCTTGGAGATGCACGTGGTTGGTTCTTACTTCTATAGAAGCCATAGAATCAAAAATGCATGGAGCTGGGGGCAGCCGCCTGTCCTGTGTAACATAGGTTTTATTTATTTATTTATTTTTTTATTCATTATTATTATTTTTAGGGCTGCACCTGCAGCGTATAGAAGTTCCCAGGCTTGGGGTCAAATTGAAGCGGCAGATGCCAGTCTATACTGCAGTTTGCAGCAACACTGGATCCTTAATCCACTGAGTGAGGCCAGGGATCAAACCCATGTCCTCATGCATACTAGTCAGGTTCTTAACCTGCTGAGCCACAATGGGAACTCTGGCACAGCTTTTATAGATGGTGACCCTGGAGCTCACAGAGAGGAGGGGGATGCCCGGATCACCTATTGAGCTGGTGGCTCCAGTCCTGTGAAAAGAAGCAGGCCTGAGTTGTAGTTGGAAGGATTTGCATGTTTCTGGCTGTGTGGTCAGAGACACAGGTGGGCTAGGACCCCTCCTCCCTCTCCTGGGTATTGGCAAGCACTGGGTTTCTATCTTGACAGTGGTAATTGTGAGGTGGATGGCTGAGTGGTTTCTTCCTGGGGGAGTGGGGTTCGGGGGGGGGGGGCTGTTCCTATCAATGTCTACGAGCCCAGGAAAGGTGCTCAGGCAGCAGAAGGCTCGGGAGAACTCCAGGGCCCCAGGGGACCCCATCTCTAGTCCTCCAGTTGAAAGCCTGAGCCATCTACTCTCCTTGGCCAAGTCCCAGGGCTTGAGGGGTCAGAGCGCATCCCTTCCTTCCTCATGGTCATATCCAGGCTGATAGGAGTAGAAAGGCTGGCTCGGGTCACAATCTCCTCCCTCTTCCCCCACTCCTGGGCACTCCAAGGGGGTAGGCATTGGGTTGGGACACAGGCAGTGGAGAGGTGGGTGGTCCCCAGCCAGGAATCTGCAGGGCAAGGCACAGTTTCATTGGGAAGCCAGTCTAAAAGGAAAGGCAAAGGAAGTGTTCCTTGGCAGGAGACAGTGGGTGGCCTTTTGGGGACACTTGCTGTGTGGTCCCTGTCTGCCAAATTTCAACGACCGGTCATTACCACCCATGTGCCCATGGGTGGCCCAATGGAAGAACAGAGACCTGAGCTTTTAAGTGGGTTTGCCCGGCCCCCAGGACAGCCTTCTAAGTGGAATTTTTTAGAGGTTATTCCGGGAAGAGGTTGACTTAAGCGCTTATTGAGTTAGGCTCCCCGAACGTCACTGTGGACAAACACCTTGGTGTCTTTCTGCCCAGCCAGTGATCCACAGGGAGCTGAAGACAACCCTGACCAAACCCAGTCAAACAGGAGCACAGGCTCTGTTCTTCCAAATCGCTTTTATTGACGCCATGGCAGCAGAATATACAATGTAGCTCAGATACACAGCAGAGCAGGGCCTGGACAATGAGATAATTTCTCCCACTACTTTGGAAAAAGGAATGATAGGTATTTCTTTATGAACACTATTTTAAAAAATATAAACTCTGCACAACATTCCTCAGGGGCTAAGGCCCAAGAGAACCCCCAGGGATCATCCAGTGGGACAGCAGAGGCACTGCTGGGAAGTGGGAAGTCTCCCACGGCCCCAGAGGGGCTACAACAGCCCCTGTCATCTTTGGCGGGAGTGCCAGGCAGTGTCAAGCAGCAGTGAGGGAGCAGAAGGGGTGGCAGCAGCATTGGGAAGCTCTTCAGCATCTTGCTCATAAATATCCCAATATCCAGTAGGATCCAGTCGGTGGTATCAGTGGAGGGGCCAGACCGGTGGAGGGAGCCTTCGCTCCAGTGGGGCAGAGAGTGCAGGCACCTTGTTGCTTGGAGACCGAGGGGAGGGGCCATGAGGAGGAGCAGGGGGTGAGGGAGCGAGGGAGCGAGGGATTGGGGGGCTCTCCTGCTCTTGGTGACCTGGAATGAGGAAGAACAGAAGTCAGGCTGCATACTGAGGGGCTCCAGGACAGTTAGGGACATGATGGGGAGGCCTCTGTTTGTAGGGTTCTAGGAGCACATGGACCTGCGGTTCTTTTGGATGGTGGTGGAACAGGATGCTTCTTGTCAGTGGGGCAGCCAGGGACACGGGTGGGGCGTGAGAAGGGTACGGAGACTGTAGCCAGGATTAGGGTGTAATGTGAGTATCATATCTTCTCACCATATTGGGGTCAGAGGACCTGAGGAAAGGAATTCAGGAGCTGCCAGGAAGGGGGTTCAATAGAGGGCTCGGATATGATTGAGTCTGGGTCCCAAGTCTCTTCATTCTTCCACCCTTTAGCTGTAAGGCCCTTGATGCTACTTGGCCTCAGTTTCTTCACTTTCAAAATGAGGATAACAACTGTTCCTCATGCTTTGTAGGGGAGACATGGCTCCACCAAGGTGACTGTTGTCACCATAGCAGTGTATTCTGTTTTAGTCAAGGGTCCCAGGCCATCGCTATTAACAAGAGGAACTCCAAACAGGAGAAAAGGGGGAGTCTGGTGGACCCAGAGTGAGGATCTAAAAGCAAGAGCCTGAGCGGAGGTTCACTATCAGAGCTTGGGGACCCACCCGAAGGCCCCCCACCTCCCACTGCCTGGCTGAGACACCGCTCACCTCAGCTGGACCACAGCCGCAGTGTCATGAGCAGGTTAAACCCAACCATTTTCAGGAGGATGATGCGGAACCCCATCACTGACAGGTTTTGGAGGTTGAGGTTCATATCTGCAAAACCAAGCAGCCACAGTGGTCATGGGCATGCACCCTCAGGTCTCCATGACTCCCGTGACACTGAAAGCAGGGTGGGGATAGGGTGGGCTTCAGCACCTGGATCTGAGCACCCGTGAACATCGCCTCAGCAACATATTTGTACATATTTCCTCCAGGTCCAACAGCATTTAATTTCCAAAGGGAAACCATAGCTGGCCTGCCCCTTTATTTTATCTCTGAGCCCCTCAGCGGATGGGGATGGTGGGGGCTCAGAACTTACACAGGCATGCCCCGGGTCTGGCCCCTTAGCAAGAATCTAATGGCTGAACCACAAGAGGGATGACTCAGTAACGAGGTCTCAAATGGAAATGAATATTGATTGGGTCCAGAGTAGGTGGTATGGAGGGGTGGGGATCTTTGAGCGAGGGTCACCACCTACATGAGTTCTGCTGCTCTTCTCAAAAGAAGGCAGTGCCCCTGGCTATGGCGGGAAAACGTCCTCAGGATGACTGGGTTAGCCTAGGGCTATAGGCAAGCCAGTCAGAGATTTCACAGCTGGGCCACCCAGAAGCTCCAGACAGTGGAGCCATTGAAAGGAATTCAGAGGCCGATGAGTGAGTCATTGGTCTAGCAAAACTAGACTCGTCCGCAAAGTACTTAGAGTGGGAAAGAAAATTAGAGATGGTGAGAGGAACCTGGGGATCCAAGAAAGCCCCCTGGGCAGCTCTGAGGCGGGGGCAGGGGGCTTGAATTGCTGTTCTTTTTCCTTAAACTTCATTCCTAGACCCACACATTCCTTCCCACTATCCACCTGCTCTATCTAGTCTGGATAATTGTGGGTTCATCATCGTCCCCCCCCACCCCAAACCTGTGTGAAGCCAGATAGACCCCTCTCTTACCCGTTTCAAAGCTTTTCTCTACCAACTTGGCATCACAGGAAATTCCTGAAAAGACAAACACATTTTTCTTAGAGTCTGGGGCGTGCCAACTGTCCCACCCCAGAGTTCCTAGGATTTTGGACTGATGAATGTCTCCAGCCTTTCCATGCTTCCTCATGGAGAGATCTGGAGGAAACATGTCACATATGGGCACCTGCTGGGATGAGCCACTGACCCCTGAAGGACCCTCACCCCGGCTTCTGGGCACCATTTCATTCACATAACAAACACTGGGTATGCTAAGGACATGTTACAGGACACAAGGCTGGAAGGAGCCACCACACCCTGCCCTTGGGCAGGTTGAAGTCTACAGTCCGATAGCGAGAGGACAGACACTGTGCCAAGTGCCGCAAGGGGTACAGATGCTTCCGTGTGTTTCACAAAGTTTTGATTCCTGCACCCCAAGTTTGTTTGTTTTCTCCATCTAAGTAAGTGGCACTATCATTGACTCAGCTGCTCAGAAATAAAATCTGGCCACCTTCCTTGATCTCCTCTTCCTTCTCCTCCCAACATGGTCCTACCGCTGAATCCCAAATAGCGTTTGGGCACTCAGCTCCCTTGCCACAACCCCATGCCGGCCTCCATCATTTCCCTGCTGCAGTGGCTTCTTTTTTTCTGCCTCCACTCTTGGCTCCTACAGTGTATTTTCCACTCAGCAGTCAGAGTGATTTTTTTTTTTTTTTTTTGGCTGCACCCACAACATGTGGAAGTTCCCTAGCCAGGGACCAAAGCCATGCCACAGCAGCGACCTGAGCCACAGAAGTGACAATGCCGGATTCTTAACCCGCTGAGCCACCAGGGAACTCCCAGTGATTTTATAGTAAATTGGATGTCATTCCCTGCATGTAGCCAATCAATAGCTTCTCATTGTACCTAGAACAGTATCTCCCTCTCGTGACAGGTGTGGCCCTGTGATCTGGCCCTTGCCTGCCTCTTCTGTCTCATTTCTTCCTGCCTATCTCCTTTCTTACTGTGCTCCTGGCTCAGGCCTCCATAGCGTCCTTTTTCTGTCCTTGTCAGGGACCTTCTTAGCCTGGAAATCTCAGCTCAAATAGTGTTTCCCCAGAAAGCCCTTCTCTGGCTTTCTCATCTGAGGGGGCTGTTTCGCCCACTCCAAATTAAAGCACATTTTACAGTTTGGAATTCTCTAGATTTCTTTCTTTTCCTTCTTTCTTTCTCTCTCTCTCTTTCTTTCTCTCTCTCTCTTCCTTCCTTCCTTTTTCTTTTCTCTTCTCTTTTCTTTTCATTCCTACAGCATATGGAAGTTCCTGGGCCAGGGGTCTAATCGGAACTGCAGCTGTGACCTACACCACAGCTTGCAGCAGGCAATGACAGATCCTTAACCCACTGAGCTAGGACAGAGATATCCTCACAGAGACAATGTTGGATCCTTAACCTGCTGAGCCACAATGGGAACTCCCATGGAGTTCTCTAGACTTCTGTTTGCTAATGGGTGGTCTCTCCCAACCAGAACGGGGCTTGCTTGGGCAGAGCCCTCATCCGATGTGTATACTCCTTCACAGCAGCACCCGGCATGTTGTAAATGCACAATCAGTGATTGCTGAGTGAATGAATGAGGTTAGAAGCTGGGAAAGACCTTTGGCAGGAAGGGAGAAATAAAGAGAGAGCTCTTGGAGAAGTGCATCAGAGCTGGGCCTGGAGGAGCAGTAAGAGGCTGAGCAGAGGCAGGGAGGTGGGGGCTCAGAGCGGGTGAGCCTCAGGGCAGTGCCCTCTCCCTCTACCTCGCCCCCTCTGCCGTTTGCCCAGGACGTTCTGTGGCCTGCTGGGATGGGGCTCCCTGGTATTCAGCAACAAGAGCAGAGGGGGTTTTGCTGACAATTGATGTGGCTGAGATCACCAATCAGAGCAGCTTTTAGATACCATGGACCCGAGCCCTGGGTCCAGTAGGCCTCTTGAACTCAGCTTAGACTGGCGCCAAGGCTGCACTCACCTGAGTTAGGATAGAATTCCTGCTGGAAGGTGCTTTGACATTCAAAATCGGTGCTTTTGCTCCAAGCCACGAGCCCGTTGCTCTTGGAACCCAAGGCCCCCATGTCTAGCACAGTTGTGTTTGAGTTGAACACAGTCCTGCTCAAGCTGAACACCGCGGGCTCCGAGTCTTTTGTTGTATTCATTTGAAAATCAGTGTATAGGCATACACTGATGTTGTTAGATTTGGGGCCTTTCAGCTGGTACACGGCGGGGTCAGGGTTCTTGATATCTGTCGACCAAAAAAAGGACCTGGGTTAGGAAAAGCTCGTCTCCCTCCTTGCCCCAACCCAGGCCCAAGTCCAGATGCCAGTGAAGGGCAAGAGTGTGGCTCTTGCAGAGCTGACAAATCACATGATCAGGCTTTTGATGGGAAAGAACATTCTGGAAACTAGCTGCTTGCAATGGATGGGACTCAGAGATAGGCACATGCCACAAGTCCTGGCCAAGAGGCCAGGCTGTCGGGGAACGCGCTCTCTGCCAGGCCCTGCCTGCCATTCAAGGAAACCAGAAATGCAGGGCTGCTTACGGATATTGCCCATTCTTCTTAAAAGGAACTTCTTCAAAACTTAGCAGGGCTAGTAAGCAACAACGTGGCTCTGGCAGAACAAAGCAAGCATAGAAAAGAGGCCCAGCAAAACAAACCATACGTCTTAGAATCTGAGGTGGTCTGCTGCACCCTGGGCATACGGACCTTTCAGGGCTAGGGATCGAACCCATGCCACAGCAGTGACAATGCTAGATCCTTAACCTGCTGAAGCACCAGGGAACTCCAAAAGTTTTAGACTCTAAATAAGAATACCTGAGTCCAGGCCCTGGCTCTATCAGATACAATGCCTTACACAACTCATACCAGCTCCTTAAGTGTCAGGAATTTTATCTTTAAAGTGGGGATGTTTACTTATCTGCTTTCCTATATTTTATGTGAAGAAAATTATGTTTAGTAAACTGTGAAGTACTGAAATAATTTTAGTCATTGTAGCTCTTGATACTACCAGGTTATTGCTTATTGCCATGGCAACGTGCTACCAAGTAACACACAGCCAGTTTCTACTCTTTCTTCATGGCCAGGAAGCAGGAGTGGCCGGAGGCTTTTCTTTAGTGCTAAGAATGACTCTTTAGTATTTTTTGTAGGATTTTTCATGCAATTCTCATTGTTTATTCTTTCAGACCTCCTGCATTTGGAGGAGGAAGCAGAGGTTTGCTGGGAGGATTAACACATTGGGGCCACCCAGAGTTTACAGCAGGGTTGGGACTAGAGCTTCCTGCCCCTGTGGTTCTCTGCTCCCACAGCTCCTCACCACGCATGCAAAATTTTTCAGACCAGCACTGCCTGATGCACCCCTTTCACTGAGCCAGCCAGGGTGGCCTTGGCATTGCAGATCTCTAGCTGGGCCCCAAACCAAGGGAATCAGCCCTTGGCATGGCCTTGGGAGGCTGAGTCAAGGCAGAGCTGCCTGAGGGGGGTGGGGGCTGTCCCTGGAGCAGCAGAGCAGGAGAGGGTTCACAGTCACGTGTGAGCCACATCCGAAGCTCTGGCTTCAAAGGATTCTGCCTGCTCCCACCACCAGTCTCCATCTATCTACCTGGGGCGCTGACATCACTGTGGGTTAAGGACCTACGGCCTAAATCCCATAAATTACTGGGAGGGGAGAGACTGGAAGCCATTAGCCGACATCATACCCTAGCAGGTTTGTTAGTCATCAGGGAGAATCATGGGTGGGATCAGGGTTAGGGACATGGAAGGTGTGCAGGTGCTGAGAGAATGTGGCCTCAAGAAGGCAGAGGCAATCAAACAAAAATTCTTATCATACTGTCCATAAAGAGTGCGTATTAAACCACTACTAGCTATGATTTTCATCATCGTTCTGACATTGACCTGTCGGTATATTTTTTTCACTCTAGTGACCAGTAAACATTTAAAACAAAACACAACAAACAAACAAAAAGAAGGCAGAGGCTAAGGTGTCACCAGACACAGGTTGGCCTTAAAGGAGAAAGGGGGTTGCTGTACAAGTCCAGTGCCCAACTTGGAGTCCTGGTTAAACTCTAACTCCAGCCCTAGAGGTGGGTGTCAGGTCGGAGGAGGTACAGACCACACTGTCCAGTGCAATAGTCTTTAGCTTCACATGGCTATTGAAATTAAGACTAACCCGGAGTTCCTGTCATGGCGCAGTGGAAGCGAATACGACTAGGAACCATGAGGTTGCAGGTTCAATCCCTGGCCTTGCTCAGTGGGTTAAGGATCCAGCGCTACCATGAGCAGTGGTATAGGTCGCAGATGTGGCTCAGATCTGGTGTCGCTGTGGCTGTGACGTAGGCTGGCAGCTGTAGCTCCGGTTCAACCCCTAGCCTGGGAACTTCCATATGCCATGGGTGTGGCCCAAAAAAAGAAAAAAGAAAAAAAAAAAAAAAAGACTAACCTAAATCATGTTAAATTAAAACTTCCTTTTAAGAGGGCAATAGCCATGTGTGGCTGGTGCCTCCAGTACTGGTCAGGGCAGATGGACGAACATTTCCATAGTCCTGGAGAGTCCCATCAGACAGCACTGGTCTGGAGGGAGCAGTGCTACGGACACAGGAAAGGCACCAGCGGCTGAGTGTGAGACTCAAAAGCCATCTTGAGGTCTGTGAGGGGTGACTACCGGGGCAGGCCAGTTGTTGCTCAACTTTGCTAGCGAGAGATTAAAAAGAAATAGCAGTAAGTGAAAGTCAGAAGAACTGAGGTGACTTTTAGTCCCTCTCAAGTCTCATTTTTTTTTTTTTTTTAACCGTTGGTGCCCTTTGGGCTTCTCTGTGTGTTTCTCCCATCCCGCTTCCCTATTCCTGATTGCCTCGCTTACCCTCTTGCTGCTCCCCTAACTTCAGTCTCTTCTTTGAGGTCATCTTTCAAATGACTTGTCTAAAACATGGAGCTTGTAGGGTCACTTTTGGTTCAAAATAATTCTGGGACTCCCTGTGGCCAATGGGATGATACTCACACTTCCTGGCATGATCTGGAGAGCTTGAATTTCCTTGCTCAAGTCCTTCATGTGCCCTTTATGAGTACAGCTGTACCATGCTCTTTACTCTGGCTCCCTGGAATGTAAGCTCTGTGACAGCAAAGGCCTGTCTCTAGATTACCGCTCTGTCCCAAGTACCCGGCACATACTAGGGACTCAAGAAATAATTGTTCGATAAACATGTGGCCTAGTGACCATCAGATTTGCAAGCTTTCCGCTAATTAGACTTTTTGGTCAAAAATCTAGGTACTTATCCTTAAACCTGATTTTTTTTTAAGCCCCCTTTTAATTTTATCCCCCTTGAGTCCTTTCTCTTGCATAAAACCGTCTCCCTCTAGGCCATCTTTTCCGCCGGGACCCTATTCCTCTGAAATGCTACTGTGTCCATTGACATCATCAGTTGGTTGATACCAAAATGGCTTTCAGGTTGCTAAATTTACAATAGTTTTTATACTACCTGAGGACTGGTCAGGCATCCAGCCGAGACCTCTTGATACTCAGTCTCCCATTTTATAGAGTATGACAGGCCACATAGAAGGCATCTAAAATTATTCACTAATTATTAAAGTCAAATTTTAATATGTTTGACGTAGAGAAACACAGATTTTCAAGATCGATAGTGTTGCTTTTTCCCTTCATAGAGGCCTCTGTAAGAAAATGAGTTATAACACCCACAGTTAGACTTACATAGTAATACTGACATCCCTGGGGAAGATTGGTGACACTGGCCCAGTCAGTGGCAAATGGTGCCACCCGGGATGACTCACCAGATATTATGGACACTTGGGTTCCCTTCCCGAATATGAGTTTACCGGTCGTTGCTCCAGTATTCACACAGCAGATGACAGCATTACAGAAACTTGCTGGACCTACCTCCTACTTCGGTGGGAGAAGCACTGCCTCTCACAGGGGACAGAGGATCACACTCGTTAGAGTTAGACCTTCTGCTCTTTGGGGTTGAGACTTTGTCTCTGGTGTGTTTAATCCTTTCTCTCCTGCCCCATCCTGCTGTAGAGCCCTGGGTGGGAGGTTGTGATTTCCATAAACCAGGAATTGAGTGGAGAAAAACCCCTTGCTCAGGGCAGCAGGATCTTGGATCCTCCCCAGGATGACTTGCTCATCACCTGTCTCATGATTCTTCGGGTTCCAGCCCAAAGATTCTGAGCATTGAGCACAGAATGAGTGGATTTTTTGGGTTGGGTGGAGGGAACCATTGGGATCCTACAGAAGAAAACAGTTGGGCTCAATGTTCACCCTTGCCCCATTCTACTTACTTGGCTGGACACTCAGTCTGGTCCCTGCTCCAAAATTTAGCTTGTTACCACTGCTGAATCCCCACCAAGGGTAAAGTCTTTGCAAGAACCTTCTTGCTGTTAACCTGCTGGAACCCACCCACCAGGCACCGAGGGCACCATCCTAGAAGGCACCCTGGATCTTTGTTTCATAGATTTTCTGTTCCCAAGGAAGATATTTTCCTTTCCTTTTATAATGATGAATCTTTGGTGTAACAAAGCCTTGATGATGATATAATAATTATATAAAATAATTATTATTATTTAGAAAAGATAGCATTTATTGATTGCTTGCTATATGCCAAGCATTGTCACATATTACTATGATACAGTTATTGGCATTTTGTGGTTGAAAAAGTGGAGGCTTTATTAGCTACAGAGGGTAGGGCCAGGCCTACCCCAAGATCTGCCAGCCTCCCAAACTGTGCTATGAACCCCACACTGTCCTGACTCCATGCCTTTTCGTTTCACATGATATACTCGCCATTCAGATAGGGGATCTGGGAGTAGTTCATGGCAATAACTAAAATGTCCATCGACAGATGAATGGACTAACAAGATGTGGTACGTATACACAGTGGAATACTACTCAGCCATTTAAAAGGACAAAATAATGCCATTTGCAGCAATATGGGATGGAACAAGAGAGTCTCATACTAAATGAAATAAGTCAGAAAGAGAAAGACAGATACCACCTGGTATCATTTATATGTGGAATCTAAAAAATGGCAGGAATGATCCTATCTATGGAACAGAGACAGATCTCGACCATGAAGAGCAGACTTGTGGTTGGTGGGGGGAGAGGGGAGGGAATGGGATGGACGGGAGTTTGGGGTTGGTAGATGCAAACGGTTTCATTGGGAATGGATGGGCTATGGAGTCCTACTGTATAGCACAGGGAGCTGTGTATGACTGGGTCACTTTGCTGTGCAACAAGTTAAAGAAAGGTAAATCAATTATACTTTAATAAAAAAATACATTAAAAAAACTACTAAACTCCAGAGAGGCAGGTTCTGGGACAAGGTATCCCAACACCATGCTCATTCGGCAGTCCAGGGAATTTAGCGACCTGCTGCCATAAAAGAGAATTTGTGTTTGCCATTAACTCATCTCTCTCCCCCAAGGGCACTTAGTTAATTTCCTGAATGTTCAGATTATCTGGGGCCGATATTATCAGCTTCGCTTGAAAGCACCGAATAGCTGCAACTCTTTTTATGTTTCTGTAAATTATTCTGCTCAGATTTTCATTTACCCAGTTGGCTCTTGGCATGTCTGTCTTTAATATGAGAAATGGGAACATCTGAAGTTACCAAGAGGGCTTAAAGAAATGGAAACGAGTGTTTCACATATCCCCACTCTTGCCATAAATTACTGCCAGTTTTCTCATAGACAAGTTGTCTGCTACCTTGCCCCCATCATTTGCACCATCATACTCACGTTGGTGTATGGCCAGCCTAGTCCCGGCTCCAAAGATGAGCTTATTGTAGCCACCAGACCATACGCACACACGGAGGGTGCTTTACAAGAACTGTAACCCCTGGCAGGGTCAGCTTCCTGGGGGTAGCAGTGTCTCTTTGCCTGTTTTTCAGGCTCCTCCAGAATCACCCTTTCTCTGGCCCAAGAGAAAAGCCTGGCACGCTGAGTCCAAATTGCTGAGCTTTCGGTGTAATAGCTCATAGCCAGCCTTGAGCTGGTCAGGTCTTCCTGGAGGGTGGATGGCCATTCTGGGTTCCACGCTGAGAGTGAAGGAAGAAAATTGGAAGAGGCTGGAGGAGAGCCAGGGATTATTTGGGAAATGAATCTTGAAGGAAAATTTACAGCACTGGCAACAGTCAGAAAACCTGGGGTAGGATTTAATCACGGAAGGGAAACCTATGAAAACTCTTATTTCAGAAAGCGGTTCTGTTACTCCTTGAGGGCAGAGAAAGAGAGAGACTCTATGTATTGCCATAGGAGTAGTCACATAAAATGCACAAGGAGGGCTGCTTAAGGTTGTGAGAAGCAGGAGTGAGTTACATACTGGGCCCAAAAATCTATTTCTCTGGAGGGTTCTAAGATTAGGGTTGACATTTATATGGGGATAAAATAAATCTCTAAAGTTGAGAGTAGTTTAGACAACTCCTTCTTAATGAGAATTTCACAGAACTCTAGTCCTAAATTTCTCTGCAAAAAAGATTCCAAGCCCAAAGAAGTTTGGAAAATGCTCTATACTGTATTTCAGTCCTGAAGACTGAAAATGCTCTTAGCATCTTTTTTTTTTTTTTTTTTTGGCTTTACTCATGGCATGCGGAACTTCCTGGGCCAGGGATCAGGCCTGCACCACAGCAATGACAATGCCAGATCATTAACCCACAGGAAAACTCCCCTAATTGTCTGTTTCTATGGATGTTAACCCACTGGGAGATCCTGCATGGCACAGACTCTGTGTTTTCCTTCCTTTTTTCCCCCTCTCCCTCCCTTCCTTCCTCAATCTAGTATAGTGCTTAGGATGTAACAGTTGCTTAGTAAATATTTGTTGAATGAAAGCCCTCTAAATATTTTAATTAATTTCAAATGAAGTTCTACTCTCTCTTTTATTAAGACTATTTCATTTATGTTTTAAGTTCTGAATGGGTCCATTTGCTAAACTTAGTATTGTTTTTCTTGCATTATTTAGGCTTTAAGGTCTTCTCATATTTCTTGATTAGATATGGAGTTTTGTGCGAGCATCTCCCATGCCCAGAGTCTTTGGGAAGTTTAACTGATCACCTCTCGTGAAAACTAGATGGTAACAAAAGTAATTTTTTTGGCGTAATCAGTCATGATTTCTTCTCTGATAAAGCTCTTTTGCCTCCAAGGAATCTAGAAACAGCAAGAGCCTGTCTCTGTAATGATGCAAAGGCCAGACCCCATTGGCAAGGACTACCTTTAGAAAATAAACCGCTATTGAGCTAGTGGCTGGGAATTCAAATTTCAAAACACTCAAACCTCATGAAGAAGCATGAGAAATTAGCTCAGGAAGTGCAGACTCAACATCTAGGAAAGCAGAGTAGGGATTTTCTGCATCTGTGGCTGGAGTCTAAGGTCAGGCACTTACTTGGATGCACTTGGAGTTTTGTTCCACTCCCCCAAGTGAGTCTTCTGCCGCTTGTGTCCACACCCTGGTACAATGCAATACAAATACCTGCCCTGCCAGCCAGGGAGCTCCCTACCTCCCACCCAGTTTATAGCCTTCACTCTTGGGAATGGAGCTTTTGAACAGCCTGTTCCATGTTTCATTGGGGTTTTTTTCGGCCATGCCCATGGCATGTGGAAGTTCCCAGGCCAGGGATTGAACCCTTGCCACACCTGTGATGCCACTGATCCTTAACCCACTGAGCCACCAGGGAACTCCAGTTCCATGCTTTTGATAATTAATTTCTCTCTGTGTTACTTTATGCTCAATAATCGGTCCCCCTGGGTTTCCGCTTCCCTCCTTGCCATACCTGTACTCTGCGATTCCAATTCAATGACTCTACTGATCTCTGGACCAGGGCTGCCATGGCCGTCATGGCAAGAAGGCTTAGGATGGGCAAACCAGGGACCAGACAGGTGGCTTTTGAGGTCCGGGGTCTTCTTTCACAGAGTACAAGAGGGATGGTGGTGGCAGTGTGGTGGTACGGTTAACAATAAGGCCCTGGAGCCAAATGGGTTAGAGTTAACCTCTAGCTCTGTTATTCCTAGCTGTGTGATCTTGGGCAAGTTACTTGCCCCAAGCCTCTGTTTCCTCATCTGCAAAATGGGCGTAATACCAATTATCTGGGGTTAGGATGGATATGAGTAATGAAAAAGAAATTATACAAAGGACAGAATATGGTCACTGGTACACATCAGGCATTCAGTAAATAGTAGCTAATAATCCAATGGTTCCCAGCAATGCTTTACACTGAGGGAAGGGTTGAGACCTTCTGCAGCCAGAGAAGACCGGTCCCTGCCCCACAGCCCTCTCCAGCACTCCAGGGTGCCTCGGCATTCTGTCTGGGATGCTCTCGTGTAGGACAGATATGAATCCAAGGGGACATGGTGAGAGAGTCTCAGGCACAGAGTTAGGGGGCGAGGTAGACCCTTCAGCTGCCAAGAGGACAGATCTGCTTCAGAAACCTAACCGAGAGAGAAACCTCTTTTCTCAAACCTCAGGGATTTGTCCTCTGCAAACACAATGCAAGACCTTGTCCAGCACAGCCTCGATCATTTCATTAGAGCTGACACTATGATAAGCTACCTCCAGACAACAAAGGACCCTTTAACGACGGAGCAGACCAATCCCAGACTCCCTCATTATTGCCATAACCTTCCATCATACATCCTCTGTCTACAAAACATCCCTTGACCATTTCTATAATACTCACGTGGATGAACAAGAAGCCTGGTTCCTCTTCCAAATATAGGTCTATAGTTTCCTCCTGATATACACAGTGAAGAAAGCCTTTGCTCAAACTGTCTCATGTGATCTCTCTCTACCTATTGACCCAGTGGCGTTGGGGCAACAAGCTAGGAAAAGACTAGCCGGCCCCCCCAAATTTGCAGGAATCCCTCACAACTGTCCTGGGGCCCTGGAGCCTCAGTGCCTAGAGGCAGTGATGGGAGCCAGCGGTTAGGGCCGGGAGAGCTCTTCACCTCCTTTACCAGGAGAAAACGCACGCTCCTGGGTAGCAACTCCTGCAGCAGCATCAGCAGCACCACGGCCACCACCCTGCTTGCCCAGAGCAACAGCAGAATCTGACTCTGTTACTCTTTTGTCAGATACAAGTGCTCCCAGGATGGAGGGCAAAGGAGATTTTGTATTATATTGTTAGTGGAGAGGCTGAGAGGAAGGGAGGGTGGAAGAAACAAGGGGCACACAAAGAATGGGGACAGGGACCTTCTAAGCATGTTAGGTGGGACATTGATGAAGGATATACCCTCTCGCCTCCCATGGACATAAGACGCCGTCCAGCATCTATAGGGGTAGGAACAGCAGTGGGGGGAGGGGGCCATATGGATGCAAGGGTCCAGGCTCACTTACTTGGTGTGACCACTACTTGGGTCCCCTTCCCAAATGTGAATCTGTTGTTCCCATAGTCACACTCTGAGTAAGTGCATTACAAAAAGGTTCTGGCTTTGCCCACGCCTCGTGGCAGACGCACACGCTTCCCAGTAGCTCTAAAAGCCAGGAACCTGGAAAGACTGATCCCAGCCTTTTCCCAGGGATGGCTAGGTGCTCTGAGGACTTGAAGGGGAGCCGCTCTAGTTGCTGTAGCAGCATCTTCCCGGATGCCCCATGCCTCCATTTCCCTCACCACAGTCATCAGCAAACAGCCTCTGGCTATTTCTCCTCTGGGGAAAACAGCCTTTACAAAACTTTGTGAAAACCCTGCCTCCTTCATAGGCTGAGTGGGTGTGTGTGTTTCTAAAGATACCCAGGCAGCAGTGGGCATTTTCCCACTTCGGCTGCTGTGCCTGAGAGGAAGGCTCCCACTGTTTTGATGGGGACATAGGCAGAGATGTATTTTTCACTTTTCCAGAAAGAGTAGGAGAAAGAGCATTTCCAGCAAGCCGTGCTGGGCCACATGCTAAAAACATGCCTGGGCGTGACTCAGAGTCACCGCATCCTCTGGGGGACCGAGTGAGACCCCCGGGTGACTCACGCCTGACTCATTCCTGTTTCTACTGTTTCTATCCTCACCTCAGTCAAGGCTGCTTTCTGTCAAGCAGCTGTTTTATCAAGAAAGTCAAACATCTCAGCAGCTAACAGTCTTAAATCCTTTTCCAGAAACACGTGGGTAGAATCCTGCTTGCTCTCTGCCTGGGGATGGGGACTGTCCATTGTCACTGCTGCCCTGTCTCTGGCCAGTAGGCTCCCATGTCCTGTGTGTGACCATGCACAGCACCCTGCTAGGCACGCTTACATATAAATTGTTACTAGACTTTTAATAGATGAATATTTTGTTTTTCTGATAAGACTGGAAGTTCTTGAGAAAAAGAACCACATCTTATGCTTCTTTTCTTTGTTTCTTTTGAAACCAACTATGGCCCCTGGCTTGTTGATGATACTCGGTAATCACTGAGTTGAACTGATGTTCACTGTGCATAATTATTGGGACAAGGAGGCTGGTTTGGGGAGAGGTTAAAAGCTAAGTGTACTTTGGTAAATATAAGCTGCAAAACTTAGTGCTTAGGTGGGGAAAAACCAAGAAAGCATTTCTCAGAGAGACAATCTGGAGATAGCATAAAACCCAAAATATCATGAGGTGCATACTGACCCTCAGCAGAGAAGGGAAAACTGAGTGAACAAGTAAGGTACTTGACTCCAGAGGAAACTCAACCATTTTTTTCCTGATATCTTGACACTGATTGTCCTTAAAGGGTAAAAGAGAATAATGCGGCAGAAAAAATATATATATATTTTTTGTCTTTTTTGCCTTTTCTAGGGCTGCTTCCACGGCATATGGAGGTTCCCAGGCTAGGGGTTGAATTGGAGCTGTAGCCGCTGGCCTACGCCAGAGCCACAGCAACGCGGGATCCGAGCCGCATCTGCAACCTACACCACAGTTCACGGCAACGCCGGATCGTTAACCCACTGAGCAAGGGCAGGGATCGAACCTTCAACCTCATGGTTCCTAGTCAGATTCATTAACCTCTGTGCCATGATGGGAACTCCAGAAAAATATATTCTAAGTTAGCAGCATTGTTATGATCTATAATAACACAATAGTAGTAGAGGTAATAATAATAATGGCAATACTAGTGATCAGTCATCATATTCTATTATAAACCAGAGCAAATGTTACATGTATAGATATGAATCCAGTATTGGAAGTGGGAGAAAATGACATATTTCTGGAGATCTGACTTACTTGGTATGATAAGAAGTTGGGTGCCAGTTCCAAACACTAATTTCTGGTAACCTGTGTTCACACATTGACAAAACGCTATACAAAATCGTACCCTATAGCTGGGCTAGCTCTATACAAAATAGTACCTTGTAGCTGGGCAATAGCTTGGGATTCCTAAGTAACTAACACACAAATTAGTTACTCAGCATGATCCTGTGTCTGTGTACTTGCGCCCAAGTGGGAAGAGGCATGAATTTTACTCTTTACCTTCAGTTTGAAGTCCATTGGACGATGACAAGAAATAAGTCAGAATCCAGTAGAAGAGCCTGCTTTGTTATACAGTGGATTATGCAAAAAATACCACGAATATTCAGGGTTGAAAAAGTCATTCATGTAGTTACAGAGTTCCAGTTCTAGACAAGACCTAGGGGAGCTATATCCATCCACACTAAGTATTCACTGTGTGTTTCTTGCATGAATAAGGCTCATGGATACATATAATGCAACATTATCATTGCCAGCCTTTCTTCTTAATTTAAATGGCAGACAGAACACTTGGGGGAAAAGAATCAGTAAATACAATACAATTGTAATATAAATCAGGTTATTTCAGGGAACTTACTTGCTTCAACAAATAGTCTTGTTCCTGCCCCAAAGACAACTTTAAAGCCTCCAGTATTTCCCACAGTGACTGCTGCTGTGACAAAATGGGCCATTTCCTTTTCCTTCCATTTTTACACCACAGCTGAGGAGCAGGCCCACAGAGCTTATGGGACGGTGCTCATAATAAGGAGCACTTTTTTATACTCTTCCAGTAAAACCCATTTGGTTTCTTTCCTGCTCATGAACAATCTCCTACCTCCTACCTCCTGGAAGGGTTAGTTCACCAAACAGCAATCATAGAATAAGGCCCAGGGACCAGGATCCCCAGGTTTTAGTCCCATCTCTAGTTCTCAGTGACTTTGTAATAATGGACAATTCAACTTACCTCTCTGGGTCTTAATTTCCTTATTGAAAATAAAAAAAGAGACCTGAATCTCCCTTTCAGAGCTAAAGTTCGATGACCCAGCCATGTCTCAAGTGCCCCACACTGCCTATTTCTATAACTCACTAATGAGTCAGGCACTTGTAAGCAGGTTACACTGGAGGCTGGTCTGCCTGGGGAGAATACAAGAAATAGTGAGGGAGAGTCAGAACAAGGAAGTGGCTGCTGCCAGCTCTTCTCTGTCCTCTCTCCACTGGGGTAAATGCTCCCAGCAGCCCCTGTACTACGTGTTTCCTCATTAAAAGGGGAGAAGAATCCTATACCTTTGGGGATTTCCCAAAGCTCCATCTCTAAGTCATGGCCATATCTGAGAATGCAAAGGATAAATCCTATGTATTTCCTTACTCACTCTGATTGGCATCCTCTCTCATTTCTCAGTAAGCCCTGGCACAGGGTCTGTGTCATAATGTAGTAGAAAGAGCAGGAAGGCAGACCCTGGTTTGAATCTAGACCCTTCCACTCACTAACCATGGGATCTTGGGCAATTACTCTTCTGAGCCCCAGTTTCCTTTCCTGGATACTGCTCCTTGCTTCCTAGAGTTGTTTGGAGATACTACATGTCATGTACCTAGCAGCATATCCACACATCATAGAAACTGAGAGGTAGTGGCTATTATTTCTATGTTAAGTTAAATTATTGATTAATAGGGTTTTATTTTTGGCATCATAGCATTTGTTTATGAAATAGCCATTAAGAGTCTGTACCCTTGAGTTGTATAAACTCTAGGGTGGTGTAGGAGTAAGTCCTAGAACCACAGATGTTGAGTGCTTCAACACTCTCATCTCAGCTTGGTGGAGTCTGGGGCACAGAGAGGGGCAATGACTTGTTCACTGTCACAGCCATTTGGGGCTTGGTCAGATTTAGAACTCTAGACTGAAACCAGAAGCCCTGGGCACACTTTTTGGCACTTCACTGACTTCTTGAATAATGTTTAGTACAAAGAGACATCACCTCTGGAAAGAACTGGATATGGCTTATTTGCGGCATAGGTGAAGTGGCTTTGAAGAGCCTCTCCCTGCACACACACCCCCCACTGCCCCCAGTGAGTCTCAGAATCAATGGCAGTGGAAATAGAAAGGTTCTTTTAGATCATGGCCATGCAATTTTCTGCTCTTCTAGATTTTTCCTCTTTCTGGCTCCTTTTAGCTCCATTCTTATGCTAAAGACTAATACTGGACAGCACTTCTGTCAGCCTCACATCTTGAGAGAAGTCTTAATGGTTTGCTAAATTCTACCCTAAAGAAAATATGCTCACAGAGTCTCTGAAATTTCACTAATTTATTTGGGTGCCACAATTCTTACTACTTCAGCACTAGATTATGGTTAATCATAAATAAGATACAAATGACAAATATGACATCTCCTTTTCTCCCATTCACCATCACCAGAATACATTTTGTAGTGCAACGTACTATGTACTGTCATAATAGATTTTCACACTTACTCGGTGCCACTCGTAGCCAGGTGCCTTTCCCAAAAGTGAATTTGTTGCCTCCTCTCCATGAGTCCCACAGTGTCTGATGCTTCACAATAAACCCCCTTCTGTCTCTTCACCCCCCTTTCCTGATTTACCCTGATAAGTTAAAAACACTTGGATTTAATATAGCTATTTGACTTATTCGTATGACAAAAAAGCTCTCCCCCACCCCAAATGGAATAAATTCATGGGCTGCTGGTGCCAGGAGGCCAGAGAGGTCATTCAGACCTTCTTCATCTTTTATAGATGAGAAAACAGAGCCTCAGAGGCAAGAGATCTGCTCCAAGTTACCCTGCTGGTTGGGAGCAGAGATCAAAACATAGATTGGTTTGATTCTTAATTTAGTATTTTTCCCACTCCACCACATACTGAATGTATTGTTGTTGTGTATTGTATTCACTTCTTCCTTTTGGCCTGGGAACTTGATTTCTCTGAGTGTCTGATTTCAATTAAACAAGCACTTATCAAACACTTACTTTGTAAAAGGACCATATTAGACACTTCATGGTCTATAACAAGAGTCTCTGCTCTTGAGGATCTTTCAGTTTTAATAGGCAGATGTTCTCAGTAATGAAAGATTTCTGTAGCTGTGGGTGTCACAGATTGTCCAAGATTCCACAGCTGAATTGGGACTGTAGGGGGAAGAGGAATGGGAAGGATGGCTGGGGAGAGACGAGAGGGTCTAATCTTTAAATGGAAGCCAGGCTGTTTCTGGAGAAACCAGGTTTGTCCCAGTTATCTAGGGTATTAGTCTCTATTCTATTCTGACCTAGGAAATTGGTTCTACTAATTCTACTAATCCAACTCTTTTGTTTTGGTTATTGTTGTTTTTCAAAGTCCTCTATGAAGGCTCAACCTTAATTCACAGGTCAACCGATAATACAAGGATGATGCATTCATAAGGGTAAAACACAGTAAATACATGCAAAAACCTTAAACCAGAGAACGAGGAAACAGGAGCAGGATGGGATGGGGGAGGGGGGCGGTCAACATTTACCTGGAGAGACCAGAAGCATAGTCCCCTTTCCAAAAGTAAGTTTGCTGTATCCTGAATTCACACTGTAGCAAACCCCCACACAAAAATGGCCTGCAGTGTTGGGCCTTTCAACCTCTGACCCACTAAGGGAAAGGGAAAGAAAACCAGTATTTATGGAGAACCTCTTACATGTCAAATGGATTAACAATCTCTATATATCTATCACCTTGTCTTATTTGGGCACTATCCGTGCCATAAATTCTGCTATTATTATCCTTGTTTTACAAATGAAGAACAGGTGATGTGAAACTAAGCAGGTTGAACCAGCGCTGCTACACATCTGTATCTACCCTGGATGCATGAAACTTTTTAGCGTAGGGCAGATAAATGTTAGGGGGAGCTATGAAAGAAGAATCCTTCTCCTTGTTCCTGCAAGAGTGAGACTGAAACTGTATTGGGGTTAATTCTCTTGCTAGAACCAGACATTAGAACTCTAGTAACAACGATCCCCTCAAACTCCAGCTCATTCTCCATTACATAGCCATTTCTCGCCACAGGAAAACATTTTCATCAATCTTTCTGTTGTTCCTCTGATACTTTACTTACCAGGCCTGACCAGTAGTCTTGTCCCTCTCCCGAAGATCCATTTATAGCCTCCATCGTTCCCACAGTGTTTCTTAGTCAGCCAAAAACATCTACCAGCCCATACATCCTGCCCATACCCAAGACTGAGAGGTACACCTCTTTCACCTATGAAGGGGACTACATCTTAACTTTCTTTTTACATTGCACATAGCATACAGGCCATTTAACTCAATTATGGGCATTTATTGTGCAACACTTAAAACGAAGCCTCTCTCCACTCACAGCTCTGGGTCTATCACCATCCAACTCATGATTTTCAACTCTATTTATTCAACAGATGTATCTAGTCTTTCTGTCGCCATTACTCTTGTCAATTTTTAGATTCCTGCCATAGTGTCTCTCCTTATTTCAAATTCAATGAATCTGAAACTTCATGGAATAGCATTCAGATCGTTATAGTGACAGCTTTCTGCTCCTACAGTCAACTTATCCTGCAGACCTAGTGGCTTGCTGGTAGCCTGGTTACTTATTCCAGACCTGTTATGCACCCAAAGCCAAGCATCCCTCTGATTAAAGGGCACGCATTCTGCTTCAGGTCTGGTAGAAAATCCCACGTGTCTTCTCTTTAGTTCTTATCCTTGGCAAGTTTACTATTTACAGTTGGTGTCATGGGTGATGTCTTGGCCTGCTTTTCTCTTAAGAAAGAACACAATGTGGATGGAACAAAACTATTAGAATGTTAAGGGACAGACGAGATCCTTCTATAGGATCCTTATTTAAATTAGAAAATAGCCAGAAAAGGCCTACTATATCCCAATATGTGCTCCAAATATTACCATCTGAGAGGAGACAACACAAGTCAGGGGAAATGCTTTGGGATTTAGACTTACTTGGGGTGACTTGAAGCATTGTTCCAGTTCCAAAGGTAACCTTGAAGTTACTCCCAGAATCTACACTGCCATGCAGGCCTTTACAGAATGGCTTCCCTTCCCTGCCATTTTCCTGTGGTTGACATTTAAGTCACTGTACTTCAGTAGAAGAGAGAATGGTTTTTACCAATGTCCATGACTACAGATCCACAGAAATACAGCTCTTTTACTAAGGACCTACATATTCTCTTCATGCTGAAAGAATTATAGCTGTCCTAGCCTTTTCTTTTTGTTCCAAAATCAAATAATAACAACATTTTATATAAGTATAACATTTCCTAATTTATAAAATACTTTCATATCCATTAATTTATTTTATCTTTTAAAAAACTCATGAAGTGAGCGTAAATATTTTCATTTTACAGTCAAAGAAACATGGCCTGGATGCACTGATCCAGCCAGGTTTAGAAGGATGAAGTGTTCAGCCAAATTTTGCCTTTTTCTTTGGAATCGACTCTCCGACGCGGCTGTGTCAGTCTGTTATTTTTGGTTTATCCACATGACTATTTTTCCTCCACAGTTAGATCTTTCTATCCTCTCTGCTCAGACTTTAACATTTCTTTCTACATCAGAAGGCACTTCAGTCTGCATAAACCATTCATTTCTCGGCACTTGGGCCCTACACATACTGGAATAAGTTCAATGAGCCTCAGTCGCCACATTAAGCCTCCTACTTTAGTGACACATTGTCTACTTTACTGGGTTTTACTGATAATCTTGTCCCTCTCCCAAAGATGAATGTGTGATAGATCACAGCGCCGTGCTGCCTGACAATAATTCCTGAGCTACCTTGATAATAGATGAATGCGAAGCGCATGTATGTGTCCTCCTTCCTGGGAACTCTGGCTGGGATTTCCCCCTTTTTTCTTACTGAAATAAAGACTAAGCCTCTGAATTAAGCCTCTGAAAGCCTCTTTTCAGGACACAATAGTATTGATGGAGGGCAGAGCCTGAGACGAGTTCAAGGGATAGTTTCTAGACAACTCTGACGCATTTCCTTCAAAAAGACTCGCAAAATTTCACCAAGTCGTCTTGTCTTATCAGCAAAGGCTATCAGCTCTGATTCCCGTTTTCACTTAAGCATCAACCCCTGTACACAAGCTCATCTTACCAGCATTTAGCAAATTGCTGTATCCCTGGAGGTCATCTTTCTTTCATCATTTTAGCATATTTAAAAAAATTTGTGAGCATGGAGTGGAACAGAGGATATGGTTGGGGTATTAGGGATGGGGGGGGCAGCATCTTTTTTTTTTCATTTAGATTTAATGGCTTTCGTTAATAAATTCCAATACCCCTTGAGTTCAAGAATAAAGAGACATTTAGTCTCCTGTGCAATATAAGTCTGCTGGATAAGTATAGGCTTTATGATCAATAATAACCAGGTACTTACGGGAACTCACAGATACGGTGGTTCCTTTCCCAAAGACCAGCCTATAACCTGTCTGGTAAACACAGTGAAATAAGGCCCTGCAAATACCTTGAGTACTTGCTCACTCACACCACCCTGTATGTAACCATAAGTAGTAGATTTTTTTTTCTATCCTTGACTCTGGCAAGGAATTCTGTGAGCTTTCGTTTTTGGCTTGCACTAATCAAGCTCTGTCCCTTCATGAGAAGGAGTATAGATGGTGGTGGGTCTCTCCACTCACTCAATAACTATGAACCTTCATGCTTCAGGCTGGTGCTAGTGCTGGAGATACAGCAGCAAGCCACCAGGACACTGTCCCTGTCCTCATGGTGCTTATGGTCTAGAGGGAGGCTCGCATAAACAAATACCTAGATGACACAATGTCAAGTAACAAGAGTGCAGGAATAAAATCAGGCTGGAAAATGGAATAGAAAACCTGGTGGTTGTGTTTGGTGGCTTATTAGAAGAATTGGGCAGGAAAGGTCTCTCTGAGGAGGTGACATATGAAGTGAGATCCAAACATGGAGGAATGAATTATCACCTCCATTTACACGTAAGCAAATTGAGGGCCTGAAGGATCAAAGCCTGACTCCAAGTCACACCATGTCAGTCATGGCCTTGGATGCTTGGATCACGAGACTTCTCTCTGTGGAAGCACTAGGTCTAGTTCTACCAGGTAAATTCCTGGTTAGAAAAGACAAAATGAGACAGAGGTTCTTCCAAAGTAACTTTGGAATGTTATCAGGGTCGTGGGAAACTGTGGCACTGGCCTCTGAGGGCATCCAGTTTGTAAGAGGAGGCCAACTGGAAGAGAAGGTGTTGGCATCTCAGAATGTTTCTCTCATGGCTTTTTCTGATGGAGCTGGCCACAGAGATGGGGGAAGTTCTTCCATTCTGCTTCCCTATTAAGTGAGCAAACAGTGCCGACTGTTACCTAGCAGAATGAACTCTTACAGTTAGGATGGGGAGGAGATGGGGAGGACTCTGCTCCCTGCTAAATCTGAATAAAGCCAAGGACATATGGAAGTCTACTTTGATTTACAAAAAAAGCCTGTTACATCTCTCAGTAACTAATTGAGCTCAAATTGTATGGCAGTACTTACTAAGATTCACCTTTAACGTGGTCCCCCTTCCAAAGACCAGCTTCTGGGCACTTGAAAACCCCACAGTGATCTATTTCATCACAAAAACCAAAGTGTGCTTCATTTTCAAGCACGGAATTCTCCTAGGTTCTCCTACTTGGTTGAAACCCAGTTCAATCCTCAGCACATATTTCGGTGAACTCGAGAAAAGTCTTCAACACATACATTCTTTAGAATGGCAGGAAACCTCCGAAACCACTCACTCTAAGCTCACAAACTCATATATTTCTCTCCCAAGTGATCTCCGGTTTTGATGATCTCCAGGGACAGTCTTAGTCAAAATTCTCATGTTCTATTTTCTCATAATTGAAGAGGTTTGTTTCCTAGTCCAAATTCAACCCTTTCTCTGCCATAGCCAAAGTCCATGAAGCTTGTTCATCCTCGGGTTTACTCTCAAATGGAATTCTTCATAAAATCTAACTCTCCAAAAATTATGAATCATCTAACTGCTCATACTTTTCAAAGAGATTTCACATACATTATCTCATTTGAGTTTTACAGAATCCTTTGAGCTAGACAGGGCAGGAATCATAATCTCCATGTCAGAGAGGAACTGAGAGCTTCCTATGGGCACGTGGTTGGTGAGTGGCTAGGCCAGATTCACATGGTCTTTTGGCCCCGGGTTGAATGCCCTAATGATTTATATGTACACGTTCATGTATTGATCATATCACCTGGCTGTCAAGTATCTCTCCCTTCTTTATTCTCTTCCCTAATGAAAAACACAATATCATCAACCACAAAAACAATATTCACCCCCCTTAAAAAAAAAAAAAACTCCCTAAACAAACCTCCAGCTCAACTTTTTCTTTAATGTCCTTTTTAATCCTCACATGCTATCTGTGTGCCAGGAGATAAGAGTTAACCAATATTTCAACTGCATTAATTGGGAAAAATGAGGGCTGGAGGAGATAAATCAGAATGATGGTTATAGAGGCTGCAGCCCCGGTTACAGACAGCAATATATTGAACCTTCGAACACATGGCTCCTGGCCCTGCTATTGTGACCATGCTCAAACACTTAAGCACTCTGAATAGAGAGAATCACCCCCTTTCCACCTTCCTCTGCCTTGTGGGACCATCAGATAAAAGATGTGAAGAAATAAGGAAAGTTCCTTAATTGTTTTCCTTTTCTTAAGAAGACAGACCCTAGAAAATATCAAGATAGCACTGTCCATTACCCACACTGAGTTCATGCACACCTACGTGCTTATGCATGAGAACAGTATATATATATGAAGGCAAGTTTGAGACAGAATAATGTGGAGCAACACAGCACATTCAATTTACAGGGGACGGCCAGGCTCCTGCTTCAGTGCTAGAAACAATTGTGGTGCAAGCACCGGTACTCACTCGGCTTGACTAACACCCTGGTTCCTCCTCCAAAGGTTAGCTTGTTCCCTGCACTGATGGTCACACAGTGAATTGAGGCCCAGCAAAAACCACAGGGACCAAGGAAATCACACTCCAGAGGTGCCTGGCAAAGGCCATTTCCCACAGCCATGGCCATGTGCAGGGTAATGCTGTCTTCTAGCGCTGTGTCCACTTTGTGGAACTGGAATACTGGTCAATGGGCACATATTCAGGTCTTCCATATCTTTACTCACTTCTCTGCTTTGGCTGTTTGGACCTGGATCTCTGAGTGAGGATAATAGCTGTCAGGTAAGACTTCATTCAGGGGCCCATCTAAACATTTGTAACCCATAAAGGAACCTGAGAATAGGAAGCCCTATAAACTCTGGGAACCTTCTGGGTCAGGCTGTTCATACATCCACAGATATACATACATACACGTACATACAACAGTGCTGATGAATTCATCCATACACAGGCATGCTCCGTATTAGCATCTCTGTATTCAATTTAGTGCCAAGGGAAGACCCCAAAGAGAAGAAGGATATTTTAGTTCTGGGTCCTCTTGAGCCAGCTGAGCTGCTGTGCCCTCCTTGGGCCAAGTTTCAGACCCAGACTCCCTCTAGCTCTTCTACAGCCCATTCATTGGTGAGGATTGTACTAAGGAAGGGAGGAGGAGGCTTCTCAGGGTAAGTTTACAGAATATGATGGAGAGGTCCTTCGTGATAAGAAAGTAGTTGATGGAGTCTGGCAGAGAATCACAGCACTCCAGCAAAATAACCCTTGCAACCCCTGTACCTCAATCTGGCCCACCCAGCCTGAGGGCCATATCCTTCCCCAAGCATTGGGTGTGGGCCAAAGCGGTTGTTTTGGGATGCATCACACTCTAGTGGGGTTGCCCTTCTCCTTTGCCTGTGGTGGGGACGAACACGGTCTCTTCTCAGATTCTCAGGTTCCTGAAAGGGACCCTGATCACCCTGCCCTTCCTTCTGTTCCCCCATCCCAGTCTACCTGGGACAGAGGGAGCAGCAATACACCTGTTCCCTTAGTTTCAGGACTAAGGGAACTCATTCACCTTCCTTTTCGATTTCTTCATAGTGATGTTTCCCTGGAGTAGAAAACAACCCACTCACCAGGCCGTACAGTGAGCTGAGTTCCTCTTCCAAAGTACAGCCTCCCTAGTCTTGAGCCTCTATCAACACAGTGCTGGCCCCCTTTACACGAACCTGGTCCTCATGTTCCCCATCACTCTCTCTGCAGTCCTGGGGGACAGGTTGAAAAATTCACCCCTATCCTCTTTAAGTGGCTTTAAGTCCTTTTTTTCTTGTGGAGCCTGAGCAGGACAGTTCGATCTGAGAGGTGATCTCTCACGGGACAAATGGTCTGTGCTAACAATAGTCTCCCTACCTGCAGAGGCCCCCTCCCATCAGAAAGCAATTACACGTCCTTTTGAGAGTGTTGAAATTGGAAGGAACTTTGCTTCCCTGGCCCTATTTCCCAGTATAAAAGGCCGCTCACTTACTTGGATTGTCATTGTGTTTCGATCATTTTCCAAAGCTGAACTTGTGAAAATTTTGATAGACTAGATCTGTCCTCTGCAAAAACACCCCGTTTCCCTCATTCGACCTCTGGTCCACCCTCCAGGCATTCTCTTTTTCTCTTTTTTCTTTTTTTTATCCCTTCCTGATATTGCCCTGAATTTTCCCATTTACCGCCCTGGGAAACCACATCCCACCATCTTCTAGGTATAAAAATCCCCAATAGGTTTTAGCTCATGAATAATTCGATGACATATTTCTTTGGCTCTCAAAATAATAAAAATAGAAGAAACAAGTCTGAGCACACCTTTTCATCCTCTAGGCTGGAGTCATGAGATCTTAGCACTTAAGAGTTGAAAGAGAGCCCAGAAATGATTCAGTCTAAAATGGCATAGAAAGCCCTTCTACAACATCAGACAGACAGCCCTCAAGGACCCAGAACAGAGATCTCCAAGGAAAAGAGTCCCACATTCACAAAGCAGCCTTTCTACTGCAGGCTGGTTCTACTTGTTCAAAAAGATTCTGCATGAGCCTGAGACACATCTCCTTTCATCCACTGCTTTTGCGTTTGCCTTCTGTACTAACCCCTTCCCTTGACTAAATGGCAGTTCTTCAAATATTTGAAAAGCACTATAGCTTATCCTAATACAGCCCAGAGACATCCTCTCTTACTTATTTTAGGGACCTGAGATAATTGCAGATAGCTAGCTTGGCTTTGAGCTGATGGTGAAGCCCATGTTCTCAACACATTTATCCTTGTGAAGGTGTCCCTGAGGAGGAGATCCACTGGGGTGGAGGAGGATGTGAGGGAGACCCGTGAGGTAGACAGGTTATGTCCTAATGCAAACTGGGAAAGCTTTCTGGAACTTCCTTACTGAACGGTGGGCTTCCCCGAGGGAACGGTGTGTCACTATGCCCCCCATCTTTGTTTTCAAATTATTCTGATTTTGTCCTTCTTACTCACTTGCTCTCACAGTTACTGTGGTTCCTGCTCCAAAGGTGAACTTGTAGTCATCAAAGCCACAGTGCTACATCTTTCTACACAAACCTGGCCAAGACCATGGCTAAGAGTGGGCGGGGAACGGGCAGGCTGCCTCGAGGCCTAGATCTGCCCTGCTGTGTATGAGCTGTTTGGTAACTATTTGAACCTCTTGCTTTGTTTCTCACTTTCACACAGTTTCCTCCTCTGTGAAAGTGGGGATGATAATATCTATCCCAGAGGATTGCTTGGAGGGTTAAATGAGTTAAAGCATGAGAGGCATTTACATAGCACTGTGCACATAGCAGGTGTTCAGAAAATGGTAGTTATTAGATTGTTATCAACACTAATTCTTTTCATCTTTAACAACTACATATAAACTTCATTTGTCCTATCTTCTCTCTGAAATCCTGGACATTCATCAGTCCTTTCAATTCTATTCAAATGCTCTTTTTTTGGTCAACTGCTAAAAGCAGCAGTAGTTAAAATTTGGGAATTTTCCTTCTAGAGGATACTCTCCTGAGAGTATGGTTGGCAGTTTCAGACTGTTTACTGAATCATAGGATTTGTTTACTACATTTAATGTCTGTTGAAGAGACAGATGAGCAGGGCATGATAAGTTGTTAGGAGTGGGGACCCCAACCCCCAAATGAAAGAACTCAAAATAAATACAGACGGCTAAGAGGAATTTAGGGCACTACGTTGGTGACTTTCTCTTTGTAGACAGTTGTCACTTACTTGGCTTTACACTGAGTTGGGTCCCAGATCCGAAGTAAAGTCTGTTGGTATTGTACACCGTGTTTCCTGCCATTACAAAAAGTCTCCTGGACTTCCTCAAAAGAGGGGGTGTTATCCAGAGATGACCCAGTTAGGCCAAGACTAGCCCAACCCCACCCGTTTTTTGTTTTTTTCTATTTTCCTAGAAAATTCAAGAACTAAGGTGAGGAATGAGCCAAGAAGGCACATTCATTATCAGAGACAGGCAAGATAAGGGCATCTGATTTTCTTCAGCGGTTTCATCGATTTCTTTAGTTTTCTGCTTGGGTTCATTCTTGTGTCTCCTGTGCTCCATTTGCACAATCTTCGAAACAAGGACACTGCAAATAAATGCTCTTTACCTTTCTCTTTTCCTAATTATGAAAATTCTCCTCCGGTGGACTGGTCTGTGAGGAAAATCCTCATTGTGCCTTTAGTTCCAGGGCTGTCTGGAAGCTTCTCTCCCTGAGTTGGAGCTGGTTGTGCTCAGCAGCCTGACCTGAGCTCCCTTATAAGGGCACCCTGAACCCCACCAGCGATCGAGTGAGCTGTACTCTGTAGGTATGATCGATCAAACCAGATCACCCCATCCCCTCTGTCAAAGTGCCTACATTATAGAACCCCCGCCCAGCCCCCACAATGAAACTGTATATTTTGGCTCCCTCCCTGCCTCTGCCTGCATATTCCCTTTAGCAAGGGGGAGGAAAAAAAGAGGCCGCAGTGTTGGCTGTCATTTGCAAGTCTAGATGAAACATTATTTATGGGCAAAATATTTTGCTGACACTTTCAAGAGAAAGGAAACCTCAGTGCCAACAGTTAGACGCCCACACAGTTTAGATTTAAACAAATCTCCACAAATGAAGACAGTTAGGAGAAATAAAATAGAGGTGACTTCTGTCTAAGGCAAGTAATTATAATACTTATGCAGTTTCGGAGGGCAAGGGGCTTACTTGTTCTTACTTGCAGAAATGATAAGCAGTGTGTTACAGGAACACTTTGCTGGAAGGGCACCAGAGAGCTATAGAACTAGAGCTTCATTTAAATATCTTAAATGGGCACCTTTGTGCATAGTGACTTATATAGAAATAAGCCAGGATAAGCTAGAAATGCAGCTGGCCAACTAGACTTGATTTAACATAGTTCCTGGTAAAACCACCTTGTAGCCTGGCGTCTGGTTCCAGTGAAAATATAAATGATGAGAAAGAGAGGTTCCCTTTACGGAATCTCTTCCTATTCTTCTAGGTTAGGATAGTTTCTTCTCTACTCATTTGCATCATCTCCTGTTCCAAACTTAACAAAAAGGCTTCTCTTTCTCTTTGGTCTTTGATAAATAATGCTCTTCTTACATTACCCTTTGAAGTACGTGTCATTGATATTTCTCCCCAGCTCCAACCCCAGACCCACTACAATTATAGATTAATAATCTTTGTGAGTAGTATTTAATAGTGGTAGCCTACCAGGTACAACAGTCAGTTGGGTCCCGGATCCAAAGATCACCTGCCAGCCTGTACCAGAAGAAGCACTGTGATGTGCCCCATAGCAAAAACCAGACCAACTAGGCCAGGTTGGCAGAGCAGAGTTGAGTTGGCAATTACTTTATACATTAGACCTGTCTCATTGCCAGCCTGGGTTTGATCTGGAAAATTAGAAATTTCCCTGATAATTTGATCATTCTAAAATTATTTTATTGATATTAAACTAGTGGCCAAATTAACGGGATAACTGACACTAACTCTCTACCTCATTTAGATCCTGTAGACTAGGTCTAAGGGGGACTCAAGGATTTGGGCAGTTTCCTGGTGGCGTAACCCAGTGATGCACAGAGTGAAGGAGAAATCTTCTCTGTCCTGGTTTTTATGAGCCTTCTTAGATGAAAAAATGTGAACACTAGTTTTCCACTTCAACAATTATCTTTTTTTTTTTTTTTGGCTTTTTAGGGCTGCACCCACAACATATGGAATTCCCAGGCTAGGGGTTGAATCAGAGCTGCAACTGCCAGCCTACACCACAGCCATATAAACTCCAGATCTGAGCCATGTGTTTGATCTACACCACAGCTCGTGGCAATGCCGGATCCTTAACCCACTGAGCGAGGCCAGGGATCGAACCCGCATCCTCGTGGATACTAGTTGGGTTGGTTATGGCTGAGCAACAATGGGAACTTCAACAGAGATCAATTTTAATATTTCCTAAGGTAGCGAGGATGGTACAAAAGCCCAAGAGGCATCGGAATATGGATGGTCATATCTGAGAGAATGAGGGGGTCCACCTCCAGAATGTAAGTTCCCTGAGGGCAGCATCACATTATTTCATCCCCGAAACAGTAAAAAAAGATAATTTTAAGGGTTTTCTCTGCTCCATGAGGCTATATTGTACAAATTTTTGGTCGCAAGTCTCAGAAACAGAAAGTGTCCCAACAGTACTTATGAATAAACTTTTTTTTTTTTTTCCCCTAAAGTGATTGTTAGGGAGAGGCTAGTCGCAATTATTCTAGTCACTGATCATTATTAACAAGATTCTGTCTTTGGATTGACATCATCTTAGCCCCAAAGAGTAGTGCCTTAGCAGCTTGTTAAGACATTAGAAGCCCTTGTTGCTGATCACTGTACAAATCCAGGACTATAGACCCTACAGCCAGTATCCCAAGTAAGGAGTCACACATCACACATCAGAGCCCCACCACATACATTCTGAGAGCAATTCCCAGAGACTCCCCTGCGTGGCCCATTTTGCACCAAGATGTCAGATCTTAGCCAGGGGGGCTTTTGTCCTCCTTCTATTTGATGCTCATTCACCCTCTCTAAACATTCTTCATATAGTGTATAATTGGGTCTAAATCAGCCCTTAATCCACAGACATTGCTTAATCCAGGGACGCACATTCATACTTACTGGGCTTCACAGATAACGTGGTTCCCTGTCCGAAGATAAGCTTTCCTCCTTGGTTATAATTCACACAGTGTCACACAGCCTGTCAAAAACACATCCAATCTTCCTGAACACATTTCTAATCCCCCGCCCCCCCAAATCCACAGCCGATCTCTTCCACACGGCAGCCTGAATCACGGCTCTACCTCTTACTGTAACTTTATTTCTCATAAGAGGAATCAGGTACTTACACAGGGGAGTGATAGAGAATAATGAGAATTTCTATTTACCCCAAAATGTTTCTATTTAACACCAAACGGATCTCTCCTGTTTACTTAATGGCTCAGGATATTGCTGTTCGGGGAAAAGGCTTCCTTTCAAATATGTTTCTCACAGTCTCAGTTAGAAACACTTGGCACTCATGTTAAAAGTAAGATCAGGTGAGGCTCCAGGGAATCAGGCTTACCTGGGGTGATCACCACTTGGGTCCCTGCCCCAAAATTCAATTTCCCCCAGTCGCCAGCGTCACACTGTGACAAACGCGTCTACAAAATGCCTTCCCCCGAGAAGACAGCGGCTGAATGAAGACGAACGGCTCATGGGGAAACAATCTTGCTACAAAATAAGGGAACTGCTTGATATGAGATATAAACTCTTTCCCTCCTTCTCTCTAATTTCTCTTATTTCAAGACACCAAGGATGAGGTGTGTTAAGAGCTCTACTTCCTGGGCCGCAGGGCTAGAAAGTGGTGCCATGGGGTGGCTGGGGTTGACAAATACTGGGCTCTGCAGTGATAAAACCCCACTGCCTAGGAGTTCACCCAACCCAGGCCTCAGCACCACAGGGCTGGGTTACAGAGGGTTACTACGGGCATCTTCTCATTTCAATAACCCCCTGTCTACTGGGAAAATCCTTCCTCTCTGAGTTCTTTTCCTGTTAGAAGATGCAAACCACTGAGAGGCCTCAGTTTTTAAGTGTGTAAAACAGGCACACCTCTACTCAGATCTGATGGTTTTACTTATTGGGAGTTTGAGGGTGTGGATGGACCCTGGAGCTGGGTTGTGGGGTGGGGGTCTTGGTGGGTTTCGTCCCCTCCAGCCCTCACCCCCAGCTCCTTTAAGGACAAGGAAGATGACCAGGCATTGAGCCTTGATCCACCCAGCCCCTTTAATGACCTTCTGGCTCAAGGAGGCCCCCCATGGGAAAGAGAGCAGGTCTTCCTCTTGGAGAGAATAATATTCATTGCACAATTCAAATTGGATGCCACTTACTTGGTTTGACAAGCAGCCTTGTCCCCTTCCCAAAGACTAAGGAGAAGCCTTGTCCTGCCTCACAGTGATTATCTCAGCATCAAAAACCTGCCAGCTCAGCTTTCCCCTGACAAAGCCCTCCTGAGAAGGGAAACCTTCACTACTTCCTCCAGTGTTATTCACACAGGCCTGTGATTTTCCTCCCTGAATAAGCATCCCTCCCACTCCTTATGGTCTGCCTCCATCCCATCTTGGCAGCTCCGAGGTCACCAGTGGCCCCAGGCCTCAAACACCAGCTTGTTCTGCTCCCAGCTCTCTGTACTTACAGGGCAGCACAGACACTCTGGTTCCCCCACCGAAGGTCAAACTCTGGGCATAGCTATTCCCACAGTGCCTCTGTGCTCTACAAAAACTCCCTAGAGCTCCCCGCAACTCACACCCCATCCCACATGTCTCAACAGCACCAGTGACCTGGGACCCAGATCCTGTGTTTTGGGCTTTAGGATGAAAAAACCAGTCCGGTGGTCCTGTCCAGTCCTGAGTACAGAGCGAGTTTGGGACATGGCAAGAAGGTTCCAAAACTCAATCAAGCAACCCCCGTGTCCTGAAGGAGGTGACTCTGCGTTAATGAGTCAGGGTTTTTTTGTTTTTTGTTTTTTTCCCCCCCAGAGCAGCTGGGGGACTGGGAAGAGAATTAGAGAGGTTCTTTCATTTCTCTCCTGCCTCCAGGCAGGGCTGCACTTCAATCAGCCCTGAGAGGAGGCTGTCTGTCTCCTTTCAAAAACCTTCCAGAGAAAGCGCTCTGGCAACTCCTCCTGACAGCTCATTTTCACTCTTCACAAACCTATTAGGAAGGTTTTACCACCACTCCCTTCCTCTAGCGGTATTGGCCTGTGGTCTGAGTGCCCGTGGGGCTGGAGAAGCAGTGCCTCCAGCTTGTGTTTAATGCGTCCTTTCCTAATCAGAGATATGTGGCATGGCTCCCACCTTTCCCTCAGTCCCCTGTCTTCAACATTAACTGCCCCAATTTGCCTCTCTAGAGGGCTGATCCTCCACCCTGGGCCTGAGAGCTTCACTTAGGGGCTCTTTTAAGGCACCATGTTTCTCCCGAGCTTGACAACCCAGAGGAGCAGAAACACACCCTGGGGACAAGCAGCTCTTCCCTGTGAAGCGTCCATCTTCTCTCTGTCCCTGTCCCTCCACCTGGGGAGCCTGTGTCTTGGGGGCACTTTGGGGGCAGTCACGCTGGGGTCAGCCTGGTGAGAGGGTGGCGCGAGGTTTCATCCACGCAGCCATCCCCTGGCTGTACCATGAGCCACATCCCTGCTCTAAGGGTTTCTTGTGTAGCCTCAGGAGCTCAGGCCATGCAGCTCTCTACAGAAATCTCTCCCAGCCTCTGACACTTGGATGATTTGGTATTTAAATTAGCCAGGATTCTTTCTCTTCCCACGTAGACACTTTCTGTTCCCAGGTGAAGACTTTCATAGAACAGGCTGACATTCTCCACCCTCCCCCCATGCCAGCTCTTCTCCTGATGCATGACAGAGCCTTGACAGAAGAGCCTGAGGGGCAAAACAAAAGCTCTACTGTGTGTTGGAGATGATGTTTATCATTATTATTAATAGCTAGGGTTTAATGAGCTCTTTCTGTGTTTTGGGCACTATGCTAAATACTCTAGCTCTTATTATTTTATCTATTCCTTTCAATAACACAATAAGGCAGGGAAAGTTTCATCCTTATTTTATGGATGGGAAAACCAGGGCTCAGAGAGGTTGAGTAATTTGTCCAAGGTCACACAGCTAGTGAAATAGTGGAGCTGGGACTTGAATTTAATTTTTTTCTGTCTCCAAATCTTACTCTATACTGCCTAACCTGTAAATCGCTTGGGTTCAGAATGTCCAGAGGGGACACGTGGCATCTCAGGGATGCTGTGGAAGTAGACTTAGTGCCTCTGTAGAAATTTTTTTCTCAAACTAGATGCCCAAAGTTCCAGTGGCTACTTTCAGAGATTCAGATCTCAGTGGGTAGTGGGTAGTCAAAGTTAGATGTACGAAGGTACTTTCTGGCAGCAAGGGTCGCTAAATTTCGGAATTGATTACAGAGAGAAGCTGAGTAATTTCCTGCACTAGACCATCAGACAGAGCCAAGCGTATCCCATGTGGCCAGGGAGCATGCTGGGAAGCATGAGGGGTCATGGGGCACTGGGTCCCCTCTGGAGGCCCTTCCTGACATTCTCATTGGTTCAGTTATTGTTTATATCTCTAATTCTTTGAAAATGTTGTATATGCTTCTGAAAGTCCCTCACCATGAGCCAGAGCAAGAGTGTGTGTGTGTGTATGTGTGTGTGTGTGCACACATACACACGCACACTTCTAATTTTAAAGCAGAGAAGGAAACCAACTCTCTTTGGCCTGGGGAAAGAGCATTAATAAAGAGCCCAAGCAGATGCACAGGATTAAAGTATTTTTCAAACTAACGATTTGATTGATTGCCCCTAAAGGCACAGCCAGAGAAGAACTCAACTTACTTGGCTTCACAGTGAGCGAGGTCCCGTCCCCAAAGGTTAATTTGTCTGTACGGGTGTTACACAGTGTTCAGTGCTATTGCAATAACCTTGACTCAGGCCTCTAGGAAGACAGGTGGAGGTGGAGGAGGCAAGGAGGAAAACAAAACTCGAAATGACTGCCCATGGCCAAAACAATCTCCTTGTAATTAGGTTAGAGCATGGGATGAATACTAATAACTAGCAACCTCCCAGCCTGATTCTATTTGCCATAATTTTCTTTGAAAGAATGGGCCTTGGCACAAGCAACTCCTGGGAAATTCACTCAAAGTGGCTACTGCTTGGTCTCCTGGGATCCCATCTTTTTGTTATTCCTGCAAGCCCTTTATCTATTTTCATCCAGTTCCTACCTTCTTTTCCTCTGCTTTCCCTGGACCTTCCTCCTCATGGAGGTTCACATATTTTCTCAGGGAGAGACTACATGGATCTTAAAAGCCAAGTACAATGCCCCAGGGAATATATGCATTAATAACCTTGTTTTCCAACTGGTATCACGAATCACTCAACACAAACCAAGCAAAGCAAACACCACCTGTGTTTTGACAGCTTCTGCATGATGGAAGGCAGGCATCTTGGGAAGAATAATTAGCCAGAAAGGAGAACTTACTTGGTGTGACCAAGAGTTTGGTGCCCTTCCCAAAAGTGAGTTGGGAACTCCCGACTCCAGAGTACCCACAGGGTTTCCTTTCTTTGCAAAAACCACACAGATGCTGAGAAAATCAAAGCATTCATAGTACAGGAGCAGTGTCGAGAGGAGCTCAGGCTGTAACAATAGCCAGAGGACAGGTCAAAGAGAAGGGCTATTACAGAGGCTTGCCCTGGGGTGGACCATCCCTGAGTCCTATAGTAGTCTGGCTGGATTTCATAGGTCACCTCATCCATCCTCCTGTCTTTAGCCAAGGTGTTCTCTGCCCAAAGACCTATGTATTCTTTAAGAGCTCCTGGGAAGGTAGCTTTCCTTTGCCAGCAGCTTTGCATTCAAGCAACTGTTCCTTATATCTAATGGAAATCTGCAAACTGCAGCCTGAGTTCTCTATGTCTTGAGCTTCCTTGCTTGAAGGTAGGAGATTTGGGGTCAACATGCTCCAAAGAGAAACTCATCACAACACCCCAAATCAGTCTCAGTGGTCACTTTTGGGGAGGAAACTGATATTGAAGGAAGGGGGAATATTGGTGTTATCTGTAATCCGAACTATTTTTTTATAGTGAGACGTTTTCAGGTATTACTTAGACAAATTAAAAGGAATAACAACATTAAATAGAAGTCCATAACGTATTTAAAAGCGGCTCTTGGATCTCAGACAAGCCTTCCTATGCTCCCCAGGCTGAGGGGTCTCAGGTTCTCTATCCTAGGGTTTTGGACTCCTGGGATCAGGGGAGACACCTGGGCCAGGATGGTTGGCCATTACAAGCTGGAGTCACTGAGGCTGGGGTGAGGTATTGTGCTTGCCTGTGATTGTTTGGCTGGCTTTTGAATTACGCCAGGGTAACCTGCTCATCTTCCTGCTCAGCACTAACCTCCCAGCTCTTACCAGAACTTTCTTGGGGGTTCAAAAAACATTTATCGGTATATTGAAAAATCATTTAAGGGAAGAAGCCATTGCTGACCAAAATTAGGGATGGCCAGAGACACTTACTTGGAATCACAGAAAGTCTTGTGCCATTTCCAAAGACAAGCTGCCTGCTTCCTGAGTTCCCACAGTGATTGCCTCCCTAACAGAAACTCAGAGTGCCTGGCCCCTGTGCTTTTCTGGAGGTTTCCTTTTGTTCATCTTTGGGTGAAATCACCCAGACATCTCCCCCACTTAACCACAGTTTTTGTTTTCCCTCATCATGCTTTTGCCTCCTTTGTGATCCTCTACAAAACGGGGTACAGTTAAGATGCCCCTGACTTGAATGGTCTATACTGCTATACCTGGAGCTGTGGCCCAAGAAAGCATTTGTGAACCGCCTGCAAAATTCCAGCTTATTGTTAGCCTGTGAAAAATATTCCAAAGGAAATCCCTGTCTCTGGCCTCATAATGAACCCTTTGCTGTGCTGGAAATAAAAAGGAGTGGCTGCTTTTCCAAAATGAAGAAAAGGATTTGGAAAATGGCAAGAGTGAGAAGGCTCAACACAAGATGTTGTTCTTGGCTGACATACCATCTTTGTTGCCTCTGGCATTAAAAGAACTCTTAAAAAAGTTACCTCCCGCCCATCCATGGAACAAGGGAAGTGCAGACGCATGGAGCACCAGAGCCAGGAATCTCAGCCGAGGCCAAACAGAGAAAGTGGGTCTTTTATGAAGAGTGGAAGGATGTTTGTCATAGGTAGTCTGGAATTATTTCCAAAACCACTTTGGTTGGAGCCAGAAATCATACTGGGTTTAATGTGTCCAAACAAACTCCACTGGGGACAAGCCTGGGGGGAGATTTGAAGATGAACTCTTGACAAAGTTTCCCAATTTTTTACTCTTCATAATATATAAACAAGGAGAAAGAAAACTGATTTTTTTTTTCCTCACCTATGGCATGCAGAAGTTCCCAGGCCAGGGATCAAACCCATGCCACAGCAGTGACAATTCTGGATCCCTTAACCTGCTGAGCCACCAGGGAACTCCAAGATAGGTGATATTTAAGCAGCAAAACACTGGCAGCAACTTTCCCTGCTCTAGAGGGGAAAGCATTCAGGACCTAGAAGCTACCCACATGCTTTAGAGCCTGAGAAAAATTTCCCACCCAACACCAAAACCACTTTAACTCAATGGAAATCAGTATCTAAAAATCACATGAACAACACTTACTGGGAAGAACATGAAGCTGAGTCCCTTTTCCAAAGACAATTTTGTTAGCAGACTGTTCGCACTGTGATTGGGGCCACAACAAAAACTCCTAGTGACTCTTCAGGAAAGCTGGATGGATATTTCACCTTCATGGGACATTTTCTCCTCTACTGTAATAAACAGGTCTCATTATCTCATCAGCCATCTTTCTCTGTGTCTCCTGGCTATTTTGCTTGAGTTTTATGCTGCTTCTTGTAAATGTGCAGAGAGGAAATTGGGTGACCTCATTTGACACTGAGGGCAAAGTGTAAGAGCAACAATTAACAAACTCCTCTGATATCTAACACCATTCTGTTATGGCAGGCAAAAAAATGGCCGGGTGGACAGCCACTGTGCTAGGAATCACTCTTGAGAGCCTAAAGAAAGATGGGGGCAGCAAGGGGCCACTCAGACACACATCTGAATTTCACGTGAGGGAGCATCACAGAGCCCTCATCTCACCCTCGGCGCCCTGTTCTGAAGTGGCCATCGCACAAACCCTGAAGATCCCTTACCTTAGGCCAAGCACACATTTGCTGCACTCATTACAGCCCTCCCCAAGCTCGGGTAGTGGCGGGGGCGGTCATCCAGTTTGGCCCAGAGGGAGTCTACTCTTTCAGGAAACACTCCCTTTCACAGTCCATGGATATGGTCTCTCACCACAAAGAAATGGACACTGGATGGCATTGCGGCTGGTGCTGATTGGATCCTTGTTTGACTCATAAAGAATCAAGCTCTGGAGTTCCTGTCATGGCTCAGTGGTTAATGAATCCAACTAGGAACCATGAGGTTGCTGGTTTAATCCCTGGCCTTGCCCAGTGGGCGAAGGATCCGGCATTGCCATGAGCTATGGTGCAGGTCGCAGACCCGGCTCGGATCCCGCGTTGCTGTGGCTCTGGTGTAGGCCAGTGGCTACAGCTCTGATTGGACCCCTAGCCTGGGAACCTCCATGTGCTGCGGGAGCGGCCCCAGAAAAGGCAAAAAGACAAAAAAAAAAAAAAAAAAAAGAACCAAGCCCCACTGTTTCCTACTGTCCGCCTGCTCCCCGCCTCCCCCCCCATGCAATGTCTTTATCACAGTCATTAACAATGATTAGCATGAGTTGGTCATATTTACTAGATCTAAAGCAAACTTACAAGTCCTCTAGTTTGTTTCCTTGCCTTTGAGTATTTCCCACAGCTAAGTCATTCAAAAATAGGCTATGCTTTTTTAAAGTTCCTTAGAATGGTTGGTCTATAGTCTCAGTTATCACCTATTGTAGGTTTTAATAACACAGTCAGTCAACCTGACAACACCTGCCTTGTAATAGTTTTTTGACTGACATTTGGATTGGCCCCTTTGTCCCCAAAATGCCTTGTGGGAAAAACTGACATCCCAGGTGTGCGCCCAGGAATGCCAGGCTCCTGAATTCCTTACTTCCTCAATGAGGGATATTTAAAGTTTTTATTCTCCATGGAGGGATTGATCACTAAACGAAAATTCTGTCATCATGCCTGCCATTTTCTTTCACTCTGAATTCCCTTTCAGGTGTTAATAAGCCATCTGGGATCATCAATTCATCTCAGTTTTTTTTCTCCCATTGCATTTGAATAGTAAAGCTATGTTTTGAGTGAAATTTGACATGTATGGGACTAGATGTGGACTTTTTCCAAATGGGACAATGTTTGGGTTTTATACTGGCTCTTTTAGAATAAATACATATGCAGGCATGAGCGACAAAGAAAGTATTTTATACATATGAGTAGCATTTACAATGAGATAGATTCTCATTTATCAGTAGAACAGAAGACAAGTTATGTGGGCAAAATCATAGTAAACACACAAATCATTGCAGAACGTAGTTTAAGGGATACTGTGGCTGTAAATAACTCATGACTCCAATATCTCTTTGGAGAAAGGGGAGCTGAGCTACCATATTAAAGGCAATTTGGGATGGTCTCACTCTGTATCTATTTATCATCATTGCTTTATTCTCAACAATCATGAATGTTTCATGCATTTGCAAAAGTCATTTTTCAAAAGGCACATTTGTCTACATATTAAATTAAATGTCTACTAACTTCACAGGATTTATGTGTTTGGTCAATATAAACAGAACATGGCCACTTACTGGGCTTTACCACCACCTGGGTTCCAATTCCAAAGAAGATTCTGGCATTGTTATCCCACAGCATTTCCTGCCTTTACTGAAACCCCTAGTAAAACCCCATCTCACACAAGGTACAGTGAGGAGGGCAGTTGGACTCTCCGTGATTTTTTTTTTCTGTGTCTCTGGAAAATGGCCTTTTATGATAAGAAGTAAAACACTGGTCTGCTACATAAAGCAAATCATTTTTATTTAAAAAGGCCAAACTTAGGAGCTTTTAAGACCCCTTTGCATTGTTAGGCTTAAATCTGCCAAAGTTGAATTAAATAATTTGTTAACAACTCTTGCTCTTGTATGTATGAGCTCAGCCCTAGACAGACAGTTCTGAAAGGATGATGCATTCCTACATCCAAAGGGATGTTTTCCAGGTTCAAGGCCATCTGAATACCTACCCAGACTCTACCCAAACTCCATGGTCCTATCCCCTACCCACTGGCCAAGGGATTTCCAAACTTTCTCACTGCATAATAGTGTCTATGTGGTAGCCTAAGAGAATATCTCACCAGGGAAGAGTAACAGTCCTATCTTTTCCTAAACAGTCCTGTCTTTTCCTAAGGAAGTGCCACCATGGACTCATATGATGTTTCAGACGGACAGGGTAGGGAGTTAGGATACACTGTCTCCTACACTTTAAGAAGGTCCAGTCTTGAAGTAAATGAAAGAAATGAACATTGTCTAAAAAAGATTGTATTCTAAGGGCACACAAGAGTGCCTTTATCACACAGCTGAGCACTGGATGGGTTTTAATATACATTTTAACATATACGGATTATGGAAGAAAAGAGAGGGGTGAGCATCCAAGACAGTGATACCAGGTCTTGGATAAAAACAGCGCATAAGGAGGGGGAGGGAGTGGGATGGACAGGGAGTTTTGGGTTGGTAGATGCAAACTATTACATTTAGCATGGATAAGCAATGAGGTCTTACTGTATAGCACAGGGAACTATATATAATCCCTTGGGTTAGAACATGATGGAAGACAGTATGAGAAAAAGAATATATATATATAATAAATATATATAATAATAAATATATAAATAAATATATATATATATGGGTCACTATGTCATACAGCAGAAATTGACACAACACTGTAAATCAACTATACTCTAATAAAAAAATTTAAAAAAATAGAGCATAAGCAACAACATTTTAAACTTGAAGGAAACTTGACCTCATCCCCAACATAACTGTGACTTATTGCTCAGATTTGAAGAGCAAGTTCAATGCTGATTTTCTCTTCTCTTAGCCGGGAAGCAGGTGGGTGACCAGAACAAACCCAAAGGATGTATTCTAGGGAAAACGAAAGGGAAAACAAACGTAGGACATACTGGGAGGGTGTTACAGGGATCACTGTTTTAAAACTGAGTTAACCCACCCTAAGCCTCACCTTTGGCCTCCCCCATCCTGGGGGCAGTGTGGTCTGCCCCCTTCAGCAGTCTCTCCAGCCATGGCTCTGAGATCTCATTTGGGGGGAAAAATAAGGTGCTTGGACCAGCCGACACATAGCGTATAAACTGGTTAGCAGAGGTTATATCTACAGAGGTAAAGTTAGGACTAGAGCTGATAAATGGCCTGGAAATCAGGGCCACAGAGCAGAAAGCTGTAGCATTTAAATGGGAAGAATTTTTCTACACTAGTTTTCTTTCCTAGGATTTATCTTTTTTTTTTTTTTTTTCTTCTTCTTTTTTTTCTTTTTAGGGACTCACTTGTGGCATATGGAAGTTCCCAGGCTAGGGGTCAAATCAGAGCTGCAGCTGCTGGCCTACACCAGAGCCACAGTCACACCTACACCACAGCTCATCATAGCACTGGATCCTTAACCCACTGAGTGAGGCCAGGGATTGAACCCGCATCCTCATGGATACTAGTTGGGTTTGTAACCTGCTGAGCCACAACAGGAACTCCTAAATATTTTAAAATTATAGTTGATTTACAATGTTCTGTCAATTTCTGCTGTACAGCATAGTGACCCAGTCATATATATATATATATATATATGTACATTCTTTTTCTCATATTATATTCTATCATGTTCTATCACGAGTGATTGGATATAGTTCCTTGTGTGATCTATACAGCAGGACCTCATTGCTTATCCATTCTAAATGTAGTCATTTGTGTCTACTAATCCCAAACTCCCAGTCCATCCCACGCTGGGATTTATTTTAACATTAGCCCATATCCCCTTCCCTGGCTTGGGATGCCATCCAGGAGAATGGGAGATGTGAGAGGCTGCCGTGTTGTGGTAGCCAAGGGATAACGGGGTTGTGGGGGGTGGTAAGTCTACTTTAATCCTCCTTTCCACCAAAGAGTAGCTGTCACTTCCCATTTGCCAGGGGCACAGAATTCCACTACTCACGTACTTGGCTTGACAGAAAGCAGAGTGCCAGGCCCAAAGACGAGCTTGTTTGCTGTACTCCCATAATTCACACAGCCCTTCAGAGGCTTACAATAACCCCCAGGAAGGGGCATGGCAGGGTTAGGGGCAGGTGGGCTTGGTCTTCCCAGACTAAGAACATCTCAGTCCCATGGCTGTGAAAACTGACTTTCCAGGTATCCCTTTAGGCCCATATTCCCCTGACAAACTCTGAGGCTGCCATTTAAGTTATATCCTTGTGGGGCTCGTGCTGAGGCCCCAAACCCGAGGTGACTCACCAGGAAGTGACCGGAAACTTTGCAGGTATCTGCTCCCCATGCAGGACAGCGGCCAGAGGCAAGGATGTTGGGAAAGATGTAAGCACTGCTTTTCACCCTCTGGTCTTTTTTTTTTTTTTTCGGGGCCCCACCTGTGGCATATAGAGGTTCCCAGGCTAGGGGTCAAATTGGAGCTGCAGCTGCCGGCCTACGCCACAGCCACAGCAATGCCCCATCTGAGCCACCTCTGTGACTTAACACCACAGCTTGTGGCAACGCTGGATCCTTAACACACTGAGTGAGGCCAGGGATTGAACCTGCATCCTTAGGGATACTGTGTTGGGTTCTTAACCCACTGAGCCACGATGGGAACTCCTCACCCCCGGGCCTTTGACTGGAGCCCTTTCCATTTTCTCTGAGTTTTCTCTTTTAATGGAATGAGGCTGGGTAAATTCTTGGGGGAAGAATTCCAACCATATCAGAGGGAATTAGATACTCCTTAACAACCCAGCTCTGCTTTCTTGGAGGGCTAGTTAAGCATTATTCATTCTGGAAGCAACTAGATCAAACAAGAGAGTTGGTGGCTGACATTGCTTCTCACTAGGAGTGAAAACCCCATTTGAGTCGAGTGCATTGTCTCCAGCAGGCTGGGTGGTTCTTAAAAATATAATTTGCACGCTATGCTTCGTATATTATTCCACCCATGTCTCCTCTCCCTTACAGTCACATCTCTGAGACTTACCTGGCTTTATAATTAGCTTGGTTCCAGAGCCCCAGATCAACTGATAGCTGCTATCCACACAGAGACAAAAACCTTAACAAAAACCTTCCCTGTCCTTCTGGGAAGCCTATTAGAGATAAATCTGAGATAAAAGGCCCAGAGCCAAGCACATAAAACAATGTAGGAATATTGACTATTGAAGATTATTTGCTCATTTAATTACATCTGATTCCCTTGCCCATGATAGATTCCAGGCGCAGATGATGAACTTGAATAACTCGACATCCAAAGTCAATCTAGGTCTCTCTGTGTAGAGGGGAAGCATAATTCATAAACAGTTTTCAAACTGGAGAATCTGAACTTACTGCACCTTCTCTGATGTTTTAAATAAAAATGCAAAAGGGAGAAACAGATCATTTGTTTGGAGTCATAATGCATCTGATTCCCTACTGTCTTATTTTCACTGCTGCTACGACACTAGTCAGGACCATGGTATTCATCCACCTATAGATTAAATCAATTCGGTTTACAGAGAGTTTTCTCAGCGAGAAATGGTGTCCTTAGGCACTGGGGAGCGGGCAGCTAGAGGCAGGGAAGGCCCTACAGAGCCCAAGGTACCCTGAAGATGTGCCAAAGTAAGTTGGTTATTTATTCAATACACCTTTGCAGAACCACTCCTTGGCTTCTAGTACTTACTTGGAAAGACTTGTAATCTGGTTCCAGACCCAAAGATGAGTTTGTCATAACTGGAAAACACAGTGATACGGAGGCCTACAAAAAGCCCCTGAGCCCAGTGGGGCACTCTGCCTTTGTGCTTTTCCCATCCTTGGCCCCAATAACTACCAAGAGCAAAGAAGATCTGAGGATACATTGAAAACATCCATTCACTCATCAGTCAGTTTTTGTTTTGGTTAAGTTTCATCCTTGGCAAATTCCTATGGCCTGTGCTTATTATGTTTTCAGTTCACGAAGGTGACAGCTCCAGATGCTTTACCATGAGAAAACAGAAAATCTCAAGCTCTAATCCCAGTTCTGATGGGGCGGAGGGGTCTGACAAATTATTTAACTTGTCTGTGCTTCGGCATGTCTGTCTGTGAAATTACGTGTGATGATGTGTGACTCTGTCTACCTAATAAGGTAGACAATGTTGTGAAGACAGAAGGGCTGTTGGTAGAGCAGCGGGTACAACACAGCGATGCATTTTGAATAATGTGGGGAAAATGAGCTTGTTCAAGCCAAGATATTATTAACATGACTAGGGCAGGATATGTTAGCTTAAGTGTACTGTCAAAATAACTACCAAAAAGCTTTCTTAGGAAAAACTGAAGGAGAATATATCTGTCTTGTGTGTTTTTTCCCCAAGAAAGTTAGAGGACACAGCCACTTAATCTGCCAGAAGAGATGGGTCTGGAAAAGGTCAGCCGAATTCTGCGGTCTGAGTGCCGAGGATTAAGAAGAAGTGACTGTCCTCCCACAGCAGTGTTCCCACGATGTGCTGATTTCCCCGTGCTGTTGGAAGCATTATTGAAATCAGCCAAAGTGATTTCTGAACTCAATCAAATTAATGCTCCAATCAGCAGGGTGGCTAGATCCAGAAATTGTATCCCATCAGTGACTAGCTGGGTCATGGGGGCGTTGGGGGAGAACGCTTCTCTAGGATAAACAGACTAGCCCACGGAAACAAGAAGAGACACACTTACGTGGTCTAACAGTCACTTGAGTGCCGGACCCGAAATGCAGTACACCCCCAGAGTTTGTCCACAATGGCTGACTCCACTACAAAAACCTGTCACCTCTTCAGAGCCACACACCCTGAGCCAAGGTGGAAGCTACAGTTTCCCAAGCAGGAGGGGGCTCAGACACATATCACAAAGGCCATGGTGGGCCTCAGTCTGTGGGCAGACCTTCCTGCAGAGGCCCTTCCTCATCCTGGGCACAGTCCCAGCGCTGGTGCAGGCTTTTGGCACCACTGGTGGCCACCTCCACCTCTGGGGGCTCGGCTGGGGCCCTGCTCTTGGAGAGGAACCCCTCAGGTGCCTGAGCCTTTCAGGGATCACACAAGGAGCTAAGAAACTCCTCAGGAACATAAGGCAGGTGGCCTCTTTAGGCTGTGGAAGGGTTGATCCTGAGGTGGGCATGGTGGTCAGGAGTCACAGGAGAGAGAAAGAAGTTAGGTAGAAGAGTGGGTGATGGAAGGAAGAGCCCTGGAGTGAAGCGTCTGGCAAGAGAAGTGAGAGCCTAGACCCATAGCAACAGCTGATGTCAAAATTCGCTGTGTCCTGCTCTGTGAACACACATGAGTTCCAGGGGACAGAAATGTTTCTGGGCCCTGTCAGTTGCCCTGACCTATTTAGTAGTATTTTACCTCCTGCAGCAACCTCTCACACGTAGCTGAGAAGGCCCACACTGCCCTGGAGTGGCCCCCCTTCCTGGCTTATTTCTGCCTTGCATCTGACCAAATGTTCCATGCACAGGGGAGCGGCAGGAACAGCAGCCACCAAAAGATACTCTGAATCTGTTTCTCTCTTTCTAATTAGGCTGTCAATCTGTTTAGCTAATAAGTTGTATGAAGTGTCTTAATCTCTTCTAAGGAAAGGAGTCATATAAATGCAAAATAGCAGCAGCCATAAGTCAAAATGGCTTTCTGGGTAGCTTTACTTTGTGTGCAGAGATGCTGTTGAAGAGAAGGAAAACTTGCTGTGTGTGGAGAACAGACAGACTGGGGGGGAAAAATCCCACACAACAGCATTTGTTTTTATTAGGCTGAGTCTCTGCAGCACAAAGTAAAATGAATCTGGCAATTATTTAGGTAACGTGACAGTCAATTCAGGCCATTTTTGAGCGCAAAAAAGGCTTCTCAAGGAAATGCCTAAATATTTGGATCAGCTCCTGACATTAATCAAGTTAACTGGACAATGGTGCTGTGTAGACACAAACTAATAACTGTGCCCTGAGATGGTTCTCCCGAAGGGGTTATGCTTTATAAACCTAACATTAAAACCAACCCAATATTTATACCCAATCTCTTCATTCTGGCATTGCAATGGACGTTCCCATCTTTTTTTTTTTTTTTCCTTTTCTTTTTACAACACGACTTACATTTAGAGCTGCAGAGAGAAGGGTGACCTTCTCCTTGGAGAGTCTTATCAGGTTAATACACAGGAACTCATTTAGAAATTCATTAGGTGTCTGGGAGGTGAGAGCTGGCCATTATAGATTAAGAGCTTTTTCTCAAGTGGCAAAGGACTTACGGGGAATGATGGTGAGTCTTGTTCCCGTTCCAAAGACAAGCCGGTTTGCCCCAGTAGTTGACACAGTGTTTCTGCCCAATACAAAAACACTTCACTCTGGGACTGTCTCCTCTTCTTCCTCTGAGAAGCTCACCAGGGGTGTGCCACACACATTTGGACTCCTACTTGGTGAGAGCCTTTTATACACCCTTCTATGGAAAATCTTGTTTTCCATGTTTCTTAACCAAAAAAAATCGAAATCACCAACAGTCTCCTGTCTCTCCACCCCTCTTCTTTTTTCAAAAACAAAACCTTGTCATTTCTAGGTTATTCATTTTCGCCTTGAAAGATGCTTCTTAGAGAATCCTAGTGGCTATGGGGTGGTTCCCACTGCAGCATGCTATTATGTAAAATCACCTTTACTTTTTGTGCACCTCTCACATTTGATGTTTTTATGTCTCCCAGAAAATTACATTCTGTCAGGCTTCATCAAGAAATTCCAGACCCAACTCACTTCAAGTTCTGCAACCCCCCTTTTTTGTCACTAGCTGAAACCAAATGGGTTAGAAAAGACCATTTAAGCCAGGCTTTACACACCTCCTCCTTCCTAGTGTAAAAGAAAAATAAAACCTAAAAGTAAGAGTCTTTGGTTAGAAATTTGGCAGAGAAGATCAACCAAAGAATGAACGTGGCAGGTTATTTTGGCTCACTTGAAAACATTCAGACCTACCTGGTTTTACCTGTAACACTGTCCCCTGCCCAAAGACCAGTTTTCCTGTGTTGCTAGAGCCACACTGTAACACTCCACCTTACAAAAACTTAAAAGGAGATGGCTGTTTTTGCTTCCTCCCCTCCAGCAACCTGATCTAGTAACAACAACTAATATTTGCTGCCTCTATGCAAGGCCCTTGATAGGTATTCACTCCTAATCTAGTAACAGTGCAGTGAGCTAGGTACTGTTATCATCCCCATTTAACAGACAAGAAAAATGAGGAATAAAGAGAAGTAAAAAGATTAGAAAACCTGCCTGCAGCCACACATCTAGTAAGCAGCAGAGTTAGGGTTTGCCAGGCAGTTTTCACATTCACCTATAGTGGGCTAGACCTTCCATTAGCCTGAAACAATTCTAAGTTCTCCTTTAAAGTGCGCATCCCAGTAGCACTGATGAAATAGTTAGCTCATCAATCCTAATAAATGTTCCCTGAGCTGGTTCCCTAGAAAAGTTTTCCATTTCATAAATTTAACATTAAAACTGGTTCAGTATTTATACCCAGTCCCTTCATTTTGGCACAGCAATTGACGTTTCCCATTTTTTCTTGCAACTCATGACTTACATGTAGAGTGGCAGAGGGAAGGCTGACCTTCTCCCTGCAGAGTCTTACCAGGTTAACCCACAGAAGCTCATTCAGAAATTCATTCACACCTATATCATAGGTGTCTTTCCTGAAGCCCCTGGGCTCCACTGCATTAACCAGCTCTCCCCCTTGCCCCCCAGCTCCAGCCTGGAGCTCCAGAACTTCCCTGGGAGCTGGCCCCTGCCAAAGCCACAGCAAACCCTGCAGGAGACCCAGTCTGGTTGTACCAAGCACAGTTCTAAGCAGGGCGAGTGGTCTCTAAGATGCTCCTGAGGAGTCTTGGAGAGAAGAGCTTTTCAGGAGAGGCCAGAATTAGGATGAAACCAATTCCTTCCCTGTTCCTTCTAATAAATCCACCATAAGGCTGTAAGCCAAAGAGAACTGAGAGAGGCATAAATTAGATGGTAAGTGTGAGTCATTCTGGAGAGTTAATGGTGGGGAGATGTTCCTTAGGGAGGTCACTGGGTGGCCCTAAGTCCCAGCACTTCCCAGCAGCGCTCGGGTTATCTTTGGCTGGAGGGGAGCAGGATCTTCCAACAGCGCATGGGGAGGCTGATACAGGATGGACTAAGGAGGCTGTGATACGTGATGCGTATTTTCACCTCGTCTAACCTGAATGGCTCTTTTCGGAAGGGGCCGCCTGTTTGCTCTATAAGAAGACTGCCTCACATTCCAACTGCCTTCCGACCATGCCCTTCTGGACCCCCCTCTCTAGGTATTTTGATTGAGGGGTAGGCAGGAGCTCAGCTTGGGTGGAGAGGAGAAAAACACTGCTCATGGCTGCACGTATTAAACATGAGGGCTAAAGAAGCCGGTTCCTGAGACACTTCAAACTGCATAGACAGGTTTGAGGGAGAGAGTTAATTTGAGTACTCACTTGGATTTACTGCCAGACTTGTCCCCAATCCCCAAATCAGCTTACGGCTGTTGCCAATATTACACAGTCATAGCAAGCTTTACAGAAACCGACCAGGCCAATGTGTACCAGGAAATCCCTTTCAATCCCCAAATCCAGCCAGCGTGCTCCTCCGGCTGGGACCCTGGCCAGAGAGGCATCAGGGAAGAGTGTTTATTATCGTGGTCAATGCACAGCATGGTTGGGCCAGAAAGGCTCTTCTGAGGTTAAATAGCTTATCCCCCAACCTCCAGACGGAGCTGTCCCCTCCCCAGGCCATCGAGGAGTGGCAGAATCCTGACAAAGCTACGGTTCTCCCACTCCAGTGCTCAGCCATTCCTGAGATCAATGCAGACTTTCTGACCCAAGTGGTTAAGACAAAAAGGGCAAAGAATCTATTATTCTCCAGCTCCTCTGTTCCTATGCCAGATGATTACATATGTGCCTGTTTTCACATGTACGCATGGCACGTATATACACCGTAGAATCATTAGGATTAATGATTAGAATTAACATTAAAAAAAAAAACTGAGTGGAGAAAACAACCCCCAAATGAAGCTCAGTGCTCTGGCTTCCTTTAGAAATCAGAGCATTCATTATGGATTCAGCAGAGATACTCACCAGGTTTGACCATTAACCTTGTTCCCCCTCCAAATGTAAACGCCTTGCCTGCGTTATTATTCACACAGTGATCTTCAGCTCAGCAAAAACCTCCTAGAAACCCAACTAAGTTTTCCCTAAAGATCTTCTGGAAGAAGCGATACCGTGAGCACAGAGAATATTAAGTAATTGCACAGTAATAACCTGGCACAGAATCCTAGCACCAGCTTGGATTTTCAGGACTGTTTCCACATTGAATGAATGGAGGATATTCTTTCTAAATGTTCTAAAGAAGGAGTTTTCCTGCACAAGCCCAGAGTACTGACTGCCAAAACCCTAGTTATCCTCTGGTGTTTTAGACAATAATGCTCCAGGGGTCCTGAAGATCACATACTTGATTTGGAAAAGTAGGAACAGTTTATGCCCATGGCACCAAAGACAAAGCAGTCAGAAAGACTGTCACCACGATGGAGGAGACTGAGGGCAGCTGCCACTGCCCACCTGGCAAGAGGGGTTGGCATGTTGGGCCACCCTTCAGGGTGCTGGAGCCAGACACCTCTGACCGAGGTCCAGGCTCTGGAACATCTAAATACCTTTTCTTATTCTGCAGAACTAGAGAGAGTTGCAGGCATAGGTCAGCTCTGGAGTTCACCCCAATTCCAGCTGCAAACCTGTTCATCCCCAGCTTAGATGGTCACCAGGATAAAGATTTTCATCCTTTCTTTGTCCTAGTGGAGAGTTTTCCATTCTCACTGGCCCTTTCCCAGGAGATAACACAACTCAAGGACTAACCTGAAATCATTCTGTTACAGGAAACTTCTTCCATCCTATCTAGGTGATCCTTTTGGACATCTCTTAATTTTGAGGTAGCTTGAAGGAAAGTCTGGAAGGAAATACCATGGGCACCACTGCCGAATATACAGCATGGTCTTCTCCCTCTTCCCCAACTCTGGCCAGCTGGAGGGCCAGGCGCTTAATGACCAACAATTGGGAATGGACCACTGCAGAGGCAAAACAAGGAACATGCAGGCAATATGGCAGCCCATAAACTTCCTACTTGGATTTAGTTGGTCTTGTTTCTCCACCAGAGAATATCTTTCCATGGACCCACCCCTCCTTCCCACATCTGTTATGGAAGCATTTCCTTCCTTCCTACTTTGCTATTTGCCTGCTGGATCTCTTACCTGAGCCTCCCTAATTTTTAAAAAGGAATATAGTTTCTCAAGTTCTCCCTGTAAAGTTAAATCTGGTGACATCTGTGCTGGGTCTTGAGGCTGAGTAACAATTTGTTTCACGTATTGCTAGTCTGTCTTCAGTGCTTCGTCCACGGTGTCTGATTTATGGACACAGGTACAGGTGTGGGCATGTGTAAGCAGGCAGGAGAAGTAGGTGTCCAGTTTGCCCAGAACAGAGCATTTGAGAAAGGGAATTTGGAGAACAGAAAGGGTGCAGATTCTAGAGAGGCTCAGAAGTGGACCTGATGGTTTCTCAAAACATGCATGTCTAGATGAAGTGTTGAGTTGGACAAAGAAGTATAGGTAAAGTGAGTGAAAAATGTGGAATGAGAGTAGCACAGTTTTAAAAAAATTCCTCTGTCCAGAGGAGTCTCTCAAAGTCTTTCTTTACCTAACAAATATTTTCTCGTAACTAGTCTAATTCTTATGAAACTGGTGGTAAGTTGATCCCAGTGAACCTCCAAGCTCTCCTTCACCCCTCCTGACCAGAGCAGAGGGGCCAAGAATGGCCACCTCAGACAGCTGTGATTTTTGCTTCCATGGTTTATAGCAAGTATTTCGCTTATTTTACCTGCCCTTGCCTGTCAGACACCAATAACATTTAAAATTGTCTTGGTTGCAATACTCACTTGGTAAAACCTGTAGCCTTGTGCCTGCTCCAAAGATGTATTTGAAGCTTCCTGAGTCACAGTGCTATGTGTCTCTACATAAACTTCCATAGGGTTACCATTTCTCGGGGTAGCTTTGCTGTCAATTAGGATATTGTAGGCACTTTTGCCATCAGAAGGTTTTGACCTCGTGTTTTTCTACATGGGCTTTACTTGGGATAATAGCTCAGTTCATACTGAAAGTCTCTGTGCTTTGATGAGGTCCGGGCTTGCAAAACTTCCTCTATCTCATGCTATGTTTATCTTAAGCGTGTTTATTAAGTAAAGAGGCTGTTTGAACAAACATGTCAGGATTTAAACATCTGAATGATGGCTGAATCTTTCGAAGTCCTCCTTTTTAGGACTCTCTCTGAGAAGCAGTTAGGGGCCACGCAAACACTCTAATGACATTATTTTATGGTCACACTCCATTTTGGGGAACCAAAACAATGCCAGTAATTAGTTTGAATCCCTCTTTTATTTATAAGTCATGGCTCTGAGGGCCTTTGGATTATTCATAAAAATGAAATCTACCTTCAAAAGATAAAGCTAACGAAAAGAATGTGCCAGGCCCTCGGAGGGCAGATTCAAAAGAAGAGGTGGGCAGTAGAGAGGCTGGGGCTGCGGTGGGAGGTGGGGCGGAAGTCTGTGCCTCTTCGGGCTGAGTGGTTTGACATTTAAATGTATAAACTCCATTCGTTAACAAATCAGCCCCGTTACCTTATTGCCACACCTGGTTCAGGCACTGGGGATGGTTGACAAAATCCTACTGAGAGTGAGATTTCTGTGGTGAATTTCTGCAAAGAGTGCGCCTGCGTGGAAAGCAGCCCAGTTTCTGCAATTCTAACAACAACAACAACAAGCCAAAACCCAAACCCCCACACGCTGAACTCTGCAAGTGTGGAGATAACCTGTAAATTCTCAATATTGCTGTCTCTAATCCATCTCTCTTCCCCTCTCCCTGACACCTTCACAACTCACACATTCAGCTGTATCACAGATAATCCAGTGGCGGCAGCGGCGGGGGCGGGGGGGGGGGGGAAGGGGTCTCTAAGGTACGGGGATTCCCTGCCGCTGCTGCAGGGTTGACTCAGCCAACCTGGGTGCAGGGGAGAAGTCCCTGTGGGGAACTGCTTTGTCCCTGCAGTGAAGAGGGGGCTTCCACTGCCATGGTCCTCTCTCCAGAGAAATTTGTATTGTTCCACTTTTCTCTCTTGTAGCTCCTGCTGCCCACCCCTCACCCAAGCCCTCGGTCCATGTGCCAGATTTTCCAGTTCTACCAGGGGACACGGCCCAAACCCAACTGGGTCTACAGCACTTAATCTGTTAGGGACACGCTTCCGCGGCAACACGCAGCTGCTTTGGTAGCCTCCCTTTCCACTAGTTTGTTTCTCTGTCGCAAAGCTTTTCTGCCTCTTATCTCTGCCTCTTTCCCAAAGCTTCCACGTGCTTTGTGGACCTTCAAGAAACACTGACTACAGTATTAATACAATCTATCAAACTGCCCACAGAACTGATAACCAGATCCAGCCCCCAGGGAAACGCGTCTTCTTATCTTGCTCACACATCCGACATAGTTAACAACTGCACACTAAACGAAGCAATTAAATTCAGTTGTGTTTCAACAGGTCCCTTTGGATTTCTTTCCAGAAAGGATAATGAGTTACCCGCAAGAACTCACCGGGTGTGACCAGCAGTGTGGTGCCTTTGCCAAAGCTGAGTGCATAGCCGGTGTCTGAGTACCACAGTGCATTTTTCCTAAACCAAAACCCCCCTCAGTAGCCACTCTGCCTCTGTTCCTCACGTGATCCCCCATTCAATCTAATGTCTAAACACCCATCACACAACTGTCACACAGAGGGTGGGTCATCCACGGCTGTCTTCCATGAGAATGTTGCTGAGAAGGTCACCCATTCACCACAGCGAGATGGGTGAGCACTCCTGAGAAGTGCCATCCTGGGAAGGGAGCCCTGTGACACCCTATGAAGCCCAGTGGCTTCCTACCTCCAGCAGAGGCAATTGAGGACAGCCAGGGGCCTGGTCCAGGAGCAGCTCTATGGGCTCATGGGTGAAGGGTGGGTGGACACCACAGAGAAAGGGGTTGGTGAATTTCTGCTCCTTCACTCTGGGTTGTGCTTTAGCTGCACTCACTGATTCGTCTCTGAGACCCCCAACACTTACTTGGTTTAACGGAGACCATAGTGCCTTTTCCAAAGGTCAGCTTTCCTTGGCTGCCTCCAAAATTCACACAGTCATACAGGGCCTTACAATAATCAGTGGGTGGGAAGGATGGAGGGGGACCCCAAACAAGTGAGACCGCTTTCCCCTCTAGTGGAAGTCTCAGCACTCTGCAGCCTCAGCTCCCAGCTCCTTGGCAGGGATAAGACATTCCTCTAAAAATAACAGTCGGCTGTGCAGACAGATCGGAGCTTGATCTAAAACCACTAGTTTTGCTTCCAGAACACTGGGTTCCAATGGCTGACTCATGCCTGAGACACCTGGGACCACTGCAAGGTTAGGCAGAGACATGCCATCTAGCAGAGGGGGTCAGAGAGGAGCTATTCTGGGGACTAGGGACCATGCCACTTTCATAGTTCCTACAAATAATAACAACAACAAAACCCAATAAAAAGCCCCAACCAAAGAGCTGACAGTACTCTTGGGAAGGAGAGGGTCTTAACAAGGAAAACCTGATCTTTGAGCTGTTAGATATTTTTCCTTGGTCTTCTTACAGAATATGGCCTTGCACATTATTGTTAGCTTTTCTATATACCCAGAGCCAATGAAGAAACTGGTGAACTCTCTACTTTTTCATGACTTAATTCCTAGGATTGCCAGAATTCACCAACAAACAGACTTCCAACCAGCTCGGGTACAAAGAAACTAGGTGGATCCACCCTCTTGGGAGAGGCAGTGTCTTAAGCCCTCAGAACTGCATGGAACAGCAGTGCTGCTCAGGCCAGCCTTTCAGATTGACCCGCTCCCCTCACTTACTTGCTTTCACTGTCAGTCTGGTCCCTGCTCCAAAGCGTAGGTCGTTGTTATTGCCACAGCCATACACCCTCTAACAAAAACCTCCTGGGGAAAGCTTGCAGGCAGGCTCCCTGTGTGGCAGGCAGAAGGGGGGGAGGCACCACCTAAGACCACCACACAACAGTCCCATCCTCCTTTCCTACAGAAATGGGGCCACTTTGTCAAGCTTCTAGCCTGCAAAAGTGGATGCTTCTCAGCTCACCGAGCACAGGTTCCCAAACTGTGTATAAACTCATGCCACAAACAAATCATGCCCCAACACACTGTTTGTCTTTGGGGACCACCTGAATACAAGGTACTGCCTGGTGACATGTTCCAGAACGTTGATAATTTGCATCTTCATTAGGGGTTCAAAGTCCTCAAATTACTCATCTATATAATTTCATGTTAATTATCATGTAGTTATTTTATAATCGGGAAATAATGAAACATGGCAGTACATTGGGGGAGAGGGTTGACATCTGATTATGTTTCCAGAAGACTGAGTGTTTGTTTTACTCCACCAAGGGTCTAACCCAATGATTCCTCTCAGAGTGTTGAGGACAACACTCTGAGTTGAGTGTGTAGGACATTGAGCAAGTTTCCTGCGAGTCACTTGCAAACAGTCATTAGAAGGTCACTCTAGCTTACCTCCTCCCATCATCAAGCACACCACCCCTGAAAAGTTATCAGGAGAAGCAGAGCTCTCTCCACTCTCCATTTGAGAATCCTTTTAGTTCTGTTGCCCAGAGTGACAAAATCCTGAGGATAAATTAATTCCCAAACCTGCTGCTCCAGAGGAAACACACAGAGTAAGGAAGACGGAAGACACTTGAAGTAGGGGAAGTTTGTTTTCACGCATGGAAAGGAAAGCTTCAGGGATAGAAATGAAAAATAACACACATGCGGATTCAAGGCAGGTGCCCTCCGTGAGATCACCTCTCCTTGGAAGGAAGGCAGGACCACATCCAGCTAGGGTGTCCCCTCAGGAGCACCCCTATTCCAAGGGAACAACACAGCTATTACCTCATGGTTCCTATTACCTACCAAAGGCGACCCGAAGTCTCGTTCCAGTCCCAAAGACAGGTTTCCTACCACTGCCCGTGGCTACACTGTGAGCTGTTTCTTTACAGAAACCTGCTACTGCTGTTTCCATCTGGTCTTCGCCCTCCCCTCCTTCCTCAGAGCTCTTCCGATGGATGGGCAGCCTGGGCGAGCCCTCAGGGATCCTTTCCCATCTCCCCAACTCTGCAGCGTTAAGCCCAATGAGGGCAGCAGGGTTCTGTCCATATACTCCCTGCCTGAGGCCCTCTCTGACCTCAGCCGATCGCGGGGTGCTGGCTAGCTGAGGAGGGCTGAGGACTCCTCAAGTTCAACTCCCCAGACACTGGGAATGGAGCTCTTTGTCCTTTCCCCTTTCTGGGTGTTAATGTTAATGGATCTCTCTTGTCAGACATGATGAGTGATGGGACTCAGAAATCAGATGATTAATAAATGTCTAACTCAAGGTCCCAAAGACAGGCAGAGACCGAGGGCATGAAGACAGAAAAGGGGAAGCAGTTAAACCTCTAGCCACATAGCCATTTCCACTGCACCCATGACAGTCATTTTCACTGCAAAGGTGTTGCTAACAAAATGGTCCCTCTATGTCCATGCCTCAGCCCTAAGTGGTATCCTTTATCAGCTGGAGCTCAGAATCCCCAATAATGGCCTTGTAGTCAAATACATGCACAAAACACGCAGGAGCCCTCCAAAGCACTGACTACCCCCTCCCACATCTACATGGCTCAGAACCTCCTATGTACTTAGGACAGTGCTGATATGGCAGTGGCACCAGAGGCTCCTCAGCAGGGTCTGGAAATGTCCCCATGGGGACTGCATTTAGACCCCCATCTCCCATGCAGAACCCTTGGGAGTTCCCATTGTGGCTCAGAGGTAACAGACCCAACTAGGATCCATGAGGATATGGCTTCGAGCCCTGGCTTCACTCAGTGGGTTAAGGACCCAGTGTTGCTGTGAGCAGATGCAGCTCAGATCCCTAGTTGCTGTGGCTATGGTATAGGCCGGCAGCTACAGCTCTGATTTGACCCCTAGCTTGGGAACCTCCATATGCCACAGGTGTGGCCCTTAAACAAACAAACAAAACAAGCAAGCAAACAGACAAACAAAAATACAGAAGCACTTACAGGGCTGGATGATGAGCTGGGTCCCTTTTCCTAAGGTGAGTTTAACATCTATACTCACACCCCTAGGCAACCCTTTACATAAATCTCTCTGCCAGAGACCCAGGCCTTGAACCTTTATCCACAGCTACTTGGAAGCTCACAAATACCTGGGACAGGTTATAGCCCTTGGCTAGAGCTGCTGGTCATTTCATTCCCTCCCTTGTTGCTGTTGTAAAAGCTCAAAACACACATAAGAGAGGCAAGGGGCCTGGAGATGAGGGCTGGGAATGCCAGCACGTGGCTACCAACTGCGTCTCTGTCCACTTCTTCACGAGAGCAGACAAAGTCACAAAAACCTCCCCTGCCACGTAGAAGAAGATGAGGAGGACAGAGGCTCTTAGTCACAACGGTTTAAAGGGGCTACGGCTTGTATAGTTGGCATCTAAAACAGGACCAGGCAAACATTAGACTGGAACAAATAAGAGGGAGAGACATAAATGTTTCACTCTCCTCTCAGACTTACGGGGCCTCACTGCTAAACGCGTCCCGCTCCCAAAAGTCAACTTGTCTCCGCTGCCACTCTTCTCACTGTTGTCAGCAGCTTTACAGAAACAGGGCAGACATCTGTCACAAGTGTCACCTCCCCACCTGTCTGCTTGGCTTTCTCCTGACACTGATCCCCAAATGCCCTACAAGCCAGGCAGCATGCATCTTCCCTCACCCCGCCCCAAGTCACAGGCTCAGGATACATCTCTCAGCTCAAAACTATGGGCTAAGTTTTCCCTTTTGCAAGGCTAGCCACCCAAACAGCAAGCACTGTGGTCCTCAGAGATGCTGACATTATATATATATATATATGTTCTATTTAAAAAATTTTATTTTTGGCCACACCCAAGGCATGTGGAAATTCCTAGGCCAGGGATTGAACTTGTGCCACAACTGCTGCAGCCTAAGCTGCTGCAGCAGCAACACTGGATCTTTAACCTGCCTCACCACAAGAGAATTCCCAAGTTCTATTTTAAAGCTGTGGGTCACCAGTTAATTGGTGTATTTAACTATCTCAAAAGCAATGCATGGAAATTCTTAAGCGAATCACATGAATAAGTGCTTGTGTTGCACCTGACATTTCATTTTTTCTTTCTTTAGAATCAAGTACTTCTAAACTAGAGTCTATTCAGGAGTGCTCTTGTGTGGTGCAATGTTAAAGGTCCAGCATTGTCACTGCAGCAGCTCGGGTTTGGTCCCTGGCCCAGGAAATTCCACATGCCATAGACATGACCAAAAAGAAAAAAAAAAAAAAAAAAAAAAAACACCCAAGATAAACTGTGTCTGTTCAATTTGTAATGCAGCAGTTTGGGATTAGAATGGGCCAGAGTGTGTTTTATACTCACAAGGCTTGACTGTTAAAGTGGTTCCTGGGCCAAAGATCACCTTGTTTCCATAATTCACACAGCATCAAACTCCTCTACAAAAACTGCTTGTGCATGTGTGTGTGGTGGGGGGCGCTGTTGGGTTTGAGTGTCTTGGTCCTGGAACAGAGGACTATTCCTCTTTGCATGTAAGACCTGTGGGTGTTTGGCCAAGAAAACACAGACCTTGGAATTACAGCAGAAGCTTCTCAATGTGAAAAGTTTGAGTGGGTATGGAGCTTGGCTTGTGTTTGCACTTTGCTTCTTGGACTAGGATAAATGCTACAACTCTTCTCTAAAAGGAACTCTCCCAAGGTTCAGTGTATCTTTGCTTTCAGGACTTTCCTAGCCCTCTAGCCAGAATTTTCTTTTATCTCATTAATCCTAATCAGACTCCCTTGTTGCAAACATTTCTACTCTGCTGTGATGTCTTCCAACTTCAAAACCCATAGCAACCACCAACCAGTAAAGTTTTCTGGAAGCACAGCTTGGAGATGAACTCTTTACAGCTGGCTTCCATGTATACTTTCCAAGTATTTGGGGCTCTGAAGTGGTTTGGAGCGACTCTGCCTGTCCTCTGCTAAGTAAAGCATTCTTTTATTGAGTTGCTCTTGGTGGCAGAGAAGAGAGTGGCATTTTCACAGGGTGTGTTATGTTTTCGCCTGGGGACAGTCCCTGAACACTTCTGGCTACTGTAGCATCTGTGGCAGGGAGCAGGCTGACCATCACCAGGTCCCCACAGCTCAGCTCTGTCACTGTCTTGCTTTGTAATTCTGCGGCACTCTTGGAGTTTCCTGTCCCTGGATACAGAGTGGGGAGAGTGCACTGTCCTACCTTCTCCAGAGAGAGGAGAAAAAGGCTTTGATGCCTAAAGGTGCTGGGAGGTGCTTTATAATATAATTTTCACTATAAGAGTCTGAGCCATCCAAGTCCTCAATATTCATGCCTTTAATTTTTAATGCAGGAAAAAAAAATATTCCTTTCGGTAACTGAGTGGTTAAGACAGTTGGGAAATCCAGACTTGGAAAGTTTCCATCTATCCAGTTCTTGCTCCTCCAGCATTTGTGAGGTTATCTTTTGTTACAAAGTGAACATGTTCAGATTTTTCACAGCTTTTAATTTTAGATGCCAGAAATTTATTTGGCTCATGCTTTTAGCATTACTCTTCTCTGGGTATATATATTCAGTATCTCTCTTTTACCCTTTCTCCCTATCTAATCTATCTATCTATCTATCTATCTATCTATCTATCTATCTATCTATCTATCTATCATCTATATCTATCAACTATGTATTCTCTATATTTCTATCATCTCAGACATAGTTGTTTTTGACAGTTAATTCTGTGCCCTGTCCAAACATTCACTAAATGCAGAAGTGCTGCTACACTGGTAAAACTCCCACTGGAGGAGAAGAAAAGAACCCCCAAGTTTGAACTTTGCCCTTGGCATCCGTGCTAAGCGTCCCATTGCTCAGGCCACCCAGAGCATCAGCTCTTAGCACCTTCCCAAATACCTTTGCCATCTGCAAAGAGAGACACACACTGGACTAATTTTGTAAAATTTTTCTCCCTGGCATTCTGCCTGCCTGCCCCCTCTGGGTCTTGTGGTTTGCTTGTCTTTTTGATAGCCTACATTTCAACCATTTCTTCCGAACACTTGCAGCACTCAAAGTTCAAATTATCATACAAGATAAAAGGGAAGATGCAGTTAGTCTGTCTGAATTCTCTTCACATGGCACATTAGCACATGATGGCAGCAGTGAAAACAGAATTGTGAATCATATTTTCCAGTTTTGAATTAAATATTCAAGACTGGAGTTCCCCCAGAAAATTCAGATATTTGGCAGACACCCATCTCTACCAGTTACGAAACAGGACAGATGGAGATTCTCCTAAGCCTGCAGGATGGAGTATGACCTCCAGAATCTTACACAGGTGACCTGGAAGTGAAAGAATGAGCCATTTCCAGATCAAAGGTGGAGTACTTACTGGGTGTGACGGTGAGTCTGGTTCCTGTCCCGAAGGTTAACATGTTACCTCCATAGTTAGACACACAGTGTTCTAAGTCCTTACAAAAACCATTGCTCCAAGTTCTCCAAACTCTACTGCACTCGCCCCTACACCCCGTTACTTGTGAACCCCTCTCCTCCCGATGCTTCACCATCAAAGCCGCCAGTGACCCGCTGGACCAACTGAGAGAAGCTGAGAAAAAAGGCTATAAAGTAGGATAGACTTGACATGTGAGATCTGTTTTGATTTTTCTGCTAAATGTTTCTTCAGATCGAGGACTCGAAAGCCTATTTCTCCAGGTGCTCTCAGGGAATCCCTTGGGTCTAAATGCAGAATGGGTCTGGACCACCCTGCCCTCTTTCTCATCCTTTGGTACCATGCCCAGGTTTCAGTTTTCCCTGAAGCCACCTCTTGTCCCTTCTCTAGCCTTCTGGTCCATTTTCTCAGTTGAGACTTGTCCCTCATTCTCTGCTCCTGGGGCCTGTGCCACAAGGGGCCAAGCTTCCCTGGTCAGGGCAGGCATGGGAGGCAAGCCTGGGGGTGGGGGGGCATGGCTGCAGAGAACACGGTTTGTCTCCTCCTCCCAGGGGTTTTCAGGCAGGGAAGTCGAGACCTGTCAGGGCATAAATCATTTTTGGGGTGGAGGAGAGCGGCTCTCTGCTTGTTTCAGATAAAATTATACCTAGAAGCAGAGAAATAGAGTAGCAGACATTTGAAGATTTCCTCCTGGAATTTAAAGGCTTTGCTCAACACCCCAGTGATGGAAAATTTTCTTTGACTTACTTGGAATGACTGTCAAATGTGTCCCTCTCCCAAAATAGAAGTTCTCGTTGCTACACTGTGATAGGAAGCTCAACAAAAACCAGCCAGAAGACAGAGCTGGTGCTTCCACCTGGGGTCCCACCTGAAGGACAGACAGACAGGCAGGCAGACTATCTTTCTCCCTGAGCAGGCGCAGGAGCAGGGGCATGAGTGGAATGGAGCTTCAGGGCTCAGAGCAGTTGTGATTACGAGTGGCTGGAGAGACAGAGTCCTGCTGAGAGGGGGTTTTGGGTAAGGCTAATGTGCACACTCGCTCTCTAATTAAAGGTGTGAGCCCATTTGTTTTATGCTGGGGGATGAAAAACATTCTTTTCCTTTTAGGATTTAATTTCCCTTCTGACGATCACATGATTCTGACGTGCATTTTCATGAGGTCTCTTTATTACATCTTTTAACTCTGGGAAGGATTTTCTTTCTTTGTGAAATTTCAGAAACAATTCCTTTTTGGGGGATTAACCCTGTCCAAGGCTCTGATCCCTCTGCTCCTTTCCAACCTGTCTCATTTCCCTAACACCCTGTTATACAGTGTCTCTTGTCCATCCCCCTTGCCCCATCTGGTCCTCTGTGAGCAGTAAGGATGTGGTAGGGAGGACACAGGTTGGTAATTTGATTTTGTAAGAGCTAACCCTACATTTGCCATCCTTTGACCTTCCTTTCTGATCACAGTATCTTGATCCCCTCAGCTTTGTATCTGCAACCACCACGCCACCTGTACTGCCATTTGAGCCCCATGCTGTGACAATTAGCCCCACCACCCTCCATGGGCAGACTTACTTGGAACGACTGTTAAACTTGTCCCCTGCCCAAACATCAGCTTGTTGTAGCTGTCACACAGCCACCCAGCCCTTTGCAATAACTAACAGGTGACTGAGTCACCTTAGACCCCAGTCTTTCCTGATGCCACTTCAAAAGGCATCTCAGGTCCCCATAGGGTGGAATCTGAGAGTGAGGAACCACAGTTAGGTCAGATTCTGTAGGGGATGGTAGGAAACTTGGTAGGCAGGCTTCTCCACTTTGGTGTTATTGCAGCTACTCACACGCTGAGGGTTTTAAAAGCATCAGTGAGTTCCCTTGTCTCCTTCTCCCTTCTCTGTTACCCCCTCATCCACATAACTTCCCCATCTGCATCTCATTTCCAGCTCCAAGTCCCAGTTTGGTGACACCAGTTTGATCCTCCTTCTCTGGGACAGCATATGTTTGCTGGCTTCTGTCACTAAAGGGCTGGAAATGCCAGCCTCTCAGAGGCTGAGATCTGGGCTCCTCACTCTTTAATACCTCTTATCACTGGCGAATATGTTGTCCTCATTTGTCTGGCTAATGAAGAGCTGACCTTTCTAAGTGGATGCTTTTTTTTTTTCCTGAAATCACAACTGCCAAAGAGCTAACAACGGAGGCAGAGCTCTGAAGGTGGTGTTGGCCTTTCAGATCCCTTTGGTGTATTTTGGTCAAAGGGTTTTCAGGCTCAAATGTCAACCTCTCGGCTTTGGCTCCCACAATACCGGCTTGGAGAAACTCAACAAAAGCGATGCAATATTAGTCCAACCTGCTCCCTGCTCAGTAGACCCAGGCTCTTCTTGGAGGCATCTTGCACATTCAAGACAATCATAACAAGCCAGCATTCAACCTCTCAGCAGCACCTTCTAGCTCCACACCCACCTGGGGTGAATTGATGTTGCCCCTCATGGAGGAGATGGAGAGAGCAATATCAGAAGACCCCCCCCACCCCCCTGGGGTAGGAACTGTGCTCTCTGCCTGATGAACTGCGCCTGTGCAAAGATGCAGGACTGGCCTCGCATCCCTTTGGCGTGGGAGGACTCCACCCTTGATGGAGAGCCTAGGAAAACAGAGTGCCTGCCATACAATCAGAGTCTTGCCACCTTTCTCTTTGACACCCTCCTCCCCCTCTCAGTCTTATCTCACTGCCGAGAAAGACATATTCCTACATTTCAGTATTTCAACAGTTTCCCCTTCCTGTCTCTCATTCCTTTCATTTATGTTTCTGAGCACCATGGGGCTCAAGCCTCCTTGATCCATTTCCATTCGACTCCATAAGCCATCCTTGCAAGAAGGGGCCAAAAGGCCTAAAATACAAAAATACCTGGGGGACATTGTGAAGCTGGGTCTTTCCAGCTTCCCGGCTTCACATTAGCCGAGTCCCTTTTCTAACTCTTAGTTTCTCAGAGCTGCCACGCTTCCCCCTGCAGCAGGGAGTTTTACAGCAACTGACAGAAGGAACTTTATGAATCTTAAAAAAATAAAAAACAGAGTTTCTCTCTCTTCCCGGTGGGGCGCAGCAGCAAACACACCAAAGCCAAATCTTTCTATCTGCTCTAATTATCAGCAAGGACACAAGTCACTACTATGAGGAGAAAGGTATTAAGCCTTGTATCTGAAACTCTTTGGAATTAATTGTAATCTCTTGCCTGGTGGTTTCAGCGATAGGGATGGACACAGCAGATCTGTATTTTTTCCTATCCCCTTTTTTTTTCTTTGCTCTCTTTTTGTAGTTTTGCATCTAGAGAAGCCATAGGAGACATGCAGGAAACATAGAGTGATTTGAAATAAGACCTCAGATTCCCATTCAGTTTTCATTTTCCCCCCTCTCTGCTTTCATTTGAAACCTATTCTAAACTGAATGCCACATACTTATTCAAAATCTGCTCTCAATTATCCCTCTCTGCTGTGGATGATACCAGTGGAAATAGCCTCAGCTGCACCAAGAAGAATTTAAGATTGATGTAAGGAAGAATTTTCTGATGGGGAAAGGTGCTAACGGTTAGAATGGGTTACTCAGGGGAGTCAGTTGGAAGGGGCGACAACCTCCCCACCAAAGTTGGGCATCATCAGAGAAGCCTCTGAGAGCAGCAAAGGTTCTTTTCTGTCTTTCCAGGGTCAAGGTTGGTTTGACTCAATAGCAGAGGAATAGACCCAGTGGTTCAAGATCCAAAAATGAATCTATGATTATTGAGATTAAAGAAGAGAAAGGACCCAGCAGGTCACTGATTAACTTCCAGCAAGACCTGGTTCCTAGGTGACACACACTTCTCTTAAAACTAACACCAGGGGTGACATTTCAGAGTTTCCATATGCTGCCATGTCCTGTTATACTTACTTGGATGGATAGTCAAGATGGTGCCTTGTCCAAATGTGAGCTTTCCATAGCCAGCACCACTGGTATTAGCACTGCAGTGGAGGCCTTTACAAGAACCCCGGGGGCACCCCTCGGGCTCACAGAAAACTTCCTCTTTGATTCTGGGGAGAAGAAACTTACTCAGAGGGGTCTGAATCTGTGAGACTGAGTTTCTTCCCACCGAAGGTCAGAGAACCATTCCCATGTCTGTTTCTGGGACGCTGGCCTCCTGCATCCCCCAAGGGCCTGTTTCCTGTGTCTCTCTGCTTCCTCTGATTTCCATCCTGGGGCTTACTGATTTCTCATGTTCAGCACTTCTCTTTCTAAAGGTCTCATTTCCATTTTACAGCATCATTTTCAGGACAATTTCTCTGATCAGTTTTCAAGACGTTTCTCCCCTCCCTTCGAGGTGTCACACGTTTCTGATGACAATGAATTGATTACAAGGAGACAGGAGGAGAGTGTTCAGCTTTCTGGAGGCTGACTAGAATTCGATGAGGTTCAGCCTCCAGCCCCAGGGAACACTATCTCCCCAGCTTCCCTTACTGTCCCTGCATAAGGAATGAAAGTGATGGGCACATTTGACTAAGACTTTCTTTACACGCATGGCTTTTCTGTCAGTCTTGAATCGAATTACTGACCACTATGAGTAGTATCTCACAGAAAGTGTATATCCAAGCCTTTTTATGGGGGCTGTTTGGGGTTTAGCAAAGAAAGACTTTAGTGTTGGGAAGTCCTTTGAGTGCAGGCAAAAGAGGACAACTGGTCAATCTCTAGTCTCCCCTAGCTGAGGTGTCCGGACCTCACAAAGCAGCCCAATGGCTATACTGGTAGAGTTAACTGAGGCCTCTGTTAGAGGAACATCCTGTTAGAGGAAGGATCTTGCATGTTTACTTGGAGTTGCTATAAATTCCACCCTTTGACCAAACACAGCTTCCACTGCAGACAGTCACAACCATAGGAAACCCAGGGGTCTCCTTTGCTGTGTCTGGTGTATACCACAGATGGTGTGAGGAGCCAAATTCAGTCTCATCATTTGGCACAGTTGTGATCAAACTCTATCCCCAAAGAAGAGGAAAAACAAATATTTAATTGCATTCAGTTTTTAAACTCTTCAACAGTTTTGACTGAATTGGTGCTACTCTCTCTAGTCATCTCTTCAAGCAACCACTTATTAACAAAGCATCAATATGAAACACAAAAAGGATGAGGGAAAAAAGGCTATTATTTAGCAAAGAAGACATGACCGTCTGCTTTAAGGACAGCAGTCAGGAATTCAAATGACACTTTCCACTTCTTCCTATTCCTTAGCATCACAGTTTACTGAGTGCTCCCGACCCTACTGTAACATCAGGACATAAGCAAAATCAGATGGCCCCCCCTTAGTTGAAGCCCTCAAACAGGCAGTGCCAAAATGTTGCTGTGGCAATAATCTCTGTGTTCTTCTGATTGAAGGAAAACAGGATTTAATCATAGACCACTTGGACTCCAGCCTTGCCTTGTAGCCCTTGCAGAAGAAAAGTCCATTGTATGGAAAATCTGGGCTCCAATTACTGTCTAGAGCTCTGGAAGGGTGCTCACCCTGCACAGATAATTTTTTTTTGCATGGTCAGACTGGCCTCTTCTACATTTTACTGTCTAGGGGTTACAGCTCTCAGTCTCCTAAGAGGCTCATCCAGTCCTGAGAGCAGCTCCTGGCTTCTCTAGCATTCTGGAAAACCCACCACAGAGCTCTCCCTAGTATGCTTCTAGCAAGACACCAAAGATAAAATCTCTTGTCTGGTCCCCAGTCTTGGCTGCCCACCTCTGAAAAGTGATGTTCTTGAGTCTCCCAAGAGGTTCACATGAATCCCCTTGGAGCTTTAATTAGCTAGGACCTCGGAGACTACTGAATGCCTGGGATTCCACAATATCACATTTTCTTCACTGTTGCTGTTGTTGCAGACACATGCTGGTTTTGCCCCAGCTGAGCAAGGCATTCCTGCATGTGACAACTTCATGGCTAACCACGCTGCATGCTCTTTAGGCAGGACCTAGCCCAGAACATTCCAAGCTGGCTGCTACCAGGGCTGCAATAACTCCTTCAACTGCTGCATGCACTGCATCACTTAGTCATTTACACCCCCTGAGCCAGTCTTTCAAGAGCTTGAACTGGGCTGTGTTTTGCAACATGCCTCTCCCAGGGCTGCCTCTTTTCCTAATCACAGAAAGCAGATTTGAATAAATGAAACTCAGCAGCCAGGGCACTTATATCAAAAGGAGATGGTGGGACCTTCAGCAGGTTTTTTCCCCCCATTTCCCCTTTACCCAAATTTTATACCAAGTCAGGCTTCCCAGCATTAGTTTACAGGCATCACTCTCAGAAGCCCACCAGAAACACAGGTTCTCAAGAAACGCCAACAGCAACCACAGTTCCTTACTATTATATATGGCATTAAAAACTTTCCCAAGTACTCACGCATGTTATTACCATTACAAAAGTGTAGGTGTATCTGTGAAGGAGAGAATGTACTGCTCTATTTTCATGACTCAGGGGACAAAGGCTTTTTTCCCCACTCTCCTTGGTTAAACTCGAGTGAAATGGTGGCTTAAGCAGTAAGTTTGGTAATGGAGGGAAAAGTGGGGTTAAATGTTCTGACTTAACCAGACAGTTCCACCCACAGAGACCTCAGGTACTGGACTAGAGATGGAGAATAGTTCCTTTAAGAGAGATAAAGGAAAGGTAACAGAAGAAAAAAAAATCTGTCTGTAGAATTTCCAGCATTTGTTAATGAAATCTCAGGGTCCCATTATTTCAGGAGATAAATTTAGGGGAGTTTTAGTATCTACATCAGGAAGATTTATATTTGGTCTGCTGAATTTGCATAGTCACAATATGCCAATTTCCTCTCTATCTTTTTGGCAAACATTTCCTGGCTTTAGCTGAATCCCTCAGGATCCTGTATTCAATTTTTCTCCCTGTACCAATAATCTCGTTCAAGATGGATGATAGGAATGTTTTTGGCTGAAGGTAATTTAGTCTTTGAACAACGGAGTTCTAATCTCTCTGATGGGGACCGTATCTTCCCAATGCAAGCGTTAGATTTAGAAACTAACCTGAGGTGTATTGGGGGGGTGGGGGTGGGGGAAGACAAGTCATTTAAATCAGGAGAAAGTAGTGTTTTGAATCCCTCCCATTCCCCACCAGTCCCTTCAAACTTACTTGGATTCACAATTAAGAGAGTTCCTTTTCCAAATGTCAGCTTATAGTTGCTACCTCCACTATTCTCACAGTCAGGGGAGGCTTTACAAAAACATGAACAGGAGCTGCTCTTTGCAGAAGGGCCCTGGGGGTCCATATGGTCTGGATCCCACAACCTTTGTACTAAACTATGGGTCATTGGGCAACAGGCTCAGATGGCAGCTGCTGTGGGCGGGAGCTGGGCTTCTGGGGGGCACTGGAGCCCTGATAAATATATACACTATTTGTTAAAATTTTTAAGATTGTTTTTCTGTCTAAGCTGCCACCTTAGTTTGTGTAAACCATCTCTTTTTCTCCTTCCCTCGTTGTCTACCTCTGGTTGGCGGTCACGGTTTCTATTTTATTGGACTCTAGGGCTGACATCAACTCACTAGATTCTGGTTTACTGGAAACTGACTATAGACAGAGAGGAGAGTGAGGGGGTTGTACAGGGATTTTTCAAAGGTAGGATTTTGAGGGCCTTCTGGTCTTTCTGGGTCTGCTTCCCTGTGATGGACCAGACAGAACAAGTTTATGCCCATCCAAGAGAGCCTGCAGGATGCGGTCTAGAAGGGAAAAGGCTGTTGGGAGCCCCATGTGGCTTCACCCGTTCTTACTCACTAGGGTTGATGGTCAGCCTGGTTCCTTGCCCGAATACCAGCTTCTGGCCAGCACTCCCCAGAGTTGCACCTTGACAAAGAGCTTTACACAAACGGCAGGCCACTTTCTCCCCCTTGAGGAGGAGTCTCACCTGCTCTCAGCACCCAAGACTGCTGGGGTCAGGCCCATTCAGACAGTGGCTCGAATCTCAATTCAGAGAGGTTAGGACATTGTCTCTTTTGGGGCTGCTTTCTTCCTCCTTGGTCAAGTACCCTTCAGCAGTTGCAGATATGTACCAGATTTTTACTTTATTTGTCAGTCAGATGTTTAATGTTTTTATTTTTTTACTTCATAGAATTTTAACTTTTCTTTCTTCTTCTTTTTTAATTATTATTATTATTTTTGTCTTTTGTCTTTTTAGGGCTACACCTGCAGCATATGTGTGTTCCCAGGCTAGGGGTCTAATTAGAGTTACAGCTGCCGGCCTACACCACAGCCACAGCAACACAGGATCTGAGCCGTGTCTGTGACCTACACCACAGCTCACGGCAACACCGGATCCTTAACCTACTGAGCCAGGCCAGGGAAAGAACCTGCAACCTCATGGTTCCTAGTCAGATTCTTTAACCACTGTGCCACAATGGGAACTTCTCTCTCTTTTTTTTTAAATACCCTTTAGCCTTTACAGAGCTCTCCCTAAAAACAGCCGAATTAAAAGAATCTTTTAAAGTCAGAATACGCAAGGTCTGCTGAGTGAAGCTAAGCTAGTTCCCCTCCTTGAAAGTTCTAGTTTGAATCTTAGGGCCTGCTCGTCTGGGACCTAATCTGTCAGCCAAGACAGAAAAGATTAGAAGTCAAGGCAGAAAATCCAGGGGAAATCCTGCCCTCCGAGCCCTTCTTTTTCCTGCACACCTATTTGGACTTATTTCTGGACTTAATCCCTTCCCCTCCCAACCAGGACATTGCTAGTCTTATTACCAACAGGGAGCCCTCCTCAGAATCAGTTCCAGCAGACACCTACCCACTCGCCCTTTAGTAAGTGAAAGCAGGCATGGTTTCTTTCTTCTGCTGGGGGAAATTGATTGAAAGACGATTTTCAATTTTGCAAAAGTGAAAAGGATTAGGGGAAAATCTGTTTGCTTCTGTTCTCCTCCTCTTCCTCCCCCTTCTTCTTCAATCTTTTTAAACTATTTATAGAAACAATCCCTTTAGGGTTAGAGGGATGTGGCAAGTTTCTAATCTCTTCATCTTTTTTCCTTGCTATCTATTTACTGCAGTCCTATATTTACAATCTAAATTTACATTTCATTTCCATTTGCTGAAGCGTCTAATGCACTTTTCTATTACTACCAGAACACCATGTGTAATGATAAACGCTATTGAAATGAACCAATTCCGAAGGAGTTTTTAGGGCTAGAGGGTGACATTTCTCTCTTCCCAAGACAGGTCTGGGGTGAACAAGTTATTATTACTCTTCCAGGCAAGCCCAAGATGGGGGCAGTGCAGCCAACCAAGCAACTAGGCTTGTGGGGTTGACGTGCTTATTTCTAAATAACCATCTACTGAGAATTCCTCCTTGGGATTAATTTGAATTTTCTTTTTAATCTAATCCCCAAATGTCAGCTTCCCATCTTTTTAGCTCTTAGAATCTCTCTGACAGGCAAAGCTTAAGGTAAATCTCATAGATGTTTTTTGAATCTCAACCAATATTTCATCTCTGTACACATCACAAATAAAGGAGCCAAAAGAAGGATGAATATAACACCTTTGGGAGAAAATTTATAACGGTTCTTGGGGAGAGATGAGAATTATAAATAAAAAAGGAATAGCATGTGCTTTTTCTGATTATCATTTCTAGTATCTGGAGGACCCTAAATATCCAACCCAGTCTGGAAGCATAGCAGGTGACCAGCCTGCTTTTTGAACTCTAATTAGCAACTCAGCACATAGGTCAGCATGGAAACACTTTTTAATCTCATGCTGTCTTAGGCACAAGGGACTTCAGGAAGGTCATCTGGAACTAACATAATACTCACTAGGACATCCTGATTCTAGCCTTTCTAATGTGGATACTAATTTGGCCATGAAAGTAGAAGTTTGACCTCAAGGTGTCCATTGGGTAGTTGGTATCTTTTATGAATTATAAGCAAAACTTAAACCCCAAACAGTTGTCTGGAATGAGCATTTGTTGTAGTAAAGAGAGATGCCCTCATGGAGCAAAATTTCTGCTACATTCAAGTCAATCAGATTTGTTTTAAGAGTGGTGGTCAGCCCTCAGAATCTCCCTCTGTGTGTTGCAAGGTGGAGAGAAAGGGTGTTATTACGCTGGGTGAGGGAATCCTTGCCTCACACTTTCAAGCTTAGTTGCCCCTTTTCATCAAGGGGCACAGAAGTGAGTGGGTATCAGAAGGGGGTTCTCTGATGCAGAGCTCAGCCAAGGCAAGGATTTAAAAAATCCCAATTAGAAATGTAGTGGTTAACAGCCTCCTGGGGCAGATTTTCACAAGTTCATGATCTTTCTGACTATTTTGAATATTTGCTTTCAGTCTTACCCTTTCGCTAAATAGCAGCTTGTTATCAATGTCAGCACCAGAAAAACCTCATGTGGCTTTATCCAACGGGTGTGGCTCCAAGAATTTGAGAGTGACTGGGAATTAAGCAGTTCTTTTCCTAGTTGCACCAACATGGAGGTCTTGGGGCGACAATTAGCTCACCGGAGGGCAGTCATTCAGTTCTGTACATCAATCAGCTGCATCTCCCTGTCTCCTTTTGGATCAGGCTGCATTGCACCCCTGCTTTGCTAGGTACCTTAGTCTAATCTATCCTTTCTTCCAAAATGACTTCTGCCCCACACACTAAAACTTTAGTTCAGATTCCATTTGTTAGACACACATCTCCAACAACTACAAAAACCAGCCTAACATTTCCAAGGGCTTAAAGATGTTGAAGAAACAGCATAAAGGGGCTCCATCAGAGGCTGCCCTCACGATCATCTTTACCAGAAAGACCCACGGCACCAAGTCCCCAGAGATGCCAATAATTGGCTAATTCAGGGATCTTTCACTGAATTTCTAAGAGCGGCGGTTTATGTTTAGAAACAAGTGATCTTCAAAACATACCTGGTCTAACACTCAGAGTTGTTCCTTTTCCAAATATCAGCTTATCATCAGCTGAGGTACCACACAATGACTCAAGACTCTACAAAAACTCAATTGCCCAAACTCCCCTTACTACCTACTTAGGTATTTACTGATTGTCCAAGAGCTCCCCCTCCAACTGATAAAACTAACTCTTTATAATGATGGTCTGGTAGTAGAGTTTATGAGCCACATGGGGGCCCTCCTTTTTCCTTGCATTATTGTCACTTCATTGGAAATGTGCCAACATTCCCCCACAACATGCCTGCTCTGGTAAGCCAGGAGAAGGAACTGCCAGCCCCATTTTACAGAGGAAGAGAATACAGGCTCAGAGAGTTAACTGATTTTTTTCTTAGTCCCATGGAAAGTTCCACTAGTTATAATACAAAATTAAGCTTTCCAACAGTCTGACTCATTAGTTTCATGCTCCATTAGCACTGTCGCTCTCACCTATTACCTATTGGTAAGTGAGAGTCAATAGCAGAGTCCCACCTGAGGTAGGTACACATCAGCAGCTGTTTAAATTAGAATCCATCAAGGGAGTTGCGGTGGTTTATAAAACAAAGTGGAAAATTTAGGAACTAAGGTTCCAGCAGAAATGTGGAAGCATGAGTTGTTCAAACTTACATGGGTTTACTGTCAGTTTCGTTCCTTTTCCAAAGAAGACACCTGCAGCTCCACCCTGAGTCACACCCCCACAGACTGCTTTACAAATACTGCCAGGACCCTTCCACAGGCACTGGGAGCTGGGCCTTCTGCTCTCCCAGAGGAAGCACAAAGGCAGAAACACCAAGTTGTATGATTACATAATTGTATGGTCATTCCCAAAAAGGGATGCAAACTATTTAATCCGTCTTTACCTTAGATTATCGCCGTGAATTAATTGATTAGTTTAGTTGGTTGGCAGTTGCAATTAATCTGAAATCGCTCGGGCTTGGGGTTTCAAACCCAAGGCAAGTTCCTCAACTTGCTGCACCTCAGTTGCCCTGTCTGTACAGTGGAGTGAATGATGCTGCGTGGTGACTTGGTTGTAAGGATGAGGATATGCAAGTGTGTTGCAGTGGTCCTGTTGCTTAACCCCTGGATGCTTAGCTGAGACAACACTTCTCTAGGGATTATTTTAGCAATTTTAGAGACCAAAGCATCAATGACTTTCCCCCCAAACATTACCCGTCCCCACCCCCATAAACATTTAGCTCTGGAATCTGAGTGCTAAGAATTAAATTTCAGGCCCTCTTTCTCACTGAGTCAGTTTGAACAAGTGACTCAACCTCTCTTCATGCTTCTATAAAAATAGAAAATATAAAAATTATAAAAGCTCTCTTCTACAAAATGAGGATAATAATAGCACTTAACCCACACAGTTGGCATTAGGATTGACTGTGATGATGGATAGGAAGCATGCAGCACATTACCTAACACATAGTAAGCAGTTCATAAGTCATCATTAAAACACATGGCCAATGTCATCATTAAAACACAAGTCCAATGTCATCATTAAAGCACAAGGCCAATGTCATCATTAAAACACATGACCAACACTCCTCTTTTCACAATGATCGAAAAGAATCTCAAAGTCCTTGTGCACTTCTCTTCCTCTAACTGGTCAACCGGCAGGGCAACAGAAAACTCACCTAGCAGTTTGATAGGGGGGTTAAGTGATTTTGTAAGAATTTAGCAAAAACTTTCTAGCTGCAAGGGTGCACCTTCATGGTTGGACCATTTGGGGGATGTGGGGAGGGTATCTTTGAGCCGGGCAGGACTTGAACATGAGTAGAGATGGGTCAAGAAGCCACCTTCCCATTAATTGCTGTAAAAAGGATCTCAAGTCACATTCAAGAGGAAGGTTCAGTGCCCCCTCCACTTACCAAGATGCACTGTGAGCTGAGTCCCCTTCCCAAATGTCATTTTAGAGCCATCATTTTGCTGAACACAGTGCTGAGGGGTTTGGCAAAAACCTGTGGGGTCAGTTTAGCGAACCCAGCTCTGCAGAGCTTCCCAAGAACTCACATTTCCTTCAACTTCCAAGCTTCTAAGACAGGATGAGTGATGGTGCCTTTCTTTGCAGTAGCCCAGAGCTTCAGGGCAGAGGGGTATGGCCAGAGATATGATTGCCACTTTAAGATACCAGAAGGCTCAGCAAGCTGAGTCTGCATACACATTCTGTGGTCCAATGTAATTGCATAGCCGACGCAATCCATCATAGATATAAAATCCCACTGGGAGAGAAATTAGCTCTGTAGAATTTATAGGTAGTGTTTGATGGTCATAGTCAATTGTCTGAAAAGTCTTTTGGCTTTTTCCATTCCTGCCTCAGTCTGCAGCTGGCTGCATGCCTCCCCTAATATCTAGTTCAGCTGTTGTTCTGACTTCAGCCAGCTTTTCCCCAAAAAACATACAATAATTTTATCTCTCTTTAGAACTCTGGGCTTCTGTTTTGAGCTAAGTCTTGGATGAAGAATATTTGGGGGTGCAAATGAAGCTGTTTAGTCAAGGACATGATGTTTTCTTTCTCTTGGGCCTGGATTGGTCAGCATGATGAGCTGTCTTGGCTTTGCCCTGGACCAGCCTTAGCTATGTGACCTTGAGCAAGTTCACAAACCTCTCTGAGTTTCACTGTCCTCATATGTGAATTTAAAAAGGTGAGCGAGGTGGTCTTTAAGGACTTTTTGAGCTGATAGTTTTTGATGTGATTCTCTAGATTTAATCTTTCCAAAAATTCCGTGCAAATGTCCCCCCACCCCATAACCCCACCCACCCTCAGGGTATCTGATCCTCCTCCCCATTTCTAAACAAAACAAATAAGCAGAGAAAAGTAGGTCTGTACTTTTCTCTGTTACCTAGGGATACAGTTTTCCAATCCTACCATCTGCCTTAACATTTGATCTTTTTAGAAGTCTGAAGTCAGAATTTGGGAACCAAATCCTCAGGGAGAAGTGTTCTTTCTTTGGACCTTCCAGATAATTCAAAAACCAAACCAAAGAAACCAACCCCTTTGGTTTAAAACTATAGTACTTACTAGGTTTTACTCTCACTTGAGTCCTGGCACCGAAGGTAAATTTCCTATCTCTGTCCTTCCCACAGGAGCTGACGCCTTTACGTAAACTCCAGGCTCTTGCTTACCCACAGGAAAGGTGGTTTGATCTTTAGAGTCTTTTCTCAATGGATAAGAGAATTCATCACCTAGCCAAGGGTTCCAGCTCTCTGATTGCTAGATATTAGGTACTGAGGGGGTCTTCTAATGATAACGCTACACTGAAATGGATACTTACTCAGGCTTACAGTTAACAGAGTCCCCTGCCCAAAGGTCAGTTTCTCAGTGTTCTTCACACAGTGCCTGGGCCCTTTACCAAAAGTCCCTCTTACTGCTGGGCTGTGACTTCCTCGTCTCAGCCCATCTCTAGTGTGATTAGGGGCACAAGAGGGTGCCAGCTTCCTGAGCAAGGTCATTGAGAGTTGTCCCTGTCTTACTAAGGCAGTCCAGGATCAGGCTTTGAGGAGAGCTGGACCGACCATGTCCGGGTGGGTCTAAAGTTCTCTGGGTTCCTGGGCAGCTGAGCCCCCGGTACCCTGAACACCTCTCAGGCCATTTCTTATGGCCCACCCTGTTGTGCAGATCTTTAAGAAATATAACTGCCTGGTGGTTCACCGCTGGTTCTGACCCACAGCAGGGAAGGAGACCCCCTTGGACATCAAGTATGTGAAGGGTGCTGGTCCCCCTCGTCATTATTGTAAGGACAAAAAGTACCACTTCTTCCTTTGTTGACTGCTGGAAGCCTAATTTCAGAAATGTACGATTCTTGAAAAGCTTTTCCCCCATAGACTTCATAGATCAGCTTAAGAAAACTTATAGCTGGGAAGAGAAACCTGCCCTACAAAATAAAGAATTACATGTCAAAGCCAATCGTAAAATAACATTTTCGGTTACCCTGTGTTTTAGATTTTCCATGCTGTTTGTACATTTCTTTCCCTGAAGCTAAGCTCCTCGCTCAGGGCCACAGTTCGCCCTGTCTGGGCCTCAAAGGTAAAGATGTTGCCCTTGCTCATCCATTGACAAACCCCTTCTCCCTCAGGGCAATGGTACCCATCTCCTCAGAAACTGGCCCAGATGATCCCTGGGAAAAACGGTGGGCGCTTAATAAATATTTGTTAACTTGAATTGTATTATACATTAATCTTTTGTTCCTACTCCTCCAAGAGCACTTGAATATCTCTCTGACAATTTTCAGATGAGGAAAAAATTAAATCTGCCAGTTATTACTTACTGAGTTTCAAGATTCCTCTAGTTTTGGCTCCAAATGTCAGTTTCCTATTAACCCCCTTCCCACAGGAGTGAACACCTTTACAAAAACCAGAAGCATCAGCGCAGATGAAAGGGATGTGGCGCCAACCTTGTTCTTCCTCTTTAGACGGAGACAGCCCTCTGCCCTCCTTCTCTGTGTCAGGGCAGAGATGGGAAGGGGCAGAACAGATTTCAGGGATGAAGATGATAAATAAGATATCAAAATGTTATCACACTATGCAGAGGCTTCTTCTTTTGGGGGAGCCAAATTGATGTTTTAATCCAAAGGCTGTTTCCACACAGGGAATGATATCTAATCACTCGTGATGGAACATGATGGAGGATAATGTGAGAAAAAGAACACACACACACACACACACACACACACACACACACACACGTGTGTGTGTATGAATGACTGGGTCACTTTGCTGTACAGCAGAAATTGACACAACATTGTAAATCAGCTATAATAAAAAATAAAAATCTTAAAAAAAAAAACCCCACAAAGGCTATTTCCAGCACTTTCTCTCTCCCAGATGCAGCAATAAGTGGATTCCAAGTTGGCATCTGGGCATGACCCTTCAGGCTCTGATGAGTCACACCTATTGAATCAAGAAATGATGCTACTCTCGTGAAGAAGCATGCTCTGATGTTTCCCTTTGCTGGACAATGAGGAGTTCAAGCAACATACATAGGGGAATATAAACCCATAACCCCCTCAGGTCACATCTGCAGCTTCATACATTAGTATTCTAGAATGCAAGACTTGGGGAGGGGGGAAACACTTAGCAGCTGCTGGCACTGAGTTTAAAGATGAAGAAGCCAAATCCCTGAGGGGTGGATTTGCTCAAGGCCATGTCAACAGGTAGAGGTCAAACTGGGGCTAGAACTCAGAACACCTGAGTCCCAGTCCTGCCTTTTTCCTCCCTGTGACTCAGGGGAAGAGGAATCTTTCCTGAGTAGCCGCCATCCCTAGTGGCCCTACTGGCCAGCCCAGATCTGATGATCTCTGTCAAACAGTGGGTAAGCCACACAAGGGAGATGTTGGATTTTGGCCCAGGGTTTATGATTTTAAAGAGATGCACAGCATCTTAAGTCATTTAAAAAATAAGTTTATTCTTAGGCTGCAGGCGACAGCAATTGATAGTGGGGGAAATGGCCCATGAGATCTCAGGGAAGTCAAGGGGAAGATAGAGATTTAGAAATCTGCCCTTTACCAAAAGGATAATCCAACAGAGAGCTGGCTCTGACGAGTCTTTCTCTGCAGGACTCACTACAGGGCTGACAAGTAAAGCTGGGGTGGCAACACAAAGCAGTGTGCTGTTACCTCCTGGGTCTGCTCCTGTGGTGGATGTTGCAGATACACATATCACTCTTTTCCTCTGGCCTCACAATCCTTTTTGTTTTCTTTTTTTCTATTTAGGGCCGCACCTGCAGCATGTGTAAGTTCCCAGGCTAGGGGTCTAAGTGGAGCTGTGGCTGCTGGCCTACACCATAACCACAGCAATGCCGAATCCAAGCTGCATCTGTGACCTACATACTTGCAGCAACACCAGATCCTTAATCCATTGAGTGAGGCCAGGGATAAAACCACATCCTCATGGCTACTAGTCAGATTCTTAACCTGCTGAGCCACAACAGGAACTCCTCACAATCCTTTTTTTAAAAAAATTGAAGTATAGCTGATTTACAGTACTGTATTAGTTTCAGGTATACAGCAAAGTGATTCAGTTATATATACATAAAATATATGTATGAATATAATACATATATGAATATATGGTAATTTAGTTATATATGTAAGTGGGAGATATATATATATATATATATATATATATATATATATATATATATATGTAATTCTTTTCCATTATGGGTTATTACAAGATATTGAATCTAGTTCTCTGTGCTATACAGTAAATTCTTGTTATCTATTTTATGTATAGTTTACAATCCTTCTTAAAAGTGTGCTCCAGATAGCTACTAGAAATTGCTAATCCTTGGTAATTTAGATATAACCTGTTTGTCTTCTGTGGCTGGGGAATAATTGGAAAGAAAAGCCCACAGGTGGCTGGAGAAATCTGGTTGGGAAGGGTCAGGCCAGGCCCACACAACCCCATCACAAAAGTTGTCACTAACCTGGTTGGACCAAGAGTTTTTTCCCATAGGCTGCTCCAGAGGTGGCAACAGTAACATCAGGGAGCTCTGTTCTTCCTCTCAGCTTTCCTTCAAACACCAGCCTTGGGCAACAAACCACAGTAGCATTCTTCTGGCTCTCTCGCTTTTGCCCAAAGAGCCTTTGGCAAGATCCTTCCTTTAAACAGAGGTCCTGGGGGTGGAAGATGTGTGCTGAATCTGGCATGATTCCTCTTGTCCATCAGCCCAGGTCTGCCCCTGGGGTTCTGGAATAGAATTTGGCACAGGAAGAAAGTGATGCAGAAACCCTTTCTCTAGGCCACTCACTCCCATTACCCCACATTCAGCTGTTTCTAAGCCTTTTCTTTTAATCATATTTCTATTCTTTCCTAAAAAAGAGATATGTTTGTCCACATCCATCCAAAGACATCTCCCTGTGTCCTTTACTGTTGCATCAGGCTTTCGGTTGACAGGGACATGCCCATCGCCCTGGCAGGCTGCTTTCTCGTGTCCTTGAAGACAGAGCTTTGAGTGCACTGAGTGAGGATGGGCCCTTGGGGCCATCAGAGAAGCAGCTGCCAGTGTCAGGGTTGGGAGGAGATCGGGGAACAGAAGCAGCAACTTTGACTTAAGTTGTGAACAAACAATATTTTCCTCCTCTGACCTATTTTCTGCCAACCTCCAGTCTGACCTATTTAGGGAGATGGGCTGATAAGAGCAGCAGAGGGCGCTGTGAGGTCAAAAACAAAGCTGCCCACCTCAAAGGAAACTTGGAGAAGAGTCCCTTTCTTTGAGTGATGCTAGTGATCAATATCCAAGCCGTGGGACAAGAGGGGCTTCTTTACCATATCTCTAGGACCCCGAGGGCCTCTGTTGAGTGGGGCCCTCAACACTTGGGGAACTCACTGCCTTGGGGGAACTGCCCAGATGCAGATGTCACTAGATCTAAGGGAGATGGGGTAGGGAAGTTCCAGGGCAATACATCTGTAATAAGTCATTAAATCTTGAGATCGCTCTTCCCCCGACCTTTAGGGGTCACTCTCTTGTACACTGCAGTCTGCCATCAACAAGTCTGTTGCAACTTTGGGAAGACATGGGACAGTGGGCTGTGCTCCCAACATTCCCAGGGGTTTGGGATGAGCCCAGCTGGCTCAGGTCTCGGGGCTGACATGCTCTTTGACATGCTTGCAGCAGTGACAGCAAATCAAAGATGAGAGTCACTTTTTTTTTTTTTTTTTGGTATAACATGTCTTTTGCCAGATTTCACAACTTTACTTTTTAGATTTATTCAGCATCTTAACTCTGAACTTCTTTGATGAGGATCAAGTTCTCAGGAACTTGAGTTATCAGTCTATTTAATAAAAATGACAAAAGCAGCAGCAGTATCTAACATTCCTAGATCACCTGCTGGGTGAAATGCATGTGTTTTTTCATTTAATTTTCCAACAGTTCTGTGAAAAAGTGATTATTATTATCACCTCCATTTTATAGATGGAGAAATTGAGGCTTGGAGGAATTAGGTCACATAGCAAGTAGATACTGGAGCTAATAGGAACCCAGGCGGTCTGGCTCCAGAACCCCACTCCTTGAACTCGATAATGCACTGCTGTTCTGAGAAGTGCCCTTCTGGAAGGGATGCCTTTCAAGGAACATTGGAAGGACACCATGGTGGGAGAATCACGACTATGCCACCCCAAGGAAGTCTTGGTGTGTGAACCTTCCCTGGGAAGCATTAGGGAGAGGGCCTGTCCCTCTGTGTGTAGGTCTCTGCACCTCTCTACTGTTCTCGGGCGTGGGCTGATGTAGCTGAGGTTGGGTTGTCAGAAGAGGGGTAGTAGTTTAATTTGAAAACAATTATTGCCTTGATCAGGAAGGGAACACTCATCTGTCATAAATAGCATTCCTAGTAACACCTTTGGAATGTGGACAGACACTCAGAGACTGAGTAGGGACTGTGAGAACCCATGAAAGACCTAGAAGCTCCGTGGGGGCCTTTCTCCAACAGAGGGGCTGGTGTTTTTGAGAGGGGATCCCTGCCTGCAGGGGGCAGTGCAGGCCTGGCAGCAGCTGCTCATAAGGAGCAGCACCTTGGCTGAAACTTCTTCCACATATGGGGGCCTGGGGATGATCACACTAGGGCTTCAGCCTTCCTGGGGTGTACTTGTGATAACTGTCATGACTAGGGTTGCCAAATAAAATGCAAAACACCCAGTGAACTTGGAATTTCAGATGAACAATGAATAGCTTTTTAGAATAAATATGTTCCAAATATGGCACGTCCCAATCACTAGTAAAAATTTTTTTGTTATTCCTTTGAAATGCAAACTTAACTGGGTGTTCTGTATTTTTATTTGCTGAATCTGGCAATCTTACTATTTATAATAGCCAAGACATGGAAGCAATCTAAATGTCCATGACAGATGAATGCATAAAGAGGTGGTACACACACACACACACACACACACACACACACACACACACACACACATATACACACAGAGGAATATTACTCAGCCATAAAAAAGAATGAAATAATGCCATTTTCAGTAACATGGATGGACCTAGATTAGAGATTATCATATTACATGAAGTAAGTCAGAAGGATAAAGACAAACACCATATGATATTGCTTATACATAGAATCTCAAAAATTGACAAAAATGGACTTATTTAGGAAAGAGAAACAGACTCACAGACATAGAAAACAAACTTCTGGTTACCAAAGGGGAAAGGGGGTGGGGGAAGGATAAATTAGGAATTTGGGATTAGCAGATGCAAATTACTACATATAAAATAGATAAACAATGAAGTCTTACAGTATAGCACAGGGAACTAAATCCAATATACTATAATAAACTGTAATGGAAAGGAATATGAAAAGGTAACTGGATCACTGTGCTGAACACCAGAAACTATACAACATTGTAAACCAACTATAACTCAAAAAAAAAAAAAAATCCCGAAAACTTGCAATCATATTTATGTCAATGGTAAGGTTTTAAAAATTGTTTTAATTTTTAATTGTTTTATTGTAGTTGATTTATAATGTTCTGTCAATTTCTGCTATACAGCAAAATGACCCAGTTATACATATATATAGACTCTTTTTCTCATATTAGCTTCCATCATGTTCCATCACAAGTGACTGGACACAGCAGGACCAATGGTGAGTTGTTAAGTGGAGAAAGTTGTATTCCCTTGTTCACAAATATTTACTGTTGGTCAATCATGTGGCAGACACAGTCCCAGGGGCTGGGACAGAGGAGTGAAAAGATAAACAAGGCCCTGCCTTCACAGAGCTTACATGATGGCATAGGTGTGTACATGGGCCAGAAGGGAAAGGTAAATAAATAATAAATGCATATAAACTCTTTAATTTCAAATAGTGATGTGAGAGAAAATAAGACAGAGGTGTAACTGAGGGTGACTCTGGGTACCCAGGTAAGTGATGAATTTCCTCTCCAGGGAAAGCTTCTTTGAGCTGAGCTTTGTGAAAAACTGGAACCAGGGGTTCAGGCAGCTAGAAGAGGGAGGCAGGTAGAGAAGGAAGGCCATGGCGGCTGAAGGGGAGGGAGAGGCAGGGAAGGACGTGTAGGGAGGCTGGCAGGAGGCAGCAGCCCACCATGTGCAGTGGATTACAGGCCCAGGAAGTGCGGTCCATCTGGCATCATCAGATTTACACCCAATAAAGACCTGGAGAAGAGACTGTCTAGGGGCAAGAGCAGAAGCAAGGGGACTGGTTAGGGGGTTATTGCTGTGGTCCTGACAAGAGATGGTGGTGTTGGCGGGAGGGGGTGGGAGTGGGGGTGGAGAGAAGTGGACAGACTGGGGCTACACCTTGTGGTGGAATGGACAGGACTCCCTGATGAACCAGAGCAGTGGGGGGACCAGGGAAGCAGAGAAACTTCCCTCTTGGGGGAGCAAGTCAGTCTCCTGTTTTTTAGGGTAGTGCCTCCCAGCTGTTGCTATGTCCTGGCTTCTACATAAAACAATATTTGTATGATACATGGCTAGGAGTGGCTGGCCTTAGGGGAGTTCCAGCCACCCCCAGCTCCAGTGGCTACTCTGAGCACACTGTCTCAGCAAGCCTGTGACCCGCTCCCGGCAGTTCACCCCCTGGGAAGCTCTGCTTCTGGGGGAGAGTTTTCCAGCTGGAGCCAAGTGTGTCCTGCGGAGGGCCCACGGAGAAATGGAAATCACGCTGTGGGTAGTGCAGTGGGGCTCTCAGGATCACAGACTCCCTCCAGCATCAGAAATAGAAGAGTTCGATATTTTGTAATAACTGTAAATGGAGCATGACGTTGAAAAACTGTATAAAAAATACAATTTAAAAATAAACATAACAACAACAGCAAAAGAAATAGAAGAGTTCTAGGATTCAGGGCTGATTTTAGAAATGACCTTGTCTAACCCTCTTTCCTCTCTCTTTCGATGAAAAAGTAAGGCCAGGTGAAGGTCCTCATTCATTTATTCTGCGTACTGAGTACTACACTGTGCCAGTGCTGTGTGACAGTGCTACTCAAAACTCAATTCTGGATGGGTCCCCAGTCTCTGACCATAGATGTGGAAGTGGAGGATAAGCCACTTTTAAAGCAATTTCATATCGAAGTGTGTGATTGCTGGGCTCGCAGTATCTTTTTCTTTTCTTTTTTTTTTTTTTTTTTTTTTTAAAGTGGTCCATTTTCATTGTGTTTTACAAAAGGATCAGTTCAAGGATTGGATCAAAGTAACAATAACAATGACGTTTCCGGGGTTAGAAGCACGTGCCTCAAAGAGTTACAGATAATTCAGACACGTGACCTTCAGGTCTCCTGTCCCCCCTCACTTCCCTCCCATCTCCTCCCCCTCAGAAGCCCTGAGATGGTCTCAGAGATTTAAGGAAACTGATTTTATTCTATATCCTCCACCTGAAAGGAAAAGAAAATGATTCTTGTGGGCTTTGGCCTTTTGTTTTTCTGTAAGTACATTTGTTCTCACGTCCCACTTGTTCTACCGCCCTGATTCCCTTTTTCTGACTTTCTTAAGGCTTGGTTTCTTTTTCATTCACTTGGCTTTGCAGTGATTTTCTGCCTTTATTTTTCATCTGTGTGTCCCTCCCCTGCCTCTGCCCATTGAGTTCCCTCAGGGTGGGCTTGTGCTGGACCCCGTGCCTGTGGAGTGCAGGACTTATACCTTCCTTATTTCCTGTTTCCTTATTTCTTCTCTTCACAGACAAGGGTGTGCTGTGTAACAAAGTGACCCAGACTTCCCTGGAAGAGGTGGTGGTGAGTGGCAGTAAGGTGACACTGCCCTGCACTTTTGAAACCTCACACTCAGATCCAGACCTCTACTGGTACCGAATACGTCCAGATCGTACCTTCCAGCTTGTCTTGTACAGGGATAATACTAGGTCCTACGATGCTGATTTTGCTCGGGGTAGATTTTCTGTGCAGCACAGTCTGGCCCACAAAACCTTTCACTTGGTGATCTCCTCAGTGACAACTAAAGACACTGCCACTTACTACTGTGCCTTGGACTCCCACGGTGATGCAGGTGCCCAGGAAGTCTGCATACAAACCCCCCAGCACAGCATGGTGGAGCTGCCTCCCAGGGCAGCTCATGTCCCTGGACATGGCATCCTTCTTCTCCATTATGTTGTGGTCCAGCCTAGCCTTAGAGGGGCCCTGATGTGCCTGCTGAATAAGAAAATACCTGGTCACATCCAGGGGAGCCCTTGGCTTCTGATGGAGCAGACATCTCCTCACATCTGACTGGGAGGGGATGGCCCTTGCTGCCCGAGTGCCCATGGTAGCGAAGGGAGAGTGCATGTCTGAGGGACCCCAGTGCCCAAGGTGTGTCTGATACAGAGCAGGGCTTGACAAGGATGGGGCAGATGAAGGGCCAATCTAAGGAGAGCTCAGCAGAAGTGTCTTTAATTTAGCCTCAATCATTTATCCTTTGTCGTGAATTGGTCTGTTTTCCTTTTAAGATTCAAACTGGACACAAAGTTACTTACTTAACAAAATTACCCCAATTTACCTTTTGTCTATGTCTTCTTGTGCAGCCTCTTTATTTCTCCTGGATGCTCCTTGGCACCTCCATTTCGCTTATTTTATTTGGAGAATATTTCTTTTCTTTTTTCTTTTTTTACATTCATATTACTTTTACTTTCTTTAAAACATTTTTCATTATAGTTTATTTACAAGGTTCTTTCAATTTCTGCTGTACAGCAAAGTGACCTGGTTTTATATACATATATATTCTTTTTCTCACATTATCCTTCATCATGTTCAAGAACATTTGCCTTTGACTGAAGAACATTGAGATATTGCCAGAAAGTTGTCTGTGAATCCCAGAATCTCAGCTTCAAAGTCCCTGAGTTTGGAACTTTGTAGCATCTCCAGGGGGAGAGAATCCCCTCCAGGAAAAACCAACCATGTGATGTCCAAGTAGATAGACTCTCAGCCCTGGGGCTCCATCCCTCCTTCCTCTACATCTACTGATGTCTCTGCCTCAAAACAAGGATTAGAGTTATTAGATACAACCTGAGAAATAGTAGAAAACTTGGAAATTACTTTATAGGAAAAACAGTGAAGCCCAGAGAAGTGAGGGACATTCTCAAGGTCACTGAGCTGGTTAATGATAGAGCCAGGGGTGGGGCTGCACTTTCTAGGCGCCCTCTTGTAGCTGTGCCCAAGGAGGCTGTGTCAGTAGATGGTTTGGGCAGCAGTTGATCTGGGCTTCAAAACAGGTGGGTGAAGAGCAGTCAATATAGAGAGGAATGGCAAGGACATGGATGAAGGAGCCAAAGACTCAGGCAGATGACTCAGCCTTTTGGGGCTTCTGCCCTGCCACCTACCAAGTGTGTGTAATAATTTCCTGGAGACTCCCTTGGGGTCACTGTGGGGCTTAAATGAGATGCTACATGTGAAACTCTGGACAACTATAATCCAGAGTAGGATGGTCTCCACACCTCAAGGCAGCCACAATCCTTTCTGGCTCCTGCTTTCAACCTTTCCTGGGGTTTTTTTTGGTGGAGGAAATTCACATCCTGTGAAATGCTACGATGCCTTTTGCTGATGATCAGTGTGTGCCAGGGTATGGCTCATTCATATGCCAGGTGCAGGACAATGCTGAAGTTCAGCCAGGCTGTACTTCAACCCTTCTTCCTTGACTGGCGATGTGCTGTGCTCTTCTAGAAGGAACTTGGGGCTGGCTTTTGTGATAACTTGGTTCTGCTCCTAGCAACATCCCTGCCTCACTGAATGACTTTGTTCAAAGTATATACCCTTTCTGGGGCATATTTTTTTCCATCTGAAAAGTGAGTATGTGGTCTTTTTGTTCTTAGCAACTTCTGGGAAACATTCTAAGGTGGCCCCAGGTAATAGATGTGAATATATTTTGGAAACAGGCATTCTTGATGCACAGGAAGTGAAGTTGTGTTGACTCTTTAAATGATTTTCCCTGGTTGGACCTGGTTTATCCATCTAGATTGTTTACTCATTGATTCAGAGTGCGGCTGACTGCCTCCTTTCTTAGGTTGGGATGTGAGGACGTGACGTGGGCGTCTGCAGATGGCAAAGGCGGGGGAGTTGTGGATGGGCATTGCTCTTTCACTTGTAACCTCCTGGGCCCCCTCTTGACACCCCACATAGGTGCTGAGGAAACCACAGGACTGGGTTGCTGGGGTTCTGCTACCTGGGAAAAAGCTGACCTTGCAGAGGTGGGAGGGGCAGAGTTCAGTGGCCACACGGGGAGCAGTACTGTTGTTGCTTTTGCAGCTGCAGCAACAGCAGGAAACCCGGTGCTGGGTCCCCGAAGCAGGAGCCTGCAGGCTGAGGGCTCAGGAAGCTGCGGTGTGACCTATGAGCTCGGTCTGTTTTTTGTTTGCCTACCAATGAATTCACAGCTTGCACTTTCCCCCTTCGGTGGTCTGAAATGAGTAAAGACAGAAGCAAGGCACCCACAATGCACTTTAATCAATGCAACAGAGACAGAGAAGAATGGCAGAAAACTATCAACACCCAAGATCCAAAACCCTCAAATGCCCTGTGCACAGATGGGCAGGCAAGGGGTGGTAAAGACACTTTTTATGGGGGAAATCACAGGGTCTCATTTCTGTCCCTTCCTCCAAAAATACTTGCACAGTCAGTTGCTTTAAAGCAATTCCCATGTATTACTCATTTTTGCACCCTCAGCATGGTGCCTAAAACCTGGAGTAATCCCTGTTTGTTAAATCAATTAATAGAGAGAAGCACATTTCCTCTGCATCTTACCCTGATCTCTGCTAAGAGCTCTGAGAGTATTTAAATGAGATTTTAGAAAGCTCATGCCTGCACAGAGTATTAGGGAAGTCAAATGTAGTTCTGTCTGTGAAGTACTAGGAAAAGCAGAAGATACCTTTGTGGAAGAAAACATTAGTTTGGGGCAAATCTTGTGCTGGGTTAGCAGAGCCTTTTATGTTTAGGTGAAAGGACATCTGCCCTTCTTTCTCCAGGATCTATTTCCCTCTTGGAGAATGGAGCTGGGAATGCAATAGCTTCTATTTCTGGAGGCAAAGATGTCAAAGGAACAAAACACCATTTTCAAAGTATATCAGCCTTAGGAAGGAAAAAAAAATGAATCCTATATACCTTCATATCTCTATATCCCTTTATAAAGCAGCACATAAAGCATTTGGGACCATAGGCCCTCATTGCCCAGAACTTCTGTCTTTCCACCAGGCTGAAGGATAAGCTGGGTTTGCTGCCTTTAAAGGAAAACAGGTTTGGGTAGCAGCCATTTAAACAAGGCTGGGATGGTTCAACTTGAATCACCAAGACGTTGAAAGCCTAAGAGGAAACAGCTCTGTACGCTTTTGGTTTCTTTCAGGGAGTGTAGGCTTCTCATGCCAGTCAGCCTGCAAATGAAGGAAAATGGTCAGAGCTGTTATAGCATCACAGACCATCAGTGTTGGAAGGAATCCTAGCAGTCCTGTAGTCTGGGTATGGCCAGTGCTTGCTGTGGCTGTACCAGTGCAGACATCACTAATCTATCCCAGCACACTTCCCCTTCTAGGCATGGTGATACTTCAGCTAATCACTATCAGTTTATCAATGTTGATGCAAATCATAAAACCCATCTGCTCTTCTTTAGTCTTTGTTTTACAGATGTGATAGCCCAGACCCAGAGAGGTAAAGCAACCTGGCTAAGGTAACACAGTGAGTTAGTGACAAAGTCAGGAATAAAACTTAGCTCTTCTGATTCCTAGGGTAGTGCTCTTTTTATGCAAACATTCAGCCTGTGTCCTTGGGACTGGTGGAAAACATTCACCCACTGGGGAATGACTGGGGGTGCTTGTAGGTTAGGTTGGATCAACCTATTCTTAGATCAGGGGCTAGACTGAGGGGTATTTGGAGGTATTGGAGAAGGAGCTTCATGGGCAAACCAAGGCCCTAGTTCAATTTCATGTCTAAGATGACAAAAAGAGAGAATGCAAGAAGCAGGCAAATAATTAACATTTCCACCTCTATTTCATGTGCATCCCAAGTGGCTAGTAGTGAGCTAGCTGCTCACTGAGAGTGGAAGTGTAGGTTCATCCCCAAGATAGGCTGGTCTGTACATCGAGTTCTATGATTAAGGATTGAGAGCTAGCATCCCCTTTGTCTGGGTAAAGACAGGTTCTGCTCCTCCTGAATATTCTTCAGGTGAAGCTTTACTGATGGCCTTTCAAAACGGGACCAAAGGCCCATGGTCCTTGGCCAAATAAACAAATTAATGAAACAAGAAAATGATTTCTCCTTATTTAGCTTCATTTTTTTTTTTAAAGCTCCTGGGTGGAAGTGGGCATTATTGGCTGGTATTACATTCTACTACACGAGTTTTGAGTCTGGCTTGAAATAAAATGCTAATAGGAGATGGGGTGTTATGCTGAGTATGTGAAAGGCCCACATATATTGCATCATAATGTATCTCAATGTGCTTTTCCTTTCCCAACACTTCTCATCATTCCTAAGCTCCTTTCTCCATGTGCAGCATGGTTTAGGTGGAGGTAGGAATAAGGAACAACTAGGTCTTACCTTAAAAGAAAAATAACTTGGCAGTCAAGAGAAAATTGACGGCAACGCTCTTGGCAAACAGCATTCGGAACCCAAGCACTGTGACAGACATCATATTCACCTTCCAGGCTTGAACTGTGGTGGAATGAGAGTGAACATGGTGGCTTCAGCAAGAGATTAAATTTCCTACCAGAAACTGGGCCCATAGCACCAACACCAGTCTTCCCTGGATCACCATCATTCTTCCTGGTCTGAAGTCCAACTTGGTGCCAGACAGCCTTCACAGACTTAATTAAGGCTGCTACTTACACCCAGGAGGCAAGCTTTGGAAAATCCCATTCTTGCAGCCAGGAAAACGCTGCAGGGAACCAACTGAGCTCAGATATGTCTTTTGTTTTCTTTCTTCCTTCCTCCCTCCCTCCCTCCTCTCTCTCTCTCTCTCTCTTTTTTTCTTTTTAGGGCTGTGCCCACGGCACATGGAAAATTCTCAGGCTGGGGTTTGAATTGGAGCCGTAGCTGCCAGCCTACACCACAGCCACAGCAATGTCAGATCTGAGCCGTGTCTGCAACTTACATCACAGCTCATGGCAACACTGGATCCTTAACCCACTGAGTGAGGCCAGGGATGGAACCCTCATCCTCATGGATCCTAGTTGGGTTCATTACCACTGAGCCATGATGGGAACTGCCAGCTTTTGTTTTCTTTAGAAATAGAATGATTTGGGGCCCACCTGCCCATTACAGAATTTGCTTTAACCTCAATTCTGAAGTTGGCCCTTTGGTTTCAACTAACCTTGGGGCTCATAGCAGATCTCCGAAGTTTGCTTAACATTTTCAGATTCCTTTGGTTTTGGAGTCTCTGGAATAAACAGCATTGGTTAGGGTTACAATGACAGCCGAGAGGCTCAAGGGATTTCAGGTTTTAAAACTAGAGATGACTTTAAGTCAGCTGAGAACCAGAGGAATGACTTGGTTAAAGTCTTACAACTATTTGCACAGCTAATAGGACTGTCATGTTCTGAGATTTTTTTCCTTATACCATGAGGTCAACATCCAGGTATGCCTCTAATTTGTAGGAAGAATGAGGATAATTAACCCCAAGGTAGGTTGGGCTGCCCTTTTTTCGCCTTCATACTAGATTAGGCCACACATGAATTTTCAGCCCAAGAGTCTTTAGTATGAAGGAGACAGTGGTTGGTGAAGAGGAGAGATGGGGATGAAGTAAGAGGTGCTTTATCTTAGATTCCAGTGCAGAGATGCAGAGAATTTAATTCCCAGTCAGTGATTGGTGATGGTTGAATCTAAGTCTTTTTTCCGGCATGACGCCATATGGACAGTGATCTGTCAAGAGTTGACATCTCCAACTTCTCTTTGCCCTGACTTTTCTTCCACACAATCCCAGCCCATTGAGGCCAGATATTACCTACCTGAAGAATTTTTCTTTGGTTCGAAGTCAGCAGAGTGCAAGGTTTTTTGGTCGTGTTGAACTGAACATGTGACTGCATCTGGATCTCCATACTGACCAAGCTTGACGGCACTGTACTTCCCAGTGGGAGAGACCACGATAGCAGGGTCATATTCTGTTATTTTCTTGGATGATTCCAGACTTATTTTTATATCTTTAGGGTAGAAATCCTTCACAAGACAAGCAACATTTGTTCCATTTTTCATGACAAAAACGGATGGTTTGGAATTAGGCTGACTTCCTGCAAACATAATCAGATGTGAAATGATTATCCACATGTGGGAGTTTTAAACAACTGTGTTTACCTCAAGTCCCCTGGGGCCAAACACTATAATCCAGACTTCTCTGCATCCTGTTAGTGACTAGAGCTTATGAGCACCTCCATGAAAGGATGGCCAAGGGAAGCAGAAATAAAAGGCAAGCAGTTGGATTTCTAGTTAGGAGCTGCTAAGAGATATGGCTGGGAGCAGAGAGAAAATAGAAAATACAAAGAATTTTCTGGGTATCTGAGTTTCAGTTATCTATGTTTTATTAATCAATCCTCTGGATAATAGAGGTTAGTCTGAATATCTGTCTGAACCTATTGGTTTATTTTTATTTTATTTTATTTTAATTATTTTTGGCTATGGCTGGGGCATGTGTACGTTCCCAGGCCAGGGATCAAACCCATGCCACAGCAGTGACCTAAGCCACTGCTGGATCACACTGCTGTGACAATGCTGGATCCTTAAGCCATTGAGCCACCAGGGGATACCCCAGCTGGACTGTTTTTTTTTTTTTTTTTTTTTTTTTTTTTTTGCTATTTCTTTGGGCCGCTCCCGCGGCATATGGAGGTTCCCAGGCCAGGGGTCCAGTTGGAGCTATAGCCACCGGCCTACGCCAGAGCCACAGCAACTCGGGATCCGAGCCGCGTCTGCAACCTACACCACAGCTCACGGCAACGCCGGATCATTAACCCACTGAGCAAGGGCAGGGATCGAACCCGCAACCTCATGGTTCCTAGTCAGATTCGTTAACCACTGTGCCACGACGGGAACTCCTGGACTGTTTTAAATGTTGAGCTCTTGAAGTGAGATCAGGGCAGAGTCTGAAAAGGGCTACATTAACTGGCTCCGACACTCTGAGGATGGTGGTGCTGGCATCACTTCAGGGTGTCATCCCCAGTTTTTGGCCTGGAAGGGATCTGCTGACATTAAGTGGTCCATTTCTTTGCCTTTAAGTGAATTCTTAGTGTTTTGTGAGGGACCACCCTACAGTCTATTTAGAGTCTTTAATCAGAGAATAACAACTATAATTTTCAGGAAGTCTTCACAAACGTAAAATCAGTTTAAGCCAATTTCTTCTTGTTTTATTCTAAGTGGAGCTGTGGAATGTTGGTCCCAAATATTTTGGGTCTCCTCCTGGCCTTCATGCCTCATCTTGGACAATTATCTATCTGCTACTCTGTATATGCATCTTTTTCTTTCCTTAAAACCAGAGGGGGTTAGGGGATTTTTTAAAGGACTCTCTTGGAATCTGGAAGGAGAAAACCTTCATTACGTTGTTTCCTGGCATAGCCAAAGCCACTGATAACAGACACCGATAACCCCAGCAGTAACGGCTTGGAAACCACATGCTTGGCTCAGTCACCTCCCTTCAGAATTGTGGCATTTCTTGCTCACTCCACTGACTTTGGTGAGATGGATTCTGAGTTGCTTTTCAAGGGAGCTATGAATTATAGAGAAAGGAAACCAGTCCATTAAAAGACAACTCTATCTCCTCTGATACTTAAGAGTATGACCCAATCCTAGGCTGATTTAGTTGAATAATCAAGGCTTGCTTGGGATTTAAAAATCTAAATGAACAGGCAGTTGCTAATGATAACTTTGGGCTGGAGAGACTCGGCTGGAATAATTTGAACAATGTAACATATCCAACAAGACAGAGGTCTGAAGAAGGTCATACATTCAGGATATGAGCTCTGAATCTGTGACAGCAATTCAGATAGAGCATAATGCATTGGTTTGATAAAATATTTTTCTCAGACTTTCTTTTTCAATTAATGCCTCATCTGTTCAAAATGATTGTTTGAAAGTACAGTGTTTAGTCCAATCTTTGCCACCATGGTGACCAAAGCAAAGGCTATCTGACTGAATTGAACCCTTAATAAAAAAAGAATATATTCAATAGAGTTGCCATATGTGACCTACTCTGTTTTATATTAGAACTAAACCAAAACCTGAAGTTAAATAAAATTTGTACTACATTATAGTCTAAAATTTAAAGATTGAACTGCTTATTTTCTGAGACTTTCCAGTCTTTCTTCTTGGTCCACAAATGTAATTACATTTCAGCATGTGTTGTGAAATGTTATTTGTTTGAACAATTGTTACTTTGTTTTCAGACTTCCTCTCTTTTTATGAATACACATATAATGCTAGAGTTATGCGCTGATAAACAATACAAAAAGAAGTGTATACCTTTTCTAAACAGTCTTCTCAATTTATAAATTTACAGATTATCTCTGTTCTAGATTCACAGAGAGCGTCTTACTGCTTCCCCAAGAATTACAACATCGATAACAAACATCACTCACAATTTCAAGGATCTCTGCCAATATGGGATTAAACTTGAACACTGAAATACAAGTTTCCTCGACCTAATTATTCTGACCAGGTTAACCACCTCTCCCCTTTACCTTCCGAATTGCAGCACATTTTTCAGGTGGCCATAAAGGACACACACTAGTCAGCTTCGCCAAAGGGATGTGCAAGGGATTAAGCAACTGCCTGGAGAATTTGGGCCTCTGCTCCTCCTGCACCTGATGCTCCAACTATTAATATAATTCTTCTAGATTTATTTTTGCTTTCTGGGCTGCTCTGGAGATTTCAGAAACAATTAAAAAAAAATAGTTAACAAAGCTCCTTCAGTTCCTCAGCCTAGTATCTCCACTGTGACCATCCCATATCTGAACTACTCTGTCTCCTAGTACTCTGTTCTCTTGTAACGTAGACTGGATGGCGGCCTAGTCCCAGGAGTCAGTTTATCCCTAGAAAGGTAGGAAAAATAACAACTCACGGGGCTCCACAAAGAGTTTGGTGCCAGCTCCAAAATACATCTGTCGGGTGTCCCAGGAGCACACTGTAATGCTGCCTTACAGGTAACCTGCCCAGGGCTCGCCCTGGGAGCCTGGGCTAGAACATCTGTGTCCTGCCTCCCCAGCCTGGGTCCCCGCCTGGAGACCCCATGGCTCAGAGAACTGCAAAGCTGCTCTTGATGAGATCAGAGGCCCAGAGTTTCAGTTCCCTTTGAAGCTAATGATAGTTTAACTGCTAGATAAGGATGTAAGCATATACTCTGCAGCCAAGAAGTACTGAGACAGGGGTCAGGGCTGAGACAGAGCAAGAGAAGAGGGTGACAGGTGACCATTAGCTTCCTTCCAGATGGAACACTGAACTCCCCATTTATGGGAGGGTGTTCCAAACAGAACATACAGCTTGGGAGTAAGGATAACTTGGGAGTAGGGATGGGGCACTGACTATTGGCATTTCTTGTAATAAATGTTAGGCGGAGGAGGGTTTAGACACAGGTCTCGTTCTCATATTCTGGTTCCTTTTTCTTGGGTCACAATACTGCTTTTTGATTAGAAGCTTAATTTCTCCCCCCTCACTCAGGCTGAGCCTCACAATAACAACAAATCTACTTTCTAATTCCCTGAGTCCAGGGAAAGGCTTTCTAAGGACCTGAGGGTTGAACAAGAAATTGGTAGCTGACAGGGGAGCCCGGTGTTACTGTATGTCATGGATACAGGTCTGAGAAGCTAGCACTTGCTTTGGAAGGCTTATTTTTATTTTATAATTTCTCTTAACTCTAGATCCAGATATAAGCCTCGGGAGGACAGAGTTGTCATGGGACTTAGAACTTGTTCACTGGGGGAAAGGAAGGTGGGGAGGAAATGGGATGGACAGGGAGTTTGGGGTTAGTAGATGCAAACTGTTATATTTAGAATGGATAAGCAATGGGGTCCTACTGTACAGCACAGGGAACTATGTTCAACCTCTTGGGTTAGAACATGATGAAAGATAGTATGAAAAAAAAAAGAATGTATGTATATGTGTGCCTGGGTCCTTTTGCTGTATGGCAGAGTTTTTTTTATTTTTTAAATGATTTTAATTTTTTCCATTATAGTTGGTTAACAGCTTTCTGTCAGTTTTCTACTGGCATAGCAGAATTTGAAGGAACATTGTAAATCAACTATACTTTAATTAAAAAAATTTTTAAATAAATAAATAAAAAATAAATTTAACCCCTCCCCCCAAAATACTTCCATATAGATTACTGTTTTATCACCAGAAATCAAGAGTCTAGGGCTAGAGCTAGGCCAAAGGAAAGGATGGTTGGATAGGGTCATTATTTGCTATCAAAACGTTAAGGATAGGGGGCTTGATTTGAAATTCTCAGTCTCTCTACCTGGGCTTCATAGCATCACATTACACTCGATCACTGAAGGAGAAGAAAAGCAGAGAAGCAATTGGGATATGACTGGAGAGCTCAGGTCAGCATCCTGACAGAGGGGCTAAGCATCAGTTTCAGTGCTTTCCTCATTCCCTATGACTCCCAAAGGCACAGCCTCAGAGATTTGATTCTAACACTGCAGATAACTCTGAATTTCAAGTGGAAATGATTTAAAGGCAAAATGAAACACAATACTTTTGGCTCAGATGCAATTTGCCCACCATCAATCAGACTGCAATCAGTTACAACATGATTCTGTTTCCCTCCCTTCTTTTTCATTGCTCTAGTCTCTCTCCCTTCAAAGATAAGAAACTCACCAAATCCCACTATTTCCCAGAAGCAAGAGGCAGGCAAGAACACCTATAAGTTTTTATTATCCTCTGAGAAGCAGAGACAGTGTTGACACAACCAGCCCCTTTCAGGACTGTCAGATAGCCTCCCCTGATTCATGTACCTTTTCCCACTTCTTCATTTCCTTGGAAACAAGCAAAATCAGAATCTAACTAATTGGTGTTGGCATTTTGGAAAGCTTCTGAAAAATGGTTGTTCTCTGGACTGGTCCCAGTGACTGGCTCTTGGCAGCTACCCAAACTGCCTGAATACAGCCCCTGGATTTCCAAACACAGGAACAGGTTGCCAACAGACACAGTCTCTAGGAGAGCACCATTACTGTGCTACTGTCTTAAAGGTGGGGGCTCTATTTCTACATTGGACATAGGCTCCTGAACTCTGTGCGGAGTCCTCAGATTCAGGGTTAACAAGGCAGATGATCGCGTAACTCTTCTCAGCAGACCCAGCCGAGGATGGGACCTTGGAAATCATTTAGTGTGAGCCATGCACCATGATTTAATGCAAATTCTCAGCAAAAAGATACAAGGGCAAATTGGATTTTGTCATCTGAGGGAGAGAAGGCTCTTCTAACTCCTTCTTTAGTACTATTTTTCTTCACTCTAACCCTCCCTCTTCCTACACTGTCATCATGACTCGTTCCTCATAAGCAGTGGAAAGACTCTCCTTATCTAGTACTTGCCTTTTCCCTGACCCCAGTCCCTGACCAGGGAGGGTGCCATAAACCTGGATAAGGACTTTATTTAAGCAACTGCAGAAGACATTAATACTGATCCTCTGTACAGAGTTTCCAAGCATACCCAGAATATTTTCTTAAGAGAAACCTAATGAATTTGTCCTCAAATTTTACCCTGGCTCTTGGCCACAACAAAACCAATGGATTTCCCATGTAGCACCTTCTAATTCCCCAAGAAGCTCCATTCATTCACAGCAATGACAGGGAATAGACACACTGAAGTAAGATGCATAACTTACTAGGTTCCACCCTGAGTTGAGTCCCATTTCCAAAGATGAAATGTGCCATCAGTGTATCACTTCAGACATCATGACAAAAAAACCTTACTGCCTCTTTGCCCGTCTGCTTGGAAGGGAATGGGTGGAGCAGAGCAAGTTAGCTGGAGACACAGAACTCTGCAAGGGTTTCTGAGGTCTAAGCATCAAATTTTGGCAGCTTCTTTGATGTGTGCTATCATTTGAGTGTTGACATTTAGGGGAGTCCCTAGGTTTTCTGCTGTTATTGCCTCAACCTGTCATCTCTTATGCCCAGATCTTGCTTCATTAACACATTTTCACAGAGAGAAAGGAATTACTTTGATTTTGCTGAGAATTGTCAAAATGGCTATTGTCAGCAGAAATGTAACTGTAAGATTCAAGTCAATTACAAAGGACTATGCCTCAGTTAGAGGTGGAAGGACATGATGGTTGGAGCAAGAGCCATTGATGCAGAAGACCTGGAGTCTATTAAAAGGATCCTATAATCATAGATGACTACCAGGTAGATAAGTAGTTTACTACTTAGAGCTTCCTAAACAAACATTACTGCAGTCAACTCCATGAGGTAATATTAGATCTATCTTACTGATGAAATCACTGGAGCTAAGCATGGTTAAGATAGTGGCTGGGCTGGGCTTCAGTCTCGGGTCTCCAGACCCCAGTTTCCCTCTACTGAACCAGAGTCATAGACGACAGGCCTGAAAGGAGCCTCAGCTATCCCTTCTCAAAGCCCCTGTGGTCACAAAAGGACTAAGTAACGGATGCATAGGAGAGTTTTTACTCCTTTTTCCTGTCTTTTTTCATTAAATCACAGAATTCCACTAGGTCCTAAGACATTCACACCACTGGACTGCCTTGCTTTTCCTGTTATTTTGTCCCTTATTATCTCGATGATAATCAGGATCATAGTGTGCTACAGCTAGAAGACATCTTGGAAATCATTGAACCAGCTAGCAGGAAACAAGTTCAGTGATGTTAAGTCACAGAGCTTGCCAGTCAAAGAGAAGCCTTAGAATTCTTGGCCTAACATGCTCGCCATTGCACCTCTCATTTATGACTACCTCACATTTACTAGATGTGCCATCGTACAGGTCAGGTCACAGCCTCCATCTGTAAACGGTGAATGCATGGGTATTAAGGAAGCTGGTCCTCTAAGGCTGCCTAGTCAGGTAGAGAGAAGGTCACAAAGACTCTCCAGGAAGGAGAGTGGACCAAGAAGACTACTGCAATACATACCCACCCCAGATTTTATCAGAAACTTCATCCCTGCTCCTCAGTCCATCCTGTGCTAAATTACCTGCTGGAGGGATTTTCAACAACCTGAAATGTGTTTCCCAAGCTGATGACTTGAGAAAATACTTAACAAAGATAACTGCCAAATGCAGTGGCCAAAAGAAGAAAAAAACCCGAGTCACTTACGTGGTTCAACGTTCAGATAGGTTCCTTGGCCGAATGTCAGTGGAAGATGCACAGCTGATAAACCTAGTGTAAAAACTGCCTTGCTTTTTCCTTACCACAACACTGGCCCCCCATACCAAGTCACGTGATAGCCATTGGAGGGAATTTTCTGTCTCATCTCCCTAACCTGTTTTCTCCTCAGTCTTGGGGGCTAATCTTCATGACAAAAGAAGGAGGTGATTCCTGTATCAGATAGAAAACTGGGGTTTCGCCATGTTATACTCTGAATGAGAGAGGCTGGAAAAGGGTTTCTTAGATCAGGGGCAAAGAAGGGTCTTAAGAGTGGTGATTCTTAACCCAGGTCTAGTGGGTTATATGCCCCACTCAGAACATTTTAGGGGAATTCCATTTGATATCGGGTCAGAGTTTTGCATCATTGACAAGCACTGTGCAGCAGCCAGACTTAGTATAAAATAGAATCAGAATCTTCAGAACATTTTAAGAACATATTCATGAATATCAAGTTCACTAACATATTCATGAATATCAAGTTCAATATCATGAATATATTTGTGAATATCATGAATATCAAGCCTTAGTGACATACACTTAGAAGTGACTGTCGAATTAGCCTCTGTCATATGTAAAGATCAATCTATGATTGAAGGTTGGAAGGTTACCTGAAAGGGTGTATGTATAAAGCATTCTGTAAACTAGGGAGCCTTGGTGTAATTATTAGAATTTTTTTTTCTTTTTTTTTAGGGTTAGGCTCCAAGGAAAAAGTTTTACTTGAAGCAGGAGGATGGCATTTCACTAAGCTCAGAGCTCCCTGGGGCAGAATTATAGGGAGAGGTGGCTGAGGGAGGAGAGAATCCTGTTTTTTTGGTGTTTGGGATGAAAGGGCCCACTTCTTAGAGCTGAGGGTGAAGGCAGGAACCCAAGTTTCTGTCCCCCTTGAGCTCTTCCCGAGGTCAGGTGTGACCTCCATTCCCCTCTCTAACCTTCCCCCTCAAATCCAAAGTCCTTGCAGTTGACTTACAAGCCACACTTGCCCCATTGCCCACCTGACCTCACTTGCAAGTTCTCTCCTGGTCCCTTGCTCTCCTCCAGCCCCTGAGACCTCCTTACTGTCCTTGACTCCCCTGGCAGCTCTTGTGTTCCCTCTGCCTGCAAGTGTCCTTCCTCCGGATACCTGCATGGCCCACCCTGTCACCCCCTCGGATCTCTGCTCAAATGTCACCTTTCCACTGAGGACTTCTGTGGCTCCTCTGTTAAAAATTGTACATAAGAGTTCCCATCGTGGCTCAGCAGTTAATGAACCCAACCAGTATCCACGAGGATGTAGGTTCGATCCCCAGGCTTGCCCAGTGGGTTAAGGATCCAGCGTTACCATGAGCTGTGGTGTAGGTCACAGACATGGCTGGGATCCCGAGTTGCTGTGGCTGTGGGGTAGGCCTGTAGCTACAACTCCAATTCAACCCTTGTCCTGGGAATTTCCATATGCTGCAGATGCAGCCCTAAAAAGACCGAAAAAAAAAAAAAATTCACACAGCCTTCTCTCCCTAGTACTCTTTATTCCCCTTCTTGGCTTTATTTTCCTTTAGAGGGCCTTGGTGCCACCTAAAATACTATATAGTTTATTTAATGAATTTATGGTCTGTCGTTTATACTATGCTGTAAGCTCCCATCAGGCATGGATTTCTGTCTGTTTTGTTCATGCTGATTCCCCAGCACCTAGATGAGTTCCTGCCATATAGTGTCAGTGACTTGTCACAGATTGCAAAATTGAGATTAGGCTTGGCTCTGTAGGTGTCTAGCTTGCTTACATTTCTATTTCCTTTTGCCTTACACCCCCGCTGACTTGTTCTCACATTCATTCATTCAACAAACATTTATTTAGTGCCTTCCATGTACTCATGGAAACAGGAAGGCACAACTCAGAGCCTTTACCCTCATGGAACAAGGGAGATAGCCGCTAAGTGTGTACTCAAAAGTTTCAGGGGGAGATGAGGGCTATACAAAATGAAGCAGGGTAAGGGGACTGCAGAAGACATGGGTGGTTGAGGAAGGCCTCGATAGATGTGACATTTGAGCAAAGACCTGGAGAAAGTGAGGGAGAAACTTGGTGAGTCCCTGGGAGAAAACTGTTCCAGGCAGAGGGAATGGCAGGTCGAGGCTCTGTGCTAAGAGATGCTCATCATGAGTGGAAGATCAACGGGAAAGCAATCTCTTTAGAAACACGTGGATGAGCCCAGGATTGTGGACTCCTGTTTCTTGGGGGAAAGAGTGATGCTCTGATCATCATCTGAACCTTTCTGAGTTTAGGGACCCTCAAGCCCCGGGGGTATAAGGAGGGATGGGCCTCACCTGAAGAATGCCTCTTTGGGTAATTGGTTTCAGTTTGGGGCAGGAGCCCTGCCTTGGTGAAGACATGTGGTGGAGAGTGTAGCTGGAAGGGAAACAGCGTAACTGTTGCTTCAGATTCCATAGGCAGCTTGGAAAGGAGCTTGTTGGATGCCTGAGTGGGAGGCTGGGCCAGGCAGGAAAAACCTCCATATGTGCCCCAACAGAACTGCAGTTCTGATAGAAGAACAAAATTCCTTTTTTTTTTTTTTTTTGGCTGCACTCACAGCATATGGAAGTTCCTGGGCCAGAGATTGAGTCTGAGCCACAACTGTAACCTATGTCATAGCTGTGGCAATGCCAGGTCCTTAACCCGCTGTGCCACAGCAGGAACTCTGAGCGGAATTCTTAAGTGCCCAGATTCTTAAATCAGACATGTGATGCAAAATTTGACTTTGTTAAGCTGTGTGATCTCAGGGATTCCTTCCTGACCTGTAAAAATGCAGGTAACATTATATAATTTTGCATGACCATGTGAGAACTGAGAATAATGACATTCATTAATAAAGGGCCAAGTCCAGTGGCCTGATACCTAGTAGGCACTCAAAAAGTGGTAATTGATATGATGATATATAACAACATATATGATTCTAAGTCCATCTAGTGGTGCACTGGCATGAAAATATTCCTGATGACTATGACTCTCTCTAAGCTCCTGTCAATTTCATGGTTCCTAGCATCCCCAGGTTTTCTCCATCCAGAGGGCTAAAAACTGATGTGAATCTGGGGCTGTGGGTTTGTGTAAACCTGTCTATTAGCTTGGTGCTACCCAGGATCCCTGCAAGTCAGAACTTGAAAGAAGCTCTGAGGAAAGAGAGCATCAAAAGAAGGCAGGTTTCTGAGAAGAAAAAGGCTCTGGGTTTGCAGTGATGCCTCTTTAACCAATATTTTTTGGATAAAAAAGAAGGCATGGCACAAAGATATTCTGGATCCTGCCCTCTCTGGATGCCCCTAAATCTCTTCATTTCAAAGGATGATGGAATGCACCAGTTCAATGTTTCCTAAACTTCAATTAATCACATCTCTTTGGGGGTTTCTTTTGGTCGCACCCATCAGTCATAGATTTACTTAATAATTTGCTTTAAATCCACCACTTTTAAACTTAAAATATAATGAAGAGGAAACTTTAAATCACGTGGGCTTGACAATCTAGTTGTACTATCCTAATGTCCCTTAAAAGATAGTGCATTTAAAATTAGGGAGTTCCCGTCGTGGCGCAGTGATTAACGAATCCGACGAGGAACCATGAGGTTGCGGGTTCGGTCCCTGCCCTTGCTCAGTGGGTTAATGATCTGGCGTTGCTGTGAGCTGTGGTGTAGGTTGCAGACGCGGCTCAGATCCTGCGTTGCTGTGGCTCTGGTGTAGGCCGGTGGCTGCAGCTCCGATTTGACCCCTAGCCTGGGAACCTCCATATGCCGCGGGAGCGGCCCAAGAAATAGCAAAAAAAAAAAAAAAAAAAAAAAAAAAAAAAGACAAGAAAAAGATAGTGCATTTAAAATTAAAAGAAAGTTGGTCTCTGTCCCATCTAAAGCCATGTGCTATGCATCCCCCAGGTAGGAAAATACTGGATCAAGTCAGTCAATAAACAGTAGAACTCAAGTCATTAGCAAGAACTTGGCGAACAAAGGGAGATGAGGGAACTCAGCAACTAACTTTGTCAGAAACATGGATAAACTGTTACTTTAGTGAGGAATTTTAAAGACCATGAGGTCTAAAGGCAAGGGCTTCAGTTAGCTGAATTTTCAAAATCTTACAATGATTTAAAAAAATAGGAATTTCTCTGCTCTGACCCTGCTTGGCAGCTCTGGATCTCCATGACTTTCTGGACGCAAAGCCCCAGCCTCATTTCTCCCTTTAGTGTCTGAGGTCTGGGGATGTCCAGCCTGCACTCTGCCTTTTCCCTTCCTCTGCCCTCAATTCTATGCCCCCTTCGTTACATACACCCAGGACTGTCCTGTCCTCAGTCATTCACTGAGAGGAGCCCACCCTAGCATTCTCTTCTACCCCACCTCATTAGTCTTCTTTTACCTTAGAAAACACAAGCCGAACACTAAGGCATCAGGCCGGAAAGTGCTGCTACTTTTCCAGCAGCCACCTCAGCAGATTTGGGACCCAGTTTCCAGACTTCCCTAGAGTCTTTGAAATGGGGTGTGTGTTTGTTTATTACATTTTCTAGCTTAATACTAATATCCACTATTGAACAGGAAGCTCTTGCCTTTTTTTTTTTTTTTTTAGCAAGACATAGTTGAATTCAGATGTCACTTAAGTGACTCAAAAAGATCCTTTCTGTGTTGAGTACAATACTTTGACAATGTTAGCTTCGATCCCTTTCTAACAGTTAATTCATGAGTGGCACCGCGTCCTCTTAGTGAGGAAGATGATACCACAAGTCCTTAGGGAGCTACTGGTGGCCATGTACTGCAGGGTTTAAAGGAAGCCTTGCACATTTACTTTCTTCTGCTTAGGATCTGGTTTCAATGGGAACTAGAATGTTCCAGCTTCCTCACTAGTCACCTAGCTTCCATTTACAGCTCAAACAACTAGAAACAGATTTCTAGAACTGGTTTCCCTTTTCTGAAGAGAAGTGGAGCAACGCCAGTGCCCACTTGCCCTGGCCTCACTCTCCGTGCCTGGGGGCTGACTCAGTTCGGAGCTCTCCCAAGAGCAAGTATTTGGCCTACGGAAGGTTGGAATGATTTCTATCTGGCGCTCCCTTGATAGAATCACCCAGAATCAGCTCAACCTTTTTCCTGGTCAGTACTGACTCTTCCAGGGCAGTTGAGTCAGTGACTCTGTGGTCTCTACAGCCTGACCCAAAGCCCCTGCATTGGGCAGAACCTTCTCAATTTCCCTGAGCTGTGCGGGGTCTTTCACAGCCCCCGAAGCCTATTGTTTTTACAGACAGCCCCCCTCCCCGTTCCTACGGAGGAGAAAAACAGTAGTTCATATCTTCCCCAAAGTCACAAGATTCATGCTATTACTACCCATTTCACACTCCCCGACATCTCTGCCTCCTTAGATGCAGGATTAACCTTAAAGAACAAATAAACGAGTTACTTACGTGGTTCCACAACCAGCTGAGTCCCTTTTCCAAAGATGAGTTTATCTGTATCATCACAGTGCTTGAGGGCTTTCCAAAAACCTCGGCAGCGGTCCCACCTTTCTTCCTCCAGTGAGCTTTAGAATGGGAGGGTCTTTAAAGCTCAGCTCTTAGAAAGATGGCACCTGATGCTTTAGTGAGAAACCATCATGATGATTTAGTGCCGATAAAGGTGGGTGTGCTTTCAGGAGCTTGTTGTCCAAGGAGTAGATAGGAGCCCACTCTCCTATGGCAAACATTTCATGAAGATCTCGAAAGTGTTGCTTTCTGTTATTTTAGAGTTTTCTCACTTCCTAGACCCACATGGAACTCTCAGTCTTGGAAAACTGGCCTTGCCCAGGGGCTGGGTCTTGGATCTGTGACTATTCCAGAGTCAAGGTATTCACACATGCCAGTGCTGCTTTAAGTCAGATAATGTGTGGCATATTGACAGGTGACAGGGCCAGAGGAAGCACAAGTCCTGTACAGGGATTGACAGTAGAGTCAGTGTTAGGAAGCGTAGCTACGGCTGGGGATGGCTGAAAACAAACCCTGTCTCTAAATTCATCTTCCCAAATGGCAAAGCCAAGTGCTCAGGCAAATCTCTCCACGGATTTGGATTCAGAAATTCCACATGACTCTCTTTTGCAATAAACCAAGATGAGGATAGTTTTCAAAAAACACCCTTTTGTATTCCTCAAATATGGCGGAAATGCCAGTTTTGCTTGAGGGAAAACAGCAGCCAAGTGAGAAGCTGGCAGCTGGGGGGTGGGGACGAGGGGGTGGTCACCTTTCCTGGTTCGGACAACTTTTTGGCATCCCTTCTGAGTCATTGAGCAAGGAGGGAAAGCTACTTGCTGTGGGAATCCCCTGGGGCATGGCAGCCGGGTTAAGGGTCTCCCAGGAAAATGTCACATTTGCCTCTGCAGTTTTTGTACAGGTCTCTGTGGGCTTTGTATCACTGTGCGATACCTCCCACGGTGCTACAGGGCTTTACAAAAACCTCCCTTTGATTTTGCCCAACGTGGCCTCTGAGAACTATGGGCCGGATGTTTTCTCCAAGTCAAAGCTCCAGCAAGATCAAAGGGATTTGGCTTTACGTTGGGGCAGACTTGCCCAGGTGCTTTTTCTGAGGCGCTTCTGAACTCCTGGGGTTTGTGACTAGAATGAGTCAGGTCATGACATCTACTCTTGCTGAGCGTTCTGGCGAGTTTACTCTCAGATGGCTTCCTCAGAGGAGTCTGTCAGGTCCTAACATCACAACTGGGTCCTACAAGTGTTAGGTAGGCAGAAGATGTCTGTGGTTAATGGCATTTCTCCTTTCACCAGCCAAGCCTCGGAATCAGCTCTGCCTGCCCCACTTCACACAGGGAAGGTGTTATAGAGTCGAAGGGGCTTTCACATAAACTTAGAATTTTATCCTCTCCACTGACTCCTTGGTTGCAAAATTCAGAGTCAGTAGCCCACATGCTGCTTTGTATGACTTGGAAAAGGCAACCTGCTGGGCAAATGCAGAGGCAGCTCCTAGGGTTCAAGCTTGGCAAACAGAGGGCACCTCAGTGAGCTATATGCAAGGTTTTCCCTTTCTTACCAGGGCCTTGGCTTGGCTGGCAGAGCTCACGCTGAATTTTAGCCCCACTTGACCCCTTGGCTGAGGGCCCTTGTGCCAGACTCAGCCTATGCACATAGACACAATGGCCCTGGCCAAATTCAGTCCATGCTTTTTATTCATATTCTTGTTGGACCTCCGATTTTTATCATCGTCATACTCTTTGAAAACTTTCATCTGCTGCTTTCAAGACACTGATTGTGGTTTGCCTTTGATCTCAGTGTCTATCACTGATAAGTAAAGTGATACACTAGGGTCATCGAAAGTGACCTCATTAAATGTTAACCATTAAGGGGGAGTGTGCATTTTGTTACTGTTGTTATCAAGAGGGAACAGGATTGAAATAGGTTGATCCTCACTCTTTCCCTTAAGATCTTATCCAAATCAATGGCTTAATTTAAGCATCACAATTTCCCTTATAACACTGTGACAACCCCTTCCCACCCTCCATACAACTGCATGCCTCCCCCACGGACTCCAAGCAACTTCATCTCCATACATGGGGCCTAACACTCTTTCGCTGATTAAAAACTCAGTAGGAAAAGAGGATAAGAAGAAATATTGTCTCAGAAAAACAGGAAAATGTGGGCTTCATGGAGGGAGGACAGATGGGCATAAAGCACTGCAACTTGGACGGTTGAGCATAGCTGGTCTAGGTGCTAGTTTTGGCAAGAGATGGATGGTTACCATGTTGAATAATAAATTTAGTTTCTGATGAACTCCTCTGAGGTTCAGGGACTCCCTCCCAGCACTGGTGCACAGATTCTCCCAAATGGCCATCAGAAACTGGTTTGATTTTAATTCAAATCTCAAGTATACCAAAATTTAAACTCTGCAACCTTGTGGGTCTGGGGCTATAAATGTGACAGTCCTGTGGCTGTGGCAGAAAGTTCTGGGAGGCTGAATCCTGAGGAGAGACAGCTGCTGTGTTTCCTAGCATTTGACTCCTCCCCGTGACAGGAGGATCTTCCAGAGACTTTGCCTGGTGACCTTGCAGGGCCTCCACTACAGGTGAGTGCACATCCCAGTGCATTGATTTTGGGGCATGGACATGCGTGGATCCATGGGTTGTGGGTGGAGTGGCCGTGTGCCACCCACAGGATGAAGCTCCAAGCAGCATCACATCATGGGTTTCTGCCAGTGCTTGAGCCTTTGCGCTCTGAGGGGAGAAGATTGTGCTCAGGGTGTCACTGCTGCTTCAGCCTGGGTCCCGGAGGGAAGACAGGTAGAGCGGCCTGAATGCAACCCACCACTTGAGGCCAAGTCCAGCTGGCCTGCAGCCCAAGGACCAAAAGCAATATGTGTTTGTTGTCATAAAGAAATGGAAAATAATAGATAATCATCATGGCAGAATTAGCTGATTAATATAAATGTTAAACCTTGGAAGGACTCCATCATCCTCAGGATAAGACCATTTGGAACACAGGCTTTTGCTTGCCTTCCCAGGCCTACTTCTATTACTTTTCCAGTTGTTCTGTTTTATTATTATTATTATTATTATTTTTTAATATTTACTTCCCCAATACATTTTTTTTTCTACTGTACAGCATGGTGACCCAGTTACACATACATGTACACATTCTATTTTCACACATTATCATCCTCCATCATAAGTGACCAGACATAGTTCCCAGTGCTACACAGCAGGGTCTCATTGCCAATCCATTCCAAAGGCAATAGTTTGTATCTATTAACCCCAAGCTCCCCAACCACCCCACTCCCTCCGCCTTCCCCTTGGTAACCACAAGTCTATTCCGCAAGTCCATGATTTTCTTTTCTGTGGAAAGGTTCATTTGTGTCTTATATTAGATTCCAGATATAAGTGATATCATATGGTATTTGTCTTTCTCTTTCTGACTTACTTCACTGGTATGAGAGTCTCTAGTTCCATCCATGTTGCCCTGTTATACTCAGCTCTCTTGAACTACTTGCTTCCTGAAAGCTTCATGTTATTTTGTACTGATTTGCTTTGTCTTGTGTTGCTTTTGCCTGAAATGTCCTTTCCTTCTTTAGTTCCCCAATTTGGTCCCTTACCTACCTTCTTAGATCCTATTGTTTCACTAGCTGTTGACTTTTCTGGGAAGTCCTAAATGACTCTCCAAGACTGGACTGGGTTAGGGACCAAATTGGGGAAACTTCTTCCCCAGAACTTTCTTGGCATCCAGTGCTTATCATTATCATTGCACCCAAAATCCTTTCCTCTTGTCTCCCTTAGGTAAAGATCTTAAGAGAGAGGACTTGTCTTGTTCATCTCTGTGTCCTCTGTGCAATCACAGTGCCTCATTGGGTGAATGATCTTGGAGTGTCTTCTAAAACTACTGTAAGGATGAGATGTCTCATATGGAAAGAGGATAGCTAGGAAAGGACAGAGCCATGACCAGAACCCATATCTTCCCAATTTCTAGTCCCTTGCTCTCTCTGGTCCTGGGCTGCCTTATGGAATACTCCCTTACATTTGTTTAGCACAACACAGCACCATTTAGTTGTAAACCAATTCATTTTTAACATTAGTCTGAGTTGAGCATCATTGGGAAGATAAATTTGTTGTGATTTTCTCCACGCCATGAAATACATTCCAAAGCCAAATAGAAATGAGTTTCATGTTGTCTACATATTTGGAGTATTCAGATCACATTCTTTCCACTAACAGGAATAATCAAGGGTGAACAGTGCCTCTAGAGAAGCATCCTAGGATGTCACAGCTGGGAAAGCCTTCAAGGAACATATATTCACTCCCCCATGTGTTCAGATGAAAGGGTCTAGAAAGATCCAGAGAGGTTTCCAAACTGGCCAAGGCACCTGACTTCAAAGAAACATAAAAAAAATCACATGTCCCAATTCCTAGCTCAGCGATATTTTTTTGGTACACTAAGCAAATATCCAGTCCTCTTTAGTTCTTTATTCTGTCATTTTTCATGTGAAATTGTCTGCGTTTCCTCTCAGACCTCCAGCAGATCTCCATCCCTGGAGTGACCTTAGAATGGCCTGACAGCCTGACCACTTATTTCTCTGTGTGGCTTTTCATTGTTGTATGAGATGCTCTTCTGTGGGAAAGGAGAGGAACAGGCACAAGGTGGGTGTTTCCTGAAGTTCACCTCTTCCCGGAAGGAGACTGCTTCATTCTGATTGCCAGTCAAGGGCATTTTCAGAAGGGACGATGTGAGGGTACTGAGTTTACCATAATATTGTCCAGTCCTGGGTGGGACCAGTCCTTCTGCCTGGAGACTCAGAGCACTTGGAGAAAATTGATGGGACGTCAGGTCAAGAAATGAAAGAGGGATTGGGCAAGGGCATCCTAGAGCTTTTGATTTTGTGGCTGTGGACTTCAAAGTAGCTTCATTTATCTCCACCTTCTACTCCTGATATTGACATCTATCTTTGAGGGTTGTAGACTAACTGCAGTGTGTTCAAAGGAGAATATCAGGCTGTTGAAAAGACTTCAAGTGATAGGGAGGAACAGCTGGAAAACTTTGGAGCATATCCAAAAGGAAGGGAGGTACAAAGGTGTTTGATCATAATCTTCAGATAACCATCAGGGTAGAGCCAGCTATTAGAAGGCAGCTAAATGCAATGTCTGCTTATACCTTCTATCTATTGCAATATATTCATTTGGTGAAATATCTGATCTTACACAGATATGTTGTACAAAAACTTAGGTTAGTTGCAATGTGAAATCTGAAACCACGTTAATGGACTTTTGATTTTTTTTTCCATTAAAATTCATTGGTCTTACTTGAATTTTGGATGGAACTTTCAGTTTTGTAACATTATCCATTGGTCTTTTGGGAAATAATTGGTTCACTGAGTTGGGCACTTCCTCTTGTAGACAGATTTCATTACAGAATCTCAAAAATATTAAAGTAGTTAATATGACCACCAATATCTTTAAATCAGACAGTATTTAAATACTGGAGAGCCATTCAGTTCATGACAGATACAGGTTTCCCAAATTCTAATTTTTGCCTGAAAACTTACATTTTCTATCATTAGCATCAATGTTTCATTGTTTTTCTTGATCTGACACTCTCCTCTTATTCATTTTTATGAAAAAGGCTGACAACTATCCAAGTCAGAATAATCATGGTGTATCTGTCAGTCATTCTTTCAAGCAAAATGATGTTTTTGGAAAAAGTAGCTAGTTCAGTTTTCAGCTCAAACAATTGCTCAAATATTTTCCCTTGAGATGATGTAATTATTTGGAATGCAGCAGAAATGCCATGTAGTTCTACTTTTGTCACACAGAATACTAAAAAAGGCATATACTTGAAAGTCGAGGCTTAATAAATTAATAGTTTTACTGCTTTTTCAATGTTATGAACTGAACTGTGTCCTCTGAAAATTCATATGTTGAGGTCCTTACCCCCGGTCCCAAAGTGTGTCTGTTTTTGGAGATAGGACCTTTAAAGATAAGTTAATATGGGACCATTTGGACTGTATTAGAGTGGAGCCTAAACCAGCCTGACTGGTGTCCTTATGAGAAGAGGAAATTTGGGCACACAAAGAGGAGAGCACATGGAATACACATGTATAGAGGAAAGTCCATATGAGGGAGTAGGTGGCCCTCTCTAAGCCAAGGAGGGAGGGCTCAGGAAACCAGCTCTATGGGCAACTTGATCCTGTATTTCTAGCCTCAGAACTGTGAAAAATAAATTTGTTGTTTAAGCCACCTAGTCTGTGGTATTTGGTTATGACAGCCCTAGCCAACTAATATAGTCAATAACATTTTTAGGTGAAACCAGTTTTCACCCTCCTGGAAATATAGAAATGAAGCCTATAATGGTCACTAATACAGAACTGAGGCCACTACCTTGACTCATGCTAAGGGGCCACCAGTTTTACCCACTAATGCTTTTGCACTATCAGGGCAAATGTTGACACAAAGAAAAAGGCACATAATGTGTTGATAATTTATGAAAATAGTTTGCCCTCATGGACTTCATGAAAATGTCTCCAGACCCCTAGAGACCATGGACCATACTCTGAGAACCACTGTCCTAATCTATGTGGTTTGTGCTGCCAAAGCTGCAAGGGCAGCAGTCAATCCAACCTTTCTCTACTGCCTCACCACTCTGCTTTGCTAGTGGTTTACGGATCAATTGTATCATATGCTTTGACTGACGAATGAGTAAGCCATTGTGAGCAGTGACTTTCCTATTGTGTCCAAATGATAAAACTGACCCAGTTACTTTGGTTAGAGTCTCTAGAATCAAGGACCATGGGTCTGTATGTCACCTGCCTGGGGTTTGTTCTTCTTGGTGGTACTCAGAGTCTCATGCTGGATCCATGATGGTGATGGTGCTTTGGGGAGAGGGGAGGGGCACCAAAAAGGCCCAGAGTCTGATTGCACTATATTCAGTTCCCCATACTGTATTACCGCAGCAAAATCTGCCTTTTCATTAAAAATAATGTTTACTTGTTAAGTGACAGGTGGTTAGAATACCTCAAGTTGCAGGCAAAACCATAAAGAGAAGGAATAGATTGGTATGGTTTTCATGGTTAATCGGTCAAGTAATTTATTAGCAACTGGACAGAAAATAAAAGGGCCAAGACTGTGAATTGAGATCCATAAGAAGCCTCAAGAATGGACAAACTAGTTAGACTCCCCTCAGTCAGGGGCCTCCGGCACACTTAGGCTTTTATTAGAAGCTTCTCTTACCTTCCCTATGTTGTTCACCCTGCTGAAGGAGAAGTGAGCTTGAAAATCCACTGATTGGAGTTCATTGGTGCTGTGTAGGGGTCGAATACTGCCCCACCCCCATGCAATCAAGCGGAAGACTTGATTTTGAGCTATTGTCATTATCTCCGATCTTGAAAGGCAGTGATTTTAAATGATACCACTTATGCCTATTTATTGAGTGAGAATAATCCAAAATGCACAAGATCATCATTTGTGTTTTTCTTATTAATTTTACCTATTTAGTTAGCAATAGAGTCCATTACTGTCTTAGAAATATGTCACATGAACATACAGTTTTAATTTGTTTAAACATCTACAGATTCAGGGCTTCTTTTTTGTCTCTTTTTTCAGGGCCACACCTGCGGCATATGGAAGTTCCCAGGCTATGGGTCCAATCGGAGCTATAGCCGCTGGCCTACGCCACAGCCACAGCAACTCAGGATCTAAGCACCATCTGTAGCCTACACCACAGCTCATGGCAATGCCAGATTCTTAACCCACTGAGTGAGGCCAGAGATTGAACCCGCATCCTCATGGATGCTAGTTGGGTTCATTAACTGCTGAGCCGTGATGGGAACTCCCAGATTCAGGGTTTCTTTGAGCAGAGCACTGTCCTTAAAGAAAGCATGCTAATTTTCAAGAAACATATTGTATTTCACTCTTTCTGTGCTTATACTTGCCATGGACTTCTTGGCCATTTAGAAATGAAAACTTAAAAACATTTTATTATAAAGCTTTTGAAACATTCAAAAAGAGGTGAATAGAATCAGTATCTTGAGACTCATCATCTAAATTAAATGATTGTTAATGTTTGCCAAATTGGCTGTTTATTTCAGTCGAGTATTTAAAAATAAATTACAAGCAGTATGACAACTTCTTTCCACAAACTTCAGCATGCATTTTTAAAAAAGAAAAATGTTTCTCTATGTAGCCATAATACCACTTCCCAACTAACAAAGTTAAAGATTCTCTAAAATCTTTTGCTATCCAGTCCATGGTCAAATTTCCTAATTCTTCCCAAATGTCTTTTATAGATGGTTTTGGGAAACAAGAATCCAGTCAAAGATGATGCGTTTAATTTGGTGGCTAAATCTTTGAAGTTTCTTTAATCTGTAGCAGTTCTCCTTCCACTGCTTTCCCTCCACTGTACCCGTGTTTTCTTTTCACCACATTGATTATGAAGGGACTGGACTTGTCCTGCAGAATGTTGCACCTTCTGGATTGTCCTAGTTGTTTCTTTGTGGAGTCTTTTAACCTGTTCTTCTAGCTCCCTTGTCTCCTGGCAGAACTAAAGGTTGGATCAGGCTTATTAATTGGTTTCTGTTTGTCAGCAACACTGTGTAGGGGAGGTTGTGTCCTGAGCATCCTGTCAGGTCAGACATGATGACTGATGAGGCCAAGATTGATCCCTAGGATAAGAGGGTGACAGAAAAAAACGATCTTTTTGTAAAAGTTTCATATTCCCATTGCAACCGGCAGATAATCTGAGACTCTGCAGGGAGCTCTCTTGTGGCACAGCAGGAAAAAGATCTGGTATTGTTACTGCAGTGGCCTGGGCTGCTGCTGTGGTGGGGATTTGATCCTTGACCCAGAAACTTCTACATGTGGTGGCAGGGCCAAAAAAAGAAAACCACCAAGATTCTGCATTGTTTTAACACTTTTTTTTTTCGGCATGAGTTTTTGCTTGAAGCCACGTGTTAGTTCCATTTCTTCTTCCTATAACTGTGACTGCCTCTAGTCTGCTCTACCAGAAAGAGATGTTATAAACTCATTGCTACATGCTGAAAAATTAATATCTAAACTATACAATAAAAATTAATATTTAAAAGTTTCCTATAACAACTAAGTAACCCAAGGAAGAAGTGTTCCATTTCTGCTCTAAAAATGAGAATGTCATTAAAAGTGTTTTCTCTGTGAATTGTCTATTACACTGGTAAATGGGCTTTTCCGATTTTATTTGGATTGAGTTGATGTATTCTGTCCTTTAAATCATAAGCCCCGTTTATTTTGGACAACCTGGGAGGAAGCCTGGGTAGAGTTTTCTTCCTCCACACATTACCTTTTCTATAATAGGCTTAGAAAGAGTAATAGGATGTGGTGTTCTAACTGGTGATTGTAATCCCAGGATAAAGGGATCAATCCCTGTGCTCTAGGATCAAATACATGCAGAAACAGGAGACAAGTGAAGGAGAGCCCAGGGCTGGTCAGCTCTCACATCTGTGGTACTAACATTGATTGACCCTCTCATTGAGCAGAAATTTCTCTTAGTTCCCAGGAAATATCTTTCAGAAACACATAGAGTACGTGGGTGGCATAAGTGGTGCCTTTGGTCTGGGATGAGGAGAGAGCTTAGTGGCATTAGGTCGGAGAGAAGATTCCTTGACTCTGAAATACATTTCCAGTCGGGGTAGGTCTTGTGACATCTTCAAGGACCAGGTCAAGGTTCATCTGCCAGAGCTCTTCCCTGCTGCTAACTCTACCCAACAGAAATTTCCCTGCCACCTTCTGTTTGCTGACTTTGTGATAAGTCAGGTTGCGCTCATGAAGGGTCTGTTCTCTTTGTTGCACTGCTGGGTCATTTGTCCAGTCCACTTCCTAATGACCTTCTTTCTATCTCTACTCTTTCGTTTGACAGTTTTCTCATCAGAACAAGGCACATGAACTGTTAGGATTTGAGGATTCAGAGTCAGATTTTCACCTTGTGGATCTGTTTTTAGTTATGGACTTAAGAAATGCATTATTAAAAAAAATTGGACTCTGTGTAAGCCTGTCTATTCCAGTCAGCCGAATTCCAGTTTACAACAGGCACTTTCCAAACCCTTGTTTTGCTTTGTGCTGGTCATTGAGGTTATGAAATAAGGAAGAATTATGTAAGTTAGACAGATGTGGACTCAACTTCTTGCCTCATCATATACTAGTGTGTGACCCAGTGCACAGGCGCACAGACATTGTTAGTTCCATGCCTTTACTTCTCCATGATGTTCTCTTTTACATGCCAAGAATATATAGGTGATAAATGTTGGTAAAATGTGATGAGATTATTTATTTTGATGAGTTTGGTTATATTCATTCACATTCTAAAACTGTTGCAGTAGCCAATATGGGGTAAATCATTAAAAAAACGTGTTGGAGTAGTAAGCTCATGCATTATTTCTCCATTTTACTTACAGGATGCCTCCCAATACTGAGACATGCATAGCACAGCATAACTGGGGTTTTTGAACAAATGCTTGGTACACTTCAACCTCTGTGTCTCGTATCACAATGAAATACCGTATTACAGTAACCTTCCTCTTCCTTTTATCTTTCCCTTGGCATTTTGCCCTCACCACCCTTTGCCATATAGAAAACCTCAGAAATCTTCTTTCTCTAATGCTGTGGTTGAATTCTCTAAAATTCAGATGCAAAAACTTTACAATTACATAAAACAGTAAGAACCTAAAAAATACATGTTCAAAGGACAAATGAAGAAAGTTCCTCATTGGCTAAGAAACTTTGAAAAATGTTTTACTCCTCTAGCAATAAAAAATGTAAAGACAGAATTAACAAAGCAGCTTTTATTTTTTTTTTGTCTAGCTTTTACTTTTATTTTTAATATATATGTGTACACACACATCTGTAAGGCATTTGTTCATGTGTATAGTCTGAAATGGATTTTATTTTATTTACTTATTTATTTATTTTATTGGAGTATAGTTGATTTACAATGCTGTGTTAGTTTCTGGTGTATAGCAAGTGATTCAATTACACTCTGTTTGTCTGTCTGTCTGTCTATCTATCTATCTATCCTTTTTAAGATTCAACAAAGTAATTTAAAAAAATAGATATTTAAAGAAATGTTTTGTTAGAAAAGGTGATGTTCCAGATGCTCTGCTCACAAGATGTTAGTAACAATATAAATTGTTATATTATTGTTGGAAGTCAATTTGTTACTATCAAGGGGTTGAAAATATTCATACTAGTTTGAGCAAATATTTCCACTTTGGGGAATTTACTGTGAGAAAATAGTATATATGTGCAAATGAAAATTGAAATTTATTATCCTCAGATGAAAGAATCCTCTAATATTTGATTCTTTGCAAATTTTATAAAAAGCATTATTACAGTGCTTTCATACAATTCTTTGATTTTGTGCAGTTAAGTACAACCTAGTAAAGACATATTTGCCAGGAATTTTTTTTTTTTTTTTTTGTCTTTTGTCTTTTTAGGGCTGTACCTGTGGCATATGGAGGTTCCCAGGCTAGGGTTGAATCGGAGCTGTAGCTGCTGGCCTACACCACAGCCACAGCAAGGCGGGATCCAAGCCATGTCTGCAACCCACACCACAGCTCATGACAATGCAGGATCCTTAACCCACTGAACAAGGCCAGGGATTGAACCTGCGTCCTCATGGATACTAGTCATGTTCGTTAACCACTGAGCCATGATGGGAACTCCATATCAGGGATGATCTTCATCAAAGCTGTTTCTAGAACACTTCTGGAAATTAGCTGATGAGATCAGTGAAATTTAACAAAAATGTAGTAGCTATTTTAAAATTATGCCTGCAATACTGTTTAAATAAATCTTCTAGAGTAAATGTTTTGTTGAATATTTGTTTTCATGAATATTCACTTACAGGCTCAATGGCAAAGTAATAGTTGTAATATTTTGTGAACTAGTATTGTGGTTTAGAAATGTTTTAGTAATAACTTCATATGTGGATTCCCAATGTGTTTGACACAAATAATGTAGGTGCATGTGAGTTTGACATGCTTGGAAAAATGTTGTAAGATAAAAAAGCATCTACTGCCAATAGATACATTGGCTTGAGATACTAGTAAAGAAATTGAAGAAAAATTTATAAAACATGAGAATGTAAAAAACATCATTTCAAAATTAATAATTTCTATAATATGTGATTTAAAATATGTATTTACAAGTGCATTAACAAACATCTTAAACTAGAATTTGATAATTTTTCTACAGCCTAATATATTCAAGTTGGCAAAACCCTTTATTTTATTTTATTTTATTTTAATTTTATTTTATTTTGTTTTTTGGCTATGTCCTGGCATGTGGAAGTTCCTGGAGCAGGGATTGAACCTGAGCCACAGTGGCAAACTTAGTTGCTCCAGTGACAATGCCAGATGCTTATTCCACTGCACTACAAGGGAATTCCAAGACCCTTCATTTTAAATCTTCTAATTGAGGGAAAGTGGGGACTCACTTCAAATCATATATTTATGTAAATATATGCATACATATAAATATGTATATGTTGCTTTGAATTTATATGTAGTTTTCTTCATATATACATGTCATAATTTTAAATAATCAAACTGTTACATATGGATATATTCCCTAAAGATATTTTACAATAGAAATGTAGAAGCTGCTCAAATTCTCCATTGTTCGAGAACTAATCAAATCACAACATGTTCTAGATACAGTATTAATGTAGGTCATTAAAAATACTGATCAGTAAAACTATCTAATAACATATGGAATTGGTTTTCTAATGTAAAAAAGGATGAGATGTGGTGACACACACAGAATATGTAAGAATCCATTTAAAGAAAAAGAAAACTGGGAAGAAATATATCCAAATAGTGACTGTAGTTATTTTTGGTGTCAGTTGATTTCTTTTCGACATGGAGTACGGTAATGAATTTTGGGAGCAAAGAGATCAGGCCCTTGAGTTCTGGCTGCCAACCATGCAGACAATCTTTCCAGTGTAGCTGTCCTGAACTCATACTCTGACAAGGATGTTTCTTTCTTGGCTGAACAATGTCAACCACGCAAAGCAGCTATTAAAATTAAATCACACACAATTTAATGTAATTTTTTTTAACTGGCTCCAATGCTGGCCTCTTCCTGAACCTGGAGACTTCCTGCCTGGAGACTCCAGACCCACCTTGTCTGATCCACATTGAGTGCCAAACAAAGAAGACGTTTTCAAATTTCACTTTGGGCAGTGTCCTTAAACTTTGAAAATTCTGCCATAGTTCCTTTAGTCTTTAACTTATGGCTGTTATGTCTATTAAAATATGGTGTTCCCTCCCTCTTACCTCAACCTCAGAATACATAAAGCCTTCATTGATTTCCATTGTTCACTATTAGTATGAACTGGCTTTGGGTCATTTCTTGATACCAGATTTTGATGCAAATAGAATAAAAGCATATAAAGGATGTGATGGGTACAGAATCCATGGAAAGGGTCCTGAAAAAATGAGAATAAGGAGCCATGGAGGACCTACTTACAGTTTGCAGAGAGTTGGCAGCTGGCAGCCTCTTTTAGCTGTTGCCAAGAAGTTGGATTATTCCAGCCCTAGCAAAGTACGTTTTTTATTTTTATTTTTGGATTGAAACCATAGGATTTAAAGATTCTGCACTCCATGAATTCTCATAATTTCTTTCAGAGATGAAGAAAATACTCATCTTAATGCTGCCCTTTTTGTTTTCTGGGAAGATAAGGTAAATATCAAACAAGTGATAAATCCTCTGCGTTCACAACCATAGTTTCCCTGGTACTAAAGTCTTTGTGTCTTTCCTTAGAGTTGGGTTTTGTGCTTTCTATTTTTCTTAGCTTTCCCAAGCAGGCAGTCCACAAAGGAGCCATTTTATTGGGGGAACAAAAGCAGTGGAAGAAATCTATAGACTTAGGGAAAGCCAAGGTACAATCTCTTAGAGATAGTTGCAGTACAAGGGATCCTTACAAGGCCTGGCACAAACTAGGAATAACATTCTGATGAGCAGCCTGGAGCCCCATTGTATGCTCATAACTTTGAAAACTTGTCCAGTGTGTGATCACCACAGGGATTCAGAGAACGGAATGGGCAAGGTCACTGATTTAGGAAGGCATTCTGTCCAAGTTTGGGATAGATTCTCAGGCTTTCCTAAAGTACACATAAAGTTGTAATACCTGTTTTCCAACAATTCCCTTAACTCTCATCCTCTTAAATGTAGTTTTAAGTCAGCCTTCTCCATCCCGAACAGGAAGCAGTAAATCCCTGAGGATGCTCAGGAGAAAGCCTCCCAGTCTCTCTCTTTGGGCAGGTGGTAGAGGATTGATGGGGTCAGAAGTATGGGAATTTCTGAGAGGCTTATTCTCAGGCCCTGCCCTGGTGGGTGCTTCCTGAGTAGTTGGCGGTTGTGCCCCACATCTGTTGTGGACTGGCCCAAAGCCAGCAGCTCTTGTTCTCTGAATAGGAAAGGAACTCAAGTGTGGGGTGTTAGGGGGTACAGGAACCACAGGATGTGGACCTTCTGGGTCTCTGTTGCCTCAGAAGGAAAACATATTCGTCAGATGAGGCGGGTGGTGAGAACCCTGAATCAGCAGTGGACATGAGCAGCTTCCCAGCATCCAGTTCCCATCTATCCCACCACTTTCCTCCTCTGTCTTAGAATATGGGCTTTTCCAGGTTTATTAGCCAACCTGCATAGTCAGCTCTGACTTCTCCGTTTAGCATGATAGCATTGACTTGCTGAACAAGGATATCCTCCTCCAGAGGTGGTGAAGATCAGTTGGCTTGGGACAAAGAAGCCAAAAAACAATGGCAGAACCATCCTAATCTCTTGTGGCAAATGTTCTATCAGAGAGAAAGCCACTGTAGGAAAAAAGTTTCTCTGTTGTTTTCTCCTGAAAATAGAGATTAATAAATTTGGGTACGAAATTGTCTTCCCTCCACACATTCATGCTGCACTGATAGTTGAGTTAATTAGTGTGGGTAGGATGGAGTCTCAGTTTTCATCATTGAAATCTCTGTATGCAGAACAATATATAGGAAGTGGAATATATTGGATTGTAAGCATAGGGTGGTTGGAGACCTGCTTTATACCTGGCCCTTGGAGTTTCTGCTTTGGAGAGAGGAGAAGATTTTACTCTGGAGTCAGATTCACTTACTTTACTTTTTTTTTTAAATTTTGAGTTAAAGTATAGTTGATTTACAATATTATGTCGATTTCTGCTATACAGCAAAGTGATCCAGTCATACACATATATAAATTCTTTTTCTCATATTATCTTCAATCAAGTTCTATCTCAAGTGATTGGATATAGTTCCCTGTGCTAGATCCATTCTAAATGTACTAGTTTGCATCTACTAACTCCAAACTCCCAGTCCATCCCACTCCCTCTCCCTCCCCTTGGCAACCACAAGTCTCTTCTCCATGTCCATAAGTTTGTTTCTGTTCTGTGGATAGGTTCATTTGTACCATATTTTAGATTCCACGTATAAGTGATATATGGTAGTTGTCTTTTTTTAAATGATTTTTATTTTTTCCATTATAGTTAGTTTATAGTGTTCTGTCAGTTTTCTACTGTACAGCAAAGTGACCCAGTCACACATACATGTATACATTCTTTTTCTCACATTACCCTCATCATGCTCTATCACAAGTGACTAGATACAATCCCAGTGCCCATTGCTTATCCATTCCAAATGCAATGGTATGCATCTACTAACCCCAGATTCCCAGTCCCTCCCCATCCCCCTTGGCAACCACAAGTCTGTTCTCCAAGTCCATGAGTTTCTTTTCCAAGAAAAAGTTTATTTGTGCTGTATATTAGATTCCAGATATGTGATATCGTATTGTATTTGTCTTTCTCTTTCTGACTTACTTCACTTAGTATGAGAGTTTCTAGTTCCATCCATGTTGCTGCAAATGACATTATTTTGTTCTTCTGTATGGTCGAGTAGTATTCCATTGTGTACCACATCTTCTTAATCTATTCATCTGTCAATAGACATTTAGGTTGTTTCCATGTCTTAGCTATTGTGAATAGTACTGCAATGAACATACAGGTGAATATATATTTTTCAATGAAAATTTTGTCCAGATATATGCCCAAGAATGGGATTGCTGAGTCATATGGTAATTCTATATTTAGTTTTCTGAGGTACCTGTTTTCCGTAGTGGTTGTACCAATTTACAGTCCCACCAACAGGGTAGGAGGGTCCCCTTTTCTCCAAACCCTCTCCAAAATGTGCTATTTGTAAACTTACTAATTTTTTTTTTTTTTTTTTTGCTTTTTAGGGCCACACCCATGGTGTATGGAGGTTCCCAGGCTAGGGGTCTAATTGGAGCTGCAGCTGTTGGCCTATGCCACAGCCACAGCCACAGCCACGCCAGATCTGAGCTGCATCTGTGGCCTACACCACAGCTCACGGCAACGCTGGATCATTAACCCACTGAGCGAGGCCAGGGATCAAACCCACAACCTCATAGTTCCTAGTTGGATTCGTTTTTCCTGTGCTGTGACGGGAACTCCTGTAGACTTACTAATGATGGCCATTCTGACAGGTATGAGGTGGTACCTTATAGCAGTTTTGATTTGCATTTCTCTGATAATCAGTGATGTTGAGCATTTTTTATGTGCCTGTTGGCCATTCATATATCTTCTTTGGAGAAATGTCTATTTCATTCTTCTGCCCTCCCCCCTTTTGCTGTTGCGACATATGAGTTGTTTGTATATTTTGGAGATTAAGCCTTTTTGGTTGCATCATTTGCAACTATTTCCTCCTATTCCATAGGTTGTCTTTTCATTCTTTTTTTTTTTTTTTTTTTTTTTTTGTCTTTTTGCTATTTCTTGGGCCGCTCCCGCGGCATATGGAGGTTCCCAGGCTAGGGGTCAAATCGGAGCTGTAGCCACCGGCCTACGCCAGAGCCACAGCAACGCGGGATCCGAGCCGCGTCTGCAACCTACACCACAGCTCACGGCAATGCCGGATCGTTAACCCACTGAGCAAGGGCAGGGATCGAACCCGCAACCTCATGATTCGTTAACCACTGCGCCACGACGGGAACTCCTCTTTTTTTTTTTTTTTTTTTTTTTGTAGTTTCCTGTCCTGTTCAAAAGTTTATAAGTTTGATTAGGTCCCATTGGCTTATTTCTGCTTTTATTTCTATTGCCTTGGGAGACTGATCTAAGAAAGTATTTTACAGTTGATGTCAGAGAATGTTTTGCCTGTGTTCTCTTCTAGTATGTTTTTTGTCTTATTCACTTACTTTATTTTGAGTCTGAAGACTAACAAAGACTGTTGACTTGGTCCTTATATTTGAGTAGACTTGATCTGACACAAATACAAGGTAAAATAAAGTGTGGTATCAGAGAACGCAAGTAGACCAGAGAGTCAGAGTTGTCTAAGGTGACAATGCTTCTTTCTTCCATAGAAGACATGTGACCTGGACAGTTCCTGTTACAGTTCATAGAACTCATGCATCCAAGCCTTGACCTGGAGCTTCATACATTTGTAGATCATGTAAACCTGAGATTCCCATTCTGAGCCTTTAGAGGAGTCATATGGAAATAACCCACATTTTTTCCAGTGGCAAATTATGGTGATGAAGTATTTGGACCTGGATTTAGGCAGAAACTTCCTAGACTTTCTGAGTCAGGCCCCATCAAGTGTCATAATATTATTGGAGTTTAGGCTCAGTCCTCAAATGCTATTCTGGGAACAGATCTCTGAGAAACTTGCCCACAAATGGCCCAGTCATGCATGGGTAGGGGGGTAGGACTGAGAAGCAAAGGCCCGGAATAGAAGGGACCTGATTTGAATCATTTCCTTGTTGAGATGTAAATGGTCTGAGAGGGGTTATTGTTTGAAGATTAAATCTCAGGGTGAGGGAGGCTAGAAGGATGAACTGAAAGGTAGAAATTTTATAGGACCATCAACACTGTGAGTAAATTTCAAAGAAGAAATTATGATTTTATAAGGCAGAGGGCCAAGGGTCAAGGGTAAAGACATTGAGGAATAAGCCCTGCAGAAGACACCCAATGAGTAATTGGATTGGAAACATGACATGGAGGGGATGTTTTATGGTTGCTGTATGTCCCAAGGTAGTAAGGTTGAACTCTTTGCTCCTGGTAGATAGCTGGGATAACAGAGAAATGGAAGAGGAAATCTCTCCATAGAGTATCTAAAGAAATATTTTTTTAAAGTATCTCCATAGGGTATCTGAAGAAATTAAAAAAAAATAGCTTGTACATTGACCTTGTGATGGAAATAAGAAAGTACAGGAGATCTCTTTCGGAGTAAGATTTGGAAAGGAAACACTAGAAAATACAAATAAAATAGAGCATTTACAGCAAAAGAAGAAATTCCATGCTTAGTGAATGGTTAGATTTAACACAGTTTGGAATATATAATTTTCCATCAGACTGTTTGTAACATTTTAGTTAACTTGGCTCTGGATGTCTTGTGTGAAGTAAAAGTGGCAGCTGATATTTTGTGGGAGTTCAATCAGTGACATATGGGAAAACTAGTCTCACAGTCATGGTAACCAGGCTAAAGAATTCACAGGGAAATTCCACTTTTGCCCCTGCAATTTCTGTAGAGCTCTCTAGGGTTTTGAAGCACTGTGCCTGTATCCCACCCACAGTGATACAGTGCTTTACAAAAACTTCCCCTTGGTTTCATCCTATCTGACCTTGGAGAACCCCCATCGCAGAATTTTTCTCCAAGTCAAGCTCCAGCAAAATCAGAGTCTGGTCCTTAGGTCAGGGCAGGCTTGCCCTGTGTTTCTCTCTTTGTTTCTTCTGCCCTGCTGCATAGATCTGCTCTGTCTTTATGACTAGAATGGACTTTGAGAAATTATGACATCTTCTTCTACCTGTGATTTCTGGCCAGTCTACTCTCAGATGAGTTCCCACAGAGGAATTTGTCAGACCTAAATGTCTTGACTGGGTTCTACAAGCTGTAGGCAGGCTGAAAATGTTTGTGGTCAAAGCAATTTCTTCTTGAATACAATCAATATCTTAAACTCATCTCCTATTTCTGTTAATCATTAATGCTCACTGTATTTGCTATTTATTTTGGTCAAGTATTTAAAAATAAATTGCACACATCATGACAATTCTTTGCTGAACACTTCAGCACGCATTTTTTTAAAAAACAAAAATCTTTTGAATATAACCATAACACCATTTCCCACTTAAAGTTAACAATTCCCTAAAACCATTTAATAGCCAGTCTATTTCAAATTTCTGAATTCTTTGCAAATGTCTTTTCCAGATACATGTTTAAAAATTTTTTTTAATTTATTTTTTTATATTTTTTTGAAATTTTAATTTTTTTATTTTTTTATTATATATATATTTTATAGTTTTTGTTTAATTTTCCCACTGTACAGCAAGGGGATCAGGTTATCCTTACATGTATACATTGCAATTACATTTTTCCCCCACTCTTTCTTCTGTTGCAACATGAGTATCTAGACAAAGTTCTCAATGCTACTCAGCAGGATCTCCTTGTAAATCTATTCTAAGTTGTGTCTGATAAGCCCAAGCTCCCGATCCCTCCCACTCCCTCCCCCTCCCATCAGGCAGCCACAAGTCTCTTCTCCAAGTCCATGATTTTCTTTTCTGAGGAGATGTTCATTTGTGCTGGATATTAGATTCCAGTTATAAGTGATATCCTATGGTACCTGTCTTTGTCTTTCTGGCTCATTTCACTCAGGATGAGATTCTCTAGTTCCATCCATGTTGCTGCAAATGGCATTATGTCATTCCTTTTTATGACTGAGTAGTATTCCATTGTGTATATATACCACCTCTTCCGAATCCAATCATCTGTCGATGGACATTTGGGTTGTTTCCATGTCCTGGCTATTGTGAATAGTGCTGCAATGAACATGCGGGTGCACGTGCCTCTTTTAAGTAGAGTTTTGTCCGGATAGATGCCCAAGAGTGGGATTGCGGGGTCATATGGAAGTTCTATGTATAGATTTCTAAGGTATCTCCAGACTGTTCTCCATAGTGGCTGTACCAGTTGACATTCCCACCAACAGTGCAGGAGGGTTCCCTTTTCTCCACAGCCCCTCCAGCACTTTTTTATTTGTGGATTTATTAATGATGCCCATTCTGACTGGTGTGAGGTGGTATCTCATGGTAGTTTTGATTTGCATTTCTCTTATAATCAGCGATGTTGAGCATTTTTTTTATGTGTTTGTTGGCCATCTGTATATCTTCCTTGGAGAACAGTCTATTCAGGTCTTTTGCCCATTTTTCCATTGATTGATTGGCTTTTTTGCTGTTGGGTTGTATAAGTTGTTTATATATTCTAGAGATTAAGCCCTTGTCCGTTGCATCATTTGAAACTATTTTCTCCCATTCTGAAAGTTGTCTTTTTGTTTTCTTTTGGGTTTCCTTTGCTGTGCCAAAGCTTTTCAGTTTGATGAGGTTCCATGGGTTTATTTTTGCTCTAATTTCTATTGCTTTGGGAGACTGCCCTGAGAAAATATTCATGATGTTGATGTCAGAGAGTGTTTTGCCTATGTTTTCTTCTAGGAGTTTGATGGTGTCCTGTCGTATATTTAAGTCTTTCAGCCATTTGGAGTTTATTTTTGTGCATGGTGTGAGGGTGTGTTCTAGTTTCATTGCTTTGCATGCAGCTGTCCAGGTTTCCCAGCAATGCTTGCTGAATAGACTTTCTTTTTCCCATTTTATGTTCTTGCCTCCCTTGTCAAAGATTAATTGACCATAGGTGTCAGGGTTTATTTCCGGATTCTCTATTCTGTTCCATTGGTCTGTCTGTCTGTTTTGGTACCAGTACCACACTGTTTTGATGACTGTGGCTTTGTAGTATTTCTTGAAGTCTGGGAGAGTTATGCCTCCTGCTTGGTTTTTGTTTCTCAGGATTGCTTTGGCGATTCTGGGTCTTTTGTGGTTCCATATAAATGTTTGGATTGTTTGTTCTAGTTCTGTGAACAATGTCATGGGTAATTTGATAGGGATTGCATTGAATCTGTAGATTGCTTTGGGTAGTATGGCCATTTTTACAATATTGATTTTCCCAATCCAGGAACATGGAATATCTTTCCATTTCTTTACATCTTCTTTGATTTCTTTGATTAAAGTTTTATAGTTCTCGGCATATAGGTCCTTTACCTCTTTGGTCAGGTGTATTCGAGGTATTTGATTTTGTGAGGTACAATTTTAAAAGGTATCGTATTTTTGTATTCCTTTTCTAATGTTTCATTGCTGGTATACAGAAATGCAACTGACTTCTGAATGTTAATCTTATATCCTGCTACTTTGCTGAATTTATGAATCAGTTCAAGTGGTTTTGGGGTTGAGTCCTTAGGGTTTTCTATGTATAGTATCATGTCATCTGCATACAGTGACATTTTTATCTCTTCTCTTCCTATATGGATGCCTTTTATTTCTTTTGTTTGTCTAATTGCTTTGGCTAGGACTTCCAAAACGATGTTGAAGAGCAGTGGTGAGAGTGGGCATCCCTGTCTTGTTCCAGATTTGAGTGAGAAGGCTTTCAGTTTTTCCCCATTGAGGATTATATTTGCTGTGGGTTTATCATAAATGGCTTTGATTATATTCAGGAATGTTCCCCCTATACCCACTTTGGCAAGGGTCTTGATCATGAATGGATGTTGGACTTTGTCAAATGCTTTTTCTGCGTCTACTGAGATGATCATGTGATTTTTGACTTTTTTTTTGTTAACGTGGTGTATGATGCTGATCGATTTGCGTATGTTGAACCATCCTTGTGAACCTGGGATGAACCCAACCTGGTCATGGTGTATAATTTTTTTGGTATGTTGTTGGATTCGGTTGGCTAAGATTTTGTTGAGAATTTTTGCATCTATATTCATCAATGATATTGGGCGATAGTTTTCTTTTTTGGTGGTATCTCTGTCTGGTTTTGGAATGAGGGTGATGGTGGCATCATAGAATGTCTTTGGGAGTATTCCTTCTTCTTCAACCTTTTGAAAGAGTTTTAGGAGGATGGGCACCAATTCCTCTTTATATGTTTGATAGAATTCACCTGTGAAGCCATCTGGTCCTGGACTTTTATTTGTAGGGAGTGATTTTATGACCTCTTCAATTTCATTTCTAGTGATGGGTCTGTTCAGTTGGTCTGTTTCTACTTGATTCAGTTTTGGCAGGCTGTAATATTCTAGAAAATTGTCCATTTCTTCCAGATTGTCAAACTTGTTGCCTAAAAATTTTTTTTAATTTTAAAAATTTATTTCTTTATTCAGGCTGTTCCTATGGCATGCAGAATTTCCTGGGTCAGGGACTGAACCAGTGCTATAGCCGTGACCCAAGCCCCAGCAGTGACAATGATGCATCCTTAACCCCTTGTACCACCAGGGAACTCCTACAGATGGTCTATAAAAACAAGAGTCCAATCAAAGACTATGCATTTAATTAGGTTGCTATATCTTTGAATTTTCTTTAATCTGTAATAGTTCTCCTTCTACTGCTTTCCCTCCACTCTACCTGTGTTTTCTTTTCATCACATTGGTTACTGAAGGGACTGGACTTGTTCTGTAGAATGTTGCGCCTTCTGGATTTGTCTAGTTGTTTCTTTGTGGAATCCTTTAACTTGTTCTTCTAGCTCCCTTGTCTCATGCTATAATTAAAGGTTGGATTAGGCTTATTTATTTGTTTAGTTTTGTCAGGAACATTGTAAGGGGGGCGTTGTGTCCTGAGCATCATGTCAGTTCAGACATAATGACTGATGAGGCCAAGATCGATCCCTAGGATAAGAAGGTGACAGGAAAATCTATCTCTTGTCAACTTTCATATTCCCATTGCAACCAGCACGTAATCTGAGCCTTTGCAATGTTTTTAATACTTTTCCCTTAGCTTGGAGTAATTTTTTCTGCATGATGTTTTGCCTGAAACCAGAAGCTAGTCACATTTCTTCGTCCTGTAACTGTGAATGTCTCCACTCCACTATAACAGAAAGGGATATTATAAACTCATTAGTCTATGCTGAAACATTAATATCTAAAAGACTCTGCTCTTTTAGGAATTAAATAACCTAAGGAAGACAGGTTTCAATTCTGTTCTAAAAATGAGAATGTCATTAAAAGTGTTTTATTTGTGAATCATTTATAGTCCCTGAAAATGGGCTCCTCTGATTTTATTTTGATTGAGTTGATGTATTCCATCCTTTAAGTCATAAGCCCAGTTTTTTTGGACAAGCTGGGAGGAAGCTAGGCAGAGTTTTTCCCCTCTATGCCCTGCTTTTTCTCTTATTGACTTACAAAGGGCAATTATACGTGATGTTCTAACTGGTGACTGTAATCCCTGGATGAGGGGACCAAACCCCATGCTCTAGGATCAAACACATGCAAGAACAGGAGAAAAGTGAAAAGGAGCCCAGGGCTTGTCAGCTTTCACATCTGTGGTATTAACATTGATTGACCCTCTCATTGAGCAGAAATTTTTCTTAGTTCCCAGGAAATAGCTTTCAGAAACATGTAGAGTGGAGTTCCCATTGTGGCACAGTGGAGATGAATCCACCTAGGATCCATGAGGATGCGGGTTCAATCCCTGGCCTTGCTCAGTGGGTTAAGGATCTGGTGTTTCCTGAGCTGTCATGTAAGTCCCAGACGAGGCTGGGATCCCCCATTGCTGTGGCTGTGGCCGGCAACTGTAGCTCCGATCCAACCCTTATCCTGTGCCACAGTTGCGTCCCTAACAAAGAAAAGCCAATAAAAAAAAAAAAAAAAAAAGGAAACACATAGAGTAAGTGGGTGGAGATAAGTGATGTCTTTGGTCTGGGATGAGGAGAGAGCTTAGTGGCATTAGGTCGGAGAGAAGATTCCTTGATTCTGAAATAATATTTCCAGTTAGAGTAGGTCTTGTGACATCTTCAAGAAGATTAAGATTAAGATTCATTTCCAAGAGCTCTTCCCAGCAAACTCTACCCAACAGAAATTTCCCTGCCACCTTCTGTTTACTTACTTTGTGATAAGTCAGGTTGCACTCATGAAGGGTCTGCTCTCTTCATTGCACTGCTGGGTCATCTGTCCAGTCTACTTTATATTGACCTTCTTTCTATCTGTACTCCTTCATTTGACAGTTTTCTCATCAGAACAGGGCACACTATCTTTAGGATTTGGGGATTTAATGTCAGATTTTCACCTTTTGTATCTGCTTCTAGTTATAGCCTTTATAATACCCCTCTGGCAATAAAAAATATAAATAAAGCATTAACAACCAACTTTTAAAAACAAATATTTAAGCAATTTTATTAGAAAAGATGATGTTCCTGATGGCAAGATGTTGGTAACAATATAATTGTTATATTTTTATTGGAAGTCAATTTATTACTATCAAGAGGGTGAAAATATTCATATTAGTTTGAGCAAATATCTCCACTTTGGGGAATTCTCTGTGAGAAAATATAATATATGTTTGAATATAAAGTGAGACATTATATTCAGAGAAGGGAGAATCCCTTTATATTTGATTCTTTGCAGTAACTACCAACAGCAATATTAAAATGCTTTCATGATTTTCCACAGTTAAGTACAGTTTAGTAAAGACACGTTCACTTCTAATGATCTTGATCAATGCTAGTTCATGGATATTTTTGGAAGTTAGCTGACGAGATTAGTGAAAAAGATGAGTATCATTTAACAAAAAGTTAGTAGCTATTTTTAGGAGTATTACTTTTTTGTTTTCTTTTGTTTTTGTTTGTTTTACAATGATTTTTATTTTTTCCATTATAGCTGGTTTAGTGTTCTGTCAATTTTCTACTGTATAGCAAGGTGACCCAATCACACATACATATATACATTCTTTTTTCTTACATTATCGTGCTCCATCATAAGTGACTAGATATAGTTCCCAGTGCCATACAGCAGGAGGGAGTATTACTTTGAAATTATGTGTTCAATATTGCTTAAACAAATCTTTTAAAGTATATATTTTATTGTTTAGGTCATGTAGATTCACTTACAGGATAAATGGCAAAGCAATAGTTATTATGTTTTAGTGATAATTTCATATATGGATTCCCAGTGTGCTTGACTCAAACAATGTAGACACAGGTGAGTTTTGACACACTTGGAAAAATGTTTCAAGATAAAAAAAGTCAACTATGTTGACTGGGTGAGAGTTATTTCTGAGTGGACTTGATCTGCCATAAACACATGGTAGAATGAGGGGTGGTATCAGAGAACACAAGTGGTTCAGAGAGTTGGAGTTGTCTAAGGTGACAGTGCTTCTTTCTTCCATAGAAGACACATGATCTGGACAGTTGCCTTTATAGTCCACAGAACTCATGTGTCCAAGCCTTGCCCTGGAGCTTTGTGCATTTATAGATCGCATAAACCTAAGACTCCTGTTCTGAGTCTTTAGAGTAATGATATGCAGATAGTCCACATTTTTTCCAATGGCAAATTGGAAAATGAAGTGGTTGGACCTGGATTTAGGTAAAAACTTCTGAGTCTTTCTAAGTTACGCCCCTTCAAGTGTCATAATATCAATGGAGATTAGGCTCAGTTCCCAAATGCTGCTCTGGGAACAGATCTCTGAGAAGAATGGCCACAAATGGCCCAGTGTGTTTCTAACTTTCCAGTCCTGCATGGGTTGGGGTAGGACTGAGAAGCAAAAAGCAGGAATAGGAAGGGACCTGTTTTGTATCATTTTCCTAATGAGGTGCAAACGATCTGGGATTGTTGGCAGGTATAAAGCTCAGGGTGTGGGGGACTGGGAGGATTTCAAAGAAGAGAGTGTGAATTTTTTTTTAACATATATACATTCTTTTTCTCACATTATCCTCCATCACACTCCATCATAAGTGACTAGATATAGTTCCCAGTGCTATACAGCAGGATCTCATTGCTTATACATTCTAGAAGCAATAGTTTGCATCTATTAACCCCAAATTCCCAGTCCATTCCACTCCCTTCCCCTCCTCTTGGTAACCACAAGTATATTCTCCAAGTTCATGAGTTTATTTTCTGTGGAAGGGTTTATTTGTGTTATATATTAGATTCCAGATATAAATGACATCATATAGTATTTGTCTCTTTCTGATTTCACTTAGTCTCTAGTTCCATCCATGTTGCTGCAAATGTCATTATTTTGTTCTTTTTTATGGCTGAGTAGTATTCCAACGTGTATATATACCACATCTTCTTTTTTTTTTATTACTTTTATTTATTTATTTATTTATTTTAATTTATTTTTTCCCACTGTACAGCAAGGGGATCAAGTTATCCTTACATGTATACATTCTTTCCCCCACCCTTTGTTCTGTTGCAATATGAGTATCTAGACATAGTTCTCAATGCTACTCAGCAGGATCTCCTTGTAAATCTATTCTAAGCTGTGTCTGATAAGCCCAAGCTCCCGATCCCTCCCACTTCCTCCCTCTCCCATCAGGCAGCCACAAGTCTATTTCCCAAGTCCATGATTTTCCTTTCTGTGGAGAGTGTGAATTTTTAAAGTGGAAGCCCAAGGATCAAGAGTTTAGAAAGACATTGAGAAATAAATGCCTAGAGTGCCCTCATCTCTGAGGGTTAAGGATCTGGTGCTGTCACTGCGGTGGCCTGGCAACTTCTGCATGCTCCCCCCGCCACCGCCCAATTAATGCCACAGATGACATTAATTGAATAATTGGCTATGGAATAATGACATGGAGGACGTGTTTTGTGGTCGCTGTACTTGCCAAGGTAGTCCAAGCTTGAGGTTTTTGCTCCTGATAGATGCTTTTGATAATAGAGAAATGGAAGAGAAAAATCTCTTTGTAGATTCTGCAGAAGAAATTAAATTAAATTCTACACTTTCTATAGAAGGAATTGAAATGTTTAACTTGTACACTGATCTTGTAATGGAAAAGGGAAAGCACAGGAAAGCCCTCTGGGAGTTAGCTTCAGAAGGAAACCCTAGAAAAACAAATAAGGGAGAACATTTACAGAAAAAGGAATTTCCATGCTTAGTGAATGGTCAGATTTTAAAGAATCGTCAGGAGTTCCCGTCATGGCTCAGTGGTTAACGAATCCGACTAGGAACCATGAGGTTTCGGGTTCAATCTTTGGCCTCGCTCAGTGGGCTAAGGATCTGGCCATGAGCTGTGGTATAAGACACAGACATGGCTCAGAACCTTCATTGCTGTGGCTGTGGCATAGGCCAGCAGCTACAGCTTCGATTCAAATCCTAGCCTGGGAACCTCCATGTGCCGTGGGTGCGGCCCTAGAAAAAAAAGAAAAAGAAAAATAAATAAAAGAATGGTCAGATTTAAAATGAAATCTTATGTATAGGTGAGAGTGTATTTCTGAACTCTATTGTTTTGACTAGAGAGTTATTTTGACCAGTCTAGGTCCTCTGCCTATCCACATGAATTTTAAAGTTAGTTTATAAATTTCTTAAAGTACTAGAATTTTTATTGGGATTGCGTAGAATCTTTAGAGCAATTTGGGGGACACTGACATCCTAATAATAATGAGTCTTTCAGCCTTTGAAAATGATATAGCTCTCCTTAAGCTTGTATCCTATTCAGCTTCTCTTAGCAAAGTTTTGTAGAGTTTAAGAAATTTTTTCATATCTTTTGCCACAGTTATCCATAATTATATCATATTTTCAATATTATTATAACTTGTATTTTTTAAAAAATTAGTTTGATCATTTTTGCTACTATATAGAATATAATTGAATTTTTAATATTGATTTTGTTTCCTACAATCTTGATGAACTCATTTTTTAGGTCTACTAATTTTTTGTAGCTTATTTTGGATTCCTTACATAGACACTGATGTCATCTGTGAGTAAAGACAGTTTTTACTTCTTCCACTTCAATTTGTATGCCTTCAAAAAATACCATATTAAATGGCTAGAACTTCCTGAGGTTAAAAAAATTTTTTAAATAAAAGAATGTACATATATATGTATATAAATGAATGACTGGTTCACTCTGCTGTACAGCAGAAATTGACAGAACAGTGTAAATTCACTGTAATTAAAAAAAAAAACCCAGTTTGGAACATATAATTTTCCATCACAGTATTTATCACAACATTTCAGTAAAACTGGTTATGTCTTGAGTGGAGTGAAAATGGCATCAATAAGGAGACACAGTGGAAAATTAAAAAATCTTGAAGTCATGGTAGCCAGGCTATGGGATTCACAGGGGAATTCCACTTTGCCTCTTCAGTTTCTGTAGAGGTCTCTGTGGGCTTTGCAGCACTGTGCGTACCAACCACCACAACGCTACAGAGCTTTACAAAAACCTCCCCTTGGTTTTTCATCCTACCTGGTCTCTGAGAACCCCCCGCAGGCTTTTTCTTCAAGTCAAGCTCCAGTAAGATCATCCTACCTGGTCTCTGAGAACCCCCCCGCAGGCTTTTTCTTCAAGTCAAGCTCCAGTAAGATCAGAGTTTTGGCCTTAGATCAGGGGAGGCTTGCCTTGTGCTTCTGTCTCAGGCTCTCCTGCCCTGATGCCTGGATGGACCCTTGAGTTTGCAACTAGAGCGGACTTTCAGAAATCATGACACCTTCTCCCATCTGTGCTTTCTGGCCAGTCTAATCTCAGATGGTTTCATACAACAGAGTTTGTCAGACCTGGATGTTGCTGCTGGGTCCTACAAGTGGTAGGTAGGCAGAACATGTTTGTGGTCAATGTCATTTCTCCTTTCACCAGCCAAGCCTCAGAATCAGCTCTGCCTGCCCCACTTCACAAAGGGAAGGTGTTATAGAGTCGAAGGGGCTTTCACATAAACTTAGAATTTTATCCTCTTTCCTGACTCCCTGGTTGCTAAATCAGGATCCATAGCACATATACTGCTTTGTGTGACTTGGAAGAAGTGACCTGCTGGGCAAATGCAGAGGCAGCTCCTAGGGTTCAAGCTTGGCAAACAGAGGGAAATTCTGTGATCTTTATGCAAGATTTTTCTTTTCTGCAGCTGATGTGTCTCTACACCAGGGCCTTGGCTTGGCTGGCAGAGCTTGAGCTGAATTTTATCTTCCCTTGTCCCCTTGGGCCAAGGTCTCTTGTGTGAGGCACAGCCTGACCTAGACACTGTGGCTCTAACCAAGTTTGGTCCACACCTTTTATATTTTTGTTGGACCTCTGATTTTTAACATCATCATATCATTTTTGAAAGCTTTCACCACGTCTCTCAAAAGACCTGGTCTCGATTTGTCTTTGATCTCAGTGAGATCACTGTGAAAATAAAGTGATACACTAGGGTCATCAAAAGTGACCTCATTAAATGTTAACCATTAAGGGGGAGTGTGCATTTTGTTACTGTTGTTATCAAGAGGGAACAGGATTGAAATATGTCAATCTTCACATTTCTCCTGGAGATCTTATCCAAATCTATGGCTTAATTTAAGTATCACCATTTCCCTTATAATCCTGTGACAACCCCTTCCCACCCTCCATACACCTGCATGCCTGCCCCACGGACTCCAAGCAACTTCATCTCCCTACACAGAGTCCAACACTATTTTGCTGATTAAAAAAACACACACACACACACACACACACTGGGAGAGAGAAGAAGTAATGTTATGGTCTCAGAAACAGACAGTGCAACAGGGAGTGGATTAGAGCAGAAAAGGAAAATGTAGGTCCATGGGGGGACATCAGATGAGAATAAAACATTGCAACTTGGATGGTTGAGCATGGTGGGTTTAGGTGCTAGATTTTGAAATGGCAAGAGGTGGAGGTTAGTGGACTGAATAATTAATTAAACTTCTGATGAATCCCTATGAGGGTCACTGACAACTCCCTAGTGCTGATGCACAGACTCCCCCAAGAAGCCACCAGAAACTGGTGAATAGAACAAGCTATAGGAAACAAAAAGTTGGAAATGCAAAAGCAGTTAAAACCTCAAGTATACCTAGACTTAAATTCTGCAACCTGGTAGGTCTGGGGGTGTGAATCTGACAATCCTGCGGTTGTGGCAGAAAGTTTTGGGGAGAAGGCTGAATCCTGAGGAGAGACAGCTGCTGTGTTTCCCAGTGCTTGACTCCTCCCCATGACAGGGGGATCTTCCAGGCACTTTGCTCCATGACCTTGCAGGGTCTCCACTACAGGTGAGTGCACATCCCAGTGCATTGATTTTGGTACATGGCCATGTGTTGATCCATGGGTTGTGGGTGGAGTGGCCACGTGCCAGCTGCAGGATGTTGTTGTCGTAAAGAAATGGAAATGATGGGGGTTGTTTGTAATAGATAACCATCATGGCAGAAATAGCTGATTAATACAGATGCTAAGATGTGAGGGAACCCCAACTATGAAGTTACATGCCTAAAATTTCAGTAGCTCCCCATTATCCTTGGATAAAATGATTTGGACTTCGGCTTTTGCTTTTGTAGACCAATGTCTTGGACTTTTCTTCTTGCCCCTTTAAACTCAGCTGCCTTGAACTGCTCCCTGAAATTTCCATATTCTTTCATATCTCAGCTTTGCCATGATTGCTTTTGCCTGAAATGCCCTTTCCTTCTGCAGTTCCCCAATTTGGTTTCTAACCCATCTCTTTAGATCCTATTGATTTTCTGATCTGAGCATAGCTGTTGATGTCCCTGGAAGTCCTAAATGACTGCTCAAAACTGGCCTGGGGAGTTCCCGTCGTGGCGCAGTGGTTAACGAATCCGACTAGGAACCATGAGGTTGTGGGTTCGGTCCCTGCCCTTGCTCAGTGGGTTAAGGATCCAGCGTTGCTGTGAGCTGTGGTGTAGGTTGCAGACGAGGCTTGGATCCCACGTTGCTGTGGCTCTGGCGTAGGCCGGAGGCTACAGCTCCGATTCGACCCCTAGCCTGGGAACCTCCATATGCCACGGGAGCGGTCCAAGAAATAGCTAAAAAGACAAAAAAAAAAAAAAAAAAGAAAGAAAGAAAGAAAAAAAACTGGCCTGGGCTTGATGCACCCCTTTCCTTGAATTTTCCTGACATCCAGTTTATCTCTTTCTCATTGCACTTGAAACTATTTCCTCTTGTCTTCCTTAGGTAAAGACCCTTGAGAGAAGGGATTTGTCTTGTTCATCTCTGTGTCCTTTGTGCTAGCCCAGTGCCTCACTGAATGAATGCATAGAAAGTGTCTTCTGAAGTTACCTTAAAGATGAGGAATGTCATATTGAGAGAGGATAAGCTGGGAAGGGACAGAACCATGGCCAGAACCCACATCTGCCCAATTCCTAGTCCCTTGCTCTCTCTGGCCCTGGGATGGCTTTTGGGAATACTTTCTTAGATTTGTTTAGTGGAGCAGAGCAACATTTGTTGTAAATAATTGGATTTTAAACATGAGCCTGAGTTAAGCAGCAATGGAAACATAAATATGATATGATTTGCTCCACACCATGAAGTGTATTCCATAATTAAATAGAAATGAGTTTCATATTGTCTACATATTTGGAGTATTCAGATCACATTCTTTCCACTAACAGGAATAATCAAGGGTGAACTGTGCCTCTAGAGAAGCATCCTAGGATGCCATAGCTGGGGAAACCTTCAAGGATCATATATTCACTTCCCCATTGTTCAGATGAAAGAGTCTAGGAAGCTCCAAAGAGGGTTCACAACTGGCCAAGACACCCAAATTCAAAGAAACATTCAAGAAATCGGGTGTCCCAATCCCTAGTCCAGTGATGTTTTTTGGTACACTAAGCAAATACTTGGGTTTTGGTCTTTTAATCTAACTTTCTCATGTGAAAGTGCCTGGGTATCCTCTCAGACCTCCAGCTGATCTCTGTCCCTTAGAATGGCCTTGGCAGCCTGACCACTTATTTCTCTGTGTGTCTTTTCATTGTTATATGAGATGCTCTTCTACAGGAAAGGAGAAGAACAGGCACAGAGTATGTGTTTCCCTATAGTTCACCTCTTTCTGGAAGGAGACTGGTTCATTCTCATTGTCAGGCAAGTACATTCTCAGAAGGGACGATGTGAGAGTACTGAGTTTACCATGATATTGTCCGGTCCTGGGTGGGACCAGTCCTTCTGCCTGGAGACTCAGAGCATTTGGAGAAAATTGATGGGACATCAGGTCAAGAAATGAAAGAGGGATTGGGCAAGGGCATCCTAGAGCTTTTGATTTTGTGGCTGTGGGCTTTGAAATAGCTATATTTATCTCCACCCCTTGCTCTTGATACTGACATGTATCTTTGAGGGTTGTAGACTAACTGCAATGTATTCAAAGGAGAATACTGGACTGTTGAAAAGACTTCAAACCACAGACATGCAGGAACAGCTTGAAAACTTTGGAGAATATGGACAAAAGTAGGGAGATACTGGAGGTATTTGATCATAGTCTTTGGATAACCCTCAGGGTAGCACTAGCTTATTAGAAGACAGTCGGATTCATGTTTCCTTATGCATTATATCTATTTCAGTATATTGGTTTTGTTGAACTAAATGAGCAAAACCTGGCCTTACACAGATAGGTAGTAGAAAAAGATAGCTTAGTTGCAATGTGAAATCAGGAAAGTGTTAATGGACTTATCTTCTTTTTCATTAAAGTCCATTGGACTAGCCTGCATTTTGCGTGGAATTTTCACCCTGCATGGTTTTATAGCATTATCTGTTGGTCTTTTGGGAAATAATTGGTTCACAGAGTTAGGCAACTTCTGCATGTTGTCACATTTCATTACACAGTATCAAAGATATAAAGTAGTTAATATGACCATCAATATTTTAAAAACAGAGCAATATTTAACTACTCTTTAGTACTGGAGAACCATCCAGCTCACCGTTGCAGATACAAGTTTCCCAAATTCTAATTTTTGCCTGAAAGTTTAGTTTGTTATCATTATCAACAGTGATTTATATTTTCTCTTGATGTGGCATGCTCAGTTTATTCATTTTCAAGAAAATGTTTGACAACCACACGTCTGAATAACCATTCTTTAAGCAAAATTGTGTTTCATGGAAAAAGTGGCTAGTTCAGGTTGCAACTCAAACAATTTTACTCACATGTTTTTCCCTGAGATAACATAATAATTTCTAAATTTTTTATTTAAAAATTTTTATCATAGCTGATTTATTTATTTATTTATTTTTGGTCTTTTTACTATTTCTTGGGCTGCTCCCGTGGCATATAGAGGTTCCCAGGCTAGGGGTCGAATCGGAGCTGTAGCCTCCGGCCTACGCCAGACCCACAGCAACGAGGGATCCGAGCCGCGTCTGAGACCTACACCACAGCTAACGGCAACACCGGACCCTTAACCCACTGAGCAAGGGCAGGGACCGAACCCGCAACCTCATGGTTCCTAGTCGGATTCATTAACCACTGCGCCACGACGGGAACTCCTATCATAGCTGATTTATAATGTTCTGTCAATTTCTGCTGTACAGCAAAGTGACTCAGTTATATGTATCTATACATTCTTTCTCTCGTATTATCTTCTATCACTTCCTATCACAAGTGATTGGATATAGTTCTCTGTGCTATACAGCGAGATGGCATTACTTATCTGTCCTAAATGTAATAGTTCTCATCTACTAACCCCAAACTCCCTGTCCATCCCATTCCCTCCCCCTCCCCTTGGCAACCACAAGTCTCTTCTCCATGTCCAAGGGTTTGTTTCTATTCTGTAGATAGGTTCATTTGTGCCATATTTTAGATTTCACATATAAGTGATATCATATGGTATTTGTCCTTCTCTTTCTTATTTCACTTAGTATGAGAATCTCTAGTATCATCCATATTGCTGCAAATGGCATTATTTTGTTCTTTCTTATGGCTGAGTGGTACTCCATTGTATCTATGTACCACATCTTCTTAATCCATTCATCTCTCAATGGACATTTAAGTTCTTTCCATGTCTTGGCTGTTCTGGATAGTGCTACAATGAACATAGTGGTGCATGTATCTTTTTGAATTGTAGTTTTAACTGCATATATGGCCAGAAATGGGATTGCTGGGTCACATAGTAGTTCTATATTTAGTTTTCTGAGGTACCTGCATAGTGTTTTCCATAGTGGTTGTACCAATTTACATTCCCACCAACAGTGTGGGAGGATTCCCTTTTGTCCACACCCTCTCTAGCATTTGTTATTTGTAGATTTATTAATGATGGCCATTCTGACTGGTGTGAGATGATACCTCACTCTAGTTTTGATTTGCATTTCTCTAATAATTAGTGATGTTGAGCATTTTTCCATGTGCCTGTTGGCCATTCATATGTCATCTTTGGAGAAATGTCTATTTAAGTCTCATGCCTACTTTTTGGTTGGATTGTGTGTTTTTTTTTTTTTTTTTTGCTGTTGAATTGTATGAGTTGTTTGTTCATTTTGGGGATTATACAATTGCATCACTTGTAACTATTTTCTCCCATTCTATAGTTTGTCTTTTGGCTTTTTTTTTATAGTCTCCTTTTCTATGCAAAAGCTTGTCAGTTTGATTAGGACCTGTTGGTTTATTTTTGTTTTTCTTCCCATTTACTCAGAAGATTGACCTAAAAAAACATTTGTACAGTTGATGTCAGAGAATATTTTGCCTATGTTCTCTTCTAAGAATTTTATGGTGTCTTGTTTATGTTTAAGTATTTAAGCCATTTTGACTCTATTTTTTGTGCCTGGTGTGAGGGTGTGTTCTAGTTTCTTTGATTTACATGCGACTGTCCAGTTTTCCCAGCACTCCTTGCTGAAGATACTGTCTTTTTCCCATTTTATATTCTTGCCTCCTTTGCAAAGATTAATTGACCATATGTGTCTGGGTTTATTTCATGGTTCTGTACTTTGTGCCATTGGTCCGTATGTCTATTTTCTGTAGCAGTACTACACTGCCTTGATTCCTGTAGCTTTGTAATATTGTCTGAAGTCTGGGAGAGTTATGCCTCCTGCGTGTTTTTTTTCCTTCAGAATTGCTTTGGAAATTCTGGGTCTTTTATGATTCCATGTAAAATTTTGGATTGTTTGTTGTAGTTCTGTGAAAAATGTCAATGATAATGTAGTAATTTGGTGTGCAGCAGAAATGCTGTGTACTTCCACTTTTGCCACACAGAATACTAAAAAGACATTTGCTCAAGTGAAGATTTAATACAATTAACAGTTTCACTGCTTTTTCAGTGTTATGGACTGAATCGTGTCCTTCCTAAATCCATATGTTAAAGTGTTAATGCCCCATATCTTAGGATAATTGTGTTTTGAGATACTGCTCTTGAATAGATAGTTTAGTTAAAATGGGTCATTTGATTTCCATTACAGGGGACCTTAATCTAGTCTGACTGGTGTCCTTATGAGAAGAGGAAATTTGGGCACACAAAGAGGAGAGAACATGGGATACAGACATACAGAGGTAAGTCCATATGAGGACATAAGAAGTAGGTAGCCATCACCAGGCCAAGGAGGGGGGCTCAGGAGAAACCAGCTCTGTGGGCAACTTGATCTTGAATTTCGAGTCTCAGAACTGTGATAAAAATGAATTTTTGTTGTTTAAACTACCTATTTTGCCATGACACCCCAGCCAACTAATGTAGTCAGTAACATTTTTAAGTGAAACTGTTTTTTTTTTCCCTGCAAATACATATCAATGAAGAATAGAAGGAGCCCTGATACAGAGTTGATGCCACTGACTTGTTTATGCCAAGGGATTATCAGTTTTACCCACCATTGCTTTTGCACCAACAGAGCAAATGTTGACACAAAGAAAAAGGCACATAATGTGTTGAAAATAATTTTATGAAAATAATTTGCCCTCATGGACTCCCCAAAAAAGTCTCAGAGGCTGTAGAATCCATAGATCATACTTTGAGAACCACTGTCCTCATCTATGTGGTTTGTGTTGCCAAAGCTGCAAGGGCAACCATCAGTCCAGCCTTTCTCTACTGCCTCACCACACGCTACTTGTTTGCTAGTGATTCGCAGATCAATTGTATCATATGCTTTGACAGATGGTTGAGTAAGTGGTCAGAAGCCATTGTGAACAGTGACTTTCCAATTGTGTAAATTGCTGAAACTGACCCAATTGCTTTGGTGATGTCTCTAGAGTCAAGGACCATGGATCTGTATGTCATCTGCCTGGGGATTTTTCCTCTACTCAGTGTCTTAGATGCTGGATCCATGATGATGATGTTTTGGTGACAGAGGAGGGCCTCTGGGAAGGCCCATAATCTGGTTGCATTATGTTTAGTCCCCACACTGTATTACTGTTGCAAAACTTCAGTCTTTCTATTAAAAATTATGTTTACTTGTTAAAATACAGGTAGTTGGGATGGTGACTTGAATTTTAGGCAAAACCATAAAGGGAAGGAATGGATTGACTTGGCTTTCATGGTTAATGGGTCAAGTAATTTATTAGCAACTGGACATAAAATAAAAGGGCCAGGATTGTGAATTGAGATCCATAAGAAGCCTCAAGAATGGACAAACTAGTTAGACTCCCCTCAGTCAGGGGCCTCCGGCACACTTAGGCTTTTATTAGAAGCTTCTCTTACCTTCCCTATGTTGTTCACCCTGCTGAAGGAGAAGTGAGCTTGAAAATCCACTGATTGGAGTTCATTGGTGCTGTGTAGGGGTCGAATACTGCCCCACCCCCATGCAATCAAGTGGAAGACTTGATTTTGAGCTATTGTCATTATCTCCGATCTTGAAAGGCAGTGATTTTAAATGATACCACTTATGCCTATTTATTGAGTGAGAATAATCCAAAATGCACAAGATCATCATTTGTGTTTTTCTTATTAATTTTACCTATTTAGTTAGCAATAGAGTCCATTACTGTCTTAGAAATATGTCACATGAACATACAGTTTTAATTTGTTTAAACACCTACAGATTCACAGTTTCTTTGAGCAGAACACTGTCCTTAAAGAAAGCATGCTAATTTTCAAGAAACATATTGTATTCTTATACTTGCAATAGATATCATGACCCCTTGGAAATGAAAACCAAAAAACATTTTATTATAAAGTTTTAGAAATATTAGAAAAGAGGGGAACAGAATCAATATCTTAAGACTCATCATCTAAATTAAATGATTGTTAATGTTTGCCAAATTGGCTGTTTATTTCAGTCGAGTATTTAAAAATAAATTACAAGCAGTATGACAACTTCTTTCCACAAACTTCAGCATGCATTTTTAAAAAAGAAAAATGTTTCTCTATGTAGCCATAATACCACTTCCCAACTAACAAAGTTAAAGATTCTCTAAAATCTTTTGCTATCCAGTCCATGGTCAAATTTCCTAATTCTTCCCAAATGTCTTTTATAGATGGTTTTGGGAAACAAGAATCCAGTCAAAAATGATGCGTTTAATTTGGTGGCTAAATCTTTGAAGTTTCTTTAATCTGTAGCAGTTCTCCTTCCACTGCTTTCCCTCCACTGTACCCGTGTTTTCTTTTCACCACATTGATTATGAAGGGACTGGACTTGTCCTGCAGAATGTTGCACCTTCTGGATTGTCCTAGTTGTTTCTTTGTGGAGTCTTTTAACCTGTTCTTCTAGCTCCCTTGTCTCCTGGCAGAACTAAAGGTTGGATCAGGCTTATTAATTGGTTTCTGTTTGTCAGCAACACTGTGTAGGGGAGGTTGTGTCCTGAGCATCCTGTCAGGTCGACATGATGACTGATGAGGCCAAGATTGATCCCTAGGATAAGAGTGACAGAAAAAACGATCTTTTTGTAAAAGTTTCATATTCCCATTGCAACCGGCAGATAATGAGACTCTGCAATGTTTTAATACTTTTCCCTTAGCTTGGAGTAATTTTTTCTGCATGATGTTTTGCTTGAAGCCAGAAGCTAGTCACATTTTTATCTTCCTGTAACTGTGAATGCCTTCATTCCACTGTAACAGAAAGAGATCCTATAAACTCATTAGTCTATGCTGAAACATTAATATCTAAAAGTTTTCTCCTTTAGAAATTAAAATATGTTCTGTTTCTGGAATATATGTTCCACTTCTGCTCTAAAAATGAGAATGTCATTAAAAGTGTTTTCTCTGTGAATTGTCTATTACACTGGTAAATGGGCTTTTCCGATTTTATTCGGATTGAGTTGATGTATTCTGTCCTTTAAATCATAAGCCCCGTTTATTTTGGACAACCTGGGAGGAAGCCTGGGTAGAGTTTTCTTCCTCCACACATTACCTTTTCTATAATAGGCTTAGAAAGAGTAATAGGATGTGGTGTTCTAACTGGTGATTGTAATCCCAGGATAAAGGGATCAATCCCTGTGCTCTAGGATCAAATACATGCAGAAACAGGAGACAAGTGAAGGAGAGCCCAGGGCTGGTCAGCTCTCACATCTGTGGTACTAACATTGATTGACCCTCTCATTGAGCAGAAATTTCTCTTAGTTCCCAGGAAATATCTTTCAGAAACACATAGAGTACGTGGGTGGCATAAGTGGTGCCTTTGGTCTGGGATGAGGAGAGAGCTTAGTGGCATTAGGTCGGAGAGAAGATTCCTTGACTCTGAAATACATTTCCAGTCGGGGTAGGTCTTGTGACATCTTCAAGGACCAGGTCAAGGTTCATCTGCCAGAGCTCTTCCCTGCTGCTAACTCTACCCAACAGAAATTTCCCTGCCACCTTCTGTTTGCTGACTTTGTGATAAGTCAGGTTGCGCTCATGAAGGGTCTGTTCTCTTTGTTGCACTGCTGGGTCATTTGTCCAGTCCACTTCCTAATGACCTTCTTTCTATCTCTACTCTTTCGTTTGACAGTTTTCTCATCAGAACAAGGCACATGAACTGTTAGGATTTGAGGATTCAGAGTCAGATTTTCACCTTGTGGATCTGTTTTTAGTTATGGACTTAAGAAATGCATTATTAAAAAAAATTGGACTCTGTGTAAGCCTGTCTATTCCAGTCAGCCGAATTCCAGTTTACAACAGGCACTTTCCAAACCCTTGTTTTGCTTTGTGCTGATCATTGAGGTTATGGAATAAGGAAGAATTATGTAAGTTAGACAGAAGTGGACTCAACTTCTTGCCTCATCATATACTAGTGTGTGACCCAGTGCACAGGCGCACAGACATTGTTAGTTCCATGCCTTTACTTCTCCATGATGTTCTCTTTTACATGCCAAGAATGTATAGGTGATAAATGTTGGTAAAATATGGTGAGATTATTCATTTTGATGAGTTTAGTGGTACTCGTTCACATTCTAAAACCAAAGCAGCGAGGACAGTGTGGAGTAAATCTGTAACAAAAGGAGGTGGAGGCAAGTGGGCAGAAACTCAAATATTATTTCCGTGTGACATTCAAAGGACACCTTCTGATGCTGAGACAGAGACAGTGGATCAGACTTGAGGTTTTTGAGCAAAGGTTTAATACACTTTAACCTTTTTGGCTTATAACACAGTGGAATACCACTGTACAGTAACCATCGTTTTCCTTTTATCTTTCCCTTGGCATTTTGCCCTCACTACCCTTTGCCATCTAGAACACTTCAGAAATCTCCTTTCTCCAATACTGTTATTGTGGTTGAAGTCCCTAAAATTCAGGTGTAAAAATTATTACAATTGCATAAATCAGTAGGTAAAACATGAAGAATCTAAAAGAAAAATGGTCAAAGGATAAATGAAGAAAGTTCCTCATTGGTTAAGAAACTTATAAAAATGTACCTCTTTAGCAACAACAACAACAACAAATGTAAAGAAGAAGGTATTAACAAAGTAACTTTTAAAAAAATTTTGTAATATATATTGTATGTATACACACACACACACACATATATAAGGTATTTGTATATGTGTATAGTCTGAGATGAATTTTATTTTATTTACTTATTTATTTTATTGGAGTATAGTTGATTTACAATATGTATTAGTTTCAGGAACACAGCAAGTGATTCAGTTACACTCTATCTATCTAATCTTTTTTAGATTCAACAAAGTAACTTTTAACAATAGACATTTAAGCAATGTTTTGTTAGAAAAGGTGATGTTCCAGATGTTCTGCTCTCAATATGTTGGTGACAATAAAAATTGTTATATTTTTCTTGGAAGTTAATTTGTTACTATCAAGGGGTTGAAAATATTCATACTAGTTTGAACAAATATTTCCACTTTAGAGAATTTGCTGTAAGAAAATGCTATGGATGTTTGAATGAAAATTGAAATTTGTTCTCATCACAGAGGAAATATTCCTCTTATATTTGAATCTTTGCAAATATTACAAAAAGCAAAATTACAATGCTTTCATGAAATTCTTTGATTTTGCATAGTTAAATACAACTTAGTGAGGACCATTTACCAGACATGATCTTAATCAAGTCAATACTTCTAAAACTCTGCCGATGAGATTAGTGAAAAAGATGAATATAATTTAACAAAAATTTAGTAGGTGTATTTGGGACTGTGCTTTAAAAATTATGTGTTCACTTCCATATGACCCCGCAATCCCACTCTTGGGCATCTATCCGAACAAAACTCTACTTAAAAGAGACACATGCACCCGCATGTTCATTGCAGCACTATTCACTATAGCCAGGACATGGAAACAACCCAAATGTCCATCGACAGAGGATTGGATTCGGAAGAGGTGGTATATATACACAATGGAATACTACTCAGCCATAAAAAAGAATGACATAATGCCATTTGCAGCAACATGGATGGAACTAGAGAATCTCATACTGAGTGAAATGAGCCAGAAAGACAAAGACAAATACCATATGATATCACTTATAACTGGAATCTAATATCCAGCACAAATGAACATCTCCTCAGAAAAGAAAATCATAGACTTGGAGAAGAGACTTGTAGCTACCTGGTGGGAGGGGGAGGGAGTGGGAGGGATCGGGAGCTTGGGCTTATCAGACACAACTTAGAATAGATTTACAAGGAGATCCTGCTGAATAGCATTAAGAACTTTGTCTAGATACTCATGTTGCAACAGAACAAAGGGTGGGGGAAAAATGTAATTGTAATGTATACATGTAAGGATAACCTGACCCCCTTGCTGTACAGTGGGAAAATAAAAAAAATTATTAAAAAAAATAAACTTAAAAAAAATTATGTGTTCAGGAGTTCCTGTCGTGGCCTAGCGGTTAACGAATCTGACTAGGAACCATGAGGTTGAGGGTTTGATCCCTGGCCTCGCTCAGTGGGTTAAGGATCCAGCATTGCCATGAGCTGTGGTGTAGGTCGCAGACACGGCTCGGATCCCGTTTTGCCATGGCTCTGGCATAGGCTGGTGGCTACAGCTCCAATTGGACCCCTAGCCTGGGAATCTCCATATGCCATGGGAGCGGCCCAAAAAATGGCGAAAAGACAAAAAGAAAAAAAAATTATGTGTTCCATATTGCTTAAACAAATCTTTTAAAGTAAATATTTTGTTGTTGAGGTCATGAATGTTCACTTACAGGCTAAATGACAAAGCAATAGTTGTAATATTCGTGAACTAGTATTGTGGTTTAGAAATGTTTTAGTGATAACTTCATATATGTGCTTGACACAAACAATGTAGATGCAGGTGAGTTGACATGCTTGGAAAAATGTTCCAAGATCAAAAAGCAGCTCTACTGATAATAGATAACACTGGTTTGTGATGCTGGCAAAGAAATTGAAATAGGTTTTATGATCTTATGAGAATGGAAAAAAAGCAGAATTTCAAAATTAACAAGCTATATATGATTTAAAATATGTATGTGTAATTTAATATATTAAACATTTTAAAGTAGAATTTGATAATTTTCTATAACCTAATATATTTATATATTCAAGTTGGCAAAACCCTTCATTTTAAATCTTTTAATTGACAAAAAGTGGAGACTTACTTCAGATCATATGTATACATACATATGCATATATACACACATATATGTTATGTATCTGTACTTTTTTATACCATATATAAAGTATCCCTCATAAATATGTATCATAATTCTGTGATCAATGTGTTACATATGGATATATTCATTAAAGCTATTTTTATAGAAGTAGAAATGTAGAAGCTACCCAAATTCTCCATTGTATGAGAACTGATTAAACCATAAATGTTCCCAAGTACAGTATTAATGCAGGTCATTAAAAATACTGATGAAGGAGTTCCCTTCGTGGCTCAGCAGTTAATGAACCTGACTAGGATCCATGAAGATGTGGGTTCCATCCCTGGCCTTGCTCAGTGGATTAAGGCTATGGTGTTGCTGTGAGCTGTCATGTAGGTCGCAGATGCAGCTCAGATCCTGAGTTCCTGTGGCTGTGACTGTGGCCGGCAGCTGTAGCTCTGATTTGACCCCTAGCCTAGGAAACTCCATATGCCTTGAGTATGGCCCTGAAATAGCAAAAAACAAAAAAACAAAAAAACAAAAACAAAAAAAAAACTGAGTAGTGAAAGTATCTAATAATATATGGGATTGATTTTCTAATGTAAAAAGTGATGAAATGTGTATATGGGGTGTGATGACATACACAGAGTATGTAATAATCTATATGTTGAAAAACAAAACTGGGAAGGAATATACCTAAATAGTGACTATATTTGCTTTTTGGTGTCAGTGGAGTTTTTTTCGACATAGAATACTGCATTGAATTTTGGGAAGAAAGAGCTCAGGTCCTTGAATTCCAGCTGCCAACCGTGCGGACAATCTTCCCAGTGTAGTCATCCACCTGGACCCACTCTCTGACAAGGATGTTTGTTTCATGGCTAAATAATGTCAACCATGCAAAACTATTCCTGTTATTTATTTATTTATTTACTTATTTTTTGTCTTTTGTCCTTTTAGGGCTGCACCCACGGCATATGGAGGTTCCTAGGCTAGGGGTCTAATCAGAGCTCTAGCTGCTGGCCTACACCAGAGCCACAGCAATGCCAGATCCGAGCCATGTCTGCCACCTACACCACAGCTCAAAGCAACGCCAGATCTTTAACCCACTGAGCGAGGCCAGGGATCGAACCCTCAACCTCATGGTTCCTTTCCGCTGCACCATGGATTCGTTTTCTGCTGTACCATGATGGGAACTCCTTCTGTTATTAAATTAAATCACACACATTTAATTTAATTTTTTTATTGGCCCCATTCCTGACCTCTTCCTGAACCTGGGAAGAGAGCTTTCCACCTGGAGGTTCCAGAGCCTCCATGTCTGATCCACACTGAGCTCCAGAGAGAGAATAAATTTCCATCTTTCATTTTGGGCAGTGTCCTCAAACTTTGAAAATTCTGTCATGGTTGGTTTAGTCTTTACCTAAAGGCTATTGTCTCTATTAAATACAACGTTCCTTCCCTTACAAGCCTAACCCTAAATTCTACATTGATTTCCATTGTTCATTATTATGAAACCAGTATGAACTGGTTTCAGGTTATTTTTCTTGATATCAGGTTTTGATGGGATAGAATATAAGCATATGGGGGATGTGATGGAGAAGAGAACCACAGAAAGAATGAGAACCAGGAAGATAAGAATGAGAAGCCAAGGAGGACCTACTTAGAGTTTGCAGAGAGTTGGCAGCTGGCAGCCTCCCTGAGCTATTGGCAAGACTTTGAATCATTCAAGCCAGAGTTAAGCTTCCTTCTATTCCTCCCCCTGCTGCTGTGGAAACTGCAGGACTTGAAGATACTATACTACATGAATTCTCCTTTTTTTTTTTTTTTTTTTTTTTTTTTGCAGATGCTGATAAAGTACATATCCAAATCCTGGCCTCTATGTTCTCTAGGGGGAGATCAGGAATATCAATTCACATGATAAATACTTTGAGTCCACAACAGTATTTTCCCTGGTACTAATATTTTTGTGTCTTTCCTTGTACTTTGTCCCTGTGCTTCCTATTTTTCTTAGCTTTGCTAAGTAGGCACTGAAAACAAGGGACCATTTTCTTGGAGCAAAAAATAGCAATACAGACTCAAGGAAAGCCAAGTTACAATCTCTTAGAGACAGTTGCAGTACAAGGATATCTTTGCAAGGCCTGGCACAAGCTAGCAATAACATTCTTCTCTTCCTTCCTTTCTTTCTTCTTTCTCTTTCTTTCTTTCTTTCTTTCTTTCTTTCTTTCTTTCTTTCTTTCTTTCTTTCTTTCTTTCCTTTCTCTCTCTTTCTTTCTTTCTTTCCCTCCTTCCTCCCTCCCTCCCCCCCTTCCTTTCTTTCTTTCTTCCTTCCTTCCTTCCTTCCTTTCTTTCTTTCTTTCTTTCTTTCTTTCTTTCTTTCTTTCTTTCTTTCTTTCTTTCTTTCTTTCCTTCCTTTCTACCTTCCTTCCTTCTTTCTTTCTTTTCATGAGTGTTCTTAGCAGCTTTATTTGCAATAGCCAAAAGCTAGAAATAATTCAAAGGTCCTTCAACAGGTAAGTGGATACACACACTATGATACTTTCATATCATTCAGTATGACTTAGCAATAAAAATGAACCAGTGATCCATTCGATCACTTGGATGGATCGCAAGGTAATTATGCTGAGTGAAAAAAAGAGACAATCTCAAAAGGTTTCATTCTTTATGACTCCATTTATATATAATTCCATTTATATTAGAATAAAATTATAGAGACAGAAAACAGACTGGTGCTTTCTGTGTTAGGAATGGGAGGTGGGTATATGCTTTACAGAGGCACTGGGGAGCCCTGTGGGGATGGAACACTTCTCCTTCTTGATGGTGGTGATCACACAAATCTACATGGGTAAAAAAATTGCATGGAAATCTACACACACGTGAGTATATATGAAACGGATGAAATCAGTATGAGCTCTGTAGATTGTGCTAATGTAATTTTCCTGGTTTTGGCACTGTACTGTAGTGACGAAAGATGGTATGATTGGGAGGAACTAGATGAAGGGTACAAAGTACCTCCTTGTTAGTTGTTTGTGTGTGTGTGTGCAATTTCAGGTGAATCTAAAATTAGTTTAAAATTATAAGTTAGAAAAGCAATTTATTCAATGTTTAGGAGTTTCACATTGATTATCCTAGTCTTTGTGTTCATTTTTTAAAATTTTAAAATTTTTTTCATGTTTTTAAAAAAATTTGTTATAGTTGATTTACAGTATTGTGTCCATTTCTGCTGTATTCCTATATGTATATACATACACATTCTTTTTCATATACTATCTTCCATCATGGTCTATCCCAAGAGACTGGATATAGTTCCCTGTGCTATACAGTAGGATCTCATTGCTTATCCATTCTTTTTTTTTTTTGTCTTTTGTCTTTTCTAGGGCCGCACTCAAGGCATATGGAGGTTCCCAGGCTAGGGATCTAATCAGAGCTGTAACTGCCGGCCTATGCCACAGACACTGCAATGCCAGATCTGAGCCACATGTGTGACCCATACCACAACTCACAGCAATGCCAGATCCCTAACCCACTGAGCGAGGCCAGGGATCGAACCCACAACCTCATGGTTCCTAGTCGGATTCATTAACCTCTGAGCCATGACGGGAACTCCGGTTCATCCATTCTAAATGTAATAAGTTTGCATCTACCAACCCCAAATTCCCCATCCATCCTACTTCCTCTCTCTTCCCCCTTGGCAACCATAGTTCTCTATATCCACGAGTCTGTTTCTGTTTTGTAGATAAGTTCATTTGTGCCATATTTTGGATTATACATATAAGTGATATTATATCATGCTTGTTTTTCTCTTTCTGATTGACTTCACTTAGTATGAGAATCTCTAGTTCTAGCCATGTTGCTGCAAATGGCATTATTTTTTCTTTTTTATGACTGAGTAGTATTCCACTGTGTGTAGGTACCACATCTTCTTAATCCATTCATTTGTTGATGCAGATTTAATTTGTTTCCATGTCTTGGCTATTGTGAGTTTGTGCTGCAATGAACATAGTTGGGCATGTATCTTTTTGAATGAAAGTTTTGTCCAGATATGTGCCCAGGAGTGGCCTTGATGGGTCATGTGGTAGTTCTATATTTAGTTTTTTGAGGAACTTCCATACTGTTTTCCATAGTGATCGTATCAATTTACATCCCCGCCAACTGTAAAGGAAGGTTCCCTTTTCTCCACATCCTCTCCAGCATTGCTATTTTTAAACTCGTTAGAGATGGCCATTCTGAGTGGTATAAGGTAGCACCCCATTGTAGTTTTGATTTGTGATTTGTGTTTCTCTAATAATTAGAGATGTTGAGAATTTTTTCATGTGCCTACTGGCCATCCATAGATCCTCCTTGGAGGAATGTACATTTATGTCTTCTGCTCATTTTCTCATCAGGTTGTTTGTTTTTTTGTGTTGAGTTGTATGAGTTTGTATATTTTGGAGATTAGGGCCTTGTTGGTTGTTTATGATAAAAACTCTCCAGAAAGTCAGCATAGAGGGAGCCTACCTCAACGTAATAAAAGCCATATATGACAAACTCAGAGCTAACATCATTCTCAATGGTGAAAAACTGAAAGCATCTTTGCTAAGATCAGGGACAAGGCAAGGATGTCCACTTTCACTGCTGTTATTCAACATAGTAACATAGTTTTGGAATTCCTTGGCATGGCAATCAGAGAGGAAGAAGAAATAAAAGGAATCCAAATTGGAAAAGAAGAAGTAAAACTGTCACTGTTGGCAGATGACATGATAGTATACCTAGTAAATCCTAAAGACACTTCCAGAAAATTGTTAGAGCTCATAAGTGAATTTGGTAAAATTGTAGGATACAAAATTAATACATAGAAATAGATTGCATGTCTATATACTAACAATGAGGGTCAGAAAGAGAAATTAAAATGGGAAATTGGGAGTTCCCATCATGGCACAGCGGAAATGAATCTGACTAGGAACCATGAGCTTGTGGGTTCCATCCCTGGCCTTGGTCAGTGGGTTAAGGATCTGGCATTTCCATGAGCTGTGGTGTGGGTCACAGATGCAGCTCAGATCCTGCATTGCTGTGGCATAGGGCAGCAGCTGTAGCTCTGATTAGACCTCCACATGCCACAGGTGCAACCTTAATAAGCAAAAAAAAAAAAAAAAGAAAGAAAGAAAGAAAGAAAGAAAAAAAAGGGAAATCGTCCCATTTACCACTGCAACAAAAAGAATAAAATACCTAGGAATAAACCTATCTAAAGAGACAAAAGACCTGTACTCTGAAAAGTATAAGATGCTGATGAAAGAAATCAAAGATGACACAAACAGAAGGAAAGATTCCATGCTCTTGGACTTGAAGAATCAATATTGTCAAAGTGACTATATTGCCCAAAGCAATCTATAAGTTCAATGCAATCCCTATCAAAGTACCAAGGACATGTTTCACAGAAACAAACAAAATATTTTTAACTTTTGTTTGGAAGACCCAGAATAGCCGAAGCCATCCTCAGAAAGAAAAATGGAGCTGGAGGAATCAGCCTCCCTGACCTCAGGCTATACTACAAAGCTACAGTTATCAAAACAATATGGTACTGGCACAAAAACTGAAATAGAGATCAATGGAACAGGATATAAATCTCAGAAATAAACCCAAGCACCTATAGTTAATGAATCTATGACAAAGTAGGCAAGAACATACAGAAGAGGAAAGATAGTTTGTTCCATAAGTGGTGGGAAACCTGGATGGCTACATGTAAAAGAATGATATTAGAACATTCTCTAACACTGGACACAAAACTAAACTCAAAATGGATTAAAGACATACATGTAAGGCCAGATACTATAAAACTCCTAGAGGAAAACATAGGCAGAACACTCTTTGACATAAATCACAGCAACATCTTATTTGATCCATCTCCTAGAATAATGACAACAAAAACAAAAATAAACCAATGGGACCTAATTAAACTCAAAAGCTTTTGCACAGCAGTGGGAACCCTTTTAAAAAATGAAAAGCAATAAAATTTTGATGAGCAGCCCCAAGCCCCATTGTCCTACATATGAAGGAAGGAAAGGTCCTGCTGCTCATGGCCTTGAAAGCCTGACCAGAGTATGGTCACTATGTGGATTCAGAGAGTGAGATGGGCAAGGTCAATGATTTAGGAAAGCATTCTGTCCAAGTTTGGGATAGATTTGCAGGCTTTCCTAAAGTACATGTAAAGTTGTAATACCAGCTTTCCAATAATTCCCTTAACTCTCAGCCTCTTAAGTGTAGTTTTAAGTCAGCCTTCTCCATTCCCAGCAGGAAGCAATAAATCCCTGAGGATGCTCAGAAGAAAGCCTCCCAGTCTCTCTCTTTGGGCAGGCAGTAGAGGATTGATGGGGTCAGAAGTATGGGAATTTCTGAGAGGCTTATTATCAGGCCCTGCCCTGGTGGGTACTTCCTAGGTAGCTGGTGGTTGTGCCCCACATCTGTTGTGAACTGGCCCAAAGCCAGCAGCTCTTGTTCTCTGAATAGGAAAGGAACTCAAGTGTGGGGTATCAGGGGGTACAGAAACCACAATATGTGGACATTCTGGGTCTCTGGTGCCTCATATGGAAGACATCTGTTGGATGAGGCAGATGGTGAGGAGCCTGAGTCAGCAGGGGCATGAGCAGTTTCCCAGCATCCAGGTCCCATGAGCAGTTTCCCAGCATCCCACCACTTTCCTCCTCTGTCTTAGAACATGGGCTTTTCCAGGTTTATTAGCCAATCTGCATAGTCAGCTGACTTCTTGAGTTAGTATAATGGCATCAACTTGCTGAACATGAGCTCCTCCTCCAGATGTGATAGAGACCAGATGGCTTGGGGGGTGGAGGCCAAAAAGCAATGGCAGAGCCAACCTAATCCCTCGTGGCAAATAGTCTATCCAGAGGGAGAGCCATTGTAGGATTAAAGTTTCTCTGTTGTATTCTCCTGAAAATGGAGATGAATAAATCTGGGTACACAATTGTCTTCCCTCCACACATTTATTCTGCCCTGATAGTTGAGTTAATTGGTGTATGTAGGATGGAGTCTCAGTTTTCATCATTGAAAACTGAAACAATGTACAGGAAATAGGAGAAATATATACAAAAGTAAAAATAGGGTGGCTAGAATCCTGCCTTATACCTGGCCTCTGGAGTCTCTGCTTTGGAGAGAAGGGAAAACTTTACCCTGGAATCAGATTCACTTACTTTACTTTGAGTCTGAAGGCTAAAAAAAGACTATGTTGACTGGTGCACATTATTTTTGAGTGGACTTGATTTGCCGTAAATATATGATAGAATGAGGTGTGGTATCAGAGAACACAAATAGACCAGAGAGTTGGAGTTGTCTAAGGTGACAATGCTTCTTTCTTCCATTGCAGGGTATGACCTGAACAGCTCCCATTATAGTCCATGGAAATTGTGCCTCCATGCTTTGTCATGGAGCTTCATACATCCATATATGGTGTAAACCTGAGACTCAGTTCTGAAATTTTAGAGGAGTGATATGTAGATAGCCTACATTTTTCCAGTGGCAGATTATACTGATGAAGTAACTGAACCTGGATTTAGGTAGAAACTTCCAAGTCTGAGTCAGGCACCTTAAAGAGGTATAGTATTATGGAGTATTATTATCAGAATCAGTTCACAAATGCTGCCCTGCAAGCAGATCTCAGAAAAATGCCTGTAAATGGCCCAATGTGGTCCTTACTTTACAATCCTGCATGGATGGGGGTAGGACTAGAAGCAAAAAGCAGGAATAGGAAGGGACCTGTTTTGTATCATTTTCCTGTCGAGATGCAAATGGTTTGGGAAAGGTCGCTGTTGGAAAGTGTAAATCTCAGGGTGAGGGAGCCTGGAAGAACTGAGAGGTGTAAAGTTTGTAGACCGTCAATACTGTCGAGTAGATTTCAAAGAACAGAGTGTGGATTTCTAAAGTGGAGGGTTAAGAATCAAGATTAGAGAAGGATATCGAAGAATAAATGCTGCAGAAGACACAGTGAATAATTGGCTATGAAACATAACACAGAGGGCAAATTTTATGGTTACTGTATGTCCCTATGTAGTCAATGCTTAAGCTTTTTGTTCCCCACAGGTGCCCATGATAACTGAGAAAGGCAAGAGAAAATCTCCCTGTAGAGATGGTTGAAGAAATTTAAAAATTTAACTTGTATATTGATCTTGAAATGGGAAAGCACAGGAGAGCCCTTTGGGAGTTAGCTTTAGAAAAGAAACCATAGAAAATACAAGAAAGCTAGAACACTTATAGGAAAAGTGGAAATTCCCTGCTTGGAGAATGGTCAAATTGAAATAGTTGGAACATATAATTTTCCCTCAGAATAATGGTAACAGCATTTCAGCAAACTTGTATCTGGATTCCTTGTGTGAAATAAAAATGGCAGCTGGTATTCTGTCGGAATTCAATTAGGGAATCACGGGAAAATTTGTCTCATAGTCACGGAAGCCAGGCTGAGGATTTCAGAGGGAAATTCCACTTTTGCCTCTTCAGTTTCTGTAGAGGTCTCTGTGGGCTTTGCAGCACTGTGGCTGTACCCCCACACAGTGCTATAGAGCTTTACAAAAACCTCCCCTTGGTTTCATCCTACCTGGCCTCTGAGAACCCCCCCGCAGGCTTTTTCTTCAAGTCAAGCTCCAGCAAGATCAGAGTTTTGGCCTTAGATCAGGGCAGGCTTGCCCTGTGCTTCTGTCTCAGGCTCTCCTGCCCTGCTGCCTGGATGGACCCTGGAGTTTGCAACTAGAGCGGACTTTCAGAATCATGACACCGTCTCCCATCTGTGCTTTCTGGCCAGTCTAATATCAGATGGTTTCATACAACAGAGTTTGTCAGACCTGGATGTTGCTGCTGGGTCCTACAAGTGGTAGGTAGGCAGAACATGTTTGTGGTCAATGTCATTTCTCCTTTCACCAGCCAAGCCTCAGAATCAGCTCTGCTTGCCCCACTTCACACGGGGAGAGTGTTATAGAGGTGATGGTGTGTGTGTTCACATAAACTTAGAATTTTATCCTCTTTCCTGACTCCCTGGTTTGCGAAATTCAGAGTCAGCCCATGTGCTGCTTTGTGTGACTTGGAAAAGGTGACCTGCTGGGTGAATGCAGAGGCAGCTCCTTGGGTTTGAGCCTGATAAACAGAGGGCACCTTTGTGATCTTTATGCAAGCTTTTCCTTTTCTGCAACTGATATGTCTCCTTACCAGATCCTTGCCTTGGCTGGCAGAGCTCGAGCTGAATTTTAGCCTCCCTTGTCTCCTCGGCTGAGGGTCCTTGTGCCAGACACAACCTGTGCACCTAGACACTGAGGCTCTGACCAAATTCAGTCCATGCCTTTGATTTTTGTTTTTTGGTTGTGCCCTTGGAATTCGGAAGTTCCCGGACCAGGGATTAAACCTGTGCCATGGCAGTGACGTTTCAGATCCTCAGCTCTCAGGCCACTAGGGAAATCGAATGCTTTTTAATTTACATCCTTGTTGGACCTCTGATTTTTCACAGCATCATATCATTTTTGAAAACTTTCACCAGGTCTCTCAAAACACTGGTCTTGGTTCCTCTTTGATCTCAATTGTATGTGAACTGTGAAAATAAAGTAATAAACTAGAATCATTAGAAGTGACCTCATTAAATGTTAACAATTAGGGGAGAATATGAATTTTGTTGCTATCAAGAAGGAGCAGGATTTGACCTCATTAAATGTTAACAATTAGAGGAGAATATGAATTTTGTTGCTATCAAGAAGGAGCAGGATTGAAATATGTCGATCTTCACATTTCCCCTGGAGATCTTATTCAAATCTGTGGCTTAATTTAAGTATCACAATTTCCCTTATAATCCTGTGACAACCCCTTCCCACCCTCCATACACCTACATGCCTGCCCCACGGACTCCAAGCAACTTCACCTCCATACACAGAATCTAACACTCTTTTGCTGATTAAAAAGCCAAAAAACATATAGGGAAAGAGAAGAAGCCATGTTATGGTCTCAGGAACAGAAAATGCGACAGGGGATGGCTTGATCAGGAAAATGTGGGCCTCATTGGGAGAAAAGATGGAAATAAAGCATTGCAACTTGTATGGTTGAGCACAGCTGGTCTTGGTGCTATTTTTTTTTTTTTTTTTTTTTTTTGTCTTTTGTCTTGTTAGGACCACACCCATGGCATATGGATGTTCCCAGGATAGGGGTTGAATCAGAGCTACAGCTGCCAGCCTATGCCACAGCAACACCAGAATTGAGCCGCATCTGCAACCTACACCACAGCTCATGGCAATGCCAGATCCTTAACCCACTGAGCAAATTCAGGGATGGAACCCACAACCTCATGGTTCCTAGACAGATTCGTTTCTGCTGCGCCACGATGGGATCTCCTAGGTGCTAGTTTTTGAAATGGCAAGATGTGGGTGTTTACTGTGTTGAATAATAAATTCAGCTTCTGATGAACCCTTGTGAGGCTTGCTGATGCCCTCCCCCCCCCCGCGCCCCCTGCCAGCACTGGGGCGCGGACTCCCCCCAAGCAGCCACCAGAAGCTGGTTTGAATAGAACTCTCACAGGAAACAAAAAGGTGGGAATGAAAAAGCAATTAAAATCTCTATACCTAAACTTAAACTCTGCAACCTTGTGGGTCTGGGGGTGTGAATCTGATAATCCTGCGGTTGTGGCAGAAAGTTCTGGGAGGCTGAATCCTGAGAAGACAGCTGCTGTGTTTCCCAGCTCTTGACTCCTCCCTGTGACAGGGGATCTTCCAGAGACTTTGCCTGGTGACCTGCAGGGCCTCCACTGCAGGTGAGTGCACATCCCAGTGCATTGATTTTGGGGCATGGACATGCGTGGATCCATGGGTTGTGGGTGGAGTGGCCGTGTGCCACCCACAGGATGGAGCTCCAAGCAGCATCACATCAAGGGTTTCTGCCAGTGTGCTTGAGCCTTTGCGCTCTGAGGGGAGAAGATTGTGCTCAGGGCGTCACTGCTGCTTCAGCCTGGGTCCCGGAGGGAAGACAGGTAGAGCGGCCTGAATGCAACCCACCACTTGAGGCCAAGTCCAGCTGGCCTGCAGCCCAAGGACCAAAAGCAATATATTTGTTGTCATAAAGAAATGGAAATGTTGGGGTTGTTTGTAATAGGTAACCATCATGGCAGAAATAGCTGATTAATCCAGATGCTAAGACATGAGGGAACCCCAACGAATTACATGCCTAAAATTTCAGTAGCTCCCCATTATCCTTGGATAAAATGATTTGGACATAGGTTTTTGCTTACTTCTCTAGACCAATGTCTTGGACTTTTCTTCCTGCCCCTTTCAAACTCAGCTGCCTTGAACTGCTTCCTGAAAGCTCCATGTTCTTTCATATCTCAGCTTTGCCCTGTGGTTGCTTTTGCCTGAAATGCCCTTTCCTTCTGCAGTTCCCCAATTTTTTTTCTAACCCATCTCTTTAGATCCTATTGCTTTTCTGATATGAGCATAGCTGTTGATGTCCCTAGAGTCCTAAGTGACTGCTCAAAACTGGGTAGATTTACCTGCACCTTTTCCCCCTGGATTATGGTGGCATCCAGTTTATCTCTTTCTCATTGCACTTGAAACTATTTTCTCTTGTCTTCCTTGGGTAAATATCCTTGAGAGAAGGGATTTGTCTTGTTTATCTCTGTGTCCTTTGTAACTGTTAACACATATATACACATCCATTCTCTTTCAGATTCTTTTGCCATATAGCTTATCACAGAGTATTGAGTAGAGTTCCCCATGCTATATAGCAGTTCTCTGTTGACCATCCATTCCATATATAATAGTGCACACATGCCAATCCCAAACCTGATTTATGGAATACTACCTTACATTTGTTTAGTGGAACAAAGCACCATTAGTTGTGAATAGTTTGTTAACATCATCCTGAGTTGAGCATCATTGGGAAGATAAATTTGTTGTGATTTGCTCCACACCACGAAATACATTCTAAAGGCAAAGAGAAATGAGTTTCACATTGTCTATGTATTGGAGTAGTCACATCACATTCTTTCCACTAACAGGATTAATCAAGGATGAACTGTGGTTCTAGAAAAGCATCTTATGATGTCACAGCTGGGAAAGCCTTCAAGGAACATATATTCACTCCGCCACGTATTCAGATGAAAGAGTCTAGAAAGAACCAGAGAAGTTTCACACTTGGCCAAGGCACTTGATTTCAAAGAAATATACAAGGACTCAAGTATCCCAATTCCTATTCCAGTGACATTTTTGGTCCACTTGACAAATACATAATCTTTGGTCTTTCATTCTGGGATTTATCATTTAAACATGTCTGGGTATCCTTTCAGTCCTCCAGCTTATCTCCTTCCCTGGAATGGCCTTAGAATAACCTGGCCAGCCTGGCATTTTTCTTTCTCCAAGTGGCTTTTCATTTTTGTATAAGATGATCTTCTATGGGAAAAGGGAGGGGCAGGTACAGTGTGCTTGTTTCCTGAAGTTCATCTCTTCCTGGAAGAAGGATGGGTCATTCTCATTGCCAGGCAAGTGCATTCTCAGAAGGGATGATGTGAAGGTACTGAATTTACCATTGTACTGTCCAGTCCTGGGTTGGACCAGGCCTCCTTCCTGGTGACTCAGAACACTTGGAGAAAATTTATGTGATATCAGGAGATGAAAGGAAGTAGAGATTGGACAGAGGTAGCCTCCATTTTGAAAGACTTGGGAGTGTGGGCTTTGAACTGGCTTTACATATATCAACCTCCTTTTGATATTGACATGAACTCTTTGAGGGTTATACGTAAACTGCAATGTATTAAAAGCAGAATATCAGGCTGTTGAAATGACTTCAAACCACATACAGGGAGGAAGAGATAGAAAACACTGGGGAAAATAGACCAAAGGAAAGGAATTGATGGAGATGTTTGAGTATATTCTTTAGATACCCATCTGGGAAGTAATGGCTTATTAGAAGACAGGTAAATTCTCATGTCTGTTCATGAATTCTATTGTAATACACTGCTTTGGTTGAATGTATGAGAAAAAACTGGCCTTATGCATATATGTAATTTGAAAAGGTAGGTTAGTTGCAATATGGAATCTTAAACCATGTTAATACACTTTTCATATTTTTCTACTAAAATTTACCAGTCTAACTTGCATTTTGTATGGAACTAACACCTGTACAAGATTTCACACTATTTTCTTTCTTTTTTATTTCTTTTTTTAAATTACTCAATGAATTTATTACATTTATAGTTGTACAATGATCATCACAATCCAGTTTTATAGGATTTCCATCCCACAACCCCAGTGCATTCCCCTACCCCCCAAACTGTCTCCTTTGGAAACCACTAAATTTTTTCGAAGTCTGTGAGTCAGTATAAGTTCTGCAAAGAAATTCATTGTGTCCTTTTTTCAGATTCCACATGTCAGTGATAGTATTTGATGTTGGTGTCTCATTGTATGGCTGACTTCACTTAGCATGATAATTTCTAGGTCCATCCATGTTGCTAAAAATGCTGGTATTTTGTTCCTTTTAATGGCTGAGTAATAGTCCATTGTGTATATGTACCACATCTTCTTGATCCACTCCTCTGTCAATGGACATTTGGGTTGGTTCCATGTCTTGGCTATTGAAAATAGTGCTGCAATGAACACTGGAGTACATGTGTCTTTGTGAGTCATGGTTTTCTCTGGATAGATGCCCAGGAGTGGGATTGCTGGATCAAAAGGTAGTTCTATGTTTAGTTTTCTGAGGAATCTCCATACTGCTTTCCACAGTGGTCGCACCAATTTACAATCCCACCAACAGTGTCATAGGGTTCCTTTTTCTCCACACCCTCTCCAGCACTTATTGTTTGTAGACTTTTGGATGATGGCCATTCTGACTGGTGGAAGGTGGTACCTCAGAGTGGTTTTGATTTGCATTTCTCTAATAATGAGTGATGTTGAACATCTTTTCATGTGTTTTTTAGCCATCTGTAGGTCTTCTTTGGAGAACTGTCTGTTTAGATCTTCTGCCCATTTTTTGTCTTTTGTCTTTTTGTTGTTGTTGTTGTTGTTGTTGTTGTTGTTGCTATTTCTTGGGCCGCTCCCATGGCATATGGAGGTTCCCAGGCTAGGGGTCGAATTGGAGCTGTAGCCACCGGCCTACTCCAGAGCCACAGCAACGCGGGATCCGAGCCGTGTCTGCAACCTACACCACAGCTCACGGCAACGCCGGATCGTTAACCCACTGAGCAAGGGCAGGGACCGAACCCGCAACCTCATGGTTCCTAGTCGGATTCGTTAACCACTGCGCCACGACGGGAACTCCCCAGATCTTCTGCCCATTTTTTGATGGGGTTGTTTGTGTTTTTGGTATTGAGCAGTAGGAGGTGTTTATAAATTTTGGAGATTAATCCCTTATCAGTTGCTTCATTTGCAAAGATTTTCTCCCATTCTGTGGGTTGTCTTTTCGTTTTGTTTAGGGTTTCCTTTGCTGTGCAGAAACTTTTGAGTTTCATTAAGTCCTATTTGTTTATTTTTGTTTTTACTGTCATTACTCTAAGAGGTGGATCTGAGAAATGTTGCTGTCATTTATGTCAGAGAGTGTTTGGCCTATATTTTCCTCTAAGAGTTTTATAGTGTCTGGTCTTATATCTAGGTCTTTAATTCATTTGGAGTTTATTTTTGTGTATGGTGTTAGGGAGTGTTCTAATTTCATTCTTTTCCATGTGGCTGTTCAGTTTCACCACTTATTGAACAGGCTGTCTTTTTCTCCATTGTATATTCTTGCCTCCTTTGTCATAGATTAGTTGGCTGTAGGTGCGTGGGTTTAATTCTGGGCTTTCTATCCTGTTCCACTGATCTATATTTCTGTCTTTGTGCCAGTACAACATAGGTTTGATGGTTGTTGCTTTGTAGTATAGTCTGAAGTCTGGGAGCCTGATTCCTCAATTTTTCTTTTTCAGGATGTCTTTGGCTATTCTGGGTCTTTTGTGCTTCCAAACAAACTTTAAAATATTTTGTTCGAGTTCTGTGAAAAATGTCCTTGGTAATTTGATAAGGATTTCATTGAATCTGTAGATTGCCTTGGATAGTGTAGTCATTTTGATAATATTAACTCTTCCAATCCACGAGCATGGTATGTCTTTCCATCTACTTGAGTCATCCTCGATTTCTTTCATCAGTGTCTTATAGTTTTCAGAGTACAGGTCTTTTGTACTCTGTAGGTAGGTTTACTCCTAGGTATTTTATTCTTTTGGATGTGCTGGTAAACGGGATTGCTTCCCTAATTTCTCTTTCCGACCTTTCATTGGTAGTATATAGAAATGCCATCAATTTATGTGTATTAATTTTGTATCCTGTGATGTTGCCAAATTCGTGGATGAGTTCTAACAGTTTTCTGGTAGTCTTTAGGATTCTCTAGGTATAGTATCATGTCATCTGCAAATAGTGATAGTTTTACTTCTTCCTTTCCGATTTGGATTCCTTTTATTCCTTTTACTTCTCTGATTGCTGTGGCTAGGACTTCCAAAACTATGTTGAAGAGTAGTGGCGAGAGCAGACATCCTTGTCTTTTTCCTGATCTCAGCGGGAATTCTTTCAGCTTTTCACCATTGAGAATGATGTTCGCCATGGGTTTGTCATATATGGCCTTTATTATGTTGAAGGAGGTTACCTCTATGCCCACTTTCTGAAGGTGTTTTTTCAGAAATGGGCGTTGGATTTTGTCAAAGGCTTTTTCCACATTTATCGAGAGGATCATATGGTTTTTATTCTTCAGTTTGTTAATGTGGTGTATCACACTGATGGATTTGCGGATATTGAAGAACCCTTGCATCCCTGGGATAAATCCCACTTGATCATGATGTACAATCCTTTTAGTGTATTGTTGGATTCAGTTTGCTAGTATTTTGCTGAGGATTTTTGCATCGATGTTCATCAGTGAAATTGGCCTGTAGTTTTCTTTTTTGTGGTATCTTTGTCTGGTTTTGATATCAGGGTGATGATGGCCTCATAGAATGAGTTTGGGAGTATCCCTTCCTCTGAAATTTTTTGAAATAGTTTCAGAAGGAGAGGTATTAACTCTTCTCTAGATGTTTGATAGAATTCACCTGTGAAGGCATCTGGTCCAGGTCTTTTGTTTGTTGGAAGTTTTTTCATCACAGTTTCAATTTCAGTACTTGTGATTGGTCCATTCATCTTTTCTATTTCATCTTGGTTTAGTCTTGGAAGATTGTACTTTTCTAAGAATTTGTCCATTTCTTCTAGGTTTTCCATTTTATTGGCATATAGTTGCATATAGTAGTCTCTTAGGATCCTTTGTATTTCTGTGACGTCTGTTGTTACTTTTCCTTTTTCATTTCTAATTTTATTGATTTGAGTCCTCTCTCTTTTTTTCTTGATAAGTCTAGCTAAGTGTTTATCAATTTTTTTGATCTTTTCAAAGAACCAGCTTTTCATTTCATTGGTCTTTTCTATGGTTTTCTTCGTTTCTATTTCGTTGATTTCTGCTCTGATCTTGATGATTTCTTTCCTTCTGCTAACTTTAGGTCTTGTCTGTTCTTCTCTCTCGAGCTGCTTTAGATGTAAAGTTAGCTTGTTTATTTGAGCTTTTTCTTGTTTCCTGAGGTGGGCTTGAATTGCTATAAAGTTTCCTCTTAGAACTGCTTTTGCTGCATCCCATAGGTTTTGGAGTGTTGTATCTTCGTCGTCATTTGCTTCTAGGTATTTTTTAATTTCCTCTTTGATTTCTTCAGTGATCCATTGGTTGTTTAGTAGCATGTTGTTGAGTCTCCACGTGTTTGATTTTTTTTTGCAGTTTTTTTCTTCTTGTTGATTTCCAGTTGTATAGCATTGTGGTCAGAAAAGATGCTTGATATGATTTCAATTTTCTTAAAGTTATCGAGGTTTTATTTGGAGCCCAGGATGTGATCAATTTTAGAGAATGTTCCATGTGCACTTGGGAAGAATGTGTATTCTCTTGCTTTGGGATGGAATGTCCTATAAATATCTATTAAGCCCATCTGGTCTAATGCTTCATTCAGGGCCTGTTTCCTTATTGATTTTCTGTCTGGATGATCTGTCCATTGTAGCAAGTGGGGTGTTAAAGTCCCCCACTATGATTGTGTGATTGTTGATTTGTCCTTTTAAGGTTTTTAGCAGTTGCCTTATATATTGTGGTGAACCTAGGTTGGATATTTAAAATTGTTTTATCTTCTCCTTGGATTGATCCTTTGGTCATTACGTAGTGACCTTCCTTGTCCCTTAAAATATTGTTCATTTTAAAGTCTATTTTGTCTGATATGAGTATTGCTACTCCAGCTTTCTTTTGATTCCTGTTTGCATGGAATATTTTCTTCCATCCTCTCATTTTCGATTTGTATGTGTCCCTAAAGTGAATTGTGTCTCTTGAAGACAGCACATGTATGGGTCTTCTTTTTGTATCCACTCAGCCAGTCTATGTCTTTTGGTTGGGGCGTTTAGTCTATTAACCTTTAAGGTAATTATTGATATGTATGTTCTTATTGCCATATTATTAGTTGCTTTGGATTTGTTTTTGTTGCTCTTATTTCTCCCCTTCTTCTCTTGTTCTCTCCTCTTGTGGTTTGATGACTATCTTTAGTGTTGTTTTCAAGTTGATTTTTCTTATTTGTTTGTGTATCAATTATAGATTTTTGGTTTGCAGTTATTTTGAAGTTTTGATATAAGAGTCTCTCTCGATACACATACACACACACACACACACACACACACACACACACACACACTGGTAGGTGGAGCACATTCCTATCCCTCTGGTGGGTAGGGCTTTGTCTCTGGGTGCCATTAGAGGTGGCTGTGTGCCTGGGGGTCTTTAGTCAGCCTGTTTACTGATGGGTGGGGCTGTGATCCCACCTGGATTATTGTTTGGTCTGGGGCTTCTCAGCACTGACGGGTGGGGCCAGATTTTCCCCAAATGGCCACCTCCAGAGAAAGGCATGCTGCTGAATATTCCTGAGAGCTTTGTTTCCATTGTCCTTCACCCACAGCAAGCCACATTCACCCCTGCTTTCCCACGAGGTTCTCCAAGAACTGCAGTCAGGTTCCACCCAGATTCCCATGGCTTTGCCCTGGAACCCAGTGCACTCGAAAGTCTGTGTGCATCTTCCAAGCATGGGATCTCCACTTCCCTCAGTCCCATGGAGCTCCTGCACACAAGCCCCACTGGCCTTCAATGCCAGATGCTCTGGAGGCTCTTTCTCCCAGTGCCAGATCCCCACATGTCCCATATGTAGGGCTCAGAACTCTCACTCCTGTAGGTGAGTCTCTGTGATACAGTTACTTTCCAGTCTGTGGAGCTTCCTGTCTGGGAGTATGGGGTTGCTTATATTGTGTAATTGCCCCTCCTACCTCTTGATGTGGCCTCCTCATTTTCTTCTGGTGTAGGATATCTTTTTGAAAGTTTACGGTTCATTTGGTTGAAGATTGCTCAGCATTTGGTTGTAAATTTTGTTGTTTTTAGGAGAGAAGTTGTGCTCCAGTCCTTCTATTCCACCAACTTAATCCCATCTGTTTCTTTCAGAAACACATAGTGTAATGGGTGTGGATAAGTGGTGTCTTTGCTCTGAGATGAGGAGAGAGCTTAGTGGCATTAGGTCAGAGAGAGGATTCCTTGGCTCTGAAATAATATTTCCAGTTGGGGTAGGCCTTGTGACATCTTCAAGGACCAGGTCAAGGTTCATCTGCAAGAGCTCTTCACAGCAAACTCTACCCAACAGAAATTTCCCTGCCACTATCTGTTTACTTACTTTGTGATAAGTCAGTTGTACTCATGAAGGGTCTGTACTCTTCATTGCATCACTGGGTCATTTGTCCAGTTCTACCTAATAGTGACCTCTGTTCCCTCATTTGACTGACCATTTTCTCATCAGAACAAGACATGTGGACTGTCAGGCTTTGGGGATTTAGTATCAGAATTTCACCTCATGGATCTGCTTGTAGTTATGGAATTTATAAATGCAATATTAAAAAATAGACTCTGTATGATGGAGTTCAGTTCAACTTGTTTTGTTTTGTCCTGGGCATTGAACTCTTTAAAGGAGTAATTATTTAAATTATACGGAAATGGGCTCAACATCTTGCCTTACCATACACTAGTGTGTGACCCAGTACACAGGCTCCCCATTGTCAGTTCTACCTACCTCTTCCATGACATTCTCTTTTATTTTGCCATGAGTATATTTAATAAGTGTTGTTCAAATATGGTGGGATTACTTATTACTGATTATTTGGTGATAGTCCTTCACATCAGAAGCTACTGCAATAGACAATATTGAGTAAATCCCTAGAAAAAGGAGTCAGGGGGCAAGTGAGCGGAAGCTCAAACATTCTTTCCCCATGACACTCAGAGGACCTCTTGATGCTGAGACAGACACAGTGGATCAGAGCTGGGGTTTTTGAGCAAAGACTTAATACACTTCAACCTCTGTGGTCCACGTAGCTGTCACAGTGAAACACAGCAGTACAATAACCTTCCTGTTTCTTTTTTCCTTCCTTGGCATTTTGCCATCAGCCGCTCTCTGTCATCTAGAAAGCCTCAGAAATCATTCACTGATGCTGTTAATTGTGGTTAAATGTAATAATAAAACTCGGAGGTAAAAAATGATTACAAGCACACAAATCAATAAGTGAAATATTAAGATCTTAAAAGATAAATGAGCAAAAGAGAAGTGAAAAAACTCACTCATTGATTGCCAAACTTAAAAAATGTTTTAACCCTCTAGCAATAAAAAATGTAAATAAAGAAATAATAAACTAGTTTTTGGATAGATGTTTAAGTAATGCTTTTTTAGAAAATGTGATGTTTCCAATACTGATAAGATGTTGGTAACAATATATATTGTTGTATTTTTAATGAAAGCCAATTAATATCAAGATGGTGAAAACATTCATAATAGTTTGAGCAAATAAAAAAGAACAAATGTGATTTTAATTTTTTTTTTTTTTTTTTTTTGTCTTTTTAGGACCACACCTGTGGCAGATGGAAGTTCCCAGGCTAGGATTCAAATCGGAGCTGCAGCTGACAACCTACACTACAGCTTATGGCAATGCCAGATTCTTAACCCACTGAATGGGGCCAGGGATGGAACCTGAATCCTCATGGATACTAGTTGGGTTCATTACTGCTGAGCCACAACGGGAACTTCTGAAATGTGGTTTTAAATATGCATGTGTAACAAAGTATTTAAAGAAGAACTTGACAATTTATCTAACCCACTGAGGTTTATATAATCAAGCTGGCTAAGAACCTTTATTTTGAATCATTTATTTGAGGTAAAGTGGGACTTACATATATATGAATGAAATTATACATAGGAGAATTTTGAATAATGAAAAGTTTTATACAGATATGTTCATCACAGCAGTCTTTATAATAGAAGAAATATAGAAGCTGCCCAAATTCTGGATCATAAGAGGGCTGATTATACCATAACTTATTCTGGATACAATATTAATGTAGCTTATTAAAAATACTGTTAAGAAAAAAATGTCTAGTAACACAAAGAATTGATTTTATAATGTTCAAAAAGATACAAATGTGTGTGGAGTATAATTGCGTATACAACATGTGTAATAATTTATACATTGAAAAATAAACTGGGAAAGGCTATACCAAAATAGCAGTTGTAATTTCTTTTTGATGACAGTCCTGATTGTCTTTCAACATGGATTCTATAATGAATTCTCAGGAAGTAAAGAGCTCTGGTCACTGAGTTCCAACTCCCAACCAATGTAGACACATTTTCTAGCACATTCACACACCTGGACTCACTCTCACAGGATGTTTGTTCACTGCTATCAACCATTACAAAGGTGTTCCAGAAATTCAAACGAAACCTCTTTTTCCATATCTATATCTAATCTATATCTGGAAATCTCTATCTCTATCTACCTAGTATCTCTATTTCCCTTTTGGTTCCAATTCTACCCTCTGTTGAATATGGGTTAATATTCTCTGTCTTGCTAATCATGGGAAGAGAGCTTCCTGCCTGGAGACTCCAGAACCTCCCTGTCTGATCCACACTGGGCTCCAGAGAGAGAGAAGAAACTTCCATCTTTCACTTTGGACAGTGTCCTCAAACTAAAAATTCTGCCATGGTTGCTTTAGTCTTTAGCTTATGGCTATTATCTCTATTAAAATATGGAGTGTTCCCTCCCTCTCATCCCAACCTCAGAAAACCCAAAGCCTCCATCTATTTCTGCCATCCACTAAATGAGTATGAGTTGGTTTCAGGTCATTTCTTGATATCAGGTTTTGATGGGAATAGAATAAAAGCATATGAGGGATGTGATGGGGAGGAGGGTCCATGGAAAAGGCCCAGGAAGATGAGAATGAGGAGCCACAGAGGACCTACTTACAGTTTGCAGAGAGTTGGCAGCTGGCAGCATTCCTTAGCCACTGCCAAGACTTTGGATTATTCCAACTATAGTGAAGCACATTTTTTTGGTGGAACCTGCAAGATTTAAAGATTCTGCACTCCCTGAATGCTCATACTTTCTTTCAGAGACACTAAGAAAAAACATACCCTAATAGTGACCTTTTTATTTTCTGGGAAGATAAGGTTAATACTATTCAAGAGATAAATAATCTGAGTCCACAGCAGTATTCTCCCTGGCACTAATGTCTTTGTATCTTTCCTTGTACTTTACTCCTATGTTTCCTATTTTTCTTAGCTTTACTAAGTGGGAAGTGCACAGAAGAGACCATTTTCATGGTCTCAAAGGCAGTAAGAGAAATCTACATACTTAGGGAAAACCAAGGTGCAATCTCCTGGAGACAGTTGCAGTACAAGAGCATCCTTACAGGGCCTGGCACAAACTAGCAATAACATTCTGATGAGCAGCCCCAAGCCCTGTTGTCCTGCTCTTGGAGGAAGGAAAGTCCCTGCTGCTCATGACTTTGAAAGCTTGTCCAGTGTGTGATCATCACATGGATTCAGAGAGTGGGATGGGCAAGGTCAGTGATTTGGAAGGCATTCTGTCCAAGTTTTGGATAGATTCTCAGGCTTTCCTAAAGTACACATAAAGTTGTAATACCTGCTTTCCAATAATTCCCTTAACTCTCAGCCTCTTAAATGTAGTTTTAACTCAGTTTTCTCCATTCCCAGCAGGAAGCAGTAAATCCCTGAAGATGCTCAGGAGAAAGTCTCCCAGTTTCTCTCTTTGGGCAGGTGGTAGATGATTGATGGGGTCGGAAGTATGGGAATTTCTGAGAGGTTAATTCTCATGCCCTGCCCTGGTAGCTGGTGGTTGTGCCATGCATCCGTTGTGAGCTGGCCCAAAGCCAGCAGCTCTTATTCTCTGAATAGGAAAGGAACTCAGGTGTGAGGTGTCTGGGGGTACAGGAACCACAGGATGTGGAAATTCTGGGTCTCTGGTGCCTCATATGGAAGACACATCTGTTGGGTGAGGCAGGTGGTGAGCAGCCCGAGTCAGCAGCGGACATGAGCAGTTTCCCAGCATCTAGGTCCCATCCATCCCACTACTTTCCACCTCTGTCATAGAGTATGGGCTTTTCCAGGTTTATTAGCCAATCTGCATAATCAGCTCTGACTTCTAGAGTCGGTGTAATGGCTTCAACTTGCTGAACATGAGCTCCTCCTCCAGATGTGATAGAGACCAGATGGCTTGGGGGGTGGAGGCCAAACAGCAATGGCAGAGCCATCCTAATCCCTCGTGGCAAATAGTCTATCCAGAGGGAGAGCCATTGTAGGATTAAAGTTTCTCTGTTGTATTCTCCTGAAAATGGAGATTAATAAATCCGGGTACACAATTGTCTTCCCTCCACACATTCATTCTGCACTGATAGTTGAGTTAATTAGTGTAAGAAGGATGGAGTCTCAATTTTATCACTGAATTTTCTGTATGCAGAAACTGTACAGGAAATAGGATAAATATATTGAATTGTAAGTACAGGCTGGTTGGAGAACTGCTTTATACCTGGCCCGAATCTCTGCTTTGGAGAGAGGGGAAGATTTTACTCTGGAGTCAAATTCACTTACTTTACTTTGAGTCTGAAGACTAACAAAGACGATGTTGACTGGGCATGAGTTATTTTTGGGTGGACCTGATCTGCCATAAATACATAGTAGAATGAAGGGTGGTATCAGAGAACACAAGTGGTTCAGAGAGTCGGAGTTGTCTAAGGTGACAGTGCTTCTTTCTTCCATAGAAGACTCATGATCTGGACAGCTGCCTTTATAATCCACAGAACTCGTGTGTCCAAGCCTTTACCAGAAACTTCATCCATCCATACATCGTGTAAACCTGAGATTCAGTTCTGAGCCTTTAGGGGAGTGAGATGTAAATAGCCCACCCTTCTCTGATGGCAAATTACACTGATGAAGTAGCTGGACCTGGATTTAGGTAGAAACTTCCGAGTCTTTCTGAGTCAGGCACTTCAAGAGTCATAATATCAATGGAGTTCAGGCTCAGTTCCCAAAAGATATCTTATCCTATTTTCTCCCATCAGAACATGCAGAATGCTGCTCTGGAAACAGGTCTCAGAAAAAAATGCCCACAAATTGCGCAAGGTGGTGCTAACTTTCCAACTTGTATGGTTAGGGGTAGGACTGAGAAGGTGAAGAGGGGACGGAATAGGAAGGAACTTATTTTGCCTCATTTCCCTGTTGAGATGCAAATGGTCTGGGAAATGTTATTGTCAGAAGGTGTAAACTCGGGGTGTGAGTGACTGGGAGGAGTTAAAAGAAGAAAGTATGAATTTATAAAATGGAAGGTCAAGGATCAAGATTAGAGAAAGATTTTGAGGACTAAATGCTGCAGAAGACAAGTGACAAGTGTCATTGGCTCTGGAACAATGACATCGAAGGCATGTTTTATGGTTGCTGTATGTCCCAAGGTAGTCCAGGCTTGACCTCTTTGCTCCTGGTAGGTGCCTGGAATAATAGAAAAGTGAGAAAGGGAATCTCTCCATAGAGGTGTATGAAGAAATTTTAAAAATTAACTTGTACATTGACCTTGTGATGGAAATGAGGAAGCACAGGAAGCTCTTTGGGACTTAGCTTCAGAAAGGAAACATTAGAAAATACAAATAAGATAGAACATTTTTAGAAAAAGAGGAATTTTCATGCTTCGTGAATGATCAGATTTAACATAGTTTGGAATGTGTAGTTTTCCATCAGGGTATTGGTAATAACTTCTCAGTGAACTTGGGTCTGAATGCCTTGAGTAGAGAAAAAATGGCAGCTGCTATTTTATGTGAGTTGGATCAGGGAGAACCCAGGGGCCAATCAGTCAATCTCCTCTGATTCTGTTGTGTAGCAAAACCTCTGGCTCAGAAACTCATTGAGCTGTCTTGGGTTTTTCAGGTGCTTTGTTTCCGAATGAAATTCAAGGCTGTTATACCTGAGGACATTGCCTTTTCCACCTTGTGTATATACATGTGGGACACTCTGTACTGAGGACATAGATGACTTATTTATGAGTATTACCTAAGACCTAATTAATATCAGTACCTCAAGTAGTTTATGAGATCTGATTCTGAGGCTATAATACAGGAATTTAGACTTCCTAGTCTTTTTCTTCTGCCCCAAAATATACCCAGATATTCCTTAGTCTGATTACTTGAGGGCCAAGTTACTTTCTTGCAGAAGCACTCTTAAGAGTTCTTTTAGAAAACCTAGGAAATTCTACTACCACAGAGAAGCCACAGTCTGAAGCCCAGGCAGCTAACTTGAACACAGATGGAAGAATGTTAACAGCCAAGAAATACGAGGTCTTTGGCTCCTTTCCCAGAGCTGCCAGGCTAAGACCTTGGCAGAGAATCAACAGGAAACTGAACTCTATTTGCATATCCTTTTATACTTTGGAGATTAAAAGCTTCAACCTTGAGTGATCACAGTTTTTGAAAATCCTGATGAGGCATTAAAGAGGAGGAGGAGTGTCCCAAGGGAGGTGAGCTGGAGGCAAAGCAAGGTGGGTATGAGGAGAGCCATGACTTTCAATCTCTCTCTTTTTTTTGTCTTTTTGCCATTTCTTGGGCCGCTCCTGCGGTATATGGAAGTTCCCAGGCTAGGAGTCCAATCGGAGCTGTAGCTGCCAGCCTGTGCCAGAGCCACAGCAACACAGGATCCGAGCGGTGTCTGCGACCTACACCATAGGTCACGGCAACGCTGGATCATTAACCCACTGAGCAAGGGCAGGGATCGAACCTGCAACCTCATGGTTCCTAGTCGGATTCGTTAACCACTGCACCACGACGGGAACTCCTCAATCTCCTTTGATTAATCATGGGTGTATTTTGGTTAGTTCTTTTTTCTGATTTTATCCTTATTGGGTCGCATGAAGGAATCAACCAAGTAGGAATCTGTGTTTTGCAGTCTTGAGAGTCTGTCAGATTTGATCTCCTTTGTCTTATGGCTATTTCCTTCTCTTTCCTGCTAGGCAGAGACCTATAGTTTGTTAGTGCTAAAGGAATTCAAGAGATCATCTAATATAAACTCTTTATTGTAGAGATGAGAACCTGAGGCTCAGGGAGGTTAAGTGATTTACCTAAAACCGCACAAAAGGAAGTAAGTGCTCTGACCCCTCGTCCCCTGCCCCCATTTTTCAGTGGGCTGCTATCTCCTCTTAGCAGATGGACATTTCCTCAAATCTCAGATAGTATCTTGCCAACATGGGGTTTGGTGCTGTTACCCTTCACTGTCTTCTCCCATCAGAACACATTTCTGGCAAGAGAGCAGCTCTGATTCCTTGGCCTTTATTCTCAATTCACATTTATAATGTCTTTATTTTTATTTATTTATTTATTTTTTAACTTTTCCTTTTTAGGGCTAAACCCGCAGCATATGGAGGTACCCAGGCTAGGGGTCTAATCAGAGCTACAACTGCCAGCCTGCGCCACAGTCACAGCAATGCCAGATCCAATCCACATCTGCAACCTACACCATAGCTCATGGCAACGCCGGATCCTTAACCCCCTGAGCAAGGCCAGGGATCGAACCTGCAATCTCATGGTTCCTAGTTGGATTCGCTGAGCCACGATGGAAACTCCCTTTTTTGCTTTTTTTAATGGAAGAAGCCAAAGTACTGGAATGAGGATATTTCTCTTTGGGATTCATTTAGGGGAACTTGGTACTCTTGGCCAAGTGCTATAGTGAACTAACGTTAGGTAGAAAGCATGGGCAGCATGAAGCTGGAAAAATGTAACCCTTTGAAGGTTAGTAAGTAAATTTTTTAACAGGTTCCTTTTTAAGGATGAAAAAATAACTGTATTCCCAATAACATACATTAAGTAAATGTATCCTAAGACTGGGGAATACCCTCAAAGCTGGATATGGATGAACTTTCTGAAAATTGAGATTCCTTTGTCCAGCTCTTTTTTTTTTTTTTTCTTTTTGCTATTTCTTTGGGCCGCTCCCATGGCATATGGAGGTTCCCAGGCTAGGGGTCCAATCAGAGCTGTAGCTGCCAGCCTACGCCAGAGCCATAGCAACGCGGGATCCGAGCCGCACCTGCAAACTACACCACAGCTCACGGCAATGCCAGATCCTTAACCCACTGAGCAAGGGCAGGGACCGAACCCACAACCTCATGGTTCCTAGTCAGATTTGTTAACCACTGCGCCATGATGGGAACTCCTCTTTGTCCAGCTCTTGACCTAGACATCTGAACCAGGTCTATTGGAAAAGTTTGGCATGAAAAATTCATTCTCTGGTACTTCTGTTAAAGCTGAGACTGGCCTGGGCCATACTCATCTGGTACAGACAGAGGCCAGTGAAGACACAGTATGTTGGAGTTCCCTTCATGGCTCAGCAGTTAATGAACCTGACTAAGGTACATGAGGACGAGGGTTTGATCCCTAGCCTCAATTAGTGGGTTAAGGATCTGGTGTTGCTGTGAGCTGTGGTGTAGGTCTCAGATGTGGCTCAGATCCTGCATTGCTGTGGCTGCAGTGTAGGAGGGCAGCCATGGTTCCAATTTGACCCCTGGCCTGGGAACCTCCATATGCTGCATGTGCGGCCCTAAAATGCAAAAAAAAAAAAAAAAAAAAAAAAAGAGGAAGAAGAAGAAAGAAAAGAAAAGACACAGTATGTTATAGGGGTTCTAGACCTTCATGATGACTTTCACTATAGTCAATGCCCAGAAAGAATTTAGAGAGGTTGTGTGGAAAGAACATTCCTGATGAGTTATTTTTGCAAAAAATGTGTTGGCAGCACATTTGGATTTCTTGGTTTGGAAAAATGTTAGTGGCCATGTCAGTGTTCCCTCCCATTCTAGACCCTTTATTCTTCTCTCTTCTGGGTAAAAACCACCCTCCTTCAGACCACTAAGAGTTGAGGGGATAGAGTATTAGCATCATTGAGCACATCTGGTGTGCTAGTCACCCAGGAGTGCCATGTGTTTTGTAGCAATTATTTCATTTAATCCTTGTAGTAACTCTATGAAATAGGTCGTCTTATCTCATTTTATCTATGAGATAATAGAGGTTAAGCAACCTTGTTCAAGGTCCCACAGAAAATGAGGAGTTGTGATTCTTCCTCACTTTTGTCTGATTCCAGAACCCATGCTCTTGTTACTAAAAGAACTCACATATAAAAATATATATGCATCTTATAGACTAAAATTTTTAGACCAAAATTTTTAAACTTGTTCTTTTCAAGATAGGTAAAATGGCTTTGCCAAAATGAGGGACCATTTTCAGATTAGTGTTTTCCAGTTCAACACATTTTAATATTTTTGTAAGTCATTAAGCACATCTACTTTTGTATGTCACTTCATCTGCACTATATTGCTGCTTATTTAAGAGAGGAAAATATACCTGCTTAAACTGTGCTATGAAAGTTTTTGCTAACAAAATAAGGATGATTTCATGGATCTGCAACAGTGGTGGGAAGGATTATAGAAGGTAGTTATCTGGAACTCAGAGAAAATCCCATTCTCACTGTATTTTCCCTTTGGCATGATTACATGTTTTTGCACCTCAGTGACTACACCTCTGGAAAAGAGGAAGAACTGATAAGACTGTCCTAGAAATCAAGGGCTAAGAAAAGCAACTGTGTTGGGTGGTCAGCCCCATCTGAGAGGCAGGTATGTGTTTAACTTTCTGACCACCTAGCCATCTTTCACCACAATCCCTCTGGCCAATAGGGCTTCCAGAAGGTCACTCAGGACTGATTCCTGAGGGTCCCTATCACATTTCTCCTTACCTTTTGCCCAACCACCTCTGGATGACGTAAGTTAGAAGGTGAAAACACTGGGAAAATTCAAACGAGTGAAGTAAGACATTGTATTTCATGTGAGAATAAGAGAGTAGTCCCAAGTCCCAAGTATGATCAAGATGGAGGTGTAGATCCGGGAGGGAGAAATCCAGCTGGAGAAAGGTCACTGATCATACATGCAGGTTCTCCTTTTGGTCTGCCAATCCAGGAGATTTCAACCACCTTCAGTTTCTCTATGGTTCATGGCGGTGAAACACGAGAATGCTCAGCTGAGTCATCTGGTTTCAGTCTGTTGGATCGTAAATACAACTAATTGTTGATGTTACTCCTAGTGATAACAAATCTCCCCTCCATGGAAGATGTGTGATGCTTAACCTTCTCTAAAGGACTGCATTTGGAAACATGTTCATACAGTCTTTCTGGAGCTCAGTGATACCAGTTCACCCAAGAAGACTCAGAAGTTAAACACAGAGGCATGGCAGGTGATTGTTAGGGAATATCCAGCCCTTCTCAACAGTGAGCTGACTCAGTGACTCCACCTCTGGAAAAGAGGAAGAACTGCTAAGAACTATAAGAGACAGACATCACACTACCTCAAAAAGGATGACATTACTGCTTTACTGTAGAGGAACCACACAACTTACATAGAAGGTCCGCCCAGGCAGCTTCCATATTCTGTAGACTGAGATGGAAAAGAGCCCACACACATACCATGGAGTCTGTCAGTATCACTGGGCACCCAATGGGAAATAGTTCTGCCCTCCTTGCTCTTTTATAGAATAGAGAACTACGACTCAGGAAGAACTCTGGGAAGGTATTGGACCAACTCTTTTGCCCACAAACATGATCCGAAAGCCAGAATTTAATAAGCTCCAGAGGAAGGAGATTCTTGGGTTGCGTGGCACAGTATCTTTGGAGGCAGGCTGCCTGGGCTTGTGTCCAAGGTCAGTCACTCACCAGCAGTATGGCCTTGCATAATACTTCAACCCCGCCTTGCTTCTGTGTTTTCATCTATAAAGTAAGGGCAATAATAACAATGGTTGTTGCAAAGATTAAACAAACTAAAACGTGTAAACTACTTTGAACAGCAACATGCACATAGGAAAAGAGCCCATGACTGTAGGTCATCAATTGTTATTGTTACTAGTGCTTCTTTACCTCTGTTGATTTTCGTTTCAAGAAGATTTTCATTTTTAAATTCTTTTTGCTGAAATTTCAGGATGTTTTCTCTTTTTATCAGCTCATAGGAAATGGGGATGATGGATCATAGCATCATAGAGGGTGAGAAAGGGAAGGGACCCCAGGCTGTATCAGTGCTGGCTTCCACGCCTTGTGATTGAGCACGGGGCGGGGGCGGGGGGGGGAATGATGGGCTCAGGTTCTCAAATGGCAAAAGTAGGTTTTGAATGCATGTTCCAGTTTAGTGGGTTTCCTTTCCATTGTATAATAACTCTTCACAGGCTGCAATTCAACACTGTTTAATTTCTCCAAGACATACTCAGGTTTTCAAGAACAAGCCTGGCCAGTGACCCTGTGGGAAGAGCTGACCAGTGTTGAGAATAATAACATTGTCATTATAATCTTACAGCACCTCATTAGTTTTCTTTTTCTTAACAGCACTTTCATATTGTTGACTTGCATTTATTTCGAAAAAGAAAGGAAGGGAAATTTTATCTCTGAACAGAAGGCAGGCTCTGGCTATTAATGTGTCCACTCCTCGGCAAACAGGATCAGAGAAACTGCTTCAGGGACAAGGGGCAGGGAGGAAAGAGCAGGGTCCCTAATGAGTGGGGTTTACTTAGGTCGAGATGAGACAGTGGGAGACTAGGCTTTCTTCTTTATACTGAATACCTGCTATGCGCTTGGTATGGAGCGAGCCTCCTACAGGAATACAAAAGGACCCAGGACAAGATTTGAGTTTTCAAGGAATTTCTTTAGAAAAAGATAGAAAGCAACGGTGGAACTGTAGTGGATCCTTTGGAGTCCTTCGAGGGCTCTGTGCTCCCACAGCATCCTACGACACGAGACTTCATATTCTTCCAGTGGCAAGTGTGTGCTATAAGGGGCTCAGCTTGGCTAGGAGATTTTCCAGCTGACCAGAGGGGAGAGTAGCATAGCAGGCATGTGGACTGAAAATACATGGGTAATAGGGCAACCAGGTGTCGGGGTGTGGTGGGAGGTGCTCATGACCCGGGGTTGGGAGCTCTATTCTCTTTGGGCTTTGCCCTCAGTTGGATGTGGGCTGGAGAGAAAGTCAATTTCGCCATTCCTCAGTTTCTCCATCTTCAATGGAAGAGGATGAACCCGGCAGTGATTGAAGTTTCTCACTGTTCCAACAGTCTGTGTGTTGAGGTGGCAGGTAGAGGTAGGGTTGTGAGGCTGAGAAAGAAATCCTTCACGTGAAAAATAACAACAGTGATGGTTTGGATGCTGAGAAATGGACAAGCTGTCAACTCAGAGGTTTTTTGTTTTTTTGTTTTTGTTTTTTTTTTTTTAATGGCTGCACCTGCAGCATATGGAAGGTCCCGGGCCAGGGATCAAACCCCAAACCCCAGCAATGCCAGATCCTTTAACCTGCTGTGCTGGGCCAGGGGTCAAGCCCCAGCCTCGGCAGCAGCCCAGGCCTCTGCAGTTGGATTCTTAACCCACTGCCCACACTGGGAACTCCTGGAGATTTTTTAAGTTGATTCTTATTACAGAGGAGTGTTATTGCCACCTCTCTGATTTCAACTTGCAGTGCCAGTAATATTGGATCCTTTGTGGTTCTTTGTGTCCTTATTTATACACATGATGCATGAAACCATTCTTCTCCTCTTAAGGCAGTTGAGGTAGTTAATCTCCCATCAATCACTCATGATTATAACATGTGCTCTGCAGATACTGTTGAAGTCTTTATGCATGAGGAGGACTTTGATGTGATAGAACTTCTGACAACTCAGACTCAGGCTGGTTTTTTTTTTTGTTTGTTTGTTTTTTTTGGTCTTGCCCCTGTGGATGGATGCTGACTTTCCTTCTCAAGAAATATTGCTGGAGTTCCAGTGGTGGCGCAGTGGTTGCGCAGTGGTTAACGAATCTGACTGGGAACCATGAGGTTGCAGGTTCAATCCCTGGCCTTGCTCAGTGGGTTAACGATCCGGCGTTGCCGTGAGCTGTGGTGTAGGTCGCAGACGCGGCTCGGATCCTGCGCTGCTGTGGCTCTGGCGTAGGCCAGCGGCTATAGCTGCGATTCGACCCCTAGCCTGGGAACTTCCATATGCCGCAGGAGCGGCCCAAGAAATGGCAAAAAGACAAAAAAAAAAAAAAAAAGAAAAAGAAATATTGCTCACTTCTGTCAGGTGACAAATGAAGATGGAAACCAACTCTGGGTCCTATCTTGGGCCCCATGATCCTAGCTCACAAGAGTCCTGGAGGGAGAATTGCTAAACCTCCCCTGCTTTCTCCACATCCTTCAGGTTATCTGGGGCTGGCGCCCTGGGGATGAGGGAAAAGAAAGCCACTGAGGTTAACACATTGTATTTCAGCTTCCCTGTCTATTGGGACAGCTTTGGGGAGGCGTGTTGGGCATGTGGAGATGAGGCTGCCGTTTCTCTCCTGGGGCTGCTGGGGTAGGGTAGAGTCATCCTTGGGGCCAGTGAGAGAAATGCTTCATCCAATTTGTATGCCCTCCTTTTACAGTTGGGAAGACACACTCATTGATCCGTAGAATGTGGTCACCGAAGGAGGCAGAAAAAGCAAAAGGCTCAATGTCCCCTGCCCCGTATTCCATCTGTTAGTAATCCAGTTCTGCCATTTTCCTTTTCATGTTCTAAATTTGGACCTTTTCGGGAGTACTTCCTCCCCATTCATGCTAATTCATGGAATTCCATCAGTTGGTTTTGAAAAGTGTAAGTCTGAACTATTGCCAAAACAGCTTGCAGCAAGAGAAGAAAACAACTATTGCCTATTTCTCCAAGCTACAGAAAGTCTGGTATTATTATATGTTATAAACTGGACATGAAAATATTATTTCTAACAGAAAAGTCTCAGACGCTGAATATACTCTTCCTGCTCATCTAAGGCCTTTGCTGAAACAGGACTTTCTCCTTGTAGCCTTTCTTGACCACCTGATTTAAAATTATTACCTCCCATAGTCCCCTGATAACATATTTTCTCTCTCTGCAAGTCTTCTCATGGCAATTATCACCATCTAACACATATTTTACTTATTTTAGTCTGTATTTATTTTCACTAAAATAAACTCATGAGCTTCCATATTCCCAGTATGTCTAGAAAAGTACCTGGCACACAGTAGCTACATAGTAAATTATTATTGAATAAATAAATGAAAGTTATATTCTTTGAAAGCAGCTTTAATCTCCCCAAATCTACACTTTGGATTGGTTTTCTTTCTTAATAATTTGTGACCCTTGTAAGATATTTATACTGACATTTCTTTTTCTGAAAGTTATAAATACTCACGGGGTTTTGTTCTTATGCCAGAAAAGGATAATTGAAGCTTCCTTATTCTCTCACATGCATGCAGGCAAAAGAAAATGTATGGCTATTAGATTTCTTCTATAAACACAGAGTTCGAGAGCCTGCCTTGTTTAAATGAATAGGAGCAATTGCACGGTGGCTTGGCTTCCTTTGTCGCATCACCAGGTCCTTTTCTGACTGAGCATGTGTGCTGGGTGGCGCACTGCTTCAGGCCGACTGCACCCTGAGCATGCAGAATATGCCTTCAGAGAGTCACTCCAGTGTTTGAGCTGTGGCACTGCCACTGTACACTGTTACCATTCACGGTGTGTGTGTGTGTGTGTGTGTGTGTGTGTGTGTGTGTGTGTGTGTGAATTACTAAAAACACAAGACCCTGAACTGATCTGCATCCCTGAAGAATTCCAAAAGTATTTGGTGGTGGTGGTGGTAGGGTGAGAGGGAGTTGGGAGTTGCCCTTTTGTTTAGGAAAATGTGTCATTGTGGCTTTTGGTCATGGGAGGTGGCATGCCCCAGCAAGTATGCTTGGAGGGAAAGTTGGCAAAATTTCTTTGGGAAATAAAGCAGGAATGGTCAGCCTTTTCCCTGACTAGCAGGCCTCAGGGCCCAGGACCTTCAGATTAAGAGGAGAGAAGAGGTGGTGAAATGAATGAGAAAGCCTGCCATCCTCTCTGCCCCACCTTCCCCGTTTTATCCCTGCCATGGGGGGGTGTTCAAGAAATGTAGGAGTTTTGCTGTCCACTTTCCAAGAGTAAGTTATTTGGTGTTCTAGTGTGCTCTATGATCAACCCTTCAGAAAATCTCCTAACACACCACCGTGTTTTGTAAGCAGATTAGATGAGGCTTGGAGAGATCATCTCCAAGCAAACTTAGCACCAGCCTGGTCCTCTGTTGCCTCTGCAGCATCCAGCACAGAGCAAAGTCCTCACGCATTACCCATTTCACACCCTCATTCATTCATACACTTGCTGAGTGCCCATTTTGTGCCAGATTTACTCTAAGGGCTGGAGTTAAGGCAGTGAACAAAGCAGATAAAAATCCCTGCCATCACGGAGCTTGTGTTCCAGTGGAGAGCCAAACAAGAAATAGAGAAGCAAGTAAAACATACACGCATCAGACAGTGATAAATGCTATGGAGAAAAATTGAGCAGAGAGGAGAGATGGTATTTGCCAGAGGAAGAATAAAGCGCTCTGACCAAAAAATATTAGAGATGTATAACCCCATCATTTCAATTTATCTTTGAGGACAAGATGTTGAACTGAGGAGTAGGAAAGAAGCCTCAATTCTGGAGTTTCTTCACCTTGTTGGTATGGAGAATTTATTAGCAGGCACTTCCTGTCTGAGGCGCTGCGGGAGGCTATGACCCTACCTAGAACAAGGAAACTTTGGTTTGAGCGCAGTTCTCTTCTCTGCATGGTGGCTCCCGCACCTCAATTCACTGCTGTGCTTTCTGGTGTCAGTTTGCTCATTTTGAATGCAGAGAACTGTGGATGACAGATCTTGAGCCCTTTTGCTGCCAACATATAAGCGATAATAAGTCAGTGAAAATGGAAGAGACCAACTCGGACACTCTGTCTCACAGTGCAGTTCTATCTGGACAGTAAAGTCAGCAATTCTTGGACCTGCCAGAGACCCAGAGCCTTTCTCCAGCTCTCATCTCATTAGCCCCAGACCCCTGTGGCTGCTCTTCCAGGCAGGCCTCTGGGAAGGCAAGGAGAAGGTGGTGGATGTATTAGGACCTCAGAGACCCTAAGGGAATCCATCAAGATGCTGCCTTTGACAAGCATTGGAAGGGTAGACCATGTGGCTCCATTTGCCATGTTGTGGCCTGAGAGACAAGCTGCCAACCTAGGGGTGAGCTCAGGAGTGTAAGGGGCAGGGGGCTGGGTGGCAGCTGTCCTCTTTCAGTCATGGGACTGAAGCATCTCCAGAAAACAGCCCAGAAGCTGAAATTGCAACTGGTGTTTCAAAGGAAGGGAGGGAAAAGTGGGAGGTGGAAGGAGTTGGATACACCCGTCCCCATCCCCTTCCTCCAGACTGACCAAGGAGTCAAAGGCAACTTCTGCATCACACAGATGACTGGACTTGATGCACTTGCTTGGTTCCAGCCATTCTTTTTTTTTTTTTTTTAAGGGCCACACCCATGGCATATGGAAGTTCCCAGTCTGGGGACTGAATCAGAGCTGTAGCTGCTGGCCACCGCCACAGCCATAGCCATAGTAATACAGGATCCAAACTGAGTCTGCAACATCCACCACAGCTCATGGCAGCTCAGGTTATTAACCCACTGAATGAGGCCAAGGATCAAACCCTTGTCCTCATGGATTCTAGTTGGGTTCTTAACCCACTGAGCCACAACGGGAACTCCCCAGCCATTCTTTAACTATTGCCATAGGTGATGTGTTTCTTTACTATATTCTGCAGCCCCCAGCCCAGTGCCAGGGCCATCAGCCTCTAACTCAGACCCAGCTCCTGGCTCTGCCTCTGTAACCCTAGGCAAGGTACCCAGTCTCTCTGAGGCCCAGCATCCCCATCTGTAAAACAGAGCTGATGATAATGACCTTGCAGTGCTGTCATAAGGATTGAGTCCACACCTGCAAAGTGGTTGCTTCTTGGCACTCGATAATTTAGTTCACTTTCTTCTCAATTATTCCACTTTATAGTTTGCTCTTTCTTATGATGAGTAACATTTATGGACTAGCTGCTACGTGCAAGGCAATTTACTTACTTTCTATCATTTGCTTTTTACAACACTGTAGAAAAATGGAACTCTTATTATCTCTCAAGACGTTACTCATTGTCCCAGTTTTAAAGATGAAGCAGTTCAGATGATTTTAAAGGCAGAGGGAAGCTTGTGTCAGGATCACAAACTCTCATGTTGGAAAACATTTGAGAAGTCATCTGGGACCACTGCTGCATTGTCCCAGTTTCTTGGCAGATGGTCATGGAACATGGGTTTGAACAGTTCTTGTGGCAAGGGCACAGCCCTGTTGTTCCTTATTTCTGCTCCCCACCCCTGCCCCCGCCCCTGCACACCCTCTGAATCACATACTGTGTCCTCTAGCTCGAGCTGAAATCTGTCTCCCTCCCTTAGTAGCAGTGGTACCTTGGGCAAATGTTCTAACTTTTCTGTGCCTAGTGTCCTCATTTATAAAATGGGGAGAATAATGGAAAATGCATCATTGGATTGTTGAGAGGGTTAGATCATATAACTTATGTCAAAGGCTCAGAATAGTGCTTGGCGTATAGTAAGCACTCAACAGATGTCAATCATGATGATGGCTAATGTACAGTCATATGAATTTGTCCAAGTATTTTTCCTCCTCCTTCTCATCAAAGGCATTCTTCCCATTCTCTGTCAAAAGGATCCACTGAGTCTCTTCCTAGAAATCATCTCGCAGGTCTTATAAGACCATGGTTCCAAAACTTTGACAACATCTACACAGCTACTTCCAAACGTTGTTCTTTTTCATACACACACACACACACATATATACATATATATACATATGTGTGTGTGCGTATATATATATATAAATGTAAGATCAGACAAAATCATGAGAGATAGGAAGATTGTGAGCATCCTTGGTGGAACAGTGAAGATCCCTGACTGGAACCCCCTGTGTGTGTCTGGCAAACACTTGTCAGCCTCTTTGTGTTTCTATGCCCCTATGGAGGGGAAGGGTCTTTTTTTTTTTTTTTAAAGGCCTTACTTGTGGCACATGGAAGTTCCTGGGCTAGGGGTCGAATTGGAGCTGCAGCTTGGCCTGTACCACCCTGTAGCTTGCGGCAACACTGGATCTTTAACCCTCTGAGTGAAACCAGGGGTCGAACTCGCATCCTCATGGATACTGTGTTGGGTTCTTAACCCTCTAAGACACAATGGGAACTCCAGAGAGCAGGAGTCAATATTTGACTTATTGATATAAGACTGTTGATATTTATCAAAAAATGCCCATATTTATAGCATACAACCCGATGAATTCAGATATACTTGTACATCCATGAAACCATCACCATAATCAAGCTACTGAACATACCCATCACCACTAAAATTCCAATGAGCTCTTCAATAAGAGGAATGGTAGATTTCCTAGATGCGGCCAGAAAGCAAGCCACAGGGTTCAACCTGAGAATAGGCTGACAATCATTCACCTAAATCTGGAGAAGTACATTGTTCAAGATAAAAGTGGAGTTTAAGTTGAGCTGTCCAAAGAAGGATAAAGAAATGTCATTGTGGGGAAAAAAAACTAGTCCATGTTTTGTTTCTAGCACATAGAGAAGAAGTAAAGAAGTAGAGATGGAAAGGAGGACAAAAGTCCAGAATGGTACAGGATGCTAGAGATTGAGTCTTGCCCTCCACGTTGGGAAGATGACAGGCAGCATGTACTATCGATGCTGAAGAAAAGGAAGCGTCTTTCTACTTTCCCAACCCCCTCCTCCAGAACAGCTCGAATCCCGGTGTATCCTGTTGGGGAGAAATGGGATATCATCCATATTCCTACTTTGGAAAGGACCTCTTTATGTCATATCCTAAGTACTTTGGGATGTATAGCCGAATCTTTTATGAAGCTCCAAGAAAACTGTTAAGAGTGTTCTGTAAGGAGTTCCTATTGTGGTGCAGCGAAAATGAGTCTGACGAGGAACCATGAGGTTATGGGTTCAATCCCTAGCCTCACTCACTGGGTTAAGGATCTGGCAACACCTCCGATTAGACTCCTAGCCTGGGAACCTCCATGTGCTGTGGGTGCGGCCCTAAAAAGACAGAAAAGACCAAAAAAAAAAAAAAAAAAAAAAAAGAGTGTGCTGTAAATGCTGCAGTTTCTGACTCTGGCTCTGCCTTTTCTCCCTCCTGCCCCATGCTGGGCCATACTTCACTAGCTGGGTTGCCCATCTGAGCACCATGGGAACACACAGGCAGGCCCTGAGTGATGGAGCCTGAAGGAAAGGCAGGAATGTCAGCCTTCTCAGACCCCAATTTCTTAAATTCCATGGTTTCTGAGCTGTTCGGAAGTGAACCCACAGCAGGGTGGTAGTGGCACAGTAGTAAGATCCTTCGTCTCTCTCTGATGCCTTAAGGATCTTCAGCACAGCCTGGTTGTTTGAATAATCAGTTTCACCCTGGAAGTTGTCCCAGAAACCAGGGCCGTACATGCCCCCTTCTCGGTATACGAAAGTCAGTGTGCTCCCCAGGGTCTTCCTGTACCAGAAGTTATAGTAGTTCCTGAAGGATCCTCCTTTCATGGAGCACCTGAAGGTGACAGATTCCCCCATGAATGCATTCACTTTTTGGTCTTGGGGCACCAACATGACAGCTGACATGACTCCTGAGGGAAAAGACATGAGAGAGGCTCAGTGAGAACTGGGAAAGGGGCCAGGCAGCCCCCCTTGTTGAGTCTTGCTTGGATGATGTCGAGACTCTACCTTACCTGCCCAGCAGAAGGCGAGGTGAATGAGGTAGCAGACCCTCTGCATGGCTCCTGAGGGACAGCTCTGCCTCCCGACTCATCCTCTGCCGGCTCCCTCCTCTGAGTCAACACTTTCTCTGTGCCTGAGGAAATGAGCCCTTGTCTGCAGTTGTTCTGTTAACCAAGAGATGTTTGGCCAATCACAGGGTGCTCAAGGAGCATGCTGCCTGTTAATGGATGACAGTGCCCTTCAAGGTCAATTATGTGGTCCAGATAAATGAGGCCAACGGAGAGGAGGTTAAGCCTGCTTATTTGATTGATAACAAGGTTTCTGCTCCCCCTCCTAGAAGTTAAGTTTGATATTGTTGCTTCATCTTCACGTTAGAGGGACCTGTGGTACACTCTGTGGTGATGTTAAGAGTTAACACCAAGAAGAATTATTGACATTTACAGCAGTAATCAAAAGAACCTTCCAACGAGGAGGTCGATAGTGTGTGCACGAGGAGGACTGTGGGTGTTGTAATGATTGTTGTGTTCACTGCAAACTCCCTCCAGGCAAAGTTGGATAAGGGTGATTCACCCAAGTATAACAGAGCAGTCCAATGAAACACTATCTCCAAATTTGACCCAGAGTTCCCTGATCTTTATTGAGCTCATCCATCTTCTTTTCTGTAGGTTTCTTAGGTCGCCTATGTTGAAGTACACGAAGTAAAGTACTGTAGAAAACTTAGAAATCACCAGCGCCTCCAGTTTAGGACAGGCAAAATTTAGATGTACTTCCAAAGAGGGACATATTTGAATTCTTGGGACCTGCGCTTTGGGATTTCAAGGCCAATAGTCAATGAGAAATTGCAATTAAACAGGCAAATTGATAATGGGAACTAGAGGGTGCAGAAAAAGCTGGGGAGAGGGTCATTTGGTATATAAAGAGGCAGGAGCTAAGGTGGAATCCAGTAGCTGAGGATGGAGGCAGGACCTAAATTCCCACAATGGAGGAGAGACCCACCTGAGCTCTCTGGTTTTCCCCAGCATGACTAGGAGCAGACTGGCTCGAGGAAATTCAAATAGAAGCAAGTTCAAGTTTGTTTGAGCTCTTGGGAGTCGCTCTCCCTACTCTTGTCATCTCATTTACCCAACTGCCCACCTCATCCCCCATTCCTAGAGCACCACTAGCAAGCATTCAAGGGGGCCATAGTCTTTGATGTTATGAAAATTGTTTTGCCCTATCAGTATCCACCTGTAGGACACAATGGAGCCTGTTCTCCATAGTCCTTTGAAAGTTGCCAAGGGCAACTTCTTTGGGCTTCCATACTTGATCTTTTTAAATCAGGTTGCTTGGCTCTTGGCATAACCTATAAATCTAGTCATTTTCCCTGTGCACCAGACCTTGAGGATTCACTGATGAATGACCGATGTGGTCTCTTCTCTTGTGAAGTTTAGTTTCTAGCATGAGAGCCAGCCATCATTTAGTGATTTGCATAATGAATGTCTCCACTGCTGCAGTGTGACAAATACTCTGCAGAAGCTGGATTATGAGAGCATGTTACGGGGGCTAGGATCTGGTCTGGAGGTCAGGGAAGGCGTCCCTGAAGAAGTAACTTTGCAGCTGAGACTCAAAAACAGAAGTTAGTCAGGTGCACTGGATACCATCTGTCTGTCCCTCCAAATCACTCCATTTCCTACTCTAGGAAGCTGACCTCAAGGGATAGCATCTATCTGGTTCCCTTGCTCTCTGGCATCCTGTTAAGTTTGGACAGTGGGGGCACCATCAGGAGATTGGAGGGAAGGAGGAGGGTGAGGTGGGGTGTTAGACCCCAGGTTCCTTCCTGCCAGGTTGTGCACTCGCAGCTGCTACTTTCCTCTGCTGGAGGCTACAGCTTCGCTCCTGTAACTGCAAATTTCAGTAAAGCCTCCTGCACTGCAACCTTCAGGTCTAGGGTGGCAGCAGTTTTTCTGTTTCCAGATCCAGTGTGTTTCACCATCTTTTTTGTTTGTTTGTTTCCCATAACCCAGCTGTATTAATTTCCCGTGGCTGCCTTAACAGAGTATGACCAACTGGATGGCTTGAAACAACAGATTGACTGTCTCACATATCGGGGGGCTAGAGGTCTGAAATCAAGGTGTCAGCAGGGCCCTGTTCCCTCTGAAACCTTTAGGAGAATTCTTCCTTGCCTCTTCCTGGCAACTGGTGGTTTGCTGGCAGTCCTTGGTGTTCTTAGGCTTGGCTTGCCTTTGCTGTCACATGGTGTTCTCCCAGCAACTATGTCTTTTTTTTTTTTTTTCTTTTTAGGGCTGCACTTGTGGCATATGGAAGTTCCCGGGCTAGGGGTCTATTCTGAGCTACAGCTGCCGGCCACAGCCACAGCAACACCGGGTCCTTAGCTCAGTGAGCAAGGCCAGGGATCAACCCCGCATCCTCATGGATACTAGTCACAGAGGGAACTCTGCATCTCTGTCTTTACACGGCTTTCTTCTTACAAAGACATCAGCCATGCTGCATTAGGGGTCCACCTGACTCCGGGATTACCTCATCTTAATTAATTCCATGGATTGCAATGATCCTATTTCCAAATAAAGTCACTTTCTGAGGTACTGGGTGTTGGATTTCAACTTATCTTTTTTTTTGGGGGGGGGATGACATAATTCTGCCTGTAACACCTGTCCACACCTTTGCAGATGTCCTTTTCATTAGAGTCTCTCTAATTACCCCTTTGACAGTACCCTCTGTCTCCTGCTGGGAGTCTGCTTGATATACCAGGTATAGGGGGTGTGTTTAGGGAAAGAACATTCTATGTTAAGAAATGAGGACATATTAAAAAAAAGCCCTGAGGCAAGAAGTGCTGTAGGCTTAAAGCTGCATTAACATCAAAAGAACAGTTAGCAGAGCTCAAATCAGCCCATCTTCTTAGGTAATTATAATTCTCCCAAATTATTCAGGAAGTCATTTTGAAAAAATTCCAAGGATGTGCTTATGCTTATGATGAAGATTTCTATCTTCCACGGGTTAGAGGTAATTTTAAGAGTTTATTACTAATGGGCAAAAACAGTCTTCCTCTAGGCCTAAGAGAGAGTCAGTACAAATAATTAATCAGAGCCCAGATGAAGGACAGTAGTGGGGAGGGAACAGGTGACTGATTTGTTCTGGTGGAAGCTGGGGCAGGGTGTAGCTAGGAGACCCACTCTACCAGGTCGGGGGGAGTCAGGACCTACTGCAGAAGCCTGGCCTGGGCCTGTTGCTGGAGCAAGATGGAACTTGAACACAAACCTAGTCTATGGGGGGTGCCCAGGTGGAAGGTAGGAAAGTGTTTCCGGGCCCCGCCCTTGGGCTCCCCCTTCCTCCGACTCTGCACAGGCTGTGTTCCTTGCGCTCAGTCATTCTTTCTGTGTCCAGCAACTCAGCTACGACTTCCCAGACCCTGAGGGATGTCTGTTCCTTCATGTCACTTTGGAGGAGAGCTAATGCTGCTTTACAGTCTGTGAGGAATACATGAAATTATATTTGTAAACACTTGGCTCATTGCTGGGCTGTTTGTTAGTTTTCTGCTTCCTTGACATTTTATATAAAAATAAGGACACGTGAGACTTAAACAGATAGTAGGAGAGACAGGAGTGCTTTGAGGGGGCTTCACTCATCCTTCTCAATATCCATCAGCCTCCCATTCTTTGACACCTTTCTCGATCTTTATTTTTTTATTTTTTTATTTTTTTTGTCTTTTTAGGGCCACACCTGCGGCATATGAAATTCCCAGGCTAGGGGTTGAATCAGAGCTGTAGCTGCCAGCCTACGTCACAGCCTCAGCAATGCTAGATCCAAGCCAAGTCTATGACCTACACCACAGCTCACAGCAACGCCAGGTCCTTAACCCACTGAGCGAGGCCAGGGATCAAACCTGTGTCCTCATGGATGCTACTCAGATTTGTTTCCGCTGAGCCATGACTGGGAACTCCATCTCAGTCTTATGTGCTATGAAAATACAGCCTCAAGGGAAGTCCCTGAGGCATCTTTCAACCAGATGCAGCCCCTCCTTTGTATAAATTCTGGAGTTGCCTTTGCATCCAGTGGTTTACTGATAGGTAAGCACAGCCTCACACTTGTTTGCTCTGTCTTCATCTCCTGGCAATTCCCCCAAAGCACCTCCTGAACCTATATAGGTCCTCAAAAATGCTGATTGAAGGGAAATAATTTCCTCTGCCTATAGGATGCCTGACTTGAAAGTGAGTTTCTGTGAACAACATACCAGAAGTGGTGAGGAAGACTGGAAAGGATCTGACTCCCAAGATCCTGGTCACGGGAAGGACCCCAGGTCTTTGGGTTGTGGCTCTAAAGACAGGCTGTAGCATTACAGGGAGTTTTACTCCCTTCCGCTTCACCAGACAGAGGAGGGCTAAGAAAGGCGCTGACCTCAATACTGCCACACACACTGCCACCAGAGCTTCTTGCTCTTCCATTAGTGTATGGAGGCTAGAGATGGCTGTGAGGCTGAGGTAGTTACTATTTCATTTTCAAGGCCAGGGTGCTGCTTGGGGAGTCCCAGGCAAATCAACATGGATCACACAGCAATGGAGGAAGATCTGTTTATTGGCCTCATTGAGAACAGAAGAAAGAATGTATGATGTGAGAGTAGCGGGGACCTTCGAAAGCCTTCTCAGCCACATTTCAGTCTTCACTTCCCCATAACCTCAAGCAGAGAGCTGCTTTTCCTACTCTTCAAGGGCGCTCTTTGAACTCATACTCCATTTCTTTGAATTTGCACAGACTGTTGCCAGGAGGCAGCTGGGTGACACTACCTCAGCTCAGACAAGCCTCAGATATCCATAGGACTGGGCTGGATGGGGTCCTGGAACTCTGGAGTCCTCGTTTGTCCTTGCCTGCTCTGGTCTCAAGGGATAGCTGTTGCTGTAGTGGAGGGACCACTGGATTTAGGCTTGGGAGATTCGGATTTGCACCTGACACCACCACTTACTTGCAAGTCACGTAACTTCTCCATGGTCTCAGTTTTCTAGACAATAAAATGGGGCTGATACTGTCTCATGCAGTCTTAAATAATACATGTGGGTACATTGTGACTGATCTACAGGGAGACCAGCCCTTGGGGTCAGCTGACCACTGTGGGAGGTGGGAGGGACAGGCTTTGCTGTGACCTACGTGGAAGCAGAGGAGTGGCACCATAGATAAGGCGGCCAGTAGCAAGTCCCTCCTCTCTCACTGTGGTCTCAAGAGTCTCCAGGGAGAATTGGCCTCTATAAGTAAAGGTGTTCTGGAGACCAGGGCCACGGAAGCCTCCTTGTGGGTGTAGAAAGTTCGGGGAGCCATCTCAGTTCCTCTGACAGCAGTGTATACCTAATTATTCATTTCCCTGCCCCTGGCATTTGGCACTGCAAAATCCTGCTTCTTCTAAAAGGAATAAACGTCTCTTCTTGTTCCAACAAGACATCTGGCTTGACTCCTGAAAAGACGAAACCAAGGGAGAGGGAAGAGAGAGAAACCAAAGAGCCCTCTCAGAGCATCAGGGGACTGAGGTGGGATTACATAGCCATCTCCCGTTTCAGACTCCCCAGCACCTCTCCCAGGAGTCTTTTCATCAGGGAAGTCATTTATTCATTAACCCACTTTCTGGGCAAACATCCACCGGCTTCTAAGGTGCGCACACTGCCAGGCCGGCTTCTGTGGGAGTGACAGTGTTTCAGGCTCTCTGGGCCTCGCCTGGCCCAGGAAGTGGCAGGGTCTGGGAATGCTAGGCAGCCGAGGGGCTGGAGATCAGGCAGGCAGATGCGCTGCCTGACTTCTTCTGGGGAATGAAGTGTCTGCTCTGGGACCATTTCTGGCTCTTTCTTGCTCACCCTGGATCTCAGCCTCTCAGCTGCTGGCCTGGTTGCTCCTGGGCTTGCTTGCGGACAATGAGGAAATGAGCCTGAGTCAGCAGATGTTCTGTCCCCAGAGAAGAGCCTCACCAGTTGTACAGACACTCTGGGGACTTTCTCTTTCTGCTGCAAATGGCAGCATCTCTGTCCTAGAATGAGGCTGAGATTTTGGCAGGGCAGATGCTGCTGTTTAGCTCCAGACAGCTTTTAATCTTCGTTCCCCCTTAGTTGTGGGTGTTTCTTTTACTTTTTGTTGCAGTATATTTATTTTGGATCTTTTATTATATACCAAGTGAGCTGCTTCCTAGGAAGGGAGATAGACTTTTCCAAAATGCCCATCTTCCACAGGACAAGAGCTCATAACTCAGAATTTAACAGAAAATATTATTACCTTGGATTTAATTTTTAGGAGCAGTTAAGTGCTTCCTATAGCACTCTGCCCATATCATTTTCCCTGTAAATGGTGATGCTGGACTAAAGAAAACACAGCACAAAATAAACATAATGGGAAGATGGAGTAAGTGGAGCGGGCAATGAAAATTAAATGAGAAAAAGCAAAGTTAAAGCATGAAAAACGGTTTAATGGGGTACTGTAGAATTATCTACTGAGAGGACCAAGTAGAACACACATCATAACAAAGAGGAAATATGACAGCTAAGAGGAATGTGAAGGCAGAGAAAAGCTGGAAAGGTAGTTAGGACATTTGCAATCTCTGTTATCAATCTTGGCCTCACTTTGGGATCCCCTAGAGATTTTTTAAAAATTCTGATGCCTGGGTGCTACCACAGAGAGTCTGATTCTTTCTTTTCTTTCTTTTTTTTTTTTTTTTTGTCTTTTTAGGGCTGTGCCTGTGGCAATGACGGTTCTCAGGCTAGGGTTCAAACTGGAGTTGCAGCCCAGCAATGGAGGTTCTCAAGCTAGGGTTCAAACTGGAGCTGCAGCCATTGTCCTACACCACAGCCACAGTAACACGGGATCCAAGCCTCGTCTGTGACCTACACCACAGCTCACTGCAACCCTGGATCCCTGACCCACTGAGCAAGGCCAGGGATGGTACCCACGTCCTCAATGGTACTAGTCAGTTTCCTTAACTGCTGAGCCACAACGGGAACTCCCAAGAGTCTGATTCAATTAGTCTGAGGTGGGATCTGGGCATCGGGATTTTTCAAAAAACTCCCTAGGTAATTCTGACGTGCATCCAGGATTGATAACCTGTGTAAAAGCATCATTTAGTGAAACAAAGAATAAAGCTTTGTAGTGAAGTAAAAGCTTATTACAGTATTATCTTCAGGACACAACACAAAGCCTGTGGCCAAGCGTCACCTGGGATGGAGACAGTCTGCCAGCCTGTCCTTTTCTCCAGGACCAGTGAGGACCCTCAATAGCTCACTGCCCTGGTGCTTGCTCAATGCTGGCCCCTTATGAATGAGAGGGCCTGAGGGCCTGCTAAGGTCAGCTTCAGCCATCTCTCTGTTGCCCTGAGCTCCTGCTGCATTCTGGCCACTTAGCGGATGCTTAGGAAAAACGTGCTATGTGCTATGGTCCTTGTGGGTCCTTTTCTGCTGATTAAAAATGGACTAAGTCTGTGGGTTTTGGTTCCTCCTTTTAATCCTGCCCTGACCTTCAAGGTCCAAATTATGCCCTACTCAGCTCCCTTCGGAGAGAAAGAATTCAGGCAGGGGAGCTCGCTGGCCCTGATTCCTTAGGTTGACAGAATATTGCTGTGTGTGTGTGTGTGTGTGTGTGTGTGTGTGTGTGATGTGGAATGCAGCCCGCAGCACAACAGACCCATAGAGTAATGGGTTCTTGCTGTGTTTCAACTTGTGTTCTCTTTTCTTCTCCCCCTCCCTCTCTCTCTCTCTGTACCTCCCTCCCGGCCTTCCTCTCTTCTTTCCTTCCTTGTTTTTGGCCTGTGATTCCCAGGCTCACTGAAGAGCACAGTCATCTAAGGACACCCTCCCTAAAGTGTGAAAATGTGTGCCGTGCCCTGAGTGGCCATATGTTTTTGGAGAGACTGAATTACCTTCTGCTCTCCTGGAATCGCTGATTTCACAGTGAAGATTTGCTGCCATGGAGAGAGCGAGCTGCAGGTAGAATACAAAGTCAATACCATCTCTGAAAGTCTTCTTTGATCTCCCCTGCCTGCTGGAATCACTGTGGGGGTCCGGTGTTCCTCAAGGAGAACCTGGAGAGGCCAATAGCAGTGGTGATCACGCTGATAAGAGACTAATCTTATGCTGTTGTTGATAGAAGTCTATTTATAAAAAAGCCAGCCCCAAACAACAGTGATTTTGTACTTCCATCCAACAAGATCCCAACAGAGAGGAAAAGGCTGGAAAAACTTGGATTTGGTACAGAGGTTATTAGTTTTAAAGGACCGGAGTGGAAGCCCCTCCCCCTTTATAATATTTCTCTGCACAAAGAAAAAATACCTCCCACTCGCCCCCTCTGAAATGGGGGAAAAGATGTTGCTCAAGGTTCTTGGTTGGCAGAAGGGGGCAGGGACATTTCAGAGATAGGGAGATGATCAGTGCCAATTTTTTTGTCTTTGGTAATGGGAGCTAATGAAAATGTAGGATGTACATGCTGCTGTGCTTCTAGGGAGCTCAAATTCTGTAGCTCTGGCACCGCAGAACTGTGGAATGAAGATTTATCTTATACACCTTATATCGTCCAACCTGCCTGGTGTCCTCCAGGACAGAGGGTAATGGCAGAATTGGGCAACTCTAGGGAAATTCCCTGCCTCTTCTCCCCAAGGGAAGCAAATAAAGCCCTTTATCCTTCAATCAAAGGATAGAGGAGAGAACGGTGGGAGGCCTGCCTGAGTGTAAACTCTCCTAACTCTCCTCTAATGGGAGGGAGTAAGCCCCCCACCCCAACCATCCTCTGGGTTGGGACTGTGCTGCCAGAGGAAGGGAAATACCATGAAGGAGAGGCCACACTTTCTTTCCCTTGGGAGAGGGGTGTGGTGCCCAGCTGCCAGAACAGCCTGGCCCTCTGTGCCAGTGGCTCCCACAGCTGCCAGCAAAAGCTTGCATCATCCATGCTTTTTTTGACTGGCCATCCAGCCCAGACACAGTTCCAGAGGTTTCTCCCAGTTCTTGGCTCTAACTAACACACCTACCACTTTTGCATAGTTGTGTCACATGGTGGGAGAAAGAAAGAATGAGGCTGAAAGAATGCTAAAACATGAGATCCGCTCTAAAGATACAGAGTTAACTGAGGAGTCAATGGAACCATCTAGGGTGATTTGGGAAAGCAGCTGTGTAGATTTTTTTTAAAAAAAGTGTCCATGAGTTTCCTCCTTACGCTAGCCAGAAAGGCCATCATCAAAAAGTCCATAAACAATATAGCATTGAGAACTATGTCTAGATACTTATAATGCAACAGAACAAAGGGTGGGGAAAAAAATGTATACCTGTAAGAGTAACTTGGTCCCCATGCTGTACAGCAGGGGGGAAAAAAAGTCTATAAACAATAAATGCTAGAGAAGGTGTGGAGAAAAGGGAACCCTCTTACATTATTGATAAGAATGTAAATTTTTGTAACCACTATGGAGGACAATATGGAGCTTCCTCAAAAAACTAAATACAGAAGTACCATATGATCCAGCAATCCCACTCCTGGTCATCTATCTGGAGAAAACCATGATTCAAAAAGATACTTGTACCCCAATGTTCATTGCAGCACTGTTTACAATAGCCAAGACATAGCAACCTAAAAGTCCCTCCACAGAAAAATGGATAAAGACGATGATGTACATATATACAACGGAATATTACTCAACCATAAAAAAGAATGAAATGCTGTTTGCAGCAACATGGATGGACCTAGAGATTATCACACTAAGTGAAGTCAGAAGTAAAAGACAAACATTGTATGACATCATTTATATGTGGAATCTAAAAAAAAAAGATACAAATGAGTGAACTTATTTGCAGAACAGAAATAGACTCACAGACTTTGAAAAACTTATGGTTACCAACGAGGATAGGTTGGGGGGGTGATGGGCTAGGGGTTTGGGATTAGCATATGCACACTGAGGTATATGGAATGATTGGCCAACGGGCACCTGCCGTATATATAGCACAGAGAACTCTACCCAATATTCTGTGATAATTTACATGGGAAAAGAATCAGAAAGAGAATGGATGTGTGTATATGTATAACTGAATTACTTTGTTGTACAGCAGAAATGATCACAGCCTTGTAAATCAACTATACTTCAATAAAACTTTTTTAAAAAAGAATCGATTCTAAAAGCCTTTTTAAAAAGTGGCCATGAGGTAGCTTTGGGGGCTAGAAAAAGAGACTTACACAACCAATTAAGTGGAAAGGTAGTATCTGAGGGCTGTTGTCCTGCAGCAGTGTGGGTCACCATGACCCAGTGCCCTCGTCAGATTCCATGAACGTCACCCTCTCTGCATCTCCTGCTGCCCCTTTGTCATACCCTGTGTATCTCTGACATTCTAGTTGGTTACGTGGGGTTTGTAGAGACTCTTTGGTGGAAAGTGCGTATCGGGTGAGCAGGGGTATAGGGGCAAGGACTGGGGTAAATACCATGTTACCCATCACATTCACCATGGCTGGCTACACCGTAGTTCTGAGTCGTTGATTTATGGTCACCACGATGCTGCTATGTTAAAGCCTAGTTTATTTTTTATTTTATTTATTTTTTGTCTTTTTTTAGGGCTGCAACCACAGCATATGGAGGTTCCCAGGCTAGGGTTCAAATTGGAGCTGTAGCCACCGGCCTATACCACAGCCACAGCAATGCCAGATCCGAGTCGTATCTGTGACCTACACCACAGCTCATGGCAATGCTGGATCCTTAACCCACTGAGTGAGGCCAGGAATCGAACCTGCATCCTCAAGGATGCTAGTCAGATTCGTTTCCACTGAGCCATGATGGGAACTCCAAAGCCCAGTTTAAAATGTGGGTGCTGTTATATACATTGTGAATGTGACAAGTTAAAGTGCTGTTAACACTGAGCCGTGTAATGAACACTTAGTATGAGTGAATGAAAAGATTATTGAATAGAAGTATGAGCTATCCAGTTGGCAGGGCTTTAATTGCCAAGCAGTCTGAGAGTTTGAACTCCCGCATGACTGAGTAGTGACTGCGAACTGGGATGTTACCAAAGGAGGGTAAAGGAAGCACCATGTGCAGCAAGGCTGCCCTGAGTGATGAATGATCTTGGTTGGCATTGATCAAAGGGAAGTAATACTGTGAGTGAGATCGTGGTACATAAGGGCACACACAGTATCAATCTAAACTGACAGCAGGGTCCAGGCTGCGGGGAGAAATCAGGGATGCAGGATAACAAAAGATGCTGAGGGAAGGGCACATGCCAAGAAGATGGAGTAGAGGAGCAGAGGGAAAGAGGATTTTTGCAAGACTCAACTGACAATCATCTCTCTCTATCAGAAAACTATATATATATATATATATATATATTTAACAGCTGCACCCGAGGCATTTGGAAGTTCCTGGGCCAGGGATAGAATCTGAGCCACAGCTATGACCTACGCTGCACCTGCAGATCTTTAAGGCCCGATCCTTTAATCCACTGCACTGGGCTGGGGATCGAACTCTCACCTCCACAGCTATGGAGCTGCTGCAGTTGGATTCCTTTTTTTTTTTTTTTTTTTTTTCTTTTGCAGTAAGTTTCTTAATCCACTGCACCACAGTGGGAACTCCAGAAAACCTTATTTTTAAAAGTGTCAGCTCAAGTCCCGAATTGGGTGACCCAAAGGCTGCAGCGTGCCAGGGGGAGAACTGTTGGCTGTATTCACAGTCTGTTTGCATTGACTCCCAGCATGGTTGGGGACTCAGCTGAACAGCGTACCAGATGCCCAACAGATTCCTAAAGCCACTGTTGGTCCAGACAGCCCCTAATACATATTATAACACAAAGTATATGTTTGTCCACAGAAGTGTGATAGGGGAGGGAAACTAGCAGGAAAAGAAAATAGAGTTTGAAATGCCATGGAAGTTTTAAAAATGTTTATTTTTACTGAAGAGATGTAATCCAGACAATTTTCCTCTTATTTTGATAGCCTAAACCCTAAACTTCAAGCATGCGGAGGCCAAGGACAAATTTTTTTTAGGGCAACCAAGATGAGAAAAAGGCAGCCTCTGTGAACACACATGAAGGGGCCCTGGCATATTGGGGTTTTTTTGGGGGGGTTGTTTTGTTTTTGTTTTTTGTCTTTTTATCTTTTTCAGGGCTGCACCAGCAGCATATGGAGGTTCCCAGGCTAGGGGTCGAATTGGAGCTTTGGCCCCCAGGCTACACCACAGTCACAGCAACGCGGGGTCCAAGCCCCGTCTGCCACCTACACCACAGCTCATGGCAATGCTGGATTCTTAACCCACTGAGTGAGGCCAGGGATTGAACCCGTGTCCTCATGGACGTTAGTTGGGTACCTTAACCACTGAGCCATGACAGGAACTCTGCCCTGGCATATTGTAATTAGAATCTCTCTGTGTGGTCACCAGGGACCCCAAACCACTTAGGCAGATCATCAAGTACAGAAAAAGGCTCTTAGCGGTCCTCTAGACAATTCTTAGGATCCATCAGTCCCCTTTTCCTCTGAAGGTGTATGAGACAGCTGATTTTGCAGGATAGAAGAGGCCTTGGGAGAAGCTTGGAAAAGAACAGGATCAAAATTCAGATGAAAGACCAGAGGTAAGTTGCTGGAAGCCATTATTAGAGTAGCTGGTGAAACATCTTTCTGCGATCCAGAGAGTCCTCCACTTTTGCCCTCATCTAGGGCCCTGAATCTAAACCGAGGATTCAGCATCATGCTGTTGAAGGGCTGCTCTGGTTGGGTGGGAGAGATTTGGGCAAAGCCTTGTTGTTTTCTTTTACCTTTTCATTTCAAAGTAGGGACTGGCCCCAGGTGGGCACTATAATGACACATAGGTCGTCCATGCTGTGACGCGCCAGCACTGCCAGATGAGCGTGGAAATGGAGGCAATTTATAAAACCTCTGCAGCAGCTCCTATGACCACAAGGGATGATGTGGGCTCCATTTAGCGTCTCTAAATTTAAGTGTTCTCCTCATGTCAAAGTATGTAGCCATGTTCTCTCATCTGAGGTTGTTCATTAGGAAATACAGAAAGAAGAGGCATTACTTCTTTCCGTAAAATATTCTGTTTCATTGCCCTCTATCTCAGTGATCCCTAAAGCAGAAGTTCGGTTCAAACATTAAATTCAGTAATCATGTATTAAACACTTACTTTGCAACAAACACCCTGTGGAAACTGAAGATGAGACAGACCAAGCATCCCTGCCCTTGAGGAGCATAAAGGAGGGATCCAAACAATCACGGGAAGAGAGAGAAAACCTGAAAGGACTCAAGATTCGTTAAGTGCTAAGGTGTTTCAACTGGGAAGAGATTGTCTCCTCAGAGGGCAGTTTGGCATTGGAGATATAAATTTGGGATTCAACTCTGTGAGTGTGGATGAGATCATGTAGTGAGAGACACAGAAGGGAAAAGGGACCTGGGCAAAGGGCCTTTGGTACTCTATATTTAGAAACTAGATGATAGAAGAAGAGCCAGCAAGGGGACTGAGAAAGTAAGGTCAGTGATAACAGACACATCAGCCAAGTATAGCATCTTGGAAGCTAAGCATGGAAAGCATTTCAAGAAGCAATAGGTGGCCAGTGGTGCAATACACTGCCGAGAGGTGGTGACTTTTTCCTGTTTCCTCTAATCTTAAAGGGGGCAGGGCCCCTGTTTATTTTGCTCACACTGCATACTCACTATCTGGCACAGTACTTGGCACAGAGGAGGACTCAAGATATATTTATTGCATGAAGAAAGGAAGAATTAAAGCCAGTCTGAGGCATTTGTATGTGATTCAGGAGGCAAAGAGTAGTATCTGACTAGCATGTTCAGATTCCTAACACAGAGTTTGGTCTTAGCAAAAATGCAAACCTCCTTTTGGGGGCCTGTGTAGACCCGCTGGCCTCATGCCTACCTCCTCTCATTACTAGTGGTCCTCCAATCTGGGCACACAGAAATGAGGAAACAGCCAGAATCCATTGGGTGATTCTCCCATAATCCTTGAGGGCAGAATTAGCCACTAGAATCTTATAAGATGCTAACAGTTGTGCCATTATAGAAAGAATTCTCTGATCCTAATTCTGGGCTAAGTAGGCATTTTTACAGCAAGAGTTCTCAGAGCATGTAATATGCTAATAAAGAATTGTGAATATTAAGAGAGAGCTATTAAGCTAGAGCATTTGCCAAACTTATTTGACTGTGGAATCCATCTTAATTGCTTAATAACTGCGGATATCTTGAAGGGACAGTGACAATTTGAACAATTTGGCAAGTGTCACCTCAGAGTTTTTTTAAGAAGAAAAAATTCCTTTTTAGTTGACAAGGGGAAGAACTCTCCATGTTGGATACAAAGTATGTGAGTGGAGTCAAAGTAAGTATTTGATCCTCCACTTTATGTGAGTATCAATTCTTGCCTATTGTTTTGTCTCTTGTGGTGCCTTGTGGGAGGGGCATGAGTCTCTGTTCAGCTGATTTGGGGCATGGCCATGGAAAGGCGTAGGCCAGTGAACATGGGTGGACATGATGTATGCCATGTCTGAGCAGACATGAGCTCTAAGGAGCACCCCCACTGTCTGCCAGCAGTTCTTTAATTCGTCTTCCTCTGTCATGACAACAGCATGTCCCAAATAGTGAGTTATCTTTATAGCTGATTTACACTATTCTGTCAATTTCTGCTGTACAGCAAAGTGACCCAGTTATTTATCTATACACATATTATGGTTTCTGGAATGTGAGGATGCAGAGAGCAGAACTTAGCAGACACATTGTAGCCACCAACTTGTGGTAAAAGCAGAAGTAAAAATTAAATGTTCATTGCTGATGCTATTGAGATATTGGTGCTGGGTGTTAGCACAGCAGAGGCGACTAATTACACAGAGGGAAATATGGAAGGCCGCTCTAAATATGACAGTTATTTCTTTCTAGAGCTTCCAGAAGACAGACAACCTCAGAGGAAAAGGAGAAAACAGAATGGCTCAGTTTGTAGCTGAATCCTTTATACTTCACAGGAGAAACGTTGAACTTTGGCTCTGACTAAAAACAATCCCGTGAAATGAAAACCTCCATCAGCTTAGATAAAGATTTATGGATTTCGTGTAGACTCTAGATGCTGGCATATCTGAGAAGAAATCTCGGTATTTCAAACTGAATGAAATCAAAGGGCACACAGAAGTGGGAGTTTATAACCAATCCCCCGGCACTGCTTGCCTCCCTCCAGAGCACGTTCCTTGCTTCATAGTTTCCCCAGATTTTCTTACAGTTCCCATTAGCAGGATGGGAAAGAGGTCAGTGCCCCGAAGCACCAAATGCTGGGAAATCCCAGAGCTTTGGGAGGTCTCTTTAATAAGAACAAAAAGTTAAAGGGCGTGACCATTATCCAAGGAAATAATGGTCTCTTTCCCTCTCCCCTCCCTCTTTATTTTTCTTAATTCTTATCTCTCACCCCTTACCACTACCATTTAGCTGGTCTGTTCTAGGGGGTTTTTTTGTTTGTTTTTGTTTTTTGTTTTTTGGTTTTTTTTTTTTTTGGTCCTCTTTTGCACCCTTGGCATATGGAGGTTCCCCGGCTAGGAGTCTAATCGGAGCTGTAGCTACTTGGCCTACACCACAGCCACAGCAATGCCAGATCCTTATCCCACAGAGATTGGCCAGGGATTGAACTTGTGTCCTCATGGATGCTAGTCAGATTCGTTTCTGCTGAGCCATGACGGGAACTCCTTAGCTGGACTGTTTTATGGTGTGCACAGCAGCAGCATTTTGGGAAGATCCAAGCTTTGCTTGGCAGGGAATTTGCTACATCTGTGGTTAGAGAGCCCCCATGAAAGCTCTGATAGACATTAGCTTCCTCACAAAAAGAGACTGATTGTATCTAGTCTAGGTTCAGACTAGATATGGGTAATACTAGGTACAGTATTTTTCCATCAGTCTTCAGTTTATTTAAACTGAAGACATCCTAGCCAAAGTGTGTGTGTGTGTGTTTATTTAACTATCGAGGATTCTCATCTTCCTTCCTGGGTCATCTTCAGGAACCTCCAAGCATATTACCTCAGGGAAGCAAGTGTTTTCTCTGCTAGGAACTCACATCACTTCCTCTGGGAAGGTGTCTGTCCCAGCTCTGGGCCATTATTTCCTTCTCTATGTTCTCACAACTGCTTTAAAACATTTTTACTTTATTGAATTGAGTATAGTTGACTTACAATGTTGTGTTAATTTCTACGCTTCCCCATAGTGATTCAGTTATACATACATACTCTTTTCCATTATACTTATCACTCCTTCCTCTGTTAATGTCTCTATTTTCTCATCTGTTTCCTTGCACTAGAAAGAGCACCTTGAGGACAGGAGTTGAGCTCTGGTGGTTTTTATACGCTCAGCATGTGGCCCAGCACCAGGAATATTGTATGTGCTCAGTACATACTTGAGGGATGAGGATATGCCTCCTCATAATTATAGACTTGTGTATGTTAATAACATAGCTTCCGAAAATATCCACATGCAATCCAAAACCCAACACTCATCATAAGCCAGGCCAGGAGTCGCTGGGAACATAATCATCATATTGGCCCTTCAGATTTCTTCATAGCTGCCAGTTTCTCTGGGCGGGTTTTGCTTACCTGTCCCAGATCCCTATGTGGGAGCTGGCTGCAATCTACAGAGGCTCCTCGGACCCTCTTGGTTGTCCTGTGTGTCCCCAGATGGGCTCTTGATAGTGTCAGACAGCTAGAGAATGGGTGGAAATCACTGGTTTCTGACAACCCTTGGTCTCTAACTCAGGGTGACTTTGGTGTCTTCAAGACCACTTGAAAGTGAGAATACAGCGAGACTTGGGGACCCCTCTGCAGCCCAGAGTCAGTGATGATTGCCAAATTCTGGGAAATTCTGGAGTCTGGGAGAGTCATTCAATTATTCATAGAAATACATTTATGCAACTTGTCAGATTTAAGACAAGCAAGAGCAGAGAGAGTCCTTGGTCTCTCTGAGCTTACAGACTGATGGGAAACCAGACATTAACCAAATTAATGAAATATACTACAAACCATAATATGAAAGCATATTTATAACACCAAATCTGAACTTGCTGGGGCATCTCAAGCCAGCAAGAATTGATGTGTAAACTTTGATCCAAAAGATGAGTAGGAGTTCAAAAGATGAGGAAACAGAAGAAGTATCCCATCAGGAGGGAACAATATGTGCAAAGGCCCTGGGGTAGAGGGAACCTGGTGCGTTTAAGCAACTAGAAGAAGGCCTGTTTGACAGGAATGTGGGAACTGAGGGAGAGAGGGATGAGGGGTATTGGCAGTGGAGCTGAAAAGAGGTCAGACTGTGCAGAGTCTTAGAAGCCACTAAGGATTTTGGTCTTTTGCATATAAGCAATGGGAAGTCATTGAAGGATTTTTAATCAGGGATATGATGTGATCATAATTGTGTTTTGAAAAGATCACTTTGGGGAGTTCCCATTGTGAGGCAGCAGAAAACGAATCTAACTAGTATCCATGAGAATGTGGGTTTGATCCTTGGCCCCCATCAGTGTGTTGGGGATCTGGTATTACCACGAGCTGTGGTGTAGGTTGCAGACATGGCTTGGATCCCACGTTGCTGTGGCTGTGGTGTAGGCTGGCAGCTGTAGCTCCAATTTGACCCCTAGCCTGGAATCTTCCATGTGCCATGGGTACGGCCCCAAAGAGAAAAAGAAAAAGAAAAAAAAAAAAGGTCCCAGAGACCAGCAAGCCTATTCAAAAGGCTAATGAGATGATTCAAAGGAGAAAATGATAGTTTGGGCCAAGGTGTTAGTTGTGGAGGCTGGAGAGAAATGCATGGATTTGAGATGGTCTATGATAGGAAACCTTAGGAAATGATCCTCTTTATTTTATTTATTTATTTATTTTTGTCTTTGCTATTTCTTGGGCCGCTCCTGCGGCATATGGAGGTTCCCAGGCTAGGGGTCCAATCAGAGCTGTAGCCGCCAGCCTATGCCAGAGCCACAGCAACGCAGGATCCGAGCCGCGTCTGCAATCTACACCACAGCTCACGGCAACGCCGGATCGTTAACCCACTGAGCAAGGGCAGGGACCGAACCCGCAACCTCATGGTTCCTAGTCGGATTCACTAACCACTGCGCCACGACGGGAACTCTGGAAATGATCCTCTTTAAAAGGAAGATCTTGACTTAAGTCTTGGAGTTGAGTTGAAATAACTCTGAAGTGCCTACGTGGACATGTTCAACATGTATCGGGTGGATACGTAGATATTCATTCCTGTATTCACATTCAACTCATTTTTTTTTTCTTTTGTCTTTTCGCCATTTTCTTAGGCCGCTCCTGCGGCATGTGGAGGTTCCCAGGCTAGGAGTCGAATTGGAGTTGTAGCTGCTGGCCTATGCCAGAGCCACAGCACCTCGGTATCCGGGTCGAGTCTGCAACTTACACCAACATCCGATCCTCAACCCACTGAGCAAGGCCAGGGATCGAACCCGCAACCTCATAGTTCCTAGTCGGATACGTTAGCCAATGAGCCACGACGGTACTCCTCAACTCAGATTTATTGACTACCAGCTATATGCTTATCCTAGTATTGAGAATTGTATGGAACAGAAAAATATATTGGACCTGGATTCTTTTCTTGAAGGAGTTCAAAACTTATGAGAGAGTCATGAGAATTGATGGACAGTATTTGGTATAAAGAAATGAGGGCTTGAAGGTTGGATATGATAGTTTTCTTCAATTATTTGAATATATGAGAGTAGAATTTAGTCTGTGTTGCTCCAGAAGCACACCATATGAAATTCTAGGGAAGCAGACTTCCCTGGTATAAGAAGTGATTTTTAAATGCAAGAACTATCATTGAAAATACTTGAGGGAGTTCCTGCGGTGGCACAGTGGAAATGAATCCAACTAGGAACCGTGAGGTGGCAGGTTCGATCCCTGGCCTCGCTCAGTGGGTTTAGGATCCGGCATTGCCATGGGCTGTGGTGTAGATCACAGACACAGCTCAGATCTGGCATTGCTTTGACTCTGGGATAGGCCGTCAGCTGTAGCTCACATTGGACCCCTAGCCTGGGGGTCCATATGCCGCTCATGCAGCTCTAAAAAGCAAAGAGAAAGGAAAAGAAAAGAAAATACTTGAATCAAGATGGATGATCATTTACTTAATAATGAATGAACATGTAAATTGGATGGAGGGATTCGCTCGACCTTTAAGATCCCTTCTGGCTTTCAAACTAAATGATTCTAATTTTCTCTTTAAATTCTTAATTGTTCAGAATAAAGGTCACAGCTCAGATTTCCTTGTGTCCTTTTCCTTACTTGAACCCTTCCCATATTCTCCCCGGGCACTTTCAGGATGCTGTCACAAGTAACTTCTTCAAGGTTGGGACACATTGTGATAGAAATGACATTCTCTCCCTTGGCTGTCGGATGCAGAGGAAGATGTGTACTCTGATTCCCTTCTTTGTTCCTGCCTCTCACTCCATATACCATGTTCCGTGACGTTGAATGACTTGTTTCTAAGTGCAGCCAGACGATAACACTGTTCCTGGACACAAGGTCCATTCTAGCTCCCTTTGAACAGTCACATCTTCCACTTCTAGCCACACAGAATGCCTAGGGACTCCTCTGCTTGGGAGTCTGGCAGAAGAGGCATGCCTATTATCATGCCCTGATAATTCATCTCAAAGGCTTTTTAAGAGGATAGACCGACACTCTCTGGGACCACGCTTCACTGCTCTGAACTCTTTCAAGTAAGCCCTTTTCATGCTGGATAAAAGTCACAGAAAGCAGGACAATGAGAATGACAATAATGTGAATTTAGTCAATCCTCAATTGCCTTTACCAATGCAGTGGGAAAGAACAAGGACAGTACAAAAATATTTGCTGACATTCATGTCATTCATTTGGCCCTGGGATTTCTGCACAAACGCTTGGTCCATGTCCACATGATGCTAGAGCCTTTGGTGGCCCTATCTCCACCCAAGTCTGAGGCTTCAGGTATTATGTAAAAGACTTTCTCATCTACCTCCTGGTAAGCTCAGGGAAGTTTTCCAGGTCTTTAATTTTAATTTTTTTTTTTTTTTAGGGCTGTTCTTGTGGCATATGGAAGTTCCTGGGTTAGGGGTCAAATCAGAGCTGCCACTGCCAGCCTATGCCACAGCCACCACAGCAGATCCAAGCTGCATCTTTGACATGGGCTGCTGGACCCTTAAGTCACTGAATGAAGCAAGGGGTCAAACCCAAATCCTCACAGATACTAGTTGGATTCTTAACCCACTGAGACACAAGGAAACTCTGATTTTAATTCTTTTTTGGTTTCTTTTTTCATTGTTTTGTGCCCAGAGTCTCTCAGATTGTTTTTAGGCAATCAGGTTGCTTTCCTCCCAAATGTCCCTTTTCCTTGGCCCCAGGTTCTGTTTTTCATGCTCATCCCATGTCTTTCTCAGGTTCTGAGTGACTCCAGCCCCGCATGGGCCAGAATTTCATGCTCTCATCCATCCTGCAAGAGAAATGGACAACTAGAGACACATGTTCTCACCTCCTATCCCTCTTCTTCCTGATCAGACTTAATCAGACACTAATGATTCACGCTTCTCTTTTTTGCTTTGATCTTGAGTTGAAGGTGTGTGGCACAAAGTACTGGGTTGTGGTGGGTAAGTCAGGAAGGTCACATGGTGTGGTAGAGAGTATACTGACTCAATAAATATAAATTCGCTTCCTGATCTGCTTGTGGATGAATGAGAAATGGTCATATCTAGAATTTATGTAATACCTCCTTCCAAGGAGCATACAAGGACACGGCAGCACCTCAATGGGAATATTTATTATATTAGTAACACAAATAATCTGCAACCTGATTTGGGGATGACTGATTGCTTATTTTGAGCCTCACACCTGGCTGCACATCAGAGTCTCTTCAGGAGCTTTTTACAAATATAGATTCTTGGGTGACATTGGTGAAAACCTGATTTATATTTCTCCACTTCCATGAAATTTTTCAATAACAATGGTTCCCGAGACCTGTGGTTCTCAAACTTTAATATGCATTAAATCTTAGGGAATCTTAATAAAATGCAGGTTCTGGAAATCTTAATAAAATGCAGATTCTGATTCAGTAGATCTAGGGAGGTACATGGGATCCTGCATTTTTTTCAGGGTCTTATCTCTTATGGGTTATTACAAAATAATTGAGTATAGCTCCCTATACAGTAGGTCCTTATTTATCTATTTTATATATAGGAGGGTGTCTGTGTTAATCCTGACCTCTCAGTTTATCCTTCCTCCACCCTCTTTCCCCTTCGGTAAACATAAGTTTGTTTTTTATGTCTGTGAGTCTTTTTCTGTTTTGGAAATAAGTTCGTTCGTGTATATGTATGTGTGAGTGTGTGTCTGTGTGTATATACGTATACCTATGCATGTTAGTTTCCACATATAAGCAACATCATATGATATTTGTCTTTGTCTGGTTAACTGCATTTAGTCTGATAATCTCTAGGTCCACCCATGTTGCTGCAAATGGCCTAATGTGGAGGGAGGATTCCAGACATAGACATTGGAGCCGAAAAAACAAAGAGTCGGCTACTAAAGCCAAGAGAATGAAAGCACTCCCTCAGATGATTAGTCAGTGTTTGTGTCTTTAAGCCCTCCTGCCATCATTCAGCTCAGTGGTGCCTCAGGGCTTGGCTCCCTGAAGTCACAGACACTTTTGGCTCCCCCATTTCAACGTGGCACTTGGGGATCTATTTTTTTTTTTATTCAGTTGATTCATGACCAACTCAGAAATCCCACATTGCCGCAAGTATTTGTTTCTAAAATCTCTCTGGGCAACCGACATAAAGGAAGCCCGCGTGTATCCCTCTCTGCCATCCCCGTGGGTCCCCAGAGCGCCTCTGTCGCTAAGGGAAGATACAAAACATTCAATCCTTGAAATAGTTATAGGAGCATTTCCGAAAATGACTCCAGTCATCCCTCATCACAGACTAAGAGTGAAAGCTCTCTCAGATCACTTTGGAAATTTTGATCAGGTTGGCAATGGAAACCCATCCTTGCTTTATCTAGTTTACATACGCCAACACTTTCATGACAAAGACTCTGAAATCAATTACTGCACTTCCTGTAGGAGAAATGCTGCTCATCCCAGCCTCTCCACAATGAGAGGACCTTGTCAGTATTGAAGGCTGTTTTTTTTTGTTTGTTTGTTTTTGTGGGGTTTTTTCCCCAGTCTTTCTCAGGAGTCTGTGAGAGACAGGAGCAGGGTCTCCTTGGTCTCCCCCCACAAAAGACCTAACAGCCTTCTCTGCTGCCCTCTTTGGCTGATAAAAAGGCCCCTCTCAACCAACCTCAAAGATAAAGCCCTTGCCCCAACTCAGCTCCTGATGCTCTTATCAGATGTTACCGTTGAGATTATCAAGTGGTCTCACCTCAAGGGTGGTGCTCGTTTTGGGTGGGCTCTAGTTGGATCTGCCACTTCCCCTTTGACTGGGGGGATTTAAGGCGGTCAGAAACAGGACTGCAGCGCTGTGGGTGTCAGAAGCACAGTGGTAAGTCCCAGCGTCTTTTGTTGTTGCTTTTTCAATGTCGAGGATGTATTGACTTTTTAAGGTATCTATTTTCCCTTTGAAATGACTTCTTACATTTTCATTAGAACTATTTAGTCTGTATACTAAAGTCAGCGAGTGATCTTCATTCTTCTTATACCAGCTCCCCTGATAGTTCTTCAAGTCCCCTCCAGTTACGTTGCAACGGAAGGTGACAGGCTCCCCAAGGAGAACAGTCAGAGTTTTGGTCTCTGGTTCCAAAATGACATCCAAAGAGACCCCTGAGAGGGAAAGCCCAAAGTTAGAGAGGCCTTGGAGAGCTCCCTCCACCCCAGGAGGAGGGGGGTGTCAGAGCCGTGCTTAACAATCCTCCCCCTTACCCCTGCCCCCAAAATTTCCTACCACACATTTTCCTAAGCACAAAAGGCCCAGTGGCTTGTCTTACCTGCGCAGAAGATGGCGAGATAGATGAGACGACAGGTCCACAGCATGGCTTCACGGGGTGACTCTGTGGTGTGCTGGTCCCCTGGCCGCCACTCTGCAGATCAGCTGCTGTCTGCCCCTGGGAAGTTCTGTCCCTTATAAGGGTGGTTGGGTGTTTGTCATTTCCTCAGAGACAGCAAGGTCATAGGTTAGGCTGTTTATTCAACAAACACGTGCTAACTACCTATTTCGGGCCAGATACTCTTTGAGAGACTCAAAAGTGAACTTCTGACATAAAGATGTAACATAAAGTTCTGCTTTCGGAGAGCTCGGCTTCTGTGGGAGACAGACACAGGGCAGTTGTAAGGGGGTGTGAAGTGCTATGAAAAAACGTACATCCAAAGTGCTCTAGGAGCACTGAGCAAAGAGCTGCTTTTGCCTGAACTGAGCTGTGAGAGTGGAGGAGGGTTCTGTCTGGGGGGCATTCCCAAGAGAAAGCTTCAAGGGGTGGGGGAGAGGGGTGGGTGGATGTGCAGGGGTGAACCAACCTGCCCCTTACGGTCATTCTGCCTCCAGACCCTTGCTGTGCTGGTCCCATCTGTCCCCTCTGGCTGCTGCCACCACTGCCTCAGTCTGAGCGTTCTTCCCCTGTTGCGAGCTATTGCTATACCTAATAGGCTGTAGACCTATTGTTCCAAGAAGTCTTCCTGCTCCAGGCTACCCGCGCCCCCCTTCATCCATTCTCCATGCTGGCATCACACTGATTTTTCTTCAGACCAAAGGGGATCAGGTCACCTCTGCTGAAACTCCTGTAGTCACTCCCTTTGGCTTTTGTTGGAATGTGAAGATCTATGTCATGGTCATACAATCTGCTTATCTGCTTTCCTCTTCAGTCTCACTTTTGGCCACTTCTCCACTTGCACTTAGTACTTCAGCTGCACAAAAATACTTGCAGTTTCGTAGACATGTTATAGTCCTCATACACTCAGCTTTTGCACTGGCTACCCCTTCCTTCTTCCTGGAAGAGCCTTGCCTTCCTTTGCCCTGCCTCCCTACCTTACCCGAGGGAGGTGCCCCCCACCCCCCACCCCACCCAGGCTCCTTGAACTTGTTGAGTCATGGCACTTGTCACCTCTGTTATAACTAGGTGATAATCTGTTTGTTATTTGCATTGGACTTTAAAATTAGAACAGAGACATATCTTTGAATTTGCACTCTCAGTGACTAGTAGAGAGCATATCAATATTAGGAGCTTGGCAGATAGTTGCTGGTCCAAGAAGGATTTCTGTCTGGGGCCTCCTGACTCAAGGAGGCTGGAGGATTGCTCGCCTAGTGATGGCTGGGATTAGGGGAGAAGTTCCCAGCAACCCAAGCCCAAAGCTGGGGAAGCCAGGTCTTCTGCCCATTGTTCTAGGTGTGGGGAGAGGTGGGATCCTCTGCAGCAGCAGGATAGCCCCTGCCCAACCACAGCCTGCTTGTAATTGCTTGTGGCTACATTCTGATATCTCTGTGGCTGCTTAGGTGGGATCATTAGCTGCATTATCTATATATAAAAGGAGCACCAGCTTGGCAGGTCTTACAGCTCTGATTTTTTTTTTTTAATTTTTAAACATTTTAATTTTTTTCCTTTGAATGGCTGCACCTGTGGCATATGGAAGTTCCTGGGCTAGGGGTTGAATCTGAGCTGCAGGTGTCAGCCTATGCCACAGCTACAGCCATGCTGGATCTGTGCCACATCTGCAACCTACGCCACAGTTTGTGGCAATGCCAGATGCTTAACCCTTTGAGTGAGGTCAGGGGTCAAACCAGCATCCTCATGGACAGTACGTCAGATTCTTAACCTGCTGAGCCACAAGGGGAACTCCCAGTTCTGAGTTTTGAATCTTGTTTTGCTACTTATCAGTAGCTGAGCAAGCTACACCTCTGAGTCTTGAGTTCCTCATCGGCAAATAGGGTAACTACCTTGGGGGGATGCTGTGAGGCTGGAATGAGAGAACTCATGAGAAGCATTTATCCCTGTGCCTGGCACACACTGAGGGGGCCACCACAGATGTTGGTTTCTTTGCCTCATCTCTTCTGCTCTGTCATGGTTGGGTTAGTGACCTAGTCAGAGCTCCCACCTAAGCCACAGTCACCAGGGGAGATAGCTTGGAATTCCAAGCCTGCCACAGAAATTCCTGTGAGGGAAGGAGGTATTGGCTGAGTTATGTTAGGCTGTCCACAGGACTCTGAGAGGGTGAGTGGATGAGCTGGAAAGAGCCGGATCAGATTGAAATGGGCAGTGTCAGTAACTTCTGTTCCTTCCGGCAAAGGATTATCTCTGACAGCTAAGGATGGAAGCCTCAGATGAGCTGGAGCCCCAGTCTTCTTTGTCCAACTTGGAATAAGAAACAATAGGAGGACTTGAAGAAACAAAAAGACCCCAGGGTCAGGGTCAATTAAATCAACTCATCCTGGATATGCTGTGCCCAAGCCTAGTGGCCTCTCTCTGATGGCCTCTGCACCCCTGAATCTTTTTTTTTTTTTTTTTTTTAATGGGCGCACTTGAGGCATATGGAAGTTCCCAGACTAGGGATGAATCTGAGTTGCAGCTGTTGGCCTACTCTACAGCCATAGAAACACCAGATCCTTTAACCCACTGAGCAAGACCAGGGATCAAACACTGCATCCTCACAAACACTAGGTCGGGTTCTTAACCCACTAGCCACAGTGGGAACCCCTGCCCCTCTGAGTCTTTAGTATCAAACATCCACAGGATGACTGGAATATCAGTATGAGAGAGTGCCTGAACTTCTGATTTTTCTCTCTGATTGAAGTTTCAGGATCTACTTTGCTTTTGATTTGCAAATACGTCTACTCTTACCCCCTTTGGGTTCTTTGGATGAAAAAAAGAGACACACTTAGTGAAGGAAAGCCTTCTCCTTGCTTTTTCTCTTACTCAGGAGCCTCAAACTTCTCACATAAAGTGTTACTACCAGTGAAGGCAGCCTCAGATGTTTGCCCAGGATTTGTCTCCGTTCAGGTGTGACTGTCATCTGCTCCTTGCCCTGTTTCAAGCTGCTATCTCCGCCTCTGGATTCTCTGCTCTGGCACTGGCTGGTTGGACAAGCAGCTGAAGAACAGAATGGGGATGAAAGAAAAGAGAGAGGAGACTTCATGTCTGTGTCCCTTGCTTGGGATCTCAGCTGCCTGGTGTCCCAGGACAGCCTTCAGTCAGTAAGTGGTTCTTCTCCATCTGACAGATCCGGGCTCAGAATATTCAGATGGCTGGGATTACTTTGTTTCTCTGATTTGTTTTTCCTGAAATGTCTGGGCCCCACTGGATGTTTTAAAGCAAACAGAAGATATTTTTGGAAATGAGTGAGGAATTTCAATGGGTGTCAAGGAAAATCACAGTGTCATTTGTCTCTAAAAAAGATTTTGGCTGCCAATATTCCATCTGTGACTCACTCTCCCAGCTGTGTGGCGCTGAAAGAAGCAGCTGCGAAGCGAAACAGCGTAATGGCAAGTGGGGGCTTTTTAGAGTTGTAATTCTGCTTCTGTTGCTGACTTGGGACCTTGCGATGTAAAGAAATAAGCTTTTCTGTATTTAGTCTCAGTTCAGCTCCTTTAAGATGTTTTTCCGGCTCCCATCACCCAATGCATTGGAAATCTACAGGTCCTAATTCCAGTCTGTACCTTCCTTCCGGGACACTCCACGAACATTCCAACCAAGTGCTTCTCTTGCTTTCACTTGTGTCTGATTTGGTTCCTCTGTTAGTCTGCAAGCCCCGCTGTAGCATGAACTCCAGAAAGCTGGTGTGACTTGCCTTGGTATCCTTGGCTCTTAGGATGGCATCTGGCACGTAGTAGACAATATATATTGTCGAATTTAAAAAAGATGAGCCATGCCAAGTCTATAGTCTGAGACTTATGGATACTTGATGCAAATTTGTTCAATAGTTTTACCTTCTTGTTCACCTTTTCTTTCAGGATCACATGGGGAGATGAGAGGGCTTCCGGTCAGATGATGAAGTGGTTGGAACAGATACTCTCAAGAATGCCAACAGCTCCGTCACAGTTTTCATTTCAGTTCCTACAGGAAACCCACCCTTGGGCAGTGCTCATCTTCAAGGCACAGTTCTCTAATAACTTTCTTCTTTATCCAAACTCTTCTCTACCTTTGTTTGTTAGTAGTGGGAAAGGAAGAAAGATTATTTCTCATGCTGAGGCTGTTAGTATGGCAGAATCAGGGATCTGGGTGACAGAATCACATAGAATCTCCCATTTACCTACTGCAGCTGCCATGGCATTGGCCTTTGATCTTTGGCTCTGGGGAGGAATTACTGAACTGTTTTTTACTGGTTGAGAATACAGCAGAGTTACTACAGTGGTAAGTGTTCTTTAGAAAACAAGAGGCTTCCTCTTTATCATGCAGTGGTTCTGGAAATGTGTCACAAAGAAGCCCATGGGACCCCAAGGAGGAGAAAACCTAGAAAGAAAGTAACTCACCCACCCCATCAGGGTTAAGACTCTGATATCTAATTTCCAAAACCAGATTTTGCAAAGGGTCCCTCTCCAGTTCTTTTATCCCAAGAAAAAAGCCGCTTGTTTTGTGTGATTCTGTGCACTGGAAGGGCTGCTCTTGGGGGCACTGGTGCTGATGAGCCCATATGTTGGCTGCAACTGAGAAAGTCAGCAAGACAGCAGGGGATTAGTGTTTCCACTGATGAATAAAAGCAAGATCTGAAGCAGCAGGAGACCCAGCATCTTCGAAAAGAAAATAGCAATAACAGGCCTAATTCCAGGTCTTAGCTCAGTGGTTCATACCAAGGAGTTTCCAAGGGTGGTTCCTTGAATAAAAGGCAACCAATGTGGATGTGTCTTTGCAGAGTCTGTGCACTTCTGGAATCTTGGAAAGATCTTCACTTGACAGTTTCTTAGGAAGGCATAAGGTCAAGAGTACTTTGATTTAATTTCTCTTTTTTTTCTTTTTAGGGCTGCACCGTCGGCATATGGAAGTTCCCAGGACAGTGGTGGAATCGGAGCTATAGCTGCTGGCCTACACCACAGCCACAGCAACTCAGGATCCTAGCCGCATCTTCGACCTACAGAACAGCTCACGGCAATGCAAGATCTCTTACCCACTGAGCAAGGCCAGGGATCAAACCTGCGTCCTCATGGATCCTAGTCGGGTTTGTTAACCACTGAGCCACAGAGGGAACTCCTGATTTAATTTCTACTCTTTTCGGACACTGGAAATCTTCCAGGTCATGTGTATTATGTTGATAGAACTAATTCCTTATTTGTGACTATGTATATAAACAACCTCAATTTTATTTCTGGCTCTAGATTTATAAATTATTCCACTATCTCTTTAATGGGTAGGGCTACTGTTTTATTTTAATAGCTCCTGAAGTCTTACTTTCCTCTGATTTTATTTCTTTCTATGTAGGAAACCCATGATAATTTATTGGTATCCAGTGAAAAAAGTCCTGCAGTTCTTTTGAATTGTATTTCTGTGACTTCCCATTGATATTTAGTTCTTACTAATTATCATGGGATGCTGATGAATAAGAAAATATTTCATTGTTCAAAAGATTGATTTATTTCTTATCGAGTTCCTAAAGGCCCAAGCCAGCCCAAAGGTAGGGGCGTGGATATGCATGGTCATCAGCATTATTGCATCACCATCCAGAGCAACAGCACCTAGTGATTCCTGTGCTTCCTCTGGACCAAGGGCTGCTCTAAGTGCATTATATGCAACAGTTCACTTAATTCTTGCAACAATCCTCTAAAGTAGGTATTATTGCTATCACTATTTTTTGTTTAATTCTTTTTAGGGCCGCACTTGCAGCATATGGAAATTCCCAGGCTAGGGGTCTAATTGGAGCTGTAGCTGCCAGCCTACGTCACAGCCACAGCAATGCCAGCCCTGAGCTGCATCTGCGACCTACACTGCAACTCATGGCAATACCCAATCCTTAACCCACTGAGCGAGGCCAGGGATTGAACCTGCATCCTCATGGATACTAATCAGGTTCTTAACACACTGAGTTACTATGGGAACTCTTTGCTATCACCATTTTATAGATGAGGGAAACAAGGCAAAAAATAACTTGCCCAAGGTCATATAGCTGGTGAGTCAGTAAAGTGAAAGATCTGGGACCCCAAAAATCAAGAAGTCTGGCTTCTGACTCTGAACTTGAGCTCAATTATTGGTACTATACTATCTACTCTATGTCCACCTCTATCTATCTATTTATTATCTATATATTTAATTTATTAGTATTTTATAGATAGATATTTACTTTTGGGGGCTTTTAGAAATGTTAGGTTTTCAAGGGTCTGTGATTAAGATGTCCATTGTTGTTTTGATTTTTTTTTATGTCTGTCCAATTCATTGGTCACCCTGGGTATCAGAGACTGTACTTTCATTTGTCAGATCAAAGATTCAAGTAATTTAACAGGATTTAATTTTCACTCCTCAGGGTCTAGCAAGACAAATGTGTGGAGGTGTTACTTGCTGAATACATTTTATTATTTCAGAAGTGCTTGTTTTATAATCTGCGTGTACCCATAGCACTTAGAATATCAATTTGTAAACAATAAGCCTCCCCTTAGTTCTGAATGGATGAATTGATGGATGAGTGGGAGGAGTTCAAGATGACACTGAACACCCTCTGCTTGGTGAATGACCCTCTGAATTTTCTGTGGTGAGCTTGCTTGAGGCTTACAGCTTTTGCCCATCATGGTGCCTGAGGTGCATGGTATAAACAGCTTTGTCTCTTGGCTCTTTGTGCTTAAGGGTAAGGCACTGGAGGACAACTCTGTGTCCACAGACAATTGGTACCAACCCAATTCCAGGGTGCCTTGGAAGCCATGGCAGGTAGAAGTGAGCCTTGTTAATCTCTTCAGATAGCAGTGCACAGAGTCATAATTCCCATCAGGAATGTTATATTGGCATTGAAACTTCACATCTGTCCCAATCACTGTGGCTCTGTTTGAAATGGTATCACTTCAGTCTTTTTTTTTTTTTTTTTTTTTTTTTGTCTTTTTGCCATTTCTTGGGCCTCTCCCGCAGCATATGGAGGTTCCCAGGCTAGGGGTCGAATTGGAGCCATAGCCATTGGCCTACGCCAGAGCCATAGCAACATGGGATCTGAGCCGCGTCTGCAACCTACACCACAGCTCATGGCAACGCCAGATCCTTAACCCACTAAGCAAGGCCAGGGATCGAACCCACAACCTCATGGTTCCTAGTCGGATTCATTAACCACTGCGCCATGATGGGAACTCCTATAACTTCAGTCTTATAGGAGCCACCTGGAGAAGGGAAAAAGGATAGGAAATGAAAAATGAGAAGTGGTGGGAGATTGCACCCGTTTACCTGGGAGTCAGTTACAGAGGAAGGAAAGCACAATGCAGAGCAGCTAGTACCTGGCTTGGCTGCAGATCATAGTGCTGTTTACCTCTCAAAACCTGCTTTGCATGCACAATGCACGTGGGCCACCTTATCTGCAACAGCCATGTGGCTGCTTCATTGCTGCAGCCATAAAAGAAAGAGGTCCTCAGGGGTGGTTGGTGCTTCACTATCAAGAGACGACTCAGGTTTGTTTAAAGGCAGAAATCCAACAGGCCCCTTCAGAGGAGGCCCCGTTGCCCCTCTGCCACTACGGGTCTGTTTTTGCATATGGCGCCATTCCCTTATCAGCCCCAAGAGGGTTATTCTCTGAAAGGAAACAACCAGGGACAGAGTCTTTTGTTGAAAGACATTTGGTGGATCATGATCTCTTGGGTCCTTGTTCCTGAGTTTCAGGAAGCTAAGGTGCACAGAGGATGAGGACAGGTAGGAAGACATTTCCTGGATGCACTTTGGCTTTTGTTGCCCATCTGAAAATTTCTCATTCTGGAACTTGCTCTTCAGAAGCCAGAGAGGAAGGGAGTAGTTTGTTCATTTTTAATGAATTGACTAATCAGTCATTAAATCATTTGGCAAATATGTATTGAGTGCCAAACATATACAAAGTTTTCTGCTGACTGCTGAGCATGCAATGGAACGAAAAACCTACCAAAATTTCTGCCAATATGAAGTTTAAAGTCTGGTGATGATGTTTAACTTCAGACAAGAAAAAGGGAAAGATGATCTATGAAGCTGGGCAGGGGTGGGTAAAGGGGCTTCTGGGGTTTGCACAAACCCAGGCAGAGTTTTCTCCCAGCTGGTTGTTACCTTGTCCTGAAGGAGAACAGACTGAAACTTCCCCTGTCAACTCGTGCCCCATCCCAGAGTTAGTGGGTTCCTTTTCTGCCTACCTTCCTTTATAACCATACCCCATTCAAGAAATCATTCTGTTTGTTGACAATCTAAAGTTTTGAAGTTCCTGACTTAACACTATTTTCTTTCTATTCTTGGAGCAGTATTAGCTTGGCTGTGATTGTTCCCACTGTGAGGATAACGGTATCTTTTGAGTGATGTTTTCCTTTTCATTGTGTACACAATGACTGCAGAGCCAGGAAATTTTAATTTGGGATAAATAATAAGCTATCTTTAGGGCCAATCTTATTTTGAGAGTCAGGGCTAATGGAGGTCAAGGATTCTTTCTCTTTTATTGCTTTCCTCAAAGCCTTGACTCTCACCTCTGTGTCTACCTTCTTTCATCTCTTTTCCCCTCTTTTTTTTCCAAGACAACTCTTCTTTCTGCAAGGTACTCCCATGAAGAACTTTAAAGGGATAATAGGACAATGGACAAAGAGATAAGGAGACACCCCAGGACACCTGGACTTAGGGTTACATAGGAGTGAGCTGTGGACAGCTGTGGCCACATAGACACACATAGACATGCAGAGATGGAAGACTGGTGGCATGGCTGAGGGTGTGTCCGTGCCAGAGCAGGTGCTGTGACAGGGTGGCTAGGGGGTCCTCCATAGGTGTGGCCCCAGCAGAGTGGATAATATTTGGGGCAGTGAAGCTAACTGGGGAGATGTATGTGTGCAGTGTGGTTGCCCTAGAGAGGCTCACCAAAGACTCCTGGGGAGGAGGTATGTCCTATCCAAAGCCACTTTACTGGAAAGGGGTCCTAACTGGATGAGAAAGCCAAGAACTTATGACGGACTTTCCCTGCATCTGGGTCTCCTTATACCAACCTGAAGGGAGAGGAGAAAAGATCACAGTAATCCAGTGGTTTCAGGCACGGTAGTTGGGTGTTCCTTCACCCGCTGAATTCATAAATCAGAGGGGTGGGCAGTCAATTACATAGCGGGTTTTGAGGGTGCAGAAACCCCCCTGACTCCAAATATTCTTTATTGGTACCTGAAATTCTGTCATGTAAGAATTAATTTTTGATGGCAAAGACTTGAAGCAAGGAAACTAGAGAATCTTCCAGCAGCATACTACCAGGATGCCAGAAAGAGGCCATCCCTCTCTTCTCCTTCACCCCTCATACATCATCCCTTTGCTTTTATTAAGTGTCTTTTAAATCTGCTTCCTCTTTCCAGGTCCTTATTTTTGATCCTTCCTATGGTCCACCTCAGCTTTCACGTGAACTTTATATCTGATCCAACCCCTTTGGGTCTCAGAGCTAATCTTCCCATCCACAGTGATCTTTCTAATACCCCCCCCCTTTTTTTGTCCTTTGACGGCTGTATCCAAGGCATATGGAGGTTCCCACGCTAGGGGGTTCCGTTTGAGCTGTAGCCACTGGCCTACGCTACAGCCACAGCAAAGCGGGATCCGAGCCATGCATGTGACCTACACCACAGATCATGGCAGTGCCAGATCCTTAACCCACTGAGTGAGGCCAGGAATTGAACCTGCATCCTTATGGATGCTAGTCAGATTCGTTTCTGCCGAGTCATGATGGGAACTCCTAAAACACTTTCTAAGCAATTTCCTTTTGTGTATCTCTGATTTCTTCCCACTTCTTGTGGGACAGAATCCAAAACCTTTAGCCTGGTTTGCCAGTCTTTCCCCATCAGGCCACACCTTACCACAGTGGCCATGGCTCTGTCCCAGCCTGTGTGGACTCATTCCCACAGAATGGGTGCTGTTCTCCCGGCATAGTCCTAGCCACCTCCCTGAATTGCTTAGGCTGCTCTCCTTCTGCTGGCCATGTCCTTCTCCGGTCCCTCCACTGGTCAAAATCCTTCCTCCTTTAAGTCAGTTCAACTATCACTTCCACTGGGAGACTTTCCTGATCCTCCTGAACCAGACTAATCTCTCCCTCCTTTGAGCAGCTGTGCATTGTGCTCTAACCAGCATTTATCATGGTCTGACTTAAGAGATTAGTGCTACGACAATCTGTACGTGTCTCCTTTTAGAAAACACATCACACCCCCCCCCCTTTATTTTACAGGCTTCAGGAAGGTCTATATGCCTGAGCAAAAGGCAGACTTCCTAGGGAACTGATTTTCAAGAGACTGCCCCTGTGCTCTGGCCAAGGTAGAGCTGACATGCAGCAGTGTCCTCTGAAGCCCAGTAGGCAAGCTGCTGGTCTTTGAATGAACCCTTCCAGCTGGGTCATTTCTGGTGAAGGTATTAAAGGATTTGGCTCTGACACTGGCAACATTTGGGGCCCACAGTCCTTATCGAGGTCCTTGGTGTTCAACAAGGTAAAGTAGGGTCATCATCTTCCTGGGGAGTCAAGCAATGTGTGTGGTTTGGAGGGACTGACCAAGATTTCCTACATAGCCACAGCAGCGTGAAAGATCAAATCCATCTATTAATAACCAGGGTTGCACAGACATAGAAAACAAACTTACAGTTATCAAAGGGGAAAGGGAATGAGGGATAAATTAGAAGTTTGGGATTAGCATATACACACTGGGAGTTCCCGCTGTGGCTCGGTGGGTTAAGAACCTGACTGGTATCCATGAGAATGCGGATTTGATCCCTGCCCTTGCTCAGTGGGTTAAGGAGCTGGCATTGCCATGAGCTGCAGTGTAAGTTGCAGATGTGGCTCAGATCTGGCGTTGCTGTGGCTGTGGCATGGGCTGTCAGCTGTAGCTCTAATTCGACCCCTAGCCTGGGAACTTCCATATGCTTCAGGTGCAGCCATAAATAGAAAAAAAAAACCCATATACACACTACTATATATAGAATATATATAGATAACAAACAGGGACCTACTATATATGTCACTAGGAACTACCCTCAGTATTTTGTAATAACCTATAAGAAAAAAATGTGAAAAAGAATATGTCTATATCAATTTGCCGTAACCTGAAACCAATACAACACTGTAAATCAATTATACTTCAATAAAAAAAGAAATACATTAAAAAAAAATAACCCAGGTTGCATGGCATTGGAGTTGCCAAAAAAGAACTATAGTGGGAGTTCCCGTCATGGCTCAATGGTTAACGAATCTGACTAGGAACCATGAGGTTGCAGGTTCGATCCCTGGCCTTGCTCAGCGGGTTAAGGATCTGGTGTTGCCATGAGCTGTGGTGTAGTTCGCAGACGCAGCTCAGATCCCGCGTTGCTGTGGCTCTGGGGTAGGCTGGCGGCTATAGTTCAGATTAGACCCCTAGCCTGGGAACCTCCACATGCCACCAGAGCAGCCCCAGAAAAGACAAAAAAAAAAAAAAAAAAAAAGAACTATGGTTTCAAGGGAAACCATCTCAGACACATCTCACCTGGGACAGGTGTCAGTAGGTTGCTAACTCAGGAGAGATTTTGAGCTTTTCCACATCACAAGGTACGGAGGTCTGAGTCCCACCATCCATGTCAGACCAGGACATCAGAGCTGGTATCAGGCCTCAGGCAGTGTCCACCTACTGAAGATCTGGACCTGGAATTCGGAGTCCTGGGCATGCCTGAATTTAATATAGTGAGATAACCTTGTGGACTCTCCTTGCCTCTTGAGTCTTCAGTATTGACCGTCAATCTACTCTCATGGAAATTTCTGTTCGTTTTTTTCCGATGTAGAACAAACATGATGCCCTAGAGGCTCGTCCCTTGATCACACTGAAGGCATCTTGAAAAAGAACATAGGATGTGTCATGCTTAACATATGATCAACTTGACTCTCACAGGCGGTGTTAGAAAAATGTTATTTTAGAATGAAATTTTTTTCCTAATTGCTGTCTGCTCCCGGGAAAGTTTCCCTTGATTTATAACATTTTCATGAGAAGGATGAGGACCAATCATGTACTCTGAGGACTTAGATTTGAACTAGGGAGAAATTTAGGTTAGACTTTTTTTTGTTTTGTTTTGTCTTTTTGCCTTTTCTAGGGCCGCTCCTGTGGCATATGGAGGTTCCCAGGCTAGGGGTCTAATTGGAGCTGTAGCCACCGGCCTACACCAGAGCCACAGCAACGAGGGATCCAAGCTGCCACAGCTCATGGCAACACTGGATCCTTAATCCACTGAGCAAGGCCAGGGATCGAACCTGCAACCTCATGGTTCCTGGTCAGATTTGTTAACCACTGTGCCATGACGGGAACTCCTTAGACTTTTTTTAATGATAGTGGTATCTATTTTCCTTTTTCTTTCTTTCTTGTTCTTTAGCCCCTTAAAGACCGTTGAGGGTGTGGGGGTTCTGTTGGTAGACTGGAAATTCTAAAGGAACTTTAGAACACTCTTCTTTTGTTGAGAAAAATAGAGTAAGGTTGGGAAGGAGTTAATTCACATCTAAAACAAAAATCCTCTTGTTGTCATGGAGATTATGAAGTCAGCATAAAACGCAACACAGATGTTGTACACTGAGATGGTAAGTGTTCTGTTAAGAAAAATTAATTCGTTTCTTTCAAGTTAGACATGAAGAGCATATTTTCCCCCAAATATGAACTTAATCAGGGCTACTGGTGTCTCAAACATGGTATTTTAAGGCCTGATATCACTGTTTTTGCCTTCTTGGCCCATGAAGGCCAGTCTCCACCTGAGATGGTGGCGGATGGGTGGAGAGCTTCCTGGAGGTTGGTGGTGGGGGGGATTTTTCCCACTGTCCATCATCCCAGGGCAGGAAAGAAGTTGGCCTTGGACTCTGCACATGGAGATGTGGGGGACGCCTGCAGAATTTTCCTAGGGGCACTGACCAGTCCCTGCTATGTGGAAGTCTGTGGGGAGACAGGAAAAGGATCATGTTGGATTTGGGGTCTCAGAATGTGCACTTCTCTCTCTCTCCTCATGAACAAGCATTTCGCTGTGCTCTGATGATTAAGGAAGCAGGCTGTGTACCGACATGGGATCCATTGGCATCAGGTAGAGGGGACAGCAGCCTGTGAAGAATCTCACAGGATGACACAAGGTGGGCTGCAGAAGAGCTCAGTGTTCAGTGGAGCTGTGAGGCCCCATGGGGATCCACTGTGGGATGAAATGACCACAAATCCCCTGGAGGACAAAAGGGACACTCCATAGTCCTCGGATAGAGGCTGCAGGTTATTAGAAATTGGATATTCATGAAACAATGTATTTTGTAATCCACAGGCTGATGAGGTTGGAAGACTCTGGGTGACATAACGAAGGACTTCCTTAAAGTAAGAGATCTGAAACTCCGAAGTGGTGTTCGAAATAACACTTACACAATGACAACCACTGCTTTAATGAATAACCTAATTATCCCTAGCTATCTTCAAGACTAAGAATGCTCAGCACCTAATTGATGCCTTAAATTTTAGGTGTAATAAGACCTGGAAAACAGCAACAAAATCTGATAACGGTCAATTCTTTTTTTTAATTAAAAAAAAATTTTTTTCCCACTGTACAGCAAGGGGATCAAGTTATCCTTACATGTATACATTTTTCCCCCACCCTTTGTTCTGTTGCAATATGAGTATCTAGACAAAGTTCTCAATGCTACTCAGCAGGATCTCCTTGTAAATCTATTCTAAGTTGTGTCTGATAAGCCCAAGCTCCCGATCCCTCCCACTCCCTCCCTCTCCCATCAGGCAGCCACAAGTCTCTTCTCCAAGTCCATGATTTTCTTTTCTGAGGAGATGTTCATTTGTGCTGGGTATTAGATTCCAGTTATAAGTGATATCCTATGGTATTTGTCTTTGTCTTTCTGGCTCATTTCACTCAGTATGAGAGTCTCTAGTTCCATCCATGTTGCTGCAAATGGCATTATGTCATCCTTTTTATGGCTGAGTAGTATTCCATTGTGTATATATACCACCTCTTCCGAATCCAATCCTCTGTTGATGGACATTTGGGTTGTTTCCATGTCCTGGCTATTGTGAATAGTGCTGCAATGAATATGCGGGTGCATGTGTCTCTTTTAAGTAGAGTTTTGTCTGGATAGATGCCCAAGAGCGGGATTGTGGGGTCATATGGAAGTTCTATGTATAGACTTCTAAGGTATCTCCAGACTGTTCTCCATAGTGGCTGTACCAGTTTACATTCCCACCAGCAGTGCAGGAGGGTTCCCTTTTCTCCACACCCCCTCCACCACTTGTTATTCGTGGACTTATGAATGATGGCCATTCTGACTGGTGTGAGGTGGTATCTCATGGTAGTTTTGATTTGCATTTCTCTTATAATCAGTGATGTTGAGCATTTTTTTTTTATGTGTTTGTTGGCCATCTGTATATCTTCCTTGGAGAACAGTCTATTCAGGTCTTTTGCCCATTTTTCCATTGATTGATTGGCTTTTTTTGCCATTGAGTTGTATAAGTTGCTTATATATTCTAGAGATTAAGCCCGTGTCTGATAACGGTCAATTCTAATTTATGCATATATATACATGCATACATCCATTTATTGACAAGTACCATGTTTACTGCCAGGAATACGGAGCTTAGTAAGACATTATCCTAAAAGATCTTACATCTGAGAGGTAGGGACAGGAAGGACTCTGCATCCCCTATTCAGAGAGAGAGATGGTTCTGGGTTAATGGCATTAGGAGGCAGCTTGTCTTCTCAATCTCTTTCCCAGGATTGTATCAACCATGCAGCCAAATCTGCTTTCCAGAGAGCTGCCGTTTATTCCTATGATCCAAGGCTGGGGAGAGCTGCTGTAATAGACCTGGCTGTGTTGCTGCTTTTGGGGTGCTCCAGTGCTTCTTGGTTTGGGCTTCCAACCAGAGCCTGCATCATTCAGTGATGGGCGAGGTGGGGATAAAGATGGAACAGAGCATCCAGAGGTTTGGCCGGTCCAGCATTGCCCTCCAGTGGTCAAATGCAGGCATGTGGGGATGACGACTCCTAGAGGGAGGCTCTGAGCTGAGGGCCTGTGGCTTAACAAGGGGGCTCAGGAATGGCTCTTCCAGATGAGGTTGGGAAGGCAAGAACTGGAAGCCAGAGATGAGAAATTAAAGTGAGAATTAAGATGGATCGATGACTAGGAACCTGCAGTTGTATGTGTAGAGAGAACCAGAAACAGAGACCATGTCAATTTCCCAATTTGGATTTTGGCTGACAAGTTGACCAGGCTGCCTTGGGGTTTAGGGAGTGTGGTGGCTGGGGGGGGGGGGGGGCGTGATCACACAGAGCTGTAACCTCAGTTCTTTCAGTCCACCCTGGTCAAGGCTCTCAGATGACTGTGAGCTAGAACCAATATTTTCAGATAAATGGGCAGTCCAGGAAGGAGCACAAATCTCCTGAAATGGAACAGAAGCAGATTCACATGGAATGAACTTTTATTTATTTTTTTATTTTTTATTTTTGTCTTTTTGACTTTTTCTTTTGTCTTTTTTTTTGTTGTTGTTGTTGTTGCTATTTCTTGGGCCACTCCCGCGGCATATGGAGGTTCCCAGGCTAGGGGTTGAATCGGAGCTGTAGCCACCGGCCTACGCCAGAGCCACAGCAACGTGGGATCTGAGCCGCGTCTGCAACCTACACCACAGCTCACGGCAATGCCAGATCGTCAACCCACTGAGCAAGGGCAGGGATCGAACCCGCAACCTCATGGTTCCTAGTCGGATTCGTTAACCACTGCGCCACGACGGGAACTCCCTGAACTTTTAAATATTGTCTTTACAAAGGGGTCTAGTCCATGGGAAGGCACATCTGTTTTTGGCACACCTCCCAGGATGCAAGGAGGGCCTCAAGTGGTCTTGGTCTCTCCGCGTCTTACATGTGAGTGGTTCGGGAACTCTGATTTGGAGGGCAGTTTCTCTTAGCATCAGGAAGTCTTCCTCCCAACCCCCTTTTGGGTCAATGTCACTGGAAGATGTCCAGCACAGCAGGGCACTGTCCTTTGTCCCAGATCTATGAGTCAAGGCTGAAGTAGCCTTGGCAGCCCCTGTGCTCTTGGCAAAGTCTACAACTGGAGCAATGTTTCCTTCCTTTTTCCTGTTTCATATCCTTCGGATCAATCACAATACCCTTCAGATATAGCATCACTTACCTTCCAAGGTCATGGAAGGAAAGGAATTTCACTGTACCCTGAATCTTCTCCTGCTTTATTTCTTCTAGTTGATCTATGACTTGCCTGAAACTTCAAGCTTGAAATCTTCCCACCCCTGCCCCCGTTGCTCTCTTGCTCTGTTCCCATAAAAAGAGAGCTACATGGGTTAGAGAAACCTCCTGACCAAATCGAAAAAGCAATACAAGACTAACAATGACCAGCTCAGGAGGTAGGTAACTGTAGCATAACGCATTAGGGGTTGAATCGCTCACATTGTTGCCTATAACATGCCAGCATCCATGGCCCTACTGTAGAAGAACCCAGGCTTTACCATAAGAACAGGGTTCAAACTGTGAATGCAGGGCAGCGGTCTGAGAGTAGGATGATGAGGATGGAGGGAACAGAGTTACCTTAGTTATAGGATTCTTGGGAGACACCATAAGCCATGGGACCTCTGTGTACATGTATGTAGCTCTGTGTGCACTGGTGTGTGGTTAAAGTGAAGCTTTCAGAAGTCAAGAACTGTGCCTTCCCTGCTCTCCTTCATTGCCCCCAGTGCCCTTGGAGACAAGCGTATTGCCCCATAGTGCCATGGTTAAGAGAAGCTGCTTTGGAATCCAGCAAGCCAGAATTCAAGGTCTTTTACCTTTGTTTTTCAATCTTAGGAACAATTCCTAGCTTCTTGGAGACTTGGGCTCGTCATCTGTAAAACAGGGGTCATAATACTTGGCCCCCACTCCTCCACATGCAGAGCCTCTGTGAGGACTGGGAGAGCTGGTGCTTGTACAGCCATGGCATTGCTCGTGCTATTATTTTCATGTGGGCATGAGCACTGGGTGCATGAGATCTCTGTGGGGGCGTGTGATCTCTGTGAGTGCAGGAGACTTTTTCAGTCAAAGCCCAACTTAAATGTAAAATAAAACCAGTCTCATTCCAGAAAACCAAAGCGTGCAGGCAATGGCGCTGAGCAGATTCCCTTTGCTACCTCCTTCTATAACTGTAAAGCCTTTGCCCAAGTTTCCAGGGACCTACATCCTCTTGAACCCTGTCTAGAATGGGAGAACTGTTGGCATGGAAATAAGCTTTCAGCTGAAACAGGCATGGGGTGCCTGACCCTCCCTTCCTGCCTGAGCACTGGCTGCGCTCCGGATGTCGTGCTTGACCCAGTCTTGGGAGCTGCCAGTACGAGAGAGACTGGGAAGTCTGTATTCAATCATCATTGAAAGCTGATTAGGAGAACAAGGTACCATGCAGCCGCTCGAAAGGCTGAGTGTTTAGAATGGCCATTATAGAGGAAAATCCTTCTGCTTGGCTGACTGGGGCCAGGTCTATGGCTCTGAAGCAATTGGCGCAGATGCCCAGCGAGGGGGTGAATTCATTTTGTGCCCAATAAAACCAGTTTTATTCAGAGAGCTGAATTGTTATCCCCGCGGGAAGGGTGAAGGTATAAAAACAGGTTGTAATTCTTGGAGGATCGAATTCTTCCATAGCTGGAGACAGAAAGAAAGAGGGAGAGAGAGGAAGAGAGACAGATGAAAGGGAGCTGTGTTATCCTGGAAGTCCTAGTGTAATTACTCCCCTGAATTTCTCCTGGAGCTTCAGGATGCTGCCAGATGTGCCCAGGTCCTCTGTGCCCCGCCCCACAGAGCCAGCATCCAGAGCCCACCTCCACCCCCCTGCGGCTGCTCCTCACGTCTGGGAACACATCAAAGGAGGTTTGATATTCATAAGTGCTATGAGTCATTTTCACAGGGAGCTACAGGGAGCCGCCTGTACCACTGCAAGCTGTATTCAGCCCTTTGTCAGAGCAGCTGAGCCGAACCAATCCCCCATTATGGGAGAGAGGAGATTCCTCCTGGGAGACCTGGATTTGCCCTCAGACCCCTGTGCAGAATAAAATGGGTCTTTTTTTATTGAGAAATAGTTTTTAAAACATCCTCCGGTCTTGGCTCAGCATCTCCACCGCCCACGGGGACGACTCTGCGTGGTCCTTCCACAGAGTGTGACCACCTCCAGGCTCCCACTGTTAGTGTCAATAACATCTGAAACCTCCCTGTTTCCCTCGCTCTGGGGACAAAGGACATCCACAAGCCTCCAACCGCAACCACATTTCTTATCAACGGGTGGAGGAAATTCTGCTCACTCCTGTTGAGTTTGGCTCTTGTTGGACAAAGCATCGTGTGTGACACTTTGAGGCCTGGCAGAGACGCGCAAAATTAAAGCCACAGGATCGCGGGGCTGGAAGGGACCCTAGTCATGCTCCATTGCTAGCCCCTCAAATTACAGATGAGACAATTGAGGCTCAGAGGGGTTAAGCACCTTGTCTAAGGTCACACAGACAAGTGAGGATTTCTAGTACACAGAATCGTTTTCTTTTCTCTTTGTCTTTTTTAGGGCTGTACCTGTGGCACAAGGAAGTTCCCAGGCTAGGGATCAAATCAGAGCTGTAACTGCCAGCCTACACCACAGCCACAGCAAGGAGGGATCTGAGCTGCATCTGCAACCTACATCAGAGCTCATGGCAGTGCCGGATCCTTAAGCCACTGAGCGAGGCCAGGGATCGAAACCTTATCCTCACAGTCACTGTGTTGGTTCTTAACCTGCTGAGCCACAACAGGAACTCCAGAATCATTTTCTAAGAGAGAGGGGGGAACAGTGGCAGCGTAACTCTTGTTATTACTTGCCCACTGGAGTCTGCTTCAGAGATGCAAACCTATAGGAAAGGGAGGGAGACCAGGAGACCTGAAGCTATATCTCAGCTTTGCACCTCAGTTTCTCTGTATGAAAAATGGCTGTGTTACTTACCCTCATTTCAGGGCTGTTGTGTGGCTTCCTGAGTGACTCTGGGAAGTCCTGGGAGCTTGGACCACTCTCTTTCTGGGCCCAGGAGTGGGGCTACTTGCCGAGGCTGACTAACCTGTGCCCTGTTCCTCAGTCGCCACTGAGGCCTTGAGGAGCCACTGGCATTGGGAGGGTGGGAGAATTAGTGAGGAACGATCAGGCTGGGAGGCAGGGCCGTAGGGTGTGGGGGGTGGGAAAATGAGTGGGATATAGTAGCAAAATATAGTAATACCTGCCTGCTCCCAGCCCTGGTAATAGTTTCACAAGAGAATATGTGAGATGTCCCCTCCAGATGCCCAGATTCCCTACCTTTGCTTGGGGAGCGTGGGAAAAGTGTGCCCTTATCCATGTGAATTTAAATGCATTTTCATTACACTATATGTCTTCAGTTCTGCCAGAAAAGCCAGCATGTCTTGCTCTTTAAAATGTCTAGAGCTCCTGTTCCCATTTGGGGTTTGTGGTTGGAAGGTCGGCCTCCTGAGCTGTCTGGTGGTAATCGGGTTCTGAATAAATGAGCCCTTAGGGATTGCCAGGGAGACCAGAGAGCAGCCCACGCCCTGCCGGGACTGAGTCTGGCAGCAGAAGCCACACCGTGTGCCTTGCCAAGGTGGTTCCCGCTGGGCTGGGCTGCTCGCGCTTCCTGGCAATCCAGGCGGCATCCTGGCTTGGCGATGCCGCGAGCCCAGAGGCCCAGGTCCGTGCATCAGTGTTCGCAACAGCTTTCTCCTGTTATTACCTTGTCAACAGCAGTATTGGAGACACAAAGGACAGCTCTGCATGATGATGCAGTGAATGACTGGTTAGGTGCCTCCTGTTTAATAACCAGAGAAATATTGCTGTGCGGCATCTCTCCATATGTTGTAGCATCTGTGTCTGGCATGTAAGGGACTCATTTTCTTCGCATATCTCATTAAAGATGTAAGCAAAATGGAGGGGCTGCGAGCAGCACTCTCCCCGCACTGCCTGCAACTCCCTTTTCTTACCCTCTGCTGCCATCTAGTGGCCACTTGCCTCCTCTGCATTGTCATTTTCATAGTGGGGCTGAAGTCTTGCCCCCTGGAAACTAGAGGAGAACAGTTACACAAACCACACAATTATGGATCTTGTGAGAGTCCTTGTTGCAACAGAAAGTCAGCCTGAACCACCCTGGGACTGCCTCCTAGAGCCTGAGAGGGCCCTTTCTCCTTTGGAGAGATAATGGTCCATCAGTGTTCTTATAAACCTATCCAAGTTCCAGACTCTAAATCATGAAGACCTGGCAGGCTGGATAAATCTTGCCAAAAGCCAAGGTGAATCTTGTGACCTGGGGGCAGACAGAGTCCTGCACCTCAAGATAAAATTTCCCCTACAATCTTGAAGAATCCCCAGAGGTTGGGATGGAGAAGGCACAGAGCAGAAGGGGGAGTCCATGGGTCTTTTCAGCCTCTTGCCCACCCATCTCCACAAAATATCCTTGCAAGTGGAAGCTTGCTCCAGCCTGGGTCCCACAGCCTTAACTCAGGACCCACAAGCCCGGTTTGACATTTGCTTCGTTGCTAGTGATGGCATCAGAGGGTGTTTTCAGCCACTATTCATCAGTCTGGGACCTGGGGAATGCATGCCGGGATGTGTGCAAAGCTGTGAAATGCTCCCCACGGTGGAAGACACAGTGTAAAGTGAACCACCTCACTATGGTGACAATGCAGGAGGGCCACGAGTGAAGAGCAGACAGAGTGCAGCAGCTGCAGGGCAGGGTTTAGGCTGGGGCTGCAGGTGCCTGTGCATCACTGTGGGCCCTGACGCAAGAGGGAGGAAGGCCACCCTGCTTCTGGGCTGGGGACTGAAACACAGGGTGATTTTGTCACCCAACCCAGCAGCTAACATCTTTCTCTTGAAGCCTTGGCATGCATTCCTTAATCTCATTAACTGAGTCATTGTACATGTACTCAGCTCTAGAATATGCAGTGAAGTAGACACAAAAAGCTGCATCTGACAGTCTAAACCTTTGAGGGTCTTATCATCGAGAAGAAGTTAAGGATGAAGCATGAAGGTCAAGGCAGCGTGCATTAATTCTCCATGAGAGAAACGGCTTAACACAGAAGGCAGGGATTCTGGGAAAAGGGGAATCCTCCCCAACAGCTGGGGAGCATATTATGGAAGGAAATGCTTCAAGTTGTCCAAGGAATTCCAACTGATGGTGAAATGCCCTCTGAGATGTGTGGCCTCTCTGGTCCCCAGGGCCTAAGGACTTGGATTTGGCTGTGGGTCATGCTCCCCGGGTCAGGAGACAAAATAAGACTAAGATGTGTCTTCCAGGGCCCATTGATGTATCTGTAATAGATTCCTTTCCCTTCTTAGTATTACTGTTCATTCATTGATTAACCTGTCATTCATTTATTCATTCAGGAAATGTATACTGTTCTAGCACTGGTGCTCAGGGGATAAACCCACAAAATGTCTTAAGTTTTCACAGCAGCTTGACACTGAACCTGAGCTTCATAGAATTAGAATCACTGTCATTTTTGTCTCCATCTTCAGACCCTCCACTTTTTAAGTACCTGGTGTTTTGTTTTGTTTTGTTTTTTAGGGCTGCAGGTGCGGCATATGGGAGTTCCCAGGCTAGGGGTTGAATTGGAGCTGCAATCGCTGGCTTATGCCACAACCACAGCAATGTGGGATCTGAACTGCATCTGTGACCTCCCCTGCAGCTTGTGCCTATGCCAGATCCTTAACTCGCTGAGCGAGGCCAAGGATTGAACCTGCGTCCTCATAGATACTAGTCAGGTTCTTAACCCACTGAGCCACAATGGGAACTTTGGTACCTGTTGATTCTTTATTGCTTTATCTGTCCACATGGTCCTCACGCCTTTCCCTGCTCCGCCCAAGAATGCTTCAAACAGAGGCAGCCCCAAATGTCCTGCTGCGTCTTCTGGGGGTGACTTCTGGTTGGCAGGGATGGTCGGAGAAGACACTTTATTGGTCATGTGGAAATAGAAATGGAAAAACAAAGACAAGACCCTTTGATTTAGTCTTGATTAACAATAACATAGACTTTGAGTTTGCAACAGTGTTTGATATGCCTTGTGAGGAAGAAATCCTATTATGTCAAATTTTCAAAAGCCTGTGCCGTTAAGATAAAAATATTTACATTTCATGACCGCGGAGCTCAGTGAAAAGGGGCTGTCAAGAGACCAGACAGCTGGGGGATGGTTTTGTGTGATTTAAATGTATACAGTTTTGGCGTCTTCTTATGTTGACTGACAAGGAACAAGCAGCTTCAATATCAACTCCCCAGGAATATAACTTTTAATGGCAAAGCATTTGATCACAGAGAACTCCAAAAAATATTGTATTGCTCATTTAATCCTCAGAATATTTGTGTCAGAAATAGAATGTGTTTAGTTGAGTTTTAAGTAAACTCACAAAGCTTTGATTACTAACTCATCGCTTTCTCTTTCTTTCTCTTGGTCTTGTCTTTTCGCTTTTCCTCAGCAAACCACGGGAAATAAAGTGTTGAAGGAGACACCACCTGAGCCTTGTTTCTTTGCCAGTTCTGTGGATTGGAGTTTTATATTCTGGAAACAGAGGCTGCTAGGAAACAGGAGGTACCAGATAACAGCTGTGTTTCCATAGGTGCTGGGACCCTGGCTACATACACCGTTTACAAAAACAGCCCTCCAAACTCCATCAGATTCTGGTCTGGGATCCAACGTGGAGCTACACATCAGAGTCTCTGTACCTTGGTTTCTTCTTTTCATTTCTGAAAATGTCACAAACGGGAAAATGTGGCTGAGTTTTATGGGATTGTGAAGTGTGTCACCCCAATCTGACATAGATTTGTGGGAACCACAGCCCATGAGGTTTGTCCCATCATGTCTTCTCTGGGATTCGATGAGTTGAACCCCTAAGCTTGCAGACCAGCAAGTAGGGAAGGGAACTTCATTGTCACTGAGGGTCTATGTGAAAGCACCCACTGAGTTTTCACAGCTAGCCGAGGTGTGCTTTATATTCCCTTTTTATGAGCAAGAGGGGGCCTCAGAGGTTAAATAACTTCCCCTAAGTCTTTGTGCTAATAAGTGCCAGAGACAGAATTTGAATCAACGTCAAAGTCCTGGGATTTCCCATTGTGGTGCAGTGGAGACAAATCTGACTAGTATCCATGAGGATACGGATTCAATCCCTGGCCTTGCTCAGTGGGTTAAGGATCCAGCGTTGCCATGAGCTGTGGTGTAGTTCGGCTCGGATCCTGAGCTGCTGTGGCTGTGGTGTAGGCCAGCAGCTACAGCTCTGATTCGACCCCTAGCCTGGGAACCTCCATATGCTGTGGGTGCGGCCCTAAAAAGACAAAAAAAAAAAAAAAAAAAGAAAGAAAGAAAAAAGTCTGTTTTGGCAGTTGCCATCGACCACATGCCAAAGAGGAGAGCATAGGCTAAGTCTCTTTTCTCCTTCACCCACCTCTGGCTTTTCTTTTTTCTTTTCTTTCTTTCTTTCTTTTCTTTCTTTTTTTTTTTGTCTACCCATTAGAACACGGGTATAAACCCTGAAACAGGACCAAGGCCGCCTATGGAGCTGATCGAAGACCGTCTCTCTCGTCACCTCTCTTCTGGAAGCTGGCTGAGGTCACACTGCCTCATTTGATTTTCCCTGGGTAGAAATGTGGGGAGAATCATGAAGAAGTTTTCTCCCGGGCTCCCAAGGCCTCCAGAATCATCCTGGATGACAAATAGAGTTTAGTTATAAGTGCCCTGCGCCCAGGCTCCTTTGTGGTGACGGTGTTTGCAGTTTGGTTTTGTTTTATACGTTATGAGAGTTTGTGATTTGGTGGCAGAGGGGAGTGTCTCTTGTTAAGAACTCTCCTTTCGGAGTTCCCATCATGGCTCAGTGGTTAGTGAATCCGACTAGGAACCATGAGGTTGCAGGTTCGATCCCTGGCCTTGCTTAGTGGGTTAAGGATCCGGCGTTGCCGTGGGATGTGGTGTAGGTTGCAGATGTGGCTTGGATCCCAAGTTGCTGTGGCTGTGGTGTAGGCTGGCAGCTACAGCTCCGATTAGACCCCTAACCTGGGAACCTCCATATGCCGCGGGAGCAGCCCTAGAAAAGGCAAAAAGACAAAAAGACAAAAAAAAAAAAAAAAAAAAAAAAAAGAACTCTCCTTTAATATCATGGCTTCACAATCATCATATTGATAGGTTAGCTCCCATCCATTTAAGTGTGTTTCTTTATTGGACACCATCCTCAGGCTATTAAATGGAAATAAACGTTGCCCCGTTGAAGTTTGCAGTCTGAATCTAGAAGACGGTTCTTTTGCACAAGGCAGACAGACTTATGGACCAGTGCAAAAGCACAAAGGTTTGTTCCTCCCCACCCAGGAAGTAATCACATCATTGACATTCTGAACAAGCATCTGCGGACAGGTGAGCAAGGAATTAAGCATGGCCGTGATATGCCTTCCCCAAGTTCAGGGCTAACAGTGATGCAGGAATAGGTCTGTTGAGAGTCCTGAGCTAGAACCATCAGCCTGCTCCTCTCCCTGATGGGTGTGAATGGAGGAAAGAGAAAAAGAATCTCTCTCTCTTTTTTTTTTTTTTAATTTTTTTTTAATGCAAGCCCTTGCAATGCAATCCAAATTTATGGAACTATTGATGCTAAGGTATACAAAATTGCACTGCTTTAATTAAGGCTTTTAGTTCACATTTGGCCACCTCAAGTAGTTGTTACATTAGGATGGTCAATTTCAATACTGTGGCTCCCTGTTGGGTAGACACACAATCTTTATACCCAAACGTTAATGCATGCAAAGCAACAAGGCATTGTTAAATAAAACAGCAACAGTTACTGCAGTTTAGGTCTTGTGACCAATCACACATGATTAAAATGACTCCCCACATTCACGTCCACACTACTTGCCCACCATTTACCATCTCAACCAAAACATTACACATGCGAAACTGATAAGAATAGAGTAGGCACAGGTGGCTGTAGACGTCCCAGTAGGGAGTCATAGATAAAGAGGGAAACCTGGGAGTCGTTGGGAGACCACTGTAAGTGTAAGAAAACCATCAGGTCAGCCTTGCTTAACCAGCGGTGGTTAGAGAATTGCCTCAGCTCATTGGGTGGGGGATGGGATGAGGCCTGTATTCAGACTCAGCCCAAGGGTAAGAGTTTGAAGACCGCCCTTCAGCTGATTTGAATACGCACCTTACCGGATACTAAGGAGGAGCTACTACTCCCAGAAAGGAAGAGGCGGGCCTTTCCAATTCCCACGCCCCTTGGAAGATGAAACTGTGGCCCACCAGTCAAGCGGATCTTCCTTGCCTGCCTGCTTGCGTCTTTTGCAAGCGTCCTATCCTAATGAGTCTGTTTCTTGCCTATCACTTTGTCTCTCGCTGAATTCCTTCTATGTGGAGGCGTAAAGGACCTGAGCCTTGGTGAATCCAGACACAGGGTGAGTAACTCGAATTTAAAACCGTGGGTTCAAGTCCCAATCTAGCTTTAGTCCAGGCATGAGGGTTCAAGTACCAATTTGGGTTTGGGCTGGGTTCAAGTCCCAGCCTGTGGGTTCAAGTCCCAATCTGGGTTTTGGCTAGGTTCAGGCCGTTAGTGCTGTCAGTTTCAAAACAATCGCTAACAGGCAAAGATATTAAACCTGTATATTTGGTATTGCAAATACACTTATGTACGAGCAAGCAAGGGATTCACAGTCAGAATCTACAGCTGCTGAAGCCTGAAAATGACTTACAAAAATTGTTAAAACATTAAAAACTTGTTTGAAAATATACACTTCTTGCTGTAGATCCCCACCGTACACACAGCTATAAACATTGTTCCCTATGTAAACAAAAAGGAAATGTATAATAAGAGATTTGAAAAGTCTGGACCTTTCCTTCCCAGCAGATGTTAAGGGCAATGTCTTTAAGACATTATACTGAAAGGACTATCATTTTAAAGACAAGATCACTGTCTCCAAAGGTTTTTTTTTAAATTAAAAAATCTAGGCAGGAGTTCCCATAGTGATTCAGTGGAAATGCATCTGACTAGCATCCATGAGGATGCATGTTTGATCCCTGGCCTTGCTCAGTGGGTTAAAGATCCGACATTGCTGTGAGCTGTGGTGTAAGTTACAGAAGAGGCTCGGAACCTGTGTTGCTGTGGATGTGGTGTAGGCCGGCAGCTCCAGCTCCAGTTTGACCCCTAGCCTGGGAACCTCCATATGCCTTGGGTGCGGCCCAAAAAAGACCTAAATAAATAAATAAATAAAGTAAAATTGAATTAAAAAACTATATAGCTGTGATAATTGTACGATACAATGATAATGACCTTGAATTTCTTAAAATTACAGTAAGCTACAAGTATCAAAGAAGTGAAGTTATCTGGAGTAGTCTGTATAGGAGCTCTTTGGATTTTTTATTACCCTAAAATAATGATGCTTTTAGGGTTTACATTTCTGTACTCTCCAATACAAAGTATGGGGCGTGTTAAAGTATACAGTACACCATTTTCACACATGTACAACAGTGTTGGATGAAAAATGTCTCTTAGCACTGCTACAGGATTGTAGCCTCTGGTTTTACCAGCTGCACACTCTAGGACTATCGTATAGGTGAAAACCTCTCCCAGACTCAGGTAAAAACCTATCGTATAGGTAAAAACCTTGCCCTCATGTAAACCACCCCTGAGCGGCAGAGGCAGTAGCGGCAGGACCGCCATGGCGCTGGGAGCAGCGATCAGGAGGGACAGCGAGGCGATGCTGGCTGTGGCGACCTGGTGACAGCATGAGAGGTACGAGCTTTTACAAGTTTGCACCATGCGTGAGTCATTCTTGGCTCGAGAGGTGTTGGAAAATCTGCTCTGTGCCATTTGTTCAAGGAATTCTTGTTGCAAAATATGATCCTATGATAGAAGATTCTTATAGAAAGCAAGTTGAAGTAGGTACACAATAGCGTATGCTTGAAATCTTGCCTACTGCAGGAATGGAACAATTTTCAGCAATGAGGGACTTGTACATGAAAAATGGAGAGGTTTTTCAGTAGTTTATTCCATCGCAACTCAGGCCATGTTTAGTGATTTATAAGATCCGAGAGAACAGATTCTTCGAGTTAAAGACACTGACGATGTTCCAATGATCCTGGTTGGTAATAAGTGTGACTTGGAAGATGAAAGAGTTGTAGGAAAGGAATGAGGTCAAAATCTAGCAAGACAGTGGAACTACTGTGCCTTCTTAGAATCCTCTGCAAAATCAAAAAGAAGTGTTAATGAGATCTTTTATGACTTAGTGCAACAAATTAACAGAAAAACTCTGGTGCCTGGGAAGACCTTCAAAAAGTCATCATATCAACTGCTTTCGTATACTAAATGCATGTAGCTCTGAGCCAGGTCTGAAAAACTGTTGCCCAATTCAACAATGCCAGCATTCCAACTTTGTTAAACCTAAATCTTTTTTTTTTTTTTTTTTTTTGGTCTTTTTTACCTTTTCTGGGGCTGCTCTCACGGCATATGGAAGTTCCCAGGCTAGGGGTCTAATGGGAGCTGTAGCTGCCAGCCTACACCAGAGCCACAGCAACGCAGAATCCGAACTGCATCTGTGACCTACACCACAGCTCATGGCAACGCCGGATCCTTAACCCACTGAGCAAGGCCAGGGATCGAATCTGCAACCTCAAGATTCCTAGTCAGATTCGTTAACCAGTGAGCCACGATGGGAACTCCTAAATCTTAAGTGGGCTTTCTGTGGGGGTACCCTTCAAGAGGCAGATGAAAGTTACTCCATCAGTTTGCACTCTAATCACTTTCCAGAATCACAAGAGAAAGACTCTTTAGTAGAGAATCACTGAATAAGAATTTTACAATGAGTTCTCCATATCCCAGTTTTACATATGAGGAAATTGAGGCTCACATTGCTTAGGGGGCTTGACCAGGTCATGCATCTTGTAAGCACCAGAGATAAAGACAAAACCAGATCTTTCTGCTCTCTGCTACATACACTGCTTACACTGAATTACAAACTGAATCTGATCCATGTGGAATCCATGCTAATGATCTGCCTCTGACACGGGCAGCCGGGAGGTAGCCCTCCTCCCTGACGCCACTCTCAAAGGTTAAACTACATCCACAAACTATTTTCTGTTAATAGAATATCGAGGATCTGTCATGCATTCACTGATCCAAAATGATCTTGAATTTATTTACAATTTTGGTACCACCTTTGAGTGTTACCATTTTCCTAAATTGAACCTACATTATATAAAGCCATTCTTCATTTATTGGTACGTTGGTTTTAACCCAGACTTCTTATTTCACATCCCAGCAATGCTGGGGCATTAATAGTTGAGAAAGCCTTTATATGCTTCTTCTCTGCATAACAAATCTGTATTTTAACCTGCACCTTCAATAGCTGAACTCCAAAGGGTGACTAATGGATACATTTCAGAATCACAGCAGGTTGGTGGGGATATAATCTTTTCAGTGGGAAAATTTTATGTGTGTGTCAAATCCAACCATATAAGTGACTAAACTGTAGGTAAGGCCAGGCTTGACTTAAAATGAGGAATACTGGAAATTTGCAAATGCAAATCATGCTCAGTTTTTGATGTTAGAACATCCAGGTGGACAGGCTGTGCCATCCCTCTTTGCTGGCCATTCCCTGTGACCTCGACGAATCATCTTCCCTCCTGCCTCAGGGGGGTGGTGACCCCTGGCCATGGCCTTGCTGGCAGAGCTCAAAGTAGAACGGAATCTTGAAGGAGAATTCCCTTCTGTGGGAGATGTTCATACAGAATGAATCCTCAAAAACCTTTGCTGGGCATGACCAGATGGTTCTCTGGCATGTATTTCAGAAGGAGCCCAGGGCTTCAGGTGGACCACACGGGGGAGAGGAAGGGCCCCCCAAATACGTGAAGGTACCCTTTTCAGTGACAGCACTCAGGTCAGGCCCAGCCTCTCAGTGCGCCCCTAGCCCTCCATAAGGTCACAGCCAGTCCAGGAGGGCAGAGCTCTTTGCAGTCCGCATGGACTCTCTGTGATAGCCACTGGGAAAGTTGCAGGAAGGGTGACCCCTTCCAGGGCCCAAGTGTGGGTTCTTGTCTAACACTTGGAAAGGAATTGTCTGAGGAGATATACATGCTGACAAAGCAGAAGACTTTATTGGGAAGGGGCACCCAGGCAGAGAGCATCAGGGTGAGGGAACCCAGGAGAACTGCTCTGCTGTGTGGCTCACAGTCTCAGATTTTATGGGAATGGAGTTAGCTTCTGGGTTGTCTCTGGTCACTTGTCTTATTTGGCCCATACTTGGTCTGGCCCAGGGTCCTTCCTGGTGGCACGTGTACCTCTCAATCAAGATGGATTCCAGCACCAAGGATGCTGGGATGTTGGTTGTCTTCCTCCCTCTGACTGTTCCTTCCTCCCAAGTTCACCCACTTGGTCATCAGGACAGCACTGTGTTGCTTATCAGAGCCTCCTGCTCTGCAACAACTCATGCAAGCGGCTATTGTGGTGCGTGGCCAAGGTGGGCAGTTTCAGTCAATGGTCCCCTAACAGGGGTGAAGTGGAGAATATCATGAACTTGCATGGAGTCGAGTGTTCTTTTTGGGGACACTCATCACAGTTAGAGGGAATGTAGCTAAGAACATGCAGTCTTCAGGGGACCTGGGCTCCTGAGGAGGAAGACTTTGGAAGAGATCTTTGCTGCTGTTTTCCCTGCCCCTCTCCTCCTGCCATCACTCTCCATTCTCTCTGCTGCTCTAGTGCTTGTTGAATGACTTGACTGGGGCTCCCTGGGAGCTGTGGGCAGCTCTGGGGTGAGCCAGGGCCAGGCGTGTCAGAAGTCACATATCTGGACCTTGCCCTCTAGACGTCAGACGTAAGAACAGGTTTCTCACAGTGTCCCATGTTAGTGCTTTTCAAATTTATTTCCACCTGAGAACCACTCTGGCTGGGCAGATAACACCCTGGGCCTCCACTGCTCTGCTGTTTCTTGCTAATAGAGAGTAAGCTCATTGAAATGGAATCAGTTCCATTTGGCTCAAACCCTAATGAGAGCTTTCCATTTGCTATAGTGCAAATATTGAAGTTAAAGAGACAGCTTGGGGACCAACTAATTATTTTAAAAACCCCCGATGCTTACAGAGTAGGCAAAATTGTACTCAGAGGAGCTTTGTCCAGCACTGAGACCCTTGGGTTCCCTAAAACCAGCGTTTCCAGGTACCTCCAGGGGCCAAACAAGAGGGAGTACCTCACAGACTGAGGATGTTAGAGCTGGAAAACTTAGTCTTTTAGTCTACCCCTCATTTCACTGCAGGGAAACAGAGACCAGAGGTGCCAAGATCTCATGAAGAGCCCACAAGGGTCATGGTTAGAACCCGAGTTTGCTGCTGGCCTGTTTGGTCTTCTTACTCTCCCTCTTGCTGGAGAAAGGACAGTGATTCCTCAGTTGTCAGAGCTGGAGGTCTTTGTACAGTTTTGAGGATGATTTTATTCCCCAAAAGAGCATCTTTGTACCTGTTCGGAGTATACGGTATTTACCTACCAGTAGATTTTTTCCAGTGGTTGTTTGCTTATAGAGATGTCTTCAATTGTACCATTTTTTTTTTTCCTGAAATTATCGGTAAAGAAATTTTTTTTTTAAATTGGTCAGTTTTTAGGGGCCAGGAACCCAGGATGAATGTTTATGCATCTAAGCAGTGCTCATCTTTGAAGTCCCTTCATCCTCTTGACCTTAGAGTTTAGAGAGGTATTCACAATAATTGAGTTCAGGAGTTCCCATCGTGGTGCAGTGGTTAACGAATCCGACTAGGAACCATGAGGTTGCAGGTTCAATCCCTGGCCTTGCTCAGTGGGTTAAGGATCTGGCGTTGCTGTTGCTGTGAGCTGTGGTATGGGTCACAGACGTGGCTCGGATCCCGAGTTGCTGTGGCTCTGGCGTAGGCTGGCGGCTACAGCTCTGATTCGACCCCTAGCCTGGGAACCTCCATATGCCATGGGAGCAGCTCAAGAAAAGGCAAAAAGACCAAAAAAAAAAAAAAAAAAAAAAAAAAAAAAAGTAGAATTGAGTTCAGTTGCAATTTTTGTGGACAGTGGTCAAATAATGATTCTGTGGTCGATTTATTTTATTTTTAAATGATATATCACTTGGTGTTAATTAAAGAGTGAGAAAAATATGTTACAGCACAGTGGAATATGTTTTAAAAGGTTAACAAAATAGTGACATGTATAAAGTACAGAAGTTTAACCATATCTTCCAGGTGTAAAAACTAGAGAGAAAAATTTTGCAAGGGGTAAAGTTTTTGAATTATATTGGTTAATGTTATTTTATTGTGTGTTTCAGTTTTTAAAATTTTCAACATCATTTAGAATACCATTCTTCACTTATGACATTTGAATTCGTCTCATGGCACACATTTCCTTCTTCTATAGACATTATTACATCAAATTTCTACATCTGTGAAGTTAATGATTTGAATATTATCTTTAATACATACTTTCCATGATAATTAAATATTTAAGAATCTGTGACAAATATACTCTGTGATGGATTTTTTTTTTAACTAATTACCCATTTTTTTCTTTTGCTATTGGTCCAGGTAAGTTTGTATTTATTTATTCTTTAAATTTAACATTATTGAAGTGTAGTTGGTTTACAATGTTGTGGTAATTTTTGCTGTACAGCAAAGTGATTTAGCCAAACATCTACGTATATCCATTCTCACATAGGTCATCACTCTGTGGTTTGTTTGCTTATTTTATTTATTTATTTATTATCTTTTTAGGACCATAGCTGAGGTATATGGAAGTTCTCAGGCTAGGGATGGAATTGGAGCTGCAGCTGCTGGCCTATACCACAGTCACAGATATGCTAGATCTGAGTCACATCTGCAACTTAACAGATTCAGCTCATGGCAGTGCTGGATCCTTAACCTGCTGAGCAAGGCCAGGGATTGAGCCTGCAACCTCTTGGATACTAGTTGGGTTCATTACCACTGAGCCACAATAGGAACTTCTCTGTGGTCCATATAGACTGCTCCCTCTGTCCCCCAGTGTTAGGCAACCTCCTCCCTTTGGTCCTTTGTTTATGAACAAAACCATATCTTACCTTTGAATAAAAATGGTTCACCAGAGTATGTTTATAGCTTGTATTGTTGAAGGAAAAGAACAGAAAGCTTTACTTGAAGTTTGAAATAGTTAAATTCAGAAAAAAAAAATTAAGGCAATTCTAATTTACATAGAAGGAGTACATTTTAGGAACTCCTCACTCCAGGGATGGTGTAATGTATGTTCCAGCAAGACTTAGAAACAGTTTTTTTTTATGTTAGACAACTCACTTGAAGGGAAACTAGGGATATTTTAAAGGCATGTCACCTAGTATTTAAAAGGTGTTTGTATTAGATGATTTTTCTCACTCTATGTGTTCAGAAGGAAAAATTGTGAATTATAGATAATACAAAGAAGTAGGACATCATCACCCATGATCCTACTACCCAGAGATAATAACTATAATTTTGTTACATTTCCTTTTAGTCTTTTGTCTTAAATTTATTCTCTTATATTGTTGAAACCACATTATATATTCAGTTTTCTGTTTTTCATTTATATTAGAACAATATATTTTTCCCCATGTGACTTAAAACTCTTCAAAACGTAATTTTTGATGGTGGCACAGTATTCTACTGGCTTATTTCTCTTAATTGGCTTAATCATTTCTCTAATTTGGGTATTTAGGTTATTTCCAACTATTTGAAGTATGAGTAACATTAAATGGACATTTCAGCCTATAAAAAGTCTGCTCAGATAACTCTTTTGAAGATATATTATCAATTATTCAGACAAGAGAAATGGCCATTTAAAAAGGTCTTGATACCTAATACCATATAAGCTACCATTATATTTATTCAGTGTGTAATCATAGCAGCAATAAATGTGAGTGCCCTTAATGTGCCCAATTTCATCACCATTGAGTCGTGATTGCCTTTTAAAAAATCAATATTCTTTAATATGAATGATAGTTGTTTTCACTTGCATTTTAAAATTTTAAGTGTGGTTTGGTTTTTTCAAATATTCATTGGCAATTCATACATCATTTTTGTATCTCACTTTTGCCCATATATCCATCTGGCTAGTATTTTCCTTTTCCCTTTATATAAAGTCTTTACACATTAAGCATATTAGCATTTGATTTATGTAACTCATATACATACTTTTTTCCTTTTTTTACTAATTTTTTCTTTTTTGCTAATTTAATTAAATCATTTTGGACATTTAGAAATCTTTTAACTTTCTATACTCCAATTTATGTATTTGTATACATCCCTGATAATTTCTGCCTTTACATTAGAAATTCATTTTCTGTCCTGTTTCAGATGGAGGGGACAAAATTTGGGCATAAGAGGAATAGCTTATGTTGGGAAGATGACTTGATTTGGGGCTTGGATTGAGGGTCGGTTGTATTAGCAACTCTGATCACCAGGTGTCTCCTCACTGCTGATATGTTGCAGGAAGTCCGGGTGCAACATATGGTACTATTTTTCTTAGTGTGATAAGGCTTCTCATGTGGCTGAGACCGTAGAGAGACTGTAGGTTGACAGGGAGAGACTGAAAGTTTTTCTAATTAAATTAATGTACAAAGGGAGGAGACTCAGTTCCTCCCACTGACTGCCACAGGAGAAATGTAGGTTTCAAATTGATGCTAATGTTGTATCTCTAGGGAAATATTAATCCACAGGATAGTAGCCAGTACTGTCCAGAGAAAGGAAATATTAAAGCTATGAATGGATGTGAAATCTAATTGCCAGAGAATTGTTTTTGTTGGTAGATGGTTTCTTTACACTGTTTTTTAAAGGCTTAGGGGAAATATAATACCTCCTTCCCAAGCCACTTAACTTCCCATGTTCACAGCAAACAAATTTATTATCGATAATTTGGCTTCCAATGTATGATAATAAGCAGGAGAAGGAGTGCCTCAGATAGGGACCAAAAGAGCAAAGACACTGCCATTTGGCAATGATGGAATCTCATCCCTATTTAGACAGATTAAATTGGCCACTGATGGGCTGATCTCTGGGTTTATAAAGAATGTTCACTTTCTTAAATACAGAGATTGAGGGTCCATTACTCAACCCTGAGGTTCCTTTCACCATCAGCAAACCCTCCCACTCCCCAGAGACACCTGAAACACAAGGGTTTTATTTAATTTTTTAAACCAAGAGAAAATATGTTAATGAGTTGGGGAAAGACTGAGAGGAATTTGCTCATCCTGATGAAGATAACAAAGGGAGTAGATAGAGAAGGAAGAGTTCTGGGAGCCACCTTGCAAACCTTTATAGGGAGACGTGTAGCCAGGAAAACAAAATACAGAACATCTAATGTTGCCAAGTTATCACCTCAGCTCATTTCATCAGCAAGGACATTTCCGTGGAGGGTTATGGAGAGAAGATACTAATGACGTGTGTACTCCAGAGAGCCAGGTACAGGAGAGGGGGAGAGTAGAGTGTGTCTGGGTGTGTGTTCGTGTGCACACGCACACTTTCGTATGGATATACACACTTATACAGGGGAATGTGCAAAACAGCAGTTTGGTTAAGAGTGTGGCTCTGAGCCAGCTACCTGAGTTCAAATTCTGATTGTATCCCTTCTGGGCTAGGTGAATTAGGGCAATTTACCTAATAATCCCTTTGAGGTTTGGTTTCATCATCTGTCAAACAGGGATTAATAAAGTTGGCATCATAAAGCTAATGGTAAGTTTTAAATGTAAAGTATGTGCGAACATGTAAAATACTTAGTGATTTTTCATGGGACTGACACTGTTCTATTATAGGTGGATTTTGTTATTTGCATATGTATATAAATAATTTCTACGGGAGTAGAGAAGAAAACTTAAAAAAATTTAACCTTAGTTATTCAAGAAATATACGAGTACGTTCTTGTTATAAAAATTAAAGCATTGCAATTAAACCCAAAAAATCTCCCTCTCCCCTCCTGTGTAACTCCTCCATCCAGAGGTTGCTGTTAATAAGGAATTTGTGGTTGTACTTACAGTCCTTTTATTGTGCCATATTCAGAGTTTATATCGTGTAAGTGCTTTTACTAACATAAATGGCATCATAATCTACCTGTTGTTCCATAACTACTGCTGCCCTCGTGTATATGCTTTCTTTTACAATAAGGGTAGCACTAAGACTGGGACACACTAAGTGTTGGGTCAGAGAGTATATTCATTTCTAATATACTATTTATTTATTTATTTATTTTGGTCTTTTTAGAGCCACAGCCATGGCATATGGAAGTTCCCAGGCTAGGGATTGAATCAGAGCTGTAGCCGCCGGCCTACGCCAGAGCCACAGCAACTCGGGATCCGAGCTGCGTCTGCAACTTACACCACAGCTCATGGCAACGCCAGGTCCTTAATCCATTGAGTGAGGCCAGGGATTGAACCTGTGTCTTCATGGATACTAGTCAGATTATTTTTTGCTGAGCCATGAGGGGAACTCCCGTTTCCAATACTGATATTTACTATCATAGGCTTTGTGTTGTGGTAAGAAAGATACCTTAGCCTCTTCTATTCTTCTTAATACCAGGGTAAAATAGTACAGTAATTTCCTTTTATTATATGTTATATCCTAAATAGCTGATTTTATTATTTCTCTTCTAACATGAACGTTTATTCTTTTATGAATTTCATTTTTCTCATTTATATGGAACATGTGGAAAATGCAAAAGAGTAGAAGGAAAAACTGTAGTCACCATATTCCCATGAGCTGTGATAGTCAGTACTTATAGTGAGATACTTTCCTAGAGAACCTTAAAAATTGTAACTTGGAAACAACTAATTTTAACAATCAGGTTATATTATGCTAATTTAAAATTAAGAAGGTAATAAATTATATCTTAAATATATTAAGAACTCAGATTATTTAAATTTCCGGTTGAACGTTTAGAAAGCAGAGAATTTTCAAATTTTATATGGTGGTGACAAAAACAATATTCTACATTTTATTATTTTTGTCCTTTTTTTGAATAGTATTCTTTTCACTGAGACAAAATAATCATTCCTTTTTTTGGTGGCATGCAGAAGCTCCTGGGCCAGGAATTGACTCTGAGCCATGGCAATAATCAGTCACAGCAGTGACAATGCTGGTCCTTAACCTGCAGAGCCAGAAGGGAATTCCAAAATTATCATTGCTTTTAAGACATTTCCAAGACCTATATGGAAATTACAGTAGTTTCAAGGATTACTTCAAAATTGCTCTTAAAAAGTTATTTATATTTTGTAGTTATCATATTTGGAATGTGTGTGTCTCTGGAATATTTATGGGCCTTCGTGTTTTATTGAGAATTAAAAATATGTTTTCAACAGATTGATAGTCTAAAACATGCAGTTGGACCCCATAAAGTATGTGAAATTTAAGTGGTGTGATATAAAAATTAATAACCCATATATAAGAGCAAAATATGTAATGTTGTAGTTCTCACCAAACATAAATTAAGATTTGGATAATTTCAATTTAATGAAAAATTATAACTTGTTTTGACTACTACCACATGGTGGCACCACTTTAGTTTACAAGGGAAGTAACCAGACATTGTGTTGTATTCTACATTTTGCTTTATAAAAAAACTATAAAAGATTTTGATTTCTTTAGTGTTATTATGTTTTAAAATGGAAGTATAGTTGTTTTACAATGTTGTGTTAATTTCTGCTGTATAGCAAAGTGATTCAGTTTTTACATATACACACACACATATATATATACTTTAAAAAATATTATTTTCCATTGAATATAGTTCTCTGGGCTATACAGTAGGACCTTGTTGTTTATCTGCTCTGTGTATAATAGCTCACATATGTTAACTCCAACCTCCCCTTCCATCCCTCTCCCAAACCCGTCCCCCTTGGCAATCACAAGTCCGTTCTCCACGTCCTTGAGTCTGTTTCTGTTTCATAGATAGGTTCTTTTGTGTCATATTTTAGATTCCACATATAAGTGATATCATATGGTATTTGTCGTTTTCTTTCTGATTTACTTCACTTAGTATGATGATCTCTAGTTGCATCATGTTGCTGCAAATGGCATTATTTCATTCCTTTTTTATGGCTGAGTAGCATTCCATTGTATATATGCATGATGCTATTATTTTTAACACTTACCAAAATTTTTAAAGTTGTTTTATGTCTTTTTATATTAGCATTCATTGAGTTGGGACAAAAGCTTATGTTGAAAAATATACACACAAATACACAACTTTTAGACAGATATTAGCTATAAATTTGGTGCCATGAAGCCAAATGATGCCTTAATAGGCTTTATCACTAACTTAAAGAAGAGCAATTGATGAATATTGATGATAATACTAAGGAAATATAGAGCAGCAGCAGAACAGAAATATGTCACAAAGTTTTAGCTATATGGGTTCTGTAAACCAATTCTCCATTTTTTTTTCTCATGGGAAAATTTGCCTTGAAGTATATGCAAGATTGTAAGAAATATGTTATTTCTTATAGAATGCAACTGAATTATGTTGGGGGCTTATCTTAGTGATGAACTTATAAGCAAGACTCCAATGCCCTCTTTTGTTTTTTGTATTATTAGCACTAAATGAAGGTCAAATGATGTCAGGTACTTTGAATTAAAAATAATTGTGGGAAAACAAAATTATCCCAAGTTGGATGCTATAAGCATGTAAAACTCAATATATGATCAGTACTATATTTACCATTCGCATGGCTATACAGTATAGAGTTCATCTTTAATATAAATCATGGCTATACTGTGTAGAGTTCATCTTTTATATAAATCATTTCACTACTGTTGCTTAGCAGTAAGTATACTAATAATTATGTGATAAAGAATGTTTCATTAAAAGTTTAAGGAGTTCCCGTTGTGGTGCAGCAGAAACGAATCTGACTAGGAACCATGAGGTTGCGGGTTCGATCCTTGTCCTTGCTCATGGGCTGAGGATCCAGCATTGCCGTGAGCTGTGGTGTAGGTAGCAGATGTGGCTTGGATCTGGTGTTGCTGTGGCTGTGGTGTAGGCCAGCAGCTGTAGCTCTGATTAGACCCCTAGCCTGGGAACATCCATATGCCACAGGTGCAGCCCTAAAAAGACAAAAATAAATAAATAAATAAAAGTTTCAAACATTCCTTTAAATATTATACTGTTGGGGCATAGTAAATTTGTCAGCCCATGAAGTGACTGAATTAAAAATTCAGCATGAATTTATTTTTGAGCAAAGGAAAAACAACAATGGTGAGAATTAGAAGAATTGAGTCGATAGGTAAAACCCAAGAGCAACATATATTTTTTCTATTCAATTCAAAAGTAATGATTCGGTTTCAGCAAAATATCATATGTTGTATTAAATCAAAATCATTAAACTTTTATTGGTTTTGAATTTTTGTGCATGTTTAACTTGTGTTTTTAAATAGTTGGTATCACAGTTACAAGCACATGTTTAAATAGCAATTTATGTCTCACCATGTTAAAACAACATTATGTTAAAGTAACATAGTTAACACTGGGGTCTGTGAAACTTATTTGCCCTTTAAATGAATTGTATCTGACCCCAGTTGAGAAACATGGCTGTAGTGTTGGGAACTCTGTGTTTCCTTTTGCAGGTAGTTTTTTCCTCTGTTCTCTGGCTCCATGACTGCAGCCAGAGTCCTTGACAGGGAATGAGGTGGAGCCCAGGTCATAGAATGTAGATGCAGGAGGCAGTGGGACCCTGTGTTACTGTCGCACAGAGGTTGGCAGTGGGACTTTGAGCTGGGGAACTGTGAAATGCAAGAAGAGGAAAGCATCTTCACTGAGCTACGTTATGAGTCTTCCACTTTCTTCTCTCTCATTTGCCAAGATCCTGCCTAAATTGTTGAAAGGCTAGCACTGTCTGTGTAAAACAGTTCAGAAGCAGGTTCTCTGCATTTTAGAGTTTATGGGGCCCTGGGACTCTGTTCACTCTCCTTTGGTGTTCACCCCCATTCAGAAAGACTGGCTCAGATACAGGAAATAAGCTTTTGTTCATCATACCCTACAGTGTTTCTTTTAGTTTCACGATCTCCAAAAAGACTCCTGGTAGATCTAAGACTCAAATTTTCATCTTGGAGAGGAAAGTTCTCTGCTGGGACTGCCACCTTCAGGAATTTCCCAAATCACAAGTTGGCCGCAGTCACAAGATTACCAGTGAGCCCCCAGAAACTTCTCTACATATATTTCTGCCCCTGTTGACTTTCTTCTGACATCTGGGATAAAGAGGAGCACATTAGGAGTGCCAGCTTGTGTTGGTCAACTTTGTAAAGCAGACAACTGTGTTTCCCAGAATCCCCTCCCTTGTGAGGTTCTGCTTTAGAGATGGCCAAAGGATGAAATCACACAAGATTTGGAAGGCAGAAGAGAAGCAGTAACAATTTCTCTTGTTACTGAGTCCAAGCTTGTTACTGCCCACTGCATGACAGGCCAACCAATAAATCGAGAGAAATGCATTGTGGGCGCAAGGAATAGAGACTTTATTCAGAAAACCAGCAGTCCAAGAAGGTGGTAAACTATTGTGCCAAAGAACTGTCTTCCCAAAGTTAGGATTCAGACTTTACAAATATATATACTAAAGGGATGGTGATGGTGGTGGTGTGGTAGGTTGCTGCAAGCATCTTGGTGATGGAATCCTTTGTTCTTGCAGCTGTCCACAGAGGTCTTGTCACAATGTTCCTATAAACTTCCAGCAAGACAAACACTATTCTGTGTTCTGCAACTTATTATTTCTATATGAGTGGGAAAGCATCATACTTTTAAAAGTCAGAGCCTTGAGAATAGGCTATCCTGTATATTTCAGGCTCTAGGCAACCTTCTTAACTTGTGGCAAAAGCAATAGAATACAAATGTTAATGGAGTCAGATTGTTCTTCCCTATTTACTTCCTTAGAAGCTCTCTATGGTCAAGTAATGATGATACAGGGGTTCTGGGCAGGTCACACATTGTCCTTGTTCTCCTCCATTCTATGCCAGGTAGTCTTTCTGAATCTTAGCTCTGCCAACCAAGAGTGACCCGGGACCCATCACCATATGCCTGGCTGTGGATCCACAGAAGAGATAACATGTTTCCTTACACCTCTCAGTGAGTTCCTCTTCACAGTGCCACTTTCAGGGCTGAAAGTGCTCAGGTTCTTGGATTTTCCTTCAAGCCCCACTCGTCCCTTTGTGCTACTGCTTCAGGCAGGCAGGCTAATGACCCCTTCCCTGATCCTTTGACTCCCTCTTCCATACCTTCTCCAGCTCCTCCTGCATCTGTAAGATCTAATTCCTATAATGAACCCTTATTTCTTTATTCTCTATCATGCAAAGTGGTTCTGCAAGCCTGGCTGACTCTAAGTGGTACAATAGTTGGTTATCTGATAAATGAGAACAAGTAGAAGGTACTAGAACTGCCTCTAGATTCCAAAATAGTACATCCAAAGTAATCCTGCATTCCTGGAAAAACCATAGAGATTAGTGACTCCATTAAAGGACTTAAAAAATTCAGGGCTGGTGGTTTCCAACATATGTCCATTCAACTCATCTATTTGGCCTGAGTAGAAAATAGACGGCTCTTGGAGAATGACGGATGGTTATTGTAAACTTAATCAGTTGGTGAATACAATTGCACCTGCTATTGTAAATGTAGTTTCATTGCTGGAATAAATCTACAAATCCCTTGACATTTGAGTTGAATATTGGTATGGAAATCACTTTTTTCCCTCTATATACCTGTCGGCAGAGAAGCTATTTTATTTTATATTATTGTGTTTATTATTTTTTAAATATGGAAGGGCCAGCAATATATTTTCAATGTTTCGCCTCAGGAATATCCCGACTCTCCAACCCTTACTCTATTCCATGAAGAACTGATTGCCTCTCCATTCCACAAGATACCACATGGGTCCACCACCTTATGGTACATGAAATAGCAATGACTTTGGACACTTTGGTGAGACACATATGTGCCAAAGGGTGGGAAAGAAATCCCAGAAAAATTTAGGGGTTTACTCCTACATGAACTTCCTTGGGTTTCCATGGGTTGGAACAAATTGAAATAATATTTCTTCTAAGGTTAAGGTCAAGTTGCTACGTTGGGTCTGTCCTACCATTAAGAGTCATAATACCTAGTATGCCTTACTGATTTTGGGGGCAACATATACCTTATTTGGGTATGTTGTTATAGCCTAGACCTCTTCACTGGGCAATCTGAAAGGCTTCCAGTTTTGATAGAGCCAGGAAAAAGTGAGGGCTCTGCAACAGGTCCAGGCTGCTAGCAAGCTTCTCTGCCACTCTGGTCATATGATCCAGCCAATTTCAATGGTGCTTAACGTGTCTGTTGAGCCTTAGGAAGGCCTCTTAGATGAATTACAGAGCAGGCTTTTAGGATCAGCTCTTGGCTTTTTACTGGGTCTTAGTAGAGACTCAATATTTGGCCATGGGCCACCCAGTTACCAAGTGACCTGAAATGTCTCACATGAAGTGGGTTTTGCTTGACTCACAAAACCATAGAGTTGGGCATGCTTAGGAGTAGGAATAGTATATGTAAGATCAGGTTTGAGCATTTCTTGAAGGTACATGTAAATGGCATTAGCAAGTGGCTCAGATTCCCATGGGTCCTAGTTCTGCTACACTGTCCTATTTTTTTTTTTTTCAGCTTGTATCTATGGCCTCATCAAGGTCAGAGTCATAATTGTCATGAGCATATAAGTATTAGCATAAAGGTGGGCAGAGAAGTAAACTAAAGTTGGAGTCAGAAAGGAGTTCTCATCATGGCTCAGTGGTAACAAACCTGACTAGTATCCATGAGGCCATGGGTTCGATCCCTGGCCTCAGTCATCGGGTTAAGGATCTGGTGTTGCTGTGAGCTGTGGTGTAGGTCTCAGATGCCGCTCGGATCTGGCGTTGAAGCATTTAAAGCAAGAAGAAGAGAGTTGACTCTAGAAATTGTTATAGTATCACTGACCACACTGTGTTCTTACATTTTATTTATGAGCCTAACTTCCCAAGTAGACTGTGAACTCTTTGAAGGAAATAATTATAGTCTTTTTTTGTGCTCATATTCCTAGCAACTGTCCCAGTGCCTTGCACATAGGATGCTTAATATATGCATATTCGCATGAATGAATGAATAATTAATTTATGTAAGGGCTCTATGGCTTGACATTTCTGCTTGGTGCTTCTGTCATTTAGTGTGACATTTCACAGTACTAATTCTTTGCATCTTTTTATCTTTATTTCTTTTTTATTATACAATGAACACATATTATTGAAGGAAAATTAGAAAAAAGGAAAGCTAAAAAATTTCTTTTAATCCCACTACCAGGAGTAACTATTGTTAACATTTCATGTCTGTCCTTTTAGACCACTGATATCAATAGAAATACAAATGTGAGCTTCAAACATAATTTAAAATTTTTCAGTAGCCACATTAAAAGGAAGTATTAAGAAATATATGAAATTATTTTTAACAGTGTATTTTGTTTAACCCAATAAACCCCAAGTATAATTTCAACAGGGAGTCAATATTAAAATATTGATGAGATTTTTGACATTTTTTTTCATACTAAGTCTTTGATGTCTGGTGCATATATATGTATGTATATATATATATATTTTGTGTTTTTGTCTTTTTTTTAGGACTGCACCCGCAGCATATGGAGGTTCCCAGGCTAGGGGTCAAATCGGAGCTATACACCACAGCCGCAGAAACACATGATCCAAGCCATGTCTGCAACCTACACCACAGCTCACGACAACACTGGATCCTTAACCCACTGAGCAAGGCCAGGGATCGAACCTGCAACCTCATGGTTCCTAGTCAGATTCGTCTCCGCTGCTCCATGACAGAAACTCCATGGTGTATATTTTATACTTACAGAACATCTCAGTTTGACCTGGCCACAATCCAAGTTTTCAATAGGGTTATGTATTGGACAGCCCAGTTCAAGACTTTTTGATGTATATATAATGATTCAGCTATAAATAAAATTATAATTCTCCCTCCACAAAAATCAGGTCATATGAAATCCACAGTTTTATAGGTTTTTAAAAATACATTTTAATTTTAGAGTAGTTTGGATTTATAGAAAAATTTTGAAGATGGCAACACATAGTTTCCATACACTCCACAACCCGTTTCCCGTATTAACATCTTCCAGTGGTAACTGTGCCACAGTCAATAAACCAATACCGACATTGCTGTTAACTTAAAGTTCATACTTTATTAGATTTATTGTCCTTTTTCGGTGGCAGAATCCCACCCAGGCTGCCACATTGCATTTAGTCATCATGTCTCCTCAGATTCCTCTTGGCTGTGACAATTTGTCAGACTTTTCTTATTTTTGATGACCTGGACGGTTTTGGGGAGTCAGGTATTTTGTCAAATGTCCCTCAACTCGGATTCCTCTGATGATTTCCTCATGAGTTGTCTGGCATTATGGGTTTGGGGGGAGGAAGACCACAGAGGTAAAATGCCATTTCACATCAATGGGAATTGCTATCATCATGACTTATTTCTGTTTTTTTCCAATTTATTTTATTCAAATATAGCTGATTTACAATGTGTTAATTTCTGCTGTACAGCAAAGTGATTTAGTTATACATATGTATGTATACATTCTTTTTCATATTCTTTTCCATTATGGTTTATCATAGGATATTGACTGGAGTTCCCTGTGCTATGCAGTAGGAACTTGTTGTTTATCCATCCTGTTTATAACAGGTCGTGGCTTCTAATCCCAAACTTCCCATCCTTCCCTTCCCCACCCCCTGCTTTCCCTTGGTAACCACAAATCTGTTCCCTATACGTGATATTTCTGTTGATGCTGAGTGTGATTACCTGGCTGAGGTAGTGCTTGTCAGGTTTCCCCACTATAAAGTTACTCTTTCTTCAGCTTTTCCTTACTGTCCTCTTTGGAAGGAAGTCACGATGTGCAGTTCACACTTCAGGAGGGGGAATTATGCTCCACCTCCTGGAGTATGGAGTGTCTACATAAATTGTTTAGAATTCTTCTGCTTGGGAGATTTGTCTAGTCTCTCTCATTTATTTAATCAATAATTTATTTATAGCAGTGACTCATGGATATTTATTTTCTACTTTGGGTTACTACTTAACACTACTTTTTTTTTTTTTATTGTATTGCTCAAATTCTTCCAGCTTTGGCCATGGGGAGCTTTTTCAGTTGGCTCCTATGTCTCTCTTACATAATCACATCATTTGTTGTTGTTGTTGTATGTTGTGGGGTTTTTTTGTTTTTTGTTTTGTTTATTTGTTTGTTTTAGCATGATGAAATGCTCTAGGCTTCTCCTGCATATTCTCTGCCCCACTCCTAGACCAAGAGTCAGCTATTTCTCCAAGGAGCTCTGGTTCCTTTTATTGGAAAACAGTATTAGAAAACCAGATGTGGGATCTAGGCCTGCCCATTGCTACTGGGGCATCCTCAAGAATGCCAAAGGAGAGATGGGAAATAGTTTTTGAAAGGTGTTGAACTTCAAAGGTAGAGAAGGGGAGGAAACCTTATAGGAGAAGTAGACAGCAGGAGCAGAATTTTGGAGTTGGTGAAATCACAGTCTCACAGGAGATCCAGGCTCATTGAGCAGGCAGGATTCTATGGAGGACACTTCAGAGAGATGACTGAGCAAAGTGACCCTGAACAGGAAGAACCTGGAAGGGGAGAGAACAGTTAAATGTCCAGTGTAGTAATGCAGGTATATGTGTTAAGTTTGTCCCTTCTCCTTAGCACACTGGGCGGTGTGGGAAGAAAGAGTGGACCAACCTATCTAATGGGAAGAGTTTGAAGGGGCTCAGGGTGGCCACCCCCAAATATGCCACAATGGCATATTGATTATTTTGAATTGAAGCTGCTTGAGAAGCAGCTGATGCGAGAAGGAAATTCTGACCCTTCTCTGTCCTCATGAAAGCAGGAAATTCTTCTCCCACACAAAAGGTGTCCTTCCTACATTTGAAGGCAGGACACACTTATCACCAGAGCTAGGGAATTTGGGCGAGAAATCTGTATAAACAAACCCAAGCCCAGACTCTATTTAGATTCTTCACTAATTGAGTACCTAAAACCGAAGTTTCTTTGACCTGTCAGTTCGTCATGAATTTATTGTTTCTTTGTCTAAAAAGTATAAAAGCTGGAGTTGCCATTGTGCCTCAGTGTGTTAGGAACCCGACTAGTAGTATCCATGAGGATGAGGGTTTGATCCCTGGCCTCACCCAGTAGGTTAAGGATCTGGAGTTACTGCAAGCTGTGGTATAGGTCCCAGACATGGCTCAGATCTGGCGTTGCTGTGGCTGTGGTGTAGGTAGGCAGCTCTGGCTCCGATTCGACCCTTACCCTGGGAACTTCCATATGCTGCAGGTGGGGCCCTAAAAAGACCTTAAAAAAAATGAATGAATGAATGAATAAATAAACACAAAAATTATAAACCTGCCTGCTTTGGCCACCTTTTAGGTCCCATTTCCATGAGACTTCTGTGTACACGATTAAAATATATATCTTTTTCCGCTGTTAGTCTGTCTTGTGCCAATTTTATTCTTGGTCCAGTCACAGGAACTCAAGAGGGGTAAATGGGAAAATTTCTCCCTTCCTGACAGTATCCTTTCTGAACTGCAATAAGCCTAGAGTAATTTTAAAAGTAAGTTGAAAATATTTTGTTTGGTTAGTTCATTTTACCCACTGTTTTTATTCATGTTACGAGTTAGGACTCTTTTGGTTGCAAATGATAGAACACCCAACTTGAGATAGCTTACGAAAAAAAATTGTGTTGCACCATCATATCCCACCCTCACCCCCTTGCGCTTACAACCTCAAGCGAACACTGCTCGATTCCGAGGGGCTTTCCCTTACCGCATAGCCTGCTCGGCAGATCTCAGTGCTGGGGAGTTATCACCCTCATCCCCTGGAGCTGTCCTTGACCAAATGACACACAGGATTGGGGTATCAGCACCCTAGCTCCTTTGGCCCTCACATGGGCTAAGTGTTTTGCACTGGTTCCCAGAAGATCCTCTGGCAAGATTAAACTCCAGGTGCCCACCGGCAGCTGGCTTGACAACACACACTCTTTATTGGTTGATTTCCCTGCCTGTCACTCTCCTCAGTGTTCTGGCCATGGATCCTGGGGTCACTTCCTATCTACACCACTTGCACTTGAATCCTTGCCTGCTTCCGGTAGAACCCAAGCTAAGGTAGCTGGGCTTTGAACTGAAAATTCTAGGTATGTCTCCCCTAATCACAGCAGGGTCCAGCACCTCAAACAGTGTTCCGGAAACTCAGTTTTATCCTCTCATTTCAGGATCATGCTCTTCCCTTGTGATGGGGAGTGGGCTGCTGCCAGCTCTAAGTTTATATTGTTAAAAAACAAAATTCAGCTGAATAAATTGGAAGATCCAATTGGCTTTATTCAATGATTCGTGAATTGGGCAGCATCCCATCTATTAACTTGAAGGGCGCTCTGAAGAGCTATGTGGAGAATAGAAGGTCTTGACTGGCAGAAGAAGGAAGGGGCAAGAAGATATTAGCAAAAGGAAAAAAAAGGGTGATTTCAGGCCAGGTCATTTTCTTCTGGGCAAAGGGAAGTATAGGGCTTTTTATCATGCAGATGACCGCATTGGTGTTAACCAGGACGTTTCTGATTGACCATTTTATTTTATGTTATTTCTTTTTTTTTTCTTTCTTTTTTTTTTTTTTTTTTTTTTTTTATGGCTGCACCCACAGCATATGGAAGTTCCCAGGCTAGGGGTCGAATTGGAGCTATGGCTGCTGTCCTACACCTACAGACACTGGGTTCTTAATCCACTGAGCAAGGCCAGGGATTGAACTGGTGTCCACATGGCTACTAGTTGGGTTCATTACCGCTGAGCCACAATGGGAACTTCCTGACTGACTGTTTTAAAGTCACATTTTCTGGGAGAGGTAGAAATTGTAATTGGGTCTTGATTTGATTTTGTAGGGGGGAAAAGACTCCATTTTCGGCTTCTCATGGCTTTTTAATAATGTCCTAGCCTCTTCCATCTCCAACAGCATTCTCAATAGCTCCATATTAAATTTGGGGATGTGGGCTTGGGTCATGTTCCTATCCTTAAACCAATGGCTGTGGTCAGAGATAAACTGTACTCATGGGTCGGGAGTCCAAGGTTGGGGTTAGCCTCATCCAAACCCAGTTGTGGGGTGGGAGGCTTGTTTATCCAGGGAAAATCATGGTGCTGTCACCAAAAAGGGGGGTGGATGTTGGGCAGGCAGAAATGACAGAGGTACACCTTGGATCAGCCGTGCTTAGGTACCAGATTCAGAGATGAAAATGCTCTTGTAACCACAACTCTTTCTTTAATATCAAATGTGGGAAAATTGTTTTTAGAACATTCATTACCTTCTCTCTAGACCCCGAAGAGCCACCTACCATGCCTCTGTCTACCCTCTTCCTGTTCTGTGGGCTGTTCTCTCCTTGGCTCCTGGAGCAGGTGGCTGTCTGGTGTTGAGCCCTGGGGGTTTTTGTAAGGCACTCCCTGCCACTGCCATCACCGTGCACCTCTCTGACAGCGCAGAAATAGACGTCCGAGTCACTCAGTGTCAAGCTCGAGATGGTGAGCTTTAGAGTTTGGCTCTCTTTGTAAAACTCCACAGAATATCGCCCTTCACTGTTTCGCCTATTTTGAGAGTAAATATCAATTATGCGAGTCATTTCTCTACTGGAAGACTGTCGATACCAGTACATTATATAGTAAGCAAAGCTGACTGTGAACTTGCATTCCAAGGTCACAGATTGTCCCTCTTCCTCATACACCACATCTGTAGATATGTCGACACTCTCAATCTTGCTTGGACCTGCAGAAGAGAAGGAAAAAAATGATTTATCTGTTGGTGATGCTCATAAGAAAGCTGTCACAATAGCCAAGTTTTGACTCAGGAGATGAAGTAGAGAGAAGCACAGTACAATTCTATCCCCAAATCTCCTTCCTCTGGCCCTGGCTGCAGGGTGGGCAAGCTCCCTACCAAGGCAGATGAAGGCTGCAATTGTGCACAGGAGAGCAGGCAGTCTGGGCTGCATCTTGGGGGCTCTTCCCACTGGTGAGATTCTGGCTTTTATTCTGCCTGCCACCTGCCAGGTCCTGGCAGTGTTGCTGGAGCTGGGCAATCTTGTGGCCTTGCTGCTGCAGAGCCGGAAATGGGGTTTCTGCATATGCAAGCTTAGTCATGTCACCTGCTGTCTATATTTGCCCTCCCACCTGCCTTCCTCCAGGCTCACTACTTTCCTTTAATAAATATTTAACATGTAGTATATTTTTTATTATGAAGAAAACCTGTTCAATGTAGACAAGACCCCAAAGTATAAAGGAGACAATAAAATCCAACTATGAACTCATCACCCAGAGAGAAATACTGTTAACATTTTGTTGTATTTCTTTCAGTATTTTTAACACAAGTGTGCATATTTTAAAGGAAATGGGAACATTTTGAAGAGCATCCCTTTTTAGCTTTATGAATATACCATCATGGCATTCAATTATAGGTGAAAATGTGACTTTTACAGTTTGTGCTATTCTGTTGGGTAAGTATGCCTTAATTTTATTTTGTTTTATTATATTTGTTGTGCCTAGTTCAAATATGATTTAGTGGACATTGTAGATATAGGTCTATGCATTTCTGATTATTTATTTGTTTGTTATCCAGGTTCTTTTGAAGTTTTTTTTATTATGGAGAGGTCAAACATCTACAAAAAAAAAAAAAGAAAGAATAATTGGATAAAACAACATATACCCATTACCCAGCTATGGCAATGATCAACTGATGGCCAGTTTTATTTGTTTGCACTCCCATACCCTATGTACTGACATACCTCCCCAATCCTGATTATTTAAAGCAAATCCAAGTGTTAAGTTCTTTGCTGGGAAGACATAATGTCAGAGGGAATGAGTGTGTGTGTGTGTTTTCAGTGACTGTGATATTGTTTGGTTGGAAGTTGGCTTGCAAAAAATGCTGGCTGATATTCTAGTTATGTCATTTCTACTTCACTTGTTAACTTTCTAATATTTATGTATTTTTATTATTTTTACATATTTATATTTCTGTATATCTTTATAATAGTTCTATAAAGATACTTTTTCCTTATCAATTCTTTACTCTCTGAAGTCAAATGTATGATTCTTTTCACTTATTTATCAGTTTTCAGGATAGTATGTTGAGTCCCCTTTAGGGTGACCAGTTGTCCCTGTTTGCCTGCGACGGAGGAGTCTCCCAGGATGTGAGGCTTTCTACACTAAAGCCTGGAGACTTCCAGTCATATCCCAGGCAAACAAATCCCCAAAGGAACCGAAGGTGATTCTTTTGTGAACCCATGGATTTAAACATACTTGATGTGTTACAGTCTCTTGGATTTTCTTTTCAGGTTGGCTCCTGAGCGTTTTGACATGGACTTTGTAGTCTGATAGCTCCCTAGCATTCTGAGATGACGAGATATTCTAGCTCATTTTGTACATTTCCTTCCCGTAAAATGGAATCAACCATCCATGATGAATAATAATTTGTGTTTTTTCCTTTCTAGTCCTAATATTTTTCTTATTTTACTTCACTGTTAACACACTTAATGTAATGTAGAATTGAGAAGATAATATTGGAAATCTTTTTTCCTAACCTTTTAAGGGAATCCTTTTAACATCTCACTTTAAAAACAAATTAGGAGTTCCCGTCGTGGCGCAGTGGTTAACGAATCCGACTAGGAACCATGAGGTCGCGGGTTCGGTCCCTGCCCTTGCTCAGTGGGTTAACGATCCGGCGTTGCCGTGAGCTGTGGTGTAGGTTGCAGAGGCGGCTCGGATCCCGCGTTGCTGTGGCTCTGGCGTAGGCCGGCGGCTACAGCTCCGATTCAACCCCTAACCTGGGAACCTCCATATGCCGCGGGAGCAGCCCAAGAAATAGCAACAACAACAACAACAACAACAAAAAAAGACAAAAAAAAAAAATTAAAAATTCCTTTTGTCAGGTTAAGGGAGTTCCCTTTATTTCTTAGTTGGCTAAGAGAGTTTATAGCTAAGAGATTAAATATAAATACATGTTAAACTTGACCAAATTACTTTTTGCATTTAGTGAAATTTATAATTAGTATATTTAGATGGTATGCTGTACAAATATTAAGGCTTCCTCATACTTCTGGGTGTATTAGTATTATTTTAAATATTCAATACTAGATTGGTAATATTTTAAGAGTTATCATCACTTTTTATAAAAATGAAATAATGCCATTTGCAGCAACATGAATGGACCTAGGGATTTTCATACTAAGTGAAGTTAGTCTGACAGTGAAAGACAAACATATGATATCACTTATATGTGGAATCTTAAAAAGGATACAAATGAACTTATTCGCAGAATAGAAGGAGACGCATATACTTTGAAAACAAATTTATGGTTACCAAAGGGACAGGTGTGGGGGGTTTGGGACTGGCATATGCATACTGTGGTATATGGAATGACTGACCAATGGGGCCTGCTATAGAGCACAGGAAACTACCCAGTGTTCTGTGATTATCTATGTGGGAAAAGAATCTGAAAAAGAATGGATGTGTGTGCACGTATAACTGAATCCTTTTGTTGTACAACAGAAATTATCACAACATTGTAAATCAACTATACATCAACAAAACTTTAAAAAATGAAAAAAGAACTATCATTGCTTTTTGTAAATAATATTGGTCTGCAAGTTTTGTTTGTCATCTATCCTGTTTATTTTTGTCAGTGTGGTTCTCTTGGGCTTGAAAAATGCTTTGACTAGCTTCCTGTTTTTATTATTCTCAGCACTCAGGTAGAGTTTGTGAAAGATGGAAATTATTGGTCTTGGATTGCTATAACTTGCTTGTAAAACTGTATGTATGTACAGAGTTTTAAATTCCTTTACATGTAAATTAAAATTTTCTAATTTTCTTGTCAGTTTTGCTAGATTATACTTTTTAGAAAGTGTTATATTTTGTCCAATTTTAAATTTATTTGTATGAATTTATATCTTGCATTTTCTTGACATTATTTAATTTTGTATTATGCCTGTAGTTAAAACCTTCTTTTACACAATATTTTTGTGTCTTTTTATTCCCTTGACACATCAGAGAGTTGTCCATTATGTAATTCTTTTCAAAGAACCATTTAAAATCGATCCTTTGCACCGTTTCTTTTTCTCTATTTCATTAATTGTAGGTCTTATTCTTACCATTTCCTGCCTCCTACTTTTGTTGTTTACTCTTATACTCTTTTAAAACTTTCTGATGAATGTTTAGCTCATTATGCTCAGTTTTTTGTTTTTAATGTATTTTTAAGGCTAAAAGAATTTCTTGTGTACTGCTGTAGGTTGACCTCCCAAGTGTGTTGAAATATAGACTTTTCATTATTGTTCATTTATAAACATTTTAACAATCCCACTATTGGGGGGATTTTGGTTTATGAATCATTTAGAAGTGTCTTCTTTTTATTTGAAGTTGACTTTTTATGATCTTTGATCATTGTTGCAAAAGAACATGACCTGTGTGATACTGATTCTTTTAATACCTGTTGAGATTTGCTTTGGTCAATTAGTGGTCAAATTTTCTGATTATTTCTTTTTGAAAATTTTTTTGTCTTTTTAGGGCCTCACTCGTGGCATATGGAAGTTCCCAGGCTAAGGGTTGAAACAGAGCTGTAACTGCCGGCCCACACCATAGACACACCAAAGCCAGATCTGAGCCACCAAGTCTGTGACCTACAGCACAGCTCACAGCAATGCTGGATCCTTAACCCACTGAGCAAGGCCAGGAATTGAATCCACGTCCTTGTGGATACTAGTTTGATTCATTACTGCTGAGCCACAGTGCAACTCCCTCTGATTATTTCTTAAGGACACATTTCTGGATGTAGAATTGTTGAGTCAAATGGTTTTATATAGATTATTAAATACCCTTAGAATGAGTGTACACATTGAAATTTCTGCCACATCACTCTGAGTTTTTTTTCATGACATCCTCAGAAGCTCCAGAGAATCTAATACTTAAAAAATTATTTAACAATTTGTAAAGAAAAAAACATATTTTCTTATTATTTGTTTTTGTTTATCATGGAGGTTGAATTCTTTTCATATTTTAGTTATTTTTTTCTTAACTTGAAAATTATCTAGCTATACCCATTCTTTTTCTAAGGCACACCTTTGGCATATGGAAGTTCCTGGGCCAGGGATCAAATCTGAGCTGCAGCTGTGACCTCTGTGACCTATTTCATAGCTGCAGCAACAGTGGATCCTTAACCCACTACACCGGGCCAGGGATTGAACCTGTGCTGCTGCAGAGACAACACTGGATCCTTAACCCGCTGTGCACAGTAGGAAGTCCTCATACCCATTTTTTAAAACTGGTGTATTTTTTCTTTAATTTCTTTGTAATGACATTTTATTTTTCAACCGTTAAACAAGTTTGTTTACTAAAGATCATTGTCCCAGAGATTACTACTCTTTCTTAACCAGATAGGTATGCAGCCGAATATTTATTATGACAGTTCCTGAGCTCCTTGAACTAACCATGTTTCTGGTTAGTTTACCCCCTAGAGCTGACCATTGAGATCCAGGCTGCTGAAACTGTCATTCCAGAAGTGACAAGGATGACATGAGTACCAATAGGTACATCTAAAGGTTAGAGTGACCTGTTTAGAGAAACAAATAACTTCTAGCCAACTCATACTTCTGAGAGGGATTTGTTACAAAGGATGACTCAGTTATAAAGGGAATCCTACCCAAAGAAATGATGGTGGAATGGGAAATTTCTCAGAATGAAGAGGCTCACAAGCCTGGGATTGGGTATTAGACAGGGACTGGGAAAGTTGCACATGTAAGAGAAGGAAATAGGTGGTCAAAAATTCCTTAAAGTTCAAGAGGACTTTTGAAGAAAATGTACTGTCAGTGACCTCAATAGTGTCCAGGTTTCTAATTATCAACCCACCTTTTCTCTCCTAAATTCAGGCCTCTCGTCAGTCCCCATGTAGTGTCAGCATGATCTCAGGGTTCTCAGAATTGCATTAATGGGCAAGATTGTCCCGGAGGGCCAGGCAGAGGAGCAGCCTTTTAAAAGTGTTCCGGCCCCGTAGTTCTCAAGCCTGGCCAGACATTCGAATAAATTGGGGAGCTTAAAAAAGCACTGGTTCTGGAGTTCCCGTCGTGGCGTAGTGGTTAACGAATCCGACTAGGAACCATGAGGTTGCGGGTTCGGTCCCTGCCCTTGCTCAGTGGGTTAACAATCCGGCGTTGCCGTGAGCTGTGGTGTAGGTCGCAGATGCGGCTCAGATCCTGTGTTGCTGTGGCTCTGGCATAGGCCGGTGGCTACAGCTCCGATTCGACCCCTAGCCTGGGAACCTCCATGTGCTGCGGGAGCGGCCCAAGAAATAGCAAAAAGAAAAAAAAAAAAAAAAAAAAAAAAAAGCACTGGTTCCTGAGCCTTAGACCAATATGGGGACACATTCCAGCATCTGTTCTAAAGTTTACATTGAAATGAAAAAATAATATAGATGAAAACAAACTGCTCTTCAATAATTTATATTTTTATCTTGACTTCCATTTTATTTTTTTAATTCAATGAATTGCATTATATTTATAGTTGTACTCTGTAATAATTTAAATGTGAACAGAAGCAGAATTACTAACAGCAGGAAAGTGAATTAAAGAAGATATTGGGAGATGCGAAGAGGAGATATTTTATCCATTGGTTTCTACTCTGGGAAGGAACTAATTTTATAAAACCTAATATTAAGAGTTGAAATTTGAATGTGGAAGGTTTGGGGTAGATATTTGTGATGTTTCCATGAAGGTTCTCATTTTCATATACCTATAACTCGACTGTTAATTATTCAGGCTTGGACTCCTAATTCTCAAACCTTGGCTTTTCACTCAGCTGTTCCTGGGCTCTGATAGGGCTGAGGTCAGCAACTCCTAGCTATCAGCTAGAACCTCATCAAAGGCTTGTCATCAGTGCCAGACTAGCATTTTGAGAGTTAAACTCCTAAATCAACAATAACTAAACTTTAACTTTGAAATCATAGAATCGCAAAAACTTAGAGCTGAAGGGCCTTTGGGGGGCTACCCAGACTAACTTCCTTATTTTAAAAATATGAAAAAGTTCATCAGAGCATTAGAGCAAACAAACATAAAAGAAAGCTACCGTATTTAATATTTTCTTCTCTATTCCAACCACCTGGCTCTCTCATACTCTGAACTGATAGGGTCCAAAAACCCCATGTACACATGTAAATTTGTTCTTTAACTGTCTCTATTTAAAAAAGGCAAAGCACTGCTAGTTGTCCTGCTGACTTTCTCTAGGTGGTTTCTGGCACTTTCTATTTCTGGATATAGAAACAGGGTGGAGGTGAAATAAGTTGGTGGCCCTAGGAAGGCCCACCAGCCAGTCTCTAAATTTATAAAGTGACACTCTGGATGACTCTGGCTTCTTGGGTTAAACCTGGAAGGTTGGGAAGGACAATCTGGTAACGTTTCTTTTTTTCTTTTTGTCTTTTTGTCTTTTCTAGGGCCGCACCTGTGGCATATGGAGGTTCCCAGGCTAGGGGTCTAATTGGAGCTGTAGCAGCTGGCCTAAACCACAGCCACAGCCACACCAGATATGAGCCACGTCTGTGACCTATACCACAGCTCACGGCAATGCTGGATCCTTAACCCACTGAGCGAGGCCAGGGATTGAACCCTCAACCTCATGGTTCCTAGTGAGATTCGTTAACCACTGAGCCACGATGGGAACTCCTGGTAACGTTTTTCTAAATACAGCTCCATCTGCCTTCTAGTAAGGGGAGAGGCCTCTCAGATTCCAGTATTAGGTTGGTCTGTCAGGGTTACTTCTCAGGGTTTTTGTGGGTCTTCATGACATCTGTATTGTCCTGCGTCAGTAAGGAGGGGAAAATTGCCCTATGAATTTCTCCAACATGACTGCCTACTTCATCAAGCCCACAAAGAGCATCTTTAGAGGATGTTTTCCAGATGGAAACTGTGAGATACAAGTGTGTGTTGGTTAAGCCACAGTGGTTATTTGTGGTAATTTTTTTTTTTTTTTTTATGAGCCATAGAAAACTACCACAGATTTTGGCACTGGGAAGTGTGTGCTTCAGTTACAAAGATCCCAAAAGGCTGAAGGAATTTTGAGATGTGAGGTAGAAAAAGCCTAAATTACCTTGAACAGTCTGTTAGGAGAAATCTGGACTTCGAGGATCCTGCTGGGGAAGTTGCAGAAGGAGGCAAGGGGGAGTTCCCGTCGTGGCTCAGCGGAAACGAAACTGACTAGGAACCATGAGGTTGTGGGTTTGATCCCCGGCCTCGCTCAGTGTTGCCATGAGGGGCGGTGTAGGTCACAGATGCAGCTCAGATCCCGAGTTTCTGTGCCTGTGGCATAGGCCGGCAGCTCTAGCTCCAATTAGACCCATAGCCTGGGAACCTCCATATGCCACAGGTGCAGACCTAAAAAAAAAGGAAGCAAAGAATTGTTATGAGAAACTGAAGGAAGGGGAATCCTTATTAGGAAGTGGCAGAAAGCTTTGTGAAATTGTCTCCTGTAGTTATGTGGAAGGCTGAATTTGTTGTAGAGCTAAGGATAGTTCTAAGCAAAGGGTGAAGGTGCCACTGGATTTCTTCTTGCTGCTTCTAATGAAATACAAGAGGAGAGAGATAAATTGAGGAAAGAATTGTTTTACAAAAAGGAACCAGGATGAGATGACTCTGAAAATTCTTAGTCTAAAAAGATGCTAAAATTAAGGAGGGCACAGAGAAAAGTTTGCGAGTGTGACAACCTTTTATTAAACCATCAGAAAAGACGGAGTTCCTTTGTGGCTCAGCAGTAATGAACTCAACTGGTGTCTATGAGGACTTGGGTTCGATCCCTGGCCCTGCTCAGTGGGTTGGGGATCATCATTGCCATGAGTTGTGCTGTAGGTCGCAGATGTGGCTGGGATCTCACGTTGCTGTGGCTGTGGTGTAGGCTAGCAGCTACAGCTCCAATAGGAACCCTAGCCTCGGAACTTCCATATGCCCTAAAAACATCAGGAAAGATGAAGAGTAGGAGTATTCAGTCACATGAAAGTCTCTTTCAAGAGATTAAGGATGTGCCTCATAGATCCTCTCAGCCACACCAAAGGACCTCTGGGAAACCTGAGAGTATGGTCCCCCAGCCATCAGTACAGGAGCCAAAGATACAGGTTCTCTAGAAAAGATCTGTGAGTGTGGCTTTTTTCCTAAAAGAGTGAACTTTATTTAAATCCATGGGAGACCCACAAAATTATTTCAGCAGTAACACTGCCAGCTTGGACTGAAAGAATACAGATTAAAAGGAGGCTATCAAACCCCTAAAATTCTACTGGCAGGAAGCAAGCTGATAAAACTACTCTACTGTGAACGTGTTACTTTTCATGAAAGAGGAAGGAGGACTCAGAGAATGGAACTAAAAGCTGAGAGGGCACAGTTGAGAATTATTTCCAGGCTGTAACTCTAATCAAGTAACTCCCAACATTTTCTCAGCTGGATTTCAGTGACTCCTTTTCATCTTTCATTTCCACCCCTTTTGAACCAAAATGTTTGTAGCTAGTATCCCATGCCTTCCTGGTTGTGTCTGTTCCAACATAATATTCGGGGCATGTTGGGGGCAGATCACTGTTTCCCTTTAGTTTCAGAGGTCGATGGAGAGGAATTGCACCCCAGGAACTGTACTTAATAGATTACACCCAGGAGCTGCACTTGAATTGGACATAATTTAGATGATGAGATTTTTGCCTGAGAGCTGATGCTATATGGGATGAGACTCTTGAGCCCTTTGAAACTTTGGGATGTCTGTGAACATATTCTACAAGTAGGAGGGGTGTGAGTTACCGGGAGAAAGGTGGTAGACTGTGGGGGAGAGACACATTCCTGCCTTCTGGTGTCCACGCCCTTGTATAATCTTCTCTCCTGTGTGTGGGAGGGACCTGTGACTTGCTTCTGACCAATACAACCTGCAAAGGTGATGGGCTGTCGTTTTATTATGTTACGTTAGATAAGAGTCTTTCTTGGTAGACTGGAATGAGAGAGTCTCCTTGCTGACTTGATGGTATAAGCAGCCAGCTGAAGAGGCCTATGTGGCAGAGGAACTGCAGGAGACCTCTAGGAACTCTAGGCAGCCTTAGGAAATGAGGACAGGCTCCAGGTAACAGCTGGCAAAAGGCAGGTCCTCAGTCATACAGCTGCAAGAAAATGAATTCTGCCAACAACCCTGAATGAGATTGGCAGTGAATTCTTCTACCCTCAAGCCTTCAGATGAAAAATGCAGTCCAGCTGACACCTTGATTGTAGACTTGTGACATAGGGAGCAGAGGAATCAGTAAGCTGTTTTTAGGCTCTTGGCCCATGGAAAGTGTGAGATGATGAATATGTGTTGTTTTAAGCCACTAATGTGTGATAATTTATTACACAGCAATAGAGAGTTAGTACAGCATGTGCCACTTATTTTAAAAATCTAAGGGATCTGGGAACCTCCATATGCCGTGGGTACGGTCCTAAAAAAAAGAGAGAGAGAGAGAAAAAGACCAAAAAAAAAAAAAATCTAAGGAATCTATAACTGAGTATGTCTCATACTAACCTAAACAGGATATATTGGTTGACTTGTTAGTTCTGAGAGGTATTCCCTGGTAACTTTTTGAGATGGCTACAACAGAGATTGATGATTAGGCACCATTTAATTTTTTTTTTTTTTGTCTTTTTGTCTTTTTGTCTTTTTTAGGGTTGCATGCACAACATATAGAGGTTCCCAGGCTAGGGGTCTAATCGGAGCTGTAGCTGGCCTATGCCACAGCCGCAGTAACACGGGATCCGAGCTGCATCTGCTACCTACACCACAGCTCACAGCAACACTGGATCCTTAACCCACTGAGTGAGGCCAGGGATCAAACCCGCAACTTCATGGTTACTGGTTGGGTTTGTTAACCACTGAGCCACGATGGGAACTCCTGATCAGGCACCATTTTAAACTGCACCTTTCTAATGGGAAGGGTTTGAGTAGGGGAAGAATAGGATTAGTCATGTGAACCCAAAGATTAAGCAATAATTTTTGATAAGAAGTAGCTGTCATAGAAGAGATGAGAGTTGTTTTTTTTTGTCTTTTTGCTATTTCTTTGGGCCGCTCCTGCGGCATATGGAGGTTCCCAGGCTAGGAGTCCAGTCGGAGCTGTAGCCACTGGCCTACGCCAGAGCCACAGCAACGCAGGATCTGAGCTGCGTCTGCAACCTACACCACAGCTCACGGCAACGCCGGATCCTTAACCCACTGAGCAAGGGCAGGGACCGAACCTGCAACCTCATGGTTCCTAGTCGGATTCGTTAACCACTGCGCCATGACGGGAACTCCCGAGAGTTGTTTTTTAACTCATTTGTGGGTGAGGGACCTCTTTGAACAACTGATAGCAATTATGAATCCATTCCCACTTACGTATGTGAAAGAAGTGGCACAACATATGTGGTGAAGTGTTAGAGATGTGTTAAAGGCACGTGGTTTAGATATTAGGAGCTCCAAACTAATAGTAATAAAGAATAGTAGTTAGGTGGCTTCTATAGCGATCTTCATGGAAAGTAGTAAGAGCTGAATTAGGTTACTGATGGATGTGTGACCAGACAAGAAAATATTTACATAGAGAAGGACATTTTATGATTAAATGTGAAGATAAGGAGTTCCCATTGTGGCGCAGTGGTTAACGAATCCAACTAGGAACCATGAGGTTGCGGGTTTGGTCCCTGCCCTTGCTCAGTGGGTTAAGGATCCGGCGTTGCCGTGAGCTGTGGTGTAGGTTGCAGATGCGGCTCAGATCCCGCGTTGCTGTGGCTCTGGTGTAGGCCGGTGGCTACAGCTCCGATTCAACCCCCAGCCTGGGAACCTCCATATGCCGCAGGAGCGGCCCAAGAAATAGCAACAACAACAACAACAACAACAACAACAACAACAACAACAACAACAACAAAAAGACAGAAGACAAAAAAAAAATGTGAAGATAAGAAAGGGGGGACAGTTGATGACATGAAGGTTTCATTTTTATTTTCTGGAAAAAAACTGGTAACATAGAATCAAAGAAAGACTTGGAGAAACCAAAAGTAAATCTCTATCATTCCTAGTTCCTGGACTCAGGGATTTTTGAAAAAGTTTCTTTCCCTCTTATTTACTGGGTGCAATAATCCAAGGGCCCTGAGATTTCAATCAATAGAACTGGGAATTTGTCGTCTCTCTCTGAATGGTCTTCAGGGAGGCTTGTCTCTGGGAAGAGAACAGTCTTTCTCCATCTGCTGTGGACAGACAGGTGTCCCTTCAAAAATTCATACGTGGAAGTTCTAACCTCTAAAGTGAGGAGATGTGGTCTCTAAAGAGTGAACTAGGGGAGTTCCCGTTGTGGCTCAGTGGTTAACGAATCTGACTAGAAACCATGACGCCGTGGGTTCAATCCCTGGTCTTGCTCAGTGGGTTAAGAATCCAGCATTGCTGTGAGCTGTGGTGTAGGTCGCAGACATGGCTTGGATCCTGTGTTGCTGTGACTGTGGTGTAGTCCAGCAGCTACAGCTTCGATTTGACCCCTAGCCTGGGAATCTCCATATGCCGCGGGTGCGGCCCTATAAAGCAAAAAAAAAAAACCTGTTAACTAGGGTGAAATGAGGTCCTAGGGGACCCTAATCCCATAGAATTGGTCCTAAGAAGAGGAAGAGATGCCAGCATTGTGCCATGTGAAGATGCAGCAAGAAGACAGCAGTCTGCAAGCCAAGGAGAGAGATCTCAGGAGAAACCAAATCTGCTAACACCTTGATCTTGGCTTTTCAGCCTCTGGACCTGTGGGGGAAAAAGTTTCTGTTGTGTAAGCCACCCAGTCTGTGGTATTTGGCAGCCCAGGCTGACTTACAGATCGCCCATCCAGGGACATCCAAATTCATGTCCCTCCTTGATTTCCCAGGTTTTATGTAAGTTTCCACTTCTTCCAGAGACTCTCTGAATATAAGAGTATATCTGAGACTGAGCTCACATATGATGGGTCCTCGTCTTTGGGATTAGAGATTGCAGTGCTACCCAGAGTCTGGTAGATTTTGGATGGCATATCATTTTTTCTTGATCACCTGCTTTCTAGTGACCATATTGACTTCTAATCTAATGTATTCACTATAAAGATACAGTAAGGATAGATATCATGCACTTATTACAACTTAAGATGTTTTTAAGAGGCTTAAGTGATAACAGCCTTTGTGAACCTGTACATTATTTTATGGTGGAAGGGCATTTTTCTTCTCATCCCACAGTGAGGATGTACTAGAAGACCAACTGCCTCAGGGGTGGAGGAGGTGTTGCTGATAGATCCTAAATAAACAAGGCAGCCCCTTTTCTGTGCTCCTATAATGCCCCACCCATATCTTATTCCTGACACATTTTGTTATGATTTTTTGTGCCTGGCATGTCAAGAAGGTTGTGAGTTCCTTGAGGGATGAAATGATGTCTCATCCAAGTTCCTAATACTGGCACTTACCGTAGTGTTTGTCCCATGGTAGATGTTCAATAAAGGTGTTTTGAATAAATATTAAACGTTTCCTTCAAGTTACCATAATCTCCTGTCCTCAAAGGTGGCTCCAATCCACAGGAATTCCCATCTGAGGTTCCTATTAGAGATTGCCGGCTATGTTTCCAAAAGAGTGGTCTCTGAGGTGGCTGTGGGAATTTTGCTAAGAAAGTATTGATGACAAGAGCTGTTAGAAAATGGTATTTTTCCTAGGAGCTATTCCTGCCCTTAGTGACACTCTTTCATCCTGGGGTTCTCTCTTTTCTGGAATAGTCCTCACACACTGGATCCACATTGCAGTCCACTTGTCCCTGGTGATCAACCTTTACTGGGCATCCAAAGACAGAGCTGTTTGGGCTGGAATGTGGGGTCACACAGGTTTCCAAAGCATTTCCTAAAAGTTTGATAAGTTGTGTAAGAAAAACAAGGTTGTTAACTTCATATGATGTCACACTCCATTACTTGCTGCTCCTAGATTGTACTTCCATCCTGGAAAAATTAGAGAAAATGCCCTGGGATTTTCATATTTACACTCTCAAGGTCCATAGGTGTTTCCCCCCAAAAGTGGCAATTCTGGATGTTTTCCTTGACGGTGGAGTTCTCACTCCAGAAACACTACAATGAGCTGCTGAGCTGAATAGAAATTTAGAACCTGGTTGGTCATGAGAGGTTCAGTTGCTAACTAAACATCCTCTCATATGTATTCTGAGCTCTGGTCAGTTAGCACAGGTCTCTAGAGTATCATTGTAAGGAAAACCTTGGTGTTGGTGAAAATCATCTTTATTCTGCTGTGATAATTTTTCTAGGCAAACACGGTGCAAAAGCATACCATCCTACCTCAGGGAGAGTGAAACAGGAGGTGTGGCGGGTTGATGCAAAACCAGATTACAGTCCCTGTGGAGTAGTTTCAGCAAGGTGTGCAGAGCCACCTTTTGTGGCCATGGAGGTGTTTATAGCCCTTCGTTGGGTGAAACTTCCCAGTTTCCAAGTAGCAGAATGTTCATTAGGGTGACATTTCTGACTTTTCTCTGCTCCCTCACTTACTTCTCCCAGAGGAGGGAAGAGCATTTCCTAATCATGCCATTTAAATTGCACCCTTCATTCTCTCTCTCAGCCTCCTGTTTATTGCTTTCATAACACTCATCTTAATTTGCATATATATTGTTTATGTATCTGTTTATCCTATCTTTCCCACTAGACAGACAATAAGGAAGCTGTTGGGTCTATTTTTTCCTCAGCATTGTATCTTTGGCATCTTACCGGTGTCTGGGACCCATCCACAAATAAATGAAATCTAAAACAACAGGATTGCTATAAGACTTTATTTTTATTATTAATTAATTAATTTTAAGGGGAATACAGTTAATTTACATTATTGGTTTAGTTTAAGGTATATAGCACAGTGATTCACATACATAATTAATTATATTACTTAATTTTAATGGAGGTATAGTTCCATTAATTAATTTTAATTAATGGAATTTATTAAAATTAATTAATTATAACGGAAGTATAGTTAATTTACATTATTGTGTTAGTTTCAGGTATACAGCACAGTGATTCAGTTATATATATATGCATATATATAATTTTTTCAGATTATTTTCCATTATAGGTTATTATAAGATATTGAATATTGTTCCCTGTGCTATATAGTAAATCCTTATTGCTTATCTTTTTTCTACATATAGTAGTGTGTTAATCCCATATTCCCTCCCCTTCCCTTTCCCCTTTGGTAACTCTAAATTTGTTTTCTACATCTGTGATTCTGTTTCTGTTTTGTAACTAGATTCATTTGTTTATTTGCATTATTTTTTTAGATTCCACATTCAAGTGCTATCAAATAATATGTCTTTCTCTGCTATCAGGTTTTAGAGTTGACAAGGGTGAGGGAAATTGACGCAGATAGGCATGAATCCGGGGTAGGATTTCTGTACTAAAAATGAGGAGTAGAGCATCTTCAAGGCACATGAAGTGGCCTGAGCAAGAGTGTGAAGCAGGGAAGCCCACTGTGTTTCCAGGGAAAGTGTGGTTTCAAGAGGAATCTGGGAAGTTTTCCAGGGGGAGGGAGAGGGATGGAGATGGTCAGGAAAGATGGGCTGGCCACCTTGGGCTGGATGGGTCAGAGTAGGCAGGCAGAGGCTAAGGGTGCGTGTGTGAGGTGTCTGGGGGACTGTGGTAAAATCAGCTGAGGGAAAAGCTGTCTTTAACTGCTGGTCCTCCCCGCCCTCTTCAGGAAGGGATGAAGTCCATCTGAGACGGGTACCAAGTGTGTACTGCCAGAGGAGTTGGCTTGGCTTCTAGATCTGCAGGGAGACAAAGCTCTGGCAACAAGCTATTGTAAAAACGATTCACTTTGTTTTGAGCAAATACTATTTTTATCTGCTGTCTGATGACTTCAGGCGCTGGACTCAAGGAGGAGAATGCTTCTGAGAAAGAGGTCTGAATATCATTTCTCTATTCTCAGAGCCCAGGGGTGGGAATGTTTTTCCAAAAATAATCAGCAGTTTCCTCCCCAGACCCCAGAGGATCACTCACAATTCCTGTTTCCCAGGGTCTTCCTGAGTGTGTGTGGTGTCCCCAGGCTTCTACAGCTTCGGGTATTTGGGGCTAGCTCCTAGGTTTTTGTTTTTGTTTTTCTTTTCTTTTCTTTCTTTTTTTTTTTTTTTTTGACATGACTCTGCTGTCTGTGCCTTGAGAGCACAATGATACAGATCCCTAACTGTAACTGTGAGCTGATGATCTTGTTAACTTAGCCTCTTCTTGGAAGGTCACCGAATACCATCCATTTGTTGAATAATCATTCCAATTGCACAGAAGAATAAGGTGGGAGAAGTTAACTCTGTGTTGACCATGAGCACAGAGACCCCAGACTGGTTAGAACCTTAAGGTGGAGGACTGGATTCCCTAAAATATTACCCGTTATCTCACCACCAACCAACCAGAAGAATTGTGCAGGAGCCGATCACACACTTAAAAAACTCACTCTTCCTCACACTGTCTTAAAAAAAAAAAAAAAAAAAAAAAAAAAAAAAGTCTTTCTTGGAAGCCTTTGGGGAATTTATGTCTTTTGAGCACAAGCTGCACAGTCTCCTTGCTTGTCATCCTGCAATAAATGCTGTACTTTCCTTCACCACAATCAGATTGGCTTTGCTGTGTGTTGGGTGAGCAGACTCAGGTTTGGTTTTATAACGCCATAAATAAGAGAAGCATGTCACTGATCTCACACAGCTCAGATCTGGTACGGTTGGTAGAGAGTCATGTGAGAGCATCTCCCCCAGGAAAGGTTTCCAGAGGAAATGATATCTAAGTTAGGACCTGCTGGGGTGCTCCTGTTGTGACTCAGCAGGTTAAGAATCCAACTAGGATCCATGAGGATGTAGGTTTGATCTCTGGCTTTGCTCAGTGGGTTAAGGATCCAGTATTGCTGTGAGCTGTGTTGTAGGTCAAAGACAGGGCTCAGATCTGGTATTGCTGTGACTATGGCGTAGGTCTCAGCTGCAGCTCTGATTTGACCCCTAACCTGGGAACTTCCATATGCTGCAGGTGTGGCCCTAAAAAGAAAAACAACAAACAAATCCCAAAAAGTTAGAACCTGCTAGAGGATTATGATAAACAGTGTGTGTGTGTGTGTGTGTGTGTGTGTGTTTGGTGGGGAAGGGGGCGGGCAGCAGGATGCTGCTTAAAGAGAAAAAGTACCATCAGAGGAAACAAAGGTGAGAAGAGTCAGGAGTCACCTGGGGGCCCCTGGACTTAACTGCCTTGTTGAGCTGCCCAAGCACAGGCTCTGTCAACACCCTGGATGTCTGCTCCTTTCCAACAGGGCTCTTCCTAGAGGAGGCCTTTGAGGTTGCGATCTGGCTTTTTCCTTAAAGGCTGACTTAGGGCCACTCTGTTTCTAATGGGCTCATTCCACCATCCTTCACTGAACTTCAGCACCCTGGCTCTGAGCCTGCACTTACTTTGACTTAATTCTTTACCTAAATAAACTCTTCTTCTTCAGGCCAGGAAGGCTTTCAGAAGGATAACTATAGAGCACACAAGTACACCCACTGCCTTGCAGTGCTATTATTTGTATCGTAAATAGCACCCCTGTTTCATTTAGTAAGTCTCTCAATTGAAAACCATTTTCTTGTTGGCCAGATTACTTCCTTATCATTTCCTTTGTGTTTTATTTCATCGACAAAAATATAAGCTTAGTATGGCCTGCAACCCTTGTTCTATACTCCCATTTCTTCACTTTTCAAAAACAAGAATAGACAATCATTAAGAGTGTTTAGAAAATGTTTCTTCGGAGTTCCCGTCGTGGCTCAGTGGTTAACGAATCCGACTAGCAACCATGAGGTTTCGGGTTTGATCCCTGGCCTTGCTCAGTGGGTTAAGGATCTGGTATTGCTGTGAGCTGTGGTGTAGGTTGCAGACACGGCTAAGATCCCGAGTTGCTGTGTCTCTGGAAGAGGCCGGCAGCTACAGTTCTGATTAGACCTCTAGCCTGGGAACCTCCATATGCTGCAGGAGCAGCCCAAGAAATGGCAAAAAGACAAAGAAAAGAAAAGAAAAGAAAATGTTTCTTGGAGTTCCTGTTGTGGCGCAGCAGAAACGAATCCAACTAGGAATGATGAGGTTGCGGGTCTGATCCCTGGCCTCGCTCAGTGGGTTGAGGATCCAGCTTAAAAAAAATGTTTCTTGAATATGGAATTTTTTACTGCATTGCAAATGAAAGTGAGAGCAGGTAAACCAGGCAGGAATAGACTATTTCACATCTCCTTTCTCCCCACTTCATACCTAACTAACTGTCACCCTTCTTATTTCGCTAAGAAGACCGAAGCAATCAGGATCCAGCTTCTTCATCTTCGCACTCTAAATCTGCAGCCTTAATTCCTCTGATGCTGTGCTCTATGCCCGTCCTGCCATTTAATGGATGCACCCTTCCTGCCTATGTTAAAGCCAACTCCTCCATTCATGAATGGGACCCCATCACCTTTGCCAACTCAAGGCCTTTGTAATTTTTTTTTTTTTTTTTTTTTTGCTTTTTAGGGCTGCATTTGCGGCATATGGAGGTTCCCAGGCTAGGGGTCCAATCAGAGCTACAGCTGCTGGCCTACGCCAGAGCCACAGCAACACCAAATATGAGCCGTATCTGCGACCTATACCACAGCTCCCGGCAACACCGGATCCTTAACCCACTGAGCGAGGCCAGGGATTGAACACGCAACCTCATGGTTCCTAGTCAGATTCATTTCTTCTGCGCCATGACGGGAACTCCAGGACTTTGTAATGTTAAATCCTTTCCTCTGTATTATCAATTTTGGTCTCTGCTGGATCATTTCAGTCAGTACATATACATATTCTTTGCCATCCTGTCTGTTGTCTCACTCCTGATATAATGTCTTTTGCTGGACAGTTTTTAATCACTGTCATGGAGCAGTAAGGAAGTATGTGTTGTGTAATTGTTTTTTGTTTTGTATTTTCTCACTGATTTCTCTGCTATGTGCCTCTTCTCTCTCTCTCCCAGGATTCCTTAAAAATATTTATAGTATGTTTAAAATTCTAATTTCAAGGGAACGCATATACATTACATATAATGGGAAAACACAGAGGAAATATGAAGAAGAAAATAAAGATCACCTTGTAAATCAAGCATGCAGAGATAAGCTTTGTCAACAGCTTAGCGTTTTTGCTTTATATATGAACTTATACAAAACTGTAATAATGTGGTATATTCAGTTTTATTCATTATATTTTTCTCTTAACAGCAAGAGTATTTCCAGATCATTAATATAGTTTTAATGGCTGCATTTGTAAAGAAATTGCCATGATTCATTTAGCCATCCTACCACTAGTGGACATTTATATTTCCCCCAATTTTTGACCTAATAAGAAGTGTTACAACAAAATGCTGTACTTCTCTGTAATTATTTATGCACATTTATGATTGTTTCCCATGAATTAAATTCATAGGAATAGAATTAATGGGATAAGCACATATACTCTCTCTTTGTCTTATTACTCTCTCCCCAATTCCCTGCGGTAGCAAAACTCAGAAACCAAAATACATGTTTTTTGCGTCACTGGACCTTGGGTCATCAATCAGAAGCCTTTGGGTACTCCAAAGCAGTCCTTAACTCTTTACTCAGGCATTGCCTTTATAATTTTTCTTAGAAAGCTGTATCTCTAAATTGTAAAATTGTTCATGCTGGCTTTTACCATAATGCAACATAGAGATGGGTAAAGGAAAAAGTCATTCTCTTCTGCTTCTCATGTCTTGGTCTTTTATTTCCGTAGGGGTGCGTGTGCAGGGGAAACTTTTGTTCTGGGTATTAAAGTCAACATTTTTTCTTCCATGTGCTTTAGCTGCATGACTTGTCTTCTATTGCCTCTGAAAAACAACTCAGTATCTGGTTAGAAACAGGATAGGACCAGTTTGAACTGGTTTCAGGGTTACCATACTCTGAGGATTGTAGAGTTACTTGTTGAAGATGTGATAAATATGAAAAGACTTGTGAAAAACATCCTTGATATAACGATTGAAAATGAAGAAAGACATCCTTCCTTTCTTAGGGATTTTCAAGTGCTTTTGAAGTTGAGAAAATACTGAATAAATCTGAAAGTAACTTGAATGCCATCAGACAGACGATATTATCATTTAAATAGAGATATTGCATTGTGATTTCAGGTAAATCTATTAGAATCATCTCTTTTTTTTTTTTTTTTGGTCTTTTTGCCTTTTCTAGGGCTGCTCCCGCGGCATATGGAGGTTCCCAGGCTAGGGGTTGAATTGGAGCTGTAGCCACCGGCCTATGCCACAGCCACAGCAACGTGGGGATACGAGCCACCTCTGCAACCTGCACCACAGCTCACGGCAACGCCAGATCCTTAACCCACTGAGCAAGGCCAGGGATCGAACCCATAGCCTCATGGTTCCTAGTCAGATTCGTTAACCACTGAGCCACAACGGGAACTCCCAGCATCATCTCATTTTTTTAAAATTCATTTTTACAACAAAGAATGCCTTTAGCTATGTTCCCAAGTTTAGGAGAATCTGCACAGTCCTTTTATATTGATTGAATAAATTTAGACCTAAATCAACAATGCTCCATTTAGCTGTTTACTAATCACAAGGTAGGTGAGCTCCTGTGATAAATACAGTTCACAATTACAATAGTCAGTGTTCTTTTGAAACCACGGAACACATTTCAGGACTCAGTGGAGCGTAGGTTCTCCTGTATTGGAGCAGAAAGAATTTAGTAAGAGGCAGAGTGAGAGGTAAGAAACAAGTGTATTAGTGTGGGACACCTGTGAGATTCATAAGCAGGCAGACAAGAGGGTGCCACCCCAAGAACTTGGTGGCTACTGTTTCAAAGGAAAAGTGGGGAGGGGGAGAAGACCACCTTCTTCCTCCTTCTTGAGTAGATGTCTAGCTTCCATCATCAGTTCCTCCCCCACATTGGGTAGGGAGGTTTTCTTGTCCCTACATGGTCAAACTGAGACTTTCATGGTACAATGGAAATGAGAAAAAAGGCAGTAACATATACTAAAATATGGACAAAAATATGGCAAATCATCTCAGGTTTCAGTATAATATCTATGGCTGCACCTGCAGCATATGGAATTTCCAGGTGAGGGATTGAATCCAAGCTGCAGCTGTGACCTACACTGTACCTGTGGCAACACCAGATCTTTTAACTTATTGTGTTGAATTGGGAATTGAATTTGAGACTCCACAGTGATCCAAGCCATGGCAGTCATGTTCTTAACCCCTTGCACCGCAGAGGGAACTCCTTTATATTTGTGTTTTTAGTGTGCACAGAGGAGCATTGTCCTAGGAGTCATTAACTTACTGACCTCACTGGGCAGGATGTGGGTCTCATTCTACCACTATTTTATTGTTTTGGGGAATGTCTCATGCTCCTGTTGTATGGTTTTTGCTAAGCAAGTGTGCTTGGTTTTGTTGTTAAGCAAACTAGCTTTCTTGAGTGATCATTAACTTACAGGGCTCTCTCAAACTTTTTTCTTTACTTACAATTCCCTATTGGATTAACTATTTAATCACCTACTTTGTCCCTTTACTCTGTTCCCACCACTTTAACAAACATCCAACAAATGAAGTTTCTGTAACCAATGTTCCTAGTTAACAGTTTTTGGAACCATTAGGATACTATTTTCAATGTTATAAGGAAGCTCCTTGGTCTTTTTTAAAATTAAATTTTATTTTATTTTATTTTTTTTATGGCCGCACCCACAGCATATGGAAGTTCTTGGGCCAAGGGTCAAATTGGAGCTATAGCTGCAGCTTATGCCACAGCTATGGCAACCCTGGATCCAAGCCACCTCTGTGACCTATGCTGCAGTTGCCAGATCCTTAACCCACTGAGCGAGGCCAGGGATAGAACCCACATCCTTCATAGAGACAATGTCAGGTCCTTAATCGCTGCGCCACAGTGGGAATTGTGCTCCTTGCTCTTTTTAGGTAACAGAAGTAAGGAGAAAACTTTATATAATTATAAGCTACAAAACATGAATTTAGCTTATTTTTGTAGTCACTGGCCTGTAACTATGCAGTAACTGCTTCTCTTATCAACTTATTAGCTATATGTAGCTAATAAAAAGCATTAGTTGAAGGCTTATTATGTGTCAGGCACTGGCATCTCTATGAGGTACCTATTATTTACTATCCCAATTTTTCAAAAAGACTGAAGAGTGGAGAAATGAAGTAATTTATTCAAAGTCACAGAGCTAAAATCTGAAGGATCTGCATGTAAACCGTCCTTACCTAGAACCTGTGTTTTTATCTCTGTCCTGTCCTCTTAATTTGTTTCACCAAACAGAGTCTTATTGTTAATCCAGGGTTTTCCTGTCTCAAAAGTCCTTGTATCAATAACTTCTTAAAATTTCTTTAACAATTAATGGTACTTAGCGTCAACTTGACTTGTCCTCAGGGCCGAATCATGGTTATTTGGCGCTTAGAAAAATTAATTTCCACAAAGAGCTGCAGGGAGAAAGCATACATCTGTTCACGGAGCCATTATTTCAAAACTTCAAGAATATGTGCAGGCTGGGTCTTTTCAACACTTCACAAAAACATAACTCAGTGTGGTGAGATCAACAAGCAACTTACATTTTAGCAGGCGACAATAGGGAATAAGAAAAGGCTCCATTTCTCTATTTTTTTAAGCCGTTCTGTGCTTGTGCTTGCTGACACCTGCTGATTGATGACCTCGTGCTGGCGCAGCCTATTCAGTGAGAGAATCGACACAGATGTATACAAACAATGTGGGGAAGGGGGCGCCCATTCTCCTTTTGAAGTGATGCACTTTGGGGCTGAGATTTATGATGGTTTTTATTGGCAGCAGTGACTCCTATGAGGTTTCTGAGAAGGAGGAGAATGAATGTTTGTTAGGGCTTGAATGTCAATTGTTCAGAAATTCTAAAACATATGCTGGTCAATGGGTTTGCTGTCAAAACAGAAAAGATTGATAGAGAGGAGGACATTTCTTTAGAGAACAGCCCGCAATCCTCTGCCTTTGAGTGTCTTTAAGGGAGACCAATTTGCAAGGCTGGTATTTACTCTTTCGTTTAGCTTAGTTGTGGCATTTACATAGTAATGTTTTCAGTTTAACTTGGGAATGTTATTTTAAATCCTATAGATGCTGCATATAAAAGTGTCCAAATGAATTATCTTATGTGTTTACTGTTTCTCAGTGTTTGTTTATGTGCCTATTTGAAACTACCGTTTGCCAATCCCTGCTGCCTTCACTCTAATTTACTGTCAGCAGGGCCCCCTAACAGGGAATATGTGATCTCCTGGTGCCCCTAGCAATGAATTCCTGTATTTCATGATGACACCAAATTCCACACTAACCCAAGCTAGTCCTTTTAGTAAGTATCCAGGTTAGTGGTTTTCAACTGTGGTGTTTTGGTTTCCCGGTCTTAGATACAATGCATGATGCTTGGTTGGACTGAGGGAGTGTGTAATACATGTGAAAGTCATTTGTTGTTTGTGTAGGAGCAGAAAACACATTGACTATAGCTGATGCGGTGTCTAGAGATGTAGTGGATAAACGTTTTAGAATTTATGAAGATATATAAACCATAACAGCTTTATTTTCTGTAACAACTTAATTCCTAATTCCAGTAACCATTTTGCCTGGTATCAGAAAAATTGCTTTCAGCAAATAGAGTGTTTTCTTGGTTAAATAATAATTTAAAAAGTCAATTTAGGATTTTCTCCACCAGTTCAGGTTCCCCTTCTCCCTCCTTAGGATGATTTCTAGGTTCTAGAGAGCTTAACACACAGGGTCCTATGTTGGTTGGGCGCACCTGGCCCATGCTGGCACCTGCTGGATGCAGTGTTTTGGCTCTGGTCTGTAGCATTATTGTTTCTGTATATCCAGATGTCTGGGTCCCTGTAGGTTACTGGTTATTGATGTACATGTTCTGTGTCGTTTTTATCATAAAATTGGAACCCCTCCAGATTCACTAAGGCCCTGTTGGTTAATTTTCCATGCTTTTTGTGTGCATGCAAAAATACATCTGCTCCAACATCAGTTCGGCAGAATGGGGCTGTCTTGAGCTCTCTCGGCCCATTGTCACTATAGCACAGCTATCTCTTCCCTGGTGGAAACTTCCAAGGATACTGTCATCTAAGCTTTTTGATAGGAATCAAGTGATCTCTTCTCAGAGTCCTACAAGCCTCTTTGGGGCTCCATATTGACTCTCCCACTCTACTGGTATGAGGGGGATGGATAAACATAGGGCATGGAGATCTTCATCGATGTCTTAACTGTCTTGCTTTTGTCTCCAGCACCCCTAGGAATTCATGCAGACCTAAAACTTTGTATTAAATACAAAGTTGGTTTTGCTTTTGTGGTGTTTTTTTTTTTTTTTTTTTTTTTTTTTTTGTCTTTTTAGGACCACACCCATGGCATATGGAGGTTCCCAGGCTAGGAGTCCAATCAGAGCTGCAGTTGCTGGCCTACACCACAGCCACAGCAGCTCGGGATCTGAGCCATGTCTGTGACCCACACCACAGCTCATAGCAACACCGCATCCTTAACCCACTATAAAGTTTTTATCCATCTATGTTCTGAGACCTTTTTTAACACATCTTTCTCCCCCTAAATTCAAGGGTTCTAACCCAAACTCAAAACTCTTCTTTCATTCTCTTTTTTTCTTGAGAAGGTTTCCAAATTTTACTCTGAGGCTTGTCAACAGAGAATTAATTTATTCTTTTTGTGTTCATTGTGCCCTCTCTCCTCCAGTATAAGAAGTTAGGACTTACTGCCTAATGTGAGAAGGATCACAGGGCAAAATAAAATACATATTTGCTCATATGAAGACATTACTTTGTCACAGAGATGATTAGAATTGGGGATTAAGACAACCAGCTTACTAACACCTTTCTATGAGATCAGAGAAAATACAAGTGATTACCTTCTGAGATGTGATGTGGGGCACTGGTTAAGAACATGAATTATGGAGTTAGATGATTTGAATTCAAATCCTGGGAGTCTGTGTCCTACAGTAAGTTATCTAACCTCTTTGTGCTTTGGTTTCTATATTTTTTTTTTGTCTTTTTTGTCTTTTGTTGTTGTTGTTGTTGTTGTTGCTATTTCTTGGGCCGCTCCCGCGGCATATGGAGGTTCCCAGGCTAGGGGTTGAATCGGAGCTGTAGCCACCAGCCTACGCCAGAGCCACAGCAACGCGGGATCCGAGCCGCGTCTGCAACCTACACCACAGCTCACGGCAATGCCGAATTGTTAACCCACTGAGCAAGGGCAGGGACCGAACCCGCAACCTCGTGGTTCCTAGTCGGATTCGTTAACCACTGCGCCACGACGGGAACTCCATGTGCTTTGGTTTCTATAAACTGGGCTAATGACTGCAGTGGTTATGAGAATTAAATGAGTTGATATATGTAGAAACCTCAGAACAGAAACTGTTCAACAGTAAGCACTTAACAAAAATGATTATTATTATTATTAGATGTTGCCAGCTCATGCACTGAAAACATTTAAAAGTGATTATCTCACATACAAAGTGATCTAAGCAATACATAGAGCCATAAAAATTTAGACATACTGAGACATTTATTTGCTCTTCTAGTTGTCTTGCCCATGTTATCTACTTTTAACTTTTTTTCACTCATATTATTAATTGTTTAGGCATCACACAGATATAACTTATTTTATCCATGTGGAATTGCTCAATACAAAATGTAGCTACCTAGAACTGGTCAAACTGTGAGCGTTAAGGGCATAGCCAAATCTACCCAAAACTTCTGACCCCATTTGCAAGGAATTAGGAGCCAAAGACAAAGTTAAAGGGAAGAATCTACACAACACTATCTTTATTTCTGGATTTAGGAGTTTCCCCAAATCACTCTTAGGTTCCATAATTCACTTGAAAGAGTCCCAGAACTCTTTGAAACCTATTATACTCATGGTTAATTTTATTACAGGAAAAGAATACCTTAACATCAGCCAAAGTAAGAGAAGCATGGAACAGTCTGGGAGGATTCCATACTTGGAGCTCCCTTTGGATGGGTTACCTTCTCAGCATCAGTGTGTGACAATTCAGAGTACTGTCAACTCAGGAAGCTCACCCAAGCTTTGGTGTCCAGAGTTTTTAGTATGTAGACAAGATTGATTGATTGTCCACATGGTTGAACTTAGTCTCAGGGTTGAGTGATACTGTGTAACCCAAAGCCTCCACCATAATTACGGTTGGTCTTCCTGGTATGGCCAAACCCCCACCCTAAGACTATTGGGTGAGGGTAGCCTCAAGCTGAGTCAATTGTTAGCAGAAACTGCCAGGTGTGATTCAAGGGCCCACCATGTATAACAAAGACACTCTTATGATTCAGGAAATTCCAAGGATTTAGAGAGTCCCTTCGGGAGCTGGGATAAAGGCCTATCTTTGGGCAAGGTTAAACTCCTTATCATACATTAATAGAGGCGTAAGCAAATTTCATTGTCAGTAACCCAAATTTTCCTGTTGTCCCTCAGGGTCTGGCTCACTGCAATCTCTCACCTAAACCTGGTTCAAGTTTGGAGATGATTAGTCTAAATTTGTTTCTGTGTCAACTCTGCATACAAATAAACCCTCTGCAGTTTTCCATGGTAACTCTTACCTTTCTGTGATTTCTCTGTAAGGTCTTTTTTTTTTTTTTTTAAATCTCCACTTATATTGAGCTATAAACTCACTCCCAGAGGTGCTGCTTCACATGCTTCTAATCCCCTTCGATCAGTATTTGAGATAATGCATGTGTCAGTGGGAGCATCCACACTTAAGGAGTAGTCCAGTGCAGACAAAGATACCTGATGGCTCAGATTCATTCACTTACCAATTATTCATCACATTTGGGGGTGAGAGTGGGTTGTCAGGCATTATTCTCAACACAGAATATTCACCAAATCTTAGAGGTTAATGGGAAAGGCAGACATTTATTGTGCAGGTAATCACATAGAAATATACAGAAATTATGATAAGACCTACAAAGCAAAACCTGTTTTACTGTTTCAAAAAAAACCCCACAGGGTTCTTTGAAACAATAAAACAGAGGGAACAAATTTAGATTGGGGAGCAGGAAAGTGCTCATAGAGGAAATGACATTTAATTCAAGATTAAAGAATGGGTAAGCATTAGCCAAATGACTGGAAACTCTGATTTGATATAAATTGGTAAGAATGGCATTGATGTAAGCTCTAAATTCAGTCTTTGTTCAGCCTCCCCACTCCCACTAAATAAGGAAAATGACCTTTAGTTAAACCTGAAATTCAAAGGCTCTTTGTATCTAAGGGCCTTACTGCCTCTGGGGTCAAAAAGAAATTCTAGTGAAGATATTTTGTGAAGTTGTGAAAACATTCCAAGAGGAGACGGCTTTGGAAAGTTTTCAGTTTGTCTCACGGCTGTATCTGTAACAGTCAAAAGCTTTTTAAAAAATCTTTCAGGAGGTTATGCTTATGGAATCTGGCTTATGTGATCTAGGGGCTTTCATCCTATGATATGTCTTGGGCCAGTCATCAAAATAGACTGTTCTTTTTCATAGGCACTGTTTTGCCAGGCCAAGGAACCAGACATCATTGTAAAACATCACAAATATCCCTTGTTAAGATGAGCCAAGGGTGCTGCAATGAAAAGGTTAAGCAACACTCATCCCAACTTAAAGTGTATTGAAATGAAAGCCAGGGTGGGCTTCAGACTAAACACTCTGAAATGTCTGTGTGATACATGACAAGAAAGAAAGAGTAATCGGTTTTACATAGTCTAAGCAGATAGGGATTTTGGAAGGGGTGTTAGATGGCTTGCAGAATCATTAGGCAGGCTGGAGAAACAGAACCTGGGCCTGATTTCTTCTTCTTCTTTTTTTTTTGTTTTTTTGTATTTTGTATTTTTAGGGCCACACCCATGGCTTATAGAAGTTCCTAGACTAGGGGTTGAATCAGAGCTGCAATTGCCAGCCTATGCCGTTGCCATGGCAAAGCCAGATCTGAGCTGCATCTGTGACCTGTGCTATAGCTTGGGGCAATGCCAGATCCTTAACCCACTGAGTGAGGCCAGGGATTGAACCTGCATCCTCATGGACACTAGTCAGATTCTTAACCTTCCGAGCCACAACGGGAACTCTGGGCTGACTTCTAAGAGCAACAACCATAGCCACTGATACAAATGGCCTGGGAAGGAGGTCACCATCCCTATTCCAGTTACAGGACAACTTAGATGGTGGTGCTGAATGTCCTAGACAGGGAGCTGCCTCCAGTGCCACCAGCCACAGAATATACAGACAAACTGGCCCACCCAGGATGTTATTGCTGCTTGCCCAGTGAAGACAATGCAATTGCTGCCAACCCCAGAACCAAGCATCCTTTATTGCCTCCCACCAAAAAGAGGATGGGATGTCCCTGCCTAGACTATTCTTTGTGTGGCTCATCTCCCAACTAAAGGCTCAAGTCTTCACTCTAGCTGCAAAGGAGCCTGGGAACTAAAATTAAAAATTTTTTTTTTCTACCTTGGGAAGGCAGGATTCATAGCATGTGGAACTATCAAGTAGAAATCATGTTTGAATCCTTCCCAGAAGCATTTTAGATGATTGTTCTTTCAAGTAAAAAGAATGCCCAGAGAGATATAACAACAAGGATGATTACAGGGATAACAGGAAGATTCCAAAGAATGAGAGATCCTTATTCTAAGAAGATGAAGAATGAGAGGAAAAGTATTTAGTAATTTAATGATGTCACAAGAGATAGTGTAATGAACTCAATCATTAAAAACTGAGTAAAACTGAGGTTTGAGGTTGATTTAAGAGCTTTACATCATACAAAGCCACATTCTTACAACAAGTGTCAGCATTGGCTTGAATATATCTCAACTTGACATTATGTGTAAATGTATTCAAGGGTGAGAGATAAAAAGTATTTTTAAAGGAAATCGTATTATCGATATCAGAAAAAATATTAGGTTTACCAGTAACTGTTTGCCAGTGCCATAGATGGGTGACAATTATTTTTGCCTTTACTATTTATCTCAATCAGACAAGGTTGTTTTTTAGATATTTATATGAATTATTTTTTGTTTGTTTGTTGGAAAATGACCAACATGCATTAGTGACTAGAGCCAGAAAACATGAAATGCATGAAATTATTAACTAAAGAATTAAGAAATATATGATCAAGCATTAAATGCCGTCCCAAATCCTAGGTATAGTTGAAGAGGGACTATTCTCTCTAATCCTTTTGGATGGTTCTTTCTACAGCTCGCGGTACTTCCACAGGTCTGAGACATGCTCAGCCAAACACTCCAGGGCCTTCTCTGCAGATCTCCAGGGCTCTCTTTCTGTGTTCCTCTCTTTGTCTGGTATTCTATCTTATGAACTCTAGCTCTTCTAATCTCAGCTCTGTCTCCTTGACTCAGGAAAGCCACTGGATTTTCACTCAATTTTCTCTCCCTGTGCCATGGTCTGGAAACTCTCCCAAGGCAATAATCTGGGGCAATGTTAGGGCTCCCCTCACTGGTTTCCCATCTCTTAGGGATAGCTGTCATTCATTGCCTGGGTACAGTGTCTTGAAAACTGTTGTTTTATGTAATTTGAGGAAATTTTTTTTTTTTTTTTTTTTTTTTTTAGTGTTTTAGATGGAAGGGTAAGTAATTCTGGTCTCCATTTTTCTGTCTTAGCTGGAAGCAGAAATCCAGATAATATGATTTTTAATGGTTGTATGCATTATGCAGATGAGCAGAAAAATTATAAATCAGTTTTTCTGTTGATGGACATTCAAGCTTCGCCTTCTTCTACAGTCTTTTGAATAAAGTTCTCATGAACATTTTAAAAACATAAATCTTTGTACATATTTGATTGTTTGCATAAGAAAACAAAGGGAATTTCTAGAAATGGAATATCTAATAATGAAATTCCATGGTCAGAGGGCATGGATTCTTTGGTATATATTAATTTTCAGGCCCTATGAAGTAGCTTTCTGCTTGATGTAACACTCCATAGCAGAGGTGAACCCTGGAGCGAGGCTTTGCTACTAATGGGATCCGAGGGTGTACATCTTTCAGTGACCCCGTGGTTTACTTGCTTCTAGGTCCTTGTCTGCCAAGTTAGTGTATATTAGTGGACCCTGATCTCTAAATGTCTCTAAAGGCCTTTCTCTACTTGATGGAACTGGCCGCCCCATGATACTGGTGCTTGACTCTGACAGGACTTTCTGAGGAGTCTTATGGAACATGTCCCAGACTTTTTCATCTGTTAGGAGTGGGAGTGAGGTGAAGGTGAAACTATTTACCTATTGTTTTCCCCCCTTGTTCAAAAGTGGTCCCAAGAGTAGTCATCCCTCCACACTTCCGGGTTGGGTAATGAGTGCCCAGCAGTGTCCTGAGGTGTCCCATACCTTGATGTCTGAGAAGCCCCAGTCACAAAACAAGAGGTGCACCTGTCTGGCCTGATGAAGAGAGGCACTGACAGCTTATGCATATGTCCCACTGGAAGAAGCCTGCAGAAAGCTGGTTGTCACAAGAGTGATGACAGGAAAAGTGGGGCTGATGGGCTGTGAAGTGATAAACAACAGGCATCTGATAGAAGCCACTTGACACTTGCTATCTTTTTCCCTCTTTCCAAAGTAGATGCTCCTATTTGGCCCCAAATCATGGGTCTTAGCTGTTACTTATTTTCCTGTAGTTTAGGTGAAGGACCATTTTTGACACAGCAAAATAACCAAAGCGACAGCTTCATCTTTAGCTCCAACTCAAGTCTGAGCCAGGATTTTCTACCCACCAAGACATCATTGGCTAAATCATACTGATTCTGCTTTTTATCTTTTCAACTGTCAATAAAATGAAAGGTATTCCACAATTTTGTTTATATTTTCTGAAATTTCAACATTGTTTCCCCATCAGGAAATGGGGGCTTGTAAATGAGAACTGACTTGATAAGGCTTTGGAAATGGAACCATGTCTGAGGTTAGCAGAGGTTGTTAGGTTTTTAGAGAATGCTGTTGGGTCTCAAGTACAAGCAGAATAGAAGGAAAGAGAGACAAGAGGAAAGGAGAGAGAAAAAGTTATTGGAGGGTGGTAGTGGATGGTCATCGGCCTTGAATGGATTCTTCCAGGCCACCACCACTGACCCTTTGGCTCTCATTGGGATCCTATTTTGGAAGTCACCTCCTCGTTTAGAGCTGATCCTCTTTCGTGTCTTTCCCCCAGTTGGAATCCATGGAGCATGGTCTCAGGGCCAGATTTGTGTTTACTATCTTGTGTCCAAATAACTTAGTATAAAGTTGCCTCTTCCTCAGCAGAAATCTGCCTAAGATTCATTAACCTAAGCCTTCACTGAAGAGAGGTAAGCTCTTTATTGATAGTTGAAGTGGTGGAAGATTTAAACCATTGAAATGAAAATTAATGAATGACTGTTAAGGGTCTGTCTTTGACATGGAAATAGGGTGTAGAAGTGAGTCCTGCTTCTTTCTTTAACTGGAGAAGACAGCAATGTTTCAGGACTCAAGAAGACATGGCAAGTTTGAAAAGGAAAGGGGGAGTCAACTAGCATCATGTAATGTGCCAGGGCAGAATAACATAATAGCTAAAACTTTTCCTGTAAGCCAGAATATGGTGCCTAGAAGCCATATGGCCTCTCTAAGGGTATGCAAGGCAGAATAAGAACTTTGGAAATGAGCATCCAGCCTTGTTCCCATTGACCACCCTGCATCCATGGATTGTATTGTTCTGCAGTCAACGGACTTTAACCTACAGTTCCTCTAGCTTCCGATCCCTTGGAATATAAAGGTTTCATGTTTTCACAATTAAGTTCAGAGCAGCCAAGGGAGAATCAGGGTCATCCAAAGTCATACAGTTCTTAGGCCTCCTGGATGGGAGGGTCTACCGGTCGGTCCTTCTGGGCTTTGCTGACTGCCCCTTTCCAACCTCATTGATTCATATGCTCCTCGGATAGATCAATTTGGTTAATAAGGTCTTCGCAAAGAAAGGAAACTATAACTAAGAAAATATATATTGTCCTCTGTAGTAGCAGAAAATGACTGTGATCCCCAGGCTGATAGTATGAAATAGTGTCCTTGACTTTTTTCCAATATCCTAAACCTCTTTGGAAGATGCCTTTATTTACTCCCTAACAGGACCCATTTATCTAAAGAGTAGTTTGAATAAATGGAGTTGTAACATGTGTTCATTCTTTTTCTTTGTTTCCTGACTGTAGATCTTGAACAAATAATATTTTCTTTTAGGGAATCATGCTATCTATATGTTTTCACCATTTCCACAATCTTCCTTGCCAAAATGAAAAGCATTGCTTTGAGTTTTATTCCAAGTTTGGTGGCCACAGAATCCTTGATTTATTTTTAAGTGTTTAACACTGGAGGCCAAATAGGGGAGATCTCACAGACTGGGAGAAGCTTTTGGGATCATGAAGAATTTTCCTCCATTTACAGACTGTACTGTTGGGTATATGTGTAATGTAGGAAGTCTCTGACTCACGACTAACAGACAAATTTAAGTCATGCTGTCCATTCCGTAGCTTCCAATCAGTGCTATTTCTAAACTTTATAATGATAAGACATTCTCATATGTGAGTTTTATATCCTTTCTATATAAGAGCAGTTGTGACTTCCAGGAGAAAGACAAAACAAAGATACTTTGTTTATAAAGTCTATTTCCTGATCTGAACCTTTAAAAAAACTGGAATAGAGCCGGAATTTGTCATTCAAATGTTATTGACTCTTACACACACATATACACACACTTCATGTCAGCACAAAGCTCTCTTTTTATAAAATGAGCATCTGAAGTTCCCATTGTGGCTCAATGGCTTAAGAACTCATTGCTGTCTCTGTGATGATGTGGCTACAGGACTTCCTGTTGTGGCTCGGTGGTAACAAACCCAACTAGTATCCATGAGGATGTGAGTTCAATCCCTGGCCTCTCTTGTGGGTTAAGGATCTGGCATTGCCACGAGATGCTGAGTAGGTCACAGGTGCAGCTAGAATCTGGTGATGCATAAGCCAGATGTAGCTCCAAATTAGACCCTTAGCCTGGGAACTTCCATATGCTGTGGGTGTAGCCCTAAAAAGAAAAAAAAAAAAGATGTGGGTTCAATCTCTGGCCTTGCTCAATGGTTTAAAGATCTGGTGTTGCTGTAAGCTGTAGTGAAGTTTGCAGATGAGGCTCAGACTGGTGTTACTGTGGCTGTAGGCCTGCAGTTGCAGATCTGATTTGACCCCTAGCCCAGGAACTTCCATATGCCATAGGTATGGCAGTAAAAAAGACAAAAATAAAAAATAAAGTAAGTGTCTGATTTAACAGCAGTGAATCCAAATCTGGACGGGAGTCATTGGGAAGGAAAACATCAATTGCGATCAGTGAGTACACACCAGTGCTAAGGATTTTAAAGGTCTTTTTTAGGATTGTGGGCTATATTCTTAGGGTAAACGGAACCTGGCTGACTTGGCCTTTGTGTTGCAACTTTCTAGGAGTTGCCATCACACAGAATAAAACATGAGTGGTGCCATGGGGAGGTACTGCTGACAGGATCTGCTGACTCTGGGGTTCTTATCTCACCTGTGTGACAGATCCTGGGGGAGAAATGATTGCTTGGTTTGTGATTCCTTTACAGATTTTTCCTTCTCACTGCAGTGACTTCAAAAAGGGCAAATATAATTCTGAAGCACTCCCTTGAATTTATTTAGAAAAAGAGAGGACTTTCATGAGATTAATGGAAAATGATTGAAAATTACTCCTTTCTTCTCAGAACTTCATGACACAATATTAGTCTTCCTAGAGTCCTCATTAATGTTTCATACATGTGTTACCCTACTGGAGACATAGATACTTCCTTAATAAGGTATGTAACCAGGACATATGCTAATTCAACTAAAAAAATTTAAACCTAAGTTACTCAAACCTTAAGGCTGATGCAGAAAAATACATTTAAATTAAAAGAATGTTAGGCAATCCCCCTGAGGTCACTTTTCTGCCAGTGAATCATCTGCATCTATTTAGTGATTCAGTTTTATCTGAATATCTTTAGTTTTATAGGTTAGATGTGAGTTTCTATCAATAGTTAACAATAAAGTAGCACCTTAAAATAGTTTTCTGTTCTGAAACCTACTCTGTTTTCTATTGTTTTGCAAACCAACCAACCAACAGAATAACGAATTGATCCCTCGCCTCTGTTTCCTTCTCAGCTATCGCTCCTTTTCTCTGCTTCCTTTCCCAACAAAATTTCTCAGGTGAACTATTTTTTTCTGCTTCTATTTCTTCACTTCCCATTAGCTCCTGAGTCAATTTCTTTTTTTTTTTTTGCTTTTTTTTTTATTTTCCCACTGTACAGCAAGGGGGTCAGGTCATCCTTAGATGTATACATTGCAGTTACAGTTTTTTCCCCCACCCTTTCTTCTGTTGCGACATGAGTATCTAGACATAGTTCTCAATGCTATTCAGCAGGATCTCCTTATAAATCTATTCTAGGTTGTGTTCCTGAGTCAATTTCAATGCGGCTTCCATTCCTACCACCCCCAAAACGGTTCTTGTCACATGTACTAGAACCTCCTGGCTCAACCCCTTGGCAGACCCATCCCCTCTCTCGGTCTTAGAGTCCCCTCTCTTTGCTCTTCTGGTTTTCCTTTGCCTCAGGGCCACACCCTTTCAGTCCCCTTTGCTGTCCTTTTCCTCTTTTCTGCTCACTTTCTTCATGCTGTAGTGAGAGATGGGACCCTAGTTCCAAATCTGTCCCATGTGGTCCTCTGTTCACTCACTCTAATTATTCCCAGAATATCTATCTCTCTGTGCCTCTTGACTTCAAATGCCATCTGCTTGTCAATGACACCTGAAGTTTTAACTCTGTCCCTGACCTCTTCATCAAACTCCAAAGCCTATTTATTTAATATTCTCGAAGACATCCTTACTTAGCTTTCTAATGGGTATCAAAAAACCCAGCATGCCTAAAACACAAATCTTGATTTCTCTTTGAACTTGTTGCAGTCTTACCTATGTCAGAAAGTCACATCAAGATGTATCCAATTGGGAGTTCCTATCTTGGCTCAGAGGAAACAAATCTGACTAGTATGCATAAGGTTTGATCCCTGGCCTCGCTCAGTGGGTTCAGGATCCCAAGTTGCTGTGAGCTATGGTGCAGGTCTCAGATGCAGCTCAGATCTGGCATTGCTGTGGCTGTGGCGTAGGCCAGGGGCTACAGCTCCCATTCGACCCCTAGCCTGGGAACCTCCATATGCCGCAGGCAAGGCCCTAAACAGACCCCCCCACCCCCCAAAAGAGATGTACCCAATTGCTTAGGCCACACATTTCAAAAAATCATTAAACCATAAGTAAATTCTGTTAATTTCACTGTCAAATGTATCTAATATCTGCATATTTCTCTTATTTTTTTATTTTTTTGTGTCTTTTTGCCTTTTCTAGGGCTGCTCCAGCAGCATATGGAGGTTCCCAGGCTAGGGATCGAATTGGAGCTGTAGCCGCCAGCCTATGCCACAGCCACAGTAACGCGGGATCCAAGCCACGTCTGCAACCTATACCACAGCTCACAGCAACGCTGGATCCTTAACCCACTGAGCAAGGCCAGGGATCGAACCTGCAGCCTCATGGTTCCTAGTCAGATTCATTAACCACTGCGCCATAAAGGGAACTCCCTGCATATTTCTCTTTATCTCCTCTGTTTCCATCCTAGTTCAAACCATTATCACTTTTGCAGGATAATTTCAACATTCCAACAGCCTGTTAAGTGTTCTTCTTTTTTTTTTTTTTTTTTTTTTCCTTTTGCCTCTCCTTCTCTCTCCTTATCTACTTTCCATACGGGAGCCAAGTAATGTCAAAAAATAAATCAAACCATCTCACTGGCTTATTTATAATTCTCTAGTAGCTTTTCATTATACTTAGTAGAAACCCCCGATCCAACTCACCATTGCTCTTGTAAGGCACCTGACACCTTTCAGGTATCATCTTGCACTGAGTTCTGTCTCATTCACTTTGCTCATCTCATTCCTATTCCTGGAAAATCCCATGATTTTCCCCATTTTAAAGCTTTTGTATTTGCTTTCTCTATGCCTGAAGTGCTTTCTTCCTATATCTTTGCAGGACCTGTTCCTTCTTTCCATTTGAGTTTCAGTCTAAATATCATCTCGGAGAAGTTATTCTCTGACCACTCAATGAGAGTATTCTCTACTTTCACTCTGTCCTATCACTCTCTTTTATTTTCCTCTAAACATTTAAAATACCTGGTTTACCTTGTTCGTTTATTCACTAGAACATTAATTCCGAGGGAGTAGATATTTTTGTTTATTTTGTTCACTACTGTATCTTCTAGATTTAGAACATACCTGGTAAATAATAGGTGCTCAGTAAATATGGTTGAATGATTGAACTTATTTATTCCTGCATTTTTAATGTTTTTGTCCACACTGTACTGATAAAAGCTTCATGATTGGAGAGACTTTTTCTTGTTCCTTGTTGTGTACCCATTGTCTAGCATAGTGCCTGGTCCATAATAGTCCCTTGATAAATATTTATAAAATAAACAAATGAGGAGTTCCTGTCATGGCGCAGTGGTTAACGAATCCAACTAGGAACCATGAGGTTGCGGGTACGATCCCTGCCCTTGCTCAGTGGGTTAACGATCCGGCGTTGCTGTGAGCTGTGGTGTGGGTTGCAGACGCTGCTCGGATCCCGTGTTGCTGTGGCTCTGGCGTAGGCTGGCAGCTACAGCTCCCATTTGACCCCTAGCCTGGGAACCTCCACATGCCGTGGGAGCGGCCCAAGAAATGGCAAAAGGACAAAATAAATAAATAAATAAATAAACAAATGAATAAAATAGTATGATGATTAATGTACCAAGTATTTATGAAAAAAAGTAAGTTCTTAATCCCCTTCTGGAAAAGATGATTCCACATCATTTTTCTTGGCTTTTTAATGAAGAGGACACTCTTTCAATGCTGAGGAAAAATTTTACTCCTATCTTCTCAATTTCTCACCAAGTGATAGGCTCAGAACAGCAAGCTGTGCCTGCCCACTTCCCTGGGCAACAGTCTTATCCAGGGCAAGAAATGTGGATGCATATGAAGTGAACAATCTACAGGATGAGCAGGAAGTCTACTGTGTCTCAGGCAGAATTTATCCATGAAAGTGGAAGTGCTTTCCACCTAGTTGCTTACATATTTACTGAATGGAAATAGAATCCTAAACCTGTCCAGAAGGAATGAAAAGATCATAAAAGAGAATGATTCAAAATGGCATCACCCTGCTTAACAGCAACTCTGGAGATGAAGAACTAGTGGAATGATATCTTCAAAATATCGAGGGAGGAATCATAAGTGCGCTGCACCCTTCTTCTCATTAAAAAACAATGAAGGGGAGTTCCCATAGTGGCTCAGTGCTTAACGAACCCAACTAGCATCCAGGAGGACGTGGGTTCAATCCCTGGCCTTGCTCAGTGGGTTAAGGATCCAGCGTTGCTGTGAACTGTGGTGTAGGTCAGAGACACAGCACGGATTCTGTGTTGCTGTGGCTGTGGCCAGCAGCTACAGCTCCCATTAGACCCCTAGCCTGGGAACTTCCATATGCCACAGTGTGGCCCTAAAAACCAAAAAAAAAAAAAAAAAAAAAAAAAAGTCAATGACAATAGTTTTTCTTCCAAAATACTGGAAATACTGAGGGAATTTCAACTTATAATTTTATATTCATTCAAAATATCAATCAAGTATGAAGGCAGAATAATGATATTTTCAGACATGCAAAGACTGATGGGAAAAAAAATCCCATGCAGCTTTTATTGTAGAGGTTTTAGAGAATGCATTTTAGCAAAAAGAAGTTTGAAAGCAAGAAATGAAGATATTTGAGACTCAAGACAGCCAATATGGTGATCAAGCTAAAGAGTCCAAGAACAACATTTGTGCAGCAAGCTCAAGTTCACACACGGCAAAGGATAAAGGTCAAGTGACAGGGAGTCTTGAGGGAAAAAAGAAAAAATCGATACTCAATGGCTTGATGCCTTTGGATGAAATTATTAACAAATATTTTAAAAAATCTGTTGAACTCAGAAAAAATAGGAAATTGATATAAAAAAATGAAAAAAATGAGGCAGTTATTAACTAAACACAAGTTGTGCTAGAAAGGAAATGTAATCATAGTACTCATTTTGACTGGACAGTGACAATATTTACATGTGGTCATTATCATATATGTCCTGACCATATTGTGGTATAACCTTGAAAGGAAGGTGATAGTGGTGGTGTGTTACCATAAAAGGAAGTCAGTAGGTAAAGTCAAATAACGGTAAATCAAGGGTTAAGCACATAACTTAGAAATTGCTAAAATGGAGTTGGCTTAATGATGGAAGTAAAACATGATATTGCTTTTTTGCAGAGGGAATGGGAGAACAGACTTTTGTAATACTACTGACTTTTTAGATATGTGCAGATGGTACTTTGACTTAAAAGAACTTTGATTTTAAAAGAAAAAGGCTTAGCTATAAGTTAATTGTGCAATTAATTTTATTGAGGAATAAGAACAATGATAACGATATTTACGAATTCCAGTGGGGTGGGGAATAACATATGGAATCCTTGGTGGGGAACCAATAATTTGGACCCACTGGGTTCGATATTTTGGTTCATGGATTTTCATAAATGCAATTTTCCTTTAGGAATTCCCATGCGAGAGACTTAGAATCTGTGTTTTTTTCCAAAGAATCTGCTGAGTTTCCCAGGGCCAGATTAATGAGTCTTTCATCTCCATACACAAACTGAACCATAAAGTTGTCCTTCTACCAGGTTTTCTAAGGCCATTTGATGTTTTCCCTAATATGACTGAAAAAGGCCAATAACTGCCGAGCATCATTAGAAAAGAATTTGGAAGTTGAAATTATGATTAGGTGTTTGTTAGGAATTTACCTCGCATTCATTTCTCCAAAGATTTGAGGTGTTAACACATCAGTGAGTAGCAGATTCATGGTGCATCTAAACCTAATACTATTAAGAGCTCCCACTTATATAATATTAACTTTGGGTTGGGGAAGTTTTCAAGCACAATGCATGTGTTATCACATGTAATCCCCAAAATAGGCATTAGGTACTATGATTAACAGTCCCCGTCCCCCACCCTCCGGCAATAGTTGACTAAAAACCGAGGCACATAGAAAGAATAAGTTGGTCAAGATCATCCAGTTAGGAAGAGGTAGAACCAGTATTTTTATACCCTCAACTTTGCTCTAGAGTCTGGATATTCTACTTCCCATATAATAGACTTTGTATTGTCCTGGTTAACATTCATGGTGATGGGTTGGGGACTGGCATATGCATACCAAGGTATATGGAATGACTGGCCAGTGGGGACCTGCTTTATAGCACAGGGAGCTCTACCTGATATTCTGTGATGATCTATATGGGAAAAGAATCAGGAAAAGAATGACATGTGTATATGTATAAATGAATCACTTTGTCGTACAGCAGGAATGATCACAACCTTGTAAATCAACTATACTTCAAAAATACTTTTAAAAAGGTGAAAAAGTACTTGGTGATGATGCTTTAGAGATTTAGAGATGGTCTAGAGTGGGGAAAATCTTAAATTTAAAAAAAATGTTAAAAGTGTACATCATCTGTCTGATGAGAGAGACAAATGAGTCTGGAAAGACAAGAATGAGAAAAATAAAGATGCATTTTAGCTTTAGAGTTTGTGTACAGGCTCCAGATGCTCAGGAAGCACTGTGTCTCCACAGCACAGAGGTAGACGGCAGAGTCTCTGGGCTGGGCTGCTGTGATGTGCAGGGAGCTCTGAAGTACCTCTCTGTTTACTGTGGCACTTAGTCTTCCTTTCTTCTTCATATTCAGGCTCAGTATAAACAAGGAGACAATGCCTCCTTCAGGTTTCTGTTGCAACCACTGTAAGGTGGTCATTCTTTCTGAGTAACTGCAGTTGATTGTGACAAAGTCTCCTTCCTGGGCACTCAGGTACTGGCGACTCTGCTCAGCTCCATTTTTGCCAGTTACCCCTGTTCTCAAGGATATTGTCAAACAGAGAAAGTGATCATTAGTGCAACATTTCCACAAAGTTCTTTCCTTTACACATTTCCCAGAAGGCACTCCAGATTAGTTCCTTGGAGTTCCTTATATCCCCTCCCTCGGAATTTTGGAAAAAAAAAAAAATCCATTTGGTCTTCCTCTTCCCATATCCAGAAGCTCCTCAACTTACAGCGTAACTGAAGCCACAGAATAGCCAACAAAACTTGCTGGGTCTTTACCATGTTTACTGCAGGTCTCTGTTATAGGATTTGGAATATATGTTAGTAGATCAAAGGAATCTATTATTATTATAAGTTCTCCACGTTTACTTTAGAAATCAAACGGGATTCCCAGCCTATCAAAGGCAGCACAAATGCACATGTTTGCACTATTTGTGAGCTACCTGCACAGTGAACCATCCATGGTCTTTTAAATAAAATGCCCACATTGCCACCTAGTGACAACACACACAGCTGAATGTTATGTAGGTCAAATACTCTGGTGAAAAAAATGAAGACAAAACTGGATGCAGAGTTAGCATCAGCACTAGGAGCTCCAGGAGTTGGGGTAAATTGGGGAACTGAGGTCCAGTGATTCCTTGGCTTTAGCCGGTTGTATTACACTAAGTGGAGCAGGAGATAGCCAGGGCCTTTCACATGGTATCTTTCTGAAAACCCAAGGATAGCTGTGTTCTGTGTGTTTTGTTTTGTTTTGTTTTGTTTAAATTAAGGACATTCCTCATAAATATCTCTGGTTTCTTCACATGTCATCCCTGTTTCTTCACATGATATTATGTCAGTCTTCCCAATCTGATCTTTCTTTTTTGGTCTTGCTGCAGTTTGTCCATGTCTCTTCAACTGTATTTCAAATATCTCTTTATTTAGAGTTCCTGTTGTGGCTCAGCAGTTTAAGAACCTGACATAGTGTCTGTGAGGACTCCGGGTTCAATCCCTGGCCTCACTCAGTGGGTTCAGGATCTGTGTTGCTACAAGCTGCGGTATAGGTTTCAGATGTGGCTTGGATCCCATGTGGCTGTGGCTGTAGGCCTCAGCTGTAGCTCCGATTGCAACCCCTAGCTTGGGAACTTCCATTTGCTGCAGAGTTTCTTTATTCATGTGATTTCCAGCTCTTCTGTGATTGTTATCTATCATTGTTTCAATGTTTGTTTGTTTTTGAATCACATGGTTGAATTTTTTAGGCTTGTAGTAGTCATTTTCCCTTTTGGAACTACTTTCCAGCCCATTAGAAGTGCCCTTGAGGTGAATTTAGAGTCATGTTTGAACCAAGTGACCTTTCCCTGACTATAATTTATTAGGCCTGGGTAAATCCTGGGCTTATTAATTCAGAATAGTAGTTAGGGTATAAAAATAGTAGCTATGTACTTTTTGTTACTAGAGATATATAACCCTGTGGAATTCCAACCAGAGTCATCTCTTGGCAAATGAAACCTGGATAGGTTCAAATTTAGGTTATTGTGGAGTAGAAACTAACAGGCGTACAATGGAATCTGCTCTCCCAAGAAGAGAACTGATTATGCATTCAGACAAGTTGGTGTAGAAAGAATAGGAGGAGTTCCCGTCGTGGCGCAGTGGTTAACGAATCCGACTAGGAACCATGAGGTTGCGGGTTTGATCCCTGGCCTTGCTCAGTGGGTTAAGGATCCGGTGTTGCCGTGAGCTGTGGTGTAAATCGAAGGTGTGGCTCGGATCTGGCATTGTTGTGGCTCTGGTGTAGGCCGGTGGCTACAGCTCTGTGATTAGATCCCTAGCCTGGGAAGCTCCATATGCAGTGGGAGCAGCCCAAGAAATGGCAAAAAGACAAAAAAAAGAAAAAAAGAAAAAAAAAGAAAGAATAGGCAATTGATGATTTTTTTCTTCCTGTGAGGCCCAACTGTAATATTTTGCAAATGAATTTTATGAGATTCACTTGCATCCTTTTAGACACTCTGTTTCCTTGAGCAAGTTTGAATGGGTTATACAACCAGATCATTTTCACAAAAATTACTATAAATCCAGGATCCCTTGTTCTATATATCACAATCTATTTTTATAAAAATGCATGCAGAGATACATAGTTATCTCCATTAAATTTTATTTGGGCTGTTTCAATCCATTTAGTATGATCATACATATTAGCTATACCTAACTCAGCACTGCTATTTGCACATATGATGGGAAATCTTACATGAATTCATATAAGATGACTATTAACGGGACAGGATGAAGGATAAAATCATGGGATACACAAGACAGACAATTCTGTATGCGGAATCTTTACACACAGCCATTCTTTCAGTAGAGGATCCCTGGACTGCATCGTTATGCAGAAGAGCAAAGTGAAAAGCGAATGTGATTTGGAGGCAAATAAACTTAAGTTTGAGTCTTAGCCCTGCCACTTACCAGATTGGGTTTTGAGAAGTTACCACAATACTTCAGCTCAGTTTCCTGTAAAATGAGGATAATCATACCCAACTGTGGTTTTGTGGTGAGAATTATAGATAACATTGGGAGTTACCAAAGTGTAGCGGTTAAGAATTCAGGCTCTGGGGGACTCTACCTGTGCTTGTAAGCCAGCTCTCCTCTTACTGTTTTTAGGCAAGTTGGTTAACGTCTTTGTGCCTCAGTTCCCTTGGGGCTAATAATACCTACTCCATGGAGCTGTCATAAAGATCAACTAAATTAATGTATGTGATGCACCTAGAACAGTCCTTCATACATATTAAGCCCTTGACCGATGTTAGCTATTATTATTATTACTGGTAGTCTAATAAGACCTGTGATAAATACACCAATCAGCAAATGATATATGATATTATCATCTTACTATTTTCCTAATGATATAATGAAAAACAAAATAGTCAAAATATCTTGCAAACATTCAAGACAATTGAAATCTATAGGAGTGCCTTGAATTTAGCAAACTTGTTTAAAAAAATATCTGCAGAGAATTCATTCCAGCTCATACTGATCACTGCATTATTTGCTAAGAGCATAGACAGTAGCTCTAAAATTCTGCTGGGTATCAATCAATTTCTTCTGTGTTTATGGGTTTAGGATTTCCTTCATTCCTCTTAGTTTTTTTTTTTTCTTTCTTTCTTTCTTTCTTTTTTGTGGTTTTAGGGCCACACCCATGGCATATGGCGGTTCCCAGGCTAGGGGTCCAATTGGAACTGTAGCCACTGGCCTACATCACAGCCACAGCAATGCAGGATCTGAGCCATGTCTTCGACCTACACCATAGCTCATGGCAACACCCTATCCTTAACCCACTGAGTAAGGCCAGGGATCGAACCTGCATCCTGAAGGATGCCAGTCATGTTAGTTTCCACTGAGCTACAATGGGAACTCCAGTTCTTTTTCTTTTCTAGTTTGAAAATTATTTTTCTTGATGGAGAATAAAGAATGAAGTTAGGAGCTGAGACGCTCTACTTTTTCTGTTTTCTACCTTTTCTCTATTAACTGTCAACATTATTCTATTCTCCTTAATATGTGACTTGTACTTCGCCCCTGGCCCAGCCTCCTCTTTTCTCCAAACTTCTACAGTGCCCTTTGTGTTGCACTTTATATTTTCTTCAAGTTGTATTTTTCACTTTTTAACACTTTCCTTAAAAGTCCTTGCTATTCCCTTTTATCCATGTGTAGATAGTCCATATTTTTGTAATTTTTAGTTAGACTCTGAGTTAGTGTATGCTATAAGTTTTATTAGGTGACTCCATCTTTAATATTCTTACTAAAATAATTTATAATGGAGTAGTAAGGATTTGATTTATTTTAGAGTTTCTCATTTCATTTTATTCAACTACAATCATTTAGATTTTATGAAGGTAAGTTTATAAAACATAAAATTCAGCATTGTAACTGTTTGAAGGTGTATAATTCATTAGCTTTCAGCACATTTATCATACTGCGCTGCCATCACCACTATCCAATTCCAGAACACTCCATCATCCCACAGAGATTAATCCCATATTATTAAGCAATCACTGCCCATTCCTTCCTCTTCCAAGCCCCTGGCAACCATTTATCTGCTTTCTGACTCCATGGACTTGGACTCTGGGAATTTTATATAAATAGAATATGCAACAAGGACATTTTGTGTTTGGCTTCTTTCACTTAGCATAGAGTTTCAAGGTTCATCCGTGTTGTAATGAATCAGGACTTCATTCCTTTTTACAGTTGAGTCATATTTCATTGAATGGATATATTACATTTTGTTTATCCATTTGGATTGTTTGCCCTTTTTGGCTATTCCAAACAGTCCTGTACAAGTTTTATGTATTTTGGGTAGATACACAGGACTGGGATTCTGGGTCATATGATAAACCTACATGTAACATTTTGAGGTGCTGCCAAACTGCTGTCCAAAGTGGCAGCACCATTTCATATTCCTACCAGCAACTATGACGGTTTTTTTTTTTTTTGGTCTTTTTGCTCTGTTGTTGTTGTTGTTGTTGTTGCTATTTCTTGGGCTGCTCCCGCGGCATATGGAGGTTCCCAGGCTAGGGGGTCCAATCGAAGCTATAGCCACCGGCCTATGCCAGAGCCACAGCAACGCGGGATCCGAGCCGCGTCTGCAACCTACACCACAGCTCACGGCAACACCGGATCGTTAACCCACTGAGCAAGGGCAGGGACCGAACCCGCAACCTCATGGTTCCTAGTCGATTCGTTAACCACTGCGCCACGACGGGAACTCCATATGACGGTTTTAATTTTTCCACACCCTTGATAATACTTGCTATTTTTTATTGTCTTTTATTTTTATATTATTTATTTTTAATGTTCTCTTTTTAAAATTATAGCATTCTAGTGGGTGTGAAGTAATGTTTCACTGTAATTTTAATTTGCATTTGTTTAATGATCAATGATGTTTTTCATGCTAATTAGCCATTCATATGACTTTTTTGGAGAAATGTCTACTCAAATCCTTTACTCTTTGTTTAATCAGGCTAATTGTGTTTTTATTATCAAGTTGTAAGAGTTCTTTATATATTCTAGTTACACATCCCTTAGCATATATATGACATGTATGATTTGCAAATGTTTTCTCCCATTCTGTGGGTTGGCTTTTCATTTGCTTGGCGGTGTTTTTTTTTTTTTTTTTTTTTTGTAAGCACACATGATTTTATTTTTGCTGAAGTTGATTTATCAATATTCTATTTTATTGTATAATAAAAATAAAACTGCAATGTAGTAATTTGATATGCATATTCATATTGAAATGATTACTACAGTCAAGCTAATTAGCATATCACATCCTCACAGTTACCATTTTTTGAATGTGTGATGAATGTACTTGAGATCTACTCTCTCAGCACATTTCCAAGTATTTAATACAGTATTAGATTAATTATAATCATCATGCCTGTACACTGATGTCTAGACTTTTTAATCCTATACAACTGCAACTTTGTACCCACTGAGAAGCCTGGTAAGTGTTTTCTCAAGCAGATATGATACATTTTTTTGTTTCTGCTGTATTTTATTGAAGTGGAGTTGATTAATACATCTTTTCTTTTCTTTTCTTTTCTTTGTTTTTGCTTTTTAGGGCTGCACCCACAGCATATGAATGTTCTCAGGCTAGGGGTAGAATCAGATATACAGCAGCTGGCCTACACCACAGCCACAGCAATGCAGAATCCAAGCCACATCTGTGACCTACAGCACACAGGCAGTGCTGGATCCTTAAGTGCACTGAATGAGGCCAGGGGTCAAACCCACATCCTCATGGATACTATTTGGGTTTGTAACCCGTTGAGCCACAACAGAAAGTCCAACATCTTTATTTTCTAATCTTCCTAGCAAAGTGTATGTTCTGGCCAAATCCCTCACTTGTCAGCTGATCAATGAAAGTTTGGAGAATGACTACTAAATAGCTTATGTTAAATCTTTTAATATTTAACAGGGAGTTCCCATTGTGGCTCAGAGGAAATGAACCCAACTAGTACCCATGAGGATGTGGGTTTGATCTCTGTCCCCGATCAGTGGGTTAAGGATCAGGGCTTCCCGTGAGCTGTGGTGTAGGTCACAGACACATCTTAGATCTGGTGTTGCTGTGGCTCTGGCATAGGCTGGTAGCTGTAGCTCTGATTCTACCCCTAACCTGGGAACTTCCGTATGCCGAGGATGTGGCCCTAAAAAGGAAGAAAAAATATCGTACAAGGGCATTTCTTATTATTCTTGTAATTTTATCTCCATGTGCTGATGGAAGAAAAGAAAAACAGCCTGTATTTGAGAGAACTTAGAATATTGATATTTATGTTGCTTTGAATAAGAAAGGTGAACACCATACTGAACATTTTGATTCCAATTGTATTAATTTGACTGTATAAATCAGGGATAAGTTCACAAAAATTAGTGACATCAGGTCATAAATATTGTAATTTCTATGAACTACCAAATTCTCCCATTTTAAGGAAGAGAGGAATATTTCATTATCTACCTGTCTGTCAGTCTGTCTGTCTATCTATCTATCGTCATTGCTTCACTCAGTTTTTCAGTTAGGTCCTTAAGAGAGAGAAGATGACTCATTAATCAAAAGAGTGGAGGTTGAGATGGGGGGTGTGATAAGCTGGGGAGTTGACAAGCCCTGTTAGGATGCTCAAAACTAGCAGAGGGATTGCTTTCAGAGGGCAGAATTGCTATGGTGGGACTTGCTGGTTCCACGATGCTTTGATCTGTTCTTTTTAACCTATCTTTTCTCACTTCCTTCCTGTGTTATATTGCGTGATTATTTTTATTTCTACTTTATAGATGAAAAATCTAAAGCTCTGAGACACCAATTAACGTGGCCAAATTTGCATAGCTAATAAGCAATAGAGCCACGACTGACATTCAAGTCATCAGAACCTAATTCCTAAACTTCCTGCAAGGAAGCCTTTAGGACAGAGGAGAGCTGACCTAATTGAAACCAGGCACATTATCTGAGACCTTTCCCCCTCACTCCATTTTCAGTCAAAGGACCTCTGTACCCCTAGAATTACAGGCAATTAAGCTGATTTTGTTTTTCCCTGTCTTCTAATTTCTTGCAGCAGACTATCAGAGAGAACAGGGCTCCTCAATTTGCAGCTCCAGCCTCCCTGCACATCTCACCTGGGCCCTGGAGGTTTTTGCACAGCTCTGCCTGTGCCCCTGGCACTGTGTCTTTCAGAAGACAGTAGTACCCAGCCCAGTTGATAACTTCACAGAGTGTTTCACAATAGGGGAGTTTTGGTCTTTAAGGTTTCTGGCTCCAAAGTTTTTGCTGTTTTTCATTATTTCTTCCTGAAGAAACTGCAGAACTTTGTTGGGGTATTGGACACACCAGAAAAGAATAGGGTACCCTGTGGATGTGGATGTGCAGTTCGTGGTCACTGATGCTCCTTCCAAGATAGTGACTGTGGCTTGTCTGTTGGACTGAATTGCCCCTGGTTCCTCTTGGGGTGGGGGGGTGAAGTGCATATTTCATGAGTTTGACCGGAGTTGTATCTTGTGGAGAATGTTTTCATTATTCTGAAATAATAATAATAAAAAAAACCATTTAAGTAAAATGTACTTACCCAACATGAAGATCAGAATTAGAGAGTCCAGGGAGGAGTTCACGGGTAATGTCTCTGGTCTGTTGGAAGGAAGGGTCACTGTTCAAGTGGAGATACAAAGGGATCACAGTTGTACTTAGAAAACATGCATAACTTATGACCGTGTTGGCAAATGACACCCCCTTGTGACAATTTAATGAACAGGTTATAGAATAGTCCTCTCCCTCCCAAAAATCTGCCTTGTGTCCTCACTACTGTCCTCATTCTTTTAAGGGACACATTGGGTGTAAGTTGTCCTTTTGTTCAAAGGGGAGTTACTACATCCTAATAAGCCTATTGTCTCTAGGACACACATTCCAAGGAAGAGTAACTTCCAATAGAACTTAGACATCACCACCATGTCAGGATTTAATTAAATTAATTAATTAATTTATTACTTTTATTTTTTTGCTTTTTTAGGGCCACACCTGCAGCACAGGGAAGTTCCCCAGCTAGGGGTGGAATCAGAGCTGCAGCCACCAGCCTACGCTACAGCCACAGCAACTCAGGGTCCAAGCCACATCGATGACCTACACCACAGCTCACAGCAATGCTCATTTCACTTGAACTTGTTACTGAAAGTGGGATCTAGCTGCCGCCACTCGAAAGCCGATAAAGAGGCAGGTTGGTGGAAAGGAGTCTGTTTTATTTTGGAGGCTGTTAACTGGGAATGGGGAGGGCCAACTCCTGTCAAAGGCCAATTCCCTTATGGCAATGAGTGGACAAGAGATTTTAAAGGGGAGCATTGTCGTGTATAGGAATCAAAGGGAGGGGGCTATACCAAGAACCCGCACAGTCAGCTTTGATAGTCATCTTGAAATTGGTCATGAGGTGGTCTGATCAGCATCTTGATTGTTTTAAGTGTGGCTAATCTTCAGTTCTAGGATTGGTTTGTTCCCATTTCTTTGAGGCCTGTTCTCAGAATTCTGGCAGCTTATGTCATGGCAACAACTTGGTCATCTTGTCGTTAATTTCTTCCACCTGATGTGGTTTCAGTAACTATAAGACAGCTCAAGGGTATGGCTCAGAATACTGTCTATAGCCCTTAAGAAGGAGCTAAAAGTCCTTGACTTTGCTTACTGACTACACTATTATTATTTGGTTTTGTTTAACTGTTTTCCTTTGCGTCTGCATTTTCTCACTTCTCTTATTAAACTTATACTTTGGCTAAAGTTTTTCTATAGACAAAAGGCTGGTGGAGGACAGAGGGAGAAGGACCACAGGGTCTTGTTCTATTTCAGACTTGAAAATTTAGTCAGTGATGACGGTGCGGTTTCACTGAAGTCATCCTTCCTGCAACTTGGAGTTTTGTACTCAACATTGTTCTAGTTTCCTTGAATCCTTGTTTTCTCGAATCCTTGTTTTTCTCCTTTTCTTTCCTTCCCCAGCCCTGGCATCATTTTATCTAGTTTCCCAGAACTGAAAGTGTTGCTCTTCAAGTATATAAACTCACGCTGAGACTAGGTGTGGTTGGGCTTAAGAGTTGAGTATTTGCAGTGTTTATTTCTGGTTGGATAACGAGTGACTCAAGACTAGCGGTGCCTGTTGGGGAAAGGCTTGGGTAGGGAGGGGAGATCCTTGGAATAACAGAGAAGTAATTCCATGGTTGTGTGTGTATGTGTGTGTGTCTGCAAACTTCACTATTTTAGTAGGTAGAAAAATGAACCACATTGTTATTTTTTATATTTCTTTGCTAAAGACTGTGTTTTTCTCTTTATAACTTGGCTGCCTATTTGTACTTGTTTTTGTGAATTGCCCATTTTCCCTCCAGGGATATTCATGTTTTTATTATTGATTTATAGAAGACATTTTAATTACAAGGGTATTATCAGAAAACCACATGGTACATATTTTAAAATAACTGATGGCAAAGAACATTCCTTTACTGCATTACTGGGCTCATAGATTCGATCAATGAGCTATTAGAGGACAATTTGTTCCCTGCCTGGTACAGGCAGGGTTTTGATGAATCTTTCATTTTTCCATTTCCAAGATGCAGTCTCACAATTCTTCTTAACCTTAGAATAGCAAATCATGAAGTTTGTCTTCCCAGAAATTCCCCACACTACAGAGTTCTGTCCCAAGAGGAGAAAGAAACTGCTCACACTCAACCCCTCCTGTGCTGTACTCAGCTTCTCCTTTAGTCTCTCTAACTGTGTCACTAGAAACACTAAAGTAAACCATTGTGCCTGGTGCTTGGATGGAGGGCTTCCGCACCTGGTAGAAGGTTTTATCCTTAACCTGATGGGCCTGAAAAACCGCTGTGATCTTTCTCTTCATTTTTCCTGATGCTTCAGAGAGAAGGCACTTTAAAGCCTCTTTGGGATATTGGACATACAGAAAGAGGAAGGGTGACCCGTGTTCCATCTGTGCAGTTCAGTGTCAGATGCAATCCTTAAGAGAGGGTCTCATGGGCCTCTGTCTGGGTCACCGAGTCTCCCACAGGTCTTCCTGAAAAACGAAGGTTTTTGTTATAATGAATATAAAGAGCACTGAATTCAATTAATGCAATGGGAGGTAAGAGAAATGACAAAACCAGTCAGAATTTTAAACGATCACTTTGCTCATCAGGAGGAACAATATCGCAGGCATCAAGGTGAAAGAGAGATCACAGCTGCTCCAGGCCTGGGGACCTTGGTGAGCTGCGCTTTGTTTCAGTTTGGATACGTGAGGGCAGAGGCTGGTGGTTTGGACCAGTGGTTGCACGTCCTCCGTTTTGGCTTGGGGCAGTTGTGTTTTTCAGTTGTGGTTTCTCTTTCAGATACGATACTCCTATATCACTAAACTTACTGGGCCCTTAGTGGCACATACAAACACAGTGATTCCGTATGGAAATCTTTCTTATCTTAGGGATGCCAAGACACACAAATGCTTCTGCACTGGAGGAAGAAACAAAACAAAATAAAACACAGGGGCACTCTCCCTTGGGCTAGGGAGTGAACTTTGAGCATTTCCCATAATTTTTGCTGAATTAGTGACTAGAAGAGAGGGAAGGTCTGGTTTTCAAGACACATGCTGCCTTTTCTGTATCTAGTTAGACCAATAGGAATGAATAATAGTGATGACAGTGATGATCAGTGATGTTCACTGAGGTGTACAAAGTGCCGGCATTGCAACATTTTAAACAGAGGCTTTGCAAACATTAATCCATCTGACAATAACAAGTGGCATTTAATAATATTACTGTTCCCATTTCACAGATGAGGGAACTGGGGATCAGAGAGACTAACTGCTCCAAAGTGGTAAAGCCAGGATTCAGCACCAGATGTGTCTCTCTATTACCTTAGTCCCTGGTTTATTCAGTAAATACTCACTTGGCTCCAGACACTACCAAGTCTGTCAAATAACAGGAGTTCAGTATGTGTTGAATAAATGAATGAATTTATTTAAGAGCCTAGGAATGTAACTAGAACATAAGCCCTTCTAAGGGTCACTTCTTTACTTCTTTGTTCCTGGCCTTGGAAGAGAAGACAACCAAGGCTCTCAGCAAAAAGCCCCAGGTGGCTTTGCTAAATGATTTTTAATGATGTTGCAGCCTCTCCTATGAGGGGAGGCTTCTGAAATGTTATCAAGAGAGATAGCACTGGGATCCTGCTGTTGGTTCACACACTGGCCACCATGCATGGAGGATAAGGAGGGGCCTAAAAGGTGAAACATCTAGACTGATAGGTGGCAGTTTTAATAAGCAAAGGAACTTACTTGCAAGCTTGTCCTGAGCAGCTGTGAGGAAATCTCTGCACCCACCTCAAGAATCTTAGAAGTTTATAAAGTGACCTTAACTGGGTTTAGTTAGGTCGAGGTCGTTTCAACACAACATAGCTTTCTCAAGGCTGCATCCTTGCAAATGTCTCCTAGTGTGGGAATGGTGGGCAGAATGTACATTCCAAGGTCAGGGGAGGGGATGAGGAGCCTCTGATTGCCCAGGTCCATCTCACTGCTCAACCAGCAGTTACATCCTCTCCATGACCTCCAACACCTGAAAGGCAACAAATGCTTCTCCTGAAGTTGTAAAAGAGCTCATGGTAAAACTCAGTCTCTTGTTTGGTTTGCTTAACAACTTCTTATTATATTTATTTCCTTCAAAGGTAGATTTCTCCCAGTACTTGGAACTCTGCCACTGCTGATGTCATGGTTAAAGGGTTTATATTCAGTCTTCAGATGCCAAGAGAGCAGGGTAGGTGTGGAGAGGTGACCTGTAACACAAAAGGGCACAGTTAATTTGCCCTCACTCTCTACTCCACCGTGTTAAATTATTATCAGATTAATGCAAGGTCTTTCTCATGCTCCTGTCTGAACATCTATATCTGCACAATTTGTTTTAATGATGGCCATTCAAGTTAAAGACCAGAGCCAGCTTAGTGGGTGTAAATTCTATGCATAAGCCCTCATGCTCAGAAGACCTCTTGCTTAGGTCTGGTGCTCTGCTGTTGCTATCTTGAAATTCTCAGTAAATTTTGAATAAGAGGCACTACATTTTCATTTGCAGTGGGTTCTGCAAAGGCCTATATTTTCTGGAAGCTCAGTACTGAGCATTCTTCTCCATTTGTTGATCACTCAACCCCTCGACCCTGTTTTGTTTTTTCTCTTTAAATGACTTTTATATTTTCCATTGTGGTTGGTTTACAGTGTTCTGTCGATTTCTACTGTACAGCAAAATGACCCACACATACATATATACATTCTTTTTCTCACATTATCCTCCATCATGCTCCATCGTAAGTGACTAGATACAGTTTCCAGTGCTATGCAGCAGGATCTCATTGCTTATCCATTCCAAAGAACCCTGTTTAGAATAATGACAGAGCAGAGATTCTTATCACATAGCCATCCACTGAGGTGTGTTGGATTTTCATTTTTCCTGTGCTCTAAGTTTCACATTACCCTCATCACCACAGGGCCATTTTCGGGGGGCCACATCTGTGGTAAGCAAAAATTCCCAGACCAGGGATCACACCTGCACCACAGCAGCAATCCAAGGCTCAGCACTGACAATGCAGGATCCTTAACCCACTGTGCCACCAGGGAATTCTAGGACTCAAGTCTCTGACATGCCTAACTTTGAGTAGGGATCTTACACACAGAAGGGAGTTCCAGTGTTTGTCCCTGGGGAGATGCCTTCCCAGAAAACCTTCATGTACCTGCAGTTGAGGCTCCTTTCTATCATTTTACCCTAAACTCACAGATCAGCTGAAGTCAGAGGATTCCCAGCAAAGCCATCCAATGTGTCTCCATCTCTTCATTAGAAGTAGAGACAACAGCAGCTCCTGAATGGGCTTTTTTCTGTGGAAGAAGGCTCCGACCCTAGAGGACATCAGATGCCACTGATTCTCATTTTAGAAAATTTTGTTAAAAATTTTTTATTTATAGTCACTATGCTATGCATTACACCCCCAAAACTTGTTAATCTTTCAACTGGAAACTGGTACCTTTTGGACAACTTTTTGTTTCCAATCTTAACACAACAATCTTCCCTGCTTTTGTCTTGACCACTGGTAGTCTATTCTCAACACAGCAGCCAGAGGGAGATTTTATTTTATTTTATTTTTTGGTCTTTTGTCATTTTAGGGCTACACCCATGGCATATGGAGGTTCCCAGGCTATGGGTCTAATCAGAGCTGTAGCCTCTGGCCTACACCAGAGTCACAGCAACGCCAGATCCAAGCCATGTCTGCAACCTACACCGCAGTTCACGGCAATGCTGGATCCTTAACCCACTGAGTGAGGTCAGGGATCAAACCCACAACCTCATGGTTCCTAGTCAGATTTGTTTCTGCTGCGCCATGATGGGAACTCCAAGAGGGAGATTTTAAATGGAAGTCAGTCAGATTATACCATTTCTTTTCCAAGATTGTCCTTTGGCTCTTCATTTCACTCAGTTCTTGAACATGTTGGGAAGTTCCTAACTTAGGACTGGACTCTTTCTCTGCCTGAAAAGTTCTTGCCCCAGAATCCTCAAGGCTCGCTCCCTCATCTTCTTTAAGTGTTTGCTCAGATGCTATCCTTTCAGTGAGGCTACTCTGACCACCTTACCTAAAATTGAAGGGGAACTGCTTTCCTGTGGCCCCACCCAGCACTCCTATCACCTTTATCCTGCTTGATTCTCATCTCCATAGATATATCTTCTAATATACTCTATAAAATACTTAACTATGTTTAATGCTTCCATTAGAATGGAATCTCCATAAAATCTGATATCTTTGCATGTTTTAAAGATATCTCAAGTACCTAGAAGAGAGTTTAGCAACGAGGAGACACTCAATAGCAATACAGATAGATGGACCTAGAAATGATCATACTAAGTGAAATAAGTCAGTCAGAGAAAGACAAATATCATGAGATCACTAATATACAGAATCTATTAAAAATGATACAAGAGAACTTCACAAAACAGAAACAAACTCAAAGTTTTTGAAACCAAATTTATGGTTACCAAGGAGGATATGTTGGGGGGAGGGACGGATTGGGAGGTTGGGATTGACATATACACACTACTATGTACAAAATCCATTGGTAACAAGGATCTATCATATAACTAGGGGAAAACTATTCAATATTGTGTGATAGCCTATATGAGGAAAGAATTTGAAAGAGAATGGATATATATATATACATATATATATATATATATATATAAAATACATGGCTGATTCATTTTGCTGTGCACCTGAAACTAACACAACATTGTAAGTCACCTAGGTACCAATAAAATTTATTTAAAAATTTTTAAAAAAGAAAAAAGACATGTTGAATGCATTACCTAATTTGAGAACAGATAAACTTTCTGGATTATGAAGGGACTGGACACCTTGCCCCAGTGGCCACACACATTCATTCTACATTTACATCAACCTGTGTGCCAGGCACTGTGCCTGTGGACTTGACAGGCTAGGAAGTAGAGACCACTGATACCCTGCAGGTTGTCCTTCCAGAGAGGGAGCTGGCTTTATATAGAGCCTCAGTCTAGTGATTACTCCCTCTATTTTGGAAGAGTATTGAGGTGACCGATCAGGACTAGAAACCTCAGTTTTCACTTCATATCACTATAATCACATAGTTTGGAGCCCAGCCCTGTGCTGGGGTGAGGCTTGGTGCTTCGCAACAATGCGGCTTAAAATCTCCATGGCTCAAGACTAGGATCTCTTTTTTTAGGGTCTGACATTGGCCCTGCCAGATGGCTGTGTGGCAATCCAGAATGTGGGATGTGTATGGCTCTGTGAAAATCATACACCTGCTCCTTCTCTTGTCTTTGGGAGTTTTCTCCAATAAACATTGTTCTAGGAGTTCTGGTGTTCATGCTGTTTACCTGACATATATTCTATTTATTTTTAATGTCATAAAACATTGGCAAGTGGTTATTATTTTTATACATTTTTTCATGAGAAAAATGAGGTTTAGGTATATTATGTAACTTGCCTAGGGGCATTGAGCTCATAGTACAAGAGTTTGAATACCAAGGAATTCCTTTTGACACCAAGACTGGCATCCATGCTGTTGTATTATTAGAATTTCCAATTCTATATACAGTGGGGTAATAGTTTCAAATATCATCTGACATGTTTTCCTTCTTTAAAATTAATTTCCCTCCCTAAAACTCTCTTGCTGTAAGTTCTGGGGATGAATCTTATTGAGTGGGGAAAGAGAGATGGAAAAGAATCCGGTGAGACCCAATACACAAAGTTTCAAAATTTTGACTTTGTGTATTGAAAGAGACCTAAAAGTTCTTAAGAGGAGATGTTATTTCCAAAATGAAAGCATTTTTGTGTTTCAAGAGCCAGGCACCTAATGGTTTTCCCTTTAGAAAATTTGCATATCAAGAGCAAATTTCAGGACAATTTTTATCATTAATCCTGATCTAAAATCCTGAGCTGGTAATGCTAATGATTAAAAAACATAAGATAGGTTGGCTGTCTAATGAAAAGGGAAATTTTGTCTGTTTCCTGTCTGGAACTCTGAAAAGGATCCAGATTTGCAAAATAATATTCTCCAACATATTTTAGCCACTGTGGTCTATTTAAATACTGTTTTCCAAAAATATCTGAAAGTATTTTGCTGTCTGAGGGAGTTAATGAAAGATAGCTGGAAATTGAGAACTGTGCCAGTCAAGGGAATCTCATTAAGAAAGGGACATGGTGCATGGACCAAGGACATGCTTGCATCTCAGAGGGTCAACAATTCCAACAAGAAAGGAATTGGGAGTCAACATAGCTGGCAGAGCAAGAGCTTACATGCCGAGTCTCAGAGAAATTCCTCAAAGCTGCCACGTAACGTCTATACTTACATTTCATTGACCAGAACTTAGTTCATGGCCACACCTAGTGGCAAGAAAGTCTGGACAACAGAGATTTTATTCTGAGGCAGAGGAAAGGAGGGAAAGGGAGCAGAATGGATATTGAGGGAAAAAATGGCAGGCTGCACCATAGAAGAGGAAGAAGAAATAAATGGGTTTCTGGAGATTATGCTAAAAAGACAGATTTTATGGAGAAATAAATATGTCACAAATAATATTCACCAAAATACTGAAGCTAAATAAATGAAACAGGAGCAATTACAAGAAGAACTTGATAAAAATAAATGGAAGATTTCAACTGTCCTCTTTTGGAATGCAACAGCTTTAATAAAAAACAAAACAATGACGTAGCAGAACTTGATAATTTGAATACCCAGATACACGCACATATATAAATTCATAGCTTCCAAATAAAGTTAATAATGATTATGTCCGGAGTTTCCATTGTGGCTCAGTGGTAACAAACCTGATTAGCATTTGTGAAGACACAGGTTTGATCACCAGCCTCACCCAGTGGGTGAAGGATATGGTATTGCCGTGAGCTGTGGTGTAGGTCGCAGATGCGTCTCAGATCTGGTATTGCTGTGGCATAGGCCGGCAGCTATAGCTCCAATTCGACCCTTAGTTTGGGAACTTCCATATGCCTTAGTGCAGCCCTGAAAAGACAAAAAAAAAAAAAAAAAAAAAAAAAGATTATATCCATGATCCCAAAGTAAATCTCAATTTTTTTTGAAAAGGAAAGATTTTGTAGGCATATTCTCTGATCATAACCTAATTAATATAAAAATATAAACATGAAAAATGTAAACTCTTTTGAGATGAAGAAATGGATTTCCAGATAAACTTTGGAGCAGAGACAAAATTAAAAGAAAAAGTAACAAAGGACACCAAAGGAAAAGAATAGTTCACACCCAAACCTGTGGGACAGAACGGAAGGTATATGCAGAGGGGAATTATTAGTCTTAAATGCTTTTCTGGGACAGAAATAGCACAATTGAGAATAGTCTCTTATAATTCTTACAGTAAGTGGACTTGGTAATTGGTGCTATCAGTATCAGGATGAAGCTCTGAGTGTTTTCTGAAACTTGTCAGTAGAAGCCCTGGTCGGAGTTCCCGTCATGGCGCAGTGGCTAATGGATCCAACTAGGAACCATGAAGTTACGGGTTCAATCCCTGGCCTCGCTCAGTGGGTTAAGGATCTCGCGTTGCTGTGAGCTTTGGTGTAGGTTGCAGACGCGGCTTGGATCCTGGCAAAGGCTGGCGGCTACAGCTCCATATGTCGAGGGAGCAGCCCTAAAAAATGCAAAAAGACCCCCCCCCCCCAAAAAAAAAGCTCTGGTCACAGGCAGCAAGTACTGGACACAGGAATAAGCATCACTGGAAACCTTCATGGAAGTCCCACCAGGGTGAACGTTCTTGGCTTATGTGCTGGATATTGTCACCTCAGATATTTTCTTATTATAATCATCACCCCTTTAAAACCAACCGATTCAGTTTTGAACGCCTGGCTTATATCTTTTAGGAAAATGTGTAATGATACATTTTCAGTGAAAGTATGTGATTCTGGGAAAATAAAATGAAAATCTTTGTATTCACAAATTGGGAAGGAGTCAGTAAGGAAAGGAAGAGGAACTTGATTTTTTATGCTTTAAATTTCAAATTAATGAATTTCTTTGAAGTCTGGGTCAGTCATCTCTTTTGGAGTTTATATTCTTGACCTTAAGAAGATACAAAACTTATCTTCAGAATCTGGGTCCTCTAGACCAAAGAAGAGATTGGGGATTCTAGTGGCTATTTGTTCCTTCAATAAATTCTATTGGATTGAACAATGATTTTTTTTCCCCTGTCATGAATGATTTCCTTGTGAAACTATTTTCAACATTGAAATCAATATGTGGCAACATGATGTTCAATGCTACAAAAAGGTCATAGGAAATCTGATAGAAGTCTGACACAGAGATCAAGTTCCTAAATGCAAAATAAAAATTGCCTGACAAGGAGTCCTTAACAAGAAGCTTGCTTTGGTAACAATTCAGGGAACTCAAAATTCAAGATCCATTATGAATATATGTAAACACAAGGTCAGAGTTCTTTTGACCCAATCTATAAGAGTGTAGGCTCTGTATGAATTAAAGGAAGATAGAACTAAGTCAGTTTTTCATGTGAAATTTCATTTTGTCTGAACATGGAAGTTGTAGAGTTGTAGTCAGTGCTGTAGGCTCTGAAAGGTGTCAGGAGCTTTTGGTCTGTGCACTGCTGCTGCCTTTACCTGCCAGCAGTTCACTGTGGATGTTGATTATCCTGAAGATTCCAGGGCAATTTGGAGAAATAGATTTTTTTTTTTTTTTTGCTTTTTTAGGGCTGCACTCGCGGCATATGGAAGTTCCCAGGCTAGGGGTGGAATTGGAGCTAGAGCTGCTAGCCTACACCACAGACACAGCAAGGTGGAATCTGAGCCATATTTTCAACTTACACCACAGTTCACGGCAATGCTGGATCCTTAACCCACTGAGTGAGGCTAGGGACTGAACCCTCATCCTCATGGATCCTAGTCAGGTTCGTTAACCACTAAGTCATGAAGGGAACTCCCGAAACAGACTATTTTTTTTAAGATGCCGTTGGCTAGGCGAGTCCGAATATTGAAATGCCAAGGGCAGCTTTTACATTGTATTGTAATTTCTGGAATATATTTGCTTAAAGGCCTTCTCGAATCAAGATTATTATTTTGTCTAGTAAGTCTGGGAGTTACATCTGATGGAGCTGGTGTCTGAGGGTACTGTTCAGGGCTTGCCCAGCTCACTGGTAGCACAGGAAAACTTGTTTTCAATTATTTTTATATAAAACTCAATTTTGTATTTCTTGTAAGGTCATTTTCCCGACAGTGAAATGTGTTCTGATCTGGTCTGCAAAGGACAAAGTGTAACTCAGTTTCACAGCTTAGCAAAATAAAAACAAACAGAAAAGGAGAGAGAGGAAGAGGGAGCTGGCACAGAATGTAGAGAAAATATTATATCCTTTTGACTGGCACAAAGTCTTGGGGTAATAGCTAAAGATGAAAATTTTCTGAGGATCTTTAGGAGGTGTGCCTACGTAGTAAGGAGCTTGAGACTCTGTGCAAAGGGTGCTGAGTCGCATTTGCTAGTGATTGAGTGGAGAAGAGACAGCCACATTTAAATAGATTTTTTTAAAGTATAGTTTTGTTGACTAATAGCTTCATCTTATTTTTGCACAATCATTCCTTGAGAAAGCTGCTCAATGATTGACGCCATCCTATGAAAGTGGAAACAGTGGAGGAGAAAAAACAATAAACTCCACGTTCAAAGACAGTTACTGCTGGAGTTTACGTAGACCTTCTCCTTCTTCAGCTTCAGCTGGGCGGAGGTGGGACAGTCCATGCTCAGAGCTCTTAGATGCCTTCTATTTTCCTTTCTCCCCCCAAATTTAAAACTGGGGAAAATTCATCAAACATCTGATTTGCTATACTAAGAGAAGATTCATTATGGTCCTCTTAGTCAATTCCTTCCTTTAAAAGATTACCAGATTAGGAGTTCCCCTTGTGGCTCGGTGGTTAACGAATCCAACTAGGAACCATGAGGTTGCGGGTTCAATCCCTGGCCTTGCTCAATGGGTTAAGGATCTGGCATTGCCGTGAGCTGTGGTGTAGGTTGCAGATGCAGCTCGGATCCCAAGTTGCTGTGGCTCTGGCGTAGGCTGGCAGCAACAGCTCTGATTAGACCCCTAGCCTGGGAGCCTCCATATGCCACAGGAGCGGCCCTAGAAAAGACAAAAAAAAAAAAAAAAAAAAGAAAAAAAAATTACCAAATTAGCTATCAGGGTTCTCTCCTGCCTTGGTTTTACAAGTCTCTTTAAAATGCTGCTTGAGTAATTTTGGCAGATAACAGTGTCCTTTCTGTTTCCTGTTGGGTGTTCAACTCTTGCTCTGACAGATACTGTAAAACACGTGGGATAATAATTTGTGCATCAATCTTGAACTTTAGGAAGTTCCCTGTGGCATAGCAGGTTAAGGATCCCATGTTGCTGCAGCTATGGCATGGGTTGCAATTGCAGCATGGGTTCAATCCCTGGCCCAGGAACTTCACATGCCATGGGTGTGGCCCTCCCAAATCTTGCACTTTATTTCTTTTCCCATGGTATCTAGAAGATTCTTGAGCTATGTCTCTGCAGCTCCCAGCACAGTTGATGTCGCTGTGTCATTTAGGGGTTTCACTTTATGAATTTGGGATGAGAAGGGGATTTCTAGTCAGAAGTTCCTTCTCTTATAGTGTATTTTCTCCATTTATCCGTTCGAAAGCTGAGTCTACCACTCTGCGTTGGTCAACCAGGTGTGTCCTGTCATTCACATGTAAAAAATCATGTTCTTTTGCTGTGAGGATCAAATGAGAAAATATAAGGAAGAACAGAATGGTGGTAATACTGATGTCTTTGGACAAAGTAGCCCTGCTGAGTTGGATCTTTATCTTAAAATTGTTATCTAGGGAGTTCCCATCATGGCTCAGTGCAAACAAATCTGACTAGCACCCATGAGGATGCAGTTCGATCCCTGGCTTTGCTCAGTGGTTTCAGGGTCCGGCATTGCCATGAGCTGTGGTGTAGGTTGCAGATGTGGCTTGGATCCCCTGTTGCTATGGCTGTGGTGTAGGCCAACAGCCACAGCTCTGATTTGACCTCTAGCCTGGGAACCTCCATATGCTGCGGGTGTGGCCCTCAAAAGACAAAAAAATAAAATAAAATAAAATAAAATAAAGAATAAAAGTTATCTAAGGATTGTAATTTCAAATTAAATGTACAATATAAATAAATCTGTATTTTTCTTGTATGTAGCCACATGTTGCTCTTTATACATTCCTGAGTGATGAAAATATGGATTATGGGTCATGGGTACCAACACTACTGCATGAGCCATGGCCAAGAAGTAAAATCCCTGATCTTTCATGGTCTGTGGGGATGTTCACAAACGCATCCCGGGATCTGTGATTCTGCATCACGGAGGGATCTGATTTAAGCTTGGATGTCAATTAGTATCTAACCCAGTTCACTGATAAGCATTACCACACAGAGAAGAGAGGAGCAGAACAGACCACCAGACCCAGGATATAGCCCTGCTGGCAGAAAAAGGAGCAGAACAGTGGAAGAGTGCCACTGTCCCTGCGTAGCCAGAAATGCTAGTGTCGACTTTTTTGCGGAGTAATTATAGGGAAGCAAAGCCTCTAAAACAATAAAGAATTGATATGTCTTTGAGAAAGTGTGTAAGTAAACACCAGAAACATTCTGGAGTTTCACAAGGGTCCTCGATGCCCAGGAAACCAGGGAAAGATGCCCATTGCAAACTGTGAATGACTCTTATTGCAAACTGTTTTTTTGTTTTTGTTTTTTGCTTTTCTTTAGGGCCACACCTGAGGCATATGGAGGTTCCCAGGCTAGGGGCTGAATTGGAGCTGCAGTTGCTGGCCTACACCACAGCCATAAGCGACATCAGATCCAAGCCACGTCTGTGACCTACACCACAGCTTATAGCAATGCTGGATCCTTAATCCACTGATCAAGGCCAGAGATCGAACCTGCAATCTCATGGTTCCTAGTCAGATTAGTTTCCATTGTGCCATGGCGGGAATTCCTCGTTGCAAACTGTTTTGAGGCAAAGATATTACAGGACAAGTAGAGGTGCAGCAGGACTTAGGTTATATCAGAGTAGATACTACTTTCTTTGCCATTAAACTGCCTTTTCATTAATGAATTGCCCAGGGGGTAGAACTTAACGTGCAGTTTTATTTTGCTGGATTAAATTGTTTCACAAAAGGATATATCAGGGTGCCTATGAGTGGTAATGTTTGGGTTAGTTCTAATTAGTAAAATAATCCCAGAAAAACCACTGTACATTCACTGAGGCAAGTAGCCTTTAGAAAAGGAAGTACTGACACTGTGGAATCATTATGGGTGGCCTTGCTTAGTAAACTGACTTAAGTCACCTTGGGGAGTTTCATTTGGGGGATAAATTACCCTTGAGTCACAGAAGGTAGCCTTAGTTAGAGAAAGGCTGCAGGATCATCAGAGGTTACTAAGAGTATCTTCCCTTAAGAGGGTCCATGCAGGAGTTCCCGTGGTGGCTCAGTGGTTAACGAATCTGACTAGGAACCATGAGGTTGAAGGTTCTATCCCTGGCCTTGCTCAATGGGTTAAGTATCCCGAGTTGCTGTGAGCTGTGATGTAGGTCACAGATGTGGCTCGGATCCTGTGTTGCTGTGGCTTTGGCGTAGGCCGGCGGCTACAGCTCCAACTAGACCCCTAGCCTGGGAACCTCCATATGCTGCAGGAGCGGCCCTAGAAAAGGCAAAAAGACATACACACACACACACACACATACACAAAGAGGGTCCATGCATAACACTAGTGTCATTGAAGAGAAAGTGAGTGTAATCAGACGCTTGGGTCTGAGACATACAAAACAAAAGATATTATCACTTCGGTATGGATCCCAGAAGATGAGAAAGGGCGCAATACGAATACCAGCGCCACGCTGAACACAGCATCCTTTGGTTTCCTGGGGCTTGAGTGATGGCTGTGTGTCTACGAAGAGTATGACACAGAATTCTGCAACCTTGGGAACCTAGGGCTGAGGCACCCTTGACCAAGCTGACCCTGGAGTGGGGTCACTCTTCAGGGGCTGGATCAGTGGTGGTCCAGCATTCCCTCTCAGACCATTGCAGAGACTGGGCATCAGCAAGAATGTACAAGGCAGGAGTCACCTGGGAGGTCCCCTGACTTTGTGTGGAAACTGGACAAACTCTTTCCAAACTGCCTAAGTCTTAACAGAGTCGTTAACAGATTCTTAACAAGTCAGGAGTGAGGGTGGGGAACTTCCCCCCTGCTCCCCAAGAGAGAATGAACTTCCTGCTTATTTAGCAGGTAGTTGCTCTAACAATTAGTTGGAAAAATAAATGAGACATGAGAGTATTTGTATGTATCCTGGGTTTGTAGACCAGATATTTGTACAATGTTTTCATTTAGGTTTTTTCAATTAGACTTTTAATTTTATTTTTAAGGTCCTACAATAAGAATCTTTACACCTATTGTGATGAATAGATATCTAGATCACATGGGTGTTATCTGACCACTGCAGTCAGTATTTCAGCAGGAAAAACTAGGTAAGGAAACTCTCATAGAATATTCTGTTATAAAGCATTTATTCTCTTCTCCCCTCCATTGGTAAATGCTCTATGTTCCATTCGCATAGAAAACAAATAATGGTTCCATACTTCACAGGAATTATTTGTGACAGCTGCACTAAATGTAAAATTGTTCTGTAATGGAAAACTCATGGATTTTGACTATAAGGCAGTAAAGGATGAGACGTCGTATTCTCAGAAAAGACGTGTAGGCTGTTTTCTTTTTTTTTTAAACCCAAGAATCCATTTTTCTTTTAAGAAAATTTCCACAATAAAGAAAGTAAAAGTTAAAACACCATTTTTTTTTCTCATTCATCTCAGAATTTTTCTTGCAGGAAGAGAGGCAGAGACAGTGAACGAAGCCTCATCACTGGGGCGGGCTAGAGTCACAGCTGCAGGTTTGGGTACAGACTGAAGGCGTTGGGGGAGCACTGTGCATTCGCCACACAGAGGTAGGTGGCAGAGAGGCCAGGCTGGCATGCTGTGATGTGCAGGGTGCTGCAATGGGCTTTGGTATCCAGAGTGGCTGTTAAGTGTCTCTCCTGCTTTACTACTCCATTTGACACCAGTGAAAACAGAGATGCCAGGCTTTTCCCTGGATGCTGTCTGTACCAGTGCAGGTGGTCTGAAGCAGTGCCTGAATGCTTACAGTAGATGGTACCATTTGCTCCCTCTTGGATGCTCACGGATGGAGGTTTTTGCTCCACTTTCACCTCTGCGTTTAACCTTGTTCAAAGAGAACAGTTCACAAGACGGAGTTCACTGGTTATTCCTATAATCCAGTTCCTCTCCAGGGACCCTCAAATGAGTCATATTGAACCTTGTCTCCACCACTGTCCTGAACACTGTATGACAATCCTTGACCCCATAATTCAATTTCAATGAACCCTCAACTCACAGTCTTGTTGAAGCCACAGAATTCGTTGCTAGTAACTTCTTCTCTCTCTTTTCTTTTCTTTTCTTTCTTTCTTTTTCTTACTGCAAATTCACTGGAGACTCAGATTTAAATGCCTTGAAAGCTGATCAGGGATCTCTAAATAAGGTAGTTTTTTCTTTCTCTATAGAAACACCATTTCAACAGATGTTCCAACCAGTTAGAATCACCTAATGTAATTCATTCAGTTCCTCCCTTTTGTATAAAAAAAAAAAAAAATGCTTTGAACGCAAGTTGTTTGTGGTGGGGTTTTTCCTTTTTTGCGAATGGGAATAGTGCCACCTTCAGGCTATTTAGAGAAATTACTGAGAAAGTAACCCGTCGAATTGTGTAAATAAGTAGAATTGGCTTTTTGTAAGCAGCAAGGTATTTCCAAAAATTTCTCAGCAAATTTACCCTCGAAAATCTCATTTACTTAGGACATCTGTCAAGTGACGGAAATGTAATGCAAGTAAGCTTAGGCAAGAAGGGAAATGCATTGGCTCCTATAATCTAAGCAAATACAGAATGTGTGTATGAATGTATATGGCCTTCAGGGTGTTAGGGAACTGAATCCTTCAAGGATTCTGCTTTCATTCCACTTCTCTCTGTACATCATCTTTATTCACAAATTAGGAGACTTGGATGCAAACATTTTCCAGCTGGAGTTCATCTCATGGTTGTAGCCACCAAAGAAGACCAAGAAGCACTCTTTTCCATCCCAAATTTTATAATTCCGGGATAGGACTTTGCTCACCTTAGTCTGAGTTAAGTTTTCCTCCAAGGGGTCAGTTTGTGACCGCAGCAGGATGTATGTGATATGATTGTCTCAACTGGGTCTGGTGTCCACTTGCGGGTCATTCTGGAAGTCTAAGGTGGTGGCTATGTAAGACAGATGGCAGCCTCCATTCAGACACGTGGTCAGAGTTTACCTTTTACCAGAGGGCCTTGTTCTGAGTGGACAAAATTGCAGATGCCCGTTACAATCAGGTTGTCTCAACTGTGTGGACTGTTGGTAGGGGGAGGTGGGGAGGATGGGAGGGCTTTCATTTCTTTAGGTCTCCCCTAAACATGAGTAGCTGCTTCTAATGAACTGGGCTAATTTATAAATCATCTTACCTTCCGACATGCAGTGTACCTTTTCCTGTGACACGTTAACTCCTGAAGAATACCATCACAGTTTCTTTAGGTTCTCAAATACCTCTTACACAGGGTTGTGAAAAAAAAAGAACAAGATGTGACAATGAGAACGAATATGTATAGAGCTTCACTGTTAAACAAACACTGTGTTAAGTGAATAAATAATCTCATTTAATCCTCAGGACATCTATATTTTACAGAAGAGGAAACTGGGGCTTATAGGGGTTAAATAATGTGCTTAAGGTCATGCAGCTTATACGGAATGAAGGTGGATTCAACCCAACTGTCTAACCACTGGACTAATGCTAGTTCTGTGCTTTTCTGTGTGTGTGTGTGTGTGTGTGTGTGTGTGTGTGTGAGAGAGAGAGAGAGAGAGAGAGAGAGAGAGAGAGAGAGAGAGAGAGAGAGAGCGCGAGAGAGAGACAGAGACAGAGATACGGGCTTCCCAGGGCGTACAGAAGTTCCCAGGTTAGGGGTCAAATTGGAGCTGTAGCTGCCAACATACACCACAGCCACAGCATCATGGGATCCAAGCCACATTTGTGACGTACACCACAGCTCACGGCAACATTGGATCCTTAACCCACTGAGTGAGGGTGGATACTAGTTGGGTTCGTTACCGCTGAGCCATGATGAGAACTCCCAGATTTGGGCTTCTATTTAGAATTTAGGGGCAGTCATTTTTCACCCATCACATTTACTATAGTCAATATCAGACAGCTTTATACACATAATTTCTCTATCTTCAAAAGCCCTAAACTCAATCCTCATCTCAAGCAATGTCGACTGAAATTCCCTTTTCCTGCATGAACTCTCCATAACTTATGGAAACATTCAACACTGACTTTTCTCCTTGAAGAGAGTACTTGGGGAGAAAATAAGACATTGTGCTCAAAAGTACATACCAAGCACCCACTAAGTATCAAGTCATGTGATAAACAATAGGATGGGGGTATTAGATAATTTCACAAGCTCTAGTCTTGGTATTAATGGAGCTATAAGTTAGAGCAAGTTAATAGTGAAAGCAGTGCATTTTGGGAGTTGGGGTATAAGCTTTATCTAATTCAGAAGAGAGAGGGAGATTACAGAGAGCTGTAGGAACTCAGTGCAGCCCCTTTGGAAGACCTGAGGGATACATAATATTTAGACGGAGAGGAAACACAGGGAGGTATAGGAGTGAGGATAATGTGTTGGTGAGAAAGTGTTAAAATGGTTTGACTAACATAGAAAATGTTGGTGGAGAAATAGCCTCTGGGAATGAGAGTGGATGGGTAAAAGGAGAAGCAAATTATAGAGGTCACTGAATGCTGGTCAAAGGGGCTTGTCTCTTGTCAAAAATAGAAACTATGATGGGGTTTTGAATAGTGGATTTTAGAAAGAAATGTAGCAGGTCTTTTTCAATGGTTGGGAGTTGGTGGGATAGGGGAGAAACGCAAAAGAGATACTTTAATAGTGGAGAGCAGGGAGAACATGCCTTTCAACTTGGTGAGAGGGACCGTAAGACTTCAGTGAGGCTGTAGACATGGGAATGCTAATAAAGGATGACTCTGAAGCACTTTAAATAAAAAAGTGGCAAGAATTGCAGCCCGACTATAAAGCCTGAATAAAGGAAGAATACAATACCTTTATAGAACCTGGGAAATAGGGAGAGGGCTCTGAATTGAGGATGTGTTTTGAGACTGAGATAATCATGGTATGTTAAGTGAACATGGCCAAGTGACAGCTGGAGATAAAGGACAAAATTTTAGATAAATGGAAAGTTTTTTTTTTTTTTTTTGTCTTTTGTCTTTTGTTGTTGTTGTTGTTGCTGCTATTTCTTGGGCCGCTCCCGCGGCATATGGAGGTTCCCAGGCTAGGGGTCGAATCGGAGCTGTAGCCACCGGCCTACGCCAGAGCCACAGCAACGCGGGATCCGAGCCGCGTCTGCAACCTACACCACAGCTCACGGCAACGCCGGATCGTTAACCCACTGCGCAAGGGCAGGGATCGAACCCGCAACCTCATGGTTCCTAGTCGGATTCGCTAACCACTGCGCCATGACGGGAACTCCAATGGAAAGTTTTTGATGCAGAGCAGGAACTCAATAAGTGACAGATATTCGTGTGCACTGTCATATGTGGCACGTAGAATTCTTGTCAGTGGGTACGTGTGTTTAGCCTGCTGGATTGTGAACTTCCTGAAAGCAGGGACTCTTTCTTAGTCGGTCTTCATTTCCCAGGGTCTAGCAAAGTGATTGACAGACAGTCAGTGTATTTGTTTGTTAAAAGTAAAGGTAAAAAGTAGGGCTTCTGTAACACAGACTGGGTGTGTTAACATAGAAATTTATTTCTCCCAATTCTGGAGGCCCCAAAGTCCAAGATCAAAATGTTTGATTTCTGCTACAGCCTTTTTCCTTGGCTGGAGGATGGCTGCCTTCCCATTGTGTATTTACGTGGTCCTTCCTCTGTGTTTGAGCAGCCCTCCTGCCCCTCTGTGTCCCCATCACCTCTTTTTATTGGCGATTCAACTTTTTATTAGTCTGACTGGATTAAGGCTTACCTTAATGGCCTCATTTTAATTTAATCACTGTTTTGAAGGCCTTCTCTTCTGCACAACATCACTAAGTATTAGAAAAATGCAAATCAAAACTACAGTGAGGTACTACTTCACACCAGTCAGATTGACCACCATTAAAAACTCTACAAATAGCAAATGCTGGAGACAGTGTGGAGAAAAGGGAACCCTCCTACACTCTTGGTGTGAATGTAAGTTAGTGTAAGCACTATGGAAAACAGTATGGAGGTTCTTCAGAAAACTAAAAATAGAATTACCATATGATCCAGCAATCCCACCCCTGGGCATATATCCAGACAAAACAATGATTCAGAGGGATACATGCACCCCTATGTTCATAGCAGCACTATTCACAACAGTGAAGACTTGGAAATAACTTAAATGTCCATTAACAGATGAATGGATTAAGAGGATGTGGTACTACTCAGCCATAAAAATGAAAACAATGCCATTTGCAGGAACATTACTGCAACTAAAGATTCTCATACTAAGTCAGAAAGAAAAAGAGAATTACCACATGATACCACTTTTATGTGGAATATGAAGTATGGCACAAAATATAGAATATAAAATATCTACAACACAGAAACAGACTCAGGCATAGACCCATAGGCATAGAGAACTGATTTGTGTTGCCAAAGTGGGGAAGGGGGAGAGGGATGCACCGGGAGTTCGGGGTTAGTAGATGCAAACTAATGCATATAGAATGGATAGACAATGCAGTCCTACTGTATAGCACAGAAAATTATATCCAGTCTCTAAGGATAAACCAAAATGGAAAGGAATATAAAAAGAATGTATGTATGTGTATAAGTCACTTTGCTGTACAGCGGAAATTAGCACAACACTGGAAATCAACTCTACTTTCATTAAAAATACATACACACATTTAAAGGCTCTGTCTTCAAAGGCAGTCACTTTCTGTGGTATGACCGGGGTGGGCTAGGGTTTCATTTGGGAGACATATTTCAGCCCATAATAGTAGGAATAAAAAATTCCTTAGAGATGGAAACCCAGGAGAGTTGAGACATGGTACTTGGTGTAGGTGTAGTATGTTTGGGCTGGATATAGGGGAACAGCGGCAAAGGCAGAATGCAGGATTTTTTTCCCTTGTGATTTGATACAGACTTTGGAATTATAAAATTATATAAATTTTTGCAAACTTGGGAAGTCAAAGTGAAAAGATTATTTCTTAAATTCACCCATTTCATGAAGCTCTAATTGATCTTCATGATGATCATCGCTAAGTACTCACTGATGATTTGATTCCTTCCTTAGAAAGGATCACATCACCTTTTTTAAAATATATATATATATATATATTTGTGTTTTCTTTCTCATTCTTGATGTGTATTTGTGTTTTTTCTTTTTTCTTCACATATTTCCCAGAACTCCCTTTGCTTTATTTATAAATTCTAACTTTTGTTTTGCTATTAAATTAACTCCTACTTTTATTATTAGACTTTCTCTTTTAGTTTATTTTGCTCATTATTATTATTTTTTATTTCTTGAACTGAAAGCTTGGCTCCCTTATTTGATTCTTTATTAATAAATATCTTTAAGGCAATACATTTTCTTGTGAGTGGTATTTTGAACAAGTCCATAGATTTTTATATGTAGTGCTGTCATTAGCATTAATTTTTAATGACTTGCAATTCTAACTTTTAGTTCTTTGACCTGGAAATAATTTAGAATATCATAAGTGGTTAATCCTCTTTCAACTCATTTATTGGTTATTGTTTAATTATTAATTTCGAGCTTTATTACATTGTGTTCAGAGAATGTGGCTTTTATGAATCTTTCCTATTTCTTCTTTCAGTCAAAATACATGCTCCTGTTTTGGTAAATGTTCCAAAAATGTATATGATTCAAAATTAGTTTTCATCTCCATCTTTCTCTCTCTGAAAAATAGATATTAAAGTATATCATAATTAATATATGGTTAGATTATTCTTATATTTCCAACAAATTTTGCTTTATGTTTTTTCTGAGGCAATAGTTTTCAAATAAAAGCAGTCTCAGTCATTCATTCACTCCTCTTTTTTTTCTTTTTTTTCTTTTTCTTTCTTTTTTTTTAGGGCTACACCCGAGGCATATGGAAGTTCCTAGGCTAGGGGTAGAATCGGAGCTGTAGCTGATGACTTATGCCACAGCATCACCAGATCTGAGCTGCATTTGTGACCTACACTGCAGCTCGCAGCAGTGCCGGATCCTTAACCCACTGGGCAAGGCCAAGGTTCAAACCCACACCCTCATGAATACTAGTCAAGTTCGTTACCGCTGAGCCACAACTGAAACTCCTCAATCATCTTTTTATGAATTCAACAAATAACTACTGATAATCCACTGTGTTCCAGATGCCAGGTTGAGCTCTTAGGCCATGGCTATGGTAAGACATGCTCAGTCAATGATGTTGTGGAATGCACAGCCCATCAGAAAAGGTGATATTAACACCCTCTCAGCTATTGCCACTAAGTGTGGCAGATGTGAGGGGAGAGTACAGGATGCTGTAGGAGGTTTAGCAGGCGGTTATACCTGAATAAGGGGGCTAGGAAAATCCTCCCTGAAGAAGTAGCATTAAAGTCAAAATAGGCACATTTTATGATATCTCAAAGCAGACAGTATCAGTCAGTATTCTAGCAGGAAATCTTGTACAGAAAAATTGTCAAATTTGGGGAGAATTTAATGTGGCACTAGTTACAAAGTATAAGCAGGGAGAAGGGAACAGATAGGGGATAGTGTTATATTCTGGGACTAGCATCACTCTGAACCTTAAATGGAAGGGACAGAGTGATTATTGGAACCTGGAGATAGAGGGTCTGCTTGGAGAGGCTGACTTAAAGAGCTGACCATGTGAAAAAGGGTCATTGTCAGCTTCTATCAATCCCACAGGAAGGGGGCATACCCTGAGCTTATGCTCCTCCTTTCCTCCTGATCTCTGCAGGTGCTCCCCTTGGGCCAAAACCAACTAAAAACCAGAAGGCAAGAGAGTCCATTGACGTGGTCCCTACAGGTCAGCCACCTCGGGCCCACAACAGGGTGCAGAAGAATGGAAGTAGGACCTGGAAGGGCAAACAGGAGATGGTAAGCCCACAGCCCAATATGGGTGAAAATGAGAGATGGGATATGAAGCTTGAGGAATAAGTCAGAGCAAGGAAGGTTTTGTGAACCTTAGCGATGATTTTGGATTTTGTCCCATGGAAATGGGTAGTCATTGATTAATTTTAAGCAAGAGAGTGAAATAATTACATTTTCATTTTAAAATGATAACTCTGGTTATCATAAGGAAAATACTTTGGGTGGGATGTAAGAAGGGAACACTAGAGAAGGATGACCTATAGAGTGGTGAGTTAATGAGCTCAATATGGGGCATATTGAGGTAGAAGCATATAGTTGGAGTTGTACCAAGAAGGATCTTGGCTAGAGATACAAATGTGTCATGATAGAACAGTTAACTGGTATTTGAGGTTCAGGATTGATGAGATGGTCTAGAATCTGGGTGTAATATAGAAGAGGGATTAGGAACACCAGAATTCAATAAATTCATAGAGAAGGTACAGCCTTTAAAGAAAGTAGAACGGCTAGGAAGCATTAAAAAAAAACCATGCTTTTAGTTATTTAATGAAAAATACACTCCTGGCATACTCTAGATGCGTCAGGATGGGCTTTTGTAGCCAGGATATCAACATAAGATTAATGAGATCATTTCAAGTAAGAGAACTTGTGCTGACACCTGATGAACTTTATCCCTAGGAGTACCTCTGGCTGAGAAAGGAAGAGATGAATTAGATGAATCAGGGAAGCATTTAATTAAAGCATTTAGATCTGACCCCAGTCATTTTATTAAGACACATTTCCAAAACCCGTTTGCCTTTTACATTAAAAACTTTTTAAGATAAAAAATTTCTTTCTTGCAAGTCTTCATGTCTATTTTTGTGAAGCTGGTGTTCAAAGCCAGAATGTGCAGTGTAGTTGTAGGGAAAGGCATGCAATCCATGGGATTTGACACTCTTACTATAAAAAGAATCACCTACTTTTGTTTGCCTTCAGGGCTAAATTTAGACTATTGAAAAATAACCGGGCAAGTTTCAAGACATTTGGTCCAGTAGGTTTCCTTTGACAAGAAAAATCTTGGAGTTCCCTTCGTGGCGCAGTGGTTAACGAATCTGACTAGGAACCATAAGGTTGCGGGTTCAATCCCTGGCCTTGCTCAGTGGGTTAATGATCCGGCTACAGCTGATTAGACCCCTAGCTTGGGAACCTCCATATGCCCCTGGAGCAGGCCTAGAAAAGACAAAAAAAAAAAAAAAAAAAAAAAAAAAAAAAAAATTAAATTTCAGGATTTCAATTAAGTTAGAAAGGGCCAGCTACCTTTCTCTTCAACCTAGGTGTACCTGAAATGATGCTTGTAAGAAAAATATATAAATGTACAGATAGCAAAATAAAGTACTGGTATAGTTCATACAATTTGGGGTTAATTTTTCTTCTAGGCTGTGAACTCATGACAACTTTTCTATTTCTATGAGTTAACCTTCAACACACAGGAATGTAAACCTTTTCTCATACGGATGTATAGATTGCTAGAAAAGTAAGCCATGATTACAAAGTTGCCTTCTTTTAAGAGTGTCCCATACGTGCCTACTAGAAAATGCTCTTGCTTGATAGAGAAAAAAGATATAGCAATGGTCATCCCCCCACTCCACACCTCCCTCAAGATTAGAACAACTTTCTCTTTACGATGTTACTAATAAATGACCATGGCATTTAAAATAGCCTTTTCCATGATAAAGACACCTGGGTAAACCACTTGTGTGCAAACAACTTTGTATAATGCAAGAGCTCAGTCTCTATTGTGTTCTAATTCGTCAGTGGCTATGCCTCCAAGCCTGAAATGTCAAACAGGGTTTAGGAAAATTTTCAGGTTTATTGAAACTTAAGACTGTCCTCTGGATTGCCTGCTTGTTTTCCTCATACCTGGTTACTGAAAGAAGACTGGCTGAGAATGAATCAGTAACATTCGGAGCAGTCTAATGCAGTCATCTTCAAACGAGAGAACAGACAGGTATTTTAAGGGAGTTAATTTCTAGATCCTCACCTTCTCTATGTATCTTTTTTTTTTTTTAAAATGATCTGTCTGAGAACCTGACTATGGTTCTCATTTCCTAGCTTTCATTTCACAACTATCCTTCTTCAGCTTTACACAGAGGAAATCTCTGCAGAATTGCTCTTATGTTTAAAAACCTCTAGGGCATTAAAGAAATGAATATTTCTTTTTGTTGGTGTCAGGGAAGCATTTAATTAAAGCATTTAGATCTGCCCTCAGTCATTTTATTAAGACACACTTCCAAAACCCTTTTGCCTTTTATGTTAAAAATTTTTTAAGAATTTTAATGTATTTAAGTTGTTTTCATCAAATGTGCATTATTAGCAATTGTACTTACAGCTCAATTCCCTCCCCCCACCCCAAATTTTAACAGTTAGAACAATATAATCAGGGGAAATAAAAAGTAACTTCAATGTCATATATGCTTTTGTTGCAGACATTTTTTGGTGATCAGTAAGAGACATTTAAAGAAAAATGTATTAAATTCTGCAGGAGAAGTTGAATTGGAAATGTGGTTCTAAGAAGAAAAAGTAGTGATGTGAAATCTTCAATTGTTAATGAAGAGTTTGTTCATGAATTTTAATTGGACATTGATGAATATCAAATTACTTTGGTATTAAGATTTTATTGCATATAGTTACAAGCTATTGTATGAATTTTATTTGAAAATGTCAATATTTATAATACTGTGGAATTTATAACCTTTACAGCTACTTAAACATTTAAAGTAAAGATAAAATATTGCAGAAATTATTTTGAAAACGCATGAAGGTTTTATAGTTTTCCAAAGTCTGACTAACATTAATCTAATGTGCTGGTTGGCTTATAACCGTGAACATGCTTGGATGACAATGCAGAATTACTGGCAATGGGAGTTCCCGTCGTGGCGCAGTGGTTAACGAATCCGACTAGGAACCATGAGGTTGCGGGTTCGGTCCCTGCCCTTGCTCAGTGGGTTAACGATCCGGCGTTGCCGTGAGCTGTGGTGTAGGTTGCAGACGCGGCTCGGATCCCGCGTTGCTCCAATTGGACCCCTAGCCTGGGAACCTCCATATGCCGTGGGAGCGGCCCAAGAAATAGCAACAACAACAACAAAAAAAGACAAAAGACAAAAAAAAAAAAAAAAAAAAAAAAGAATTACTGGCAATGTATGCTTATGGTTGATCCTTTAATCATTCTTTAAATTCGTGCCTTCTACAGACTGGTGGAAAATACTAGTCATTGAAATTCATGTGAGTTCTCCAATGTTTCCCCTTAAATTTGAATCTGAATGAAGCAAGACAGAATAAAAGACTTTCAGATCTGACATCATTCACCTTTCTGAAATTACAAATGTTCTGTGCAAGAAATTATCAAACAGTATAATTCTGAGCTACTGTAGGGAAGGTTATCTGCATTAGCCTCTTCATTAAGCAGAAAAATGTTTCCTTCCACCAAGAAGTTTAAACTTCTGTTGTAGTCAGTGGAAAGTGCAGATTCCTACAGTAGCAGAGAGAATGGTAGCAAAGATAAGTGAGACAAAGAACTCAAGTTAAGAGAGAAAGGGCATTAAAGCTCCATGCTGCTGTTTTGTAAAACCCAAAGCAGACTACTAGTGTTAGCAATGCGTATTAGGAAGAAGCAAAATAGCCATAGGGATTAACCAAGTTCTTAAGCAAAAACTAAGATTAATATAAGTACATGCGATGTTTTGATTTATGAGAAATTCTCTTGGTCTTCATTCCATTTCTGGTACAGAGCGTCTAAAAACTCTTGGAATTTCCTGTGACAAGAGCCTGAAAACTGTTTTATATCGATGAGATGACTTTTGGATAGCTCTTAGGATGGGGGCTGGTTGCCAGGGGAGCCAATCACGTGATAAAAGTGTTGGAGCTTTTAGTCCCACAGCCTGATCTCCAGGGAGGGGAGAAGGGCATTGAATCAATCACCAATGGTCATTGATTTAACCAGTCATGCACAAGCAATGAAGTCTCTGTAAAAATCCTTGAGGCCAGGGTTCAGAGGGTTTCTGAGTTGAACAGTAGAGATTCTGGGAGAGTTGTATGTTCAGGAAGGGCATGGAAGCTCCCTGCCCCTTTTCCTATACCTTGCCCTGTGCATGTCTTCCACCTGGCTGCTTATAATAAACTGGTGATCTAGTGAGTAAATACATTTCTGTAGTTCTGTGGGCCACCCTAACAAATGAATACAACCCAAGGAGGGAGTAGTTAGAATGTCTGATTTAGAGCGGGTAGGTCAGAAGTACTGGTAACAACCTGGACTTGGGATTGGCATCTGAAGTTGGGGGGGAGGGGCAGTCTTATAGGACTGGGCCCTTAACCTCTAGGATACAGGATGTGATCGACCTTTATGATATGACCTACCTATAGGCTATGGTCTACCTATAGCTAAGTAGGTCATGTCAGAATTGAGTTGAATTGCAGGACACTCAGTTGGTGACCAGAGAATTACTAATGTTGTGAGAACACCCCCTCTACCTTACCATATTGGAAAGTGTGGTTTAGACCATTCATAAATGCACAGGAGCAGGATTGGATATTATAGCCCAGAGAGTGGGTAGAAAAATAATTTGGGGTAAGATTAAGGATCAGATTAGCTCACACCTTCTTTGCTTATCTGTCAGATTTTGTTTTGTGAATATGCCCAGATGTAAAAAAAATTTTAAATCTTTTCTTGTTTCTTCATTAGCCTACATCAGCTCTGTCTTACCAAGTAGGCTATTTGTTATAGTATGGTATTTGTTGTGTTTCCCTCTAGGTAGGGATAATATTAAAAACTTTTAACCCAGTATTTAATAACCAGTTTGTTGTTTGTTATGGATATCAGAACAGGCACAGGTTGTGGGGAGAAAGTCATAGTGTTAAAACAAAATCCTGGTGGGGATCCCCAGCTATGCCAAGCACTTACTCTTTTGTTGCTGTGTCATGGATTAAGTTTGGGAGGGGAGCCAAGAGAGCCAACCCAGTGGAGTTGAAAGTGAGCTTGTAAGGGGCTATTGGGAAATGACTACTTGCCAGCTAGCATGGTAGTATTTCAATTTTTAACAACTAATACGGGTTTTATAGTGTGCAATCAGGGAATGTTAGCTCTGTATCTAGTAGTCGACTTCGCCTAAAATTAATGTAAAGTATCATCAAGTGGGGTAGAGCCCTAGTAGATTCATTGTTCCAAGGGCATATAATATACCTTTCCATTCATTATTTTAAGAATAGAATGACTTGCTTAAACAGCTTTTAAATTACATAACCATCTTTTTCTTTCCTTTTTTTTAATGGAAGTTCCTGGGTTAGGGGTGGAATTGGAGCTGAATCTGTGGCCCACACCACAGCCACAGTAACACAGGATTCTAGCCGCATCTGTAACCTATGCCCCATAGCTTCTGTCAACACCAGACCCTTAATCCATGGAATGAGGCCAGGGGTCAAACCTGCATTCTCACAGAGACAGTGTTGGATCTTTAACCCCCTGAGGCACAGTGGGAACTCTTGTATAAACATCTTAACCAACTTTTTTTTTTAAAAAGATGAACTTCTGTAGAATGGGATTAATCAAACTTTTTACCACGTTAGGGAGTTCCTCGTTGTGGCTCAGCAGAAACAAGGAATCTGACTAGTATGCATGAGGATGTCAGTTCAATCCTTGGCCTCACTCCATCTGTTGTGGGTTAAGGATCTGGTGTTGCCCTGAGCTGTGGTGTAGGTCACAGACGCAGCTGAGATCGTGCATTGCTGTGGCTGTGGTGTAGGCCAGCAGCCTTAGCTCTGATTTGACCCCCAAGCCTGGGAACTTCCATATGCCCTCGGTATGGCCCTTAAAAGACGAAACAAACAAAAAACTTCTTATCACTTTAACATACTTTGTGGTTATGAAACACTCCTGCAGTAACAATGTAACTATGGCAGTTCTCAAGGTTGGAGGGTAGTCTTAAACCCCAGGTGATGCTTACTGTGCTGCTAAAATCATTCATCTAGAATAGTAGAAAGAAAAATTACAGAAGTACAATTTATAACATTTAGCACTAATTCTTGTACTGTTGGTGTCAATTCCCTTTTCCATTAGGACTTTTAAAAGAAAAAAAATCCTTGGCTAATCTGTCTTCCCTTATTTTTCATGGAACCCTATGAACTGGATAACAGTAAACTGCTTGGTTTAACTTGCTTTTCATGTCCCTCAGCATAGGTTCCCTTATAGCCACACATGTATTTTACTTTATTTATTTTATTTTTAATCAGGTATTTGGCGTGAATCCCCAAAGAGGTCCTCCCTGCCTGCATAAGGTAAGAAAGAAGTAGACTATCGCATCCATGCATCTTTTCATTTGGTGGAGGTAAGTGGACTCTGTAATCTTTATTATTTTCTTTATTATTTCAAATAAGGATTAGTATTACTATTATTATGTGAGTTCTTACACTATTTAAAAAAAGTAAAATTCTCCCTCTCTTTTCCCATCCCCCCGTAGAAATTTATATTTATTTATTTTTCCATTAGGTATTATTTCAGTCAATCATAGGAGTTGTAAGTATATAACCCTCCTTAGCCCTGGCAGTTTTTCTAGCCTGACTTAAATCTTAGCAATAGGAATCTACCTATTTGATTTCTCAGAAAATTTGTATCCTTTAATCACAAACATTTAAAACACAAAATAGAATCTTTAAAAAAGATTTTAACATGGAGTTTGGAAATGGCTTCTTCATCATTTCTCACAGTGTTCCTTACAGAAACTGGATACATACAAAGTTGCTAAAAAATGGAGATTATTAGTTTGAGAACACCAGGAAGTCAAGAGTGAAGACCCAATTTTACAGTTCATGTGCTGTGTAACCAATTGGAGGAATTGCAAAACATGTTACAAATTATAAAAAGCACATAAATGTGATTATTCAAATGTTAAATTTAATGGGATTTTTAGACCTCTGAAGGCAGGATTGTCATGAAAACTTTCCCTATTCTCTGATTTGGAGAAAAGACATATGCCAGCATTTCTGACCTTTCTGCCTATGAAGACTTTTTGGAATTTAGAATAATATCGCTCCTTTTCATTCAGCAAGCGATACCCCTTACTCAATAGAGACAATAATAACTGTTTCACTGGGAATTTCTTTCTGCAAAAACATTAAAAGACATAGGCTTAGTCAGTGTAGAATATTTTGTTCAGACAAAAATCAAACTATACCTAGAATTGTGCAATTTCACCTTTCATTACCTATACTCTTACTCAGACTCTTTATAGCTTCAGTATCAACAGCAAGTAATATTTAAGGGTTTAAAGGCCAAATACTCTGGAAAGTACTAATGCAAGGCACTCAAGGGAAGTAAAAGCAGTGATCCGTGTTCTCTGTTCAGTCTAGTGACCTTATCTAGTTGGAATTTAAAGAACCTAAATATGCAATGCAGGAGAACATGTAATGAGGATAGCCTGTAGGTCAAAGGAAATTTTGACATGATTTCCAATGATTAAGAGGAAAGACTGTAGAGAAGAGGTGACACGTGTCTTGGCCTTGAAGAGTGTTCAAGATTTGGATGAGCAGAGAAAAAGGAGGAAAGAAGTTTCAAGTAGGAAGGATATCCTCATTCTCTGCCTTCTATTATTATTATTATTTTTCGGTTCTTTTTAAGGGCCATACCTGAGGCATATGGAGTTCCCAGACTAGGGATAGAATCGGAGCTGCAGCTGCCAGCCTACACCACAGCCACAGCAACATAGGATCTGAGCTATGTCTGCGACCTACACCACAGCTCAAGGCAACGCCAGATCCTTAACCTACTGAGCAAGGCCAGGGATCGAACCCTTGTCCTCATGGATACTGGCTGGGTTTGTTACCACTGAGCCATGATGGGAACTCTGGAGTAAAGTTTTATAAAATATATACAGTCTGAGCCACCATGGGAACTCCTGTCTTCTATTTTTGACCCTTGCAATGTCCACACTGAAGTGATGTCTGATTAACCACCCTTCCATAGGAGGTCATCTTTTTAAAATAGAGTTTACTGTTTCAGATAATTCATAAATTAAGTGGCTTAAGCAAATTATTTTGTAGTTTTTAAGGATGATATCAAATGGAAAAGTACATTACGCACCCTCAGTTAATCTCATATGGGAACAACAAATCAAATATCCGATGACGAGTACACATGAATTCTAGGCAAAGTAACTGCTACTCACACAGTTGATATACTATGATCATGTACTATGAGACCCAGACTGGCTGTTAAACATAGGAACATGCCCACATTAGCTGGCAATTTGTCACCTCTGAGGCTATGCTCCTCCAGGATCTACCATACGGGTTATCCAGTTTCCTCCCTGCGATTTATCCAGGATTCAGCAACTTAAGAGTTAATGCTTGGTCTAGCAGAGGGTACCCACCAGTGTTCCTTCTGGAAATCTGACCTTCCCCTGTCTGTTATGGTCCACCTATGCCCATACCAAATGGGTGATTCAATATTAGGCTGTTTTGAATATCCCAGACCACAGAGAGCCTTTTATTCTTCTTTAGTAACCACGGAAAGTACTTAGAATCTCCCAGAGTCCCTGACCTGAGGCACCTGCTCCCCCTTCACCTGCCCTCTACCCTCTTTGTACCCCCACTGGGAAAGAACCACTAACACCAGTGGACACTGGGCCCTACACCTGCTTCCTCAATTCAGCTGTGAAACCACAATGTTTGCATCAGCCCTCACAGTAAAACCGTGCCTAGAACATCCATGCAGTCTCATATTTCCTCATCATAGTTCTTTCTTTTTCCTGGGCCTCTCACTCCAATCCATCTGGATGGTGTTTTCCTGATTGGGTGTTGTTTTTGTTTCATCAACATAGTGCATTTGCATACATTCCAAGCACCAGCCATTCTGGGGTTCTATCACTGAGCACTGTGACAAGAGGGGTGACTCAGAACTCCCATTTTCTCTGTCTTCCCTCTCAAAACATAGTCATGATAAAGACACTGAGTGTCTACATTTTATGGTAGTGTTTTTACTAGGACATTTCTTTATTCAGCCTTACTTAGATATAATGGACATACAAAATTCTAAGATGTTTAAGATGTACATGGTGGAGATTTGAAATAGGTATATATCCTGAAAGAATTCACCTTAGCTAGTTAATTAACACCTTCATGACCTCACATAGTTATGTCCTTTTTTTGCTGAAAACATTTAAGTTCTACTTTCTTAACACATTTCAAATATACAATAAATGCTGTCGTCTATAGTCACCATGCTTTACATTAAATTTTCAGACCTTATTTATTTCATAGCTGAAATTTTGTACCCTTTACCAAGCTCTCCGTATTTCCCCCACGACTCAGCCCTGGTAACTATTTTCCTACGCTCTGTTCTGTATTTTTTTTTTCCCCCTTTAGGTTCCACATGTAAGTGATACCATGCAGTATTTGTCATTGTTTGGCTTATTTTGCTTCGAAAATGCCCTCCAGGACCATCCATGTGGTTGCAAATGGCAGGATTGCTTTCTTTCTTATGGCTGAATCACATTCCATTATACATATATTCAACTTTTCCTTTATCCATTTAACTACCGATGGACATTTAGGTTGCTTCTATATCTTAGCTATTGGGAATAACACTACAATAAATATGGGAGTTCAGATATCTCCTTGATCCTGTTTTCATTTTGTTTGGATAAATACCCAGACAGGGGGCTCCTGGAACAGATAGTAGTTCTGTTTTTATTTTTATGTTTGAAAAGCCTCCACTCTGTTTTCCACAGTGGGTGCACCAATTTACATTCCCGCCAAAAGTGCATAAGGGGTTTCCTTTTTTCCACATTCTTGCCAACACTTTTGTCTTTTTGATGACAGCCATTCTAACAGATACGCGGTGATGTCCCACTGTGATTTTGATTTGCATATCCCTGATGAGCCATGGTATTGAGCGCCTTTTCATGTACCTGTTGGCTACTGTATGTCTTCTTCAGAAACATGTCTATTCAACTCCTCTGTCCATTTTTAATTGGGTTGTTTGTTTTTGGTTGCTTTCAAGTTTTAGCAAATGAGAAAACAACTTCTATAAACGTTTGTGTGCAGGTTTTTGTGTAAATGTAATGTTCAGCTCATTTGGATAAATACCAAGGAGCTCTGCTGCTGAATCATATGATAAAATTATGTTTAGTTTGGGGATTTCTCTTGTGGCAGCACCGCGCACACACACAATCAGATGGCCTGGAGGTAGAGGCCTTCTAATTCTCCAAACTCAGAAATAGAAGATTTTTTATTGTTTGTCTGAATCCTGAGCAAAGCTGAGGAGGGAAGAATAAAACAAGATTTGTGGGAGGATAAGAAAGTCAGTATTGGATATGTTGTCTCTGATGTAATTGTAGGACACGCAGGTAGAGAACATGAGAGTCCCTGGATGGCAGTGACCTTTTCTACATCACACACAGGGTTGTGAGAGTTAAATAAATACATGTGAATGTACTTTACAAAACTATAAAGCATTGTGTACCTCCATTATTTTTATTACGTTTTGAGAATTCCAGCTTATAGACATCTGTTCTGTGTTTCCTACAGCCAGATAGAAGAGTATTTTCTTTTTCCTCCAGAGAAGTCAATGATTTTCTATGTTCCTCTTACCTTGACTACTCCCGCCCCCCTCCCACCTGACCTCTGCACAGATGCTGAGGTCTGAGGTTTCTGTAAGCCTCTCCTCGTTGCTCATCTCACTGTGGAGCACTGTAAGCGCAGAAATACACTCCAGCATCCTCAAGCTGGGAGGCTGAGATCCTGAGCCCAAAGGATTTGGCTGCTTTCTGGAAGTTCACAGAGTAGCGATTGTTTGTTGCATTCTGTTGCTTATAAGCCTCTTGGCGAATAATGAAAATCATCTCCCCGTTGGGAAGCTGTTTGTACCAGAACAAATAATAATCACTCTCACTAGTAGTATATGTACAGTCCAGGGTCACTGTCTCTGCTTCCTGCCCAGGCACTTCCCATTGAGGCTGAGTGACTGTCTGGGCCAGGCTGGATCCTGTGGGAAAGAGGGGAGAAAGGATGGCAGTGGGTGTCAGAGGAGAGAGAGAAGCAGGCTGACTCCCAGGCTGGTTTCCCTCCCCACCCACCTTTCTTTTGCTTGATCCAAACTCCAGGTAAAATCCATCAGCTTTCTTGTCCCCAGTAGCTGGGACCCATGAGGAGGTAAGACCCCTGTGTTATTAATCTTTCTTCCTATTTCTCAGTGCTATCTGATGTTAGTAAAAGCAAGTGCATGTACCTTCCTTACCAAGATAGGTGGTGACCACGACTGTCCACAGCAAACTGGGGCCTGCCATGCTAGCAGTTCTCTCCTGCAAGGTGACAGAGACCTCTTGTTCCCATCTGAACCTCAGCTATTAGCTGTACTAAGTGACATTGCTGCTTCAGAACTGAAACAGGTGTGTCTAGAGGGCCTTGGATTACGTAACTGTTGTCAACCATGCAAACAGTGCCCTCTTCGGGTTGCAGAGATAATTACTGAGGCAATTCCTAAAATCCATTCCACTAACAGAAAGAGATTTAGTCAAGAAATCTGTTCTGTTAAAAAAAACAAAATGTTTATATGATTTTCAGATTCCTATTTACACTCAATGAAGATATATAAAATAGAACCTATTCCTCCCTTTATGGCTGCTTTTAAAAATCCTACCTTTTTTTCATACCTTCTCCAAAGAAATATTCTGACTATGTTAGAACATATTGATTTTTCCCCTTAATATTCTTTTATGACTATGTGATGATTACAAAATAAATTTTAAGCACAATATTTGGGCTCTATCTGGCACTTATGTGCCCAATACTATGCCAAAAGATTGAGGAATTCTGAGGTGTACAAAGCAAAGTTCTGTCCCTGTGATGCCTTTGGGGGAGGAAGGATTGGAGCCTGGAAACAGTAGTAAATGCTTTAATAAGGTAAGTCGCTATGAGTCCGGCTTTCTGTTTCACGTTCAGCACTGTGTGACATTAGCAGAGAAGGGATTCAAGATTCATTATTAGAAAAGAACCCTTGGAGGAGATAAAGCTTTAAGGTGTGCTGATGGAACTAATATGATTTGACCAGCCTGACATACACATAAAAGGGAAATAGGGGTGAGTGAAACAACCAAAAGAGAAGCTCAAGAGCTTGAGGTGCTTATGGGTCAGTAAGGAGAAGAGCCTGACTAGAATAGAGGTATGTTTGGGGGAAAAAGTGGGAATGAGGTTTAAATAATCGAAGATGAGCAGACTGAGGGATGAGGATAAGGGTAAAAGCTTAGACTTGGTGAGTAAGGACATAATCATACATTTGCAGAGACTGGAGTTTCATAAATGTGATCTGTGTCACCATCTTCTGAAAAAATAAGGTGACATCTTCTATTTTTGCAATTCTGTAGTCACTCAAGTATCCACCTGCTCTTGTTAGCAATCAGCCCAGTAAAGTTCCCCTTGAACTTTCTGCTGTTCTTTGTCTATTAAATTTCTAAAGAATCTCTGTTTTAATTTTGTTTTACCCCCAAAACAGAGCCTGGAGTAAGGACTCCGGTCAAGGTAGTTTGTTTGGGAAAAGCTGTTAGGAACCAGGAATGAGAAAGCAGGTAGCACAAGACTGGGGCTTGATTCTGCCAGAATCTCTGAGAAGCATGCAGGATGCTTCCCAGGACTGTCTGCTGGGAGGCATGAAGCCAATGTGTTCATCTGTACCTTTCCCCTCTGTCTAGTGCTTGCTGGCAGGGGTGGCAATTGCCCTGTACTTATAGGCTATGCTTGCCCGTAGGCTGAAAGAGCTCCTGAGGAGTCAGAGAAGGCCCTGGGATAGGAAGTAAAAATAATGCACAATGCATGCTTAATGTTGGATGTTATCAACTTGAGATGAATCTGAGTGTCCACAGAATTGTCTGCCATTGTCTACCCTTATTGACAAAATTGAAGCTAGGCATTTGGACATGGCAACAAGGCACACGAGATGTTTGTTACAGTGCTCTCTTTGTTTTACTCAGAGTTGTACTTGTCTTATGTTATTTTCACTGTATTTCTGAGTCTTAAAAGTTGTGGCTGGCTGAAATCCATCTAAAACACTTAATACAGGAGGTTGTGTGACCTGAGCTTAAGGACCCTTTAATTTGTACCAAGTCTTGTACCAACTGATGCTCAACTTCTCCCTCCCCCTCTATACTCTCCAGATTTCCTTATGTTGGATAGCACTGTATGGAGCCTAGATTCTTGTCTGGTCGGGTGAGCCAGACCTTTGTGACTAAGAAGTCTCTGTTCTTAGTCACTGTGTCCTTTCTAGGCCTTGTTGCCAGGGTTGCCACTTGCTGTTTTTATAGGCCATGGAACTACCTCACGTAGGGCGTGTGAAACACTTATATTCCAGACATAAGCCTTCTTGCTCTCATTGTGCAATGACAGTCCAATACTCCATGATAATTAGGCTCAATTACCCCTCCATCTAATAACTCCTTCCTTTGCCTGCTGGATCATTGGCACAAGGAATTCAGAGTGGCCTAGGTGGAAGTCATAGCTGCAGGTGCCCTGAAATCCTTAACTGGATTCCCTGGTAGAAAACTTCTTCCTCTGGGAACTGGGACCTTTAATCCAGCAGAGCCTAGGACTATGGGAAAAGGAAACACAAATTCTGAAGGTGGGTCACAGGCAGTGAGAACAGAAGAATCTGTTTTACTTCCATTTCTTGGTTTCTAAACTTGTGTATTTTAGCTAGAGAGCCACAGCACCATAGATCCGACACTGATGTAATGATTATTCCTGCTTCCTATAATAGCATTCCAACCACTGCTGGTGTTGCCCCTGAGCTGGCTTCGTGGCTGAGACTTTAACAGGAAATTCCATCTTCCAGGTCATCTGATCTAGTACTATCAACCTCAGTTATTTCTGAAGTCCCTGGTATGACCAGTGGGTTCGTTCCCTGGCTATGTCCTCATTGTCACAACTGTCATGTTCTAAAATGGGTACCTTGTTCTCAGGAGATTCAGAACAAGGACATGATGGAAAATTAAAAGAACAAGCACCAATGAACAAAAATGGAAAAGGTTAAGATTCTTGGTGTAGAAGTTCCCGCTGTGGCTCAGAGGTTAACGAACCCTACTAGTATCCATGAGGCTGTGGGTTCGATCCCTAGCCTCGCTCAGTGGGTTGGGGATCTGGCATTGCCGTGAGCTGTCGTGTAGGTTGCAGATGTGGCTTGGATCTTGCATTGCTGTGGCTGGGGTGTAGGCCGGCAACTGTAGCTCCAATTCGACCCCTAGCCTGGGAACCTCCATATGCTGCCGGTACAGCCCTGAAAAGACTAAATTAATTAATTAATAATAAAAAATAATAAAAATAAAAAAAAATTCTTGGAGTAAAAGCTCCTAGGAAAATTATAAAGCTTTGCTGGACAGAGGAAATACTTCAGAAGTCTGACCTGTCACATAGACTATTGCATGAAGCTATGAAGTTTATGGGTGATAGTGCCTATGGAGACAGCTTATAAAACTGGAAAGCACAACACATGTCATTATTTCTACTGTTAACTGAAGGACTACAAGTCACAGACATTCATCTCTCTCTCTTTCTTATATTCAGATGAAGAAGCTTTTATTCCCAGGAAAAGTCAGTGATTTTCCATGTTCCTCTTACCCCAACCACTTCCTCTGATGTCTGCACAGATGCTGAGGTCTGAGGTTTCTGTAAGGCTCTCCCTGTTGCTCATTTCACTGTGGAGCACTGTAAGCGCAGAAATACACTCCAGCATCCTCAAGCTGGGAGGCTGAGATCCTGAGCCCAAAGGATTTGGCTGCTTTCTGGAAGTTGACAGAGTAGCGATTGTTTGTTGCATTCTGTTGCTTATAAGCCTCTTGGCGAATAATGAAAATCATCTCCCCGTTGGGAAGCTGTTTGTACCAGAACAAATAATAATCACTCTCACTAGTAGTATATGTACAGTCCAGGGTCACTGTCTCTGCTTCCTGCCCAGGCACTTCCCATTGAGGCTGAGTGACTGTCTGGGCCAGGCTGGATCCTGTGGGAAAGAGGGGAGAAAGGATGGCAGTGGGTGTCAGAGGAGAGAGAGAAGCAGGCTGACTCCCAGGCTGGTTCCCCTCCCCACCCCCCTTTCTTCTGCTTGCTCCAAATTCCAAGCAGAACATAACAGCTTTCAGAACATAACCTGCAAGGCAATGCAGTTCCTGTGCTATTCACCTTTCTTGTTTCAAAGCCCCATTAGATAACATTATAAATAAAGACCTAACCTTTCTTACCCATACAGGTGGAGACCAGGACGGCCCAGAGCCAGCTAACAAGTGTCATGCTGACAGCTCTCCCCTGCAGGCTAGGAAGCCTCTTGCTCTATCTTGGTTCCCCTCTGTGCTCACTGACACATGCGCTTCAGAGCAGGAAATGGTATGACAGGTGGGGGATGATGGTCTGTCTCACTGAGGAACGTTTTCCCAATACTTCTTGGTCTCACTTCTGAAAATAGGGCACTGCTTATAATTTCAAATGAAAGTGAAAACTATTTTCTGAACTTTTCTTTTTTTTTAAATTCTAGGTTGAAAATAAAAATAAGAGGGAGCTGGCAAATTTATTCTGCTAAGACCTAATCTTGGAGAGAAGAATGGGGACCCGGAACAGTGGGTAGAAGTGGCAGGGTTTTATTTGCAACAGTGGCAAACTCTCTAATTTTTCTCCCATTACTTTCATTCCATTTTGAGAAAATATTGTGAGCAAGGAAATTTTTAAAAAGTGTGCTTTGATTCATTCATTTCCAGGGGGAAAGTGACAGGGGTATTTATGTAATTTCAGAGTTGAAGTGCCCAAGCCAGGAGTATGAATGGGGCTCTGCTACATTCTGGGTGCTGCCTGAGATCACAGGTTCTCTCTAACACAGAGGGAGGTGGCTGAGTCTTTCCACTCAGATGCTCAGGGAATTCTAAGAGTTGGGACCAGCTCTGAATGAGGCTGCTAAAATCTCTTGAGCCCCCAAACCCAATTTGATTGAAATGGAAGAAGGGACAACCAGAATTTCTTCTAGGTCATCTCCATCCGTGTCCCACGATTTGAATTCCTGAATCTCGATTTTGTATTCTCCAAAGCCAGCTCCAGTACAAAGATATGTGTTTAAGTAGTTTATATGCAGGTGATTCTAGGAAATATTAGTGGGAAGTGAATTGGGGAAGGGAAGAAGGCCAATATTGTCATCAAGCCAGTTGCTGCTCTGGACAATTGGATCTTAATCCAGCTAGGTGACTCTGGGAGACGATATAGCACTACCCTTTGGAGTGACCCCAGATGGAGGCATAAAGGAGCTGGAGTAATCTCTAAACTCTTATCCATGGCTGATTAAGAACTACTTTGGAGGCATTAACTCTCTGGTGCCTCTGAACTTGCTCTGCACATCAGCCACATGTGCTCCCATGGTCAGAACTCTAGTTCTCAGAGTTGCTGGGGTTTTTAGTGTGTAGAGGTGAGTGTCAGAGGATGTGAACAGACCACTAACAGCATCTGTACAGCTCATCCCATGCACTGCTGCGACCCACTTATGTTCTGTGTGGATCACTCAGATCACTATTTCTTAAAAAAAAATCAGATCACTATTTCTTAAAAAAAAAAAAAAATCAGATCACTATTTCTTTAAAAAAAAAAAAATCAGGAGTTCCCATCGTGGCTTAGTGTTTAACGAATCCGACTAGGAACCATGAGGTTGCGGGTTCGACCCCTGGCCTTGCTCAGTGGGTTAAGGATCCGACATTGCCGTGAGCTGTGGCATAGGTTTCAGATGAGGCTCGGATCCCACATTGCTGTGGCTCTGGCATAGGCCAGCGGCTACAGCTCCGATTGGACCCCTAGCCTGGGAACCTCCATATGCCGTGGGAGCAGCCCAAGAAATGGCAAAAAGACAAAAAAAAAAAAAAAAAAATAGAGAACAAGCATGCAGGTGGGAACAGCTGAATACAGAACGTCAGGTCTAGAATTATTCATTCATTCTAGAATCAAAAAAAAAATCAGCATGCTGTAACTCATATTTATTATCTTCCTCCATCTACCTCCTATACCACTTATTCTTGATTCTCCTCATCTTTGACTAATATTTCTACTGGTCTAGATTTCTGTCCCAGGTAACTTAGACCTTCATCCCTGAGGGGCCCGAGCCCCTGGTTATTCTCCCCTTGTCAGGTCATAGTTGCTACAATTCTGTTTAATTTCAGTCAAGAAATTGCTAAAAGTCATCCTGGTTTTAGCTCTATTCTTTCATCTCCCAATAGGTAGCAACAGCCCTAAATCCTCATGATAATCAAGATGGATTGTTCCCGACAGTGTAGTAACTCCTTTCTTGGCTTTCAGGTCTTCTGACATAATGACCGTCTCCAAATGACCAGATGGTATATGCAATATTAGGTTTGGTGAAAACCTCTCTGTTTCCCTAATATAAGTATCCTCCTCTTTCCCCTTCAAAGGGAAATAGAACCTCTAGTCCAGATGAACCTAAAGTTATAAGAACAGGAAGTACCCAATATCCAAATGAATCACTGGAAGTGGGAGTTGATGGAGTGAAAGTCCTACTTCAACGCTCTGGCTCCCAGGTCCAGGCATTTTCTCTAAAAGGAACACAGCGCCATCCTGAAGCACAGCTCTCTGACCGCTCAGAGCACTACCTCTAAGCTGGTGCTTACGTATTCATTGCAATCTTCTATTAGGCTAGTGGTTTGTGGATAATGCTCTTTGTAGCAGATCGGCATATCAATGGCCACATGCCCATGGTCCCAACTTTTTGCTATAAACTGGGTCTGTTGAGGCAAAGAGATGTGAAATCCCTTGATAAGCAATTGGATACTCCGAGCCCGCAATTCATGCTGCTGTGTATGTGGCACTTGCGGAAGGAAAGGCAAATTTCCTCCCAGAATATATATTAACCCCCATAAGAAAAGATTTCCGCCACCTCCAGTTTGGAAGGATTCCAGTGTAATCGACTTGGCAACGAGTGGCTGGTTGGTCTTCTTTTTTATAATTATAATAATTATTATTATTTTTTGGTCTTTTTGTCTTTTTAGGGCCACACCCGAGGCATATAGAGATTTTCAGGCTAGGGGTCCCATTGGAGCTGTAGCCGCCAGCCTATGCCACAGCCACAGCAATGCAGGATTCAAGCTGCGTCTGCAACCTACACCACAGTTCATGGCAACGCCGGATCCCTAACCCACTGAGTGAGGCCAGGGATCGAACCGGCATCCTCATGGATGCTAGTTGGGTTTGCTAACTGCTGAGCCACTATGGGAACTCCATTCTTTTTTATAATTATTTTTAAAAAATTAAATTTTAGTTGATTTACAGTGTTGTGCCAATTTCTGCTGTACAGCAGAGTGACCCAATTCACACACACACACACACACACACATATACACATTCTTTTTCTCACATTATTTTCCATCAAGTTCTATCCCAAGAGATTGGATATAGTTCCCTGTGCTCTACAGTAGGATCTCATTGCTTACTCATTCTAAATGTAGTAGTTTGCATCTACTAACCCCCTGTCTGTCCCACTCCCTCCCCCACCCCTTGGCAACCACAAGTCTGTTCTCCACGTCTGTGAGTCTGTTTCTGTTTTATAGATAGGTTCATTTGTGCCATTTTTTTTTTTTCTTTTTAGGGCTGCACTCGTGACATATGGAGGTTCCCAGGCTAGGGGTTAATTTGGAGCTATAGCTGCTGGCCTACACCACAACCACAGCAGCAAAGGATCCAAGCTGCGTCTGCGACCTACACCACAGCTCACGGCAATGCCAGGTCCTTAACCCACTGAGCGAGGCCAGGGATTGGACCTGCAACCTCATGGTTCCTAGTCAGGATTCATTTCTGCTCCGTCAAGACAGGAACTCCTGTGCCATATTTTAGGTTCCACATATAAGTGATATTTTCCTGTCGGGTGATCCCACATTGAAGTCTCCGTGTTTTATCTGTGGCTGACAGGTTGGGTATTTGGCAGCCGAAGTAGCTAAGTCTGACTTGGTGAGAGGAAACCCATGCTTCCATGTTCGTGGAGAATCTCTATTCTGTTGGCTTGGCTAATTTGTTCACAGGTTTACTGTTCAGGCACTGAAGTAGATGGGGACAGAGGCTGGTGACATCCTCTGGTTGGACCATCATGTCACACAATTCTTTGGTGCTTCCTTGTAGTGGACGCTCTCTGGGGGCCATGGATGAGAGATGTAGTGATGCAAACACTTTGTGCCTCCCTAGAAGCTCTTTCAGTTCATGGTCACTCCTAAACATGACTCTCCCTCCTCCCAGCCCACCTGGAGGGTGGAGCAGGATGCTTTTAAAAGACTCATTGCTTCTGATCTCTAGTGACACCCCTTTGACCCTCTCCAGCCAGCTGGTTAAACTTTTATTCTTTTTTAAGGAGAAACAAGGTTTGCCATTGCATTGTGTTTTCTGTTCACTCTACCCTTTATTTTATTTTATTTTATTTTTTTGGTCTTTTTTTTTTGTCTTTTTGTTGTTGCTATTTCTTGGGCCGCTCCCGCGGCATATGGAGGTTCCCTGGCTAGGGGTTGAATCGGAGCTGTAGCCACCGGCCTACGCCAGAGGCACAGCAACGCCGGCTCCGAGCCGCGTCTGCAACCTACACCACAGCTCACGGCAATGCCGGATCGTTAACCCACCGAGCAAGGGCAGGGACCGAACCCGCGACCTCATGGTTCCTAGTCGGATTCGTTAACCACTGCGCCACGACGGGAACTCCTCACTCTACCCTTTATAAACTTTACACCATTTTCCCTCAGGTTTTGGAACTTGACCTTCTAGGCCAGTCTTTTTGGAATGTCAGAATACATTTTCTTTCCCTGCCTAATTTCATGGTCACGTCTTTTAAGATTTTGTACACTCGCTATATTTGCAAAAGTCTACAAAGGAGCTCAAAGGCAGGAATTTTACTCTGTTTTCTCTAGTGCTTTAGTGCTCTCTTCTTTTTGAAATTGCACTTCAGGATTTTGAACAGAGTAAGGACTTCACACTGAAAAACATGAGATGGTCTTTGAAAATACTATCCTTCTGCACATGATCTTCAGACAAAATATTTGACACTGTTACACAAAGCTCCTCAGGTTTCCCTTTGCTCAGAGCACAGAGTCAGTGCTTTGGAACCCTCTGAGCAGGAGGTGCAGGTGTAGCAGGGTTTAGGTGCAGGACCCAGGGGTCTGAGAGGCACCGTGCACCTGTCATGCACAAGAATGTGGTTGCATCGTGGAGCTGGAAATCCGTCACGTGCAGGGAAAGCTGCTTGTCCTTTCTGTTAAGCCTGGCTGTGAATCTTCCCCTGTTCTCTTCCTCACTTGAAAACAACTGTATCAGCAAGCGGGGGCCTTCCCCGTGATCCTGCCTAAACCATTGGAAGAAGTCAGCAGCTCTGTCTCTGTAACTGCAGTTCACTGGTGAAGTTTTCGCCCTCCTTGACCTTCTGTTCCACCAGTGGTTGTCCGTTTGACCCTGTTCAGAGGAGTGAAAAGATTTTCATACATAAGAATCTGTTTTTGTTTTTGTTATGCAACAAAGAACTTCCCTTATTTGTTTCACATTCCTTAGAATACACTCCACGTAGTCCCTGGGACCCCCCTTTCCCCCCCCCGCCCCAAATTCCTTACCAGAGTTGCCCCATTGTCCTTGCTTCCCCCCCATCCCATCCTTTTTACTCACAGGTTAGCTGCACACACAGGAGCATCAGTGAAGCTTGCAGGTGAGTCTCTATTCCTGCTTCTTCCTGGAGTCTCCGAGGATTCAGTTAAGAGGCCTGAAACTGACCATGTTCAGTTGTTTTAGTTCCTTGTTCTGGATTCTTCCGCTTCTCTTCTTTTGTTTGGCAGCCCCAGTGATCTTCAGTCTGTTTCCTTAACCAATCAAAATCTCATTTGTCACAAACACCTCATTGAATGTACTTATTCTTGCAGATCCCATTCACACAGTTCTAGTTTCCAGCCAGTCACTTCTGTCCATGGAAGTACTGCCCCCATGTGGTTTGAACTTCTTTATTAAATTTTTTTTTCTATTTCCCTTGATACAAAGTAATTCCTTATGTTAAATTAAAGGAAGATAGGAGTTCCCGTCGTGGCGCAGTGGTTAACGAATCCGACTAGGAACCATGAGGTCGCGGGTTCGGTCCCTGCCCTTGCTCAGTGGGTTAACGATCCGGTGTTGCCGTGAGCTGTGGTGTAGGTTGCAGACGCGGCTCGGATCCTGCGTTGCTGTGCCTCTGGCGTAGGCCGGTGGCTACAGCTCCAATTCAACCCCTAGCCTGGGAACCTCCATATGCCGCGGGAGCGGCCCAAGAAATAGCAAAAACAACAACAACAACAACAACAAAAGACAAAAAAAAAAAAAAAAAAAAATTAAAGGAAGATAGAACATACAGAGAGGTGAAGAGTGCGCACTACGAAAAAGGAAACAAGGAGTTCCGGTTGTGGCTCAGATGTAATAAACTGACTAGCATCCATGAGGATGTGGGTTTGATCTGGCCTGGCTTCACTCAGTGGGTTAAGGATCCGGCTTTACTGCGAACTGTGGTGTGGGTCGCAGACACAGCTCTGATTCAACCCCTAGCCTGGGAACTTCCATATGCTGCGGGTGCAGCCCGACTGTCTTAATATCCTTAGTACCAAGAGCAGGGTCTTTTCCTGTATGACTCTGTACTATGTTGGAGCATAAATAAAAGGGTAAGAGAGGGTCTCCTCTGCTTTTGTTAGATCTCTTGCTCCGAACAATTTAAAATTTGTTAAGAGAGTTGGACCTTTTTAAATTCTCTATAAAAAGTATAAAGGAGGGAACTCCAGTATCTTTCTTTCTTTCTTTCTTTTTTTTTTTCTTTTTTTTTTTTTTTTTTTGTCTTTTCTAGGGCTACACCTGCAGCATATGGAGGTTCCCAGGCTAGGGGTCTAATTGGAGCTGTAGTCACTGGCCTACGCCAGAGCCACAGCAATGCGGGATCCGAGCCGTGTCTGAGACCTACACCACAGCTCACAGCAATGCCGGATCCTTAACCCACTGAGCAAGGCCAGGGACCTAACCCGCAACCTCATGGTTCTTAGTCGGATTCGTTAACCGCTGAGCCACGACGGGAACTCCCCAGTATCTTTCTTTTAATACGCTCTCAGATGTGAAATAGTCATGTGGTATCTGGCTGCCTCTGAAGATGGTAGTACTTTTACAATGTGTTTCCTATATGTAGCTCTGGGCACCTGTGCAAACTATGCTCATTTCTCTCTTTTACATCTTAGTTATCCGAAACCCTGTTTGGTGATCTTCTGTGTGGCAGTCAGAATTAGGGACTAAAAAAGAGGAGAGGTCAAGGAAGAGGGTTTGCTTCTTCTCTTTGCATTCAGTCCTTACCCTGCTGATTCTAGGTGCTCCTGCTTCCCTACATTTTCTCAGCTGCCTTCCCTGGCTAAAGCCCTGGCCCTGGCAATCTGTGCTCATTCTTCCTTTCCTTTATTTCTTCTTGTGGGCCCGAGGTAAGTGGTTGAGAGTCTGTGATGTGTAAAGAGATGTGATCTTCTTTGGTGTTAATTGTGGCTATTAATCTTCCTCATGTATGAAATTTGGTGAAATACGCAGATTGCTTCTTCTAGCATTTTCCTGCAGTGTCATTGTACCTCAGCTTGGAGTTAGTTCCCTCTTGGAGCTGTAGGATCTGAGGGGAACAGTGCTCTACCTTCCCCAGTCCTCTCATTGCTGCTGGAGAAGAAGCCAGCAGACATAGGGTGTCACTGAAGTGTCTGGCTGTTTGCAAATTGATACATTTTCCTGAGAACATGATTGCTCTTTTTCTGAATCAGAGCATTACAAAATCATATTGTCTGGAACCACAAATATGTTAGCAGAATTTCGAAATGCCTTAAGATTTTCTCTTACTGATGAGGACACCTACCAAGAATATTCCCAAGGAAGGGAATTTTAGTCTGGGAAGAAGAGAAGGAGTTGTTATCATTGTTTGGAAGAAGTAACATTTACTTGAGAGTTTTAGGAGTTCCCTTTGTGGTGCAGCAGAAAGGAATCCAACCAATATCCATGAAGATTTGTTCCCTGGCCTCGCTCAGTGGGTGGGGCATCTGATGCTGCTGTGAGCTGTGGTATATGTTGGATCTCAAGTTTCTGTGGCTGTGATGTAGGCCGGCAGCTGTAGCTCAGATTCGACCCCTAGCCTGGGAACTTCCATGTGCTAAAAAGCAAAAAAACAAAACAAACACACAAAAAACATCTGCATGAGAGTTTTCCATTTACATGGAATTTTCTCTTTCCTGTCTCAGGGATGGTGATCTCAACATTCTGGGTCAGAACCAGCAGGAATGTATCCAGTTAAAGGGGATTAGCCATTTCCCCCAGCAATGATAAGCAGGGGTTATACTGTGGCAGTCAGCTGTAAATGGTGAGTGTTTGCTACCTCAAGTTCATTCAGCTTTATCCTTTGGGATGCTCGATAAAAAATAGAGGAGTTCCCGTCGTGGCACAGTGGTTAACGAATAAGGAACCACGAGGTTGCGGGTTCGGTCCCTGGCCTTGCTCAGTGGGTTAAGGATCTGGCGTTGCCGTGAGCTGTGGTGTAGGCCACAGACACGACTCGGATCCCACGTTGCTGTGGCTCTGGCATAGGCCCGTGGCTATAGCTCAAGTTAGACCCCTAGCCTGGGAAACTCCATATGCCGCAGGAGTGGCCCAAGAAATGGCAAAAAGACAAAAAAAAAAAAAAAAAAAGTACAAAATAGAATCTATTATGCTATCCCAAAACCTAGAAAAACACCTATAAAGTTAACTAACTGTAGGGGGCAGTGTGTGATAGGCATCAGCACTTATAATACGTTCAAAGTATAGGAGAAGTTTTTTAGCTAGGAGTAAGCAGCTTAATAACTGGTGTAAGTGCTAAGAAGAAAAATCGTATGATCATTTCCAGTGATGCAGAAAAGGTATGTAACAAGATACTCGTTCATGTTAAAAAAAAAAACCTTAAAAACGGAACTAATAACAAATTCCTTAACATTAAAAAAATACACATGCTGTCACCTCAAAACAGCACCTACTTCTGGGGAAATGTCAGAAGCTTCCTTGTTCATGTTAGGAGAAAGACAAAGATGTCCACTACTTTACTATGGTTTAACATTGTGTTGGAGCTACTAGATAATGCAGCTGGCTGAGAGAAAAACAATTAGAAGCACAAGAATTGGAAAGAAAGAGGTAAAATATCATCTGTATATTTACAGATGAAATAATTAGAAAATATAAAAGAGAAGGAAAACCACGACCCAAAGACAGGTTGTACATAAACAACAATTTAAAAACAGTTTTTATATCATTCATATTTCAAAACAAAAAACAACTAAAGAAATGTGGAAGAGCACGTTTTGTATTTCATGAAAGTAAAAAGAAAGAGAAAGGAAGGAACATTCTTTTTTTGGAAAGAACATTCTTAAGTGCAAATTAAGGCTAGGCAGATAGGTTAATGAAATGATGGAATGGCAAATAATAATTAGGCCTAATTGCATGTAGAAATTTAGTATATGATAAGGACAGCATCTCAAATCAGTGGGGAGGACTGGTTTCTCAGTATGTTGTGTCAAGTGTGATTGTGATAGAATCCCATTTTAAACCAGCAGCCTTTGAGCTGGGGTTCCGGGACTCCTGGAGTTATATGAAGATTTGCCAAGAGTTATGCATGCACAGATAGTTCTAATGGAATCCAATTACACACACACACACACACATGCATACATATAAAGTTAGAAAAGTTCTTTTGTATTACAACCTCAATATAAGATTCCTTGCATCTGTCTGTCTGTCTATCATCTATCTATCATCTATCTATCTATCTATCATCTATCTATGTTAGAACTAGATTTCAGAAGTGAATTGGTTGTAACTAGAATCTATACTGTAACATCTTTATTTGATTTGAAAAATGATGTCAGACTTTTTCTTAAAGAAAATAAATCTTGGAGTTCCCATCGTGGCTCAGTGGCTAACGAATCCGACTAGGAACCATGAGGTTGCAGGTTCAATCCCTGGCATTGCTCATTGGGTTAAGGATCGGCGTTGCCATGAGCTGTGGTGTAGGTTGCAGACGCGGCTTAGATCCCACGTTGCTGTGGCTCTGGCACAGGCCGGTGGCTACAGCTTCGATTGGACCCCTATCCTGGGAACCTCCATGTGCCGCAGGAGTGGCGCAAAAAATGGCAAAAAGACAAAAACAAAACAAAAAAATAAAAATAAGAAAATAAATCTTATGTGACTGGTTTGTTTGACAATGTAGGGAGTGGGAGAAAGAGAAGAAAGAGACTTCCAAGAGTTTTGGCTCTAGTAAGGCAAATTATATTGCTTTTTTTTTTTTTTTTTTTTTTTTTGAGATGGAAAAAAAGTGAGGGAAGAACCTATGGAAGAAAATCAGGCATAATGCTTTGGGTATGGGAAATATTAGATGCCAATTGTGTACCCAGTGTAGACGTTATATAAATTATAGCATATATGAGCCTGGCAACAGAGAGGGTTGGGATGGAAATATAAATTTGTGTGTCATCAATGTATAAACAGTAATTAAAGCCACATTCCTAGATTAAATTGTAGGGGAGATGAAGATTTACCTCTTCTCTTTTAGGTTCTCTGGCTGGACTTGAGAAGTAAGTGGACATAAAACAGGTTAAGGGAAGAAAAGCATACGGATTTGATTTAATAATTTTTACATGTCCATGGGGACCCTTGTAGAAAAATGAAGGCCCAAAGTAGCTGAGCTTAAGTGCTTGTGTACTAGGCTGAACAAAGTGTGGCAACCAAAGCATATGGGTAGATGAAAGGAGGATAAGAGTTACTTTAAGATCTCTTTGCACAGGCTTCTTTTAGCCTCAATTCCTGTCTCTGGGGATAAGAGTGTTTCTTTCAGTATAAGGAAGCCATCTATACTGGGAAGTTTTTATTTCCCAGAAGGGGAGGGATCAGAGCACTTTTTTTGCACCTGCTATTTTTCTTTCTTCCTTCAGCTCAACTTAGCCAGTATGCCCAAGTGGCACATTTTGGGGTGGTGTGCCCTGAACCCCTTCAAGATTATTTGAAGAGAATGAATCTCTGAGCTCTGAGATGACACAACATGTAGACTCCATCAAGAGGAGGAAGATGTAGAAAAGGGGACGGAGCAGGAGTGGTTTGTGAGGCAAAAGGCAAACCAAGAAAATGTAGAGACCCAGAGTTAGGCAGAGATGGTGTTTCAAGGAGAGAGTAGCCCTCAAGCCCCATTCTTATGAGAGTGGTACCATTCCTTTTAAGGAATGGTAATGCATCTTTGGATTTGTTGATATGACACTCATTGGTGACCTTAGCAAGAGTGATTTCCATGGGACAATGGGGATAAAAATCTGACTGTAGTGGATTCAAGTATGAAAGGGTTAGGGAGTAGAAATAATACATTTGGAATACCTTTTAAAGGAGTTTTGTTATTAAGAGAGACAAGGAATGAAAAGACTATGAACTATTTTTACCCACTGAAGCATTAATTCCCGTTGTAGGATGCTGTCGTAATAAAATGATGAGAAATTCAAATTTAAAATTTTAGTTAAAAGGGTATACCATAATGCTATTTAAAATGATTAAAAATTATAAATGAATAATCAAAATATCCCCAAATAGGAAAATTACAAAGCTAAATGTGGTATATCTATGGTATAGAATACTAGATAATAATTTCAAACTATGAATAGAAGGTATTTTTAATGAAAAAAATAGGACTGTTAATGAAAAGGACATAAAATTGTTTCTATAATATGATGTAACAAGGTGAAAAATTGTGAACAGTTAGAAATAAGTAAAAATAATGAGTGCTTGTCTATGTGGCAGATGTGGCAGAGCTGTAGATGTTTTGAAATTTTTCCAGATTTTTCCAATAAGAAATTCATAAAACATATATGGGATTAACATGGTTTGTATTCACTACCTTCAGTGAAGTTTGAGCAGTGATTTTTCGTCTTTACATAGCTATCTATGCACCATCAATTCAGCTCATAAAATTGTACAAAGCCAAAAACTCTCCCCACCTTTGTCTATATTAATTTATGGATCTATTCGTTGTGAAGACAAAATCTCATCTTAGACTGGCTTCTTCCCAATAGAGAGTATTTTGACTTTTGCAGCTCCAGGCAGAGCTGGATATGTAGGCTCAGATTTTCCTTCATATCTCTGCATTGTCTTTCTCTGTATCTTAAGCTAAGGTGTGGATGGTGCTCCTTAAAGTGGTTCTGTGATAAATTTGCACAACTCACAATGATTTGGCAGCTGTACTACACCGAGGAAAACAAGAAAACCACAGACATCCACTTAAATGTATTTGTCTGCAAAGTATTCATTGCTTGCATCTCTCTGCCTACCCTCTTTTCCACAAGGGTTTCTAGTTTTGAGATGTTGTGAACCTATTCTAATAACTCTTTCAAATTTCAATGGTAAAGATAGATTAAAGCAAATCTCTTTTTTCTTTTTTTTGCTTTTTTTTTTTTTTTTTTTTTTTTTTTAAGGACTGCACTCATGGCATACATCAGTTCCCAGGCTAAGCATTGAATCAAAGCTACATCTGCTGGCCTACACCACAGCATAGGCTCCGAGTCACATCTGCAACTTATGTGCAGCTTGCAGCACTGCTGGATCCTTAACCCACTGAGCAAGGCCAGGGATTTAACCCACATGCTCATGGATACTAGTTGGGTTCTTTACCACTGAGCCACAATGGGAACTCCAGATTAAAATCTTGAATAGTTTCGTTTGGACAAATCTTCTCTGTCTGTGGTCCACTTGTGTCCCCTCCCTTTCTCTTAAATTGTTCTCTGTGTCTTCTACCATTTGAGACCCCCACATGAGTATTTGGCCTTACCCAACATTCTGCATCAAGAAAACATTTCCGGAGTTCCCATCGTGGCCCAGTGTTTAACGAATCCGACTAGGAACCATGAGGTTGCTGGTTCGATCCCTAGCCTTGCTCAGGGGGTTAAGGATCAGGTGTTGCCGTGAGCTGTGGTGTAGGTCACAGATGCGGCTCGGATCTGGCGTTGCTGTGGCTCTGGCATAGGCTGGCGGCTACAGCTCTGATTGGACTCCTAGCCTGGGAACCTCCATATGCCGCAGGAGTGGCCTAAGAAATAGCAAAAGGACACACACACACACACACAAAAAAAAAAAAAAAAAAGAAAGAAAGAAAGAAAAGAAAAAGAAAACATTTCCTTGACAGAAACAATGGTGAGTGGGTTTAGTCAAATTTGCTAATTGATTGCTTTTCTAGGGTGGACCATAGATGTTTGGTGAAAGTAAAAGGTCAAACTTTGACTGGAAGTTTCCACATCTTTCACTTCATTGATCACTGAATGTTACAGAAAGTCTTTTATTCAATAAAATTGATCTCTTCCTAATTCTTCTTAGTTTCTACTTTTGAAGAAAGTCTTTCTCTCTCTCTTTTTTCTTTCTTTCACAGCTGCACCTGCAGCATATGGAATTTCCTGGGCTGGGGTCAGATTGGAGCTGCAGCTGCTGGCCTAAGCCACAGCCACGGCAGCCCCAGATCTGAGCCACCTCTGTGACCTATGCTGCAGCTCGTGGCAACGCTGGATTCTTAACCCACTGAGTGAGGCCAGGGATCGAACCTGAATCCTCATGGAGACTATGTCAGGTCCTTAACCTGCTGAGCCAGAAAAGGACCTCTGTCTTTCTCTTTCTGAATGATGTGGAAATAAAATTAAATCACCAAAGGGCGAAATAACCATTTTAGTTTTACTACAGTGTTGATTTTTTATGTGCTTACTCGATTCTCAAAACCTGTACCATTTCATAGACAAATGGAGCTATGAGACTCCTAAAATTTTAGTGTATTGCTGCCTGAAGAAACAACTTTTTTTAGGTACACCAAACCATGCTTTTCTAAGAGTGAACCGAATTAGACAACAAACATGTTTGTGATGATAAAAGGCACAGTGGGAGTAAATTAGAAATTAGCCCTAATGTCAGCCTGTCTGATCTGGCTTATCCTTATGGCAACTCAATGCCCTGAAAAGCAGGGAGGTAGATGGGAACATATGTAAACTACGCCAGTACAAATTCTGAGAAGCGTAACATCGCACATGAATTCAGGAGGTATTTTCAGTGAAAATCATGAGAGGGTTTTTGCAGTCAGATGAGGAAGAAAACAAAGTGCACAGCAAAGCAAAATGTAGTTATGTTTCATTTATTTGCTTGCTCTGTATTCCTCGACTTAAAAGTTTGTCCTTTACAAGGTTAATGAATGCAGAGAAGCTATTAGTTTCCTCCTTCGCCCAACAAACATGCCAGAAAGCAATCGTAAAATTGTGACACGTTGAGAAAGTGTTCAGATTTTCCCTTTCCTGCAGTATGGCTCTGAGCTGGTGGTAAAATTGCTCAGGGAAAAGGAAATTTATGTGTTCCCCGGATCAACTGTTACAGTAATCCAGTTTTTCTATACATTAAAAATGTGCTTGTAAAAGTAAATCTTTGGTATTAGTTAGCAGTTTAAATTTATTTATTTATTTATTTATTTTTGCTTTTTAGAGCTACACCCGAGGCATAATGCAGTTCCCAGGCTAGGGGTCCAATCAGAGCTACAGCTGCCAGCCTACGCCACAGCCATGCAGGATCTGAGCTGCATTTGTGACCTACACCGCAGCTCATGGCAACGCTGGATCCTTAACCCACTGAGCGAGGCCAGGGATCGAACCCACAAACTCATGGTTCCTAGTTGGATTCGTTCCCATTGCACCACAAGGGGAATTCCAGCAGTTTAAATTTAGATTAATAGTTCATTCTAAAGAACAATTTCAAGATATTCCTTAATGTTTTTTATGATAAAGATGGATAAACTCGTGGTATGTTTTCTCTTTATCTGGAAAGAGACTCTGTTCTGGGCTGTGTGTGACCCTCTTGGACTATTGGCTGAGGCGAACATTTTATATTTTCTCACAGTACCACCCAACAAAAACTCCTCCTTTCAGTAATAGTAAGAACATTTAATTTCCTAAGCTCTTCTTGCTTATTATTTTTTGATCTTTGCCATTAATAAATTTACCCTGCCTGGAATATGTGTTCCCCTACTGTTGCATTCATTTAAATTCCTACACATGCTTCAAGTATATTCAAAATCAAATTTCTGTGAATCTGGAAGTGATTTTTTTCCCCCTCTTTTAATGATTTTTATTTTTTTCCATTATAGCTGGTTGAGAGTGTTCTGTCAATTTTCTACTCTACAGCAAGGTTGGAAGTGATTTTTTAAATCTGTTGAATTTTACTAACTCTTTGGTTGTCCAGTTTTTATGGTATTTTCCCTCATTTAAGACTTAAAATTCTGAGAGTTCTCATTGTGACTCAGGGGGTTAAGGACTGACATATTGTCCATGAGGATGTGGATTCGATCCCTGGCATTGCTCCGTGGGTTAAGGATCCAGCATTGCCTCAAGCTGCGGTGTTGGTCACAGATGTGGCTCGGATCCAGTGTGGCTATGGCTGTGGTGTAGGCTGGCAGCTGCAGCTCTCACTTAACCCCAAGCCTGGGAACTTCCATATGCTGCAGGAGCAGCCTTAAAAAGAAATAAGAACAAAAGAAAAAAACTTAAAATTCTTAGTTTGGCACAGAAACTTTCTGCAAATGACTGGAAAATGGACATGCCACTTTTCTTTGACTATTTCCTCTAATGAGGAATACTTTATACTTCAAAGCAGTCTGTTTTGTTTTTGAAAAACCTCTAACTGCTAATTCTTCCTTACAGTAACCTAAAATTTGTCTTCCTATCAGTTTTAACCACTGGCTGTAAATTTGCCTTTATTCAACCATTGTTCAGTGAGTACTTTTATTGGTAAGAAAAAAATTGATGTCTTTATAAAACTTAAATCTAATGAGAGAGATATTCCCATGGCTGGTAGATATTAAACTCTTTGTGTATAATCATCATGCCTAAAGTATTTTTATATTATTGCCTAACAGAATGTGTAGAGATGGGGAAACCAAAAAGCCTCAGAATTCTGAGAAACATTATTTTGTGCAGAAGTGAGTGCCCGCTTTTGTGGGATTGTGAACGGACGGAAGGTGCCAAAGTCCCCATGATTACAGGGCAGAAGTTGGTAGCTGAGTCTATGACCTACAGTAGTCCTCTTTTTTTTTTTTTTTTTTTTTTTTTTGTCTTTTGTCTTTTGTTGTTGTTGTTGTTGTTGCTATTTCTTGGGCCGCTCCCGCGGCATATGGAGGTTCCCAGGCTAGGGGTCGAATCGGAGCTGTAGCCACTGGCCTACACCAGAGCCACAGCAACGCGGGATCCGAGCCGCGTCTGCAACCTACACCACAGCTCACGGCAACACCGGATCGTTAACCCACTGAGCAAGGGCAGGGACCGAACCCGCAACCTCATGGTTCCTAGTCGGATTCGTTAACCACTGCGCCACGACGGAACTCCAGTAGTCTTCTTGATACCGGAAAGATGATACCGGAATCCGGGTTCTTGTTCACAGCAGTCGAAGAATGAACTCTGCAAAACAAGGCAGGCAGCAAAATCTTTATTAAAGGAAAGCAGATAGCTCCCAGGGCTGCTGGAAGGGGGGAGAATAGCTGTCTTTATCTATTGTCCTATAGGGGTTTTCATCTCTTAAAGGTGGGGAGGGTACCAACATGGGGTCCAGACAGAAAAATGTGTTTTTTTTTCTCCCATTGGCCTTGTTCAATTACTTATATCAGTCCTTGTCCAATAGGGTCTTAGGGATGGAAATGTCCTGTAAATCTCATAGTGTCTTTGTCCTTTTCTTCCCTTAATCTGAGTCACAGGGGGTTAGGGATTAATGTCCCTCTGGGCATAGGTACACTCACTATAGTAAACAAGGCCTGTGGGGATGTTACTCCCGGGAGCCCTTAAGCCACAAATCTTAATCAATGGCCATATCAAAGAATGCATCGAAACTCATGCTCCTACACTGACTACCTGAGTTAATATTCTGCCTTGTTCTTAGAGGTTGGGCCTCTCACTCTTGTTCTCTGCTAGATCTCTGAAACAATGAAAACTACAAGGACAAAGTCTTTTCTAGCATCGCCTCTGAAACATAAAAATGCATAGTCTTGCATAACTGCATTTGAAAATAGAAACCTTTCCTTCCTGGCACTGTGAACTGAGCAGGCATTCTGCTCCACTTCCTGTTGGCTCTCTTCCCTGTTCATAGAAAGAAAGAGACACAAAAGACCAGACACCAATTCTTAACTTATTCAATGATTTGTCAATTTAAAACAATTGTACAACCTGAAAGTTGAGAGTTAAGTGTTACTTGGGCAAAATTAAGACTTAAGCCCAGGAGACAGCATCTCAGGTACCCCTGAGAAAATGGCTCTAAGGAGATGGGGTTGGCTGGGAGGGAGTTAGGATATATATGCAGGTAGCAGGAACAAAAGATTACAGAAAACCAGGTATCTCAAGTTAAGGAATTCAGAGCATTTCTATGGGAAGATACAAAGTTCTGGGCTTACCAGAATGACTCTTTTGATATACACCTCAGTTATGGGGCCAGTATTCTTTGTTTCCTTCTTGGGTTCCCTCAAGGCTCACAAATGACTTGCAAATGACTGTGACATCTTTCTGTGTTTTTGTTTGTTTGTTTGTTTAAAGAGGAAAGAGGGAATATCAGCATATATGTGACAAAGGTGAAGAGGGGGGGCATGCAGCCATGCAGACATTTCACAGTTTACCGAAGGTGAGAAGGTTGCTACTAGTCACAGACATCAGTCGTCATGAAGGATTTTAGTGCTTATCTAGATATAAGGAGACACAGGAATTGGGCTCATAAAATCTTTTTCTTAAAAAATCCAGCTATCTGAAGATCTGTTCTTCCATTTTTCCAAGAGCACAGAGTGCCTCACTCCTAATTTCCACCCTGAGCTCTGCTCAAGGGGTGCTGTGGGTCAGGCAGCTGCAGTGGCTCATAATTTAACCTATGTAGATAGAGGCTGATGGCAAGTGCCAAACTTCAGTTCCCAGATTCATTTCATTTTTTCCAACTTTTCTGGAAATGAGCAAGCAAAATTTACTTTTAAAGGATTAAAACAAGACCCGAATAAATGAACAGTCACATAAGAGGCACATAATGTGTAGGAAAACATAATGTCCTAAAATGTCAAATTTCCCAAAGTGGTTCCAAACAGAATCCCATTTGTTTGAATTAAAGTGAACAGGTGAGAACAAATATCTTGGATTGGTCAACTATATTTTGAAAAAGAATATTAAGATTGGACTTTCATTCTTAATCTAAACACAAAAATACTATGTAGATCCAGGATTAAGCCAGTAAGTGGAACATAGTAGAATCCAGAAGGGAAGCAAACATTCCTGGTTTATAGGAGGGTTTCAAGTCATGGGGATAAATATGAATGGTTTTAATTTTTTTCAGTATTTGCTAATGCTCTTCTTTATTCACCCCCTCTTTCCATTGGGAAACAGGTTGTCTTTTTTGTTTTGTTATTAATAGAGTCTTGTTTCAACAATTTATGTATTCATTGTGAACCGTAATTATCACTTTATAGTCAAAACTTGGCCCTCCACCTCCACCAATGGGAAGGTTCCAGGGTCTCCAGGGATGGGGGACTGTGTTCTTTCACAGGTCACTCCTCAGAGGTTGAGCAGAGAGGTGGGAGAGAATAAAGCTCACCTTTCACACTTTCATGGGCTGAGTAGCCTTGTCTCCTCCATTGCTCAGACTGCTCTTCCTGTATGTGAACTGCCGGAGAAGTCCCTGCCCCTTACTGTTCATTTTTAATCTCTTCTCTTATCTGTCTAAATCACAGATATTGTCTCTGTGGGTAGATTTCCAAATGTTTGCTTTCTCATGGTGGTGTGTTAGTGGTTTCTTCAGGGGCTACAGAGCCCTCCTGCACTCCCTGCAGAACTCCACCTGCAGTTTCCTGGAAAGAGTGATCAGCCTCAGGTGCAAACTCTTCCTCCTCACCAAGCCCTCTCTTGGACCAAGAACACAGCCTCCAGATGCTACATACCCCCTACCATGTGGAAGCTCTTTAGGGGCAGGATCAGGTTCAGGCAAGTGGGTTCAGAACTTAGATTTATTAAACTCACAGAAAAGTCATGGAAAATTGCTTTAATAAAAGGCGGGAATGTAGGCAGAGTATTCTGTCTTCTAGTTCTGCTTTCTTTCTCCTGCATTTTATCTTATTTTTCCACAAGAACCTGAATGCTCTGCCAGTTCAGAAGCTCAGAGCTCATATTCCAGATATGTGACTATAGCCAGACTTCAACTTAGTAGAGAAGGGCGGGCTGGAATAGGTGCCTCCAGTTGTGTAGGAAGGAGATAGATGGGGTAAATTCCTTTCTCCCCTCTGTACAAGGTTTACATTTCCCCAGAAGACCACTTCTTGAAGCTCTCAGTCCCTCCTCCACTATCTCTTTTGTGAACACCAGGCAAGCAGGTTTGGCCTCTCTCACCTCAGTAGAATTGCCAAGAATTTCTCCTTTCAAGTTGGCACTGAATCATTTAGTGACTGTTCTCACCCGCACCCAATTCTGCAGTGTTTCTTACACTGTTCTGTAACGTTTGAAAGCAGGTAAAATTTTTAATAAAGACTTATACTCTTTGGTTACACATACAGGAACATAAAATATGATGAAGACATGGCAATAGTGGGAAGATAGAGTGCAAGTGTAAAAAAAATTTCCAGGAGTTCCCGTCGTGGCGCAGTGGTTGACGAATCCGACTAGGAACCATGAGGTTGCGGGTTCGGTCCCTGCCCTTGCTCAGTGGGTTAAGGACCCGGTGTTGCCGTGAGCTGTGGTGTAGGTTGCAGACGCGGCTCGGATCCCGCGTTGCTCTGGCTCTGGCGTAGGCCGGTGGCTACAGCTCCGATTCAACCCCTAGCCTGGGAACCTCCATATGCCGCGGGAGCGGCCCAAGAAATAGCAACAACAACAACAACAACAACAAAAAGACAAAAGACAAAAAAAATAAAAATAAAAAAAAAATAAAAACAATTTCCAGATGGCTGGAATATGTTATTGTAAAAAAAAAAAAAAAAAGGTGATACAACTATTGGCTACAAATCTAGAATATTTCTATGTATTTGGATGGGAGATATCCTTAGGTAAGGTGGAAATCCAGAAGCTATAACGAGGAAAGACATATTCAGCTATATAAAATTTATATATTTCAAAGACAAAGGATACCATGCCACATACTGTTTAAAAAGTCCAAAAACAAACAATAGACTGAGGAAATGACAGATAATTTTGACACTCCTAGCATATATTTGTTAATGAGAAATCAATGAAGTGATTCACAGCGGAGACAATCCAATTGGCCCTAAACTTTTGATCTCACTAGGAGTCGGAGAAATGAAAATTAGAGCATCAGTGAGTTACTTTTTGGCCTATCATATTTGTGAAAATGAAACAATTTATATATCCTCAACTAATGAGAATAAAAAGAAAAAGAAATTTACACCAGCTGCTGGTAGAAGTGTGAAATGCAACAACTGTCTTTGAAGGTAATCCAAAAATGTCTGTTAAAAATATAGGTAGAGCTATCCTTTGAATTAATAATTATTTCTAATAATTAATAAGATATAAACTGTGTAGATATAGTTATTTATCACAGCAGTAGTGCTAAACTGACAAAAGTGGGTATCTATCAGTGGAGAAATGCTTGAATAAATTATGGTACATCAATACTGTGGAAAGGAGACATAAGTTAAATAAGTTAGAACAATGTCTTCTGACCTGTAGCATGCCTATGATTATACTATGTGAAAAATAAAACATTTACTTTATATATACATATATATCAATAAAGACAAACCAACAAAGCAATAAGCATATAAACCGACCCACCAACTACTATATATATATAGCTATATGTTGTCTCTGTTTATATGGACAGGGAGAATGGTGGAAAAGACTCTCACCAGGTTATCAAAATTGTTTACCTCATAGGGATGAGAGAGAGGTGTGAGTAAGGATTAAATTTTCTTTATATATTTTTGTATTGCTTCATTTACTATAATAAGCAGCATTATTTTCGTAATTTGAATTTTATTAAAAGTTTAAAGAAAAAAGATTGGGCATAGAACATGATGGTAGATGATATGAGAAAAAGAATGTATATATATGTATATATAACTGGGTCACTATGTATACAGCAGAAATTGACACTGGAAATCAGCTATACTCTAATAAAAAATCTAATTCATTTAAAAAAGTTTAAAGTAAAAAGAAGAATAATGAGATTAAAAGAAAATGCTGGCTTTTTTTTTTTTTCCTCTAATCTGCTAAAATTTGAATGTGAGAATCGATTTTAGAATTGGAGATTGAAAACACTCAGTGAATGCAGTCCGAGATGGTTTTTCCTGTAACACAATTATCCATTTCCTTTCCATACTTCATTTATGCTCCCCACAGTTTCTAATCTTCTTTTCAGTTTAGGGTCTGTGGGTCTCCCCCAACCCCTGCAGCAGGTGAATCTGGGGTACAAATTCTGAGGTTTTGTTCTTATAGTTTTTGTTGTTCCTCTTACTATGGACATCTTGAGCACACATCTTGAGCAGTGGACCTTTGAGTCTCCTGGCCTCACAGTTGAGATGGTGAGAATGGACAGTGTTGGCTGCTTTCTGCAAGTTCATAAAAAACGGTCCATCCTGGAGGCTGCTGAAATTTGAAAAATCACTTGCAATGTCTCCCCACTGGGATGCCTCCTAAATCCAGAAAGAAAATAATCAGATTACTTGCAAAGTATTTGTAGTTCAGAGCCACAAACTCCCCTTCTTGTGTAAAGATCTTGGGCTGAGATTGAACGACTCTTTGGGTGCTCCCGAATTTGGCAGAAGTGACAACAGAGAACAAGGTGGGTTGAATCTGTGACTCACAGTGAGATGGTTCTGAACAGCCTGTTTAGAACCCCCTGAACCCTCTGTGACTGAAGGAGGTTGCTGAAGAAATCACAGCCTTATATCTATTACTTCTTTTCTCTCTGGCCCAAAGCATCTCTAGATGTTCCCACTTCAGGGACATTAGTCCCTACCGAGGAAGATGGAGCCGCAGTCGTCCTGGGCAGGCTGGTGAGCACATGCAGGCAGTCTTCAGCTCTCCCTGAGTAAACTGTCTTGTCCTGCCAAGCCCAGGGCTCCCCTCTGTGCTGTGTGCCTGACCAGCCTCACGTAGAGCCCTGGGACCCTGAAGCTGCAGAGCTGGAAGCTGGGTGTCCAGTACAATATGCTGATGCTCCATCACGTCATGGCTTCCCACAGTTATCCACTGTCTGTTTTGTTCCCCAGTAGATGCAAATATCAGGCTTGATTGCCTGTTGTGGAATATTTTGAATAGAGATAGGCTTCTTTGGTTGGAAGTGAGGGAAATCGGAGCGAGTGGGAAAAAATGGCAGCATCAACCACAGTGTAGCATTATTGGAAAGCTTACAAATATGGCGAAGAGGGGCTTTGTTGTCTATTTTGCCTAATAGTCACAGGCAATGCCAAATGAGAAGCAATTTATATAAGGAGCCATCTATTCAGATTTGCTTGGGAGATTTGGTTTCTGTGAAGAAAGCCTTCCTCCCGGTCCTTATGGTGTTGGAAATGAGAAACAAGATAAACATAGATTAGGGTTAGAAGAACCTTCTAAGAGTCAGAAGACTTGATTTATGTTCCATTCTGCCACTTACTGGTCATGTGATGTTGGTAAGTTAATCTTTCTGAGCCTTGGTTCTCTACCTTACAGAGAAATAATATCATTACTGCTGGTATTAGTAAATAAACAATAGGCTATTGATACAATGATTTACCTTGTATGAATTAAAAGGGGATAAAATAGTCTCTGTCTATCAACATGGTTAGGCTTCAAGTTCACTTTGTTGAGTAAGATAAAAGGAAATTTCTGATTAGAACATTAATCTGTTAACGTTTATGTAAAAATACCACAGGATAATAGTATATATTTTCCATGAGTACATGCATACATATATGTCCATATTAATTATGATAAGGAATCTAAACATATATTACAAACCCCAAGTAGCATTTACCTCTGGGAAAAGAAACCAGATGAAGATATGGACAGAGAGGACGTATGCTTTACCTGTGATGTTCTAATGTGTTTTGTTTTGTTTTGTTTTGTCTTTTGTTGTTGTTGTTATTGTTGTTACTATTTCTTGGACCGCTCCCGCGGCATTATTGTTGTTGTTGTTGCTATTTCTTGGGCGCTCCCGCGGCATATGGAGGTTCCCAGGCTAGGGGTTGAATCGGAGCTGTAGCCACCAGCCTACGCCAGAGCCACAGCAACGCGGGATCCAAGCCGCGTCTGCAACCTACACCACAGCTCACGGCACACACCACCACAGCTCACGGCAACGCCGGATCGTTAACCCACTGAGCAAGGGCAGGGACCGAACCCGCAACCTCATGGTTCCTAGACGGATTCGTTAACCACTGCGCCATGACGGGAACTCCCCAATGTTTTAAAAAAGAGAAGCTATTCATCTCCCTGCCAGGTACAACTTAAATATATAACTAATTTCAAACAATTGTAAGACAAAACTAATTGTGAGGATTATAGCTTTACCTACTCTTCCCTCTTTGAAACCAGAAATGGTTTCCCATGAACGGTCGATGGAGATTTCTGCTACCATATATTCAATCTTCCACCAACTGGGTCTACTACAGATAGCTGATGGTAGCTTTTTCTTACTTGTCCATCTCGAAGATGAGTTGGAGACACACAGGGCATTCCAGTGGAGGCTCTGTCAGTGAGTCTGAGAGAACAAAGGAAGAGAAGTTAGGGGGGCGGTAGCCAGAAACCTGGTGTCTAAGGATTAAGGGAGAAGGAAGGGCAAGGGGGCAGGGGGCTGATCTGGGACAGAGAAAAGTCCTCAGGTATTTAACACCAGCTACAAAGTTTGGAGCCAAGAGTCTTCTGAAAATGTTATCTATGTAGGAGTTCCCGTCGTGGCGCAGTGGTTAACAAATCCGATTAGGAACCATGAGGTTGCGGGTTTGGTCCCTGCCCTTGCTTAGTGGGTTAGAATCCGGCGTTGCCATGAGCTGTGGTGTAGGTTGCAGACGTGGCTCGGATCCTGAGTTGCTGTGGCTCTGGCGTAGGCCAGTGGCTACAGCTCCGATTGGACCCCTAGCCTGGGAACCTCCATATGCAGTGGGAGCGGCCCAAAGAAATAGCAAAAAGACAAAAAAAAAAAAAAAAAAAAATTATCTATGTAGAAACAAGTCCATAATTTTTGCCTAAAGAAGTAAAAATTAAAATGCTGAGAAATGCAATGCCATAAATAGATTCCTATTTTCATTTTTGCATCACACCTTCCAGCTTTTGTCTATGTGATTCAATTGTATAACATTAGTGTTAAGCATGGCATAGTTACAAATACATACTCTATTTTCCTTAACTGTATGGCAAGAGCATATCCATGTTGTTATAGTTTTATTAATTACCTCACTAAATCGTTGTACAGCTTTCACTCAAATTTCTCTAAATGGTTAAAAAATTTTACTAGTGCGTTTTTTTTTTTTTTTTTTTTTTTGCCTAGCAGTTTTTTCTCTACTTAAGATTGGTCCTAAATGTAAATTCCGAGAAATGAGTTAAAGATGCAAACCATTTAGGGAGTTCCCATCGTGGCTCGGGCGGTTAACGAATTTGACTAGGAACCATGAGGTTGAAGGTTTGATCCCTGGCCTTGCTCAGTGGGTTAAGGATCTGGCGTTGCTGTGAGCTGTGGTGTAGGTCACAGACGCGGCTCGGATCCCACATTGCTGTGGCTGTGGCATAGGCCGGTGGCTACAGCTTTAATTAGACCCTAGCCTGGGAACCTTCATATGCCGCAGGAGTGGCCCCAGAAAAGGCAAAAAGACAAAAAAAAAAAAAAAAAAAAAAAAAAAGATGCAAACCATTTAAATGAATCTTGGGATCCCTTTCCAAGTTGCTCACTATGTAAAGACATACCAATACGTTGTATTGTCACCAACAGAGTACACTAAGAACAATTTTCCACAAGCTGAAGTGAAGAGGGCTTACTCTCCTTAAATTCTTTTACACCTTCTTGAGCAATAGTCTCAGAGCTCAGTTTTTTAAAGAAGATAGCTTTAAGCAGATCTCTACAAATTATTTTCTAACCACAGAATTTCTTAACCTTTTAAAACTCAAGCTTCTTTTTGTAAAAGGAAACATTAAAACAAACAAACAACCCCCCCCCCAAAAAAAAACCTGGGGAATTCCCATTGGGGCACAGTGGAAACGAATCTGACTAGGAACCACGAAGTTGCAGGTTTGATTCCTGGCCTCACTCGTTGGGTTAAGGATCCATTGTTGCCGTGGTATGGTGTGGTGCTGCACTGTGGTGTAGGTTGCAGACCGGCTGGGATCCTGCATTGCTGTGGCTGTGTCGGGGGCCAACAGCTGTAACTCTGATTAGACCCCTAGCCTGGGAACTTCCATATGCCTTCAGTGCAGCCCTAAAAAGCAAAAAATAAATAAATAAATAAATAAATAAATAAATCTGATTCGCTCTCTTATTTCCAAGTCCTTCTTCATGGCTAATGGCTAGTGCACTTATCCAGCCTCAGTGGGGCTGATATAAGCTTCACCATGAAGTGCAGGAGCTCAAGGTTTGCAGCCTTCAGCTTTCAGGCTGCCAGGGCAGACACACTGTATACTGAATAAGGCTCTAAATCTTCCTTTGTCTTTTCCATCCCAACCAACACCTGTGCAAACAAAAACTCTAGGCTTTGCCCAGAGAAGGATTGGATGGTAGTAGTCAGTTAGAAGTGTGGTTTGAACCATCATAGCAGGTGCAGGTGCCCTCAGGCTCAAGCATCCTGTGCGAGGATTCCACTCACTCACATGGCCTCCCGTCTCCACCTGGAAAAGTAAGAGCTGACACAATAGCCTGGTGATGGCCACTCAAGCAGTGTCTTCCTCCTCATCCACCACCTAATGCCAAACCTCCTCCTCCTCTTCCCTTTGGTCTTGTGAGGAACTAGCTCCTGTTCCTGTTCACAGCTTGAGAAATACCGAACTGCCCGTGGCCATGAGCTCAGGGATGCGTGTCAGGCCCCTTTTGTTCTGTAAGGGTTGGACTTGCTAACTGTGTACATCCATGCCTGGCGTGTTTACACGGGACCCCTGGGAAAGAAGCCGCCTCTGGGTGCTGGAGCTGTGTTTTCAGGGTTTTAATTTTTTATTATTACTATTTTTCTTGCCAGTGTGGCATAAAAAAGAGATATTGATAGAAAGATCCTATGAGGCCAAATAGTTACTGAGAAAAAGACAAAAAGTCCATTTGCTGAGCACCCAGGAGATGCCAGGCACTTAACCCAAGGGTTCAAGACCATGCCTCATAGCTTAAATTATTAGCTCTATTGTAGGGAAATGAGAATTCCAAAAGCTTAAGCTATGTGCCTACAACTAAACAGCAGAATTTTCCTGGTTCAAGATCTCTAAGTGCCCATGATGTCTTGCAGAAGAAAACAGTTCAGTGTGGTTTTGTGTGCTGCCTTCTGCTTCCTCCTGTGTGCTGCTGTTCTTGTACGGCAGCCCTATGCAGTCGCCTCTCTGTGCCTCCTCAGAGCGCAGTGATACAGGGCAGCATCTGCAGGCACCACCTTCCTGATGTACAAGATTGTTGTATTTGCTGTGTTCTCTGAATAAAACTTTTCCGTGGCAAAACTGGCAAATCCTTTTCCAGAGTGTCGCCACCCTCTGTAGAGAATATATTCTAGTGCCTGATTTGGATACTGTCGATACCAAAAGAGATCAATATAGCCCGTAGATGAAGTGTAATATTTACAAAGGAGGCTCACAGTCTTTCCCTCCATTCCAGATACTCTAGTCTCCTGGGGTCTGATCCAGTCTGCTTTCACACGCCCTGCAACATAAAACACACATCAACAAGGGTCATGCTAGCAGCCTCATCCAGATGTGCAACTCAAGAGCAGGACGAGACTCAATTACCTGGAAGGGCAAGTGCTAGAAGTGGAATGAAAATACACTTAATACTCATCATTTCTTCTGGAGTCCTCATTAATGAGTTTACCTTATTCAGCGGCTGCTTCAAAATGATTGTGTCTCATAATCATTCACTGGGAGAGGATTTCTGGAGGGTTCTTGCTGTGACTCAGAAGTCAGAAATGGGAGGAGCTCAACCTATATAAGGAAGTTGTTTTTTTTTTAATTTTTATTTTTAAGGAACGGAAATATCTCCTTTTGCAGACTTTGAGAAACACCTGTTCTTTGAAGTAATGTGAACTCCCACATCTCTCTAGACTTATTTTTTTCATGTTTGCAAACACAGGCGAAAAGAAAAATATAAACGCTCAACACTTAACAGTAGTAATTTCTGTAGGTTGAGGTTATAGATGTTGCTTTAATTCAATTTTTTTCTTCTACAGCAAATGAATATGAATCTTGTAACTAGCATTAAGAGCATTTATTTTGATGAGAATTTTATCCTTTGAGATGTAAATTCTGTTGGTTCTTGTTACAGCAGGAAACAGAAAAGTGAAAGAGAAACTGTCCCCATTCCAGGGGCATTACTCCCCCCAGGACAGTTGAGTCTCTGCTGCCAACCTTGTCAGCTCTTCATAGCCCTGAGCCAGTGACCAGCTGTGAGAGGTCTTACTGTGTTTTTTGTGTCTCATGGCTCTTCTTGAAAAAGCAAACAGAAAAACCAGCAAACAAAAAAACCTTTCACCAATATTTTCTTTTGAAAGTATAGATTCATTAAAGTGAAAAAAGAGAGAGAGAGAGAATGGAAAGAAAAAAAGGAAAGGCAGTCATGATTTAGAATAGTAAAGTCACTACCTTTAGTCCAGAAAAGAGAGGGGTGCACTTGGTTCAGCTGTGGGTGGGAGGATCCGCTGGTCTTGGAGACCTGTGTTTTAAGTGGCACCAATGCCTGGAATGGCATCTGTGGAAAGTGCCCATTAGATACAATATAGTTATTGTAATAAATCTAGCTGATCCTAAGTGCCATTTATTGAATACCTGCTATGTGCAGGAAGGCTGGAAATGGGTCTCAGGAATTTTCATTTTGGGATAGCCACCTGGGAGTCTTGGCCAGAATCTCTCTATGGCAGCTCAGGAATTGTCTTATCCCTCGGAACTAGAACTAGGCGGTATTTGGGATTCGTAAATGCTCCCACCTTGTGCAGCTCTGAACTAGTGCAAGGAAAGATTGCTCCAATTCACTAAAACAGGTTTTGGTCATGAGAGATGTCTTTCTATCAAGGTGCTGGATGAATGTATTTTGAGATATAAACTCAGCATCTCGAGAACTTATAAAAATGTGCACTTTTGTGTAAATCTCCTGAGGACTTTCTGATGATACTATCAAGAGGTGGGATGTGCTGGATCCAGGTGAGTCAGGCAAGGACAAAAGGAGGACGATGGTGAGGGGAACCTTAAAAACTGTTGGGGAGTTCCCCGTCACGGCTCAGCAGAAATGAATCTGACTCCCATCCATGATGATGCTGGTTTGATCCCTGGCTTTGCTCAGTGGGTTAAGGATTTGGCATTGCCGTGAGCAGTAGTGTACTCGGCTTGGATCTGGCGTTGCTGTGATTGGACACCTAGCCTGGGAACCTCCATATGCTGTGGGTGTGGCCCTAAAAATAAAGACAAAAAAATTTTTTTTTTAACTCTGTTGGATAAGAAACATAGCTTTTAAGGCAGATGCTTAAAGAAAAAAACATAGTTAATTTAGTGGGAATTAGACTAGGAATACTTGAGGAACAAGGGAATGGCACTGTTCAGTTTCTTTACCTTAAAAAATATATTCTCCTATAAACACTTTAAATATCACTTTATAGTCTTTATATTTTAGAGTATTTTTTAAACATACTCTAACAAGTCGATGGCTCCATCCTATGGCTGAAAAGTTAAATTATTTGAAAAGATTTGAGTGAGATACCTCAAGTCTCATGTTTTTTTTTTTTGTTTGTTTTGTTTTTGTTTGTTTGTTTTTCTCTTAATGACTTTTCTCTTTAGGAAGATTCATGGACTCATCACTATTTACATAAATATCTGCTAAGGATGAAAATGATGCTTGGTCAGGTAAAAGCCATGTCCCAGCTTGTCACAGATGGGCATTGCATTCAGCCTCTATATGGGAAGTCTCCTAAGATCCCCTCCCTACCTCTCAGGAAAGAAATATATAAAATTATGAACTATTTTAAACAGATTGATAAGCAGATCAAATAATATAATCGACTTCCTTTACCCACTGCACACATTTAATAAATGTTAAAAATGTGTCATAATTTACAAAAATCCATAAGGGAAGCATTTATATATGACTGTATATAGCACATCAGAGACTAAGTGTCTAACAGGTATCCTGTATGGGAAAATGTAACGACATGTGGACTGTAAATTGCTGAGGGTAGGATGATTTTTATAGTGAATGACAAGAGTTGGTGCTGCTATTTTTATTTTTCATATTTTGGCCACATCTTGAAGATTACAAGTAGGGGAGGGTGACAAGATAAAAATCTAGTTTACAACTTTTGAGGAACACACCTCCTGCATGAAGCACCCTTGGCATATGGAAGTTCCCAGGCTAGGGGTCTAATCAGAGCTACAGCTGCTGGCCTACACCACAGCTCACAGTAAGGAGGGATTCTTAACTCACTGAACAAGGTGGGAACTCCTTGGTGTTGTTTTATCCACATGTTATCATGAACTAGTTATTTTATTCATATGTCAAATTGTTATACTGGTGTTTTGTGGACTTTTCTGATATATAATTGTGATCATAATTTGCATACTTTTTTTTCACCTGTTATATTTAACAGGGGCATATAATAGAGAAAACATAGGCTTTGGAGTTGGATAGACTTGATTTTAAATTCTACTAATTCTTTTTCTGGGGAGGGGGGAGACCTTAATCTTTCTGAATTTGCATTTTTCTGGTCTGTTAACTGAGAATAGAAACAGTGATTCATCAGAGTTATTTTGAAAATTCAGTGAAATAACACTTGCAAAGTATAAGACACATAGTATTTATTCTCCATAAACAGTTACTTCCATTGCATCTCTTTGAAAATACAATATGCAATTATATAATCTTTCATTGAAAGAATATACTATAACTTAACTAAGCTAAGCTTATGTTAGTTTTGCATAACTTTGTTTAGTTAACCTCTTTCTTTTGGGAGACATTAAGAAACTAAGTGTTCAAAATCATGTGTAACATCTTGAGAAAATTCTACTACATCGCTTCCATGAAGCACCTACTTCATGAAACAACAACCCCAAAATGAAGAGGATAAGTAAGGATACTTCAAGTGGGGAAGAAAAACTTTTCTTTGAATCAAACAATCATGCTTTCTGATTCCTACTCTGTTCTTTGCTAAAATGTCCAGCTGGAAAAAAAAAAAAGTTTCAGGCAGAACTCGACCTGTGAATATGTCCATTCTAGATAGAAATATAAAAGCAAAAAGAAACTGCACTTTTCCTTTATCTAAGCTGTCAGGCAGAGCCCATGATGGGTGTTACACATACTAGTTACTTATGCAATCCTCATAAAAGGGCTTTCTTTTTACTACAGGGCATAATAGTGTGGTAATGGAGTTGGTAGTATATGAGTGACCCTCCACAAATGTGAGGTATGCTGAATCCCACAGAAAAGCACAGAGAAGAGAGTCAATACAGTGATGTGACTCAGTCTGAGTTGGGACTCAGGTTGCATGAGAAATTATCAACATGAGCACTAGGACCTTGACAAACAGTTGCTTTTCTTTACAGTTTATTTCTGAGGGCCTACTTGATTAAGCAAGCAACTCATCTAACAGTTGCAAGAGCCTCAGCCATAGCGTTTGGGAAGAGGCTGCAGGTGACAAGAAAGCACTGTGCCTCCACTGCACAGAGGTAGGTAGCTGAGTCTCCAGTCTCGGTGGCTGTGATGTGAAAGATACTAAGTTCTTTCCCATCTAATGTACCTCTGTGTCTTCCTGACTTCTTCTCAGTCCCAGTTGCAATTAGCAGAAACAGAAATGTGAGAGCTTTCTCTTCCTGCTTATACCAGTGCAGGCTTTGAAAGTTAGTCACTTTGTAAGTGCAGTTGAAAGTTGCATTTGTTCCCTCATGGACAACCAGAGATGCCAGGCTCTGTATCACCTCGTCATCACTGCTCACCCCTGTTTAGAAAAGAGCAACAGATAAGTCAGCCAGAGAAAAAGCGATGTCAGATCAAACATTCTCAGAGACCATAATTATTCTCCCTTAATACCACAGATGCTTCCAGATAAGTGAGAATGAATTCCACTCCCCACCCTTAGTTTTCTGAAGGTGAATCCTCAGGTTTTCCTGGTTATCTTTCACCCTTTGTAGTGATGTTACTCACAGCTCAGTTGGAGCCAAAAGATCACTAGTAAAGCTTGTGGCCACTTCTTCATCTTTCACTTCTTGGATTTTTTATTCCTGTGCAGAACGTCGTGATTCACAGCCTCGAGCTTTTTCTTTTCCGTTTTTGAACCAACACCCTCTTCTCCACACCCTCCACCCCCACACCCACCCTGAAAGGGAAATAGCGATTTCAGCCCAGCAGGAAAATAAGTATCTCTTAGCTCTAAGTCAAATTCAAATCCTTGCCACCAATCTCTCAGGGGAGTCACTCAAAATAGAGCGCTGACATCTTGTGAGCTCATGCAGAATAGCTGTAAACTTGAATCCACATGCTTTACCAGTGACGACAGATTCTTCCAAAACTGTGTCACCACTGAAGGACAGACTATCCAAAGCCACCCACAGCTCTGCGAGTGGTTCTGTGGCTCTGGGACTATAGAAGGGAGTAGCACACCAGGAAATCAGAAATGCTGTTCATTCCTGGTAGGAATCCACACTCTGAGGTGAAGGACTGAAACTCTCTGTGGAGAGTTGGAATAGAGGGAGAGGTGGCAAGAGAGGCAAAAGGTCTTGATGAAAACTCTTTTGAAGGCTCATTATTGATCTCATTATTCCTGGAAGTATATGAATGCTAGTAAAAAGCAAAACAAAAGCAAACAACCGATTTATACTCCCAGGGTCTTCAAACATGGAAATTATTAAATACAAAATATCTATGTATGCAACTTTGCAAAAATACAGGAAATCAAGAATGAGCAAGGAGGAGTTCCCATCATGGCTCAGTGGTTAATGAACCCAACCAGTATCCATGAGGATGCCTTGCTCAGTGGGTTAAGTATCTGGCATTGCTGTGAGCTATGGTGTAGGTTGCAGATGTGGCTTGGATCCTGCATTGCTGTGGCTGTGGCGTAAGCTGGCAGCTACAGCTCTGATTCCACCCCTAGCCTGGGAAGCTCCATATACTGAGGGTGTGGCCCTAGAAAGACAAAAGAAAAAAAAAAAAAAAAAAAAAAAGGAGCAAGGAACCGGGACTTAAAAAAATTGGCCAGGCAGATGTGATTAAGAACCAAATACAACTTTCATAAGTGAGATAATATAATTGTTGAATATAATATTTCAGTGGATGGGCCAAATAGCCAATTAAACAAGAGTTGAGGAGATAATTAGTGAGTTGAAAGACAGATGTGAATTATTGTGAATTCAATATAGTATAGACTCTCCAGGGGAGGGATCTGAGGATCTACATTTTTAAACCAGCAATTCAGGTTATTTGTTTAAACAACCACGTTCTAGAAATATTGTCAAGTCAAAGAGAAGATCTCAAAAGCCGTCAGAAAGAAAAAAAGAGGTAAAAGTAAAAAAAGAGGTAAAGAGGTAAAAGTAAAAAGAAAGTGCCTGGTGACTTTAAACCACTAGAGGGGGAAATTGAATAAGAAAATAGAGCAATGATACTAATTGAATTGCCTTCCCCACACACACAAAAGGGAAAGAAAGCAGAAAACAAATATAAAGTACGTGTTAGTGTAGTGGAATCAAGTCCTAATTTACAAAAAATTATGAGCAATGTAAATGGAACAAATTCACCAATTAAAAAGCAGAGGCTGTAAGACTGATACAAGTCCAGAGTCCAGGCACAGGCTTTTTTGAAGAGACTAACTTAAAACCCAAGAACTGAGAGAGTTTGAAAATAAAAGAATAAAAAAAAGTGATAGGAAAATATTAACCAAAATAAACTCAGGAATCTGTATTACAACTGAAAAAAAAGAGAGACTTTAAAACAGGAAACACCTTAAGGGATTAAAAAAGGGTCTTTAATCATAATAAAAGGTTTAATTAATTCCAGCACAACATAATAATTCTGAACTTCCATGCATTTAATAACATTAAATACATAAAGCAAAAATTGATAGAATTATAGAGAGAAATTAAAAAATTCACGCATGCCCTGAGATTTCCACACATCTCTGTCAATTACTCACAGACCAAGGAAAGAAAATATCACTTTTTTTTTTTTTTGGTCTTTTTTGCCTTTTCTAGGGCCGCTCCCTCACTCCCTCGGCATATGGAGGTTCTCAGGCTAGGGGTCTAATCGGAGCTGCAGCTGCTGGCCTCCACCAGAGCCACAGCAACGCGGGATCCGAGCCACGTCTCTGATCTACACCACAGCTCACAGCAAGGCCGGATCCTTAACCCACTGAGCGAGGCCAGGGATTGAACCCGCAACCTCATGGTTCCTAGTTGGGTTCATTAACCACTGAGCCATGAGGGGAACGCCACAAAATATCACTTAATATATAGAAGATACAAATAAATTTGATTTAATTGACATATACAGAACTCTGCATCAAAAATGAGAGGCTATTTCCTTTTAAGCATACATGAGTAATAAAAAAGTTAGCCCATTATTGGGCCATAAAGTACATTTGCGTAAATCTCAAAGAATCAGTATAAACAAGATGCTATTCTTAGGGAGTTCCCGTTGTCGTGGCTCAGTGGTTAAGGAATCTGGCTAGGAACCATGAGGTTGTGGGTTCAGTCCCTGGCCTTGCTCAGTGGGTTAAGAATCCGAGTTGCCGTGAGCTGTGGTGTAGGTTGCAGACTTGGCTGGGATCCCGCGTTGCTGTGGCTCTGGTGGAGGCTGGAGGCTACAGCTCCGATTCAACCCCTAACTTGGGAACCTCCATATGCTGCGGCAGCAGCCCTAGCAAAGGCAAAAAGACAAAAAAAAAAAAAAAAAAAAAAAAGAAAGATGCTATTCTTGGACAAATAATCTCGCTACATATTTTAGGTGTGATCATGTGATTCTGCTTCTGTTAAAAATATGACCTTATACTAGAGATGTATTTTGAGTTATTTATGGATGGAATGATATGTTTAGGCTTAGCTTTAAAATAAGTCAGCTGCGTGAGGGTGAGAGAGGAGGAGTATGGATGAAGAAAGATTGGTCATGCAGTGATAATTGACAATTGTTGAAATTGGGTGATGAGTGCTAATTTATAATATTATGCTTCCTCCTTCTGTGCATATTTTAAAATGTCCATAATAAAACATTAATTTAAAAATATTATTTACCGAGATGCTCTCATCATTTTTTTCTTTTAATTTGTTTAATTTTGGAACACAGGAATAGACCTTTCTAATGTTAAGCCTTCACATTTCTTAGATAAACTCTAATTACCCACATTATTTCATGTTATGTATTCATTACTAGTTTAGATTTGCTAATATTTTTAATTTGTATATTTTTAGTAATTTTCATGAAATTTCCCTTTACTAAGCTGTTTTAATTATTTTGTTTGTTTGTTTGTTTTTGTCTTTTCTGGGTCTGCACCCGCGGCATATGGAGGTTCCAAGGCTAGGGGTCTAATCGGAGCTGTAGCCTCCAGCCTCCGCCAGAGCCATAGCCACAGCAACACGGGATCCGAGCCACACGCTGGATCCTTAACCCACTGAGCAAGGCCAGGGATCGAACGTGCAACCTCATGATTCCTAGTCGGATTCGTTAACCACTGAACCACAATGGGAACTCCTTAATTGTTTTTGTTTTCTTTTTTAAGTCAAAGTTGTAATAGCATCACAAAATGAATTGGGAAGGTTTTTCTTTTTTTTGCTTTCCAAAATCATGTTTAAATAATGCTAATGATCTTTTAATATATATTTTCATAAAACTGGACCTGGGGTTGGTGTGTGTGTGTGTGTGTGTGTGTTTATATAAATATTTAGCTTTTGATTCAATTCTTTGTTTCTGCTAGGTGTGTTCAGATTTTTTCCTGAATCAGTATTGGAAAATTTTTTTCTTTTGGAAATCACCTATTTAATCTACATTTCAATTTGGTGGGATGAATTGTTGTTATTATTATTATTATTATTTTGTCTTTTTAGGGCCTCACTGGTGGCATACGGAGGCTCCCAGGCTAAGGGTCAAATCCAAGCTACAGCTGCCAGCCTACACCACAGCCACAGCAACTTGGGATCCAAGCCGAGTCTTCGACCTACACCACAGCTCAGGGCAATGCCGGATCCTTAACCCACTGAGCAAGGCCAGGGATCGAACCTGCAACCTCAGGGTTCCTAGTTGGATTCATTTATTCTGAGCCAGGTCAGGAACTCCTGGGATGAATTGTTATTGTTTCGCTCTTATAAATCTACTGTATCTTCAATGATATTCTCTCCCTTCCTCCCTTTCCTAATGTTTCTTTGTACCATCTGCTTGTTCTTTTACCAGTTTAGTCAGAGATTTATCAACGTCAGTCATTTAAACGTTTTGTTTTTGCTCTATTTTTCATTAAATTTCATATGTATCATTTTCTTTGGGATTTATTTGTTGCCCTTTTCCTACCTTAGGTTGACTGCTCAGTTCATTGATATCCTAGCTTTGTTCTTTCTAATACATACACTTAAAGTTAGAAATACCGTTTTAGGTATTGTTTTAGTTGTATCTCACAAGTTTAATAGGTGGTGTTTTCATTGTCATTAAAATAAAATATTTTCGGTTCTACCATAATATTTTCTTAAACCTATGAATTATTTAATAGTGTATTTTTAAGTATCCAAATATATAGGGAATCTAGGTTATGTTTTTATGGTTTCTTTCTAATTCTGTTATATTCTGTCCAGAGACCACCATTTTTATGATTTTGGTCCTTTGGTTTTATTTTCTTTTCAGCCAAGTACAGGATTAAATTTTCTAAATGTCTTGTGAGTATTTGAAAAGAATTTCTAGGAGTTCCCATCATGGCACAACAGAAACATCCTACTGGGAACCATGAAGTTGCAGGTTTGATCCCTCACCTTGCTCAGTGGGTTAAGGATCTGGCGTTGCCATGAGCTGTGGTGTAGGTCACAGACGTGGCTTGGATCCTGCGTTGCTGTGGCTGTGGTGTAGGCTGGCAGCTGTAGCTCTGATTAGACCCCTAGCCTGGTAAACTCCATATGCAGTGAGTATGGCCCTAAAAAGAAAAAAAGAAAAAAAAAAAAAGAAAAGACTTTCTAATTGGTGAGTTGAGTATAGGATTTGACATAATCCTAATATGGATATAATGACAATGCCACATTTTGTATGTCTCTTCATTAGGAGATAGACACTTGGGTTGTTTCAAACCTTTGGCTAATAGGAATCATGTTGCTATGAACATTTGTATATAAGCTGTTGCAAACATGTTTTTAATCCTTAGGTAGACATCCGGGAGTATAATTACTATATCAAATGACAACTCTATATTTAACCATTTGAAGAACTGCCAAACTGTCTTCCAAAGTGGTTACATCATGTAACATTACTACCAGTAGCGTATGAAGGTTCTGATTTCTACAGATTCTCACCAACACATATCATTTTCCATTTTTAAAAATTATGGCCATTCTAGTCAGTGTGATGTGGTATCTCACTGTGATTTTGATTTGCATTTCCATAATGAATAACGATGTTGAGTATGTGTGTGTGTGTGTGTGTGTGCTCATTGGCCATTTGTAGCTCTTCTTTGGAAAAGGTCTACTCGAATCCTTTGGCTGTTTTTAAATTGGTATTTGTCTTTTCATTATTGAGTTGTAAGTTATTTTTTATATATTCTCAATACTATATCTTCATCAGATATATGCTTTGTGAATATATTCTTCCATCCGGTGGGTTGCCTTTTAACTTTCATTTTGAAAAACTTCGTGATCTTTGATGCACACAAGTTTTAATTTTTTAAAAATTAAAAAAAATTTTAAAATTCCTTTTTATGGCCCCACCTGCAGCATATGCAAGTTCCCGGGTTAGGGGTTGAATTGGAGCTGCAGCTGCTGGCCTACATACACCACAGCCATGGTATACCAGATCTGAGACACATCTGGGACCTACACTGCAGTGTTGTAGCAATGCTGGATCCTTAATCCACTGAACGAGGCTGGGGATATCGAACCCATATCCTCACAGAGAAAGTGTCAGGTCCTTAATCCACTACGGTACAATGGAACTCCAAGTTTTAAAGTTTGATGAAGTCCAGTTTATCTATTATTTCTTTGGTTGCTTTGCTCTTGGAGTCATATCTAAGAAAAGTTTGCATAGTCCCAGGTCACCAAATTTCAGCTACATTTTCTTCTAAGAGCTTCTAGCTTTAGCTCTTTACATTTAGGTCTTTGAGATAATTTTTATATATGTGAGTATTCTTTTGCAAATGGCTATCCAGTTGTTCCTGTACCGTTTTCCCCACTGAATGGCCTTGGCACCCATGTTGAAAATAAATTGGCCATAAATGTATTTATTCCTGAGCTCTCAATTCTATTTCACTGATAGCTGTCCATTGTTTGTTTTATTTTAGATTTTTATTTGTATTTAATTGAATAAATTGGATGTGTAACATGGTATAACTTTAAGATTTGCAACGTGTTACTTTGATACATTTATATAGTATCATAATATGAGCGCCAATGTACTGTAGTTACCACATTACATAATTATAGTACACCATTGTTTTCTACATCATTATTCTGTGCTTTAGCTCTCTATGGCTTATTTCTTACTCAGTACAGTGATGTCTATCCATTTTTAAGAGAAATATGTTAAATCTACTGTGATTGTGTAGTGATCATTTCTCTTTATATCCTGACCAAAAAAGTAAGTAAATCTATTATGTACATGAAAAAGGAGTTGCGTTCATTAAGCCAAAAGCACAATCTTTAGAAGATAAAGCATTGAATACTGTAGTAATGGAAGGACAGGGGACATGGGTTGTGTGCATAATCACATTTTATGCCCAGAGGAGCAGGAGCTGGAGGCAGCAGAGACTGGAGTCCCAGTCGCAAGTTTGGGTACAGGCTGGGGAGCATTGTGCTGCCAGCACAGAAGTAGGTGCCTGCATCTTTAGGCTCAGAGGTTGAGATGTTCAGTAGGCTCTCCTTTCTTGTACTTCCAAACTGAGCAGTCAGTTTGCCATTTCTGGTCAATTCAGCAGCCTTATATAAGGTTATCAGGAGGACAAGGCCTTTCCCAGCAAGGTTTGCAGTTGATGGAGACTGCATCTCCTTCCTGGATGCACATAAACTGAGGACTCTGATTCAACTGTTGGCCTCACATGCCTGTTTAGAAAAACAAAAGAAGGTATTCCAAATCACTTTTATTTTTATTTATTTATTTATTTATTTTTATTTTTTATCTTTCTGGCATATGGAAGTTCCCAGGCTAGGGGTCTAATCGGAGCTGTAGCCGCCGGCCTACGCCACAGCCACAGCAACTTGGGATCCGAGCCGCGTCTGTGACCCACACTACAGCTCATGGCAACGCCGGATCCTTAACCCACTGAACAAACAAGGCCAGGGATTGAACCCGAAACCTCATGGTTCCTAGTCGGATTCGTTAATCACTGCGCCATAACGGGAACTCCCCCAAATCACTTTTAGATCACCTTCCTTAGAGCTCTGAGGGACATTCTACTCCCTAACTCTCCAGCCTTTCCTCTAGGCTTTTCTCTTTCCTCTTTCCCTCTCTAGATTTTCTGTTTCCTTCTTTTCATAGGCCTGGTTAAAACCTATACCTCCTTCCCTCACAGAATTTCCACCCCTTTAGAATTCCCTGTGCAAAGAAACCCCAAGTACTCACGTGTCAGCTGCATCCATAGGATTATTAACAAACCTTCAGGGAATATCCCCATCATAAGTCTTTCAGCAAAGAATTACTTCCCAAAAAGGTTTTTGCTTCCAGAAACTCCTCTGGGCTTAGAGAAGCACTGTAAATACCATCATGATGTTAAAATACCTGTTCAGTGTATCAGCCAATCTGATCTCTAACTGGAGGTTTCTCTGAATTTTGTGCTAATCTTGGTTACTAGGAATGGAGGCACTGCCCCCTTGTGGCTAGTCACTAGATTGCTGTCCTTTCAGGTCACTGTTTCATGGTTTTTTTAACAAGAATTCTATTTCTCCCATTCATTTGATGAGCAATTATTGAGCACTTATTCTTTGCTACAGAAGTATAGAGACATGAGCAAGACAGACAGGAACTCTGCTCCCGGGGCACCTTATAAATCTTTTTCGACAATCAGTGAAAGTTGGATTTATGATAAAACATGGTAAATGAATAGTTTTTCTCTATTCCTTTCTGCAAACTCACTGGAATGAGAGTAAAAAAAAAAAGTTTTTTTTTTTTTTTAATTATGAACTCCAAAGGACTTATAGACCAGGTAACTGGCTTAGCCAACTGAAAGAGTTTGGATCCTAAGGCTCACAGAGGGAAATGCTTTTTAAAAAATTACAGGTGTCCTAAAACTCTAAAGTTTATTTTTATGAAGATGAATATAGGGTCATACGAGTCTGGGATGCCAGTCTTGGTGGAATGAAGTGAGACAAATACTTAAAAAGAACCAGAGGTATCTTCCTTTGCTCAATTCCCCAATTTATATCCCACACAGTAGGAAGGAGCATCTGGGGTCACTAGACATTTGAAAAAAAAATCATCTTAACCTGAAAGACAAATACCAAAAAAAAAAAAAAAGCGAGAGAGAGTAAAAAAAGGATCCTTGGAGATATAATGCAGGAAGAAGACAGTTAAACATTGCTTATTAACACAGTGATGTGAAAAATCTACATTTTTTTAAAGAAGAAAATAACAAAACCTCATTTTCACAAAGTAGAATTTTAGACAAGAAGCTTTGGTTAAGAAAAAAAATTGATCCCACATCTTGGAGTTTCAAAAGCCTAGGATCTAGACTTGATACCTGAGGAAGTCCTGATTTAGGTAAATGAGCTTCCACCATGTACTGACCACATGTTTGTTTTAGAGCCCACCGTGATTCTCAGACTTAGGAGAGCAGGGAATCTACCAAGTAAAAATATTGGTAACCTTACACTTTCTTAATTTCTTTCTTTCTTTCTTTCTTTCTGTCCGTCCTTCCTTCCTTCCAGGCCTCGCCTGGGGCATATGGAAGTTCCCAGGCTAGAGGTAGAATTGGAACTACAGCTGCCGGCCTACGCCACAGCCACAGCAACACAGGATCCGAGCCAAGTCAGCGAGGCTACGGATTGACCCCACATCCTCGAGGCTACGGATTGACCCCACATCCTCGTGGATACTAGTCAAGTTCGTTACTGCTGAGCCACGATGGGAACTCTTTCTTTTTTTTTAATGACTGCATTTCTTAAATTGGGGAAATGCATTTTAAAAGAGAAGAAAACAGGATAAACAAAAACCAGAAACATCTTCATCTAGATAAAAACAAAATTGCATTAATCTGATACTGTCTTAACGGAATGTAGGGGCTCAGAGATGACAGGATGAAAAGTTTTTCACTAGCTCTATAGCCCCCTGGGATCAGCATGGTTGCTGTTGCAGTCTCAGCAGTGAGGAGCTATTGTTCAGGCCTCCATGAGACTCACTGCCTTTGCCTTGAGAGCATGCCCATTTCCTTGAGAATTCTGGCAATATTTTTCTCTCCCCTAAGGGAGGATAGGTCAGCTAGCGGTGTACAAGGCAGACATTAAGCACTGGGATAAACATGGTTTGCAATTCTGGATCATCAGTTTAAAGCAGTCTTTGGTATATTGAGACAAATAAGGATATATTACAGAATAGAATGTAACACATGAATTTTATGAACATGAGATTTCAAAGAAATTTCATATGTATACATAGGGGACCATGTCTCTCCCAACTTTAGAATACAGCCTAACTCTCCTAGATTTTTAGCAGTAATTTGTAGGGGCATTAAAAAAAAAAATACTCAGGTTACCATGATATTTGCCATATATGTCTCAAGTGTGCAAACTACAACAACCTGACAAATACTGTTGCTGTGTATTTTCTAATTTATTTGTTCAGATGATTTTCTAATTGGAATTGCTAAGCCAGAAAACCAAGGGTAGCAAATGGCTGTAGTGAGTTTGTTCAGAAAGAAAATACGGCAGTAAAAGAATGGCTTATTTTTTTTTCTTTGTACTATTGCGCAAGTGGCATAAGGAAGTTCCCAGTCAAATTGGAGCTACAGCTGCCAGCCTATGCCTCAGCCACAGCAACTCTAGATCTGAGCCACCTCTGCAACCTATACCACAGTTTGCAGCAATGCTGAATCCTTAACCCACTGAGTGAGGCCAGGGATCGAACCCACATCCTCACAGAGACAATTTTTGGGTCCTTAACCCATTGAGCCACAACAGGAACTCCAGAATGGCTTATTTCTATTTCAGGTTGTAAAACAAGAAAGATACCAGTCAGGAACCCCAGTAAAACAAGATGAAGTAACTTGAGGGGCATCACTTTTTTTTTTTTTTTTTTTTTTTTTGGCTGCCTCCAGGATATATGAAAGTTCCTGGGCCAGAGATCAAATTCTAGTCAGAGCTGCAACCTAGGCCGTAGCTGCAGCAATACTGAATCCTTAACCTTCTGAGCTGGGGATCAGACCAGCACCTTCACAGGGAAAAGCTGGATCATTCACCCACTGCACCACAGCAGGAACTCCAAGGAGACACCACTCTTCAGTGCAGGAAATTGATAGCTCCAGGGCTGCACCCATTGTTCCATGGGAGAGATTTTGGAATCAAAAGAAGTCTGGCTCAGTTACCTTGTAGGAACAGGAACAGCATGACCCAGAGTCCACCATTTTCTGATATGCAGTGTGGGGAATGAGGGCAAAGCATGATTGGTCTCCAGGTTCCAGGTCAGAGGGCAATGACCATGAGGAAATTTGTTCAGTGGCACCTAATCAAAGGAAGTGGGCAGAAGTGAGGACTGGCTCTGTGACAGGTGAGTGGCCCCTATGTCTTAGAGTGGCCATGGCCTCCACTGTGCTTTCCCAGAATTCAAGTTCTTGAAAACATTCCTCTCTCAGAAGTTTTCTGACTCTCAATTTTCTCATCAACAAGACAAAGATGATATTATCTCCACTGGATGTCTCTTACTGTATTAAATCTGAATGAATATGGTTCTTTAAATGAGCATTGTACATAGTTATTGCAATGATTGTTATGTAAATGATATATATCTTAGATCACAGATGCTGCAAATTACTATGTGTAGTGTTAAGCAATAGAATCTTTATCTTTTTTCCTTTTTGAATTTTATTATCCATCTGAACAAATTTGAATGAAATGTATTTTTAAAAAATACCCACACTGTGGTGCTGACACTCTTACTCCTGGAAACTGCCATACATGCAGGCAGATGGTTTATACTATGGTTTGAAGTGTGGGAAACTGTTTCACCATGAAACATCCTTCCTATGCAACTGTCACAGTAACTGCAAATGCACGATTTGAGATGACTTCTTTTCAATCTCTTTAACACTCCCTTCTTCAAATGCAAACATTCTGGGATGAGCTCATCTAGCATGTTGCATTGAAATGTAATTGAGGGTATAAACCACTCCATTTTAGAGACTGACTTGGGAATTAGATATTGACTCTATAAAATGAGAGAAGATTTTGGAAAGCAACTCAGTGACTAGAAACATTAGGCTTTGGGTGGGCAAAAGGCTCACAGGGTACATGAGGCTTTGGGTAAAAAGCAGGAGCAGAGATGGGTAGGAAGTAGATAAGGCACAGAGACGGTGAAAGACTAAAGACGAAATATTTATGTGTCCCAGTTCCATTCCATCTGCGCTAAGTTCAGGAAGATAAGTGAACAAAAATCTGCAAGGTGAGCTCTGCCACAGGACTGAATCTGACTCGTTCCTTTGTGAAGGTACATCAAGGGTGAGGAGCCAACTGGGTGTGACTGCAGCTGGTGGGCAGTGAGAATAGGTGAGGCCATGTTGCTGGAGAAGTGAAGGCCAGTCTGAGACTGGATTAAGTATCCGTCTATGTCTCTCCCTACCCTACCTCTCATCTATCTATCTATCCATCCATTTGCCCATCTCTATGTTTATAATATAAACTTAGAAAAATGTATTGCCCCTGATTCTTCCCAGTGTGAAAATATTGCTGTTCCAATGCTCATGGTATAGTCTTATATGCCACAAGGAACCCAATGAATGACTCAGAATTCTATTCTATTAACAAGGTGCGTGAGTAACAGAAGGGAAAAAGTTTCCTCGGGATAATAAAGGCACAAGATTTGTGCACAGTTATTGCAGCAGTCACTGGTATTCATGCCATTCTCACCCTGGTTTGAGGTTCTACCTACTAAAAAGTAGCAGTTACCAGGAGAAAAAGTCAAATTAAATTTGGCGATGAAAGTATAGCTTCCTCGGCTCTCACTCCCCTCACCTTTTTTTTTTTTTTTTTTTTGGCCATGAGATAATTGCATCTTCCTTAGCCTACTCATCTTGGCAAGTGTCCCAGCCATCCCTCAGAGAGCATCTGTGGTCTAGCTTCTTGTCTGGGGACAGCCTGTAGAGATCTGGAGATCATTATGTGTCCCCTCTACAGAGGTAGATGCCTGAGAGCCTAGGCTGGGAGGCTGTGATGTGCAGGAGACTCTGTTGCTTTTTCTCATCCCACTTGGTAGTTACTTTTTGATGACTCTTTTCTTCTCCACTTTGCCATACCATGATGATGGAGATCAACCCTTCACTATGCCTTATACCAGTATAAGGCATATGAAATCTTTGATGGAATGCAGTTTTTGGTGAAATCTTCTCCTTCCTGGATGATCAGGGACCATGTATGATCTGTGCTCCAGTTCTTAGCTACAGAGACCTATTCAAAAATATAAAGTAGGAGTTCCTGCTGTGGTACAACAGGATTGGCGGCATCTCTGCTGCACCAGGACACAAGTTCAATCCCTGGACTTGCACGGTAGATTAAAGGATCCGATGTTGCCACAGTTATGGCATAGGTTGTGGCTGTGGCTTGGATCTGATCTGTGGCCTGGGAACTCCGTATGCCTTGGGGCGGCAAAAAAGGAAAAAAAAAGTAAAGAAAATTCAGGAGACTCAGGGTTAACAGATGTAAACTATTGCCTTTGAAATGGATAAGCAATGGGTTCCTGCTCTGTAGCACTGGGAACTATGTATGGTCACTTGTGATGGAGCATGATAATGTGAGAAAAAGAATGTGTGTATATATATATATATATATAAACACGTATGTGTGACTGGGTTACCTTGCAGTATAGTAGAATTGATAGAATGCTGTAAACCAGCTATAATGCAAAAACTAAAAATCATTATAAGTGTAAAAAAAAAAAAAAAAACCAGAATGGGAGAAAATAGTTTCAAATGATGCAACAGACAAGGGCTTAATCTCTAGAATACATAAGCAACTTATACAACCCAATGGCAAAAAAGCCAATCAATCAATGGAAAAATGGGCAAAAGACCTGAATAGACTGTTCTCCAAGGAAGACATACAGATGGCCAGCAAACACATGAGAAAATGCTCAACATCGCTGATCACAAGAGAAATGCAAATCAAAAAAACTATGAGATACCACCTCACACCAGTCAGAATGGCCAGCATTAATAAGTCCACAAATAACAAGTGCTGGAGGGGGTGTGGAGAAAAGGGAACCCTCCTGCACTGTTGGTGGGAATGTAAACTGGTACAGCCACTATGGAGAACAGTTTGGAGATACCTTAGAAATCTATACATAGAACTTCCATATAACCCCACAATCCCACTCTTGGGCATATATCCGGACAAAACTCTACTTAAAGGAGACGCATGCACCCGCATGTTCATTGCAGCACAATTCACAATAGCCAGGACATGGAAACAACCCAAATGTCCATCAACAGATGATTGGATTTGGAAGATGTGGTATATATACACAATGGAATACTACTCAGCCATAAAAAAGGATGACATAATGCCATTTGCAGCAACATGGATGGAACTAGAGACTCTGATACTGAATGAAATGAGCCAGAAAGACAAAGACAAGTACCATATGATATCACTTATAACTGGAATCTAATATCCAGCACAAATGAAAATCTCCTCAGAAAAGAAAATCATGGACTTGGAAAATAGACTTGTGGCTGCCTGATGGGAGAGGGAGGGAGTGGGAGGGATCGGGAGCTTGGGCTTATCAGACACAATTTAGAATAGATTTACAGGAGTTCCCGTCGTGGCACAGTGGTTAACAAATCCGACTAGGAACCATGAGGTTGCGGGTTCGGTCCCTGCCTTTGTTCAGTGGGTTAAGGATCTGGCGTTGCCGTGAGCTGTGGTGTACGCTGCAGACGCGGCTCGGATCCCGAGTTGCTATGGCTCTGGCGTAGGCCAGTGGCTACAGCTCCAATTCGACCCCTAGCCTGGGAACCTCCATATGCCGCGGGAGTGGCCCAAAGAAATAGCAAAAAGACAAAAAAAAAAAAAAAAAAAAAAGAATAGATTTACAAGGAGATCCTGCTGAGTAGCATTGAGAACTATATCTAGATACTCATGTTGCAACAGAACAAAGGGTGGGGAAAAAAATGTAATGTATACATGTAAGAATAACCTGACCCCCTTGCTGTACAGTGGGAAAATTAAAAAAAAAAAATTGACAGGACATTGTAAATCAACTATAACAGAAAAAAAACAATAATACCAGTAAAAGTAGTGGTAGTGATTTTTTTTAAAGAAAATTCAGAAGATTCATGTAAGAGTTTCATGTACACAGTGGGAATGGTTTTTCTCTCTCCCACCCCACTCCCCCTAGGCAGAAATATTATCACATCAACATAGAAGACTATTTTTTTCAACTGGTATCTGGTTCTCAAAAGGGCCTTCCAAGGACAGAAGATGACTCAGTTCCTGCCCTCATGAAGTTATCGTCATCTCCTGACTCTCCTGGATATAACCACACACTCACAGGCTGCCTGCAACTCCAGTGTCAGTATGATTACTTGCAATATCACTAAGCATCTCCATCCCTTGATTCCTCAGAAAACACAGCTGAGTCAGGTTTTCTTGAATGCACTTCCCCAGGAGAGGTTCCTTTAGCTCAGTGGCAGGAGACAGGCTGAGTTTCTAGTTGTCCAGCACTGTACAAACCTAACTCAAATACTGAAGAATGTTGAACAAAAACTGACTTTTCTAGAATTAATTTATATATAGAATGCATATTTTGATTTATATTTTGTGATAGGAGTAATTAAAATAAAATACAATCTCAGCAATTTTTAAAGCATACAGTACAATATTGTTAACTATAGGCATTATGCAGTACAGTAGACCTCCAAGGTTTATTCATCTTGCATAACTGAAACTTTGTACCCTTTGAGGTAGGCCTTCTAGCGATGGATTTTCCCGATCTGAGTTTATATGGAAATGACTTTTTTACCTTCTGAAGGGAACATTGTCCTAAGCAGCATCTAGTTAATGAGAACAAAATATATGTGTCACTTAGAGAGAGGAACATTAAAGCACTGAGATGTGGATGGGCCCCATGGCTGAGGGATGGGGAAGCAAGAGGGGGTCCTGTCTCACATCTCACCCAGCTGGGAAGAATTTGAACAGTATGAGCTTGGTAGGGCTACTGGAACAAAGGACCACAAACTAGGTGGCTTGCAAAATAGAAATTAATTATCTCATGGTCCTGGAGGCTAGAAGTCTAAAAGTAAGGTATCAGCAGGATTATTTTTTTCCTGAGGGCTTTGAGGAAAGGATCTGTTCCAGGCCTCTCTCCTGGGCTTGTAGATCTCTGCCTTCATGTTCACATAGAGTTCTTCCCGCATATCTGTCTGTCTCCAATTTTCTGCCTTTGTAAGGATACAAGTCTTATTGGATTAGGGCCCACTATAATAACCTGATTTTAATTTGATTATCTCTGTAGAGACCCCATCTCCAAATACATTCTGAAGTACTGGGGGTCAGGACTGCAACATATGAAGCATAGAAATGTGTGTGTGTGTGTGTGTGTGTGTGTGTGTGTGTAGAGGGGTGGGGTGACACAATTCAACCCATAATAAATAATACAGTTTTTTGGTTGTTGTTTCAGTGAGTCTCTTACTCTTTTATTTTTTTTTTTAAGTTTTATTTTATTTTTTGTTTTGTTTTGTTTTTTTGCCATTTCTTGGGCTGCTCCTGTGGCATATGGAGGTTCCCAGGCTAGGGGTCCAATCGGAGCTGTAGCCACCGGCCTACACCAGAGCCAGAGCAACGCAGGATCCGAGCTGTGTCTGCAACCTACACCACAGCTCACGGCAGCGCTGGATCGTTAACCCACTGAGCAAGGGCAGAGATCGAACCTCATAGTTCCTAGTCGGATTCGTTAACCACTGCGCCACAACGGGAACTCCTCTTACTCTTTTATTTTAAAATTTGAATTGCACAGCATCCATTCTATGGGTAAAAAAATTGTTTTGATCAAGAGTCCTATCTCCCCTTGTCAAATCTCTAAACTCTAGCACAGCTCCCAAGTTCTTCCCTCAGACTGAATGAATGTCTCTGACTAGAAGAAAATACAAGAATTTAGATTTTTCCGCTTAGAACTGGGAAAGTCTCCCCTAGAAGGTTTATATTTCACAATATAAAAATAAAATATACTTGATAACAGTTGAATAAACACATTTAAAAGATATGCTGCATTTGGAGAAAGTATATACAATACATATTCATATTATATGTAATATTCATATTATTAAAAGAACTTTTACAAAAAAACAAGAAAAGGGCAATTTGTTAAAGTGCCAACATGTGGTGCAAGTTGCTCAACTGCACTAGTAATCAGGAAAATGCCACTTCTCCCCCAAATCATCTATATTCCAAGTGTGTTCACCACAGATAAGCAACAAAGGAATTTTCCAATTTTTCTCAAAGGTAAATGAACCAGTTTCTAAAATACATTTTTTTTTTGAGTGGTTAGAAGGAGTAATATGATGCAATACTCAAAGCCTAGGCACTTTCCTGGGTCCAAAGTTAGGAATCTTTGGGACAACCAAAAAGTTGTTCTCATCTACGGGTGACATCTACCTAGAAAGCAGCATCTGATTATAAAACAAAAAGCCAGGGCAAGTTCTCATCTCCTTTCCCTTTTGTTACAATTGTGATTATTAGTTTCTTTCTTTCTTTTCTTTTTTTTTTTTTTTTTTTTTTTTGATAGGCAAGAAGTAGATTTATTAAGACAGGACACTTGTGAGAGGGGCAAGCGGGAAAGGCACAGAAGCTCTGCCCTGAGGATTGGGTGGCGTGATTCTTAGTTTCTTTGCCAGCATTTTAGTCCCTTCAATAATATAAGCTCTTCTTTCTTATCCTCTTTGTTCCTTTCATCCTTTCCTTTTTAAAGGCCTCACTATCTTCTCTTCACTTGCTTTTTTTTTCTCCTTTACTTTTCCTCTTCTTTTGTGGGGCTTCTGCTCCTTTTTGTGCAGTGGCCTCTTTAGTTGGCTGCTGCTGCTTCCCTCCCCCACTAAGGACATGTTGTACAGGTGCAGCCCCATCTGTCCCACTGTGGGTCTCTCAGGATGCAGTAGTACACAGCAGTGTCTCTCAGCATAACATGGGGCAGGACCAAGGTGCTGGACTTTCTGTCTATTTCGATGTTCAGAGAGGCCATCTTATTGTTCACATTGCCTTTCAGACCATGAATCATGTATTCCGGACCCTGGTGGGGCAGCTGTCGATACCAGTATATGAACTCGCTTCCACTGATGGTGGAGTGGTTACAGCGCAAGTGCACAGCATCTTCTTCGGTGCTCTCCACTGAAACTGGCTGTGTGGTCTTAGCATCTCCCACAATTCCTGGGGGTGGGGGTTGAGAAATAAGAGATCAGCTCTGGATCGTCAAATATGGGTGCATCCAAAGGGCAGGTTCATGAACACCCCTGGAACTCCCCTCTCCCACTTTACCCCAGACCTGAGGCTTTTCATGTACAGGACAAGAGAAATATTACTGGTATTTATTACTGATCTATCCCAAGTCACAAGGCCAAAGGTAAATTGCTGTCTTCCACAACTCTTGGGTTCAATGAAGCCCCAAACTCTTTGTAACCTGAGAGCTGTGAGACCCAGGGGAACTTCTGGGAGTACTGGATGTGAGATCCTCTCACAACGATGCTCAGACTCTCTAGAGAAACACACAGACACATAGAAACACACCAATCAAAACTTTCTAGCAGTTTGAGAAAGCACAAAGGGAAAACTGAAAGCAGCAGACACCTGTCCTTTGTCCTTAGCCATGAGAGTCATTCTTTCTTAGGGCTGGATCACTTACCTAAAGTGAGGAGAAGAGTTATTCCTGTCACCAATCTCATAATTCAAGTCCCAGGTCTCTGAGCTCAGGAGCTGTGTCTGAGCCTAGTCAGGGGAGGTCCCATGTACAAAAACAGCAGCCACTCACAGGGCCCCATACCGGGTAGCTTTCATTTGGGGTGTTTCCAGCCAAGCTCCAGCTCAAGTCAGAGCAGTCTGTTGGTTGGGTCTACTCCCACCCTCAGGATTAAACATAAATCTAAAAAGAGGGTAAGGTTCAAACTCAATAAGGCTATATCTGAGTGGATCTGATGAGTAAAATCATCCAAAAGGAGATTATCTATCCCTCATTTGTGGGACAAGGGAAAACCCACTGCTCTTGGTGGTTTGACGCTCCATTGAGCTGGTATGAAACATCATTTTATCCAAGAAATCTATATTGAGCCCTGGACTGTATGGGGAAGAAGAGAATTCCTGTTAATAGTTACAACAAGGGCAAATAAGTCTCAGAAGAGCAAGATAAAATTTAACTTCAAAAGTTAGAAACTTCCTACTGGTCTAATAAAAAAAAGTATAGGGAGCTCAGTTAAAATTCAAGTGCTACTGTGGAAACAAATAGTTGCAACCTATATGACAGAAAGAACTTCATGTGTATATGATATCACTGGGCTCAGTATGACAGGAAAAGACAAAATTAGAATCCAGTCTAAAAGCCAAGTCAGCTGGTAATCAGGTCTCCCTCATTTGCTCCTGGAATGATGTTTTAAGCATCTTCTAGGTGGACGTTATCAGCTGTTACTGGTCTTGATACAGGAACCAATGACTTGAATGGTACTTATTCCTATTCCACATGAGTTCTATTCAACACATAATTTCTCATCCTTGCCTACACCCACGGGTGGCATGAATTGAGGATACTAAGGAGAAAAGAAGAGGAGGAAGAAATGGGAAAAGAAGATTTGCAAAGGAAAATGAAGCCGTTTTATAAGAGAGATGGAAATAAATATAAAGCAATTTCTCTGGATATTCTCGAAAGTGGTTATCATTAAAGAAATGGGACAGAATAAAATCAAACATCCTTCTCTGCTTTGATAACTAAGCTTATTCTTCCACTACAGAAACCAATATTTGGCCATTTAAAATTACACTATTAATTATCCCTTGCTTTTTTCCCATGAGAGGTCAACTCTTTGCTCTGCATCTGGGTGGGGTCTTACCCATGTCCTTGAAGCTGTGCACACACTCAATGTGAGATGATGAAATACAGGTGACAAAGGGGATGAAAGTGAATTATTTGCACTACTCAGTGATAACCTCTTCTTCATCCTGGAAGGAGCTTCTGGTTACACCAGTAACAGCCCCCTCTTGTGACTGTATATATTAACTCCTCTCCTTAGGAACCCAGTCAATCAGCAACCTTTCAAGCTTTGTGTTTCAGCTCTAAGAAGTATTCCACAGGTGTTCCCTCTTGCCCTCTAGTGGCAAGATTCAGTGAAAAGCTTCCTCCAGGATACTGTAAAGACTGAATTATTTTCAGGCACTTGGGAAATTTAGAACACATTTCTGAGATATTTTCCTTTCTAAATCTCCCTCAATTGAATCCTCTTTAATTTCCTTATTATCTTGTACTTCTCATGTTGGAAGTCAGTTTCCAAAGCCCACATTATTCATCATTTAGCATAGGATTTGGAACAGACTATGCACTTAATACTGATTTGTTGAGTGAATGTATTAATTACAAACAAATCTTCTAATTTTATTGAAAAGTAATTGAACAAAAGTATCCAGCAGTGAAGATAAATGTAACAGTAGACCTTTGGGCAAAATTCAAATAGACAGCCCACCAGCTCTTACTTCCCACTCTCCAAAAAGGAAAATTCACAAATTTAGGAAAAGGAAAGCCTGGTTATTAGAATATGGTATTCTGGGAGTTCCCGTCGTGGCGCACTGGTTAACGAATCCGACTAGGAACCATGAGGTTGCGGGTTCGGTCCCTGCCTTTGCTCAGTGGGTTAACGATCCGGTGTTGCCGTGGGCTGTGGTGTGGGTTGCAGACGCGGCTCGGATCCCGAGTTGCTGTGGCTCTGGTGTAGGCCGGTGGCTACAGCTCCAATTGGACCCCTAGCCTGGGAATCTCCACATGCGGTGGGAGTGGCCCAAGAAATAGCAAAAAGACCAAAAAAAAAAAAAAAGAGTATGGTATTCTATGGGATGGAGGTCCTGTAGTCAAGTTAATTTAATAAATATTCAGGGTGCATCTACTATGTGCCAGGTTTTAAAGTAACAATAGTAATTCAAGGCTGGTATAAATATATAAATGAAAGAAATATTGGGATTGCTAAAAGAAATATGAAATGATGAAAGGTAAGAGTCATCATGTCATATATTACATAGCACAAAAGTCAGGCCAACATTAGAACTTTTTTTTTTTTGTCTTTTTGTCTTTTTAGGGCCACACTCAAGGTTTCCAGGCTGGGGGTCAAATCGTAGCTGTAGTAGCCAGCCTACACCACGGCCACAGCAACGTGGGATCCAAGCTGCGTCTACAATCTATACCACAGCTCAAGGCAATGCCAGATCCTTAACCCACTGAGTGAGGCCAGGGATCAAACCTGAGTCCTTATGGATAGTAGTCTGGTTTGTTAACCGCTGAGCCACGACAGGAACTCCAGGCCAATATTAGAACTTTTTATCTAGTGTTCATCACTGCAGTGTTCAGATGGTATTAAAACTGAGTAGTACCTGTAGGGTCGTCCCAGGTACAAAAGCCTCTTTGAGCCCCCTCCCACCCCCTCCATTTTCTTGTTTGTAGAAAAAGGTTTTAGTCTCCTAGGTCTTCTGTGAGTTTCAAAGAGCAGATTTAAGAAGTAACTAATTAGGGAAGTAAGAGAACAGAGAAACAAAGGAAAAGCAAGATTAAATGGAAAGGAAGAAAAGCCAGGAGGCCTAGGTAGTCTCTAAAGATAACAGCGGAGGCCAACTGGGAATTGAAATTCTATTTTTTTTTTTTTTTGGCCACACCCACGTCTTGTGGAAATTCCTGGGCAAGGGGTCAAACCACCAGTAGTAACCAGAGCCATGGCAGTGACAATGTTGGATCCTTAACCCGCTGAGCCACCAGGGAACTCTGGGAATCAAAATTCATAACCCATTATATAGGCTCTAAGTAAATAATAAAATGCCTCAGCCATTGCTTCTGCTCTTTCCTGGAAAGAAGCTAAGGGATCACAAGATTTACTTGTTTGCTCTATAGGAACCTGTAGGTCAATCACAGTTGCCAATGACACATCAAGTCATGAGATAGTGGCCAGGAAATCTGCGACTGAGATCTTATCAGGCAGCTAGGATCACAAAGTCTCCCCTCTACTCCTGCCTTTTTTGCCTTTAAAAACTCTTCCTTAAAATCCATCTAGTAGGGAGTTCCCTTTGTGGCTCGTTAACGAACCCAACTAGGATCCATGAGGATGTGGGTTTGATCCCTGGCCTTGCTCATTGGGTTAAGGATCTGGCGTTGCTGTGAGCTGTGGTGTAGGTCACAGACCCGGCTCAGATCCTGCATTGCTGTGGCTGTGGTGTAGGCCGGCAGCTGTAGCTCTGACTGGACCCCTAGCCTGGGAACCTCCATAAGCCTCGGATGTGGCCTTGAAAAAAAAATTCTTCCTTCAGGTTTCAGTCTGGGGATTATGATGTCCTTGTAAAATGTTTCCTCTTTTTTTTCTGTATTTATAATTCTGGGGCACCAGTCATGTTATAATAGGTTATGCTGTCAAAATGATCAACTCTAAAACCTCAGTGGTTTGAGGAAAAAGTTGTTTATTTACATATACATCATTTATTTTGAATCCAGGTGATTCTCCAGGTCAGCTATATTACATGCTGTGATCTTTGAACTTCAGTTAATTGTGTCAATATACAACTTAACAATCACTGTAGTTGAGGAAGCAGAGATTGAAAGTTGAGCTAGACAGTTAAATGTCCCTATAATGAAGTGACACATGTCGTTTCTACTCACACTTCTTTGGCCAAAGCAAGTCTTGTGGCCACGTCGATCTTCAGGAGGCAGGCAGCTCCCCTGGGTGTCTGGAAGGAGAGGGACCTGGGTATTGATGATCAGCTGCTGTGTGCTCAGCAGTCAGCCTTGGGACTTGTAACCTGAAACTCATGTCCTCTCTTCTCCCCATGCAGGAGACAGGCACTGCTTCTTCAGGGGAGAGGACTTGGAACCCCTTTTTAGTCACTCCTTCTGATTAAGACCAGGGTTTCTGGTTGATATTGTTTAGTCTTTATCAGGTTTTTTGTTTTTTTTTTTTTTTTTTGTCTTTTTGGCATTTCTTGGGCCGCTCCCGTGGCATATGGAGGTTCCCAGGCTAGGGGTTGAATTGGAGCCATAGCCACTGGCCTACACCAGAGCCACAGCAATGCCAGATCTGATCTGCGTCTGTGACCTACACCACAGCTCACGGCAACGCTGGATCCTTAACCCACTGAGCAAGGCCAGGGATCGAACCCGCAACCTCATGGTTCCTAGTCGGATTCACTAACCACTGAGCCACGACGGGAACTCCTCTTTCTCAGGTCTTAATCTAGCTCTTCTTGGTGGAAGATCTACAAAGAAACAAATAAGCAGAAAACAAACAAAACCAAAATACTGAACATCATAACTACATGGGGCCTACATCATAACTCCATGGCATTTTTACTGCTATATGGCTCTGGTTTGATCCCTGGCCCTGGAACTTGCACATGTGGCAGGTGTGACCAATCAAGCAAAAAAAATTGAGGGTCTACTCCACACACTCAGAATTCAACTATGGAACAGTTATAGGATTGTACCATACAAGGTTCTCTTGGAAAAGAGAAAGAAGACGGACACATGGTGTTGGTCTGAAGCAAGTCTGCAATCCCAGGAGGCATTGCTTGTGGGACTTCTTACCCTCTTTTGATGAGACCCTGACTGCTTTATGTGGAGAATGCTCTTGATCATTGCTTTTCATATTCTCTGGCTCAGCCCTCAGAGATACTCTTCTTCCATTATCTTCTTTGGCCACTTGTTAAGGACTGTACCTTCTCTGGGAGATAAATAGATTTCTCAGCCCATTTTCTGCCTGGGTTTGGTAAGAGAAGAATTAAAGTTGACCCTTGAGCCATGCAGGGGTTAGGGGCCCAAATATCCTTGTAACTGAAAATCTGCTATAATATACAGTCGGTCCTCTGAATCTGTGGTTCCTTCATATTTGCAGGGCTGCCTGAGCCATTCAACCAGCCGTAGATTGTATAGTACTGTAGTATTTACCACTGGAAAAAATCTCCATATAAGTGGACCCATGCAGTTCAAACCCTTGCTGTTCAAAAGTCAACTGTATTTTGAATCTTTTTTTTTTTTTTTTTTTTTTTGTCTTTTTGCCATTTCTTGGGCTGCTCCTGCAGCATATGGGAGGTTCCCAGGCTAGGGGTCTAATTGGAGCGGTAGCCGCCAGCCTACGCCAGAGCCACAGCAACTCGGGATCCGAGCCGCGTCTGCAACCTACACCACAGCTCACGGCAACTCCGGATCGTTAACCCACTGAGCAAGGGCAGGGACCGAACCCGCAACCTCATGGTTCCTAGTCGGATTCGTTAACCACTGTGCCACGACGGGAACTCCCTGAATCTTTAATAATCAGAGTTTGTTTTGGTCAAAACTGCTTTTGGCCATACAGCTCTGTCAAATGATTAGTTCCTTTCTTATCTCTTTGATTCTATTTAGAAGCACATATTTATATATTTAAAAATACCTAAAATGCACTTATGCATTTATAAAATCAGTTTCATAAAATTTACATATATAAAAATATATTCATAAAATGCATTCTTATATTTGTAAGTCCTATTAAAATCAACATGATCTGGGAAGATAAAATGAATGTAACTGTAGTTTCAGATCTGAGAATCCAACAATTGGAGAATTAGAAAACTACTTCTAATTTTCCTGAAATAAATGAGTTCATTCAATCTAACTATTTAGGAACAATTTGAAAAACTCTTTATGACTTATTTTAACACATGATACTGGAATCTCAGGGAATAATGCTCTTTCATACACTAAGTTCGAATATGGAGACATTTTTACAGAAGGAAAATTTACATGAGAAGGTCTCAGCTGAGCTACCACAGTGCCTGCCTTCTTCCTGTCTGTGGTTCATGAGATTTTCCTAAGCCTTGGAGCAGGTGGTTGCCTTTATGGAGCTCTAAGGTTTTTGATTATCTTCTTCTGTCATTTCTATTACTGTGGTAGTCCCAGAAAGCACAGAAGTACCGTGCTGAGTCGGCCAGTTGTAAGGAAGAGATTGTGAAGCTGATAGATTTTTTTTCCTTTTGAAAGTTCACAGAGAAGCGATCCTCCCTTGCATTTGGCTCATTATCGTCCTGATAAATAAGGAAAGTTATTCCTCCACTGGGAGGCTGTTTGAACCAGTACAAAGTATAAGCCGTACTTGAGGTTTCATACGTGCAGTCCATGGTCACAGCCTTTCCTTCCTGCGCTGTGATTGTGGTCTGAGCTTGGGTTACTTCTGCAGCCATGTTGGGTCCTTTGGAAAAAGAAGACAGGGTTGGTTCTCTGAAATGTCTCGTGGGTCACAAGGGCTAGATTAATTTACGACACATGTTCAAAGAAAGGGATCATACCGTGTTTCATTCCCCACCCCCCAACCCTCAGTGAGCCAGCCTCGAGTTTTAAAGGGAAGATGAGGCTGGTGTTTAGGGCCACACATACTGAAGCCAAAGGCAGCCATCCATGCCCACAGCAGGCCGGCACAGAGCATGATGGAAATTCTTCTCGGGTTGAAATTTCTCTTGCTCTTGCTCCAGCAGAGATCAGCCCTTCTCTGATGAGTACCTGAGGGCAGAGTTCCTGGGGCTTTTAGATGTTTCTGCCCCCAAACAGGAAGTAATGTTCATAAGGAGGGTGTTTCATGTTTCAGAGACTGAAACATTTACTCCTCCCCAAACTGCTCTTTTGTTTTGATGTTTTTCTGGAGAGATACCTTTGAAAAATGGCCATTGTATTTAGCAAAGTAGAGGATGAAGTTTAATTATCTTTTTGTTATTGAATTCTTGCTTAATACCATTGTGATCAGAGACTAAGTTATGAATGATTTAAATCCTCTGACAGTAAGCCTGGCTTGAAGACCCAGAATATAGTCAACTGTGATAACTATTCCATGTGCATTTGAAACTAATCTGCATTCTGCTGTTTTGGGGAAAAGTGTTCTACGTATCTAAGTCAGGCGAAGAATGTAATTATGTGTTATAAATAGAGATTATTTTCTCTGTGTTTCTACCAAGAGATATATGTTAGTGCCTACCGCTAGTGTTGTATATTTGCTTATTGATTTAAAAAAATCAACAAATTCTACTAGTTTAATTTTACTGATTACCTCTACTGATTTATGTTTGCTATATTTCAAAGTTATGCTCTTCAGCATGTATAAAATAGAATTGTTCTATCTTCCTGGTAGAGTATGCATTTAATCATTTCGGAGTGTTGCTCTGTGTTCCTAGTAACAATTTCCAATTTAATGTCCACTTTATCTGATATTGGTACACCTACTCAGATTTCTTTTGGTTAGGGACTCTAAATGTCTTGTTATCCATATGCGAAAGAATTAAGTTGTGTCTATACCTCCTGCCATATTAAAAAATTAATCTGAAGTGGAGTTCCCTTCATGGTTCAGTGGTTAATGAACCCCACTAGGATCCATGAGGATGCAGATTGGTTGGATCCCTGGCCTTGCTCAGTGGGTTAAGGATCCGGCGTTGCTAAGAGCTTTGGTGTAGGTCGCAGACACAGCTCAGATCCGGGGTTGCTGTGACTGTGGCATACGCTGGCAGCTGTAGCTCTGATTTGACCCCTAGCGTGGGAACTTCTATATGCCGCAGTGTGGCTCTAACCACCCCCCAAAAGCAAATAAAAAAAACCCACCTGAAATGGATCAATGACTTCAATGTACAAGCTGAAACTATGAAACCCTTAGAAGAAATCATAGATGTAAATCTTTGTAATCTTGGATTAAGCAATTGTTTTAAAATATGACATCAGAGCACAAGTAATTAAAGAAAAACAGATAAATTAAACTTCATCAAAATTAAAAATTCTGTTTCAAAAGACTATCAAGAAAGTGAAAAAGACAATCCACAGAATGGGAGAAACTATTTGCAAATCATATATCTGTTAAGGGTTGAATATTCAGAGTATATAAAGAACTCTTACAAGGCAATAATAAAAAGACAAATAACCCAAGGAAAAAATGAATTTTAATAGTGTTTTTACTAGGCTGCTGGGAATAGTGGGGATGTGGGTGTGAAGTAATGTTATTTTTCTATATACATTATGTATACTTTCACTATATATCCTTCTGTATAATTTAAAATTTTCTACCATATGCATTTATTACCTATTCAAAAATCCAAGAATAATTTGTGTTAAAAATATTTTTACTACCAACCAATTAGATGGTTGGAACTTTCTCCCCTCTTCTCCCAGGGGAGGGGAGAGGGCCTCGAGTTTGAACTGATGGCTAATGGCCAATGATGCAATCAATGACTATATAATGAAGCCTTCCTAAAACTCCCCAAAAATTGGGTTTGGAGGTGTTCTGGGTTGGTGAACACATGGAGGTACTGTGAGAGTAGCTCCCTGGAGTGGGCATGAAAGCTTCACAGTCTTTCCCACACACCTCACCCTATGCCTCCCTTCCATCTGGTTGTTCCCGAGTAATATCCTTTTAATGATAAAATGGAAACCTAGTAAATAAAATCTTTCTCTGAGTTCTGTGAGCTGCTCCTCCAATTTAATTGATATTGAGAAGGAGGTCGCGGGAACGTCTGAGCTATAGGAAGTCAGACAGAAGTACAGGTAATAACCCAGGCTTGTGCTTGGCATCTTGAGTTGAAGTTGTTGGAAACTTGTTGGGATTGGCGTCTGAAGTGAGGGAAGGGGTGGTGGAGGCAGCCTTGTAGGACTGAGCCCTCACCTGTGGGATATGATGCCATCTCCAGGTAGATAATAGCAGAGTTGAGTTGAAGGGAAGGACACAGCTGGTGTCCAGAGGACTGCTTGGTGTTGTATGAGAAGCTTTCTGCCCATGTACATGTTGGAGTTGGGTCCAGGAACCCAAAAGGACTGTCCTCTCCAAGAGATTTGAGTTGATCAGCTGTAACAGCTGGAATAATCATGTATAATTCCAAATACTGCCCTTCATATGTTGGTTTTTTTATGGCATACTGTGTGGGAAAAAATAGAAACGTGATCATATCTGAGGAGTGTGGCTTTTACACGTGGTCCGTGGAGGTCTCAGCGAGCCATGAGGGAGTTCTTCCTAGAACGAATTCAACAACTTCCTTTCTAGATCTTATCTTACACATTTTATCCACCAGCTGTTAAAAAAAAAAAAATTGGGTAAGGTTTGTAAGTTTTCCCTGAGAATATGGGTGGGAAGAGGCAATTGCCTCAATTGCCTCTTTATAAAAAGAGTTTTGGGCTTTTTATAAAGTTATTCATTATATATATATATATATATGAAGAACTTTATATATATATATATATATATAATACTTAATAGTGGGCTCTCTGAGACAACAGAAGTATGTTGCAGGTCTTCTAGCTGTGATGGTGATATGATGAGCCTGATTGTTTTTGTTACTTTCTGGAATTTGTTACTTTCAAAAAATTTTGATTCTCTTGCCTTGGTTTCTGCATTGTGTGCTGAGTAACGAGGAATGGTATCTCCCCACTGGGAGGACTTTTATACCAATACAATACAACCCTCTACAACCCTGGTGCCATATGAATGGTCCTAGTCCCACGATCTCGCGCTCCTGCCTCGATATTGTTGGTTAGAACTGCATGAACTGGAGTTCCCGTCGTGGTGCAGTGGTTAACGAATCCGACTAGGAACCATGAGGTTGCGGGTTCGGTCCCTGCCCTTGCTCAGTGGGTTAACGATCCGGCGTTGCCGTGAGCTGTGGTGTAGGTTGCAGACGCGGCTCGGATCTTGCGTTGCTGTCGCCCTGGAGTAGGCCGGCAGCTACAGCTCCGATTCGACCCTTAGCCTGGGAACCTCCATATGCTGCTGGAGCGGCCCAAGAAATGGCAAAAAGACAAAAAGACAAAAAAAAAAAAAAAAAAGAACTGCATGAACTGGGACATATTGGATCCTGTAAGACAGAAGAAATAATCTTGATTCCCCTGAGCTGACTGGTAAGAAAGTTGCCAAGAATATCTAGGGCAGGGGTTCAATCTTCATTCAAGGCAGGAGTCAAATTCTGATTCGTTTCCCCTTTCTTCTTATTTTCCTGGAGTGTTTTGTCATAGTTGGCCATTTTCATCCCCTCTGCCCCTTCCCACTTTCTCCTCCCCATCCAAAACTGTCATCAGCCTCACTATGAACAACTGTCCCTACCAAGGAAGACAGAGGCCATCGGTGCCCATCATATGCTGAGAAGACTCATGCTGGCACCTCTGGCTCTAGGAAACTACTTCCTGTTCTGAGCCTGCTCAGTCTATTTGGTTCCGTGTAAAGCTCCACCTAGAGTTGTTGGAGGTGAACAAGGCAGCTGTCTCAGAACAAAACTGGTCCTGGTGGGGAAGGGGTAGGATGATTTGCCAGATCATATCCTGTTCATACTTGGATAGACTAAGTTGAGCCACTAGATGTGTCTAAGATAGCCCCTTTCCTCCTGAAAGAGTTGTTCATTTATTCTCCAGAAATTTGGAGACCATGTAAATTTATCCTCAAGTTTAGACTGACATTAAGAAAATACAATACCTTATACAATAAATTTTCTTTCCCAAATGAAGAAACCACATTTTAAATTAAAATGCAGATACAGCTTTGTATCTTTGTAAGGGATGGGTATATATTATTACACACAAAATTCCATGGTAGAAATTTCAAAACCCATTCATTCTTTTCTGTGTCTCCTGTCTGTTCATGTTTTCAAACACTTTACTTTAACGTATGCCCACTTTTCTGATTATCTTAGGCTTTTGGTTGTGATCTAAGTAACTATATTTCATTTGGACAAAGGGAAGTTTCCATTCTATTCAATGTTATTTGTCCTGGGCTCAGATATAAGGGAAGAGCACTTCTCTGACGACATATTATTTCCCATGATTCAAGGTCACTAGCCAGTCTGTGAGATGAGGAGGAAAATTATCTTTTTTTTCTCTATTCTCACTTCCAGCCCCTCATGCTGCCCAACTAAAAGGAAAAATCCCATTTGGGCAAACTGGTGAGAGGTGACACATTGATAGTTCAGAGTACCCTAGGCAAAGCTGAAAATCAACCAGAATAAAACACAGTGAGAAGAGAAGTGGAGATCTGTCTAAAAATGGAAGCTCTTCTCAATGACATTTCCCCCAAATCTGATCATGCCATTTCCTGGCTTAAAGCTCTTTTAAACATTTATTTATTTATTCACCATCCTTATAATGAGACGGGATATCCAGCAGAGGAAAAAAAAAGTGTTCCTTTTCATTTTCACACAGGAATGGAGAGACAAAAGTAGTTCACATACATAGCTCAGGTCATATGGCAATTCACTCTGGCTTTTGAACCTGAAATTTATGTGCTTCTCTCTTTCATCTACAATACCTACCATACCTTACATAATTACCTACCCAGCAATTACATACTTATCACGAAAATAATGTTAAATTAGATACGGTCTTAAGAGCATGGCCCCCCTTTTGCATTTTATGTTGCAGCCATTGAATTTCCCTCGGGTTCTCTTTTTTTCCTGGGTGAGTCTTCTGCTTAGTGCCCTGTGGGATCCCTGGTTGGGACAGCATCTGTGGCTCCTTCAGGTTTAAGCTCAGCCTATAGAGGTCTGGGTATCACTGTGTCCATGTGAATGGGCTGGGAGGCAGTGATGTATAAGGGGTTTTGCTGCCTTCTCTCATTAAACACGGCAGCAATTTTGCCATGAGTCTTCCCTAACATCAAGAAGATGGGATGGACCTTCACCCTGCCTCTGCCTGTACCAGTGTAAGGAATATGATGTCACAGAGGAATTGCAGTTGATGGTGACGTCTCCCGCCTCTCAGATGACTCTGCTCCACCTCTTGTCTTCTCATGCCTGATCAGAAAGGACAGTTGAAGGACATAGAAAATCTTCATGAGATCTCCACCTCATAAAAAGAAAGATTTTTCATCCCTCCTTTCTTACTCAAAACACAGATATCATCACATAATTGCAGAATATTTTTCACATTTTTTCTTATGTCTGATTCTCAAAAGAGCTCTCCTCGGACAGAAAGGTGACTCGATTCCTGCCCTCAGGGCACTGTCACCATTTTTAGCCTCTTCTAGACTGAACCTCATACTGACAGGCCAACTTCCACAGCAGGGGGCCCAAAAGCCCTGTCGTCATCCTTGATTCCCCAGCAAACCCAATAGACCAAGTCAGCTTCTGAATGGGCTTCCTCAGCATGAGGTACTTTGAGCTCAGAGTGAGTGAGGCCTGTTGCAGTAGTTTCCAAATTATGGTAACTTTGCGGGCAACAAATCAAGGACTTTACAACACTTTCACCATTTACACTGAACTATATACATCTGTCTAAGATACTTGAAACAGTGCCTTCCTGTGGCCAGACTGAGAAATGTTCATTAAAATGTACATTTTGGGAGTTCCTGTCGTGGCGCAGTGGTTAACGAATCCGACTAGGAACCATGAGGTTGCGGGTTCGGTCCCTGCCCTTGCTCAGTGGGTTAAGGATCTGGCTTTGCCGTGAGCTGTGGTGTAGGTTGCAGACGCGGCTCGGATCCCACATTGCTGTGGCTCTGGCGTAGGCTGGTGGCTACAGCTCGGATTCAACCCCTAGCCTGGGAACCTCCATATGCCGCGGGAGCGGCCCAAGAAATAGCAACAACAACAACAACAAAAGACAAAAAAAAAAAAAAAAAATGTACATTTTGGCTTTTCTTGAATAAGTTTATTTCCAAGATATGTCTTATTTGTTTTTGTTTTTTGGGGTCTTTTTTGACATAAAGAAGGGGGTCTATCAATATACTGTATTAGAGAGCGAATTACTCCGATATTAAGAGAAAAAGAAAAAATCAAGAGAAAATATATACAATTATATATGCATATATGAAAATAATATTTCAAATATGTAACATTTCAGTATACCGTTTGCTTCTTCAGAGCCCTTTCAGTGCTCATCAATGCCTTCAAGATAATGTACAAGCATCTTGGAGTTCCTGTCATGGCTCAGTGGTTAACAAATCTGACTAGGAACCATGAGGTTGCAGGTTTGATCCCTGGTCTTGCTCAGTGGGTTAAGGATCTAGCATTGCCATGAGCTGTGGTGTAGGTTGCAGACGCAGATCGGATCTGGTATTGCTGTGGCTCTTGTGTAGGCCAGTGGCTATAACTCCGATTGGACCCCTAGCCTGGGAACCTCCATATGCCGTGGATGCGGCCCTGGAAAAGGCAAAAAGACAGAAAAAAAAAAAAAAAAGATAATGGACAAGCATCTTATAATGCCTTATAATGATTTTCATAAAGTGGTTTCTGCGTATTGCTTTAGTTTCATATTTATTGTTGCCCATTTGGATTGTGTGCTCCAGCCGTTCTGAGTGAGTTTATTGTCAACCTCCAAAACAAAATCTTGACTTTACTTTTGCACATTCTATTTCTCTTTTTCTGTATACTCTTCCCTTGACTTCATTTTTGACTCTTTTATAAGTCTTTTTTTTTCAAATTGAGACATAACCTTTCTTAGGTAGCCTTACCCCGTTCCTCCATATCTTGTTTCCCATTTACATGCCTGTTAGGTGGTCATATTTAACTTTTTGCCTGTGGTAACCTTGATTACAGTATTTTGCAATACACTCTAATATTATATTACATGCTTCCCAATGGTAGATACAAAATCTATCTCTCTCCTGTATTGGAATCTAGGACAAATGAATAAATTATTAGGAGAATCTCTAGAAAATAAAGAACACATTTGGTAGCTTCACAAAGACTTGGCTTCCCCATCTAGGATGTGTCTTTCCCCCAGAATATAGGGGGAACAGGATATTCTCATCCCAGGAGCTAGTGGGAACAGGAAAACATCAGAGACTGGTGTTTTAGCTAAACCAGAAACCTCTCTTGGAAGGTAAAAAGGAGGATGGTTGGACTCCTGGACACCCTAAAGCCCAGGGAACGTTTGTAACTCATTTGTAGGACTTGCCAAGTATTGGTCTTCCTTGAAGCTCAGCTGCCTCACCCACTTGAGAGCACACCTTGTCATTCTGCCATGTGTAAAGGAACACACGTGTGTGTGCCTCTCAGTCTGGACCCAGGAGCAGGGTTTGCTTGGACACAGTTGCAGGTTTGGGTGCAGACTGTGGGTGCCTGGAGATCACTGTGCTGGGCTGAGCAGAGGTACGAGGCTGAGTCTCCAGAGTGGGAGGAGGAGATGTGCAGAGAGAGGTGTTTGGCACTTTTGTTGTGGAAGACCGTGAATCTTCCATCCTTATTTTTCTCCAAAGCTGAACGTATTGATATGAGGAATATGGGACTTTTCGCTGGGTATTTTTTGTACCATTGGAAGACTCAAACGTAGTATCATAGTCACAGTTCAGAATGAAAATCCCTCCTTCTTGCACACTCAGGGATGGAGGGTTTTATCTAATCTGCTGGTTGCCATTCTTCTGTTGACTCTTCACCCCTGTTTGGAAAGAGAGTAACAGATTTAAAATTTTATTTTTCAAGTCCCCATGGTAAACCATTATGAGCCAGAAAACATAACAAAATAATACACCCCTCCCTCAATTATCCTATCTCCCAGCTTTGTAGTGTTCCTTGGAGATCTTCTACTCTGAGGATATTCAAACCCCTCGCCCATAACTCACAGTCAGGCTGCAGCCACATAATCAACAATGATGCTCCCAGGAGCTTGCCCATTTCTCCTGCAAAGCCTCAGATTGTTCTCTCTCCTGTCTAAGCAAACATAAATCTGACCGCAACTGCCTACATGTCATTCATTTCCCTCCACAGGGCCTTCTATTTCATAGGAACAACCCTCTTTTTAACCAAAGTTATCCTTTGGTATCCTTTTAACCAAAGTTATGAAAGGAAGGTAGCACTGCCCCCTTTTCGTCCAAATGTAGGAAATTTCTGAAAATGCATTTCCATATTTCCTGAAGATCAGTTTGCAAACCTTCCCCATAAAAAGTTAAAATTAGAGATTGTAAGAGAAAGAAAGGTTTTCAGAGATTCCATAATTTCTCTATATATGTACATATATATTTTGCAAGTGGAGATGATAACTGAGGATATAAAGAATTATATAAGGACAAACGGGTGGCACTTTGTCACCTGGCATACTTAGACACCTTATTTAAAATATTAAGGAGTTCCCGTCATGGTGCAGTGGAAACGGATCTGACTAGGAGCCATGAGGTTGCGGGTTCGATCCCTGGCCTCACTCAGTGGGTTAAGGATCCAGCGTTGCCATGGGCTGTGGAGTAGGTTGGAGACTCGGCTTGGATCTGGCGTTGCTGTGGCCCTGGCATTGGCCGGTGGCAACAGCTCTGATTCTACCTCCTAGCCTGGGAATCTCCATGTGCTGCGGGTGCGGCCCTAAAAAATACAAAAGGCAATATATATTGTCTTTTGTATTTATATATATTTTTTTGTATATATGTATATATTAAGGAGTTCCTGCTGTGGCGCAACAGGATCTTTGGCATCTCTGGAGAACTGGGTCGCAGGTTCAATCCCTGGTCCTGCACAGTGGGTTAAGAATCCAGTGTTGCCATAGGGCATAAGTCACAACTGTGGCTTGGATTTGATCCCTGGCCTGGGAACTCAATATGCTGCAGGGCAGCCAAAAAAGGAAAAAAAAAATTTAGAATCGGTATCTTAGGGGACACATAAGGGTATGATATATATATATTTTAATACAAACCGTTCCAAATTTAGAACACAGGTAGTTTGGAATCCTTGCCTTTAATGTCATTGCATCCCCACGTGGTCTTCAGAGGTGCCATTTTTGCCCTGGTTAAATAAATGCCACAAGAAATTAAATCTGAAGTAAATTCTGTCATTTCTCCTAAAAACATAAACTAGCACAGCAAAATCTATCCTCTGTATTCAATCACCCTCTAAATGGAATCATCTCTCTTATAACTTGGATAAGATCATTTAGTGTGTTCTGTATCCTCAAGTGAGAAAAAAATTACATAATCCTGTAAAGTTTATAGGCAGAATGAGGCCATCTTATGGAAAGGTACTAGACGATGCCAAAAAGGCAGAATATTTGTTTTCCTTTACTCTGGGTCCACATCTAGCTTGTCTCCACATTTTGATCCAAATTAAGAAGCAAGAAGAATCTACTGTGCTTTCAATGCCAAGTCAGGCAATTAATGATGAAAGCTAAGGATAAATCCCCAAATAATATTTTAATTGGATGCTATAGGATGCAGGTAATAACATGCAGAAGCTTTAAATTATTTTGTCTCCCTCTAAAAAAGATTAGCTTTCTTAAATTATCACTTAGATTCTGTTGAGGCTTTAATCTCTGTTAGGGCAGGGTTTTTTTGTATTTGTTTGATTTTGTTTTTCAATTTCCTTTTGTAGTTGGAGTTAGCCCTTACTCCTAACATGCAGTCCTTATTCTGGTGACTCAATTGAAAGTCCAAGGTGTTTACCAAAATTCTTCACTCCGGAAAGGCCAGAGCTCCAATGTCTTCCCCAACACAGTGCAGCCTCTGAAATCTCCTTGAAGTTTTCAGACCCTCAGGAGCTGTTTCCTTTTTTCTAACTCTGTGAATTTTTATCACGTTTATAGTTGTACAATGATCATTACAATCCTATTTTATAGCATTTCCATCCCAAACTCCCAACCTATTCCCCCTCCCCCCCACCTCCCAACCTGTAGGAGCTGTTTTCTGCTAGGCTTCCCAGTGTCTCTGTGCATGTGCGTCTTACATCTAGGTTCAGAAAACCCCCTCTACAGATTTTAGGGTCCTTTTACACAAGGCTCACTTCTCTCCAATACCCTTTTCCTCAAATTTCAGTGATATTAGCAGTGCTAATTCTGATCTCTGTTTCCTCCCCCCAGCAAGCTGCCACTCTCTGCTGGGGCTCCAAGTCCCTGTGCTGGGGTTTAGAAAATACTTCTAAGACATGCTAAGTGAATGTGGGAGTCATTTTGCAGGTTTGCTTTCTCCCATGGACTGAAACCTTTCACTGTCTTCATGCCTTGAAAACACTTGTTTCAGATGTTTTTCCTGTTGTAGAGTCGTTAACAGAAGATTATTTCACTATCAGCTCTACTACAAGAACCAGAAAATCTGCTTTCCTCTTAAGATAATATTTTGGTATATGTTTTCTCTCTTTTATTTTTTCCTTCCAGTTTTAATGAGATATACTTGACACACAGCCCTATAGCAGTTTAAGGTGTACAGCATAATGATTTGACTTCCATATGTCATGAATTAATTATCACAATAAGTTTCATGAACAACCATCATCTCATAAAATTACAGAAATAAAAAAATATTTTTTCCTTTTGATGAGCACTCTTAGGATTTACTCTCCTAGCAACTCGTAACAAAAATCCATGTTAATTATATTTCTCACATTTTACACTGCATCCCTAGTACTTACTTACAACTGGAAGTTTGTACCTTTTGGCCACTTTCTCCCAGTTCCCTCTCCCGTGACCTCCTGCCTCTGGTAACTACAGATTTGCTCTCTCTTTCTGAGTTTGTTTGTTTGTTTTTGAAATATAATTGACCTTTCATGCAATGTTAATTCCTTTTATACAAGACAGGGATTTGTCATTTCAAAATAATCACCACAATAAGTCTAGTTATCATCTTTCACCATACAAAGACATTGCATTGACAATATTCCCCACACCGTACCTTTCATGTTTGAGACTCTTTTATTTTGCAGCTGGAAGTTTGTACTTCTTAATCTTCCTCACTTATTTCTTTCCTCCCCCGCCCCTCTCCCTCCTGGCAACCATGTGTTTGTTCTCTGTATTCATAATTCTGTTTCTTTTTAGGTATGTATGTTCATTTCTTTTTTTTGTTGTTGTTGTTTTTTTGGTTTTTTTTTTTTTTTTAGGGCTGCACCCGTGGCATATGGAGGTTCTCAGGCTAGGGGTCTAATCGGAGCTGTTGCTGCTGGCCTTCACCATAGTCACAGCATCACCAGATTCGAGCTGCGTCTGCGACCTACACCACAACTCACGGCAACGTGTTTTTTATTTTTATTTTATTTTATTTTATTTATTTTATTTTATTTTTTCGCTTTTTAGGGCTGCTCCCAAGGCATATGGAAGTTCCCAGGCTAGGGGTCCAATTGGAGTTGGAGTTGCTGGCCTACATCACAGCTCACGGCAATGCCAGATCCTTAACCCACTGAGTGAGGCCAGGGATTGAACCCACCACCTCATGGTTCCCCGTCAGATTTGTTTCTGCTGCAGCAACAACGAGAACTCCTGTTTTGTTTTTTAGACTTCACAGATAAGTTAAATCATACAGTCTTTGTCTTTCTATTTCCTCTCTCTTAAAGGCAACTGTCATTTTTATTCAATAGTCAGAATGTATCATGTGTATGTAACATATTTATCATATTTGTGCAGCTTATTTAAAAATGCTCTCTGCATTTAAAAGGAGGAGCAGAGTCGCTGGAGAACTAATAATTCTTATCATTAATTAGTTTCACAATTCTTTTCATTGGCCTTAATGCAGTTATCCTTGTCTGCTCTCTGTGAGAATGTGGGTGTGCTTCAAGATTTTTGTTCCCCATATCCTTCACCCTACCATATTATAATATAAAGATTACTTGCTTCAGGGACTATTATGCTTTATTTTAAGTCTCTTGTAACTTGAGACTCATCCATGTAGTGTTTTATCACTTGCAAATTGTATTTTAGGTCTTAAATTAGCCATGATCTGACTTGCTTCACACCCACCTATGCTTTTCCTCAAATGGGGATATTTTCCCTCCAACCTCCTTTGCCCGGTAGCCTAGTTAACTTCTGTTAAACTATTAGGTTTCAAGCTGAGGCACCACATAATATAGGAATCTATCTGACTGATATCTATTTGTTTTTATAATACCCTTTGCTCTCTCAATGTAGTTCTTTCTCATGTTATAGGAACTGTGTGACAAAATTGTGTTTGCCCTGGACTATATAGATGACAAGTGATGGAACTCTTTGCTTACTGAAGCTCCCTATCCAGTACCTAACACATATTCAGTGCATGTTTGTTGAATGATTGAATGTCTGAACCTTGTGCGTAATAGTTTGTGGGCAGTATTGTCCTCACTTTACAGATGAGGATTTTAGGGGAGGTACAAAGAAGGTGATTCACTTGCTCAAGGTGATATTGCATCCTCATGACTGGAAATTAGTTTTTCCAGTGGCCTTTCTAAAATATAACAAAGAGGAAAATGATATAAATGATACAAGTACATATTATTGAATATGAACAAAATTAGCAGTTTGTACTGTAAGATGTTGGACAAAAAAATAAGTGAAGGATGAAAGCATTGCTCTTTCTTTGTCACTTTAAAGTTTGACCTTATGACTTCCCTTCATGCATGACCATAATATAGGTTAAGAATAAACAGCATTCTGGATGAAAATACCCATTTTAACACAGAGCCTTATAGCTGGGTTTGAGGGATTTTCTAACTGGAATTACTGATTCACTGATTCTCTAATTCAGAGATTAAGATGTTATGACTAGTTCTGTTCAGGAAAGAGATGATAGTTACTAGATTGAATATTCATCAGCATTTCCAATTTTTTTGAAAGTGAAACTGCTTTTTTTTTTTCCCAGGGTACAATTCCCAATACCATGTTGGAAGTGGGTAAAGACATTCAGACATCTCTACCTCGTTGTTGGGTTTGGGGACTGCAACCACACCCCTGGGCTCAGGTGCCTGGGAAGCTCTGTCTTCTCAGCACGAGGAAGATGATTGAGTCTCTGGTCTGATGTGCGGAAAGCTCTGCCCATCCTTCACACTAATAGGGGTCCTTTGTTTTTGCTCCTCCTTTCTTTTCCATTTAAATGTATTTTAAAAAGGAACATGAAGGGGAGTTCTCTTGTGGCGCAGAGGGTTAAGGATCTGGTATTGTTGCTGCAGTGGCTTGGGTCACTGCTGCTGTGTGGGTTTGATCCCTGGCGCAGGAACTTCCATATGTTGTGAGTGGGCCCCCCACCCCCACAAAAAGGAACATAGAGTTTCCCCAGGGTTCTATCTGTACCAACTTAAGCTATAAAATGAGGCAAAAGAGAAAGTATAGGTGAGGCTGCTGCTTTCTTGCTCTTAGAAATGGAAGGATGGAGGATTCTGCTCTACATTGAGCTGGCTGCTCACTCCTTTTCCAGACAGACAGAATCAGATATGAAAGGGTAAATCAATCTATAGATTTTGCCTAGTAACATCATCTCCACAGAGATCTCCAGATGAACCATGTGTGTGCCTACACTGTATGGTCAAGTTGTAGCTCTACAGAGGTGCTTTCTACAGAAATCAGGAGATGCAAGGCAATGGAAATGCAATTCTAATTATATGGGACGCCTGCTCCAATGCTGAGGGTTGGGTTAAGTCTTCAGCTATGGTTTTATGTACAGGCTGCAGGTGTCTGGAGAGCACTGTGCCTCCACAGCACAGAAGTAAGTGGCTGAGTCCCCAGGCTGAGCGTCTCTGATGTAGAGGTGACTATACCGTTCCCTGGTACTGACTGTGGATTTTAGTCTTCCTTTTTGCTGTATTCCTGAAGCTATGTACAACAAGGATGTGATGTGTCCTCCCGGATTTTGCTGGAACCATTGCACGCTGGTCATGGAGACAGAAAAATTGCAGGTCAGAGAGGAGTTTTTCCCCTCTTGCAGCATCAGAATCCCAGGACTCTGCTCTACCTTCATCTGCACCCTTAGCCCTGAGAAAGAGAGAAAAATAAGCACAGGTGAGGGTCACTGAAAAATAGCTGTGGCTCTTTCCAAGTGTAGGACATTTTTCTCCAGTTTCCATCCCCCTGGTGGAGGACACAGCGCAAGAGACTCAGGCTCTATCCCTCCCTCCATCTTCCCTTTCCTCCCTTGGCCCTTTCCGAATTCAGCTATGCTCTTCCTCCAGGCTCCCTCTGGGATATTCTTAACTCACAGCAAATCTGTATCCACAGGATGCCCAACAAGACTCCTATTTGTGTCTTCATGACTCTACTCTTTTGCTACAGGGACACACCTTGATGTCAAGTTTCTTTAAATATTGATATGCATCATATCTTGAACAAGGAATTGATTTTGTTCCTGTGACTGATTGGTTTTGTGAAGTAGATTCACCAGCAAGCCAATCCTACACATTGTCACCCAGCCATGTAGTGGGAGCTCCACCTGCCTGTGACTTAGTCCTTTCACACGCTGTGGGGTGTGTGTGTGTGTGTGTGCGTGTGTGTGTGTTGGGGGTTGTGTGGAAGAGGTGTTTTTATGATTTTGAGAATCTTTTTTTTCTGGAAATTTTGAATATATGTAGAATAATCTGTATGAAGAATGGGGAGACAGTACCTTGGAGAGGAAAAAAAGAAACAGTTTATATATGCATAAAGAGCCATAGGTAAGAGATACTGACCAAGCTAAAACCTAGACATGATCAGATTGAGAAACTTTTCTGAGTTTTCAATTTATACACACACACACACACACACACACATATATGTAAAATACTAGTATGTATTATTACATACATTTTATATAATACAAATATATATGAATAACACAAATATGCATGTAACCAATCTCCATTTTTCACACTCCATGTATTTTACTTGTTGAATATATTAAAGTCAAATTATGTAATAATAGTCCAGGATATATAGCCACTTGGAAATAAGGAATATGTCATAATAGTAGAAAGAAGAATATTACTTCCTTGATCTTTTTCACTTATATATGTAGAACTGGAAAAAAATAGTGTGTATGTATATGTAGTCCAGAAAGAATCAAATATGAAAGAGTTTATCAATCTACAGATTTTGCTTAATAAAATCTAGTGTGTGTGTGTGTGTGTGTGTGTGTGTGTGTGTATACATATGGCGTATGTATCATAACATATATTTTACATAGATGTTATTTCATATTACATACAGTATATAATGTATATAACATATATTATTTCATATTATATATATTAAAATGACTTGGGAAGTGAATGTTAATTGATCCATATGTTAAAATGATAGAATAGAAGTTTTAGGATATATAGATGTATAAAAATATGAAATAACTATATGAAATACCTATCTCTGTTTATCTATTATCTATCAATCTTCTAAAAGTTCCTATTCTATCAATATAACATGTAGACCATTGGTTTCCAAGCAGGAGCTATTGCCCCCCCAGAGGACATTTGGCAGTGTCTGAAGACATTTTTAATTGTTACAACTAGGAAAAGAATGGGGTGCTACTGGCATCTTAGTGAGTAGAGGCCAGGGATTCTGCTAAATTCACAGGAAAGCTCCTTCCCACAAAAAATTACCTGGCCCCAAGTGTCAATAGTGCCGCTATGGAGAAACTGACATAGACAATGATTTCCAGTTCAGACAATGCTCTGTCATTTTCTTTTACTTCTTATTTTTCTACCCTCTTCTTCCCATGGATACTTTACCATTTCTCTATTTGCCCCTTTCTTTTCTTTTCTTTCCTTTTTTTTTTTTTTTTTCTTTTCTTTTCTTTCCTTTCCTTTCCTTTTCTTTTTTTTTTCTTTTCATTCCTTGAGTTTTATATGGGGTATCAGCATGATTTAGAGAATAATAACAATCATGGAGTGCAAAGAATTTCTGGACAAATAAGTAAAAGCTGATATTGTTCTCTGATACTAAGAAATATGGATTCATGGAACTACAAAATTACAGAAATATGAAACAAATTGCCCTCTTTTAATTTCAAGCTTCATTTTGATTCTCGGAAACAAGAAAAGAGAATTGACAGTAAGAAAGCAGGGTCAACATGCTATTTATAATTTTCTGGTCTGCAAATTCTCTTTCTCCCCTTCCTCTGCCCTGGCCAAATTATTAACCCTCTTCCTGTTTTGGAGATTTTCATTCTTCAATTCAGTAATTAATCCTGAAAGCCTAGCCAACTTTTTCTCAAATTAGAATGCCTCCTTCTGGACTAAACCTAGAGCTGACACCACTTCATATGCAGAAATACATCCTCCCAAACAAGGCTTTTTTAAAAAAATTTTTTATTACTCAAATGAATTTATCGCATCTGTAGTTGTATAATGATCATAACAATCCAATTTCACAGGATTTCCATCCCACAGCCCAGGCACATCCCCCACCCCCCAAACTGTTTCCTCCGGAGACCATAAGTTTCTCAATGTCTGTGAGTCAGCATCTGTTCTGCAAAGAAGTTTCGTCTGTCCTTTTTTCAGATTCCACATGTCAGTGAAAGCATTTGATGTTGGTGTCTCATTGTATGGCTGACTTCACTTAGCATGATAGTTTCTAGGTCCATCCACGTTGCTAAAAATGCTGGTATTTCGTTCATTTTAATGGCTGAGTAATCCAAACCAGGCTTTTTGAGTGTGGTCTTCAGCATCAACTCTGTGTTTTCAGGAAGGCACAGAGTGCCTCAGGGGCATGGAGAGTGCCCAAGTTGCTCTTTAAAAAAAATTTTTTTTATTAAAGTATAGTTGATTTATAATGTTGTGTCAATTTCTGCTGTCCAGCAACCAAGTCACTCTTAAAATGTACTGCTCTGAATGGCAGTTCTAGGTCAGGGGAGTCAAGTTGTGGGCCTTGGAGACCAATGGCCATGAGATACTAGTTGCCTGTCTTCCATTCCAGCAAGAGTGAGTTCCCCGAAAGAGGGAGTTGGGTCCTTTTCATGTGTATATATGACTTTTCACAGAATATATAGCAGCACTTGGATGAAGTTTTGCGTGTGTATAATGAAGCTGAGGTTCCCACTTTCAAGTTTTTAATTTTTGGATCCACTGTGTTAGGCAATTCACAAAACATTGTTAATCCTCACAATAACAGTGTAAAGACTGCAGTTGCTTCCAAAGTGCTTATGAGGAAATTGATGCTCACAGAGTTAGTATAAATGCTGCATAGCCAGTAAGTGGCAGAACCATAAACATTCCATGCTTTTCTCACAGTGTCATGTAGCTTTTTAAGGAGAGAGATGTGTAAGGACAGTGATTATGGAAAGACAGGGTCCATCTTCTTGGGAAAATAAAAACAAAATCTGTGGCCAACACGAACACTTCTTCACAAGGAAAAAAAGAAAAAAGAAAGAAAGAAAACAGTTTTGTTATTGAATACATTTTAAAACCAGACTGTAATGTGCTTCACGGGCAATCCGTTCAAGAGACTGCAAAGACGGGAAGAAATTTTACCCTTTTATGTAGTCAAGCAAACGCAACCCATTATACGCATTTCTCAAGATAAACAATAACTAGTCCTCGCGTAAGAGGAGTTGATGGCATAATTTATCCGATTTCTTCCTCACTTTTTCCTGGTCATTGGGGTAGCCACCTGTGCTTGCTAATTGCCTTGATCTGAAGGAAAAAATCACTCATATCCTTGTGACAGGAGGAAAGTGTGCAACTTAGAGCAAGGCGCCAGCTGAGGTTAGGCTCTTGACCTCCCACAGACCATGTGGGGTGGGGCTCTGTCCTCCTTGACATACCAGAGATGGCTCCCAGGTGCTTGGCAAATATTCCTGGATTGGAGTTCCCATTGTGGCTCAGCGGTTAACGAATCTGACTAGCATCCACGGGGATGCAGTTTCAATCCCTGCCCTTGCTCAGTGGGTTAAGGATCCAGCGTTGCCATGGGCTGTGGTGTAGGTCAGCTGTGGCTCAGATCTTGCATTGCTGTGGCTCTGGCATAGCCCGGCAGCTATGGCTCTGATTGGACCCCTAGCTTGGGAACCTCCATTTGCTGAGGGTGTGGCCCTAAAAGGCAAGGGGGAAAAATATATATACATATATATATATATTCCTGGATTGTGAAACTGGCAAGAGGCTTTAGCTTCTTAAAAGATTTACATACATCTCAATGAGATGGAGAAATAACTCATAAGTTTTCTAAAGTAAATACTCAAAACAGGAGGGAGAAAGATCTTTCTCATTTTATTTTTTCTTATTTTATAACAACTAAAATTAAAATGTATTTTTCTAATTTTTAATTTATATTTGCCCTTACCACTTTCAAAACAAAGGCCTTTTCAGTAGGTTACTGGGGTAACATGAAGTTATAAAACAAGAAAAATAACCTTTGGACTTTAAGAATGAGAAAAAGTAAGACTACAGGTATTAACCATTTGTGTGGAGATTGATATCATCTATGACTTATGATGAAAAACTGAATTTTCTCCCATGAGTGTAAGGGATTGATAGAAATTTTAACATGAGTTCCCTAAGCGAAAGATAATTTTTTCTTAATAAAAAATTATAGGAACATCAATACTTTAAGAAGATACACATGATCAATATAAATGCAGGTCCCCTCTGTAAAAACACAGTACTTATTCATTTTGTACTTTCTTTTTGCACCTACACATGGAAACAAAATGACAAAGCCCTTTTATATCAATCCTACTATAGTTAGGATTGCATTTAGGTGCAAGTAACAAAAAACTCAACCACAGAATAATTTGTTAAAATTTTTCACGTAAAAATAAATCTGGGCAAAGGATTTGACTTGGCATTTAAAGGGTGATCAGGCATGGGACTGGCGAGGGAGGTTATGCCTATGGTTCCCTTTATGGTAAAGTTATCGCTTCCATGTTTCAGGAAGAAAAACATTGAAAGAGGGACAGGAAGATGTGGTACCTGTACCAGGAGAGCAAACACATTACAGGGAATCTCTAGCAGGCTTCTGATGATGTCTCATTGGTCAGAACTGTGCAATATATAACCCCTGATTATAAGAAAGGATGTGAAATGTAATTATTTTTCTAAAGCTGGGGATGTAGTTGTCCAAATCAAAATTGAGAGTCCTGTTAAAAAGGAAGCAGAAGAAAGTAGTGATTAGGCAGGCAACTCACAGGGTCTGTCTCCCTGACTACTAAGGTGAGTATTCCGAATACTTGGCAGAGATTAGCTCATTCCTCCTTGAGGAGTCAGTGAAAATTTCACAGGAGGGATAACATGTATTTAGAGGCAGTAATAATATTATTTACAGGGGTGTTTGTTAAGTATATAGGTTGTACCTGAGATTTCATATAATTTAAAAATTTCCCTCTCATTTAATTTGTAGCAACTCAGCAAGGCAGGTATTCTTACTAATTTGTATTTATCAGGAAGCTTAGATGAAGATGAATAATTGCCCGAGGATCCAGAGCTAGAAAATTGCAAAGACAGGATTTAAAGACCAAGTTCAAACCTGGGTTCTTATGACGTCAAAATGCATGTGTTGTGTTCTAACATCTTGCTTTAGAGAACAAACAGGAATGCTTCAAATAGAAAAATGGGCTAATGGAGGGCTTGTCAGGTGGAGGAAATGGTTAACTTCTAGCTTTTTCAGCCTTGAAAACTTGAGGCTATTTGTGTCATTCAAAGTCTAATCCCCAAGAAAACCCTGTGCAAATACAGGCTGTTGTAGTTAATGAAAGTTTAAGTGGTTTCAGAACCACCTCCTGGCAATGTTGCTTTTGTGTGTGTGTGTGTGTGTGTATGTGTGTGTGGTTTTTCTTTTTAGGGCCGCACTTGCGGCCTATGGAGGTTCACATGCCAGAGGTCCATGTGAGAGCAATGTGGGATCTGAGCTGTGTCTGCAACCTACACCACGGCTCACAGCAATGCCGGACCCCTAACCCACTGAGCAAGGCCAGGGATCGAACCAGAGCCCTCATGGGTTCTCGTCGGGTTTGTTAACTGCTGAGCCACGATGTGAATGCCTGATGATGTTGCTTTGGAATCACAGCTGGATGTCACTGGAATACACCTTGGGCATCTTTCTATCAAAAACAGTAGGAACTTTCTTCAAATTATTTTCTACTAGACTTCTGCCCTTTACTCCAGTTTAATAGACTGGAGGTACTGCACTTTCATCAACCCAAGGGTACTACAATAAAGCTGTGAAATCATTCATTTCTATCCCCTTGTACTAACCATTCCTGGCTGTGGCCTTTGGGATGCACTCTGGGATCCTCCGTATTGATTCTCTTCTTTCTCCACTGCCTATCTTGGGGGAGCTGTGAACCCATATTTTCACTAGTTCAAATAGTGAAATACATTTACAGAAGTTTGCCTTATAGCAGATAAATCCTGCCCTCCAGTGTAGGCTGAGAATGTTCTGGAAAGGCAGCAGAAGTGATTCTTCTGCATGCCAAGAGATTTGTGAGGTGAACCTGGAGCAATGAAGCAGTTGTGTGACTGGGGACCTGCAGCAGGGTTTGGGTGCAGGCAGCAGGTGTGCCAAGGGCACTGTGCCCCTGCGCAGAGGTAGGTGCCTGCATCCCCAGGCTGGGCTGCAGTGATGAGCAGAAAGCTGTCCTTTCTTTCCTCACCAAATTGACCCTTCAGTCTCTCCTGCTCCTTCCTATCTCCAGCCTTAGTTAACATCATCAGGAAGACAGGCCCTTCCCCAGGCTTCTGCCTATACCATTGAAAGTTGGTGAAGATGCTTGAGGAGTTGCAGTACATGGTGGAATTCTCCCCCTCCTGGATGCTTAGAAATGGAGGATGCTGCTCCAGCTGCTGGGTGCTCTCCCCTGTCAGGAACAAAGCAGAAAGCACTTAGAACTCTTTCTCAATCTGAAATGATTTTTTTCTCCCTTCTCCCTATCTTGCTTTCTCCCTTTCTTCTTTCCTCCCTTAAGACTTCCTTTCGCTTTTATTTTTTCTTTCTAGGGTCATGCCTACAGCATATGGAAGTTCTCAGGTTAGGGATCTAATCAGAGCTGCAGCTGCCGGTCTACACCACGGTCACAGCAACTCAGGATCCGAGCCGCGTCTGCGACCTACACCACAGCTCATGGCAACACTGGATCCATGAGCCACTGAGCAAGGCCAGGGATAGAACCCACACCCCTAGTAGAGTTCATTACCACTGAGCCACAACTGGGACTCCCCCTCCTTTTGCTCTTTACCATAAAATAACCTGCTCTCAAAAATTTTCCATTTACAGACAATTTTTTCTATTCAAGTAATCGAGAACTTCTCAAACTTACATGCCAGTTGAATCCAAAGGACCCACGCCGAGAATTTTAGAAGCATCTTTTCTTCTTATCATATGGTGACCACAGTCACTCGCTTTAGTTGCCCTTGAAAGATTCCCTCCTGAAAGAGGCTTTTTGGGGCTAGAGTAACACTTGCCGCCCACTTTAATCACAGTGAAAAGGCTGCCCCTGTGTGGCAGCTAGTTGAATCATTCACCCTCTACCCTCCCTTCCCCTCCCTCCAATCTCAAACTCTGCTTTGATTTTGGGAAGGATTTTGCCTTTTGAAATACTACCCTCCTGTGGAGAGACAGAAAAGTGACTTATTTTCAATGATGCTTTTGTTTCGTCCAATTTCATTTGGGATGCACCAGCATCAACATTAAGAGAGTCTGGTGACCTTATCAGAAATGGAAAATATGACCTTTAAAAATTTATCATTTTCAGCTAGAATAACAGAAGATAAAAACATATCATCTTTTCATTTCTGGTATCCTAACAAGCTTGCTTAAAAGGCTTGTCAAAAACTGTATTTGTAGGTAGGTGTGTGTGTGTTGTGTTGTGTTGTGTTTGAAACTATATTTTCTGGATCATATGAAATGGTAAGTATCCTATCATAAACCTGTTTTTATAGGAGTTCCCATCATGGCTCAGCAGAAACAAATCTTACTAGCATCCCTGAAGACACAGGTTCAATACCTGGCCTAGCTCAGTGGGTTAAGGATCCAGTGTTGCCATGAGCTGTGGTATAGGTTGCAGATGAAGCTCGGATGCTGTGTTGCTGTGGCTGTGGTGTAGGCCAGCGGCTACAGCTCCAATTGGACCCCTAGCCTGGGAACCTCCATATGTCGGGGAAGCAGCCATAAAAAGACAGAAAACCCCCAAACCACATATTTTTTATAAAATTAAAGATTAATCGCCTCATTGTATGTTATTTAGTTTACAATGACTTTCTGATATCCTATGGTATTACTCTGCCACTGGGTCTCTGATTCATGACTATCAAAGTCCACAACATACTGTATTATTTTCACAGAGGCAAGAGAAATTTATATCATTTAGTAGAATCTGTGAGGAATGGCAGAGATGAAGAGAATTTTGTGTTGGCGTGAACTGAAGTTTCACAGGAAGAGCTTAAGGAAAACTTGGGGACCTATTTCATCAATAATGACAGGAAAAAGAAGTAAAGAAAGGAAGGAAAGGAGAGATGGCAGGGGGAAGAAAAGAAGAAAGGAAAATAAGACGGGGAGAATTAATGATTGCATGAATAAATGAGGATTTGGGGATATGTCCCTGTTTTCATTATGAGATCCATATGATGTTCGTGGCCTCTTTCTTTTATTTTAATGGATGATCTAACTCATGCACCCCATATTTATTATATTCCTAGCATTTTCAGTAAATTTCAAATTATGAATATTTATTGATTCAATAAATATTTATTGAGCACTAGCTATTTGTCAGGCACCGTGCTAGATACTGAAGATATTTCAGGAAATTGCACAGACAGAAAATGTGTTTCAGATCTTTGTGTCTTCAAATATAGGGCTGTGGATGATGACCTTATGATGAAAGAGAAGTGAGTTCACAAGTTGTCACGAAGAGGACATAAGTGACAAAGTGACCAGAGGGATCCAGAAGGAGATACACTGATCTTTGGAAACTGCTACAACACCTCCCACTGTGCTTTCCAAGATGTGAGGACAAATCTCTCTTCTCTCATTTTTCACTCATGGAACCAAAGCAGTTTATAAAGTATAACAACCACAGCAATTTACATTTACATACACATCCTATATAACAGGACAAATTTATCAGTCTTTGCAAAGATCCAAGAACATGATGTGAATGAAAGGACTGGACATCGCTCTCCTATTTTCTCTGCCTTTTGCTCTAATTTCTTCTATATCCTCGCTTCTTGGGAAAATGTACTTCTAGCACATAGCTAAGGATGCTTTAGAATCTCTCTACCATCAGCAATACATGTTTCTACCACAATGTGAATATTTAGGGGGCTATCAGGTATCTTTTCGGATTAGGGATCATTGCTTTTCTCAAGTCATAATGCATGATTTTTACTCTAATGTTTTACTCTAACATCTTAACATTTTTCTCTAAAATGTGTATCACTTTCTTCAGTGGGTTCTATGATCCATTCCACTGACTTTCCATTTGATTCATTATTTGGGTTTTTCTTTTCTTTTCTTTCTTTCTTTCTTTCTTTTTTTCTTTTTTAGGGCCACACCAGCTGCATATGGAGGTTCCCAGGCTAGGGGTCTAATCAGAGCTATAGCTGCTGGCCTACACCACAGCCACAGCAACGCCAGATCCGAGCTGTGTCTGAGACCTACACCACAGCTCACGGCAACGCTGGATCCTTAACCCACTGAGTGAGGCCAGGGATCGAACTCGCAACCTAGGCAGATTCATCACCACTGAGCCACAATGGGGACTTCCATTATTTGGGATTTTCTTTTTATTCTTGCTTCAAGTAAGGCAAGATTGAACAACATATGCTCAGATTTTGTAGTTTAATAATCTCAGATTTAAAAATAAATAAAAAGTTGCTGCTGACACTTATTAGGACTGTGACTATTGACAAGTTTTTAAATGTTTTTGAGGCTTAGTTTTCTAATATTTAGCATAGATTTCAGAATAACTCTTCAGCAAAGTGTAAAGAAGACTAAAAGATATAATATATTTAATGTATTTAGGGCTTTCCTTTACATTTGTATTAAAAAAGAATAAATTCTTTTTTATATACATAATGATTTTTATTTCTTCCATTATAGCTGGTTTACAGTGTTCTGTCAATTTTCTACTGTACAGCATGGTGACCCAGTTACACATACATGTATAGATTTTTTTTCTCACATTATCATGCTCCATTGTAAGTGACTAGATATATTTCCCAGCGCTATACAGCAGGATCTCATTGCTAATCCATTCTAAAGGCAATAGTCTGCATCTGTTAACCCCAAGCTCCCAATCCATCCCACTCCCTCCCTCTTGGCAACCACAAGTCTATTCTCCAAGTCCACGATTTTTTTTTTCCCTGTGGAAAGATTCATTTCTGCCATGTATTAGATTCCAGATATGTGATATCATATGGTATTTGTCTTTCTCTTTATAACTTACTTCACTCAGTATGACAGTCTCTAGATCCATCCAAGTTGCTGCAAATGGCATTATTTTGTTCTGTTTTATGGCTGAGTAGTATTCCATTGTGTATATATACCACATCTTCCTAATCCATCCATCTGTCAATGGACATTTGGGTTGTTTCCATGTCTTGGCTATTGTGAACAGTGCTGCAATGAACACGCAGGTGCATGTTCATTTTCAAGGAAAGTTTTGTTTGGATATATGCCCAAGAGTGGGATTTCTGGGTCATATGGTAGTTCTATGTATGGTTTTCTAAGGTACCTCCATACTGTTCTCCATAGTGATTGCACCAGCTTACATTCCCACCAACAGTGCAGGAGGGTGCAAAAAAGGAATAAATTCTTGATAGACTTTACAATGTAAGAATTAAAGAGAACCACATTAAAATATAAACAAAATAAAAGATGGTACAATTAGAATAAAATATGCAAACAAATATAAAAGCAAAATATCTAAAAATATAGAAATAATTTCTGCAAATAAAAATAAAAAGAATCATTTAGAAAAATCATCAAAAGTTAGAAATAAGGAGTTCCTGTTGTGGCTCAGCAGGTTAAGAACCCAATGTAGTACCATGAGGATGCAGGTTTGATCCCTGTCCTTGCTCAGTGGGTTAAGGATGTGGCATTGATGCAAGCTATGGCACGGGTGGCAGATGTGGCTCAGATCTGGTGTTGCTGTGGCTCTAGTGTAGACCTCAGCTGCAGCTCTGATTAGACCCCTAGCCTGGAAATTTCCATATGCTGCAGTTATGGCTATTAAAAAAAATAAGTATCAGCATGTGACCAAGTTGAATGACAGAGTACCAATATATGAATAAAAACTTGCTTAAAAGAGCTATGATTGGGAAATGCGTACAAATAGAGTACATTTGGATTGTTAAAATAAAAATACTACTAATTCTGAATTTATCTAGGATGTGAAATGTACCCTTGCACTCACTGTTGATTGGGATATGATTGTTTACACCATATGCAGAGCAAGTTGACACTTTCTCCAAAAATTTTAAATGTGCCTTTCCTTTTTCATAACAATTCCAATTTCATAAATCTCATTAAATTAGACTCCAACATACCAAAAATAATGTATGTACAAAGATGTATAAGACAATCTTCTGACAGTAAAGAAACAGAAACACATCTGCATCTATTTGAAAGAAATTAATTAAATTACGGAATGTTTCAAAGTAGTAAATAGGCATCAAAAGGAATAAAGTGGAGCTTTGTACATTTTTCTGCTGCAGAAAGATCTCCAGGACACTTTATGAGACAAAAATCAAAAGACAAGTTGCAAAAAAATCAAGTAACTCCAATTCGCACAGAAAATTGTGTGTATATGTGTATGTATATAAATGAGCATGTAATTGCATGAAATTTCATACAAAGATATATATAATTGGGAGAACCAGGCTGGCATTATACTATTAGAATTGATTTCCTCTGAGGACGGTGGGAGATAGTGTGGAATGAAGGAGATATAGCCATGGGCTTTCACTTTTGCTCTGTCTGAGTCATTAATGATGAGATAGATCTTTATGTTGCTTAGGAAACATCAAAAAGGATGACAATTCTTTATAGAGGCAGGACTCCTAGATATATAAAAAAATCATGTTCACTTAATTTTTGTTTCTTTCCAAAAAAATTCTTCATCACAAATATGCATATTCCAGACTAGCAACAGAAACATTTCAAATTTTTCTTAGAGGAAAAGTAATTCATTTCTGGTAAATGGAACAATTATTTTTAAAAAGGGGCATTTCAGGAGTTCCCGTCATGGCGCAATGGTTAGCAAATCCAACTAGGAAGCACGAGGTTTCGGGTTTGATTCCTGGCCTCGCTCAGTGGGTTAAGGATCTGGCGTTGCCCTGAGCTGTGGTGTAGTTTGCAGACGTGGCTCAGATCCCATGTTGCTGTGGCTCTGGCGTAGGCTGGTGGCTACAGCTCCAATTAGACCCCTAGCCTGGGAACCTCCATATGCCGTGGGAGCGGCCCAAGAAATGGTAAAAAGACAAAAAAGGGGGGGGGGCATTTCAGAGTCTGGACTTACCCTGGTACAAACGAAAGAAGCGTGTGGGACAAATTAGATTACTTGTATTTTTCTCAATGTTTATGTTGAGACAAACACACTAAAACCAGTATTTTATTGACATGAGGGGAGCCATGATAAATTACTACCTCTTCACTTTATTGTTGTGTTAAAATTGTGATTCTTAGACTCCTCATAATTCTCAGCCATGTCAGGCAGCAAAGTTCCTTGTCCTCTCTCTCTTCATGCTGCCTTTCTTCCTTTCTTTATCCACAGTGTCTCTTTCCTTTATTGTCCTCATTAATTTTTGCTCTTTGACTCTCCTTCTGGATGGCTCTAGATTTGCTCTTGGTGACTGCTTTCCATCTCCCCACCCCAACTCTCCTCCTTGTCACTGGAGAGATACTGCACAGGTGCAGCCCCATTTGTCTCACTGTGGGTCTCAGGGCGCAGTAGTACACAGCTGTGTCTCTCAGGGTAAGCTTGGGTAGGACCAAGGTGCTGGACTTTCTGTCTGAAGCTATGGTCAGAGAGCCCATGCTGTTGGTCACCGTGTTTTGTAAGCCATGAATGATATACTGTGGACTCTGATTGGGATTTTGCCGATACCAAAGTATATAGTCACTTCCACTGACGGTAGAGTGGTTACAAGACAGCTTTACATCTTCTCCTTCAGCACAGTCCATGGAGCTAAGTTGAGTGGTCTTAGCATCAACCACAATTCCTAAGGGGTCAAGAAAATGCCATTAGCTCCTGATCACAAATCAGTGTGATTCTATTGATCAAGGACATAACCCCCCCTTAACTCTCTGCCTATAGCCCCTACTTGTGTTTTTATTTATGTCCTGCAAAAATGTCATTGCTGTTCATTATAGCAGCCAAAGATACATGGCAAGGATTAGAGACTCCAGAGGCTCTATTCCATGGGTCCTTGACTCAATACACCCAGAGATTTCTTTGAACATGGATACTGCTAAGAGCTCCTCTGGGATCATGGATGATTTAACCTGTATGTAGAAGTTTGCGCTCCCTATAAAATCCATAGATGAGTTCTTAATTCCATCTGTACAATGTTGAATAAAGTGCAGGGAGGGAAATAGAGAATTTGACCCTTCATGGTCCCTTCATCTCAAAGTGGCAAGAACACTCACCCAAGGTCAGAAACACAGTTACTCCAGTCACCAGCCTCATACTTCAAGGATGAACCAGGATCATGGGCTCAGAGCTCAGTCTTTGTGTTTCATCTTAGGCTTATAGGGGTTCCAGAGAATAGAAGCAACAGCTGCTACTAAGGACTTAGAACCAGCACAGCTACCACTGTGTTGTTGCCAGGACCTTCTCAGCCAATGACAGTGCAGTTCCTTTCTGGGTCCTCCTCCCCTATTTTAGTCATGTCCCCCAAAGAAGATGAGACATTCCCATCTCACAGGGTGCCCACTGCCATCATTTGTGAAGTTTAAACTCAGAATCTGGATAAGGAACTCCAGTCACAATGATATGTCTGTCCAGAACTACTGTTCCATCATTTGTTCCTTGAAGAAACTGGCTGATGATTCATGAAGATTTTGGAAAGTGCTGAGTATTTCTGGAAAACTTCGCTGAGTTCTGTGTTGTAAGGAGAGGAAAATTCCCATCCGTGTTCCAGAAAATGTATGTGAGATTCCAAAATAAGCAATAACGTCTTCAGGGGGTACAGGAAAAATCAATAGCATTGGGAATAAAAGCTACATGTCCTGAGCTCAGGGTTCATGTAAAGGTCCTTGGACTCACGCATCTACGACCATCTAGCTGGACATTTCTTAACGCACCTGTTCTTGATAACTGATGACATGGACAGTGTTCACCTCATCTTTCTTCAACAGTGGTCCTTAATCCTCATGTCTCTATGCCCACACTTGTAGGTACTGTGCACCAAGGATGCTGAGGCAGAGAGAAAACAGAAGGGAAAGCAAAGCAGGTGAGATGAGGGGTGGTGGGTGGGTGTTATAGAAAAAGTTAGGGGAGGGAAGTAAAAAAGAGCGTCAGGAATAGCGAAGGTAAGGGATAATCTGGGGAGGGAAAGAAAGAAAGCAATGTTTAGGGAGGTACCTGGAGAGGGCCAGACTACTGGGCTAAAGGCCTCTGAATCCTTGACCGCACACCCTCAACAAGGGATTATAAAGTACAAGTTTTCTAAAGAGGAAGAAAGTATGTCATTTTTTTCCTTTTCAGTGGACTGTCAATGGAAAACATAAGCTTCTCTTCCTGGAGAAAAGACTCTTTCCAGTTGAAGTAGCTCCCTCTTGTGACTGAATAAATGAACTGCAGAGCTAAACCCAGGTCAAAAGTCAGTCAGCAATCTTTTGAAAGACCTTTCAGATGAATATCTTGGTTGTAATAACTCTTTACTTATCTGAGTTTTCTTGATCCTATAACACTTCACAGAAGGTTGTAATTATTTTTGATTGCTTTATTTCAGTCAAATGATTCTCAGTTGTTGGTTTCTCTTTAATTTTTATTCTCTCACTAACCTTCCCATATTTAAAGTTTACTTCAAAAGTCTGTGTTCAAAAGTCAATGTTTAAAAGAGAAGTTGGGATTTCATGTTGTGGCGCATTGGAAACAGAATCCTACTAGTAACCATCAGGTTGCGGGTTCAATTCCTGGCCTCGCTCAGTGGGTTACAGATCTGGGGTTGCCGTGAGCTGCGGTGTAGGTTGCAAACGAGGCTGGGATGCTGTGTTGCTGTGGCTGTGGTGTAGGCCTTTGGCTACAGCTCTGATTCAACCCCTAGCCTGGGAACCTCCAAATGACACAGGTGTGGTCCTAAAAAGAAAAAAAAAAAAAAAAGAGAGAGAGAGAGAGAAGCTGATCCAGACTATGGTCACATTTATCTGTTTCATTTATTAATAATTGTCATTGTTCATGAATTTATCAACAGAAGATATGCTGAGTAACTCTTTAAATTGTTCTAGATACACTCTTACAATTATATCAAAAACTTGTTAAACAAAAGACTCCAACAGGATAAATACAGGATTATATTTCAGGGCAAAATTCAGCAATAGACAATAAACATCCTAAGCTCAGGATGGGGAAAATAATACTCTGAATATATGTGTGAAAAATGCCATAGTAATCTTCTTTCTTTCATATAACAAATATTCATTGAGAGCCTGTTTGTTCTTTGGCAAATATCTCTCTCTCACATACACACACACACAAACGCACAAACCAACAAGCACTGCTGCTGAAAATATAAGAAAAAATAAACACTGAAAGTTGTAGAAATATATTATTATATTAGAAAAGGCAGAAGAGGTAGTTCCCGTAGTGGCTCAGTGGTTAACAAACCTGAGTAGCATCCATGAGGATGCAGGTTCGATCCCTGGCCTCCTTCAATGGGTTAAGGATCTGGCATTGTCCTGAGCTGTGGTGTAGGTTGCAGACGCAGCTCAGATCCCGTGTTGCTGTGGCTCTGGCGTAGGCCATTTGGCCCCTAGCCTGGGAACCTCCATATGCCGCTGCTGGGGAAGCTTTAAAAAAAAAGACAAAAAGAAAAGAAAAGGCAGAAGAAAAGTAAGAAGTAACAACTTTAATGAACAACTTTTGTGTTTGTTGGTTTGCCTTTATTTTTAGAAGACAATAGAGGCCATTATAATGTGTCATTCTAAATTATACTGAAACAAAAAACACTGATTGCCCCTGGAAAATCTTAAAATATGCTTGTCCAGTGTATTGGCTCTTTTCAGAGTCTTGACTTTAGGAGACCCTATTATCTCTAGGACCATCTGAAGTGAGGGTATCCTCCTTCATTTGGTGAAAACCAAAATAATGTATATAACTTACTTTTATAACAGTGAGAGAATCTGATGAAAGCCCAACACCATTGCATGATGAATACTTTCAAAAATCCAGAAATAGAAGAGAAATTCTTGGATCTTGTACAGGGTACCCATGAAAATAGCCAAATTCAGTGTTGTTCCCTCTAAGGTCATGAGTAAGACAGCTACACTATCACTACTTCTACTCACTGTTGTACTGGAAGTTCTGGTATCAAGTCAGGAAAAGGAAATAAAATGTATTAAGTTTGAAAAAGGAGAAGTAAACCACTTTTACTTAAAAGTGATATATATGTGTATGGAGAAAATACAAAGGAATCTATAAACAAACTACAAGAGCTAGAGCTAAGAGGTGAATTCACAAAGTCACTGAACACAAAAACCAATTTTATTTCTAGATCCTAGTCAAGCACATTGGAAAATGAAATTAAAATGCTATTTACAAAAAACCTAGGAGTTAATTTAGTACAAAGTATGCAAGACATCTAGAATAAAAATTTTAACATTAATAAAAGAGGTTATAGGGAATCGACATAGATGAAGAGGAGAGCATATGAATCAGAAGACTGCATGTGTTATGATGTCAGTTGTACCCAATGGGTTTGTACATTCATCACAATCCCAATCAAATTATTAGCAGCCTTTTGTAGTAGAAGTTGAGAATTTGTTTCCATACCTCTTTGGAGGTACAAAGATTTAGAAAAAAACCACGAAAAAAAGAAAGTTTAACTTGAATTTCCAGCTTTGAGAACCTATATGAAGCCTCAGTAATTTAGACTGAGTAGTCTATTGGTGTGAGGACAAAATAATCAATCAATAGAATCAAATCCAAAAAAAGACCCATAGACATATGGTGTCAATTGATTTTTCTCCAAAGGTGCCTATGCAATTCCTTGGGGGAAAAGATGGTTTTTCTAGGATAGGAATTAGAGCAATTGGTTATGTGTATTTTTTTAAGTACGTTGATCTCTCTCTCCTTCATACCATGCCAAAAAATTAATTCAAGACGGATAAGAGACCTAAATGTGACAGGTAAAACTATAAAGCTTTTTAAGAGGATACATAAGGAGTTCCCTTTGTGGCACAGCAGAAATGAATCTGACTAGGAACCATGATGTTGCTGGTTTGATCCCTGGCTTTGCTCAATGGGTTAAGGATCTGGCATTGCCATGAGCTGTGGTGTAGTTCAAAGACTCAGCTCGGATCCTGCGTTGCTGTGGCTGTGGTGTAGGCTGGCAGCTGTAGCTCCGATTGGACCCTAGCCTGGGAATCTCCATATGCTGCTGGTGCGTCCCTAAAAAGCAAATAAGTGAATAAAAATTTTAAAAAGAGGAAACATAAGAGAGTTTATGACCTTGGGAGTGGGCATGGATTTCTTCAAAAGTATACCAAAAGTACTTGCCATTAAAGAAAAAGTAATAAATTGCACTTTTTACAAAATACATCTAATTACTGAGAGGGTAGAAGAAAAGTACTGACTGGGATCAAATATTTTTGCTGCGTATTTCTGACAAACAGCCTGAATACAAAGTACATAAACATTCCTATACAAGTTATCTACAACCTAAGAAATGTGCAAATGATGGGAAGTGACACTTCTCAACAGAAATTATCTAACTGGCCAATAAGCTTAGGGAAATGTGTTCACATCATTACTCATCAACAGAATGTAGTAAACCCATAGTGTGATACCACTGTACACACACTAGAATGGGTGAAATTTCAAAAAGAAAGACAAAAACTAGAGTATAGTTGAACAAAACAAAAAACCCCACAAAAAAAAAAAACACATTTCACAGATTAAAAAAAAAAGACAAGGAGTTCTCATTGTTGTTCAGCAGAAACAAATCTGACTGGGAACCATGAAGTTGCAGGTTCGATCCCTGGCCTCGCTCAGTGGGTTAAGGATCCAGTGTTGCTGTGAGCTGTGGTGTAGGTCACAGATGGGTCTCGGTTCTGGCGTTGCTGTGGTTGTGGCGTAGGCCGGCAGCTGTAGGTTGTACCCCTAGCCTGGGAACCTCCATATGCTGCGGGTGCAGCCCTGAAAAGACAAAAGACAAGGTAAAAAAAAAAAAAAAAAAAAGCAGCAAGGATGGAGTTGTCAAAATTTTTATTTCAGCCATTCTGGTAGGTAAGTAGTGATATCTATCTCATTGTGGTTTTAATTTGCATTTCTCTAATGATTAATGATGTTATATTTCTATGTGTTTATTTAACATTTCTATGTGTTTATTTAACATCTATACATCTTCTTTAGCAAAATATCTCTTTGCCCCTGGTCTAAGAGGAAGCTTGTTTTATTTACTGTTTAGTTTTGAGAGTTTTTTTTTTTTTTGTCTTTTTGCTATTTCTTTGGGCCGCTCCTGTGGCATATGGAGGTTCCCAGGCTAGGGGTCTAATCGGAGCTGTAGCCACCGGCCTACACCAGAGCCACAGCAACGCGGGATCCGAGCCGCGTCTGCAACCTACACCACAGCTCACGGCAACGCCGGATCGTTAACACACTGAGCAAGGGCAGGGACCGAACCCGCAACCTCATGGTTCCTAGTCGGATTCGTTAACCACTGCGCCACGACGGGAACTCCGAGAGTTCTTTACATATTCTAGATATCAGTCTTCATGGGACATGTCGTTTGCAAATACTTTTTTACAGTGGGTAACTTGGCTTTTCATCCTCTTAAGAAAGTCTTTTGTGGGGCAAAAAATAACAATTTTGAAGTCTAATTTATCATAAAAACACAAACTTCTGTGGATTGTGTTCTTGGTTTCAAGTCTAAGAACATTTGGCCTAGACTTATATATCAAAAACTTTGTCCTACTTTTTTTCCTAAAAGTTTTATGGTTTAACATTTTACATTTAAGCCTGGGATCCATTTTAAATTAATTTTTGTACAAAGCGTGAGACTTAAAGTTCATTTTTCTTGCCTAGATGTCCACTTGCTTCAACACCATATATTGAAAAGATTATCTTTCTTCCATTCAATTTCTTTGGCATTTTGCAAAAAAAAAAAGAAAAAAAAAAAGAAAGAAAGGAAAGAAAAGAAAAGCTGGGCATATTTGTGTGGATCTATAACGGGTCTCTGTTATTTTTACATTGATCTTTAGCTCTATCCATACACCAATACCTTATGATCGTGAAGACTGTAGTTTGAAATCAGATAGATTGATTGCTCTCACTTTCTTCTTCTTTTTCAAGATTATTTTAGCTATGCTAGTATTGCTGCTTTTCATAAAAGTGTTAGAATACTCTTGCCTGGATTTATAAAAAACATCCTTCATGAAGCTTAGCAAGAACTTTCTAAAATGTGGAGTTCCCGTCGTGGTGCAGTGGTTAAGGAATCCGACTAGGAACCATGAGGTTGCGGGTTCTGTCCCTGCCCTTGCTCACAGTGGGTTAACCATCCGGCGTTGCCGTGAGCTGTGGTGTAGGTTGCAGACGCGGCTCGGATCCCATGTTGCTGTGGCTCTGGCGTAGGCCGGTGGCTACATCTCCGATTCAACCCCTAGCCTGGGAACCTCCATATGCCGCGGGAGCGGCCCAAGAAATAGCAACAGCAACAATAACAACAACAAAAAAGACAAAAAAAAAAAAAAGAACTTTCTAAAATGTATATATCAGCATGGAGAGAAATGACATGTTTACTAATCTGAGCCTCCCATTTTGCAAACACAGGATGTCTCTTCCTTTGTCTTCATTGATTTCTTTTGTCAGAGTTTTTGTAGTTTTCAGTATGAAAGGTCTATATTTGGTTTGTTACATTTACACCTAAGGATTTGGGGTCTTTTCTGAGCCATTGTAAATGGTATTATATTTTTAATTTGTGTCCACATGTTCACTGCTTGCATATAGAAATACATTTGTGTGTGTGTGTGTGTGTGTGTATGTGTGCATTTACCTTTTATCCTGCAACCTTGCTGAACCCACTTAATAGTTCTTGGAGGGGTTTTTAAAATATATTCCTTGGGATTTTCTAAGTGGACAATTTTGTCATCTGTAAATAGCAGCAGTTTTATCTTCTCTTTTCTGGTTTATATGGTTGTTTCTACCTTACATGGCTTTGTTGCCCTGGCTGGGTGTCTAGCACTATGTTGAACGAGAGTGATGAGACTGAATATTTTTATTTTGTTCCAATCTTAGGGAAACGTAGGAAGTGCTTCACAAGTAAACATACTATTAGCTGTTGAGAAAATTCCACACTATTCCTCTGTTTCTCAGAGTTTTCACCATAGGTGACTGTTGAATTTTGGCAAATGCTTTTTCTGGAAAGATTAATATATCACGTGATTCTTTTTAGTCTGATAATATGGTGGATTCTATCAACTGATTTTCAAACATTGAGGTAGTCTTGCACTCCTGAAAAAATCCACTTGTGTTTTGTATATTATTATTTTTATGTAATGATTGAATTCTACTTGCTAATATTTTATTAAGAAATTTTCATCCATATTAACGAGAAATGTTTCTCTGGAGTTTTCTCTCTTTTTATGATCTTTTTATGATTTTAGTACCAAGGTAATACTAGCTTCGTAAAATGAGTGAGGAATTATTTTCTTTTCTCTATCTTCTAGAAGAAATTTGTAGAATTCATGTTAGTTCTTCTTCAATCTTTGGTAAAATCCTCTAAGACTACCTGAGCCTGCGGATTTTTTAATATAAAAGTTCAGTTTCTTCATAGACATTGTGACTTCAGCTTCCTCTGGCTCCTGCTCTGAGGAGAGATGAGGAGGAGCTGCACCTGGGGTCCACAGTGAGGTTTGGGGACAGGCAGCAGGTGCTCCCAGAGCACTGTGCCTCCATGCAGAAGTAGGTTCCTGCATCTGCAGACTGGGCGGCCGTGATGTGCAGGGAGCTGTCCTTTTTAGTGTCTCCAAACCAAGCAGTCAATCTGTTCAGCTTCTTCACTTCTCCTGGCTTAGTCAACAACATCAAGAAGACGGGACTCCCCCCAGGCCTCTGCTTATACCACTGAAATCTGTTTAAAGTGCTTGAGGAATTGCAGTATGTGGTGAAGTTCTCTCCTTCTTGTAGGAGCGAGAATTTAGGAATTTGGTTTATCTGCTGTCCGTCCACTTCTGTTGAGAGAAACAGTGGGAGGCATCAGAGAAAGTCCGCTTAGATGTCTATCCTCTCAGCTACTATGGTCTCTCTCATTTTTCTTGTGTATGTCCCCCTTCTTTCCTTGTCTCCCTCCCCAACACCCTTTTTAGTTTTTTTATTCCCCAAATTCTTTGCCATCAACCAGACAATCTCATTCCTACAGTTGCCTGCAAATGATATTCCACTGTGTTGAGGTGTCTGGAAGTAATCAGGGAAACCCCAGACTCACGGGATCTTATGTGTTGCATCCATAAGATCAACACAGGTATTATGAGTAGCATCTTCCTCTTCTTTTTCAGAAAAGAGTTGCTGAAACTGACTTCGTGTCTAGTGGATTTCCTTTGTATAAACTTCTTCTAGACTCAGAGAAACCCTTGTGGTCTAACACTGCTTTTTGGAAAGAAATGCGAAAGGAGTGACTGCAATTTAAGGCAGCCAATCAGACTCACCACTCTTTCACTCACCCATCTTCAAAAGGGCGGGGAAGGTGTCTATGTTTGCAGGTGCTGCCCCCCCGTGGCTGGATCAAAAATTGCTGCTGATTTTATAACCAATTCCTTATACACTGTTTTTTTTTTGTTTTTTTTGTTTTTTTTTTTTTTTTGTCTTTTTGTCTTTTTGTTGATGTTGTTTGTTGTTGCTATCTCTTGGGCCGCTTCCGCGGCATATGGAGGTTCCCAGGCTAGGGGTTGAATCGGAGATGTAGCCACCGGCCTACGCCAGAGCCACAGCAACGCGGGATCCGAGCCGCGTCTGCAACCTACACCACAGCTCACGGCAACGCCGGATCGTTAACACACTGAGCAAGGGCAGGGACCGAACCCGCAACCTCATGGTTCCTAGTCGGATTCGTTAACCACTGCGCCACGACAGGAACTCCTATACACTGTTTTTGAGTTCAAGTTGTTCAGTGTGTTTTGTCAAGGCTTGGAAAGAAAGAGTCTACTCATGCTAATGTTTTTTGGGGGAAGGAAAAATTTGACTTTTAAAATGGATTCTTGGATTTTTAAAACTAGGGCATCATAAAGAAATACAAATTTCCATTGTCATTCCAATTTATTCAATTCGTGTAGTGTATGTGTCTCTGCATGTACTAACGGAATGTACTAGGTCACAGACATTTTAGTAAACATGGAAGAGGCTCATAATTTATTGTTAGATGACCTATGATCTCAAAATGAAAGACAAAATGTCCTATTTCTCTGCTGTCATTCAGATTATCCAGGTTGTAAATTGTTCAATTTTGAGCTCATATTTACTGTCTCACTATGTTACTTTTCCACATAGTAGGGATTTTTAAAAATCAACATAATTTGACAGAAAGTCTTATTTATCAGGTGCGTTTCTCTAAGACTTCCTTAAACAAAACTCTTGGATGGAATACTTTGGTGTGACTCCACAGGATTTCAGAAGTTCTCATTTATCAGAGCACTTAGCCTAAGAATGACCCACTAACTGTGGGGGCTGGCCTCATGTACCTTGAGGGTAGGTACTGTATCATCTTCAAGAACTGAGCTGTCCTGTGTGATGGCTTCTAACTACATGAGTCTACTTAAAATTAATTAAAATAAATTCAAATAGAATTTTAGTTTCTCAGTCATACTAACCACATTTCAAGTGGTCAGTATTCTCATCTGTCTAGTAGTTATTGGACATGCAAATATAGAATATTTCCACCATTTCAGAAAGTTCTATTGGACAATGATGCTTCAGAATGTAGGATCTATGAAAATAAGGAATACTGTCTGTTTGGTATCACGATTAAAGTCTAAGATATGTGGTATGCCCTCAACAAGTACATGTCTATTCTTCAGCAGGTTCTTGGAAAATACTTGGATACCTGGTAAATTATGGATACTCAAACATTTGCTGATTGATTTAAAAAATGCATATGTTTGCATGCATGAATATTCCAGAATATTCCAAAATAAAGACCAATCTAAAAGTATACTTCCGTAAATATAAACAATCCGAGGTTGCTTGTAGGGGAATTTCCACTGTGGCACAGCAGAAATGAACCCGACTAGTATCCACGAGGATGTGGGTTCAATCCCTGGCCTCACCCAATGGGTCGGGGATCCAGTGTTGCCATGAGCTATGGTGTAGGTTGCAGATGTGGCCCGGATCCTGCATTGAGGTGACTGTGGTGTAGGCCAGCAGCTGTAGCTCTGATTTGGCTCCTAGCCTGGGAATTTCCATTTGCTGCGGGTGCAGCCCTAAAAAGACTAAAGTAAAATAAGATAAAACACAGGGTGAGGGGGGGGGTTGTCAGGTGCCTGATCAACTTGTGGACACTCTTTTGATTGGTGAGTGGTGAGGTTGTCAAGAGTCAACATCACCAACCTTCTGGTTCCAAGCAGTCTGGGGTCAACATGCTTGTGGGCAGCATATGGTTAACATATGTTTAACCTGGTGGGGGTTTCAGCACCTGCAGAACAAATCAAGGGAACTGGCTCAGAAAATCATCTATAGCTCTTGAGGAAGAACTAAAAATCCTTGACTTTATTTAATGGCTAAACTATTATTATTTCATCTTGCTTGACTGTTTTCCTTTCTCTCTACATTTTCTCACTTTTCTGATTGCATTTATTTTGGGGACTCAGGGAAGCCTAGGAAGCTCAAGTTTTTCTACACATAAGAGGCAGACAGAGGACAATGGGGGGGGGGGGTGTCTGTTCTCTGAAGACCCCATAGGTTCTACTTATATATACCTTGACTGGGCCTCCTGTGTGCTAAGCATTGTTCAGTCATGGAGGATGCAGTACTGAAGAGGATAAAAAAAGGCCAACAGTGCACTAGAGGGGGGAATTAAATACACAGGTTGTTTGTTTGTTTGTTTTGTCTTTTGTCTTTTTAGGGCTGTACCCACAGCATATGGAGGTTCCCAGGCTAGGGGGTCCAATCAGAGTACAGCCACTGGCCTATACCACAGCCACAGCAATGTGGGATCTGAGCCACGTCTATGACTTATACCAAGGCTCATGGCAATCCCAGATCCTTAACCCATGTTTTTTTTTTGTTTTTTTTTTTCTAAAAAAAGATAATTTTAAATAGTGATAAGCATTTTAAGACAATACAGTATTGTGTTGAGCTGGAGAGTTATTCCTGAGGTGAGGAAAGGCATCAGCTCTAAATAGGCTATGGAGGGAAGGCTACTTACTCAGGCAAGGGTACTGAGTCTCTTTCATGTCCAGTTTCCTTTCTCTAAGTAGCCAGGATCTTTCTGCTGGGTGCTGGGCTCAGTATTGGCATTCATCATCTCATTCACTTCTCATAAGAACCCTGCCTGACAGATACAACCAATATCCACAGTGTAGATATGAAGAAACTGAAGCCTAAAAGCTATTAAGGAGAATGGACCTAACCTTGAAGGATTCCAGTAAGGAATGAGTGAGAAAAGACATGCAAATCACCTACCACAAAACCTTCCCTAGCTTAGGCTCTCAATCATCAGCAGCAGTGTATAAAGTCTTGGCAGGGGTGTCAAGGGAGTGTTGGGAGACAGAATCTAAATTTCCAGAGGAATCTGTCCACAAAATAAAGCTCAATATTTTTCTGAGGTGCATTTAGCAGTTTATATAGCAGATTTCATGTATTATCATAAGTATTCAAGGTCTATCTTGTTAATGGGAAGTCGGTTAATTAAGGTGTTATATTGAGAGATTAAGTGGCATATCAAAATATGGACTGAGTATACCAAGCAGCATTTGCTATGAATGTTTACTTTTTTCCCATTAGTGACTCTTGCTTAGGATATTTCTACACTACCAGAAAGGATAGATTTGGAGTTCCCGTTGTGACTCAGTGGAAACAAACCCAGCTAGTATCCATGAGGATGTAGGTTTGATCCCTGGATTAGCTCAGTGGGTTAAGGATCCGGTGTTGCTGCGACTGGTGGTGTAGGTTGCAGACATGGCTTGGATCTGGCATTGCTATGGCTGTGCTGTAGGCTAGCAGCTGTAGCTCTGCCACAGGTGTGGCCCTGAAAAAAAAAAAGAAAAAGAAAGAAAGAAAGAAAAGAAAGGACAGAACAGTAAACACAATTTTACTTACCAGAAAAAACTCCCATCTTGTGCAAGGATTATTAGCTTTCTGTCCAAGGTAGCCTATTACCCTCCAGCTAAAGTCATCCTGTGTATTATATTTGCCATTTGAAGTCAATCAGTTTCACATCTGGCAGGCAAAAGATGGGGAAAAAAAAAAAGCCAGTCCTCCTGAATCCTCTCTCTCATGACCCTGCATTGGGAAGTTTAACGACTGGTTCAGCAATGGTACCTCCTATTGTGACTAGGCTTCACCTTTAATCCATGATCACCAGAGGGATGTCAGCGTAAGCCTCCCAAAATACTTTAGCAGGACATTAGGTGGCAGTGTCTCAGCTTTCATTCACACTGCAGGCAATGTAGAGCCTGATTCTCAAGGAGGGAAAATAGAAAGATTTAGATAAAGCATTCAGAATGGGGTGACATTTGAGTAAAGACAAAGGAATTCAGAGGTTCGCCATGTAGATATTTGGGGGAATAGCATTACAGTAGAGAGTGCAAAGACCAAGGGCACAGGTCTTGATGTTGATATTGAAACATTCTTGGAGAGTTTAAGGAATGATATCTCATCTTTCCCTGTAGCGACTTATTTTTCCCAGCACACTATTGTGTAAGAAACTAACTAAAGCATTCAACTGTGTTAACTGGTTAGCAGATGATTTCCTCGTTTTACTAATCCTGGAGTAATTTGTGCCTAGGATTGGCATCTTCTTTTCTAGTTTCCTTTAGGTTCCAGTTTAAGCAAGTAACGTCACCATCACCGAGACATCCAGCCACCCTGTTCTGGGGCCAATTCTTTCTTCATAGTCCGAACATTGCTCTTTTTTTTTTTTTTTTTTTGTCTTTTTGTCTTTTGTTGTTGTTGCTATCTCTTGGGCCGCTTCCACGGCACATGGAGGTTCCCAGGCTAGGGGTTGAATCGGAGATGTAGCCACCGGCCTACGCCAGAGCCACAGCAACGCGGGATCCAAGCCGCATCTGCAACCTACACCACAGCTCACGGCAACGCCGGATCGTTAACCCACTGTGAGCAAGGGCAGGGACCGAACCCGCAACCTCATGGTTCCTAGTCGGATTCGTTAACCACTGCGCCACGACGGGAACTCCCGAACATTGCTCTTAAGGAGACCCCTAATATGATACCCTTTGACTGGCAATAAAATTTAGAAATGCTTTTCAGAGCTAGGAAATTTATCTCCTTTCCTGAAGATTAAAAAAAAAAAAAAATTGGAACAGAGAGCTCCCATTGTGACTAGGAACCATGAGGTTGCGGGTTCGGTCCCTGGCCTTCCTCAGTGGGTTAAGGATCCGGTGTTGCCGTGAGCTGTGGTGTAGGTCGCAGACGCGGCTCGGATCCCGCGTTGCTGTGGCTCTGGTGTAGGCCAGTAGCTACAGCTCTGATTAACCCCTAGCCTGGGAACCTCCATATGCCGCAGGAGTGGCCCTAGAAAAGGCAAAAAGACAACAACAAAAAAAGGAACAATAAAACCTATGTTACAGGGCTTGTGATATTTAAATTAGATGATGAATCTGAAATGCATACTACAGTGCCTGACATATAGAAAGCTCAATAAATACCAACAGTTATTTATTTATTTATTTATAAAAGCTACCTTTCCTTCAATGTCTAGGTCTGTGACTTGTTACTGCTTTTTCTTTTCTCCACATCAGGTCAATGGTGAAAACGTCTAGGAAATTTACCTCATCACTTATTTTCATGGGGACAGTCATTATTTTCCTTTATCCTCTTGGGATCCTAGTTTCCTAGTACACTGATACACTCAGGGTGCTGAAAGACATCAATGGAACACTCAGATGAGGCTTTTATTTTCATTTATCTAATGAATAATAATATTAAGAATTTTGGGGAGTTCCCATTGTGGCTCAGCAGGTTATGAAACCATTAATATCCATGAGGCTGTGGGTTCTATCCCTGGCCTTGCTTAGTGGGTTCGGGATCCTGCATTGCTACGGTTGTGGTGTAGGCCAGCAGCTGCACCTCTGATTTGACCCCTAGCCTGGGAACTTCCATATGCCACAATCGTGGCCCTCAAAAGCAAAAAAAAAAAAAAAAAAGAGTTTTTGTGCATTTATTATTGGATGTCATATATCTGAGTTGGATCTCTAAGATTTTGCTGTTCTTATTAATTTTTTCTTATTGATTTATATGACCTTTTTATATATTCTGGATTTGAATATATTTTTCAGAAGTACACAATGCAAATATAATTTGCCAGTCTGTGCTTTGACTTTCCAACCTCTTAGCACTGATTTCTAACAATTAAAAAAATATACTTTCATATTCATAAGATGCTAGCCTGAAGATTTTACTTGTTTCCTATTACAACTGTAAAAACGCTTTCCATTGGTGACCCTATTGCTTCCGATGTGAAGTCAAGTATTATTCTTAATGATGTTTCCCAGGATAGAATATATCTATGTTATTGGCATTGGCAAAATTATTTCCAATTAAATACAACCTTGAATTTGCCTTTAATGCCTTGCAAATTTCTGCCAAAAACACAGTAGTATGTGTACTTACAGAATTCCTTATTCAACTTCATGGCATTTCACATAGATTTTTCCTGAATTAGGAGCTTGTTTTACACAAAGTCAAGTATAGCAGTGAGTGGAAGTGCTTGCGATGAGCAAAGAGGTCGTGGAATGGATAACAAAAGAGGTAGTTATAAATATCAGCTATAATCACATGGCCATTTGTAGAAACAAGAACTAGAATAGCTTAAAATTTCTTTTTCACATTGATATAAATATATTTATATACACATTGACCAATTTTAACTCCCCTCTCCTGTTTGCCAGGCTGTAGTTAACATAAGATATGCTAATATAAGTCAATCATATATCTCATTGTATCTCAGTAGTGAAGATACAGGATTCACTGGGAGAGTGTGACTTAGCTAGAAGAGGAAAGGACTTCACCCCAAAATGGTTAAATCAACTTGGTATACTCTTTGCTGGAGAGAGCTAGCTTGTGTGGTGGAATAACACATTGTTGCATCATATTAGCAGGAAGCTTAGTTTTGCTGTTGTCTTTATTTGAAAACTGTTGTGAAAAGAGGCACTGATCGATGCCTTGCTAACAAGGAGGATACTATAGTAGTTTGCTACTTGTACTGTCCCAATTTAAATCTGAAAATATCTTTCCCAGAATTAGCTTACCTGTCTTGTTCTGGTATAGGGCTGACCACAAAAGAGATTTGTGAAGATTTGGAAAGTTAGCCATATTTTTTATGTTCCGCTGGTTGGTGAAGGCACTGAGGCAATTTACACATTTTCTGGCTATCAGCTAACTCATCTTATTGTTAACCCACAATTCCTCTACTTCCTACCAGATCTCTTCCTCATCTTCTCTTTGTCTTGGATCAAGTATGCATGTAGCATGATGGCAAATGACATCCACTTTTCCTGAAGATCACCCACTACTGTGAGACTGAAGGAGGTGAGAAAGAGACAAGTATTATTATGTTTTTGTGGGTTTCAATTATTCTCATGGTTCTGGTAGGTCCTACTTTTGTCCACATCCAGCTTTCCCTCACAAATGCTATTCTAGTTGATTTACAGTAAATTCAGGCACAATACCAGAAGAAAGATAATATCTTTGATTAGATTCCTCTACCAGCTCTAGCCATTGCATGAGTTCTAATCCTTATAACTAAATTCTTCTACATTTCTTGCAGTTCTGCTTCTCTGATTGTAATCTAACTGACACAAAGTTTAGAGGAAAGGACTAAGAAAATGATTTTCATGACAATTTCTGATAACTAGGTCCAAATTTGAATTGTGAGCATATTTGAGTCAAACTGTCCCTTTAAATTATTAAGGGGCAAGGTTTCAACTTTGGATAAGTTTATATTTGTTCTGAATGATTTATTTAAAGTGGAGAATTCAAGACTGAGAATGTATTAGTAGAAAGTTACTCAGGACACCTGCTTCCAAATGACAGAGAAGGAACTTTTATTTAGAATGAAATCTTCTCATTCAGACCACAGATGAAGCAGCCACAGCACAACCATTTCTTGTCTAGGGTTTGCAGGTGTGCATTTCAGCTTGGGTCCTGCAGCAGGGGGGGCTCTCTCCTATCAAGCTCTGGGGTTTTTGTTCAGCCTTTCCTATTGTTTCAGGCACTGTGAGCTCCCGGAGAGCACAGAAGTACGTTGCAGAATCTTGCAGCTGTAAGGCTGAAATGGTGAGGCTGAGGGATTTTTCTTCTTTCTGGAAGTTTATAAAATAGCGGCCATCTTTTGCATTTCGGCTAGCAGAATACTGATAAATAAGGAAAATCATCTCTCCACTGGGAGGCTGTTTATACCAAAAAATAGTGTATTCATTCCAACTTGTTTCATAGCGACAGTTTAAGGTGCCTTCCTCTCCAACTTGCCTAGATACAACTGGCTGGTCTTGAGTAACTTTCTGGGCCACACCGGATCCTACAGGAAAAATCAGAAAACAGAGAAAAACAGTGAATAAAATAATGGAGGAATTAGACTACCTTGGGACCCAAAGACAAGCCCAGTTGAAATCATAATATGCCTGCTTTCCGGCCATCCCCCTTCCTCCCCGAGTCCATGTGAAGCACCCGGGCCTGTGTGCAGTCCTTTCCCCCTGAACCTTCCCACCATGTGTGGGACCATCCCTACCAGAGAAGACGGAGGCCAGGAAGAGCCAGAGCAGGCTGGAGAGCGGCATGTGGCACGGATTCCCCTGCACAAGTGTGTTTCGTTGTGCCTCAGGCTGAGCGTTCAGTGTCTTGGAGTGCCTGGCAGCTCATATACACAGTCCCTGGGTTCCTGTGTGACTCCCCCAGACAGGAAGCAGGGCTTGTTATGTTCATAGACCACGTGTTCTATGCACAGATGAGAAAAAGTCTGGCTCCCCACAAACCTTTACTTTGTCTACTTGTCTTTCCCAGGTCATTATGTTAGGCAGGTCCTGAAAAGGGGCATGGGAAAAGCACTTGGTATTAGTGATTTGAGCTGAGAGAAACTGAAGACTAAACAAGCTGACATACCTTGATAATTACTCAGCAGAAAAAATTTGCTAGCTTTTTATTTTTTTCCTGCTTTTTAGGGCTGCACCAGTGGCATATGGAAGTTCCCAGGCTAGGGGTTGAATTGGAGCTGCAGTTGCCGGCCTATGCCACAGCCACAGCAACGCCAGATCCAAGCCACGTCTGTGACCTATAGCACAGCTCAAGGCAATGCCAGATCCCCGACCCACTGAGTGAGGCCAGGGATGTAACCTGCATCCTCATGGATACTGGTTGGATTCGTTTCCTCTGTACCACAAATGGAACTCCCTGGCTTTTGAAAACAGATTAAATATAGACTATAAACTCTCTTTGTAATCTACTTACTGATTATTCATTTAACCTGTACTTACTTTTTTCTATCCAGAATCTAATGACTCTTTGTTAAAACTTACAGATGTTCAGCTTTCTTGGTGAAAGGCAATCTTATTCAAAATAATTAATGTATCTCTCTCTTTTTTTTCTTTTCTAGGGCTATACTTAGGTTTGTCAATAAATTAAGTTATTTTATCTTTAAAAATCAGTCCTTCTGACTTTCAGAATCTATTCAGTTGCTTGTGCTTTTATTAAATTATTACAGGAATAAAATATTTTTCTTATGAAATCTGACACTTTGAAGGGGATCAGTATATTCGGTCCAGTTGCCTCTACAAGTAGAATTGCACTTATTAGATCATGTGTCTTAGAATTGTCCTCATGTCAATTTTCTATCCCTTTGGTCCAAAGTATTCAGTATCACTTGTTAGTGGTTCATTATTTTTCTCTTTGAAAATAACGTCAAGACGAGGAGGCCAGATCTTTGTGTGACACAGTGCCACAGTGCACTCCTACAAAACATGATACCTATAGGCTGCAAACTCTCAATACGTGTCAACACACAGAAATTCAGAACTGAAGTTTTGTAGACTGATACACGATCATGTGGGTTGTAGCTGTCAATCTTCCATTTTCTTTCTCTTTTTTTTTGTCTTTTTAGGGCTGCACCCTTGGCATATGGAGGTTCCCAGGCTGGTGATTGAATTGGAGCTGTAGCCTCTGGCCTACACCACAGCCACAGCAACGCCAAATCCAAGCCTTGTCTTTTACCTACACCACAGCTCATGGCAACCCTGAATCCTTCACCCACTGAACGAACCCAGAGATCTAACCTGCATCTTCATAAATACTAATCAGATTCATTTCCCCTGAGCCATGACGGGAACTCCTGATTTCATTGTTTTAATGGATGAATTAATGTAAAAGAACGAGGCAAATAGACAACTGGAAAAGAAAGTATAGACCAGGTCCCTAAAACAGCCAGTCCTTTGATTTTAAGGTCAAAATGACTCACTAATGAGTGATGCAGAGAGGAAAGTTGATATTTTGTTGAAATATTTCCTCTGTCCCATTTCACCTCTGAGTGCTAACAAATGCCTTGGTTTGCAATTCTTTGTAATTAAGCAGAGGAGACCATGAATGCCCACAGCAGCCTGGGGAGCATCCTGGAGAACAGCATGATGGTAACGTTTTACCCTTGTTGAAAGGACCCTGCTCTGAGTTCCTGAGAGTCAGGCTGCAATGACTCTCAGCTGCATTATAACAGCATCTCTGAAATGCATTTTCTGGCTGAATTGAGCCTGAGTTTGTTATGACACACAGGTTGGGAAATTTGGCCTGTCCTAAACAGTGTTTTTCCTTTCCTTGTGACATAATGATAAGTGACTATGTCTGGTAAAGGACAAGGCAGAGCTTAATATTAAAGGAACCTGTGAGAAGGAGATTCATTACTTAAAATTTCCAAATTTAGTAAACTAATCTGTGATAAAATCTGAGGGGCTTATCTGGAACAAAGTCATTAGGAATCATGCTGTGATTGCAAATATTCATTCATGCTCTGATTGTCCTCTTACCTCCCATTTCCATTCTAAGGTGAAATATGCTGTTTCTTGGCTTCCCTGCCAAAGCCAAACAAAAAGCTATCACCTCTCTTCCTTCCTACTTACCCACCAGAGCATGGGAACTGGTAGCTTCACAACAGCAAATATCGCTCAGGCAAATGCTAACAAAATAGGCTTCTGAATTCTGTAATCTCTCCAGTTGTGTATTGCAACACCACATGGTAATGGCAGTGAAGTCATATTCATTTACGATGTCACTCTACCCTTAACTTATTAGCAGTTGTAGGAAGCAAGAATCCGTGGGACTTTTCGTCAGACATTTGGCCATGTTGTTGTCATGAGTGCATGTATATTACTTGGTGAAACTTTACAATTCTTATTTTAGTGACAAACCCCTCCTAACCTGCTCTTTAATCAGTGAAAACATTAAAAAGAATTAACAGTATAAATGTTTTCCAAAATAAAAACATTTCGTATTCTTGACATGAAGGAATGAAGAGTCTTCGATTATATCCTGAAATTTCACCTAATGAAGTCCTTTATGTCAAATTATCAAATTTTAAGCATTTTCTTTTTGTTTGAGCACCTCATAAAGAAACCCAAATTGGGAATTCCCATCGTGGCGCAGTGGTTAACGAATCCGACTAGGAACCATGAGGTTGCGGGTTCGATCCCTGCCCTTGCTCAGTGGGTTAACGATCCAGCATTGCCGTGAGCTGTAGGCTGGCAGCTGCAGCTCCAATTAGACCCCTAGCCTGGAAACCTCCATATGCCGCAGGAGCAGCCCAAGAAAAATGGCAAAAAGACAAAAAAAAAAAAAAAAAAGAAAAGAAAGAAAGAAAGAAACCTAAATTGGAGTTCCCTTCGTGGCTCAATGGTTAACAACTAGTGGAATCTGACTAAGATCCATGAAGTTGTGGGTTCGATCCCTGGCTTCCCTCAGTAGATTAAGAATCTGGCATTGCCGTGAGCTGTGGTGTAGGTCAGATCCCACATTGCTGTGGCTGTGGTGTCAGCCGGCTGCTGCAGCTCTGATTCAACCCCTAGCCTGGGAACCTCCATATACCCGGGTGTAGCCCTAAAAACCAAAAAACAAAACAAACAAAACCCCTAAAACCCAAATGAGAATAATTAAGTTATTCTACAGTAGATAGTCCTCAGACTCTCCTTGGTTCCTTGATGGAAATCCCCAAACTCACATGTCATAGGAGGCAAAGAATCACTATTGAGGTTCCTGGGTCTTCTCTATCGTCCCTCCCTCTTACATCCTTGATGACTGTTTTCTAAAGATGCTGACCATGCATTCCAATCTGGGCACTATATCCTATTTTAATATCGTCTATTTCATTCCAATGAAATCTACTCTAATCAGATATACATTCTCTTCCAAATTTGTTATTAAACTGTTCAAACTACTAGGGAAAAAAAAAAAAAAGGAAAACCAACTCCAAGAGCGAGGAGAGTTCACATAGTGACTCATTTGAAAAAAATTTTTTAAACTATAGTCATCATGCTGTACCTTGCAACTCCAGAACTTATTACCTTACAACTGGAAGTTTGTACACTTTGAACCCATTCACGCATCCCCACCACCCTGACAATCACCAATCTGTATCTATGAGTTCTTGTGTATGTGTGTGTATGTATGTGTGTGCGTGCAGGTGCGTTCACTCTTGTGTTTTAGATGCCACATTTAAGTGATTTCAAAGTATTTTATTTTGTCTCTCTGACTTACTTCACTTGGCATTATGCCCTCAAAGTTCATCCATGCTGGTAAGTGGCAAGATTTATTTCTTTTTCACCACTGTTTCTTTATCCATCCATCTGTCAATGGACACTTAGGTTGTTTCCAAGTATTGGCTATTGTAGATGAGAAGCAATGAACGTGGGGGTACAGATATCTTTTTAAGATAGTGATTTTATTTCCTTCAGATATATACCCAGAGGTAGAAATGCTGGATCGTATAGTCATTCTAGTTTTAATTTTTTGAGAAACCTCCATACTGTTTACCTAGAGGTGGCACCAACTTACATTTCCACCAACAGCACAGGGTTCCCTTTTTTTCCTACATTCTTGCCAATATTTTTTATTTCTTATCTTTTTGATAATAGCCATTCTGACAGATATAAGCTCACTTTGGTTTTCATTTGCATTTTTCTGATGATTAGTGATGCTGAGCATCTTCTAATTCACCTGTTGGCCATTTGTATGTCTTCTCTGGAAAAATGTTTCTTCAGATCCCCTGTCTGTTTTTTAATCAGATTGTTTCTTCTATTGGTTATATTACTTCTTTATATATTTTGGATATTAACACATTATCAGATATAAATTTTCTCCCATTCTGTAGGTTTCCTTTTTGTTTTGTTGATGTTTTCTTTTGCTGCACAGAAACTTTTTAGCTTGATATAATTTCACTTTATTTTTACTTTTGTTGCCACTGCTTTTGGTGTTAAATGCAAAACATTATTGCCAAAAATGATGTCAATAAACTTATCCCCTGTTTTTTTCTAGGAGTTTTACTGCTTTAGGACTTACATTCAAGTCTCCAATCCATTTTTTTTTTTTTCCCCAAGATCCGTACCTGTGGCACACGAAGTTTCCTGGCTAGGAGTAAAATCGGAGCTGTAGCTGCTGGCTTACGCCACAGCAACAGCAACACCAGATCCAAGCCACGTCTATGACCTACACCACAGTTCAGGGCAATGCCAGATCCTTAACCCAATGAGCAAGGCCAGGGATTGAACCCACATCCTCATGGATACTAGTCAATTTCGTTTTCCACTGAGTTACAACAGGAACTCTGTGATTATTTTCTTAATATCTCCTTCTGATAGTTTGTGTATTTTTGTATATTAATTGATTTTTGTATATTAATTTTGTATCTTGCAACTTTAGTGAGTTTGTGTGTTAGTTCTAAAATACACGGACATCTCGTGAACACATCTCCCACTGCTAAGCCAAATGATCTGATTTCTTTGCACGTTCTCTTTTTATGTATGAAAAAGTGTACATTATGAACTAGGGTAGCAAGTCACTGTGATGTTTATTTTAGGTTGAACACACAGCACCCTTATAAATATGTATTACAAAATAATATATCATGTTTGCATTTTGAGATTTCTCATAAGTAGTATTATGCAGCATATATCGTTCTGATGTTTTTTATATTTAGCATTTTATTTTTGTAAGAGTTACCTAAGAAAATACATATACAACAATTTCTTTCCTTGTAAAAGCCCGTGGCATTTCCCCCTCATGAGTAATCCACTATTTGTCCATTCCACTATTGATTGGTTATACTTCTCCTTGCAGCATTGAAGTGACTATGCTTGTAAAATTCTTCTTGCTCACATGTTAGAATTACTTTAATGTAGATATCAGGAATTGGAATTGCTGCATCTTCTTCCTTATTAAACATTTGGGCAGATTGTTATATTAAGTGGTTGAATAAATTATTCTCTGTGTGGTTGTTTTTCTCCAACCGGAAAAGTTTGATAGTCTTCCTCTCCTTATATTCATGTCGAAACATAATGCTAACATATTTTAACATTTCTGTTGATCTGCCAGAAATGAAATAGCAATTTGTTTTAGTATAATTTCCTCTGGATACTATAGGAGTCAATGTTTTATATGTTCCGTGGCCTTGTCTGTTTTTTCTTCTTTAGAGGGCTTTTATTTAAATTACCTTTATCATCTGTCTTCATTTTGAGTGCTTGCCTTATTTATCTGTAGGAACTTCTTACGTTAAACTTAATTTCTAACATTTTCTTGGCTACATGATTTACTAATACATCCTACTATACGTCTGATTTTTCATTTTGTAGTGGAGCCCACGTTCAGATTAAAAACTCCCCTTCTATTATGAAAGCTCTATGAATTTTTATTTCTAATTATCAAATTATTTTAGTGATTATAATTTTTTTAGCTTTTCTATTTCTTCTTGGGCTATTTTTGGTAATAAATATATCTTTTCAGTGCATCAATCAGGACACTGAAATAATTGCCAAATCTTCTTGTGTCAATGATTTCTTCCCACAGAAGGAGATTTTTTTCCTTTGTTGAGGTTACCTGTGAAATCTTTGCTACTCTGTATTGAGGTGTGTCTCATGTGGATCTGGAAGCCTTGGGTGGAATGCTGGACCCAAAAAGTTTCCTGAAATACTCATGGTAGTGCCTCACTTGCCCTAGGGCCCCTTCAGTGAAAGAAATTGGTCCTCAGGCTGAGTCACTGCATGGGGTTTCTTCCTCCCATAAGATCAACCTCAGATCAGGGTGATCCCTTCTTGTCTTTAAATAGATTCTAAATCAGACAACTATTCTACATCATTGCCAACACTTGATATAGTTGTTTTTTGCACCGTAAAGGAGATCATTAACGCAAAAAAAGGCAACCTACTGAATGGGAGAAGATATTTGCAAGTGATTAGTCAATGGGGTCGATGTCAAAAATATATTAAGAATTTTAAATGCATGGAGTTCCCGTCGTGGCGCAGTGGTTAACGAATCTGACTAGGAACCATGAGGTTGCGGGTTCGGTCCCTGCCCTTGCTCAGTGGGTTAACGATCCGGCGTTGCCGTGAGCTGTGGTGTAGGTTGCAGACGCGGCTCGGATCCTGCGTTGCTGTGGCTCTGGAGTAGGCCGGTGGCTACAGCTCCGATTCAACCCCTAGCCTGGGAACCTCCATATGCCGCGGGAGCGGCCCAAGAAATAGCAACAACAACAACAAAAAGACAAAAAAAAAAAAAAAGAATTTTAAATGCAACATTAAAACCACAACAAATCTGATTAAAAAAGACAGGGCCCTGAACAGGTATCTTTCCAAAGAAATGTACAGATGGACCACAGATAGAGGAAAGGATGCTTACTATTTCTAATCTTCAGGAATGTGCAGATCAAAACCACAATGAGATATTACCTCACACCTATCAGAACAGTATTATCACGAGAGAGAGAGAGAAATAATGAGTGTTGTCAAGTAATGGAGAAAAGGAGAAAAGGGAATATTTGTGCCCTAGTGCTGGGAAAATAAACTGGTGCAGCTAATAGTTAAAACAGTATGGGATTTCCCATTGTGTCTCAGTGGTAATGAATCCAACTAGTATCAATGACGGTGTGCGCTGAGCATTGATCCCTGGCCTCTCTCAGTGGGTTAAGTTTCTACTCCTAGTCTGGGAACTTCCATATGACACAGGTGTGTTGCTAAAAAACAAACAAACAAAAACCCACGAAAAACCAGTATGAAGAGTCCTCAAAAATTTTAAAATATAACTACTATATGATCTAGCAATTCCATTCCTGGGTATCTATCAGAAGAAAACGAAAAACTAACTCAAAAATATATATGCACATTAATGTTCATGGCAGCCTTATTTCCAATAGCAAAGATATGGAAGCAACCTCAGTATTCAGTCATAGGAATGGATAGAGAATACATAAACATAAAAAGAAATATTACATGGCCATAAAAAAGAAAGAAATCTTGCCATTTGGGAAAACAGGGTAGACCTGAGGAGTATTACACTTAGCAAAATAAATTGGACAAATACTGTATGTTTTTACTCATTTATGAAATCTATAAAGCAAAACAAATGAACAAATATAATAAAACACAAAAAAAGACTCAGAGATACAGGGGAAAAACTCCTGGTTACTAGAAGAGAAAGCAGTGGGAGATGGGTGAAATAAGGGGATTAAGAGATACAAACTTCCAATTACACAATAAGTAAATTATTATTTATTAATTATTTATTAAGGACAAAGAAATAATCAATCCTGCCAAGCTTTTGACTGTAGCCGGTGAAACTGATCTCAAACTCCTTGCACCCAGTATTATAAGAAAAGAAATTTGTTTGGTGACCAGTTTCATATATAAACATTGAGCACATATTTTTGTTTGCTTTGCACTAGGAGGATGGGACGTGAATATTTGTAACCGCCTGTTAGGACACAGTGTGGTGACATCGAACTGAACATTCTTGGCACTCAGCTAAGCTGGATAACACCTTTATTGGAGTGATTTTTCTCTTCTTTTAGTTCCTTTCACTTTTTACCATTTTGGAACCTAGCACACTGTGGTTACATATTTATTTATTTTTGTCCTCTTATCAGCTACCCCCTCCTAGCTAAGAGAGGAGCTAGAGGAGAAAGCGATGTAGATTGAGAAGGAAGCAGTGCAAATGCCCTTTGGTGGAGCCCTGGCTGACTGTGGCTGGAGGAGGGGCTGAGCCCCGAGGAGGGTTCCTGTACAGGCTGTAGGTGCTTGGGGGGCGCTGTGCTCCACAGCACAGAAGTACGTGGCTGAGTCTGTGATCTGGGCAAAGGAAATGTATAGTGAGCTGCGGCCTTCTGTAGTGACTGTCGTGGCGTTTAATCTTCCATCTGCTTAGTCCCTGTAGGAATGTAAAATAGTTCGATGAGACGGCCCCCTGGGTTCTGACGATACCGAAGCACATTCAGTACGGAGGCAGAAGAATTGCACCAGATCGTGTCGCTGATTCCCTCTGTGAGACTCAGGACTGGGGGACGCTGCCCCACATCCACCCCTCTCACACCTGTTGAGAAACAGAGAGACTAGTGAGGGTCCCTGTAACTCCTACAAAACCCTGAAAGGACCCCCTGGGTGATGAGAAGGATAGAAAGTGTGCAGGACTTGTCAGCTTCCCCCCAAACCCCTAAACAGTACAGCAGCTGCTCAGTCCTTGAGATCCCCCTGTGGGGCAGCCCCAACTCACAGCAAACCTGGGCCAACAGAAGCCCCAGCATGGGGACCTCTAGCCTCTTCATTATTCTCTTCTTGTTGCTGGGAAATGTTCACCTTCAGATACATAGCTGAACCCCTGGGGGGGTAAGTGTCATGACTTGTTCTGGACATGTTCCAGTTCCTGTGACCAATCAGCTCACCCTGCAAACTCTATTCAGGTGACACTCTGTGACACAAAGCCCCACCCTCCAGCCACAAAACCTCTGAGAATAATGAACTTAAGAAAACAAGTATCTTTCCTTTGCAAAAGGAAAAAATGAAGAAAAAGAAAAAAAGGCCAAGATGTCCTTAGGAAAGAAATGCTTCCAGGATTCCATATTCTCTATACTGTTTGCCTTCACAGAAGATGCCAATTTCTTGAAAAAGACACAGGCTGAGACCCTGAGTCTTTTAAGCTGCAAAGTCTCAGGAGGGTTGTGTTCTGGTCCCCTACAGTGTCAGTCACTGTGTCACTCAGAACACAGAAGTACTTGGCCAAGTAACTCCAACAGGCTGATATTTTTCTCAGGTTGAAGGAAGTTTCTCTCTTCCTTAATTCAGCCTCAAAACTTCTGATACCGGAAATAAGGCTGTTTCCAGATGTGTACTTCAGGAAAAGCTGGAGTCCTTGGTTGGGGTACTGCATGTACCAGAAGAGAAAATGTGGAAAAGATGAGTAGTTGCACCTCAGCTCCCGAGAGTCTCCTTCAGGGACAGTGATGTGGCTGTCAAGCTGAGTCACTGACTGGGCTCTGGTTCCTCCTGAAAAATCAATGCTGCATCAATGAACTTGGCTAAATCAAAAGTCTCTATTCAAAGGCAAACCAGAGCAATGTTCCATGCGTGGACAAGGGAGTACAATGGAACAGGAGCAGCTCAAACATTAAGGTGAACACTAAGATCATGGCGGGGCAGCGAAGAGACAACGAGTCCCTTTCTAGGGCATTCCTGACAAACAAAAGTCTGATGATGGGGCTCTCTGAACCCAGGTGCTCTGAAGTTGAGGAATAGCAGGGAATTTAGATTTCTTCTTCCAATGGACGTTGTAGGGGCCATTAGAAAGAGAGGCTGCCTTAACAAAACTGCCTGCCTCTGGTGTCTGGGATGTTTTACCTGTCATTGTGTAAAAAATGTTCTCAGAATATCTCTAAACTGTAGGGAATACAGTTTATACTGATCTTTTACAGAAAAGCCATTTTCAATTTAGATATCAGCGCCCTCTAGGGGCCAGATAGAGAACTAAGGAGCAGTTCACATTTTTTTTTTTTTTGATCTTCTTCACCTCTTTCCTACACTTTTATGTAGGGTTAAATTTCAAAGCATTATAATTATGTACAGAAGAGGATTTATGTCTGCAGCCCCTGAAAATTACAAAGTTGGCCTTTTTAGAAGGACACAAAATTGTGTATAAAAAATTGGATACAAAATAATTTTCAGAATGAGAAATAAAACCACAACAAATTACAAATTTTAGAGAACAAATACCACAAACAGCATAAATCTAGAAACTTACATAAAATTTTAGTACTTATTTCCCTGATACATTTCTATAATACTTTTGGTTGCTATTTTTGGGGGCTCCATACTTCTTAATTGTTTCTTCATATGACAAAAATTTATAATAACGCCTATGGAGGGGAAAAAAAGACAGTTTGGTATTTCTAGTATGATTCATCAAAATTTGTTTTTGTTTTTTTAAATTTATTTATTTATTTTTTAAAAATGACTTTTTTCCCCCATTATAGCTGGTTTACAGTGTTATTTTTTTTTTAATTAAAAAAAAAATCTTATTGACCACACCACAGCATGTGGAAGTTCCTGGGTCAGGGATTAAATCTGAGCCTCAGCTGAGACCTATGCCACAGCTGCAAAAATGCTGGATCCTTAACCCACAGCTCCAGGTCAGCAATTGTACCTGTGCCTCTGCAGTGACCCAAGCATTTACAGTCAGTTTCTTAACCACAGTGGAAATTCCCCAAAATTGCTTTTTTTAAAAAAAAATAAATTTACAGTGGTAATGCACGAAAATTTTTAGAATTATAGTCAAATTTGGGGAAACATTTATCGAGTTATGTGCTTCAAGATTTCATTACATTCCAAATTGTCTTATTGCTATAACCACATCTTAAGTACTATGAACTGATGACATTCATTGGCCAGTTTGTTATGTCTATATTAGTTTCCTATTGCTATGTAACAAATTACCATGAACTTTGTGACTCAGATGAACATCCATTTATCTCACAATTTCTATGGGTCAGAAGTCAGGGCACGGCTAAGCTGGATCTCACAAGGTTACAATCAAGGAATCAACTAAGACTGCAGTCTTTTCTGAGGCATGGTGGTCCTCTTCCAAACTCATGTGGTTGTTGGCAGAATTCATTTCCTTGAAGCTGTAGCTAATCAAATTATTGTTGAATGATTCAAAAAAATGTGTATGTTTGAATGCATTAGAATCTAAAAATACTCCAAAGATCAATCTATAGGTAGCGTCCCATGCATATAAACAATCAAGGGTTGGTTGTAGCTATTTAGAAATATTACTTGTGGGAAACAGTGCCAGAATCCTAGTTCTACCATAATAAATGATCACGAATAATGGCTCAAAACAACAAAATTGGTTCCCCTACAATCGGGCATACACAGGTCTGAGATCAAGGTGTCAGCAGGAACTTGCTCCCTCTGCATATTGTAGGTCAGGATTCTTCCTTGCCTCCTCAAGCTTCTGGTGGCTCCAGCTACTCCTTGGACTCTGACTGCATAACTCCAATCCCCACCTCCATGGAGAAGACCTCACAGGGTCTTCTCATCTGAATGTCTTTTACAAGGACACTTGTCACTGGATTTAGGCCCCACCTGGATAATCCAGTATGATCTTATCTTGATATCCTTAGCTTAATTACATTTACAAATTCTCTGTCTAAATAAGAGCACACTCATGGTCCATGGATTAAGATGTGACTTAAGTTTGGGGGCCACACCCTCCAATGCACTATAGGAACTTTAATGTCTTTGAAGTGTTGCCAAGTGAAATATAAATGGTAGGGATCTCAACACTTCTTTTAGAGTCAAAAGTGAATCTAAATCTGAATTACTGCTTAATATAGGAATAGCAGGTTTAAGATGTGCTGGACAATGAAAATCCCACGAATTAACATGAAACTTTTTGAAATACACACCATGGGGATAACTTTTCTTCCCAGGGATGTTGGATTTGGACACCAAAATGAAGACAAAACTAGCATGGCAATCCCCATCTCAAAAGAGCAAGGAGTCTGGAGGAGGAGCACCTGGGGAGGATCTTCATGCAGATGCAGCCCTGCTGCACTTTGCATAGAGGGATAAAAACCAGGGCAGAAAAGTCATGCACTGGAGAAGTTTGCCTTTTCCCAACTCACCCCATGGTCTCTGTTGTAATCTGAGTCTTGCGGTGTGAAGTAGAATTTGGCCAAATGAAGAGAAAGGGACCTGGCCCTGTCTGGGTTTACAGCCTAAAGGGAATCTCTGCATTCCTAGTAGGAAACTATTGGACTGAATATCAATATAAGATGGCTCTCAGAGGCAATTATTCCTGTCAAAACAATCATAAGAGTGGTCCTGATCGAAGAATATCCTAATAAAATGGTCTAAGTGTTAGCCTATGAGATTTCAGGTAATGTGCCTAAACTGGGCCACTTGTGTGCATTATATACAGGTTCATGGGAAAAATTCATTCTGGCCAAAGAGAACAGCATCTGCAAAGGCTCAGATTTGGGAAAGAGCTTAATATGTATATAAATGGTTAGAATTTTAAAGTGGCTGATGTGCCCCTGGAGTATGTGGTAGAAAAGAGTGAATAATGAAAGTAGAAGATAACTTAGAGGAAAAGTGTAAATCGCCTTGTATTTCTTTTTTTTTTTTTCTTTCTTTTTTTTTTTTTTTTTGTCTTTTTGCTGTTTCTTGGGCTGCTCCCATGGCACATGGAGATTCCCAGGCTAGGGGTCTAATTGGAGCTATAGCCACCAGCCTATGCCAGAGCCACAGCAATGCGGGATCCGAGCCGCATCTGCGACCTACACCACAGCTCACGGCAACGCCGGATTGTTATACCCACTGAGCAAGGGCAGGGACCGAACCCGCAACCTCATGGTTCCTAGTCGGATTCGTTAACCACTGCGCCATGACGGGAACTTCCTCTTTTTTTTTTTTTTTGGCCTTGTATTTCTTAAGATAGAATTGATTGTTATGACCTCTAATGGTCCTTCAACACCCAAAGATGAGCAGGAAGTGATCTGATCACATATATGTTCTATAACAACTCTGGTGTTCGTGTAGATGTTAGATTCAAGGAGCTGAGAGCAGAGGTAGGAAGCTACTTCGAGGTCCTCATAATCATCCTAGAGGGAGGTACTGAATGTCTGAATTAGGAGAACAGCAAGAGTACAGAAATAAGGAAATAGGTGTGAGTGCTATTTGGAAGGTCAACTGACTTAACCTTGATGATCACTGAAGGTGTATGGGCTCTTCATTAGCACCCTGGTACCCATCATCATAGGGAATGTGTTTATTTTATCAGCTCATGTGGAAAATAGTGGCCAAAATTGCCCCCAGTGACCCCTGCTTCCTGATATTCATTTGCTTGAGTAGTCCCTGTGCAGTTAAGCTGAGTTGGTTCCATGACTCACTGAATTAAACAGATGAGCAGAAGTAACATCATGGTGGTTCTGAGACTAGACATGAAGACTTCTTGGCAGCTCATGCTTCTGTGCTTTTGGAAGCCCTGAGGCACCTGGTACAATGCACAGCTTCCCAAGAGACCATGAAGAGAAACCACAGGCAATGGCCTTGGTCACCCCTGAGAGTGTCTGCAGTGAGAGATGAGCCCTGCCCTGTTGGTTGCAGCTAAGTCCCGGCTTCCACGTGTTCCCACTAAGGCCCAGACACAATGAGTCAGCAATTTGACAGGTTCCAGTGCAGTCAAGCCCCCAGGCATCCCATGGAGCAGGGGTATCATGAGATAATGAAACCAGGACTGTTTCAAGCCACTGAGTTTTGGGATTTTTTGTTAAGCTGTCAAACGCAATAGCTTGGGAAGGAGCCTTGCTGGGGACTTGTGAGGAATTGTCAGGAATAAAAGTGTGTTTCTCCTCTCTCTGATTTCCCGTGGTCTCTAAAAGCTGGACCGGAAACATCTGTCTATTTCACCAAACTTCATTTCACATATGGCTATAGTGTTCCTGCCCTGGAACAGAAGAGAAGTTGGCAGCACTCAGATATGATGGGAGCCTGGGGCCCCACAGCACAGGAGCAGGTGGCTGGTTCCTCAGGTTGGGGCCCTACAGTAAACAGGAAGATGTAAGCTTTTCTTGTCCAATGTGATTTTTATATTTTCCTCATTCTTCTTGTTCCATGTGACAAAACTGTAAAAAAAAGGGGGGGGGGATATTTACAATGTCATGTCTGTATATGTATAAATAATCAAAATTCAAAAGACTATTTTCAATTTGAGATCAGCGTGAGAATCCAAAAAAAGCGGGAATTTTGGTCCAAATTTCCTTAGTTAAACATGACTTTCATAAAGATATAGATATTTCTTGAAAGATCTCTCCTCTCCAGATTTACATTTTTCCCACTTTTATAACAGTAGATATTCCAAATTAAGTCCCACTGCATCCAGGAATTGAGTACTTGTGTGGGGAGAACTTTTTCCCATCACCTCCTAAGGTGAGCAGGGGGCACAGGGAGCTTGAAGTCATGGGTATGTTTCAAGCAGCATTCTGCTTTGAAGTGCTATATGAATGAAATCAATTCTATATGTTCTATGATATAAAAATGCAAAATAGAAAAAGTCACACAATAGATATATTATTATTTGCAACTTAGAAACAAGAAATCTGAAGCTCAAACAGATTGAGTAATTAACTTGAGATCAAATATATGGTAAGGGCCTTAGTAAGAATTAGAATACATATCAGGAGTTCCCTTCATGGCTTGGCGGTTAACCAAACGGACTATGATCCATGAGGACTCGGGTTTGATCCCTGGCCTTGCTCAGTGGGTTAAGGATCCGGCATTGCCATGAGCTGTGGTGTAGGTTGCAGATGTGGCGTGGATCCTGCCTTGCTGTGGCTGTGGTGTAGGCCAGTAGCTACAGCTCTGATTCAACCTCTAGACTGGGAACTTCCATGTGCTGTGGGCACAGCAAGAGTTAGAACACATCTTTCTTGCATGGAATCTATGGAGTTTGTAATATGACATGCCACCTACACCTGGGATGTTCAGTAAATGTTTTATGTGCTTAGAGAAGATATGTTCTAAAAATAATCAGAGTCTACTTTTTTGATTTCCTCTCTAATAGTCCAAAAATGGGAACAACCTAAATGTTCAGCAGCTGGTAAATGAATAAATAAACTTGGTATAACTATCAGTGGACAACTGTTTAGCAATAAAAAGTGTTTAATAAGAATCTATGCTACAACATAAGTGAATGCTAAAAACACTACATTAAGAAAAGAAATCAGGAGTTCCTATCATGGTGCAGAGGAAATGAGTCTGACTAGGAACCATGAGGTTGCAGGTTTGATCCCTGGCCTTGCTCTGTGGGTTAAGGATCTGGCATTGCTATGAGCTGTGGTATAGGCCAGCAGCTGCAGTTCCAATTATACCCCTAGCCTGGGAACCTCCATATGCCACGAGTGCGGCCTTAAAAAGACGAAAGACAAAAAAATAAAAAAAGAAAAGAATAAGAAATCAGACCAAAGAGACCCCATAGTGAATGATTTCATTCATCTTAAATCTTCAGAAGAGGAACCCATAGAGATGTAAAGCAGATCACTGTTGCCTGGGGCCAGATGTGGGAATAGGGATTATTGTAATGGGCACCAAGGATTTTTTGTGGTGATGAAAATGTTTAAAACTAGATTATGGGAATGGCTTCATAACTCCACTAAAAATCATTCAACTATAAATTCAAAATGGATGAATTTTATGGAAAGTCAATTATATATCAATAGAGTTGTTAAAATAAAAATTGTGTTCTATCTTGCCTGTGTCAGAGTCCAGGAATGATGCTAGTTTAATTCAGCATGCACATATTTGTTTAAAGAGTGACTTTGTGTCCAGAATTTCCCTAGGACTTTGAACATTATAAAAGCAATATTTTATGTTTCCTATGAGCTCAAAATACAGTTAGGAAAAAAGATGTCCAGGGAAAACTTAATAGTAGAAATGAGCATTATTTTAAATTGTTCAGAATTTAAATCTAATTCTAGGAAACTTGTAGTATAAATTGACTACATAAACTTCTTCCCAGTGAACAACTGAAATAAAGGCAACAGCATGGGATAGGTGCCAAAATCAGGGATCAGTGCCTTCCACGTAAACAAACTTAAACTGTGTTCTAAAAAGTGGACAGAATGGGAAGGCATCTCAATGGCTAACCTCTATCCTTCCTTCCCAAGAAAAGAGAGGCAGCTATGGTTAATAGGGCAAATCCTGAAAAGCCTCATTCATGTCTCCTAATTTAGAGGTACAGAGGCTGAGGTTAGCGATGGGTTGTTAGACAAACAAACTGCTACAAGCCAAGTTCCTTTTTTTCTTTTTTTTTTTTCTTCCAGATCTGACTCCTATTGGAAGAACAGGAGAGGAGTGAGGGCATGACCACTTCAGAAAGCTCACTTGCTGTGAAGCTGGTTTTTAATTCAAGTACTAATCCCATTGAAAAATTCTTATGCATATTGCAGGTGCCATGTCCAGGTCAAGCGGGACTACCTCCAACAACCTTGGCATTCCTGCATCTAGTAAGGTAGAATCCTGTAATCTATAGCAACCACTTTACCTAAAATAGAGGCGAGCCAGTGGACCATCAGATATATTGCATAATTAAATCTTACGTGAAATGACTTGCAGGATGTAAATCTTGAAAACTGTAGATAAACAATATAAAGTGTGGTCCAGCTAAATCTTTTATATTAGTGTTTGAATAGCATGGACTTTAGAAATATTTTTATTTTTTGTACATTTATTCTGCAAATATATATATGTACTTATTTGTTCAACAAATATATAAAAATATATACATATATCTATTCAACAAATAAATGGATTGGGCCTTCTATGTGTTAAGTGTAGTTCAGGCACGGAGGATGCAGCAGTAAGGTGGATATAAAAGACCTAGATTGCAGGGGAAGGAAAAAATACATAATGAATTTTTTAAATAAAGATAATTAAAAATAGTGATAACCACTTCAAAACCATACAATACTGTATTGAGATGAAGAATTACTCTTGAGGTGAGAACAGGCATCTGCTCTCAATAGGCTACGGAGGGAGGGCTCCACTCTGACCCTTACTCTGCAACACCAGGCAAGGTACTGAACCTCTCTTAGGTCCAGTTTCCTTTCTCTAAGTAGCCAGGATCTTTCTGCTGGGTGCTGGGCTCAGCATTGGCATTCATCATCTCATTCACTTCTGATAAGAACCCTGCCTGGCAGATACAACCAATATCCACGGTGAAGAAACCGAAGGCTAAAAACTATTAAGTCATTTTCCCGAGAGGACTCAACAAATGAGTGGTAGATCTAGAAGCACAACCCAAGTCTTTGATCTCAAGCACTTTGCTACACCGCCTCCCTAAAGGAGGATGGGCCCAACCTTGAAGGGTGCCAATAAGAACTGAGTGAAAACAAATGACTTATCACAACACCTTCCCAGCTGCAGGTGAGGTACAAAATCTTGGGGGGGGGGTTGAAAGACACTGTTTAAACCTGCAGAGGAGTTTTTCTGAGGTATATTTAGCAGTTTACATAGTAGATTTCATGTATTATCATAAGTATCCATGGTCTGTCATGTTTCTTACTGTTAATAGGAAATCAGTTCATTAAGGTGTTGTACTGAGAGATCGGATGGAATACAAATATGGAAAGAGTATACCAAGCAGTGTTTGCTGCAACTGCTTTTTTTTCCCCTCAGTCATGGAGTCTTGCTCTCACATCTCAGGATATTTCTACACTAGGTTAAAGGACAGAGCAGTAGACCCAATTTCACTTACCAGAGAAAAACCCCCACTTTGTGCAAGAATTCTGAGTTGTCTTTCAAAGGTATCCTATTACCTTCCTGCCTGGATTATCCTATGCTTTGTACTTGAGTTTGTCTTTTTTTTTTTTTTAAAGTCTTTTACTTTTGAATCTAGCAGGCAGAAAATTAAACACCAGTCAGTTCTGGAGTTCCTGTTGTGGCTCAGAGGGTAATAAACCCAACTAGTATCCATGAGGATGCAGGTTATATTCCTGACTTCACTCAGTGGTTTAAAGATGTGGCATTGATTTGGGCAAAGTCAATTCTGATTCGTCTCTCACACAATTTACGCAATGGGCAGATGATTCACTGTGGTCAGTAAAGGTAGCTCCTACCTTGTCTAAGTTTCACCACCTCTTAACCAGTGAACACTAGAGGGAAAACTGGGAGGTCAGTGTAAGCATCACAAAATATTTTAGCAGGACACCAGGTGGCAGTGCCTCAGCTTTCATTCTTGCTGCAGGCAAAGTGCTAGAACCTGAATATCAAGGTAGGAAAATAGATTTAGATAAAGGATTCACAAAGGAATAACACTGAGGAAAGACATGAAGGAATTCAGAGGTTTACCATGTAGACATTTGGGGGACAGCATTACAAAGAGGGGGCACAGGTCTCGATATGGAACATGCTTGGAGAGCTTAAGGAATAATACTTCCTCTTTTTCGGTGCAGCTTCTTATTCTCCCCAGCACGTTATTACCTAAGAAACTAACTAAAGCATTCAGCACTGTTAACTGGTTAGTGGATGATTATCTCATCTGCTGACCCTGGGGCCATCTGTACCTAGGATTGGCATCTTCTTTTCTAGGTCCCTTTAGGTTCCAGTTTAAACCAGTAATGTCAGCACCACTGAGACATCCAGCCACCCTGTTCTGGGGCCAAGTGCTTCTCCAAATCCAAGTCGTTCACTTTGGGAGACCTCTAATGTGTTACACTTTGGCTGACAATAAAAGTTTGAGGTGGTTTCATAGTTAGGAGAGTTACGTTTCATTTCTCAAAGGTTAAAAAAAAAAGGGGGGGAAGAATAAAACCTACCTTAGAGGGTTTGTGATATTTAAATTAGATAATGAATCTGAAGTGCATACAACAGTGCCTGATGTACAGTAAGCTCAATAAATATCAACTTTCTATTTTCTAGTAACAATGTTTTTTCCTGCGATGTCCAGGTCTGTGATCTGTTACTGCTTTTTCTTTCTTTCTTTCTTTTTTTCTGTCTTTTGTCTTTTCAGGGCCACACCCACGGCATATGGAGGTTCCCAGGCTAGGGGTCCAATCAGAGCTACAGCTGCTGGCCTATGCCAGAGCCACAGCAACGCCAGATCTGAACCATGTCTGTGACCTACCACCACAGCTCTTGGCAATGCCGGATCTGCAACCCACTGAGCAAGGCCAGGGATCGAACCCGAAACCTCCTGGTTCCTAGTCAGATTCGTTTCTGATGCACCACAACGGGAACTCCTGTTACTGCTTTTTCTTTTCTCTATATCAGTTCAGTGCTGGAAGCTTCTAGAAAATTTGCTTAATCATTTATTTTCCTGGAGACAGTCACTATTTCCCCCTATCCTCTTAAGGTCCTATTCTTCTAGTACATTGATACAATTAAGGTGCTGTAGGACACAGATGGAATGCTCAGATGAGGATTTATTTTCGTTTTCCTAATGAATAATAGCTTTCTTTGAACATTTATTAGCTATCAAATATCATATTTCTTAAGTGACTTTTCAAGATTTCGCCATTCTTGGAGTTCCTGTCATGGCTCGTCGGAAACGAAGCTGACTAGCATCCATGAGGACACAAGTTCCATCCCTAGCCTTGCTCAGTGGGTTAAGGATCTCACATTGCTGTGAGCTGTGGTGTAGTTCACAGATGCTGCTCAGATCCTGTGTTGCTGTGGCTGTGTCATAGCTCAGCAGCTACAGCTCCTGTTTGACCCCTAACCTGGGAACCTCCATATGCTGTGGGTGCAGCCCTAAAAAGACAAAAAAAAAAAAAAAAAAAAAAAAAAAAAGATTTTGCCATTCTTATTAACTTTTTTTTTTCTTGTTGGTTTATATGAACTCCCCCCCCCCCACATTTGAGTCTTTTTTAGCAGTATGCATTGCTAATATAGTTTACCTGCCTGGGCATTGACTTTCCATCCTCTTAGCAGTAATTTTTAACAAGGACAATTTAAAAATATGCTTTCATGTTTATAGGAGGCTAGCTTGAAAGTTTTGTTTTTCTTTAAGCACTCTAGAAATGCTTTCCCCTGGTGATTTCGACTTCTGAAAAGAACTCAGTAAGATTCTTAATGATGTTTCCCAGAATAAAATATATCATTGTATAGCATTGGCAAAATTATTTCCACTAAATAGGACTTTGGATTTGCCTTCAATGCCTTACAAATTTCTGCCAAAACCACAGTAGTGTACTTGCAGAATCCCTTATTCAACTTCATGGCATTTCTCACAGTATTATTCTTGTATAAGCAGCTTGTTTTACAGAAAGTCAAGTATAGCCGTGAGTAGAGGTGCTTGTTATGAGCAAAGTGGTTATGGAAGGACTAGTGGAAGAGGAAGTTATAAATACCAGCTACAAACATTTGGTCACTTACAAAAGCAAGATCTATAATGGTTAGAATATTTCTTTTTTCATTTTGATATGGATATATTTATATACTTATGTATCCATAGCAAAACCATTTTTATCTCTCCTCTCCCATTTGCCTGCATGTAGTAACATAAGAAGCGCTAATATAGGTTAATCTTAAAATTTGATACATCTCAATATTTATGATACAGGATTTTGGGGAGAATGTGACTAGATAGCAGAAACAACATCACCCCAAAATGGTTAAATCAACTGGGTTTACTCTTTGCCGGAGAGAGTTATCTTGTTTTGGGCTTAATGAGAAAAATTATATCATATTAGTAGGAAGCATAGTTTTGCTGTTGTCTTTATTTAAATTGTGTTGTTAAAAGGGGTATAGATAGATACTCAGCTAATAGGGAGGCAAGTAAACTAGTTAACAAGCTACTGTGGTAGCTTTATATTGTCTCAACAAAACTGTTTTGGAAATGTATTTCCCAGAATTTGCTTCCCTGTATTATTCTGAGTTACGGTTATCCATGAAAGAGATTTGTGCAAGATTCGGAAAGTGGATGTAATGAAGCCACCATATATATCTCTCTCTCTGTGTATGTATATATATTTTGTCTTTCTCAGGGTGCACCCAGGGCATGTGGAAGTTCCTAGGTTAGGGGTCGAATCAGAGTTGCAGATGCCAGCCTATGTCACAGCCACAAGCAACACCAGATTCAAGCCCCATCTGTGACCTACACCACAGCTCATGGCAACACCGGATCCTTAACCTACTGAGAAAGTCCAGGGATCAAACCCAGGTCCTCATGGATACTAGTTGGGTTCTTTACCACTGTGCCACCAGAGGAACTACAAGCCACCATATTTTTGTTTGTTCTGCTGGTCTGTGCAGGGCTGCATGGACTATAGTGACTCATACATGTTGTTGCTGATCAGCTAGTTCATCTTATCGATGAGTCAACTACTCCACTTCCCAGCAGATCTCTCCCTTATCTTCTATCTTGGACCAAGTATGCGTGTAGCATGATGGCAAATGCCGCTGACTTCTGAAAATCACCCATTACTGTGTGACTGAAGGAGGTGAAATTCAGACAAGATTTAATGTGTCTTTGTGGGTTTCAATTGTCTTCATGGTCCTAGTATGTCCCGATGAGTCACAGTTTGTCCATGTTTTTGTTCACATCCAACTTCCCTTTACATAGGTTACCCTAGTTGACTTACAGTAAATTCAGGATGCATACCAGATAGAAAGATAACATCTCTGCTTGGCTCCTCCACAAGCTCTAGCATTTACATGAGTTCTGTTCCTCATGGTGTCTCTTATTCTATATCACATGTGGTTCTGCTTCTCTAACTGTACCCTAAGGGACACAAAGTCTCTGAAGAAAGACCCAAGGAAATGATTTTCATGACAATTCTAGATAACTAGTCCAGATTAGTGATGTCAACATCTGTAGGTGAAATTTCCACTTTAAATTATTTTGGGGCAAGCTTTCAAATTTAGACAACTTTATACATGTTCTATATTATTTAAAAATAAAAATTCAAGATGTGAATGTAATAGTGGGAAGTTACTCTAACACCTGCTTCCAAAGGAAATGGAAGGAACTTTTATTTAGAAAGTAATCTTGTCCAGACCACAGATGAAGCAACCACAGGACAACCACTTCTTGTCTGGGGTCTGCAGGTGTGCATTTCAGCTTGGGTCCTGCAGCAGGGGGCCTCTCTTGTATTGAGCTCTGGGGTTTTTGTTCAGCCTCTCCTATTGCTTCAGGCACTGTGAGCTCCCGGAGAGCACAGAAGTACTTAGCAGAATCTTGCAGCTGTAAGGCTGAAATGGTGAGGCTGATGAAATTTTGTGCTTTCTGGAAGTTTGTGGAGTAGCGGCCATCCTTTGTGTTCAAGCCTTTGGATTCCTGACGAATAAGGAAAGTCATCTCTCCACTGGGAGGCTGTTTATACCAAAAAAGAATGTATTCATTCCAACTTGTTTCATAGCGACAGTTTAAGGTGACTTCCTCTCCAACTTGCCTAGATACAACTGGCTGGTCTTGAGTAACTTTCTGGGTCACACCGGATCCTACAGGAAAAATCAGAAAACAGAGAAAAACAGTGAATAAAATAATGGAGGAATTAGACTACCTTAGGACCCAAAGACAAGCCCAGTTGAAATCATAATATGCCTGCTTTCCGGCCATCCCCCTTCCTCCCCGAGTCCATGTGAAGCACCCGGGCCTGTGTGCAGTCCTTTCCCCCTGAACCTTCCCACCATGTGTGGGACCATCCCTACCAGAGAAGACGGAGGCCAGGAAGAGCCAGAGCAGGCTGGAGAGCGGCATGTGGCACGGATTCCACTGCACAAGAGTGTTTTGTTGTGCCTCAGGCTGAGCGTTCAGTGTCTTGGAGTGCCTGGCAGCTCATATACATAGTCCCTGGGTTCCTGTGTGACTCCCCCAGACAGGAAGCAGGGCTTGTTATGTTCATAGACCACGTGTTCTATGCACAGATGAGAAAAAGTCTGGCTCCCCACAAACTTTTACTTTGTCTACTTGTCTTTCCCAGGTCATTATGTTAGACAGATCCTAAAAAAGGAATTGGAAAAAGCAATGGTTTGAGCCAAGGGGAGCTGAAGACTAAACAAGATGGCATACATTGGTAATTATTCCGCAGAAAAATTTTACTAACTTATTGAAAAAATAGGCTATGTATACTTCTTTTAATCTAGTTAATCATCATCATTTAACCTATACTTACTTTTCTCCATTTAGCATCTAATGACTCTTTTTGGTGGTGATTTATTTAAAATTAAAGCATAGTTGATTTACAATGTTTCTTCAATTTTTGTTGTACAGCAAAGTGACCCTTTATTAAAACCCACAGATGTTCAGCTTTCTTGGTGAAAGGCAGTCTTATCCAAAATAATTAATGTATCTCTTTTTTTCTAGGGCTGTACTAAGGTTTGTCAATAAAGTTATCTTACTTAAAAAAATCAGTCCTTCTGACTTTCAGAATCTATTTAGTTGTTTGTGTTTTTATGAAATTATTACAGGAATAAAATATGATTCTTATGAAATGTGACATTGAGCTTTATTTACTGGCCTTTGAAGAGGATCAGGATATTCAGTCCAGTTGCCTCTACAAGTAGAATTGTATTTATTAGATCATGTGCCTTAGAATTGTCCTTATGTCACATTTTCTATCCCTTTGGTCCAAAGTGTTCAGTATCACTTGTGGGCAGTTCATTATTTTTCTCTTTGAAAATAAGGTCAAGATGAGCAGGCCAGGTCTTTCTGTGACACAGTGCTACAGTGCACTCCTGCAAAACATGATATTGAAAGGCTACAAACACTGAGTACATGTCAATACAGAAGTTGGTGACTGAAGTTTTGTAATCTGATACACGTCATGTGGAAAGCAGCTGTCAGTCTTCCATCTGGCTTCACTGTTTTCATGGATGAATTAATATAAAAGAACCAAGGCAAATAGACCACTAGAAAAGAAACTTCAGACCAGGTCTCTAAAATAGCCAATCTTTTGATTTTTGGGGTCAAAAGAACTCATTAATGATTGATGCAGGAGGAGAGCTGATATATAGTTGAGACATCTCCTCCTCTGTCCCATTTCACCTCTGAGAGCTGACAGGCAGCCGACACCCTGGTTTGCAATTATTTGTAACTAAGCAGAGGAAACTGTGAATGCCCACAGCAGCCTGGAGACCAGCATGATGGCAGGATTTTGACCTTGTTGAAATGGACCTGTTTTGAGTTCCTGACAAGTAGGGTGCAATGTCCCTTAGCTGCATTATAGCAGCTGCTTCTGTGCAATTTCTGACTGGATCGAGTCGGAATGTGTTATTATGACATGCAGCTTGGGAGATTTGTCCTGTCCTAAACAACGTTTTTCCTTTCCTCTTGATGTAATGATAAATGATTATGTCTGGTAAAGGACAAGGCAAAGCTTAATACTGAATGTGAGAAGGAGGTCGCATTCTATTACTTAAACTATCCAAATTTAGAAATTAATCTGTGATGAAATATGCATGGCTTATCTGGAGCAAAGTCGTTATGAATCATGCTGTGTTTGCAAATATTCATTCATATTCTGATTGTTCTCTTGCCTCCATTTTTTTCCCCCTTTGGTCTTTTTAGGGCTGCACCTGCGGCATATGGAGGTTCTTAGGCTAGGGGTCTAATCGGAGCTGTAGCCACCAGCCTATGCCAGAGCCACAGTAACGTGGGATCCAAGCCATGTGTGTGACCTACACCCCATCTCATGGCAATGCCGAATCCTTAACCCACTGAGCCAGGCTCAGGGATCAAAGCCACAACCTCATGGTTCCTAGTCAGATTAGTTAAACACTGAGTCAACATGGGAACTCCACCTTGCCTCCAATTTTGATTCTAAATTGCAATATGCTCTCAGATCCTTGGCTTCCCTGCAAAAGCCAAACAAGTAGCCTCCCTTCCCTCCTATTTACCCACCAGAGCATGGGAACTGGTAGCTTCACAACAGCAAATATCGCTCAGACAAATGGCTAACAAAATAGCTTCTGAGTTCTGAAATCTCTCCAGTTGTGTATTGCAACACCAAATGGTAATGGCAGTGAAATCATATTCATTTATGATGTCACTCTACTCTTAACTTATTAGCCGTTGTAGGAAGCAAGAATCCATGGGTCCTTTCATCAGATATTTGGCCATGATTGTTGTCATGAGAGCATGTATACTGTTTGGTGAAATTCTACAGTTCTCATTTTAGTTGTCATGAAGCCAAACCTCTCCTAACATGCTCTTTAATCAATGAAAACATTAAAAACAGTTAACAGTATGCATGATTTCCAAAATAAAAATATTTCTCTTCCTTGACATTGAAGGAATAAATATTCTTTTCCATTCTGTCCTGAAATTTCACCTAATGAAGTCATTTATGTCAAATTATCAAATTTCAAGCATTTTCTTTTCGTTTGAACACCTCACAAAGAAACGTAATGAGAACAACTGAGTTATTCTATTTAGATTGTCCTCAGACTCTCCTTGGTTCCTTTATAGAATCCCCAAACTCACATGCCATAGGAGGCACAGAATCACTATTGAGGTTCCAGGGTCTTCCCTATTGTCGCCGCCACTTACTCCTTGATGACTGTTTTTCTAAAGATGCTGACCACACATTCCATTCTGGGCACTGTAACCTATTTTAATCTTGTCATTTCATTCCAGTGAAATCTGCTCTAATCGTATATATATTCTCCTCCAACTTTTTTTTTTTATTAAACTGTTCAAACTATTAGAAAAAAAGGAAAACCAATTTTGAGAGCCAGGAGGGTTTACATAGTGACACATATATATATTTTAAATTGTTAAACTTTAGTCATCATCATGCTGTACATTACATCTCCAGGGCTTATTTTATCTTAGAACTGAAAGTTTATACATTCTGAACACCTTCACTCATTCCTACTCCCATCCCCACCACTTCTGACAATCACCAATCTGTTCTCTATATCTATGAGTTCTTGTGTATGTGTGAGTGCATGTGTGTGTCTGTCTGTCCACACACTTATGTTTTAGATTCCACATATAAAATGATTTCAAAGTATTTGATTTTGTCTCTCTGACTTACCTCACTTGGCATTATGCCCTCAAAGTTCATCCATGCTGGTAAATGGCAAGATTTCTTTCTTTTTCACCAGTTTCTTTATCCATCCATCAATGGACACTAGGTTGTTTCCAAGCCTTGGCTATTGTCAAAGAGCTACAGTGAACATGAAGCTACAAATATCTTTTTTAAATAGTGATTTTATTTCCTTCAGATATATACCCAGAGGTGGAAATGCTGGATCACATAGTAGTTGTATTTTCAGTTTTTGAGAAACCTCCATATTGGCTTCCTCCATAGAGGCTGCACCAATTCTTAGTTCCACCAACATTGCACAGCGTTCCCTTTTACGACAACTTTTTAAAATTTCTTGTCTTTTTGATAATAGCCATACTGACAGATGTAAGGTGATACCTCACTTGCTTTCTACTTGCATTTCCCTGATGATTAGTGATGTTGAGCATCTTCTAATTCACGTATTGGCCATTTGTATGTTTTCTTTGGAAACTGTTTATTCAGATCATTTGCCTATTTTTAAATCAGATTGCCTTTTCTATTGATTCTATGAGTTTTTTACATTTTGGATATTAACACCTTATTAGATATAATTTTCTCCCATTCTGTACATTGCCTTTTCATTTTGTTGATGGTTTCCTTTGCTACACAGAAACTTCTTAGTTTGATGTAGTCCCACTTGTTTATTTTTACCTTTTATTGCCCTTTTTTTGGTGTCAAATCCAAAACATTATTGCCAAGACTGATGTCAAGAACTTAATGCCTATGCTTTCTTCTAGGAGTTTTATTGCTTCAGGACTTATGTTCAAGTCTCTAATCCATTTTGAGTTGGTTTTTGTGTTTGGTGTAAGATAAAGATCCAATTTTATTCTTTTGCATATGGCTTTCCATTTTTCTGAATATCATCTATAGAAGAGAATTTCCCTCCCCAAGTACATACCCCTGGGTTCTTTTTTGTGAATTAATTGACTATGTACTCATGAGTTTATTTGTGGGCTCTCTGTTCTGCTCCATTGATTTATGTGTCTGTTTTCATGCCAATATCTCTCTGTTTTGATTACTCATCTTTTTATAATATAGTTTGAAATAACAAATTGTGATGCCCTCAGTGTTGCACTTCTTTCTCTAGATTGCTTTGGCTATTTGTGGTCTATCATGGCCCCATACAAACTGTAGGATTTGTACGTTCTATTTCTGTCATGGCCTTTTAAACAGGTATTTCATTGAATCTATAGTTTTCTTTGTGTAGTATGGGTATTTTAACTGTTTAAATTTTCCAGTCCATGAGAATAAAATATCTTTCCTTTTAAATTTGTCTTCTTCAGTTTCTTTAATCAATGTCATATATTTCAATGCACAGGTCTTTCACTCCCTCGGTTCAATTTTTTTAAGGTATTTTCTTTTTGATGCAGTTGTAAATAGTTACAATGCAAACAATGGTTAGTTTGTTATTAGTGTGCAAAAACACAACTGATTTTTGGGTATTGATTTGTAACCTGCAACTTCATTGACTATATGTGTTAGTTCTACAATACATGATGTCTTGTGGGTACATTTCCCGCTGTTAAGCCAAATGATTTGATTTTCTTTACACTTTTTCTGTATTGAAAAAGTGTACATTATGAACTGGGGTAGGACGTCTCTATGATGTTTATTTTAAGTTGAACACATGTTAGTCTATAAGAAAGTAAAAGATTTTCCCAATGGAATTTTTCTTGGCAATTATGTGACCTATTAAGAGTACGCCTGTCAAAGTCGTAGGTAATAAGTGTTCTCTTCTTCTTTCTATAAACTCTTTGATCTTGTCAGTTTTTGTTTCCTTTGCCAGCATTAGTAGGATTGGAGGTGAGTATCTGCAATCACCTGTTGGAACACCACCTGGTGAGGCAGCCCTGAACATTCTTGACACACCCAACTAAGCTGGATAACACCTTTATTGGAGTGATTTTTCTCTTCTTTTCGTTCCTTTCACTTTTTACCTTTTCGAGTCCAGTTCACTGTGGTTACTTATTTATTTTATTTCTATCTTCTTACTAGCTACCCTCCTAGCTAAAAGAGATTCTAGAGCAGAAGGAGATACAGATTGAGAAGGGAAGATAAAGAGAAAAGTCCCAAATCTGTAGGGCCAAAAAGTGTCTGTATTTAAAAGGGTACCAGTGTAGGTGAGGAATAATAAGCAATGTGAATGCCCTGTGGTGGCCTCGTGGTGTGACTGTGGCTGGAGGTGGGGCTGAGCCCCACGGAGGGTTCCTGTACAGGCTGCAGGTGCCTGGGGAGCGCTGTGCTCCCCAGCACAGAGGTACGTGGCTGAGTCTGTGGTCTGGGCAGAGGAAATGTACAATGAGCTGCGGCGTTCTGTAGCGACTGTTGTTGCATTTAATCTTCCATTCTTCTTTGTCCCTGAAGGAATGGAAAACAAGTGGACTAGTCGGCCCCCTCGGCTCTGTTGATACCAATGTACATACTGTGTGGCTTTGGAAAAATTGCACCAGAGCGTGGAGCTGGCTCCTTCTTGGAGACTCAGGACTGGGGGACGCTGCTCCACATCCATCCCTCTCACACCTGTTGAGAAACAGAGAGACAGTCACAGGTGAGGGTCCCTGTAACTTCTACAAACCCTGAAAATGTCCCCAAGATGATGAGAAGGATAGAAAGTGTGCAGGACTTGTCATCCTCCCCCCAACCCCCTCAAGAGTACAGCAGCTGCTCAGTCCTTGAGATCCCCCTGTGGGGCAGCCCCAACTCACAGCAAACCTGGGCCAACAGAAGCCCCAGCACAGGGCGCACCAGTCCCTTCATGCCTCTGCCTTGTTTCTGGGAAATTGTCTCCTTCAGATACACAGCTGAACCCCTGCAGGTTGGGTGTCAGGATTGTTCTGGACAGGTTCCAGTTCCCGCGACCAATCAGCTCACCCTGCAAACTCTGCTCACTGAGGTCACACTCTGTGACACAAAGCCCCACCCTCCAGCCACAAAACCTCTGAGAACACTGAACTTAAGAAAACAAGTATCTTTCCTTTGTAAAATGAAAAAGAGAAAAAAGAAATAAGAAAAAGAAAATAACTAAGATATTCATAGAAATGATCCCTTCAAGATTCTACATTCCCAGAGTTCCCAACTAGTATCCATGAGGCCACAGGTTTGATCCCTGGCCTTGCTCAGTGGTTTAAGGATCCAGCGTTGCCATGAGCTGTGGTGTAGGTTGCAGACGCAGCTCAGATCCCATGTTGCTGTGGCTGTGGTGTATGCTGGTGTTTACAGCTTGGATTTGACCTCTAGCCTGAGAACCTCCATATGCCAAGGATGCAGCCCTAAAAAAAGACAAAAGACAATAAATAAATAAATATTTTACATTCTCTTTACTGTTGTCTTTCACAGAACATGCCAAATCCTTGAAAATAACACAAGCTGACCCCTGGATCTTTTTTTTTTTTTTTTTTTGTCTTTTGTCTTTTTGTCTTTTTGTTGTTGTTGCTATTTCTTGGGCCGCTCCCACGGCATATGGAAGTTCCCAGGCTAGGGGTTGAATCGGAGCTGTAGCCACTGGCCTACGCCAGAGCCACAGCAACGCGGGATCCAAGCCGCTTCTGCGACCTACACCACAGCTCACGGCAACGCCGGATCGTCAACCCACTGAGCAAGGGCAGGGACCCAACCCGCAACCTCAAGGTTCCTAGTCGGATTCGTCAACCACTGCGCCACGACGGGAACTCCTGGATCTTTTAAGTTTCAGTGACTCAGGAGGGTTGTGTTTAGTTCCCACTGCAGACCTAGGTACTGTGTCACCCATAACACAGAAGTACTTGGCCGAGTCACTCCAGTGGACGGATGTGTTCCTTGGGCTGAAGGAGATTGCACTGCTATGAAATTCAGCCTCAAAACCTCTGACACCTGAAACAAGGCTGTTTCTAGATGTGCACTTCCAGAGAAGCTGGAGTTCTTGGTTAGTCTGTTGCTCACACTGGAAGAGAAAAGGTGGGACAGAAGATGAGTAGTTGCCCCTCAGCTCCAGAGGGTCTCCTTCAGGGACAGTCATGGGGCTGTCAGCCTGGGTCACTGAATGGGCTCTCGTGTGTCCTGAATGAAACTCAATGCTGATTCAGTGAACTCAGCCAAAACAGAAAGTCCCTATTCAAAGTTAAACTAGAGCTTTATTCCATGTGTAGACAAGGGAGTACCATGGAACAGTGCTCAGTCAAGAACAGAAGCATCAAGGTGAACACCAAGGTCATGGTGGGGCAGTGAAAGTGGCAGTGAGCTCTTTCTGGAGGATTCCCAACAATCAATAGTCTGAGTACCTGAGGATCTGAACCCAGATTGCTCTGAAGTTGAGGAATGGCAGGGAATTTAGATTTTTTCTTCCAATGGACGTTGTAGGGACCATTAGAGAGAAAGTGTGTCTTGACAAAACTGCCTGCCTCTGGTGTCTGAGATGCTTTACCTGTTGTGTAAAAGATGCTCTCAAAATATCTCTAAACTGTAGGGAAGGAAGGTGTTTGTTAGCTTATATTGATCTTTTACAGAAAAACTATTTTCAATTTAGATAGCAGCGCGCCCTCTAAGGGCCAGATCAAGAACTAAGGAGCAGTTCACAATTTTTTTTTTTTTGATCTTCTTCACCTCTTTCCTACACTTGTATGTAGGGTTGAATTTCAAAGCATTATAATTCTGTACAGAAAATTATTTACGTTTTTAGCCCCTGAAACTTATAAAGTTGGTCTTTTTAAAAGGACACAAAATTATGTATAAAAAATTGGATACAAAATAATTTTCAGAATGAGAAGTAAAACCATAACAAATTACAAATTTTAGAAAACAAATACCACAAATAACGTATATCTAGAAACTATAAAATTTTAGTGCTTGTTTCTATGACATATCATACTTTTGATTTCTATTGTTTGGGTTCCATGCTTTTCAATTGTTTCTTTATATGACAAATAGTTTATAATAGTTCCTATGTAGAGATAAGAAAGACAGTTTGGTTTTTACTCCTAGTATGGTTGATCAAAAATTTTTTTTAAATTTTATTTTTGGCTGCACCCACATCATATGGATATTCCTGGGTCAGGGATGGAATCTCCCTGCAGCTTTGACCTACACCGCATCTGCAACAGTTCCAGACCCTTAACCCACTGCACCAGGTCTGGGATTGAACCTCAGCTCTGCAGTGACCCAAACCAATGCAATTGAATTTTTAACCCACTATGCCACAGAAGAACCCCTTCCCCAATTTTTTTTAAATTCACCGTTCATTTTGGTTATGCATGAAAATTTTTAGATTATAGTCAAATTTTGGGAAATGTCCATCAAGTTACCACGTGCTTCAAGATTTCATTAGATTCCAAATTATCTTATGCGATAATCAATCCTGAATACTATGAACTGATGACACTCATTAACCAGTTAATGGAGCCTGTATCAGTTTCCTATTGCTGTATAACAAATTACCATGAACTTTGTGACTTAGGAGAATATTCATTTATCTCACAGTTTCTGTAGGTCAAAAGTCAGGGCACAGTTAAGCTGGATCTCATGAGGTTGCAACGAAGTATTCAACTAAGGTTGCAGTCTTGTCTGAGGCCTGACAGTCCTCTTTCCAATTTGTGTGGTTGTTGGCAGAAGTCATTTCCTTGCAGGTATAGCTAATCAATTTTTTTTTTTGAGTGATAAAAATAATGTGTATATTGGGAGTTCCTGTTGTAGCTCAGTGGTAACGAAACCGACTAGTATCCATGAGGACACGGATTAGATCCCTGATCCCTCTCAGTGGGTTAAGGGTCCGGCATTGCTGTGAGCTTGGGTGTAGGTTGCAAACGCCACTCAGATCTGGCATTGCTGTGGCTGTGGTGTAGGCCAGGAGCTGTAGCTCTGATTTGACCCCAAGCCCAAGATCGTCCATATGCCACAAGTTGGCCCTGGAAAAAAAAATAAAAGTATATGTTTGAATGTGTGAGAGTTTAAAAATAATCCAAATATCAACTTAAAAGTACCCTTCCATGAACATAAACAATCAAATTTGGTTGTAGCTATTTAGAAATATTACTTTTGGAAAACTGTGTTAGAACCCTAGTTCTACCATAACAAATGATCACAAGATGATGGCTTAAAGTAACAAAGTTGGTTCCCCCGAATCTGAAGGACAGAGATCTGAAATTGAGGTGTTAGCAGGAAACATGCTCCCTCTGAATGTTCTAGGGCAGGATCCCTCCTTGCCTCTTCCAGCTTCTGTGGCTCTGATTGGGATGGAGTAAGCACAGGTAGTTGTAGAAGTCCCAGTAAAGGGACCATAGATAAAGAGGGAAACTTAGGGGACTTTGGGAGATCACTTGTAAGTTAATAAATTGCTCAAGAAAGCCATCAGCACAAGGAAGGCTTGTTTGACTAGTGAAGGGAGGAGAATTGCCTCAGGTCATTGGGTGGGGGATGGGATGAGGCCTGCATTCAGATTCAGACCAAGGACAGGAGTTTGAGGACCACCCTTCTGCTGATTTGAATACTGGATCCCAAGGAGGAGCTACTCCCAGAAAGGAAGAGGTGGTCTTTTCCAACCCCCACTCCCCCTTGGATGATAAAACTGTGGCCCACCGTATCCTTGGGGCAGAGACTCCTTGCCTGCTCACAAGCGTCCTATCTTAATAAATCTATTTCTTGCCTATCACTTTGTCTCTCGCTGAATTCCTCCTGCGTGGAGGCATGAAGAACCTGAACCTCAGTGAGTCCAGATGCTGGGTGAGTGATTCTAATTTAAAACCATGGGTTCAAGTCGCAATCTGGCTTTAGGCTAGGTTCGAGTCCTGGCACGTGGGTTCAAGTCCCAATCTGTGTTCTGGATAGGTTCAGGACATTAGTGCTGTCAATTTCAGCTCGAGGTGTTCCTTGGCCTCTGACTGCATAACTCCAATCCAATCCCCACCTCCATCAAGAAGTCCTCACTAGGCCTTCTCACCTGTGTGTCTCTTATAAGGACACTTGTCACTGCATTTAGGCTCCACCTGGATAATCCAGGATGATCTTATCTTGAATATCCTTAACTTAATTACACTTGCAAATTCTTTTTGTCCCAATAAAGTCCTATTCACAGTCCATGGATTAAGATGAGACATAAATTTTCAGGTCCCACCCTCCAATCCACTATAGGAACTTTAATGTCTTTGAAGTGTTGCCATGTGAAGTATATATGTTAGGAATCTCAATACTTCTTTTAGAGTCAAAAGTGAATCTGGGAGTTCCCATTGTGGCTCAGTGGTGATGAACCTCACAAGTATCCGTTAGGACGCAGGTTCAATCCCTGGCCTTTCTCAGAGGGTTAAGGATCTGGTGTTGCCACAAGCTGTGGTGTAGATAGCACATCCAGCTCAGTTCTGACATTGCTGTGCCTGTGCGTAGGCTGGAAGCTGTAGCTCAGATTAGACCTCTAGCCTGGGAACCTCTGTATTCTCGGGTGCCTCTCTAAAGAGATGAAAAAAAAAAAAAAAAAAAGAACCTGAATCTGAATCACTGCTTAATATGGGAATAGCAGGTTTAGGATGTGCTGGAAAATGAAAATCCTATGAATTAACATGAAGTTCTTTGAAATACACACTATTCAGATAACTTTTTTTTTTTTTTTTTTTTTTCCTTTTTGCAATTGTCAGATAACTTTTGCTTCTCTGGCATGTTGGATTTGGACATCAGAATTGTAGCTAAGTAGGGCCCTGTGGAACTCCTATGCAAAAAAGCCTTTCTGTGTCCCCCATTTCTTTTTAGGAAATAGGTCTCATTCAGCCTCCTTGACCTTACTCAAGTTCCCAAGGACATGTTCAAACAGTTGCAGGGAGGGGATGCAAAGACCAAGGAGAAGCAGTCAAGAGATAATAGTGCACTCTTGGAGTAGGGTCCTGGTTCCTCCTCAAGGAATATAGATAATAATATCTTTGAGTTGTTCCCCAGAACTAAAACCCCCAACAAATGGAAGATGTTAATGAAGCATTCTTCATTCCATGCAGAAGGATCACCAGCTTTGAAAAACAGTGAAAGCTTGCGTCCATCCTAATCCTTACCTGTGGCCCTATTTTTCACTCCCAAATTATAAAACCACCACCCAATCTCTCCCAAGGGGATCACAGTCTTTAAGGCATTAGCCTGCTGTGGATTCTTTGGTGTGGCAAAGCAGTAATGCTGTTTTTTTCTCCTTCACCCAAAACTCTGTCTCCACATTTCTATTTGGCACCGTTGGACAGAGGCCAAGTTTCAGCAACAGAATGGAGAGGAAACTAGAATGGCAATCCTCCATAGTGAAGTCTCCATCCCCGTCTCAAAAGAGCAAGGAGTCTGGAGGAGGAGCACCTGGGGGTGATCTTCATGCAGATCAGGAGCCCTTCTGCACTTTCCATAGAGGGATAAAAACCAGGACAGAGAACTTGCCTTTTCCCAGCTCATCCCATTGTTCTCTGTTGTAATCTATCTCTGAGTCTTGCGGTGTGAAGTAGAATTTGGCTAAATGAAAAGAAAGGGACCTGGCCCTGCCTGGATTTACAGACTAAAAGGAATCTCTGCATTCCTAGAAGGAAACTATTGGACTGAATATCAATATAAGATGGCTCTCAGTGGCTATTATTTCTGTTAGAACAATCATAAGAGTGGTCCTGATCCAAGAACATTTATAATAAAATGTACAAGTATTATCCTGTGAGATTTCAGGCAAGAAATAAATAATGCACCTGAACTGGGCCATGAAGTGTGGTGGTTTGCACACACGGGCCAGAAAAGAATGTTCAGACTTGTATTGGGAGGAAAAGAAGGAAGAGTTTGGAGTTCCCGTAGTGGCGCAGTGGTTAACGAATCCGACTAGGAACCTTGAGGTTGCGGGTTCGGTCCCTGCCCTTGCTCAGTGGGTTAACGATCCGGCGTTGCCGTGAGCTGTGGTGTAGGTTGCAGACATGGCTCGGATCCTGCGTTGCTGTGCCTCTGGCATAGGCTGGTGGCTACAGCTCCGATGAGACCCCTAGCCTGGGAACCTCCATATGCCGTGGGAGCGGCCCAAGAAATGCCAAAAAAAAAAAAAGACAAAAAAAAAAAAAAAGAAGGAAGAGTTTATTGAGCAAGGTGGTGAGGAAGTAGATTTTATTGAGGTAAGAGACACTTCATGCACAGCAGGATGACTTCTTGATAATCAAAGAAGGCGGGCAAGGAGTACAGGATCCTGACTGTTTTTATAACCCAGGGAGAAGAGAGGTCTCATGATAACCCTGCTGACCTGCTGATTGTTTGGGGAAAGAGAGATCTTATGATACACTTGCTGGTTGGTTGGACTTGTATGGGTCCTCCATAGAGGCCTGAGGAGTGGATCACATACCTTTCCTAGTAGGGGGCAGGAAGGAGTAGGACTGGTTGCTCAAGGTAGGGGAAGGGCATTACAATGAGATGGGTGGGGCAGTGATAAGGTTGTGATAATTCTTGTCTTGCCTAGAGGCTTTGAATTCAGTGTCCATGAAGGGACCTTAAAGTCCCACTTAAAGAATGAGTACAATTGTGTGCATTTTACCCAAGTACATGGGAAAAATTCATTCTGCCTAAAGAGAACAGCCTCTGTAAAGGCCCAGATTTGGGAAAGAGCTTAATATGTACACAAGTGGTTAGAATTTCATAGTAGCCGATGTACCCCTGGAATATGTGGTAGAAAAGAGTGAATAACGAAAGTTAAAAAAACTTAGGGGAAATGTGTAAATTGCCTTGTATTTTTTAACATAGAATTTGATCTTTGCAACTTCTAACATTTTTTCATTACCCAAGATGAGCAGGAAGTGATCTGATCACATATATGTTTTATAATAACTCTCTCATGTCCTGTTGCCTTTTTCTTTTTATTTATTTATTTATTTTTAATTTTCCCCCTGTTCAGCAAGGGGATCAAGTTATACTTACGTGTATACATTACAATTACATTTTTTTCCCCACCCTTTGTTCTATTGCAACATGAGTATCTAGACATAGTTCTCAATGCTACTCAGCAGGATCTCCTTGTAAATCTATTCTAAGTTGTATCTGATAAGCCCAAGCTCCCTATCCCTCCCACTCCCTCCCCCTCCCATCCGGCAGCCACAAGTCTCTTCTCCAAGTCCATGATTTTCTTTTCTGAGGAGATGTTCATTTGTGCTGGATATTAGATTCCAGTTATAGGTGATATCCTATGGTATTTGTCTTTGTCTTTCTGGCTCATTTCACTCAGGATGAGATTCTCTAGTTCCATCCATGTTGCTGCAAATGGCATTATGTCATCCTAGACAAAGTTCTTAATGCTATTTAGCAGGATCTCCTGGTACATCTATTCTAAGTTGTGTCTGATAAGTCCAAGCTCCCGATCCCTCCCACTCCCTCCTCCTCTCATCAGGCAGCCACAAGTCTATTTTCCAAGTCCATGATTTTCTTTTCTGAGGAGATGTTCATTTGTGCTGGATATTAGATTCCAGTTATAAGTGATATCATATGGTACTTGTCTTTGTCTTTCTGGCTCATTTCACTCAGTATCAGAGTCTCTAGTTCCATTCATGTTGCTTCAAATGGCATTATGTCATTCTTTTTTATGGCTGAGTAGTATTCCATTGTGTATATATACCACCTCTTCCGAATCCAATCATCTGTCGATGGACATTTGGGTTGTTTCCATGTCCTGGCTATTGTGAATAGTGCTGCAATGAACATGCGGGTGCATGTGTCTCTTTTAAGTAGAGTTTTGTCTGGATAGATGCCCAAGAGTGGGATTGCAGGGTCATATGGAAGTTCTATGTATAGATTTCTAAGGTATCTCCAAACTGTTCTCCATAGTGGCTGTACCAGTTTGTATTCCCACCAACAGTGCAGGAGGGTTCCCTTTTCTCCACAGCCCCTCTAGCACTTATTATTTGTGGACTTATGAATGATGGCCATTCTGACTGGTGTGAGGTGGTATCTCATGGTAGTTTTGATTTGCATTTCTCTTATAATCAGCGATGTGGAGCATTTTTTCATGTGTTTGTTGGCCATCTGTATATCTTCCTTGGAGAAATGTCTATTCAGGTCTTTTGCCCATTTTTCCATTGGTTGATTGGCTTTTTTGCTGTTGGGCTGTATAAGTTGTTTATATATTCTAGAGATTAAGCCCTTGTCTGTTGTATCATTTGAAACTATTTTCTCCCATTCTGAAAGTTGTCTTTTTGTTTTCTTTTTTTTTTTTTTTGTCTTTTTGCTATTTCTTTGGGCCGCTCCCACGGCATATGGAGGTTCCCAGGCTAGGGGTCGAATCAGAGCTGTAGCCACTGGCCTACGCCAGAGCCACAGCAACGCGGGATCCGAGCCGCGTCTGCAACCTACACCACAGCTCACGGCAACGCCGGATCGTTAACCCACTGAGCAAGGGCAGGGACCGAACCCGCAACCTCATGGTTCCTAGTCGGATTCATTAACCACTGCGCCACGACGGGAACTCCTCTTTTTGTTTTCTTTTTGATTTCCTTTGCTGTGCAAAAGCTTATCAGTTTGATGAGGTCCCATGGGTTTATTTTTGCTCTAACTTCTACTGCTTTGGGAGACTGACCTGAGAAAATATTCATGATGTTGATGTCAGAGAGTGTTTTGCCTATGTCTGTTGCCTTTTTCTAAGTAGCCAGTATCTTTCTGTTGGGCACTAGGCTCAGCACTGACGTTCATCACCTCATTCACTTCTCATGAGAGCCCTGTCTGGGAGAAAATATCAATATCCACATTGCAGATATGGAAAAAAACTGAAGCCTAAAAACTATTAAGTTGTTTTTCCAAAGTCACACTCAACAAATGAGTGGTAGATCTAGAAATACAACCTAAGTCTTCAATCTTGAGAACTCCGCTTCACTTTCTCCTTAAAGGAGGATGGACCCAACAGTGAAGGGTTCCAATAAGAATTGAGTGAGAACAGGAGTTCTTGTCGTGGCTCAGTGGAAACAAAACTGACTAGTATCCATGAGGATGCAGTTCGATCCCTGGCCTTGCTCAGTGGGTTAAGGACCCAGCATTGCCATGAGCTGTGGTGTAGGCTGCGGGCGAGGCTTGGATCCTGAGTTGCTGTGGCTGTGGCATAGGCCAGCAGCTATAGCTCCTATTCTACCCCTAGCCTGGGAACATCCATATGCTGTGGGTGCTGCCCGAAAGAAAGAAAGAAAGAAAGAGAAAGAAAGAAAGAGAAATGAGTGAGAACGCACATGCAAATCACCTATTACAACACTTTCTCTAGCTTAGGCTCACAACCAACTACAGGCCATGTACAGCATCTTGGGGAGATGGGAGACACTGTTCATAATTTCAGAGTTTTTCCAAAAGATAAATCTCTGTACTTTCCTGAGGCATCTTTGGCAGTTTACATTCACAGGTTTCATGTATTATCTTAAGAACTATCTATCATTTTTTTCCTATGGTTAAGGAAATCGGTCCATTAAGGTGTTATATTGAGAGATTAGATGGAATATAAATATGGAAAGAGTATACCAAGCAGTGTTTGCTACAACTGCTTATTTGTTTCCTCTGTTATTGAGTCTTGCTCCCACGTCTCAGGATATTTCTACACTACATTAAAGGACAGAGCAGTAGATACAATTTCACTTACCAGAGAAAAAACTCCCAATTTGTGCAATAATTCCAAGCTTTTTTCCCAAGATAGTCTATCACTCTCCTGCCCAGATCATCCCATGCATTGTATTTTTTTTCAGTCTTTTATTTTAACATCTAGCAAGTAGAAGATTAAAAACCATTCAGTTCTGCTGATTCTTCCCATTTATTCAATGGGCAGATGATTCACTGTGGTCAGTAAAGGTAGCTCCTACCTTGTCTAAGTTTCACCACCTCTTAACCAGTGAACACTAGAGGGAAAACTGGGAGGTCAGTGTAAGCATCACAAAATATTTTAGCAGGACACCAGGTGGCAGTGCCTCAGCTTTCATTCTTGCTGCAGGCAAAGTGCTAGAACCTGAATATCAAGGTAGGAAAGTAGATTTAGATAAAGGATTCACAAAGGAATAACACTGAGGAGAGACATGAAGGAATTCAGAGGTTTACCATGTAGACATTTGGGGGACAGCATTACAAAGAGGGGGCACAGGTCTCGATATGGAACATGCTTGGAGAGCTTAAGGAATAATACTTCCTCTTTTTCAGTGTAGCTTCTTATTCTCCCCAGCACGTTTTTACCTAAGAAACTAACTAAAGCATTCAGCACTGTTAACTGGTTAGTGGATGATTATCTCATCTCCTGACCCTGGGGCCATCTGTACCTAGGATTGGCATCTTCTTTTCTAGGTCCCTTTAGGTTCCAGTTTAAACCAGTAATGTCAGCACCACTGAGACATCCAGCCACCCTGTTCTGGGGCCAAGTGCTTCTCCAAATCCAAGTCATTCACTTTGGGAGACCTCTAATGTGTTACACTTTGGCTGACAATAAAAGTTCGAGGTGCTTTCATAGTTAGGAGAGTTACGTTTCATTTCTCAAAGGTTAAAAAAAAAAAGGGAAGAATAAAACCTGCCTTAGAGGGTTTGTGATATTTAAATTAGATAATGAATCTGAAGTGCATACAACAGTGCCTGATGTACAGTAAGCTCAATAAATATCAACTTTCTATTTTCTAGTAACAATGTTTTTTCCTGCGATGTCCAGGTCTGTGATCTATTACTGCTTTTTCTTTTCTCTATATCAGTTCAATGCTGAAAGCTTCTAGAAAATTTACTTAATCACTTATTTTCCTGGAGACAGTCACTATTTCCCCCAATCCTCTTGATGTCCTATTCTCCTAGTACATAGATACACTTAGGGTGCTGCAGGACACAGATGGAATGCTCAGATGAGGATTTATTTTCATTTTCCTAATGAATAATAGCTTTCTTTGAACATTTATTAGCTATTGAATATCATATTTTTCAAGAGAATCTTCAAGTTTTTTTTCCCTACATTTGAGTCCTTTTCAGCAGTATGCATTGCAAATATAGTTTACCTATCTGGGCATTGACTTTCCATCCTCTTAGCAGAAATTTATATCAAGAACAATTTTAAAATATACTTTCATGTTCTTAAGAATCTAGCTTGAAAGTATGGCCTTAGCATTTCTAACACTCTAAAAATGCTTTCCCTGGTAACTTCTATTGCTTGCTTTGGAGAAGTCCATATCAATCCTACTGATGTTCCCCAGAATACCATATAGAAATTTTCCTAGCCTAGGTACAATTATTTCTAATTAAATGGGACTTTGGTTTTGCCTTCAATGCCTTAGAAATTTCTGCCAAAACCACAGTAGTGTACTTGCAGAGTTCCTTATTCAACTTTATGGAATTTCCCATAACATTATTCTTTTTTTAAAAACATTTTTATATGATTTTTATTTTTACTGTACAGCAAAGTGACCTAGTCACACACATATATACATCCTTTTTCTGACATTATCCTCCATCGTGCTCCATCACAAGTGACTAGATATATTTCCCAGTGCTATACCGAAGGATGTCATTGCCCGTCCACTACAAATGCAATAGTTTGCATCTATTAACCCCAGATTCCCCATCCATCCCACTCCCCCTACCTCCTCCTTGGCAACCACAAGTCTGTTTCCAAGTTCATGAGTGTCTTTCCTGTGGAAAGCCTCATTTTGCCATACATTAGATTCCAGATATGTGATATCATATGGTATTTGACTTTCTCTTTCTGACTTACTTCACTTAGTATGAGAGTCTCTAGTTCCATCCATGTAGCTGCAAATTGCATTATTTTGTTCCTTTCTATGGCTGAGTAGTATTCCATTGTGTATATATACCACGTCTTAATCCATTCATCTGTCAATGGACATTTAGGTTGTTTCCATGTCTTGGCTATTGCGAATAGTGCCGCAATGAACATACAGGTGCATGTATCTTTTTCGAGGAAAGTTTTGTTGGATATATGCCCAAGAGTGGTATTGCATTATTCTTATATAAGCAGCTTGTTTTACAGCAAGTCAAGTACAGCAGTGCGTAGAGGTGCTTGATATGAGCAAAGAGGGTATGGAATGAGTAATGGAAGAGGAAGTTATAAACACCAGCTGCAATAATGTGGTCACTTGCAAAACCAGGAACTATAATAGTTATGAATATTAATTTTTCATTTCCATATAGATATATTTATATACATAAGTATCCATAAATACATCCATGTCAGAATCATTTATAATTCTCTCCCACTTGCCTGCAGATAGTAACCTAAGATGTGCTAATATAAGTTAGTCTTAAATCTTGTTACATCACAATATTTAAGACAGAAGATTTTGGAGAGCGTGTGACTCATGTAGAAGAAAAACATCACCCCAAAATGGATAAATCAACTTGCTTTACTCTTTGCAGGAGAGGGTTAGCTTGTTTTGGGTTGAATGAGGAATAATTGTTATCACATTAGCAGGAAGCACAGTTTTGCCGTTGTCTTTATTTGTGTTGTTAAAAGAGGTACAGATGGATACATAGTTAACAAGGAGGCAAGTAAACTAGTTAACAAGAAACTGTAATAGCTTTATATTGTTTCAACTTAACTATGTGGGAATATATTTCTCAGAATTTGCTTCTCTGAATTATTCTAACTTAGAGTTGTCCATGAAAGAAATTTGTGCAAGATTTTGAAGGTGGTTATAATGAAGCTGCCATACTTTTTATGTTCTGCTGCTCTGTGCAGGGCTGCATGGACTGTAGCAGCTCATACATGTGGCTGCTGATCAGCTAGCTCATCCTACTGATGAGTCAACTACTCCACTTCCCAGCAGATCTCTCCCTTATCTTCTATCTTGGACCAAGTATGCGTGTAGCGTGATGGCAAATGCCACTGACTTCCCCCAAAGATCACCCACTACTGTATGACTGAAGGAGTTGAGAGACAGACAAGTTTTAGCATGTCTTTGCGAGTTTCAATTGTCTTCATGGTTCTAGTATGTCCTGATGAGTCACAGTTTGTCCATGTTTTTGTTCACATCCAATTTTCCTCTACAAATGTTACCCCAGCTGGCTGATAGTAAATTTAGGCTTACTACCAGATAGAAAGAGAGCAGCTTTGCATAGGCTCCTACACCAGATCTAGCATTTACATGAGTTCTGTTCCTCATGGTGTCTCTTATTCTATATCACATGTGGTTCTGCTTCTCTAATTGTACCCTAAGGGACACAAAGTCTCTGAAGAAAGACCTAAGGAAATTATTTTCATGACAATTCTAGATAACTAGTCCAGGTTGGTGATGTGAGCATCTGTAGGTGAAAATGCCACTTTAAATGGTTTCGGGGCAAACTTTCAATTTTAGACACCTTTACATGTATTCTGTATGATAGTTTTAAAATAAAAAATTCAAGAAGAGATTGCAATAGTGGAAAGTTACCCTGAACACCTATTTCAAAATGAGATAGAAAGAGATTTTACTTAGAATTAAATGTTTGATCCAAACCACAGATGAAGCAACCACAACATGACTATTTCTTGTTTGGGGTCTGCAGGTGTGGAGTTCAGCTTGAGTCCTATAGCAGAGGGGCTCTCTATTATTGAGCTCTGGGGTTTTTGTTCAGCCTCTCCTATTGCTTCAGGCACTGTGAGCTCCCAGAGAGCACAGAAGTACATTGCAGAATCATTCAGCTGTAAGGCTGAAATGGTGAGACTACTGGATTTTTGTGCTTTCTGGAAGTTTATGGAGTAGTGGCCATCCTTTGTATTTTGTCTAGAAGAATCCCAAAGATTAAGGTAAATCATCTCTCCACTGGGAGGCTGTTTATACCAAAAAAGGTAGTAAGCGCTCTGAGATGTTTCACACTGACAGTTTAAGGTGACTGACTCCCCAACTTGACTGGGTACAACTGGCTGGTCTTGAATAACTTTCTGGGTCACACTGGATCCTACAGGAAAAATCAGAAAACAGAGATCAGTAGCGAATAAAATAATGGAGGAATTAGACTACCTTGGGACCCAAAGACAAGCCCAGTTGAAATCATAATATGCCTGCTTTCCTGCCATCCCCCTTCCTCCCCAAGTCCACGTGAAGCACCCGGGCCTGTGTGCAGTCCTTTCCCCCTGAACCTTCCCACCATGTGTGGGACCATCCCTACCAGAGAAGACGGAGGCCAGGAAGAGCCAGAGCAGGCTGGAGAGCGGCATGTGGCACGGATTCCCCTGCACAAGTGTGTTTTGTTGTGCCTCAGGCTGAGCGTTCAGTGTCTTGGAGTGTCTGGCAGCTCATATACATAGTCCCTGGGTTCCTGTGTGACTCCCCCAGACAGGAAGCAGGGCCTGTTATGTTCATAGACCACATGGCATATGCACAGATGAGAAAAAGCCTGGCTTCCCACAAACCTTTACTTTGTCTACTTGTCTTTCCCAGGTCGTTATGTTAGGCAGGTCCTAAAAAAGGAAGTGGAAAAAGCAACTAGTATTAATCATTTGAGCCAAGGGGAGCTGAAGACTAAACAAGATGGCATACATTGGTAAATATTCCACAGAAAAATTTTACTAATTTATTGAAAAAGAATTAACTACAGGCTATGGACCCTTCTTGTAATCTACTTATTCACCATTCATTTAACCCATACTTACCTTTCTCCATTTAGCATCTAATGACTCTTATTGGTGGTAATTTATTTAAAATTAAAGTGTAGTTGATGTATAATGTTTCTTCAATTTCTGTTGTACAGCAAAGTGACCCTTTATTAAAACTCACAGATGTTCAACTTTCTTGGTGAAAGGCAATCTTATCCAAAATAATTAATGTATCTCCTTTTTTTTCTAGGGCTGTACTAAGGTTTGTCAATAAAGTTATCTTATTTAAAAAAATCAGTCCTTCTGACTTTCAGAATCTATTTAGTTGTTTGTGTTTTTATGAAATTATTACAGGAATAAAATATGATTCTTACGAAATGTGACATTGAGTTTTATTTACTGGCCTTTGAAGAGGATCAGGATATTCAGTCCAGTTTCCCCCACAAGTGGAATTGTATTTATTAAATCATGTGTCTTAGAATTGTCCTTATGTCAAATTTTTCGATCACATTGGTCCAAAGTGTTCAGTATCATTTGTTAGTGGTCCGTTATTTTTCGCTTTGAAATAAAAGTCAAAATGGGTATGCCAGTGCTACAGTGCAGTCCTGCAAAACATGATATCTAAAGGCCACAAACGCTGAGTGCATGTCCAAACCACGGACATTTGTAAATGAAGTTTTGTAAACGGATACACCATCACGTGGGCTGTAGCTTTCAATCTTCCATTTGGATTCACAGTTTTCATGGATGAATTAATATAAAAGAACCAAGGCAAATAGACCACTGGACAAGAACTTCAGACCAGGTCTCTAAAATAGCCAGTCCTTTGATTTTAAGGTCAAAAGAACTCATTAATTAATGAGTGATGTAAGGAGGAGAGTTGATATACAGTTGAGATATCACCTCCTCTGTCCAAATTCACCTCTGAGAGCTGACAGGCAGCCTGGCTTGCAATTATTGGTAGTTAAGCAGAGGAAACCATGAAAGCTCACAGCAGCCTGGAGAGCAGCATGATGGCAGGATTTTGACCTTGCCGAAATGGCCCTGCTCTGTGCTCCTGACGAGTAGGGTGCAATGTCCCTTAGCTGCGTTATAGCAGCTGCCTCTAAAATGCAATTTCTGGCTGCTTCAAGCCTGTATGTGTTAGGAACACAGGTTGGGAGGTTTGGCCTGTCTTAAACAGTGTTCTTTTCATTGTGATGTAATGATAAATGACTACGTCTGGTAAAGGACAAGGCAGAGCTTAATATTGAAGGACCTGTGAGAAGGCGTTTCATTACTTAAAATTTCCAAATTAAGTAAATTAATCTGTGATAAAATCTGCATGGTTTATCTGGAACAAAGTCATGAATCATGCTCTGTTTGCAAATATTCATTCATGTTCTGATTGTTTTCTTGCCACCAATTTTGATTTTATGGTGCAATATGTTCTCAGATCCTTGGCTTCACTGCAAAAGCCAAACAAGAAGCTCTTACCTGTCTTCCCTCTTAGTTACCCACCAGCCCATGGGAACTGGTAACTTCGCAACAGCAAATATCGCTCAGACAAATGCTAACAAAATAGCTTCTGACTTTTGTAATCTCTCCAGTTGTGTACTGCAACACCAAATGGTAATGGCAGTGAAATCATATTCATTTATGATGTAACTCTACTCTTAACTCATTAGCAGTTGTAGGAAGCAAGAATCCATGGGTCCTTTCACCAGATATTTGGCTATGTTGTTGTCATGAGTGCATGTGAAATTCTACAGTTCTTATTTATTTAGCTTTTTAGGGCCACTTTATGTGGCATATGGAATTTCCCAGGCTAGTGGAGAAATTGGAACTATAGCTGCAGACCTACACCACAGTCACAGTGACAGCCAGAACCAAACCGTGTCTGCGACTTACATCAGAGCTCACAGCAATGCCAGATCCTTAACCCACTGAGCAAGGCCAGGGATCAAACTGGAATCTTCATGGATACTAGTCAGATTCATTACCACTGCGCCACAATGAGAACTCCAAATTCTACAATTCTTATTTTAGTTGTCATGAAGACAAACCTTTCCTAACATGTTTTTAATCAATGAAAACATTAAAAACCTTTAACAGTATACATGATTTCCAAAATAAAAATATTTCCATTTCTTAACATTGAAGGAATAAAAATTCTTTTCCAATTTATCCTTAAATTTCACTCAATGGGAGTTCCCATTGTGGCTCAGTGGTTAACAAATCCGACTAGGACCCATGAGGTTATGGGTTCGATCCCTGACCTTGCTCAGTGGGTTAAGGATCCTGTGTTGCCATGAGCTGTGGTGTAGGTCGCAGACGTGGCTTGGATCCTGCGTTGCTGTGGCTGTGGTTTAGGACAGGGCTACAGCTCCGATTAGACCCCTAGCCTGGGAACCTCCATATGCCACAGGAGCGGCCTGAGAAATGGCAAAAAAGACGAAAAAAAAAAATTCACTCAATGACATCATTTCTGTCAAATTACTAAATTTCTAGCATTTTCTTATGAGGTGTTTCAGCACTTTGTAACAAAACCCAAATAAGAGCAAATGAGTTATTATATGGTAGAATTTCCACTGACTCTTCTTGGTTACTTTATAGAAATCCCCAAACTTACATGTCATATGAGACACAGAATCACTACTGTGGTTCCTGGTCTTCCCTATTGTCCCCGCCACTTACATTCTTGATGACTGTTTTCTGAAAATGCCAACCATGAATTCCTATTTGGGCACTATGTCTTATTTTAATCTTATATATTTCATTGCAATGAAACCTATTCTACTCAGATATGCATTCTCCTCCAAATTAGCTATTAAGCTGCTCAAACTAGTAGGAAAAAAAAATAAGCAAAACAAATTTTGAGAGCCAGGAGAGTTTACGAAGTGACATGTATAAATATTTTTTTTAGTTTAAACTTTAGTCATCATGTTGCACATTTTATCTCCAGGACTTATTTATCTTATAACTGGAAGTTTGTACCTTTTGAACACCTTCACTCATTCCTACTCCCATCATAACCACCTCTGACAATCACCAATCTGTGCTCTGTATCTATGAGTTTGTGTATGTGTGTATCTCTCTGTCTGCGCTCTTGTGTTTTAGGGGCCACATATGAATGATTTTATTCAGTATTTCACTTTGTCTCTCTGATTTACCTCACTTGGCATTATGCCCTCAAAGTTCATCCATGCTGGTAAATGGCAAGATTTCTTTTCTTTTCTTTTTTTTTTTTCACCGCAGTATCTTTATCCATCTGTCGATGGGCACTAGGTGGTTTCCAAGTCTCAGCTATTGTACATGAGCTGCAATGAGCATGGGGCTACAGATATCTTTTTTAAACAGTGATTTTATTTCCTTCAGATGTATACCCAGAGGTGGAAATTCTGGATCACATAGTAGTTCTAGCTTTAAGTTTTGAGAAACCTCCATATTGGCTTCCTCCATAGAGGCTGCACCAATTCTTAGTTCCACCAACATTGCACAGCATTCCTTTTTTCTACAATTTTTTTCTTGTCTTTTTGATAATAGCCATACTGACAGATGTAAGGTGATACCTCACTTGCTTTCTACTTGCATTTCCCTGATTAGTGATGTTGCACATCTTCTAATTCACGTATTGGCCATTTGTATGTTTTCTTTGGAAAATGTTTATTCAGATCATTTGCCTATTTTTAAATCAGATTGCCTTTTCTATTGATTCTATGAGTTTTTTATATATTTTGGGTATTAACACCTTATTAGATTAAATTTTCTCCCATTCTATACATTTCCTTTTTGTTTTGTTGATGGTTTCTTTTGCTACACAGTAACTTTTTAGTTTGATGTAGTACCACTTGTTTATTTTCACCTTTTATTGCCCCTTGTTTTGGAGTCATATACAAAACATTATTGCCAAGACTGATGTCAAGAAACTTAATGCCTATGCTTTCTTCTAGGAGTTTTATTGCTTCAGGACTTATGTTCAAGTCTCTAATCCATTTTGAGTTGGTTTTTGTGTTTGGTGTAAGATAAAGATCCAATTTTATTCTTTTGCATTTGGCTTTCCATTTTTCTGAATATCATCTATAGAAGAGACTTTCCCTCCCCAAGTACATACCCCTGGGTTCTTTTTTGTGAATTAATTGACTATGTACTCATGAGTTTATTTGTGGGCTCTCTGTTCTGCTCCATTGATCTATGTGTCTGTTTTCATGCCAATATCTCTCTGTTTTGATTACTCATCTTTTTATAGTACAGTTTGAAATAACAAATTGTGATGCCCTCAGTGTTGTACTTCTTTCTCTAGGTTGCTTTGGCTATTCGTGGTTTATTGTGGCCCTATACAAATTGTAGGATTTGTTTGTTCTATTTCTGTGAAAAATGCGATGACCTTTTAAACAGGGATTTCATTGAATCTGTAGTCTTCTTTGTGTAATAAGATTTTTTTTTTTCCTTTTCTATTGCCACTCCCTCGGCACATGGAGGTTCCCAGGCTAGGGTTCTAATCGGAGCTGTAGCCGCCAGCCTACACCAGAGCCACAGCAATGCAGGATCCAAGCCGCATTTGTGACCTACACCACAGCTCATGGCAACGCCGGATCCTTAACCCACTGAGCAAGGCCAGGGATTGAACCTGCAACCTCATGGTTCCTGGTCGGATTCGTTAACCACTGAGCCACGAAGGGAACTCCTGTGTAACACGGATATTTTAACAGATTATTTTTCCAGTCCATGAGAACAAAATATCTTTCCATTTATAGTTGTCTTTTTCAGTTTCTTTAATCAATGTTTTGTATATTTCAATGGACAGGCGTTTCACTTCCTTGATTCAATTTTTCTCAGGTATTTTCTTTTTGATGCAGTTGTAAATCGGAGTGTTTTCTTTTTTTTTTTTTTTTCTTTTTGTCTTGTCTCTGAGAGAGTTAAAAGATTCTCCTAATGGAATTTTTGTTGGCATTTATATGGCCTCTTAAGAATACGCCTCTCAAAGTCATAAGTAATAAGTGTTCTCTTCTTCATTCTATAAACTCTTTGAGCTAGTCAAAACTGTGGTTGCTGTTATCCAATTTTTAATATTATTTAAAAATCATTAAATACTTTACTCACATGTGAAAGTGGAGAAAGTTATGTAGCAGATAACTTTGTCCTTAGCAATGATAATAAACAGGTATTTCATTGTCCTATATTGTCAGTCTTTCTTCAGGTTGCGATGTCAGAAAGTTGAAATACCTAGCAGTTTTTAATGAAATCCTTTTTTGTTTTTCTAAATAGAAAGTAAGTGCCTCCCAAGAGTGAATAGTGGAGGTTTTGGATAGGAAGTCTGAGAAGAGTGAGAAGATTTAATACAGTCACAGCAGGAATTGACAATGAGAGAGGATTTCAGAGAAAATGACTGCTTTTGGGCATTCTAGTTAGTGAGTCTAGTTAGTGTTGAAGATGACAACAGGTTTCAGTGACCCCAATTTTGCACATTTGCATGGTATTCTTGAACTCTGCTTGCCAAATATGCATTATAAGAAGATAGATATTGATCATTATAAGAAGATAGATATTGAATAATTGGGAATTAATAAGATAATTGGTATTACCCAGAACTGGGTCAAAACAATGAGACTAGGTGCTAAAGACTGAAGGAGGGCCATGGAGTTCAGATGCTATAGATAAGAAAATAAAAGTTAGGAAGCCTCTGAGAAATAAGATGATATTTCTTACTTGGCACATCGTGCAATTGTTTTCCAGTTTTTATTGTAATATTGTTTCAGTATTAATTTTATCAAAAATTTTATTTTGCCACCCATCTCCATCTGCTCATCTTATTCTTCTCCATTTCAGCTTTTCATGCTTTTAGATTGTTTTCTTGATGTTTTACAAACACTGCTTATTTACTGCACATAGGATGATGTTTTCTAAATTTTTGTTCTAATTATTAAAATGAAAAATTTTCAGAAGCTTTCTTCTCCTCTTTGTGCTCAGGATATTTTCTTTCCTATTTGCTTTATGTGTGTATACTTGGTATTTGTTTCATACAACATTCTTATTTCTTACTACTTCAAGTGGCAGGTTAATTTGAAAATCACTTAGTATGTTGCCCATTTCATGCAATTCTGGTGGGACAAATCAGATATTCTTCTAACTTTATATTTGATCTCTCAGATACTCTTAACAGAGTTTATGAAACATCTAAATCGTCAGTCAATATGTACTGCTAACAGTCTCTTCCTGGCTGAATCTATATTATCTGTGGGAAGTAGAAGTCAAAAGACAAACTGTGCCAGTGGAGCTCAGAGTTATTAACTCCTGTTATTTTTCATGTGAGATCACCTACTAATGATAACTTTTAATGGTAGAACTAATGACAGTACTGTTAAAAATACTCATTTATTCTGTAATTTAGGAAGATAAACTTAGGAGAATATTTTGGTTTTTTTTAATTTCTATTTTTAGTCTTTTTTTAGGGGTGCACCCTGGGCATATGGAGGTTCCCAAGCTAGGGGTCCAATCAGAGCTGTAGCCGCTGGCCTACGCCACAGCTACAGCAACACTAGATCTGAGCTGCATCTGTGAACTACACCTCAGCTCATGGCAACGTCAGATCCTTAACCCATTGAGCAAGGCCAGGGATTGAACTGTGTCCTTATGGATGCTAGTCAGATTCCTTTCCACTGAGCCAGGATGGAAACTCCAGGATCTGCATGTTTATTACTGGTATGTAGAAATACATTTGATTTTGCATGTTTATCTTATATCCTGTGACCATATAGAACCCACTTAATATTTCTAGGAGTTTTTGGGGTGTATTCTTTGGGATTGTCATCATAGATAATCACGTCATCTAGAAATAGTGGCAGTTAGATTTCTTTCCTGGCCTATAAGATGTGTTTACATTTATTTGCTTTAGTGCCCCAGCAAAAACATCTAGCACAATGCTGAAGGAGAGTGATGAGAGTGGATACTCTTGTTTTGTCCCCAATCTTAGGGAAAAGTATATAGTGTTTTACCAGTAAACATACTATTAGCTGCTGAAGAAATTCCCCACTATTCCTTTTTCAGAGTTTTCTCGAGGGTTGACCATTGAATTTTGGCAAGTGTTACTTCTGCATAGAGTAATATGATCTTGTGATTCTCTCTTTTTTATTTTTTACTCTGTTACTTCGATGAATTCCATCAATTGATTATCAAACATTGAAGAAAGTCTTGCATCCCTGAAAAAAAATCCATTTGTGCTTAATGAATTATTCTCTTATATGCTGATGAGTTCTACTTGTTAATATTTATCAAACTTGTTAACCAACTTTGTGTCTATATTAATGAGGAATATTTCTCTGGAGTTTTCTTTGGCATTGTCTTTGTGTGATTTGCTATCAGGGTAATACTAGCTTCATAAAATGAATGAGGAATTGTTTTCTTTCTATTTTCTAGAAGAAATTGTGTAGAATTTATGCTAAGTTTTGTTCAAATGTTTGGTAAAATCCTCTAATAACGCTACCTGAGCCTGTGGATTTTTTAATTTAAAAGTTCAGTTTCTTCATAGACATTGTGACTTCAGCTTCCTCTGGCTCCTGCTCTGAGGAGAGATGAGGAGGAGCTGCACCTGGGGCCCACAGTGAGGTTTGGGGACAGGCAGCAGATGCTCCCAGAGCACTGTGCCTCCGCGCAGAAGTAGGTTCCTGCATCTGCAGACTGGGCGGCCGTGATGTGCAGGGAGCTGTCCTTTCCAGTGTCTCCAAACCGAGCTGTCAATCTGTTCGGCTTCTTCACTTCTCCTGGCTTAGTCAACAACATCAAGAAGACGGGACTCCCCCCAGGCCTCTGCTTATACCACTGAAAGCTGTATAAAGTGCTTGAGGAATTGCAGTATGTGGTGAAGTTCTCTCCTTCTTGTAGGAGCGAGAATTTAGGAATTTGGTTTATCTGCTGTCCGTCCACTTCTGTTGAGAGAAACAGTGGGAGGCATCAGAGAAAGTCCGCTTAGATGTCTATCCTCTCAGCTACTATGGTCTCTCTCATTCTTCTTGTGTATGTTCCTCTTCTCTCCTTGACTCCCTCCCCAACACCCTCTACCTTCCTACTTTTTAGTTTTTGTGTTTTTCTCAACATCTTTACTCTCAATCAGAAAATCTCCTTCCTACAGTTGCCTGCAGATAGATGAGGTGTTTGGAAGCAATCAGGGAAACCCCAGACTCACGGGATCTTATGTGTTGCATCCATAAGATCAACACAGGTATTATGAGTACCATCTTCCTCTTCTTCTCCAGAAAAGAGTTGCTGAATCTGACTGTGTGTCTAATGGATTTTCTTTGTATAAGCTTCTTCTAGACTCAGAGAAACCTTGTGGTATACCACTGCCGTTTGGAAGGAAAGGGGAAAGGAGTGACTGCAATTTGAGTCAGCCAATCAGACTTACCACTGTTTCACCCATCTTCAGAAGGGGGGCAGGGGTCTATGTTTGCAGGTGCTGCCCCCCTGTGGTTGGATCAAAAACTGCTGATTTTAGGAAGAGTTCCTTACACAGTGCTTTCTAATTCAAGTGGTACAATTGTTTGTCAAGGCTTGGAAAGGAGTTAATACACACTGATATTGTTTGACGAGGAACAATTTGCCTTTTAAAAATGGATTCTTGGATTTTTAAAACTAGAGCATCAGAAGGAAATGAAATTTTTCTTTTGCCATTTCCAATTTAATCAGAATTGTGTAGTATATGTGTCTCTGCATGTGCTAATGGAATGTATTAGGTCACAGGCATTTTAATAAATGTGGAATAGCCCATAATTTATCTTTAGATGGCCTGTGATCTCGAAATGGAAGATAAAGCATACCTGTTTCTCTGTTGTCATACAGATTATCGTGGTTGTAAATTGTTCAATTTTGAGCTCATATTTATTTACTGTCTCACTACATTACATTTACACATAATAGGGATTTTTACAAAATAACATAATTTGACATATCAAATTATCAGATATGAATTTCTATCAGATATGAATTTCTCTAAAAAGACTTCTTTAAACAAAACTCTTGGATGGGTGTTCTCATCGTGGCGCAGCAGAAACCAATCTGACCAGAACCATGGGGTTGTGGGTTCAATCCCTGGCTTCGCTCAGTGGGTGAAGTGTCTGGCATTGCCGTGAGCTGTGGTGTAGGTCACAGATGCTGCTTGGATCCTTTGTTGCTGTGGCTGTGGTGTAGACTGGCAGTTGTAGCTCTGATTTGACCCCTAACCTGGGCACTTCCATATGCCACAGATGTGCCCTCTTGGATGGGATACTGGTATGACTCCATGGAACTTCAGAAACTCTCACTTAACAGCATTTGTCAACCTATATTAGCATGACCTGCTAACTGTGGGAACTGTCTTCATGTATCTTGAGGGTATGTACTGTGTCATCTTCAAGAACTGAGCTGTCCTATGTAGTAGCTTCTACTTTAACTCTAGCACATGAGGCTACTTAAATTAAAATTAAATGTAATTACAGTTTTAGTTTCTAAACCATACCAGTCACATTTCAAGTGCTCAGTAATGACAATAGGCTAGTGGTTATTGATTAACGCAGATATAGAACATTTCTACCATATCAGAAAGTTCTATTGGTCAGTGAGCTCTAGAATATAGAATCTGTGGAAATAAGGCTTTTGTTTTCTGTTTTGTATCACAAAGTCCCAGATGTGAGGGAGTTCCCACTGTGGCACAGTGGGTTAGGAAGCCAACATAGTGCTTGTGAGGATGTGGGTTCAATCCCTGGCCTTGCTCAGTGGGTTAAAGATCCAGCATTGCACCCAGCTGCAGCTTAGGTCAGAGATGCAGCTCAGATCTGGCATTGCCATAGCTGTGGCACAGGCTGGCAGCTGATCTCTGTTTTGACCCCTAGGTCCGCCCCCACCCCAAAATTCCCAAATCAGACAACGTAACACACATCAACAGAATGAAGGATAAAAGCTACATGATCATCTCAATAGATGTAGGAAAAGATTTTGACAAAATTAAATATCCACTCATGATAAAAACTTTCAACATACTTGGTATAAAGGGAATATAATGCAAAATAATAAAGGCAATCTATGACAAACCCAGACCTGTCATCGTGTTCAATAGTAAAACTCTCAAAGCTTTTTCTATAAGATTAGGAACAAGAGAAGGATGCCTCCTCTTGATACTCTACTTAACACACTACTTGAAGTCCTTACCACAATAATTAGAAATCAAAAAGAGGGAGTTGCCGTCGTGGCGCAGTGGTTAACGAATCCAACTAGGAACCATGAGGTTGCGGGTTTGATCTCTGACCTTGCTCAGTGGGTTAACAATCCGGCATGGCCGTGAGCTGTGGCGTAGGTCGAAGATGCGGCTCGGATCCTGCTTTGATGTGGCTCTGGCGGAGGCTGGCGGCTACAGCTCCGATTAGACCCCTAGCCTGGGAACCTCCATATGCCACAGGAGTGGCCAAAGAAATGCCAAAAAGACAAAAAAAAAAAAATCCAATTTCCAATTGAATCAAAAAGAAACTTATACCTAGGACTAAATTTAACCAAGGAGCTGAAAGACCTGTGCTCTGAAACTATAAGACACTGATAAAGGAAATGCAAGACAGTACAAATACTGGAAGATATTCGATGTTCTTGGGCTGGAAGAATGAACACTGTTAAAGTGTCCTTACCTACCAAAGCAATCTACAGATTCAACACGATCCCTCTCACAAGACAGCGTTTTTCACAGAACTAGAACAAATCATCCTAAAATTTGTAGGACCCCCAAAAGCCAAGGCAATTTTGGAAAAAGGAAAAAGGACAAAGTTGGAGATATCACACTCCCCAGTATCAAAATACCCTACAAATTTCAGTAGTCTAACATGTTAAGGTGCTGGCACAAAAGCTGAGATTCAGCCGATGGAACTGAATAGAGAGCCCAGAATCAACGCCTGGTACATATGAGCAATCTGTGACAGAAGAGGCAAGAATGAGCAACAGGGAAAACACGGTTTCTTCAAAAACTGGTATTGAGCAAAACTGGACAAGTACATAGTTAAGAAGAAAACGAGAACATTCTCTCACAACATGTTCAACACAAAACTCAGAATGGATTAAACTGCAACGTGAGACCTGAGCTCATAAACTCCTTAAAGAAAATACAGGCAGTATGCTTGCTGACATTCATCTTTGCACTATTCTTTTTCCATTGGTCTTCCCAGGCAAGAACATAAAAAGACCCCGAATCTGAAAAATGGGACCTAATTAAACAGAAATATTTTGCAGAGTGAAGGAGATCATTAACACAAAAAAAGGCAGCCTATAGAATGGGAGAAGATGTTTGCAAGTGGTTAGTCAATAGGGGTTATGTCCAAAGTATATAGAGAACTACTACATGCACAGTTAAAACTACACAGAGTTTGAAAGATACACAGAGGACCTGAAGAGGCATTTTCCAAAGAACCATGCAGGTGGCCCGCAGACAAGGGAAAGGTACTCATCATCTCTGATCATCAGGAAGATGCAAGTCAAAACCACAAGGATATGTCACCTCACATCTATACGAATACTATCGTCAAAAAAAGAACAAGAAAAAGAAAAAGAGAAATAATGAGTTTTTCGAAGATATGAGGAAAAGGGAACCTTTGTGTCTTCGTGCTGGGAAAATAAACTGGCACAGCACTATTTAAAACCACATGCAGATGCCTCAAAAATGTGAAAGTATGAGTTCTATATAATCCAGCAATTCCATTCCTGGGTGTCTATCAGAAGAAAATAGAACACGGGTCCAAAAATATATATGTACCTTAAGGTTCACAGCAGCCTTATTTCCAAAAGCCAAGATATGGAAACAACCTCAGTATTCATCCATTGTACACTTATATACAAACACATATACAAAGCAATATTACATAGCCATGAAAAAGAATGGAATCTTGTCCTTTGGGACAACATGATAGACCTGGTGAGTTTTACGACCTAGTGAAGTAAGTCAGGCAGAGAAGGAAAATGCTTCACTTCCATATGACATCTGTAGTGCAGAACAACAGAAACCGACTTAGAGATACAGGGGACAAACTCCTGGTTATTAGAGGAGAAAGGAGGGAGAGGGGGTGAAAGAGGTGAAGGGGATTAAGAGGTACAAACTTACACTGACACCATAAAGACATTATAAGTGTGTAATGTCCAGCCAAAGGAAGGAATGGATCCTGCCAAGGCTTTGACTGTAGCCAGTGAAACTGATCTCAGACTTCTTGCGTCCAGAGCTACAAGAGAAGAAATTTGTTTGAAGTGACCAGGTTCACGTATAAACACTGAGCACATATTTTTGGTGTGCTTGGCAGCACCAGCAGGATGGGATGGGAGGCTTTGCAATTGCCTGTGGGGACGCAGTGCAGTGAGGCAGCCCTGAACATTCTTGAGACAGCCAGCTAAGCTGGAAAACATCTTCATTGGAGTGATCTTTCTGTTCTTTTCGTTCCTTGCACTCGTACCATTTTGGAATCCGGCACACTGTGGCTACATAATTATCTTAACTCTGTCCTCTTACCAGGGACCCTCTAGCTACTAGAGGTTCTAGTGCAGAAGGAGATACAGATTGAGAAGGGAAGACAGAGGCCGAAGTCCCAAATCTGTGGGCCAAAAAGTGTCAGTGGTTAAATGTGTACCAGTGTAGGTGAGGAACAAAAAGCCATGTGAATGCCCTGTGGGGGCCTCGTGGTGGGGCGGTGGCTGGAGGAGGGGCTGAGCCCCTCGGAGGGTTCCTGTACAGGCTGCAGGTGCCTGGGGAGCGCTGTGCTCCCCAGCACAGAGGTACGTGGCTGAGTCTGTGGTCTGGGCAGAGGAAATGTACAGTGAGCTGCGGCGTTCTGTAGCGACTGTCGTGGCGTTTAATCTGCCATTCTTCTGGGTCCCTGCAGGAATGGTAAACAGGTGGCTGAGGTGGCCTCCTGGGGCCAGACGATACCACTGCACACTCCGCGTGGAAGAGGAAAAATTGCACCAGAGCGTGGAGCTGACTCCCTCCTGGAGACTCAGGGCTGGGGGGCTCTGGTCCACATCCATCCCTCTCACACCTGATGAGAAACAGAGCGACAGTCACAGATGAAGGTCATTGTAACCCCCACAGAACCTTGAATGTCCCTCTGGATGAGGAGAAGGATAGAAAGTGTGCAGGACTTGTCATCCTACCCCCAACCCCCTCAACAGTACAGCAGCTGCTCAGTCCTTGAGATCCCCCTGTGGGGCAGCCCCAACTCACAGCAAACCTGGGCCAACAGAAGCCCCAGCACAGGGCGCACCAGCCCCTTCATGACTCTGCCTTGTTTCTGGGAAATTGTCTCCTTCAGATACACAGCTGAACCCCTGCAGGTTGGGTGTCAGGATTGTTCTGGACAGGTTCCAGTTTCTGTAGCCAATCAGCTCACCCAACAAACCCTGCTCAGGTGAGCCTCAGTGACATGAAGCCCCACCCTGCAGCCCCACCCTGCTGTGAACACTGAACTTAAAAAGTTAGTCTTTCCTTTTCAAAATGAAAAAAGAAAGAGAAAGGGAGAGAAAAAGAAAGAGAAAGAGAGAGAAAGAAAGAGCGAGAGAATGAGAGAGATCAAGAACGAAAGAAAAAGAAAGAAAGAAAGAAGAGAAAAGAAAAGAAAAGAAAGAGATGATGGAAGGAAGGAAGGAAGAACAGACGGTAAGGGAAGTGGAATCTAGGATGTTTTTAGGAATCAACGATGTCTAGGATTCTGTCTTCTCTGTACTGTTTGCCTTCACGGAACGTGCCAACTGCTTTAAAAAGAAGCTCAAGCTGAGACCCCGAGTCTTTTAAGCTGCAATGTGCCAGTACATTTGTGTTCCCCTCCCCCTGCAGACTCGGTCACCGTGTCACTCAAAACACAGAATATTTGTCTGAATTGCTCCAATGGGTGGATGTTTTCCTCCAGTGGAAGGAGGTTTCACCCTTCCTGAATTCAGCCTCAAAGTCTTTGATGCCTAAAACAAGGCTGTTTCCACATATGTACTTCAGGAGAAGCTGGAGTCCTTGGTGGGGGTGGTGCATGTACCAGAAGAGAAAAGGTGGAACAAAGATGAGAAGTTGCACCTCAGCCCCAGAGGGTCTCCTTCAGGGACAGTGATGCGGTCGTCAGGCCGGGTCACTGACTGGGCTCCGGCTTCTCCTGAAACATCAGTGCTGAATCAATGAACCTGGCTAAAAGGAAAAGTCCCAGTTCAAAGGCAAACCAGAGCAAGGTCCCATGTGTGGCCAAGGGAGTACAATGGAACGGTACTCACTCAGGAGGAACAGGAGCAGCTCAAGCATCAGGGTGAACACTGAGATCGTGGTGGGGCAGCAAAGAGACAACGAGCTCCTTTCTGGGCGACTCCCCACGAGCAAAAGTCTGATGACCAGGGAACTTGAACCCAGGTTGCTTTGAGGGTGAGGAATGACAAGGTATGTACCTTTCTTCTTCCAAGGGACATTATGCTGACCCTTAGAAAGAGAGGCTGCCTTAACAAAATTACCTGCCTGTGGATTCTGAGATGCTTCCCATGTCATTGAGCAAGAAATGTTGTCAGAATATCTCTTTACACTGCAGGGCGGGAAAGTGTTTGTGAGCCTGTTCTGACCTTTTACAGAAAAGGCATTTTCAGTTTACACACCAGCGCCCCCTAGGTGCAGATCCAAGGAGAAATTCACTTTTTTTTTTTTTTTTGTGGAAACTTGCTCACCTTCTTCCTGCACTGTGTGTAGGTTGAATTTCAAAGCATTACAAATATGTCCAGAGGAGGATTTAAGTTTGTAGCCCCTGAAACTTATAAGATTGGCCTTTTAAAAAAACATACAATTATGGATTAAAAAATTGGAGAGCGTATACTTTTCAGAAATAAAAGCATTACACATTTCAGGAAAGGAATACCACCAACAGCATAAATCTACAAAGTTACATGATATGTTACTACTTATTTCCCAAACCCATTTCTGTAATTTTTTTTTTTTTGCTTTTTATTTTTAGGGCTGCACGTGAGGCATATGGAAGTTCCCAGGCAAGGGAACAAATCAGAGCTACAGCTGCCAGCCTACAGCACCTTTCATAGCAACACTGGATCCTAGCTGTGGACGACCTACACCACAGTCCATGGCAATGCCGGCTCCTTAACCCACTGAGTAAGGCCAGGGACTGAAGCCGAATCCTCATTGATACCAGTTGGATTTGTTTCCACGGCACCTTGACATTTTCTTCAGTGGCTAAGCTATCATTATTTTGTCTTGACTGACTGTCTTCTTTGTGCATTTTTTTTCACTTTTCTGATTAAATTTATTTTTTAGACTCAGGGAAGGAGTCTACGAGGCACATGTTTTTCTCCACACAAGGGTCAGGCAGAGGGCATGGAGGTGGGTTCTGTTCTGTGAAGGCCCCATAGGATCCTGTTCGTGTGTGTGTGTGTGTGTGCGTGTGCGTGCATGTGTGTGCGTGTAGACTGGGACTCCTTTGTGCTAAGCCTTGTTAGGCAAGAGGAGGCAGCAGTGAAGAGCATATCAAAGGCAGCCGATGCAGTGGGAAGACAAAAAAGCACATAAGTGGATTTTTAAAGACAATTTTAATTTGCAATAAGCACCATGAAGACAATAGAGTACTCTGTTGAGATGGACAGTTACTGCTGAGGTGAGGAAAGGCATCAGCTCTCAAGAGGCTATGGAGGGAGGGCTCCACCCTGACACTTAACTCTGCAACCCCAGGCAAGGTACTGAACCTCTCGCATGTCCTTTTCTCTAAGTGGCCGGGATCTTTCTGCTGGGCGCTGGGCTCAGCACTAGCGTTCATCATCACTCACTCTCATAAGAACGCTGCCTGGCAGACACAACCAAATTCCACACTGTAGATATGAAGAAACCAAAGCCTAAACCCCACTGAGTGCTTTAGCTGAGATCACTCAAGGGATGAGTGGTAGATCTAGAAATACAGCCCAAGTCTTTGATCTCAAGCACTTTGCTTCACTGCCTCCCTAAAGGAGGATGGAGGGACCCTAGCATGAAGGGTTCCAGTAAGAACTGAGTGAGAACACAATCAATCACCTAGGATAGGAGTTTCCACTGGAGTTTCCAGTGGTTAAGAGTCCAACGGCAGTGGCTTGGATTGCTGTAGAGGTGCAGGTTCAAACCGCAGCTGGTGCAGTGGGTTAAAGGATCTGGCATTGCTTCAGCTGCAGAGTAGGTCACAGGCTGTGGCTCGGATTCAAACCTTGGCCAAGGACCTTCCATATGCCATGGGTGCGGCCATACTTTTTTTTTTTTTTTTTTAAGTAACTACCTTGGATAATACCCTCCCTGCCATATTCACTCAATACGCTGCAGCAATGCAGAAAAGCTTGGTGAGTTTGGGAGACGCTGCCTGAAATTGCCAAGAATTCGATCCACAAGATAAAGCATGATATTTTTAGGAGGTGCACTTAGCATGTTTCACAGCAGATTTGAATATTATCATCTGTGTCCATGGTCTATCATGTTTGTAACTGTTAGTGGGAAATCAGCTCATTAGGGCAGCATATTGAGAGACTGGGTGGCATATGATAATATGGAAAGAGTATTCTATGCAGCATTTGCTACAACTCCTTATTTCTTCTTTCATCCTTGAGTCTTGCTACCACTTCTCAGCCTATTTCTATACTACAAGAGAGGCCGGAGCAGTCAACACCATTTCGCTTGCCAGAGGAAACATGTCCCATCTTCTGTAATCACTTTGAGCTGTCTTTTCAAGGTAGCCTATTAGTCTCCAGCCAGTATCATCTCCTGTCTTTTATTGGTCATTTGAAGTCAATCAGCTTCACATCTGGCAGGCAAAAGACAAAAGGAAAAAGAAAGAAAGAAAGAAAAAACCAGCCAGGCCTCCTGCATCATCTCTTATGATTCCTGCCTCAGGAAGTTGACTGCCTGGATCTGCTGCCAATGGTAGTTCCTGCTATGACCAGGCTTCCCCACAATGTCATCCGTGAACACCAGAGGGCAGCAGGGAGGTGCGCTGAAGCATCACAAAATACTTCATTCAGCAGGACACCAGATGCCAATGCCCCAGCTTTCCTTCTTGCTACAGGCAGTGAGTGTAGAGCCTGATTCTCAAGGAAGGAAAATATTAAGATGTAGGTCAAGGGCCCACCCTGGGGTGACTTTTGAGAAAATACATGAAGGAATTCAGAGGTGCGCCATGTAGATGTTTGGCGGGGGTGGGGGGGTGCGGAATAGCATTACAGTAGAGAGGGCCAAGGCCAGGGGCACAGGTCCTGATAGGGAAATGTGCTTGAAGTGTTTAAGGACTAACATCCCGTCTTTCACTGTAGCCCTTTTTCCCCCAGCACACTATTCTATGAGAGTCTTGCTAAAGCATTCAGCACTGTTAACTGGTTAGGGGGTGATTTCCTCATCTAGTGATTCTGGGGCAATTTATACCTAGGAGTGGCATCTTCTTTTCTCGTTCCCTTTAGGTTCCAGTTTAAACCAGTCATGTCACCATCACTGAACCATCCATTCAGTCTGCTCTGGGGCAAGGGCGTCTTCGTAGTCCGCATATTTTCCATTAGGAGTCCCCTAAAATGCTACTTGCTGGTTGAAAGTAGAAGTTAGAGATGCTTTTCAACTTAGGAAAGTTATGTCTTATTTCCCAAATTAACAAGAACAACAGCAACAACAAACCCTAGGAACAATAACATCTCTCTCATAGGGTTTGTGACATTTAAATGAGATGACGCAGCTGAAGTGCCTACTACAGTGCCTGAAATATGGTAAGATTAATAAACACCAACCTTCTGTTTTCTAGTACAATCTGCCTTTCTTTCATTGTCCACATCCGTGACCTGCTAGTGCTTGCTGTTTTCTCCACATCAGTTCAATGCTGGAAGCGCCTAGGAAATTTACTTAATCAATTCCTTTCCTGGAGACAGTCGCTCTTTCCCCTGTCCCTACACGGTCCTATTCTAGTACACGGATACCTACTCAGGGTGCTGAGAGGACACAGATGGAACACTCGGATGAGGTTTTACCTTCTTTTCTCCAAGAAGAATAATATCAAGGTCTGTGTGTATTTATTAGGTATTGGATATGATGTTTCTGAGTTGCATCTCCAAGACTTTGCCATTCTCTTTAACTGTCTTCTTACCGATTTGTATAAGCCTTTACTCTATTGTGCTCTTGAGTCCTTTTTCGGAAATAAGCATTGCACATATAGTGCACCGGTCTGCCTTCACTTTCTATCCTCTTAGCAGTGATTTTAAACAAAGACCATTTAAAAATAGGTTCCTGTTCCTAAGAAGCTGGATGGAAAGTCTTATTTGTTTATTTTCACTTAACACTTGAACAATGCTTTTCCTTGGTGAATCCCATTGCTTCTGATGTGAAGTCAGTATCCTGCTGACTGATGTTTCCCAGAACACAGTATATCAGTTTTCCTAGGTATTGGCAAAATCGCTTCCAATTAAATAGTCCCTTGGTTTTGCCTTCGATGCCAGGCAAACGTCTGTCCAAACCACACTCGCGGACTTGCTGAATCCCTTATTCATCTTTATGGCATTCCACAAGGCATTACTCGTCAATGAGGAGCTTGTTTAATAGAAAGTCAAGTAGAGCAGTGAGGGGAGGTGCTTCCTGTGAACAAAAAGATTATGGAATGGGTAATGGGGCAGGTAGTTATTAATACCAGTTACAATAATGTGGTCATTTACAGAAACAGGAAGTATAATAGTTACGAAAATTTTTTCCATTTTGATATGAATATAATTATGCACATATCAACCAGCTTTAACTCCCCTCTCCTGCTTTCCTGAATGTAATAACCCAAGATGGGCTAATATGAGCCAATCTGTAGTTCTTCGTTATTTCTCAGTCATTAGGATACAGGAGTCAATGGGAGCATATGACTCATCAGAAAAGAAAAGAACATCACCCCAAAACGGATAAATGAACTTGGTGTACTCTTTGCAGGAGAGGTTAGCTTGTTTCTGATTGAATGAGGAATTATTGCATCATACTTGAAGGAAGCACAGTTTTGCTTTTGTCTTTATTTGAAAGTTGTTCGAAGAAGTACAGATGGAGGCCAAGTTAGCAAGGAGGATACTGACGTTTACACTGCCTCAAATGAACTACTTGGAAATACATATCCTAGAATGTGTTTCCCTGTGTAGTTCTGGGACAGGTTTGGACACACAAGACATTTGCGGAAGATTTGGATGGTACGTGTGATCTGGCTCAACTGCAGATACAAAGATGATAGCTTTTCATAGACTCTTCCCCCAGCTCAAGCCATTGCATGGATTCCTATCCTTATAACTAATTACTTATCCTGTGTCACCTTTGATTCTGCTTCTCTGACTGTACCCTAGTTGATGCAAGGCATAAGCGGAAAAGACTACGGAAGTGATTTTCCTGACGATGCCAGAGAACTAGATCAAATGTGTGATGTGAGCATATTTAAGTGAAACTGCCATTTAAGTTGTTATATGAGGCAAGCTTTCAACTTTAGACAAGTGTGCACGTGTTCTGTACAATCGCTTTAAAGTCAAAAAGTCAAGACTGAGAACGTATTAGTAGAAAGTTACTCAGGACACCTGCTCCACATGACATGGTAGGAGCTGTAATTTAGAATGAAACCTTCTCATCCAGACCACAGATGAAGTAACCACGGGACAACCACTTCTTGTCTGGGGTCTGCAGGTGTGCATATAGGCTTGGGTCCTATAGCAGGGGGGCTCTCTCGTGTTGAGCTCTGGGGTTTTTGTTCAGCTTTTCCTATTGTTTCAAGCACTGTGAGTTCCCAGAGAGCACAGAAGTATGTTGCAGAGTCTTTCATCTGTAAGGCTGAAATGGTGAGGCTGATGGATTTTTGTGCTTTCTGGAAGTTTATGGAGTAGCGGTCTTCCTTTGCATTCCAGCCAGTAGAATACTGACGAATAAGGAAAGTCATCTCTCCACTGGGAGGCTGTTTATACCACAAAAGGTAGTAATCCCTCTGCGATGTTTCATACCGACAGTTCAAGGTGCCTTCCTCTCCAACTTGCCTAGACACAACTGGCTGGTCTTGAGTAACTTTCTGTGACACACCGGATCCTGTGGGAAAAATCAGAAAACAGAGATAAGCAGTGAATAAAATAATGGAGGAATTAGACTACCTTGGGACCCAAAGACAAGCCCAGTTGAAATCATAATATGCCTGCTTTCCGGCCATCCCCCTTCCTCCCCGAGTCCATGTGAAGCACCCGGGCCTGTGTGCAGTCCTTTCCCCCTGAACCTTCCCACCATGTGTGGGACCATCCCTACCAGAGAAGACGGAGGCCAGGAAGAGCCAGAGCAGGCTGGAGAGCGGCATGTGGCACGGATTCCCCTGCACAAGAGTGTTTTGTTGTGCCTCAGGCTGAGCGTTCAGTGTCTTGGAGTGTCTGGCAGCTCATATACATAGTCCCTGGGTTCCTGTGTGACTCCCCCAGACAGGAAGTAGGGCTTGTTATGTTCACAGCCCACGTGTCATATGCACAGATGAGAAAAAGTCTGGCTCCGCACAAACCTTCACTTGGTCTACCTGTCTTTCCCTGGTCCTTAAGTTAGTTAGGCAGAGCCTGACAAGGGGCTTGGAAAAAGCAACTAGTGCTAAAGGTTTGCGCTGAGGGGAACTGAGGACCAAACAAGCTGACATACTTTGATAATTACTCCGCAGAAAAGTGTTGCTCGCTGATTGAAAAGAGATTAATATAGGCTCTGAACACTTCTTGTAATCAACTTACTGGTCATTCATTCAGCCTGTATGTACTTTTCGACATCCAGAATCTAATGACTCTTAAAAACTCATAGACGTTTTATCACCTGTATAGGTTCCCCATCACTAAAGTCATGGTACAGGGTTACTTGACCTGTCTGTATTCCTCCTTTGCACACCTTCCCCACCCCTGCAACCTTGATAACCCCTGGCAACTACTCATTCCCTTTGCATCTCTTTCAGTTTTTCCTCCTGAAAATGTTGTATAACTAGAATCATACATTATGTATGGAGTAATAATAATGCATTGACGTAATCATACACCAGTTTGCCTTCTGTGATTGACTTTTTTACTCAGCATGACATCCTTGATATCCAGCTACACTATCACATGTATGAACGGTCTTTTCCTTTTAATCACTACAGACTGTTCTCAACTTATGTTGGATCAACTTAGCATTAAAAAATATTACGACCACACTTGCTGCATGTGGCAGTTCCCGGGCCAGGGATTGAATCTGAGCTTCAACTGAGGCAATATTGGATTCTTTTACCCACTGTGCCAGGCCAGGAATCAAACCTGCACCTCCACAGTGACCCGAACCACTGCAGTGGGTCTTAGCCCACTGCATCAAGGTGGGAGCTCCCAACTTAAAACGTTTGACTTTACATTGGCGAGAGAGCCACATGCCTTCAGGAAACCATGTTTCAGTGTTTGAAATGTGATCTTTTGCAGAGCTAGCAGCAAGGGGGTAAGATACTCCCTGATGATGCTGGGTAGCAACAGCCAGCTGACCCCAACCAGCCTCAGGATAATAAGGGCAAACAACTTGTGCACTTACAATCATTCGGTGCAGACACAGCCATTTCGATTTTCACTTTCAGTACCATACTCAAGAAATTCCATGAGATTTTTAACACTTTGTTTATTTATTCATTTAATTGAATGATTTTTATTTTTTCCATGGTAGCTGGTTTACTGTGTTCTGTTGATTTTCTACTGTACAGCAAGGTGACCCAGTCACCCATACATGTATACATTCCTTTTTCTCACATTATCACACTCAATCATATGTGACTATATATAGTTCCCAGTACTATACAGCAGGATCTTATTGCTTATCCATTCCAAAGGCAACAGTTTGTATCTATTAACCCCAATTTCCCAGTCCATCCCATTCCCTTCCCCTCCCCCTTGGCAACCACAGGTCTGTTCTCCATGTCCATGATTTTCTTTTCAACATTTTATTTTAAAATTGACTTTGTGTTAGATGATTTTGCCCAACTGTAGGCAGCAGGTTAGGTATAGTAAGCACATTTTTGACTCAGGGTATTTTCAACCTAAAATGGTTTATTGTGATATAAGCCTCCTGCAAGTTGAGAAAGGTGGATAAGCAATATCTCATTGTGTGGATATACTCCTGCATATTTATCTATTCACCCAATAAAGAACACTTGACTGGTTTCTAGTTTGGGGCCATTGCAAATATAGGTGCCATAAATTTTTATGTACAGACTTTTGTGTGAACATAAGTTTTTCATTTCTGAAGCATAAATTACAAGAGTGTGATTGCTGGACTATAACACAAGTGACTATTTAAGTTTATGTGAAACTGCTGAATGAGTTCCTAGAATGACTATACCATTCATCCATTAGCAATGTATGAGAGATTCATTTCTCTGCATCCTTGTCAGAACTTGGTGTTGTCTGTATTTTTTATTTTAGACCTTATAAGTAATGTGAGGTGTCTTGTGGCTATAATTTGTATTTCCCTAATGGCTAATGATATTGAACCTCTGTTTATATGCTTATTTCCTAACCACATAGCCCTTTGGTGAACTGCATGAATTTTTTTGTCCAGTTTTCAGTTGCATTTTTCCTTTTCTTCCTGCTGAGTTGAGAGAGTCCATTGTGTTATGAATATCAGTCTTTTGATGAAAATATATTTTGCAAATATTTCCTGCCATTCTGAGGTTTGTCTTTTTCATTCTCTTAGTAGTGTCTTTCCCACAGTAAACATTTTTAGTTTTGATAAAATGTAAATTATTTACTTTTTTACGGTTTGTGCTTTTGGTGTCATGTCAGAAATGTTGTTTTCTTTTCTTTTTTTTTGGTCTTTTTCTGGCTGCACCCATGATATATGGAGGTTCCCAGGCTAGGGGTTGAATTGGAGCTACAGCCGCTGGCCTACACCACAGCCACTACAGCCACAGCAACGCAGGATATGAGCCAAGTCTGCGACCTACACCACAGCTCACAGCAACGCCCAGATCCTTAACTCACTGAGCAAGGCCAGGAATCAAACCTGCATCCTCATGAATGCTAGTCAGATTTGTTTCCACTGAGCCACGACAGGAACTCCAAAAATCTTTTTTTCTAACCCTAGTTCATAAAGATATTCTCTTATTTTTTTTCTAAAACATTTATAGTTCTATATTTTACACTTGAATGTGTGGTCCATTTTGAGACTGTCCTCAAACATTTTGTATAAGGGATGGGATTTAGGCCAATTTTCAATTATTCCCCAAGAATATGTAATTGTCCCAACATCATAAACTAAGACTATATTACCTCCCTTGAACTGTCTTTGCACCTTTGTCAAAAAAAATCAGTTTTCCCAATTTATGTGGGTCTACTTCTGTACACTTACTCAGTGGCTTGAACTTATTAAGTGTATTCATTCTTTTATTACCCTTTCAACATTGTAAAGCCTGTAGAATGGTTTTCTTTTTGATTCCTTATATTTATGGTTGGGTTTCTTTTTCTTTTTTCCCTTCATAATTCTACCCAAGAATATTCTAATTTTATTAATCATTTTAACAAAACTAGTTTTTTATTTCATGGTTATCTCTAGGTTTTTTTTTTTTTTTTTGCATTTCACTGATTAAACATTTTATTATTTCCTTCTTTCAGCTATGTTGGGTTTAATTTACTTTTGTTTTTCTATCATCTTTTGCTGAAAGACCAGATAATTATTTTTCAAACTTTTTTCTTTAGCAGTATAAGTATTTGAAAAGATAAATTTCCTTTTATATACTATGTTAACTGCATCTCATACATATTTATACTTATATATTTTCACTATACTTTCTTTTTTCTTTTTTTTTTTTTTTTTGCTTTTTTAGGGCCACACTCGCGGCATATGGAGGTTCCCAGGCTAGGGGTCTAATCGGAGCTACAGCTTCTGGCCTATGCCACAGCCACAGCAACGCCAGATCCTTAACCCACTGAGCGAGGCCAGGGATCAAACCTTCAACCTCATGGTTCCCAGTCAGATTCGTTTCTGCTGAGACCTGATGAGAACTCCCTCCCTATATTTTCTTTCAAAATATTTTCTAATAGCCATTGTAATTGCTTATTAAACCTAAGGTTATTTTAAAATTTAGTGCATAAATTTCAAATATTTGGAAGTTTCTAGAGACTTTGTTTTGTGTTTGATTTTCTATAGCAATTGCATTCTGATGAAAGAATAAATTTTGCATTATTTCAGTTTTCTTAAATAGATTGTGTGTGTGTTTGTGTGTATGTGTGACTATTTCATCTACACAGCAGGGTTTGGCTGGAGCCTCAGCTGCAGGTTTGGGTACAGGCTGCAGGTGCCTGCACTGTGCACTTGCTGCACAGAAGTAGGTGGCTGAGTCTCCAGGCTGGGAAGCCTTGATGTGCAAGGACACATGTTTGGCACTTTGACTGGGGGAAACTCTCAATCTTCCATCTTCCTTTTCATTTACACCTGACCTCATGGAGATCAATAATGCAGGTCCTTTGCCAGGATGTTGCTGGTACCATGGGAAGTAGTTGAAGGCACTGTTCTCATAAGTACAGTTCAGAATTGAAATGTCTCCTTCCTGGACTGTCAAAGGTTGAGAGCTCTGTTTCACCTGCTGCTGGTTCCTTTTTTCCTTCTGTTGGCCGCTCACCCCTGTTTAAAGAGGTAAAATATCATCAGGTCCCCACATTGATATTTCCTTTTTAAAGTTTCTACTTGCATGAATTTTTCTTATTCTTTCCAATTGATGATATATTCTAAGGGTTCGTCTCTACAACTCACAGCCTAGTTGAAGCCACAGAACCAAAAATGATGCTCCCAGAATCTTGTCCATTGTTCCTGGCACCAAGGCTCAGTGACAGCTCAGGTGATCGTCTAGTCTTCTCAGCCAGCTTGAACTCTGACTTTAAGTTCACATCTGCTATAATTCTTTCAACAGGCCCCACCCTCTCACAAGTCATTTCACCTAAAGCTATTTTTCACAAAGCAAGCACTTCCCCATATGCCCTAACAAAGAATTGCTGAAAATCGTTTTCATAGAAAATCAGGGAGTTCCCGTTGTGGAGCTTCGGAAACAACCGACTAGGAACCATGAGGTTGCAGGTTCAATGCCTGGCCTCGCTCAGTGGGTTAAGGATCTGGTGTTGCTATGAGCTGTGGTGTAAGTCCGTCTCAGATCTGGTGTTGCTGTGGCTGTGGTGTAGGCCGGCAGCTGTAGCTCCGATTAGACCCCTAGCCTGGGAACCACCATATGCTGCAGGTGCAGCCCTAAAAAAGACAAAAAGACCAAAAAAAAAAAAAAAAAAAGAAAGAGCGAGAGAAAGGAAAATCAGAAACTCCCTCCTTACATGTTAATAAAGAGCAATCTAGAATTTCTCTCCCACTACCACCTCTTCCTTTTCCTGACACCTCCGAGAATGTTAAAAATCATATATCAAGACCTCTTGATGTGCTAATAGGCATAATATTTTATAATGAGGAAGAAAATGACTCCCATGAAGTCACAAGTTTAGCATATAAAGGGGCATTTCTTTTATATTGCAAATACTAATCTAAAGTCTACTGAAGACACAAAAGGGGCATGATATACCATTATAAGCTAAGGTCATGAGTCAGAACAGAGAAAATATATACTGCTTTTGTCCTCATGGAACTCAAATTTTAACACAAATTTTCAGATGTGCTCACATTTTACATGACCCTAAGAAATGATAGATGATAATTAAACCAATTTCAAATTACATCTCTTCTAAAATATAACCAGACAAGTGAAATATTTCTATGAATATATATGGGAAAATACCTTGAAAAGTACTGTAATTATCTGCTGTGGAGGAGCTCTGATCTCCAAATGGATGAGAGAAACTAGAAAAATTCTGCAGACTTCAGAAGACATCAGACCATGACCATTCAGAAATGCAACATTTTTGGGAGTTCTCATCCTTAGTTTGAACAAGCATTTAACATTGTCTTCACACCTTATCTTCGTACATAAAACACAAAAATATTAAGAATCCATTTACCTTTGGATGTCAACACAGCAGGGTATAGAGACAGAAATTGAGAGTAAATTCCAAAGCAGCCCTAAAAACAGTGCAGATCTGCATTATAAATAATAGAAGTTAAAAGAAATAAGGAGCCCATTTTTTTTTAAAGCACAGAGAACATTTTTGTAGTCTCTGTATTTGATGTCATCTCAGATTCTATCAAAGAAAACATCATCACAGTCCAGTAGGAAACAATGACAAGTGTTCCCATTCCTTAGTCTAACCCCATTCTATCCCAGCATAGATTCTAAGGGGATTTTTAAAATTTTTGTTGAATTGTTTATGTGTTTTCTTTTTTATTTATTTTTTTTTATTAATTTACACCTTCAATATATATCTACTAATGCTACTAAGTGCCTACTGAAATGTCCACCCTGGGGTCTCATTAATGAAAGAGATATAGTTCCACTCTTTGGTCAGTTGAGTCTCAGTATTCAAGTACGTCAGATAAAACCTGCTAAAGAGAAAGGTGCATCTATATCACGTGCCGAAAAATAATAATCATGAATTCTGCTTCTGGGCCCAATCAGAGAAATAGTTCTGATGGAGGACATGCTTGAACTGGGACTTAAACCTACCAGATTTCCCAGTAAAGACTGGGGTCAGGGAATTCCAGACACAGGTTAACTCAGTTCGGTTGGAAGCCCGACTGTGTCTGGGTGAAAACATTATAAATTTATATCATAGAGGCTAATGTGCCCCTGATCTTGAAGGACAACACATATTATTCATAGAATTGTTGATTTCCAAAGCCATATTTTTCAAACTGTTAGACTAGAATAACACAGATACTATTTAGTCACATGAATGGATAGGTAGCTAGATAGACACCTACATGCATCTAAGAATGATAGATGTAAATTGAAGCAAAGTAGGAGATAATAAGTTAACAGATTTTAAAAGGATCCTTTCTGGCTACTTAAAGAATATGTACGTGTTGGAGGTTGGGGTGGGGGGGGGACAAGAGTTAATCTTTGAAGCAGCATTGCCCCTCTGTGGCCGTATGGAGACATTACTTTGAACAATTTTACACAGCTTCTTTAAAGTTCTGTTCAACAACACTCAGTCAGAGCCCTGAGACATGTGAGAGAGTCTTCTCAGGCCAGTGATTTCTTCAGACCGAAGATTTGCCTTTGCCAGGGTCTCCTATGAAAGCTTCGCTGCTCCCTACTGAGGTATGTTTTAGTTGGATCTGGATGCCTTGATTGGGAACCTGGACTTAACAGGCTAAAACAGGGCTCCTGAAATATTTACAAGTAGGGCCTCATCTGCCCTAGGGTCCCTTCAAGGACAGGAATGTGTCCTCGGGCTGAGTCACTGCACGGGGCTGTCTTTCATCCCATAAGATCAACATCAAATCAAGGAGAGCCCTTCACACTAAAGAGAACATGTATTTAAATAGATTCTAAATCAGACAATTGTTAGATGGATTTGGTTCACGGGCCATATTTTGTTGCTTCCTGATATAGAATATCCTTTAAAGTGATTATTGGTCATTCATATGTGTTTTTAAAAGGACCTAATCAAATACTTTGCCCTTTTTTAAGCTGGAAAACTTGTCTTTTTTAATTGAAATTTTTAAAATAAATAGCATATTTTTGATGCGGTAAACATTCTCACTATCAGGTGGACACAATCACCCTAAAATAACACAAAACCGCTTTGAAAAAGCTGACTTTGGAACCAGTGAATTAGAAGAATACAGAATTAGAAGAAAACATCACTATTCTGATGGGACTGAGCTGCAAAGAGAAATTTATTTCCCTGTAATCATTAATGATGATTTTGTATGTTCCCATATCACATCAAATACTTTGCTAATACTGAGTTTCAAACAAGTACAGATGCCATTGATATTAGGTTGTGAGTGTAGAAGAAAAATAATTTTAAAAGTTACCAAAGTCCTAATATCCCATAAGAAAATATACACTGACAGCTGTCAAAGGATGAGCCCTCTACCCAATATACGAGATAAAAAGATAAAGCTGAAATTTCCTTGCAATAGATAAGCAAGTCAGACAATCCTTGCTAAGCACCACAAATGGCTGATTTAGATAGGATTTGGGAGAAACATAGAATTCAGGGTTTGGCAAGCTTTCAGAGGTATAATGTGTTGACATCATCTGTAGAAGCATGGTCACTACAGTGAATCTGTTGTTGATTGGTTGGCACGTAGGGGTGTGTCCATTGGAGTGAGTCCTCCCTTCATTAGCGACTTTCAGAAGCCAGGAGCTGACACTGATTGGTTAGTTTGTAAAAACCTGTTCTCCGGGATGAGCTGTTGATCACCTGAACAGGTATAAAATGTAATCTGTGATTGCTTTTTACCATGGTTAGGGAAAAACACAGTGTTGCAGAAGATACTTTCAAAAATTATCCAGATATTTCCCATACTTGATTTTCGTCTGCAAAGTGTTTTGGCCGGTGGAGATGTGATTTTTGGTTTGCCTACTGATAAACATGTCTCTATCTGATTTTTCTGTCTCTGGATTATTTGTTGAATCCATCATCGAGACTATGATTGTACAGGAATATTTAAGACCCCAACAGAACCATGCAATAAACAAGTAAACTAAAAGTATTCTAAAATGACACTTTGCAATCATGAACCAAGATTTCCCAGCCCTGGTTAAGAAAGCAAGTCCAAATGATTTTCTGAGTCTATTTTGAATAACTAGACTCCTTCTATCTATCATCTATCTATCTATCTATCTATCTATCTATCTATCTATCTATCATCCATCTATTTTTGCTTAAATTGTTTGAACTCCTTTGCAGTATTAATGCAGAGTCAATGTGAATTATTAGTAATGGCAAGATTCCTCTGAAAGGTGTAAATAAATTATGAGATTATTATAATACACACAAGCATTTTGTTTAAGGAATTTTCACTCTGTGTGTGTGTGTGTGTGTGTGTGTGTGTGTGTGCGTGCGCGCGCGCGCGTGGGTGCCTACAGAGCTTTGGCTATATTATTTAATCTGTCAGCTAATATGAGGAAAACTTTTTCAATGACCACTTCAAGTTGTATAACGATTGATTATAAATAGTTTCATTACTCTGAGGAGTATTTCTTGAGGAAAATTTCCATCCGCTTAGACTCTTTGTAAGGAAAAATAGTGCATGTGGAATGTTTGGGAGTCATGTCCTTGGAATGGCCTAATAGTCCTATTAACTAATTAAACAAATAACCCTAGTTCTGGATTGGCAGTGAAGAAACTGATTTCCGCTTAGGAAATCGTATCCAGTAGCTGTAAGTATACCGTCTCTGGGTATTCCTTTGAGAAATAATTGCTGTTGTATATTACATGTTTTTCAATGTAAAGATTTTTTTCACTTAGGAATTGCCTGCAAAGAGTATCATATTGACAATGCTAGTGTAACATACATTTGACCATTTTCCAAATTGGTTATAATAACATTATATTTAGAGGAATGAATAAATTGAGTATTATCTCCAATAAAGGCAATAATTAGGAAAATTACTACTAATAATAAGAGGAACTGGATAGACTATGTCAGAGTTATAATCTTAAATTAGAAAATATATGAATAAACAAGAGTATGCAAAAGAAAATGAGTCATGAAGAAATCTTATGTTCCAGTGGTCCTGGGCAGAAGCTATGTATTTTGTGTAGTATCTAAATCCATCTTGTCCTGGGGTTTTGAGTTAGCAACTTCTGAGAACAATCTGATTGTGGAAATTCTCTACAGAAGCTCAGCTGAGGATGCCTAATGGGTCTCACTTTCCAGTAGTGTTGAAAATCCATTTTACTCTTTCAGAGTACTAGGAATAAAGATAAAGAGATTTTTGAGAAAAGTTTAAAGCATTCTTATTTCCAAATAATTGGTCATATTAAAGTCCCTATATACCATTGGGTTTAAATGAGAAGATAGAAAATACAAAAGCTAATTTTTTTTCTGCCATCGTGAGTGCTGTGATTTGCAACAGGGACTCTTTCAACTCACACACAAAAATAAACCTAACATTACTCGTAATATACCTAATACATAGAGAGAAGCAATTTTATAAAATCCATCTAGGAAGAGCGGCTGATTTGGGTTGTCAAATATGTAAGAACTCATTAAGACCCCCAAATGTAGATTACTATTTAGGAGAAAGTAGGAAAACGACCCTGAAGAACTGATTACACTGCTTAATTATGGACTGATAGTGCTTTATGTAGCTCAACAGATATTTCTAAACTAATAATTATTATCTAAGAGCTGTTTTATAATCCAGGTTTTATCTTATTTAATCTTAGAAAGGGATTCCAAACTTTTCCTGTATAAAATTAGGTGATTGAATAAAATGGTATATTAAACTATTAGTTCTACATTTTTTAACTTGGTAGCTACAGTGGCCAAAAACAGCCTTCAAAATATAATCTATTAATTCTAACCTGTCTGAACCATGATCTACTGAGAGAGAGACTCCATTCTTATTCAGTAGGTATTGGTGTCACTGTAATTTGAAATTGTCAACTTCAGAAAATTAACTGTTTATTTTTTATTTTTATCTTTTATTTATTTATTTTTGCTTTCTAGGGCCACATGTATGACATGTGGAAGCTCCCAGGCTAAGCGTCAAATGGGAGCTGTAGCTGCAAGCCTGCAACACATCCACAGCCACGTAAGATCTGAGCTTTGCCTGCAAACTACACCACAGCTCATGGCAACACTGGATCCCTGACCCACTGAGCGAGGCCAGGGATTGAACCCACATCCTCATGGATACGAGTCAGATTCATCTCCACTGCACCACAATGGGAACTCCCAGAAAATTATCTGTTTAAATGGTCTCCATATTCTTTAATATATATCCAGAAACCTTTTTTTTGATAGTGTCTAATTCTTGGTGTTAACTGTACATACTCAGTTATTACAAGGATAAAAAAATATTTTAACATGCCAACTTAAACCAAATAAGTTAAATCTATAAATAAACACATAGATGATAAACAGATAAACAGAGATAGATAGATAGATAGATAGATAGATAGATAGATAGATAGATAGATAGATAGATAGATAATAGACAGGTGTGGGCCCTCCGATATCCGTCACTATTTCATTGCCTGTTTTTTCCATAGAGTTAGTGCCCTCTAAAGTATTTTATTTATTTGTACAGAATATTACCTGTTTCCCCCACTATAGGTTATTGGGATGTAAAATCACCACAGTCAAATATTTTTGCCTTCTTAGTGCTAATATATTTCTGGAACTAATATAATGATTCAAAAATTCTAGCCTCTTAATATATATTTGTAAAATAGTGATGAACAGAGTCAAGGGTATGGGTAGAATCATCCAGAATTGTAACCTTTTAATTGTATTAGAATCTGCTTTAATAGAAAAGGGTTTCAGTTAGTATGATGCAAACTCCTTTTTATTTCAAGTTCTCATTAAATTGAAGGCTAATCACAGCTTTCTTTCTTTTAATATGTTGTCTTAGACTTCTTTCCCAGTAGAAACTTATGAAAATCATTGTTCCTAGAGTTAGTCCTAAACTGTATGCAAGCGATGAGAGGAAAGGAGAGACGTAAAGGATGAGAGAAGAGCATGAATGATCTGTGAGCATCCACCTCATCTAGCAGAGGACAGCTTAACGCACCATCCCACATAGTCCTAGGCTTGATGGGTTTGAATGAGAAATTAAGCTGCCCGATAGATGGGATGAACTAACTGGGTAGTCCTACCAAGCCCTTGAAATAAGGGCTGCACAAGGGCAGAAGGGATGGTCTGCCTTTCCACAAGTCCTCTGGGGATAGAGTCACTCTTTGTAGCCCAGGACTGCAGCTGAAAATGCAGCCTCTGTACACCGACACCAATTAGGTCTAGGAGACAGAGCTTTGAGGAAGAGAAAGAACAGCTTTATTGCTTTGCCAGGCAAAGGAGGACACAGTAGACTAATGCCTCAAAGCTATGTTCTGCCTCGATAGGGGATAGCAAGGGGTTTTATAGGTTTAGCTCAGAAAACAGGGTTATTGATTACGGTGTCTATATTATTCTTCATCTGTAGATCATTTCAGAGTCATCAAATCCGGCATCAGTAGGTTCAGTGATGGTTCCTGGTTGTCTTTGGTGCTGGTGTTCCTTGACCTTCTCTCTGGAATGACAATTGCTTAGAGGGAAGGGGTGTTAGGAAGTGTTTCAATTACAAAAGAAACCACGAGGTGCAATGTAACTCTAACTGGAATGTAACCATTAGTAATAAGTTAGTGGGCCAAGGCAGGGTATAACATGATGGAGACTGTTTTTTTGTTTGTTTGTTTGGGTTTTTTTTTTTTTTTTTTTGGTCTTTTTGTCTTTTTAGGGTCACACCCATGGCATATGGAAGTTTCCAGGCTAGGGGTCTAATCGGAGCTGTAGCCACCAATGTATACCACAGCCACAGCAATGCAGGATCCAAGTCAAGTCTGAGACCTAGGCCACAGCTCACAGCAACACTGGATCCTTAACCCACTGAATGAGGCCAGGAACAGAACCTGTGTCCTCATGGATGCTAGTCAGGTTCACTAACCACTGAGCCACGACAGGAACTTCGATGGAGATTGTTTTAACTAGTGTTTAGCTGTAACAATATTTCCTAATCACTAAGTCTTGAGCCAGCCTTTTGAGACTGAGGGGAAACCTGGGAGGTTAAAGGAAAGACCTTTTATTTCAAAACACAAGATTTAGGGTCTGGCACCTGGTTTCAGGACCACTCCGCATTAGCAGAGCTTTTCTAAGATTCTCAGCCTCTTCACGCACTTCCTCATTCTGGCACATTTTCTCTTCATCCCTGCTTTATTGCAGCCAAACAAAAAGTACTGTCAGCCAGAGCAGTCATGCATTCTTTCCCAAACGTCTCTTCTTCTAGGCTCTGCTCATCACATATTTGAGGCTGTGACACCAAGTCATAAATTAGGATAGGTGATCGTGGATACAAAACTAACATTCAGGTTGCTCCAAATCCTTCTGATGAGACTTGGAGTCTAAAAAAAGTAAGTTTTAACTTATAAATCTGTACAGATTTGAGACACATGCCTAGTCTGTCACTTCCTTCACGCGCAACAGTAACACAGATGTCCCTCGTCCTGATGTCATTAAAATCACATCACCATGTCTCCTGATTTCATCTGAGAGAGAATAAAACAACCCATAGCCTCTGGATGGTGAATATGATTCTGGAACATGAGCGAATAAGAAAAGCAATATCTAGCAATATCAATATCTCCTACCAAAGAGTAGGAGAATTGAAGGAAAGCTCAGGATGAGAAGTTGGGTCAGGAGGGAACCCTGGAGATGAGAGTAAAAAAATGTCCTTTTGGAATTCCCATTGTGGTGCAGTGGAAACAAATCCAACTAGTATTCATGAGGATGTGGGTTTGATCCTTGGCTACGATCCGTGGATTGGGGATTCACATTGCCATGAGCTGTGGTATAGGTTTCAGTCGTGGCTTGGATCCTGCGTTGCTGTGGCTGTGGCGTAGGTCAGCAGCTGCAGCTCTGATTTGACCCTTGGCCTGGGAACCTCCATATGCCACAGGTGCAGCCCTAAAAAGACAAAAAAAAATGTGCTTTTTTATGCAGGGAGCAGAGAAGTGTGAGGATTAAAAAGGATAGTGCTGGAGGAAGATGTGTGTGACTATGGTTAGAAAAGGTGAGAATTGGTTGAAGAGGCAAAGAATTTTCAAAGGCAAACGTGAACACTGCAGAATTTGACTTGAATAATAGCAAAAGCAGGGAAACTTTAGGACTGTTTCAAGAAATAAAAATTACAGTGGCTGTATTAGGCATTGTTTGTACCTTGTTCAAATTCTCTCGAAAACCTCATTGGTGCTCATTCCCCACCTTCTGTGCGCTTTCCTGGAAGCAGCTTAGGTAATAGCTGACTTCTGTGGGTATCCTAAGACCAGCTCCCCTTTCTCCAAGTGGGATATACTGTAGTAAGATTTATGCTCAAGAGCTTCCCAGGCTGACAGGATGTCAGAAACATCTGCAATCTGCCCCTTGTTTGGTCTTTCCCCCTCCCCTCTTCAGGTGCAGGAATCCTCATCTCAAGGTCTGAGTCTGGGGAACAGGACCTAAATAGTTGTCCATTATTTTCATTGGTGAAAAAACTGTGGAACTGCTCATAATTATGCTATCTACGATAGACATGATAGTGTTAGACATTATAAAAGTTAACACTAATAATGTTTTCAGTTAGAGTCAGAATTTAGAATACCTAAGATTTAATCTTCATTTACTATGGATAATAGCACTAAGAACAGGAGTTCCCGTTGTGGCGCAGCAGAAACGAATCCGACTAGGAACCTTGAGGTTTTGGGTTCAATCCCTGGCCTCACTCAGTGGGTTAAGGATCCGGCATTGCCGTGAGCTGTGGTGTAGGTCACAGACACAGCTCAGATCTGGCATTGCTGTGGCTGTGGCTGTGGCTGTGGTGGGCTCTGATTAGACCTACAGCTCTGATTAGACCCCTAGCCTGGGAACCTCCATATACCATGGGTGCGGCCCTAAAAAGGACAAAAGACTATATGTATATCACTAAGAACAGCTAGAGTTTGAGTTAAGAAAAAGATGGTATTTCTGTTTTTCATTATTAACACATTGGAACAACTAGGTTTTTTAAATCATGGTAATGCATGATGTGTTTGATTAACTGTATTTGTGTATTAACAAGTTTAGGCTGAAGACAAGAAGATAGCTTTCTTTGTCAATGGAAAAAGAAAATGAATCTCCAAAGAAAATTAAACTTTTGATTATCTTCTCTCTAAGCCCATTCTATTTGGGCTAATATTGTGACTAGGAGGTTGTAAGCTCCAGAATGATATTGTGAGTAGATTCATGGATACTCTTCCAACAAAACAATAATAACTAGTGAAGAGTACTTTAAAAAATAAAGTCTCTGGACTCAGTCTCAAGGTTATATAGCTTAAAAAGGGTATACAGAGAAATTTTTATTTAGGAGAATCTGTCTCCATTATAACAGAAAGATCTGTGGCAATGGAGGTTGATGGAAGCTCTACTCTGTGCAACCAAGAACACAGGGCTCCCCCACCCCGGGTCCCCCAGTTCCCAATATAGGGCTATAGTATCTCCCAGGGAGGGGCTGACTGCCAATATTTCTCACCTCCCCCAGCTTTGTGTTACTGAAGCTCTACTGCAAGCAAGAGAAGCTCAGAGGTCAAGGGCTTCTTTTCACCTCACTCCAGGCATGGTGGACTGAGAATACTGAGCCCTTTTGCTCTCATCCCAGCTCACTCATGGGGTTCTGGTTCCATGCTGGGAAAGCTGAGAAGACCAGAGGCTACTGCTCCCACCCCCTCACACTGATCAAAAAGCAGGAATTTCATCTGAGACAAGCAAGCCGCTGTCCCTTATCATAGGTCCAGAGCAGTGGCACGGGAGAGAAGCATCTATAAGAAAAAGAGCTCTTGTTCTGAGGAGACTTTATTTGGAACAGAACATTGACAACTTCAAGTTTAAGGGTGTTGTTGAAAATAATGGAGATTTTGATAGCAAGCAATTAAGAGGAAGCTGGTAGCACAACGAGAGCAACACATTAAATCATAGAAAACTACCTAAAATCTTTTTTTTTTTTTTTTGCTGTTTTGGGCCCTGCCTGCAGCATATGGAATTTCCCAGGCTAGGGGTCTAATGGGAGCTACAGCTGCCAGCCTACACCACAGCCACAGCAACATGGGTTCCGAGCCACGTCTGTGACCTGCATCACATCTCACAGCAATGCCAAATACTTAACCCACTGAGAGAAGCCAGGGATGGACCCACATCCTCATGGTTACTGGTTGGAATCATTTCCACTGAGGCATGATGGGAACTCCTATACCTAAAATCTTAACAGGAAAAAAACAGCAAAAAAGACAGCTAGGAAGAGTCTTTCCTCAGAGCTCCTGTCGTGGCACAGTGGAAACAAATCCGACTTGGAACCATGAGGTTGTGGGTTCGATCCCTGGCCTCGATCAGTGGGTTAAGGATCTGGCATTGCCCTGAGCTGTGGCGTAGGTCGCAGAGGTGGCTTGGTTCTGGCGTTGCTGTGGCTGTGGTGTAGGCCAGCAGCTGTACCTCTGTTAGACACCTAGCCTGGGAACCTCCATATGCCTTGGGTGTGGTCCTAAAAAAAAAAAAAAAAAAAGGAAGAGTCCTCCCTGGTCAGACAACCTCAAAGGTAAGCTTCAAAGACATCTCTGCAAATGGGCTAGAATTTAATCAGATGAGACCTTGGAACAATTTATGCATGCCCTCATTGCACAGTTGAAAACAAAAGAATCATCAGCCAGCACTTAGTGGAGGCTGTGGCTATTGGCTAGTGATAGTAGCAGAGGTAGATAGCTTAACACAGATATCAAGGAAAAAGACTGTCAAAGAGAAACTTGGTGAAACCAATGTCACACCAGAATGTTTGAGCACATCCCCAAGACTGTGTCCTTTGAAGTACAATATCACAGGTGGCACATTGTGGGGAAATGGACTTATGAAATAATCAAGTCATTAAACAAATAAATAAGCAAACAACAACAGGCCTCAGAGAGCATGGAAAATGGATATCCAGTGTTGCTACATGGTAGCCTAAATAATGGCCTTCAATGATTTCCAGGTTCTATAGCCTGGAAACTAGAAAGGTGACTTTTAAAAAAAAAATGGATAAATTCCTGGACACATATAATTTTCCAAGACCAAATCAGGCAGAAAAAGAAAATCTAAACAGATCAATTATTAGTAATAAAATTGAATCGGCAATTAAAAAATTTGCAAGAAACTAAAGTTCAAGGCCATATTGCTTCAAAGGGGAATTCAACCAAATATTTAAAGAACTTAATACCCTGCTTCTCAAATTACTCCAAAAAAATTGAAGATGAGGGAATACTCCCAAACTCATTCTATGAGGGTAGAATTTCTCCAATGCCAAAATCCAACAAAGATACTACAAAAAAAAAAAAGAAAGAAAATTAAAGCCAATATTCCTGATGAACATAGATGCAAAAACCCTCAACAAGATATTAGCAAACTGAACTCAACAATACATAAAAGAATCACGCATCATGGTCAAGTAGGATTTATTCCTTGGGTCACTCTTTTTTTGTTGTTTTTAATTTTATAGCCACATCTATGAATTATGGAAGTTCCTGGGCCAGGAACTGAATCTGAGGCACTGCTGCACCCTACACCACAGCCATGGCAACATTGGATCCTTTTAACCCACAGCACAGGGCTAGGGATTGAACCTGCACCTCCACAGTGAGACCAGCTGCCCCAGTCAGACCCTTAACCCACTGTACCATGGCAGGAACTGAAGGATGGCTCAACATTTCTAATGATTAGAAAAGAGCAAATAAAAACCACATTGAGACATTATTTCACACCTGTCAGAATGGCTATTGTCAAAAGAAATAACAAGTGTGGTGAGGATGCAGAGAAAAGGGAAACTTGGTGTACTGCTGGCGGGTTGGAAATTGGAGAAGCTACTGTGGAAACCACTGTGAAGATTCCTCAAAAAATTAAAAATATAACTACCATAAGACCTGGCAGTTCCACTCCTGAGTATTTATCTGAAGAAACCAAAAACTATTTCAAAAATTTATATGCACCCGATATTCCTAGCAGCATTTTTATAATATCCAAGATATGGAACCAAGCCAACTGTTCATTCGTACATATATGAATGGAGAGAGAATCATCTATCTATCTATCTATCTATCTATCTATCTATCTATCTATCTATCATCTATGTATTTATGTATCTATCTACCTATCTATCTGCCTACACACATGCACACACACAAATGTACACACACCACACTGGAGTAGTAGTCAACCACTGAAAAAAAAAAGGAATCTTGCCACTTGGGACAACATGGATAGATTTGGAGGGTATTATACTTAGAGAAATAAGTCAGGGAAAGACAAATACTGTGTGTTTTAACATGTATATGAGTTCTGAGAAACAACAAAAAAAAAAGGAATACAATAGAGCAAAATCAGAATCACAGACACAAAGAACAAATGATAGACTGTCAGATATTTCTCTAGGAAAGATGAGTTTATTTGGGATCATCAAAGGATTGCAATCCAGTCTGCAACCATGATGAGCCATGTGCCGGTCCCTGCACCACAAGGGAAGGAAAATGTTTTTACAGGGAGGAAAGGGAAGTTGGGAGGGCTACAGTAAACAGGTAGGCCAGGGCTTTTCACTGGCTCAGTCTTTGCCAGGAAAAAAGAGTCTTTTGTCTGCCCTTTGAGCTCTGCTGCCTTCACAGGATGTGAGAGCTCCTGCTTGTCTCCCAGTTCTTTTTCACTGAGGTTTCTGTTTATTAATATTTTATGCCTTATAAGTCAGAGGCAAAAGAATATTTGTCTCCAGAAGAGGAAGGAGCTGTGGTGATGGAAGCAAGAGGTTGGAGTGATTCAAGAAGGCATCATGAGCCAAGAAATCCATGTGGCTTCCAGAAGTGAGAAAAAGTAAGGAAATGGATTCTCCCTTAGAACTTTTGGAAGGAACCAACCCCGCCAAAACCTTGGCTGTGGCCAGTGAATCTGATTTCATATTTCTTGTATTCAGAACAGTAAGAGAATAAATTTGCTGTAAGTGATCAAGTTCATATTAAACATTGAGTAAGGTTTATTTATTTATTCATTAAAATTTTTTTTTTATTTTAATTTTTTGGCCATGCCTGAACCATGTGGAAGTTCCTGGGCCAGGGACCAAACCTGTGCCACAGCAGTGACCCACGCCACTGCAGTGACAATGCTGGATGACTAAGGTTTTTTAAGTTGTTGTTTGCTTTGCAGCACTAGCAGGTAGGGATGTGAGCATTTGCATTTTCCTGTTGGGACACAGTGTCGTGGAGCAGAATTAATATTCCTGAGACACCCAACTAAACGGGATAACATCTTTATTGGAGTGATTTTCTCCAATTTTATTTCACGTTTCACCATTTTGGAGTCCAGCACACTGTGATTACATATTTAGCAACGTCCTCTTATCAGCTACTCTGCTAGTTATAAGTATAAAAATTTCTAGTGCAGAAAGAGATCTAAATTGAGAAGGACGACAAGGTCCAAAATCCCAAAACTGTATGCCAAAAAGTGTCTGTGGTTAAAACTGTACCAGTGTAGCTAAAGAGTAAGCAATGTGAATGCCCTGTGGTGGCCTCGTGGTGTGACTGTGGCTGGAGGAGGGGCTGAGCCCCGCGGAGAGTTCCTGTTCAGGCTGCAGGTGCCTGGGGAGCGCTGTGCTCCACAGTGCAGAAGTACGTGGCTGAGTCTGTGATCTGGGCAGAGGAAATGTGCAATGAGCTGCGGCGTTCTGTAGTGACTGTCGTGGCATTTAATCTTCCATTCCGCTTGGTCCCTGAAGGAATGGAAAACAAGTGGTCGAGATGGCCCCCGTTCTTCTGACGATACCAGTACACATTCTGTGTGGAGATGGAAAAATTGCACCAGAGCGTGGAGCTGGCTTCTTCCTGGAGACTCAGGGCTGGGGGACTCTGCTCCACATCCACTCCTCTCACATCTGATGACAAACAGAGAGACAGTCACAGGTGAGGGTCCCTGTAACTCTTACAAAACCCTGAAAGTGCCCCTCTGGATGAAGAGAAGGATAGAAAGTGTGCAGGACTTGTCAGCCTCACCCCAACCCCCTCAAGAGCACAGCAGCTGCCCAGTCCTTGAGATCTCCCTGTGGGGCCTCCCCAACTCACAGCAAACCTGGGCCAACAGAAGCCCCAGCACAGGGCCCACTAGTGGCTTCATGATGTTTCCACTTCTTGCTGGGACATTTTCACTGTAAAATACTAAATAAACCCTAGGCAATGAGTGTCATGACTTGATCTGGAGATGTTCCTGCTCCTGCAACCAATCATTTCACCCAACAAACCCTCCTGGAGCCCACACTTGGTGACAGGAAGCCCCACCCTCCTGCCTCTACCCACTTAGAATGGGCTGGGGCAGTGTGGAGTAAGAGTAGGAAAAAAGAAAAGTCATTATTTGATGACTTGAGTGATATTTTCTGGGAACATTTCAGAGAAGGCAGACTCTGATTTGGAATTTGGGAGAACTTAAGCAAAAACAAAAATTAATTATCCTGCTTCACCTTCCCTCTCAGATGGCATGGATGAAGTAGATTCTTACAGGATGAAATACTGTTTCCCAGGATTGCTAACGATCCATGTTACTGCTTCTCTTATGTACACCTCTGTAGCTCTGAAGGATGCTCATGAATCAGCGCAGTATCAGCAGTTGCTCTTGCTGACTGAAACACTCTGCAGTCTTGTACAGTATTACTTTTAAATTATATGTATCTATTCTAGACTCTACCTGCATAAAGAGCAGTATTATTTATTTTAGCCACTAGATGAACATTGCAACTAGAATTGTAAATAGTTTTATTTTTATTAAAACATATGTAATTTTAAAATAATATTTAAATATAACTTCAATTTTAAATACATTCTTAAACTGTTGATTACTCTTATTTGTATTCTGCTTTTTAACTTCAGTAGTTTATTTTTAAAAAAATAAGTGTTTTTGAAACCATATAAAAATAATGTTAGGAGTTCTTATTATGGTTCAGTGGTTAAGCTTCCAGCATTTTCTCTGTGGCAGCATAGGTTCAAACCCTGGCCTGGTACAGTGGGTTAAAAATCTGGTGTTGCCACAGCTGTGGCATAGGTCACAGCTGTGGCTTGGATTTGAAACCTGGCCTGGGAACCTCCTTATGACATGGATGCTGCCATAAAAAATGAATAATACTGATTTTAGTTTGTGCTCTTATTTTTTATTATTTTATAATGATTTTTATTTTTTCCATCATAGCTGGTTTACAGTGTTCTGTCAATTTTCTACTATACAGCAAGGTGACCCAGTTACACATACATGTATACATTCTTTTTTCTCATGTGCTTTTATTTTGGAATCTATAAATAATAATCCCTGTAGATGGATTTGGAGGTAAAAGGGATGGAAAATGAGAATCTGTATATTTTCACTGATGTCAGAAGTGATATGCAGACACCAAAGATCAGATGGGCAGTTGAAGAATGTTGCAAATGTTTACTAAAGGCGCTGTAAGAAATAGTGTAAAAAGTAAATAAAGATGACTAGAAATCAGTCATTATTATTGGGCACAGAGTGGGTATTACAGATATTGAATTAGAAGAGAGAAAAGAGGAGAGAGGTAACTTGGGTGGGTCACTCAGAACCACCAAACCCATGATTCCAACCTGGAACTTTGGCATGATGTTCTGTTTAACTCAGAATGCCTGTTACAGGGGACCACTAGATAGAGAAAGCCTTTTTCCCTTCATACTTCATTTTCTGGACATACCAGAAGAGATAAGGATGTTCTCTAGGCAGGAATAGTTGCATCTCAGCTCCAGAAGGTGCTCCTTCAGGGACAGCGATATGGCCCCTCAGGCCGGGTCACTGACTGGGCTCCAGTGCCTCCTTCAAGATCAGTGATGAATCAGAGCAGATCAGACCTACAGTAATGAGACAGTGTCTCCTGAGATTCCAACCAGAACAATGTTCTTTCTATAGAGGCAGGAGCACAGCTATCACTCATTCCCTGTGAAGAGTATTGGGAACAGCAGTAGGGTGATTTGAGGACATGCCCACGCACAGAGGTAGATCTTAGAGGAGCAAGAAAACATGTTCCAGAGAATGCTGCGTCCTCGTTGCTGAGAAAATCTGATATTCAAAACATCTCTGTCTAGGCACGTTCTCGAGATTGTTCGTAAAGGATGCTTCCTTGACAATGACTGCTCCTGGTGTTGAGCCTGTTCAGAATGTGTACCTCAGTGAACTGTGAGCTAAAGAAGCTCATAGGAGGGAGGTAGAACTTTAATTTAGTAGAGGTGACATTTCCAGATTGTGCAACATCGCCCTCTAGAGGTTAACAATAGGAACAAATTTAGTCTTAAGGCTTTTGTGCCCCATGGTCCTCCTGGTCCTATTTAGGCTTGAATTTCTTAGCATTGTAATCTGACGAGACTGTTTCAGGGGGTGCTTATTAAGAGGCTCTTTTACTACTACAAATTAAGTAGTGTTATTTAAAACTATGAAGTAAATCATCCTCATTTTTTACATGAGGGAACTAAAGCAAGGACGAATGGATGAAATTTGTAGAAGGTCACAGTAAGAGACAACTGGAATTTGCCCACTGGTATGATTCAAGAATCTGTGTAGGAGTTCCCACTGTGGTGCAGCAGAAACAAATCTGACTAGTATCTATGGAGATGCGGGTTTGATCCCTGGCCTTGCTCAGTGGGTTGGAGATCTGGCATTACCCTGAGCTGTGGAGTAGGTCGAATACATGGCTCAGATCCTGCATTGCTGTGGCTGTAGTGCAGGCCGGCAACTGCAGCTCTGATTTGACCCCTAGCCTAGGAACTTCCATATGCCCCAGGTGTAGCTCTAAAAAGCAGAAAAAAAAAAAAAAAAAAAAAAGAATCTGTGTCCCTGACCACTTAAAATTGAGCACTGTGAACTTTAGATATTATGCTCCCCTATTAGAAGGGAAGTGAATTCTTTTGTTGTTATTGTTGTTGTTGTTGTTGTTGTTGCTATTTCTTGGGCCGCTCCTGCAGCATATGGAGGTTCCCAGGCTAGGGGTCGAATTGGAGCTGCAGCCACCGGCCTACGCCAGAGCCACAGCAACGCGGGATCCGAGCCGCCAGAGCCACAGCAACGCGGGATCCGAGCCGCGTCTGCAACCTACACCACAGCTCACCCAACGCCGGATCGTTAACCCACTGAGCAAGGGCAGGGATCGTACCCGCAACCTCATGGTTCCTAGTCGGATTCGTTAACCACTGCGCCACGACGGGAACTCCCTTTTTTTTTTTCTTTTTGTGAATTCTTTTTGAAGTTAAATGATTTGTCCAAGGACACATGAGGATTAGAACTTTTTTTTTTTTTTTTTTTTTTTTTTGTCTTTTGTCCTTTTCAGGGCCACACCCGTGGCATATGAAGGTTCCCAGCCTAGGGGTCCAATCGGAGCTGTTGCTGCCAGCCACAGCCACAGCCACAGCAATGCCAGATCCGAGCCGAGTCTACACCACAGCTCAAGGCAACGCCAGATTCTTAGCCCACTGAGTGAGTCCAGGTATCGAACCCAAAACCTCGTGGTACCTAGTCAGATTCGTTTCCACTGCGCCCTGACGGGAACTCCAAGAACTTAATTCTGTTAGACTTTAACCCCAGTTCCTACCACTATGGTATATATGAAACAGTACTATTTGAGAATAGATGTCATTTCACCAAGACACATACCCAGAGCAAAAATTCAGAAGAGAATAAAAACTAAAGAAAATCCCTAAGGAGACAAACACTGATGGGATGGGCAGTTAAAAAAAAAAAAAAAAGGAAAAGTGGATCAGAAAAACCTCAAAGTGTAGTCCAGAGTGTATATGGCAAATCAGAAATGACTGGTATTCTAAAATAGAAGGAAAGAGGAGTTTCAAGAAGGAAGGAATGTCCAACAGAGCAATTGCTGAAGAAATGTTATCCAGTGAGATGATGACTAAAGGTGTCTACCAATTTTTAGCAGCATAAAGATCATGATTTGAGTCTTCCAGCAGAAGCTCAACTGCAGTAGAGATAAGACAAAGGAGAAGAAAATTTGATTACAGAAATCTCTTTCCAGAGGTTGTATTGTGAAGGGAAAGAAAGAGACACTGTATTGACTAGACAAAGATTTGAGGTGCTAATAGTAGGGTTTTTAAAGACTGGGATATATTTACATGTTTTGGAAAAGATCTATAAGTAATGGATCAAAGTTCTGAAGAGACAGGTAGAATGGAATATGAAACTCAGGCAGGAGGACTAAGTTTTGGTAAGAGGAGAAATAGTTCTTTCCAATTTCATTAGAATGAAGGGAAAAAGAATTGGTTTGGATTTGTCTTATTTCAAGGTGTGATGGCAGAAAGGCGAAACATCTATTAGTTTCTAGTGGAATCACTTTTTTGTTTGTTTTTAATCAATAGAAATTAAGTGCTTCCCAAGAAAGTGAATAGCAGAGGTCCTGGCTTAGGAAGTCCTTGCAGTGTGAGAAGATTTGATATAGTCACTGTAGGACTTGACAACTGCAGAGAAAAAGACTACTTTCCTGGCAACACCATCAGTCTAGTTAGTGTTGAAGATGACAATGGGTTTCAATGTCCACAATTTTGTATCTGTGTGATATTCTCGAACTCTGCTTATCAAATATACATTGTAAGAATGCAAGTATTGATCTATGATTGGGAATTAATAAGATCACAGATTTGACACAGAAATGGGGCAAGAGCAATGAGGTTAACAACTAAAGACTCATTGAAGGGGGGCCAGGTTTTGGATATTGTAGATAAGGAAACAAAAGGTAGGAAGCCTCTGAGAAATAAGATGACAGTAAAGGGATCAGGGGACTACATAATCATGAACAGTCGAAGAGCAAGTGCAGTACAAGTAACTGAGTATAAGAACGTGAGGATGCAAGGATTTAGAGAGGAGGTAAGTTGTCAGAGGTGGAGAAGCAGCTAACTGGAGACTTGTCATCAGATCTTTCTAGCATGTGGCTGTGGGAGTTAATGACTGAAGGGGATTCTAATTAATAGTCTTCAAGGATAACCTTTTTGGCCAATCCATGGCATGTGTAAGTTCCCAGGCCAGGGATGGAACCCTCACCACAGCAGTAAATAAAGCCGCATAAGTAACAACACCGGATCCTGAACCTGTTTGAGCCAAGGAATTCCCCATGTGGACATTAAGGTCATGTGTATTTTAGGTTACAGGAGAATCTTCTCTGTTAACATCCTCAATATATAAGGAAGAGTGCTTGATGTTTATAAAAATGAGATTGAAAAAAGGAATAAGGAACAGTAGGGGTGAAAGGCAAAGCCTCAAGGGAGCAAAGACCAAGAGTCTGGGTGTTCTTAGGGGGCAATAGTGAAGAGAATGCTGCTCCTAGCTCAAAATCGGATGTGTTTTAGATGAGATAGAATGAGGAACAGCCCCAAGAGAAAGGAACTGTATCCCAAACAGTCAGATTTCGGTTAAGGTATGAGGAACTAATTTTCACAGCGTTATTGAAAGTTTGTTTCCAGTAGACTGGGGATTTAGGAGCCAAAGTGAAAGCGTTTCATGCAAGAGCACGAGGCAGTTGGGTAGCATAGAAAATGAAACAGGGTCATCCTCCTTGGTGAATCATTCCTCTCTGGAAGGAGTCAATCACAGGTACAACTGAATGTGCTTTCAAGGGTCCTAGTGCAGAGGAACATGGCCAGAATCAACTCATCAGACCAGCCAGTGCTCAAGTCACTCAGCAGATGTCATAAATCAGTAAATGGTGGCTATCCAGATGGCTTCAGCTCCCATATGCTATATGACATGACACACACTACTGCAAAATCTATGTGTGTGTCTATTTATAGATGGAAGCACTAGAGAAAAACGATCTCTACCTCACATTCCGAGGGCACACCTGGAGAACAATCCCCAAAGTCCTGCTATCACTGCACTCACTGCTTATAAATAATGGCCCAGGTCTCTGCAATGAAGGCTGTAATGTGCTGGAAGACTTTGGAATATTTATCGAGGTTGACTGTGACTCCTCTTCCTTGGTTTCCTATCTACTGATAACTGAAGTCTCTGACCCCTCTTTCTTTCTTTCTGAACATTGTCTCTCGTCCCTCTCTTCTCTTGCCTCCTTGTCTAATAGGGAGTCTAAAGACAATCATCCCCAAGCTCTTTTAAAAATGCCGTCAGTCAACAACTTCCTCACCCTCTTCCATTTCACCTGCCTGCCAAATCCAAAGATGGGATGAACTCCCTTGTCTGCTATTACAGCCACCTGGAACCCTGGACTAGACTGTGGGATAGTGAATGATGGCAAAGCTGTTGGCTAATCTTATTGATCATATAACACACTGCAGTGCTATGGAAAGCCCTTTAATGTTTAAGGCTATGGAAAGTACTATCTATTGACTACAAATAGATTTACTTCTTTATCCTTATTAACAGAATCCCGATATTCTTTTAGTTAGCAATGTTCCTAGACAAAAAATATACACCTCCCCCAGACTTTCACAGCTTGGGTCCACCATGTACTCTGTCATGATTAACAGGGTGTACGTATCCTGAGCAATTTATCGTTTTTTCCTAATCAATAGAATTTTCCACTTTTTCTAATAATCCAAACTGTCAACATCTTGGTGCCTTGATTCTACATACTAAAGGTCAAAAGTTCTTTGTATGCCAAATAGAGGGAAAAGACCATTACCATATTTCCATATGGCATATGGAAGTTCCTGGGCCAGGGGGTCGAATCAGAGCAGCAGCTGCTGGTCTATGCCGCTTCCAGAGCAACACTGATCAGAGCCACATCTGCAAACTACACCACAGCTTGTGGCAATGCCAATCCTTGAGCCACTGAGCAAGGCCAAGGATCCAACTGGCATCCTCACAGAGACTATGTCAGGTTCTTAACCCACTGAGCTACAATGGGAACTCTGATGCTTGTTTAATTTTTGTGATCTTACCCATACATTTCAGGGCCAAAAAAGGAAAACTAGGATGAAAACAGCTGAAATTTTAGCTTTAGTTCCTATATCACCTTATAATTAATAGGAGCCATTTTATCATTTGAGTTTTTATTCAAATATAATACCCATATAAGAAAATGTGATATATTCTAAGGGTACAGGCTGAAAAATTTTCACCAAATTGACACCCTTATAACCAGCATCCAGAAGAAGAAACAACTTTACCAACACTTAAGAGCTCCTTTTATGATATTGTCCCATGCTTAATAATATTCTGACTTTTACAAGAGTAAATTAGTTATGTCCGTTTATGTACCTTATAAGAATGACGTGTTTATTGGCCATTTGAATAACTTCTTTGTAAAATGCCTCTGAAAGACTTCTGCTTTTTCTATCAGTTTGCTTGTTTTCTTGTTGATTAGAAGATGCTATTAAATCAAAATGAGTCCTTTTTGATTAATATATACTGCAAATATCTCCTACTCACTGGCCATCTTTTTAATTACTGAAATAATTCAATTTTAATGACAATTTTAATAAAGTCCAGTTTTGCTGTTTAGACATTTTTTCGTCTTGTTTAAGAAATGTGTATCTAACACAAAATATTGAATACGTTCTGTACTTTTTCTACAAGCTGTATATGTTATTCTTACATTCAGATCTGCCCTCTATCTGACTGCTATTTATATACAATCTTAAGACCATGACACATTTTTCCATTTGACAAATTATTGGATGCCACTTACTGAAAGAAATTCTTTATCCTTGACATGTAATGCAAATGTTTTCCCATTTTTATTGCAGTAACTTTTTAGTATTTTTTTATCACAAAATTTTATTTTGGAGTTCCCATCGTGGTGCGGTGGAAATGAATCCCACTAAGAACCATGAGGTCGTGGGTTCGATCCCTGGCCTTGTTCAGTGGGTTAAGGATCTGGCGTTGCCATGAGCTGTGGTTTAGCTCGCAGATGTGGCTCGGATCTGGTGTTGCTGTGGCTGTGGCGTAGGCCAGCCGTTGTAGCTCCGATCGGACCCCTAGCCTGGGAACCCTCTCCATGTGCCACAGGTGTGGCCCTAAAAAGCAACAAAAGAAAACAAAACAACAACAAAAAAATTTTATTTTGCCTCTCATCTCCACTGCTCATATCATTCTCCTTCATTTCAGTTTTCCCTCTGCTTTACAATTTTTTCTTTATGTTTTACTGTCACCAGTTACTTATTACATTGAGGATGCTGTTCTCTAAATTTTGTTCCAATTACTAAAATGTATTCTTTTCAGAAGTTTTCTTCTCTTTGTGCTCAGGATTTTTTCCCATTTTGTTTGTTTCTTACAACATTATTACATCTTATCTACTTCAGGTGGCAAGTTAATTTGAAAACTCTCTTAGTATGTTGCCCATTTCATGCAATGCTGGTGGAACAAATTAGATATTCTTCTAACTTTAGATTCAAACTCTGAGATCCACTTAAAACATAGAATTTGTGAAACATTAGACTCCTCAGTGTGCACCGCTAACAGTTTCTTGAATTTCTCAGACAAGGACAATGGGAGCGAGGGTGAAATGAAGGAGATACAGGCTGGGCATTCAACTTTGCTCTCCCTGAGTCTTCTATGATGAGAAGATGTGAGTTTTGCTTAGAAAAAAGCAAAAAGGAAAAATTCATTATAGACACAGGATTTCTATGCAATTAAAAATAAGTTAATATTTACTTGATTGTTGTTTCTTTCCCAAAACAGCAAAAACAAAACAAAACAAAACAAAACCCATTTCATCAAAAATATACATATTCTGGCTAGCAAGAAAAACAAATCAGGTTGTTCTCAGAGAAAGAGTAATTTGTTCCTGGTAAGTGGAACAACAGGAATCATACGCCATTCAGAGTCTGCACTTGCTGTGGGCCCAGATAAAAGAAGCTTTTGGGCCAAGGAGAATTAATTGGATTTTCCTCAATTTTTATGTTGAGACAAACACACTGAAACCAGCACTTTATTGACTTGAGGAGGAGCCATAAAAACCTATTTATACATCTTCACTTTCTTGCTATGTTAAAATTATGATTCTTATTCTCCAGATCATTCTCTCAGCCACATCAACCAATGAAGCACTGATTCCTTGTCCTCTCTTTCTTTTCTTTATCCATATTCTCGCCCTTTCCTTCTCCTGTTTTTCCCTCTTTTCTTCTTGCTCTCTGACTCTCACTCTAGATGGCTCTAGATTTGCTCTCAGTGATTCTGCCCCCCTCCACTCCCATCTTGTCACCAGAGAGATACTGTACAGGTACAGCCCCATCTGTCCCACTGTGGGTCTCTTAGGATGCAGTAGTACACAGCGGTGTCTCTCAGTGTCACCCGGGGCAGGATCAAGGTGCTGGACTTTCTGTCTGAAGCTATGGTCAGAGAAGCCATGCTGTTGGTCACATTGCTTTGTAAGCCATGAATGATGTACTGTGGACTCTGATTGGGATTTTGCCGATACCAATGTATATAGTCAGCTCCACTGATGGTAGAGTGGTTACAAGGCAGCTTTACATCTTCTCCTTCAGCACAGTCCTTGGAGTTTGGCTGGGTGGTCTGAGCATCAATCATAGTCCCTATGTCAAAAAAAAATGCAAATTAACTCCTGACCACAAATCATTGTAATTCTACGAGTCCGTGACATAATGCTCCCATAACTCTCTGGCAGCTACCCACTGCTTTAGTGTTTTTATTTATGTTCTCCAAAAAATGTAATTGGCATTCATTACAGAGACCAAAGACATATGCCAAGAATGGCTCTGTAACATGGCTCCTTGGCTCAATATATGCAGAGACTTCTTCCAACATGGATACTGCTAAGGACTCTGCTGAGATCAGGGCTATGAGTTCACCTGTCATTTAGAACTTCGTCCTCCCTAGAAAATCCCTAGATCAGGTCTCACTTCCATCCCTAGCATGCTGAATAAAGCACAGGGAGAACAAATGACCCTTCATGGTCCCTTGGATTCAAAGCCTTCCCTTGTAGACACAGAACACTCACCCAGGGTCAGAAACACAGTTACTCCAGTCACCAGCCTCATACTTCAAGGACAAGCCAAGACTGTGGGCTCAGAGCTAGTCTTGGTGTCTGATGCTAGGCTTCGAGTTTCCAGAGAACAGAAGCAACAGCTGCTACTAAGGACTTAGACCACCAGGGCAGCTGCCACTGTGTTGTGGCCAAGACCTTCTCAGCCAATGACAGTGCAGTTCCTTGTCTGGGTCCTCCTCCCCTGTCTTAGTCATGTCCCCAGAAGAAGACAAGAATATCAAATAGCCATTCCCATCTCACAGGGTGCCCACTGCCGTCATCTGTGAAGTTTAAAGTCTGGCTCTGGTTGGGGAACTCCAAGCACAATGATATGTTCATCCAGATATATTTTTGAGCTATTTGTTCCTTAAAGAAATGGGCTGATGCTCCATGGAGCTTGTGGAAAGCATTGATTAACCTCATAAAATTGCACTGAGCTCTGTGTTATAAGGAGATGAACACTCCCATTCCCATTCCAGAAAATGAACGTGTGATTCCAAAGTAGTCAGTGACAGGCTTGACAGGGGTGGGGGCAGGAAATTAATAACATTAAGACTAAAAGCTACACATCCCGGAGCTCCAGGTTCTTATAAAGTTCCCTGGAATCACGCATCCACAACATCTAGATAGACATTTCTCTGTGTATCTGTTCTTGATACAGTAACTGATGACGTGGAGAGTGTTCACCTCATCCTCCTCGAAGACTGATCCTTCATCCTCATGTCTCCATGTCCATGCTTGCAGGTGCTGTGCACCAAGGATGCTGAGGCAGAGAGAAAAGACAGGAGGGAAAGAAAACAAAGCAGGGAGGGAGGAGGTGGGAGGGGGTGATAGAAAAAGTTAGCCGAGGGAAGAAAAAAGAGCACAAGGAATAGGGAAGGTAAGGGATAATCAGGGTAGGGAAAGAGAAAGCAGTGTTTATGGAGGTACCTGGAAAGGGTTTAACTACTGGGCTAAAGGCCCTGAGTTCTTTTTGTTTGTTTGTTTTGTTTCGTTTTTTGTCTTTTTATGGCCATACCCGTGGCATAGGGAGATTCCTGGGCTAGGGGTCAAATCGGAGCTACCGACGCTGGCCTACACCACGGCCACAGCAACATGGGATCCGAGCCGCATCTGAGACCTACATCACACGCCAGATCCTTCACCCCACTGAGCAAGGCCAGGGATCAAACCCGCGTTCTCATGGATACAAGTTGGGTGCGTTAACTGCTGAGCCACAACGGGAACTCCAGAGCCCCTGAATCCTTGACCACACACACTCAATGAGGGATTATAAAGTACAAGTTGTCTAAAGAGGAAGAAAGTATGTCATCTTTCCTTTTTCTTGGAATATCCATAGAAAACATAACCTTTCTTTCTCCCAGAAGAGAATGCTGTTTCCAGATGAAGCAGCCCCCTCTTGTGACTGAATAAATGAACTGCAGCGCTAAACCCAGGGCAAAAGTCAGTCAGCAATCTTTTCAAGGACTCTTCAGATTTGAAGGTAAACATCTTACTTGTAATACCTTTTTACTCGTCTGTGTTTTCTTGTTCCTATAACACCGCACAGAAGGTTTTAATTGTTTTTATTGCTTTATTTCAGTCAAGTGATTCTCAGTTGTTGGCTTCTCTTTCAATTTTCCCTTTCTAACTTCCCATATTTAAAGGTTACTTTCAAAGCCCAAGAATTACCTGTTCCTGAAGGAGTACCTCAGTTATTTATGAATTTAGTGAAAGAATTTATGCTGAGCATCTCTTTAAATAATTCTAAAAACAATCTCCCAGGTTTATGGAAGATATACGAAATAAATGACACCAACAGGACAAATATAGGGTTGTATTTGTGGACAAAATGCAAGAGCAGACAACAAACTTCCCGCCTAGGATGGAGGAAAATTAGATTGAATTAGACATTTACAGGAGTAAATGTCATGGTAATCATGCTTTATTCATTTAATAAGTATTCGTAAATATTCACCGGGAGCCTGTTCTGTGGAAACACACACACAGATAAGCCAACAAGTACTACTGCTGAAAGTATTTAAACAGGTAAGAATGTATAATATTATTATATTAGCAAAAAGCAGAAAAAAAGTAATTAACAGTAACTTTTTTGATTACTGATTTCTTTCCCTTATTTTTTAGAGGATGCTCAAAACCAGAAAAAAGTGTCATTTTAAATAACAACTGAAAGACAAAAATACTCTTTATGAAGAATCTAAACCATGCTTGTCTAGTCTATTGGCTCTTTTCAGAGCTTTGAATTTTAGAGGGTCATATCTCTAAAACTATGTGAAATGAGGTTTTCTTTCTTTGCTTGATGAAAACTAAAATAACGTACATAAACCTCTCAGAAAATTGAGAGAATCTGACAAAATGCTAACACCTCTGCATGATGGATACTCTCAAAAATCCAGAAATAGAAGAGAAATTCCTGGATCTGATAAAGGCTATCAATGAAGAAGATATTACAAGTCCTTCTCTATAGGGTCACAAACAAGACAGGTAAACTATCACTACTCCATGTCACTGTCCTACCAGAGGGCCTGGCATCAAATGAGGAGAAAACATAAAATGAATTAAGTTTGAAGACTGAGAAGTAAACCATTTTTATCCAGAGATATTAACATTTGCAGAAAATAAAAAAGTACCTCTAAACAAACCAAAAGAACTAGTACTAATAGATGAATTAAAAAGGTCACTAAACATAGAAATCAATTTTATTTCTATATTCTAGTCAAAAGCATTAGAAAGTACAATCAAAATGCCATTTATCAAATGCTTGGGGACTAATTTAATACAAGGCATGCAAGTCCTCTACAAAAATTTTAACCTTAATAAAAGAAATTAGAGAGGACGTATGTTAAAAAAAGAGAATATCACATGAATCTAAAGACTGTGTGTTAAGATACCTATTGTCTTAAATGAATCCATAAATTCAACACAATCCCAATCAAATCACTAGCAACCTTTTTTGTGTTAGAAGCTAATTCTCTAACTCACATGAATGTGCAAAGACCTCGCGTAAGCCTTGAATAATAAGAAGAAAGCATGACTTGCATTTCCAGATTTCAAAAATATATGAAGCTTACACATCTGTGATTTTGAAGCTCCGAGGAGAGACCACGTGCAGGGGCCATGATCATCCCTGAGTACGGCTGCAATGAGAGATGAGCCTGGCCCTCTGTGGTTGCAGCGGAGCCCTTGACACGTGAGTCAGTGATTTGAGGGGTTCCAGGGCTGTGGGGTCCCCAGAAGTCACATGAAGTGGACGGACCATGAGATAATGAAATAGTAGCTGTTTGAAGCCACTGAGTTTTGGGGTGCTTTGTGATGCTGCAAAACCCAATGCCTCTGAAGTCCTGTAAAGGAGTCTTGCTGAGGACTTGAGAGAAACTGGCAAGAATAAAACTGCTTTTCTCCTCTCTCTGATTTCTGATTATCTCTGATATCTGGACCTGGAACATCTGTCTGTCTCACTAGACTTCATTTCACAGATGGCTGATATGGCCATAGCACTCCTGCCCTGGCACAGAAGAGGAGCTGGTGGTGCTCAGATGTGATGGGAGCCTGGGGCCCCCACGGCGCAGGAGCCGGTGGCTGGATGCTCAGGTTGGGGCCCTCCGTAAAACAGGGAGATGTAAGCTTTTCTTGTCCAATGTGCTTTGTATATTTCACCCATTCTTCTCACTCCATGTGACAAAACTCTAAAAAATGAGGGGCTATTTAAAAGGTCATGCCTGTGTCTCTATGAATAATCAAAATTTAACAGACTATTTTCAATTTCAGATCCATTTGAGAAGCCAAGAAAATTTCCTTAGTTATGCATGACTTTAATTTTCTGGTAAGGACTCTCCACTCCAAATGAACATCCCCCTCATGTTTATAAGAGTAGATTTTCCAAATTATGTGCCACTGCATCCAGGAATTGGATTATGTGTGTGGGAAGAGCTTTATTCCATCACCTCAAAGGCAAGCAAGAGGCCCAGGGAACTTGCAGTCATGAATCCGTTTGAAGCAGCACTCTACATGATGGGCTGTGTAAACATCATCGGTTTCTATATGTTCAATGTTGTGCAAAGGCTGGGAAGCATTGTGTGGCAGCAATGCCCAGATGAGCCATATTTCATCCTTGCTGTTTTTCTCTGCCTTTTGTTTCTACCAATCCAGAGGTAGCTAAAGCCAGAGATCATTACTGATAGTATTAAAAAATCTCCTTCCTCGGTCTTTCTGTCAATAATGTAGGATACTCAGCTTGGAAGTTGACCAGCACCTCTTCTTTGGTGTTGTTTCACACCATTGACCTTAGTGTACAGGGAACTACAGGTTCTCCTCACTCAGTCCCGTGCTATACCTTCCGCTTCTACACACCGTCACAACCACTCCCCGTCTGATGATAAGTAGATCCATTGCATCCTTGTAAATAACCTTCAAAAAATAAATCTGTATCTCTTAAACGGTTTCAGTCTGAGGGATTTGTGTGCCATCCAAAGTTGTTTTTATGCTATGTATTATTTCTTCCGAAATGTTAGGTAGTGGTAGTAGTAATGTTAAAAACAACAAACCTACAAAAAAAGAGATCAGTGGGGGAGGGGAGAACACAATGGCAACATGATTTAAGAAGCTGGACAGGAGCTGGATAACTAGTTACTAATGTAGATGTTGGGAGAAAACTGAAACTGAAGCTATTAGATGAAGATGACCTGAAGCAAGTTAATTCATGTAGACAAAACTCAGAAAGGCTCCAGAATTAGAGGCTTTTAGAGTACTAATGGGGTATTAAACTGGTGGGGTATCTGGAAACCTACAAAATGAGCACAGCACCAGATATTCAACTAACCATAGACCTGGAAATTAGGAAGCAAGAGACTTAGATCCTAGAATTTGGTTGCTCATCCAACATCACAATCCCAGTAAAAATGGAGGATAGACCAAGTTTAGTATGAACTTCCCCAGCCAATCGGATATCAAAAGTGATGTGCAAAGGGCCCCATAGGAGAAGAAATGAAATACAGATGTCCATGTACCGGGAAGATTGAACTAAAGCAAAAGCAAAATCCCCAATGAGTTAAATGAGGCAGAATTGAGTGTTATGGTATGAAATATGCAGATTTCCATGCCAGGTGAGTGAGAAGGTACTGCACATGTTCTTGTGCTGCCTTCATGCATGCAAAGAAATACGACTGAAGAATGAGCTCTTAGGATGTAGCAACAGTGAAGAGTCAGTATTACCCCAGTTTAACCAGATTGTTTTAGGTAGTTTGAGTTCATCTGATAGGTTCATTTAGTTCACTTGGGATCATGGCAAAAGAGGAAGCCAGGAATCTGACTTGATGATGTGGCCAGTATACTGGTGGGAGTCAAGGTTAGTGATGTTCAGTAACCGTCCCACTGTTGAGGGAGCTACAGTGACTGGAATGCCTGTTTGCCTATGTCTGCAATTCCTGTGATTATGAACACCTTTATTTTTTTTTTTTTTTTGCTTTTTAGAGCCACACCTGTGGCATAGGAGGTTCCCAGGCTAGGGGTTGACTCAGAGCTGAAACTGCTGGCCTACACCACAGCCACAGCAATGCTGGATCCAAGCTGCATCTGCGATCTACACCACAGCTCACAGCAATGCCAGATAATTAACCCTCTGAGCGAGGCCAGGGATCAAACCAATGTCCTCATGGATATTGGTCGGATTTATTTCAGCTGTGCCCTAACGGGAACTTCTGATTATTGAAGACATTTTGATGCATGGAATCTGCTTTTCCACCCCACACATGGCTCTGCATCAGCTGGCACCAGAGCAGCTCCAGGCAGGGGTCTGGGTGGGGCTGCAGGTGCCTGGGAAGCCCTGAGTGGAGGCATAAAGGTCAATGGCTGAGTCTTCAGGCTGGGATCCTGTGATGCACATGCAGCTGTAACACTCCTTTGTATTCAGACAGACTCAGGCTCATCTTTCCTCCTTCCCACCCCCATTTAAAGTCATTACAAAGAGGTTCTTGGGGCTTTGAGCAGGTCCCCCTCTGTACCAGTGTAAAACACAGAAAGAGCTGGAAGGGAAATTGCATGTGAAATTGGTGCTCTCTCCTTCCTGAGCCTGCAGAGATGGAGGACCAGGTTCCACACTCCAGGGGCTGCTCAGTCCTGTTCAGGAAGACAGGGTCACACATAGAAACTGATCTCTGTACAGAGTGTTCATTCTCTCCACACATCCCCAGACAGAACCTTGAGGTGCCTGACTGCATCCTCTTCCTTCCCCAGACTGTTCACAGTTGCTTTGGCAGTGCCTGGACTCATGGCCAAGATGAAGCCAGAGGATTAGCAAAGATGCTGACAAAGGATTCCTTTCCATTTATCCTGACTAAATATCCTCAGTAAAAGAACACTCTGGAGCCTAGACCTGTGCATATTTTGCTCCAGAAAACAAGTCTCTGCATCTGGTTTAAGCCAATCAGAGACAAGACCACATAAACATCCTAGAAAGACTCAAAGCCTAAGATGAAAGAACTAGGGAAATGATTTTTTATGATGATTCCAGATAACTAGACCTAGGTTTGTAATGTGAGCATATTTAAGTGATACTGCCACTTTAAATTATCTTGGGGCAAGCTTTCAAATTTAGACAAGTTTACATGTGTTCTGTATAATTGACTTAAAGTCAAAAATTCAAGACTGAGAATGTATTAGTAGAAAGTTACTCAGGACACCTGCTTCACATGACATAGAAGGAATTTTTATTTAAAAAGAAATCTTCTTATCCAGACCACAGATGAAGCAACCACAGGACAACCACTTCTTGTCTGGGGTCTGCAGGTGTGCATTTCAGCTTGGGTCCTGCAGCAGGGGGGCTCTCTCTTATTGAGCTCTGGGGTTTTTGTTCACCTTTTCCTATTACTTCAAGCACCGTGAGATCTCGGAGAGCACAGAAGTACGTAGCAGAATCATCCAGCTGTAAGGCTGAAATGGTGAGGCTGATGAAATTTTGTGCTTTCTGGAAGTTTACGGAGTAGCGGCCATCCCTTGCATTTGAGCTATCAGAATACTGATGAATAAGGAAAGTCATCTCTCCACTGGGAGGCTGTTTATACCAAAAAAGATTGTAGTAGATCCAGGTCCAACCTATTTCATAGCGACAGTTTAGGGTGACTGCCTCTCCCACTTGACTGAACACAGCTGGCTGGTCTTGAGTAACTTCCTGGGTCACACCGGATCCTGTGGGAAAAATCAGAAAACTGAGATCAGTAGTGAATAAAATAATGGAGGAATTAGACTACATTAGGACCCAAAGACAAGCCCAGTTGAAATCATAATATGCCTGCTTTCCTGCCATCCCCCTTCCTCCCCGAGTCCATGTGAAGCACCCGGGCCTGTGTGCAGTCCTTTCCCCCTGAACCTTCCCACCATGTGTGGGACCATCCCTACCAGAGAAGACGGAGGCCAGGAAGAGCCAGAGCAGGCTGGAGAGCGGCATGTGGCACGGATTCCCCTGTACAAGTGTGCTTTGTTGTGCCTCAGGCTGAGCGTTCAGTGTCTTGGAGTGTCTGGCAGCTCATATACATAGTCCCTGGGTTCCTGTGTGACTCCCCCAGACAGGAAGCAGGGCTTGTTATGTTCATAGACCACGTGTTCTATGCACAGATGAGAAAAAGTCTGGCTCCCCACAAACCTTTACTTTGTCTACTTGTCTTTCCCAGGTCGTTATGTTAGGCAGGTCCTAAAAAAGGAAGTGGAAAAAGCAAGTAGGATTAATGATTTGAATCAAGGGGAGCTGAAGACTAAACAAGATGATATACATTGGTAATTACTCCACAGAAAAATTTTACTAACTTATTGAAAATAGATTAGTATAAACTATGAACCCTTCCGGTGATCTACGTACTGGTCCTTCATTGAGTCTGTATTTACTTTTCTTCATCTGGAATCTAATGACAATTTTAGAAACTCACAGACTTTGGCTTTCTTGGTGAAAGACAGTCTTACCCAAATAAATAAATGTATCTCTTTTTTACTGGTTTCTAGGGCTCTCCTTCAGTCTTTCTACAAATAAGTTCCTTCAATATCAAATGATAAAAAATCATTCCTTCTAATTTTCAGAATCTATTCAGTTTATGTTTATATGAAATTATTACAGGAATAAAATATTATTCTTTGGACATCTGACACTGAGTCTTATTTATTAGATTCTGAAGACAATCAGGATAGTCAGTCCAGTTGCCTCCACAAGTAGAATTGTACTTATTAGTTCATATTTCCTAGAATTGTCCTGATGTCTCATTTTCTATCCCATTGGCCCAAACATTGAGTCTCACTTGTTATTGGCTTGTTATTTTTCTCTTTGTAAAATAAAGTCAAGAGGAGCATGCCAGATCTTTGTGTGACACAGAGCTACAATGCACTCCTACAAAACATGATATCTATAGGCTACAAACATGTCAACACCACATCCGGTGGTGACTGGCATTTTGTAAACTGTTACATAATTGGGTGGAATATAGCTGTCAATCTTCTATTTGGTTTCATTGTTTTAATGGATGAATTACTATTAAAAAAAAAACCAAAGGCAAAGGAACAACTGGAAATGATATAACAGACAAGGTCTCTAAAACAGCCAGTCCCTTGATTTTAAGGCCAAAATAACTCACTAATGAGTGGTGCAGGGAGGAGTGTTGATATTTAGTGAGACACCTCTTCCTCTGTTCCATTTCACCCCTGAGAGCTTAGGGCAGCAGATGTTTGCCATTACATGTAACTAAGCAGAGGAGACCATAAATGGCATCCTAGGCAACAGCATATTATAAAATATATATGTGAATATAATAATTATATATACACATACATAAGGAAATTGATAGTCATGAAATTTTTTTGAATAGAGAATTTACTGTGATTCACCAGTTTTTATAAGTTCCTGGGCTAGGGGCTGAATCAGAACTACAGCTGGAGCCTACACCAGAGTCACAGCCAGCAATGGATCTAAGCCCCATCTGCAATCTTCACCACAGTCTATGAAAGCTCTGGATACTTAACCCACTGAAGAAGACTGGGATTCTATACCCTCATGGACACTATGTCAGGTTCCTAAACCACTAAGCTAAAGTGGTAACTCCTATGCACTCTTTTTTTGATGCATAATTCTATCAGATTTTGTCACATGTAGAGGCTCTTGTAACTGCCACTGAAATCAAGAGGCAGAACAGTTCCATCATCCTCAAAAAACACCCTTTGCACACCTTCCCCACCTATGCAATTTCCGATAACCCTTGGCAACTACTGCTCTCCTTTTCATCTCTAGATCTCGTCCTATTGAGAATGTTGTGTAAGTAGAATCATACATTATGAATGGGATCATGATCATCCAATATGTGTAATCATGCACTATGGAGCCTTCTAAGATTGACTTTTTTTCCACTGTGAGCACGTCCCTGAGATCCATCCAGCTTATTGCATGTATCAGTAGTTTGCTTCCTTTTGATCACTACAGACTGTTCCCAACTAATGATGGTCCCACATGATTATTGACCTTACGGTGGCAAGAAAGTTCTATGCATTCAGTTGAAATCATGCTTTGAATTTTGATCTTTCTTTGCCTTTGAACTGATATCAAAAAATAAGTTTCCTCAACTTATGTGACTTGATTCTATGATCTTACTCAGTGGCATACAATTGTTAATGATGTTCTTTTCTTACCCCCTTATCCTTGTAGTATCTACACAAGGTTTTCTTTTCTATTCCTTGTATGTATAATTTGTGTTTCCCCCCTTTTATTCCATTGATAACTCCTTGAATGATTCTAGCTAGGCATATATCAATTTTATTAATCATTTTAAGAAAATTAACTTTGTATTTCCTGATTATCTCTATTTGTGTTTTCTTAAAGATTTGCCAATTTGAATTTTTAATTTTTCCTTCTTTTAGGTTATGTTGGGTTTTATCTGTTCTTTTTCTATCTTCTTCTGGTAAAAGATGTAGATAATTGTCAACCTTTTTCCTTTGGTAATAGGAGTACATAAAACATAAATTTCCTTCCATGTATTATTTTAGCTGTGTCACATCCTTATTTGTATGTATATGTTTGCAACACATTTTCTTTCAAATATATTCTAATAGCCATTGTAATTGCTTCCTTAACCTATGAGTTATTTTAAAACTTAGTGTCTAAATTCCAAATATTTGGGAGTTTCTAGAAATATCATTTGGCAATTGATTTTCTAAATCAGTTCCACTTTTGGAAAACTTCTGCATAATTTCAGTTTTTTAAAAAATTGTATTGTGGGAGTTCCCTTCGTGGCTCAGCAATTAATGAACCCGAATAGGATCCATGAGGATGAGGGTTTGATCCTTGGCCTTGTTCAGTGGGTTAAAGATCCAGCGTTGACGTGACCTATGCTGTAGGTCACAGACTCGGATCCTGCATTGCTGTGGCTGTGGTGTAGCCCAGCAGCTGTAACTCTGACTTGACTCCTAGCCTGGGAACCTCCAAATGCCGTGCGTGTGGCTCTAAAATAGCAAAGAAAAAAATGTATTGTGAGTTCTTTATGACCAAATGGTGTGTATGTCTGTGTGGGTGGTTGTGTGTGTGACTGTTTCATCTTCACAGCAGGGTTTGGCTGGAGCCTCAGCTGCAGGTTTGGGTACAGGCTGCAGGTGCCTGGAGAGCACTGTGCACGTGCTGCACAGAAGTAGGTGGCTGAGTCTCCAGGCTGGGAAGCCTTGATGTGCAAGGACACATGTTTGGCACTTTGACTGAGGGAAACTCTCAATCTTCCATCTTCCTTTGCATTTACACCTGACCTCATGGCGATCAATAATGCAGGTCCTTTGCCAGGATATTGCTGGTATCATGGGAAGCAGTCAAAGGCACTGTTTTCATAAGTACAGTTCAGAATTGAAATGTCTCCTTCCTGGACTGTCAAAGGTTGAGAGCTCTGTTTCACCTGCTGCTGGTCCCTTTTTTCCTTCTGTTGGCCGCTCACCCCTGTTTAAAGAGATAAAATATCATCAGGTCCCCACATTGATATTTCCTTTTTAAAATTTCTACTTGCATGAATTTTTCTTATTCTCCCCAATTGACAACATATCCTAGGGTTTCTTCTTTGCAGCTCACAGCCTAGTTGAAGCCACAGAACCAAAAATGATGCTCCCAGAATCGTGTCCATTTTTCCTGGCACCAAAGCTCAGTGACAGCTCAGGTGATCGTCTAGTCTTCTCAGCCAGCTTGAACTCTGACTTTAAGTTCACATCTGCTATAATTCTTTCAACAGGCCCCACCCTCTCACAAGTCATTTCACCTAAAGCTATTTTTCACAAAGCAAGCACTTCCCCAGTTTGCTCTTAGAATTGCTGAAAATTATTTTCATTGAAAATCAGAAATCCCCTCCTTACACATGGATAATGATCAATTTAGAGGTTCTCTTTCTCATTCCTCATCTTCTTTTTCCTAACCTCCTAGAAGGTTAAAAATCATATATCATGACAGCTTGATTGATTTTATTTATTTATTTTTTTTTGCTTTTTAGAGGTGCACCCTAAAAAGTTAAGTTCCATGAAGGCAAAAGCAACACATCCTCCCTCTGATCTGACCCATGTTCTTAGCTTCTCATGGTATATTCTGCCAATTTTGCGACCTCAATAGACTTTCGTTACTCTTTGTAACCAAAAAAAACCCAAAACCAAAAACCAAAAAACAAAAACACCTCCTCTCCATGCTAATCTTGCAGCTTCATGGGAGTTCCTCTCTTCCCCATTGTAAAATAATATTTTCCCTATTAAGACATCAAACCATTCTTGGGAGTTCCCAGACTAGGGATCAAATCAGACCTACAGGTACCAGTTTATGCCAGAGCCACGGCAACTTGAGATCCCCTACCCACTAAGGAAGGCCAGGATTGAACCCGCATCCTCATGGATACTGAGGGGATCCACGAAGGGAACTCCCTCACAATGGATATCATCCAAAAACAAGAAAGAACAAGGGTTGATGAGGATGTGGAGAAAAGGGACCCTTTGGACACTCTTGGTGGTAATGGAAGTTGGTGCAGCTTCCGTAGAAAACAATATGGAGATTCTCCCCAAACTGAAAAAAGCATGACTTCTCCAGCCTCAAGTCCTGTCTTCCCTCAACTGCCTGGAAAGGGGGTAGCACCTTTTGCAGGAAAGCAGAGAGGGAATGTGGATCCTACTTGGTTTTGACGGTAGAAGTGGGGAAAATAACAGTACAGAACAGATAATGTTTTTTCAAAGGAATTAAAAATAGAATGACCAGCAGCAATCTACTCCTGAGTACTTATTTAAAGAAAACAAAAGAACTATTTTACAAAATTATATGCACTCCAATGTTCATAGAAGCAACATTTACATGGCCAAAATATTGAAGACATCTCAGTGTTCATTAATAACATATATATATCATCTTACATGTATCATATATATATGTATATATAAAACTCAGACATCAAAAAGAATGAAATCTTGCCATTTGGGACAACATGGATTGACTTGGAGAGTATTATACTTATTGAAATAAATTAGTAAGAAAGACAAATATGTTATATACTGTATGTTTTAATACATACATGGACTCTTCAAAGTAACACAAATAAATATAACAAAATAGAAACAAACTCACAAACGTAGTGAAAGTACTGGTGGTTACTGGATGGGAAAAGAGTGGGTATAAGGGAGAAATAGGTGAAGGGAATTAAGAGGTACCAACTTCCAGTTATAAAACAAATAAATTTGAATTTTGTAATGTATAGCACAGGGAATGTGATCAGTGTTTATAATAATCTGGCATGGTGTCTAATTTATAAAAATATCAAATTGTTATGCTATGCATCTGACACTAACATAGCAATATGTCAATTATACTTTACTTTTAAAGGTTTTTTTTGCTTTTTTTTTTTTTTTTGTCTTTTCTAGAGCCACTCCCGTGGCATATGGATGTTCCCAGGCTAGGGGTCTAATTGGAGCTGTAGCCGCCAGCCTACACCACAGCCACAGCAACACCGGATCCTTTAACCCACTGAACAAGGCCAAGGACCTAACCTGCAACCTCATGGTTCCTAGTCGGATTCGTTAACCACTGCGCCACAATGGGAACTCCTTTAATTTTAAAGGTTTTAATTAGATAAAGTTAAAATGTGACTTTGTGTGGCAAAAGGGATTGTAGTTATGTGATAATTTGAAGGGTATCGATATGAATTAGGCTGTATTCTCTGGGTAGGCCTTAACTTTAATCCCAAGTGTCCTTTGCTGACCCGAGACAAAAAGACAGTTAGATATTTCTCTAGGAAAGATGCATGTGTTTGGGATCAGCAAAGGACTGCAATTTGGGGTCTGCAACCATAACTAGTGACTTGCAAGTCCCCACATGGCAAGGGGAGGAAAATGCTTGAATAGAGAGGAAAAGGAGGCTGGGAGGGCTGGAGTAAGCAGAGTCCAAGGGCTGAGTCCATGGCTGAGTCTTTGCCAGGAAAGAAAGGGAGTCTTTCATCTTCCCTCTGAGCTCTGCAATCTTCACAGGGTGTGAGACTCCCCCTTGTCTCCTCTTTTTAACAGAGGTTTCTGCTTATTTATTCATTTATTTTACATCTTCTGAGACAGAGCAGAAGGATATTTGATTCCAGAAGAGGAAGGAACTGTGGTGGAAGGAAGAGTGATTCAAGAAGGGGTCAGCAGCCAAGGAATCCAGGTGGCCTCCAGAAGCTAGAAAAGGCCAGGAAATGGATTCTCCCTTAGGGCCTCTGGAAGGAATCAGGCCTGCCAAGACCTTGCCTGGAGCCAGTGAAACTGGTGTCAGATTTCTTGCATCCAGAACAGTAAGAGAAAGAATTTGTTTTAACTGACCAGGTTCATATACAAACATTGAGCCTATATTTTTTGTTTGCTTTGCAGCACTAGCAGGATGGGATGGGAGGATTTGCAGTTGCCTTTTGGGACACAGCGTGGTGAGGCAGCCCTGAACATTCTTGAGACACCCAACTAAGCTGGATAACATCTTACTTAGTGTTATTATTCTTTCTCTTTCTTTTCCCGCTTTTTATGATTTTGCAGTTCAGTACACCGTGGTTAAATATTCACTTTACTTCTGTATTTTTACCAGATTCAAGTTAGAAGTTTCTAGAGCAGAAGGAGATACAGATTGGGAAGGAAGTAAAAGACCAAAGTCCCAAATCTGTAGGGCCAAAAAGTGCTTGTAGTTAAAACGGTACCAGTGTAGGTGAGGAATAATGAGAAATGTGAATGCCCTGTGGTGGGACCGTGGCTGGAGGAGGGGCTGAGCCCCGCTGAGGGTTCCTGTACAGGCTGCAGGTGCTTGGGGAGCGCTGTGCTCCACAGCACAGAGGTACGTGGCTGAGTCTGTGATCTGGGCAGAGGAAATGTGCAATGAGCTGCGGCGTTCTGTAGTGACTGTCGTGGCATTTAATCTTCCATTCTGCTTGGTCCCTGAAGAAATGAAAAACAAGTGGACCAGGCTGCCATTTCGGTACTGACGATACCACTGCACGTTGTTCACAGTGGTGGAAAAACTGCACCAGAGCGTGGAGCTGTCTCCCTCCTGGAGACTCAGGGCTGGGGGACTCTGCTTCACATCCACTCCTTTCACACCTGATGGGAAACAGAGAGACAGTCACAGGTGAGGGTCCCTGTAACTCCTACAAAACCCTGAAAGTGCCCCCCTGGATCATGAGAAGGATAGAAAGTGTGCAGGACTTGTCATCCTCCTCCAACCCCCTCAACAGCACAGCAGCTGCTCAGTCCTTGAGATCTCCCTGTGGGGCCTCCCCAACTCACAGCAAACCTGGGCCAACAGAAGCCCCAGCACAGTGCCTGCTAGCCGCTTCATGATGCTTCCACTTCTTGCTGGGACATTTTCACCATAAGGTATTACTTAGCTAAATAAACCCTGGGCAGTGAGTGTCATGACTTGTTCTGGAGACGTTCCTGATTCTGCAGCCAATCGTTTTCCCCAACAAACCCTCCTTGAGCCCACACTTGGTGACAGGAAGCCCCACCCTCCTGCCTCAACCCACTTAGAATGGGCTGGGGAGGTGTGGGGGGTAAGAGTAGGAAAAAAGAAAAATCATTATTTGATGACTTGAGGGGCATTTTCTAAGAACATTTCAGAGAAGTGCAGTCTCTGATTTGGAATTTGGGAGGACTTAAGAGAAGTGAAAACAAAAATTACTTATCCTGCTCCATCTTTCCTCTCAGATGGCATGGATGAAGTAGATTCTCACATAATGAAATTCCATTTCCCAGGACTGCAGAGGATCCATGTTACTGCTTCTCATATGTACACCTCTGTGGCTCTGAAGGTGCTCATGAACCAGCACAGTATCAGCAGTTGCTCCTGTTGACTGGAAAACTCTGTCTTTAACAATATTTCTTTCAAATTATATGTATTCTAAACTTGATCTGCATAAAGAGCGATATTGTTTATTTTAGCCAGTAGATGGATTTTGAAACTAGAATTGTAAACAGTTTTATTTTTCTTAAAACATCTGTAATTTAAAAATAAATTTTAACTAAAATTTCACTTTTGAATACATTTTAATTACACTTCATTGCATTCTACTTTTAAACAGTAGTTTATTTTAAAAGAAAAATAATTGTTTTTGAAATCATATGAAAAAAAATGTAGTTTGTACTCCTATCACAGACTCTATACATAAAAATCTTCCTCTGTAGATAGATTTGGAAGCAAAAGGGATAGAAAATGAGGATGTGCATATTTTCACTGAAGGTAACAGTACAGTGAAGTGCAGATACTGAAGATCAGATGAGCAGTTCAAGAATGCTGCAAATATTCACTAAAGGCACTATGAGAAATAATGTAGAAAAACAAAGATGATGAGTAATCAATAATTATTATTGGTCACACAGTAGGTATTAGAGAACTGGAATTAGAATAGAGAAAAGAGGAGAGACATAACCTGGGTGGGTCACTTAGAACCACAAACCCAAGATTCCACTTGAAACTTTGTCAAGACGTTGTGTTTGAGTTAGAATGCCTGTTACAGGGGACCACTGGATAAAGAAAGCTGTTTTTCCTTTTTACTATATTGTCTGGACATAGCAGAAGAGATAAGGAAGTCCCACTATAGGTTGGAATCGTTGCACTTCAGCTCCAGGGGGGCAACTTCATAGACAGTGATGTGGCCATCGGGCTCGGTCACTGACTGAGCTCCAGTTCCTCTTGAAAAAAATCAATGATGAATCACTGAAAGTAGGTCAGACCTACTGTAATGAGACCGGGTCTCTATTCAGATTCCAACCAGGACATTGTTTCTTCTACAGAGACAGGAGCACGGACTACAATGTTACTTTACTTCCTATGAAGAGTATTGGGAGCAGCAGGGAGGTGATTGAGGAGGTGGCTGTGCAGGGAAGAAGCTGAAAGCCATATGCGGGAAAGTCTTCCTGGAGGATCAGGAAGGAATGTGCCCCAGTGGGCTGAGTCCTTGTAACTGGGAAAACCTGAGATTCAAGGCATCCCTGCCTAGGTAGGTTCTAGACTGTTAATAAGATAGGCTTCCTTGACAATGCCTGCTCCTAGTGTTGAGCCTGTTCAGAATGTCCCCCACAGTGAGCTGTGAGCCAAGAAGCTCATAGGAAGGAGGTAGAACTTTTCTGAGAGGTGACATTTCCAGTTTATGCAACATCACCCTCTGGAGGCAACGAAAGGAAAAAATTGAGCCTTGAGGCTTTTATGCCCCATCTCCTTCCTGCTTCTATCTAGGCTTGAATTACTTGGCATTCTAATGTGATGACAGTATTTCAGGTGTTTGCTTGTTAAGAGGCTCTTTTAATACTATGAATTAAGTACCACTATTTAATCCTATGAAGTAAATCCCCCTCATTTTTTACATGAGGAAAGCAAAGCAAGGAAGAATGTGTGTAATTTGTTGAAAGTCAAACAGTAAGTGAAAACTGCAATTTTTGCCATTGGTATGATTCAAGAATCTGTGTCATTGACCACTGATAATTTAACACAATGGCCTTTAGTGTAGATACTCTGCTCCCCTATTGGAAGGAAGATAAATTTCTTTTGAAAGTAAATGATTTGTCATACGACACACGAGTATTAGAACCTAATTCTGTTAGACTAAGCCCAGTTCCTTACCTACTACATTATTTATGATGCAGCACTACTCTTTGAGAATGGAGATAATTTCACCAAGATATAACTGGAGCAAAATTCCGAAGAGACCAGATATGCAGGGAAATGTCCAAGGAAACCAAAAGCTGATTTGAGAAATTATCAGAAAAGCCTCAGAGGGTAGTCCAGAGAATGTATGGCAAATCAGAAATGACTGGTGCTGTGAAAGAGTCTGGAAGAGGAATTTCAAGAAGGAAGAAATCCCAACAGAACAATTGCAGAAGAAATGTCTGTCCAGTGAGATGATTACTGAAAGGCGTCTATTGATTTTTAGCAGCACAAAGATCATGATTTTCAGCAGAAGCTCAACTGTAGTAGAGATGAGACAAAGGAGAAGAAAATTTGAATATAAAACCTCTTCCCAGGAATTCCTGTCATGGTTCAGAGGTTAACGAATCTGGCTAGGAACCATGAGGTTTCGGGTTTGATCCCTGGCCTCGCTCAGTGGGTTAAGGATCCAGTGTTGCTGTGGCTCTGGTGTAGGCCAGCAGCTGTAGCTCTGATTAGACCCCTAGCCTGGGAACCTCCTTATACTGCAGGTGTGGCCCTAAAAAGACAAAAACATAAATAAATAAAATAAAATAAAATAAAATCTCTTCCCAGAGGCTGAACCTTGAAGGGGAGGAAAGTGACATGGCAACAACTTAGAATCACCAATATGCATGGCTAACAGTCTTTTCCTGACTCAATCTATATTGTCTGTAGGAAGTAGAAGTCAAAAGACAAAATGTACCAGTGATGCTCAGTCTTATTAACTCCTGTTATTTTCTTGTGAAATCATCTACTAATGGCAAATTTCTACTGGAACATCTAGAGGTAGGATTAACAACAGTTCTGTAAACAAACAAACAAAAAACCTCTCTAAGTCTGTAATTTATGAAGATAAATTTAGGAGAATATTTTAAAGCAGAAAACGTTGAATACAAGGATAGCACATGATTTTTTTTTATTTGTTTGGTAGAGGATTATTTCTGAACATGATGAAAAAGAAAGGAATATACGAAAAGGATCGAACACATCTGTTCACTACTTTAGGGTTGACAAGCACAGTTTCTTGTGGGCACAGCATTGCTGAATCATCCTATGTACTTTTTATACTTTCATGGGTTTATTTTTATGGACATGGGTTGACTGGGAGCACTAAATGATGTCTAAATGATTATTTTTTTGTTGTTATTCTTTTTTGTAAACTTAAGAGTATTCTTTGCCTCTTTACAGCAGATTCTAGCTAAATGCAACTGTAATCTGTCAAAATGTCTGGTGTCAACCACCTTATGACAAACACAATATATTAAGAATTAGGGGAGGAGAAATTTACACCACTTAGCATGACCTATGAAGAATGTTAGGGAGAAAGAGAATTTTGAATTGGAATGAACTGAAGTTTTGGAGCAAGAGCTTAACAAAATACCCGTAGAGATATGTCACTGATGATGATAAGAAGAAGGAGTGAAGAAAGAAAGGAAGGAAAAGTGAGAGAGTGGGAGGTAGGAAAGAAGAAAGGAAAATAGGAAGGAAGGAACTAGAGAGTCCATGAATAAATCAGGATTTGGGAGTATATCTGTGTCTTCATTATGAAATCCATGTAATGTTTTCTGACTTTCTTATATTTTATAGAGGATCTCATGCCCTCAATATTTTATTGCATCCTTAGCAATGGTCAGTAAAATTTTCAGTCATGGGTGTTCATTTATTCAATAAATATTGAGCATTTACTATTTGTCAGATTCTGTGCTAATTACTGAAGATATATCAATAAACAAAACACAAAAATATGTGTTGCAGAAAAAGGGAAGTGAGGACAAGGGAAAATGAGCTCAAGGCTGTGAAGAAAGGGAAATGAGTGGAAAGTGACTGGGGGGGATCCTGAAGGAGACATGCTGATCTTTGGAAACTGCTACAGCAGCTCCCACTGTACTTTCCAAGACTGGAGTACACATACGTTTCCTTATGTTTCACTCACAGAATCAAAGCAGGTTCCAAGTGTGATAAACTAGCAGTTTACATTTATCGGATACACCAGGACAACCTCTGTCCTCTTGAAGGTCCAAGGATATGATGCGAATGATGCCGTACACATCCAGGACCAGAATGCCTCTCTCCTGTGTTATCTGTCTTGTGCCCTGGTTTCGTCTATTTCTTTTCCTCTTTCCTACTAAAGAGCTAAGGATGATTTAGAATCTCTCTACAATCAACAACTTATATTTACTCCCATTTGAATATCTGGGGACTAGCGTGTCTCTTTATGGAATTAGGGACGATTGCTTTGCTTTTCTCAAGTCATGGGGCGTGATTTCTACTCTAACATCTTGACATTTTGCTCTGAAATGTGTATCACTTTCTGCAGTGGGTTCTATGATCCCCTCCACTGACTCTCCATTTGAATCATTTTGGGGGGATTTTCTTCTTACTACTGCTCCCAGTAAAGCGAGATTGAACAACGTATGCTCAGTTTTTGAAGCTTGACAATTTCAAGTTTAAAAATAAATTTAAAAGTTGGTGCTAACACTTATGAAGACTGTGAATATTGCTAAGTTTTTAAATCCCTTTGAAGCTTAGTTTTCTAATATGTAGCATAAGCCTTAAAATAACTCTTCACCAAATGGTAATGAAGATTAAAAGATATATTTAGGCTTTCCTAAATAGACACTGACTTTTGAAGGAAAAAAGAAATAAATGCTTGCTAGATTTGAGAATTTAAGAACTAAAAGCTACGTCATTTTTTTTTAAAAGGGTAACACGTTAGAACAAAATACACAAGCAAAAATAAAAGCAAAACACTCTCTAAACAGTTGGTAGAAATAAATCCTACAAAGAAAAAGAAAATGAAGGATAACCTAATAGAAAAATGGTCACAAGGTAGGAATAAGCACATGACCAAGGTCGAAAGAGAGAGTGCCAATATAGAAAGGAAAAACTACTCCAAAGCACAAGGAATTGGAATACCTGCTGGTTGAAGTATGATTGTTTATACCATATAGAGGGTCAGCTGTCACTTTATCCAAAATTTTAAACATGCCTTTTTTGAATATAGAAATTCCAATCTCAGATATCTAATTAAGAATCTCATACTGAGTGAAATGAGCCAGAAAGACAAAGCCAAATACCATATGATATCACTTATAACTGGAATCTAATATCCAGCACAAATGAACATCTCCTCAGAAAAGAAAATCATGGACTTGGAGAAGAGACTTGTGGCTGCCTGATGGGAGGGGGAGGGAGTGGGAGGGATCGGGAGCTTGGGCTTATCAGACACAACCTAGAATAGATTTACAAGGAGATCCTGCTGAATAGCATTGAGAACTATGTCTTGATACTCATGTCGCAACAGAAGAAAGGGTGGCGGAAAAAATTGTAACTGCAATGTGTACATCTAAGGATAACCTGACCCCCTTGCTGTACAGTGGGAAAATTAAAAAAAAAGAAAAATCATATTATTGAAAAAAAAAAAAAAAGATCTACTTTCCTACCAACTTTCAAATATATAATATAGTGTTATTAAAAAAAAATTTCACACACATACAAAAGTGTCTCTATGAATATGTGTAAAGGCAACAATCTTTATGACAGCAAAGAAATAGAAACAAATATTCATTAATAGGAAAGAAATTCGTTTAATGATGAAATGTTTCAAAGTACTGAACAGGCATCCAAAAGAGGTAAATGGCCTCTCTACTTTTTGCAACAGTAGAAAGATCTCCAGGAAACTATTTAAGTGAAAATCAAAAGGCCGGTTGTAAAAAGTCGAAATAACCCAATTTATATGGCAAATTGTTTTTGTATTTGTTGTGTGTGTTTGTATATGTGCATGGAGTTACACAAAATGATGTGCAAATATGTATATAATTGAAACAAAATAGGCTGGCATTATATGACAAACTATCAGAACTGCTTTCCTCAGAGAAGGATGATGGGAGGTAGGGTGGAATGAGATAGAGCCATGGGCTTTTGCTTTTGCTCTGCCCGAGTCTTTTATGATGAGAGGATCTATGTGTTGCTTAGGGAATATTAAAAAATAAAAATTCATCATAGAGACAAGACTTCTAGACAATTAAACATAGTTACTTAGTTTTTGTTTCTTTCCAAAAAAGCTTCATCACATATATGCATGTTCTAGACTAGCAACAAAAACGTTTCAGAGAAAGACTAGTTTGCTTTTGGTAAATGGAACAGCTGGACTTATACGCCCTCTGGGTCTGTACCTGCCCTGGGTCTAATGAAGGAAGCCTGTGGGAAAGGAGAATTACTTGGATTTTCCTCAATTTTTATGTTGAGACAAACACACTGAAACCAGCACTTTATTGACTTGAGGAGGAGCCATAAAAACCTATTTATACATCTTCACTTTCTTGCTATGTTAAAATTATGATTCTTATTCTCCAGATCATTCTCTCAGCCACATCAACCAATGAAGCACTGATTCCTTGTCCTCTCTTTCTTCTTTTCTTTATCCATATTCTCGCCCTTTCCTTCTCCTGTTTTTCCCTCTTTTCTTCTTGCTCTCTGACTCTCACTCTAGATGGCTCTAGATTTGCTCTCAGTGATTCTGCCCCCCTCCACTCCCATCCTTGTCACCAGAGAGATACTGTACAGGTACAGCCCCATCTGTCCCACTGTGGGTCTCTTAGGATGCAGTAGTACACAGCGGTGTCTCTCAGTGTCACCCGGGGCAGGATCAAGGTGCTGGACTTTCTGTCTGAAGCTATGGTCAGAGAAGCCATGCTGTTGGTCACATTGCTTTGTAAGCCATGAATGATGTGCTGTGGACTCTGATTGGGATTTTGCCGATACCAATGTATATAGTCAGCTCCACTGATGGTAGAGTGGTTACAAGGCAGCTTTACATCTTCCCCTTCAGCACAGTCCTTGGAGTTTGGCTGGGTGGTCTGAGCATCAATCATAGTCCCTATGTCAAAAAAAATGCAAATTAACTCCTGACCACAAATCAATGTAATTCTACGAGTCCGTGACATAATGCTCCCATAACTCTCTGGCAACTACCCACTACTTCAGTGTTTTTATTTATGTTCTCCAAAAATGTAATTGGCGTTCATTACAGAGACCAAAGACCTATGCCAAGAATGGCTCTGTAACATGGCAGTGATATGTTTGTGGGGGACAGGGAATTAGCAACATTAAAATTAAAAGCTGCACATTCTGGAGCTCCAGCTTCCTATAATGGTTCCAAGAATCATGCATCTACCACTATCTATGTAGTCATTTCTCCATGCACCTGTTCTTCACATAGTAACTCATGACATGGACAGTGTTCACCTTATCCTCCTTGAACAGTGGTCCTTAATCCTCATGTCTCTATGCACTTTGCTTTGCACAAAGGATGCTGAGGCAGAGAGAAAAGACAGAAGGGAAAGCAAAGCAGGTGAGGTGAAGGGCAGTGGGTGGGGATGATAGAAAAAGTTAGCCGAGGGAAGAAAAAAAGAGCACAAGGAATAGGGAAGGTAAGGGATAATCAGAGGAGGGAAAGAGAATGCAGTGATTAGGGAGATACCTGGAGAGGGCTTAGGCTACTGGGCTAAATCCCCTGAATCCTTGACCACACACCCTCAACAAGGGATTGTAAAGTACAAGTTGTCTAAAGAGGAAGAAAGTATGTCATTTTTCCTTTTTCCTGGAACATCCATAGAAAACATAACCTTTCTTTCTCCCAGAAGAGAATGCTGTTTCCAGATGAAGCAGCCCCCTCTTGTTACTGAATAAATGAACTGCAGCGCTAAACCCAGGGCAAAAGTCAGTCAGCAATCTTTTCAAAGACTCTTCAGATTTGAAGGTAAACATCTTACTTGTAATACCTTTTTACTCATCTGTGTTTTCTTGTTCCTATAACACCTCACAGAAGGTTTTGTTTTTATTGCTTTATTTCAGTCAAATGATTCTCAGTTGTTGGCTTCTCCTTTAATACTCCTTTTGTCTCCAATCTTCCCATATTTAAAGGTTACTTTCAAAGCCCATATTATTTAGTGTTTACAAGAAAGGTTGGTACATCCCAGACACTCAAGAATTACCTGTTTCCTGAATGAGTACTTGTTATTCATTAATCTAGTGAAAGAATTTATGCTGAGCATCTCTTTGAATAATTCTAAAAACAGTCTCCAAGTTTTATGGAAGACAGGTAAAATAAAACACTCCAACAGCATAAATAGAGGGTTATATTTGTGGACAAAATGCAAGAACAGACAACAAACTTCCCACCTAGGATGGAGGAAAATTAGACTAAATTAGACATTTATGGTAATAGATGTCATGGTAATCATGCTTTATTCATTTAACAAACATTCATAAATATTCACTGGGAACCTGTTCTGTGGCAAACACACACACAAACACACACAGACAAGTCAAATAGTACTACTACTGAAAATATTTAAATGGGTAGGAATGAACAATATTATTATATTAGTAAAAAGCAGAAGAAAAGTAATAATACCTTTTTACTTTTATTTTTTGCTTTTTAGGGCTGCATGTACAGCATGTGAAAGTTCTTACGCTAGGGGTCGAATCAGAGCTACAGCTGCTGGCATACACCCCAGCCACAGCAACCCAGGAACCCAGCTGCATCTGTGACCTGCACCACAGCAAAGCCAGATCCTCAACCAACTGAATGAAGCCAGGGATCAAACCAGCATCCTCATGGATACTAGTCAGGTTCCTTTCCACTGAGCCATAATGGGAACACTCAACAATAACTTTTCAACTTTTTTTGATTTCTTCCTCTTTATTTTTTAGAAAATCCTAGAAACCACTACAAAGTGTCATCTTAAATAATAACTGAAAAACGAAAATACTCTTTATGACTATGAAGAATTAAAACCAAGTTTGTCTAGTCTATTGGCTTTTTTTTTCAGAGCTTTGAATTTTAGAGGGTCATATCTCTAAAACTATGTGAAGTGAGGTTTCCTTCCTTTACTTGATGAAAGCCAAAATAATGTACATAAACTGACTTTCAGAAAATCAAGAGACTCTGATAAAACACTAACACCTCTGCGTGATGGATACTCTCAAAAATCCAGAAATAGGAGAGAAATTCCTGAATCTGATAAAGGCTATCAATGAAGACGATATTAAAAGTCCTTCTCTATAGGGTCACAAACAAGTCATGTAGACTACTACTACTCCAAGTCACTGTCCTACTGGAGGCCTGGCATCAAATCAGGAAAAACTATAAAATGAATTAAGTTTGAAGACTGAGAAGTAAACCATTTTAATCCAGAGATATTACATTTGTAGAAAATAAAACTGTATCTCTAAACAAACTATAAGAACTAGTACTAATAGATGAATTAACAAGATCACTAAACACAAAAATAATCACTTTTATTTCTACATTCTAGCCAAAAGCATTAGAAAATGCAATTAAAATACCATTTATTAGGCATTTGGGAACTAATTTAATATAGGGTATGCAAGTCCTTTCCAAAATTACTCCATGAATACCAGAAATTAGAGAGGACCTATGTTTAAAAAAAAAAAAAGGAGTTCCTGTTGTGGCGCAGTGGTTAACGAATCCGACTAGGAACCATGAGGTTGCGGGTTCGATCCCTGCCCTTGCTCAGTGGGTTAACGATCCGGTGTTGCCGTGAGCTGTGGTGTAGGTTGCAGACGCGGCTCGGATCCCGCGTTGCTGTGGCTCTGGCGTAGGCCGGTGGTTACAGCTCCGATTAGACCCCTAGCCTGGGAACCTCCATATGCCGCAGGAGCGGCCCAAGAAATAGCAACAACAACAACAAAAGACAAAAAAAGACCAAAAAAAAAAAAAAAAAAAAAGAGGATATCGCATGAATCTAAAGACTGTGTGTTAAGATACCAATTGTCCTAAATGAATCCATAAGTTAACACAATCCCAATCAAATCACTAGCAACCTTTTGTGTTAGAAGCTAATTCTCTAACTTATGTGAAAGTGCCAACACCTAGCATAAGCCTTGAATAAAACGAAGAAAGCATGACTTGCAACTTTGGATTTAAAATGTGTTTGAAGCTTACACTGCTGAGATTTTGGAAGCTCTGAGGAGAGACCATGTGCAGGGGTCATGGTCATCCCTGAGACTGTCTACAGTGAGAGATGAGCCCAGCCCTCTTTCGGATTGCCACTGAGCCCCGTGACACTTGAGTCAGCAATTTGAGGAATTCCACAGTTGTCGGGTCCCCAGGTGTCACATGGAGCAAAGGTATCATGAGATAATGAAACAGTAGCTGTTTGAAGAGGTTGAGGTTTGGGGTGGTTTGTGATGTTACAAAACACAATGCCTCTGAAGTCCTGTAAAGGAGCCTTGTTGAGGACCTGAGAGAAATTGGCAAGAATAAAAGTGTTTTTTTCCTCTCTCAGATTTCAGTTTATCTCTAGTAGCTGGGCCTGGAATTACTGTTAATTTTATTTCATATATGGCTATAGTACTCCTGCCCTCACACAGAAGAGGAACTGGTGATGCTCAGATGTGATGGGAGCTTTGGGCCCCTATGACACAGGACCCAGTGGCTGGTTGCTTATATTGGGGCCCTACAATAAACAGGGAGATGTAAGCTTTTCTTATCTGATATGATTTTTATATTTCACTCATTCTTCTCATTCCATGTGACTAACTCTAAAAAAAAAAAAATGAGGGGCTATTTAAAAAATCATGCTTGGAGTTCCTATCCTGGCGCAGCAGAAATGAATCCAACTAGGAACCAATAGGTGGAGGGTTTGATCCCTGGCCTTGATCAGTGGGTTAAGGATCCGGCATTGCCATGAGCTGTGGTGTAGGTCGCAGATGCAGCTTGGATCCTGCATTGCTGTGGCTCTGGGGTAGGCCAACAGCTACAGCTCCTATTGGACCCCTAGCCTGGGAACCATATGCTGCAGGTGAGGCCCTAAAAAGACAAAATAAAATAAAATAAATAAAATAAAATAAAAAGTCATGCTTGTATCTCTATGAATAATCAAAATTTAGTAGACTATTTTCAATTTCAGATCCACTTGAGAAGCCAACAAAACTGAGACTATTGTTTCATATTCCCTTAGTGACACATGACTTTAATTTTCTGGTAAGGACTCTCCACTCCAAATTAACATTTTCCTCCATGTTTATAACAGTAGATTGTCTAAATTTTGTGCCGCTGCATCCAGGAACTGATTACATGTGGGGGAAGAACTTTATCCCATCACCTCTAATGCAAACAAGGGGCCCAAGGAACTTACAGGCATGAGTCGGTTTGAAGCAGCATTCTACATGATGGGCTGTGTAAACATAATCAATTTCTATATGTTCTATGTCGTGAACAGGCTGTGAAGCATTATGTTGCATCAATGCCAGATGAGCCCTACTTTGCCCTTGCTTTATTTATTCATTTATTTATTTATTTTTATTTTTTATTTTTTTTGTCTTTTCCCTTTTTAGGGCCACACCCACACCATATGGAGGTTCCCAGGCTAGGGGTCTAATCCAAGCTGTAGCCGTCGGTCTACACCACAGCCACTGCAACGCCAGATCCAAGCCTCACCTGTGACGTACACCACAGCTCACCACAGCTCACGGCAACGCTGGATCCTTAACACACTGAGTGGGGCCAGGGATCGAACCTGCAACCTCATGGTTCCTAGTCGGATTCATTTCTGCTGCACCACGATGGAAACTCCTTTTTAAATATTTTTTAGTGTGCATTTTATTTCTACCAATTCAGAGTTAGCTAAAACCTCAAGATCATTACCATGAATATTAAGAAATTTCTTCCCTTGATCTTTATATTAATAATGTTGGATACCCAGCTTGGAAGTTGACCAGCAGCTCTTCTTTTGTGTTGTTTTACTCCACTAACCCTAGTGTACAAGGAACTGCATGTTCTCCTTGCTCCATCCTGTGCTATGACTTCCACGTCTACACACCTTCACATAGCAAAATGGATTCAACCACTCCTAGTCTAATGGTCAAATAGAGTCCTTGAAGCCTTGTGAATGATCTTTGAAAATAAATCTTTTTTTAAGTTTCTTAAATGGTTTCAGTCTGAGGCATTTGTGTGCAATCCAATGAAATTTTTTTTAGACTTTTTTTTTTTTTTTTTTTTTTTTTTGCCTTTTCCAGGGCTACACATGTGGCATATGGAGGTTCCCAGGCTAGGGGTCTAATCGGTGCTGTAGCCACCGACCTATACCACAGCCACAGCAACGCAGGATCCGAACCGCATCTGTGACTTACACCACAGCTCATGGCAATGCCAGATCCTTAACCCACTGATCAAGGCCAGGGATGGAACCCGCAACCTCATGGTTCCCAGTCAGATTGGGTAACCACTGCGCCACAACGGGAGCTCCGCAATGAAGTTTTTATAGCAGGCGTTATTTTATCCTATAAGTGAGATGATGATAGTAATAATATTTTTAAAAAAATGAATCAACAAAAAAGAGATTGATGTGCTGGTGTGGAGAGAACACAATGGCAACATAATTTAGGAAGCTGGATAGAATCTGGAAACTACTTACTAATGTAGATGTTGGGAGAAAACGGAAACTTAAGCTATTAGATAAAGACCAAAAGCAAGTTAATTCATGTAGACAAAACTCAGAAATTCTCTAGAATTAGAGGCCTCAGGAGTAACAGTGGGGTATAAAACTTATGGGTTACCTGGAAATCTACAAAAAGTGTGCCCAGATATTCGACCCGACTCATCACCTGGAAATTATAAACAAAGAAACTTAGATCCTAGAGTTCAGTTGCTTCAACATCACAATCACAAAACTGAAGGAGGGACCAAGTTTGTAGTGAACTTCCCCAATTAATCAGATATCAAAAGTGATATTTAAAAATGCAAAGAGTCACATATAAGAAGAAATGAAATGCAGATCCATGTACTGGGAAGATTGAACTAAACCAAAACCCAAATCCGCAATGAGTTGAATGAGGCAGAATCAATTATTCTGGTATGAAACTTGCAGATTTCCATGCCAGGTGCATGAGAGGGTATAGCACATGTTCTTGTGAAGACACGCTATTGAAGAACTAGCTCTTAGGATGTAGAAGCAATGAGGTTTAACTATTATCCTAGTAACCAGATACTTTTAGGTCGGTTTGAGTAACCTAACCATTAAGTAACTTGGAATCATGGCAAAGGAGGAAGCCAGGAATCTGACTCAGTGATGTAGCCAGTATACTGATGGGAGTCAAGGTTAGTGACCTTTAGTAACATCCAGTTAGTTGAGGGAACTACAGTGACTGGAATGCCTGTTTGTCTATGTCTGCATTTCCCCTGATTATGGAAAACACTGAGATGCATTGAATTTTTTCCCTCCCACCACACACATGGTTCTGCATCAGCTGGCACCAGAGCAGCTCCAGGCAGGGGTCTGGGTGGGGCTGCAGGTGCCTGGGGAGCCCTGAGTGGAGGCATAAAGGTCAATGGCTGAGTCTTCAGGCTGGGATCCTGTGATGCACATGCAGCTGTGACCCTCCTTTGTATTCAGACAGACTCAGGCTCATCTTTCCTCCTTCCCACCCCCATTTAAAGTCATTACAAAGAGGTTCTTGGGGCTTTGAGCAGGTCCCCCTCTGTACCAGTGTAGAGCATAGAAAGAGCTTAAAGGGAAATTGCATGTGAAATTGGTGCTCTCTCCTTCCTGAGCATGCAGAGACGGCGGACCAGGTTCCACACTCCAGGGGCTGCTCAGTCCTGTTCAGGAAGACAGGGTCACACATAGAAACTGATCTCTGTACAGAGTGTTCATTCTCTCCACACATCCCCAGACAGAACCTCGAGGTGCCTGACTGCATCCTCCTCCTTTCTCATCACCACCCAGACTGTTCAGTCAGAATTGCTTCAGCAGCCCTTGGACCTATGGGCAAGCTGAAACCACAGGATCAGCAATGATATTCACAAAAGATTCATCACCATTTATCCTGCCCGAGTGTCTTCAGTAGAGGAACATTCTATAGCCTAGATCTATGGAATATTCTGCTCCAGAAAACAGGCTTCTGCATCTGGTTGCCCAGCCAGAGACAAGACCACACAGTAAATGTCCTAGAAAGACACAAAGCCTAAGAAGAAAGGACTAAGGAAATGATTTTTATGATGAATCCAGATAACTAGATGCAGGTTTCTGATGTGAGCATATCTAAGTGACATTGCCACTTTAAATTATTTTGGGGCAAGCTTTCAACTTTAGACACATTTACATATGTCCTGTATAATTGATTTAAAGTCAGAAATTCAGGACTGAAAATGTAATAGCAAGTTGTCTAGACATCTGCTCCCAAATGACATAGAAGGAGCTTTTATTTAGAAAGAAATCCTCTCATCCAGACCACAGATGAAGCAACCACAGGACGCCCCCTTCTTGTCTGGGGTCTGCAGGTGTGCATTTCAGCTTGGGTCCTGTAGCAGGGGGGCTCTCTCTTATTGAGCTCTGGGGTTTTTGTTCAGCTTTTCCTATTACTTCAAACACCGTGAGATCTCGGAGAGCACAGAAGTATGTAGCAGAATCTTTCAGCTGTAAGGCTGAAATGGTGAGGCTGAGGGATTTCTCTCCTCTACGGGAGTTTACAGAGTAGCGACCATCCTTTGCATTTGTTTTAGAAGTGTCCTGATGAATAAGGAAAGTCATCTCTCCACTGGGAGGCTGTTTATACCAAAAAAGGTAGTTAGTGTTCCAAGGTGCTTCATACCGACAGTTTAAAGTGACTTCCTCTCCCACTTGACTGGATACAGTTGGCTGGTCTTGAGTAACTTTCTGGGCCATACTGGATCCTTTGGGAAAAATCAGAAGACATAAGCTATGAATAAAACAATGTAGGAATTAGACTACTTTAGGACCCAAAGACAAACCCAGTTGAAATCATAATATGCCTGCTTTCCTGCCATCCCCCTTCCTCCCCAAGTCCATGTGAAGCACCCGGGCCTGTGTGCAGTCCTTTCCCCCTGAACCTTCCCACCATGTGTGGGACCATCCCTACCAGAGAAGACGGAGGCCAGGAAGAGCCAGAGCAGGCTGGAGAGCGGCATGTGGCACGGATTCCCCTGCACAAGTGTGTTTTGTTGTGCCTCAGGCTGAGCGTTCAGTGTCTTGGAGTGTCTGGCAGCTCATATACATAGTCCCTGGGTTCCTGTGTGACTCCCCCAGACAGGAAGTAGGGCTTGTTATGTTCATAGACCACGTGTCATATGCACAGATGAGAAAAAGTCTGGTTCCCCACAAACCTTTACTTTGTCCACTTGTCTTTCCCAGATAAGTTATGTCTTTCCCATTAAGTTATGCAGATCCTGACAAGGCGCTTGACTAAAGCAACTAGTACTAAAGGTTTGAGCTGAGGAGAACTGGAGACAAGGTGACATACACTGATAATTTCTCACAGAATAATTTTCCTAGCTTATTGAAAAGTGATTAGTATACGCTATCAACCCTTCCTGTAATCTAGTACTGACTGTTCATTTAGTCTATATTTACTTTTCACCATTTGGAGTTTAATGACATTTTTAGAAACTCACAGACCTTTGGCTTTCTTTGTGAAAGACAGTCTTACCCAAATGATAAATGTATCCCTTTTTCACTGGTTTCTAGGGCTCTCCTTCAGTCTTTCTACAAATAAGTTCCTTCAATATCAAATGATAAAAAAATCATTTGTTCTGATTTTCAGAATCTGTTCAGTTTATGTTTATATGAAATTATTACAGGAATAAAACGTTATTCTTTGGACATCTGACACTGAGTTTTATTTATTAGATTCTGAAGACGATCAGGATAGTCAGTCCAGTTGCCTCCACAAGTAGAATTGTACTTATTAGATCATATTTCCTAGAATTGTTCCTGATGTCTCATTTTCTATCCCATTGGCCCAAACATTGAGTCTCACTTATTATTGGCTTGTTATTTTTCTCTTTGTAAAATAAAGTCAAGAGGAGCATGCCAGATCTTTGTGTGACACAGAGCTACAATGCACTCCTACAAAACATGATATCTATAGGCTGCAAACACACAGTACATGTCGACACCACATCCGATGGTGACTGGCATTTTGTAAACTGTTACATAATTGGGTGGAATATAGCTGTCAATCTTCTATTTGGTTTCATTGTTTTAATGGATGAATTAATATTAAAAAGACCAAAGGCAACTAGAAAATTGGAAAGAATATAACAGACAAGGTCTCTACAATATCGCAGTCCTTGGAGGTCAAAATAACTCACTAATGAGTGATGGAGGGTGGACAATTGATATTAAGTTGAAACATGTCCTCTTTTCTCCCATTTCACCTCTGAGTGCTGACAGGTAGCAGATGCCCTGGTTTGCAATTATTAGTAAATAAGTCAAGGAGACCATGAATGCCCACAGCCTCCTAGGCAACAGCATATGATAAAAAATGTATATGAGTCTAATAATTACATACATACACCAGGAGATTCATAGAGATGAACTGTTATTAAAATACAGAATTTACTTGAATTCACCAGTTTTTATATGCACTCTTTTTTCTTTTCTTTTTTTTTTTCCTGGCTGATGCTGTGGTATGTAGAGAAGTTCCCAGGCTGGTGGTCAAATCAGAGCCACAGCAACACTGTATCCGAGCCCCATCTGAAACCTACACCACAACTTGTGGCAATGAAGGATACATAACCCACTGAGCGAGGCCAGGGATCTAAACTGCATCCTTACAGACACCATGTTGTGTTCTTAACCCAATGAGCCACCATGGGAACTCCTATGCATTCTTTTTTTGATACAAAATTCTATCAGATTTTGTCACATGTAGAGGCTCTTGTAACTGCCACTGAAATCAAGAGGCAGAACAGTTCCATCATCCTCAAAAAACCCTTTGCACACCTTCCCCACCTCTGCAATTTCCGATAACCCTTGGCAACTACTGATCTCCTTTTCATCTCTAGATCTCGTCCTTTTGAGAATGTTGTATAAGTAGAATCTTACATTATGAATGGGATCATAATCATCCAATAAGTGTAATCATGCACTGTGGAGCCTTCTAAGATTGACTTTTTTTCCACTCTGAGAATGTCCCTGAGATCCATCCAGTTTATTGCATATATCAGTAGTTTGCTTCCTTTTAATTACTACAGACCGTTCCCAACTAATGATGGTCCCACATGATTACTGACCTTACGGTAGCAAGAAAGTTCTATGCATTCAGTTGAAATCATGCTTTGAATTTTGAATTTTGACCTTTCTTTGGGCTAGCCACACTGGGCATAGACACTGCTGATGCTGGGCAGTGGCAGCAAGCTGAGCTCCCCGCCAGCCCCAGGATCATGAGGGTAAACAACGTATACACTTACAACCATTCTGTACCCATACAACCATTCTGTTTTTCACTTTCAGCACAGCACTGCACAAATTACATGAGATTTTCAATACACAGCACTTTTTAAACATCTAACATCTAGTGTTAGATGACTTTTCCTAAGTGTAGGCTCATGTAAGTGTTGAGATGTTGAAGCTAAACTAGGCTAAGCTAAGATTGATTTCAGTAGGTTAGATGTATTAAACTCATTTTGACTTATTACATTATTTTCAACTTACAATGACTTATTGGGACCTAACTCCGCCATAAGCTGAGGAATATCTACAAATAATATGTCATTGTGTAGATGTATTACAGCATATCTGGTTATCAATTCACCTGATTAAGACCTTTGGGTGGCTTCCAATTGGAGGCCATAGCAAATAGAACTACCTTTAATATTCATGTACAGATTTTTGTGTGAACATGTTTTTCATTTTTCAAGTATAAATACCAAGAGAGTGATTCCTGGGTTGTAAGGTAGGTGGATATTTAAGTTTATGTAAAACTACCAAACTGATTTCCAGAGTGACTGTACTTTTCACCCACCAGCAATGTATGAGTGATGCATTTCTCTGCATCATTGCCAGAATGTGGTAGTGTCAGTATTTTTAATGTTAGCTGTTCTGATAGATGTGGAGTGCTAGCTCACTGTGGCTTTAATTTGCATTTTGCTAGTGGCAAATGATGATGAACACCTGTTTATATGCTTATTTATATGCTTATTTCTCTATTATGTATCCTCTTTGGTAAACTATCCATGTGAATCCTTTTTTAATATAATGATCTTTGTTTTTTCCATTATAGCTGGTTTATGATGTTCTGTCAATTTTCTGCTGTACAGCAAGGTGACCTAGTTACACATACAGGTATACATTCTTTTTTCTCACATTATAATACTCCATCATCCGTGACTAGATATAGTTCCCAGTGCTATACAGCAGGATCTCATTGCTAATCCATTCCAAAGGCAATAGTTTGCATCTATTAACCCCAAATTCCCAATCCATCCCACTCCCTCCACCTCCCCCTTGGCAACCACAAGTCTGTTCTCCATGTCTATGATTTTCTTTATTGTGGAAAGGTGTATTTGTGACATATATTAGATTCCAAATATAAGTGATATCATGTGGCATTTGTCTTTCTGTTTCTGACTTACTTCACTTAGTATGAGAGTCTCTAGTTCCATCCATGTTGGTGCACATGGCATTATTTTGTTCTTTTTATGGCTGAGTAGTATTCCATTGTGCATATGCACCGCATCTTCCTAATCCAATCATCTGTCAATGGACATTTAGGTTGCTTCCATGCCTTGGCTATTTGTTTATATGGATTGTGTTTTGGTGTCACATCAAAAATCTTTTTTGGGAGTTCCCGTCGTGGTGCAGTGGTTAACGAATCTGACTAGGAACCATGACGTTGCGGGTTCGGTCCCTGCCCCTGCTCAGTGGGTTAACGATCCGGCGTTGCCGTGAGCTGTGGTGTAGGTTGCAGACGCGGCTCGGATCCCGCGTTGCTATGGCTCTGGCGTAGGCTGGTGGCTACAGCTCCGATTCGACCCCTAGCCTGGGAACCTCCATATGCCGCGGGAGTGGCCCAAGAAATAGCAAAAAGACAAAAAAAAAAAAAATCTTTTTTGTATAATACTGGGTTATGTAGATTTTCTGTCATGTTTTCTTCTAAAAGATTTACAGGTTGACATTTAACATTTGAATGCAAAATCCATCTGGGGACTATCCTCAGATTTTTGTATAAGGTGTGAGATTTAGGACTAGTTTCAATCATTTGTCTTTTGTCCATTTGCTAAGAAGATATTCCTCCATTAAACTGCCTTTGAACTGATGTCAAAAATCAGTTTTCTCAACTTAGGTGAGTTAATTCTATGCTCTTACTCAGTGGCATACCCTTGCTAATGATGTTCTTTTCTTACCCTCTTAACCTTGTAGAATCTGTGTAAGGCTTTCTTTTACATTCCTTATATGTTTAATTTGAGTTTACCCTCTTTTATTCCATTGATAATTCTCTTGATAATCCTAGGTAGGAATATATCAATTTTATTAATCATTTTGAGAAAACTAACCTTGTATTTCATGATTATCTCTATTTGTGTTTTCTTTAAGATTTGCCAATTTGAATTTTTAGTTTTTCCTTCTTTTAGGTTATATTGGGTTCTATTTGTTCTTCTTCTATGTTCTTTTGCTGAAAGATGTAGACAATTGTTTTTCAACCTTTTTTCTTTGGTAATAGGAGGATTTAAAATATAAATTTCCTTCCATGTATTATTTTAGCTATGTCACATCCTTATTTGTATGTATATGTTCTCACTGCATTTTCTTTCAAACATATTCAAATAGCCATTGTAATTGCTTCTTTAACTTATGAGTTATTTTAAAACTTAGTGCCTAAATTCCAAATATTTGAGAAGGAAAGGGAAGGAAAATGCTTGAATAGAGAGGAAAAGGAGGCTGGGAGGGCTGGAGTAAGCAGAGTCCAAGGGCTGAGTCCATGGCTGAGTCTTTGCCAGGAAAGAAAGGGAGTCTTTCATCTTCCCTCTGAGCTCTGCTATCTTCACAGGGTGTGAGACTCCCCCTTGTCTCCTCTTTTTAACAGAGGTTTCTGCTTATTTATTCATTTATTTTACATCTTCTGAGACAGAGCAGAAGGATATTTGATTCCAGAAGAGGAAGGAGCTGTGGTGGAAGGAAGAGTGATTCAAGAAGGGGTCAGGAGCCAAGGAATCCAGGTGGCCTCCAGAAGCTAGAAAAGGCCAGGAGGAGTTCCCATCGTGGCACAGTGGTTAACGAATCCGACTAGGAACCATGAGGTTGCGGGTTTGATCCCTGCCCTTGCTCAGTGGGTTAACGATCCGGCATTGTCGTGAGCTATGGTGCAGCTCGGATCCTGCGCTGCTGTGGCTCTGGCATAGGCTGGCAGCTACAGCTCCGATTAGACCCCTAGCCTGGGAACCTCTGAATGCTGCAGAAGCGGTCCAAGAAATGGCAGAAAGACAAAAAAAAAAAAAACAAAAAAGCCAGGAAATGGATTCTCCCTTAGGGCCTCTGGAAGGAATCAGGCCTGCCAAGACCTTGCCTGGAGCCAGTGAAACTGGTGTCAGATTTCTTGCATCCAGAACAGTAAGAGAAAGAATTTGTTTTAAATGACCAGGTTCATATACAAACATTGAGCCTATATTTTTTGTTTTCTTTGCAGCACTAGCAGGATGGGATGGGAGGATTTGCAATTGCCTTTTGGGGCACAGCGTGGTGAGGCAGCCCTGAACATTCTTGAGTGTTATTATTCAAGATAACATCTTACTTAGTGTTATTATTCTTTCTCTTTCTTTTCCCGCTTTTTATGATTTTGTAGTTCAGTACACCGTGGTTAAATATTCACTTTACTTCTGTATTTTTAGCAGGTACTCTGGAAGTTTCAAGTAAGAAGTTTCTAGAGCAGAAGGAGATGCAGATTGGGAAGGGAGTAAAAGACCAAAGTCCCAAATCTGTAGTCCAAGAAGTGTCAGTGTTAAAACTGTACCAGTGTAGGTGAGGAATAATGAGCAATGTGAATGCCCTGTGGTGGGACTGTGGCTGGAGGGTTTCCGTACAGGCTGCAGGTGCCTGGGCAGCGCTGTGCTCCCCAGCACAGAGGTACGTGGCTGAGTCTGTGATCTGGGCAAAGGAAATGTACAGCGAGCTGCGGCGTTCTTTAGCAACTGTCGTGGCATTTAATCTTCCATTCTGCTTGGTCCCTGAAGGAATGAAGAACAAGTGGTCGAGGTGGCCCCCACTCTTCTGACGATACCACTGCACATTGCTCACCAGAGTGGTGGGAAAATTGCACCAGAATGTGGAGCTGGCTCCCTCCTGGAGACTCAGGGCTGGGGGACTCTGCTCCACATCTACCCCTCTCACACCTGATGGGAAACAGAGAGACAGTGACAGGTGAGGGTCATTGTAACTTCTTCAAAACCTTGAATGTGTCCCCCCACCCCCACTGATGAGTATGAGAGAAAGTGTGCAGGACTTGTCATCCTTCCCCCAACATCCTCAACAGTACAGCGGCTGCTCAGTCCTTGAGATTTCCCTGTGGGGCAAGCCCAACTCACAGCAAATCTGGGCCAACAGAAGTCCCAGCACAGGGTCCACTAGGCGCTTCATAATGCTTCTACTTCTTTCTGGGATATTTTCACCATAAAATACTGTCACCCTGGGCAGTGAGGTGTCATGACTTGATCTGGAGATGTTCCTGTTTCTGCAACCAATCATTTCACCCAACAAACTCTCCTCAAGCCCACACTTGGTGACAGAAAACCCCACCCTCCTGCCTCAACCCACTTAGAATGGGCTGGGGCAGTATGGGGTAAGAGTAGGAAAAAAGGAAAGTCATTATTTGATGACTTGAGGGACATTTTCTAAGAACATTTCAGAGAAGGCAGACTCTGATTTGGAATTTGGGAGGATTTTGGAGACACAGAAGTAAATATTAATTATCCTGCTCCATCTTTCCTCTCAGATGGCATGGATGAAGTAGATTCTTACATAATGAAATTCCATTTCCCAGGACTGCAGAGGATCCATGTTACTGCTTCTCATATGTACACCTCTGTGGCTCTGAAGGTGCTCATGAACCAGCACAGTATCAGCAGTTGTTCCTGTTCATTGGTACACTGTGTTGTTAATAGTATTTCTTTTAAATTATTTGTATTTATTCCTAACTTGATCTGCATAAAGAGCAATATTGTTTATTTTAGCCATTAGACGTATTTTGAAACTAGAATTGTAAATAGTTTTATTTTTCTTAAAACATCTGTAATATAAAAATAAACTTTAATTAAAATTTCACTTTCAAATACATTTAAAACACTGTTGATTAGTCTTCATTGCATTCTACTTTTTAACATTAGTAGTTTATTTTAAAAGAAAAATAATCGTTTTTGAAATCATATAAAAATGTAGTTTGTGCTCCTATCACAGACTCTATACATAAAAATCCTCCTCTGTAGATAGATTTGGAAGCAAAAGGGATTGAAAATGAGGATCTGCATATTTTTACTGAAGTTGAAAGTAAAATGAACTGCAGATACTGAAGATCAGATGGGTAGTTCAAGAATGATGCAAATATTTACTAAAGGCACTATGAGGAATAGTGTAGAAAAATGAAGATGTGAGTAATAAATAACTATTATTGGGCACACAGTACATGTTAGATAACTAAAAATAGAGGAGAGAAAAGAGGAGTGACCTAACATGGGTGAGCCACTCAAACCCACCAACCCCAAGATTCTACTTGGAACTTTGGCAAGACGTTGTGTTTGAGTTAGAATGCCTGTTACATGGGTCCACTGGATAAAGAAAGCCTTTTTCCCTTCTTATTATATTGTCTGGACATAGCAGAAGAGATAAGGAAGTCCCACTATAGGTAGGAATAATTGCACCTAAGCTCCAGGTGTTCTCCATCAGATAGAGTGATGCAGCCATCAGTCTGGGTCACTGACTGGGCTACAGTGCCTCCTGCAACATCAGAGAGACCAGGTCAGACTCAGGTATAATGAGATTGTGTCTTTATTCAGATTCTAACCAGAGCAATATTCCTTCTATAAAGGAAGGAGCATGGAATACAATGTTACTTTACTGCCTGTGAAGAGCACTGGAAGCAGCGATAGGGTTGTTGAGCACCAGGGAGAAAGCCGAGACTTATATTATGGAAGATCTTCCCTGAAGAGCGGGGAGGAATATGCACCAGTGTGGTGAGTCCTTGTAACTGGGAAAATCTGAGATTCAAGATATCCATGCCCAGGCAGTTCTAGAGACTGCTAGTAAGACATGCTTCCTTGGCAACGCCTGCTCCTGGTGTTGAGCCTGTCGGGATTTACTTCTCTGTGGTCTGTGAGCTAAAGAAGCTCACTGGAGAGAGAGGAATTTAATTTATTGTAAGTGACATTTCCGGTTAGTACAACATCGCCCTCTAGAGGTCAACGAAGGAGCAAATTGAGTCTTAAGGCTTTTGTGCCCCATCTCCTTCCTGTTCCTAGCTAGGCTTGAATTTCTTAGCATTCTAATCTGACAGTATTTCAGGGGTTGTTTACTAAGAGACTCTTTTAATACTATGAATTAAGTAGCATTAGTTAATCCTATGAAGTGAATCATCCTCATTTTGTACATGAGGAAACAGAAGAAAGGAAGAACAGATGTAATTTGTTGAAGGCTACACAGCAAGTGACAACTAGAGTTTGTTTCATTGGTAAGATTCAAGAATCTGTGTTATTTACCACTGATAATTTTGCTCTCTATTCCTTAGAGGGGATATTATCTTCTCTTATTATAAGGGAAATAAAGTCCTTTTGCAAGTAAATGTTTTGTCCAAGGACCGATGAGGATTACAGCCTAATTCTATTACACGGCAAAGCCATTTCCTTACTCACTATGTTGTCTATGATTCAGTACTACTCTTTGAGAATAGATGTAATTTCACCAAGGACATATATCTAGATCAAAATTCAGAGGAGACTCAAAACTAAAGAAAATGCCCAAGGAACCCTAAAACTTCTGTGAAAATGTATCAGAGAAACCTCGAAGGGTAGTCCAGAGTATATATGGCAAATCAGAAATGACTGGTGTTCTGAAAGAGAAGGAAAGAGGAGTTTCAAGAAAGAAGGAATGCTCAACAGAGCAATTGCTGAAGAAATGTCTATCCAGTGAGATGATGGCTAAAGCTGTCTACCAGTTTTTAGCAGCACAAAGATCATGATCTGAGTCTTTGAGGAGAAGCTCAGCTGTAGTAAAGATGAGACAAGGGAGAAGAAAATTTGAATATAAAATCTCTTTCTAGAAGCTGAATTGTGAAGGGGAGGAAAGAGACAGGTAAAATGCACTTAGAATTCTCAATATGCACTGCTAACAGTCTCTTCCCGATTCAATCTATATGTCTGTAGAAAGTAGAAGTCAAAAGACAAAATGTGCCAGTGGAGCTCAGAGTTATTAACTCGTGTGATTTTCTCGTGATATCATCTACTATTGGCAGATCTCTTGTGGAAGAACTAGAGGTAAAACTAATGACAGTTCCATTAAAAAATACCCATCAATTCTGTATTTTATGAAGATAAATTTAGGAGAATATTTTAAAGCAGAAAACATTGAGTGTGAGGATAACACATGATGTCTTTTGATTGGTGGAGGATTATTTTTGAACAGGGATGAAGATATAGAAATATAAGAAAAGGATCTTAAAAATCTGTGTGCTACTTTAGGGTTGGCAAGCACTGTTTTCCAGGGGTACAGCATTGCTGAATCATCATGTGTACCTTTTACACTTTCATTGGTTTTTAGTTATGGAAATGGGTTGACTGTGTGTACTAACTGATATCTAAATGACTAATTTTGGGTGTTTTTTTTTTTTGTAAACTTAGAAGAGAATTCCCTGTTTCTTTGCAGGAGATTTTAGCTAAATGCAATTGTAATCTTTCAAAATATCTGGTATCAACCCCCTTATGACAAACACAATGTGTTGATTTTAATGGTGTGAGGAGAAATGTGTAGCATTTAGCATGATCTATGAAGAATGTCAGAGAGAAGGAGAATTGTATAGGGGAATGAACTGAACAAATGAACTTAACAAATTACTTGGGGAACTATTTCACTAATAATGGTGAGAAGAAGGAGTAGAGAAAGGAAGGAAAGAAAAGAGAGAGGGTAGGAAGTAGGGAAGTAGAAAGGAAAATAGTAAGGAAGGAATTAGTCCATGAATAAATAAGGATTTTGGATTGTTTGTGTGTCTTCATTATGAGACCCATGTGATGTTCTTTGGCTCTTTCTTCTATTTTTATAGAAGCTGTAACTCATACCCTCAGTATTTTATTATATCCCTAGCAATTGTCAGCAAAGTTTTTAGTCATGAGTGTTTATTTGTTCAACAAACGTTTATTGAGCACCTATTATTTGTCAGATACTGTGCTAATTACTGAAGATACTTCAATAAACAAAACACACAGAAAGATATGTTTCAGAAAAAGTGAAGTGTGGAAAAAGGAAAGTGAGCTTAAAGTCTGTGAAGAAGAGGAAATGAGTGGAAAGCTGACTGGAGGGATCCTGAAGGAGACACGCTGATCTTTGGAAACTGCTACAGCAGCTCCCACTGTATTTTCCAAGACTGAGTACAAGTATGTTTCACTCCCAGAATCAAAGCAAGTTCCAAAGGATGGGAAATTAACGATTTACATTTATGTACACATCTTGCGCACTAGGACAAATTTCTCAGTCTTTATGAAGATCCAAGAATATGATGTGAGTGATACCACTCACATCACGGACTGAAACGCCTCTCTCCTATTTTTCTCTGACTTGTGCCCTTATTTCGTGTATATCATTTCTTGGGAAGATGTATGGCTACTTAGATGCTTCAGAATCTCTCTACAATCAACGACTTATATTTACTGCTATTTGAATATTTGGGGACTAGCGTGTCTCTGTATAGAATTAGGGACTATTGCTTTTTTCAAGGCACAACCCATGATTTCTACTCTAACATCTTCATATTTTGTTCTGAAATGTGTATCACTTCCTGCAGTGGGTTCTAGGATCCATTCCACTGACCTTCCATTTGATTGTTTGGGGAGTTTCTTCTTACTACTGCTCCCAGTAAAGCAAGATTGAACAATGTATGTTCAGTTGTCGAAGCTTGATGATTTTGGTTTAAAAATAAATGAAAAAGTTGGTGCTACATTTCAACAGAAAGAACCTTGAGAAGACAAAAGATTCTTTTACTGCAAATGTGAAAATCAGCATTCACAATCAGCCATGACTTAAACAGGTAAGGGGGAAGTTTAGAAAATAGCTATACACTAGTTAACTATAATTTTTACCTTAAGCTTATTTCTCTTCTCATTATAAATTGTTCATAAATCTGTTTGCTGAAAATAACATAGATCATTCCCGCATTGTTGAGAGCTTTGTTTTAATGTTTGCAAGGATTTTAGATTCATAACATTTACATAATTTCTTCTTTTTATAGAAAAACTATACTTGTTCCCCTAAAGTGGTAAACTCTTTGCCATCCATTATTGACCTTTTTTGCTAATTTGATTATTAACCTACTTTCCATGGCCTCACCAATCAAGTTTTAGTTATTAACATAACAGGCTGCACAGACTTTTAGAATTATGAACATTGCAAAAGACATTTCCTTTGTGAAAGTTATAAGCAAAAAAGTGAATAAATAAGCAACCCCACAGATTTTTTAAAAAAAGTTGTTGCTAACACTTATGAATATTCACTTGTGAATATTAGCAAGTTTTTAAATCTCTTTGAGGTGTAGTTCTTTAATATGTAGCATATGTCTTAGAATAACTCTTCACCAAGTGGTGAAATATGGGTAATTCCCAGTTTGTAGAGGATGCAAAATGCACCTTCTCACTCCCTGCTGGTTGATGTGTGATTGGTTATACCTTATAGCGGGCGAGCTGTCCCTTTCTCTAAAATGTTTACATATGACTTTTTTGGGATATAGTTATTCTAATTTCAGCTAGATACTAATTTCATGTAGGTACGAAAGTGACTCTACAAAGACGTGTAAGACAGCAATCTATGATGGCAATGAAATGGAAACAAATATTCATTAATATGAAAGAAATTAATTTAATGATGAAATGCTTCAAAGTACTCAATAGGCTTCAAAAAGAATGAAGTAGCCTCTCTACTTTTATAAATTGTTCATATATCTTTTTGAAAGATCTCCAGGAAAATACGAAATGAAAATCTATAATTCAAAAAAGATTCATGCACCCCTATGCTCATTGCAGCACTATTCACAATAGGCAAGACATGGAAACAACTTAAATGTCCATCCACAGATGAATGGATTAGAAGATGTGGCACCTACATATAATGGAATACTATTCAGCCATAAAAAAAAACAAAATAATGGGGTTTGCCGCAACATGGATGAAAATCGAGATTCTCATACTAAGTGAAATGAGTCAGAAAGAGAAAGACACATACCATATTATATCACTTGTATGTGGAATCTAAAATACAGCACAAATGAACCTATCTACAAGATGGAAATAGACTCAGACTTAAAAAACAGACTTGTGGTTGCCAAGGGGGAAGGGGACAGTGTGGGATAGATGGAGAGATTGGGGTTGGTAACTGAAAAGTATTTTATTTAGAGTGGATAAGCAATGAGGTCCTACTGTATAACACAGTGAACTATATCCAGTCTTTTGGGATAGAACATGACGGAAGATAGTATGAGAAAAAGCATGTATACATATAGAGGGGTGTATGACTGGGTCACTTGGCTGTACAGCAGAAATCAAAGGAACATTCAATCAACTCTACTTCAATACAAAAATTTTAAAAATTAATTTATTAATTTAAAGAAAGAAAATAAAAAGGAAGTTGTAAAAAATTTAAATAAATCCAATTTAAATGGTAAATGGTTTTATGTGTGTGTATGTGTGTCTGTGTAAATGTGCATGTAGTTATATAAAATGATGTGCAAAGATGTATATAATTGAAACAAAATAGGCTGGCATTATATAACCAACTATCAGAATTGCTTTTCTCAGAGAAGTTTGATAGGAAGTAGGGTAGAATGAGATACAGACATGGGCTTTCACTTCTGCTCTTCCTGAGTCTTTTATGATGAGAGGATCTATACATGTTGCTTAGGGAATATCAAAAAGTAGAAATTCATTATAGAGGCAAGACTTCTAGCAATTAAAAACAAATTGATATTTACATCCCCCCCCAAAAAAAAACTCATTACAAATATGCATGTTCTAGACTGGCAATGAAAACATTTCAGATTGTTCTCAGAAAATGAGTGATTTGTTCCTAGTAAGTGAAACAACTGGAGTATATGCAGTTCTGGGTCTATTCTTGCCCTGGGTCCAAATGAAAAAAGCCTGTGGGACAAGTAGAATTACTTGGATTTTTCCTCACCTCCTATGACAAACACACTGAAACCAGCATTTTATTGACTTGAGGAGGAGCCATAAAAACCTATTTATACATCTTCACTTTCTTTCAATGTTAAAATTATGAATCTTAGTTCCCCCATAATTTTTCTCAGCCACATCAACCAATGAAGCGCCAATTCATCGTCCTCTCTTTATTCTTTTCTTTATCCATAGTCTCACCCTTTCCTCCTCCTCCTTTTCCTCTTTTCTTCTTGGACTCTCACTCTAGATGGCTCTAGATATGCTCTCATTGATGCTGCCCTCCTCCACCCCCATCCTTGTCACCAGAGAGATATTGCACAGGTGCAGCCCCATCTGTCCCACTGTGCCTTTCTCAGGATGCAGTAGTACACAGCAGTGTCTCTCATTGTAACCCGGGGCAGGATCAAGGTGCTGGACCTTCTGTCTGTAGCTATGGTCAAAGAGGCCATACTGTTGTTCACAGTGCTTTGCAAGCCATGAATGATGTACTGTGGACTCTGATTGGGATTTTGCCGATACCAATGTATATAGTCATTTCCACTGATGGTAGAGTGGTTACAAGGCAGCTTTACATCTTCTCCTTCAGCACAGTCCGTGGAATATGGCTGGGTGGTCTGAGCGTCAATCATAGACCCTAATGAGTCAAGAAAATCAAATTAAATTTTTGACCACAAATAAGTGTAATTCTGCAGATCCAGAACATGATGCTCCCATAACTCCCTGGCACTACCCACTACTCTGGTGTTTTTATTTATATCCTGTAAAAATGTAACTGGTGTTCGTTATTGAGACCAAAGACATATGCCAAGAACCAGACTCTGTAAACTCTATTCCATGGATCCTTGGCTCAATTAATCCAGGTATTTCTTACAACACTGATACTGCTAAGGGCTCTTGGGAATCATGGATGATTTCACCTGTCATGTAGATGTCCGTGCTCCCTAGAAAATCCATAAATCAGTTTTTAGTTCCATCCCAAGCACACTGAATAAAGCACATGGAGAGGAGGAGAGAACAAATGACCCTTCATGGTCCTTGGCCTCAAAGTCATCCCTTGCAGACACAGAACACTTACCCAAAGTCAGAAACACCATTACTCCAGTCACCAGCCTCATACTTCATGGACAAACCAGGATCATGGGCCCAGAGCTCAGTCTTTGTGTCTGTTCTTAGACTTATAATGTTTAGAGAGAAGACAAGCAACAGCTGCTACTAAAGACTTACAATGAGTGCAGCTACCACTGTGTTGCCAGGACCTTCTCAGCCAATGATAGAGCAGTTCCTTGTCTGGGTCTTCCTCCCCTCTTTTAGTCATGTCCCCAGAAGAAGACAAGATACCAGCATTTACAGGATGCCCTTGCCATCATTCGTGAAATTTAAATTCTCTGTCTGTATAAGGACAACAACCACAATGATGTGTCTATCCAGAACTGTTGTTCCATCATTCATTCTTTGAAGAAACTGGCCAAATCTCCATGAAGCTTGTGGAAACATTGATTAATCCCAGGAAATTGTACTGAGCTCTGTGTTATAAGGAGATGAAAATTCCCATCCACATTTTGAAAATGTATGTGAGATTCCAAAGTAGGTGGTAATGTGCTTGCAGGAAATTTAATAACATTGAGACAAAAAGCTACATGTCCTAGAAGTTAGGGTTCCCATAAAGGTCCTTGGAATCATGCATCTACCATCATCTAGGTAGTCATTTCTCCATGTACCTGTTCTTGATATAGTAACTGATGACATGGACAGTGTTCACCTCATCCTCCTTCAGCAGCTGCCCTTAATCCTCATGTTTCCATGCCCGTGTTTGTAGGTGCTGTGCATCAAGGATGCTGAGGCAGAGGGAAAAGACAGAAGGAAAAGAAAAAAAGGCAGGGAGGGTTTGGGAAGGGATGGTAGAAAAAGTTATGGGAGGGAAGAAAAAAGAACATAAGCAATATGGACAATAAGGGATAATCAGGGGAGGGAAAGAGAAAGCAGCGTTTAAGTGGGTAACTGGAAAGGGCTTAAGCTATTGAGCTAAATGCCCATGAATCCTTGACCACACACACTCATCAGGGAGTTATAAAGTATAAGTTCTGTAAAGAGGAAGAAAGTATGTCATTTTTCCTTTCAGTGGAACATTAATGGAAAACATAATCTTTCCTGCCCCCCCCCCCCAAAAAAATGTTGTTTCAGGAAGAAGTAGCCCCCTCTGGTGACTGAATAAATGAACTGCAGCACTGAACCCAGGTCAAAAAGTCAGCCAGGAGCCTTTGCCTTTGTGGTGCTGGGGAAACGAATCTGACTGGTACCCACGAGGATGCTGGTTTGATCCCTGGCCTCTCTCAGTGGGTTGGAGATCTGGCATTACCATGAGCTGTGGTGTAGGCTGGGAAGCTATAGCTCTGATTGGACCCCTGGCCTGGGAACTTACATATGCCACAGGTGTGGCACACCCCCTCCAAAAGTCCGTCAGCAATCTTTTGAAAGACTCCTCAGGTTTGAAGATAAATATCCTTTTTGTAATGTCTCTTTACTCATCTGTGTTTTCTTGGTCCTATAACACTGCACAGAAGGTTTTAATTATCTTTATTGCTTTATTTCAGTCAAATGATTCTCTGTTGTTAGCTTCTCTTTCAATTTTCCCTTTCTGTCTAAACTTCCCATATTTAAAGCTTATTTTAAAAGCCCATACTATTCAGTGTTTATAAGAGGTTGCTACAGATGAGGCACTCAAGAATTTTACCTGTTTCCTTAATTTATAGAAGAGCTGTTATTCATAAATTTAGTGAAATAATTTCTGCTGAGCAACTCTTTAAATTATTCTGAAACCATCTCCCAGTTTTATGGAAGACGTGAAATAAAAGACTCCAGGAGGATAAACGGAGGGTTATATTAGTGAACAAAATTCAAGAACAAGCAACAATTCTTCTGCCTAGGATGGAGGAAAATTAGACTGCATTAGACATTTATGGGAGTAAATGTCATGGTAATCATGCTTCATTCATTTAGCAAACATTCGTAAATATTCACTGGGAGGCTGTTCTGTGGCAAACACTCACACACACACAGACGCAGATGTCAACAAATACTACTACTGAAAATATAAGAACAAACACAAACTGAAAGGATTTAAAGTAGGTAGGAATATATTTTTATATTAGCAAAAAGCAGAAGAAAATTAATTAACAATAACTTTTTTGATTACTGGTTTCTTTTCCTTTATTTTTTAGAAGACCCTAGAAATCACTACAAAGTGTCATTTTAAATAACTGAAAAACAAAAACACCTTATATAACTATAGAGAATCTAAAACCAAGTTTGCCTAGTCAATTGGCTCTTTTCATAGCTTTTAATTTTAGAGAATCAAGTCTCTAAGACAATCTTCCTTTGCTTGATGAAAACCAAAATAATGTGCCTAAACTGACATTCAGAAAATCAAGAGAATTTGATAAAATGCTAACACCTCTGCATGATGGCTACTTTCAACAATCCAGAAATAGAAGAGAAGTTCCTGGATCTGATAAAGAGTTTCAATGAAGAAGTTATCAAAAGTCATTCCCTATAGGGTCACAAACAAGACAGGTAGACTATCACTACTCCAAGTCACTGTCCCACTGGAGGCCTGGCAGCAAATCAGGAAAAAATGTAAGATGAATTAAGTTTGAAGACTGAGAGGTAAACCATGTTTATTCAGAGGTCAGACATATGTAGAAAATTTAAAGGATCTTTAAACAAACCGTAAGAACTAAAACTAACAAGAATTAACAAGGCCGCTAGACACAAAACCTTAATTTTATTTTTATGTTCTAGACAAAAGCATTAGAAATTCAATTAAAATTCCATTTATCAGATGCTTGGGGCCTAATTTAATGCAAGGTATGTCAGTCCTCTACAAAAAAATTTAGCATTAACAAAAGAAATTAGAGTGAACCTACATAAAGAAAGAGGATAGCACATGGATCTAAAGACTGTATATGTTAAGATGTAGGTTGTACCAAATGAATCCATAAATTCCACACAATCCCTATCAAATCACTAGCAATCTTTTGTGGTGGAAGCTAATTCTCTAACTTATGAGAAAGTGCTAAGACCTAGAATAAGCCTCGAATAATAAGAAGGAACCATGACCTACAGTTCCAGATTTCAAAATGTATTTGAAGCTTACATTTCTATGATTTTGGAAGCCCTGAAGAGATGCAGTGAGAGCTGAGCCCCGGCTTCCAGGCAGTCTCACTAAGGTTCAGGCATGCAAGTGAGCAATTTGACAGGTTCCAGTGCAGTCGAGCTCCCAGGCATCTCATGGAGCAGAGGTATGATGAGATGGTAAAGCAGTAGCTGTTTGAAGCCGCTGGGTTTTGGGGTGGTTGTTGATGCTGCAAGACACAATGGCTCCGAAGTCCTGTGAAGGAGGCTTGTTGAAAACTTGAGAGGAACTGGCAAGAATAAAGGTGTTTTTCTCCTCTCTCGGATATCAAATTATGTCTAATATCTGGACCTGGAACATCTGTCTAATTCACCAAACTTCATTTCACATATGGCCATAGCACTCCTTTCCTGACAGAAGGGGAGCTGGTGATGCTAAGATGCGATGGGAGCCTGCCCCCCGCCTCCTTTCATGGCACAGAAGTAGGTGGCTGGTTGCCTACATTGGGGCCCTACAGTAAATGGGGAGATATAAGATTTTCGTGTCTGATGTGATTTTCATAGTTCACTCATTCTTCTCACTTCATGTGATTAACTCTTAAAAAAATGGGGGACTATTTAAAAGGTCATGCCTCTATCTCTATGAATAGTCAAAATTTAACTATTTTCTTTTCTAAATATTTATATTTTTATTAAAGTATAGTTGATTTACAATGCTGTGTCAATTTCTGCTGTACAGCAAAGTGACCCAGTCATACATCTATATACATTCCTTTTCCTATATTTTCTTCCATCATGGTCTATTCCAGGAGATCGAATAGAGTTCCTTGTGCTATACACTAGGACCTCATTGCTAATCCATTATAAACGGAATAGTTTGCATCTAATAACTCCAACCTCTCAGTCCATCCCACTCTTGGCAACCCAGGTCTGTTCTCTATGTAGATAGGTTCATTTGTGCTGTATTTTAGATTCCACATGTGAGAGGTATTATGTGGTATTTGTCTTTCTCTTTTTGACTTGACTTAGTGTGATGGCTGCATCTGTGCTGCTGCAGATGCATAGGCAGAAGACCTAAAGAAGCATCTCTCCAAAGAATACATATGGATGCCCAGTAGGCACATGAAAAAAATGCTCAGTATCACTAATTCTTAGAGAAATACAAATTGAAACTGCAGTGAGGTACCAGTCAGGATGGCCATCTTTAACAAACCTATAAATAACAAGAACTAGAGAAGGTGTGGAGAAAAGGGAACCCTCCTACACTGTTGGTACCACTGTACATTGGTACAACCACTATGGAAACCAGTATGGGGATTCCTCAGAAAACTAAATGTAGAACTACCACATGATTTAAGACTGTTTTTCAATTTCAGATCCATTTGAAAACCCCAAAATTGAGACTGTTTGTTCATATTTCCTTAGTTACACATGACTTTAATTTTATTGTTTAAGGACTCACTATTCCAAATTTATTGTCCTCACATTTATAACAGTAGATTTTCCAAATTATGTGCCACAGGAGTTGACTCCATTTGTGGAAAGATCCTTATCCCCTTTTCTCCTAGCAAGGGGCTCAAGGAACTTGGGGTCACAGGTCAGTTTCAAGCAGCATTCTACATTGAACTGCTACATAAACATAGTCTATTTCTCTGTGTTCTATGGTGTGAAAAGGCTGTGAAGCACTGTGTTGCAGCAATGCTCAGATGAGCCTTACTTCACCCTTGATTTTTTTCTGTTCCTTTTATTTCTACCAATTCAGTGTTAGCTAAAGGCATGGGATCATTACTGATAATATTAGTCATGTCTTCCCTTCATCTTTATGCCAGTAATGTTGGCCACTCAATTTAGGAAGATGACCAGCAGCTCTTCTCCATCGACACTAGTGTTCAATGAACTACAGGTTCTCCTCATTCAGTCTTGTGCTAGAACTTCCACTTCTATACATGTTCACATGGCACAACAGATTCAACCACTCCCAGCCTGATGGTCAAATAGATTCATTACTGCCTTCTGAATGATCATTGAAAATACTCTTTTCACGGGTATGTCTCTTGAACGGTTTCAGTCTGAGGGATTTGTGTACAATCCAATATTGTTTTTATAATATTTATCATTTTTTCCTAAAAGCGAGATAATGACAGTAATACTTTAAGAAAGATTGACCTACAAAAAAGAGATGGATGGGAGGGAGAACACAATGGCAACAAAATTTAAAAAGCCGGACAGAAACTGGATAACCAGCTGCTAATGTAGATGGGGGAGAAAACTGAAACTTAAGGAGGCCCAGAAGCAAGTTAATTCTTTTTTGGGAAAAAAAATGCCAAAAGACTCCAGAATTAGAGGCCTCTAGAATACGGATAGGATCTTAAACTGGTGGAGTATTTAGAAAACTGAAAAATCAGCACAGCACCAATACTCGGACCAGCCTCATGTACCTGGAAATTACTAATGAAGAAACTCGGATTCGAGATTCAGTTACTTATTCAATATCACAGTACAAGCTGGAGGAGAGACCAAGTTTAGTAGCAAATTTTCCCCCAATCAATCAGATATCAAAACTGATGTTCCAAAATGCAAAAAGCCACATATGAGAAGAAATGAAATACAGATGTCCATGGACTGGGAAGATTGAACTAAAGCAAAACCCAAATCCACAATGAGTTAAATGAGGCAGAATTGACTGTTTGGTATGAAACATGCAGATTTCCATGCCTGGAGAATGAGAAGAAGGTACAGGCCCATGTTATATTCACACAAGTGAAGAAATACCATGGAAAGACTGCTCTCAGGAGGTAGCAACGATGAGGAGTAATACTACCCTAGTTTAACCAGATACTTTTAGGTCGGTTTGAGTAACCATTAAGTTCACTTGGAATGATGGCAAAAGAGAAAGCCAGGAATCTGACTCAGTGATGTAGCCAGAATACTGATGGGAGTCAAGGTTAGTGACCTTTAGTAACATCCAGTTAGTTGAGGGAACTACAGTGACTGGAATGCCTGTTTGTCTATGTCTGCATTTCCCCTGATTATGGAAAACACTGAGATGCATTGAATTTTTTCCCTCCCACCACACACATGGCTCTGCATCAGCTGGCACCAGAGCAGCTCCAGGTAGGGGTCTGGGTGGGGCTGCAGGTGCCTGGGGAGCCCTGAGTGGAGGCACAGAGGTCAGTGGCTGAGTCTTCAGGCTGGGATCCTGTGATGCACATGCAGCTGTAACCCTCCTTTGTATTCTGACAGACTCAGGCTCATCTTTCCTCCTTCCCGCCCCCATTTAAAGTCATTACAAAGAGGTTCTTGGGGCTTTGAGCAGGTCCCCCTCTGTACCAGTGTAAAACACAGAAAGAGCTGGAAGGGAAATTGCATGTGAAATTGGTGCTCTCTCCTTCCTGAGCCTGCAGAGATGGAGGACCAGGTTCCACGCTCCAGAGGCTGCTCAGTCCTGTTCAGGAAGACAGGGTCACACATAGAAACTGATCTCTGTACAGAGTGTTCATTCTCTCCACACATCCCCAGACAGAACCTCGAGGTGCCTGGCTGCATCCTCCTCCTTCCTCATCACCACCCAGACTGTTCAGTCAGAATTGCTTCAGCAGCCCTTGGACCTATGGGCAAGCTGAAACCACAGGATCAGCAATGATATTCACAAAAGATTCATCACCATTTATCCTGCCTGAGTGTCTTCAGTAGAGGAACATTCTATAGCCTAGATCTATGGAATATTCTGCTCCAGAAAACAGGCTTCTGCATCTGGTTGCCCAGCCAGTCAGAGACAAGACTACATAAATGTATTAGAAACACACCAACCATTTCTGCCCTAGAGTCAGTTTGCTCTGGTTCAAAAGGAAGGATCAAACACTGCTGTTTTGAGACCAACTTCACAATCACTGAGGAAATTTCACATGAGTTTACAACACAAAGAAAACACTCTACCTTTCAGAATTGGGCTAATTGTGGACTGCTACTAATCAGCTTGAGAATGATTGGGATGGCAATAGGTGGCAGGAAATGCATTTTGGTTATGAAGCTTTCCTATGAATTTTCAACACCATTTTTAAAGGTTTCAAATTCTCAAAATTATAATTTTGCACAGATATTACACGCTGAATTGTCTGTTGCTTTCTGTACCTTATTCTAATACCACAGTCACGCAATAGAGTTACTATTGTTTCCACTTCACAAACAAGATAACCAAAGCTGAAAGAGATTGAGCAATTAATTCAAGCACACACATCAGTAAGTGGCATATTTAACACATCTGTCTGGCATGGAGTCTATGATGTTTGGAATCTGCCGTGCCATCTACATTTGTGCTACTTAGTAAATGCTTCAAATGTTAAAAAAATATGTCCTAAAAGTAATAGGAAAAAGTATGTATGTATATGTATGACTGGGTCAATATGCTGTACAGTAGAAATTGACAGAACACTGTAAATCAACTACAATTTTAAAAAATTTAAAAACTAAAAAAAATGAAGTTAAAAAATAATTAAAAAATCAAAATAATAGGAGCCTACTTTGGGGGTTTCTTTCTAATAGCCAAGAAAGAAGAACAACCTAAATCTTCAGCAGCTGGTAAATGGATAAACAAAATTGGTTTGTCTATCAATGGACTACTATTCAGCAATAAAAAGATGTTAAACACTAATATAGTCTACAACATCCATTACTTTCTCTCTCTTTTTTTTTTCTTTTTTTTTTGTCTTTTTGCCATTTCTTTCCCACGGCATGTGGAGGTTCCCAGGCTAGGGGTCCAGTCGGAGCTGTAGCCACCAGCCTACACCAGAGCCACAGCAACACGGGATCCGAGCTGCATCTGCGACCTATACCACAGCTCACGGCAATGCCGGGTCCTTAACCCACTGAGCAAGGCCAGGGATCAAACCTGCAACCTCATGGTTCCTAGTCAGATTCGTTAACAACTGCACCACAACGGGAACTCTGAACATCCATTACTTTCAAAAACATGATATTAAGGAAAAGAAACCAAACACAAGACATGACATATTGAATGAATTTGTATATATTAATTGTTTGGAAGAGGAATCCATAGAGATGGAAACAGATCAGTGGTTGCCTGGGGATTAATTGTAATTGGGCAGGAAGGACCTTTTTGTGATGATGAAAATGTCTAAAACTGAATTATGATAATGGTTTCATAAATCAGCTAATGTACCAAAAATCATCAAGCTGTCAATTAAAAGTGAATGAATTTTGTGGAATGTAAATTATACCTCGAATAGACTTGTTTAAAAGTGAATAAAATCGGAGTTCCCGTCGTGGCGCAGTGGTTAACGAATCCGACTAGGAACCATGAGGTTGCGGGTTCGGTCCCTGCCCTTGCTCAGTGGGTTAACGATCTGGCATTGCCGTCAGCTGTGGTGTAGGTTGCAGACACGGCTCGGATCCCACGTTGCTGTGGCTCTGGCGTAGGCCGGTGGCTACAGCTCCGATTGGACCCCTAGCCGGGGAATCTCCATATGCCGCGGGAGCGGCCCAAGAAATAGCAAAAAGACAAAAAAAAAAAAAAAAGAAAATGAATAAAATTGTGTTCTATCTTGCCTGTCATCATCCAGAAATAAATGCTAGTTTGGTTCAACATGCTTTTGTTTAAACAGTGATTTTGTGCCTAGAATTTCCCTAGGAGATCTGAAAATTAAAATAATTAAAGCAGCATTCTCTATTTCCTGTGAGCTCAAAGTGTCATTGAGAAAAAAAGACATCAAGGGCAATTTTAATAATGCAAGATAGCATTGACTAAGATTGTTCAGAATCTAAATCTACTGAAAAGTTGGTAGTTTAAATTGACTATAAAATATCCCATGGTCTAGCATTTACTTCCAGTTAATAGGAAATCCATTCATTCGGGTATTACACTGAGAAATCAAGTGGCGTATAATAATATGGAAGGGGTATACCAAGCAGTATTTGCTACGATTGTTCATTTTTTCCCATTATTGACTCTTGCCCAGGATATAAGAAGGACAGAGCAGTAGACACAATTTCATCGACCAGAGAGAAATCTCCCAACTTCTGCAAGCTTTCCTTTTACTCTCAAAGTATCCTGTTACTCTCCAGTCCAAATTATCCCACATACTGTATTTTTTTTAAATCTTTCATTTTCACACCTGCCAGGCAAAAGAAAAAACCTAACGAGTTCTCCTGAATCCTCTCTCTCATGGTGTCTGCCCTGGGAAATTTACTGACTGGTTGAGCGTCCCACTGGGACTAGGCTTCCCCACAATTTAATCCATGAACACCAGAGGGCAGCAGGGAGGGAGGTCACTGTAAGCATCACAAAATACTTGAGCAGGACCCCAGGTGGCAGGACCTCAGCTTCCATTCATGCTACAGGCAGTGTGCTAGAACCTGATTCTCAATGAAGGAAAATATTAAGATTTAGACAAAGGATTCACAAAGGGATGACATTTGAGAAAAGTCATGAAGGAATTCAGAGGTTCACCATGTAGATATTTGGGGGGATAGCATTACAGTAGAGAGGGTACAGGTCTTGATATAGAAACATGTGTAAGGAATAATATCTCCTTTTCTTCTGCAATCCAGCACATTTTTACATCAATAAACGAAAGCATTCAGCGCTTTCAACTGATTAGTGCATGGTTACCTCATCTCCTGACCCTGGGGCAATTTCTACCTACGAATGGCATCTTCTTTCTAGTTCCCTTTAGGATCCAGCTTAAACCAGTAATGTCACTATCACTGAGACATCCAGCATTCTGTTCTGGGGCCAAGGCCTTCTCCATATCTAAATCTTTCACTTTAGGAGCCTTCTAATGTGTTACACGCTGGCTGACAATAAAAGTTAGAGGTGCTTTTCAGAGTTAGGAAAGTTATGTCTCATTTGCCAAAAATAGAAAAAGAAAAGGGACCAATGCAACCTATCTCATAGGATTTGTGGTATTTAAATTAGACCGTGCATCCGAAATGCATACAAGAGTGCCTGACATATACTAAGCTCAATAAATATCAGCTTTCTATTTTCTAGTAAAACCTGCCCTTCCATCACTGCCCGGGTCTGTGAACTGTTACTGCTTGTTCTTTTCTTCACATCAGTTCGATGCTGGAAGCTTCTCAGAGATTCACTTAATCATGTATTTTCCTAGAGACAGTCACTATTTCCACTATCCTCCTGAGGTCCCTATTCTCCTAGCACATTGATACACTCAGGGTGCTAAAAGGACACAGATGGAACGCTCGGATGAGGTTTTATTTTCAATTCCCTGATGAATAATAATAATAAGAGTTTTGTGTATTTATTAGCTGTTGGACATCATATTTCTGAATTGGAGCTCCAAGATTTTGTCATTCTTATGAACTGTTTCTATTTTATTTATATGAGCTCTAATATAGTCTGCAATTGAGTCCTTTTTCAGAAATGTGAGTTGCAAATATAGTTTACTAGTCTGCATTGACTTTCTATACTCTTAGAAGTCTTTTTTTTTTTTTTTTTTTTTTTGCTTTTTAGGGTTACACTCATGGCATATGGAGGTTCCCAGGCTAGGGGTCCAATTGGAGCTGCAGCTGCTGGCCTACGCCACAGCCACACCCATACCAGATCTGAGCCGCATCTGCAACCTACACCACAGCTCATGGCAACACCAGACCCTTAACCCACTGAGCGAGGCCAGGGTTCGAACCTGCATCCTCATGGATGCTAGTCAGATTCGTCAACTCCTGAGACACTACAGGAACTCCAGCAGTCATTTTTTAACAAAGACAATTTTAAAATATACTTTCATGTTCATAAGAAGCTAGCTTGAGTTTTGTTTAAGAGATGAACAATGCTTTCTCTTGGTGACTTCCATTGCTTCTGATGTGAAGTCAGTATCACTCTTAGTGATGTTTCGAGAAAAAAAATACATCAATTTTCCCTGGGTATTAGCACGGTTATTTCCAATTAAGTAGTGCCTTGGATTTGCCCTCAATGCCTTGCAAATACAGTGGTGAACTTGCAGAATTCCTTATTTGTCTTTACGGCATTCCACACAGCATTGCTCTTCAAAAAGGAGCTTGTTTTATAGGAAGTCAAGTATAGCAGTGAGTGGAGGTGCTTGCTCTGAACAAAAAGGTTAGGGAATGGTTAATGGAACAGGTAGTTATAAATGCCAGCTATAAATAGGTGGTCACTTGAAGAAAAAAATAACTATAATAGTAATGCAAATTTATTTTTCATTTCGATATGATTATACTTATGTATACATTAACCATTTTCAACACACCTCTCCTGTTTGTCAACATGTAGTAACATAAACTGTACTAGTATAAGCTAATCTTACATCTCTTTTATCTCAGTAGTTAAGACACAGGATTCAATAGGAGAGTGTGACTCTGCTGAAGAGGAAAAAACATGATTCCAAAATGGAAAAAATGAACTTGGTATACTCTTGGCAGGAGAGGGTTAATTTGTTTTTGATTGAATGGGAAATAATTGCATCATACTAGAAGGAAGTATTGTTTTTTTGCTGTCTTTACCTGAAAGCTGAATTGTTAAAAGAGGTACAAATGGATGGATGGATAGTAAGTTGACAAGGAGGATACTGTGGTAGCTTTTTTTTTTTTTTTTTTTTTGACTGCTCCTGCTGCATGTAGTATTTCCCGGACGAGGGACTGAACCACACCAAAGCAGTAACCAAGCCACGGCAGTGACCACACCAGATCCTTAACCTGTTGCATCACCAGGGAATTCAGACAGTGTCCTAAATTAAGTATATAGAAATCTATTGCCCCAAATGTCCTTGCCTGTATTGTTCTGGGTAAGGGTTGACCACAAAAAAAAAAAAAAAAAATGTGTATGGAGTTCCCGTCGTGGCACAGTGGTTAACGAATCCAACTAGGAACCATGAGGTTGCAGGTTCAGTCCCTGGCCTTGCTCAGTGGGTTAAGGATCTGGCGTTGCTGTGAGCTGTGGTGTAGGTCGCAGACGCAGCTCGGATGCTGCGTTGCTGTGGCTCTGGCGTAGGCCTACCGCTACAGCTCCGATTAGACCCCTAGCCTGGAAACCTCCATATGCCACGGGACTGACCCAAGAAATGGGAAAAAGACAAAAAAAAAAAAAAAGATGTGTGCAAGATTTGGAACGTACTTGTGATGAAGTAGCCATACTTTTTATGTTCTGCTTGTTGGTGCAGGGCTCCAGGCACCATTGCAACTCACACACTTTACTGTTGATCTGCTAGCTCACCCTGTTGTTGACTCACAACTCCTCTACTTCCGACCAGATCTCCTTCTCATTTTCTCTCTGTCTGGTCAAGCATGCACGTAGCATGATGACAGATGACACTGACTTCTCCTGAAGGTCAACCCACTACTATGAGACTGAAGAAGGTGAAAAACAGACAACTTTTATTGTGTCCTTGTGGGTTCCAATTGTCCTTATGGTTCTAGTATGTCTTTATGAGTCAGTTTGTCCATGCTTTTTCCACATCCAACTTTTCTTCTCAAATGATACTCTAGTTGACTTATGGTGAACTGTGGCTCAATACCAGATACACAGATAACAACTTTGTATAGACTCACCCTCCAGCTCAAGCAGTTGCATGAGTTCTAATTCTTATAATTAACCTATTATTCTACACCACTGCTTCTCTGATTATACCCCAGCTGACAAGAAGCCTAAGAGGAAAGTTATAAGGAAATGATTTTCATGTTGCTTCCGGAAAACTAGATCCAGGTTGTGATGTGAGCGACCTTAGGTGACACTGCCACCGCAATTTATAATGGGGCAAGTATTCAACTCTATACTTTGACAAGTTTATGCAAGTTTTATATGATGGATTTAAAGCAAAAAATTCAAGATGGAGAATGTATTAGTAGAAAGATACTTGGGAAACCTGCTTCCAAATGACCTAAAAGGAGCTTTTATTTAGAAAGAAATCTTCTCATCCAGACCACAGATGAAGCAACCACAGGACAACCACTTCTTGTCTGGGGTCTGCAGGTGTGCATATCAGCTTGGGTCCTGCAGCAGGGGGGCTCTCTCTTATTGAGCTCTGGGGTTTTTGTTCAGCTTTTCCTATTACTTCAAGCACCGTGAGATCTCGGAGAGCACAGAAGTACATTGCAGAATCTTCTAGTTGTAAGACTGAAACGGTGAGACTGATGAAATTTTGTGCTTTCTGGAAGTTTACGGAGTAGCGGCCATCCCTTTTATTCTGTTTACTGGAATACTGATGAATAAGGAAATTCATCTCTCCACTGGGAGGCTGTTTATACCAAAAAAGGTAGTAAGCACTCTGAGATGTTTCATACCAACAGTTTAGGGTGACTGCCTCCCCCATTCTCCTAGACACAGCTGACTGGTCCTGAGTAACTTTCTGGGCCATGCCGGATCCTGGGGGATAAATCAGAAAACAGAGATAAGCAGTGAAGAAAATAATGGAGGAATTAGACTACCTTAGGACCCAAAGACAAGCCCAGTTGAAATCATAATATGCCTGCTTTCCTGCCATCCCCCGTCCTTCCCAAGTCCACGTGAAGCACCCGGGCCTGTGTGCAGTCCTTTCCCCCTGAACCTTCCCACCATGTGTGGGACCATCCCTACCAGAGAAGACGGAGGCCAGGAAGAGCCAGAGCAGGCTGGAGAGCGGCATGTGGCACAGATTCCCCTGCACAAGTGTGTTTCGTTGTGCCTCAGGCTGAGCGTTCAGTGTCTTGGAGTGTCTGGCGGCTCATATACATAGTCCCTGGGTTCCTGTGTGACTCCCCCAGACAGGAAGCAGGGCTTGTTATGTTCATAGCCCACGTGTCATATGCAAAGATGAGAAAAAGTCTGGCTCCCCACAAACCTTTAGGTGGTCTACTTGTCTTTCCCTGGTCATGAATTACCTGGTCACTAGTGACCTACCCAATATATAAAAAGAAGCGTGGAAAAGGCGGTTAGTTCTTATTAAAGTTTAAGCTGAAGAGAATTGAAGATTAAAGTTTACATACATTGGCAATCATTCAGCAGAAGAATTTTGCAAGTCCATTTATTTATTTGTTTTCGGTCTTTTTGTCTTTTAGGGACACACTTGCAGCATATGGAGGTTCCCAGGCTAGGGGTCCAGTCGGAACTGTAGCCACCGGCCTATGTTAGAGCCACAGCAACATGGGATCCGAGCCACATCTGTGACCTACACCACACCTCATGGAAACGCTGGATCCTTAACCCCTGAGCGAGGCCAGGGATCGAACCCGCGTCCTCATGGATGCTAGTCGGGTTTGCTAAACACTGAGCCACAATGGGAACTCCTGAAAGCTCATTTAAAAAAGAATTAAGTATAGGCTGTGAGCTCTTCTTAGAATCTACTTATTGGTCATTCAATTAACCTATACTTAACTTTTCTCCACCCAGAGTCTAATGACTCTTTAGAAACTCACAGCCCTTCAGTTTTCTTGGTGAAAAGCAATTTCACCTAAGTAATTAATATTTCTCTTTTTTACTGGGTTCTAGGGCTCAGTAAAAAAGAGGTTTTTCTATAACTAGGTTACTTCATCAGTGATAAAAAAAATCAGTCCTTCTGACTTTCAGAATCTAATCAGTTATGTTTTTGTGAAATTATAATAGGATTAAAATATTATTCTTTTGAAATCTGACATTGAGTCATACTTATTAGACTTTGAAGAGCATCAGGATATTCTGAGAAGTTGCCTCCACAAGTACAATTGTACTTACTAGATCATATGTCCTGGAACTGTCCTCATCTCACATTTTCTATCCCATTGGCCCAACTTGTTAGTCTCACTTGTTGGTGGCTCATTATTTCTCTCTTTTGAAATAAAATCAAAATAAGCATGTCGGATCTTTCCGTGACGCAGTGCTACAATGCACTCCTACAAAATGTGGTATCTACAGGCTTCAAACACTCAGCACATGTCAACACCACACAAGTTGGTGACTAAAATTTTGTAAACTGTTACATGATCCTGTGGAATGTAGCTGTCAATCTTCCATTTGGTTTCATTGTTTTAATGAATGAATTATTTAAAAAGACCAAAAACAAATAGACAACAGGAAAGGAAAGTACAGACCAGGTCCCTAAAACAGCCAGTCCTTTGATTTTAAGGTCAAAAGAACTCACTAATGAGTGATGCAGGAGGAGAGTTGATATTTGGTTGAGACATCCCCTCCTCTGTCCTGTTTCACCTCTGAGAGCTGACAGGCAGCAGATGTCCTAGTATGCAATTTTTTGTCACTAAGCAGAGGAGACTTTGAATGCCCACAGCCTGGAGAGTAGCATAATAATACACATATATATAGCAGGAAATTGATATTGATAAAATTTTGTTAAGATACTGAACTTACTCTGATTCAACAGTTTTTATATGTGATTTTTTTATTCATAGCTCTATGAAATTTATCACATGTTTAAGTTCTTGCAACTTCCACTGACATCAAGATACAGAACTCCTCCATCACTCTGAAAAACTCCCTTTGCACATCCTTCCTACCCCTGCAGTCCCTGGGAGCCCCTGGCAATGACTGATCTCCTTTACATGTCTATATTTTGTCCTTTTGAGAATGTTGAATAAGCAGAATTGTCTATTATATATGGAATCATATTCCATATATACATACATACTATGTAGCCTTCTGAGACTGGTGTTTTTTTCACTCAGCACAACATCCTTGTGATCCATCTAGTTTATTGTATGTATCAGTAGTCTTTTCCTTTTAATCATTATAGAATGTCCCCAACTAATGGTAGTCCAATTTAAGATCACTGACTCTATAGTGGTGAGAAAGCTATATGCATTCAGTTGAAACCATACTTTTAATTTTGAATTTTGATCTCTTCCAGGGCCAGCAGCAGGCAGTATATCTTCTGGTGCTGCTGAGCAGCAGCAGAGAACTGAACTCCTGGACATCCCCAGGATCATGAGAGTAAACAACCATTCTGTGCCCACACAACTGTTCTGATTTTCACTTTCAGCACAGCACTCAGTAAATTACATCAGATTTTCAACACTTTACGTTATTGTAAAATGGACCTTGTGTTAAATAATTTTTCTCAACTGTAAGTTCATGTATGCGTGGAGCATGTTTATGCTAAGCTAGGCTAGGCTATGATGTAGGCTAGATGTATTAAATGCATTTTTGATTTATTATGGTATTTTCAATTTAGTATGCTTTATTGGGATCCAGTTGCATCATAAGTTTAAGAAGTTCTGTAAATAACAGGTCATGGCACCACAAAACTCCTAGAAGAAAACATAGGCAAAAAATTTTCTGACATAAAATGTACAAATGTTTTCTTAATAGATGGAAAGATATACCATGCTCATGGATTGGAAGAGTTAATATTATCAAAATGACTATACTACCTAAGGCAATCTACAGATTCAATGCAATCCCTATCAAATTACCAAGGACATTTTTCACAGAACTCACTTCAGAAGGACCACAGGCATAAATGCCATGATAGAAACAAGACATTAGGTTACGCAGTCCTGGCCATGTCCAGAATCCAGAGTTTCTCAAAGCACGGATCTCAAGTCCAGAAGTGGGATGATTATTGAGTGTTCTGTAAGAGCTGCCGTGATGACAGGAAGACGCTGGAGCTAGGGGCACTTCCAAGAAATTCTGTGCCATCTGGAGGAAAGAGGCTGGGCTGAGAAGAAAGGCATTTCTGAAACGAGCTCTTAGGTTCCTCTTAAACTGCCCTGGCCTAGATTCCTCTCTGACCAGCAATCCAAGAATTCCAAGGATCCTGGCTCTGAGCATCAGAGCTGGAAGTACCCTGAGGATGCCTCCAGCATGCAAGAGCAGAGACAGAGAAGAACCCACCCTTCCCAGGGCAGCCCACAGCCAGTCCCCACCTGTGCCCTCTGGGTTTGTGCTCAGCTCCCCCTGCAGCCCCTCTCACTGTGTCACTCAGGGCGCAGTAGTACACAGCCGAGTCTGATGTTTGCACTGAGCGTTTCTGCAGGTGGAAGGTCTTGTCACTCTTAACCAGAGTGGCCTGGAAACCTTGCTCCTCTGCCCTCGGGTTTGCAGTTGACCCCTTCAGGAGGAGTTGAGGAGCTCTGTTGGGATACTGGACGTACCAGAAAAGATAGGGAGCTGAATCAAGGGTCTCATAAGCGCAGTTCAGAGTCATAGGTGCCTCCTCTGGAAGAACCACTGGGACTTCTGTCTGGTTCACTGAGTCTCCGTTGGTCCCTCCTAGAAAAGAATCAGTTCGTTACATTAGACGTGTACAGAAGGAGAGGGTTCAGGAAGACAGGACAACGTGAAAGTAACCAGGATTACAGGAAAATGCAAAACCATGAGCATTTAGGATCAACTTGTTACTTACTGATGACTAAGAAGATCACAAGAACGGGGTGAGTGGCAGAAAGCATGTTAGCAAAAGAAACTAGGCCTTGCTCTCTGGAATACACCGAAACTAACAGGGCTAAAATCCAGCTAGAACTTGTACAAACTCCTCACTCTGAGGATGTGAGCCCATCCTGCCCAGGAGCAGGCATCTGCTCAAAAACAAAGAAACAAACAAACACAACAACAAAAAACACAGCTAAAGACTCTCTATATTTGCAATGTAAGAGGGCCAGTCTTCAGCTTGATAGATGTTAAAAGTCACCCCCAAACCACGGAATAGAACATCTTTGACAATTCTGAATTAATGTTACTCACTCAATATCAATAAGATCACAAGTCCTGAGCAAGATGTAGACAGCATGGCCGGCAGAGAAGCTTCAGGTTTCTTTTAGGGGGAGACACCAAAGCTGAGAGAACTATTCGTCTAGGTACTTGATCCTTTGGTGGAATCTTCAAGAAAATCTTGGCTCTTGTGTCTGCCAAATCCTGCCACAGGCTGTAAAAATGACAGATGTGCTCAGAAATGAAAGAGGACTTTGCATCATACCCCGGATGGAAGGGAGCAGCGCCCTCTGTGGTTCACCCTCTGTCCCTGCAGTCTGCTTTATGTCTTTGATTTTGATTTTTACCCCTGGAGTGAAGCTTAAGTTGGATGTTGTAGATGTAGAAGGGAAATAGGTATCTGCGGTGAGGGAGGGGCTCCAGGATGGAAGCACCTAGTAATTTCTGCAGACTGCACAATGGTGCCTGAGGCTGATACAGTGGGCAATTCCTCTGCCTTTAAAATGAAGCAAAGTATATTTCCCTTAAAGCTTTTGAGATTAAGCATCTAATGTCTGTTCACACTGAGAATTAAGGTCATTTTAGGGAACTGTGGGTATAGGAGAGTGTAAGAAAAGCATGATCTGAGATCTCTTCTTGTCCTATTCCCTTGCTCATCCCCTGGAACCAGGGGGTGAGCCTCCTCTGCTTAAAATGTTCTCCCTCTGCCCCTACCTTTGCCTAGGTAACTTCTATTCATTCTTCAAGAACCAATTTACATGCCATCTCCTTGTGAAAGAACGCATCCAGTATTTTGGGCTGAATTAGTTCTCACCTCTTTTCCCACCATACCTTGTATACAGATCTATCCCTGCCATTTCCACATCATACTGGAATCATTTGCGTATTGTCTTGCAAACTAGGCTCAATAGTCCTGAGATCAGAAACTTAATCCTATTAGTCTCTGTAGCCAGTTTCTCAAAATACCCATCAGGCAGGTGCTCAAAACCTCTCTGAAAAATGAGTGAATTAAGTGGATGAGGGGGTGTGTCTGGGGTGTTACAATGACCTTTTTATGAAGTATAGCCTCTAGAGAACATAGGTCTTAGGCCCCTGGTGTGACAGCTTCTCCAGAAGCAGATCCAAGATCTGAACAATTAAAACTTTAATGTGAGGAGTGATCTTATGCTGAAGAGTTGGTGTAGGCTCATTACAGAAAAGCTGTAGATATATGTCATTCAATAACTCAGTCGATTGAAATAATCGGGAGCTTAGGGAGTTCTCTGATGGCCTATCAGGTTAAGGCTCCTGCGTTTTCGCCACTGTGGCTCTGGTTACTGCAGTGGCACAGGATCCAATCCCTTGCCCAGGAACTCCACATGCTGTTGGTGTAGCAAAAACGAAAGAGAAAGAGAGAGAACCTGAAGTAAATGTTGCAACTCTCATTAAAAAAAAAAAAAAGGAAGAAATGATTTGGAGCTTAATGTACAGTGTCTGACTTACTGTGATTGGTGATTTCTAGGAATTTTTTTGTGGCCACACCTGTGGCATATGGAAGTTCCCAGGCCATAGCTGTATCAATGCCAGATCTTGAACCCACTGCACTGAGTTAGGGATTGAACCTGCACTTTGGCAGTGACCAGAGCCACTGCAGTTATTTGCAGATGCAAATAGAAGCATCGCAGTTGTTGAAATGGATAAAAGTGTCCAGAAGATTTTGGTTCTATACGGCACACAGACAGGCTAAACTCCAAAGAACCTATGCCACCAGAGATACTACAGGCTTCCGTTGGAGGAGGTTGTATTACTAACATTCATTGTTTGCATATATCAACATGCAATTCAATACATGTAAGAGAGCAGCAGTAATTGCACAATATTTTTTTTTAGTGCTGAGTTTTTTGGTGCTTTATTATTAAATAATGCAGTTATATAATGCTGACTTAAATGGATATTTTTGAATAAGAGAAGTCAAAATCCTAGAAGTCACTGGAGTTCCTGCTTGGCACAGTGTGTTAAGAATCCATTTAAACAAGTGTGATGCTTCTATTTGTAAAGTGCCATCATTCCACTTGTCTTTAAGTTGATATACATAACAAAAAGAACACAAAAGCCTTAAAACCAAAGGGAGTATTCTAAGTTGGGTACAGATGATGGGACATATGCCTTTATTATTTTATTTTGTTGTCATCAAACAAAAAACTCCAAATCTAAAAATTCTCATGTAATTCCTACACCCCAGAGGTTGGAACATATTTTTCTATAAATGGTCAAATACTAAAGAGTTTAGGATTTGAAGTCATATGGTCTCTGTCACAACTATTCAACTATGCTGGTAAAGCACAAAGCCTTCATAGCCAATAAATAAATAGATGGGCATGGCTGTTTTCCAGTAAAACTTTATTTACAAACAGGTGGCAGGTGGCTTTGCCCAATGGGCCATACTTTACCAACCACTGCTCTACCCCAAGAATTTATCCATAAATCTCCAAAGGTTTCTTTTTTTCACTGAATATTATCGAAGCTTTTTGAAGAAGCTTAACATTAAGAAATAGAATATGTTAATGGATAGAAAGAAAGAAGGAGGCAATTGAATGATCCTAATGTCTAAGATACTTTGGTGGTGAGGGCTCATGGATGAGAAACATAGATACAGACCCTGTCATTAAAGATCTCACAGATCAGAGCAGAAATCAATGAAAAAGAAACAAAGAAAACCATAGAAAAGATCAATGAAACGAAAAGCTGGTTCTTCGAGAAGATCAACAAAATTGATAAACCCCTAGCCAGACTTATCAAGCAAATAAGAGAGAAGACTCAAATCAATAAAATTAGAAATGAAAAAGGAGAAGTAACAACGGACATCACAGAAATACAAAGGATCATAAGAGACTACTATATGCAACTATATGCCAATAAAATGGAAAACCTAGAAGAAATGGACAAATTCTTAGAAAAGTACAATCTTCCAAGACTAAACCAAGGTGAAATAGAAATGATGAATGGACCCATCACAAGAACTGAAATTGAAACTGTGATTAAAAAACTTCCAAGAAACAAAAGTCCAGGACCGGATGGCTTCACAGGTGAATTCTATCAAACATTTAGAGAAGAGCTAACACCTCTCCTTCTGAAACTATTTCAAAAAATTGCAGAGGAAGGGATACTCCCAAACTCATTCTATGAGGCCACCATCACCCTGGTACCAAAACCAGACAAAGATTCTTCAAAAAAAGAAAACTACAGGCCAATTTCACTGATGAACATCGATGCAAAAATCCTCAACAAAATACTAGCAAACCGCATCCAACAATCCATTAAAAGGATTGTAAATCATGATCAAGTGGGATTTATCCCAGGGATGCAAGGGCTCTTCAATATCTGCAAATCCATCAGTGTGATACACCCCATTAACAAACTGAAGAATAAAAACCATATGATCCTCTCAATAGACGTGGAAGAAGCCTTTGACAAAATCCAACACCCATTTCTGATAAAAACCCTTCAGAAAGTGGGCATAACGGGAACCTACCTCAACATGATAAAGGCCAGATATGACAAACCCATAGTGAACATCACTCTCAATGGTAAAAAGCTGAAAGAATTCCCGCTGAGATCAGGAACAAGACAAGGATGTCCGCTCTCGCCACTATTCTTCAACATAGTTCTGGAAGTCCTAGCCAGAGCAATCAGAGAAGTAAAAGAAATGAAAGGAATCCAAATTGGAAAGGAAGAAGTAAAACTATCCCTATTTGCAGATGACATGATACTATACCTAGAGAATCCTAAAGACTCTACCAGAAAACTGTTAGGGCTGATCCACGAATTTGGCAAAGTCGCAGGATACAAAATCAATACACAGAAATCAACGGCATTTCTATATACTAACAATGAAAGAGCAGAAAAGGAAATTAGGGAAGCAATCCCATTTACCATCATATCCAAAAGAATAAAATACTTAGGAGTAAACCTACCTAATGAGACAAAAGACCTGTACTCTGAAAACTATAAGACACTGATGAAAGAAATCAAAGATGACAGAAATAGATGGAAAGATACACCATGCTCGTGGATTGGAAGAGTTAATATTATCAAAATGACTATACTACCTAAGGCAATCTACAGATTCAATGCAATCCCTATCAAATGACCAAGGACATTTTTCACAGAACTCGAACAAAATATTTTAAAGTTTGTTTGGAAGCACAAAAGACCCAGAATAACCAAAGACATCCTGAAAACGAAAAATGGAGCTGGAGGAATCAGGCTCCTGGGCTTCAGACTATACTACAAAGCAACAGTCATCAAAACTGCATGGTACTGGCACAAAGACAGACATATACATCAGTGGAAGAGGATAGAAAGCCCAGAATTCAACCCATGCACCTACAGCCAACTCATCTATGACAAAGGAAGCAAGACTATACAATGGAGAAAGGACAGCTAGTTCAATAAGTGGTGCTGGGAAAACTGGACAGCCACATGGAAAAGAATGAAATGAGAACACTCCCTAACACCCTACTCAAAAATAAACTCCAAATGGATTAAAGACCTAGATAGAAGACCAGACACTATCAAACTCCTAGAGGAAAACATAGGCCAAACACTCTCTGACATAAATGACAGCAACATCTTCTCAGATCCAGCTATCAGAGTATTGACAATAAAAAGAAAAATAAACACATGGGACCCACTCAAACTTCAAAGTTTCTGCACAGCAAAGGAAACCCTAAACAACACAAAAAGACAACCCACAGAATGGGAGAAAAGCTTTGCAAGTGAATCGACTGACAAGGGATTAATCTCCAAAATTTATAAACACCTTCTGCAGCTCCATACCAAAAAAACAAACAACCCCATCCAAAAATGGGCAGAAGATCTAAACAGACAGTTCTCCAAAGAAGACATACAGATGGCCGAGAAACACATGAAAAGATGTTCAACGTCACTCATCATTAGAGAAATGCAAATCAAAACCACGATGAGGTACCACCTTACACCAGCCAGAATGGCCATCATCCAAAAGTCTACAAACAAGAAGTGCTAGAGAGGGTGTGGAGCAAAAGGAACCCTAGTACACTGTTGGTGGCATTGTAAATTGGTGCAACCACTGTGGAAAGCAGTATGGAGATTCCTCAGAAAACTAAACATAGAACTACCATTTGATCCAGCAATCCCACTCCTGGGCATCTATCCAGCGAAAACCCCGACTCGCAAAGACACATGTACTCCAATGTTCATTGCAGCACTATTTACAATAGCCAAGACATGGAAACAACCTAAATGTCCATCGACAGAGGAGTGGATCAAGAAGATGAGGTACATATACACAATGGAATATTACTCAGCCGTTAAAAAGAATGAAATACCAGCATTTTTAGCAACATGGATGGACCTAGAAACTATCATGCTAAGCGAAGTCAGCCATACAATGTGACACCAACATCAAATGTTTTCATTGACATGTGGAATCTGAAAAAAGGACAGACTGAATTTCTTTGCAGAACAGATGCTGACTCACAGACATTGAAAAACTTATGGTCTCCAGAGGAGACAGTTTGGGGGCGGGGGGTGGGAGGATGTGCCTGGGCTGTGGGATGGAAATCCTGTGAAATCAGATTGTTATGATCATTATGCAACTATTGATGTGATAAATTCATTGAGTAATAAAAAAAATTTAAAAATATTTTCTTAGGTCTGTCTCCCAAAGCAATAGAAATAAAAACAAAAATAAACAAATGAGACTTAATCAAACTTATAAAATTTTGCACAGCAAAGGAAGCCATAAAAAAATGAAAAGGCAACATACAGAATGGGAGAAAATACTTGCAAACAATGGAACCTACAAGGGACTAATCTCCCTAATGTATAAACAACTCATAGAACTCAACAGCAAAAAACCAAACAACCCAATCAAAAAATGGACAGAAGGTCTGAATAGACATACTCCAAAGAAGACATATGGATGGCCAGTAGGCACATGAAAAAATTCTCAACATCACTAATTATTAGAGAAATGCAAATCAAAACTACAATGAGGTATCACTTCACAGTGGTCAGAATGGCCATCATTAAGTCTATAAATAACAAATACTGGAGAGGGTGTGGAGAAAAGGGAACACTCTCACACTGTTGGTGGGAATATAAGTTGGTACAACCACTATGGAAAACATTATGGAGGTACCTCAGAAAATAAATATAGAAATACCATATGATCCAGTAATCCCACTCCTGGGAACATATCTGGACAAAACTTTCATTCAAAAAGAAGAATGCACCCCTATTTTATTGCAGCGCTATTCACAATAGCCAAGACATGGAAACCAACAACAGATGAGTAGATTAAGAAGATGTGGTATATATACAATAGAATACTATTCAGCCATAAAAAAGAATGTGATAATGCTATTTGCTTCAACATGGATGCAAATGGAGATTCTTATACTAAGTGAGGTAAATCAGAAAGAGGCCAGGTACATATGATATCACTTATATGTGGAATCTAAAATATGGCACAAATGATCCATGATCCTATCTACAAGACAGAAACAGATCACAGACACGGAAAAAAGACTTGTGGTTGCTGCCATGGGGCTGGGGGAAGGGGAGGAAATAGGATGGATTGGGAGTTTGAGGTTAGTAGATGCAAACTATTACATTTAGAATGGATAAGCAATGAGGTCCTGCTGCACAGCACAGGGAACTATATCCAATTACTTGTGATAGATCATGATGGAAGATAATATGAGAAAAATAATGTATTTATATATATGACTGGGTCACCTTGCTGTACAGGAGAAATTGACAGAACATTGTAAATCAACTATAATTTAATTAAAATTTTTTAAAAAGAAAAGGAATGTATATATAAAAAATGATAATACGTCATTGTATGGATTACTACAGTACATTTATTTATTTATTTATTTTGTCTTTTTTGTCTTTTTGCTTTTTCTAGGGCCACTCCCGCAGCACATGGAGGTTCCCATGCTAGGGGTCTAATTGGAGCTGTAGCCGCCGGCCTACACCAGAGCTACAGCAATGCAGGATCCGAGCTGTGTCTGCAACCTACACCACAGCTCACGGCAACACCAGATCCTCAACCCACTGAGCAAGGCCAGGGACCGAACCCACAACCTCATGGTTGCTAGTCGGATTCGTTAACCGCTGCACCACAATGGGATTTATTTATTTATTGATTCACCCAATGAATACATTTGGGTAGTTTCCAGATTTGGCTGGCAGAGATATAGCCACTATGAATATTTATGTAGAGATTTTTGAGTGAACATAAATTTTTCATTTCTCAAGCATAAATACCCAAGAGTCACACAAGAGTGTGACTGCTGCTTGTAAGGTAGGTGGATATTTAAGTTTATATAAAACTACTGAACTGATTTCCAGAGTGACTGTACTCTTCATGGATGAGCAATGTATGGGTGATCCACTTCCTCTGCATCGTTGCCAGAATGTGGAAGTGTCAGTATTTTTAATGTCAGCCATTCTGATAGATGTGGAATGCTATCTCATTTAATTTGCATTTTGCTAATGGCTAATGAAGATGAACATCTTTTTATATGCTTATTTATATGTTTATTTCTCTGCTATACATGCTCTTTGGTAAAGTGTCTGTGTGAATCTTTTGCTCATTTTTCAACTGGCTTGTTCGTTTTCTTCCTGCTGGGTTTAGGAGTTCATTGCATTCTGAATACCAGTCTTTGATGAAAAGATATTTTGCAAATATTTCCTGCCATTCTGTTATCTTTTTCATTCTCTTAATAGTGTTTTCCACAGGAAAAAATTTGATGAACTCCAAGTTATGTAGTTCCTATTGTGGCACAGAGGAAATGAATCTGACTAATATCCATGAGGATCAGGGTTTGATCCTTGACCTCACTCAGTGGGTTGGGGATCCAGTGTTTCTGTGAGCTGTGGTGTAGGTCACAGACATGGCTGTGATGCAGGCCAGCAGCTGTAGCTCCAACTAATCCCCTAGCCTGGGCATCTCCATGTGCCACAGGTGTGGCCCTAAAAAGCAAACAAAACAAAACAAAACAAACAAACAAAAAAAATTGGGGGAAAAAAAATCCAAGTTGTTTATTTTTTATGGATATCATGTCAAAATCTTTTTTGTAAAACCTTAAGTTATATATGGATTTTCTTATGTTTTCTTCTAAAAAGATTTGTAGGTTTACATCTTACACTTGAATGTATAATCCATTTCAAGACTATCCTCAGATTTTTGTATAAGGTATGAGATTTGGGCCATCTTTCAATCATTTGCCTATGAATATCCAATTGTGTCAAAATCATTTGCTGATAAGACATTTCCTCCGATGAATTCTCCTTGCACTTTGTCAAAAATAAGTTTCTCCATTTGTGTGGGTCTACTTCTATACTCTTACTCAGTGGCATAAACTTGTTAATGATGTTCTTTTGTTACTTTTTCAGCATTGCAGAATCTATGTATGGTTTTCTTTTACATTCTTCATCTTTATAATTTGTGTTTACCTTCTTTTAGAATGTTGGTAATTCTCTTGATAATTCTAGCTAGGAACAGATCAATTGTATTAATCATTTTAAGAAAATTAACCACATATTTCATGGTTATCTCTATTAATGTTTTCCTTAATCTTTGGCAATTTTAATTTTTAATTTTTCCTTCCTTTAGATTATGTTGAGTTTTATTTTCTTCTTTTTCTATCTTCTTTTGTTGAAAATTTGGATAATTGTTTTTCAACTTTTTTCCTTTGGTAATAGAAATATTTAAAAAGATAAATTCCTTTTCCTGTATTCTTTTAGCTGTGCCTCATACATATTTATATGTATGTGTTCTCACTATAATTTCTTTCAAAATATTTTCTAATAGCCATTGTCATTGCTTTTTTTACCCTATGACTTATTTTAAAACTTAGGGCCTAAATTCCAAATCTTAAGATTTTCTAGAGATATCATGTTGTGTTTTTTCCAAATCAATTCCCCTTTTGGTCAAGTAATAAATTCTGCATAATTTTAGTTTTCTTAAATTTACTAAGACTTTTTACAGCCAAATGGAGTGTGTGTGTGTGTGTGTGTGTGAGAGAGAGAGAGAGAGAGAGAGAGAGAGAGAAACTGTTTCATCTACACAGCAGGGTTTGGCTGGAGCCTCAGCTGCAGGTTTGGGTACAGGCTGCAGGTGCCTGGAGAGCATTTGCACTTGCTGCACAGAAGTAGGTGGCTGAGTCTCCAGGCTGGGAAGCCTTGATGTGCAAGGACACATGTTTGGCACTTTGACTGAGGAAAACTCTCAATCTTCCATCTTCCTTTGCAATTGAACCAGAACGTATGGCGATCAATAATTCAGGTCCTTTGCCAGGATGTTGCCGGTACCATGGGAAGTAGTCAAAGGCACTGTTCTCATAAGTACAGTTCAGAATTGAAATGTCTCCTTCCTGGACTGTCAAAGGTTGAGAGCTCTGTTTCACCTGCTGCTGGTCCCTTTTTTCCTTCTGTTGGCCGCTCACCCCTGTTTAAAGAGATAAAATATCATCAGGTCCCCACATTGATATTTCCTTTTTAAAGTTTCTACTTGCATGGATTTTTCTTATTCTCCCCAATTGACAACATATCCTAGGGTTTCTTCTTTGCAACTCACAGCCTAGTTGAAGCCACAGAACCAAAAATGATGCTCCCAGAATCTTGTCCATTGTTCCTGGCACCAAAGCTCAGTGACAGCTCAGGTGATCGTCTAGTCTTCTCAGCCAGCTTGACCTCTGACTTTAAGTTCACATCTGCTATAATTCCTTCAACAGGCCCCACCCTCTCACAAGTCATTTCACCTAAAGCTATTTCTCAAAAGCAAGCATTTCCCCCTTTTGCCCTAACATAGAACTTGGTGAAAATCATTTTCGCCGAAAATCAGAAATCTTCTGCTTACACATGAATAAAGAGCAGTTTAGAATTTCTCTCCCATTCCCACCTCTTCCTTTTCCTGACACCCCCTAGAAGGTTAAAAATCATGTATCAGGACCTCCTCTTGAAGTGTTAATAGGGATAACATTATTTCATTATGAGGAAGACAATTCCCATGAAGTTTTATAAAAGTTAATCCCAAAATTAACTTATAAAGCATCACTGCTTTTATATTACAAATACTAATTAAAGTCTATTGAAGACATGCAATGGGCGTAATACACTGTTACAAGCTATTGTGGATCAGAACAGAGAGAATGTATATGCCTTTTGCCCTCATAGAACTTGAATTTTAACATGATCTTTCAGATATGTCCATAGTTTACATGGCCCTAAGAAATGATAGAAGGTTATTAAAACAATGTTAATGTCTTTGTGTTTCTGCTAAAATGTAAATCCGTCAAATGAAATATTTCTAAGAACATACATGAGGAAAATTAATTAAGAAGTACTGAAATTATCTGTTCTGTAGGAGCTTTAATTTCTAAATGGATAAGAGAGCCTAGAAAAAGTTTTCAGAGTTCAGTATATGGAACCATGACTGTTCAGGAATGCAATGTTTTTGGTAGTTCTCTTCCTGAGTTTGAACATTTAACATTTTCTTCACAGTTTATCTTCATAGGTAAAATAAAAAACATAAAGAATAAATTTGGCTTTCGATGCTAACACAGCAGGATATAGAGTCAGAAATGCAGGATAAATTCCAAGGCAGCCTGAAAAATAGTAGTGATCTACATTATAAATAATAGAAGCTAAAAGAAATAAGGAGCTCATTTTTTTGAAACACGGAGAGAAATTTTTTGTTTCTGTATTTGGTGTCATCTTAAATCCAATCAAAGAAAAACTCTGAGCTCTTGTCATGGCTCAGTTGTTAACCAACCTGACTAGTATCCATGAGGATGCAGGTTTGATCCCCAGCCTTGCTCAGTGGGTTAAGGACCCGACATTGCTGTGAGCTATGGTGTGGATTGCAGACACGGCTTGGATCCTGCATTGCTGTGGCTGTGATGTAAGTCAGCCACTACAGTTCTGATTCAACTCCTACCCTGGGAACCTCCATATGCCACTGGTGCAGCCCAAAAAAGCCAAAAAAGAAAGATAGAAAGAAAGAAAGAAAGAAAGAAAGAAAGAAAGAAAGAAAGAAAGAAAGAAAAGAAAGAAAGAAAGAAAGAAAGAAAGAAAGAAAGAAAGAAAGGGAAAGAAAGAAAAGAAAGAAAGAAAAGAAAGAAAGAAAGAAAGAAAGAAAGAAAGAAAGAAAGAAAGAAAAAAAAGAAAGACTCCATATGCCACTGGTGCAGCCCAAAAAAGACAAAAAGAAAGAAAGAAAGAAAGAAAGAAAGAAAGAAAGGAAAGAAGGAAAGAAAAGAAAAGCCCTTCATCATCCACCCTGACACAATGATAAGACAATGATAAGATATAATCCTATCTACTCCAGTACTCTAAGGGGATTTTTTTAATTGTTAAACTTTTGATATGTTTTCTTTTTCACTTATTAATTTTTTAATTTAAATTTTAATATTTTTCTTTTTATGGCCACAGCTGCAGCATATAGAAGTTCCCAGGATAGGAGCTGCATTGGAGCTGCAGGTACAGGCCTATGCCACAGCCACGGCAACACCAGATCCGAGCTGCCTCTGGGACTTACACCACATCTTGCAGCAATGCCAGATCTTTAATCCACTGAGAGAGGCTAAGGATCGAATCCCCATCCTCATGGATACTAGTCAGGTTCTTAACCCACTGAGCCATAATGGGAACTCTTCACTTATTCATTCATTAATGCATTTTTTCAATATATTTTTAATGAATGTTGCTGCCTGCCTACTAATAGGTCAATACTTGGGTCTCATTAATGAAAGAGACAGAGTCCCAATCTTCAGCCAACTGGGTCCCAGTACTCAAGTACAGTCAGATAAAAGCTACAAAGAGAAATGTGCATTTCTGTGATGTGACAAAGAAAACAGTAAACAACCGTACTTCTGGGCCCAGAATGGTTCTGATGGAGAAGATGCTTGAAGATTAGGCTATGTCTGGGTGACAGTATCATAAATTTATATTATAGAAGCAAAATGTGGCCGTGACTGTGAGGACAATATGTATTATTCAAAGAAGCATTGATTTTCAAAGCCTTATTTTTCAAACCATTAGATTAGAAAGTATACAGATACTACTTAGGTAGATGTTTGGATAGATGCATACATATCTAGCCACCCACATACATATTTGACAGAGATTTAAATTAAAGGAAAGTAGGAGATAATAATCTATTAGATTGTAAAGGATAATTTCTTGAAGATGTGTATGTGGGACGAATGTTAATTTTCTTTGAAGCAGCATCGCCCCCCTGTGGCCATATAGAGAAGTCACTCTGTAAAATTATGCACAACATCTTAAAAATTCATGTTCAACAACCATGCATCAATCAAAGCACTGAAATAAGTAAGTGGGTCTTATTATTATCTTGATCCAATGATTTCTTCAGACAGAAGGAAAGTTTTCCCTTGTTGAGATACTGGCCCTCAGACTGAGTCCCTGTAAGGAGTTGTCTTTCGTACCATAACATAACATCAAATGAAGAAGAGCCCTTCTCACTGAAGAGAACATGTCTTTAAAGAGATTCTACATTAGAAAGTTGTTCTACATTTTTGCTAACACTTGATATAGTTGTCTTTTTATTTTTAGCCAACATAATGGGTGTATAGTGATCTCATTACGGTATTAAACTTGCATTTTCATGATCACTAAGGATGTAGAAGAAGGGCTTACAAACTTTTACCTCCATATGCCACAAGTGCAGCCCTAAAAAGACAAAAAAATAAACAAAAAATAAAATCCTTGTAATGAAAAATTCATGTGGAATGTTTGGGACTCATGTCCTTGAAATGGTTAATAGTCTTGTTACCTAATAAAATAGTCAATGTTGGTTCTAGGTTGGCCATGAAGAGACAAATTTCTCCTTAGGAATAGAAGCCAGTAGCTATATGTACACTGTGTCTGGGTATCATTTTGAAAAATAATCACTGTAGTATGTTATATTTTTAATGTAAGGATTTTTCTTCATTTATGTATTGCCTACAAAGAATATGATATAGGCAGTGTTAATATAACAAACTTTTGTATCATTTTCCAAATTGACTATAATAACATTATCTTTAGAGGACTGAATGAAATAAGGCAATTATTATCTCAAGTAAAGACTATACCTGGGCAGTTTACTATTTTTTTAATGAAACAGCTTGTTTATGATAATAAAGCAATATAACAAATGTTCATTTTTCCCATGAGTTGTAAAATTCCATAAAAAATAATTTGAGAAGGAACTACTACTCCCCTATACCACCTAACTACTGTTAAATAACTGAATTATACATGCACTAAATATTTGTACATTCACTCACCATTCCTTAATCTGTGTAATACCAAGAAAATGCACATAGAAAAATTTATTAAGTACTAAACTTAGAAGGTACATTTTTGTCATTGATATCTTGCTGTTATCTAAGCCATGGAAATACCACCCATCCAGAGCAGAGCTTAAACATTCTGGGTAAATATCATTTGACCATTGTATGAATTTTTCTTCATGTATGTTTATGAGTAAAATTATTTCATAATTTTTTGTTGTTATTTGTTGTTCAAGGGCTACTCTACATCCAGTTTTATTATCAGAATTATGTTTGTCTTTTAGTATGAATGAACAGCTCTTCTACAGGACTTTCTTTTCCTTCAGGGGTAGCTTATAATATTATCTTGTTCTACATGTTTTAAAAGTAAATAAAAATAATGATTTTTCCAATTGGCTGTTTTTTAACTCTCAAACTTTAATAATTTAAGATAATGTTTTCCTAGAAAATAAACTATATGTTCAGTATTTAAAAATTGCATCTAATGCAGTTTGTATATTTACGTGACCTTTAAGAATTCCTCTAGAGCTCTCAGAATGTCAGCAACATCAATGGAAATCGGCCCCTTGTTTGGCCTTTTCCCCTTTTCCTTTTTAAGTGCAGGAATCCCTATCTCAAGGTCTGAGCCTGGGGAACAGGATCTGAGGTAGTATTTAAATAACTTGTCCATTATTTTCATTTGTGAGAAAATTGTAGTACTTCTCATAATTATAATATCTTCAATAGACATGACAGTATTAAACATTGTAAAAATTAACACTAATAATGTTTTCAGTTAAGGAATTAGTATATATGAGTTTTAGTCTGCCTTTGCTATGGATAATAGCTCTAAGCACAGCTAGTGTTTGACTTAAGAAAAGATATGATGTTTCTGTTTTTCATTATTAACACTCTCAGAATACAAGGGTTTGTAAATTAAAAAAATTTTTTTGGAGTCTTTTTTTGTCTTTTCTAAGGCAGCACCTGCAGCATATGGGAGGTTCCCAGGCTGGGGATCTATTCAGAGCTGTAGCCACTGGCCTACACCACAGCCACAGCAACGCAGGACCCAAGCCACATCTGTGACCTACATCACAGCTGCAACCTACACCAAAGCTCACAGCAATTCTGGATCCTTAACCCACTGAACGAGGCCAGGGATCAAACCTGCAACCTCGTGGTTCCTAGTCGGACTCGTTAACCACTGAACCATGACAGGAACTCCCCTAAAAATTTTTAATTTATTTCATTATTTACTTTATTTTTTGCTCTTTAGGGCCGCATCCATGACACATGAAGTTCCCAGGCTAGGGGTCAAATCTGAGCTGCAGCAGCAGGTCTGCATTTCACAGCCACAGCAACACAGGGGAGAGCTGCATCTGCACCATATACCACAGCTCATGGCAACACCAGATCCTTAACCCACTAGGCAGAGTTGGGGCTCGAACCCGCATCCTCATGGATACTAGTTGGGTTCTTTTCTACTGAGCCACAATGGGAACTCCACAACGGTTTTGCTTTTTTGGTTTTTGTTTTTTTTTTTTTCCGTTTTATTTTTTATTTATTTTTAAACTTTTTTTATATTACTCAAATGAATTTATCACATCTGTAGTTGTATAATGATCATAACAAACTGATTTCACAGGATTTCCATCCCACAGCCCAGGCACATCCCCCCACCCCCAAAACTGTCTCCTCCGGAGACCATAAGTTTTTCAATGTCTGTGAGTCAGCATCTGTTCCTCAAAAAAGTTCAGTCTGTCCTTTTTTCAGATTCCACATGTCAGTGAAAGCTTTTGATGTTGGTGTCTCATTGTATGGCTGACTTCACTTAGCATGATAGTTTCTAGGTCCATCCCGTTTTTTGTTTTTTAATAATGGAAGTATATGATGTGTTTGAGGATATTTGACTCCAGAAGTGGAAGGAGCTGTGGTGGTGGAAACAAGAGGTAGGAGTGACTCAAGAAGGGGTCATGAGCCAAGGAATCCAGGCGGTCTCCAGAAGCTAGAAAAGGCCAGGAGATGGATTCTCCCTTGGAGCCTCTGGAAGCAATCAGGCCTGCCAAGACCTTGCCTGGAGCCAGTGAGCCTGATTTCAGATTTCTTGTATCCAGAACAGTAAGAGAAAGAATTTGTTTTAAGTGACCAAGTTCATATTAAACACTGAGCACATACTTCTTGTTTGCTTTGCAACACTAGCAGGATGGGATGTATTTGCAATTGCCCCTTGGGACACATGTGGTGAGGCAGAACTGAACGTTCCTGACACCCAGCTAAGCTGGATAGCATCTTTACTGAAGTGAATTTTCTTTTCTTTTCTTTTCTCTTTCACTTTTTACCATTTTGGAGTCCAGCATATTGTGGTTAAATATTCACTTTCGTTCTGTTCTCTTTCCAGCTACTCAGCTAGTTCCAAGTTAGAAGTTTCTAGAGCAGAAGGAGATTCAGATTGAAAAGGAAGTAAAAGACCAAAGTCCCAAATCCGTAGGGCTAAGTGTCAGTGGCTAAAACTGTACCAGTGTAGGTGAGGAATAATGAGCAATGTGAATGCCCTGTGGTGGCCCCGCGGTGTGACTGTGGCTGGAGGAGGGGCTGAGCCCCGCGGAGGGTTCCTGTACAGGCTGCAGGTGCCTGGGGAGCGCTGTGCTCCCCAGCACAGAAGTACGTGGCTGAGTCTGTGATCTGGGCAGAGGAAATGTACAGCGAGCTGCGGCGTTCTTTAGTGACTGTCGTGGCGTTTAATCTTCCATTCCACTTGGTCCCCGAAGAAATGAAAAACAAGTGGACCAGGCTGCCATTTCGGTACTGACGATACCACTGCACGTTGTTCACAGTGGTGGAAAAATTGCACCAGAGCGTGGAGCTGGCCCCCTCCTGGAGACTCAGGGCTGGGGGACTCTGCTTCACATCCACTCCTCTCACACCTGATGAGAAACAGAGCGACAGTCACAGATGAAGGTCATTGTAACTCTTACAAAACCCTGAAAGTGCCCCCCTGGAAGATGAGAAGGATGTGCAGGACTTGTCATCCTTCCCCCAACCTCCTCAACAGTACAGCAGCTGCTCAGTCCTTGAGATCCCCCTGTGGGGCAGCCCCAACTCACAGCAAACCTGCGCCAACAGAAGCCCCAGCACAGGGCCCACTAGCCTCTTCATGACTCCTCCTTATTACCAGGAAATATTCACCTTCAGATTAACAGCTGAACCCCTGGGTTGGGAGTGGCATGACGTGTTCTGGAAATGTTCCAGTTCCTGCAGCCAATCAGCTCATCTAACAAACCCTGCTCAGGTGACACTCTGACATGAAGCCCCACCCTCTGGCTCAATTGAACTGAGAATGGGCTGGAGGAAGGTGGAATGGGAGTAGGGGTTAAAAAAAAGAGGTAATTCTCAATGGTTTAGATGTAATTTTGAACATGTGACATGGAAGTTCATATTTTTCCCCTGCTATATAAATCCTAGGCAATAAAAATAAATAAAAATCAGAAAAATCTCATGTTTATACTTCGAACTTCTTCATCTTCCCTTTTGTTTATGACTCCCCGCTTATCCAGGAGTCTTTTCTGAGAGATATGGATAAAGATATAATAACATGAATAAAGATAATAATAACAACATAAATGTAGATAATGCATCCCAGCCATAAACTTGAATCAAGGAATAAGGCAAAGTTATTAACTGAAAGGAATATTCAGCTAGGAACATGTTTTCCATGTGCTGATATGATTAAGTTTTTCTCCGCACACAATTATTCTCCCCTCTTTTGCTATTCTTAGCCCCATTTGTTCACCCAGGATTTCTCAAATACTTTGTTGAAAAAGAAATTTCAAATGAGTAATCTGAAGATTGAATTGGCTTTATTAGGCAATTCATGAATCAAGCAGCATCCATCTCATCCCACCTAGCACAGAAGGGTGCTCTGAGGGATTGTACGAAATGGAAGGTCTTTCTAGGAAAAAGGATGGTACAAGGGATCTATTAGGAAACAAAAAGATTATTTTTAAGCCAGGACGTCTTCTTTTGTCATGCACCTTTATTGCCTCCTCTTCCTCTGGAGGATGGAGAAAGGAAGGTCAAAACTGCAACTGGTCTAAGTGTTAAATGTAGGAAAGGCATCACAGGCTTTTAGCACAAGTGATGCCACTTGGGGCCCTTGTTTTTCATGTTAACACTTTCAACAGCTATTCTCAACAAGGTCTCTCAGGATAAGCCCTGGGTTTAAGTCCTATATTGCCTTCAGTGGGCTAAAACCTTAAGAAAAGAATACTCCTGGAGTTCCCATTGTGGCTCAGCGAGTTAAGGACCCAACTTTGTCTCTGTAAGGATGTGGGTTCCATCTTTGGCTTCGCTCAGTGGGTTAAGAATCTGGCATTGCTACAAGCTGCGGTGTAGGCCGCAGATGTGGCTCAGATTTGGTGTTGCCATGGCTCTGGTGTAGGCCTCAGCTGCAGCTCCAGTACCATCCCTAGCCTGGGAACTTCCATATGCCTGTTTTTTCAAATTTATTTTTATTGAAGTATAGTTGATTTGCAATATCGTGTTAATTACTACTGTACAGGATAGTGATTCAGTTATTGTTCACACATTACTTTTCATTCTTTTCCATTATAACAGGATATTGAATCTAGTTCCCTGTGCTATTCAGTAGGACCTTGTTGTTTGCCAAAACTGTATATAATAGTTTATAACTGTTAATCCCAAACTCCCAATCCATGCCTTTCCCCACCCCCTCCCCCTTGGCAATTACAAGTCTGTTTTCCATGTGTGTGAGTTTGTTTCTGTTACATAGATAAGTTCATTTGTGTCATATTTTAGATTCCACATATAAGTGGTATGCATGATATCTGTCTTTCTCTTTCTAACTCACTTCACTTAGTATGAAGACCTCTACTAGGTCCATCCATGTCACTGCAAATAGCATTATTTCATTCTTTATTATGACTGAGTAGCTTTCCATTGCATTTATGTACTGCATCTTCTTTATCCATTCATCTGTAGATGAACATTTAGGTTGTTTCCGTGTCTTGGCTGTTGTAAATGGTGTTCCGATGAACATTTGGGTGTATATGTGTTTTCAAATTATGGGTTTGTCTGGATATACGGCCAGGAATGGGATTGCAGGATCACATGGCAACTCTATTTTTAATTTTTGAGGAGCCTCTATACTATTTTCCATAACTGGCTGCACCAATTTCTATGTTTACTAAAGGCATTGTGATGGAGGGTGGGGGGATGCACTGGGGATTTGGGATGGAAATGCTATAAAATTGGGTTATGAAGACTGTTGTACACCTATGAATGTAATAAAATTCATTTATAAAAAGGTACTGTGGGAAATAATGTAGAAAAATAAGTAAAGATGATTAAAGGAGTTCCCGTTGTGGTGCAGCAGAAACAAATCCCACTAGGAACCATGAGGTTGTGGGTTCAATCCCTGGCCTTGCTCAGTGGGTTAAGGATCCGGCATTGCCATGAGCTGTGGTGTAGGTTGCAGACTTGGCTCGGATCCTGTGTTGCTATGGCTCTGGCATAGGCTGGCAGCTACAGCTCTGATTAGACCCCTAGCCTGGGAACCTCCATATGCCACAGGTGCGGCCCTCAAAAGACAAAAGACAAAAAAAAAAAAAAAAAAAAAAAAGATGATTAAGGAATCACTAACTATTATTGGTCCCACAGTGGGGATTAAAGAAATTGAATTAGAAGGGAGGAAAGGGGGACAGAGGAGCCTGGCTGAGTCTGATAAAGAAAGGGTGGGACACTGAGAACCACCAACCCTAAGATTCCAAGTGGAACTCTCACATGACACTGTGTTTAACTTACTGGGTTAATGAGCTAACTTACTGTTACTGGGGACCAGTAGGTAAAGAAGACCTTTTCCCTTGTCAATCTGACTATATTGTCTTTGGAAAAGTTACCCTATGTACATCCTTAAGTGCCAGCTCTAATTAAGTGCACCAGTCCCAAATGCTTTAGTCAAAGAACTGAAGTCCTTTAAGGAAAGGAGCCTCTCGGGATACTAATAAAATAGTCTGGAGATAAAGCAGTTAGAAATAAGCAATTATCCTGGGTTTTCTGATGCTTGAGAGATGAGATGAATACTGGAAAGGAAATTCACCGACTGCCTTACAGCAACCCACATGGCCAATCTCAAGTTACCCCAGCCCATCTCTATTTCAAATGACATGGGAGCATGTAACTTCCTCCAGCTTGTTGAAAATCCCTTAGTCTCATTCCCTCTAGAATGCTGACTCTTGAGGATAAAAATGCCAAACTTAAAAAAAAAAACAAAAAAACAAAAACAGTCTTCATTTGCAAGATGAAAAAAAGAAAGGAAAAGAATATGATACCCATAGGAGCAAAACACCTCCAGAACTCTGTATTGTTTGTACTGTTTGCCATCAAACAACACACTAACTTCCTGAAAATAACGCAGGCTGAGATGCTGGGTCTTTTAAGTTGCTGTGTCTCAGTGTGTTTGTGTTCAGCTCCCCCTGCAGTCTCAGTCACTGTGTCACTCAGAGCGCAGAAGTACTTGGCTGAGTCACTCAAATGGACTGATGTTTTCCTCAGGTGGAAAGAGGTTTCATTCTTCCTGAATTCAGCCCCAAAGCCTCTGATGCCTGAAACAAAGCTATTTCCAGACGTGTACTTCAGGAGAAGCTGGAGTCCTTGGTTGGGGTACTGCACGTACCAGAAGAGATAGGGTGGGACAGAAGAGGAGTACTTGCACCTCAGCTCCACAGCGTCTCCTTCAGGGACAGTGATGAGGCTGTCAGGCTGGGTCACTGACTGGGCTCCGGTTCCTCCTGAAACATCAACGCTGAATCAGTGAACTCGGCTAAAATGAAAAGTCTCTATTCAAAGTCAAACTGGAGGAGCAATGTTCCCTGTGTGGACAGGGGAGTACAATGGAATGGTACTCACTCAGGAACAGGAACACCTCAAGCATCAAGGTGAACACCAAGATCATGGTGTGGCAGTGAAGAGGCAGCAAGCTTCTTTCTGGGAGATTCCTCACAAACAAAAATCTGGTGACCCAGGGACTTGAACCCAGGTTGCTCTGAGGTTGAGGAGAAATGACAGGGGATTTAGATTTCTTCTGCTGATGGGTGTTGTAATGACTGTTAGGAAGAGAGGCTGCCTTAACAAAACTGCCTGCCTCTGGCAACTGAGTGTTTTACTTGTCACTGTGCCAAAAAAAAAAAAAAAAGTGTGAGAATATCTCAGATCTCTTTAAACTCTATGGAAGGAAGGTGTTTGTGAGCTTATTCTGATCTTTTACAGAAAAGCCATTTCCAAATTTAGACAGCAGCGCTCTCCAGGGGCCAAAATTGAGAGCAGAGAAAAGGTTCGCAATTTTTGTGAGGATTTGCCTCCTCTTTTCTGCCCTTTTACGGTTGAATTTCAAAGTATTATGACTATGTACAGAAAAGGATTTGTGTTTTGTAGGTCCTGAAAGTATTAAATTGGGCTTTTTAAAAGAACACAACATTGTGAATAAAAAATTTGTATACAAAATAATTTTTAGAATGAAGAGATAAAAATCACAACAAATTATAGTGTTTTTTTTTTTCTTTTGGCTTCCAGATTTAACTATGAAGCCAGAGGAAATAACCCAATATCTTTCCACTTCAAGACAGCCTTCAATCCAGATTCATACACACATGAAATTATCCTTCAGGAATAAAGGGAAAATTGAGACATTCTCAGATGAAGGGAAACTAGGAAAATTTGTCACCAGCAGACCTATCCTAAAAGAATGTCTAAGGAAAACTCTCTAAACAGAAATAAAATCATAAAGGAAGGAATCTTGAAATAATGGAAAGAGAGAAAGAACACAATAAGCCAAAATATGGATTAAAAAATAGGCTTTTCTTTTCCCCTTGAATTTCCTAAATTATGTTTGGTTTATCAGGAAAAAAATATATAGTACTACATAGTACTACATAATGAGGTTCTAAACATACATGGAAGAAATAGTAAAGAACATTATTTTACAAATGGGGATAATAAATCATTCAAATAGGTTGAATAATATTACTAATAGACTGTTTTGTGTATATGTAATGTAATACATAAAGAAACCATTTTTTTAAAGCTATGTAATGAGACACATCTAAAACACTATAGGTAATTTAAAAAATATTTCTAGAATATGTCCAATAACTCACAGGAAGTCAGAGGGAAAAATACAGGGAACAGGGGTTCCCGTTGTGGCTCAGCAGGTTAAGAACCCAACATAGTGGTTGTAAGAATGTGAGTCTTATCCCTGGTCCTGCTCAGTGGTTTAAGGATCCAGTGTTGCTGCAAATTGTGGTGTAGGTCACAGATGCAGCTTGGATCTGGTGTTGCTGTGGTTGTGACATAGGCCAGAAACTGCAACTCTGATTCGAGCTGTAGCCCAGGAACTTCCATATGCTATCGATGTGGCCTTAAAAAAGAAACAAAACAGGAGTTCCCGTCATGGTTCAGTGGTTAATGAACCCGACTAGCATACATGAGCACACAAGTGGTTGCCAACATTGTAAATACACTAGATGCCACTTAATAATGCTCTTTAAAAGAGTGAACTGTGTGGGAGTTCCCATTGTGGCCCATCAGAATAGAATTCGACTAATATCCATGAGGACGCAGGTTCAATCCCTGGCCTGGCTCAGTGGGTCAGGGAACTCGGGTTGCTGTGGCTGTGGCTAGACCAGCAGGTGTAGGTCCAATTGGACCCCCTAGCCTGGGACCCTCCACATGCCATGGGTGTGGCCCTAAATAGTTAAAGGAAGGAAGGAAGAAAGGAAGAAAGAAAGAGAGCGAACTGTGTGGAATATTAACATCGATACAACTATGGTTTAAATTGAAGTTGATAAAAATCTAAAGATCACAGAATTCATTTAATTTCAGATCATTTTCCCAGATGTTGTATAGTTAATTGCCTCTATCTGGAGGGAGAGTCAATGCAGAAAACCCCTTAATGGAAAAAGTTTCCTCAGCATCAAAATAGGGCGGTTAGAGTCCCAGATGCAGTGTTTGGGTACTGGTGACAGGTGTCTGTCATGCACTGTGCCTCACAGCACAGAAGTAGGTGGCAGAGTCGCTGGGCTGAGATGCTGCAATGTAGAAAACACTGTTTCTTGACGATTTATCCAATGAGGCTTTAATTCTTCCACTTATTTGTTCTCCCTGGTTCGCTTGAATTAACAGCAGAGAAGTAAGCCCTTTCCCAGGATACTGCCTAAACCACTGAAGGAAGTAAATAGCGCTATCGGTGTAACTGCAGTTGAGAACCAAGCCGTCTCCCTCTCGGACGCTCAGGGCTTCGTGGCTCTGATTCACATGCTGTTTACTGCTCACCCCTGTTCAGAAAGAGAGCACAGAGAGGGACTCGTGAGCGGCCGATTGTTCTTTAGAAATGAATTTTAAGATTCCTTTTCCACTCTTCACAGGAACTCCCAGAAGACCATGCAGGTACAACTCCCTATTCTTCTTTCTCTTTTCTGGGGAGAAATATCAGGGAATCTACCCATTCTCTGCCCATTTCCGGATCCCTCTAACTCACAGTCTAGTTGTAAGCAAAGGATGAACAAATGCAGGGATTTGTGCATCCTCTCCGTCACTTGGATTCACTGAGAACTGAATTCTTGCATCTGTAATACTGACAAAGTCTCACACAGTAAAAGATCTCTTTTGCTGCCTCTTCTGTTCAAACATTTCTACAGGAAACCAGAGAACAGCTCAACCAATCAGAGATAAGGGAGGAGCCTGGACCAACTCCTTCCCTCACAGCCCCCAAAGGGAATCAGTCCTGCTGAGACCTTGATTTCAGACTTCTGGCCTCCAGAACTTGTGGCAATACACTTTTGTTAAGTCATCTGGTCCATGGTACTTGTTATGTCAGCCCTAGCAAACTAGTATCCTGGATATGATGCAACTGCAACTCACACTGAGGATGTGACTTCCTTGTAAAGTATGCAGGTGTTATCTGAACTCTTGCTCTAAGCAGCTGACGGAGGACAGTGAAACAAATGGAAGCAATAGATCCCTCTTCCATTGCTTTGGTCTCAAATACTTTCCTTTCTTAGGCTCAAAAACACTCACTCAGGGCCAGGAGCACAGTCACCCCATCACCAGCCTCATGCTTGAAGCAGACACTAGACTCCAGGACCCCTAGCTGAGCCTCTGTGTCTGAACCTGGGCTGTGGGAACCACAGAGGAGGCACATCAGCTGAGTCGTTGGAGCCCAGCCCTTCACTTTGTGGCTGTCACTCCCAGGTCTGGAGTCAGCTATTGAGATAGTAATTCCTTCGTTAACACATCCCCACCCCAAGTTTAGTCATGTCACTAAAACTAGGATAAAACTATGAAATAGGCATCCACTCTCAACCCAGGGGTTCCCTTGAGAGCACTTTTAAGTTTTAAACTCAAAGAGACTGATTCTCAAAGAGGAAAATAAAAATTGTAAGGATAGGAGGATCCACCCAGAACACTTTTCATGTTGATTTTTCACAACCCAAGAAAGAATCGATCTTATTGGTGAACTGACGCTCTGAGGAGCTCAAAGCATTTTTCTTTAAATTCAGGAAAATCACCAAGACTTCTACAGCTTTGAGAGGATGGAGAAAGTCTACCTAAATGACAAGAAAGAGTAAATGAGACTCAGATGTAGAGGATGATATGCTCAAAGTGATTGAGGAGGTTAAGGTCAGAACCTAATCTAGAAGCCAAGTTGCCCTATTCTCTGGTCTCTTAAAATTCCTCTGGGATGGGAGTTTGTGGTTAATAGATGCAAACTATTACATTTACAATGGATAAACAATAAGGTCCTACTTATAGCACGGGAACTACATCCAATCTCCTGGGATAGACCATGATGGAAAATAATATTTTAAAAAGAATATATATATATTCTTACATATATTATAGAATATATATTAATATATAATATATGAAATATATATTCTCATATATATTATAGAATATATATTCTTATATATATCATATATGTGTGTGTATATATACATACACACACACATGGCTGAGTCACTTGCTGTGCAGCAGAAATTGGAACATTGTAAATCAACTATATTTAATTTTTTTAAAAATGCCTCAAGGGATCATATGTTTCTAGGAGGGCATTTATAGACAGCACACCCTGCTATAAAGGGAACAGGAGACCTAGAAATGCACCCATCCTTAGACTCCACAAACCCTGTTCATAACTGGCCTTTCCTCATTCTCTCTGTGTGCCCAGTGGTCCCACACAAAGTGGACCACAGATGAGAGAAAGGAGGGAAATCTGAAACTATAAAAAAGAAGGAGGGAGTAGCCTTGAAAATGTTTTCTTGTTATCTTCCAAATATAAGAGAACTGAAAGAGATTAACATATAGAAAGATTTAATTATTTCATTAAAAATAAAGGAACAAATAGCTACAAAAAATTTTGATTCAACAGTATTCACCATCATGATAATAGCTTTTGTCATTAAATTGGGACTTTCCCCTTTTCACCTTTTTTTTTTTTTTTTTTTTGTCTTTTTGCCTTTTCTAGGGCCGCTCCTGCAGCATATGGAGGTTCCCAGGCTAGGGGTCTAATCGGAGCTGTAGCCACTGGCCTACGCCAGAGCCACAGCAATGCGGGATCCGAGCCGCGTCTGCAACCTACACCACAGCTCACGGCAACGCCGGATCCCTAACCCACTGAGCAAGGCCAGGGATCGAACCTGCAACCTCATGGTTCCTAGTCAGATTTGTTAACCACTGCACCATGACTGGAACTCCCCCTTTCACTTTTGAATACCCAGAGTTACATAAAGCATTCCACTAACAACAGGTCTAACTCTGTTAACATGGCAAAAACTGGCACCTGTTTTATACCAAATTTCACCATTCATTAAATCATGGATAAATTTATTGTCATTGTTGGTGAAAAGTCATTACCTTCATCATTAAAAAAGAGACGTTGTACTTCATCCAAAGAGGACATTGTTTAATCAGAATAAGATGTTCTGAGGTCCTCTAACCACCTCTTACTTGAGTTAATACACAGTACATGTGTGTTGTCCAACTTTCTGAAAAGCAGTGATCTCCCAGTTAGAGCATTTTTTCTATGCAAGATCTCCCAGTCACTTGAACCAAAATCATCAGGTAACTCACTAAAAAAAGCAGAATCCCAACTTCATGTCAGACCTATGGAATTAGAATCTGTAGCTCAGAATCAGATGTATTTTTTCTTCATATGATTCTTAAATATATAGCAAAATTTAGGAATTTAAGAAACACTGTCCAATTGCTTAACCCCTGAGTTTGTTTGTTTTCTTTTTAGGGCCACCCCTGAGGCATATGTAAATTCCCAGGCAAGGGTTCGAATCGGACTTGCATCTGTGACCTATGCCACAGCTTGCTGCAAGCCGGATCCTTAACCCACTGAGCAGGGCCAGGGATGGAACCCACATCTTTGCAGAGACTACATCAGGTCCTTAACCCATTGAGCCACAATGGGAACTCTGAGTTTTTATTTTCTTAATCTCATTTTATATTGCCTGCAGCATTTTCTTTATCTCAGAAAGCCCTTCATCTTTAAAGATACTTAAGCCTCAGTTTCCTCACCTAAGGATGCATGAATATTACTCCATGGTTTTTGGATTATTAAATGAATAGGTAAAGTGCTGAGTAATGGCCCTGGCATTTGGTAAGGGTTCAATAAATGATAGTGAAGATAATGATGGTGACGATGAAAATGATGAAATGAGTCAAGTGGAAACAAGAATCCCATGATACTTTTTTGATCTCTTCTCCTGAATACATTGGGAAGACTGCAAAGCTATAAGCCCATAAGGTTAAAACTGACAAAACCAGATACTGTGGTTATAGGACTACTACCTCTGTCTCTCTCTCCCTAAATCAGGAAGCTTCTACTTCTGCTTCCCCCTTTGCAGACCTTTTCCCTCTTCCCCTCCCTGCAAGGGAGGGGTGAGGAGGGCTGATTCTGTCATCCAGAGTCAATTTATCTGTAGGAGATTAGTCCTTAGTCTAACTTAAAATGTGGGGCTCCAGACTCCACTCATTCTACTCATATCCCTTGCATTTTTAAGTCTTTGACTACCTGTGATAATAAGCATTTCTAAAGAAAGCTAATTTTTTCCCCTGTGATTGGTTACCTTTCTCTCCATTTCACCCAGGATGCCTGAAAAGTCATCCTTTGGCCAACTTGAGGCATGGTCTACATTTGGCCAACTTAAGGTATGGTCTACCTCTCCTACTTATCCTTATAGGAATTCTGAGCTTGCTTTTCTGGATTCAGAAGGATGTAGGAAACTGCACTTGGGTCTGAACTTCAACCCAACTTTCCACTGTGGAAGTAATAAGATGCTGAGTCAGCTAAAAGTCTTTCCTCACTTTCCATTTGTATTGAGCTAAAACCTGTAGCATCCTCAGGAATCTTCCTAGTGGGGGGCAGGACAGGATTTGGACATTCTTGGGTGTCTGGCAATATTATCATATGACATAAAATTCCCAATTCAAGTGGAAATTAGCAAATACTTTAGCTGAATAATAACAACTATGTGATATACCAGATGTGGAATACAGCAAAAGCAGTACAGATCCCTGACTTAGAGTTTTCTGACTGTATAATGGTATGAAACTGACATGCATTCAGTAAAAAATTCAGGAGTTCCTGTCATGGCTCAGTGATAATGAACCCAACTAGTATCCATGAGGATGTAGGTTCAATCCCTGGCCATGCTTAGTGGGTAAAGGATCCACCATTGCTGTGAGCTGTGGTGTAGTTTGCAGATGTGACTCAGGTCTGGTGTTGCTATGGCTGTGTCAACCCCTAACCTGGGAACTTCCATATGCCATAGGTGCAGCCCTAAAAAGACAACAACAACAATGAAACACACTCATATTTTGAAACTTGATCTTTGGGCCAGTGAAATGCAGTATGATGCACTCATGATACTGGACAGCAGCAGCAGCCACAGCTGCAGTCAGCCACACAATCACAGGGTAAACAACCGACACACCTGCAACAATTATGTATCCAGACAACCACTCTGTTTTTCACTTTAAGTACAGTGTTCAATAAATTACATGAGATAGTCAGCACTTTGTTATAAAATAGACTTTGTATTAGATGACTTTGTCCAACTTTAGGCTAATGTAATGTTCTGAGCACTTTTAAGGTAGGCTAGGCTAAGCTATAATGTTCAGTAGGCTAGGTATATTAACTGCACTTCTGATTTAAGATATTTTCAACTTACCATGGGTTTATCAGGATGTAAGCCTGTCATAAGTTGAGGTAGATTTTTAATTAGAGGCAAATTTATGGACTTAAATACACTTGTTAGGAAAGAAGAAATGTTGAGAATCGATGGTCAAATTTTCAAGACAAGAACTAGAAAAAGTAATGAGCTAAGAGAAAGTAAAGGTAGCAAATAATAAGACACGAGCAGATAAAAAACATATTTTACCAGCTTTCACAAGAGATAAATACATGAACCCCTTAACTGAAACCGTAATTTAATAATTATTAAGTTTCTCCCATAAGTGAAACTCTCTGCTTGGATGGCTTTACCTGTGAACTTTCTGAAAACTAAAATAAATAAAATAAAATAAAATAAAATAAAATAAAATAAAAACATTAAAAACTCTACACAAATTCCTCCATAGATAAAAGGAGCCATGAATTGCAACTTATCTAATGAACCATTGCAAACTTGATGCCAAAATCTGACATAAACTTTGAAAAGAAAGAGTTGAATACCTGTATCACTCAGAAAAATGGAAACAAAATTCCTCACCAAAATAATAGCATAGCGATGCTGTAATATACGAAAAGGATAATACAACATTCCTGGTGCATTTTATTCTAGAAAGTTGATTGAACATTTGGAAACCAATTTAATTTGCAGCACTAATGATTATCATCCCAACTTAGAGGGAAAGAGATTTTGATGGGTTGATGTAATTCATTATACATTCATGAAAACAACTCTCAACAAATTAGAAATCTGAAGGAACTTCCTCAATAATTAGATTAGACAAAAATATTTATCAAAAACCCTGCTGAAATGAATAGTTGTGGTGAAATAGGGAATGCTTTTCCCTTGGGTTTGGGAATAAGAAGAATTCTATTCAACATTTTATAGGTGATCTTGGCCAGTGAAGTAGGATTTACGACATCATTTGTGGGGCTCAATGCAAAGTGAAAGCGCAGAACCTCAATTGGGATGGGGAGGTCAGTCTCCCCTTCCCCCAGGTCCACTGCCCAGACTTACAGAGGACCAGTGAGAGGGATCTGAGAGCTTCTGGGCTGATGAACACATACAGGTGCTGGGAAAATGGTCCTTGGAGAGGACATGGGAGCTCAGCATTTCTTGCTACACACCACTCCCTACACACATCTTCCACGCAGGATTTGTCTGTATCCTCTATTATATCCTTTGGTAATAAACAGGTAAAAGTAAGTAAAATGTTTCTCTGAGGTCTGCGAGCCACTCCAGCAAGTTACTTTAAACCCAGGGTTTAGTTTGGTTCTGTTTTTTCAGTCTGTTGGTCAGAAGCAAGGTCACCACCTGGCTTGTGACTGAAAATAGAAATGGGGTGGGGGGGGGAGGTGAAGTCTCATGGGACTGAGGCCTGTGGTATCTGATGCTTTTCTGGGTAGAAAGGGTCAGAATTGACTTAAATGGTAGGACACCCTGCTGGGGTTGCAGGGAACTGTTTGGTACTGGGAAAAACCTCCACAGATTGGGTGACCAGAAGTCTCAGAAGTGTGAGTATTTTGGGTGAGTAGGAAAGGAGACTCACAGAAAAGAAAGAGAGTGGGGAAGAACTCGGGTTTTCCATACATAAAAAGAAAAAAATATTTTTATGATACACAGTTTTTTCATAATGGCACCAAACTGTAAACAATCCAAACAAACCCAGATGTCTATTTCAAAGAGAATGGATAAATAAATTGCTAGATATTCATACCGAGGAAGCCTACACATCAATAAAAAGAACAAACAAGGGGAACACAAAGCAACACTAATGAACTGCAAAGATACTGTTTCAAATGAAGAAAACCAGATATGAGAATATATACTCTGCATATAGACATTAACAAGTGTGAAATTTCATTGAGCTTTAAGTTTTTATTATATGCACTTCACTTCAGTTACAGAGAGAGAGAGAGAGAGAGAGAGAGAGAGAGAGAGAGGAGTTCCCGTCGTGGCGCAGTGGTTGATGAATCCGACTAGGAACCATGAGGTTTCGGGTTCGATCCCTGGCCTTGCTCACTGGGTTAAGGATCAGGTGTTGCCGTGAGGTTGCAGGCGAGTAGGTCGCAGATGAGGCTCAGAACCCGAGTTGCTGTGGCTCTGGTATAGGCCAGCAGCTACAACTCCGATTAGACCCCTAGCCTGGGAACTTCCATGTGTCACGGCAAGTGGCCCTAGAAAAGGCAAAAAGACAAAAAAAGAGAGAAGAAACAGTGAAGACTCAGAAATTTGGAATATTTAATATTTTAAATATTAAGGTAAGAGTACCAGCAGGGAGTGCTCTTGTGGCACAGCAGGGAGTGCTCTTGTGTTGTCACTGCTGTAGTTTTGGTCACTACTGTGATGCAGTTTGATCCCTGGTCCAGGAACTGCTGCATGCCATGGTTGAAGCCAAGGAAAAAAAAAAAATTAGTCCAAGCCATCACCTGAGAATGAGAAGCGGTTCTATTGGGGAGGCAGGACTGGAATGCGTGGAGGAAGGAAACAAAAAGCAAGTGCTACTTGATTTTGTAAATATATGAAAGTATTATTTTGATAAAAAGAAAATTTATTTTTAAAAAGAAGAGAAGAGAAAGTGCTGAGAATCTCAGACAAGGTGGTGCTGAAAGATAAACTTTGGCTTTATCACTAATAAAGCCACTGGAGCTAAGTGAGCGCTTTTCTTGGAATGATGCTCACAGAGGCCAGGTTCAAGGAGGGGAGAAGAAGGAGGTGGTAAGTATAGACAGTCAGCTAATGTGATTGTTAGGAACAAGAGAAATGTATAAATGGGCACTGGTGGAGATGTGAGCTTCAAGAACACGGTATTAAAATGGGAAAGATTCACTTACAGACATGGAACCAGACTATTATAAGAGAACGCAAAAACAAAACAAAACAAAACAAAACAAAACTTATTTCAGGAGTTCCCTGGTGGTACAGTAGGTTAAGGATCTGGCCTTGTTACTGCTGTGGCTTTGGTCGCAGCTGTGGTGCGGGTTCAATCCCTGGCTCCAGAACTTCCACATGCCATGGGCAAGGCCAAAAACAAACAAACAAAAAAACTTATTTCAGAGAAGCATGTGCATTCCTGTGCAATCTCTTTTCAACTGGCACAAGACTGGAAACCAAGGCTCTCCATACCACAGCTATCCCTTCTGAATCTCCGTGAGGAAATCTCTGGACTGTGATAATGAGCAGACTGATCCATAGACACGCAAAGCAGACTGTGTCTAGGATCCGGGACAAAATGAACAGTAATCTCTGCCTCCTGGCTAAGTCACAAGACTTCATTCTCCGTAGGACCCCTTGGAAAGAGGTTCTGGATGCTAATTAAATACTTCTTTGAGGAGGACAAACAACAGCGATGCCCTTATGGCAGAAGCCCAGCTGCAGGCTTTGGGTACAGGCTGCAGGTGCCTGGGGGCCACTGCGTCTCCACAGGACAGAGGTAAATGGCTGAGTCTTCAAGATTAGGGGCTGCGATGCGCAGAGAACTTCCCTCCTTTGACAATGTGGCTCCGAGTCTTTCTGTTTTTTATCCCCAACTGAGTACAGGATGAAGAGGAGTTCAGGGCCCTTCCCAGGATCCTGTCTATACCACTGCTGCCCTCTAAAACTGCTAATGGTGTAGCTGCAGTTGAGGCTGAGGCGGTCTCCCTCCTGGATTTTCAGGGCCTGAGGACTCTGCTTCACCTGGTCTTCTCCACTCAACCCTGCTCGGGAAAACGGAATCAGAAATGATATTCAGCTTTTAGTTCAGCAGTTTGTGAAAATTCCAACAAGAAACCACGGCTGAGCTGAGACTAAACCCCTCTCCCTTCTGCACTTAGGATCTCATCTCTTGACCTCCAACTTACAGCCAAGTTAACGTGACAAGACTGTGAATGCACATCCCAGCCTGTTCTCCATCCTGGTATCTCACTCTTGATACAACTTGTAATGATTCCAGACCTTCTCCTCTGAGGAGATATTCCTGTGTCTTTGCTCTTATTTTCTAATGCACAAGAGAGCCTTTTTGTTGATGCCTCAGCCAAACAAGAGCAAATCCCCTAGTGTCATGCTTTTGACATTTAAGGCACTCCAAGAGGGAGAGAAATGGAACCGCTGCCACCTGGTGGTCATAAACATTATCTCACCGGGCCTGCTCCACACCACCTGCAAAGACAAAGACTGAGGGAAGGATGTCTTTTATATTGGCCGGCATTGTGCATGTGAGGTGTAAAGTAGTAATGAGGAAAGCCTTCTCTGTTTGCACTTTTAATTATTTCATTGTTTCTTGGATGTCCTTTAAAGCTAAACTGCTACCAGAGGTTATAAGAACTGAACCCAAGCATAGGTGTAATGGATTATATTTCTCTTTATAATACAGAAGAATCTCAGCAAGTGAGACCTTAAAAGGACTAGAGTGCTGAAAAAAGTCAGGTAAAATGGTTGTGGATCTGCCTGGAACTCTCTTTGACGGAGAATTGGGAGCATAAGTTAAGACATATCTCTTTAAATAATTTTATACCTGGCTACAGGGACCAAGTGTGACTAAAACTCAGGATCACAGACTTGACAAGTCTTAGGAGGGAAGCACATGGAAGAGGGTAAAAAGAACGGTCTCCGTTCTAGACCTCAGAGGATCGGAAAGTCACAAGGTAGAGGGGGTGGGGCAGGAATAACCAGGGCAAAGCTAGTACTGCTGAATTTGTTTGATACTATGACACTCCACTGGCTTTTGTCATTGAACATTTGTTTACGCTGTAGAGTTGACCACTATTTATGTCCTATCTTGGGACTCATTGAACAGCACGCCCTGTCCCCTATTAGCCACAACCCAGAAAGAACATCAGTTTTTTTGCTTGTTTGTTTGAATTTTTTTAGGGCTGCACCTGCGGCATATGGAGGTTCCCAGGCTAGGGGTTGAATCAGAGCTACAGCTGCTGGCCACAGCCACAGCCACAGCAACACAGGATCCGAGCTGCATCTGCAACCTACACCACAGCTCAGAGCAACACTGGATCCTTAAGCCACTGAGTGAGGCCTGGGATTGAACCCACATCCTCATGGATCCTAGTTGTGTTCGTTAACCACTGAGCCATGAAGGGAACTCCCAAGCACCGGCTTTTAGATGCACTGCTTTAATGTCACTCCATTCCTCACCCACTCAGTAACAAGAAAAAAATAAGTTGCACAGAACTTACCATAGTAAGTGTAAGTAAGTGGTTTGTTGTTCTTTGACTTTGAAAATGTGATAAGTTCTCAGTGATCTAAAAATGCTTACACGAAGCTGTGTCCGTTTCAGCATCTGCTGATTTGATTTATTCCAGCCACACTTAGCAAACTCTCTTACACATCAGATTTGAGACAGTTTTTCTCTGTTTTTGAATGTGTGTCTCGGAAAGAAGTAGAAAAAGGTAAGTGCAAGATGTATTCAGGAGCCCTTCGCAGGGTAGGTGCTAAAAAAACCCAGGAGCTGAATGTGTGATGTGTAACCGAGCCCAAGGGGATGATTGACAGCTGTGAGAATTATGAAAAATGGGTGGAATTTAAAAAAATATTTTTAATTTGAAGTAATTGTAGATTCATGGAAGTTTCAGAAAACATAACAGGGAAGTGCTGTGTACTTTTTACCTGGTCTCCTCCAGGGGCATCTAAACCAGGAAATGAACATTGGTACAACCCACAGGGCTTATCTAGAAGTTCCCAGTTTTGCATGTAGTCATTGTGTGTGTGTGTGTGTGTGTGTGTGTGTGTGTAGTTCTATGCAATTTTACACATGTTTAGATTCATGCCTGCATGTACACCACACACATAGGTTCACCACCACAATCAAGAGCCACAAATGTTTCACCACCACAAGGTCTCCTCACGCCAGCCCTCTGTAACCACACCCATTCCCCCCAATCGGTTAACCCCTGACAATCTATTCTTCAACACTACAATTTCATTATTTTAATAATGTTCTATAAATGGCATTATATAGAAGTAACATTGAGTTTTTTTCACTCAGTATAAGTAATGAAAGCATGAGATCTATCCAAGTTTTGGAGTGTAGTCAACCTGCTTTTTTGTTTGTTTTATTTCTGAATAGTTTTCTGTATGATATGCCACAGATTGCTTAACCCATGACTCACCAAGGGACCTTTGGGTTGTTTTCATATTTTGGCTGCTATGAAAAAAAAAAAAAGGTGTCATGAATATTCAGATACAGGTTTTTATGTGAATATAATCAAACTGCCAAACTATTTTTCAGAGTGCCTGTATCATTTTGTGAGTGATCCAGTTTCCCCATGTTTGCCAGAATTTGGTGTTATCGTTATTTTTTATTTTATCCCCGCTAAGAGTTGGGTACTGATATTTCAGTGTGGTTTTTATTTGCATTTCTCTGACAGCTAATGATGCTGAACATCTTTTCATGTGCTGATTTGCATTGATTTTCTTTGCTTTTTAGGATTTTCTTTGCCTTTTAGGGCCGGACCCATGGATATGGAGGTTTCCAGGCTAGGGGTCAAACTAGAGCTACAGCTGCCGGCCTACCACAGCTCACGGCAATGCCAGATCCTTAACCCACTGAGCAAAGCCAGGGCTTGAACTTGCATCCTCACAGATACTACGTTGTGTCCTTAACAGCTGACCCACAAAAGGAACTTCAGAAATGCATATTTTAAAAGGTTTATAATTAAAATGTATAATTAAAAATATAATGTATATTTTTAAAGATTTGTAATTTTAAAGAATTATAATGTATAAAGATTTCTTTAAAAAGAGGAATGTGTCATTATTTTTGTCATAAACTTTACCTATTTGCAATTATCAAATAAATAGCTCAAAGCAGCATAACTATCATTTAGGCAGAGGACTTCTCTTAGCCGAGTGAGAAAACCTTTTATACTTTGAGCCCGTGAGTTTCCCTTTTTCTACTTACTGTGATTTCTCTACATAAAAGTAAAGTTCAAAATATAATACCCAAACCAAACCCCTTCCCAACTTATCAGCCTCTGAAATCCACTGTCATGTATTACAAGGCAACGTTTTCTAGAATCAATCTGGAAAATGGTTACATCTATCATATGATCAAGGGTAACTGTAACCTTTCCTAACATTCACATTCTTTTAAACTTTAAAATTCTCTGAGAAAAATGCCTATCCATCTTTAAGTCAACAAACTGAAATAAAAGATTCTCCTTCCTTGTCCATAACTTCTTTCCTATAATTGAGCATGTGTTTCTTACAGAAGAGGCTATTCTCTACAAATTGTCCCAAGAATGAAAATTACCTCTTTTTGTTCTTACTTATTGCTAAAATTGCATGCTTCCATCTACCTTTTTTTCAGTCACCGTTCCAAGGTCAACTAGTTCACTTCCCCAAGGATGTAGTTCATTTCCTTCCTACTCTCCCCAGGGCAGAGTCTTGATTCTGCTCTCATGGGAGGATTCTGGAAAAATCAACATTACAATTGAGGAGAATACTTGCTGAAAGTTTTCTTAAGGACTGAGAATCCAGGAGCTTAAAAGGGTTCATGATTGGTATACTTCAGCCCTTGAGACCAAAATCAGGAAATAGGCAAAACAGGTTCATTTTTCTTGCCTTAGGCTAGGACTCCCCATGGTAGGAGTCCTACCCCAAATCTAGGTCACTAGACTTGAAAGAAACAAAGATGCCAAGAAACAGAGCAAGTCATGGCAACAGAAAAGATAAATGGTAGCAGATATTCGATACCTTCTGATTGGATCATGGGTGACATTTACGGTATGGGGAACACCTACAGTACAGAGGTCATTTCCCTTGCACCCCAGAAACTAGGATGGAAAGGAAAAGTACCAGGACTCAAAGAGAGCTAAATTAATTGTGATTTTCTTTCTGCCTGGACCTCTTCCCCACTCCCTGCCCATGACCACCCTTAGCTTGAAAGGACTCATCTCTCTAGCCACAGCAAGTAAATACTTGAGCTTGAAATTCTAAAATAAAAACTCTAGAGATGAAATCAGAAAAGAGATAATACAGGGTGGAATGAAGAATCACCAGTAAGAGGGACTTCCAAATCCACGAGAAAATGAATGAGATATACACCTTCCTGTAGACTCACCCAGGTGAAGAAGATGGCTCTGTCTATGCCAACAGGAGGAGACATCTCCATCCAATTGCAAACATGGAAATAGTGCCATATGGGAAATCTGTACAAACAGAAAGGGGATTTATGGCACACGCAAACAGAAGAATTCTCACAGTGGTAAGAAATGGACAAATACAAGAAGTGACTGATAAATAATCATCCAACAGCAACCATAGGATAAAAGCTCTGTATCTTTTGATGGTATTGATTCATTTATTCTTCATCCATCAGCAAATAATGTTCAACCACGATGGGCTATGAAGTCCATGATATACAATAACACAAACATTTCCTGGCCCTGTGGAGTTCATAGTTACAAACATAACAGGGATTTTTAAAGTCTATATATAAGTATAGACATCAATGTAGGATATTAAAAGCATATTGATCACAAAATTTCCTTTTGTCTTGGACTTTGAAGAGAGCCTTCAGTGTATGAGAACACATGGAGAGAGCCCACCATACATGCTTGGGGACACATGCAAAATATGTATGAAGCCCATTTTTTTTTTTTTTACTTTCCTTAGCCTATTAGCCACAGTAATGATATGTGAGAAAAATGATGATTCATTAAAGAGTTAGAATTGAAGTGAAGCTGTAGTGGTGTGGCTTTTTCAATCCTCCTCAAGACAACTTACAAGAGATTCAAAAGATTGGCTCAAGAGTTTGAAATGAATCCTTTGAAGCTTGGAGGATTTAGAGGGTCACACCAGGTTGCAATGGCAATTTCTCTCCCTTTACTATGTTTATGCTCAGAATTCTGATTATTCTATTATTTTTATCTCTGTATATACATGACAGAAACGTGACTCGTACTCTTTAAATTGAGCAAAAGGCTAGAAAAAGTGATGGTGAGGCCTGGTACAGAGGCATACAGCATGAGTAAAATGTGTGTGTGTGAGAGAGAGAGACAGAGAGAGAAAGGGGGGGGGGGAGAGAAACACAAGGAGAAGAGATAGCCTAGGGCTAAACCTTGCAGATTTTAACAGTTAATGATTGGAAGGGAGATGAAAGTGTTTGCAAGACTCAAAGAGGAAACAGCCCAAGAAGTAGGTACAAATCTCAGAGAGTTTTGTCAGAGAATCCTAAGGAAGTGAGGGTTTAAAGCAAAATAGTCTCAATTCATGTGTCAAAACTTTCTGAAGGTCAGCTCTGATCAGAACAGCATATTTCTGTTGACTTACAACACAGAGGTCATTAGCACTCTTGGAGGGTTGAGCTAGTGGAGGAACTAAAGCCAGATATAAGCATACCCTTTAATTCAGAAATTCTAACATATATTCCCAATAGCAGTGTGTAAATCTGTTCACCAAAGAATATTCATAATAATGCCATTGACTGGAAAAAATCCAAGGAACCATTTAAGCTTATGGCTAAATAAACTGGGATATATTCACACAGCAATAACACTAGGGAAACTAAATGGTACACAACATACATGAGTTGAAATATGATGTTAAGAGAAGAATCCAGACAGAAAAAAATCCAAACCATATTATTCTAGCTGTGTAATGTTCAAAAACAAGACAAAACCAATCTGTCTGTGGGACTGTGGTTTCCTTGGAAGGATGGTAGTGGCCAGAAGGGGATAGAAGGGGCATCTAGAGAGCAAAACCACAAGCAAGAAAAAACAGCAGACCCAGCTCCCACGTCTGGGAGTTCCTACATCTTTCAAATGAAGCTTCTCAAAGTCCCTTATTCAATACCAGGAAAGATGTGAGGTGCAGTGACAAGCATCAACTGTAGCAATACAGGTTGCAACAGGAAGTCATTTAAGTTTGAGGTCTTTTAGGTTTTATAACTTTGCTAATCACGTACCTAGAGATACTACATTTATTGACTTCCATTTCCAATCGGATGTATCCTGTGTCCATAAATTCTGGTTTATTTGCAATGAATAATCTAGAAATACCCTGGATGTCCTGCTAAGGTCAATTTGGATAAGAACTTAGTACAGAATAACACCTAAAAACTCCTCTGTAGGAGTTCCTGTCTTGTGGCTCAGTGGTAATGAACCCGACTAATATGCATGAGGATTCAGGTTCCATCCCTGGCCTCACTCGATGGGTTAAGGATCTGGCTTTGCTGTGATCTGTGGCGTAGGTTGCAGACACTCAATTCTGCTTTGCTGCAGTTGTGGGTAGGCCGGCAGCTGCAGCTCCAATTTGACCCCTAGCCTGGGAACTTCTATATGTGCGGCCCTAAAGGGCAAAAAAATAAAAGTAAAAAACCTCCTTATCTTTGAAGCATAAATGTAAGTACTGAAACCACAAAGAGGTCAGGTCAGGTGACCTCAAAGGAGGCAGAAAATCAGTTACAGGCACACTGTGAAGGCATTCTTTCCCAGATGGCATTCATTCACTTGTTGGCAAAATAATCTGATGGAGATATTAGAAGAATTAGAGTTGTGAGACAATCGAGAACTTTTTGAATAAGTGTTACGATAAGATAACTCATTGGTTAAGGAAACAGGGTATCATTTGGTGATATCAGGGATTAAGTAGAGATTAGAGACCAAGATTTTACAGTGGCTTCAGTTGGAGCTCTTATGCAATCTTCTCCAAAATGTCCTAGAAGAGTCCTCACTTTAAAAGCACAAATAAATTGAAATAATTTTTGAACAAGATAGGCCATTGAATATTTTGGGTCTGGTATTTTATATTTTTTTCCAAATAAAGTTAGGAAGATTCTTTTGACTATTTCTCACCAATACTTTCTCCTGCACCAGATCCTAGGCTGCATTTTTCTTGTGTCAAATCCTTGATTTATTCCCTTATATACTACTTGTACCTATGTTCTTCATTAAAAGTTGTTTCTGGAGGACTTTACTTACTATCCTCCACAATACTTTACAAAATTATCTGTTTTACTAGTTAATTACTTGATAACTGGCTACGTAATTTTATTGTTTCTCTCTCTCTCTCATATGCACACACATCCACACACACACACTTATACTTTCTTTTCTGAAAAGTTGTTCTGTATTGGGATATTGCTACTTGTACAATGGGGAAAGAAAATCCTTACACAAGGTAGATGTCTTTCTTTTGGGAATTCCAGATAAAAACAAGTTCACGAGGTTAATTTTCACCTGATATAATCCAACAATAGCACAGAGACATTCCCTTTTTTGGATGTTATAATGACAGCTAGTCTGCACATCTGTGGTGTAGAATTGCCTGAAACTGAAGCCATCTGGAGTCATTAGGAGCTAAAGTATAGAGAAAAGCCTTCATATAAGAGAACTTTGTGGATCAGGGCAAATATGAGTGTTTAGTAGTTGCAAAGTGAAAATGTGCTCTGCTCCAGGGTCCCAGAGATGATCAGGGGGCCCATACCTGAAAGGCTTAAAGGGAAACTCCTATTCAACTCCTGGGGGTTATCAAGGCAATCATCAAACACATGTGTGTTCATGTCAGCATTGTTACCTGTGAGTAAAACAATCTAAAAAGCTAGTGAGATGGGAGTTCCCATTGTAGCTCAGTGATTAGGAACCCGACTACTGTCCATGAGGATGTGGGTTTGATCCTTGGCCTCGCTCAGTGGGTTAAGGATCTGGAGTTGCCACGAGCTGTAGTGTAGATCGCAGATGCGGCTTGGATCCCCCTTTACTGTGGCTGTGGTGTAGGCTAGCAGCTGCAGCTCCGATTCGACCCCCGGCCCAGGAACTTCTATATGCCATAGGTGCAGCCCTAAAAAGAAAATAAATAAAAATGTAGTAAGATGGAATTCACCCAAAAAGTATTATAAAATCATACATTGGAATATTACCACTAGAATGTGTGATGTTGATCTGTAAATAATGTTGTGACAATAGTTACTTCGTGTCCCATTGGGTAAAAATACAGAATATAAGACATCCTATAAGATATGATTCTATAAGAGAGTTTTTCCTGACTGGTAGAATTTTTGAGTTGTTTTGTTTTAGCATTCCTTCTTTGGCTAGTCACTTTTTTCTACCTTAAACATGCATAATTTTGTCATTACATATAAAGAATGTGATCAGGTGGTGAGGTTAGTTCTGAGCAAACTAAAGAGCTTCATTTTACCTTAGTGTCAAGACTTGTGGTGACACTGATTCTCTGTACATCATTCCTAGTCATTCATGAGGATCCAAGAAGAGCCATTTCAGAGATATTTCAGTGGTCAGACTTAGAAATGAATAAAATATCTGTGAGGTGAACTTAAAAGTCTAACAATTCAGGTGCAGATTTGGCTAAGTATTACTGAATTTTTTTTAAAGCCAAGTCTCTTACATTAAGATGTAATCACCACAACATTTTAAAGATTATCTTGCTGCATGATCTACTTCAAGGAAAAGAACTGCAGCTAAAGATGCTTCAGATGAATAACACTGTTAGCTAAGTTCTCTGAGCCAGAAAGAGGGCATTTCCCTTAGAGTGAAATTTCCACTTCTCATCCTCCTTCCCCAGCTGACAGAGCCCCTGCCTTCTGTCCTCACGGAGATTCTCCACCAGGTGTTCATAGCTGGGGAGTCAGGTTGAGATCTGAGGTTTCTATTGAGCTCCCACAGGCACCCGCATCACTGTGGTCTCTCAGAGCACAGAAATATACTGCTGAGTCCTCGAGTTGTGAGGCTGTGATGGTGAGGCTGATGGAACTGGCTTTCTTCCGGAAGTTCAAAAAATATCGACCTTCTGTTTTATTTAGCTCATTGTAAGACTCCTGATGAAGTAGGAAAATCATTTCCCCACTTGGTGGTTGTTTGTACCAGAATAAATAATAACTATAACTACTACCCTCGTATGCACAGTCCAAAGTTACAGCCTCCTTCTCCAGCACAGACATTTCTGGCTGATCTTGAGTCACGTCCTGGGCCTTGATGGATCCTAGAAGACAGAGAGTGAGAGAGAGAGAGAGAGAGAGAGAAATAATGAATTAGGCTGATTCTCCTGGTGGTACCCAAAGGCTGCAAGAGCTGCAAGGAGTAAATGCCCGACTAAAGAGTTCCGATTCCCCTGCCCATTAACCCTCCTAAACCCACCAGACTATAATAACCTGCTCTACCCCCAAACATGGGGCTGAGCGGAGCTGAAGCTGTTTGTGACCATCTTTACCAGCCTTACCGAGGCAGGCAGAGGCTATGAAAACTCTCAGCAGCAGGTCAGGGAGCTGCATGTTGACAGCTCTTCCTCTGAGTGAAATGTGCTGTGCTCTGTCTCAAATTCAGGTCTAAGTGTCTGCCCTGTGTCTGACGGAACACATATCCAATTACTGCACAGTGAAATGCTTCTGCACCAGAACAGGAAATGGAACTTGGTGACAACAGGTTGCCTGTGTCATGTCATGGCTCGGTGACTTGGTTGGTGATTCTAACCTGCCTTTTGAGACTTGTAATTAAATGAACAGTTGTATCAGGGCTGCAACCATTTGCCACATTGGACTTAAAAAGTTTCATGATGAATACTATTTATTATGATTATAGCGACCTCTGAGAACAAATTGTCATCCACGTTTTTGTCTGGTATTTTTTTTTTTTCGGTCTGCAGCCAAAATCTATAGTAAAATAAGCTCACAGATTTTTCTTCCAGACAGGAAGATAAAACAATTCACTCTCAATCATCATAATTTTCTTCCTACACTCCAAGGCATTGGTTCCTGGGGAAATTTATAGCAGATAAAGTTCTTTGTCTGCTTAATGCTATCACAGCAAGTTTCCTGATGGACAAAATGGGTCCAGCTGTACATGTCTGACAGCAATCAATAATCTAGCTAGAAAAATCTTGCTTTCAAATATTGAATCTAGAGCCCAAAAGAGTACAAACTCACCAGACTGTGCATTCTTATTCCCTTAGGTCAAAAATACAGCAATTCAAATTTTTCAAATGCCTTTTCGTCCCACTGTGGTAGAAACTCTGGCTCAAAGGCTTTCACTGAGACCAGTACCTCAATGGCTTTATGTCTCGGCCACATGGAAGTCGGTATCTGATTTGCTTGGCCTCCATGTGCTGGTTTATGATTGTGATTTATCTCATGCAGTTGTTTATCACCTATTTCTTTTCTCTCCCCTAAATGAGTATATTAATTTCATGATATATAACGTCCAGGTTACATTTGGAGACAACAGAATTTGATAAAAGTCAGTCTGGAAAAGAGAGGAGTCCTTCTGGTGGAACATGGGCACTGCCGGGAATCAGAGCTTGGGTTTTCTTGAAGATGCGACCTGCAGAGCAACTGCCAACCACCTAGGTTCCTAGGAATTAGCCCTGAGTTTTGGTTCATTTTCCAGAAAAACTCTAAAGTCAACCCTGCCCAAGAAGCAAATGTAATTCTCACTCCTGAGGCTGCTAACTTCAGCCCTTCTTCTCCCCTTGGGTTTGTGCTCGGCTCCCCCTGCAGCCCTTCTCACTGTGTCCCTCAGGGCACAGTAGTACACAGCCGAGTCTGATGTTTGCACTGAGCGTTTCTGCAGGTGGAAGGTCCTGTCACTCTTAACAACAGTGGCCTGAAAACCTTGATGCTCTCCCCTCAGGTTTGCAGTTGACCCCTTCAGGAGGAACTGAGGAGCTTGGTTGAGATACTGAATGTACCAGAAAACATAGAAATCTGAATAGGTGGTCTGGTAAGTGCAGTTCAGGATCATAGTAGCCTCCTCCGAAAGAATCACTGGGACTTCTGTCTGGTTCACTGAGTCTCCGCTGGTCTCTCCTAGAAAGGAATCACTTTGTTACGTTAGAAATGTACAGAAGGAGAGGTTTCAACCATAGAGGACAACTAAAATTTAACTATTACAGAAAAGTAAAAAATCATTAATATTTAGGATAAAATATTACTTACTGAATACTAAGAAGATCATAAGAAACGAGTGAGTGACAGAAAGCATGTTGGCAAAAGTAAATGATACTTTCTCCCCAGAATACACCATGTCTAATAAGTATAGTCTCCTTGTGGATATTGTAGAAAATCCTCACTCAGAAACTAAGAGCTCCTTTTTGCACAGCCACAGCAAACTCTTCTTGTGCCTGCAAAGTAGGCAAGTCAAACCAGCAGCACCTAAAGAAAAACGGGAACCACATCTGAAGGAAGCCCTGCCCCCTGTTGGCCATTTTACAAATTGCACCACACCCATATCTGCCCTACTCCTCCCTGTAATAGCCTGAGAAATAAAAGAGAATGAGACAGACTCTTAAGAAGAGAGTCCTAAAAACAAGTATGCTTAGTGAAACATTCAGTTACTACTTCTATCATTTTATGCATCGTTCAGGTATCTATGGGTTTCCAAATAATCCCAGACACAACTTTCAGTGGAAGAGTCAGAGGTCTTCCCTGCCAATGTCGCCATGATTCCCATGGGTCAGTGAAGGATCCCTCTGCATAGAAAATGCTCCCTACTTTCCTCCAGTCCTTTACCTGAATTATCTCTATTCAACCCTCAATTAACATTATGTAATTGGATTCTCAAATAATTTGGGGATGAATGATAAGATTTCCCTCCCCCCATTACATGGAATGATCTATCTGTAAAGCACAATAAAAATAAGTTATTGTGACTTCTGCTTCACTGATAAAGGTAGACTTGACCTTCCAACTAGAAAACTGGACAAGATAAATGGAACAATTTTTGGACATTGGACTAACAAAGCACGAGAGAAGGAAACAGATGAGATGAGCCAGAACATTGTCCAATTTACATCGTGGAGGCAGATTCTAGGCACCAGTGCAGGAAGGATTTCCCAAAAAGAGCCCAGTTGTCTCACTGTGAGATTGAGACAAGGTAGGTGTTTGGGGGTCATGAAGAAAATTTGTGGACCAGGGGACCAGAGAGGAGGGGTAAATACAGAGAGAAGGAAAGAGAGAGGAGAGCCTGGGGTTACTTTGAGTGTTTACCTGAGGATTTATCTGCAACAAAAAAGGGGAAACTCACTGAGTTTGATGAGATGCCTTGAAAGGGTCTCTTTTGGGATCCCTGGACCACACCTGGATGACAGCAGCCTTACACATCTAGCCTTACGAAGGATAGGTAACCTTATTAGGCAACTAGGTCTAGAAAACCAACTATTTACTTCTCATAGCTTGTTTCTATTCAACTAAGTATTTTCTTTTAGAAAGTCAGGTTTAGATGCTTAAAAGTATTAGCCAGGATCTCTTCATTCCAGGGGCATGTGCATGGTATTTATCTGTCCCTTGTTTATTTGTCTTATGAGGGAATTCAGGAATTTCTAAGGCAACCACTGTTTGCTCCATGTCTGTTAGCTTGTTTGTCTAGTTTCCTGTGTAATTATTTATACAAATGAAACAAAGAGAAGATTCAACAGGGTCATTTTCATAGCTTGTTATTTCTCTAGATTAAGTTTACTTTACGCAAAGTCCTGTTGTATTAAAATAAGAAATCAAAACATTCTTCCTTGCTCGGAGTTCTCTTGTGGTGTAGCAGGGTAAGGATCCAGCATTATCAGTGTAGTGGCTTGGGTCATTGCTATGGCACGGGATCCACCCCTGGTCTGGGAACTTCGACAAGCTGCAGGCCAAAGAACAAACAAACAAACAAAAGTTGTTCTTTGCTTCAATTATTTTAAGGCTTCAGGCTTGGTTGCTGCAGAGAGCTGTGATGTTGCCTTACACAGGCTCTCAGGGAAGTACTGGCAATTGAAGAACAATGGCAATTGAAGAACAGTTGAACATAAGAAGCATCTTTGTCAAATGATGAATCTTCACCTACCTAGATTTTTCACCAGTTAAAATGAACTTTGTTTTAGTTCTAACATGAGGGTCTTAGGTAGGGTTGTCATGCTGGCAAGATTCTCAGGCTAAGCAGATCTACTTGTTGCTCTTAAACTAGATAGATAGATAGATAGATAGATAGATAGATAGATAGATAGATAGATAGAGAGCTTTTGTTTAGGGCTACACCTGCAGCATATGGAAGTTCCCATATGCAGGGTTTGAATCAGAGCTGCTCCTGCAGGTGTACACCAACAGCCACAGCAATGTAGGATCCAAGCCATGTCTGAGACCTACACCACAGCTCAAGGCAATGAGGATCCTGAACCCATTGAGTGAGTCCAGGGGTCGAGCCCACATCCTCGTGAATACTAATCAGATTCACTACCCCTAAGCCACAACGTGAGCTCCCAATACTCCTAAACCATTGTGCAAGATCAGGAATCCCTAAGCTCAAGCATTCACTTGGGATTTACAGAGTTAGCCACAATGTGGAACCTCTGGAAGAAACATATATCAAAAGCAGACAGGATTCCTATCTCGAATTGCTTTCAGTGAAGTGAGGAGCAGGTAAATAAAACAGATCCTATGCTCTGGCTGGTGAAACTCGGCCAAACACCCAATCCTGGTCTGAACTGTAAAATACAAGCACTAGCTTCAAGGTCACACACATTTGTCCATGAACTATGTGCCATGGGCATTTTCCTTAACAGCTTGTGGAATATTTCAGCACGTATGTCATGGAACAGAGCTGGTGTCACTTCCTTGGAATTCTGTGCCATCTGGAGGAAAGAGGCTGGGCTGAGAAGAAAGGCATTTCTGAGACAAGCTCTTAGGTTCCTCTTAAACTGCTCTGGCTTAGATTCCTCTCTGACCAGCAATCCAAGAATTCCAAGGATCCTGGCTCTGAGCATCAGAGCTGGAAGTACCCTGAGGATACCTCCAGCATGCCAGAGCAGAGACAGAGAAGAACCCCCCCTCCCAGGGCAGCCCACAACCAGTCCCCACCTGTGCCCTCTGGGTTTGTGCTCAGCTCCCCCTGCAGCCCCTCTCACTGTGTCACTCAGGGCGCAGTAGTACACAGCCGAGTCTGATGTTTGCACTGAGCGTTTCTGCAGGTGGAAGGTCTTGTCACTCTTAACCAGAGTGGCCTGGAAACCTTGCTCCTTGGGCCTCGGGTTTGCAGTTGACCCCTTCAGGAGGAGTTGAGGAGCTTTGTTGAGATACTGGACGTACCAGAAAAGATAGTCCGAATAAGTGGTCTGGTAAGTGCAGTTCAGAGTCATAGGTGCCTCCTCTGGAAGAACCACTGGGACTTCTGTCTGGTTCACTGAGTCTCCGTTGGTCCCTCCTAGAAAAGAAACACTTTGTTACATTAGTCATGTACAGAAGGAGAGGGTTCAGGAAGAGAGGATAACTAGAAATTAACCATGATTAATACAGGAAAATACAAAATCATGAGCATTTAGGATAAATTGTTACTTACCGATGATTAAGAAGATCACGAGAACTGAGTGAGTGGCAGGAAGCATGTTAACAAAAGAAAATGGTCCTTGCTCTCCGGAATATACGGAATCTAACAAGGCTAAAATCCAGCGAGAGCTTCTACAAACAAACTCCTACCTCAGAAACGGAGACCCCTCCTGCACAGGAGCAGGCATCTATCTGCCTTGTGGCTGCCAAGCAACCTCTGAGTACAAACCTGAACCACATCTGAAGGAAGCCCTGCCCTCTGGTGGCCATTCTGCAAGGTGCACCACACCCAGGCCTCACCTATTCCTCCCCATGTGACAGCTTAAGAAGTGAAGAACAGGGAGTTCCCGTCGTAGCGCAGTGGTTAACGAATCCGACAAGGAACCATGAGGTTATGGGTTCGGTCCCTGCCCTTGCTCAGTGAGTTAAGGATCTGGCGTTGCAGAGAGTTGTGGTGTAGGTTGCAGACGGGGCTCAGATCCCGCGTTCCTATGGCTCTGGCGTAGGCCAGTGGCTACAGCTCCGATTAGACCCCTAGCCTGGGAACCTCCATATGCCGTGGGAACGGCCCAAAGAAATAGCAAAAAGGTAAAGAAGTGAAGAACAGGACAGGACTCTAAGCAGAGAGTGCTAACAAGTATGTTACATTAATGAATGAGCTCACATCACGCCTCCTAAATTATAAAACCTGTCAAGAATGTGAAATGTTCAGGTAGTAGCAGGGGAAGAAAAAATACATATATATATGTGCAGACATTATACCTGTGTGTAAACAAAAATAAATTCAGAAAATTCTACTCAGTGCCTAAATAAAAGAATTTTTGTGAAAACTCAATATATGCATTTCTCAAATACCCCCTCAACTTCCAAAGCACATGCTTTAAGTATGGTGGAAATTGGATTAGAGAAAAATCCTAAAAATATAAAACTGTGGAGCCAAAGCAGTATCAAAACAAGAGAAGTGCTATTGAAAGTACCAGCAGAGTTCAATCTTCAGTGGCATTTGTCCTTTGCATCATAGTCATCAAATTCTTTGCAGCCTTAAATAATGGGACTTAGGGTCACTGCTCTAGATAGAGGTCCGTGAGAACAAGTAATTTCCAAAAGAGGAGTTGCATCTAATTTTATTTTAGTTTATTATTTATTTTATTTTATTTTATTTTTTGTTGGGCTGCACTTGCAGCATATGGAAGTTTCTGGGCTGGGGTGGAACAAGAGCTACAGCTGCCAGCCTACACCACAAACACAACAGTGCAGGATCCAAGCGGCTTCTGCGACCTACACCACAGCTCATGGCAACACCAGATGCTTAACCCGCTGAGTGAAGCCAAGATCAAACCCTCCTTCTTAGGGATACTACTCAAGTTCTTAAACCACTGAGCCACAACGGGAACTCCTCATCAAATTTTAAATGTAAATGTTCGTCATAAATCGGTATGTTTAACCCTAGATTTGAGGATAGACTCACATTCCTTTTAGCCTCTCTCTCTGCTTTACCAGGTAATTTTAACTTGAAAACCTGAGATATGTTGAAGCCACTAAAATCAATTCTGCTGAGATTAGATTTAAGGCCTTTTTTATTGTGAGAAAATTGCCTCTGGTAGTTTTTTCTTTGGCACAAATTATTAATGTGCTCAGAAAAAGCACAGAGAACCAATGAAATGTCCCCATCATACAACATCATACCTGCATTTGCTAATTGTGGGAAAAAGGGCCTGTTTCCCTGAGACATACACTGTAGCAGAACAGAAAATGCTGTGTCCTATGCCCTCAGTGAGGAGACACATTTGCCACATCAAGTAGTTTTGTTTCTCTTGGAAAAACACAGTCCCTGTTTCCATGGCAAATACCTGTCTGTCTCCTGAAAACAGCCAGGGAGGCTCAGCCATGGCCCCTAGAATAGCCAGGCAGTTCAAGCAGAGAGTGTGTGAGAGACTTTATGTCTCAGGAACTTAAAAGAGAGGGACCGCCTTTTTTGGCTGCAACATATATACTCCTGTGATGGGCAGCTGAGGAAAGTACAGCTTGGATTATTGCATTACATTCTTTTTCATCAAGTGAAAACTTCCCAATCATGAAATCTTAGAACGTGAGCATCTTCTGGGGAAGAGCAGACACATTTCTTGACGGGTCTACCCCCCAGTTGTTCAGAGTACTAGTCATGCATCCGCTTTAGGTCCTAGCCCCAGCTCTGCTCCTCACTGGCTATGTGCCATCGATGAGGTTACTTAGCATCTCTAGACCTCAGGTTTGCCATCTGTGGAGTGGGAGTGTGATCCTGTCTCCCAGGAGAGGTGTGTGTGTGGGGGAAATGAAATGCTTTTCCCATTATCCATAAAACGGTCAGGGCCACAAATATTTGGGAACAAATACCGTTCGGTGGGTGAATAAGGTGATCGTGAAAGAAGCATTATTTTCAGATGTTTGTGTTACTTGGATGCACTGTGTTCTAAGATCCTAAAGCAGAGGACACTGTCACGTAAACTATAGTCCCAGCATTTCTTCAAATGACTAAAAAATACAAGTAAGTGCTCCAAAGGTTTTCTTGAATCAACATAGGTGCATCTCAGGCCTTTGTATGTTGGTATAAATCATCGTTTATAATATTTTTTCATGTATTTACTCATTTTATACCCATAAGGAAATGCTGGTATCAAAGAAAATGAAGCAAAGCAAAACAAAACAAACAAAAAGCCGACAGGTCTAACATAAAATGTATTAGAGTTTAGGAGTTCCCATTGTGGCGCTGTGGGTTAACAATTCAACTGCAGCAGCTTGGGTCACTGCAAAGGCCCGGGTTCCATTCCTGGCCCGGTGCAGTGCATTAAAGGATCTGGCATTGCCACAGCTGCAGCATAGGTCACAGCTGTGGCTCCCTTTCAGTCTCTGGCCTGGGAACTTCCTTATGCCCATGGGAGTGACCATAAAAATATATATATGTGCCACATCAAGTATTTTTGTTTCTATCGGAAAAATACAGTCCCCATTTCCAGGGCAAATACCTGTCTGTCTCCTGAAAACAACCACAGAGGCTCAGCCATGGCTATACATACTTATATAATGAGAGTTATATATATATTAGAATTTAGAGTAACAGAGCATTTGCACATGGATGCTCATAACGGCATTGTTCATAATATCTAAAAAGTGGAAACAACTGAATGAATGGCCAACAGGTGAAGAATAGATAAAGAAATGTGGGGTTTTCAGACAGTGGACTGTTAGGCTGCCACCAGAAGTAGTGAAGTACTGTTACCTGGACAGACCTTGGAAAGATTCTACTGTGGGAAAGAAGCCAGGCCCAAAAGGCCAGACACTATATGACACTCTTTCCATGAAATGCCCAGAACAGACAAATCCATAGAGACAGGAAGTGGCTTAGTGGATGCCAGTAGCTGAGGGAAAGGGGGTCTGGGTGATGGCTCAGGGGCTCGGTGTTCTGGAGCCAGACAGTAAGGACAATTGCATGCTCTGTGAACACGCTAAAAACCACTCAGTTACACGCTTACAAAGATGACGTTTATGATCCGTGAATTCTCTTAAGCAATGCTGTGATTTTAAAAGGGGTAAAATGTTTTAAGAAATAGAAATTAAAGAACGAAAACTAATAGAGGTGAAAATACTCAAATTAATAAGAGGTGAAGGGAGTTCCCACTGTGGGTTGGTGGGTTAAGGATCTGGCATTGCTTCAAGTGCTGCCCATGTTCTGGCCCATGTTCAATTTCTGTCTGGGAACCATCATATGCTGTGGTGGTAGCCAAAAAGTAAAAAAAAAAAAAAAAAAAAAAAAAAAAAAAAAAAAAAAAATTAAATGCTGGGTGGAAAGAGGCCTATGTGTAAAAAACCTGAAAATATCAAGACAAAAATAAGACAAATATATTTCACTTTTTAAAAATGTTTTGAATGAGTTTTATTTTTCCCATTATATTTGGTTTACAGTGGTCTGTCAGTTTCCTACACAGCAAGGTGACCCAGTCACACACATAATATACACATTCTTTTCTCACATTATCCTCCATCATGCTCCATCACAAGTGACTACATATAGTTCCCAGTGCTATACAGCAGGATCTCATTGCTTATCCACTCCAAATGCAATAGTTTGCATGTATTAACCTCAGATTCCCAGTCCATCCCACTCCCTCCCCCTCCCCCTTGGCAACCACAAGTCTATTCTCCAAGTCCAGGAGTTTCTTTTCTGTGGAAATGTTCATTTGTGCCATATATTAGATTCCAGATATGTGGTATTATATGGTGTTTGTCTTTCTCTTTCTTATCCACTTCATTTAGTATGAGAGTCTCTTGTTCCATCCATGTTGTTGCAAATGGCATTATTTTGTTCTTTTTTATGATATGTCTCAGTCTTGAAGAAGAAGGTGACCTTTATAAGACCACAGGGGCTGAGTTAACATGGATCAACACAGGCTTGTATTTCAGGACCACTTATTATCCTGGGACTCAGAAATGTGTATTTCTAATTTTAATTTCTTTTGCTGGAAAAAGAAAATTCTGAAATCAAAGAAGCTTCAGGCCCTGCAAAACCTGCACCCAGACCTGTCAAGCCCAGAGAATCATGCAAGATGGAGAAAGGACAGAGGACGTGCAGGGATCTCCAGGGTGTTAGGACAAGCGTCTCTTGCTGAGCCACGTCCCCTAAGGGTTTCCGTGAGAGGCACACATTTCTCTGGTTTGTGTTCCTTTGGTGGAGAAACTAGGGACTATTGTAAGCCCATGGGGTCCCAGTGAACAAGAGTCCATGTGTGTCCTCGTCTCTGCCTAAACAAACACATGAGTGTTTCGTTGGCCACTGAATCGGACTCACTTCAGAAGGACCACAGGCATAAATGCCATGATAGAAACAAGATGTTAGGTTACACGGTCCTGGCCATGTCCAGAATCCAGAGTTTCTCAAAGCACAGATCTCAAGTCCAGAAGTGGGATGATTATTGAGTGTTCTGTAAGAGCTGCCGTGATGACAGGAAGACGGTGGATGTATGAGAGCACAGTTAAGACATACATGAGTGCAGTGTTTACTGACTAGGCTGATCTGATCCCCATTGACCTTGAGAGAAGGAATATGTTCTCAGGAAGCTCGCCTCGTGGAACTTACTTAGCAGCAGCATTTCTGGAGCAACCACAAAGGAATGAAAGGTCAAGGCAAGAGAGGAGTTCCTGTTGTGGCTCAGTGGAAATGAACCCAACTAGTATCCGTGAGGATGTGGGTTCCATCCCTGGCCTTGCTCAGAGTGTTAAGGATCCAGCATTGGCATGAGCTGAGGTGCAGGTCGCAGAAGAGGCTCGGAACCCACGTGACTATGGCTGTAGTATGGGCTGGCAGCTACAGTTCTGATTCAACCCCTCACCTGGGAACTTCCATATGCTGCATGTTCGGTCCTAAAATAAAAAAAAATTAAGAATTCAAGGAAAGAGAGAACAAATTTCTGAGTTGCTAGAGAGAGATGCAGTGTCTGCTAGTAAAACTCAGCCAAACACCCAATCCTGGTCTGAACTGTAAAATACAAGCACTAGCTTCAAGGTCACACGCATTTGTCCATGAACTATGTGCCATGGGCATTTTCCTTAACAGCTTGTGGAATATTTCAGCATGTATGTCATGGAACAGAGCTGGTGTCACTTCCTTGGAATTCTGTGCCATCTGGAGGAAAGAGGCTGGGCTGAGAAGAAAGGCATTTCTGAGACGAGCTCTTAGGTTCCTCTTAAACTGCCCTGGCCTAGATTCCTCTCTGACCAGCAATCCAAGAATTCCAAGGATCCTGGCTCTGAGCATCAGAGCTGGAAATACCCTGAGGATGCCTCCAGCATGCAAGAGCAGAGACAGAGAAGAACCCCCCCTCCCAGGGCAGCCCACAGCCAGTCCCCACCTGTGCCCTCTGGGTTTGTGCTCAGCTCCCCCTGCAGCCCCTCTCACTGTGTCACTCACGGCACAGTAATACACAGCCGAGTCTGATGTTTGCACTGAGCGTTTCTGCAGATGGAAGGTCTTGTCACTCTTAACCAGAGTGGCCTGGAAACCTTGCTCCTTGGGCCTCGGGTTTGCAGTTGACCCCTTCAGGAGGAGTTGAGGAGCTTTGTTGAGATACTGGACGTACCAGAAAAGACCAGAAACTGAATAAGTGGTCTGGTAAGTGCAGTTCAGAGTCATAGGTGCCTCCTCTGGAAGAACCACTGGGACTTCTGTCTGGTTCACTGAGTCTCCGTTGGTCCCTCCTAGAAAAGAAAGACTGTGTTACATTAGTCATGTACAGAAGGAGAGGGTTCAGGAAGGGAGGACAACTAAAAAGGAATGATTGCTACAGGAAAATACAAAATCATGAGCATTTAGGATAAATTGTTACTTACCGATGATTAAGAAGATCACGAGAACTGGGTGAGTGGCAGAAAGCATGTTAGCAAAAGAAAATGGTCCTTGCTCTCCTGAATACCCCGAATCTGAGAAGGCTAAAATCCAGAGAGAGCTTCTACAAACAAACTCCTCCCTCAGAAACGGAGACCCCTCCTGCACAGGAGCAGGCATCTATCTGCCTTGTGGTTGCCAAGCAGCCTCTGAGTATAAACCTGAACCTCATGTGAAGGAAACCCTGCCCTCTGGTGGCCATTCTGCAAGGTGCACCACACCCAGGCCTCACCTATTCCTCCCCAAGTGACAGCTTGAGAAATGAAGGAGAATAGGGCAGGACTCCAAGCAGAGAGAACTAAATGCCACACGTGCGCAGGGGGCATAGCAATTATTACTCCCATCATTTTCAGCACCGTTCAGGTATCTCTTACTTCCCAAATATTCCCAGACACAACTTTTAGCGGAATAGTCAGAGGTCTCTTCCTTGCTTATGTCTCCATGACTCCGAAGGGTCAGAGAAAGATGCCTCTGCATAGGAAGGGGTCCCTACTCTCCTGCAGCCCTTTGCCTGCATTAACTCTTTTCATCCCTCGGTTCACATGCCATGGAGGAAACATTATGTAACGTGATTCTCAAAAAATCTGAGGTTAGATGATGAGCTTCCCCCTCCCGTTGTTAGAGAAGGACACATTTGTAAAGTACAATAAAACTAATTGCTGTGACTTCTTGTTCACTGATAACGGTACAACTGGCCTTCCAACTGGAAAGCTGGACAGGATAAATGGAATGATTTTTGGACATTGGACTACAGGTAGCATGAGAGAAGGAAATAAATGAGATGAATCAGGCCATTGTCCAATTTAAATCATGGAGGCCGGTTGGAGGCACCTGTGCAGGAAGGATTTCCCAAAAAAGAGCCCAGTTATCTCACTGTGAGATTGAGAGGTGTAGGAGTTTGGGGGTCACGAAGCACCTGGAACTTCTGGACTTAGGTACCAGAGAGAGAGATGTGTACAGAGAGGGAGAGAACTGCAGGGGCGGGGGTGATCTGGCTCCTTAGCCGAGCGCTTCTCTGCAGCAAAAGAGGGGAAAACACCGAGTTGGGAAACCTCCCTGAGATCATCTCCTTTGAGGTCCCTGGACCAATCCTGGAAGACAGCAGCCTTCCACCTGTAGATTTAGGAGCGATGGGTCAACTTACACAGGCAACTTGGTGCTGGAAACACCATCTCTTCCTCCTTGACCCATTCCTGTTTTAGTCCACCTAAGGAGTTTCTTTTGAAAAGTCAGGATTAGATGCTTAATAGTATTAGCCAGGCTCATTCAGTCCATGGGCATGTGCTGGTATTTAGGTGTCACCTATTTATTTGTTTTATTAGAAATTCAAGACTCTCCATGGAAAGTACTGTTGGCTCCGTGTCTGTCAGCTTGTTTGTCTAGGTTCCTGTGTAATAATGTATGCCAATGCAACAGGCAGGAGCTTCAACGGGGTCATTCTCATTGTTTGCCATTTCTCTGGGATTAGGTGTACTTTGTGAAAAGATTTGTTTTATTTTCTTAATGAAAAAGAAATCAAAACATTCTTCCTTTCTCAGCATTCTCTTCTAATGTAGCAAGGTAAGGATCTGGCATTGTCCCTGCAGTGTCTTAGGTCATTGCTGTGGAAAGGGTTCAGTCCCTGGCCTAGAACCTTCCACATGCTGGTTGCATGGCAAACCGAACAACCAACCAACCAACTAAACTGAGGTGAATTTAGGTTCTCTTGCCCAACCCCACCTGTGCTGACACAGGCCTGCCTCTTCCGGGCTCTGACAGTCTATTTCTCCAGGGCAACTATCTCATGCCCAGGAGTTTGTGGGGCTTCCACAGGCCCCCACACGCCCCCAGAGCCCCGTGGGGTTCCTCAGAGCACAGAAATACACTGCTGAGTCCCTGAGCTCTGAGGCTGTGACCGTGAGGCTGATGGCCCTGGTGGCTTTCTGGAAGTTCAAAGAATACCGACCCTCTGTTGAGTTCTGCTCATCATAAGACAACTCCTGACGAAGAAGGAACATCCCTCTCCTGCTTGGCGGTGTTGGTACCAGAAGAAACGGCAACAGTAAGTACCAGCTTCATATACACAGTCCAAGGTTGCCACCTCCTCCTCCACCACAGAAATTGCAGACCAGGCTTGGGCTACATTCTGGGTGGTGCTGGATCCTGCAGGAAAGAGGAAAGAAGGAGACCGAGCCCTTATGTGTAACCATGAGGGGAGAAGGGATGTAGAGTCCCAGGACCCAAAGCCCCGATTCCTCTGCCCATTATCTCTCCCTTCGTAGCCTCATCTACCCCTTCCCATGACCTTGGAACTGAAGGTGTTGGGGAAACTGCAGAAACCGTGGCAGTGGAAGGAGACAAACAGCACTCGGAGATATGGAAAAGCAAGGTTTATTCAGCACCGGTGCGGGCTCAGAGGAGTCACCTCCAGAGTCTGAGCACCAGGTCTTTGTTTTTAGTAACTTTTATACACTACAAGGTCTTGAATTTCCCATGTAAGCATCCCGGACCTCCCCCATCCCCAAGCAGACAATCTTCCTCCCTACGAAACTGAGCGGGCAAGGTTACAGAAGCGGAACTGATAAGCAATGTTGGGTACCTGATTAGCAGGGTTGCTGGCTTGGATACAAGGTACACAGTTGTTACATTATTACAAGAAGGGTGGTATAGTGATGAGCATAGCTGGAAAGGCTTGCAGCTGCCTTCTTAGCCAAGGGGCGGGGGTGTCGTTCTTTAGTTAAAACTCTATTTCAAAGGGAGCGTGAGTCCTGTGCGTGTGGCCATCCTTACCAAGACAGGCAGAGGCCAAGATGCCCTCAGCACGCTGGCAATCAGCATATTGGGAGCTCTTCCCCAGGGGGAAATGTCCTCTGTCCTAACTCAAGGGCAGGTCTTAATTCCGTCCCCTGTGCTCAGAGGTGCAGACCAAGTTACTGGGCTGGGTGAGGCTTGTGCCCCCACCCAGGAAACTGAGTCAGCAGATACAGGGCACGTTTGTCTGTGTCATGACGCACGCTCCCTTCCTCCCAGGGAGGAAACGCTAGGCTTTTGCACAGCAATTTGTCTAATGATAACTCTCAGGTTGGAAATAAACATGGCAGATTGAACCCTCTTCCGTCAGTTCCTCTTGGATCAGGAAGTAAAGGAGAACAGTATATGGGGTTTTGACTTGCCAGCAGAAAAGCAAAAGACGTGTTCTGACCTTGCATGGAATCCAGTAAGTGTTCCCTGAGCATCATGTTGTTGCTAATGAATGATTTCACATCACACCTCTTGAGTCACAAAATCTGTCAAACCTGTGCTATGTTCACACAGCAGCAGGGGGAAAAGACACGCATATGTACACTCATGAGGTGTGTAGAACCCAAATAAATTAAGAAAATTTTACTCAGTGCCTGAAGACAAGAATCCTGGTGGAAACTCAACAGGTATTTCTGAATCTCTACAACTCTCCCAAACCACCTACATGAAGAACGGTGTAAACTGGGCTAGATAAAATCCTACAAACAGACAACGTTGGAGCCAAGGCATTGTCAAGAACAACAGAAGCCTTCTTGTCCAATGTCAAGGGTTCAGTCTCCAGGGGCATTTGAGCTTTGCATCAGATTCAGAAAACTCTTTGCAGCCTCACAAGGATGGGACTTTGGGCTCACTGCTCTCGTGAGAGGTCCATGTGAACATTTCCCAAAACCCCAGGCTTCTCAAATTTTAAATGTTACTCTCTTCACAAACTATGTGTTTAGCCTCAGACACGAGGATAGCCTGGAATACCTCTTATCCTCATGCTCAGCTTTGCTAGGTAACTTGAACTTGAAACCCCTAGAAATTCGTGAAGCCACCAAAACCGATTCTGCTAACACCAGCGCTGAGGCTTCTTTATTGTGAGAAAATTGCCTCTGACAGTTTTTCTTTGGGCACAAACTCTTTATGTGCTTAGAAAAATACCAAGAATCAATGAAACGTCCCCATCATGTTGCCATCATTCCTGTATGTAGAATTGGGTAAACAAATCAATTTTCATGAGATATATCCTGTAGCAGAAAGAAAATGCTGTGTCCTACACGCTCAATGAGGATTTTTTGGGTGTATTTCTGTTTGTATTGGGAGTAATTTTAGCTTGTTTTTGAAAACTATAGTTCCCATTTCCATGGCAAGTACACGTTTGTCTCCAGATAACAGCCCCAGAGGCTCAGCCATGGCCCCGAGAATAGCCAGACTGTTCCATCAGAGAGCATCTGAGCTACTTTGTGTTTCAAGAACATAAAAATTGGTGACTTCCTCTTCTGGCTTCAACATGCAGGTATCTACATAGACTCCAGTGATTGGCAGTTGGGTAAAGTATTGCTTTGATTGTTGCCTTAACTGCCTTTTCATCAAATGAACACTTCAAAAATGATGCGATCTAAGAATTCCAGCCTATTTGGAGTGAAGAGAAGAAAGATGTCTTGATGGCTCCATCAACTGCTTGTGGAGAGTATTAGTCATGCATCAGACAGATTTAGGTCCGAGCCCAAGCTCTGCTCCTCCGTGGAGATGCAAACTTGAGGAAGTTGCTTGATGCACCTGCAACTTCATCATCTGTCAACTGGGACTGTGACAGTATTGACCTAGAGAGGTGGGGAGTGGTACAAAATGCTTTGCCCTTTGCCTATAGAACGGTAGTGCCACAAATACAGCTTAGTGAGTGAATCAGGTAATCTGCGAAAGAAGCATTGTTTTCCGACGCATGTCATTTAATGCACTGCGTTCTAAAGTCTTAAAGCTGCAGACTCTCTGTCGTGTAAACTCTAGTTCCAGCCTTTCTGCAAGTGACTGAAACATATGAGTAGCTGATCCAAAAGATTTCTTAAATGAATGCAGGTATAACTTGGAATGGTAATATCTCCCATTGGTGTAAAGCATTCTTTTAAAAGAGTTTCTCCTCAGGCATTTACTCATTTTATATCAAGAGAGAAATGTTGGTACTATATAACACAAACAAAACTAAAGAAAACAAAACATAAGAGACAACAAAGCAAAAAGCCAAAACTCATAATTCAAAGTTTATTAGAGTTTAGAGTGACAGAGCTAGTGTACATGAATGTTCATTGCAGCCTTGTTCGTAACATCTAAAAAGTGGAAACATTGACTGAATGGCCAAGGGATGAATGAATAAAGAAACTGGGGTTTTCAGACGGTGGACTGTTACGCCACCACAAGAAGTAGGGAAGTACTGTTAACTGGACAGACCTTGAGAAGATTCTGCTCTGTGAAAGACGGTCACCAAGGGCCAGACACCATATGATTCTATTCCTGTGGGTACTAGAACCTGTGGGTACTAGAAATATCAGGACAAAATGAGACAATTAGGAAGCTGGGTCTTAAAGAAGACGGTGATCTTTATGGGATCCCAGAGGCTGAGTTCCCATGGGTCAAAATAGACCTATGATCCTAGGGCCCAGAAACATGTATTTGTAGTTCTAGGTTCTATTTCTTAGGGAGAGCCTCAGGAATCAAAGAACCTTCAGGCCCCGAAAACTGCATGCAGACCCATCAGGCCCAGTGAATCATGCAAGACGGACAAAGGACAGAGGACATGCAGGGATCTCCAGGGTGTTAGGACAAGCGTCTCTTGCTGAGCCACATCCCCGGAGGGTTTCCATGAGAGGCACACATTTCTCTGGTTTGTGTTCCTTTGGTGGAGAAACTAGGGACTACTGTAAGCCCTTGGGGGTCCCAGTGAACAAGAGTCCATGTGTGTCCTCGTCTCTGCATAAACAAACACATGAGTGTTTCCTTGGCCACTGAATCGGACTCACTTCAGAAGGACCACAGGCATAAATGCCATGATAGAATCAAGACATTAGGTTATGCAGTCCTGGCCATGTCCAGAATCCAGAGTTTCTCAAAGCACAGATCTCAAGTCCAGAAGTGGGATGATTATTGAGTGTTCTGTAAGAGCTGCCGTGATGACAGGAAGACGCTGGAGCTAGTGTCACTTCCAAGAAATTCTGTGCCATCTGGAGGAAAGAGGCTGGGCTGAGAAGAAAGGCATTTCTGAGACGAGCTCTTAGGTTCCTCTTAAACTGCCCTGGCCTAGATTCCTCTCTGTCCAGCAATCCAAGAATTCCAAGGATCCTGGCTCTGAGCATCAGAGCTGGAAATACCCTGAGGATGCCTCCAGCATGCCAGAGCAGAGACAGAGAAGAACCCCCGCCTCCCAGGGCAGCCCACAGCCAGTCCCCACCTGTGCCCTCTGGGTTTGTGCTCGGCTCCCCCTGCAGCCCCTCTCACTGTGTCACTCACGGCACAGTAATACACAGCCGAGTCTGATGTTTGCACTGAGCGTTTCTGCAGGTGGAAGGTCTTGTCACTCTTAACCAGAGTGGCCTGGAAACCTTGCTCCTTGGGCCTCGGGTTTGCAGTTGACCCCTTCAGGAGGAGTTGAGGAGCTTTGTTGAGATACTGGACGTACCAGAAAAGATAGGGATCTGAAGAAATGGTCTGGTAAGTGCAGCTCAGTGTCAAAGGTGCCTCCTCTTGAAGAACCACTGAGGCTTCTGTCTGGTTCACTGAGTCTCCGTTGGTCCCTCCTAGAAAAGAATCAGTTTGTTACATTAGTCGTGTACAGAAGGAGAGTGTTTAGGAAGAGAGGACAACGTGAAAGTAACCAGGATTACAGGAAAATGCAAAACCATGAGCATTTAGGATCAACTTGTTACTTACTGATGACTAAGAAGATCACAAGAACGGGGTGAGTGGCAGAAAGCATGTTAGCAAAAGAAACTAGGCCTTGCTCTCTGGAATACACCGAAACTAACAGGGCTAAAATCCAGCGAGAACTTGTGCAAACGTAGAGCCCCTCCTGCCCAGGAGCAGGCAAATGCCTTGTGGCTGCCAAGCAGCAGCCCCTGCATCCAAACCTGCACCGCATCTGAAGGAAGCCCTGCCCTCTGGTGGCCATTCTGCAAACTGCACCACACCCGCTTCTGACCTATTCGTTCTGATGTTAACAGCCTGAGCAATCAAGGAGAACAGGGCAGGACTCTAAGCAGAAATTGCTAACAAACATATTGCTCTTATTGAATGAGTTCACATCATGCCTCCTCAGTCACAAAACCTGTCAAGAGTGTGAAATGTTCAGGTAGCAGCAGCAGAAAACAACAACAACAACAATATATACAAATATACATGTGTGGAAACAAAAACAAATTCAGAAAATTCTACTCAGTACCTAAATACAAGAATTCCTGTGAAAACTCAATACATGTATTTCTGAAATACCCCCTCAACTTCCAAACCACATGCATTAAGTATGCAGGAAGTTGGGATAGTGAAAAATCCTAAAAATAGAAAACTGTGGGGCCAAAGCATTACCAAAAACAATAGAAGTGCTATTGAAAATACCAGTAGAGTTCAATCTTCAGTGGCATTTATCCCTTGCATCCTACTCAGCAAATTCTTTGCATCCCTTAATAGTGGGACTTGTGGCTCACTGCTCTAGGTAGAGGTCCATGACAACAAGTAATTTCCAAAAGAGGCGTTACATCAAATTTTCTTTTCTTTCTTCCTTTTCTTTCTTGTTTCTTCCTTCCTTCCTTCCTTTCTTTCTTTCTTTCTTTCTTTCTTTCTTTCTTTCTTTCTTTCTTTCTTTCTCTCTCTCTCTCTTTCTTTCTTTCCTATGGTCACACACACAGCATACCCAGGTTGTCAGGCTAGGGGTGGAATCAGAGCTATAGCTGCCAGCCTACAGCACAGCCACAGCAATGCAGGATCCAAGCTGCATTTGCCACCTACACCACAGCTCATGGCAACGCCAGATCCTTTTCCCACTCAGCAAAGCGAGGGATCAAACCTGCAACCTCATGGATGCTAGTCAGGTTCATAACCTGCTGAGCCACAGGGGGAATTTTTCATCAAATTTTAAATGTAATTGGTCATCGCAAATCAATATGTCAAAAAAAAATCAATATGTTTAACCCTAGATGTGAGGATAGCCTCACATTCTTTTTAGCCTCACTTTCAGCTTTACCAGGTAACTTTAACTTGAAAATCTGAGATATGCTTGAAGCCACTAAAATGAATTCTGCTGAGACTAGACTTAAGGCTTTTTTTTATCATGAGAAAATTGCCTCTGGTAGTTTTTTCTTTGGCACAAATTATCAATGTGCTTAGAAAAATCACAGGGAGGAGTTCCCATCTTGGCTCAGTGGTTGATGAACCAGACTAGTACCCATGAAGATGCAGGTTTGATCCCTGGCCTTGCTTAGTGGATTAAGGATCTGGCGTTCCCATGAGCTGTGGTGTAGGTCACAGGTGCAGCTTGGGTCCCACATTGCTGACGCTGTGTTGTAGGCCAGCAGCTACAACTCCTATTCCACACCTAGCCCGGGAACTTCTGTATGCCGCAGTGTGGCCTTAAAAAAAGACAAAAGACAAAAAAAAAAAAAAAAAAAAAAAAAAAAAAAAAAAAGAAGGAAAAATCACAGAGATCAACGAAACTTCCCTGTGATATTGACATCATACCTGCATTTGCTAATTGTGGGAAAAAGGGCCTGTTTCTCTGAGACATACACTGTAGCAGAACAGAAAATGCTGTGTCCTACGCCCTCAGTGAGGAGACACATTTGCCACATCAAGTAGTTTTGTTTCTCTTGGAAAAACACAGTCCCTGTTTCCATGGCAAATACCTGTCTGTCTCCTGAAAACAGCCAGGGAGGCTCAGCCATGGCCCCTAGAATAGCCAGGCGGTTCAAGCAGAGAGTGTGTGAGCGACTTTATGTCTCAGGAACATAAAAGAGAGGGACCGCCTTTTTTGGCTGCAACATATATACTCCTGTGATGGGCAGCTGAGGAAAGTACAGCTTGGATTATTGCATTACATTCTTTTTCATCAAGTGAAAACTTCCCAATCATGAAATCTTAGAACGTGAGCATGTTCTGGGGAAGAGCAGACACATTTCTTGACGGGTCTACCCCCTGGTTGTTCAGAGTACTGGTCATGCATCCGCTTTAGGTCCTAGCCCCAGCTCTCCTCCTCACTGGCTATGTGCCCTCGATGAGGTTACTTAGCATCTCTAGACCTCAGGTTTGCCATCTGCGGAGTGGGAGTGTGATCCTGTCTCCCAGGAGAGGAGTGTGTGTGGGGGAAATGAAATGCTTTTCCCATTATCCATAAAACAGTCAGGGCTACAAATATTTGGGAACAAATACCGTTCGGTGGGTGAATAAGGTGATCGTGAAAGAAGCATTATTTTCAGATGTTTGTGTTACTTGGATGCACTGTGTTCTGAGATCCTAAAGCAGGGGACACTTTCATGTAAACTACAGTCCGAGCATGACTTCAAATGACTGGAAAATATGGGAAGGTGCTGCAAGTTTTTTCTTAAATGAAAGCAGGTATAACTTAGAGTGATATTCTTATACATTAGAGCAAATCTTATTTTAAAAGAGTTTTATCTCATTTTATTATTCACTTTTAGAATTTCACTTTTGTTATTCACTCATTTTATATCAAGGAGAAATGTTAGTATCATAGAAAACAAACAAAAAAAACCCAAAGAAGAAAAAAACCAAGAGAAAACAAAGCAGAAAGTCAAAACTTGTAATTCAAAACACCTTAGAGTTTAGATTGACGTAGCTAGTGTACATGAATGTTCATTAAACCATGGTTCATAGTATCTAAAATGTGGAATCAACTGAATGAATGGCCAACAGGTGAAGAATAGATAAAGAAATCTGGGGTTTTCAGACAGTGGACTGTTAGGCTGCCACCAGAAGTAGTGAAGTACTGTTACCTGGACAGACCTTGGAAAGATTCTACTGTGCGAAAGAAGCCAGGCACAATAGGCCAGACACTATATGACACTCTTTCCATGAAATGCCCAGAACAGACAAATCCATAGAGACAGGAAGTGGCTTAGTGGATGCCAGTAGCTGAGGGAAAGGGGGTCTGGGTGATGGCTCAGGGGCTCGGTGTTCTGGAACCAGACAGTAAGGACAATTGCATGCTCTGTGAACACGCTAAAAACCACTCAGTTACACGCTTACAAAGATGACGTTTATGATCCGTGAATTCTCTTAAGCAATGCTGTGATTTTAAAAGGGGTAAAATGTTTTAAGAAATAGAAATTAAAGAACGAAAACTAATAGAGGTGAAAATACTCAAATTAATAATAGGTGAAGGGAGTTCCCACTGTGGCTTGGTGGGTTAAGGATCTGGCATTGCTTCAAGTGCTGCCCATGTTCTGGCCCATGTTCAATTTCTGCCTGGGACCATCATATGCTGTGGTGGTAGACAAAAAATAAAAAAAAAAAAAAAAAAGACTACATGCTGGGTGGAAAGAGACCTATGTATAAGGAACCTACAAATGTCAGGACAAAATAAGACAAGTATGTTTCGGTCTTAAAAAAGAAGGTGACTTTTATTAGATCACAGAGGCCGAGTTAACGTGGATCAAATTAGGCTTGTATTTCAGGACCACTTATTATCCTGGGACTCAGAAATGTGTATTTCTTATTTTAAGTTCTTTTGCTAAAACAATTCTTCTGAAATCAAAGAAGTTGTAGGCCCTGCAAAACCTGTCAGGCCCAGTGAATCATGCAAGACGGATAAAGGAGAGAGTGGCTCAGAGATCTCCAGAATGTTAGGACAAGCGTCTCTTGCTGAGCCACATCCCCGGAGGGTTTCCATGAGAGGCACACATTTCTCTGGTTTGTGTTCTTTTGGTGGAGAAACTAGGGACTACTGTAAGCCCTTGGGGGTCCCAGTGAACAAGAGTCCATGTGTGTCCTCGTCTCTGCATAAACAAACACATGAGTGTTTCCTTGGCCACTGAATCGGACTCACTTCAGAAGGACCACAGGCATAAATGCCATGATAGAAACAAGACGTTAGGTTACGCAGTCCTGGCCATGTCCAGAATCCAGAGTTTCTCAAAGCACAGATCTCAAGTCCAGAGGTGGGATGATTATTGAGTGTTCTGTAAGAGCTGCCGTGATGACAGGAAGACGCTGGAGCTAGTGTCACTTCCAAGAAATTCTGTGCCATCTGGAGGAAAGAGGCTGGGCTGAGAAGAAAGGCATTTCTGAGACGAGCTCTTAGGTTCCTCTTAAACTGCCCTGGCCTAGATTCCTCTCTGTCCAGCAATCCAAGAATTCCAAGGATCCTGGCTCTGAGCATCAGAGCTGGAAATATCCTGAGGATGCCTCCAGCATGCCAGAGCAGAGACAGAGAAGAACCCCCCCCCTCCCAGGGCAGCCCACAGCCAGTCCCCACCTGTGCCCTCTGGGTTTGTGCTCGGCTCCCCCTGCAGCCCCTCTCACTGTGTCACTCAGGGCGCAGTAGTACACAGCCGAGTCTGATGTTTGCACTGAGCGTTTCTGCAGGTGGAAGGTCTTGTCACTCTTAACCAGAGTGGCCTGGAAACCTTGCTCCTTGGGCCTCGGGTTTGCAGTTGACCCCTTCAGGAGGAGTTGAGGAGCTCTGTTGGGATACTGGACGTACCAGAAAAGATAGGGAGCTGAATCAAGGGTCTCATAAGCGCAGTTCAGAGTCATAGGTGCCTCCTCTGGAAGAACCACTGGGACTTCTGTCTGGTTCACTGAGTCTCCGTTGGTCCCTCCTAGAAAAGAATCAGTTTGTTACATTAGTCGTGTACAGAAGGAGAGTGTTTAGGAAGAGAGGACAACGTGAAAGTAACCAGGATTACAGGAAAATGCAAAACCATGAGCATTTAGGATCAACTTGTTACTTACTGATGACTAAGAAGATCACAAGAACGGGGTGAGTGGCAGAAAGCATGTTAGCAAAAGAAACTAGGCCTTGCTCTCTGGAATACACCGAAACTAACAGGGCTAAAATCCAGCGAGAGCTTGTACAAACTCCTCACTCTGAAAATGTGAGCCCATCCTGCCCAGGAGCAGGCATCTGCTCAAAAACAAAGAAACAAACAAACAAACACAACAACAAAAAACACAGCTAAAGACTCTCTATATTTGCAATAAAGAGGGCCAGTCTTCAGCTTGATAGATGTTAAAAGTCACCCCCAAACCACGGAATAGAACATCTTTGACAATTCTGAATTAATGTTACTCACTCAATATCAATAAGATCACAAGTCCTGAGCAAGATTTAAACAGCATAGCTTCAGGTTTCTTTTAGGGGGAGACACCAAAGCTGAGAGAACTATTCGTCTAGGTACTTGATCCTTTGGTGGAATCTTCAAGAAAATCTTGGCTCTTGTGTCTGCCAAATCCTGCCACAGGCTGTAAAAATGACAGATGTGCTCAGAAATGAAAGAGGACTTTGCATCATACCCCGGATAGAAGGGAGCAGCGCCCTCTGTGGTTCACCCTCTGTCCCTGCAGTCTGCTTTATGTCTTTGATTTTGATTTTGACCCCTGGAGTGAAGCTTAAGTTGGACGTTGTAGATGTAGAAGGGAAATAGGTATCTAGGGTGAGGGAGGGGCTCCAGGATGGAAGCACCTAATAATTCCTGCAGACTGCACAATGGTGCCTAAGGCTGAGACAGTGGGCAATTCCTCTGCCTTTAAAATGAAGCAAAGTATATTTCCCTTAAAGCTTTTGAGACTCAGCGTCTAATGTCTGTTCACACTGAGAATTGAGGTCATTTTAGGGAACTGTGGGTATAGGAGAGTGTAAGAAAAGCATGATCTGAGATCTCTTCTTGTCCTATTCCCTTGCTCATCCCCTGGAACCAGGGAGTGAGCCTCCTCTGCTTAAAATGTTCTTCCTCTGCCCCTACCTTTGCCTAGGTAACTTCTATTCATTCTTCAAGAACAAATTTACATGCCATCTCCTTGTGAAAGAACTCATCCAGTATTTTGGGCTGAATTAGTTCTCACCTCTTTTCCCGCCTTACCTTGTATACAGATCTATCCCTGCCATTTCCACATCATATTGGAATCATTTGCATATTGTCTTGCAAACTAGGCTCAATAGTCCTGAGATCAGAAACATAATCCTATTAGTCTCAGTAGCCAGTTTCTCAAAATACCCATCAGGCAGGTGCTCAAAAACTCTCTGAAAAATGAGTGAATTAAGTGGATGAGGGGGTGTGTCTGGGGTGTTACAATGACCTTTTTATGAAGTATAGCCTCTAGAGAACATAGGTCTTAGGCCCCTGGTGTGACAGCTTCTTCCAGAAGCAGATCCAAGATCTGAACAATTAAAACTTTAATGTGAGGAGTGATCTTATGCTGAAGAGTTGGTGTAGGCTCATTAGAGGAAATCTGTAGATATATGTCATTCAATAACTCAGTCGATTGAAATAATCGGGAGCTTAGGGAGTTCTCTGATGGCCTATCAGGTTAAGGCTACTGCGTTTTCGCCACTGTGGCTCTGGTTACTGCTGTGGCACAGGATCCAACCCCTTGCCCAGAAACTCCACATGCTGTTGGTGTAGCCAAAACAAAAGAGAGAGAGAGAGAACCTGAAGTAAATGTTGCAACTCTCATTAAAAAAAAAAAAAAAAAAAAAAAAGGAAGGAATGATTTGGAGCTTAATGTACAGTGTCTGAATTACTGTGATTAGTGATTTCTAGGAATTTTTTTATGGCCGCACCTATGGCATATGGAAGTTCTCAGGCCATAGCTGTGTCAATGCCAGATCCTGAACCCACTGCACTGTGTTAGGGGTTGAACCTGCACCTCTGTGGTGACCAGAGCCGCTGCGGTTATTTGCAGTTATTTGCAGATGCAAATAGAAGGATCGCAGTTGTTGAAATGGATAAAAGTGTCCAGAAGATTTTGGTTCTATATGGCACACAGACAGGCTAAACTCCAAAGAACCTATGCCACCAGAGATACTGCAGGCTTCCGTTGGAGGAGGTTGTATTACTAACATTCATTGTTTGAATATATCAACATGCAATTCAATACATGTAAGAGAGCAGCAGTAATTGCACAATATTTTTTTTTAGTGCTGAGTTTTTTGGTGCTTTATTATTAAATAATGCAGTTATATAATGCTGACTTAAATGGATATTTTTGAATAAGAGAAGTCAAAATCCTAGAAGTCACTGGAGTTCCTGCTTGGCACAGTGTGTTAAGAATCCATTTAAACAAGTGTGATGCTTCTATTTGTAAAGTGCCATCATTCCACTTGTCTTTAAGTTGATATACATAACAAAAAGAACACAAAAGCCTTAAAACCAAAGGGAGTATTCTAAGTTGGGTACAGATGATGGGACATATGCCTTTATTATTTTATTTTGTTGTCATCGAACAAAAAACTCCAAATCTAAAAATTCTCATGTAATTCCTACACCCCAGAGGTTGGAACATTTTTTTCTATAAATGGTCAAATACTAAAGAGTTTAGGATTTGAAGTCATATGGTCTCTGTCACAACTATTCAACTACGCTGGTAAAGCACAAAGCCTCCATAGCCAATAAACAAATAAATGGGCATGGCTGTTTTCCAATAAAACTTTATTTACAAACACAGGTGGCAGGTGGCTTTGCCCAGTGGGCCATACTTTTACCAACCACTGCTCTACCCCAAGAATTTATCCATAAACCTCCAAAGGTTTCTTTTTTTCACTGAATATTATCAAAGCTTTTTGAGGAGGCTTAACATAAAGAAATAGAATATGTTAATGGATAGAAAGAAAGAAGGAGGCAATTGAATGATCCTAAAGCCTAAGATACTTTGGTGGTGAGGGCTCATGGATGAGAAACATAGATACGGACCCTGTCATTAAAGAGCTCACAGAGCATTGGTGAAAATAGACATTATTTCTATATTATTTCTATGTTATTTCATTATTCCTAAGCTAATAAATAAAGGAGAAACTTCAAATTTGAAAAGACAGAAATCTATGATTCTAAAAGTGTCCACATGGAGTTCCCATGGTGGCATAGTAGGTTAAGGATCTGGCGTTGCCACAGCTGTGGTGTAGGCTGCAGCTGCAGCTTGGACTCAATCCCTGTCCTGGGAACTTCCATATGCTGAAGATGGGGCCAAATTTCTTTTAAAAATGAAAAAAAAATAAAATAAAATGACCACTGAGCTTCCTTCATCTACTGACTCTTGACAAACATACAAGAATAAGTAAGCATCTGCTGCTTTTTACTCTTGAAGGAAGGGAAGAAATTTTAGGAAAAGGAAAAAGAAGAAGAAAATCACCTAAAATTCCTATGAAGGAGTCACATAAGAGGGAAAAGGTGTCTTTAAGAAATGTAAGTCATACCCTTGTGCTTGAAATAGAGAGGGAAAAGACAGAAAGAAAGAGTTTAGGAACACATTGTGAAACGAGGCTGGAAAGGGAGAACATCCTAAATATGCAAAGTTTTCTAGGCCGTATTAAGAAGTTTTTTCTTTATTCTAAGAGCAAATGGGGATTCAGGTGACCGACATCATCAAATTTACACTCTGACAAGATCACACTCACTGTAGTACAAAGGACTACAATGAAGAGGGATGGGGTGAGTCGACTGTGCTGGGGAGCAAAGGATTAAGGTGTGTTTTTAATTAGGATAGTGGAGATAAAATTGGATTGTGGGGGTTGTGACATCTTCCGGAAGACTTTTAGCGGCAAACTCAACTGGACCAGGAGAGAGATTGGACATAGCATTTCAAAAATGAATAAATATGAATTTAAAAAAAACATATGAGTAATAATACACTCTAGACTGAGGGTATGGCAGAAACTTCTACTTGCCTATAAAATGCCCCTTCTTGGAGTTCCCATCTTGACTCAGTGGAAACGAATCTGACTAGTATCCATGAGGACACAGGTTTAATCCCTGGCCTCACTCAGTGGGTTAAGGATCCAGCGTTGCCATGAGTGGTGGTGTAGGTTACAGATGCAGCTCAGATCTGGCATTGTTGTGGCTTTGGTTGGGCTGGCAGCTACAGCTCTGATTCAACCCCTAGCCTGGAACCTCCATATGCCAAGAGTATGACCCTAAAAGAAAAAAAAAGCAGTAAAATAAAATGCCCATTCTGTCCTAGTTCTTACTAACAAAACCACAATTTTGATGTGGGTGGCAATATGTTGAAGTCAAAAAAAAAAAAAAAAATTCCTGACATCCATCCCAGCCCCCTTGCATTGGGAGAGGGGTGGGGACATTGATAACATTCTGGTAAATGAAATGTAAGTAGAAGCTGTTGGGTGGAGTTTCTAGAAATGATTGACTCAGCCAGCATGTATCCATTTGCTCCTTGACTTTCTCTTTCCTTCTTCCAGGAAGGCATATAAAGTGGATGGATCTCTAGCAGTTTCTGCAAAGTATAAAAATAAAAGAGACACTATAAGGACAAGATATAGCGAGCTAGAAAGAAGCTCTTGACTCCTCATAACAGGGTGAAGCTAGCATACCAGCCCTGGACGGCATATGGCATATATGATAGAGTTTTGTTTTGTTTTTTTTTTTTAAAGGGCCACACCCATGGCATGTGGAGGTTCCCAGGCTAGGGGTCGAATTGGAGCTGCAGCTGCTGGCCTACACCACAGCCACAGCAACGTGGGTTCCGAGCCATGTCTGTGACCTACACCACAGCTCACAGCAATGCTGGATCCTTAACCCACTGAGCGAGGCCAGGGATTGAACTCCCAACCTCATGGTTCCTATTAAGATTTGTTTCCATCATACCATGATGGGAACTCGTATGCTAGGGCTTTTTTATGTGAGAGAAAAATAAACTTCACCTTGTTAAAAATATTATTATTTGAACTTTTTGCAATGAAGCTGAATCAACCTCTAACTGATACAGATGATGATCATCAAAAACATAATTCATCACTGCATCAGAGTCTTATTGAGTTAATGGGAGTGGATCTTAATAACCCGGGTCTTCACAGGAGCTCTGGGTGATTCTGATACAGGTGATGATGGTGGTTCAAGGTCTGGCACTGGGAACCATAGTCCTGTTCAACCTTTCCCTGCCTTCCCCCTGCCTTACTATGTGCCAAAAATAACCACATGGTATATATCAGCATCACATAAATACAAATGCCCTAACTTTCTCCACAAACACATTTTCAGCCATACTAAAACTCTATCTGGAAAACTATTCTTACCAGGAGCAAGAATAAATGGGTAGAAAATTGTTATGTATTATATAATAGAAGTATCCATTTTACAACACACAACATTTCAGGACTTGGCAGCAGAGAACGGAGATCTCTCACTTGTATGAGGAAAAATTATGACTTTTGGATAAATTCTCATCTCATTGAAGGAGAAATTGAAGATGGAAAATCACACAATTAGAAAATGGCAAAATCATATTCAGATAGTGTGTCTATTATTATACGAGGTTTTCACCCCTCAGCTTTAAAATGAAGAGTTTGGTTGAAAGAGTCCTAAGATCCTTTTTAATTCTAATGTCTGGTGAACCTACTGTTTCCTATACAGGGTTTAGAGAAATATAAAAATCATTGCATGCATGTCCAAGTCCCACCTAGATCAGGAGGGGGCTGCACAACCAATAGGTGAGATCTAATATTGAGAAGTCCTCCCTCATCCTCCACAAAGGACCTGGTAAAATGAAAGCTTGAAGGGTCTTTGGGCTCGTCAGTCCAAGTCCTTCATTTAGAGTGAGGGGACTTAAGGCTTCTATACCGATGATGTGTCTAAGGACACAGAGCCAGGATCTGCAGAGCTGAACCTGGCATTCCAGTTTTCAGCTCTAAATCCCAGGCCCTTTACCCTTGTCCTAGGTGCTGCCAGAATGGCAGGTATTTGAGGGGTCCTCCCTTTCATGTTGCCAGCTATTTGTAGACTCTCCTTGATGGGAAGACATAACCACCATTTCTACATACTCTTGGGGCTTCAAAGAGGCAGCTCTGGCAGGGTTTGTGTGGGGGACCCAAATGCCTGGTGAGCACTGTGCATCTGTGGCACAGAAGTAAACACCAGTGTGTGCAGCCTGGGAAGCCGTGATGAACAGGGAGCTGCTTTTGATGGAGTTGTCGAGTGTGACTCGGAGCCTTGCACTAAGTTTCTCTCCCTCATTTGAACGTATTAAAATCAGATGGGCAAAGTCTCTTCCTGAGTCCTGTTTATACCACTGCAAAATGGTTATAGTAGTTTTAATTTTATTTTTTTTTTGATTTTTGTTGTTGTTGTTGTTGTTGTTTCTATTTCTTGGGCCGCTCCCGCGGCATATGGAGGTTCCCAGGCTAGGGGTCGAATCGGAGCTGTAGCCACCGGCCTACGCCAGAGCCACAGCAACGCGGGATCCAAGCCGCGTCTGCAACCTACACCACAGCTCACGGCAACGCTGGATCGTTAACCCACTGAGCAAGGGCAGGGACCGAACCCGCAACCTCATGGTACCTAGTCGGATTCGTTCACCACTGCGCCACGACGGGAACTCCTATAGTAGTTTTATAACTGCAGTTCATGGTGGAATTTTCACCCTCCTGGATGCTCAGGGTCTGAAGATTCTGTTCTCCTTGTTGGCCATTCATCCCTAGGCAGAAACACAAGGCCAGAGGCTAGGAGTTAGTCACAGCATTTTCACTCTCTACTGTTTGCATTTTCTTCCATAATTTGGGGGTAAATTCCCCAGTTAACAAGGAGACTTTAACCCTAGCTCTTGTGGGCTCTGAATTTTGGCCACCCTCTCCCTGTCACCAAGAACCCCAACTCACTGGCCAGTTGAAGCCATAGAATCACCAAAGACATGGCCAGGAGTTTCTTCATGCTTCTTCCTTATTGGGCTCACTGAAGACTCCCCTTGGGGCCTGAAATGTAGCCAGATTCCTCAGTCTAGCTCTTTTTTCTGAATATATATCTAGTCCCTCTGGATCCCAGAGAGAGTCTCAGGTTTCTTACCTAGCCAATCAGAGAAAGCTCAGTCCTTTGCTTTCAATGTAACATGTTGATTCAAACCAAGAGAGTCTAAGGAGAGAGAGGCACTGCTACTTTGTGGTGCCAACATCCTCAGCTAACAGAATCAGCTGAGGAAAATGAAGCATCTTCAGAGCTGATTCAGAAGAAATGACAAAGCCATCCCATTCTCTGCCTTTACTGAACCCCAATTGCAGCCTAGAATAAGAACAGATACAGTTCAATTCATGTAATAAGTCAATTAAGAAAGAACCTTGGTGACCAGGATTTACAGAGTACCTCTGAGAAGCACTGTTAGGTTTCTTTTTTTTTTTTTTTTTTTTTTTTTTTTTTTTTTTTTTTTTTTTTTTTTTTGGTCTTTTGTCTTTTTTTTTTTTTTTTTGTTGTTGTTGCTATTTCTTGGGCCGCTCCCGCGGCATATGGAGGTTCCCAGGCTAGGGGTTGAATCGGAGCTGTAGCCACCGGCCTACGCCAGAGCCACAGCAACGCAAGATCCGAGCCGCGTCTGCAACCTACACCACAGCTCACGGCAACGCCGGATCGTTAACCCACTGAGCAAGGGCAGGGACCGAACCCGCAACCTCATGGTTCCTAGTCGGATTCGTTAACCACTGCACCACGACGGGAACTCCAAGGTTTCTTAAAATTGCTTCTGACACTGTGTCTCTGAGCTTCCTTCCCCAAGCCCCTCCCTAATTTGCCTGATGCTGGAATGGATTGTATATAAGTCAGAGTTCTTAGTGACAAGTAAGAGAAACTGACCCTGCCTGAATTAGGTAGAAAATGAATATGTTAATTAATATTGGGTTTGCCTCAGAATATCCAATAGGTTTAAAGAACTGGACTTAAAAGTTATTGAACCAGTCTACCAAATATTTAAGAAAGAGTTAACCCTGATCCTTCTCAAACTATTTCAAAAAATTGCAGAGGAATGAACACTTCAGTGCAATCTGCTTCATCACTTTTGTCTTGTGATCCAGTAGATCCAAAAATGATACTTGAAGTTTCCATGGCAAATAGAATGAAGAGTTTAGGAAACATCAATAGGAGAATTGCAGCATAGTTCTCTGGTATGGGGGGAGAACATATATTCTTTTCATTGAATAATTATTCTCCTTTTGAGAAAAAGCTTCTGACTTGCTAATTTACCTTGGCAAAGTCTGAATATCTAACTTGGGAAAAACAAGTGACCATGCAGCCTGAACTTCCACCATTTACCAGGTGTTGTCTGACCGACTTAAACACAATGATGATCATGGCCAGCAGCAATCTAGCATCAAGTGGAAAAGGTATGTAAGAGACTGAGCTCAGGCAGACCCAGAAGGTCCAGGTTAGCTGTATGAGTAAGTGCCCCAGGTTCCTCTGATACACACTTTTCTTATATGGTCTATCCTCCCTTAACCATGCCTATAACCTCTTGGAGAGTTCTTTACGATCAGGAACTGAGGAAGAAGAAAATCAAGCTTATTTTTATATGGATTTGCACATTATGCTGGCACCACACAAAACTAGCACTGTAGCTCCACTCAAGGATGAAGGTGAAGGACAATCCTTCCCAACCATCAGGTGGTACGTTTTGGTTTTTCATGTTATCTAGAGTAAGGGATGGCCAGAAGTACTGATCCACAGTGATTCTTGTACTGCTGATAATGATTTTTCTGGATGATAAAAGACTTGGGAGTAACAGCATTGGAAGATTAGTGACAAGGAAATCTAAGGAAGAAGTATCTGGATGGACCTCTTAGAATCGGCACAGACTATCAAGACAATTATGTTCTCTGTGAATACTGACCAAGTGCAAATGACTACAGTGGGAGCTCTTAATAATGGACAAAATGATGCATTCTATGGATGTGTCACCATCTTTTCCCAGCCACTACAATGCTTGGCCAACAATCCCATAGACAAAGTGGCCTTGTTAGCAGGGTGGTAAGTTATGCATAAGCTCAAAAACATCTATGTCCCCTTACCAAGTTTGACCTGGCTAATGCTATTGTTCAGTTCCTAATCTGTTAACCACAGAGACTAGTTCTGATCCCCTGATATAGTCTTTCCCCAATGAGACTGCCCAGATACCTGATGACAGGTTGATTGCATGACATCTTCCAAGATGGAGATGGCTGAAATTTGTTCTCAAATACTACTAACTCAAAAAGATACATGCACCCCATGTTCACAGCAGCACTATTCACAACAGCCAAGACATGGAATAGTCAACAACCTAAGATGTCTATTGACAGAGGAATGGATAAAGAAGATGTAGTACATATATACAATGGAATATTACTCAACTATAAAAAAGAATGAAATAACGCCATTTGCAGCAACATGGATGGACCTAGAGATTATCATACTAAGTAGAATAAGTCAGAGAAAGACAAATGTCACATGATGTCAATTATACGTGGGATCTTAAAAAATGACATAAAAGAATTTACTTACACAAACAGAAATAGACCCACAGACATCGAGAACAAACTTAAGGTTGCCAAAGAGTAAGGCGAGGAATTTTGTATTAACAAACACACTATTACATATAATGTAGATAAACAACAAGGACCTACTGCATAGCACAGGGAACTATATTCAGTATTTTTAATAACCTATAATGGAAAAGAATCTGAAAAAGAATGCATATGTATAACTGAATCACTTTGCTACCCAACTGAAACATTGTAAAACAACTATACTTCAATAAAAAAATTGAGAAATAAATAAAGAAAAGAAAAAGTGGTTTTTCTACTGACTGGAGTAATTGATACCAATTACCAAGTAGGAATTGGCTTGCTGCTACATAACAGATATAAAGAGGACTATGTTTGGAATCCAGGAGATTTTCTAGGGGAATCTCTTGGCACTTTCATGTCCAATACTAAAGATTAATGGAAAATTACATCAACAAATAAAAAGGCCAGATCATTGAGTACTTAGATCCTTTGAGAGTGATTTGGGTCACACCACTATAACCCAAAGCAGTGATGGTACAGCTGAGGGCAGGGAAAATACAAAATATGTAATTTTAGAAGAAGCTATCTATGTCAATTGCAGTGTTGTGACCAAATCTAGAATCAAGGAATGCAGGAGATTTACATATTTTCTTTTTGCTCTTTATATGTGTGTATTCTTTTGTATACATTGCCATTTTCTTCTTTCTCCTCACCATAATTATTTTACATACAAATTGCCAGAGGTTAACTTTATAATTTAGTCTGTACGAAACTGTAACTGCATTTTCAGTGGAATTATCTCTGAATTTTAGAAGTGATTATGCAGCCAGTGATCTGTAATTACTGTTGAGACTATAGGTCTCCTTACTTGGGGGAAAGGATGAGAACTTCTTCAGTTGTTCAAAGGACAGCTTTAGTTTGTTAGATGGAAATTTCATTGTTTGGAAGTTCAAATGTGTGTGGAGGAGTATGTGCGAAAGATGAGGAACCAGGAGGATGGGGTGTACTAGTTAATAATTTATTGCCTTTTGGTTACAAATCTACCCTTCATGGACTCAGAGGGTGGTTCTGGACGTGTACCTTGTAAACACTTCTTCGCCAGCTGGTGTGATGTGATGTTTGTCAACAGAGGGAAGGATACTGTGAGGAGAAATGGCTCTTCTTTCAGGTCCTGGCATGTTTTCCACATTTCCTGCTTCTGCAGGGCTTTGCCATCCTGTAGGTTAGTGATGCTCACCTCCAGCAATGTCCAGTGACAGCCCCCCAGGTGGCTTCTTAGCAAGTTTCCCCAGCACCCCAGCGAGCTCAGCAGCACTCCTTTGCCAGCTTCCTGTAAATTGTGTTGGAACCCTGGGAGGTGTTCCCCAGCTTCTTTGCCTTCTCTTCTGGCACCTCAGCAAACCTCCCCACTCAGCCGACTACAGCCATACACTTTCCAGGGAGGTCTGAGCCATGGCCTTGTTAGGAAAAAGGGCTACTGTTGTACAATGTGTTACTTTTCTCAGAACTCTGATTTAGTCCTGGAGATAACAGCAGCACTCTACATATGCTATATTTATGTTCTTTTGAGTCCTTTTTTATCTGTTAGTAACTAATGCTCTGTTATTATTTAATCATTCTTTATATTAAAATTCCCTTGTTCACATTGCTGCTTTTTCTTTTCTCCTGGTTGGACCCTGATTTGGCTACTGTGAGTCCATAAAGTGCAGAGGGGAAAGTCATTAGCTGCAGAAAGGTCAGCAACCACATGTCACAAAATAGAATCCTACTCTTAAGGTATTGTTGCCTTGGTGATGAACACATGGGGGTGGTGGGGTGGCAGAGGAGTTGGAGAGATGCGACTGCATCCCTTAAACCTGGGGAGCCCTTCTAGGCAAAGCAAAGCAATTTTATGCTGTTGTTATATAGTTTTATTTCAGAAGTATTTTTCCAGGTACAAATGTATAGAACAAATACACTTAACTATTTTAAAATTTAATTTAGGCTGAGTAAGTAATGAGAATGTTCTTGAGCAAATTTTTGAGCTTAATTTATAGCTACTAGAGAACTGAAGACAGTGTATCTGAGAGGTAAACTCTACGTCAGTCTCAAGAAAGAAAATGCCCCACTGTGGCCAAACAAGGTACTTAGAAACATTTTCTGTAACTCTTGAGAGGTTTGTGCTCTGCTTCCCTTGTAAAACCAGTTACTGTGTCACTCAGAGCACAATAATAGATGGCTGAGTCTTCCTCTTGAGCTGATGGCTTCTTCAGATGGAAGGATGCCTCTTTCTTGTCGAGGTGAGCTGTGAAACCTCTGATGCTCTCTCTTGAGATGTGTTTCAGGAGTAACTGGAGGTGTTGTTTGGGGTACTGGACATACCAGAAGAGCACAGGACTCCCAGAATATGAGTAGTTGCACTTCACCTGCACTGGAGACCTTTCAAAGACAGAGATGTGGTCCTCGGGCTGAGTCACTGTCTGGGCTCTTGTTCCACCTGAAATACCAGTCCTGGATCAGGGATTGGCTTGTAGGGAGAGGAGAATTTTTTTTTCTTTTTTTCTTTTTGCCTTTTCTAGGGCCGCTTCCTGCAGCATGTGGAGGTTCCCAGGCTAGGGGTCCAACTGGAGCTTTAGCTACCGGCCTAGACCATAGCCACAGCAATGCGGGATCCAAGCCACATCTGTGACCTACACCACAGCTCACGGCAACGCCGGATCCTTAACCCACTGAGCAAGGCCAGGAATTGAACCACAACTTCATGGTTCTTAGTCAGATTCATTAACCACTGCACCACAACGGGAACTCCGAGAGGAGAATATTTTTGTTAAACTAATTCTAAATCAGAATACCAAAGAAAGAATAAAAAGAGACTTTACTCACAGAGTGTAAATATCATCACCAGCACTGAGATGAGGGTGGGCTTCATGTCTGAGCTGTGAGGAAATAGGAGGCTCCTTTCTGCAGATTTTTCCTGGAAACAGTTCAGCCACATGGACACCCTGCCAGATAAGTGAGTGTGTTTACAAGACATGCAGAGTAAAAACTCTTCCTCAAGGGGCTGGTTGCTCTCTGGTTTCAAACCAAGTTCAAGATGTGCAGCATCATCTTCTAGAGGCCAAATCTGATACTGCAGATAATCTTGGGCTTTAGGAAACCTTCAGTTCAGAAACAGAATGGAGATGGATTTTCTCCACAGTTGGTAAGACAAAGTGTAATGCTATATTAAGTGAAGAAGCATGTTGCTGGGTCCAGATAGAGAGATCAGTGGAACATAATAGAAAATCCAGGAAGGGCTTCTGTGGCACAGCGAGTTCTCCTGTGGTGCAGTGAGTTAAGGATCTGGCATGGACACTGCAGTGGCTTGGGTCACTGCTGTGGCACAGGTTCAATCCCTCGCCTGGGAACTTCCACATGCTGCAGATATGGTAAAAAAAAAAAAAGTATGGTAAATATTACCATATGAGACATGTATGGTGAAAACACCAGCCATGGCCATATGCTGTGGGCGAGGCCAAAAAAAAAAAAAAAGGAAGTCCAAACATACAAATTATTTATGGAAATTTTGTTACTATATACGTGAGGATGTAGATTCAATCCCTGGCCTTGTTCAGTGGGTTAAGGATCCAGTGTTGCTGTGATCTGTGGCATAGGTCACAGATACAGCTCAGATCCTGCATGGCTGTGGCTGCAGCATAGCCCAGCAGCTGTAGTTCCAATTCGACTCCTAACTTTGGAACTTCGGTATGCCACAGGCATGGCCCTAAAAAGAAGGAAAAAAAAAAGCGAGGAGGCAAAAGATGGTATATTCGATAAAATGTGCCTTCATGGATGGAGAGTCATCAAGAGATTAACAAATAAATTTGGATGCCTACTTTAGCATCTGTCATGCAATAACATCCAAATAGAGATCACTAATATTTTAAATAAAATTTTAAAAAGCTATATTTTTATCAATTCAGGATTAGCGTGAATTTTCTAAGCACGAGAAAGAATAAGGGGAAATATTGACAGAAATTTAAACTTCTGTACACGTATGTTACTGAAATATTAGTTATTTTCCATTTATCATCATTGATTCTGATCTTCCCCAGACCAGGAGTGGAACTTTAGAATTTTAGTTCTACAGGTTTAAAAAAAAAATAAGCCATTAAAAAAGTGACAATAATTTGACCTAAGAAGAAGGCAGTTCTAGAAAGATGGTAGATTAAAAATGTCCCTGATCCCCTGTGCTTAGCCAAGGAGCTTCTGTGGAATCCAGCCAGGCTGTGCCAGGAGAACCAAAAATGAGATATCCCAGTGAGGCTCCTATGTATATTTGGGGTCAGTTGCAGGGAGTTTGGCATGCAGAGATCACTCAGTGGACCTCTATGAAGGAAACTAGTTCTCCTGGAAAAGTCTCTCCTCTAACACCCAAAGAGCTGAGAAGAATGTAACAGATAGGCTGGGTCCCACCTGTCCTTAATGAAGAGGAGTACAGGGAGGTGGGAGAGCAACGAGATTTCCTTCTAGTTTTTCCGCAAGAGGCTAGCATTGCTGCTGAGACCAGTGCCCAGCCGTGTGCTACATTGCTGATCACAGGTACAGGTACGGAATTACCTGTGCTCTAGACTCCTCACCCTCACAGGTGTCCCAGTAAACAGACATGTCAGGATGGAATAAAGAAAGGGAAAGAATACCTCAGACAGAAATAAGGACCTCATCTGGGGAAAATATTGTCTGAAAAAATTATCAGGATCAGTGACCCCATTTCCTTAGCCCCAAATCAGGACACATAATTGACAGTGATCTAGAATTCATTTACAAGGAAGCTATCACAAAGAAAGACTATCTCATTAAATGCATTGTTTACTTATTGAATTTTCTTGAAGGACTAAATAAAACTAAGTGAAATTGGAGAATTCCGTAAATGTTAGACATACGGGCATCCTGTACAAACACAGTGACTGCCAAAAGACTTTGGTTGATGGAAAGATAAATAGGACATGCATATAATGGCTTCCAGACCACATTTCCATCCACCTTCTTCTCCTGTCCAGCACCTTTCCCATTCACCTTGCACATACACCAGGCTGATTCAGCTCTGTAACTACGAAGCATCCAGCACAATTCAAGTAACTGTGTCCTGTGTCTTTCTCTCCAAGCTCTCTTTTCTTCTCTTTATTTACATATGTTCCTTATTTTTCTCACATTTCATCTTTTCATTTCCTGTTTTTCCAGGGCGGTGGGGGGATGGCTCTGAGACAAACAGAGGTATAGTAGAGGGTAGAAATCACGGAATAATTTTGAAGTGAGAGTAAAGTCTCATATCTTAGAATTTTCAGTCATGAAAATAAAAACTGTAGATAGGAAAGGCAGAGTTTCCCCCAAGAGCTTCTAGGTAGCTTTACCATGGCCCAATCTGATGTTCAGTGTTTCTGGGGAATAACCTCTTTACGCCCATCAAAGCGGCAGACCTTTGCAGATGAGTAAATGGAAATGCCCCTGTTCTTATACTATATGACTGGTTCCGATGCCAGGAGCCCTCATTCTAATTTTCACTAAGATTCAACTATTTCAGAACTCAAAAAAAAAAAAAAAAAAAAAAAAATCCTTATTTAGAATAGCCTAGAGTGCCTCCTAGTGGTCTAAAACTGTTAGGTCAATTAGCTCATCAGCAGTCACCAGAACCTCAGAGCCTTATTCCATTCTCATTTGAGGAGCATCTACAGATTATCAGGAATAAAAGAACTAAGAGGTTGGACGGGGATTTTTTAACTAACTGATTTCTTCTTCAAATATGATTTAATTGAGGTTACTATCTTATTTTATCAAGTGGCATCGTCAGGGTTTTTCCAATCTATTTCAAAATAAGTCCACAGCAATTTATTGAAGGTCTTCTACAAGCTAAATCTGGTGCTAGGTCTTAAGAAATTTAAAAATTAATGAAGAATCGTCTTTATTCACGACACTGCAGTATATTAGGAAAGACAAATATGTGCCTGTGTTTTAAATACAAAGTGGAACACCAAACAATACAATATGAATCGAGAAATTAGGAGACATTTCTTACAACAGAGGATAAATAGACAAAGATTTAATGCGAACGTGATCACTTTACCTTTTTCGAGAAAAGATAGAAAGGAATGCTATCAAGAGATTAAGTAGAGATTTTAGGTTAGGAGTGAGACTTCCTAGATGAAGATAAAAGAGTTGCAGAGAGACAGGGATATGGAAAGAAGTTGGGGGAGGGGCTTCCTGTTGCAGCTCAGCGGTATCGAACCCAACTAGCATCCATGAGGACACAGGTTTGATCCCTGGCCTCATTCAGTGGATTAAGGATCTGGCCTTGCCATGATCTGTAGTGTAGTTTGTAGATGCAGCTCAGATCTGGCATTGCTGTGGCTGTGCAGTAGGCCAGCAGCTGCAGCTCCAATTCGACCCCCTAGCCTGGGAATTGCTATATGCCACAGGTGCAGCCACCCCCCAAAAAAAGACAAAAGAAAAAAAAAAGCCATTTAACTACCACAACCTATATCTGAAACCCAGATGACTCCTTTGATTTCTGGACTTGTATATTAAATGATCTCTCTGACATATCCATTCGAGCATCTCTTTCTTGGTATATCTCAAGATGATCTCCTGATTTCCACTGAGCTCTCCTTAGGTCCCACATGCCTCTTGTGAATTCTTCCTCATTTAAGCAAAAGGAAACCCCAAATACCAGTTTCTTCTTCCACTTGGCCAAACATCTTTAAGTTTCCCTCATCTTCCCAATTTTTCTCATACCCCCATTTGATATGTTAGAAAAGACAATCAGCACTTTCTTCAAAGCATACCTAGAATTGACCGGTTTTCACTACCTGTGCAGCTCCCACCTGATCCAAGCCATGCTCATCTCTTGCCTGGTTGGTGGCAATGATGACCCTTTTAAGTCTGGTCTCCACCCAGCAGAGTGTTCTTTTGAAAACATAATGTAGATCATGTGGCTTCAGTACTTACAAACCTCTGCTGGTTTTCCATCTCACTCAGATAAAAACAAGTTCTTTGCTACAACCTCTAAAGCTATACTCCATTCCATACTCAGCTCAGATCTGGCATTGCTGTGGCTGTGGTGTAGGCCTGCAGCTACAGCTCCGATTCGATCCCTAACCCAGGAAATTCCATAGGCAACAGGTGAGGTCCTAAAGAGCAAACAAACAAACAAACAAACAAACAAACAAAAAACAAACAAAAAAACACCCATGGAAACCTGAAATGAAATAATGAAGGAATCTCAGGTGAGATGAAAATCTGGACAGTTGGGGTCCTTTTCACAACATCAGAATAACCTACTTCTTTGTGAGTATTCTGTTGACTTGTACCAGCTTAAAAATCTGTTCTTCCTTGAGCCTCTGATTTACTGCTCAAGCCTGTCGCTAGATATGCTTGCACATATGAGACTGAATCATACAGTCCGTTTGAAATTTTCAATGTTGCTGGCATGTGCTTCTGATGCAAAGTATCTGAGCAAGCATATGTACTCTCCTTCCTTCCCTCCAAACTTCCCAATGAGAAACAATTTGCACACATAAACAAGATGAGCCTACATCCCTAAGGTGAAAATGATAAAAAGATATCAACAATTCCCATAAGACAGAAAGCAGATGCGACCCTGTCGATGAGTGAGACAGAGAAAGGAAAGCACGGCCCAGAATGAACTATGAAGAAATGTCAATGGAGATTCAAGTGAAGCAATCTTGCTCCTTTGGAACCTGTACTGGTTCTGGATTGAGAAAGAGAAAAGATGTGATGGAGAGCAGGGGAGGCCAGAACACAGGTCAAACTCAAGGTTAATATGTAGAATAGCTATGCCAGTTTCCCTCTGTACTCTCCGTTGCGCTACTGTACTTATGTGAGAGAAGCATAGTGAGCCAGTCCGCACATGAGCATTTAATCTTTACTAAAATTGAAATGAAGCACCCAAATGAAATGCTAGAGTATTTCCTGTTAGTAGTTGACAGGGTTAAACCAAATTTCAACTAGGATTAGGTGCAGAAGAAGGGGATGAACAACTTAATAACCAGTTCCCTGCTGATTCATCCTAATGAGAAGCCGGCCAATTGACATGGGAAGTCCACATCCCCAGAGCACTGGCCAAAACTCCCATTCAGGAAGAAACCTTATACACAGTATGGACACAATGCCCTAAGAATCCATTCCGCTACCCAGCACTTCCTTCTTATTTATAAACCAAGAACAAAAATCATTGGTCATTTATAAGTATAGATGGCTTCTCTTGCCAATTGTCTTTCCACACCTGGAAGCCCAGAGTCATCCTCTGTGAATCCTCAGAGTCATTTATGTCTGGACCCAAAGCGATGGCCGAATGTCATGCTCTGTGGTCTCGTATGGCAATGGAGTATTTTGAGAATGACCAAAGGAACTAAGAGAATAATATACTGGTTCCTTCGTCACTACTCTCAAAACATTTTGTGTCTTGGCTTTGAATAATAATTCTTCATGTTTATTTAGATTTTTTTCCTCCAAACAAGTGCTCAGCCTAGGTTATGTAAATTCTTTGATGTTGGTAAGACCAGCTTGATAAACCTCCTTAAATGGAGAGATAAATTAAATTTTTCAATCCAAAAATTATAAACTCTATCATGTGATGGATACAGACCATGTGACAAGGGTGTACCATGTTTGGAGTAGACACTGTTGGTGCCCAGCCTACATCCACTTTCCCAGCCCAGTGTACCCAAGCCCCAGCTCTTGCACCATTGACTCGTCTTGGCTCACAGTTGCCCCCTGCCCCAGGAAACGGATCGATGCCAGTGAAGGTCCTCATTCTCCAGTAGGGTATACCCATTCCCCAGGGTCTGCCTTATTCTGGGTAGAAAAAGGTCAGCTGTCTGGCCCCCTTTGTTCAAGGTGGAGGAAATCAAATGTGTGGTGCATTTCATGCTCTAGAGATGCCCACAAGTTCAGGCTGGATCAAGAGTCCAGCTGGACCACATGCATTCTCAACCTTTTCCCTTCCACCTTAACCTGCTTTTCTCAAAAAAATCATGGATGTGTCACAGTGGGTTAAGGATCTGGTGTTGCTACAACTGAGGCATAGGTCATAACTGCAGCTTGGATCTGATGCCTGGCCCGGGAATTCCATGTACCGCAGGCGGCCAAAAAACCTAAGGACTCAAGACCCCCAATCTCGGATTCGCTTTTAAGCAACCCAGCCTAAGACAATGTACTACCTCATTTAATCCTAAACCAACCTGAAATATGTGTAGTAGTAGAGCATAAAATCAAAAGGCTCTTTTGTGGAGTTCCCAACATGGCTCAGTGGTTAATGCATCCGAGTAGGAACAATGAGGTTGCGGGTTCCTGGCCTTGCTCAGTGGGTTAAGGATCCGGCTGAGGTGTGGCATAGGTCGCAGACACGGCTCGGATCCCACGTTGCTGTGGCTCTGGTGTAGGCTGGCGGACACAGTTCCGATTAGACCCCTAGCCTGGGAACCTCCATATGCCATGGGAGTGGCCCTAGAAAAGGCAAAAAGACAAAAAAACAAAAAACAACACCAAAAGGCTTTTTTTGCAACGTGAAAGATACGCAAAATAAAAAGTATGAAGTATGTGCTATGCAACAGAATAAATATAATTAACACTGCTGAATATTACATATGAAACATAGGAGAGTCAATTCTAACAGTTCCAATCACAAGTTTTTGTTCTATTTCTTTAACTTTGAAAGTAATATCTCATGTAGTTCTTTGTATCTATACGAGATGATAGATGTTCATCAACTTTGCGATAATCACTTCCTGGTGTATGTAAATTGAATCATCCTGTATATCTAAAACTCTTACACTACTGTATGTCAATTGTACTCAATAATACAAGACAAAACACAACAAGTCATTCAAGCAGGCACCACAAACCAGGTTCTTTCCTGCAGTCCTGACTCCAGAAGGCACACAGGAAATGTGGAACTGGAATTCGAGCATCTGCACTCCATCACAACTTCCTGCCCTTCCTCATGGCCTTTCAAATATGTGTTCCATGATGTGGAAAGATGTGCGTAGTCATGAATCTGCAAACCGAGATTCTGAAGGACATGCTGACTGGATGGCATCCTTTTCGTCAGTGATTGTGTGAACAGAACTGAACAGAAATCTGAATTCCTCATTTCCAAGTTCTACCACTCTGGACTACAGAAACAATACCATGTCTACTGACCCCAACTTCAGCTTTGCAGTGAGCACAACTTCTCACTTGTCCCCTGTAATGCAACTTCACATCTGGTATAAGGATGTGTTTCCATCAGGACACAAACATTCTTCCTGGGCTTGAGCATCAGTCATGGGACCATTCCACAGGGCCAGTGAGTTGGGGAGGGGCATATTCACATGCTCTTGGAGTTCCCAGCTCCCCTCACCAACACTCTTAATTAAAACACCCTTGATACCATGTGGTCCTTGATAATGGATCCATGTAGGTCTCTGGTCGCCACACCAAAGCCTCTTGAGGTCTCAATTTCTTTATTCCAGATACTTCCTCAGAGAGCCTTCCCAGGACCGCTGAAGTCACTCTGTGCACTCAGGCCCTGCTGCAGGTATTGGACATCGGATGGCCATTGCTAATGCTCCCTACTGACTCCAGCCACACTCAAGCACCCAGGAATCCACATACTTTCTACAACATTCAAGCCAAGAACTTTGAGTTCTCCTCAGCCTTTACCCAGAGACGGTAACATAGACCTTCTCAGATCTGGAATCCCTGCAACAATCCAGGCTTTTTGTTCCAACCAATTCTCACCCTCTGACACTGGTCTTTCCATCCACCCCTCAGATGTAGCTTAATCGAATCGACCAGTGGGTTACAATTGAGGCTGGAGATGGGGTGGGGGATCTGTAACTACAATAAGGCATGACTTCAAACGTTTCCAAACTAGTTGCTTCTGACTCCTTTCTTTTGAGTTTCTGTTTGTCCATCACTTTCCCAAGCAATGAATATCAGACACCTTGAGTCTCTAAGTCCATGGGGAAAGAGCAAGGTGGACTAGGAACGGTGAGGGACTGTCTCAGTTATCACATTGTTAAAATATTTTTGTCACATGAGAAAGTGTCATAAAAGTAACCGCATGGAATCCAGCTGGGGCAGAAGCCTAGAAAACAAAGAGAAGAATGGATAGGATTTCCTTTGTTTTCTCTCTCTCTTTTTTTTCCTTCAATCTTTGAGGGCTCCTCCTGTGGCATATGGAGGTTCCCAGGCTAGGGGTTGAATAGGAACTGTAGCTGCTGGCCTCCACCTCAGCCACAGCAATGTGGGATCTGAGCCGCATCTGTGACCTACACCACAGTTCATGGCAAACCGATCCTTAACCCACTGAGCAAGGCCAGGGATCATTCCCACAACCTAATGGTACCTAGTTGGATTTGTCAACAACTGAGCCATGATGGGAACTCCTGGAAAGTATTTCAAAGAGTCATTCAGACCAGTATTGTGTCCTTAATAACCTTTCAGGGCCACTTGTTTTCAGAAGTATGAAAGTGCTTCCCTAATCAGCCAAACCTTCCATAGGGTTACTCTTAATTCTCATGTGCATCCAGAGAGCCAACAGAGCTGCTCTGCTCTACAGCCTAAGCTCTCTATCAGGCATCGCTGGGGCCTTAGCAGGTTTTGGTACAGGCTGCAGCTGTGGTGGGTGCACTGTGTGCTCACTGCACACAGGTAGGTGGCTGAGTCGCTGGGCTGGGAGTCTCTGATGAGCAGAGAGACATGCTTGCTGGTTTTATTGACCTGCATGGTAAATCTTCCATCCTCTTTGGGCTCATAAGAGGCCATGTACAGTAGCAACTCAGGGGCTTTCCCAGGTTACTGCCTGTACCACATGAAATAATCGGAGGCACTGTCACTATAGTTGCAGTTGAGAGAGGCATTGGCTCCCTCTGGAATAGGCAGAGATGCAGGACTCTGCTCCACTCCCTTCTGCTGGCTCTTCGTCCCTGTGCAAACAGACAACAAATGGTCAGTCCAAGAACTTTGGTTGGGTAGTGCATGCTTACTCTCCAGAATCTAAGTTATCTTTTCCCGGCCTTCCCACCTCTACTCTCCCTTATTCAAGGGAAATAACATTCATGTTTCCATCCATGGGCCTAGAAAACACAGTAACTCCACATGCTGCCTGTTAATTTCCCACAGAAATGCCCCAAACTCACAGGGTAACTGAAGCCACAGGATCACTAGTAAAACTCTTGAAGATTTCATCATTCGTTATTTCTTGGTTCACTGAGGATTCAATTTTTAAGCCCCCCCCCCCCAAAAAAAATAGAGTCAAGCTCAGATATTTCTGATTTTTCTGCCTTAGAAATTATGAAAAGAACATGGTCTACAAATGGAAGAACAGACTCTTTTCACCGCCCCTGCTACATAACTGAGCTCCTCCTATCATCTCTCACACAAATACACACACACACACACACACACACACACACACACACACACACACACACACAGAAATACTTGAGAGCTTTCCTCAGAGTCCCTGTAAAAACACTGCCATCTTGTGGCTTCAAGCCAGTGATTAAAGATACATTCAGAATACAGATCCTCATCAGTGAACTGATGAAATTAAAAACCTGACATTTCAGCAAATGAGAAATTCCAGAAGAGTATGGTCTAAGCCAGTGTGTGTGAGGAGAGGATGATGTATCTATGTATGTGTTTTCCATCAGATGATAACACCATCTACACAAAAGCAGTTTTGCAATGGCCACTCTCCCACACCGAGAAGTCCGTCCTCAAGCATTCCACGGGAAAAGTCTAGGACAGGCTCCTGTGATGCATGGAGAAACGAGATTGTGTAGCTCTTCTCCACATCAGGCTAGACACCTCCTCTCACATTCCCCTACTTCCAATTTTGACAGAAATCCATTCCAACTCAGAACAATCCTCTCCAAACACAGTGGCCTTAAATCTGACTGAACAAGCATGTTTCCAGCTCACAACCCGAGCATATGTTCTTCATCAGGTCAGGGACCAGAGGCGCTCAAGATTCTTCACTCCATTTTACACCCACAACACATCTGTATTGCAACAGTGCTGCCTTTGGTTGCTGGTAGTCCTGGTGCTAATACTAGTAGCAGTGGTGGTGCGATAGAGATGGACCTGCACCCCCTTCGGTACCTAGACTGTCAAGAAACCCCAATGCACCTGGCCCTGGGCCTAGTTCCTCTTAGTCCCTCTTCTTGTACACAGCCCTGGCATCTAGGGGTTAATCTCCAAAAGTTAGGGGTCTGGTATCACGCTCTCTGTCTTTCCATCCTACCCTCCCCAGCAAACCAGATTTATCAGAGGACTATATATGCAAGAAGCTTATATTGGAAATAACTGCAGCACTGTTTCCAAAACAGTTACAAGTGGGTGGTTTTTGTATGTTTATATTTTCAATCCTCCATTAAGATCCAGATTCAATTTACTCATTGCTTTTATGTAATACAAAATTGGAACTCTGGGTATTTTGACAGCTGATTAAAATAAGCCTGTATCACACAATGACACATTATGTATGTGCTGGAAGGTAAGCTTCAAATTTTGGTTGAGAATCTACACAACACTCATTGAGAACACATGCTGTACAAGTTGACCTATTTGTGAATTTACATCCTGTCCATTAATACTCTAACCGAGTACTTCAGTTTTCCACACATTGTGCAGTACCCGAGGCTCTGCTCATTATCAGAGTGAGTGCTAGAAGCGATTTTTTTTAAAAAGTAAAAGTCCCTTTTCACTACACCTCTTTGGCTTCCAGACTCTGAGACTTTCTGCAGTCTTTTCTTGAATGTGAGAGAGGGGTGGGGAGTGGGTGGGAGCAGCCCTCTGGAGAAGTTCATTAGAAGACCTCCATCCCATAGAACGTCTATCTGAATGTGGCACAGCATTGATGTTGAAGCACCTACTCCAGAGACAAGCATTCCCCAGGGCCCAGCCCATCCCGCCCTATTTGCCTTCAAAGAAAAAAAGTACCCTTTTGAAAGCTCTCTCTCGAGTCACAAGAAGTCCCACAGTCTCAGAGATTTGTGTTCAGCTCCCCCTGCAGTCTCGGTCACTGTGTCACTCAGAGCACAGAAGTACTTGGCCGAGTCACTCAAATGGGCTGATGTTTTCCTCAGGGGGAAGGAGGTTTCATTCTTCCTAAATTCAGCCCCAAAGCCTCTGATGCCTGAAACAAAGCTATTTCCAGACGTGTACTTCAGGAGAAGCTGGAGTCCTTGGTTGGGGTACTGCACGTACCAGAAGAGATAGGGTGGGACAGAAGAGGAATACTTGCACCTCAGCTCCACAGGGTCTCCTTCAGGGACAGCGGTGTCCATGTGGCCGTCAGCCTGGGTCACTGACTGGGCTCCAACTCCTCCTGAAACATCAGTGCTGTATAAGTACAAGCGGTGCGGGCTTGACTATGAAGAAAAGGTCTCTATTCACATTCCAATTAGGACACGGTCACTTTTGGGAAAGTGGGAAAGGGAATGGGGTGTTACTTACTCAGGCCAAAAGCCATCTCAAGCACTGGGATGAGCAGCAGGAGCATGGCTGAGCCGTGGGAATGCTGCAGGCTCCCGAGCAGGTAAGACCACAGCCCTGTCACTGAGCCTTCAGAGCCTTAAGAATGGGAAGGGGGCCCTGGACAGGACCCTTGCTTTAACAAGAACTTTTAGAAAGAGTCTTTCTCTTCATGAGTTTGTATCCTGTTTGGCCTCAGAGTCTTCTCACAGGTTCCTATCCAGACATCAGTGAGGACCCAGCAGCCAGCTGCAGGAGGAGGGGCTCAGCAGACAGGGATGATTTGCAGCAACAACAAATGTCTCTTTTGGGCAGCATCGCCCTCTGGAGGCCAGAGGCAGAACCAATGATCTCTGGGAGCTGACTCTTTCACTTCAAAGATGTGATCACCAAAATTTCAGCCAAACAAAAAGGCCTGAGTAGACATTTTTCCAAGGGAGGTGTGCAGATGGCCAACAAGCACAGGAAAAAATGCTCAGCATCACTGATTATTAGAGAAACGCCATCAGAACTACCATGAGCTACCACCTCACACCAGTCAGAATGGCCATCATTCATAAGTCCCCAAATAACAAGTGCTGGAGGGGGTGTGGATAAAAGCAAACCCTCCTGCACTGTGGGTGGGAACATCAGCTGGTATAACCACTATGGAGAACAGTATGGAGGTACCTTAGAAATCTATGCATGGAACTACCCGATGATCCAACAATCCCACTCTTGGGCATATATCCAGACAAAACTACCCTGAAAAAAGACACATGCACCTGCATGTTCACTGCAGCACTATTCACAATAGCCAAGACATGGAGGCAACCCAAATGTCCATTACAGATGATCGGATTAGGAAGATGGGGTATATATACACAGTGGAATACTACTCAGCCATAAAAAAGAACGAAATTATGCCATTTGCAGCAACATGGATGGTACAAGAGGCTCTCTTACTGAGTGAAGTTAAGTCAGAAAGAGAAAGATAAATACCATATGATATCACTTATATCTGTAATCTAATATATGGCACAAATGAACCTTTCCATAGAAAAGGAAATCATGGACTTGGAGAATATAGACTTGTGGTTGCCAAGGGGGAGGGGGAAGGAGTGGGGTGGATTGGGAGCTTGGGTTAATAGATGCAAACTATTGCCTTTGGGGTTGATTACAAATGAGATCCTGCTGTGTAGCACTGGGAACAGTCTATTCACTTATGATGGAGCATGATAATGTGCAAAAACAGAATGTGTACATGTATGTGTAAATGGGTCACCATGCTGTACGGTAGAAAAAAGAAAAAAGTTGTATTGGGGAAATAACAATTAAAAAAAAAGAAAAAGAAAAAACCTCAGCCAAACAGCCTTCTCCCTTCGCAAATCTGCGATGATGTCATCTTCTGTAGTAGGTGGTATTAATCCTAAAGTAAATGAGAAAAGAGGGTTATGTAAACAGAGAAGATTTATTTACTTCATTGAGAAATTAGTCACAGACACAACATTCTAGTCTTTGGAATACTGTTGAAAGACCATTGTTTTTGTTTGTTTGTTTGTTTTGCCCTTTTGCCATTTCTTGGGTTGCTCCTGCAGCATATGGAGGTTCCCAGGCTAGGGGTCGAATAGGAGCTGCAGCCACCAGCCTACACCAGAGCCACAGCAACGCGGGACCCGAGCCGTGTCTGCAACCCACACCACAGCTCACGGCAGCGCCAGATCCTTAACCCACTGAGGAAGGCCAGGGATCGAACCCACAACCTCATGGTTCCTAGTCAGATTCGTTACCACTGCACCACGATGGGAACTCCCGAAAGACCATTGTTTTTTAAAGCCATTCATCAGGCAGAAAGAATAAGATCAGTTGCCTCAGATGAGCTGAGTTTCACATGGCCTTATGGATATGTGTATCAGATACAGATATGTGAAAAGGAAAATACATCACTCCTTTATTTGGGTCTAAAAGGAAACAAAGTAAATAAGATCAAAGACTTATACTTAAAATCAGCCTGTTACACACAACATTCATTTTTCAATCCACATGGACCAATAACAGCAGTAATTTATTCACCAACTAGAAAGTTTTGTTTGTTTTTTTCTCTTCATGACCACACCTGCAGCAGCAAGCAGGAAGTTTGAAGAAGGCGCATCGGTGTCACGTGAGCAATTTTGCTATCTCTTCAAGCCACAAGTGAATACCGTAGACACCACATGTTTAAGTGGAGAAAGAGTCCTGTTCCAGTGGTCAATTATGGACACTTTACGCAAAGAAGAATGTTGGCAGAGGAACATCTTCAGAGAAACTTGAGCAGAATTATAACGGTAAGGAAAATATGGCATATAAATAAGTGATTCCTGTCGGAATGGTGAGAAAAGGAAAAGTAAACCTATGTGCACTCAAGAAAGTTGGAAGTAGTGCAACCAGAAGACCCAAAATGAACAGAATTTCTCAGGAATGCAGAGGATGTGGGAGTAGATTGACAGTGGCAATTTCCTGCAGGTAGAGATATGGCCTGGCAAACAAGGGACATTCTCTCTGTGGTCTAATGGTAAGATGAAACTGAAGGCAAAAGACATCCCAACTCAACTTACTTTAGCATAAGACTACTGAAACCTGGAGTTCTCATAATGGCTCAGATTCTCAAAATGAATCTGACTAGTATCCAGGAGGATGCAGGTTCCATCCCTGGCCTTGCTCAGTGGGTTAAGGAAACAATATTGTCATGAGCTGTGGTATAGGTTCCATGCTTGGCTCGGATCTGGTGTTGCTGTGGCTGTGGTGTAGGCCTGCAGCTACAGCTCCGATTCGATCCCTAACCCAGGAAATTCCATAGGCAACAGGTGAGGTCCTAAAGAGCAAACAAACAAACAAACAAACAAAAAACACCCACGGAAACCTGAAATGAAATAATGAAGGAAGCTCAGGTGAGATGAAAATCTGGACAGTTGGGGTCCTTTTCACAACATCAGAATAACCTACTTCTTTGTGAGTATTCTGTTGACTTGTACCAGCTTAAAAATCTGTTCTTCCTTGAGCCTCTGATTTACTGCTCAAGCCTGTCGCTAGATATGCTTGCACATATGAGACTGAATCATACAGTCCGTTTGAAATTTTCAATGTTGCTGGCATGTGCTTCTGATGCAAAGTATCTGAGCAAGCATATGTACTCTCCTTCCTTCCCTCCAAACTTCCCAATGAGAAACAATTTGCACACATAAACAAGATGAGCCTACATCCCTAAGGTGAAAATGATAAAAAGATATCAACAATTCCCATAAGACAGAAAGCAGATGCGACCCTGTCGATGAGTGAGACAGAGAAAGGAAAGCACGGCCCAGAATGAACTATGAAGAAATGTCAATGGAGATTCAAGTGAAGCAATCTTGCTCCTTTGGAACCTGTACTGGTTCTGGATTGAGAAAGAGAAAAGATGTGATGGAGAGCAGGGGAGGCCAGAACACAGGTCAAACTCAAGGTTAATATGTAGAATAGCTATGCCAGTTTCCCTCTGTACTCTCCGTTGCGCTACTGTACTTATGTGAGAGAAGCATAGTGAGCCAGTCCGCACATGAGCATTTAATCTTTACTAAAATTGAAATGAAGCACCCAAATGAAATGCTAGAGTATTTCCTGTTAGTAGTTGACAGGGTTAAACCAAATTTCAACTAGGATTAGGTGCAGAAGAAGGGGATGAACAACTTAATAACCAGTTCCCTGCTGATTCATCCTAATGAGAAGCCGGCCAATTGACATGGGAAGTCCACATCCCCAGAGCACTGGCCAAAACTCCCATTCAGGAAGAAACCTTATACACAGTATGGACACAATGCCCTAAGAATCCATTCCGCTACCCAGCACTTCCTTCTTATTTATAAACCAAGAACAAAAATCATTGGTCATTTATAAGTATAGATGGCTTCTCTTGCCAATTGTCTTTCCACACCTGGAAGCCCAGAGTCATCCTCTGTGAATCCTCAGAGTCATTTATGTCTGGACCCAAAGCGATGGCCGAATGTCATGCTCTGTGGTCTCGTATGGCAATGGAGTATTTTGAGAATGACCAAAGGAACTAAGAGAATAATATACTGGTTCCTTCGTCACTACTCTCAAAACATTTTGTGTCTTGGCTTTGAATAATAATTCTTCATGTTTATTTAGATTTTTTTCCTCCAAACAAGTGCTCAGCCTAGGTTATGTAAATTCTTTGATGTTGGTAAGACCAGCTTGATAAACCTCCTTAAATGGAGAGATAAATTAAATTTTTCAATCCAAAAATTATAAACTCTATCATGTGATGGATACAGACCATGTGACAAGGGTGTACCATGTTTGGAGTAGACACTGTTGGTGCCCAGCCTACATCCACTTTCCCAGCCCAGTGTACCCAAGCCCCAGCTCTTGCACCATTGACTCGTCTTGGCTCACAGTTGCCCCCTGCCCCAGGAAACGGATCGATGCCAGTGAAGGTCCTCATTCTCCAGTAGGGTATACCCATTCCCCAGGGTCTGCCTTATTCTGGGTAGAAAAAGGTCAGCTGTCTGGCCCCCTTTGTTCAAGGTGGAGGAAATCAAATGTGTGGTGCATTTCATGCTCTAGAGATGCCCACAAGTTCAGGCTGGATCAAGAGTCCAGCTGGACCACATGCATTCTCAACCTTTTCCCTTCCACCTTAACCTGCTTTTCTCAAAAAAATCATGGATGTGTCACAGTGGGTTAAGGATCTGGTGTTGCTACAACTGAGGCATAGGTCATAACTGCAGCTTGGATCTGATGCCTGGCCCGGGAATTCCATGTACCGCAGGCGGCCAAAAAACCTAAGGACTCAAGACCCCCAATCTCGGATTCGCTTTTAAGCAACCCAGCCTAAGACAATGTACTACCTCATTTAATCCTAAACCAACCTGAAATATGTGTAGTAGTAGAGCATAAAATCAAAAGGCTCTTTTGTGGAGTTCCCAACATGGCTCAGTGGTTAATGCATCCGAGTAGGAACAATGAGGTTGCGGGTTCCTGGCCTTGCTCAGTGGGTTAAGGATCCGGCTGAGGTGTGGCATAGGTCGCAGACACGGCTCGGATCCCACGTTGCTGTGGCTCTGGTGTAGGCTGGCGGACACAGTTCCGATTAGACCCCTAGCCTGGGAACCTCCATATGCCATGGGAGTGGCCCTAGAAAAGGCAAAAAGACAAAAAAACAAAAAACAACACCAAAAGGCTTTTTTTGCAACGTGAAAGATACGCAAAATAAAAAGTATGAAGTATGTGCTATGCAACAGAATAAATATAATTAACACTGCTGAATATTACATATGAAACATAGGAGAGTCAATTCTAACAGTTCCAATCACAAGTTTTTGTTCTATTTCTTTAACTTTGAAAGTAATATCTCATGTAGTTCTTTGTATCTATACGAGATGATAGATGTTCATCAACTTTGCGATAATCACTTCCTGGTGTATGTAAATTGAATCATCCTGTATATCTAAAACTCTTACACTACTGTATGTCAATTGTACTCAATAATACAAGACAAAACACAACAAGTCATTCAAGCAGGCACCACAAACCAGGTTCTTTCCTGCAGTCCTGACTCCAGAAGGCACACAGGAAATGTGGAACTGGAATTCGAGCATCTGCACTCCATCACAACTTCCTGCCCTTCCTCATGGCCTTTCAAATATGTGTTCCATGATGTGGAAAGATGTGCGTAGTCATGAATCTGCAAACCGAGATTCTGAAGGACATGCTGACTGGATGGCATCCTTTTCGTCAGTGATTGTGTGAACAGAACTGAACAGAAATCTGAATTCCTCATTTCCAAGTTCTACCACTCTGGACTACAGAAACAATACCATGTCTACTGACCCCAACTTCAGCTTTGCAGTGAGCACAACTTCTCACTTGTCCCCTGTAATGCAACTTCACATCTGGTATAAGGATGTGTTTCCATCAGGACACAAACATTCTTCCTGGGCTTGAGCATCAGTCATGGGACCATTCCACAGGGCCAGTGAGTTGGGGAGGGGCATATTCACATGCTCTTGGTGTTCCCAGCTCCCCTCACCAACACTCTTAATTAAAACATCCTTGATACCATGTGGTCCTTGATAATGGATCCATGTAGGTCTCTGGTCGCCACACCAAAGCCTCTTGAGGTCTCAATTTCTTTATTCCAGATACTTCCTCAGAGAGCCTTCCCAGGACCGCTGAAGTCACTCTGTGCACTCAGGCCCTGCTGCAGGTATTGGACATTGGATGGCTGTAGCTAATGCTCCCTACTGACTCCAGCCACACTCAAGCACCCAGGAATCCACATACTTTCTACAACATTCAAGCCAAGAACTTTGAGTTCTCCTCAGCCTTTACCCAGAGATGGTAACATAGACCTTCTCAGATCTGGAATCCCTGCAACAATCCAGGCTTTTTGTTCCAACCAGTTCTCACCCTCTGACTCTGGTCTTTCCATCCACCCCTCAGATGTAGCTTAATCGAATCGACCAGTGGGTTACAATTGAGGCTGGAGATGGGGTGGGGGATCTGTAACTACAATAAGGCATGACTTCAAACGTTTCCAAACTAGTTGCTTCTGACTCCTTTCTTTTGAGTTTCTGTTTGTCCATCACTTTCCCAAGCAATGAATATCAGACACCTTGAGTCTCTAAGTCCATGGGGAAAGAGCAAGGTGGACTAGGAACGGTGAGGGACTGTCTCAGTTATCACATTGTTAAAATATTTTTGTCACATGAGAAAGTGTCATAAAAGTAACCGCATGGAATCCAGCTGGGGCAGAAGCCTAGAAAACAAAGAGAAGAATGGATAAGATTTCCTTTTCTCTCTCGCTCTCTCTCTCTCTCTTTTTTTTTTTTTTTTTTTTTTTTTTTTTTGCCTCTTCTAGGGCTCCTCCTGTGCCATCTGGAGGTTCCCAGGCTAGGGGTTGAATAGGAGCTGTAGCCGCTGGCCTCCACCACAGCCACTGCAATGGGGGATCTGAGCCGCATCTGTGACCTACACCACAGTTCATGGCAAACCGATCCTTAACCCACTGAGCAAGGCCAGGGATCATACCCACAATCTAATGATTCCTAGTCGGATTCGTTAACAACTGAGCCACGATGGGAACTCCTGGAAAGTATTTCAAAGAGTCATTCAGACCAGTATTGTGTCCTTAATAACCTTTCAGGGCCACTTGTTTTCAGAAGTATGAAAGTGCTTCCCTAATCAGCCAAACCTTCCATAGGGTTACTCTTAATTCTCATGTGCATCCAGAGAGCCAACAGAGCTGCTCTGCTCTACAGCCTAAGCTCTCTATCAGGCATCGCTGGGGCCTTAGCAGGTTTTGGTACAGGCTGCAGCTGTGGTGGGTGCACTGTGTGCTCACTGCACACAGGTAGGTGGCTGAGTCGCTGGGCTGGGAGTCTCTGATGAGCAGAGAGACATGCTTGCTGGTTTTATTGACCTGCATGGTAAATCTTCCATCCTCTTTGGGCTCATAAGAGGCCATGTACAGTAGCAACTCAGGGCCTTTCCCAGGATAGTGCCTGTACCATGTGAAGTACCGAGAAGCACTGTCACTATAGGTACAGTTGAGAGAGGCATTGGCTCCCTCTGGAATAGGCAGAGATGCAGGACTCTGCTCCACTCCCTTCTGCTGGCTCCTCGTCCCTGTGCAAACAGACAACAAATGGTCAGTCCAAGAACTTTGGTTGGGTAGTGCATGCTTACTCTCCAGAATCTAAGTTATCTTTTCCCAGCCTTCCCACATCTACTCTCCCTTATTCAAGGGAAAGAACATTCATGTTTCCATCCATGGGCCTAGAAAACACAGTAAGTCCACATACTGCCTGTTAATTTCCCACAGAAATGCCCCAAACTCACAGGGTAACTGAAGCCACAGGATCACTAGTAAAACTCTCGAAGCTTTCATCATTCTTCCTCCCTTGGTTCACTGAGGGTTCAATTTTTAAAGCCCCGGGAAAAAGAGTCAAGCTCAGACATTTCTGATCCTTCTGCCTTAGAAATCAGGAAAGGAATATGTTCTACCAATGGAAAAAAAGACTGTCTTCACCACCCCTGCTACACCATGAGCTCCTCCTCTCATCTCTTATACACACACACAGAGAGAGAGAGAGAGAGAGAGAGAGAGAGAGAGAGTAACAGAGAGAGAGAGAGAGTAACAGAGAGAGAGAGAGAGGGAAATACTTGAGAGGTTTCCTCAGAGTCCCTGTAAAAACACTGCCATCTTGTGGCTTCAAGACAGTGATCAAAAAAAAAAAAAAAAAAAAAAAAAAAAAAAATTCAGAACAGAGAATCTCATCAGATGAACCGATGAAATTAAAAACCTGACATTTCAGCAAATGAGAAATTCCAGAAGAGTATGGTCTAAGCCAGTGTGTGTGAGGAGAGGATGATGTATCTATGTATGTGTTTTCCATCAGATGATAACACCATCTACACAAAAGCAGTTTTGCAATGGCCACTCTCCCACACCGAGAAGTCCGTCCTCAAGCATTCCACGGGAAAAGTCTAGGACAGGCTCCTGTGATGCATGGAGAAACGAGATTGTGTAGCTCTTCTCCACATCAGGCTAGACACCTCCTCTCACATTCCCCTACTTCCAATTTTGACAGAAATCCATTCCAACTCAGAACAATCCTCTCCAAACACAGTGGCCTTAAATCTGACTGAACAAGCATGTTTCCAGCTCACAACCCGAGCATATGTTCTTCATCAGGTCAGGGACCAGAGGCGCTCAAGATTCTTCACTCCATTTTACACCCACAACACATCTGTATTGCAACAGTGCTGCCTTTGGTTGCTGGTAGTCCTGGTGCTAATACTAGTAGCAGTGGTGGTGCGATAGAGATGGACCTGCACCCCCTTCGGTACCTAGACTGTCAAGAAACCCCAATGCACCTGGCCCTGGGCCTAGTTCCTCTTAGTCCCTCTTCTTGTACACAGCCCTGGCATCTAGGGGTTAATCTCCAAAAGTTAGGGGTCTGGTATCACGCTCTCTGTCTTTCCATCCTACCCTCCCCAGCAAACCAGATTTATCAGAGGACTATATATGCAAGAAGCTTATATTGGAAATAACTGCAGCACTGTTTCCAAAACAGTTACAAGTGGGTGGTTTTTGTATGTTTATATTTTCAATCCTCCATTAAGATCCAGATTCAATTTACTCATTGCTTTTATGTAATACAAAATTGGAACTCTGGGTATTTTGACAGCTGATTAAAATAAGCCTGTATCACACAATGACACATTATGTATGTGCTGGAAGGTAAGCTTCAAATTTTGGTTGAGAATCTACACAACACTCATTGAGAACACATGCTGTACAAGTTGACCTATTTGTGAATTTACATCCTGTCCATTAATACTCTAACCGAGTACTTCAGTTTTCCACACATTGTGCAGTACCCGAGGCTCTGCTCATTATCAGAGTGAGTGCTAGAAGCGATTTTTTTTAAAAAGTAAAAGTCCCTTTTCACTACACCTCTTTGGCTTCCAGACTCTGAGACTTTCTGCAGTCTTTTCTTGAATGTGAGAGAGGGGTGGGGAGTGGGTGGGAGCAGCCCTCTGGAGAAGTTCATTAGAAGACCTCCATCCCATAGAACGTCTATCTGAATGTGGCACAGCATTGATGTTGAAGCACCTACTCCAGAGACAAGCATTCCCCAGGGCCCAGCCCATCCCGCCCTATTTGCCTTCAAAGAAAAAAAGTACCCTTTTGAAAGCTCTCTCTCGAGTCACAAGAAGTCCCACAGTCTCAGAGATTTGTGTTCAGCTCCCCCTGCAGTCTCGGTCACTGTGTCACTCAGAGCACAGAAGTACTTGGCCGAGTCACTCAAATGGGCTGATGTTTTCCTCAGGGGGAAGGAGGTTTCATTCTTCCTAAATTCAGCCCCAAAGCCTCTAAATTCAGCCCCAAAGTCTAAGAGGAAAGCTTGTTTTATTTACTGTTTAGTTTTGAGAGTTCTTTACATATTCTAGATATCAGTCTTCATGGGACATGTCGTTTGCAAATACTTTTTTACAGTGGGTAACTTGGCTTCTCATCCTCTTAAAGTCTTTTGCAGGGCGAAAGATAACAATTTTGAAGTCTAATTTATCATAAAAACATAAACTTCTATGGATTGTGTTCTTGGTTTCAAGTCTAAGAACATTTGGCCTAGACTTATATATCAAAACCTTTGTCCTACTTTTTTTCCTAAAAGTTTTATGGTTCAACATTTTACATTTAAGCCTGGGATCCATTTTAAATTAATTTTTGTACAAAGCGTGAAACTTAAAGTTCATTTTTCTTGCCTAGATGTCCACTTTCTTCAACACCATATATTGAAAAGATTATCTTTCTCCCATTCAATTTCTTTGGCATTTTGCAAAAAAAAAAAAAAAAAAAAAAAAAAAGAAAAGAAAAGAAAAGCAAAGAAAAGCTGGGCATATTTGTGTGGATCTATAATGGGTCTCTGTTATTTTTACATTGATCTTTAGCTCTATCCATACACCAATACCTTATGATCGTGAAGACTGTAGTTTGAAATCAGATAGATTGATTGCTCTCACTTTCTTCTTTTTTTCAAGATTATTTTAGCTATGCTAGTATTGCTGCTTTTCATGAAAGTGTTAGAATACTCTTGCCTGGGAGTTCCCGTCGTGGCGCAGTGGTTAACGAATCTGACTAGGAACCATGAGGTTGCGGGTTCGGTCCCTGCCCTTGCTCAGTGGGTTAACGATCCGGCATTGCCGTTGCCATGAGCTGTGGTATAGGTTGCAGACGCGGCTCGGATCCTGCGTTGCTGTGGCTCTGGCGTAGGCCGGTGGCTACAGCTCCGATTCAACCCCTAGCCTGGGAACCTCCATATGCCTCGGGAGCGGCCCAAGAAATAGCAACAACAACAACAACAACAACAACAAAAAAGACAGAAAAAAAAGAATACTCTTGCCTGGATTTATAAAAAAAATCCTTCATGAAGCTTAGCAGGAACTTTCTAAAATGTATATATCAGCATGGAGAGAACTGACATGTTTACTATTCTGAGCCTCCCATTTTGCAAACACAGGATGTCTCTTCCTTTGTCTTCATTGATTTCTTTTGTCAGTGTTTTTGTAGTTTTCAGTATGAAAGTTCTATATTTGGTTTGTTACATTTACACCTAAAGATTTGGGGTCTTTTCTGAGCCATTGTAAATGGTATTATATTTTTAATTTAAGTGTCCACATGTTCACTGCTTGCATATAGAAATACATTTGTGTGTGTGTGTATATGTGTGTATTTACCTTTTATCCTGCAACCTTGCTGAACCCACTTAATAATTCTTGGAGGGGTTTTTAAAATATATTCCTTGGGATTTTCTAAGTGGACAATTTTGTCATCTGTAAATAGCAGCAGTTTTATCTTCTCTTTTCTGGTTTATATGGTTGTTTCTACCTTACCTGGCTTTGTTGCACTGGCTGGATGTCTAGAACTATGTTGAATGAGAGTGATGAGACTGAATATTTTTATTTTGTTCCAATCTTAGGGAAACGTGGGAAGTGCTTCACAAGTAAACATACTATTAGCTGTTGAGAAAATTCCACACTATTCCTCTGTTTCTCAGAGTTTTCACTATAGGTGACTGTTGAATTTTGGCAAATGCTTTTTCTGGAAAGATTAATATATCACATGATTCTTTTTAGTCTGATAATATGGTGGATTCTGTCAATTGATTTTCAAACTTTGAGGTAGTCTTGCACCCCTGAAAAAATCCACTTGTGTTTTGTATATTGTTATTTTTATGTAATGATTGAATTCTACTTGCTAATATTTTGTTAAGAAATTTTCATCCATATTAACGAGGAATATTTCTCTGGAGTTTTCTCTCTTTTTATGATCTTTTTATGATTTTAGTACCAAGGTAATACTAGCTTCATAAAATGAGTGAGGAATTATTTTATTTTCTCTATCTTCTAGAAGAAATTTGTAGAATTCATGTTAGTTCTTCTTCAATCTTTGGTAAAATCCTCTAAGACTACCTGAGCCTGCGGATTTTTTAATTTAAAAGTTCAGTTTCTTCATAGACATTGTGACTTCAGCTTCCTCTGGCTCCTGCTCTGAGGAGAGATGAGGAGGAGCTGCACCTGGGGCCCACAGCGAGGTTTGGGGACAGGCAGCAGGTGCTCCCAGAGCACTGTGCCTCCGTGCAGAAGTAGGTTCCTGCATCTGCAGACTGGGCGGCCGTGATGTGCAGGGAGCTGTCCTTTCTAGTGTCTCCAAACCAAGCAGTCAATCTGTTCAGCTTCTTCACTTCTCCTGGCTTAGTCAACAACATCAAGAAGACGGGACTCCCCCCAGGCCTCTGCTTATACCACTGAAATCTGTTTAAAGTGCTTGAGGAATTGCAGTATGTGGTGAAGTTCTCTCCTTCTTGTAGGAGCGAGAATTTAGGAATTTGGCTTATCTGCTGTCCGTCCACTTCTGTTGAGAGAAACAGTGGGAGGCATCAGAGAAAGTCCGCTTAGATGTCTATCCTCTCAGCTACTATGGTCTCTCTCATTTTTCTAGTGTATGTCCCCCTTCTTTCCTTGTCTCCCTCCCCAACACCCTTTTTAGTTTTTTTATTCCCCAAATTCTTTGCCATCAACCAGAAAATCTCATTCCTACAGTTGCCTGCAAATGATATTCCACTGTGTTGAGGTGTCTGGAAGTAATCAGGGAAACCCCAGACTCACGGGATCTTATGTGTTGCATCCATAAGATCAACACAGGTACTATGAGTAGCATCTTCCTCTTCTTTTTCAGAAAAGAGTTGCTGAAACTGACTTCGTGTCTAGTGGATTTCCTTTGTATAAACTTCTTCTAGACTCAGAGAAACCCTTGTGGTCTAACACTGCTTTTTGGAAAGAAATGCGAAAGGAGTGACTGCGATTTAAGGCAGCCAATCAGACTCACCACTCTTTCACTCACCCATCTTCAAAAGGGCGGGGAAGGTGTCTATGTTTGTAGGTGCTGCACCCCCCCCCCCACCCCCGTGGCTGGATCAAAAATTGCTGCTGATTTTGTAACCAATTCCTTACACACTGTTTTTGAGTTTAAGTTTTTCAGTGTGTTTTGTCAAGGCTTGGAAAGAAAGAGTCTACTCATGCTAATGTTTTTTGGGGGAAGGAAAAATTTGACTTTTAAAATGGATTCTTGGATTTTTAAAACTAGGGCATCATAAAGAAATACAAATTTCCATTGTCATTCCAATTTATTCAATTTGTGTAATGTATGTGTCTCTGCATGTACTAATGGAATGTACTAGGTCACAGACATTTTAGTAAACATGGAAGAGGCTCATAATTTATTGTTAGATGACCTATGATCTCAAAATGAAAGACAAAATGACCTATATCTCTGCTGTCATTCAGATTATCCGGGTTGTAAATTGTTCAATTTTGAGCTCATATCTACTGTCTCACTATGTTACTTTTCCACATAGTAGGGATTTTTAAAAATCAACGTAATTTGACAGAAAGTCTTATCTATCAGATGCGTTTCTCTAAGACTTCCTTAAACAAAACTCTTGGATGGAATACTTTGGTGTGACTCCACAGGATTTCAGAAGTTCTCATTTATCAGAGCCCTTATCAGCCTAAGAATGACCCACTAACTGTGGGGTCTGGCCTCATGTACCTTGAGGGTAGGTACTGTATCATCTTCAAGAACTGAACTGTCCTGTGTGGTGGCTTCTAACTACATGAGTCTACTTAAAATTAATTTAAATAGGAGTTCCTGTTGTGGCAGTGGTTGACGAATCCGACTAGGAACCATGAGGTTGCGGGTTCGGTCCCTGCCCTTGCTCAGTGGGTTAACGATCCGGCGTGGCCGTGAGCTGTGGTGTAGGTTGCAGATGCGGCTCGGATCCTGCGTTGCTGTGGCTCTGGCGTAGGCCGGTGGCTGCGGCTCTGATTAGACCCCTAGCCTGGGAACCTCCATATGCTGCGGGAGCGGCCCAAGAAATAGCAAAAAGACAAAAAAAAAAAAAATTAATTAAAATAAATTCAAATAGAATTTTAGTTTTTCGGTCATACTAACCACATTTCAAGTGGTCAGTATTCTTATGTGTCTAGTAGCTATTGGACATGCAAATATAGAATATTTCCACCATTTCAGAAAGTTCTATTGGACAATGATGCTTCAGAATGTAGGATCTATGAAAATAAGGAATACTGTCTGTTTGGTATCACGATTAAAGTCTAAGATATGTGGTATGCCCTCAACAAGTACATGTATATTCTTCAGCAGGTTCTTGGAAAATACTTGGATACCTGGTAAATTATGGATACTCAAACATTTGCTGATTGATTTAAAAAATGCATATGTTTGCATGCATGAATATTCCAGAATATTCCAAAATAAAGACCAATCTAAAAGTACACTTCCGTAAATATAAACAATCCGAGGTTGCTTGTAGGGGAATTTCCACTGTGGCACAGCAGAAATGAACCCGACTAGTATCCACGAGGATGTGGGTTCAATCCCTGGCCTCACCCAATGGGTCGGGGATCCAGTGTTGCCATGAGCTATGGTGTAGGTTGCAGATGTAGCCTGGATCCTGCATTGCGGTGACTGTGGTGTAGGCCAGCAGCTGTAGCTCTGATTTGACTCCTAGCCTGGGAAATTCCTTATGCTGTGGGTGCAGCCCTAGAAAGACTAAAGTAAAATAAGATAAAACACAGGGTGAGGGAGGGAGGGTTGTCAGGTGCCTGATCAACTTGTGGACACTCTTTTGATTGGTGAGTGGTGAGGTTGTCAAGAGTCAACATCACCAACCTTCTGGTTCCAAGCAGTCTGGGGTCAACATGCTTGTGGGCAGCATATGGTTAACATATGTTTAACCTGGTGGGGGTTTCAGCACCTGCAGAACAAATCAAGGGAACTGGCTCAGAAAATTATCTATAGCTCTTGAGGAAGAACTAAAAATCCTTGACTTTATTTAATGGCTAAACTATTATTATTTCATCTTGCTTGACTGTTTTCCTTTCTCTCTACATTTTCTCACTTTTCTGATTGCATTTATTTTTGGGACTCAGGGAAGCCTAGGAAGCTCAAGTTTTTCTACACATAAGAGGCAGACAGAGGACAATGGGGGGGGTGTCTGTTCTCTGAAGACTCCATAGGTTCTACTTATATATACCTTTATTGGGCCTCCTGTGTGCTAAGCATTGTTCAGGCATGGAGGATGCAGCACTGAAGAGGATTAAAAAAGGCCAACAGTGCACTAGAGGGGGGAATTAAATACACAGGTTTTTTGTTTGTTTGTTTGTTTGTTTTGTCTTTTGTCTTTTTAGGGCTGTACCCACAGCATATGGAGGTTCCCAGACTAGGGGGTCCAATCAGAGTACAGCCACTGGCCTATACCACAGCCACAGCAATGTGGGATCTGAGCCACGTCTATGACTTATACCACAGCTCATGGCAATCCCAGATCCTTAACGCATGTTTTTTTTTTTTCCTAAAAAAAGATAATTTTAAATAGTGATAAGCACTTTAAGACAATACAGTATTGTGTTGAGCTGGAGAGTTATTCTGAGGTGAGGAAAGGCATCAGCTCTAAATAGGCTATGGAGGGAGGGCTACTTACTCAGGCAAGGTACTGAGTCTCTTTCATGTCCAGTTTCCTTTCTCTAAGTAGCCAGGATCTTTCTGCTGGGTGCTGGGCTCAGTATTGGCATTCATCATCTCATTCACTTCTCATAACCCTACCTGGTAGATGCAACCAATATCCACAGTGTAGATATGAAGAAACTGAAGCCTAAAAGCTATTAAGGAGGATGGACCTAACCTTGAAGGATTCCAGTAAGGAATGAGTGAGAAAAGACATGCAAATCACCTACCACAAAACCTTCCCTAGCTTAGGCTCTCAGTCATCAGCAGCAGTGTATAAAGTCTTGGCAGGGGTGTCAAGGGAGTGTTGGGAGACAGAATCTAAATTTCCAGAGGAATCTGTCCACAAAATAAAGCTCAATATTTTTCTGAGGTGCATTTAGCAGTTTATATAGCAGATTTCATGTATTACCGTAAATATTCAAGGTCTATCGTGTTAATGGGAAGTCGGTTAATTAAGGTGTTATATTGAGAGATTAAGTGGCATATCAAAATATGGACTGAGTATACCAAGCAGCATTTGCTATGAATGTTTACTTTTTTCCCATTAGTGACCCTTGCTTAGGATATTTCTACACTACCAGAAAGGATAGATTTGGAGTTCCCATTGTGACTCAGTGGAAACAAACCCAACTAGTATCCATGAGAATGTGGGTTTGATCCCTGGATTAGCTCAGTGGGTTAAGGATCCAGTGTTGCTGCGACTTGTGGTGTAGGTTGCAGACATGGCTTGGATCTGGCATTGCTGTGGCTGTGCTGTAGGCTAGCAGCTATAGCTCTGCCACAGGTATGGCCCTGAAAAAAAAAAAGAAAGAAAGAAAGAAAGAAAGAAAGAAAGAAAGAAAGAAAGAAAGAAAGAAAGAAAGAAAGAAAGAAAGAAAGAAAGAAAGAAAGGAAGGAAGGAAGAAAGAAAGAAAGAAAGAAAGAAAGAAAGAAAGAAAGAAAGAAAGAAAGAAAGAAAGAAAGAGAAAAAGAAAGAAAGAAAAGAAAGGACAGAGCAGTAAACACAATTTTACCTACCAGAAAAAGACTCCCATCTTGTGCAAGGATTATTAGCTTTCTGTCCAAGGTAGCCTATTACTCTCCAGCTAAAGTCATCCTGTGTGTTATATTTGTCATTTGAAGTCAATCAGTTTCACATCTGGCAGGCAAAAGATGAAAAAAAAAGCCAGTCCTCCTGAATCCTCTCTCTCATGACCCTGCATTGGGAAGTTTAATGACTGGTTCAGCAATGGTACCTCCTATTGCGACTAGGCTTCGCCTTTGTTTTTTTTTTTTCCCATTTTTTTTTTATTACTCAAATGAATTTATCACATCTGTAGTTGTATAATGATCATAACAATCTGATTTCACAGGATTTCCATCCCACAGCCCAGGCACATCCCCCCACCCCCCCAAACTGTCTCCTCCGGAGACCATAAGTTTTTCAATGTCTGTGAGTCAGCATCTGTTCCTCAAAGAAGTTCAGTCTGTCCTTTTTTCAGATTCCACATGTCAGTGAAAGCATTTGATGTTGCTGTCTCATTGTATGGCTGACTTCACTTAGCATGATAGTTTCTAGGTCCATCCATGTTGCTAAAAATGATGGTATTTCGTTCCTTTTAATGGCTGAGTAATATTCCATAGTGTATATGTACCACATCTTCTGGATCCACTCCTCTGTCGATGGACATTTAGGTTGTTTCCATGTCTTGGCTATTGTAAATAGTGCTGCAACGAACATTGGAGTACATGTGTCTTTGCGAGTCGGGGTTTTCTCTGGATAGATGCCCAGGAGTGGGATTCCTGGATCAAATGGTAGTTCTATGTTTAGTTTTCTGAGGAATCTCCATACTGCTTTCCACAGTGGTTGCACCAATTTACAATGCCACCAACAGTGTACTAGGGTTCCTTTTTCTCCACACCCTCTCTAGCACTTCTTGTTTCTAGACTTTTGGATGATGGCCATTCTGGCTGGTGTAAGGTGGTACCTCATCGTGGTTTTGATTTGCATTTCTCTAATGCTGAGTGACGTTGAACATCTTTTCATGTGTTTCTCAGCCATCTGTATGTCTTCTTTGGAGAACTGTCTGTTTAGATCTTCTGCCCATTTTTGGATGGGGTTGTTTGTTTTTTTGGTATGGAGCTGCAGAAGGTGTTTATAAATTTTGGAGATTAATCTCTTGTCAGTCGATTCATTTGCAAAGCTTTTCTCCCATTCTGTGGGTTGACTTTTATCAAACTCCTAGAGGAAAACATAGGCCAAACACTCTCTGACATAAACAACAGCAACATCTTCTCAGATCCACCTATCAGAGTATTGACAATAAAAAGAAAAATAAACAAATGGGACCTACTCAAACTTCGAAGTTTCTGCACAGCATTGGAAACCCTAAACAACACAAATAGCCTTCGCCTTTAATCCATGATCACCAGAGGGATGTCAGTGTAAGACTCCCAAGATACTTTAGCAGGACATTAGGTGGCAGTGTCTCAGCTTTCATTCACACAGCAGGCAATGTAGAGCCTGATTCTCAAGGAGGGAAAACAGATTTAGATAAAGGATTCAGAATGGGGTGACATTTGAGTAAAGACATAAAGGAATTCAGAGGTTCACCATGTAGATATTTGGGGAAATAGCATTACAGTAGAGAGTGCAAAGGCCAGGGGCACAGGTCTTGATGTTGATGTTGAAACATTCTTGGAGAGTTTAAGGAATAATATCTCATCTTTCCCTGTAGCTACTTATTTTTCCCAGCACACTATTGTGTAAGAAACTAACTAAAACATTCAACTGTGTTAACTGGCTAGCAGATGATTTCCTTGTCTACTAATCCTGGAGTAATTTGTGCCTAGGATTGGCATCTTCTTTTCTAGTTTCCTTTAGGTTCCAGTTTAAGCCAGTAACGTCACCATCACCGAGACATCCAGCCACCCTGTTCTGGGGCCAATTGTTTCTTCATCGTCCAAACATTGCTCTTAAGGGGACCCCTAAAATGCTACCCTTTGACTGGCAATAAAATTTAGAGATGCTTTTCAGAGCTAGGAAATGTATCTCTTTTCCTGAAGATTAAAAAAAAAAAAAATGGGAACAGGGAGTTCCCATTGTGGCTCCGTTGTTAACGAATCTGACTAGGAACCATGAGGTTGTGGGTTCGATCTTTGGCCTTGCTCAGTGGGTTAAGGATCCGGTGTTGCCGTGAGCTGTGGTGTAGGTCGCAGACGTGGCTCGGATCCCGCGTTGCTGTGGCTCTGGTGTAGGCCAGTAGCTACAGCTCCGATTAACCCCTAGCCTGGGAACCTCCATATGCCACAGGAGTGGCCCTAGAAAAGGCAAAAAGACAACAACAAAAAAAGGAACAATAAAACCTATGTTACAGGGCTTGTGATATTTAAATTAGATGATGAATCTGAAATGCATACTACAGTGCCTGACATATAGAAAGCTCAATAAATACCAACAGTTATTTATTTATTTATTTATAAAAGCTACCTTTCCTTCAGCGTCTAGGTCTGTGACTTGTTACTGCTTTTTCTTTTCTCCACATCAGGTCAATGGTGAAAACTTCTAGGAAATTTACCTCATCACTTATTTTCATGGGGACAGTCATTATTTTCCTTTATCCTCTTGGGGTCCTAGTTTCCTAGTACACTGATACACTCAGGGTGCTGAAAGACATCAATGGAACACTCAGATGAGGCTTTTATTTTCATTTATCTAACAAATAATAATATTAAGAATTTTGGGGAGTTCCCATTGTGGCTCAGCAGGTTATGAAACCATTAATATCCATGAGGCTGTGGGTTCTATCCCTGGCCTTGCTTAGTGGGTTTGGGATCCCGCATTGCTGCGGTTGTGGTGTAGGCCAGCAGCTGCACCTCTGATTTGACCCCTAGCATGGGAACTTCCATATGCCACATCGTGGCCCTCAAAAGCAAAAAAAAAAAAAAAAAAAAAAGAGTTTTTGTGTATTTATTATTGGATGTCATATATCTGAGTTGGATCTCTAAGATTTTGCTGTTCTTATTAATTTTTTCTTATTGATTTATATGACCTTTTTATATATTCTGGATTTGAATATATTTTTCAGAAGTACACAATGCAAATATAATTTGCCAGTCTGTGCTTTGACTTTCCAACCTCTTAGCACTGATTTCTAACAATTAAAAAAATATACTTTCATATTCATAAGATGCTAGCCTGAAGATTTTACTTGTTTCCTATTACAACTGTAAAAACGCTTTCCATTGGTGACCCTATTGCTTCCGATGTGAAGTCAAGTATTATTCTTAATGATGTTTCCCAGGATAGAATATATCTATGTTATTGGCATTGGCAAAATTATTTCCAATTAAATACAACCTTGAATTTGCCTTTAATGCCTTGCAAATTTCTGCCAAAAACACAGTAGTATGTGTACTTACAGAATTCCTTATTCAACTTCATGGCATTTCACATAGATTTTTCCTGAATTAGGAGCTTGTTTTACACAAAGTCAAGTATAGCAGTGAGTGGAAGTGCTTGCGATGAGCAAAGAGGTCGTGGAATGGATAACAAAAGAGGTAGTTATAAATATCAGCTATAATCACATGGCCATTTGTAGAAACAAGAACTAGAATAGCTTAAAATTTCTTTTTCACATTGATATAAATATATTTATATACACATTGACCAATTTTAACTCCCCCCTCCTGTTTGCCAGGCTGTGGTTAACATAAGATATGCTAATATGAGTCAATCATATATCTCATTGTATCTCAGTAGTGAAGATACAGGATTCACTGGGAGAGTGTGACTTAGCTAGAAGAGGAAAGGACTTCACCCCAAAATGGTTAAATCAACTTGGTATACTCTTTGCTGGAGAGAGCTAGCTTGTGTGGTGGAATAACACATTGTTGCATCATATTAGCAGGAAGCTTAGTTTTGCTGTTGTCTTTATTTGAAAACTGTTGTGAAAAGAGGTACTGATCGATGCCTTGCTAACAAGGAGGATACTATAGTAGTTTGCTACTTGTACTGTCCCAATTTAAATCTGAAAATATCTTTCCCAGAATTTGCTTACCTGTCTGGTTCTGGTATAGGGTTGACCACAAAAGAGATTTGTGAAGATTTGGAAAGTTAGCCATATTTTTTATGTTCCGCTGGTTGGTGAAGGCACTGAGGCAATTTACACATTTTCTGGCTATCAGCTAACTCATCTTATTGTTAACCCACAATTCCTCTACTTCCTACCAGATCTCTTCCTCATCTTCTCTTTGTCTTGGATCAAGTATGCATGTAGCATGATGGCAAATGACATCCACTTTTCCTGAAGATCACCCACTACTGTGAGACTGAGGAGGTGAGAAACAGACAAGTATTATTATGTTTTGTGGGTTTCAATTGTTCTCATGGTTCCAGTAGGTCATACTTTTGTCCACATCCAGCATTCCCTCACAAATGCTATTCTAGTTGATTTACAGTAAATTCAGGCACAATACCAGAAGAAAGATAATATATTTGATTAGATTCCTCTACCAGTTCTAGCCATTGCATGAGTTCTAATCCTTATAACTAAATTCTTGTACATTTCTTGCAGTTCTGCTTCTCTGATTGTAATCTAACTGACACAAAGCTTAGAGGAAAGAACTAAGAAAATGATTTTCATGACAATTTCTGATAACTAGGTCCAAATTTGAATTGTGAGCATATTTGAGTCAAACTGTCCCTTTAAATTATTAAGGGGCAAGGTTTCAACTTTGGACAAGTTTACATTTGTTCTGAATGATTTATTTAAAGTGGAGAATTCAAGACTGAGAATGTATTAGTAGAAAGTTACTCAGGACACCTGCTTCCAAATGACAGAGAAGGAACTTTTATTTAGAATGAAATCTTCTCATCCAGACCACAGATGAAGCAGCCACAGCACAACCATTTCTTGTCTAGGGTTTGCAGGTGTGCATTTCAGCTTGGGTCCTGCAGCAGGGGGGGGCTCTCTCCTATCAAGCTCTGGGGTTTTTGTTCAGCCTTTCCTATTGTTTCAGGCACTGTGTGTTCCCAGAGAGCACAGAAGTATGTTGCGGAATCTTGCAGCTGTAAGGCTGAAATGGTAAGGCTGAGGGATTTTTGTGCTTTCTGGAAGTTTATAAAATAGCGGCCATCTTTTGCATTTCGGCTAGCAGAATACTGATAAATAAGGAAAGTCATCTCTCCACTGGGAGGCTGTTTATACCAAAAAATAGTGTATTCATTCCAACTTGTTTCATAGCGACAGTTTAAGGTGACTGCCTCTCCAACTTGCCTAGATACAACTGGCTGGTCTTGAGTAACTTTCTGGGCCATACTGGATCCTTTGGGAAAAATCAGAAAACAGAGATTAGTAGCGAATAAAATAATGGAGGAATTAGACTACCTTAGGACCCAAAGACAAGCCCAGATGAAATCATAATAAGCCTGCTTTCCTGCCATCCCCCTTCCTCCCCAAGTCCACGTGAAGCACCCGGGCCTGTGTGCAGTCCTTTCCCCCTGAACCTTCCCACCATGTGTGGGACCATCCCTACCAGAGAAGACGGAGGCCAGGAAGAGCCAGAGCAGGCTGGAGAGCGGCATGTGGCACGGATTCCCCTGCACAAGTGTGTTTCGTTGTGCCTCAGGCTGAGCGTTCAGTGTCTTGGAGTGTCTGGCAGCTCATATACATAGTCCCTGGGTTCCTGTGTGACTCCCCCAGACAGGAAGCAGGGCTTGTTATGTTCATAGACCACGTGTCATATGCACAGATGAGAAAAAAGTCTGGCTCCCCACAAACCTTTAGGTGGTCTATTTGTCTTTCCCAGGTCGTTATGTTAGGCAGGTCCTGAAAAGGGGCATGGGAAAAGCACTTGGTATTAGTGATTTGAGCTGAGAGAAACTGAAGACTAAACAAGCTGACATACCTTGATAATTACTCAGCAGAAAAAATTTGCTAGCTTTTTATTTTTTTTTTTCCTGCTTTTTAGGGTTGCACCAGTGGCATATGGAAGTTCCCAGGCTAGGGGTTGAATTGGAGCTGCAGTTGCCGGCCTATGCCACAGCCACAGCAACGCCAGATCCAAGCCACGTCTGTGACCTATAGCACAGCTCAAGGCAATGCCAGATCCCCGACCCACTGAGTGAGGCCAGGGATCTAACCCGCATCCTCATGGATACTGGTTGGATTCGTTTCCTCTGTACCACAAAGGGAACTCCCTAGCTTTTGAAAACAGATTAAATATAGACTATAAACTCTCTTTGTAATCTACTTACTGATTATTCATTTAACCTGTACTTACTTTTTTCTATCCAGAATTTAATGACTCTTTGTTAAAACTTACAGATGTTCAGCTTTCTTGGTGAAAGGCAATCTTATTCAAAGTAATTAATGTATCTCTCTCTTTTTTTTCTTTTCTAGGTCTATACTTAGGTTTGTCAATAAATTATTTTATTTTTAAAAATCAGTCCTTCTGACTTTCAGAATCTATTCAGTTGCTTGTGCTTTTATTAAATTATTACAGGAATAAAATATTTTTCTTATGAAATCTGACACTTTGAAGGGGATCAGTATATTCGGTCCAGTTGCCTCTACAAGTAGAATTGCACTTATTAGATCATGTGTCTTAGAATTGTCCTCATGTCAATTTTCTATCCCTTTGGTCCAAAGTATTCAGTATCACTTGTTAGTGGTTCATTATTTTTCTCTTTGAAAATAACGTCAAGATGAGGAGGCCAGATCTTTGTGCGACACAGTGCCACAGTGCACTCCTACAAAACATGATACCTATAGGCTGCAAACTCTCAATACGTGTCAACACACAGAAATTCAGAACTGAAGTTTTGTAGACTGATACACGATCATGTGGGTTTTAGCTGTCAATCTTCCATTTTCTTTCTTTTTTTTTTTTTTGTCTTTTTAGGGCTGCACCCTTGGCATATGGAGGTTCCCAGGCTGGTGATTGAATTGGAGCTGTAGCCTCTGGCCTACACCACAGCCACAGCAACGCCAAATCCAAGCCTTGTCTTTTACCTACACCACAGCTCATGGCAACCCTGAATCCTTCACCCACTGAACGAACCCAGAGATCTAACCTGCATCTTCATAAATACTAATCAGATTCATTTCCCCTGAGCCATGACGGGAACTCCTGATTTCATTGTTTTAATGGATGAATTAATGTAAAAGAACGAGGCAAATAGACAACTGGAAAAGAAAGAATAGACCAGGTCCCTAAAACAGCCAGTCCTTTGATTTTAAGGTCAAAATGACTCACTAATGAGTGATGCAGAGAGGAAAGTTGATATTTTGTTGAAATATCTCCTCTGTCCCATTTCACCTCTGAGTGCTGACAAATGCCTTGGTTTGCAATTCTTTGTAGTTAAGCAGAGGAGGCCATGAATGCCCACAGCAGCCTGGGGAGCATCCTGGAGAACAGCGTGATGGTAGCGTTTCACCCTTGTTGAAAGGACCCTGCTCTGAGTTCCTGAGAGTCGGGCTGCAATGACTCTCAGCTGCATTATAGCAGCATCTCTGAAATGCATTTTCTGGCTGAATTGAGCCTGAGTTTGTTATGACACACAGGTTGGGAAATTTGGCCTGTCCTAAACAGTGTTTTTCCTTTCCTTGTGACATAATGATAAGTGACTATGTCTGGTAAAGGACAAGGCAGAGCTTAATATTAAAGGAACCTGTGAGAAGGAGATTCATTACTTAAAATTTCCAAATTTAGTAAACTAATCTGTGATAAAATCGGAGGGGCTTATCTGGAACAAAGTCATTAGGAATCATGCTGTGATTGCAAATATTCATTCATGCTCTGATTGTCCTCTTACCTCCCATTTCCATTCTAAGGTGAAATATGCTGTTTCTTGGCTTCCCTGCCAAAGCCAAACAAAAAGCTATCACCTCTCTTCCTTCCTACTTACCCACCAGAGCATGGGAACTGGTAGCTTCACAACAGCAAATATCGCTCAGACAAATGCTAACAAAATAGGCTTCTGAATTCTGTAATCTCTCCAGTTGTGTATTGCAACACCACATGGTAATGGCAGTGAAGTCATATTCATTTACGATGTCACTCTACCCTTAACTTATTAGCAGTTGTAGGAAGCAAGAATCCGTGGGACTTTTCGTCAGACATTTGGCCATGTTGTTGTCATGAGTGCATGTATATTACTTGGTGAAACTTTACAATTCTTATTTTAGTGACAAACCCCTCCTAACCTGCTCTTTAATCAGTGAAAACATTAAAAAGAATTAACAGTATAAATGTTTTCCAAAATAAAAACTTTTCGTATTCTTGACATGAAGGAATGAAGAGTCTTCGATTATATCCTGAAATTTCACCTAATGAAGTCCTTTATGTCAAATTATCAAATTTTAAGCATTTTCTTTTTGTTTGAGCACCTCATAAAGAAACCCAAATTGGGAGTTCCCGTCGTGGCGCAGTGGTTAACGAATCCGACTAGGAACCATGAGGTTGCGGGTTCGATCCCTGCCCTTGCTCAGTGGGTTAACAATCCGATGTTGCCGTGAGCTGTAGGCTGGCAGCTGCAGCTCCAATTAAACCCCTAGCCTGGGGACCTCCATATGCCGCAGGAGCGGCCCAAGAAAAATGGCAAAGAGACAAAAAAAAAAAAAAAGAAAGAAAGAAAGAAACCTAAATTGGAGTTCCCTTCGTGGCTCAATGGTTAACAACTAGTGGAATCTGAATAAGATCCATGAAGTTGTGGGTTCGATCCCTGGCTTCCCTCAGTAGATTAAGAATCCGGCATTGCCGTGAGCTATGGTGTAGGTCAGATCCCACATTGCTGTGGCTGTGGTGTCAGCCGGCCGCTGCAGCTCTGATTCAACCCCTAGCCTGGGAACCTCCATATACCCGGGTGTGGCCCTAAAAAGCAAAAAACAAAACAAACAAAACCCCCAAAACCCAAATGAGAATAATTAAGTTATTCTACAGTAGATAGTCCTCAGACTCTCCTTGGTTCCTTGATGGAAATCCCCAAACTCACTTGTCGTATGAGGCAAAGAATCACTATTGAGGTTCCTGGGTCTTCTCTATCGTCCCTCCCTCTTACATCCTTGATGACTGTTTTCTAAAGATGCTGACCATGCATTCCAATCTGGGCACTATATCCTATTTTAATATTGTCTATTTCATTCCAATGAAATCTACTCTAATCAGATATACATTCTCTTCCAAATTTGTTATTAAACTGTTCAAACTACTAGGGAAAAAAAAAAAAAGGAAAACCAACTCTAAGAGCGAGGAGAGTTCACATAGTGACTTATTTGAAAAAAATTTTTTAAACTATAGTCATCATGCTGTACCTTGCAACTCCAGAACTTATTACCTTACAACTGGAAGTTTGTACACTTTGAACCCATTCACGCATCCCCACCACCCTGACAATCACCAATCTGTATCTATGAGTTCTTGTGTATGTGTGTGTGTGTATGTGTGTGCGTGCAGGTGAGCCCGCATTCACTCTTGTGTTTTAGATGCCACATTTAAGTGATTTCAAAGTATTTGATTTTGTCTCTCTGACTTACCTCACTTGGCATTATGCCCTCAAAGTTCATCCATGCTGGTAAGTGGCAAGATTTCTTTCTTTTTCACCACTGTTTCTTTATCCATCCATCTGTCAATGGACACTTAGGTTGTTTCCAAGTCTTGGCTCTTGTAGATGAGAAGCAATGAATGTGGGGGTACAGATATCTTTTTAAGATAGTGATTTTATTTCCTTCAGATATATACCCAGAGGTAGAAATGCTGGATCGTATAGTCATTCTAGTTTTAATTTTTTAAGAAACCTCCATACTGTTTACCTAGAGGTGGCACCAACTTACATTTCCACCAACAGCACAGGGTTCCCTTTTTTTCCTACATTCTTGCCAATATTTTTTATTTCTTATCTTTTTGATAATAGCCATTCTGACAGATATAAGCTCACTTTGGTTTTCATTTGCATTTTTCTGATGATTAGTGATGCTGAGCATCTTCTAATTCACCTGTTGGCCATTTGTATGTCTTCTCTGGAAAAATGTTTCTTCAGATCCCCTGTCTGTTTTTTAATCAGATTGTTTCTTCTATTGGTTATATTACTTCTTTATATATTTTGGATATTAACACATTATCAGATATAAATTTTCTCCCATTCTCTAGGTTTCCTTTTTGTTTTGTTGATGTTTTCTTTTGCTGCACAGAAACTTTTTAGCTTGATATAATTTCACTTTATTTTTACTTTTGTTGCCACTGCTTTTGGTGTTAAATGAAAAACATTATTGCCAAAAATGATGTCAATAAACTTATCCCCTGTTTTTTTCTAGGAGTTTTACTGCTTTAGGACTTACATTCAAGTCTCCAATCCATTTTTTTTTTCCCCCAAGATCCGGACCTGTGGCACACGGAAGCTTCCTGGCTAGGAGTAAAATCGGAGCTGTAGCTGCTGGCTTACGCCACAGCAACAGCAACACCAGATCCAAGCCGCGTCTATGACCTACACCACAGTTCAGGGCAATGCCAGATCCTTAACCCAATGAGCAAGGCCAGGGATTGAACCCACATCCTCATGGATACTAGTCAATTTCGTTTTCCACTGAGTTACAGCAGGAACTCTGTGATTATTTTCTTAATATCTCCTTCTGATAGTTTGTGTATTTTTGTATATTAATTGATTTTTGTATATTAATTTTGTATCTTGCAACTTTAGTGAGTTTGTGTGTTAGTTCTAAAATACACGGACATCTCGTGAACACATCTCCCACTGCTAAGCCAAATGATCTGATTTCTTTGCACGTTCTCTTTTTATGTATGAAAAAGTGTACATTATGAACTAGGGTAGCAAGTCACTGTGATGTTTATTTTAGGTTGAACACACAGCACCCTTATAGATATGTATTACAAAATAATATATCATGTTTGCATTTTGAGATTTCTCATAAGTAGTATTATGCAGCTTATATCGTTCTGATGTTTTTTATATTTAGCATTTTATTTTTGTAAGAGTTACCTAAGAAAACACATATACAACGATTTCTTTCCTTGTAAAAGCCCGTGGCATTTCCCCCTCATGAGGAATCCACTATTTGTCCATTCCACTATTGATTGGTTATACTTCTCCTTGCAGCATTGAAGTGACTATGCTTGTAAAATTCTTCTTGCTCACATGTTAGAATTACTTTAATGTAGATATCAGGAATTGGAATTGCTGCATCTTCTTCCTTATTAAACATTTGGGCAGATTGTTATATTAAGTGGTTGAATAAATTATTCTCTGTGTGGTTGTTTTTCTCCAACCGGAAAAGTTTGATAGTCTTCCTCTCCTTATATTCATGTCGAAACATAATGCTAACATGTTTTAACATTTCTGTTGATCTGCCAGAAATGAAATAGCAATTTGTTTTAGTATAATTTCCTCTGGATACTATAGGAGTCAATGTTTTATATGTTCCCTGGCCTTGTCTGTTTTTTCTTCTTTAGAGGGCTTTTATTTAAATTACCTTTATCATCTGTCTTCATTTTGAGTGCTTGCCTTATTTATCTGTAGGAACTTCTTACGTTAAACTTAATTTCTAACATTTTCTTGGCTACATGATTTACTAATACATCCTACTATACGTCTGATTTTTCATTTTGTAGTGGAGCCCACGTGCAGATTAAAAACTCCCCTTCTATTATGAAAGCTCTATGAATTTTTATTTCTAATTATCAAATTATTTTAGTGATTGTAATTTTTTAAGCTTTTGTATTTATTCTTGGGCTATTTTTGGTAATAAATATATCTTTTCAGTGCATCAATCAGGACGCTGAAATAATTGCCAAATCTTCTTGTGTCAATGATTTCTTCCCACAGAAGGAGATTTTTTTCCTTTGTTGAGGTTACCTGTGAAATCTTTGCTACTCTGTGTTGAGGTGTGTCTCATGTGGATCTGGAAGCCTTGGGTGGAATGCTGGACCCAAAAAGTTTCCTGAAATACTCATGGTAGTGCCTCACTTGCCCTAGGGCCCCTTCAGTGAAAGAAATTGGTCCTCAGGCTGAGTCACTGCATGGGGTTTCTTCCTCCCATAAGATCAACCTCAGATCAGGGTGATCCCTTCTTGTCTTTAAATAGATTCTAAATCAGACAACTATTCTACATCATTGCCAACACTTGATATAGTTGTTTTTTGCACCGTAAAGGAGATCATTAACGCAAAAAAAGGCAACCTACTGAATGGGAGAAGATATTTGCAAGTGATTAGTCAATGGGGTCGATGTCAAAAATATATTAAGAATTTTAAATGCATGGAGTTCCCGTCGTGGCGCAGTGGTTAACGAATCCGACTAGGAACCATGAGGTTGCGGGTTCGGTCCCTGCCCTTGCTCAGTGGGTTAACGATCCGGCATTGCCATGAGCTGTGGTGTAGGTTGCAGACGCGGCTCGGATCCTGCGTTGCTGTGGCTCTGGAGTAGGCCGGTGGCTACAGCTCCGATTCAACCCCTAGCCTGGGAACCTCCATATGCCGCGGGAGCGGCCCAAGAAATAGCAGCAACAACAACAACAAAAAGACAAAAAAAAAAAAAAAAAGAATTTTAAATGCAACATTAAAACCACAACAAATCTGATTAAAAAAGACAGGGCCCTGAACAAGTATCTTTCCAAAGAAATGTACAGATGGACCACAGACAGAGGAAAGGATGCTTACTATCTCTAATCTTCAGGAATGTGCAGATCAAAACCACAATGAGATATTACCTCACACCTATCAGAACAGTATTATCACGAGAGAGAGAGAGAGAAATAATGAGTGTTGTCAAGTAATGGAGAAAAGGAGAAAAGGGAATATTTGTGCCCTAGTGCTGGGAAAATAAACTGGTGCAGCTAATAGTTAAAACAGTATGGGATTTCCCATTGTGTCTCAGTGGTAATGAATCCAACTAGTATCAATGACGGTGTGCGCTGAGCATTGATCCCTGGCCTCTCTCAGTGGGTTAAGTTTCTACTCCTAGTCTGGGAACTTCCATATGACACAGGTGTGTTGCTAAAAAACAAACAAACAAAAACCCACGAAAAACCAGTATGAAGAGTCCTCAAAAATTTTAAAATATAACTACTATATGATCTAGCAATTCCATTCCTGGGTATCTATCAGAAGAAAACGAAAAACCAACTCAAAAATATATATGCACATTAATGTTCATGGCAGCCTTATTTCCAATAGCAAAGATATGGAAGCAACCTCAGTATTCAGTCATAGGAATGGATAGAGAATACATAAACATAAAAAGAAATATTACATGGCCATAAAAAAGAAAGAAATTTTGCCATTTGGGAAAACAGGGTAGACCTGAGGAGTATTACACTTAGCAAAATAAATTGGACAAATACTGTATGTTTTTACTCATTTATGAAATCTATAAAGCAAAACAAATGAACAAATATAATAAAACACAAAAAAAGACTCAGAGATACAGGGGAAAAACTCCTGGTTACTAGAACAGAAAGCAGTGGGAGATGGGTGAAATAAGGGGATTAAGAGATACAAACTTCCACTTACACAATAAGTAAATTATTATTTATTAATTATTTATTAAGGACAAAGAAATAATCAATCCTGCCAAGCTTTTGACTGTAGCCGGTGAAACTGATCTCAAACTCCTTGCACCCAGTATTATAAGAAAAGAAATTTGTTTGGTGACCAGTTTCATATGTAAACATTGAGCACATATTTTTGTTTGCTTTGCACTAGGAGGATGGGACGTGAATATTTGTAACCGCCTGTTAGAACACAGTGTGGTGACATCGAACTGAACATTCTTGGCACTCAGCTAAGCTGGATAACACCTTTATTGGAGTGATTTTTCTCTTCTTTTAGTTCCTTTCACTTTTTACCATTTTGGAGCCTAGCACACTGTGGTTACATATTTATTTATTTTTGTCCTCTTATCAGCTACCCCCTCCTAGCTAAGAGAGGAGCTAGAGGAGAAAGCGATGTAGATTGAGAAGGAAGCAGTGCAAATGCCCTTTGGTGGAGCCCTGGCTGACTGTGGCTGGAGGAGGGGCTGAGCCCCGAGGAGGGTTCCTGTACAGGCTGTAGGTGCTTGGGGGGCGCTGTGCTCCACAGCACAGAAGTACGTGGCTGAGTCTGTGATCTGGGCAAAGGAAATGTACAGTGAGCTGCGGCCTTCTGTAGTGACTGTCGTGGCGTTTAATCTTCCATCTGCTTAGTCCCTGTAGGAATGTAAAATAGTTCGATGAGGCGGCCCCCTGGGTTCTGACGATACCAAAGCACATTCAGTACGGAGGCAGAAGAATTGCACCAGATCGTGTCGCTGATTCCCTCTGTGAGACTCAGGACTGGGGGACGCTGCCCCACATCCACCCCTCTCACACCTGTTGAGAAACAGAGAGACTAGTGAGGGTCCCTGTAACTCCTACAAAACCCTGAAAGGACCCCCTGGGTGATGAGAAGGATAGAAAGTGTGCAGGACTTGTCAGCTTCCCCCCAAACCCCTAAACAGTACAGCAGCTGCTCAGTCCTTGAGATCCCCCTGTGGGGCAGCCCCAACTCACAGCAAACCTGGGCCAACAGAAGCCCCAGCATGGGGACCTCTAGCCTCTTCATTATTCTCTTCTTGTTGCTGGGAAATGTTCACCTTCAGATACATAGCTGAACCCCTGGGGGGGTAAGTGTCATGACTTGTTCTGGACATGTTCCAGTTCCTGTGACCAATCAGCTCACCCTGCAAACTCTATTCAGGTGACACTCTGTGACACAAAGCCCCACCCTCCAGCCACAAAACCTCTGAGAATAATGAACTTAAGAAAACAAGTATCTTTCCTTTGCAAAAGGAAAAAATGAAGAAAAAGAAAAAAAGGCCAAGATGTCCTTAGGAAAGAAATGCTTCCAGGATTCCATATTCTCTATACTGTTTGCCTTCACAGAAGATGCCAATTTCTTGAAAAAGACACAGGCTGAGACCCTGAGTCTTTTAAGCTGCAAAGTCTCAGGAGGGTTGTGTTCTGGTCCCCTACAGTGTCAGTCACTGTGTCACTCAGAACACAGAAGTACTTGGCCAAGTAACTCCAACAGGCTGATATTTTTCTCAGGTTGAAGGAAGTTTCTCTCTTCCTTAATTCAGCCTCAAAACTTCTGATACCGGAAATAAGGCTGTTTCCAGATGTGTACTTCAGGAAAAGCTGGAGTCCTTGGTTGGGGTACTGCATGTACCAGAAGAGAAAATGTGGAAAAGATGAGTAGTTGCACCTCAGCTCCCGAGAGTCTCCTTCAGGGACAGTGATGTGGCTGTCAAGCTGAGTCACTGACTGGGCTCTGGTTCCTCCTGAAAAATCAATGCTGCATCAATGAACTTGGCTAAATCAAAAGTCTCTATTCAAAGGCAAACCAGAGCAATGTTCCATGCGTGGACAAGGGAGTACAATGGAACAGGAGCAGCTCAAGCATTAAGGTGAACACTAAGATCATGGCGGGGCAGCGAAGAGACAACGAGTCCCTTTCTAGGGCATTCCTGACAAACAAAAGTCTGATGATGGGGCTCTTTGGACCCAGGTGCTCTGAAGTTGAGGAATAGCAGGGAATTTAGATTTCTTCTTCCAATGGACGTTGTAGGGGCCATTAGAAAGAGAGGCTGCCTTAACAAAACTGCCTGCCTCTGGTGTCTGGGATGTTTTACCTGTCATTGTGTAAAAAATGTTCTCAGAATATCTCTAAACTGTAGGGAATACAGTTTATACTGATCTTTTACAGAAAAGCCATTTTCAATTTAGATATCAGCGCCCTCTAGGGGCCAGATAGAGAACTAAGGAGCAGTTCACATTTTTTTTTTTTTTTGATCTTCTTCACCTCTTTCCTACACTTGTATGTACGGTTAAATTTCAAAGCATTATAATTATGTACAGAAGAGGATTTATGTCTGCAGCCCCTGAAAATTACAAAGTTGGCCTTTTTAGAAGGACACAAAATTGTGTATAAAAAATTGGATACAAAATAATTTTCAGAATGAGAAATAAAACCACAACAAATTACAAATTTTAGAGAACAAATACCACAAACAGCATAAATCTAGAAACTTACATAAAATTTTAGTACTTATTTCCCTGATACATTTCTATAATACTTTTGGTTTCTATTTTTGGGGGCTCCATACTTCTTAATTGTTTCTTCATATGACAAAAATTTATAATAACGCCTATGGAGGGGAAAAAAAGACAGTTTGGTATTTCTAGTATGATTCATCAAAATTTGTTTTTGTTTTTTAAAATTTATTTATTTATTTTTTAAAAATGACTTTTTTCCCCCATTATAGCTGGTTTACAGTGTTATTTTTTTTTAATTAAAAAAAAAATCTTATTGACCACACCACAGCATGTGGAAGTTCCTGGGTCAGGGATTAAATCTGAGCCTCAGCTGAGACCTATGCCACAGCTGCAAAAATGCTGGATCCTTAACCCACAGCTCCAGGTCAGCAATTGTACCTGTGCCTCTGCAGTGACCCAAGCATTTACAGTCAGTTTCTTAACCACAGTGGAAATTCCCCAAAATTGCTTTTTTTAAAAAAAAATAAATTTACAGTGGTAATGCACGAAAATTTTTAGAATTATAGTCAAATTTGGGGAAACATTTATCGAGTTATGTGCTTCAAGATTTCATTACATTCCAAATTGTCTTATTGCTATAACCACATCTTAAGTACTATGAACTGATGACATTCATTGGCCAGTTTGTTATGTCTATATTAGTTTCCTATTGCTATGTAACAAATTACCATGAACTTTGTGACTCAGATGAACATCCATTTATCTCACAATTTCTATGGGTCAGAAGTCAGGGCACGGCTAAGCTGGATCTCACAAGGTTACAATCAAGGAATCAACTAAGACTGCAGTCTTTTCTGAGGCATGGTGGTCCTCTTCCAAACTCATGTGGTTGTTGGCAGAATTCATTTCCTTGAAGCTGTAGCTAATCAAATTATTGTTGAATGATTCAAAAAAATGTGTATGTTTGAATGCATTAGAATCTAAAAATACTCCAAAGATCAATCTATAGGTAGCGTCCCATGCATATAAACAATCAAGGGTTGGTTGTAGCTATTTAGAAATATTACTTGTGGGAAACAGTGCCAGAATCCTAGTTCTACCATAATAAATGATCACGAATAATGGCTCAAAGCAACAAAATTGGTTCCCCTACAATCGGGCATACACAGGTCTGAGATCAAGGTGTCAGCAGGAACTTGCTCCCTCTGCATATTGTAGGTTAGGATTCTTCCTTGCCTCCTCAAGCTTCTGGTGGCTCCAGCTACTCCTTGGACTCTGACTGCATAACTCCAATCCCCACCTCCATGGAGAAGACCTCACAGGGTCTTCTCATCTGAATGTCTTTTACAAGGACACTTGTCACTGGATTTAGGCCCCACCTGGATAATCCAGTATGATCTTATCTTGATATCCTTAGCTTAATTACATTTACAAATTCTCTGTCTAAATAAGAGCACACTCATGGTCCATGGATTAAGATGTGACTTAAGTTTGGGGGCCACACCCTCCAATGCACTATAGGAACTTTAATGTCTTTGAAGTGTTGCCAAGTGAAATATAAATGGTAGGGATCTCAACACTTCTTTTAGAGTCAAAAGTGAATCTAAATCTGAATTACTGCTTAATATAGGAATAGCAGGTTTAAGATGTGCTGGACAATGAAAATCCCATGAATTAACATGAAACTTTTTGAAATACACACCATGGGGATAACTTTTCTTCCCAGGGATGTTGGATTTGGACACCAAAATGAAGACAAAACTAGCATGGCAATCCCCATCTCAAAAGAGCAAGGAGTCTGGAGGAGGAGCACCTGGGGAGGATCTTCATGCAGATGCAGCCCTGCTGCACTTTGCATAGAGGGATAAAAACCAGGGCAGAAAAGTCATGCACTGGAGAAGTTTGCCTTTTCCCAACTCACCCCATGGTCTCTGTTGTAATCTGAGTCTTGCGGTGTGAAGTAGAATTTGGCCAAATGAAGAGAAAGGGACCTGGCCCTGCCTGGGTTTACAGCCTAAAGGGAATCTCTGCATTCCTAGTAGGAAACTATTGGACTGAATATCAATATAAGATGGCTCTCAGAGGCAATTATTCCTGTCAGAACAATCATAAGAGTGGTCCTGATCCAAGAATATCCTAATAAAATGGTCTAAGTGTTAGCCTATGAGATTTCAGGTAATGTGCCTAAACTGGGCCACTTGTGTGCATTATATACAGGTTCATGGGAAAAATTCATTCTGGCCAAAGAGAACAGCATCTGCAAAGGCTCAGATTTGGGAAAGAGCTTAATATGTATATAAATGGTTAGAATTTTAAAGTGGCTGATGTGCCCTTGGAGTATGTGGTAGAAAAGAGTGAATAATGAAAGTAGAAGATAACTTAGAGGAAAAGTGTAAATCGCCTTGTATTTCTTTTTTTTTTTTTCCTTTCCTTTTCTTTTCTTTTTTTTTTTTTTTTTTTTTTGTCTTTTTGCTGTTTCTTGGGCTGCTCCCATGGCACATGGAGATTCCCAGGCTAGGGGTCTAATTGGAGCGGTAGCCACCAGCCTATGCCAGAGCCACAGCAATGCGGGATCCGAGCCACATCTGCAACCTACACCACAGCTCACGGCAACGCCGCATTGTTATACCCACTGAGCAAGGGCAGGGACCGAACCCGCAACCTCATGGTTCCTAGTCGGATTCGTTAACCACTGCGCCATGACGGGAACTTCCTCTTTTTTTTTTTTTTTTTGGCCTTGTATTTCTTAAGATAGAATTGATTGTTATGACCTCTAATGGTCCTTCAACACCCAAAGATGAGCAGGAAGTGATCTGATCACATATATGTTCTATAACAACTCTGGTGTTCGTGTAGATGTTAGATTCAAGGAGCTGAGAGCAGAGGTAGGAAGCTACTTAGAGGTCCTCATAATCATCCTAGAGGGAGGTACTGAATGTCTGAATTAGAGCAGCAAGAGTACAGAAATAAGGAAATAGGTGTGCGTGCTATTTGGAAGGTCAACTGACTTAACCTTGATGATCACTGAAGGTGTATGGGCTCTTCATTAGCACCCTGGTACCCATCATCATAGGGAATGTGTTTATTTTATCAGCTCATGTGGAAAATAGTGGCCAAAATTGCCCCCAGTGACCCCTGCTTCCTGATATTCATTTGCTTGAGTAGTCCCTGTGCAGTTAAGCTGAGTTGGTTCCATGACTCACTGAATTAAACAGATGAGCAGAAGTAACATCATGGTGGTTCTGAGACTAGACATGAAGACTTCTTGGCAGCTCATGCTTCTGTGCTTTTGGAAGCCCTGAGGCACCTGGTACAATGCACAGCTTCCCAAGAGACCATGAAGAGAAACCACAGGCAATGGCCTTGGTCACCCCTGAGAGTGTCTGCAGTGAGAGATGAGCCCTGCCCTGTTGGTTGCAGCTAAGTCCCGGCTTCCACGTGTTCCCACTAAGGCCCAGACACAATGAGTCAGCAATTTGACAGGTTCCAGTGCAGTCAAGCCCCCAGGCATCCCATGGAGCAGGGGTATCATGAGATAATGAAACCAGGACTGTTTCAAGCCACTGAGTTTTGGGATTTTTTGTTAAGCTGTCAAACGCAATGGCTTGGGAAGGAGCCTTGCTGGGGACTTGTGAGGAATTGTCGGGAATAAAAGTGTGTTTCTCCTCTCTCTGATTTCCCGTGGTCTCTAAAAGCTGGACCGGAAACATCTGTCTATTTCACCAAACTTCATTTCACATATGGCTATAGTGTTCCTGCCCTGGAACAGAAGAGAAGTTGGCAGCACTCAGATATGATGGGAGCCTGGGGCCCCCCAGCACAGGAGCAGGTGGCTGGTTCCTCAGGTTGGGGCCCTACAGTAAACAGGAAGATGTAAGCTTTTCTTGTCCAATGTGATTTTTATATTTTCCTCATTCTTCTTGTTCCATGTGACAAAACTGTAAAAAAAAAGGGGGGGATATTTACAATGTCATGTCTGTATATGTATAAATAATCAAAATTCAAAAGACTATTTTCAATTTGAGATCAGCGTGAGAATCCAAAAAAAGCGGGAATTTTGGTCCAAATTTCCTTAGTTAAACATGACTTTCATAAAGATATAGATATTTCTTGAAAGATCTCTCCTCTCCAGATTTACATTTTTCCCACTTTTATAACAGTAGATTTTCCAAATTAAGTCCCACTGCATCCAGGAATTGAGTACTTGTGTGGGGAGAACTTTTTCCCATCACCTCCTAAGGTGAGCAGGGGGCACAGGGAGCTTGAAGTCATGGGTATGTTTCAAGCAGCATTCTACTTTGAAGTGCTATATGAATGAAATCAATTCTATATGTTCTATGATATAAAAATGCAAAATAGAAAAAGTCACACAATAGATATATTATTATTTGCAACTTAGAAACAAGAAATCTGAAGCTCAAACAGATTGAGTAATTAACTTGAGATCAAATATATGGTAAGGGCCTTAGTAAGAATTAGAATACATATCAGGAGTTCCCTTCATGGCTTGGTGGTTAACCAACCGGACTATGATCCATGAGGACTCGGGTTTGATCCCTGGCCTTGCTCAGTGGGTTAAGGATCCGGCATTGCCATGAGCTGTGGTGTAGGTTGCAGATGTGGCGTGGATCCTGCCTTGCTGTGGCTGTGGTGTAGGCCAGTAGCTACAGCTCTGATTCAACCTCTAGACTGGGAACTTCCATGTGCTGTGGGCACAGCAAGAGTTAGAACACATCTTTCTTGCATGGAATCTATGGAGTTTGTAATATGACATGCCACCTACACCTGGGATGTTCAGTAAATGTTTTATGTGCTTAGAGAAGATATGCTCTAAAAATAATCAGAGTCTACTTTTTTGATTTCCTCTCTAATAGTCCAAAAATGGGAACAACCTAAATGTTCAGCAGCTGGTAAATGAATAAATAAACTTGGTATAACTATCAGTGGACAACTGTTTAGCAATAAAAAGTGTTTAATAAGAATCTATGCTACAACATAAGTGAATGCTAAAAACACTACATTAAGAAAAGAAATCAGGAGTTCCTATCATGGTGCAGAGGAAATGAGTCTGACTAGGAACCATGAGGTTTCGGGTTTGATCCCTGGCCTTGCTCTGTGGGTTAAGGATCTGGCATTGCTATGAGCTGTGGTATAGGCCAGCAGCTGCAGTTCCAATTATACCCCTAGCCTGGGAACCTCCATATGCCACGAGTGCGGCCTTAAAAAGACGAAAGACAAAAAAATAAAAAAAGAAAAGAATAAGAAATCAGACCAAAGAGACCCCATAGTGAATGATTTCATTCATCTTAAATCTTCAGAAGAGGAACCCATAGAGATGTAAAGCAGATCACTGTTGCCTGGGGCCAGATGTGGGAATAGGGATTATTGTAATGGGCACCAAGGATTTTTTGTGGTGATGAAAATGTTTAAAACTAGATTATGGGAATGGCTTCATAACTCCACTAAAAATCATTCAACTATAAATTCAAAATGGATGAATTTTATGGAAAGTCAATTATATATCAATAGAGTTGTTAAAATAAAAATTGTGTTCTATCTTGCCTGTGTCAGAGTCCAGGAATGATGCTAGTTTAATTCAGCATGCACATATTTGTTTAAAAAGTGACTTTGTGTCCAGAATTTCCCTAGGAGCTTGAACATTATAAAAGCAATATTTTATGTTTCCTATGAGCTCAAAATACAGTTAGGAAAAAAGATGTCCAGGGAAAACTTAATAGTAGAAATGAGCATTATTTTAAATTGTTCAGAATTTAAATCTAATTCTAGGAAACTTGTAGTATAAATTGACTACATAAACTTCTTCCCAGTGAACAACTGAAATAAAGGCAACAGCATGGGATAGGTGCCAAAATCAGGGATCAGTGCCTTCGACGTAAACAAACTTAAACTGTGTTCTAAAAAGTGGACAGAATGGGAAGGCATCTCAATGGCTAACCTCTATCCTTCCTTCCCAAGAAAAGAGAGGCAGCTATGGTTAATAGGGCAAATCCTGAAAAGCCTCATTCATGTCTCCTAATTTAGAGGTACAGAGGCTGAGGTTAGCGATGGGTTGTTAGACAAACAAACTGCTACAAGCCAAGTTCCTTTTTTTCTTTTTTTTTTTTCTTCCAGATCTGACTCCTATTGGAAGAACAGGAGAGGAGTGAGGGCATGACCACTTCAGAAAGCTCACTTGCTGTGAAGCTGGTTTTTAATTCAAGTACTAATCCCATTGAAAAATTCTTATGCATATTGCAGGTGCCATGTCCAGGTCAAGCGGGACTACCTCCAACAACCTTGGCATTCCTGCATCTAGTAAGGTAGAATCCTGTAATCTATAGCAACCACTTTACCTAAAATAGAGGCGAGCCAGTGGACCATCAGATACATTGCATAATTAAATCTTACGTGAAATGACTTGCAGGATGTAAATCTTGAAAACTGTAGATAAACAATATAAAGTGTGGTCCAGCTAAATCTTTTATATTAGTGTTTGACTAGCATGGACTTTAGAAATATTTTTATTTTTTGTACATTTATTCTGCAAATATATATATGTACTTATTTGTTCAACAAATATATAAAAATATATACATATATCTATTCAACAAATAAATGGATTGGGCCTTCTATGTGTTAAGCGTAGTTCAGGCACGGAGGATGCAGCAGTAAGGTGGATATAAAAGACCTAGATTGCAGGGGAAGGAAAAAATACATAATGAATTTTTTAAATAAAGATAATTAAAAATAGTGATAACCACTTCAAAACCATACAATACTGTATTGAGATGAAGAATTACTCTTGAGGTGAGAACAGGCATCTGCTCTCAATAGGCTACGGAGGGAGGGCTCCACTCTGACCCTTACTCTGCAACACCAGGCAAGGTACTGAACCTCTCTTAGGTCCAGTTTCCTTTCTCTAAGTAGCCAGGATCTTTCTGCTGGGTGCTGGGCTCAGCATTGGCATTCATCATCTCATTCACTTCTGATAAGAACCCTGCCTGGCAGATACAACCAATATCCACGGTGAAGAAACCGAAGGCTAAAAACTATTAAGTCATTTTCCCGAGAGAACTCAACAAATGAGTGGTAGATCTAGAAGCACAACCCAAGTCTTTGATCTCAAGCACTTTGCTACACCGCCTCCCTAAAGGAGGATGGGCCCAACCTTGAAGGGTGCCAATAAGAACTGAGTGAAAACAAATGACTTATCACAACACCTTCCCAGCTGCAGGTGAGGTACAAAATCTTGGGGGGGGGGGTTGAAAGACACTGTTTAAACCTGCAGAGGAGTTTTTCTGAGGTATATTTAGCAGTTTACATAGTAGATTTCATGTATTATCATAAGTATCCATGGTCTGTCATGTTTCTTACTGTTAATAGGAAATCAGTTCATTAAGGTGTTGTACTGAGAGATCGGATGGAATACAAATATGGAAAGAGTATACCAAGCAGTGTTTGCTGCAACTGCTTTTTTTTCCCCTCAGTCATGGAGTCTTGCTCTCACATCTCAGGATATTTCTACACTAGGTTAAAGGACAGAGCAGTAGACCCAATTTCACTTACCAGAGAAAAACCCCCACTTTGTGCAAGAATTCTGAGTTGTCTTTCAAAGGTATCCTATTACCTTCCTGCCTGGATTATCCTATGCTTTGTACTTGAGTTTGTCTTTTTTTTTTTTTTTAAAGTCTTTTACTTTTGAATCTAGCAGGCAGAAAATTAAACACCAGTCAGTTCTGGAGTTCCTGTTGTGGCTCAGAGGGTAATAAACCCAACTAGTATCCATGAGGATGCAGGTTATATTCCTGACTTCACTCAGTGGTTTAAAGATGTGGCATTGATTTGGGCAAAGTCAATTCTGATTCGTCTCTCACACAATTTACGCAATGGGCAGATGATTCACTGTGGTCAGTAAAGGTAGCTCCTACCTTGTCTAAGTTTCACCACCTCTTAACCAGTGAACACTAGAGGGAAAACTGGGAGGTCAGTGTAAGCATCACAAAATATTTTAGCAGGACACCAGGTGGCAGTGCCTCAGCTTTCATTCTTGCTGCAGGCAAAGTGCTAGAACCTGAATATCAAGGTAGGAAAATAGATTTAGATAAAGGATTCACAAAGGAATAACACTGAGGAAAGACATGAAGGAATTCAGAGGTTTACCATGTAGACATTTGGGGGACAGCATTACAAAGAGGGGGCACAGGTCTCGATATGGAACATGCTTGGAGAGCTTAAGGAATAATACTTCCTCTTTTTCGGTGCAGCTTCTTATTCTCCCCAGCACGTTATTACCTAAGAAACTAACTAAAGCATTCAGCACTGTTAACTGGTTAGTGGATGATTATCTCATCTGCTGACCCTGGGGCCATCTGTACCTAGGATTGGCATCTTCTTTTCTAGGTCCCTTTAGGTTCCAGTTTAAACCAGTAATGTCAGCACCACTGAGACATCCAGCCACCCTGTTCTGGGGCCAAGTGCTTCTCCAAATCCAAGTCGTTCACTTTGGGAGACCTCTAATGTGTTACACTTTGGCTGACAATAAAAGTTTGAGGTGGTTTCATAGTTAGGAGAGTTACGTTTCATTTCTCAAAGGTTAAAAAAAAAAGGGGGGGAAGAATAAAACCTACCTTAGAGGGTTTGTGATATTTAAATTAGATAATGAATCTGAAGTGCATACAACAGTGCCTGATGTACAGTAAGCTCAATAAATATCAACTTTCTATTTTCTAGTAACAATGTTTTTTCCTGCGATGTCCAGGTCTGTGATCTGTTACTGCTTTTTCTTTCTTTCTTTCTTTTTTTCTGTCTTTTGTCTTTTCAGGGCCACACCCACGGCATATGGAGGTTCCCAGGCTAGGGGTCCAATCAGAGCTACAGCTGCTGGCCTATGCCAGAGCCACAGCAACGCCAGATCTGAACCATGTCTGTGACCTACCACCACAGCTCTTGGCAATGCCGGATCTGCAACCCACTGAGCAAGGCCAGGGATCGAACCCGAAACCTCCTGGTTCCTAGTCAGATTCGTTTCTGATGCACCACAACGGGAACTCCTGTTACTGCTTTTTCTTTTCTCTATATCAGTTCAGTGCTGGAAGCTTCTAGAAAATTTGCTTAATCATTTATTTTCCTGGAGACAGTCACTATTTCCCCCTATCCTCTTAAGGTCCTATTCTTCTAGTACATTGATACAATTAAGGTGCTGTAGGACACAGATGGAATGCTCAGATGAGGATTTATTTTCGTTTTCCTAATGAATAATAGCTTTCTTTGAACATTTATTAGCTATCAAATATCATATTTCTTAAGTGACTTTTCAAGATTTCGCCATTCTTGGAGTTCCTGTCATGGCTCGTCGGAAACGAAGCTGACTAGCATCCATGAGGACACAAGTTCCATCCCTAGCCTTGCTCAGTGGGTTAAGGATCTCACATTGCTGTGAGCTGTGGTGTAGTTCACAGATGCTGCTCAGATCCTGTGTTGCTGTGGCTGTGTCATAGCTCAGCAGCTACAGCTCCTGTTTGACCCCTAACCTGGGAACCTCCATATGCTGTGGGTGCAGCCCTAAAAAGACAAAAAAAAAAAAAAAAAAAAAAAAAAAGATTTTGCCATTCTTATTAACTTTTTTTTTTCTTGTTGGTTTATATGAACTCCCCCCCCCCACATTTGAGTCTTTTTTAGCAGTATGCATTGCTAATATAGTTTACCTGCCTGGGCATTGACTTTCCATCCTCTTAGCAGTAATTTTTAACAAGGACAATTTAAAAATATGCTTTCATGTTTATAGGAGGCTAGCTTGAAAGTTTTGTTTTTCTTTAAGCACTCTAGAAATGCTTTCCCCTGGTGATTTCGACTTCTGAAAAGAACTCAGTAAGATTCTTAATGATGTTTCCCAGAATAAAATATATCATTGTATAGCATTGGCAAAATTATTTCCACTAAATAGGACTTTGGATTTGCCTTCAATGCCTTACAAATTTCTGCCAAAACCACAGTAGTGTACTTGCAGAATCCCTTATTCAACTTCATGGCATTTCTCACAGTATTATTCTTGTATAAGCAGCTTGTTTTACAGAAAGTCAAGTATAGCCGTGAGTAGAGGTGCTTGTTATGAGCAAAGTGGTTATGGAAGGACTAGTGGAAGAGGAAGTTATAAATACCAGCTACAAACATTTGGTCACTTACAAAAGCAAGATCTATAATGGTTAGAATATTTCTTTTTTCATTTTGATATGGATATATTTATATACTTATGTATCCATAGCAAAACCATTTTTATCTCTCCTCTCCCATTTGCCTGCATGTAGTAACATAAGAAGCGCTAATATAGGTTAATCTTAAAATTTGATACATCTCAATATTTATGATACAGGATTTTGGGGAGAATGTGACTAGATAGCAGAAACAACATCACCCCAAAATGGTTAAATCAACTGGGTTTACTCTTTGCCGGAGAGAGTTATCTTGTTTTGGGCTTAATGAGAAAAATTATATCATATTAGTAGGAAGCATAGTTTTGCTGTTGTCTTTATTTAAATTGTGTTGTTAAAAGGGGTATAGATAGATACTCAGCTAATAGGGAGGCAAGTAAACTAGTTAACAAGCTACTGTGGTAGCTTTATATTGTCTCAACAAAACTGTTTTGGAAATGTATTTCCCAGAATTTGCTTCCCTGTATTATTCTGAGTTACGGTTATCCATGAAAGAGATTTGTGCAAGATTCGGAAAGTGGATGTAATGAAGCCACCATATATATCTCTCTCTCTGTGTATGTATATATATTTTGTCTTTCTCAGGGTGCACCCAGGGCATGTGGAAGTTCCTAGGTTAGGGGTCGAATCAGAGTTGCAGATGCCAGCCTATGTCACAGCCACAAGCAACACCAGATTCAAGCCCCATCTGTGACCTACACCACAGCTCATGGCAACACCGGATCCTTAACCTACTGAGAAAGTCCAGGGATCAAACCCAGGTCCTCATGGATACTAGTTGGGTTCTTTACCACTGTGCCACCAGAGGAACTACAAGCCACCATATTTTTGTTTGTTCTGCTGGTCTGTGCAGGGCTGCATGGACTATAGTGACTCATACATGTTGTTGCTGATCAGCTAGTTCATCTTATCGATGAGTCAACTACTCCACTTCCCAGCAGATCTCTCCCTTATCTTCTATCTTGGACCAAGTATGCGTGTAGCATGATGGCAAATGCCGCTGACTTCTGAAAATCACCCATTACTGTGTGACTGAAGGAGGTGAAATTCAGACAAGATTTAATGTGTCTTTGTGGGTTTCAATTGTCTTCATGGTCCTAGTATGTCCCGATGAGTCACAGTTTGTCCATGTTTTTGTTCACATCCAACTTCCCTTTACATAGGTTACCCTAGTTGACTTACAGTAAATTCAGGATGCATACCAGATAGAAAGATAACATCTCTGCTTGGCTCCTCCACAAGCTCTAGCATTTACATGAGTTCTGTTCCTCATGGTGTCTCTTATTCTATATCACATGTGGTTCTGCTTCTCTAACTGTACCCTAAGGGACACAAAGTCTCTGAAGAAAGACCCAAGGAAATGATTTTCATGACAATTCTAGATAACTAGTCCAGATTAGTGATGTCAACATCTGTAGGTGAAATTTCCACTTTAAATTATTTTGGGGCAAGCTTTCAAATTTAGACAACTTTATACATGTTCTATATTATTTAAAAATAAAAATTCAAGATGTGAATGTAATAGTGGGAAGTTACTCTAACACCTGCTTCCAAAGGAAATGGAAGGAACTTTTATTTAGAAAGTAATCTTGTCCAGACCACAGATGAAGCAACCACAGGACAACCACTTCTTGTCTGGGGTCTGCAGGTGTGCATTTCAGCTTGGGTCCTGCAGCAGGGGGCCTCTCTTGTATTGAGCTCTGGGGTTTTTGTTCAGCCTCTCCTATTGCTTCAGGCACTGTGAGCTCCCGGAGAGCACAGAAGTACTTAGCAGAATCTTGCAGCTGTAAGGCTGAAATGGTGAGGCTGATGAAATTTTGTGCTTTCTGGAAGTTTGTGGAGTAGCGGCCATCCTTTGTGTTCAAGCCTTTGGATTCCTGACGAATAAGGAAAGTCATCTCTCCACTGGGAGGCTGTTTATACCAAAAAAGAATGTATTCATTCCAACTTGTTTCATAGCGACAGTTTAAGGTGACTTCCTCTCCAACTTGCCTAGATACAACTGGCTGGTCTTGAGTAACTTTCTGGGTCACACCGGATCCTACAGGAAAAATCAGAAAACAGAGAAAAACAGTGAATAAAATAATGGAGGAATTAGACTACCTTAGGACCCAAAGACAAGCCCAGTTGAAATCATAATATGCCTGCTTTCCGGCCATCCCCCTTCCTCCCCGAGTCCATGTGAAGCACCCGGGCCTGTGTGCAGTCCTTTCCCCCTGAACCTTCCCACCATGTGTGGGACCATCCCTACCAGAGAAGACGGAGGCCAGGAAGAGCCAGAGCAGGCTGGAGAGCGGCATGTGGCACGGATTCCCCTGCACAAGAGTGTTTTGTTGTGCCTCAGGCTGAGCGTTCAGTGTCTTGGAGTGCCTGGCAGCTCATATACATAGTCCCTGGGTTCCTGTGTGACTCCCCCAGACAGGAAGCAGGGCTTGTTATGTTCATAGACCACGTGTTCTATGCACAGATGAGAAAAAGTCTGGCTCCCCACAAACTTTTACTTTGTCTACTTGTCTTTCCCAGGTCATTATGTTAGACAGATCCTAAAAAAGGAATTGGAAAAAGCAATGGTTTGAGCCAAGGGGAGCTGAAGACTAAACAAGATGGCATACATTGGTAATTATTCCGCAGAAAAATTTTACTAACTTATTGAAAAAATAGGCTATGTATACTTCTTTTAATCTAGTTAATCATCATCATTTAACCTATACTTACTTTTCTCCATTTAGCATCTAATGACTCTTTTTGGTGGTGATTTATTTAAAATTAAAGCATAGTTGATTTACAATGTTTCTTCAATTTTTGTTGTACAGCAAAGTGACCCTTTATTAAAACCCACAGATGTTCAGCTTTCTTGGTGAAAGGCAGTCTTATCCAAAATAATTAATGTATCTCTTTTTTTCTAGGGCTGTACTAAGGTTTGTCAATAAAGTTATCTTACTTAAAAAAATCAGTCCTTCTGACTTTCAGAATCTATTTAGTTGTTTGTGTTTTTATGAAATTATTACAGGAATAAAATATGATTCTTATGAAATGTGACATTGAGCTTTATTTACTGGCCTTTGAAGAGGATCAGGATATTCAGTCCAGTTGCCTCTACAAGTAGAATTGTATTTATTAGATCATGTGCCTTAGAATTGTCCTTATGTCACATTTTCTATCCCTTTGGTCCAAAGTGTTCAGTATCACTTGTGGGCAGTTCATTATTTTTCTCTTTGAAAATAAGGTCAAGATGAGCAGGCCAGGTCTTTCTGTGACACAGTGCTACAGTGCACTCCTGCAAAACATGATATTGAAAGGCTACAAACACTGAGTACATGTCAATACAGAAGTTGGTGACTGAAGTTTTGTAATCTGATACACGTCATGTGGAAAGCAGCTGTCAGTCTTCCATCTGGCTTCACTGTTTTCATGGATGAATTAATATAAAAGAACCAAGGCAAATAGACCACTAGAAAAGAAACTTCAGACCAGGTCTCTAAAATAGCCAATCTTTTGATTTTTGGGGTCAAAAGAACTCATTAATGATTGATGCAGGAGGAGAGCTGATATATAGTTGAGACATCTCCTCCTCTGTCCCATTTCACCTCTGAGAGCTGACAGGCAGCCGACACCCTGGTTTGCAATTATTTGTAACTAAGCAGAGGAAACTGTGAATGCCCACAGCAGCCTGGAGACCAGCATGATGGCAGGATTTTGACCTTGTTGAAATGGACCTGTTTTGAGTTCCTGACAAGTAGGGTGCAATGTCCCTTAGCTGCATTATAGCAGCTGCTTCTGTGCAATTTCTGACTGGATCGAGTCGGAATGTGTTATTATGACATGCAGCTTGGGAGATTTGTCCTGTCCTAAACAACGTTTTTCCTTTCCTCTTGATGTAATGATAAATGATTATGTCTGGTAAAGGACAAGGCAAAGCTTAATACTGAATGTGAGAAGAAGGTCGCATTCTATTACTTAAACTATCCAAATTTAGAAATTAATCTGTGATGAAATATGCATGGCTTATCTGGAGCAAAGTCGTTATGAATCATGCTGTGTTTGCAAATATTCATTCATATTCTGATTGTTCTCTTGCCTCCATTTTTTTCCCCCTTTGGTCTTTTTAGGGCTGCACCTGCGGCATATGGAGGTTCTTAGGCTAGGGGTCTAATCGGAGCTGTAGCCACCAGCCTATGCCAGAGCCACAGTAACGTGGGATCCAAGCCATGTGTGTGACCTACACCCCATCTCATGGCAATGCCGAATCCTTAACCCACTGAGCCAGGCTCAGGGATCAAAGCCACAACCTCATGGTTCCTAGTCAGATTAGTTAAACACTGAGTCAACACGGGAACTCCACCTTGCCTCCAATTTTGATTCTAAATTGCAATATGCTCTCAGATCCTTGGCTTCCCTGCAAAAGCCAAACAAGTAGCCTCCCTTCCCTCCTATTTACCCACCAGAGCATGGGAACTGGTAGCTTCACAACAGCAAATATCGCTCAGACAAATGGCTAACAAAATAGCTTCTGAGTTCTGAAATCTCTCCAGTTGTGTATTGCAACACCAAATGGTAATGGCAGTGAAATCATATTCATTTATGATGTCACTCTACTCTTAACTTATTAGCCGTTGTAGGAAGCAAGAATCCATGGGTCCTTTCATCAGATATTTGGCCATGATTGTTGTCATGAGAGCATGTATACTGTTTGGTGAAATTCTACAGTTCTCATTTTAGTTGTCATGAAGCCAAACCTCTCCTAACATGCTCTTTAATCAATGAAAACATTAAAAACAGTTAACAGTATACATGATTTCCAAAATAAAAATATTTCTCTTCCTTGACATTGAAGGAATAAATATTCTTTTCCATTCTGTCCTGAAATTTCACCTAATGAAGTCATTTATGTCAAATTATCAAATTTCAAGCATTTTCTTTTCGTTTGAACACCTCACAAAGAAACGTAATGAGAACAACTGAGTTATTCTATTTAGATTGTCCTCAGACTCTCCTTGGTTCCTTTATAGAATCCCCAAACTCACATGCCATAGGAGGCACAGAATCACTATTGAGGTTCCAGGGTCTTCCCTATTGTCGCCGCCACTTACTCCTTGATGACTGTTTTTCTAAAGATGCTGACCACACATTCCATTCTGGGCACTGTAACCTATTTTAATCTTGTCATTTCATTCCAGTGAAATCTGCTCTAATCGTATATATATTCTCCTCCAACTTTTTTTTTTTATTAAACTGTTCAAACTATTAGAAAAAAAGGAAAACCAATTTTGAGAGCCAGGAGGGTTTACATAGTGACACATATATATATTTTAAATTGTTAAACTTTAGTCATCATCATGCTGTACATTACATCTCCAGGGCTTATTTTATCTTAGAACTGAAAGTTTATACATTCTGAACACCTTCACTCATTCCTACTCCCATCCCCACCACTTCTGACAATCACCAATCTGTTCTCTATATCTATGAGTTCTTGTGTATGTGTGAGTGCGTGTGTGTGTCTGTCTGTCCACACACTTATGTTTTAGATTCCACATATAAAATGATTTCAAAGTATTTGATTTTGTTTCTCTGACTTACCTCACTTGGCATTATGCCCTCAAAGTTCATCCATGCTGGTAAATGGCAAGATTTCTTTCTTTTTCACCAGTTTCTTTATCCATCCATCAATGGACTCTAGGTTGTTTCCAAGCCTTGGCTATTGTCGAAGAGCTACAGTGAACATGAAGCTACAAATATCTTTTTTAAATAGTGATTTTATTTCCTTCAGATATATACCCAGAGGTGGAAATGCTGGATCGTACAGTAGTTCTATTTTCAGTTTTTGAGAAACCTCCATATTGGCTTCCTCCATAGAGGCTGCACCAATTCTTAGTTCCATCAACATTGCACAGCGTTCCCTTTTACTACAACTTTTTAAAATTTCTTTTCTTTTTGATAATAGCCATACTGACAGATGTAAGGTGATACCTCACTTGCTTTCCATTTGCATTTCCCTGATGATTAGTGATGTTGAGCATCTTCTAATTCACGTATTGGCCATTTGTATGTTTTCTTTGGAAAATGTTTATTCAGATCACTTGCCTATTTTTAAATCAGATTGCCTTTTCTATTGATTATATGAGTTTTTTATATATTTTGGATATTAACACCTTATTAGATATAATTTTCTCCCATTCTGTACATTGCCTTTTCATTTTGTTGATGGTTTCCTTTGCTACACAGAAACTTTTTAGTTTGATGTAGTCCCACTTGTTTATTTTTACCTTTTATTGCCCTTCTTTTGGTGTCAAATCCAAAACATTATTGCCAAGACTGATGTCAAGAAACTTAATGCCTATGCTTTCTTCTAGGAGTTTGATTGCTTCAGGACTTATGTTCAAGTCTCTAATCCATTTTGAGTTGGTTTTTGTGTTTGGTGTAAGATAAAGATCCAATTTTATTCTTTTGCATATGGCTTTCCATTTTTCTGAATATCATCTATAGAAGAGACTTTCCCTCCCCAAGTACATACCCCTGGGTTCTTTTTTGTGAATTAATTGACTATGTACTCATGAGTTTATTTGTGGGCTCTCTATTCTGCTCCATTGATTTATGTGTCTGTTTTCATGCCAATATCTCTGTTTTGATTACTCATCTTTTTATAATATAGTTTGAAATAACGAATTGTGATGCCCTCAGTGTTGCACTTCTTTCTCTAGATTGCTTTGGCTATTTGTGGTCTATCATGGCCCCATACAAACTGTAGGATTTGTACGTTCTATTTCTGTCATGGCCTTTTAAACAGGTATTTCATTGAATCTATAGTTTTCTTTGTGTAGTATGGGTATTTTAACTGTTTAAATTTTCCAGTCCATGAGAATAAAATATCTTTCCTTTTAAATTTGTCTTCTTCAGTTTCTTTAATCAATGTCATATATTTCAATGCACAGGTCTTTCACTCCCTTGGTTCAATTTTTTTAAGGTATTTTCTTTTTGATGCAGTTGTAAATAGTTACAATGCAAACAATGGTTAGTTTGTTATTAGTGTGCAAAAACACAACTGATTTTTGGGTATTGATTTGTAACCTGCAACTTCATTGACTGTATGTGTTAGTTCTACAATACATGACATCTTGTGGGTACATTTCCCGCTGTTAAGCCAAATGATTTGATTTTCTTTACACTTTTTCTGTATTGAAAAAGTGTACATTATGAACTGGGGTAGGATGTCTCTATGATGTTTATTTTAAGTTGAACACATGTTAGTCTATAAGAAAGTAAAAGATTTTCCCAATGGAATTTTTCTTGGCAATTATGTGATCTATTAAGAGTACGCCTGTCAAAGTCGTAGGTAAGAAGTGTTCTCTTCTTCTTTCTATAAACTCTTTGATCTTGTCAGTTTTTGTTTCCTTTGCCAGCATTAGTAGGATTGGAGGTGAGTATCTGCAATCACCTGTTGGAACACCACCTGGTGAGGCAGCCCTGAACATTCTTGACACACCCAACTAAGCTGGATAACACCTTTATTGGAGTGATTTTTCTCTTCTTTTCGTTCCTTTCACTTTTTACCTTTTCGAGTCCAGTTCACTGTGGTTACTTATTTATTTTATTTCTATCTTCTTACTAGCTACCCTCCTAGCTAAAAGAGATTCTAGAGCAGAAGGAGATACAGATTGAGAAGGGAAGATAAAGAGAAAAGTCCCAAATCTGTAGGGCCAAAAAGTGTCTGTATTTAAACCTGTACCAGTGTAGGTGAGGAATAATAAGCAATGTGAATGCCCTGTGGTGGCCTCGTGGTGTGACTGTGGCTGGAGGTGGGGCTGAGCCCCACGGAGGGTTCCTGTACAGGCTGCAGGTGCCTGGGGAGCGCTGTGCTCCCCAGCACAGAGGTATGTGGCTGAGTCTGTGGTCTGGGCAGAGGAAATGTACAATGAGCTGCGGCGTTCTGTAGCGACTGTTGTTGCATTTAATCTTCCATTCTTCTTTGTCCCTGAAGGAATGGAAAACAAGTGGACTAGTCGGCCCCCTTGGCTCTGTTGATACCAATGTACATACTGTGTGCCTTTGGAAAAATTGCACCAGAGCGTGGAGCTGGCTCCTTCTTGGAGACTCAGGACTGGGGGACGCTGCTCCACATCCATCCCTCTCACACCTGTTGAGAAACAGAGAGACAGTCACAGGTGAGGGTCCCTGTAACTTCTACAAACCCTGAAAATGTCCCCAAGATGATGAGAAGGATAGAAAGTGTGCAGGACTTGTCATCCTCCCCCCAACCCCCTCAAGAGTACAGCAGCTGCTCAGTCCTTGAGATCCCCCTGTGGGGCAGCCCCAACTCACAGCAAACCTGGGCCAACAGAAGCCCCAGCACAGGGCGCACCAGTCCCTTCATGCCTCTGCCTTGTTTCTGGGAAATTGTCTCCTTCAGATACACAGCTGAACCCCTACAGGTTGGGTGTCAGGATTGTTCTGGACAGGTTCCAGTTTCTGCGACCAATCAGCTCACCCTGCAAACTCTGCTCACTGAGGTCACACTCTGTGACACAAAGCCCCACCCTCCAGCCACAAAACCTTTGAGAACACTGAACTTAAGAAAACAAGTATCTTTCCTTTGTAAAATGAAAAAGAGAAAAAAGAAATAAGAAAAAGAAAATAACTAAGATATTCATAGAAATGATCCCTTCAAGATTCTACATTCCCAGAGTTCCCAACTAGTATCCATGAGGCCACAGGTTCGATCCCTGGCCTTGCTCAGTGGTTTAAGGATCCAGCGTTGCCATGAGCTGTGGTGTAGGTTGCAGACGCAGCTCAGATCCCATGTTGCTGTGGCTGTGGTGTATGCTGGTGTTTACAGCTTGGATTTGACCTCTAGCCTGAGAACCTCCATATGCCAAGGATGCAGCCCTAAAAAAAGACAAAAGACAATAAATAAATAAATATTTTACATTCTCTTTACTGTTGTCTTTCACAGAACATGCCAAATCCTTGAAAATAACACAAGCTGACCCCTGGATCTTTTAAGTTTCAGTGACTCAGGAGGGTTGTGTTTAGTTCCCACTGCAGACCTAGGTACTGTGTCACCCATAACACAGAAGTACTTGGCCGAGTCACTCCAGTGGACGGATGTGTTCCTTGGGCTGAAGGAGATTGCACTGCTATGAAATTCAGCCTCAAAACCTCTGACACCTGAAACAAGGCTGTTTCTAGATGTGCACTTCCAGAGAAGCTGGAGTTCTTGGTTAGTCTGTTGCTCACACTGGAAGAGAAAAGGTGGGACAGAAGATGAGTAGTTGCCCCTCAGCTCCAGAGGGTCTCCTTCAGGGACAGTCATGGGGCTGTCAGCCTGGGTCACTGAATGGGCTCTCGTGTGTCCTGAATGAAACTCAATGCTGATTCAGTGAACTCAGCCAAAACAGAAAGTCCCTATTCAAAGTTAAACTAGAGCTTTATTCCATGTGTAGACAAGGGAGTACCATGGAACAGTGCTCAGTCAAGAACAGAAGCATCAAGGGGAACACCAAGGTCATGGTGGGGCAGTAAAAGTGGCAGTGAGCTCTTTCTGGAGGATTCCCAACTATCAATAGTCTGAATACCTGAGGATCTGAACCCAGATTGCTCTGAAGTTGAGGAATGGCAGGGAATTTAGATTTCTTCTTCCAATGGACGTTGTAGGGACCATTAGAGAGAAAGTGTGTCTTAACAAAACTGCCTGCCTCTAGTGTCTGAGATGTTTTACCTGTCATTGTGTAAAAGATGCTCTCAAAATATCTCTAAACTGTAGGGAAGGAAGGTGTTTGTTAGCTTGTATTGATCTTTTACAGAAAAACTATTCTCAATTTAGATAGCAGCGCCCTCTAAGGGCCAGATCAAGAACTAAGGAGCAGTTCACAATTTTTTTTTTTTTTGATCTTCTTCACCTCTTTCCTACACTTGTATGTAGGGTTGAATTTCAAAGCATTATAATTCTGTACAGAAATTATTTACGTTTTTAGCCCCTGAAACTTATAAAGTTGGTCTTTTTAAAAGGACACAAAATTATGTACAAAAAATTGGATACAAAATAATTTTCAGAATGAGAAGTAAAACCATAACAAATTACAAATTTTAGAAAACAAATACCACAAATAACGTATATCTAGAAACTATAAAATTTTAGTGCTTGTTTCTATGACATATCATACTTTTGATTTCTATTGTTTGGGTTCCATGCTTTTCAATTGTTTCTTTATATGACAAATAGTTTATAATAGTTCCTATGTAGAGATAAGAAAGACAGTTTGGTTTTTACTTCTAGTATGGTTGATCAAAAAATTTTTTTAAATTTTATTTTTGGCTGCACCCACATCATATGGATATTCCTGGGTCAGGGATGGAATCTCCCTGCAGCTTTGACCTACACCGCATCTGCAACAGTTCCAGACCCTTAACCCACTGCACCAGGCCTGGGATTGAACCTCAGCTCTGCAGTGACCCAAGCCAATGCAATTGAATTTTTAACCCACTATGCCACAGAAGAACCCCCTCCCCAATTTTTTTTAAATTCACCGTTCATTTTGGTTATGCATGAAAATTTTTAGATTATAGTCAAATTTTGGGAAATGTCCACCAAGTTACCACATGCTTCAAGATTTCATTAGATTCCAAATTTTCTTATGTGATAATCAATCCTGAATACTATGAACTGATGACACTCATTAACCAGTTAATGAAGCCTGTATCAGTTTCCTATTGCTGTATAACAAATTACCATGAACTTTGTGACTTAGGAGAACATTCATTTATCTCACAGTTTCTGTAGGTCAAAAGTCAGGGCACAGTTAAGCTGGATCTCATGAGGTTGCAATGAAGTATTCAACTAAGGTTGCAGTCTTGTCTGAGGCCTGACAGTCCTCTTTCCAATTCGTGTGGTTGTTGGCAGAAGTCATTTCCTTGCAGGTATAGCTAATCAATTTTTTTTTGAGTGATAAAAATAATGTGTATATTGGGAGTTCCTGTTGTAGCTCAGTGGTAACGAAACCGACTAGTATCCATGAGGACACGGATTAGATCCCTGATCCCTCTCAGTGGGTTAAGGGTCGGGCATTGCTGTGAGCTTGGGTGTAGGTTGCAAATGCCACTCAGATCTGGCATTGCTGTGGCTGTGGTGTAGGCCAGGAGCTGTAGCTCTGATTTGACCCCAAGCCCAAGATCGTCCATATGCCACAAGTTGGCCCTGGAAAAAAAAATAAAAGTATATGTTTGAATGTGTGAGAGTTTAAAAATAATCCAAATATCAACTTAAAAGTACCCTTCCATGAACATAAACAATCAAATTTGGTTGTAGCTATTTAGAAATATTACTTTTGGAAAACTGTGTTAGAACCCTAGTTCTACCATAACAAATGATCACAAGATGATGGCTTAAAGTAACAAAGTTGGTTCCCCCGAATCTGAAGGACAGAGATCTGAAATTGAGGTGTTATCAGGAAACATGCTCCCTCTGAATGTTCTAGGGCAGGATCCCTCCTTGCCTCTTCCAGCTTCTGTGGCTCTGATTGGGATGGAGTAAGCACAGGTAGTTGTAGAAGTCCCAGTAAAGGGACCATAGATAAAGAGGGAAACTTAGGGGACTTTGGGAGATCACTTGTAAGTTAATAAATTGCTCAAGAAAGCCATCAGCACAAGGAAGCCTTGTTTGACTAGTGAAGGGAGGAGAATTGCCTCAGGTCATTGGGTGGGGGATGGGATGAGGCCTGCATTCAGATTCAGACCAAGGACAGGAGTTTGAGGACCACCCTTCTGCTGATTTGAATACTGGATCCCAAGGAGGAGCTACTCCCAGAAAGGAAGAGGTGGTCTTTTCCAACCCCCACTCCCCCTTGGATGATAAAACTGTGGCCCACCGTATCCTTGGGGCAGAGACTCCTTGCCTGCTCACAAGCGTCCTATCTTAATAAATCTATTTCTTGCCTATCACTTTGTCTCTCGCTGAATTCCTCCTGCGTGGAGGCATGAAGAACCTGAACCTCAGTGAGTCCAGATGCTGGGTGAGTGATTCTAATTTAAAACCATGGGTTCAAGTCGCAATCTGGCTTTAGGCTAGGTTCGAGTCCTGGCACGTGGGTTCAAGTCCCAATCTGTGTTCTGGATAGGTTCAGGACATTAGTGCTGTCAATTTCAGCTCGAGGTGTTCCTTGGCCTCTGACTGCATAACTCCAATCCAATCCCCACCTCCATCAAGAAGTCCTCACTAGGCCTTCTCACCTGTGTGTCTCTTATAAGGACACTTGTCACTGCATTTAGGCTCCACCTGGATAATCCAGGATGATCTTATCTTGAATATCCTTAACTTAATTACACTTGCAAATTCTTTTTGTCCCAATAAAGTCCTATTCACAGTCCATGGATTAAGATGAGACATAAATTTTCAGGTCCCACCCTCCAATCCACTATAGGAACTTTAATGTCTTTGAAGTGTTGCCATGTGAAGTATATATGTTAGGAATCTCAATACTTCTTTTAGAGTCAAAAGTGAATCTGGGAGTTCCCATTGTGGCTCAGTGGTGATGAACCTCACAAGTATCCGTTAGGACGCAGGTTCAATCCCTGGCCTTTCTCAGAGGGTTAAGGATCTGGTGTTGCCACAAGCTGTGGTGTAGATAGCACATCCAGCTCAGTTCTGACATTGCTGTGCCTGTGCGTAGGCTGGAAGCTGTAGCTCAGATTAGACCTCTAGCCTGGGAACCTCTGTATTCTCGGGTGCCTCTCTAAAGAGATGAAAAAAAAAAAAAAAAAAAGAACCTGAATCTGAATCACTGCTTAATATGGGAATAGCAGGTTTAGGATGTGCTGGAAAATGAAAATCCTATGAATTAACATGAAGTTCTTTGAAATACACACTATTCAGATAACTTTTTTTTTTTTTTTTTTTTTTTCCTTTTTGCAATTGTCAGATAACTTTTGCTTCTCTGGCATGTTGGATTTGGACATCAGAATTGTAGCTAAGTAGGGCCCTGTGGAACTCCTATGCAAAAAAGCCTTTCTGTGTCCCCCATTTCTTTTTAGGAAATAGGTCTCATTCAGCCTCCTTGACCTTACTCAAGTTCCCAAGGACATGTTCAAACAGTTGCAGGGAGGGGATGCAAAGACCAAGGAGAAGCAGTCAAGAGATAATAGTGCACTCTTGGAGTAGGGTCCTGGTTCCTCCTCAAGGAATATAGATAATAATATCTTTGAGTTGTTCCCCAGAACTAAAACCCCCAACAAATGGAAGATGTTAATGAAGCATTCTTCATTCCATGCAGAAGGATCACCAGCTTTGAAAAACAGTGAAAGCTTGCGTCCATCCTAATCCTTACCTGTGGCCCTATTTTTCACTCCCAAATTATAAAACCACCACCCAATCTCTCCCAAGGGGATCACAGTCTTTAAGGCATTAGCCTGCTGTGGATTCTTTGGTGTGGCAAAGCAGTAATGCTGTTTTTTTCTCCTTCACCCAAAACTCTGTCTCCACATTTCTATTTGGCACCGTTGGACAGAGGCCAAGTTTCAGCAACAGAATGGAGAGGAAACTAGAATGGCAATCCTCCATAGTGAAGTCTCCATCCCCGTCTCAAAAGAGCAAGGAGTCTGGAGGAGGAGCACCTGGGGGTGATCTTCATGCAGATCAGGAGCCCTTCTGCACTTTCCATAGAGGGATAAAAACCAGGACAGAGAACTTGCCTTTTCCCAGCTCATCCCATTGTTCTCTGTTGTAATCTATCTCTGAGTCTTGCGGTGTGAAGTAGAATTTGGCTAAATGAAAAGAAAGGGACCTGGCCCTGCCTGGATTTACAGACTAAAAGGAATCTCTGCATTCCTAGAAGGAAACTATTGGACTGAATATCAATATAAGATGGCTCTCAGTGGCTATTATTTCTGTTAGAACAATCATAAGAGTGGTCCTGATCCAAGAACATTTATAATAAAATGTACAAGTATTATCCTGTGAGATTTCAGGCAAGAAATAAATAATGCACCTGAACTGGGCCATGAAGTGTGGTGGTTTGCACACACGGGCCAGAAAAGAATGTTCAGACTTGTATTGGGAGAAAAAGAAGGAAGAGTTTGGAGTTCCCGTCGTGGCGCAGTGGTTAACGAATCCGACTAGGAACCATGAGGTTGCAGGTTCGGTCCCTGCCCTTGCTCAGTGGGTTAACGATCCGGCGTTGCCGTGAGCTGTGGTGTAGGTTGCAGACGCGGCTCGGATCCCGCGTTGCTGTGGCTCTGGCGTAGGCCGGTGGCTACAGCTCCAATTCGACCCCTAGCCTGGGAACCTCCATATGCCGTGGGAGCGGCCCAAGAAATAGCAACAACAACAACAACAAAAGACAAAAAAAAAAAAAAAAGAAGGAAGAGTTTATTGAGCAAGGTGGTGAGGAAGTAGATTTTATTGAGGTAAGAGACACTTCCTGCACAGCAGGATGACTTCTTGATAATCAAAGAAGGCAGGCAAGGAGTACAGGATCCTGACTGTTTTTATAACCCAGGGAGAAGAGAGGTCTCATGATAACCCTGCTGACCTGCTGATTGTTTGGGGAAAGAGAGATCTTATGATACACTTGCTGGTTGGTTGGACTTGTATGGGTCCCCCATAGAGGCCTGAGGAGTGGATCACATACCTTTCCTAGTAGGGGGCAGGAAGGAGTAGGACTGGTTGCTCAAGGTAGGGGAAGGGCATTACAATGAGATGGGTGGGGCAGTGATAAGGTTGTGATAATTCTTGTCTTGCCTAGAGGCTTTGAATTCAGTGTCCATGAAGGGACCTTAAAGTCCCACTTAAAGAATGAGTACAATTGTGTGCATTTTACCCAAGTACATGGGAAAAATTCATTCTGCCTAAAGAGAACAGCCTCTGTAAAGGCCCAGATTTGGGAAAGAGCTTAATATGTACACAAGTGGTTAGAATTTCATAGTAGCCGATGTACCCCTGGAATATGTGGTAGAAAAGAGTGAATAACGAAAGTTAAAAAAACTTAGGGGAAATGTGTAAATTGCCTTGTATTTTTTAACATAGAATTTGATCTTTGCAACTTCTAACATTTTTTCATTACCCAAGATGAGCAGGAAGTGATCTGATCACATATATGTTTTATAATAACTCTCTCATGTCCTGTTGCCTTTTTCTTTTTATTTATTTATTTATTTTTAATTTTCCCCCTGTTCAGCAAGGGGATCAAGTTATACTTACGTGTATACATTACAATTACATTTTTTTCCCCACCCTTTGTTCTATTGCAACATGAGTATCTAGACATAGTTCTCAATGCTACTCAGCAGGATCTCCTTGTAAATCTATTCTAAATTGTGTCTGATAAGCCCAAGCTCCCTATCCCTCCCACTCCCTCCTCCTCTCATCAGGCAGCCACAAGTCTATTTTCCAAGTCCATGATTTTCTTTTCTGAGGAGATGTTCATTTGTGCTGGATATTAGATTCCAGTTATAAGTGATATCATATGGTACTTGTCTTTGTCTTTCTGGCTCATTTCACTCAGTATCAGAGTCTCTAGTTCCATTCATGTTGCTGCAAATGGCATTATGGCATTCTTTTTTATGGCTGAGTAGTATTCCATTGTGTATATATACCACCTCTTCCGAATCCAATCCTCTGTCGATGGACATTTGGGTTGTTTCCATGTCCTGGCTATTGTGAATAGTGCTGCAATGAACATGCGGGTGCATGTGTCTCTTTTAAGTAGAGTTTTGTCCGGATAGATGCCCAAGAGTGGGATTGCAGGGTCATATGGAAGTTCTATGTATATATTTCTAAGGTATCTCCAAACTGTTCTCCATAGTGGCTGTACCAGTTTGTATTCCCACCAACAGTGCAGGAGGGTTCCCTTTTCTCCACAGCCCCTCTAGCACTTATTATTTGTGGACTTATGAATGATGGCCATTCTGACTGGTGTGAGGTGGTATCTCATGGTAGTTTTGATTTGCATTTCTCTTATAATCAGCGATGTTGAGCATTTTTTCATGTGTTTGTTGGCCATCTGTATATCTTCCTTGGAGAAATGTCTATTCAGGTCTTTTGCCCATTTTTCCATTGGTTGATTGGCTTTTTTGCTGTTGGGTTGTATAAGTTGTTTATATATTCTAGAGATTAAGCCCTTGTCTGTTGCATCATTTGAAACTATTTTCTCCCATTCTGAAAGTTGTCTTTTTGTTTTCTTTTTTTTTTTTTTTTGTCTTTTTGCTATTTCTTTGGGCCGCTCCCACGGCATATGGAGGTTCCCAGGGTAGGGGTCGAATCAGAGCTGTAGCCACCGGCCTACGCCAGAGCCACAGCAACGCGGGATCCGAGCCGCGTCTGCAACCTACACCACAGCTCACGGCAACGCCGGATCGTTAACCCACTGAGCAAGGACAGGGACCGAACCCGCAACCTCATGGTTCCTAGTCGGATTCGTTAACCACTGCGCCAGGACGGGAACTCCTCTTTTTGTTTTCTTTTTGATTTCCTTTGCTGTGCAAAAGCTTATCAGTTTGATGAGGTCCCATGGGTTTATTTTTGCTCTAACTTCTATTGCTTTGGGAGACTGACCTGAGAAAATATTCATGATGTTGATGTCAGAGAGTGTTTTGCCTATGTCTGTTGCCTTTTTCTAAGTTTCCAGTATCTTTCTGTTGGGCACTAGGCTCAGCACTGACGTTCATCACCTCATTCACTTCTCATGAGAGCCCTGTCTGGGAGAAAATATCAATATCCACATTGCAGATATGGAAAAAAACTGAAGCCTAAAAACTATTAAGTTGTTTTTCCAAAGTCACACTCAACAAATGAGTGGTAGATCTAGAAATACAACCTAAGTCTTCAATCTTGAGAACTCCACTTCACTTTCTCCCTAAAGGAGGATGGACCCAACAGTGAAGGGTTCCAATAAGAATTGAGTGAGAACAGGAGTTCTTGTCGTGGCTCAGTGGAAACAAAACTGACTAGTATCCATGAGGATGCAGTTCGATCCCTGGCCTTGCTCAGTGGGTTAAGGACCCAGCATTGCCATGAGCTGTGGTGTAGGCTGTGGGCGAGGCTTGGATCCTGAGTTGCTGTGGCTGTGGCATAGGCCAGCAGCTATAGCTCCTATTCTACCCCTAGCCTGGGAACATCCATATGCTGTGGGTGCAGCCTGAAAGAAAGAAAGAAAGAAAGAGAAAGAAAGAAAGAGAAATGAGTGAGAACGCACATGCAAATCACCTATTACAACACTTTCTCTAGTTTAGGCTCACAACCAACTACAGGCCATGTACAGCATCTTGGGGAGATGGGAGACACTGTTCATAATTTCAGAGTTTTTCCAAAAGATAAATCTCTGTACTTTCCTGAGGCATATTTGGCAGTTTACATTCACAGGTTTCATGTATTATCTTAAGAACTATCTATCATTTTTTTCCTATGGAAATCGGTCCATTAAGGTGTTATATTGAGAGATTAGATGGAATATAAATATGGAAAGAGTATACCAAGCAGTGTTTGCTACAACTGCTTATTTGTTTCCTCTGTTATTGAGTCTTGCTCCCACGTCTCAGGATATTTCTACACTACATTAAAGGACAGAGCAGTAGATACAATTTCACTTACCAGAGAAAAAACTCCCAATTTGTGCAATAATTCCAAGCTTTTTTCCCAAGATAGTCTATCACTCTCCTGCCCAGATCATCCCATGCATTGTATTTTTTTTCAGTCTTTTATTTTAACATCTAGCAAGTAGAAGATTAAAAACCATTCAGTTCTGCTGATTCTTCCCATTTATTCAATGGGCAGATGATTCACTGTGGTCAGTAAAGGTAGCTCCTACCTTGTCTAAGTTTCACCACCTCTTAACCAGTGAACACTAGAGGGAAAACTGGGAGGTCAGTGTAAGCATCACAAAATATTTTAGCAGGACACCAGGTGGCAGTGCCTCAGCTTTCATTCTTGCTGCAGGCAAAGTGCTAGAACCTGAATATCAAGGTAGGAAAATAGATTTAGATAAAGGATTCACAAAGGAATAACACTGAGGAAAGACATGAAGGAATTCAGAGGTTTACCATGTAGACATTTGGGGGACAGCATTACAAAGAGGGGGCACAGGTCTCGATATGGAACATGCTTGGAGAGCTTAAGGAATAATACTTCCTCTTTTTCAGTGTAGCTTCTTATTCTCCCCAGCACGTTTTTACCTAAGAAACTAACTAAAGCATTCAGCACTGTTAACTGGTTAGTGGATGATTATCTCATCTGCTGACCCTGGGGCCATCTGTACCTAGGATTGGCATCTTCTTTTCTAGTTCCCTTTAGGTTCCAGTTTAAACCAGTAATGTCAGCACCACTGAGACATCCAGCCACCCTGTTCTGGGGCCAAGTGCTTCTCCAAATCCAAGTCATTCACTTTGGGAGACCTCTAATGTGTTACACTTTGGCTGACAATAAAAGTTTGAGGTGCTTTCATAGTTAGGAGAGTTACGTTTCATTTCTCAAAGGTTAAAAAAAAAAGGGGGGGAAGAATAAAACCTGCCTTAGAGGGTTTGTGATATTTAAATTAGATAATGAATCTGAAGTGCATACAACAGTGCCTGATGTACAGTAAGCTCAATAAATATCAACTTTCTATTTTCTAGTAACAATGTTTTTTCCTGCGATGTCCAGGTCTGTGATCTATTACTGCTTTTTCTTTTCTCTATATCAGTTCAATGCTGAAAGCTTCTAGAAAATTTACTTAATCACTTATTTTCCTGGAGACAGTCACTATTTCCCCCAATCCTCTTGATGTCCTATTCTCCTAGTACATAGATACACTTAGGGTGCTGCAGGACACAGATGGAATGCTCAGATGAGGATTTATTTTCATTTTCCTAATGAATAATAGCTTTCTTTGAACATTTATTAGCTATTGAATATCATATTTTTCAAGAGAATCTTCAAGTTTTTTTTCCCTACATTTGAGTCCTTTTCAGCAGTATGCATTGCAAATATAGTTTACCTATCTGGGCATTGACTTTCCATCCTCTTAGCAGAAATTTATATCAAGAACAATTTTAAAATATACTTTCATGTTCTTAAGAATCTAGCTTGAAAGTATGGCCTTAGCATTTCTAACACTCTAAAAATGCTTTCCCTGGTAACTTCTATTGCTTGCTTTGGAGAAGTCAATATCAATCCTACTGATGTTCCCCAGAATACCATATAGAAATTTTCCTAGCCTAGGTACAATTATTTCTAATTAAATGGGACTTTGGTTTTGCCTTCAATGCCTTAGAAATTTCTGCCAAAACCACAGTAGTGTACTTGCAGAGTTCCTTATTCAACTTTATGGAATTTCCCATAACATTATTCTTTTTTTAAAAACATTTTTATATGATTTTTATTTTTACTGTACAGCAAAGTGACCTAGTCACACACATATATACATCCTTTTTCTGACATTATCCTCCATCGTGCTCCATCACAAGTGACTAGATATATTTCCCAGTGCTATACCGAAGGATGTCATTGCCCGTCCACTACAAATGCAATAGTTTGCATCTATTAACCCCAGATTCCCCATCCATCCCACTCCCCCTACCTCCTCCTTGGCAACCACAAGTCTGTTTCCAAGTTCATGAGTGTCTTTCCTGTGGAAAGCCTCATTTTGCCATACATTAGATTCCAGATATGTGATATCATATGGTATTTGACTTTCTCTTTCTGACTTACTTCACTTAGTATGAGAGTCTCTAGTTCCATCCATGTAGCTGCAAATTGCATTATTTTGTTCCTTTCTATGGCTGAGTAGTATTCCATTGTGTATATATACCACGTCTTAATCTATTCATCTGTCAATGGACATTTAGGTTGTTTCCATGTCTTGGCTATTGCGAATAGTGCCGCAATGAACATACAGGTGCATGTATCTTTTTCGAGGAAAGTTTTGTTGGATATATGCCCAAGAGTGGTATTGCATTATTCTTATATAAGCAGCTTGTTTTACAGCAAGTCAAGTACAGCAGTGCGTAGAGGTGCTTGATATGAGCAAAGAGGGTACGGAATGAGTAATGAAAGAGGAAGTTATAAACACCAGCTGCAATAATGTGGTCACTTGCAAAACCAGGAACTATAATAGTTATGAATATTAATTTTTCATTTCCATATAGATATATTTATATACATAAGTATCCATAAATACATCCATGTCAGAATCATTTATAATTCTCTCCCACTTGCCTGCAGATAGTAACCTAAGATGTGCTAATATAAGTTAGTCTTAAATCTTGTTACATCACAATATTTAAGACAGAAGATTTTGGAGAGCGTGTGACTCATGTAGAAGAAAAACATCACCCCAAAATGGATAAATCAACTTGCTTTACTCTTTGCAGGAGAGGGTTAGCTTGTTTTGGGTTGAATGAGGAATAATTGTTATCACATTAGCAGGAAGCACAGTTTTGCCATTGTCTTTATTTGTGTTGTTAAAAGAGGTACAGATGGATACATAGTTAACAAGGAGGCAAGTAAACTAGTTAACAAGAAACTGTAATAGCTTTATATTGTTTCAACTTAACTATGTGGGAATATATTTCTCAGAATTTGCTTCTCTGAATTATTCTAACTTAAAGTTGTCCATGAAAGAAATTTGTGCAAGATTTTGAAGGTGGTTATAATGAAGCTGCCATACTTTTTATGTTCTGCTGCTCTGTGCAGGGCTGCATGGACTATAGCAGCTCATACATGTTGCTGCTGATCAGCTAGCTCATCCTACTGATGAGTCAACTACCCCACTTCCCAGCAAATCTCTCCCTTATCTTCTATCTTGGACCAAGTATGCATGTAGCATGATGGCAAATGCCACTGACTTCCCCCGAAGATCACCCACTACTGTATGACTGAAGGAGTTGAGAGACAGACAAGTTTTAGCATGTCTTTGTGAGTTTCAATTGTCTTCATGGTTCTAGTATGTCCTGATGAGTCACAGTTTGTCCATGTTTTTGTTCACATCCAATTTTCCTCTACAAATGTTACCCCAGCTGGCTGATAGTAAATTTAGGCTTACTACCAGATAGAAAGAGAGCAGCTTTGCATAGGCTCCTACACCAGCTCTAGCATTTACATGAGTTCTGTTCCTCATGGTGTCTCTTATTCTATATCACATGTGGTTCTGCTTCTCTAATTGTACCCTAAGGGACACAAAGTCTCTGAAGAAAGACCTAAGGAAATGATTTTCATGACAATTCTAGATAACTAGTCCAGGTTGGTGATGTGAGCATCTTTAGGTGAAAATGCCACTTTAAATTGTTTCGAGGCAAACTTTCAATTTTAGACACCTTTACATGTATTCTGTATGATAGTTTTAAAATAAAAAATTCAAGAAGAGATTGTAATAGTGGAAAGTTACCCTGAACACCTATTTCAAAATGAGATAGAAAGAGATTTTACTTAGAATTAAATGTTTGATCCAAACCACAGATGAAGCAACCACAACATGACTATTTCTTGTTTGGGGTCTGCAGGTGTGGAGTTCAGCTTGAGTCCTATAGCAGAGGGGCTCTCTATTATTGAGTTCTGGGGTTTTTGTTCAGCCTCTCCTATTGCTTCAGGCACTGTGAGCTCCCAGAGAGCACAGAAGTACGTTGCAGAATCGTTCAGCTGTAAGGCTGAAATGGTGAGACTGCTGGATTTTTGTGCTTTCTGGAAGTTTATGGAGTAGTGGCCATCCTTTGTATTTTGTCTAGAAGAATCCCAAAGATTAAGGTAAATCATCTCTCCACTGGGAGGCTGTTTATACCAAAAAAGGTAGTAATCCCTCTGCGATGTTTCACACTGACAGTTTAAGGTGACTGACTCCCCAACTTGACTGGGTACAACTGGCTGGTCTTGAATAACTTTCTGGGTCACACTGGATCCTGTGGGAAAAATCAGAAAACAGAGATCAGTAGCGAATAAAATAATGTAGGAATTAGACTACCTTAGGACCCAAAGACAAGCCCAGTTGAAATCATAATATGCCTGCTTTCCTGCCATCCCCCTTCCTCCCCAAGTCCACGTGAAGCACCCGGGCCTGTGTGCAGTCCTTTCCCCCTGAACCTTCCCACCATGTGTGGGACCATCCCTACCAGAGAAGACGGAGGCCAGGAAGAGCCAGAGCAGGCTGGAGAGCGGCATGTGGCACGGATTCCCCTGCACAAGTGTGTTTCGTTGTGCCTCAGGCTGAGCGTTCAGTGTCTTGGAGTGTCTGGCAGCTCATATACATAGTCCCTGGGTTCCTGTGTGACTCCCCCAGACAGGAAGCAGGGCCTGTTATGTTCATAGACCACATGGCATATGCACAGATGAGAAAAGGCCTGGCTTCCCACAAACCTTTACTTTGTCTACTTGTCTTTCCCAGGTCGTTATGTTAGGCAGGTCCTAAAAAAGGAAGTGGAAAAAGCAACTAGTATTAATCATTTGAGCCAAGGGGAGCTGAAGACTAAACAAGATGGCATACATTGGTAATTATTCCACAGAAAAATTTTACTAATTTATTGAAAAAGAATTAACTACAGGCTATGGACCCTTCTTGTAATCTACTTATTCACCATTCATTTAACCCATACTTACCTTTCTCCATTTAGCATCTAATGACTCTTATTGGTGGTAATTTATTTAAAATTAAAGTATAGTTGATGTATAATGTTTCTTCAATTTCTGTTGTACAGCAAAGTGACCCTTTATTAAAACTCACAGATGTTCAACTTTCTTGGTGAAAGGCAATCTTATCCAAAATAATTAATGTATCTCCTTTTTTTTCTAGGGCTGTACTAAGGTTTGTCAATAAAGTTATCTTATTTAAAAAAATCAGTCCTTCTGACTTTCAGAATCTATTTAGTTGTTTGTGTTTTTATGAAATTATTACAGGAATAAAATATGATTCTTACGAAATGTGACATTGAGTTTTATTTACTGGCCTTTGAAGAGGATCAGGATATTCAGTCCAGTTTCCCCCACAAGTGGAATTGTATTTATTAAATCATGTGTCTTAGAATTGTCCTTATGTCAAATTTTTCGATCACATTGGTCCAAAGTGTTCAGTATCACTTGTTAGTGGTCCGTTATTTTTCGCTTTGAAATAAAAGTCAAAATGGGTATGCCAGTGCTACAGTGCAGTCCTGCAAAACATGATATCTAAAGGCCACAAACGCTGAGTGCATGTCCAAACCACGGACATTTGTAAATGAAGTTTTGTAAACGGATACACCATCACGTGGGCTGTAGCTTTCAATCTTCCATTTGTATTCACAGTTTTCATGGATGAATTAATATAAAAGAACCAAGGCAAATAGACCACTGGACAAGAACTTCAGACCAGGTCTCTAAAATAGCCAGTCCTTTGATTTTAAGGTCAAAAGAACTCATTAATTAATGAGTGATGTAAGGAGGAGAGTTGATATACAGTTGAGATATCACCTCCTCTGTCCAAATTCACCTCTGAGAGCTGACAGGCAGCCTGGCTTGCAATTATTGGTAGTTAAGCAGAGGAAACCATGAAAGCTCACAGCAGCCTGGAGAGCAGCATGATGGCAGGATTTTGACCTTGCCGAAATGGCCCTGCTCTGTGCTCCTGACGAGTAGGGTGCAATGTCCCTTAGCTGCGTTATAGCAGCTGCCTCTAAAATGCAATTTCTGGCTGCTTCAAGCCTGTATGTGTTAGGAACACAGGTTGGGAGGTTTGGCCTGTCTTAAACAGTGTTCTTTTCATTGTGATGTAATGATAAATGACTACGTCTGGTAAAGGACAAGGCAGAGCTTAATATTGAAGGACCTGTGAGAAGGTGTTTCATTACTTAAAATTTCCAAATTAAGTAAATTAATCTGTGATAAAATCTGCATGGTTTATCTGGAACAAAGTCATGAATCATGCTCTGTTTGCAAATATTCATTCATGTTCTGATTGTTTTCTTGCCACCAATTTTGATTTTATGTTGCAATATGTTCTCAGATCCTTGGCTTCACTGCAAAAGCCAAACAAGAAGCTCTTACCTGTCTTCCCTCTTAGTTACCCACCAGCCCATGGGAACTGGTAACTTCGCAACAGCAAATATCGCTCAGACAAATGCTAACAAAATAGCTTCTGACTTTTGTAATCTCTCCAGTTGTGTACTGCAACACCAAATGGTAATGGCAGTGAAATCATATTCATTTATGATGTAACTCTACTCTTAACTCATTAGCAGTTGTAGGAAGCAAGAATCCATGGGTCCTTTCACCAGATATTTGGCTATGTTGTTGTCATGAGTGCATGTGAAATTCTACAGTTCTTATTTATTTAGCTTTTTAGGGCCACTTTATGTGGCATATGGAATTTCCCAGGCTAGTGGAGAAATTGGAGCTATAGCTGCAGACCTACACCACAGTCACAGTGACAGCCAGAACCAAACCGTGTCTGCGACTTACATCAGAGCTCACAGCAATGCCAGATCCTTAACCCACTGAGCAAGGCCAGGGATCAAACTGGAATCTTCATGGATACTAGTCAGATTCATTACCACTGCGCCACAATGAGAACTCCAAATTCTACAATTCTTATTTTAGCTGTCATGAAGACAAACCTTTCCTAACATGTTTTTAATCAATGAAAACATTAAAAACCTTTAACAGTATACATGATTTCCAAAATAAAAATATTTCCATTTCTTAACATTGAAGGAATAAAAATTCTTTTCCAATTTATCCTTAAATTTCACTCAATGGGAGTTCCCATTGTGGCTCAGTGGTTAACAAATCCGACTAGGACCCATGAGGTTATGGGTTCGATCCCTGACCTTGCTCAGTGGGTTAAGGATCCTGTGTTGCCATGAGCTGTGGTGTAGGTCGCAGACGTGGCTTGGATCCTGCGTTGCTGTGGCTGTGGTTTAGGACAGGGCTACAGCTCCGATTAGACCCCTAGCCTGGGAACCTCCATATGCCACAGGAGCGGCCTGAGAAATGGCAAAAAAGACGAAAAAAAAAAAATTCACTCAATGACATCATTTCTGTCAAATTACTAAATTTCTAGCATTTTCTTATGAGGTGTTTCAGCACTTTGTAACAAAACCCAAATAAGAGCAAATGAGTTATTATATGGTAGAATTTCCACTGACTCTTCTTGGTTACTTTATAGAAATCCCCAAACTTACATGTCATATGAGACACAGAATCACTACTGTGGTTCCTGGTCTTCCCTATTGTCCCCGCCACTTACATTCTTGATGACTGTTTTCTGAAAATGCCAACCATGAATTCCTATTTGGGCACTATGTCTTATTTTAATCTTATATATTTCATTGCAATGAAACCTATTCTACTCAGATATGCATTCTCCTCCAAATTAGCTATTAAGCTGCTCAAACTAGTAGGAAAAAAAAATAAGCAAAACAAATTTTGAGAGCCAGGAGAGTTTACGAAGTGACATGTATAAATATTTTTTTTAGTTTAAACTTTAGTCATCATGTTGCACATTTTATCTCCAGGACTTATTTATCTTATAACTGGAAGTTTGTACCTTTTGAACACCTTCACTCATTCCTACTCCCATCATAACCACCTCTGACAATCACCAATCTGTGCTCTGTATCTATGAGTTTGTGTATGTGTGTATCTCTCTGTCTGCGCTCTTGTGTTTTAGGGGCCACATATGAATGATTTTATTCAGTATTTCACTTTGTCTCTCTGATTTACCTCACTTGGCATTATGCCCTCAAAGTTCATCCATGCTGGTAAATGGCAAGATTTCTTTTCTTTTCTTTTTTTTTTTTCACCGCAGTATCTTTATCCATCTGTCGATGGGCACTAGGTGGTTTCCAAGTCTCAGCTATTGTACATGAGCTGCAATGAGCATGGGGCTACAGATATCTTTTTTAAACAGTGATTTTATTTCCTTCAGATGTATACCCAGAGGTGGAAATTCTGGATCACATAGTAGTTCTAGCTTTAAGTTTTGAGAAACCTCCATATTGGCTTCCTCCATAGAGGCTGCACCAATTCTTAGTTCCACCAACATTGCACAGCATTCCTTTTTTCTACAATTTTTTTCTTGTCTTTTTGATAATAGCCATACTGACAGATGTAAGGTGATACCTCACTTGCTTTCTACTTGCATTTCCCTGATTAGTGATGTTGCACATCTTCTAATTCACGTATTGGCCATTTGTATGTTTTCTTTGGAAAATGTTTATTCAGATCATTTGCCTATTTTTAAATCAGATTGCCTTTTCTATTGATTCTATGAGTTTTTTATATATTTTGGGTATTAACACCTTATTAGATTAAATTTTCTCCCATTCTATACATTTCCTTTTTGTTTTGTTGATGGTTTCTTTTGCTACACAGTAACTTTTTAGTTTGATGTAGTACCACTTGTTTATTTTCACCTTTTATTGCCCCTTGTTTTGGAGTCATATACAAAACATTATTGCCAAGACTGATGTCAAGAAACTTAATGCCTATGCTTTCTTCTAGGAGTTTTATTGCTTCAGGACTTATGTTCAAGTCTCTAATCCATTTTGAGTTGGTTTTTGTGTTTGGTGTAAGATAAAGATCCAATTTTATTCTTTTGCATTTGGCTTTCCATTTTTCTGAATATCATCTATAGAAGAGACTTTCCCTCCCCAAGTACATACCCCTGGGTTCTTTTTTGTGAATTAATTGACTATGTACTCATGAGTTTATTTGTGGGCTCTCTGTTCTGCTCCATTGATCTATGTGTCTGTTTTCATGCCAATATCTCTCTGTTTTGATTACTCATCTTTTTATAGTACAGTTTGAAATAACAAATTGTGATGCCCTCAGTGTTGTACTTCTTTCTCTAGGTTGCTTTGGCTATTCGTGGTTTATTGTGGCCCTATACAAATTGTAGGATTTGTTTGTTCTATTTCTGTGAAAAATGCGATGACCTTTTAAACAGGGATTTCATTGAATCTGTAGTCTTCTTTGTGTAATAAGATTTTTTTTTTTTTTCCTTTTCTATTGCCACTCCCTCGGCACATGGAGGTTCCCAGGCTAGGGTTCTAATCGGAGCTGTACCCGCCAGCCTACACCAGAGCCACAGCAATGCAGGATCCAAGCCGCATTTGTGACCTACACCACAGCTCATGGCAACGCCGGATCCTTAACCCACTGAGCAAGGCCAGGGTTTGAACCTGCAACCTCATGGTTCCTGGTCGGATTCGTTAACCACTGAGCCACGAAGGGAACTCCTGTGTAACACGGATATTTTAACAGATTATTTTTCCAGTCCATGAGAACAAAATATCTTTCCATTTATAGTTGTCTTTTTCAGTTTCTTTAATCAATGTTTTGTATATTTCAATGGACAGGCGTTTCACTTCCTTGATTCAATTTTTCTCAGGTATTTTCTTTTTGATGCAGTTGTAAATCGGAGTGTTTTCTTTTTTTTTTTTTTTCTTTTTGTCTTGTCTCTGAGAGAGTTAAAAGATTCTCCTAATGGAATTTTTGTTGGCATTTATATGGCCTCTTAAGAATACGCCTCTCAAAGTCATAAGTAATAAGTGTTCTCTTCTTCATTCTATAAACTCTTTGAGCTAGTCAAAACTGTGGTTGCTGTTATCCAATTTTTAATATTATTTAAAAACCATTAAATACTTTACTCACATGTGAAAGTGGAGAAAGTTATGTAGCAGATAACTTTGTCCTTAGCAATGATAATAAACAGGTATTTCATTGTCCTATATTGTCAGTCTTTCTTCAGGTTGCGATGGCAGAAAGTTGAAATACCTAGCAGTTTTTAATGAAATCCTTTTTTGTTTTTCTAAATAGAAAGTAAGTGCCTCCCAAGAGTGAATAGTGGAGGTTTTGGATAGGAAGTCTGAGAAGAGTGAGAAGATTTAATACAGTCACAGCAGGAATTGACAATGAGAGAGGATTTCAGAGAAAATGACTGCTTTTGGGCATTCTAGTTAGTGAGTCTAGTTAGTGTTGAAGATGACAACAGGTTTCAGTGACCCCAATTTTGCACATTTGCATGGTATTCTTGAACTCTGCTTGCCAAATATGCATTATAAGAAGATAGATATTGATCATTATAAGAAGATAGATATTGAATAATTGGGAATTAATAAGATAATTGGTATTACCCAGAACTGGGTCAAAACAATGAGACTAGGTGCTAAAGACTGAAGGAGGGCCATGGAGTTCAGATGCTATAGATAAGAAAATAAAAGTTAGGAAGCCTCTGAGAAATAAGATGATATTTCTTACTTGGCACATCGTGCAATTGTTTTCCAGTTTTTATTGTAATATTGTTTCAGTATTAATTTTATCAAAAATTTTATTTTGCCACCCATCTCCATCTGCTCATCTTATTCTTCTCCATTTCAGCTTTTCATGCTTTTAGATTGTTTTCTTGATGTTTTACAAACACTGCTTATTTACTGCACATAGGATGATGTTTTCTAAATTTTTGTTCTAATTATTAAAATGAAAAATTTTCAGAAGCTTTCTTCTCCTCTTTGTGCTCAGGATATTTTCTTTCCTATTTGCTTTATGTGTGTATACTTGGTATTTGTTTCATACAACATTCTTACTTCTTACTACTTCAAGTGGCAGGTTAATTTGAAAATCACTTAGTATGTTGCCCATTTCATGCAATTCTGGTGGGACAAATCAGATATTCTTCTAACTTTATATTTGATCTCTCAGATACTCTTAACAGAGTTTATGAAACATCTAAATCGTCAGTCAATATGTACTGCTAACAGTCTCTTCCTGGCTGAATCTATATTATCTGTGGGAAGTAGAAGTCAAAAGACAAACTGTGCCAGTGGAGCTCAGAGTTATTAACTCCTGTTATTTTTCATGTGAGATCACCTACTAATGATAACTTTTAATGGTAGAACTAATGACAGTACTGTTAAAAATACTCATTTATTCTGTAATTTAGGAAGATAAACTTAGGAGAATATTTTGGGTTTTTTTTATTTCTATTTTTAGTCTTTTTTTAGGGGTGCACCCTGGGCATATGGAGGTTCCCAAGCTAGGGGTCCAATCAGAGCTGTAGCCGCTGGCCTACGCCACAGCTACAGCAACACTAGATCTGAGCTGCATCTGTGAACTACACCTCATCTCATGGCAACGTCAGATCCTTAACCCATTGAGCAAGGCCAGGGATTGAACTGTGTCCTTATGGATGCTAGTCAGATTCCTTTCCACTGAGCCAGGATGGAAACTCCAGGATCTGCATGTTTATTACTGGTATGTAGAAATACATTTGATTTTGCATGTTTATCTTATATCCTGTGACCATATAGAACCCACTTAATATTTCTAGGAGTTTTTGGGGTGTATTCTTTGGGATTGTCATCATAGATAATCAAGTCATCTAGAAATAGTGGCAGTTAGATTTCTTTCCTGGCCTATAAGATGTGTTTACATTTATTTGCTTTAGTGCCCCAGCAAAAACATCTAGCACAATGCTGAAGGAGAGTGATGAGAGTGGATACTCTTGTTTTGTCCCCAATCTTAGGGAAAAGTATATAGTGTTTTACCAGTAAACATACTATTAGCTGCTGAAGAAATTCCCCACTATTCCTTTTTCAGAGTTTTCTCGAGGGTTGACCATTGAATTTTGGCAAGTGTTACTTCCGCATAGAGTAATATGATCTTGTGATTCTCTCTCTTTTTTATTTTTTACTCTGTTACTTCGATGAATTCCATCAATTGATTATCAAACATTGAAGAAAGTCTTGCATCCCTGAAAAAAAATCCATTTGTGCTTAATGAATTATTCTCTTATATGCTGATGAGTTCTACTTGTTAATATTTATCAAACTTGTTAACCAACTTTGTGTCTATATTAATGAGGAATATTTCTCTGGAGTTTTCTTTGGCATTGTCTTTGTGTGATTTGCTATCAGGGTAATACTAGCTTCATAAAATGAATGAGGAATTGTTTTCTTTCTATTTTCTAGAAGAAATTGTGTAGAATTTATGCTAAGTTTTGTTCAAATGTTTGGTAAAATCCTCTAATAACGCTACCTGAGCCTGTGGATTTTTTAATTTAAAAGTTCAGTTTCTTCATAGACATTGTGACTTCAGCTTCCTCTGGCTCCTGCTCTGAGGAGAGATGAGGAGGAGCTGCACCTGGGGCCCACAGTGAGGTTTGGGGACAGGCAGCAGATGCTCCCAGAGCACTGTGCCTCCGCGCAGAAGTAGGTTCCTGCATCTGCAGACTGGGCGGCCGTGATGTGCAGGGAGCTGTCCTTTCCAGTGTCTCCAAACCGAGCTGTCAATCTGTTCGGCTTCTTCACTTCTCCTGGCTTAGTCAACAACATCAAGAAGACGGGACTCCCCCCAGGCCTCTGCTTATACCACTGAAAGCTGTATAAAGTGCTTGAGGAATTGCAGTATGTGGTGAAGTTCTCTCCTTCTTGTAGGAGCGAGAATTTAGGAATTTGGTTTATCTGCTGTCCGTCCACTTCTGTTGAGAGAAACAGTGGGAGGCATCAGAGAAAGTCCGCTTAGATGTCTATCCTCTCAGCTACTATGGTCTCTCTCATTCTTCTTGTGTATGTTCCTCTTCTCTCCTTGACTCCCTCCCCAACACCCTCTACCTTCCTACTTTTTAGTTTTTGTGTTTTTCTCAACATCTTTACTCTCAATCAGAAAATCTCCTTCCTACAGTTGCCTGCAGATAGATGAGGTGTTTGGAAGCAATCAGGGAAACCCCAGACTCACGGGATCTTATGTGTTGCATCCATAAGATCAACACAGGTATTATGAGTACCATCTTCTTCTTCTTCTCCAGAAAAGAGTTGCTGAATCTGACTGTGTGTCTAATGGATTTTCTTTGTATAAGCTTCTTCTAGACTCAGAGAAACCTTGTGGTATACCACTGCCGTTTGGAAGGAAAGGGGAAAGGAGTGACTGCAATTTGAGTCAGCCAATCAGACTTACCACTGTTTCACCCATCTTCAGAAGGGGGGCAGGGGTCTATGTTTTCAGGTGCTGCCCCCCTGTGGTTGGATCAAAAACTGCTGATTTTAGGAAGAGTTCCTTACACAGTGCTTTCTAATTCAAGTGGTACAATTGTTTGTCAAGGCTTGGAAAGGAGTTAATACACACTGATATTGTTTGACGAGGAACAATTTGCCATTTAAAAATGGATTCTTGGATTTTTAAAACTAGAGCATCAGAAGGAAATAAAATTTTTCTTTTGCCATTTCCAATTTAATCAGAATTGTGTAGTATATGTGTCTCTGCATGTGCTAATGGAATGTATTAGGTCACAGGCATTTTAATAAATGTGGAAAAGCCCATAATTTATCTTTAGATGGCCTGTGATCTCGAAATGGAAGATAAAGCATACCTGTTTCTCTGTTGTCATACAGATTATCGTGGTTGTAAATTGTTCAATTTTGAGCTCATATTTATTTACTGTCTCACTACATTACATTTACACATAATAGGGATTTTTACAAAATAACATAATTTGACATATCAAATTATCAGATATGAATTTCTATCAGATATGAATTTCTCTAAAAAGACTTCTTTAAACAAAACTCTTGGATGGGTGTTCTCATCGTGGCGCAGCAGAAACCAATCTGACCAGAACCATGGGGTTGTGGGTTCAATCCCTGGCTTCGCTCAGTGGGTGAAGTGTCTGGCATTGCCGTGAGCTGTGGTGTAGGTCACAGATGCTGCTTGGATCCTTTGTTGCTGTGGCTGTGGTGTAGACTGGCAGTTGTAGCTCTGATTTGACCCCTAGCCTGGGCACTTCCATATGCCACAGATGTGCCCTCTTGGATGGGATACTGGTATGACTCCATGGAACTTCAGAAACTCTCACTTAACAGCATTTGTCAACCTATATTAGCATGACCTGCTAACTGTGGGAACTGTCTTCATGTATCTTGAGGGTATGTACTGTGTCATCTTCAAGAACTGAGCTGTCCTATGTAGTAGCTTCTACTTTAACTCTAGCACATGAAGCTACTTAAATTAAAATTAAATGTAATTACAGTTTTAGTTTCTAAACCATACCAGTCACATTTCAAGTGCTCAGTAATGACAATAGGCTAGTGGTTATTGATTAACGCAGATATAGAACATTTCTACCATATCAGAAAGTTCTATTGGTCAGTGAGCTCTAGAATATAGAATCTGTGGAAATAAGGATTTTGTTTTCTGTTTTGTATCACAAAGTCCCAGATGTGAGGGAGTTCCCACTGTGGCACAGTGGGTTAGGAAGCCAACATAGTGCTTGTGAGGATGTGGGTTCAATCCCTGGCCTTGCTCAGTGGGTTAAAGACCCAGCATTGCACCCAGCTGCAGCTTAGGTCAGAGATGCAGCTCAGATCTGGCATTGCCATAGCTGTGGCACAGGCTGGCAGCTGATCTCTGTTTTGACCCCTAGGTCCGCCCCCACCCCAAAATTCCCAAATCAGACAACGTAACACACATCAACAGAATGAAGGATAAAAGCTACATGATCATCTCAATAGATGTAGGAAAAGATTTTGACAAAATTAAATATCCACTCATGATAAAAACTTTCAACATACTTGGTATAAAGGGAATATAATGCAAAATAATAAAGGCAATCTATGACAAACCCAGACCTGTCATCGTGTTCAATAGTAAAACTCTCAAAGCTTTTTCTATAAGATTAGGAACAAGAGAAGGATGCCTCCTCTTGATACTCTACTTAACACACTACTTGAAGTCCTTACCACAATAATTAGAAATCAAAAAGAGGGAGTTGCCGTCGTGGCGCAGTGGTTAACGAATCCAACTAGGAACCATGAGGTTGCGGGTTTGATCCCTGACCTTGCTCAGTGGGTTAACAATCCGGCATGGCCGTGAGCTGTGGCGTAGGTCGAAGATGCGGCTCGGATCCTGCTTTGATGTGGCTCTGGCGGAGGCTGGCGGCTACAGCTCCGATTAGACCCCTAGCCTGGGAACCTCCATATGCCACAGGAGTGGCCAAAGAAATGCCAAAAAGACAAAAAAAAAAAAAATCCAATTTCCAATTGAATCAAAAAGAAACTTATACCTAGGACTAAATTTAACCAAGGAGCTGAAAGACCTGTGCTCTGAAACTATAAGACACTGATAAAGGAAATGCAAGACAGTACAAATACTGGAAGATATTCGATGTTCTTGGGCTGGAAGAATGAACACTGTTAAAGTGTCCTTACCTACCAAAGCAATCTACAGATTCAACACGATCCCTCTCACAAGACAGCGTTTTTCACAGAACTAGAACAAATCATCCTAAAATTTGTAGGACCCCCAAAAGCCAAGGCAATTTTGGAAAAAGGAAAAAGAACAAAGTTGGAGATATCACACTCCCCAGTATCAAAATACCCTACAAATTTCAGTAGTCTAACATGTTAAGGTGCTGGCACAAAAGCTGAGATTCAGCCGATGGAACTGAATAGAGAGCCCAGAATCAGCGCCTGGTACATATGAGCAATCTGTGACAGAAGAGGCAAGAATGAGCAACAGGGAAAACACGGTTTCTTCAAAAACTGGTATTGAGCAAAACTGGACAAGTACATAGTTAAGAAGAAAACGAGAACATTCTCTCACAACATGTTCAACACAAAACTCAGAATGGATTAAACTGCAACGTGAGACCTGAGCTCATAAACTCCTTAAAGAAAATACAGGCAGTATGCTTGCTGACATTCATCTTTGCACTATTCTTTTTCCATTGGTCTTCCCAGGCAAGAACATAAAAAGACCCCGAATCTGAAAAATGGGACCTAATTAAACAGAAATATTTTGCAGAGTGAAGGAGATCATTAACACAAAAAAAGGCAGCCTATAGAATGGGAGAAGATGTTCGCAAGTGGTTAGTCAATAGGGGTTATGTCCAAAGTATATAGAGAACTACTACATGCACAGTTAAAACTACACAGAGTTTGAAAGATACACAGAGGACCTGAAGAGGCATTTTCCAAAGAACCATGCAGGTGGCCCGCAGACAAGGGAAAGGTACTCATCATCTCTGATCATCAGGAAGATGCAAGTCAAAACCACAAGGATATGTCACCTCACATCTATACGAATACTATCGTCAAAAAAAGAACAAGAAAAAGAAAAAGAGAAATAATGAGTTTTTCGAAGATATGAGGAAAAGGGAACCTTTGTGTCTTCGTGCTGGGAAAATAAACTGGCACAGCACTATTTAAAACCACATGCAGATGCCTCAAAAATGTGAAAGTATGAGTTCTATATAATCCAGCAATTCCATTCCTGGGTGTCTATCAGAAGAAAATAGAACACGGGTCCAAAAATATATATGTACCTTAAGGTTCACAGCAGCCTTATTTCCAAAAGCCAAGATATGGAAACAACCTCAGTATTCATCCATTGTACACTTATATACAAACACATATACAAAGCAATATTACATAGCCATGAAAAAGAATGGAATCTTGTCCTTTGGGACAACATGATAGACCTGGTGAGTTTTACGACCTAGTGAAGTAAGTCAGGCAGAGAAGGAAAATGCTTCACTTCCATATGACATCTGTAGTGCAGAACAACAGAAACCGACTTAGAGATACAGGGGACAAACTCCTGGTTATTAGAGGAGAAAGGAGGGAGAGGGGGTGAAAGAGGTGAAGGGGATTAAGAGGTACAAACTTACACTGACACCATAAAGACATTATAAGTGTGTAATGTCCAGCCAAAGGAAGGAATGGATCCTGCCAAGGCTTTGACTGTAGCCAGTGAAACTGATCTCAGACTTCTTGCGTCCAGAGCTACAAGAGAAGAAATTTGTTTGAAGTGACCAGGTTCACGTATAAACACTGAGCACATATTTTTGGTGTGCTTGGCAGCACCAGCAGGATGGGATGGGAGGCTTTGCAATTGCCTGTGGGGACGCAGTGCAGTGAGGCAGCCCTGAACATTCTTGAGACAGCCAGCTAAGCTGGAAAACATCTTCATTGGAGTGATCTTTCTGTTCTTTTCGTTCCTTGCACTCGTACCATTTTGGAATCCGGCACACTGTGGCTACATAATTATCTTAACTCTGTCCTCTTACCAGGGACCCTCTAGCTACTAGAGGTTCTAGTGCAGAAGGAGATACAGATTGAGAAGGGAAGACAGAGGCCGAAGTCCCAAATCTGTGGGCCAAAAAGTGTCAGTGGTTAAATGTGTACCAGTGTAGGTGAGGAACAAAAAGCCATGTGAATGCCCTGTGGGGGCCTCGTGGTGGGGCGGTGGCTGGAGGAGGGGCTGAGCCCCTCGGAGGGTTCCTGTACAGGCTGCAGGTGCCTGGGGAGCGCTGTGCTCCCCAGCACAGAGGTACGTGGCTGAGTCTGTGGTCTGGGCAGAGGAAATGTACAGTGAGCTGCGGCGTTCTGTAGCGACTGTCGTGGCGTTTAATCTGCCATTCTTCTGGGTCCCTGCAGGAATGGTAAACAGGTGGCTGAGGTGGCCTCCTGGGGCCAGACGATACCACTGCACACTCCGCGTGGAAGAGGAAAAATTGCACCAGAGCGTGGAGCTGACTCCCTCCTGGAGACTCAGGGCTGGGGGGCTCTGGTCCACATCCATCCCTCTCACACCTGATGAGAAACAGAGCGACAGTCACAGATGAAGGTCATTGTAACCCCCACAGAACCTTGAATGTCCCTCTGGATGAGGAGAAGGATAGAAAGTGTGCAGGACTTGTCATCCTCCCCCCAACCCCCTCAACAGTACAGCAGCTGCTCAGTCCTTGAGATCCCCCTGTGGGGCAGCCCCAACTCACAGCAAACCTGGGCCAACAGAAGCCCCAGCACAGGGCGCACCAGCCCCTTCATGACTCTGCCTTGTTTCTGGGAAATTGTCTCCTTCAGATACACAGCTGAACCCCTGCAGGTTGGGTGTCAGGATTGTTCTGGACAGGTTCCAGTTTCTGTAGCCAATCAGCTCACCCAACAAACCCTGCTCAGGTGAGCCTCAGTGACATGAAGCCCCACCCTTCAGCCCCACCCTGCTGTGAACACTGAACTTAAAAAGTTAGTCTTTCCTTTTCAAAATGAAAAAAGAAAGAGAAAGGGAGAGAAAAAGAAAGAGAAAGAGAGAGAAAGAAAGAGCGAGAGAATGAGAGAGATCAAGAACGAAAGAAAAAGAAAGAAAGAAAAAAAGAAAGAAAAAGAAAGAAAGAAAGAAGAGAAAAGAAAAGAAAAGAAAGAGATGATGGAAGGAAGGAAGGAAGAACAGACGGTAAGGGAAGTGGAATCTAGGATGTTCTTAGGAATCAACGATGTCTAGGATTCTGTCTTCTCTGTACTGTTTGCCTTCACGGAACGTGCCAACTGCTTTAAAAAGAAGCTCAAGCTGAGACCCCGAGTCTTTTAAGCTGCAATGTGCCAGTACATTTGTGTTCCCCTCCCCCTGCAGACTCGGTCACCGTGTCACTCAAAACACAGAATATTTGTCTGAATTGCTCCAATGGGTGGATGTTTTCCTCCAGTGGAAGGAGGTTTCACCCTTCCTGAATTCAGCCTCAAAGTCTTTGATGCCTAAAACAAGGCTGTTTCCACATATGTACTTCAGGAGAAGCTGGAGTCCTTGGTGGGGGTGGTGCATGTACCAGAAGAGAAAAGGTGGAACAAAGATGAGAAGTTGCACCTCAGCCCCAGAGGGTCTCCTTCAGGGACAGTGATGCGGTCGTCAGGCCGGGTCACTGACTGGGCTCCGGCTTCTCCTGAAACATCAGTGCTGAATCAATGAACCTGGCTAAAAGGAAAAGTCCCAGTTCAAAGGCAAACCAGAGCAATGTCCCATGTGTGGCCAAGGGAGTACAATGGCACGGTACTCACTCAGGAGGAACAGGAGCAGCTCAAGCATCAGGGTGAACACTGAGATCGTGGTGGGGCAGCAAAGAGACAACGAGCTCCTTCCTGGGCGACTCCCCACGAGCAAAAGTCTGATGACCAGGGAACTTGAACCCAGGTTGCTTTGAGGGTGAGGAATGACAAGGTATGTACCTTTCTTCTTCCAAGGGACATTATGCTGACCCTTAGAAAGAGAGGCTGCCTTAACAAAATTACCTGCCTGTGGATTCTGAGATGCTTCCCATGTCATTGAGCAAGAAATGTTGTCAGAATATCTCTTTACACTGCAGGGCGGGAAAGTGTTTGTGAGCCTGTTCTGACCTTTTACAGAAAAGGCATTTTCAGTTTACACACCAGCGCCCCCTAGGTGCAGATCCAAGGAGAAATTCACTTTTTTTTTTTTTTTTTTTTTTTTTTTTTTGTGGAAACTTGCTCACCTTCTTCCTGCACTGTGTGTAGGTTGAATTTCAAAGCATTACAAATATGTCCAGAGGAGGATTTAAGTTTGTAGCCCCTGAAACTTATAAGATTGGCCTTTTAAAAAAACATACAATTATGGATTAAAAAATTGGAGAGCGTATACTTTTCAGAAATAAAAGCATTACACATTTCAGGAAAGGAATACCACCAACAGCATAAATCTACAAAGTTACATGATATGTTACTACTTATTTCCCAAACCCATTTCTGTAATTTTTTTTTTTTTGCTTTTTATTTTTAGGGCTGCACGTGAGGCATATGGAAGTTCCCAGGCAAGGGAACAAATCAGAGCTACAGCTGCCAGCCTACAGCACCTTTCATAGCAACACTGGATCCTAGCTGTGGACGACCTACACCACAGTCCATGGCAATGCCGGCTCCTTAACCCACTGAGTGAGGCCAGGGACTGAAGCCGAATCCTCATTGATACCAGTTGGATTTGTTTCCACGGCACCTTGACATTTTCTTCAGTGGCTAAGCTATCATTATTTTGTCTTGACTGACTGTCTTCTTTGTGCATTTTTTTTCACTTTTCTGATTAAATTTATTTTTTAGACTCAGGGAAGGAGTCTAGGAGGCACATGTTTTTCTCCACACAAGGGTCAGGCAGAGGGCATGGAGGTGGGTTCTGTTCTGTGAAGGCCCCATAGGATCCTGTTCGTGTGTGTGTGTGTGTGTGCGTGTGCGTGCATGTGTGTGCGTGTAGACTGGGACTCCTTTGTGCTAAGCCTTGTTAGGCAAGAGGAGGCAGCAGTGAAGAGCATATCAAAGGCACCCGATGCAGTGGGAAGACAAAAAAGCACATAAGTGGATTTTTAAAGACAATTTTAATTTGCAATAAGCACCATGAAGACAATAGAGTACTCTGTTGAGATGGACAGTTACTGCTGAGGTGAGGAAAGGCATCAGCTCTCAAGAGGCTATGGAGGGAGGGCTCCACCCTGACACTTAACTCTGCAACCCCAGGCAAGGTACTGAACCTCTCGCATGTCCTTTTCTCTAAGTGGCCGGGATCTTTCTGCTGGGCGCTGGGCTCAGCACTAGCGTTCATCATCACTCACTCTCATAAGAACGCTGCCTGGCAGACACAACCAAATTCCACACTGTAGATATGAAGAAACCAAAGCCTAAACCCCACTGAGTGCTTTAGCTGAGATCACTCAAGGGATGAGTGGTAGATCTAGAAATACAGCCCAAGTCTTTGATCTCAAGCACTTTGCTTCACTGCCTCCCTAAAGGAGGATGGAGGGACCCTAGCATGAAGGGTTCCAGTAAGAACTGAGTGAGAACACAATCAATCACCTAGGATAGGAGTTTCCACTGGAGTTTCCAGTGGTTAAGAGTCCAACGGCAGTGGCTTGGATTGCTGTAGAGGTGCAGGTTCAAACCGCAGCTGGTGCAGTGGGTTAAAGGATCTGGCATTGCTTCAGCTGCAGAGTAGGTCACAGGCTGTGGCTCGGATTCAAACCTTGGCCAAGGACCTTCCATATGCCATGGGTGCGGCCATACGTTTTTTTTTTTTTTTTAAGTAACTACCTTGGATAATACCCTCCCTGCCATATTCACTCAATACGCTGCAGCAATGCAGAAAAGCTTGGTGAGTTTGGGAGACGCTGCCTGAAATTGCCAAGAATTCGATCCACAAGATAAAGCATGATATTTTTAGGAGGTGCACTTAGCATGTTTCACAGCAGATTTGAATATTATCATCTGTGTCCATGGTCTATCATGTTTGTAACTGTTAGTGGGAAATCAGCTCATTAGGGCAGCATATTGAGAGACTGGGTGGCATATGATAATATGGAAAGAGTATTCTATGCAGCATTTGCTACAACTCCTTATTTCTTCTTTCATCCTTGAGTCTTGCTACCACTTCTCAGCCTATTTCTATACTACAAGAGAGGCCGGAGCAGTCAACACCATTTCGCTTGCCAGAGGAAACATGTCCCATCTTCTGTAATCACTTTGAGCTGTCTTTTCAAGGTAGCCTATTAGTCTCCAGCCAGTATCATCTCCTGTCTTTTATTGGTCATTTGAAGTCAATCAGCTTCACATATGGCAAGCAAAAGACAAAAGGAAAAAGAAAGAAAGAAAGAAAAAACCAGCCAGGCCTCCTGCATCATCTCTTATGATTCCTGCCTCAGGAAGTTGACTGCCTGGATCTGCTGCCAATGGTAGTTCCTGCTATGACCAGGCTTCCCCACAATGTCATCCGTGAACACCAGAGGGCAGCAGGGAGGTGCGCTGAAGCATCACAAAATACTTCATTCAGCAGAACACCAGATGCCAATGCCCCAGCTTTCCTTCTTGCTACAGGCAGTGAGTGTAGAGCCTGATTCTCAAGGAAGGAAAATATTAAGATGTAGGTCAAGGGCCCACCCTGGGGTGACTTTTGAGAAAATACATGAAGGAATTCAGAGGTGCGCCATGTAGATGTTTGGCGGGGGGGGGGGGGGGGGTGCGGAATAGCATTACAGTAGAGAGGGCCAAGGCCAGGGGCACAGGTCCTGATAGGGAAATGTGCTTGAAGTGTTTAAGGACTAACATCCCGTCTTTCACTGTAGCCCTTTTTCCCCCAGCACACTATTCTATGAGAGTCTTGCTAAAGCATTCAGCACTGTTAACTGGTTAGGGGGTGATTTCCTCATCTAGTGATTCTGGGGCAATTTATACCTAGGAGTGGCATCTTCTTTTCTCGTTCCCTTTAGGTTCCAGTTTAAACCAGTCATGTCACCATCACTGAACCATCCATTCAGTCTGCTCTGGGGCAAGGGCGTCTTCGTAGTCCGCATATTTTCCATTAGGAGTCCCCTAAAATGCTACTTGCTGGTTGAAAGTAGAAGTTAGAGATGCTTTTCAACTTAGGAAAGTTATGTCTTATTTCCCAAATTAACAAGAACAACAGCAACAACAAACCCTAGGAACAATAACATCTCTCTCATAGGGTTTGTGACATTTAAATGAGATGACGCAGCTGAAGTGCCTACTACAGTGCCTGAAATATGGTAAGATTAATAAACACCAACCTTCTGTTTTCTAGTACAATCTGCCTTTCTTTCATTGTCCACATCCGTGACCTGCTAGTGCTTGCTGTTTTCTCCACATCAGTTCAATGCTGGAAGCGCCTAGGAAATTTACTTAATCACTTCCTTTCCTGGAGACAGTCGCTCTTTCCCCTGTCCCTACACGGTCCTATTCTAGTACACGGATACCTACTCAGGGTGCTGAGAGGACACAGATGGAACACTCGGATGAGGTTTTACCTTCTTTTCTCCAAGAAGAATAATATCAAGGTCTGTGTGTATTTATTAGGTATTGGATATGATGTTTCTGAGTTGCATCTCCAAGACTTTGCCATTCTCTTTAACTGTCTTCTTACCGATTTGTATAAGCCTTTACTCTATTGTGCTCTTGAGTCCTTTTTCGGAAATAAGCATTGCACATATAGTGCACCGGTCTGCCTTCACTTTCTATCCTCTTAGCAGTGATTTTAAACAAAGACCATTTAAAAATAGGTTCCTGTTCCTAAGAAGCTGGATGGAAAGTCTTATTTGTTTATTTTCACTTAACACTTGAACAATGCTTTTCCTTGGTGAATCCCATTGCTTCTGATGTGAAGTCAGTATCCTGCTGACTGATGTTTCCCAGAACACAGTATATCAGTTTTCCTAGGTATTGGCAAAATCGCTTCCAATTAAATAGTCCCTTGGTTTTGCCTTCGATGCCAGGCAAACGTCTGTCCAAACCGCACTCGCGGACTTGCTGAATCCCTTATTCATCTTTATGGCATTCCACAAGGCATTACTCGTCAATGAGGAGCTTGTTTAATAGAAAGTCAAGTAGAGCAGTGAGGGGAGGTGCTTCCTGTGAACAAAAAGATTATGGAATGGGTAATGGGGCAGGTAGTTATTAATACCAGTTACAATAATGTGGTCATTTACAGAAACAGGAAGTATAATAGTTACGAAAATTTTTTCCATTTTGATATGAATATAATTATGCACATATCAACCAGCTTTAACTCCCCTCTCCTGCTTTCCTGAATGTAATAACCCAAGACGGGCTAATATGAGCCAATCTGTAGTTCTTCGTTATTTCTCAGTCATTAGGATACAGGAGTCAATGGGAGCATATGACTCATCAGAAAAGAAAAGAACATCACCCCAAAACGGATAAATGAACTTGGTGTACTCTTTGCAGGAGAGGTTAGCTTGTTTCTGATTGAATGAGGAATTATTGCATCATACTTGAAGGAAGCACAGTTTTGCTTTTGTCTTTATTTGAAAGTTGTTCGAAGAAGTACAGATGGAGGCCAAGTTAGCAAGGAGGATACTGACGTTTACACTGCCTCAAATGAACTACTTGGAAATACATATCCTAGAATGTGTTTCCCTGTGTAGTTCTGGGACAGGTTTGGACACACAAGACATTTGCGGAAGATTTGGATGGTACGTGTGATCTGGCTCAACTGCAGATACAAAGATGATAGCTTTTCATAGACTCTTCCCCCAGCTCAAGCCATTGCATGGATTCCTATCCTTATAACTAATTACTTATCCTGTGTCACCTTTGATTCTGCTTCTCTGACTGTACCCTAGTTGATGCAAGGCATAAGCGGAAAAGACTACGGAAGTGATTTTCCTGACGATGCCAGAGAACTAGATCAAATGTGTGATGTGAGCATATTTAAGTGAAACTGCCATTTAAGTTGTTATATGAGGCAAGCTTTCAACTTTAGACAAGTGTGCACGTGTTCTGTACAATCGCTTTAAAGTCAAAAAGTCAAGACTGAGAACGTATTAGTAGAAAGTTACTCAGGACACCTGCTCCACATGACATGGTAGGAGCTGTAATTTAGAATGAAACCTTCTCATCCAGACCACAGATGAAGTAACCACAGGACAACCACTTCTTGTCTGGGGTCTGCAGGTGTGCATATAGGCTTGGGTCCTATAGCAGGGGGGCTCTCTCGTGTTGAGCTCTGGGGTTTTTGTTCAGCTTTTCCTATTGTTTCAAGCACTGTGAGTTCCCAGAGAGCACAGAAGTATGTTGCAGAGTCTTTCATCTGTAAGGCTGAAATGGTGAGGCTGATGGATTTTTGTGCTTTCTGGAAGTTTATGGAGTAGCGGTCTTCCTTTGCATTCCAGCCAGTAGAATACTGACGAATAAGGAAAGTCATCTCTCCACTGGGAGGCTGTTTATACCACAAAAGGTAGTAATCCCTCTGCGATGTTTCATACCGACAGTTCAAGGTGCCTTCCTCTCCAACTTGCCTAGACACAACTGGCTGGTCTTGAGTAACTTTCTGGGACACACCGGATCCTGTGGGAAAAATCAGAAAACAGAGATAAGCAGTGAATAAAATAATGGAGGAATTAGACTACCTTGGGACCCAAAGACAAGCCCAGTTGAAATCATAATATGCCTGCTTTCCTGCCATCCCCCTTCCTCCCCGAGTCCATGTGAAGCACCCGGGCCTGTGTGCAGTCCTTTCCCCCTGAACCTTCCCACCATGTGTGGGACCATCCCTACCAGAGAAGACGGAGGCCAGGAAGAGCCAGAGCAGGCTGGAGAGCGGCATGTGGCACAGATTCCCCTGCACAAGTATGTTTTGTTGTGCCTCAGGCTGAGCGTTCAGTGTCTTGGAGTGTCTGGCAGCTCATATACATAGTCCCTGGGTTCCTGTGTGACTCCCCCAGACAGGAAGTAGGGCTTGTTATGTTCACAGCCCACGTGTCATATGCACAGATGAGAAAAAGTCTGGCTCCGCACAAACCTTCACTTGGTCTACCTGTCTTTCCCTGGTCCTTAAGTTAGTTAGGCAGAGCCTGACAAGGGGCTTGGAAAAAGCAACTAGTGCTAAAGGTTTGCGCTGAGGGGAACTGAGGACCAAACAAGCTGACATACTTTGATAATTACTCCGCAGAAAAGTGTTGCTCGCTGATTGAAAAGAGATTAATATAGGCTCTGAACACTTCTTGTAATCAACTTACTGGTCATTCATTCAGCCTGTATGTACTTTTCGACATCCAGAATCTAATGACTCTTAAAAACTCATAGACGTTTTATCACCTGTATAGGTTCCCCATCACTAAAGTCATGGTACAGGGTTACTTGACCTGTCTGTATTCCTCCTTTGCACACCTTCCCCACCCCTGCAACCTTGATAACCCCTGGCAACTACTCATTCCCTTTGCATCTCTTTCAGTTTTTCCTCCTGAAAATGTTGTATAACTAGAATCATACATTATGTATGGAGTAATAATAATGCATTGACGTAATCATACACCAGTTTGCCTTCTGTGATTGACTTTTTTACTCAGCATGACATCCTTGATATCCAGCTACACTATCACATGTATGAACGGTCTTTTCCTTTTAATCACTACAGACTGTTCTCAACTTATGTTGGATCAACTTAGCATTAAAAAATATTACGACCACACTTGCTGCATGTGGCAGTTCCCGGGCCAGGGATTGAATCTGAGCTTCAACTGAGGCAATATTGGATTCTTTTACCCACTGTGCCAGGCCAGGAATCAAACCTGCACCTCCACAGTGATCCGAACCACTGCAGTGGGTCTTAGCCCACTGCATCAAGGTGGGAGCTCCCAACTTAAAACGTTTGACTTTACATTGGCGAGAGAGCCACATGCCTTCAGGAAACCATGTTTCAGTGTTTGAAATGTGATCTTTTGCAGAGCTAGCAGCAAGGGGGTAAGATACTCCCTGATGATGCTGGGTAGCAACAGCCAGCTGACCCCAACCAGCCTCAGGATAATAAGGGCAAACAACTTGTGCACTTACAATCATTCGGTGCAGACACAGCCATTTCGATTTTCACTTTCAGTACCATACTCAAGAAATTCCATGAGATTTTTAACACTTTGTTTATTTATTCATTTAATTGAATGATTTTTATTTTTTCCATGGTAGCTGGTTTACTGTGTTCTGTTGATTTTCTACTGTACAGCAAGGTGACCCAGTCACCCATACATGTATACATTCCTTTTTCTCACATTATCACACTCAATCATATGTGACTATATATAGTTCCCAGTACTATACAGCAGGATCTTATTGCTTATCCATTCCAAAGGCAACAGTTTGTATCTATTAACCCCAATTTCCCAGTCCATCCCATTCCCTTCCCCTCCCCCTTGGCAACCACAGGTCTGTTCTCCATGTCCATGATTTTCTTTTCAACATTTTATTTTAAAATTGACTTTGTGTTAGATGATTTTGCCCAACTGTAGGCAGCAGGTTAGGTATAGTAAGCACATTTTTGACTCAGGATATTTTCAACCTAAAATGGTTTATTGTGGTATAAGCCTCCTGCAAGTTGAGAAAGGTGGATAAGCAATATCTCATTGTGAGGATATACTCCTGCATATTTATCTATTCACCCAATAAAGAACACTTGACTGGTTTCTAGTTTGGGGCCATTGCAAATATAGGTGCCATAAATTTTTATGTACAGACTTTTGTGTGAACATAAGTTTTTCATTTCTGAAGCATAAATTCCAAGAGTGTGATTGCTGGACTATAACATAAGTGACTATTTAAGTTTATGTGAAACTGCTGAATGAGTTCCTAGAATGACTATACCATTCATCCATTAGCAATGTATGAGAGATTCATTTCTCTGCATCCTTGTCAGAACTTGGTGTTGTCTGTATTTTTTATTTTAGACCTTATAAGTAATGTGAGGTGTCTTGTGGCTATAATTTGTATTTCCCTAATGGCTAATGATATTGAACCTCTGTTTATATGCTTATTTCCTAACCACATAGCCCTTTGGTGAACTGCATGAATTTTTTTGTCCAGTTTTCAGTTGCATTTTTCCTTTTCTTCCTGCTGAGTTGAGAGAGTCCATTGTGTTATGAATATCAGTCTTTTGATGAAAATATATTTTGCAAATATTTCCTGCCATTCTGAGGTTTGTCTTTTTCATTCTCTTAGTAGTGTCTTTCCCACAGTAAACATTTTTAATTTTGATAAAATGTAAATTATTTACTTTTTTACGGTTTGTGCCTTTGGTGTCATGTCAGAAATGTTGTTTTCTTTTCTTTTTTTTTGGTCTTTTTCTGGCTGCACCCATGATATATGGAGGTTCCCAGGCTAGGGGTTGAATTGGAGCTACAGCCGCTGGCCTACACCACAGCCACTACAGCCACAGCAACGCAGGATATGAGCCAAGTCTGCGACCTACACCACAGCTCACAGCAACGCCCAGATCCTTAACTCACTGAGCAAGGCCAGGAATCAAACCTGCATCCTCATGAATGCTAGTCAGATTTGTTTCCACTGAGCCACGACAGGAACTCCAAAAATCTTTTTTTCTAACCCTAGTTCATAAAGATATTCTCTTATTTTTTTTCTAAAACATTTATAGTTCTATATTTTACACTTGAATGTGTGGTCCATTTTGAGACTGTCCTCAAACATTTTGTATAAGGGATGGGATTTAGGCCAATTTTCAATTATTCCCCAAGAATATGTAATTGTCCCAACATCATAAACTAAGACTATATTACCTCCCTTGAACTGTCTTTGCACCTTTGTCAAAAAAAATCAGTTTTCCCAATTTATGTGGGTCTACTTCTGTACACTTACTCAGTGGCTTGAACTTATTAAGTGTATTCATTCTTTTATTACCCTTTCAACATTGTAAAGCCTGTAGAATGGTTTTCTTTTTGATTCCTTATATTTATGGTTGGGTTTCTTTTTCTTTTTTCCCTTCATAATTCTACCCAAGAATATTCTAATTTTATTAATCATTTTAACAAAACTAGTTTTTTATTTCATGGTTATCTCTAGGTTTTTTTTTTTTTTTTGCATTTCACTGATTAAACATTTTATTATTTCCTTCTTTCGGCTATGTTGGGTTTAATTTACTTTTGTTTTTCTATCATCTTTTGCTGAAAGACCAGATAATTATTTTTCAAACTTTTTTCTTTAGCAGTATAAGTATTTGAAAAGATAAATTTCCTTTTATATACTATGTTAACTGCATCTCATACATATTTATACTTATATATTTTCACTATACTTTCTTTTTTCTTTTTTTTTTTTTTTTGCTTTTTTAGGGCCACACTCGCGGCATATGGAGGTTCCCAGGCTAGGGGTCTAATCGGAGCTACAGCTTCTGGCCTATGCCACAGCCACAGCAACGCCAGATCCTTCACCCACTGAGCGAGGCCAGGGATCAAACCTTCAACCTCATGGTTCCCAGTCAGATTCGTTTCTGCTGAGACCTGATGAGAACTCCCTCACTATATTTTCTTTCAAAATATTTTCTAATAGCCATTGTAATTGCTTATTAAACCTAAGGTTATTTTAAAATTTAGTGCATAAATTTCAAATATTTGGAAGTTTCTAGAGACTTTGTTTTGTGTTTGATTTTCTATAGCAATTGCATTCTGATGAAAGAATAAATTTTGCATTATTTCAGTTTTCTTAAATAGATTGTGTGTGTGTTTGTGTGTATGTGTGACTATTTCATCTACACAGCAGGGTTTGGCTGGAGCCTCAGCTGCAGGTTTGGGTACAGGCTGCAGGTGCCTGCACTGTGCACTTGCTGCACAGAAGTAGGTGGCTGAGTCTCCAGGCTGGGAAGCCTTGATGTGCAAGGACACATGTTTGGCACTTTGACTGGGGGAAACTCTCAATCTTCCATCTTCCTTTTCATTTACACCTGACCTCATGGAGATCAATAATGCAGGTCCTTTGCCAGGATGTTGCTGGTACCATGGGAAGTAGTTGAAGGCACTGTTCTCATAAGTACAGTTCAGAATTGAAATGTCTCCTTCCTGGACTGTCAAAGGTTGAGAGCTCTGTTTCACCTGCTGCTGGTTCCTTTTTTCCTTCTGTTGGCCGCTCACCCCTGTTTAAAGAGATAAAATATCATCAGGTCCCCACATTGATATTTCCTTTTTAAAGTTTCTACTTGCATGAATTTTTCTTATTCTTTCCAATTGATGATATATTCTAAGGGTTCGTCTCTACAACTCACAGCCTAGTTGAAGCCACAGAACCAAAAATGATGCTCCCAGAATCTTGTCCATTGTTCCTGGCACCAAGGCTCAGTGACAGCTCAGGTGATCGTCTAGTCTTCTCAGCCAGCTTGAACTCTGACTTTAAGTTCACATCTGCTATAATTCTTTCAACAGGCCCCACCCTCTCACAAGTCATTTCACCTAAAGCTATTTTTCACAAAGCAAGCACTTCCCCATATGCCCTAACAAAGAATTGCTGAAAATCGTTTTCATAGAAAATCAGGGAGTTCCCGTTGTGGAGCTTCGGAAACAATCGACTAGGAACCATGAGGTTGCAGGTTCAATGCCTGGCCTCGCTCAGTGGGTTAAGGATCTGGTGTTGCTATGAGCTGTGGTGTAAGTCCGTCTCAGATCTGGTGTTGCTGTGGCTGTGGTGTAGGCCGGCAGCTGTAGCTCCGATTAGACCCCTAGCCTGGGAACCACCATATGCTGCAGGTGCAGCCCTAAAAAAGACAAAAAGACCAAAAAAAAAAAAAAAAAAAAAAAAAAAAAAAAAAAAAAAAAAGAAAGAGCGAGAGAAAGGAAAATCAGAAACTCCCTCCTTACATGTTAATAAAGAGCAATCTAGAATTTCTCTCCCACTACCACCTCTTCCTTTTCCTGACACCTCCGAGAATGTTAAAAATCATATATCAAGACCTCTTGATGTGCTAATAGGCATAATATTTTATAATGAGGAAGAAAATGACTCCCATGATGTCACAAGTTTAGCATATAAAGGGGCATTTCTTTTATATTGCAAATACTAATCTAAAGTCTATTGAAGACACAAAAGGGGCATGATATACCATTATAAGCTAAGGTCATGAGTCAGAACAGAGAAAATATATACTGCTTTTGTCCTCATGGAACTCAAATTTTAACACAAATTTTCAGATGTGCTCACATTTTACATGACCCTAAGAAATGATAGATGATAATTAAACCAATTTCAAATTACATCTCTTCTAAAATATAACCAGGCAAGTGAAATATTTCTATGAATATATATGGGAAAATACATTGAAAAGTACTGTAATTATCTGCTGTGGAGGAGCTCTGATCTCCAAATGGATGAGAGAAACTAGAAAAATTCTGCAGACTTCAGAAGACATCAGACCATGACCATTCAGAAATGCAACATTTTTGGGAGTTCTCATCCTTAGTTTGAACAAGCATTTAACATTGTCTTCACACCTTATCTTCGTACATAAAACACAAAAATATTAAGAATCCATTTACCTTTGGATGTCAACACAGCAGGGTATAGAGACAGAAATTGAGAGTAAATTCCAAAGCAGCCCTAAAAACAGTGCAGATCTGCATTATAAATAATAGAAGTTAAAAGAAATAAGGAGCCCATTTTTTTTTAAAGCACAGAGAACATTTTTGTAGTCTCTGTATTTGATGTCATCTCAGATTCTATCAAAGAAAACATCATCACAGTCCAGTAGGAAACAATGACAAGTGTTCCCATTCCTTAGTCTAACCCCATTCTATCCCAGCATAGATTCTAAGGGGATTTTTAAAATTTTTGTTGAATTGTTTATGTGTTTTCTTTTTTATTTATTTTTTTATTAATGTACACCTTCAATATATATCTACTAATGCTACTAAGTGCCTACTGAAATGTCCACCCTGGGGTCTCATTAATGAAAGAGATATAGTTCCACTCTTTGGTCAGTCGAGTCTCAGTATTCAAGTACGTCAGATAAAACCTGCTAAAGAGAAAGGTGCATCTATATCACGTGCCGAAAAATAATAATCATGAATTCTGCTTCTGGGCCCAATCAGAGAAATAGTTCTGATGGAGGACATGCTTGAACTGGGACTTAAACCTACCAGATTTCCCAGTAAAGACTGGGGTCAGGGAATTCCAGACACAGGTTAACTCAGTTCGGTTGGAAGCCCGACTGTGTCTGGGTGAAAACATTATAAATTTATATCATAGAGGCTAATGTGCCCCTGATCTTGAAGGACAACACATATTATTCATAGAATTGTTGATTTCCAAAGCCATATTTTTCAAACTGTTAGACTAGAATAACACAGATACTATTTAGTCACATGAATGGATAGGTAGCTAGATAGACACCTACATGCATCTAAGAATGATAGATGTAAATTGAAGCAAAGTAGGAGATAATAAGTTAACAGATTTTAAAAGGATCCTTTCTGGCTACTTAAAGAATATGTACGTGTTGGAGGTTGGGGTGGGGGGGGGGGGGACAAGAGTTAATCTTTGAAGCAGCATTGCCCCTCTGTGGCCGTATGGAGACATTACTTTGAACAATTTTACACAGCTTCTTTAAAGTTCTGTTCAACAACACTCAGTCAGAGCCCTGAGACATGTGAGAGAGTCTTCTCAGGCCAGTGATTTCTTCAGACCGAAGATTTGCCTTTGCCAGGGTCTCCTATGAAAGCTTCGCTGCTCCCTACTGAGGTATGTTTTAGTTGGATCTGGATGCCTTGATTGGGAACCTGGACTTAACAGGCTAAAACAGGGCTCCTGAAATATTTACAAGTAGGGCCTCATCTGCCCTAGGGTCCCTTCAAGGACAGGAATGTGTCCTCGGGCTGAGTCACTGCACGGGGCTGTCTTTCATCCCATAAGATCAACATCAAATCAAGGAGAGCCCTTCACACTAAAGAGAACATGTATTTAAATAGATTCTAAATCAGACAATTGTTAGATGGATTTGGTTCACGGGCCATATTTTGTTGCTTCCTGATGTAGAATATCCTTTAAAGTGATTATTGGTCATTCATATGTGTTTTTAAAAGGACCTAATCAAATACTTTGCCCTTTTTTAAGCTGGAAAACTTGTCTTTTTTAATTGAAAATTTTAAAATAAATAGCATATTTTTGATGCGGTAAACATTCTCACTATCAGGTGGACACAATCACCCTAAAATAACACAAAACCGCTTTGAAAAAGCTGACTTTGGAACCAGTGAATTAGAAGAATACAGAATTAGAAGAAAACATCACTATTCTGATGGGACTGACCTGCAAAGAGAAATTTATTTCCCTGTAATCATTAATGATGATTTTGTATGTTCCCATATCACATCAAATACTTTGCTAATACTGAGTTTCAAACAAGTACAGATGCCATTGATATTAGGTTGTGAGTGTAGAAGAAAAATAATTTTAAAAGTTACCAAAGTCCTAATATCCCATAAGAAAATATACACTGACAGCTGTCAAAGGATGAGCCCTCTACCCAATATACGAGATAAAAAGATAAAGCTGAAATTTCCTTGCAATAGATAAGCAAGTCAGACAATCCTTGCTAAGCACCACAAATGGCTGATTTAGATAGGATTTGGGAGAAACATAGAATTCAGGGTTTGGCAAGCTTTCAGAGGTATAATGTGTTGACATCATCTGTAGAAGCATGGTCACTACAGTGAATCTGTTGTTGATTGGTTGGCACGTAGGGGTGTGTCCATTGGAGTGAGTCCTCCCTTCATTAGCGACTTTCAGAAGCCAGGAGCTGACACTGATTGGTTAGTTTGTAAAAACCTGTTCTCCGGGATGAGCTGTTGATCACCTGAACAGGTATAAAATGTAATCTGTGATTGCTTTTTACCATGGTTAGGGAAAAACACAGTGTTGCAGAAGATACTTTCAAAAATTATCCAGATATTTCCCATACTTGATTTTCGTCTGCAAAGTGTTTTGGCCGGTGGAGATGTGATTTTTGGTTTGCCTACTGATAAACATGTGTCTATCTGATTTTTCTGTCTCTGGATTATTTGTTGAATCCATCATCGAGACTATGATTGTACAGGAATATTTAAGACCCCAACAGAACCATGCAATAAACAAGTAAACTAAAAGTATTCTAAAATGACACTTTGCAATCATGAACCAAGATTTCCCAGCCCTGGTTAAGAAAGCAAGTCCAAATGATTTTCTGAGTCTATTTTGAATAACTAGACTCCTTCTATCTATCATCTATCTATCTATCTATCTATCTATCTATCTATCTATCATCCATCTATTTTTGCTTAAATTGTTTGAACTCCTTTGCAGTATTAATGCAGAGTCAATGTGAATTATTAGTAATGGCAAGATTCCTCTGAAAGGTGTAAATAAATTATGAGATTATTATAATACACACAAGCATTTTGTTTAAGGAATTTTCACTGTGCGTGTGTGTGTGTGTGTGTGTTTGTGTGTGTGTGTGTGTGCGCGCGCGCGTGGGTGCCTACAGAGCTTTGGCTGTATTATTTAATCTGTCAGCTAATATGAGGAAAACTTTTTCAATGACCACTTCAAGTTGTCTAATGATTAATTATAAATAGTTTCATTACTCTGAGGAGTATTTCTTGAGGAAAATTTCCATCCGCTTAGACTCTTTGTAAGGAAAAATAGTGCATGTGGAATGTTTGGGAGTCATGTCCTTGGAATGGCCTAATAGTCCTATTAACTAATTAAACAAATAACCCTAGTTCTGGATTGGCAGTGAAGAAACTGATTTCCGCTTAGGAAATCGTATCCAGTAGCTGTAAGTATACCGTCTCTGGGTATTCCTTTGAGAAATAATTGCTGTTGTATATTACATGTTTTTCAATGTAAAGATTTTTTTCACTTAGGAATTGCCTGCAAAGAGTATCATATTGACAATGCTAGTGTAACATACATTTGACCATTTTCCAAATTGGTTATAATAACATTATATTTAGAGGAATGAATAAATTGAGTATTATCTCCAATAAAGGCAATAATTAGGAAAATTACTACTAATAATAAGAGGAACTGGATAGACTATGTCAGAGTTATAATCTTAAATTAGAAAATATATGAATAAACAAGAGTATGCAAAAGAAAATGAGTCATGAAGAAATCTTACATTCCAGTGGTCCTGGGCAGAAGCTATGTATTTTGTGTAGTATCTAAATCCATCTTGTCCTGGGGTTTTGAGTTAGCAACTTCTGAGAACAATCTGATTGTGGAAATTCTCTACAGAAGCTCAGCTGAGGATGCCTAATGGGTCTCACTTTCCAGTAGTGTTGAAAATCCATTTTACTCTTTCAGAGTACTAGGAATAAAGATAAAGAGATTTTTGAGAAAAGTTTAAAGCATTCTTATTTCCAAATAATTGGTCATATTAAAGTCCCTATATACCATTGGGTTTAAATGAGAAGATAGAAAATACAAAAGCTAATTTTTTTTCTGCCATCGTGAGTGCTGTGATTTGCAACAGGGACTCTTTCAACTCACACACAAAAATAAACCTAACATTACTCGTAATATACCTAATACATAGAGAGAAGCAATTTTATAAAATCCATCTAGGAAGAGCGGCTGATTTGGGTTGTCAAATATGTAAGAACTCATTAAGACCCCCAAATGTAGATTACTATTTAGGAGAAAGTAGGAAAACGACCCTGAAGAACTGATTACACTGCTTAATTATGGACTGATAGTGCTTTATGTAGCTCAACAGATATTTCTAAACTAATAATTATTATCTAAGAGCCGTTTTATAATCCAGGTTTTATCTTATTTAATCTTAGAAAGGGATTCCAAACTTTTCCTGTATAAAATTAGGTGATTGAATAAAATGGTATATTAAACTATTAGTTCTACATTTTTTAACTTGGTAGCTACAGTGGCCAAAAACAGCCTTCAAAATATAATCTATTAATTCTAACCTGTCTGAACCATGATCTACTGAGAGAGAGACTCCATTCTTATTCAGTAGGTATTGGTGTCACTGTAATTTGAAATTGTCAACTTCAGAAAATTAACTGTTTATTTTTTATTTTTATTTTTTATTTATTTATTTTTGCTTTCTAGGGCCACATGTATGACATGTGGAAGCTCCCAGGCTAAGCGTCAAATGGGAGCTGTAGCTGCAAGCCTGCAACACATCCACAGCCACGTAAGATCTGAGCTTTGCCTGCAAACTACACCACAGCTCATGGCAACACTGGATCCCTGATCCACTGAGCGAGGCCAGGGATTGAACCCACATCCTCATGGATACGAGTCAGATTCATCTCCACTGCACCACAATGGGAACTCCCAGAAAATTATCTGTTTAAATGGTCTCCATATTCTTTAATATATATCCAGAAACCTTTTTTTTGATAGTGTCTAATTCTTGGTGTTAACTGTACATACTCAGTTATTACAAGGATAAAAAAATATTTTAACATGCCAACTTAAACCAAATAAGTTAAATCTATAAATAAACACATAGATGATAAACAGATAAACAGAGATAGATAGATAGATAGATAGATAGATAGATAGATAGATAGATAGATAGATAGATAATAGACAGGTGTGGGCCCTCCGATATCCGTCACTATTTCATTGCCTGTTTTTTCCATAGAGTTAGTGCCCTCCAAAGTATTTTATTTATTTGTACAGAATATTACCTGTTTCCCCCACTATAGGTTATTGGGATGTAAAATCACCACAGTCAAATATTTTTGCCTTCTTAGTGCTAATATATTTCTGGAACTAATATAATGATTCAAAAATTCTAGCCTCTTAATATATATTTGTAAAATAGTGATGAACAGAGTCAAGGGTATGGGTAGAATCATCCAGAATTGTAACCTTTTAATTGTATTAGAATCTGCTTTAATAGAAAAGGGTTTCAGTTAGTATGATGCAAACTCCTTTTTATTTCAAGTTCTCATTAAATTGAAAGCTAATCACAGCTTTCTTTCTTTTAATATGTTGTCTTAGACTTCTTTCCCAGTAGAAACTTATGAAAATCATTGTTCCTAGAGTTAGTCCTAAACTGTATGCAAGCGATGAGAGGAAAGGAGAGACGTAAAGGATGAGAGAAGAGCATGAATGATCTGTGAGCATCCACCTCATCTAGCAGAGGACAGCTTAACGCACCATCCCACATAGTCCTAGGCTTGATGGGTTTGAATGAGAAATTAAGCTGCCCGATAGATGGGATGAACTAACTGGGTAGTCCTACCAAGCCCTTGAAATAAGGGCTGCACAAGGGCAGAAGGGATGGTCTGCCTTTCCACAAGTCCTCTGGGGATAGAGTCACTCTTTGTAGCCCAGGACTGCAGCTGAAAATGCAGCCTCTGTACACCGACACCAATTAGGTCTAGGAGACAGAGCTTTGAGGAAGAGAAAGAACAGCTTTATTGCTTTGCCAGGCAAAGGAGGACACAGTAGACTAATGCCTCAAAGCTATGTTCTGCCTCGATAGGGGATAGCAAGGGGTTTTATAGGTTTAGCTCAGAAAACAGGGTTATTGATTACGGTGTCTATATTATTCTTCATCTGTAGATCATTTCAGAGTCATCAAATCCGGCATCAGTAGGTTCAGTGATGGTTCCTGGTTGTCTTTGGTGCTGGTGTTCCTTGACCTTCTCTCTGGAATGACAATTGCTTAGAGGGAAGGGGTGTTAGGAAGTGTTTCAATTACAAAAGAAACCACGAGGTGCAATGTAACTCTAACTGGAATGTAACCATTAGTAATAAGTTAGTGGGCCAAGGCAGGGTATAACATGATGGAGACTGTTTTTTTGTTTGTTTGTTTGGGTTTTTTTTTTTTTTTTTTTTTGGTCTTTTTGTCTTTTTAGGGTCACACCCATGGCATATGGAAGTTTCCAGGCTAGGGGTCTAATCGGAGCTGTAGCCACCAATGTATACCACAGCCACAGCAATGCAGGATCCAAGTCAAGTCTGAGACCTAGGCCACAGCTCACAGCAACAGTGGATCCTTAACCCACTGAATGAGGCCAGGAACAGAACCTGTGTCCTCATGGATGCTAGTCAGGTTCACTAACCACTGAGCCACGACAGGAACTTCGATGGAGATTGTTTTAACTAGTGTTTAGCTGTAACAATATTTCCTAATCACTAAGTCTTGAGCCAGCCTTTTGAGACTGAGGGGAAACCTGGGAGGTTAAAGGAAAGACCTTTTATTTCAAAACACAAGATTTAGGGTCTGGCACCTGGTTTCAGGACCACTCCGCATTAGCAGAGCTTTTCTAAGATTCTCAGCCTCTTCACGCACTTCCTCATTCTGGCACATTTTCTCTTCATCCCTGCTTTATTGCAGCCAAACAAAAAGTACTGTCAGCCAGAGCAGTCATGCATTCTTTCCCAAACGTCTCTTCTTCTAGGCTCTGCTCATCACATATTTGAGGCTGTGACACCAAGTCATAAATTAGGATAGGTGATCGTGGATACAAAACTAACATTCAGGTTGCTCCAAATCCTTCTGATGAGACTTGGAGTCTAAAAAAAGTAAGTTTTAACTTATAAATCTGTACAGATTTGAGACACATGCCTAGTCTGTCACTTCCTTCACGCGCAACAGTAACACAGATGTCCCTCGTCCTGATGTCATTAAAATCACATCACCATGTCTCCTGATTTCATCTGAGAGAGAATAAAACAACCCATAGCCTCTGGATGGTGAATATGATTCTGGAACATGAGCGAATAAGAAAAGCAATATCTAGCAATATCAATATCTCCTACCAAAGAGTAGGAGAATTGAAGGAAAGCTCAGGATGAGAAGTTGGGTCAGGAGGGAACCCTGGAGATGAGAGTAAAAAAATGTCCTTTTGGAATTCCCATTGTGGTGCAGTGGAAACAAATCCAACTAGTATTCATGAGGATGTGGGTTTGATCCTTGGCTACGATCCGTGGATTGGGGATTCACATTGCCATGAGCTGTGGTATAGGTTTCAGTCGTGGCTTGGATCCTGCGTTGCTGTGGCTGTGGCGTAGGTCAGCAGCTGCAGCTCTGATTTGACCCTTGGCCTGGGAACCTCCATATGCCACAGGTGCAGCCCTAAAAAGACAAAAAAAAATGTGCTTTTTTATGCAGGGAGCAGAGAAGTGTGAGGATTAAAAAGGATAGTGCTGGAGGAAGATGTGTGTGACTATGGTTAGAAAAGGTGAGAATTGGTTGAAGAGGCAAAGAATTTTCAAAGGCAAACGTGAACACTGCAGAATTTGACTTGAATAATAGCAAAAGCAGGGAAACTTTAGGACTGTTTCAAGAAATAAAAATTACAGTGGCTGTATTAGGCATTGTTTGTACCTTGTTCAAATTCTCTCGAAAACCTCATTGGTGCTCATTCCCCACCTTCTGTGCGCTTTCCTGGAAGCAGCTTAGGTAATAGCTGACTTCTGTGGGTATCCTAAGACCAGCTCCCCTTTCTCCAAGTGGGATATACTGTAGTAAGATTTATGCTCAAGAGCTTCCCAGGCTGACAGGATGTCAGAAACATCTGCAATCTGCCCCTTGTTTGGTCTTTCCCCCTCCCCTCTTCAGGTGCAGGAATCCTCATCTCAAGGTCTGAGTCTGGGGAACAGGACCTAAATAGTTGTCCATTATTTTCATTGGTGAAAAAACTGTGGAACTGCTCATAATTATGCTATCTACGATAGACATGATAGTGTTAGACATTATAAAAGTTAACACTAATAATGTTTTCAGTTAGAGTCAGAATTTAGAATACCTAAGATTTAATCTTCATTTACTATGGATAATAGCACTAAGAACAGGAGTTCCCGTTGTGGCGCAGCAGAAACGAATCCGACTAGGAACCTTGAGGTTTTGGGTTCAATCCCTGGCCTCACTCAGTGGGTTAAGGATCCGGCATTGCCGTGAGCTGTGGTGTAGGTCACAGACACAGCTCAGATCTGGCATTGCTGTGGCTGTGGCTGTGGCTGTGGTGGGCTCTGATTAGACCTACAGCTCTGATTAGACCCCTAGCCTGGGAACCTCCATATACCATGGGTGCGGCCCTAAAAAGGACAAAAGACTATATGTATATCACTAAGAACAGCTAGAGTTTGAGTTAAGAAAAAGATGGTATTTCTGTTTTTCATTATTAACACATTGGAACAACTAGGTTTTTTAAATCATGGTAATGCATGATGTGTTTGATTAACTGTATTTGTGTATTAACAAGTTTAGGCTGAAGACAAGAAGATAGCTTTCTTTGTCAATGGAAAAAGAAAATGAATCTCCAAAGAAAATTAAACTTTTGATTATCTTCTCTCTAAGCCCATTCTATTTGGGCTAATATTGTGACTAGGAGGTTGTAAGCTCCAGAATGATATTGTGAGTAGATTCATGGATACTCTTCCAACAAAACAATAATAACTAGTGAAGAGTACTTTAAAAAATAAAGTCTCTGGACTCAGTCTCAAGGTTATATAGCTTAAAAAGGGTATACAGAGAAATTTTTATTTAGGAGAATCTGTCTCCATTATAACAGAAAGATCTGTGGCAATGGAGGTTGATGGAAGCTCTACTCTGTGCAACCAAGAACACAGGGCTCCCCCACCCCGGGTCCCCCAGTTCCCAATATAGGGCTATAGTATCTCCCAGGGAGGGGCTGACTGCCAATATTTCTCACCTCCCCCAGCTTTGTGTTACTGAAGCTCTACTGCAAGCAAGAGAAGCTCAGAGGTCAAGGGCTTCTTTTCACCTCACTCCAGGCATGGTGGACTGAGAATACTGAGCCCTTTTGCTCTCATCCCAGCTCACTCATGGGGTTCTGGTTCCATGCTGGGAAAGCTGAGAAGACCAGAGGCTACTGCTCCCACCCCCTCACACTGATCAAAAAGCAGGAATTTCATCTGAGACAAGCAAGCCGCTGTCCCTTATCATAGGTCCAGAGCAGTGGCACGGGAGAGAAGCATCTATAAGAAAAAGAGCTCTTGTTCTGAGGAGACTTTATTTGGAACAGAACATTGACAACTTCAAGTTTAAGGGTGTTGTTGAAAATAATGGAGATTCTGAAAGTAAGCAATTAAGAGGAAGCTGGTAGCACAACGAGAGCAACACATTAAATCATAGAGAACTACCTAAAATCTTTTTTTTTTTTTTTTTTTTTTTTTTTTTTTGCTGTTTTGGGCCCTGCCTGCAGCATATGGAATTTCCCAGGCTAGGGGTCTAATGGGAGCTACAGCTGCCAGCCTACACCACAGCCACAGCAACATGGGTTCCGAGCCACGTCTGTAACCTGCATCACATCTCACAGCAATGCCAAATACTTAACCCACTGAGAGAGGCCAGGGATGGACCCACATCCTCATGGTTACTGGTTGGATTCATTTCCACTGAGGCATGATGGGAACTCCTATACCTAAAATCTTAACAGGAAAAAAAACAGCAAAAGAGACAGCTGGGAAGAGTCTTCCCTCAGAGTTCCTGTCCCGAAAGGAACAAATCACAGTGGAAACAAATCTGACTTGGAAGCATGAGGTTGTGGGTTCAATCCCTGGCCTCAATCAGTGGGTTAAGGATCTGGCATTGCCCTGAGCTGTGGCGTAGGTCGCAGAGGTGGCTTGGTTCTGGCATTGCTGTGGCTGTGGTATAGGCCAGCAGCTGTACCTCTGATTAGACCCCTAGCCTGGGAACCTCCATATGCCTTGGGTGTGGTCCTAAAAAAAAAAAGGAAGAGTCTTCCCTGGTCAGACAACCTCAAAGGTAAGCTTCAAAGACATCTCTGCAAATGGGCTAGAATTTAATTGGATGAGACCTTGGAACAATTTATGCATGCCCTCATTGCACAGTTGAAAACAAAAGAATCATCAGCCAGCACTTAGTGGAGGCTGTGGCTATTGGCTAGTGATAGTAACAGAGGTAGATAGCTTAACACAGGTATCAAGGAAAAAGACTGTCAAAGAGAAACTTGGTGAAACTAATGTCACACCAGAATGTTTGAGCACAACCCCAAGACTGTGTCCTTTGAAGTACAATATCACAGGTGGCACATTGTGGGGAAATGGACTTATGAAATAATCAAGTCATTAAACAAATAAATAAGCAAACAACAACAGGCCTCAGAGAGCATGGAAAATGGATATCCAGTGTTGCTACATGTTAGCCTAAATAATGGCCTTCAATGATTTCCAGGTTCTATAGCCTGGAAACTAGAAAGGTGACTTTTTTTAAAAAAATGGATAAATTCCTGGACACATATAATTTTCCAAGACCAAATCAGGCAGAAAAAGAAAATCTAAACAGATCAATTTTAGTAATAAAATTGAATCAGCAATTTAAAAATTTGCAAGAAACTAAAGTTCAAGGCCATATTGCTTCAAAGGGGAATTCAACCAAATATTTAAAGAACTTAATACCCTGCTCAAATTATTCCAAAAAAATTGAAGATGAGGGAATACTCTCAAACTCATTCTATGAGGGTAGAATTTCTCCAATGCCAAAATCCAACAAAGATACTACCAAAAAAAAAGAAAGAAAATTAAAGCCAATATTCCTGATGAACATAGATGCAAAAACCCTCAACAAGATATTAGCAAACTGAACTCAACAATACATAAAAGAATCACGCATCATGGTCAAGCAGGATTTATTCCTTGGGTCATTCTTTTTTTTGTTGTTTTTAATTTTATAGCCACATCTATGAATTATGGAAGTTCCTGGGCCAGGAACTGAATCTGAGGCACTGCTGCACCCTACACCACAGCCATGGCAACATTGGATCCTTTTAACCCACAGCACAGGGCTAGGGATTGAACCTGCACCTCCACAGTGAGACCAGCTGCCCCAGTCAGACCCTTAATCCACTGTACCATGGCAGGAACTGAAGGATGGCTCAACATTTCTAACGATTAGAAAAGAGCAAATAAAAACCACATTGAGACATTATTTCACACCTGTCAGAATGGCTATTGTCAAAAGAAATAACAAGTGTGGTGAGGATGCAGAGAAAAGGGAAACTTGGTGTACTGCTGGCGGGTTGGAAATTGGAGAAGCTACTGTGGAAACCACTGTGAAGATTCCTCAAAAAATTAAAAATATAACTACCATAAGACCTGGCAGTTCCACTCCTGAGTATTTATCTGAAGAAACCAAAAACTATTTCAAAAATTTATATGCACCCAATATTCCTAGCAGCATTTTTATAATATCCAAGATATGGAACCAAGCCAACTGTTCATTCGTACATATATGAATGGAGAGAGAATCATCTATCTATCTATCTATCTATCTATCTATCTATCTATCTATCATCTATGTATTTATGTATCTATCTACCTATCTATCTGCCTACACACATGCACACACACAAATATACACACACCACACTGGAGTAGTATTCAACCACTGAAAAAAAAAGGAATCTTGCCACTTGGGACAACATGGATAGATTTGGAGGGTATTATACTTAGAGAAATAAGTCAGGGAAAGACAAATACTGTGTGTTTTAACATATATATGAGTTCTTTGAAACAAAAAAACAAAAGGAATACAATAGAGCAAAATCAGAATCACAGACACAAAGAACAAATGATAGACTGTCAGATATTTCTCTAGGAAAGATGAGTTTATTTGGGATCATCAAAGGATTGCAATCCAGTCTGCAACCATGATGAGCCATGTGCCGGTCCCTGCACCACAAGGGAAGGAAAATGTTTTTACAGGGAGGAAAGGGAAGTTGGGAGGGCTACAGTAAACAGGTAGGCCAGGGCTTTTCACTGGCTCAGTCTTTGCCAGGAAAAAAGAGTCTTTTGTCTGCCCTTTGAGCTCTGCTACCTTCACAGGATGTGAGAGCTCCTGCTTGTCTCCCAGTTCTTTTTCACTGGGTTTCTGTTTATTAATATTTTATGCCTTATAAGTCAGAGGCAAAAGAATATTTGTCTCCAGAAGAGGAAGGAGCTGTGGTGATGGAAGCAAGAGGTTGGAGTGATTCAAGAAGGCATCATGAGCCAAGAAATCCATGTGGCTTCCAGAAGTGAGAAAAAGTAAGGAAATGGATTCTCCCTTAGAACTTTTGGAAGGAACCAACCCCGCCAAAACCTTGGCTGTAGCCAGTGAATCTGATTTCAGATTTCTTGTATTCAGAACAGTAAGAGAATAAATTTGCTGTAAGTGATCAAGTTCATATTAAACATTGAGTAAGGTTTATTTATTTATTCATTAAAAAAAATTTTTTTTTAATTTTAATTTTTTGGCCATGCCTGAACCATGTGGAAGTTCCTGGGCCAGGGACCAAACCTGTGCCACAGCAGTGACCCACGCCACTGCAGTGACAATGCTGGATGACTAAGGTTTTTTTAAATTGTTGTTTGCTTAGCAGCACTAGTAGGATGGGATGTGAGCATTTGCATTTTCCTGTTGGGACACAGTGTCGTGGAGCAGAATTAATATTCCTGAGACACCCAACTAAACGGGATAACATCTTTATTGGAGTGATTTTCTCCAATTTTATTTCACGTTTCACCATTTTGGAGTCCAGCACACTGTGATTACATATTTAGCTCCGTCCTCTTATCAGCTACTTTGCTAGTTACAAGTATAAAAATTTCTAGCGCAGAAAGAGATCTAAATTGAGAAGGACGACAAGGTCCAAAAGTCCCAAAACTGTATGCCAAAAAGTGTCTGTGGTTAAAATTGTACCAGTGTAGCTAAATAGTAAGCAATGTGAATGCCCTGTGGTGGCCTCGTGGTGTGACTGTGGCTGGAGGAGGGGCTGAGCCCCGCGGAGAGTTCCTGTACAGGCTGCAGGTGCCTGTGGAGCGCTGTGCTCCACAGCGCAGAAGTATGTGGCTGAGTCTGTGATCTGGGCAGAGGAAATGTACAGCGAGCTGCAGCGATCTTTAGCAACTGTCGTGGCGTTTAATCTTCCATTCCGCTTGGTCCCTGAAGGAATGGAAAACAAGTGGTCGAGACGGCCCCCGTTCGTCTGACGATACCAGTACACACTCTGTGTGGAGATGGAAAAATTGCACCAGAGCGTGGAGCTGGCTCCCTCCTGGAGACTCAGGGCTGGGGGACTCTGCTCCACATCCACTCCTCTCACACCTGATGGGAAACAGAGAAACAGTCACAGGTGAGGGTCCCTGTAACTCCTACAAAACCCTGAAAGTGCCCCTCTGGATGAGGAGAAGGATAGAAAGTGTGCAGGACTTGTCATCCTTCCCCCAACCCCCTCAACAGTACAGCAGCTGCCCAGTCCTTGAGATCTCCCTGTGGGGCCTCCCCAACTCACAGCAAACATGGGCCAACAGAAGCCCCAGCACAGGGCCCACTAGTGGCTTCATGATGTTTCCACTTCTTGCTGGGACATTTTCACTGTAAAACAGTAAATACACCCTGGGCAGTGAGTGTCATGACTTGATCTGGAGATGTTCCTGCTCCTGCAACCAATCATTTCACCCAACAAACCCTCCTGGAGCCCACACTTGGTGACAGGAAGCCCCACCCTCCTGCCTCTACCCACTTAGAATGGGCTAGGGCAGTGTGGAGTAAGAGTAGGAAAAAAGAAAAGTCATTATTTGATGACTTGAGTGATATTTTCTGGGTACATTTCAGAGAAGGCAGACTCTGATTTGGAATTTGGGAGAACTTAAGCAAAAACAAAAATTAATTATCCTGCTTCACCTTCCCTCTCAGATGGCATGGATGAAGTAGATTCTTACAGGATGAAATACTATTTCCCAGGATTGCTAACGATCCATGTTACTGCTTCTCTTATGTACACCTCTGTGGCTCTGAAGGATGCTCATGAATCAGCACAGTATCAGCAGTTGCTCCTGCTGACTGAAACACTCTGCAGTCTTGCACAGTATTACTTTTAAATTGTATGTATCTATTCTAGACTCTACCTGCATAAAGAGCAGTATTATTTTAGCCACTAGATGAACATTGCAACTAGAATTGTAAATAGTTTTATTTTTATTAAAACATATGTAATTTTAAAATAATATTTAAATATAACTTCAATTTTAAATACATTCTTAAACTGTTGATTACTCTTATTTGTATTCTGCTTTTTAACTTCAGTAGTTTATTTTAAAAAAAAATAAGTGTTTTTGAAACCATATAAAAATAATGTTAGGAGTTCTTTTTTTTTTTTTTTCTTGTTGTTGTTGTTGTTGCTATTTCTTGGGCCGCTCCCGCGGCATATGGAGGTTCCCAGGCTAGGGGTTGAATCGGAGCTGCAGCCACCGGCCTACGCCAGAGCCACAGCAACGCGGGATCCGAGCCACGTCTGCAACCTACACCACAGCTCACGGCAACGCCGGATCGTTAACCCACTGAGCAAGGGCAGGGACCGAACCCGCAACCTCATGGTTCCTAGTCGGATTCGTTAACCACTGCGCCACGACGGGAACTCCAGGAGTTCTTATTATGGTTCAGTGGTTAAGCTTCCAGCATTTTCTCTGTGGCAGCATAGGTTCAAACCCTGGCCTGGTACAGTGGGTTAAAAATCTGGTGTTGCCACAGCTGTGGCATAGGTCACAGCTGTGGCTTGGATTTGAAACCTGGCCTGGGAACCTCCTTATGACATGGATGCTGCCATAAAAAATGAATAATACTGATTTTAGTTTGTGCTCTTATTTTTTATTATTTTATAATGATTTTTATTTTTTCCATCATAGCTGGTTTACAGTGTTCTGTCAATTTTCTACTATACAGCAAGGTGACCCAGTTACACATACATGTATACATTCTTTTTTCTCATGTGCTTTTATTTTGGAATCTATAAATAATAATCCCTGTAGATGGATTTGGAGGTAAAAGGGATGGAAAATGAGAATCTGTATATTTTCACTGATGTCAGAAGTGATATGCAGACACCAAAGATCAGATGGGCAGTTGAAGAATGTTGCAAATGTTTACTAAAGGCACTGTAAGAAATAGTGTAAAAAGTAAATAAAGATGACTAGAAATCAGTCATTATTATTGAGCACAGAGTGGGTATTACAGATATTGAATTAGAAGAGAGAAAAGAGGAGAGAGGTAACTTGGGTGGGTCACTCAGAACCACCAAACCCATGATTCCAACCTGGAACTTTGGCATGATGTTCTGTTTAACTCAGAATGCCTGTTACAGGGGACCACTAGATAGAGAAAGCCTTTTTCCCTTCATACTTCATTTTCTGGACATACCAGAAGAGATAAGGATGTTCTCTAGGCAGGAATAGTTGCATCTCAGCTCCAGAAGGTGCTCCTTCAGGGACAGCGATATGGCCCCTCAGGCCGGGTCACTGACTGGGCTCCAGTGCCTCCTTCAAGATCAGTGATGAATCAGAGCAGATCAGACCTACAGTAATGAGACAGTGTCTCCTGAGATTCCAACCAGAACAATGTTCTTTCTATAGAGGCAGGAGCACAGCTATCACTCATTCCCTGTGAAGAGTATTGGGAACAGCAGTAGGGTGATTGAGGACATGCCCACGCACAGAGGTACATCTTAGAGGAGCAAGAAAACATGTTCCAGAGAATGCTGCGTCCTCGTTGCTGAGAAAATCTGATATTCAAGACATCTCTGTCTAGGCACGTTCTCGAGATTGTTCGTAAAGGATGCTTCCTTGACAATGACTGCTCCTGGTGTTGAGCCTGTTCAGAATGTGTACCTCAGTGAACTGTGAGCTAAAGAAGCTCATAGGAGGGAGGTAGAACTTTAATTTAGTAGAGGTGACATTTCCAGATTGTGCAACATCGCCCTCTAGAGGTTAAGAATAGGAACAAATTTAGTCTTAAGGCTTTTGTGCCCCATGGTCCTCCTGGTCCTATTTAGGCTTGAATTTCTTAGCATTGTAATCTGACGAGACTGTTTCAGGGGGTGCTTATTAAGAGGCTCTTTTACTACTACAAATTAAGTAGTGTTATTTAAAACTATGAAGTAAATCATCCTCATTTTTTACATGAGGGAACTAAAGCAAGGACGAATGGATGAAATTTGTAGAAGGTCACAGTAAGAGACAACTGGAATTTGCCCACTGGTATGATTCAAGAATCTGTGTAGGAGTTCCCACTGTGGTGCAGCAGAAACAAATCTGACTAGTATCTATGGAGATGCGGGTTGGATCCCTGGCCTTGCTCAGTGGGTTGGAGATCTGGCATTACCCTGAGCTGTGGAGTAGGTCGAATACATGGCTCAGATCCTGCATTGCTGTGGCTGTAGTGCAGGCCGGCAACTGCAGCTCTGATTTGACCCCTAGCCTAGGAACTTCCATATGCCCCAGGTGTAGCTCTAAAAAGCAGAAAAAAAAAAAAAAAAAAAAAGAATCTGTGTCCCTGACCACTTAAAATTGAGCACTGTGAACTTTATATATTATGCTCCCCTATTAGAAGGGAAGTGAATTCTTTTGTTGTTATTGTTGTTGTTGTTGTTGTTGTTGCTATTTCTTGGGCCGCTCCTGCAGCATATGGAGGTTCCCAGGCTAGGGGTCGAATTGGAGCTGCAGCCACCGGCCTACGCCAGAGCCACAGCAACGCGGGATCCGAGCCGCCAGAGCCACAGCAACGCGGGAGCCGAGCCGCGTCTGCAACCTACACCACAGCTCACCCAACGCCGGATCGTTAACCCACTGAGCAAGGGCAGGGACCGAACCCGCAACCTCATGGTTCCTAGTCGGATTCGTTAACCACTGCGCCACGACGGGAACTCCCTTTTTTTTTTCTTTTTGTGAATTCTTTTTGAAGTTAAATGATTTGTCCAAGGACACATGAGGATTAGAACTTTTTTTTTTTTTTTTTTTTTTTTTTTGTCTTTTGTCCTTTTCAGGGCCACACCCGTGGCATATGAAGGTTCCCAGCCTAGGGGTCCAATCGGAGCTGTTGCTGCCAGCCACAGCCACAGCCACAGCAATGCCAGATCCGAGCCGAGTCTACACCACAGCTCAAGGCAACGCCAGATCCTTAGCCCACTGAGTGAGTCCAGGTATCGAACCCAAAACCTCGTGGTACCTAGTCAGATTCGTTTCCACTGCGCCCTGACGGGAACTCCAAGAACTTAATTCTGTTAGACTTTAACCCCAGTTCCTACCACTATGGTATATATGAAACAGTACTATTTGAGAATAGATGTCATTTCACCAAGACACATACCCAGAGCAAAAATTCAGAAGAGAATAAAAACTAAAGAAAATCCCTAAGGAGACAAACACTGATGGGATGGGCAGTTAAAAAAAAAAAAAAAAAAAGGAAAAGTGGATCAGAAAAACCTCAAAGTGTAGTCCAGAGTGTATATGGCAAATCAGAAATGACTGGTATTCTAAAATAGAAGGAAAGAGGAGTTTCAAGAAGGAAGGAATGTCCAACAGAGCAATTGCTGAAGAAATGTTATCCAGTGAGATGATGACTAAAGGTGTCTACCAATTTTTAGCAGCATAAAGATCATGATTTGAGTCTTCCAGCAGAAGCTCAACTGCAGTAGAGATAAGACAAAGGAGAAGAAAATTTGAGTACAGAAATCTCTTTCCAGAGGTTGTATTGTGAAGGGAAAGAAAGAGACACTGTATTGACTAGACAAAGATTTGAGGTGCTAATAGTAGGGTTTTTAAAGACTGGGATATATTTACATGTTTTGGAAAAGATCTATAAGTAATGGATCAAAGTTCTGAAGAGACAGGTAGAATGGAATATGAAACTCAGGTAGGAGGACTAAGTTTTGGTAAGAGGAGAAATAGTTCTTTCCAATTTCATTAGAATGAAGGGAAAAAGAATTGGTTTGGATTTGTCTTATTTCAAGGTGTGATGGCAGAAAGGCGAAACATCTATTAGTTTCTAGTGGAATCACTTTTTTGTTTGTTTTTAATCAATAGAAATTAAGTGCTTCCCAAGAAAGTGAATAGCAGAGGTCCTGGCTTAGGAAGTCCTTGCAGTGTGAGAAGATTTGATATAGTCACTGTAGGACTTGACAACTGCAGAGAAAAAGACTACTTTCCTGGCAACACCATCAGTCTAGTTAGTGTTGAAGATGACAATGGGTTTCAATGTCCACAATTTTGTATCTGTGTGATATTCTCGAACTCTGCTTATCAAATATACATTGTAAGAATGCAAGTATTGATCTATGATTGGGAATTAATAAGATCACAGATTTGACACAGAAATGGGGCAAGAGCAATGAGGTTAACAACTAAAGACTCATTGAAGGGGGGCCAGGTTTTGGATATTGTAGATGAGGAAACAAAAGGTAGGAAGCCTCTGAGAAATAAGATGACAGTAAAGGGATCAGGGGACTACATAATCATGAACAGTCGAAGAGCAAGTGCAGTACAAGTAACTGAGTATAAGAACGTGAGGATGCAAGGATTTAGAGAGGAGGTAAGTTGTCAGAGGTGGAGAAGCAGCTAACTGGAGACTTGTCATCAGATCTTTCTAGCATGTGGCTGTGGGAGTTAATGACTGAAGGGGATTCTAATTAATAGTCTTCAAGGATAACCTTTTTGGCCAATCCATGGCATGTGTAAGTTCCCAGGCCAGGGATGGAACCCTCACCACAGCAGTAAATAAAGCCGCATAAGTAACAACACCGGATCCTGAACCTGTTTGAGCCAAGGAATTCCCCATGTGGACATTAAGGTCATGTGTATTTTAGGTTACAGGAGAATCTTCTCTGTTAACATCCTCAATATATAAGGAAGAGTGCTTGATGTTTATAAAAATGAGATTGAAAAAAGGAATAAGGAACAGTAGGGGTGAAAGGCAAAGCCTCAAGGGAGCAAAGACCAAGAGTCTGGGTGTTCTTAGGGGGCAATAGTGAAGAGAATGCTGCTCCTAGCTCAAAATCGGATGTGTTTTAGATGAGATAGAATGAGGAACAGCCCCAAGAGAAAGGAACTGTATCCCAAACAGTCAGATTTCGGTTAAGGTATGAGGAACTAATTTTCACAGCGTTATTGAAAGTTTGTTTCCAGTAGACTGGGGATTTAGGAGCCAAAGTGAAAGCGTTTCATGCAAGAGCACGAGGCAGTTGGGTAGCATAGAAAATGAAACAGGGTCATCATCCTTGGTGAATCATTCCTCTCTGGAAGGAGTCAATCACAGGTACAACTGAATGTGCTTTCAAGGGTCCTAGTGCAGAGGAACATGGCCAGAATCAACTCATCAGACCAGCCAGTGCTCAAGTCACTTAGCAGATGTCATAAATCAGTAAATGGTGGCTATCCAGATGGCTTCAGCTCCCATATGCTATATGACATGACACACACTACTGCAAAATCTATGTGTGTGTCTATTTATAGATGGAAGCACTAGAGAAAAACGATCTCTACCTCACATTCCGAGGGCACACCTGGAGAACAATCCCCAAAGTCCTGCTATCACTGCACTCACTGCTTATAAATAATGGCCCAGGTCTCTGCAATGAAGGCTGTAATGTGCTGGAAGACTTTGGAATATTTATCGAGGTTGACTGTGACTCCTCTTCCTTGGTTTCCTATCTACTGATAACTGAAGTCTCTGACCCCTCTTTCTTTCTTTCTGAACATTGTCCCTCGTCCCTCTCTTCTCTTGCCTCCTTGTCTAATAGGGAATCTAAAGACAATCATCCCCAAGCTCTTTTAAAAATGCCATCAGTCAACAACTTCCTCACTCTCTTCCATTTCACCTGCCTGCCAAATCCAAAGATGGGATGAACTCCCTTGTCTGCTATTACAGCCACCTGGAACCCTGGACTAGACTGTGGGATAGTGAATGATGGCAAAGCTGTTGGCTAATCTTATTGATCACTTAACACACTGCAGTGCTATGGAAAGCCCTTTAATGTTTAAGGCTATGGAAAGTACTATCTATTGACTACAAATAGACTTACTTCTTTATCCTTATTAACAGAATCCCGATATTCTTTTAGTTAGCAATGTTCCTAGACAAAAAATATACACCTCCCCCAGACTTTCACAGCTTGGGTCCACCATGTACTCTGTCATGATTAACAGGGTGTAAGTATCCTGAGCGATTTATCGTTTTTTCCTAATCAATAGAATTTTCCACTTTTTCTAATAATCCAAACTGTCAACATCTTGGTGCCTTGATTCTACATACTAAAGGTCAAAAGTTCTTTGTATGCCAAATAGAGGGAAAAGACCATTACCATATTTCCATATGGCATATGGAAGTTCCTGGGCCAGGGGGTCGAATCAGAGCAGCAGCTGCTGGCCTATGCCGCTTCCAGAGCAACACTGATCAGAGCCACACCTGCAAACTACACCACAGCTTGTGGCAATGCCAAGCCTTGACCCCCTGAGCAAGGCCAAGGATCCAACTGGCATCCTCACAGAGACTATGTCAGGTTCTTAACCCACTGAGCTACAATGGGAACTCTGATGCTTGTTTAATTTTTGTGATCTTACCCATACATTTCAGGGCCAAAAAAGGAAAACTAGGATGAAAACAGCTGAAATTTTAGCTTTAGTTCCTATATCACTTTATAATTAATAGGAGCCATTTTATCATTTGAGTTTTTATTCAAATATAATACCCATATAAGAAAATGTGATATATTCTAAGGGTACAGGCTGAAAATTTTTCACCAAATTGACACCCTTATAACCAGCATCCAGAAGAAGAAACAACTTTACCAACACTTAAGAGCTCCTTTTATGATATTGTCCCATGCTTAATAATATTCTGACTTTTACAAGAGTAAATTAGTTATGTCCGTTTATGTACCTTATAAGAATGACGTGTTTATTGGCCATTTGAATAACTTCTTTGTAAAATGCCTCTGAAAGACTTCTGCTTTTTCTATCAGTTTGCTTGTTTTCTTGTTGATTAGAAGATGCTATTAAATCAAAATGAGTCCTTTTTGATTAATATCTACTGCAAATATCTCCTACTCACTGGCCATCTTTTTAATTACTGAAATAATTCAATTTTAATGACAATTTTAATAAAGTCCAGTTTTGCTGTTTAGACATATTTTCGTCTTGTTTAAGAAATGTGTATCTAACACAGAATATTGAATACATTCTGTACTTTTTCTACAAGCTGTATATGTTATTCTTACATTCAGATCTGCCCTCTATCTGACTGCTATTTATATACAATCTTAAGACCATGACACATTTTTCCATATGACAAATTATTGGATGCCACTTACTGAAAGAAATTCTTTATCCTTGACATGTAATGCAAATGTTTCCCCATTTTTATTGCAGTAACTTTTTAGTATTTTTTTATCACAAAATTTTATTTTGGAGTTCCCATCGTGGCGCGGTGTAAATGAATCACACTAAGAACCATGAGGTCGTGGGTTCGATCCCTGGCCTTGTTCAGTGGGTTAAGGATCTGGCGTTGCCATGAGCTGTGGTTTAGTTCGCAGATGTGGCTCGGATCTGGCGTTGCTGTGGCTGTGGCGTAGGCCAGCCGTTGTAGCTCCGATCGGACCCCTAGGCTGGGAACCCCCTCCATGTGCCACAGGTGTGGCCCTAAAAAGCAACAAAAGAAAACAAAACAACAAAAAAAAATTTTATTTTGCCTCTCATCTCCACTGCTTGTATCATTCTCCTTCATTTCAGTTTTCCCTCTGCTTTACAATTTTTTCTTTGTTTTACTGTCACCAGTTACTTATTACATTGAGGATGCTGTTCTCTAAATTTTGTTCCAATTACTAAAATGTATTCTTTTCAGAAGTTTTCTTCTCTTTGTGCTCAGGATTTTTTCCCATTTTGTTTGTTTCTTACAACATTATTACATCTTATCTACTTCAGGTGGCAAGTTAATTTGAAAACTCTCTTAGTATGTTGCCCATTTCATGCAATGCTGGTGGAACAAATTAGATATTCTTCTAACTTTAGATTCAAACTCTGAGATCTGCTTAAAACATAGAATTTGTGAAACATTAGACTCCTCAGTGTGCACCGCTAACAGTTTCTTGAATTTCTCAGACAAGGACAATGGGAGCGAGGGTGAAATGAAGGAGATACAGCCTGGGCATTCAACTTTGCTCTCCCTGAGTCTTCTATGATGAGAAGATGTGAGTTTTGCTTAGAAAAAAGCAAAAAGGAAAAATTCATTATAGACACAGGATTTCTATGCAATTAAAAATAAGTTAATATTTACTTGATTTTTGTTTCTTTCCCAAAACAGCAAAAAAAAAAAAAAAAAAAAAACCCATTTCATCAAAAATATACATATTCTGGCTAGCAAGAAAAACAAATCAGGTTATTCTCAGAGAAAGAGTAATTTGTTCCTGGTAAGTGGAACAACAGGAATCATACGCCATTCAGAGTCTGCACTTGCTGTGGGCCCAGATAAAAGAAGCTTTTGGGCCAAGGAGAATTAATTGGATTTTCCTCAATTTTTATGTTGAGACAAACACACTGAAACCAGCACTTTATTGACTTGAGGAGGAGCCATAAAAACCTATTTATACATCTTCACTTTCTTGCTATGTTAAAATTATGATTCTTATTCTCCAGATAATTCTCTCAGCCACATCAACCAATGAAGCACTGATTCCTTGTCCTCTCTTTCTTCTTTTCTTTATCCATATTCTCGCCCTTTCCTTCTCCTGTTTTTCCCTCTTTTCTTCTTGCTCTCTGACTCTCACTCTAGATGGCTCTAGATTTGCTCTCAGTGATTCTGCCCCCCTCCACTCCCATCCTTGTCACCAGAGAGATACTGTACAGGTACAGCCCCATCTGTCCCACTGTGGGTCTCTTAGGATGCAGTAGTACACAGCGGTGTCTCTCAGTGTCACCCGGGGTAGGACCAAAGTGCTGGACTTTCTGTCTGAAGCTATGGTCAGAGAAGCCATGCTGTTGGTCACATTGCTTTGTAAGCCATGAATGATGTACTGTGGACTCTGATTGGGATTTTGCCGATTCCAATGTATATAGTCAGCTCCACTGATGGTAGAGTGGTTACAAGGCAGCTTTACATCTTCCCCTTCAGCACAGTCCTTGGAGTTTGGCTGGGTGGTCTGAGCATCAATCATAGTCCCTATGTAAAAAAAAAAATTCAAATTAACTCCTGACCACAAATCAATGTAATTCTACGAGTCCGTGACATAATGCTCCCATAACTCTCTGGCAACTACCCACTACTTCAGTGTTTTTATTTATGTTCTCCAAGAATGTAATTGGCGTTCATTACAGAGACCAAGGACATATGCCAAGAATGGCTCTGTAACATGGCTCCTTGGCTCAATATATGCAGAGACTTCTTCCAACATGGATACTGCTAAGGACTCTGCTGAGATCAGGGCTATGAGTTCACCTGTCATTTAGAATTTCATCCTCCCTAGAAAATCCCTAGATCAGGTCTCACTGCCATCCCTAGCATGCTGAATAAAGCACAGGGAGAACAAATGACCCTTCATGGTCCCTTGGATTCAAAGCCTTCCCTTGTAGACACAGAACACTCACCCAGGGTCAGAAACACAGTTACTCCAGTCACCAGCCTCATACTTCAAGGACAAGCCAAGACCGTGGGCTCAGAGCTAGTCTTGGTGTCTGATGCTAGGCTTCGAGTTTCCAGAGAACAGAAGCAACAGCTGCTACTAAGGACTTAGACCACCAGGGCAGCTGCCACTGTGTTGTGGCCAAGACCTTCTCAGCCAATGACAGTGCAGTTCCTTGTCTGGGTCCTCCTCCCCTGTCTTAGTCATGTCCCCAGAAGAAGACAAGAATATCAAATAGCCATTCCCATCTCACAGGGTGCCCACTGCCGTCATCTGTGAAGTTTAAAGTCTGGCTCTTGTTGGGGAACTCCAAGCACAATGATATGTTCATCCAGATATATTTTTGAGCTATTTGTTCCTTAAAGAAATGGGCTGATGCTCCATGGAGCTTGTGGAAAGCATTGATTAACCTCATAAAATTGCACTGAGCTCTGTGTTATAAGGAGATGAGCATTCCCATTCCCATTCCAGAAAATGAACATGTGATTCCAAAGTAGTCAGTGACAGGCTTGACAGGGGTGGGGGCAGGAAATTAATAACATTAAGACTAAAAGCTACACATCCCGGAGCTCCAGGTTCTTATAAAGGTCCCTGGAATCACTCATCCACAACATCTAGATAGCCATTTCTCTGTGTACCTGTTTTGATACAGTAACTGATGACATGGAGAGTCTTCACCTCATCCTCCTCGAAGACTGATCCTTCATCCTCATGTCTCCATGTCCATGCTTGCAGGTGCTGTGCACCAAGGATGCTGAGGCAGAGAGAAAAGACAGGAGGGAAAGAAAACAAAGCAGGGAGGGAGGAGGTGGGAGGGGGTGATAGAAAAATTTAGGGGACTGAAGAAAAAAGACCAAAAGAATAGGGAAGGTAAGGGATAATCAGGGTAGGGAAAGAGTAAGCAGTGTTTATGGAGGTACCTGGAAAGGGTTTAACTACTGGGCTAAAGGCCCTGAGTTCTTTTTGTTTGTTTGTTTTGTTTTGTTTTTTGTCTTTTTATGGCCATACCCGTGGCATAAGGAGATTCCTGGGCTAGGGGTCAAATCGGAGCCACTGACGCTGGCCTACACCACGGCCACAGCAACGTGGGATCCGAGCCGCATCTGAGACCTACATCACACGCCAGATCCTTCACCCCACTGAGCAAGGCCAGGGATCAAACCCACCTTCTCATGGATACAAGTTGGGTGCGTTAACTGCTGAGCCACAACGGGAACTCCAGAGCCCCTGAATCCTTGACCACACACACTCAATGAGGGGTTATAAAGTACAAGTTGTCTAAAGAGGAAGAAAGTATGTCATCTTTCCTTTTTCTTGGAATATCCATAGAAAACATAACCTTTCTTTCTCCCAGAAGAGAATGCTGTTTCCAGATGAAGCAGCCCCCTCTTGTGACTGAATAAATGAACTGCAGCGCTAAACCCAGGGCAAAAGTCAGCCCGCAATCTTTTCAAGGACTCTTCAGATTTGAAGGTAAACATCTTACTTGTAACACCTTTTTACTCATCTGTGTTTTCTTGTTCCTATAACACCGCACAGAAGGTTTTAATTGTTTTTATTGCTTTATTTCAGTCAAATGATTCTCAGTTGTTGGCTTCTCTTTCAATTTTCCCTTTCTAACTTCCCATATTTAAAGGTTACTTTCAAAGCCCAAGAATTACCTGTTCCTGAAGGAGTACCTCAGTTATTTATGAATTTAGTGACAGAATTTATGCTGAGCATCTCTTTAAATAATTCTAAAAACAATCTCCCAGGTTTATGGAAGATATATGAAATAAATGACACCAACAGGACAAATATAGGGTTGTATTTGTGGACAAAATGCAAGAGCAGACAACAAACTTCCCGCCTAAGATGGAGGAAAATTAGATTGAATTAGACATTTACAGGAGTAAATGTCATGGTAATCATGCTTTATTCATTTAATAAGTATTCGTAAATATTCACCGGGAGCCTGTTCTGTGGAAACACACACACAGATAAGCCAACAAGTACTACTGCTGAAAGTATTTAAACAGGTAAGAATGTATAATATTATTATATTAGCAAAAAGCAGAAAAAAAGTAATTAACAGTAACTTTTTTGATTACTGATTTCTTTCCCTTATTTTTTAGAGGATGCTCGAAACCACTACAAAGTGTCATTTTAAATAACAACTGAAAGACAAAAATACTCTTTATGAAGACTCTAAACCATGCTTGTCTAGTCTATTGGCTCTTTTCAGAGCTTTGAATTTTAGAGGGTCATATCTCTAAAACTATGTGAAATGAGGTTATCTTTCTTTGCTTGATGAAAACTAAAATAACGTACATAAACCTCTCAGAAAATTGAGAGAATCTGACAAAATGCTAACACCTCTGCATGATGGATACTCTCAAAAATCCAGAAATAGAAGAGAAATTCCTGGATCTGATAAAGGCTATCAATGAAGAAGATATTACAAGTCCTTCTCTATAGGGTCACAAACAAGACAGGTAAACCATCACTACTCCATGTCACTGTCCTACCAGAGGGCCTGGCATCAAATGAGGAGAAAACATAAAATGAACTAAGTTTGAAGACTGAGAAGTAAACCATTTTTATCCAGAGATATTAACATTTGCAGAAAATAAAAAAGTACCTCTAAACAAACCAAAAGAACTAGTACTAATAGATGAATTAACAAGGTCGCTAAACATAGAAATCAATTTTATTTCTACATTCTAGTCAAAAGCATTAGAAAGTATAATCAAAATGCCATTTATCAAATGCTTGGGGACTAATTTAATACAAGGCATGCAAGTCCTCTACAAAAATTTTAACCTTAATAAAAGAAATTAGAGAGGACGTATGTTAAAAAAAAGAGAGTATCACATGAATCTAAAGACTTTGTGTGTTAAGATACCTATTGTCTTAAATGAATCCATAAATTCAACACAATCCCAATCAAATCACTAGCAACCTTTTCTGTGTTAGAAGCTAATTCTCTAACTCACATGAATGTGCAAAGACCTCGCGTAAGCCTTGAATAATAAGAAGAAAGCATGACTTGCATTTCCAGATTTCAAAAATATATGAAGCTTACACATCTGTGATTTTGAAGCTCCGAGGAGAGACCACGTGCAGGGGCCATGATCATCCCTGAGTACGGCTGCAGTGAGAGATGAGCCTGGCCCTCTGTGGTTGCAGCGGAGCCCTTGACACGTGAGTCAGTGATTTGAGGGGTTCCAGGGCTGTGGGGTCCCCAGAAGTCACATGAAGCGGACGGACCATGAGATAATGAAACAGTAGCTGTTTGAAGCCACTGAGTTTTGGGGTGCTTTGTGATGCTGCAAAACCCAATGCCTCTGAAGTCCTGTAAAGGAGTCTTGCTGAGGACTTGAGAGAAACTGGCAAGAATAAAACCGCTTTTCTCCTCTCTCTGATTTCTGATTATCTCTGATATCTGGACCTGGAACATCTGTCTGTCTCACTAGACTTCATTTCACAGATGGCTGATATGGCCATAGCACTCCTGCCCTGGCACAGAAGAGGAGCTGGTGGTGCTCAGATGTGATGGGAGCCTGGGGCCCCCACGGCACAGGAGCCGGTGGCTGGATGCTCAGGTTGGGGCCCTACAGAAAACAGGGAGATGTAAGCTTTTCTTGTCCAATGTGATTTGTATATTTCACCCATTCTTCTCACTCCATGTGACAAAACTCTAAAAAATGAGGGGCTATTTAAAAGGTCATGCCTGTGTCTCTATGAATAATCAAAATTTAACAGACTATTTTCAATTTCAGATCCATTTGAGAAGCCAAGAAAATTTCCTTAGTTATGCATGACTTTAATTTTCTGGTAAGGACTCTCCACTCCAAATGAACATCCCCCTCATGTTTATAACAGTAGATTTTCCAAATTATGTGCCACTGCATCCAGGAATTGGATTATGTGTGTGGGAAGAGCTTTATCCCATCACCTCGAAGGCAAGCATGAGGCCCAGGGAACTTGCCATCATGAATCCGTTTGAAGCAGCACTCTACATGATGGGCTGTGTAAACATCATCGGTTTCTATACGTTCAGTGTTGTGAAAAGGCTGTGAAGCATTGTGTGGCAGCAATGCCCAGATGAGCCATATTTCATCCTTGCTGTTTTTCTCTGCCTTTTGTTTCTACCAATCCAGAGGTAGCTAAAGCCAGAGATCATTACTGATAGTATTAAGAAATCTCCTTCCTCGGTCTTTCTGTCAATAATGTAGGATACTCAGCTTGGAAGTTGACCAGCACCTCTTCTTTGGTGTTGTTCTACACCATTGACCTTAGTGTGCAGGGAACTACAGGTTCTCCTCACTCAGTCCCGTGCTATACCTTCTGCTTCTACACACCGTCACAACCACTCCCCGTCTGATGATAAGTAGATCCATTGCATCCTTGTAAATAACCTTTGAAAAATAAATCTGTATCTCTTAAACGGTTTCAGTCTGAGGGGTTTGTGTGCCATCCAAAGTTGTTTTTATACTATGTATTATTTTTACCGAAATGTTAGGTAGTGGTAGTAGTAATATTAAAAACAACAAACCTACAAAAAAAGAGATCATGGAGTTCCCATTGTGGCACAGTGGCTAACGAATCCGACTAGAAACCATGAAGTTGCATGTTCGATCCCTGGCCTTGCTCAGTGGGTTAAGGATCCGGAGTTGCCATGATCTGTGGTGTAGGTTGCAGACGCGGCTCGGATCCCGCATTGCTGTGGCTCTGGTGTAGGCCAGTGGCTACAACTCCGATTCGACCCCTAGCCTGGGAACCTCCATATGCTGCAGGTGCGGCCCTAGAAAAGGCAAAAAGACAAAAAAAAAAAAAAAAAAAAAAGAGAGAGAGAGAGATCAGTGGGGGAGGGGAGAACACAATGGCAACATGATTTAAGAAGCTGGACAGGAGCTGGATAACTAGTTATTAATGTAGATGTTGGGAGAAAACTGAAACTGAAGCTATTAGATGAAGATGACCTAAAGCAAGTTAATTCATGTAGACAAAACTCAGAAAGGCTCCAGAATTAGAGACTTTTAGAGTACTAATGGAGGATTAAACTGGTGGGGTATCTGGAAACCTACAAAGTGAGTGCAGCACCAGATATTCAACTGGACCATAGACCTGGAAATTAGGAAGCAAGAGACTTAGATCCTAGAATTCGGTTGCTCATCCAACATCACAATCCCAGTAAAAATGGAGGATAGACCAAGTTTAGTATGAACTTCCCCAGCCAATCGGATATCAAAAGTGATGTGCAAAGGGCCCCATAGGAGAAGAAATGAAATACAGATGTCCATGTACCGGGAAGATTGAACTAAAGCAAAAGCAAAATTCCCAATGAGTTAAATGAGGCAGAATTGAGTGTTATGGTATGAAATATGCAGATTTCCATGCCAGGTGAGTGAGAAGGTACTACACATGTTCTTGTGCTGCCTTCATGCATGCAAAGAAATACGACTGAAGAATGAGCTCTTAGGATGTAGCAACAGTGAAGAGTCAATATTACCCCAGTTTAACCAGATTGTTTTAGGTAGTTTGAGTTCATCTGATAGGTTCATTTAGTTCACTTGGGATCATGGCAAAAGAGGAAGCCAGGAATCTGACTCAATGATGTGGCCAGTATACTGGTGGGAGTCAAGGTTAGTGATGTTCAGTAACCGTCCCACTGTTGAGGGAGCTACAGTGACTGGAATGCCTGTTTGCCTATGTCTGCAATTCCTCTGATTATGAACACCTTTTTTTTTTTTTTTTTTGCTTTTTAGAGCCACGCCTGTGGCATAGGAGGTTCCCAGGCTAGGGGTTGACTCAGAGCTGAAACTGCTGGCCTACACCACAGCCAAGCAATGCTGGATCCAAGCTGCATCTGCGATCTACACCACAGCTCACAGCAATGCCAGTAATTAACCCTCTGAGCGAGGCCAGGGATCAAACCCATGTCCTCATGGATATTGGTCGGATTTATTTCAGCTGTGCCCCAACGGGAAATTCTGATTATTGAAAACATTTTGATGCATGGAATCTGCTTTTCCACCCCACACATGGCTCTTCATCAGCTGGCACCAGAGCAGCTCCAGGCAGGGGTCTGGGTGGGGCTGCAGGTGCCTGGGAAGCCCTGAGTGGAGGCATAAAGGTCAGTGGCTGAGTCTTCAGGCCGGGATCCTGTGATGCACATGCAGCTGTAACCCTCCTTTGTATTCTGACAGACTCAGGCTCATCTTTCCTCCTTCCCACCCCCATTTAAAGTCATTACAAAGAGGTTCTTGGGGCTTTGAGCAGGTCCCCCTCTGTTCCAGTGTAAAGCATAGAAAGAGCTGGAAGGGAAATTGCATGTGAAATTGGTGCTCTCTCCTTCCTGAGCATGCAGAGATGGAGGACCAGGTTCCACGCTCCAGAGGCTGCTCAGTCCTGTTCAGAAAGACAGGGTCACACATAGAAACTGATCTCTGTACAGAGTGTTCATTCTCTCCACACATCCCCAGACAGAACCTCGAGGTGCCTGACTGCATCCTCTTCCTTCCCCAGACTGTTCACAGTTGCTTTGGCAGTGCCTGGACTCATGGCCAAGATGAAGCCAGAGGATTAGCAAAGATGCTGACAAAGGATTCCTCTCCATTTATTCTGACTAAATATCCTCAGTAAAAGAACACTCTATAGCCTAGATCTGTGGAATATTCTGCTCCAGAAAACAAGTTTCTGCATCTGATTTAAGCCAATCAGAGACAAGACCACATAAACATCCTAGAAAGACTCAAAGCCTAAGATGAAAGAACTAGGGAAATGATTTTTATGATGATTCCAGATAACTAGACCTAGGTTTGTAATGTGAGCATATTTAAGTGATACTGCCACTTTAAATTATCTTGGGGCAAGCTTTCAAATTTAGACAAGTTTACATGTGTTCGGTATAATTGACTTAAAGTCAAAAATTGAAGACTGAGAATGCATTAGTAGAAAGTTACTCAGGACACCTGCTCCACATGACATAGAAGGAATTTTTATTTAAAAAGAAATCTTCTTATCCAGACCACAGATGAAGCAACCACAGGACAACCACTTCTTGTCTGGGGTCTGCAGGTGTGCATATCAGCTTGGGTCCTGCAGCAGGGGGGCTCTCTCTTATTGAGCTCTGGGGTTTTTGTTCAGCTTTTCCTATTACTTCAAGCACCGTGAGATCTCGGAGAGCACAGAAGTATGTAGCAGAATCTTTCAGCTGTAAGGCTGAAATGGTGAGGCTGATGGATTTTTGTGCTTTCTGGAAATTTACGGAGTAGCGGCCATCCCTTGCATTTGAGCTATCAGAATACTGACGAATAAGGAAAGTCATCTCTCCACTGGGAGGCTGTTTATACCACAAAAGATTGTAGTAGATCCAGTTCCAACCTATTTCGTAGCGACAGTTTAGGGTGACTGCCTCCCCCACTTGACTGAACACATCTGGCTGGTCTTGAGTAACTTCCTGGGCCACACTGGATCCTGCAGGAAAAATCAGAAAACAGAGATAAGCAGTGAATAAAATAATGGAGGAATTAGACTACCTTGGGACCCAAAGACAAGCCCAGTTGAAATCATAATATGCCTGCTTTCCTGCCATCCCCCTTCCTCCCCAAGTCCACGTGAAGCACCCGGGCCTGTGTGCAGTCCTTTCCCCCTGAACCTTCCCACCATGTGTGGGACCATCCCTACCAGAGAAGACGGAGGCCAGGAAGAGCCAGAGCAGGCTGGAGAGCGGCATGTGGCACGGATTCCCCTGCACAAGTGTGTTTTGTTGTGCCTCAGGCTGAGCGTTCAGTGTCTTGGAGTGTCTGGCAGCTCATATACATAGTCCCTGGGTTCCTGTGTGACTCCCCCAGACAGGAAGCAGGGCTTGTTATGTTCACAGCCCACGTGTCATATGCACAGATGAGAAAAAGTCTGGCTCCCCACAAACCTTTAGGTGGTCTACTTGTCTTTCCCAGGTCGTTATGTTAGGCAGGTCCTAAAAAAGGAAGTGGAAAAAGCAAGTAGTATTAATGATTTGAACCAAGGGGAGCTGAAGACTAAACAAGATGATATATATTGATAATTACTCCACAGAAAAATTTTACTAACTTATTGAAAATAGATTAGTATAAACTATGAACCCTTCTGGTGTTCTACGTACTGGTCCTTCATTTAGTCTGTATTTACTTTTCTCTATCTGGAGTCAAATGACAATTTTAGAAACTCACAGACTTTGGCTTTCTTGGTGAAAGGCAATCTTATCCAAATAAATAAATGTATCTCTTTTTTACTGGTTTCTAGGGCTCTCCTTAGGTCTTTCTATAAAAAGTTCCTTCAATATCAAATGATAAAAAATCATTCCTTCTAATTTTCAGAATCTATTCAGTTTATATTTATATGAAATTATTACAGGAATAAAATATTATTCTTTGGACATCTGACACTGAGTCATTTATTAGATTCTGAAGAGGATCAGGATAGTCAGTCCAGTTGCCTCCACAAGTTGAATTGTACTTATTAGATCATATTTCCTAGAATTGTTCCTGATGTCTCATTTTCTATCCCATTGGCCCAAAACATCCAGTCTCACTTGTTATTGGCTTGTTATTTTTCTCTTTGTAAAATAAAGTCAAGAGGAGCATGCCAGATCTTTGTGTGACACAGAGCTACAATGCACTCCTACAAAACATGATATCTATAGGCTGCAAACACACAGTACATGTCGACACCACATCCGATGGTGACTGGCATTTTGTAAACTGTCACATAATTGGGTGGAATATAGCTGTCAATCTTCTATTTGGTTTCATTGTTTTAATGGATGAATTACTATTTAAAAAAAAACCAAAGGCAAAGGAACAACTGGAAATGTTATAACAGACAAGGTCTCTAAAACAGCCAGTTCCTTGATTTTAAGGTCAAAATAGCTCACTAATGAGTGGTGCAGGGAGGAGAGTTGATATTTAGTGAGACACCTCTTCCTCTGTTCCACTTCACTCCGAGAGCTTAAGGCAGCAGATGTTTGCAATTATATGTGACTAAGCAGAGGAGACCATGAATGGCCACGGCATCCTAGGCAACAGCATATTATAAAATATATATGTGACTATAATAATTATATATACATATACATCAGGAAATTGATAGTCATGAAATTTTTTTGAATAGAGAATTTACTGTGATTCACCAGTTTTTATAAGTTCCTGGGCTAAGGGCTGAATCAGAACTACAGCTGAGCCTACACCAGAGTCACAGCCAGCAATGGATCTAAGCCCCATCTGCAATCTTTACCACAGTCTATGAAAACACTGGATACTTAACCCACTGAAGAAGGCTGGGGATCGAGCCTATACCCTCATGGACACTATGTCAGGTTCCTAAACCACTAAGCTACAGTGGTAACTCATATGCACTCTTTTTTTTGATGCAAAATTCTATGAAATTTCATCACATGTAGAGGCTCTTGTAACTGCCACCGAAATCAAGAGGCAGGACAGTTCCATCATCCTCAAAAAACACCCTTTGCACACCTTCCCCACCTCTGCAATTTCCGATAACCCTTGGCAACTACTGATCTCCTTTTCATCTCTAGATCTCGTCCTATTGAGAATGTTGTGTAAGTAGAATCATACATTATGAATGGGATCATGATCATCCAATATGTGTAATCATGCACTATGGAGCCTTCTAAGATTGACTTTTTTTCCACTGTGAGCACGTCCCTGAGATCCATCCAGCTTATTGCATGTATCAGTAGTTTGCTTCCTTTTGATCACTACAGACTGTTCCCAACCAGTGATTGTCCCACATGATTATTGACCTTACGGTGGCAAGAAAGTTCTATGCATTCAGTTGAAATCATGCTTTGAATTTTGATCTTTCTTTGCCTTTGAATTGATATCAAAAAATAAGTTTCCTTAACTTATGTGACTTGATTCTATGATCTTACTCAGTGGCATACACTTGTTAACGATGTTCTTTTCTTACCCTTTTATCCTTGTAGTATCTACACAAGGTTTTCTTTTATATTCCTCATATGTATAATTTGTGTTTTCCCCCTTTTATTCCACTGATAACTCCTTGAATAATTATAGCTAGGCATATATCAATTTTATTAATCATTTTAAGAAAATTAACTTTGTATTTCCTGACTATCTCTATTTGTGTTTTCTTAAAGATTTGCCAATTTGAATTTTTAATTTTTCCTTCTTTTAGGTTATGTTGGGTTTTATCTGTTCTTTTTCTATCTTCTTTTGTTAAAAGACGTAGATAATTGTTTGTCAACCTTTTTTCTTTGGTAATAGGAGTACTTAAAACATAAATTTCCTTCCATGTATTATTTTAGCTATGTCACATCCTTATTTGTATTTATATGTTCTCACTGCATTTTCTTTCAAATATACTCAAATAGCCATTGTAATTGCTTCTTTAACCTATGAGTTATTTTAAAACTTAGTGTCTAAATTCCAAATATTTGGGAGTTTCTAGAGATATCATTTTGCAATTGATTTTCTAAATCAGTTCCAATTTTGGTCAAGGAAAACTTCTGCATAATTTCAGTTTTTTAAAAAATTGTATTGTGGGAGTTCCCTTCATGGCTCAGCAATTAATGAACCCAAATAGGATCCGTGAGGATGAGGGTTTGATCCTTGGCCTTGCTCAGTGGGTTAAAGATCCAGCGTTGCCATGACCTGTGGTGTAGGTCACAGACTCGGATCCTGCGTTGCTGTGGCTGTGGTATAGCCCAGCAGATGTAACTCTGACTCGACTCCTAGCCTGGGAACCTCCAAATGCCATGAGTGTGGCTCTAAAATAGCAAAGAAAAAAATGTACTGTGAGTTCTTTATGACCAAATGGTGTGTATGTCTGTGCGGGTGGTTGTGTGTGTGACTGTTTCATCTACACAGCAGGGTTTGGCTGGAGCCTCAGCTGCAGGATGGGTATAGGCTGCAGGTGCCTGGAGAGCATTTGCACTTGCTGCACGGAAGTAGGTGGCTGAGTCTCCAGGCTGGGAAGCGTTGATGTGCAAGGACACATGTTTGGCACTTTGACTGAGGGAAACTCTCAATCTTCCATCTTCCTTTGCAATTGAACTAGAACGTGCTGCGATCAATAATTCAGGTCCTTTGCCAGGATGTTGCCGGTACCATGGGAAGTAGTCAAAGGCACTGTTCTCATAAGTACAGTTCAGAATTGAAATGTCTCCTTCCTGGACTGTCAAAGGTTGAGAGCTCTGTTTCACCTGCTGCTGGTCCCTTTTTTCCTTCTGTTGGCCGCTCACCCCTGTTTAAAGAGATAAAATATCATCAGGTCCCCACATTGATATTTCCTTTTTAAAGTTTCTACTTGCATGAATTTTTCTTATTCTCTCCAACTGATGACATATTCTAAGGGTTCGTCTCCACAACTCACAGCCTAGTTGAAGCCACAGAACCAAAAATGATGCTCCCCAACTCTTGTCCATTGTTCCTGGCACCAAAGCTCAGTGAAACTTCTGGTCTTCTGTGACACCTCAGGTCAACTTCTGGTCTTCTCAGTGAGTTTGAGCTCTGACTTAAATTCACATCTGCTATAATTCTTTCAACAGGCCCCACCCTCTCACAAGTCATTTCACCTAAAGCTATTTTTCACAAAGCAAGCACTTCCCCAGTTTGCTCTTAGAATTGCTGAAAATTATTTTCATTGAAAATTAGAAATCCCCTCCTTACACATGGATAATGATCAATTTAGAGGTTCTCTTTCTCATTCCTCATCTTCTTTTTCCTAACCTCCTAGAACGTTAAAAATCATATATCATGACAGCTTGATTGATTTTATTTATTTATTTATTTATTTTTTGCTTTTTAGAGTTGCACCCTAAAATGTTAAGTTCCATGAAGGCAAAAGCAACACATCCTCCCTCTTATCTGACCCATGTTCTTAGCTTCTCATGGTATATTCTGCCAATTTTGTGACCTTAATAGACTTTTGCTACTTTTTGTTACCAAAAAAAAAAACAAAAACAAAAATCCAAAAAACAAAAACACCTCCTCTCCATGCTAATCTTGCAGCTTCATGGGAGTTCCTCTCTTCCCCATTGTAAAATAATATTTTCCCTATTAAGACATCAAGCCATCCTTGGGAGTTCCCAGACTAGGGATCAAATCAGAGCTACAGGTACCAGTTTATGCCAGAGCCACAGCAACTTGAGATCCCCTACCCACAAAGGAAGGCCAGGATTGAACCCGCATCCTCATGGATACTGAGGGGATCCACGAAGGGAACTCCCTCACAATGGATATCATCCAAAACCAAGAAAGAACAAGTGTTGATGAGGATGTGGAGAAAAGGGACCCTTTGGACACTCTTGGTGGTAATGGAAGTTGGTGCAGCTCCTGTAGAAAACAATATGGAGATTCTCCCCAAACTGAAAAAAGCATGACTTCTCCAGCCTCAAGTCCTGTCTTCCCTCAACTGCCTGGAAAGGGGGTAGCACCTTTTGCAGGAAAGCAGAGAGGGAATGTGGATCCTACTTGGTTTTGATGGTAGAAGTGGGGAAAATAACAGTACAGAACAATGTTTTTTCAAAGGAATTAAAAATAGAATGACCAGCAGCAATCCACTCCCGAGTACTTATTTAAAGAAAACAAAAGAACTATTTTAAAAAATTATATGCACTCCAATGTTCATAGAAGCAACATTTACATGGCCAAAATATTGAAGACATCTCAGTGTTCATTAATAACATCTATATATCACCTTACATGTATCATATATATATGTATATATAAAACTCAGACATCAAAAAGAATGAAATCTTGCCATTTGGGACAACATGGATTGACTTGGAGAGTATTATACTTATTGAAATAAATTAGTAAGAAAGACAAATATGGTATATACTATACGTTTTAATACATACATGGACTCTTCAAAGTAACACAAATAAATATAACAAAATAGAAACAAACTCACAAACATAGTGAAAGTACTGGTGGTTACTGGATGGGAAAAGAGTGGGTATAAGGGAGAAATAGGTGAAGGGAATTAAGAGGTACCAACTTCCAGTTATAAAACAAATAAATTTGAATTTTGTAATGTATAGCACAGGGAATGTGATCAGTGTTTATAATAATCTGGCATGGTGTCTAATTTATAAAAATATAAAATTGTTGTGCTATGCATCTGGCAGTAACATAGCAATATAAGTCAATTGTACTTTAATTTTAAAGGTTTTTTTTTTTTTTTTTGGTCTTTTCTAGGGCCGCTCCCATGGCATACGGAGGTTCCCAGGCTAGAGGTCTAATTGGAGCTGTAGCCACCGGCCTACACCGGAGCCACAGCAACGTGGGATCTGAGCCGCGACTGCAACCCACACCACAGCTCATGGCAATGATGGATCCTTTAACCCAATGAGCAAGGCCAGGGACTGAACCCGGACCTCATGGTTCCTAGTCAGATTCGTTAACCACTGCGCCACAATGGGAACTCCTTTAATTTTAAAGGTTTTAATTAGATAAAGTTAAAATGTGACTTTGTGTGGCAAAAGGGATTGTAGTTATGTGATAATTTGAAGGGTATCGATATGAATTAGGCTGTATTCTCTGGGTAGGCCTTAACTTTAATCACAAGTGTCCTTCACTGACCTGGGACAAAAAGACAGTTAGATATTTCTCTAGGAAAGATGCATGTGTTTGGGATCAGCAAAGGACTGCAATTTGGGGTCTGCAACCATGACTAGTGACTTGCAAGTCCCCACATGGCAAGGGAAGGAAAATGCTTGAATAGAGAGGAAAAGGAGGCTGGGAGGGCTGGAGTAAGCAGAGTCCAAGGGCTGAGTCCATGGCTGAGTCTTTGCCAGGAAAGAAGGGGAGTCTTTCATCTTCCCTCTGAGCTCTGCTATCTTCACAGGGTGTGAGACTCCCCCTTGTCTCCTCTTTTTAACAGAGGTTTCTGCTTATTTATTCATTTATTTTACATCTTCTGAGACAGAGCAGAAGGATATTTGATTCCAGAAGAGGAAGGAGCTGTGGTGGAAGGAAGAGTGATTCAAGAAGGGGTCAGCAGCCAAGGAATCCAGGTGGCCTCCAGAAGCTAGAAAAGGCCAGGAAATGGATTCTCCCTTAGGGCCTCTGGAAGGAATCAGGCCTGCCAAGACCTTGCCTGGAGCCAGTGAAACTGGTGTCAGATTTCCTGCATCCAGAACAGTAAGAGAAAGAATTTGTTTTAAATGACCAGGTTCATATACAAACATTGAGCCTATATTTTTTGTTTGCTTTGCAGCACTAGCAGGATGGGATGGGAGGATTTGCAATTGCCTTTTGGGACACAGCATGGTGAGGCAGCCCTGAACATTCTTGAGACACTCAACTAAGCTGGATAACATCTTTCTTAGAGTGATTTTTCTTTCTCTTTCTTTTCCTACATTTTATGATGTTGTAGTTCTGTACACCGTGGTTAAATATTCACTTTACTTCTGTATTTTTACCAGATTCAAGTAAGAAGTTTCTAGAGCAGAAGGAGATACAGATTGGGAAGGAAGTAAAAGACCAAAGTCCCAAATCTGTAGGGCCAAAAAGTGCTTGTAGTTAAAAGGGTACCAGTGTAGGTGAGGAATAATGAGAAATGTGAATGCCCTGTGGTGGCCCCGGGGTGTGACTTTGGCTGGAGGAGGGGCTGAGCCCCGCGGAGGGTTTCTGTACAGGCTGCAGGTGCCTGGGGAGCGCTGTGCTCCCCAGCACAGAGGTACGTGGCTGAGTCTGTGATCTGGGCAGAGGAAATGTGCAATGAGCTGCGGCGTTCTGTAGTGACTGTCGTGGCATTTAATCTTCCATTCTGCTTGGTCCCTGAAGAAATGAAAAACAAGTGGACCAGGCTGCCATTTCGGTACTGACGATACCACTGCACGTTGTTCACAGTGGTGGAAAAATTGCACCAGAGCGTGGAGCTGGCCCCCTCCTGGAGACTTAGGGCTGGGGGACTCTGCTTCACATCCACTCCTTTCACACCTGATGGGAAACAGAGAGACAGTCACAGGTGAGGGTCCCTGTAACTCCTACAAAACCCTGAAAGTGCCCCCCTGGATCATGAGAAGGATAGAAAGTGTGCAGGACTTGTCATCCTCCTCCAACCCCCTCAACAGTACAGCAGCTGCTCTGTCCTTGAGATCTCCCTGTGGGGCCTCCCCAACTCACAGCAAACCTGGGCCAACAGAAGCCCCAGCACAGTGCCTGCTAGCCGCTTCATGATGCTTCCACTTCTTGCTGGGACATTTTCACCATAAGGTATTACTTAGCTAAATAAACCCTGGGCAGTGAGTGTCATGACTTGTTCTGGAGACGTTCCTGATTCTGCAGCCAATCGTTTTCCCCAACAAACCCTCCTTGAGCCCACACTTGGTGACAGGAAGCCCCACCCTCCTGCCTCAACCCACTTAGAATGGGCTGGGGAGGTGTGGGGGGTAAGAGTAGGAAAAAAGAAAAATCATTATTTGATGACTTGAGGGGCATTTTCTAAGAACATTTCAGAGAAGTGCAGTCTCTGATTTGGAATTTGGGAGGACTTAAGAGAAGTGAAAACAAAAATTACTTATCCTGCTCCATCTTTCCTCTCAGATGGCATGGATGAAGTAGATTCTCACATAATGAAATTCCATTTCCCAGGACTGCAGAGGATCCATGTTACTGCTTCTCATATGTACACCTCTGTGGCTCTGAAGGTGCTCATGAACCAGCACAGTATCAGCAGTTGCTCCTGTTGACTGGAAAACTCTGTCTTTAACAATATTTCTTTCAAATTATATGTATTCTAAACTTGATCTGCATAAAGAGCGATATTGTTTATTTTAGCCAGTAGATGGATTTTGAAACTAGAATTGTAAACAGTTTTATTTTTCTTAAAACATCTGTAATTTAAAAATAAATTTTAACTAAAATTTCACTTTCAAATACATTTTAATTACACTTCATTGCATTCTACTTTTAAACAGTAGTTTATTTTAAAAGAAAAATAATTGTTTTTGAAATCATATGAAAAAAAATGTAGTTTGTACTCCTATCACAGACTCTATACATAAAAATCTTCCTCTGTAGATAGATTTGGAAGCAAAAGGGATGGAAAATGAGGATGTGCATATTTTCACTGAAGGTAACAGTACAGTGAAGTGCAGATACTGAAGATCAGATGAGCAGTTCAAGAATGCTGCAAATATTCACTAAAGGCACTATGAGAAATAATGTAGAAAAACAAAGATGATGAGTAATCAATAATTATTATTGGTCACACAGTAGGTATTAGAGAACTGGAATTAGAATAGAGAAAAGAGGAGAGACATAACCTGGGTGGGTCACTTAGAACCACAAACCCAAGATTCCACTTGAAACTTTGTCAAGACGTTGTGTTTGAGTTAGAATGCCTGTTACAGGGGACCCCTGGATAAAGAAAGCTGTTTTTCCTTTTTACTATATTGTCTGGACATAGCAGAAGAGATAAGGAAGTCCCACTATAGGTTGGAATCGTTGCACTTCAGCTCCAGGGGGGCAACTTCATAGACAGTGATGTGGCCATCGGGCTCGGTCACTGACTGAGCTCCAGTTCCTCTTGAAAAAAATCAATGATGAATCACTGAAAGTAGGTCAGACCTACTGTAATGAGACCGGGTCTCTATTCAGATTCCAACCAGGACATTGTTTCTTCTACAGAGACAGGAGCACGGACTACAATGTTACTTTACTTCCTATGAAGAGTATTGGGAGCAGCAGGGAGGTGATTGAGGAGGTGGCTGTGCAGGGAAGAAGCTGAAAGCCATATGCGGGAAAGTCTTCCTGGAGGATCAGGAAGGAATGTGCCCCAGTGGGCTGAGTCCTTGTAACTGGGAAAACCTGAGATTCAAGGCATCCCTGCCTAGGTAGGTTCTAGACTGTTAATAAGATAGGCTTCCTTGACAATGCCTGCTCCTAGTGTTGAGCCTGTTCAGAATGTCCCCCACAGTGAGCTGTGAGCCAAGAAGCTCATAGGAAGGAGGTGGAACTTTTCTGAGAGGTGACATTTCCAGTTTATGCAACATCACCCTCTGGAGGCAACGAAAGGAAAAAATTGAGCCTTGAGGCTTTTATGCCCCATCTCCTTCCTGCTTCTATCTAGGCTTGAATTACTTGGCATTCTAATGTGATGACAGTATTTCAGGTGTTTGCTTATTAAGAGGCTCTTTTAATACTATGAATTAAGTACCACTATTTAATCCTATGAAGTAAATCCCCCTCATTTTTTACATGAGGAAAGCAAAGCAAGGAAGAATGTGTGTAATTTGTTGAAAGTCAAACAGTAAGTGAAAACTGCAATTTTTGCCATTGGTATGATTCAAGAATCTGTGTCATTGACCACTGATAATTTAACACAATGGCCTTTAGTGTAGATACTCTGCTCCCCTATTGGAAGGAAGATAAATTTCTTTTGAAAGTAAATGATTTGTCATACGACACACGAGTATTAGAACCTAATTCTGTTAGACTAAGCCCAGTTCCTTACCTACTACATTATTTATGATGCAGCACTACTCTTTGAGAATGGAGATAATTTCACCAAGATATAACTGGAGCAAAATTCCGAAGAGACCAGATATGCAGGGAAATGTCCAAGGAAACCAAAAGCTGATTTGAGAAATTATCAGAAAAGCCTCAGAGGGTAGTCCAGAGAATGTATGGCAAATCAGAAATGACTGGTGTTGTGAAAGAGTCTGGAAGAGGAATTTCAAGAAGGAAGAAATCCCAACAGAACAATTGCAGAAGAAATGTCTGTCCAGTGAGATGATGACTGAAAGGCGTCTATTGATTTTTAGCAGCACAAAGATCATGATTTTCAGCAGAAGCTCAACTGTAGTAGAGATGAGACAAAGGAGAAGAAAATTTGAATATAAAACCTCTTCCCAGGAATTCCTGTCATGGCTCAGAGGTTAACGAATCTGGCTAGGAACCATGAGGTTTCGGGTTTGATCCCTGGCCTCGCTCAGTGGGTTAAGGATCCAGTGTTGCTGTGGCTCTGGTGTAGGCCAGCAGCTGTAGCTCTGATTAGACCCCTAGCCTGGGAACCTCCTTATACTGCAGGTGTGGCCCTAAAAAGACAAAAACTTAAATAAAATAAAATAAAATAAAATCTCTTCCCAGAGGCTGAACCTTGAAGGGGAGGAAAGTGACATGGCAACAACTTAGAATCACCAATATGCATGGCTAACAGTCTTTTCCTGACTCAATCTATATTGTCTGTAGGAAGTAGAAGTCAAAAGACAAAATGTACCAGTGGTGCTCAGTCTTATTAACTCCTGTTATTTTCTTGTGAAATCATCTACTAATGGCAAATTTCTACTGGAACATCTAGAGGTAGGATTAACAACAGTTCTGTAAACAAACAAACAAAAAACCTCTCTAAGTCTGTAATTTATGAAGATAAATTTAGGAGAATATTGTAAAGCAGAAAACGTTGAATACAAGGATAGCACATGATTTTTTTTTATTTGTTTGGTAGAGGATTATTTCTGAACATGATGAAAAAGAAAGGAATATACGAAAAGGATCTAACACATCTGTTCACTACTTTAGGGTTGACAAGCACAGTTTCTTGTGGGCACAGCATTGCTGAATCATCCTATGTACTTTTTATACTTTCATGGGTTTATTTTTATGGACATGGGTTGACTGGGAGCACTAAATGATGTCTAAATGATTATTTTTTTGTTGTTATTCTTTTTTGTAAACTTAAGAGTATTCTTTGCCTCTTTACAGCAGATTCTAGCTAAATGCAACTGTAATCTGTCAAAATGTCTGGTGTCAACCACCTTATGACAAACACAATATATTAAGAATTAGGGGAGGAGAAATTTACACCACTTAGCATGACCTATGAAGAATGTTAGGGAGAGAGAGGACAAGATGGCGGAGGAGTAGGGGGACACGCTCGCCCTCTCCCACAAACACAACAAAAAAAGCACATCTACAGAAGAAATGACTCGCACAGAACAACAACCAATCGCTGGCAGAGGAACCTAATCTCCAATAACGGCAAGAAATTCGTGACATTATTGGGCAGAACGGGAGAAAAGAGGAGAGTGAGAGAAGGTGAATCCGAGCGGGACGGGCGCTCCCGAAAGGGAACTGCGGAGGGGAAAGGGATCCCGCACCCTGGAAAGTCACCTACCGGGCGAAAGATCAAACGAACCGGAGGAATCTCCAGATGCAGAGAAGAGTGTAGCAGTAAGTTGGAGTACGGAAAAACGATCAAGAACCCAACGGACCATCTGAACTACGGGCACAGTCACCAAAAATTGAGACGCCTGGGTGGGGACTGGGCACCGAATCCTCGGCTCCAGAGGTTAGTCCCCGGGAAAGGGCCGGGGGACGCCTGGGTGGGGGCTGGGCACCGAGACCTCAGCTCTGAAGGTTGGTCCCCGAGAGGGGGCCGGGGACGCCTGGGTTGGGGCTGGGCACCGAGACCTCGCCTCCGAAGGTTAGTCCCCAAGAAAGGGCCGGGGGACGCCTGGGGGGGGGCTGGGCACCGAGACCTCGGCTCCAGAGATTAGTCCCCGGGCTAGGGGGGCGGGGAAGAGCGGAAACTGCTTGGGAGGTCTCTAAACCATTTGACGGGGCAGAGACTGCCTGGGAGACTAGAAAACAAAGCTGTCGCAGAGGAAGGGAGCAATACTCTAGGGGCGGGGAAGTGGAAAGCCGCCTCAGAGGGAACCTGGGAGAAGAGCCTGGTCTGCGCCAGTGCTGAGGAGGGGAGAGAAGAAGGGGTGGGTCCCCATAGAATACCCCCCACGCCACAACAAGCTTACAGGCCCGCTAGCTAGCAGAAAGCTGTGCTTCCCAGTGCATTCCCTCCCCCCACCCCCACCACCCCCTACGCTCTCGCCGAACCTGGGGCTGCCTGCCATCCAGGAGGGCTGGCCTCAACAATTGCCTGAAGCCTACCACCGCAGGGGCTCTCCCTGCACAGGCCTGCTTGCCCTTTGGAGGGGCTACACTTCCACAGAGCAGCACCAAACACCACCAGCCCCCTAAAAAAGGCCTGCAGCCCAGAAAAGCTAGAACAAGCCTAGCCAGGCCGTGAATAGATCGACCTAATTCTCTGACGGTTTTTCTGAGACGGGCTCCCCCGGGGAGGAGCCTCTTGAGTCTCCAAGGGCCTTGCTACACGCCCAAGACCCTAGGGGGTGCTAAGACCTAGTGGACCAGCTGCATAGGACTGCCAGCTCCAGGCAGGACCCCCTGCAGCCCAGAAAAGCTGCAACAAGCCTGGCCGAATCGGGAAAAGATCTCAGACGGTCTTTCGGAGTCGGGCTGTCCTGGGGAGGAGCCTCTTGAGTCTCCAAGGGCCCTGCTACCCGCCCAAGACCCCAAGGGGTGCTGAGACCTAGTGGACCAGCTGCATAGGACTGCCAGCTCCAGGCAGGACCCCCTGCAGCCCAGAAAAGCTGCAACAAGCCTGGCCGAATCGGGAAAAGATCTCAGACGGTCTTTCTGAGTCGGGCTGTCCTGGGGAGGAGCCTCTTGAGCCTCCAAGGGCCCTGCTACCCGCCCAAGACCCCAGGGGGTGCTGAGACCTAGTGGACCAGCTGCATAGGACTGCCAGCTCCAGGCAGGACTCCCTGCAGCCCAGAAAAGCTGCAACAAGCCTGGCCGAATCGGGAAAAGATCTCAGACGGTCTTTCTGAGTCGGGCTGTCCTGGGGAGGAGCCTCTTGAGCCTCCAAAGGCCCTGCTACCCGCCCAAGACCCCAGGGGGTGCTGAGACCTAGTGGACCAGCTGCATAGGACTGCCAGCTCCAGGCAGGACCCCCTGCAGCCCAGAAAAGCTGCAACAAGCCTGGCCGAATCGGGAAAAGATCTCAGACGGTCTTTCTGAGTCGGGCTGTCCTGGGGAGGAGCCTCTTGAGCCTCCAAGGGCCCTGCTACCCGCCCAAGACCCCAGGGGGTGCTGAGACCTAGTGGACCAGCTGCATAGGACTGCCAGCTCCAGGCAGGACCCCCTGCAGCCCAGAAAAGCTGCAACAAGCCTGGCCGAATCGGGAAAAGATCCCAGACGGTCTTTCTGAGTTGGGCTGTCCTGGGGAGGAGCCTCTTGAGCCTCCAAGGGCCCTGCTACCCGCCCAAGACCCCAGGGGGTGCTGAGACCTAGTGGACCAGCTGCATAGGACTGCCAGCTCCAGGCAGGACCCCCTGCAGCCCAGAAAAGCTGCAACAAGCCTGGCCGACTTGGGAAAAGATCCCAGACGGTCTTTCTGAGTCGGGCTGTCCTGGGGAGGAGCCTCTTGAGTCTCCAAGGGCCCTGCTACCCGCCCAAGACCCCAGGGGGTGCTGAGACCTAGTGGACCAGCTGCATAGGACTGCCAGCTCCAGGCAGGACCCCCTGCAGCCCAGAAAAGCTGCAACAAGCCTGGCCGACTTGGGAAAAGATCTCAGACGGTCTTTCTGAGTCGGGCTGTTCTGGGGAGGAGCCTCTTGAGTCTCCAAAGGCCCTGCTACCCGCCCAAGACCCCAAGGGGTGCTGAGACCTAGTGGACCAGCTGCATAGGACTGCCAGCTCCAGGCAGGACCCCCTGCAGCCCAGAAAAGCTGCAACAAGCCTGGCGGAATCGGGAAAAGATCTCAGACGGTCTTTCTGAGTCGGGCTGCCCTGGGGAGGAACCTCTTGAGTCTCCAAGGGCCCTGCTACCCGCCCAAGACCCCAGGGGGTGCTGAGAACCAAGTGAAATCTGCTACCATCGTGGGGTGGACCTCCCAGTCCTGTCTGCCCTCAGGAAGTCCTCCTTTGCTTCAAAGAAACACTGTTAGTCCCATCAACACTCCAGAAAAGCCACACTGCCTCAAAAAAAGATTGACCAACAACGACAGCCCTCAGGAAATATTCCAGGGCAGTGACAAGGCAAACACTACCCGATAACAGAGAGTACAACTCCCTCAGGAGAAAGAAGACAACAAGCAAGATGAAGAAGCTGAGAAACCACCCCCAGTCAAACCAACAGGAGAACTCACCTAAAACAGTCAACAATGAAACTGATCTCTGCAGTCTGACAGACCTGGAGTTCAAAAGAGAAATAGTGAAAATACTGAAGGAATTAAGAGAAGATATGAACAGCAATGCAGATACCCTCAGAAAGGAGCTAGAAAATATAAGGAGGAGCCAAGAAAAACTAGAACATTCATTTGCAGAGATGCAAACTGAACTAGGGGCAGTAAAAACCAGAATGAATAATGCAGAAGAACGAATCAGTGATATGGAAGATAGAATAATGGAAATCACTCAATCTGGTCAACAGACAGAAAACCGAATCAAAAAACTGGAAAGCAATATAAGAGACCTATGGGATAATATAAAACGGGCCAATCTACGCATAATAGGAATTCCAGAAGGAGTAGAAAAAGATAAAGGAATGGAAAATATATTTGAAGAAATTATCGCTGGAAACTTCCCAAATCTAAAGGATACTGGATTCAAGATACAAGAAGCACAGAGGGCCCCAAACAAACTGAACCCAAACAGACCCACACCAAGACACATCATAATAAAAATGGCAAAAGTTAGTGATAAAGAGAGGATCCTAAAGGCAGCAAGAGAAAAACAGAATGTTACCTACAAGGGAACCCCCATAAGAATATCAGCTGATTTCTCTACAGAAACACTACAGGCCAGGAGGGAATGGCAAGAGATATTTAAAGTGCTCAAAGGAAAAAATATGCAACCTAGAATACTTTATCCAGCAAGAATATCATTTAAAATAGAAGGGGAAATAAAAATTTTTCCCAACAAACAAAAACTTAAAGAATACAGCAACACAAAACCCAGGTTAAAGGAAATATTGAAAGGGCTTCTCTAAACCAAAAAGAAAGGAAGGAAAGGGAAGAAAAAAGAAAAGAAAAAAAAAAAAAAAAAAGAAGAAGAAGAAGAAGAGGAAGAACTAGGTCTGAGGAAGATACAATCAGAGAGCAGTCACTCAAATAAGCCAGCATACAGATTTAATCATGAACATGCTTCAAACAAAATAAAATTAAAAAGAAAAAAATAAAAGAGTCATCAAAACCATAAAATGTGGGCAAGGGATGTTAGGAGGTAAATAATCCTTTTTGTTTGTATGTATGTCTCTCTTCTTAATTTTAATATAATAATGAAGTGTTTGAACTTACAGGACCATCAGGCTAAAACACACAATTATGGGAAGGGGTTAGCATACTTAAAAAACAGGGCAACCACAAGCCAAAACCAAATATTGCATTTGCAAAAAATGAAAAAAAAAAATACACTCAAGCAGATAATAACAGGAGACCATCCAACCAAAAAAAAAAAAAAAAAAAAGAAGAATGGAGAACCATAGAATCAACTGGAACACGAGGATCAAATGGCAATAAATAATCATCTATCAATTATCACCTTAAATGTCAATGGACTGAATGCCCCAATCAAAAGACACAGAATGGCTGAGTGGATAAAACGGCAAAAACCTTCAATATGCTGCCTACAAGAAACTCACCTTAGGACAAAAGATACATATAGATTGAAAGTGAAAGGCTGGGGAAAAGTATTTCATGCCAATAGACATGACAGAAAAGCAGGAGTTGCAACGCTCATATCAGACAAAATAGACTTTAAAACAAAAGACATAAAGAAAGACAAAGAAGGACACTATTTAATGATTAAGGGATCCATCCAAGGAGAGGATGTTACTATCATCAACATATATGCCCCAAACATAGGAGCACCCAGATACATACAACAAATATTAACAGACATAAAGGGAGATATTGATGAGAATACAATCATAGTAGGAGACCTAAATACCCCCCTCACATCAATGGACAGATCCTCTAGACAGAAAACCAATAAAGCAACAGAGATCCTAAAGGAAACAATAGAAAAATTAGACTTAATTGATATCTTCAGGACACTACATCCAAAAAAATCAGAATACACATTCTTCTCAAATGCTCATGGAACATTCTCAAGAATCGACCACATATTGGGACATAAAGCGAATCTCAATAAATTTAGGAGCATAGAAATTATCTCAAGTATCTTCTCTGACCACAATGCCATGAAATTAGAAATCAACCATGGGAAAAGGAAAGAGAAAAAACCTACTCCATGGAGACTAAACAACATGCTACTAAAAAACCAATGGGTCAATGAGGAAATCAAGAAGGAAATTAAAAACTATCTTGAAACAAATGATAATGAAGACATAACCTCTCAAAATCTATGGGATGCTGCGAAAGCAGTGCTCAGAGGGAAATTTATAGCAATCCAGGCCTTTCTCAAAAAAGAAGAAAGATCCCAAATGGACAACTTAACCCTCCACCTAAATGAATTAGAAAAAGAAGAACAAAGAAGTCCTAAAGTCAGCAGAAGGAAGGAAATTGTAAAGATCAAAGAAGAAATCAATAAAATAGAGACTCAAAAAACAATAGAGAAAATTAATAAAACCAAGAGCTGGTTCTTTGAAAAGGTGAACAAAATTGATAAACCCCTGGCCAGACTCACTAAAAAGAGGAGAGAAAGAACCCAAATCACCAAAATTATAAATGAAAAAGGAGAAATCACAACGGATACAGCAGAAATACAAAAAACCATAAGAGAATACTATGAACAACTATATGGCAATAAGTTTGACAATCTGGAAGAAATGGACAATTTTCTAGAATCTTACAGCCTGCCAAAACTGAATCAAGCAGAAACAGACCAACTGAACAGACCAATCACTAGAAATGAAATTGAAGAGGTCATAAAATCACTCCCTACAAATAAAAGCCCAGGACCAGATGGCTTCACAGGTGAATTCTATCAAACATATAAAGAGGAATTGGTGCCCATCCTCCTTAAACTCTTTCAAAAGGTTGAAGAAGAAGGAATACTCCCAAAGACATTCTATGAGGCCACCATCACCCTCATTCCAAAACCAGGCAGAGATACCACCAAAAAAGAAAACTATCGCCCAATATCATTGATGAATATAGATGCAAAACTTCTCAACAAAATCTTAGCCAACCGAATCCAACAACATATCAAAAAAATTATACACCATGACCAGGTTGGGTTCATCCCAGGTTCACAAGGATGGTTCAACATACGCAAATCAATCAACATCATACACCACATTAACAAAAAAAAAGTCAAAAATCATATGATCATCTCAATAGATGCAGAAAAAGCATTTGACAAAGTTCAACATCCATTCATGATCAAGACCCTCGCCAAAGTGGGTATAGAGGGAACATTCCTGAATATAATCAAAGCCATTTATGATAAACCCACAGCAAATATAATCCTCAATGGGGAAAAACTGAAAGCCTTCTCACTCAAATCTGGAACAAGACAGGGATGCCCACTCTCACCACTGCTCTTCAACATAGTTTTGGAAGTCTTAGCCACAGCAATTAGACAAACAAAAGAAATCAAAGGCATCCATATAGGAAGAGAAGAGATCAAACTGTCACTGTATGCAGATGACATGATTCTATACCTAGAAAACCCTAAGGACTCAACCCCAAAACTCCTTGAACTGATTAATAAATTCAGCAAAGTGGCAGGATATAAGATTAACATTCAGAAGTCAGTTGCATTTCTGTATACCAGCAATGAAGCATTAGAAAAGGAATACAAAAATACGATACCTTTTAAAATTGTACCTCACAAAATCAAATACCTCGGAATACACCTAACCAAAGAGGTAAAGGACCTATATGCCGAGAACTATAAAACCTTAATCAAAGAAATCAAAGAAGATGTAAAAAAATGGAAAGATATTCCATGTTCCTGGATTGGAAAAATCAATATTGTGAAAATGGCCATCCTACCCAAAGCAATCTACAGATTCAATGCAATCCCTATCAAATTACCCATGACATTTTTCACAGAACTAGAACAAACAATCCAAACATTTATATGGAACAACAAAAGACCCAGAATCGCCAAAGCAATCCTGAGAAACAAAAACCAAGCAGGAGGCATAACTCTCCCAGACTTCAAGAAATACTACAAAGCCACAGTCATCAAAACAGTGTGGTACTGGTATCAAAACAGACAGACAGACCAATGGAACAGAATAGAGAATCTGGAAATTAACCCTGACACCTATGGTCAATTAATCTTTGACAAGGGAGGCAAGAACATAAAATGGGAAAAGGAAAGTCTATTCAGCAAGCATTGCTGGGAAACCTGGACAGCTGTATGCAAAGCAATGAAACTAGAACACACCCTCACACCATGCACAAAAATAAACTCCAAATGGCTGAAAGACTTAAATATACGACAGGACACCATCAAACTCCTAGAAGAAAACATAGGCAAAACACTCTCTGACATCAACATCATGAATATTTTCTCAGGTCAGTCTCCCAAAGCAATAGAAACTAGAGCAAAAATAAACCCATGGGACCTCATCAAACTGAAAAGCTTTTGCACAGCAAAGGAAACCCAAAAGAAAACAAAAAGACAACTTACAGAATGGGAGAAAATAGTTTCAAATGATGCAACTGACAAGGGCTTAATCTCTAGAATATACAAGCAACTTATACAACTCAACAGCAAAAAAACCAATCAATCAATGGAAAAATGGGCAAAAGACCTGAATAGACATTTCTCCAAAGAAGATATACAGATGGCCAACAAACACATGAAAAAATGCTCAACATCGCTGATTATAAGAGAAATGCAAATCAAAACTACCATGAGATACCACCTCACACCAGTCAGAATGGCCATCATTAATAAATCCACAAATAACAAGTGCTGGAGGGGCTGTGGAGAAAAGGGAACCCTCCTGCACTGTTGGTGGGAATGTAAACTGGTACAGCCACTATGGAGAACAGTTTGGAGATACCTTAGAAATCTATACATAGAACTTCCATATGACCCTGCAATCCCACTCTTGGGCATCTATCCGGACAAAGCTCTACTTAAAAGAGACACATGCACCCGCATGTTCATTGCAGCACTATTCACAATAGCCAGGACATGGAAACAATCCAAATGTCCATCGACAGAGGATTGGATTCGGAAGATGTGGTATATATACACGATGGAATACTACTCAGCCATTAAAAAGGATGACATCATGCCATTTGCAGCAACATGGATGGAACTAGAGAATCTCATACTGAGTGAAATGAGCCAGAAAGACAAAGACAAATACCATATGACATCACTTATAACTGGAATCTAATATCCAGCACAAATGAACATCTCCTCAGAAAAGAAAATCAATCATGGACTTGGAGAAGAGACTTGTGGTTGCCTGATGGGAGGGGGAGGGAGTGGGAGGGATCGGGAGCTTGGGCTTATCAGTCACAACGTAGAATAGATTTACAAGGAGATCCCGCTGAATAGCATTGAGAACTATGTCTAGATACTCATGTTGCAACAGAAGAAATGGTGGGGGGAAAAACTGTAATTGTAATGTATACATGTAAGGATAACCTGACCCCCTTGCTGTACAGTGGGAAAATAAAATAAAATTTAATATAAAAAAAAAAAAAAAAAAAAAAAAAAAAAAAAAAAAAAAAAAAAAAAAAAAAAAAAGAATGTTAGGGAGAAAGAGAATTTTGAATTGGAATGAACTGAAGTTTTGGAGCAAGAGCTTAACAAAATACCCGTAGAGATATGTCACTGATGATGATAAGAAGAAGGAGTGAAGAAAGAAAGGAAGGAAAAGTGAGAGAGTGGGAGGTAGGAAAGAAGAAAGGAAAATAGGAAGGAAGGAACTAGAGAGTCCATGAATATATCAGGATTTGGGAGTATATCTGTGTCTTCATTATGAAATCCATATAATGTTTTCTGACTTTCTTATATTTTATAGAGGATCTCATGCCCTCAATATTTTATTGCATCCTTAGCAATGGTCAGTAAAATTTTCAGTCATGGGTGTTCATTTATTCAATAAATATTGAGCATTTACTATTTGTCAGATTCTGTGCTAATTACTGAAGATATATCAATAAACAAAACACAAAAATATGTGTTGCAGAAAAAGGGAAGTGAGGACAAGGGAAAATGAGCTCAAGGCTGTGAAGAAAGGGAAATGAGTGGAAAGTGACTGGGGGGGATCCTGAAGGAGACATGCTGATCTTTGGAAACTGCTACAGCAGCTCCCACTGTACTTTCCAAGACTGGAGTACACATACGTTTCCTTATGTTTCACTCACAGAATCAAAGCAGGTTCCAAGTGTGATAAACTAGCAGTTTACATTTATCGGATACACCAGGACAACCTCTGTCCTCTTGAAGGTCCAAGGATATGATGCGAATGATGCCGTACACATCCAGGACCAGAATGCCTCTCTCCTGTGTTATCTGTCTTGTGCCCTGGTTTCGTCTATTTCTTTTCCTCTTTCCTACTAAAGAGCTAAGGATGATTTAGAATCTCTCTACAATCAACAACTTATATTTACTCCCATTTGAATATCTGGGGACTAGCGTGTCTCTTTATGGAATTAGGGACGATTGCTTTGCTTTTCTCAAGTCATGGGGCGTGATTTCTACTCTAACATCTTGACATTTTGCTCTGAAATGTGTATCACTTTCTGCAGTGGGTTCTATGATCCCCTCCACTGACTCTCCATTTGAATCATTTTGGGGGGATTTTCTTCTTACTACTGCTCCCAGTAAAGCGAGATTGAACAACGTATGCTCAGTTTTTGAAGCTTGACAATTTCAAGTTTAAAAATAAATTTAAAAGTTGGTGCTAACACTTATGAAGACTGTGAATATTGCTAAGTTTTTAAATCCCTTTGAAGCTTAGTTTTCTAATATGTAGCATAAGCCTTAAAATAACTCTTCACCAAATGGTAATGAAGATTAAAAGATATATTTAGGCTTTCCTAAATAGACACTGACTTTTGAAGGAAAAAAGAAATAAATGTTTGCTAGATTTGAGAATTTAAGAACTAAAAGCTACGTCATTTTTTTTAAAAGGGTAACACGTTAGAACAAAATACACAAGCAAAAATAAAAGCAAAACACTCTCTAAACAGTTGGTAGAAATAAATCCTACAAAGAAAAAGAAAATGAAGGATAACCTAATAGAAAAATGGTCACAAGGTAGGAATAAGCACATGACCAAGGTCGAAAGAGAGAGTGCCAATATAGAAAGGAAAAACTACTCCAAAGCACAAGGAATTGGAATACCTGCTGGTTGAAGTATGATTGTTTATACCATATAGAGGGTCAGCTGTCACTTTATGCAAAATTTTAAACATGCCTTTTTTGAATATAGAAATTCCAATCTCAGATATCTAATTAAGAATCTCATACTGAGTGAAATGAGCCAGAAAGACAAAGCCAAATACCATATGATATCACTTATAACTGGAATCTAATATCCAGCACAAATGAACATCTCCTCAGAAAAGAAAATCATGGACTTGGAGAAGAGACTTGTGGCTGCCTGATGGGAGGGGGAGGGAGTGGGAGGGATCGGGAGCTTGGGCTTATCAGACACAACCTAGAATAGATTTACAAGGAGATCCTGCTGAATAGCATTGAGAACTATGTCTTGATACTCATGTCGCAACAGAAGAAAGGGTGGCGGAAAAAATTGTAACTGCAATGTGTACATCTAAGGATAACCTGACCCCCTTGCTGTACAGTGGGAAAATTAAAAAAAAAGAAAAATCATATTATTGAAAAAAAAAAAAGATCTACTTTCCTACCAACTTTCAAATATATAATATAGTGTTATTAAAAAAAAAATTTCACACACATACAAAAGTGTCTCTATGAATATGTGTAAAGGCAACAATCTTTATGACAGCAAAGAAATAGAAACAAATATTCATTAATAGGAAAGAAATTAGTTTAATGATGAAATGTTTCAAAGTACTGAACAGGCATCCAAAAGAGGTAAATGGCCTCTCTACTTTTTGCAACAGTAGAAAGATCTCCAGGAAACTATTTAAATGAAAATCAAAAGGCCGGTTGTAAAAAGTCGAAATAACCCAATTTATATGGCAAATTGTTTTTGTATTTGTTGTGTGTGTTTGTATATGTGCATGGAGTTACACAAAATGATGTGCAAATATGTATATAATTGAAACAAAATAGGCTGGCATTATATGACAAACTATCAGAACTGCTTTCCTCAGAGAAGGATGATGGGAGGTAGGGTGGAATGAGATAGAGCCATGGGCTTTTGCTTTTGCTCTGCCCGAGTCTTTTATGATGAGAGGATCTATGTGTTGCTTAGGGAATATTAAAAAATAAAAATTCATCATAGAGACAAGACTTCTAGACAATTAAACATAGTTACTTAGTTTTTGTTTCTTTCCAAAAAAGCTTCATCACAAATATGCATGTTCTAGACTAGCAACAAAAACGTTTCAGATTGCTCTCAGGGAAAGAGTAGTTTGCTTTTGGTAAATGGAACAGCTGGACTTATACGCCCTCTGGGTCTGTACCTGCCCTGGGTCCAATGAAGGAAGCCCGTGGGAAAGGAGAATTACTTGGATTTTCCTCACCTACTATGTTGAGACAAACACACTGAAACCAGCATTTTATTGACTTGAGGAGGAGCCATAAAAACCTATTTATACATCTTCACTTTCTTGCTATGTTAAAATTATGATTCTTATTCTCCAGATAATTCTCTCAGCCACATCAACCAATGAAGCACTGATTCCTTGTCCTCTCTTTCTTCTTTTCTTTATCCATATTCTCGCCCTTTCCTTCTCCTGTTTTTCCCTCTTTTCTTCTTGCTCTCTGACTCTCACTCTAGATGGCTCTAGATTTGCTCTCAGTGATTCTGCCCCCCTCCACTCCCATCCTTGTCACCAGAGAGATACTGTACAGGTACAGCCCCATCTGTCCCACTGTGGGTCTCTTAGGATGCAGTAGTACACAGCGGTGTCTCTCAGTGTCACCCGGGGCAGGATCAAGGTGCTGGACTTTCTGTCTGAAGCTATGGTCAGAGAAGCCATGCTGTTGGTCACATTGCTTTGTAAGCCATGAATGATGTGCTGTGGACTCTGATTGGGATTTTGCCGATACCAATGTATATAGTCAGCTCCACTGATGGTAGAGTGGTTACAAGGCAGCTTTACATCTTCCCCTTCAGCACAGTCCTTGGAGTTTGGCTGGGTGGTCTGAGCATCAATCATAGTCCCTATGTCAAAAAAAAAATGCAAATTAACTCCTGACCACAAATCAATGTAATTCTACGAGTCCGTGACATAATGCTCCCATAACTCTCTGGCAACTACCCACTACTTCAGTGTTTTTATTTATGTTCTCCAAAAATATAATTGGCGTTCATTACAGAGACCAAAGACCTATGCCAAGAATGGCTCTGTAACATGGCTCCTTGGCTCAATATATGCAGAGACTTCTTCCAACATGGATACTGCTAAGGACTCCGCTGAGATCAGGGCTATGAGTTCACCTGTCATTTAGAATTTCATCCTCCCTAGAAAATCCCTAGATCAGGTCTCACTGCCATCCCTAGCATGCTGAATAAAGCACAGGGAGAACAAATGACCCTTCATGATCCCTTGGATTCAAAGCCTTCCCTTGTAGACACAGAACACTCACCCAGGGTCAGAAACACAGTTACTCCAGTCACCAGCCTCATACTTCAAGGACAAACCAAGACCGTGGGCTCAGAGCTAGTCTTGGTGTCTGATGCTAGGCTTCGAGCTTCCAGAGAACAGAAGCAACAGCTGCTACTAAGGACTTAGACGACCAGGACAGCTGCCACTGTGTTGTGGCCAAGACCTTCTCAGCCAATGACAGTGCAGTTCCTTGTCTGGGTCCTCCTCCCCTGTCTTAGTCATGTCCCCAGAAGAAGACAAGAATATCAAATAGCCATTCCCATCTCACAGGGTGCCCACTGCCGTCAACTGTGAAGTTTAAAGTCTGGCTCTGGTTGGGGAACTCCAAGCACAATGATATGTTCATCCAGATATATATTTGAGCTCTTTGTTCCTTAAAGAAATGGGCTGATGCTCCATGGAGCTTGTGGAAAGCATTGATTAACCTCATAAAATTGCACTGAGCTCTGTGTTATAAGGAGATGAAAATTCCCATTCCCATTCCAGAAAATGAACGTGTCATTCCAAAGTAGTCAGTGACAGGCTTGACAGGGGTGGGGGCAGGAAATTAATAACATTAAGACTAAAAACTACACATCCCGGAGCTCCAGGTTCTTATAAAGGTCCCTGGAATCACGCATCCACAACATCTAGATAGACATTTCTCTGTGTACCTGTTTTGATACAGTAACTGATGACATGGAGAGTCTTCACCTCATCCTCCTCGAAGACTGATCCTTCATCCTCATGTCTCCATGTCCATGCTTGCAGGTGCTGTGCACCAAGGATGCTGAGGCAGAGAGAAAAGACAGGAGGGAAAGAAAACAAAGCAGGGAGGGAGGAGGTGGGAGGGGGTGATAGAAAAATTTAGGGGACTGAAGAAAAAAGACCATAAGGAATAGGGAAGGTAAGGGATAATCAGGGTAGGGAAAGAGAAAGCAGTGTTTATGGAGGTACCTGGAAAGGGTTTAACTACTGGGCTAAAGGCCCTGAGTTCTTTTTGTTTGTTTATTTTGTTTTGTTTTTTGTCTTTTTATGGCCATACCCGTGGCATAGGGAGATTCCTGGGCTAGGGGTCAAATCGGAGCTACCGACGCTGGCCTACACCACGGCCACAGCAACGTGGGATCCGAGCCGCATCTGAGACCTACATCACACGCCAGATCCTTCACCCCACTGAGCAAGGCCAGGGATCAAACCCGCGTTCTCATGGATACAAGTTGGGTGCGTTAACTGCTGAGCCACAACGGGAACTCCAGAGCCCCTGAATCCTTGACCACACACACTCAATGAGGGGTTATAAAGTACAAGTTGTCTAAAGAGGAAGAAAGTATGTCATCTTTCCTTTTTCTTGGAATATCCATAGAAAACATAACCTTTCTTTCTCCCAGAAGAGAATGCTGTTTCCAGATGAAGCAGCCCCCTCTTGTGACTGAATAAATGAACTGCAGCGCTAAACCCAAGGCAAAAGTCAGTCAGCAATCTTTTCAAGGACTCTTCAGATTTGAAGGTAAACATCTTACTTGTAATACCTTTTTACTCATCTGTGTTTTCTTGTTCCTATAACACCGCACAGAAGGTTTTAATTGTTTTTATTGCTTTATTTCAGTCAAATGATTCTCAGTTGTTGGCTTCTCTTTCAATTTTCCCTTTCTAACTTCCCATATTTAAAGGTTATTTTCAAAGCCCAAGAATTACCTGTTCCTGAAGGAGTACCTCAGTTATTTATGAATTTAGTGACAGAATTTATGCTGAGCATCTCTTTAAATAATTCTAAAAACAATCTCCCAGGTTTATGGAAGATATATGAAATAAATGACACCAACAGGACAAATACAGGGTTGTATTTGTGGACAAAATGCAAGAACAGACAACAAACTTCCCGCCTAGGATGGAGGAAAATTAGATTGAATTAGACATTTACAGGAGTAAATGTCATGGCAATCATGCTTTATTCATTTAATAAGTATTTGTAAATATTCACTGGGAGCCTGTTCTGTGGAAACACACACACAGATAAGCCAACAAGTACTACTGCTGAAAGTATTTAAACAGGTAAGAATGTATAATATTATTATATTAGCAAAAAGCAGAAAAAAGTAATTAACAGTAACTTTTTTGATTACTGATTTCTTTCCCTTATTTTTTAGAGGATGCTCGAAACCACTACAAAGTGTCATTTTAAATAACAACTGAAAGACAAAAATACTCTTTATGAAGACTCTAAACCATGCTTGTCTAGTCTATTGGCTCTTTTCAGAGCTTTGAATTTTAGAGGGTCATATCTCTAAAACTATGTGAAATGAGGTTATCTTTCTTTGCTTGATGAAAACTAAAATAACGTACATAAACCTCTCAGAAAATTGAGAGAATCTGACAAAATGCTAACACCTCTGCATGATGGATACTCTCAAAAATCCAGAAATAGAAGAGAAATTCCTGGATCTGATAAAGGCTATCAATGAAGAAGACATTACAAGTCCTTCTCTATAGGGTCACAAACAAGACAGGTAGACTATCACTACTCCATGTCACTGTCCTACCAGAGGGCCTGGCATCAAATGAGGAGAAAACATAAAATGAACTAAGTTTGAAGACTGAGAAGTAAACCATTTTTATCCAGAGATATTAACATTTGCAGAAAATAAAAAAGTACCTCTAAACAAACCAAAAGAACTAGTACTAATAGATGAATTAACAAGGTCGCTAAACATAGAAATCAATTTTATTTCTACATTCTAGTCAAAAGCATTAGAAAGTATAATCAAAATGCCATTTATCAAATGCTTGGGGACTAATTTAATACAAGGCATGCAAGTCCTCTACAAAAATTTTAACCTTAATAAAAGAAATTAGAGAGGACTTATGTTAAAAAAAGAGAATATCACATGAATCTAAAGACTTTGTGTGTTAAGATACCTATTGTCTTAAATGAATCCATAAATTCAACACAATCCCAATCAAATCACTAGCAACCTTTTTTGTGTTAGAAGCTAATTCTCTAACTCACATGAATGTGCAAAGACCTCGCATAAGCCTTGAATAATAAGAAGAAAGCATGACTTGCATTTCCAGATTTCAAAAATATATGAAGCTTACACATCTGTGATTTTGAAGCTCCGAGGAGAGACCACGTGCAGGGGCCATGATCATCCCTGAGTACGGCTGCAATGAGAGATGAGCCTGGCCCTCTGTGGTTGCAGCGGAGCCCTTGACACGTGAGTCAGTGATTTGAGGGGTTCCGGGGCTGTGGGGTCCCCAGAAGTCACATGAAGCGGACGGACCATGAGATAATGAAACAGTAGCTGTTTGAAGCCACTGAGTTTTGGGGTGCTTTGTGATGCTGCAAAACCCAATGCCTCTGAAGTCCTGTAAAGGAGTCTTGCTGAGGACTTGAGAGAAACTGGCAAGAATAAAACTGCTTTTCTCCTCTCTCTGATTTCTGATTATCTCTGATATCTGGACCTGGAACATCTGTCTGTCTCACTAGACTTCATTTCACAGATGGCTGATATGGCCATAGCACTCCTGCCCTGGCACAGAAGAGGAGCTGGTGGTGCTCAGATGTGATGGGAGCCTGGGGCCCCCACGGCACAGGAGCCGGTGGCTGGATGCTCAGGTTGGGGCCCTACAGAAAACAGGGAGATGTAAGCTTTTCTTGTCCAATGTGATTTGTATATTTCACCCATTCTTCTCACTCCATGTGACAAAACTCTAAAAAATGAGGGGCTATTTAAAAGGTCATGCCTGTGTCTCTATGAATAATCAAAATTTAACAGACTATTTTCAATTTCAGATCCATTTGAGAAGCCAAGAAAATTTCCTTAGTTATGCATGACTTTAATTTTCTGGTAAGGACTCTCCACTCCAAATGAACATCCCCCTCATGTTTATAACAGTAGATTTTCCAAATTATGTGCCACTGCATCCAGGAATTGGATTATGTGTGTGGGAAGAGCTTTATCCCATCACCTCGAAGGCAAGCATGAGGCCCAGGGAACTTGCCATCATGAATCCGTTTGAAGCAGCACTCTACATGATGGGCTGTGTAAACATCATCGGTTTCTATATGTTCAATGTTGTGCAAAGGCTGTGAAGCATTGTGTGGCAGCAATGCCCAGATGAGCCATATTTCATCCTTGCTGTTTTTCTCTGCCTTTTGTTTCTACCAATCCAGAGGTAGCTAAAGCCAGAGATCATTACTGATAGTATTAAGAAATCTCCTTCCTCGGTCTTTCTGTCAATAATGTAGGATACTCAGCTTGGAAGTTGACCAGCACCTCTTCTTTGGTGTTGTTCTACACCATTGACCTTAGTGTACAGGGAACTACAGGTTCTCCTCACTCAGTCCCGTGCTATACCTTCCGCTTCTACACACCGTCACAACCACTCCCCGTCTGATGATAAGTAGATCCATTGCATCCTTGTAAATAACCTTTGAAAAATAAATCTGTATCTCTTAAACGGTTTCAGTCTGAGGGGTTTGTGTGCCATCCAAAGTTGTTTTTATACTATGTATTATTTTTACCGAAATGTTAGGTAGTGGTAGTAGTAATATTAAAAACAACAAACCTACAAAAAAAGAGATCATGGAGTTCCCATTGTGGCACAGTGGCTAACGAATCCGACTAGAAACCATGAAGTTGCATGTTCGATCCCTGGCCTTGCTCAGTGGGTTAAGGATCCGGAGTTGCCATGATCTGTGGTGTAGGTTGCAGACGCGGCTCGGATCCCGCATTGCTGTGGCTCTGGCGTAGGCCAGTGGCTACAACTCCGATTCGACCCCTAGCCTGGGAACCTCCATATGCTGCAGGTGCGGCCCTAGAAAAGGCAAAAAGACAAAAAAAAAAAAAAAAAAAAAAGAGAGAGAGAGAGATCAGTGGGGGAGGGGAGAACACAATGGCAACATGATTTAAGAAGCTGGACAGGAGCTGGATAACTAGTTACTAATGTAGATGTTGGGAGAAAACTGAAACTGAAGCTATTAGATGAAGATGACCTGAAGCAAGTTAATTCATGTAGACAAAACTCAGAAAGGCTCCAGAATTAGAGGCTTTTAGAGTACTAATGGGGTATTAAACTGGTGGGGTATCTGGAAACCTACAAAATGAGCACAGCACCAGATATTCAACTAACCATAGACCTGGAAATTAGGAAGCAAGAGACTTAGATCCTAGAATTTGGTTGCTCATCCAACATCACAATCCCAGTAAAAATGGAGGATAGACCAAGTTTAGTATGAACTTCCCCAGCCAATCGGATATCAAAAGTGATGTGCAAAGGGCCCCATAGGAGAAGAAATGAAATACAGATGTCCATGTACCGGGAAGATTGAACTAAAGCAAAAGCAAAATCCCCAATGAGTTAAATGAGGCAGAATTGAGTGTTATGGTATGAAATATGCAGATTTCCATGCCAGGTGAGTGAGAAGGTACTGCACATGTTCTTGTGCTGCCTTCATGCATGCAAAGAAATACGACTGAAGAATGAGCTCTTAGGATGTAGCAACAGTGAAGAATCAATATTACCCCAGTTTAACCAGATTGTTTTAGGTAGTTTGAGTTCATCTGATAGGTTCATTTAGTTCACTTGGGATCATGGCAAAAGAGGAAGCCAGGAATCTGACTCAATGATGTGGCCAGTATACTGGTGGGAGTCAAGGTTAGTGATGTTCAGTAACCGTCCCACTGTTGAGGGAGCTACAGTGACTGGAATGCCTGTTTGCCTATGTCTGCAATTCCTCTGATTATGAACACCTTTTTTTTTTTTTTTTTTGCTTTTTAGAGCCACGCCTGTGGCATAGGAGGTTCCCAGGCTAGGGGTTGACTCAGAGCTGAAACTGCTGGCCTACACCACAGCCAAGCAATGCTGGATCCAAGCTGCATCTGCGATCTACACCACAGCTCACAGCAATGCCAGTAATTAACCCTCTGAGCGAGGCCAGGGATCAAACCCATGTCCTCATGGATATTGGTCGGATTTATTTCAGCTGTGCCCCAACGGGAAATTCTGATTATTGAAAACATTTTGATGCATGGAATCTGCTTTTCCACCCCACACATGGCTCTTCATCAGCTGGCACCAGAGCAGCTCCAGGCAGGGGTCTGGGTGGGGCTGCAGGTGCCTGGGAAGCCCTGAGTGGAGGCATAAAGGTCAGTGGCTGAGTCTTCAGGCCGGGATCCTGTGATGCACATGCAGCTGTAACCCTCCTTTGTATTCTGACAGACTCAGGCTCATCTTTCCTCCTTCCCACCCCCATTTAAAGTCATTACAAAGAGGTTCTTGGGGCTTTGAGCAGGTCCCCCTCTGTTCCAGTGTAAAGCATAGAAAGAGCTGGAAGGGAAATTGCATGTGAAATTGGTGCTCTCTCCTTCCTGAGCATGCAGAGATGGAGGACCAGGTTCCACGCTCCAGAGGCTGCTCAGTCCTGTTCAGAAAGACAGGGTCACACATAGAAACTGATCTCTGTACAGAGTGTTCATTCTCTCCACACATCCCCAGACAGAACCTCGAGGTGCCTGACTGCATCCTCTTCCTTCCCCAGACTGTTCACAGTTGCTTTGGCAGTGCCTGGACTCATGGCCAAGATGAAGCCAGAGGATTAGCAAAGATGCTGACAAAGGATTCCTCTCCATTTATTCTGACTAAATATCCTCAGTAAAAGAACACTCTATAGCCTAGATCTGTGGAATATTCTGCTCCAGAAAACAAGTTTCTGCATCTGATTTAAGCCAATCAGAGACAAGACCACATAAACATCCTAGAAAGACTCAAAGCCTAAGATGAAAGAACTAGGGAAATGATTTTTATGATGATTCCAGATAACTAGACCTAGGTTTGTAATGTGAGCATATTTAAGTGATACTGCCACTTTAAATTATCTTGGGGCAAGCTTTCAAATTTAGACAAGTTTACATGTGTTCGGTATAATTGACTTAAAGTCAAAAATTGAAGACTGAGAATGCATTAGTAGAAAGTTACTCAGGACACCTGCTCCACATGACATAGAAGGAATTTTTATTTAAAAAGAAATCTTCTTATCCAGACCACAGATGAAGCAACCACAGGACAACCACTTCTTGTCTGGGGTCTGCAGGTGTGCATATCAGCTTGGGTCCTGCAGCAGGGGGGCTCTCTCTTATTGAGCTCTGGGGTTTTTGTTCAGCTTTTCCTATTACTTCAAGCACCGTGAGATCTCGGAGAGCACAGAAGTATGTAGCAGAATCTTCCAGCTGTAAGGCTGAAATGGTGAGGCTGATGGATTTTTGTGCTTTCTGGAAATTTACGGAGTAGCGGCCATCCCTTGCATTTGAGCTATCAGAATACTGACGAATAAGGAAAGTCATCTCTCCACTGGGAGGCTGTTTATACCACAAAAGATTGTAGTAGATCCAGTTCCAACCTATTTCGTAGCGACAGTTTAGGGTGACTGCCTCCCCCACTTGACTGAACACATCTGGCTGGTCTTGAGTAACTTCCTGGGCCACACTGGATCCTGCAGGAAAAATCAGAAAACAGAGATAAGCAGTGAATAAAATAATGGAGGAATTAGACTACTTTAGGACCCAAAGACAAGCCCAGTTGAAATCATAATATGCCTGCTTTCCGGCCATCCCCCTTCCTCCCCAAGTCCACGTGAAGCACCCGGGCCTGTGTGCAGTCCTTTCCCCCTGAACCTTCCCACCATGTGTGGGACCATCCCTACCAGAGAAGACGGAGGCCAGGAAGAGCCAGAGCAGGCTGGAGAGCGGCATGTGGCACGGATTCCCCTGCACAAGTGTGTTTTGTTGTGCCTCAGGCTGAGCGTTCAGTGTCTTGGAGTGTCTGGCAGCTCATATACATAGTCCCTGGGTTCCTGTGTGACTCCCCCAGACAGGAAGCAGGGCTTGTTATGTTCATAGCCCACGTGTCATATGCACAGATGAGAAAAAGTCTGGCTCCCCACAAACCTTTAGGTGGTCTACTTGTCTTTCCCAGGTCGTTATGTTAGGCAGGTCCTAAAAAAGGAAGTGGAAAAAGCAAGTAGTATTAATGATTTGAACCAAGGGGAGCTGAAGACTAAACAAGATGATATATATTGATAATTACTCCACAGAAAAATTTTACTAACTTATTGAAAATAGATTAGTATAAGCTATGAACCCTTCTGGTGTTCTACGTACTGGTCCTTCATTTAGTCTGTATTTACTTTTCTCTATCTGGAGTCAAATGACAATTTTAGAAACTCACAGACTTTGGCTTTCTTGGTGAAAGGCAATCTTATCCAAATAAATAAATGTATCTCTTTTTTACTGGTTTCTAGGGCTCTCCTTAGGTCTTTCTATAAAAAGTTCCTTCAATATCAAATGATAAAAAATCATTCCTTCTAATTTTCAGAATCTATTCAGTTTATGTTTATATGAAATTATTACAGGAATAAAATATTATTCTTTGGACATCTGACACTGAGTCTTATTTATTAGATTCTGAAGAGGATCAGGATAGTCAGTCCAGTTGCCTCCACAAGTTGAATTGTACTTATTAGATCATATTTCCTAGAATTGTTCCTGATGTCTCATTTTCTATCCCATTGGCCCAAAACATCCAGTCTCACTTGTTATTGGCTTGTTATTTTTCTCTTTGTAAAATAAAGTCAAGAGGAGCATGCCAGATCTTTGTGTGACACAGAGCTACAATGCACTCCTACAAAACATGATATCTATAGGCTGCAAACACACAGTACATGTCGACACCACATCCGATGGTGACTGGCATTTTGTAAACTGTCACATAATTGGGTGGAATATAGCTGTCAATCTTCTATTTGGTTTCATTGTTTTAATGGATGAATTACTATTTAAAAAAAAACCAAAGGCAAAGGAACAACTGGAAATGTTATAACAGACAAGGTCTCTAAAACAGCCAGTTCCTTGATTTTAAGGTCAAAATAACTCACTAATGAGTGGTGCAGGGAGGAGAGTTGATATTTAGTGAGACACCTCTTCCTCTGTTCCATTTCACTCCGAGAGCTTAAGGCAGCAGATGTTTGCAATTATATGTGACTAAGCAGAGGAGACCATGAATGGCCACGGCATCCTAGGCAACAGCATATTATAAAATATATATGTGACTATAATAATTATATATACATATACATCAGGAAATTGATAGTCATGAAATTTTTTTGAATAGAGAATTTACTGTGATTCACCAGTTTTTATAAGTTCCTGGGCTAAGGGCTGAATCAGAACTACAGCTGAGCCTACACCAGAGTCACAGCCAGCAATGGATCTAAGCCCCATCTGCAATCTTTACCACAGTCTATGAAAACACTGGATACTTAACCCACTGAAGAAGGCTGGGGATCGAGCCTATACCCTCATGGACACTATGTCAGGTTCCTAAACCACTAAGCTACAGTGGTAACTCATATGCACTCTTTTTTTTGATGCAAAATTCTATGAAATTTCATCACATGTAGAGGCTCTTGTAACTGCCACCGAAATCAAGAGGCAGGACAGTTCCATCATCCTCAAAAAACACCCTTTGCACACCTTCCCCACCTCTGCAATTTCCGATAACCCTTGGCAACTACTGATCTCCTTTTCATCTCTAGATCTCGTCCTATTGAGAATGTTGTGTAAGTAGAATCATACATTATGAATGGGATCATGATCATCCAATATGTGTAATCATGCACTATGGAGCCTTCTAAGATTGACTTTTTTTCCACTGTGAGCACGTCCCTGAGATCCATCCAGCTTATTGCATGTATCAGTAGTTTGCTTCCTTTTGATCACTACAGACTGTTCCCAACCAGTGATTGTCCCACATGATTATTGACCTTACGGTGGCAAGAAAGTTCTATGCATTCAGTTGAAATCATGCTTTGAATTTTGATCTTTCTTTGCCTTTGAATTGATATCAAAAAATAAGTTTCCTTAACTTATGTGACTTGATTCTATGATCTTACTCAGTGGCATACACTTGTTAACGATGTTCTTTTCTTACCCTTTTATCCTTGTAGTATCTACACAAGGTTTTCTTTTATATTCCTCATATGTATAATTTGTGTTTTCCCCCTTTTATTCCACTGATAACTCCTTGAATAATTATAGCTAGGCATATATCAATTTTATTAATCATTTTAAGAAAATTAACTTTGTATTTCCTGACTATCTCTATTTGTGTTTTCTTAAAGATTTGCCAATTTGAATTTTTAATTTTTCCTTCTTTTAGGTTATGTTGGGTTTTATCTGTTCTTTTTCTATCTTCTTTTGTTAAAAGACGTAGATAATTGTTTGTCAACCTTTTTTCTTTGGTAATAGGAGTACTTAAAACATAAATTTCCTTCCATGTATTATTTTAGCTATGTCACATCCTTATTTGTATTTATATGTTCTCACTGCATTTTCTTTCAAATATACTCAAATAGCCATTGTAATTGCTTCTTTAACCTATGAGTTATTTTAAAACTTAGTGTCTAAATTCCAAATATTTGGGAGTTTCTAGAGATATCATTTTGCAATTGATTTTCTAAATCAGTTCCAATTTTGGTCAAGGAAAACTTCTGCATAATTTCAGTTTTTTAAAAAATTGTATTGTGGGAGTTCCCTTCATGGCTCAGCAATTAATGAACCCAAATAGGATCCGTGAGGATGAGGGTTTGATCCTTGGCCTTGCTCAGTGGGTTAAAGATCCAGCGTTGCCATGACCTGTGGTGTAGGTCACAGACTCGGATCCTGCGTTGCTGTGGCTGTGGTATAGCCCAGCAGATGTAACTCTGACTCGACTCCTAGCCTGGGAACCTCCAAATGCCATGAGTGTGGCTCTAAAATAGCAAAGAAAAAAATGTACTGTGAGTTCTTTATGACCAAATGGTGTGTATGTCTGTGCGGGTGGTTGTGTGTGTGACTGTTTCATCTACACAGCAGGGTTTGGCTGGAGCCTCAGCTGCAGGATGGGTATAGGCTGCAGGTGCCTGGAGAGCATTTGCACTTGCTGCACGGAAGTAGGTGGCTGAGTCTCCAGGCTGGGAAGCGTTGATGTGCAAGGACACATGTTTGGCACTTTGACTGAGGGAAACTCTCAATCTTCCATCTTCCTTTGCAATTGAACTAGAACGTGCTGCGATCAATAATTCAGGTCCTTTGCCAGGATGTTGCCGGTACCATGGGAAGTAGTCAAAGGCACTGTTCTCATAAGTACAGTTCAGAATTGAAATGTCTCCTTCCTGGACTGTCAAAGGTTGAGAGCTCTGTTTCACCTGCTGCTGGTCCCTTTTTTCCTTCTGTTGGCCGCTCACCCCTGTTTAAAGAGATAAAATATCATCAGGTCCCCACATTGATATTTCCTTTTTAAAGTTTCTACTTGCATGAATTTTTCTTATTCTCTCCAACTGATGACATATTCTAAGGGTTCGTCTCCACAACTCACAGCCTAGTTGAAGCCACAGAACCAAAAATGATGCTCCCCAACTCTTGTCCATTGTTCCTGGCACCAAAGCTCAGTGAAACTTCTGGTCTTCTGTGACACCTCAGGTCAACTTCTGGTCTTCTCAGTGAGTTTGAGCTCTGACTTAAATTCACATCTGCTATAATTCTTTCAACAGGCCCCACCCTCTCACAAGTCATTTCACCTAAAGCTATTTTTCACAAAGCAAGCACTTCCCCAGTTTGCTCTTAGAATTGCTGAAAATTATTTTCATTGAAAATTAGAAATCCCCTCCTTACACATGGATAATGATCAATTTAGAGGTTCTCTTTCTCATTCCTCATCTTCTTTTTCCTAACCTCCTAGAACGTTAAAAATCATATATCATGACAGCTTGATTGATTTTATTTATTTATTTATTTTTTTTTGCTTTTTAGAGGTGCACCCTAAAATGTTAAGTTCCATGAAGGCAAAAGCAACACATCCTCCCTCTTATCTGACCCATGTTCTTAGCTTCTCATGGTATATTCTGCCAATTTTGTGACCTTAATAGACTTTTGCTACTTTTTGTTACCAAAAAAAAAAAAAAAAAAACAAAAATCCAAAAAACAAAAACACCTCCTCTCCATGCTAATCTTGCAGCTTCATGGGAGTTCCTCTCTTCCCCATTGTAAAATAATATTTTCCCTATTAAGACATCAAGCCATCCTTGGGAGTTCCCAGACTAGGGATCAAATCAGAGCTACAGGTACCAGTTTATGCCAGAGCCACAGCAACTTGAGATCCCCTACCCACAAAGGAAGGCCAGGATTGAACCCGCATCCTCATGGATACTGAGGGGATCCACGAAGGGAACTCCCTCACAATGGATATCATCCAAAACCAAGAAAGAACAAGTGTTGATGAGGATGTGGAGAAAAGGGACCCTTTGGACACTCTTGGTGGTAATGGAAGTTGGTGCAGCTCCTGTAGAAAACAATATGGAGATTCTCCCCAAACTGAAAAAAGCATGACTTCTCCAGCCTCAAGTCCTGTCTTCCCTCAACTGCCTGGAAAGGGGGTAGCACCTTTTGCAGGAAAGCAGAGAGGGAATGTGGATCCTACTTGGTTTTGATGGTAGAAGTGGGGAAAATAACAGTACAGAACAATGTTTTTTCAAAGGAATTAAAAATAGAATGACCAGCAGCAATCCACTCCCGAGTACTTATTTAAAGAAAACAAAAGAACTATTTTAAAAAATTATATGCACTCCAATGTTCATAGAAGCAACATTTACATGGCCAAAATATTGAAGACATCTCAGTGTTCATTAATAACATCTATATATCACCTTACATGTATCATATATATATGTATATATAAAACTCAGACATCAAAAAGAATGAAATCTTGCCATTTGGGACAACATGGATTGACTTGGAGAGTATTATACTTATTGAAATAAATTAGTAAGAAAGACAAATATGGTATATACTATACGTTTTAATACATACATGGACTCTTCAAAGTAACACAAATAAATATAACAAAATAGAAACAAACTCACAAACATAGTGAAAGTACTGGTGGTTACTGGATGGGAAAAGAGTGGGTATAAGGGAGAAATAGGTGAAGGGAATTAAGAGGTACCAACTTCCAGTTATAAAACAAATAAATTTGAATTTTGTAATGTATAGCACAGGGAATGTGATCAGTGTTTATAATAATCTGGCATGGTGTCTAATTTATAAAAATATAAAATTGTTGTGCTATGCATCTGGCAGTAACATAGCAATATAAGTCAATTGTACTTTAATTTTAAAGGTTTTTTTTTTTTTTTTTGGTCTTTTCTAGGGCCGCTCCCATGGCATACAGAGGTTCCCAGGCTAGAGGTCTAATTGGAGCTGTAGCCACCGGCCTACACCGGAGCCACAGCAACGTGGGATCTGAGCCGCGACTGCAACCCACACCACAGCTCATGGCAATGATGGATCCTTTAACCCAATGAGCAAGGCCAGGGACTGAACCCGGACCTCATGGTTCCTAGTCAGATTCGTTAACCACTGCGCCACAATGGGAACTCCTTTAATTTTAAAGGTTTTAATTAGATAAAGTTAAAATGTGACTTTGTGTGGCAAAAGGGATTGTAGTTATGTGATAATTTGAAGGGTATCGATATGAATTAGGCTGTATTCTCTGGGTAGGCCTTAACTTTAATCACAAGTGTCCTTCACTGACCTGGGACAAAAAGACAGTTAGATATTTCTCTAGGAAAGATGCATGTGTTTGGGATCAGCAAAGGACTGCAATTTGGGGTCTGCAACCATGACTAGTGACTTGCAAGTCCCCACATGGCAAGGGAAGGAAAATGCTTGAATAGAGAGGAAAAGGAGGCTGGGAGGGCTGGAGTAAGCAGAGTCCAAGGGCTGAGTCCATGGCTGAGTCTTTGCCAGGAAAGAAGGGGAGTCTTTCATCTTCCCTCTGAGCTCTGCTATCTTCACAGGGTGTGAGACTCCCCCTTGTCTCCTCTTTTTAACAGAGGTTTCTGCTTATTTATTCATTTATTTTACATCTTCTGAGACAGAGCAGAAGGATATTTGATTCCAGAAGAGGAAGGAGCTGTGGTGGAAGGAAGAGTGATTCAAGAAGGGGTCAGCAGCCAAGGAATCCAGGTGGCCTCCAGAAGCTAGAAAAGGCCAGGAAATGGATTCTCCCTTAGGGCCTCTGGAAGGAATCAGGCCTGCCAAGACCTTGCCTGGAGCCAGTGAAACTGGTGTCAGATTTCCTGCATCCAGAACAGTAAGAGAAAGAATTTGTTTTAAATGACCAGGTTCATATACAAACATTGAGCCTATATTTTTTGTTTGCTTTGCAGCACTAGCAGGATGGGATGGGAGGATTTGCAATTGCCTTTTGGGACACAGCATGGTGAGGCAGCCCTGAACATTCTTGAGACACTCAACTAAGCTGGATAACATCTTTCTTAGAGTGATTTTTCTTTCTCTTTCTTTTCCTACATTTTATGATGTTGTAGTTCTGTACACCGTGGTTAAATATTCACTTTACTTCTGTATTTTTACCAGATTCAAGTAAGAAGTTTCTAGAGCAGAAGGAGATACAGATTGGGAAGGAAGTAAAAGACCAAAGTCCCAAATCTGTAGGGCCAAAAAGTGCTTGTAGTTAAAAGGGTACCAGTGTAGGTGAGGAATAATGAGAAATGTGAATGCCCTGTGGTGGCCCCGGGGTGTGACTTTGGCTGGAGGAGGGGCTGAGCCCCGCGGAGGGTTTCTGTACAGGCTGCAGGTGCCTGGGGAGCGCTGTGCTCCCCAGCACAGAGGTACGTGGCTGAGTCTGTGATCTGGGCAGAGGAAATGTGCAATGAGCTGCGGCGTTCTGTAGTGACTGTCGTGGCATTTAATCTTCCATTCTGCTTGGTCCCTGAAGAAATGAAAAACAAGTGGACCAGGCTGCCATTTCGGTACTGACGATACCACTGCACGTTGTTCACAGTGGTGGAAAAATTGCACCAGAGCGTGGAGCTGGCCCCCTCCTGGAGACTTAGGGCTGGGGGACTCTGCTTCACATCCACTCCTTTCACACCTGATGGGAAACAGAGAGACAGTCACAGGTGAGGGTCCCTGTAACTCCTACAAAACCCTGAAAGTGCCCCCCTGGATCATGAGAAGGATAGAAAGTGTGCAGGACTTGTCATCCTCCTCCAACCCCCTCAACAGTACAGCAGCTGCTCTGTCCTTGAGATCTCCCTGTGGGGCCTCCCCAACTCACAGCAAACCTGGGCCAACAGAAGCCCCAGCACAGTGCCTGCTAGCCGCTTCATGATGCTTCCACTTCTTGCTGGGACATTTTCACCATAAGGTATTACTTAGCTAAATAAACCCTGGGCAGTGAGTGTCATGACTTGTTCTGGAGACGTTCCTGATTCTGCAGCCAATCGTTTTCCCCAACAAACCCTCCTTGAGCCCACACTTGGTGACAGGAAGCCCCACCCTCCTGCCTCAACCCACTTAGAATGGGCTGGGGAGGTGTGGGGGGTAAGAGTAGGAAAAAAGAAAAATCATTATTTGATGACTTGAGGGGCATTTTCTAAGAACATTTCAGAGAAGTGCAGTCTCTGATTTGGAATTTGGGAGGACTTAAGAGAAGTGAAAACAAAAATTACTTATCCTGCTCCATCTTTCCTCTCAGATGGCATGGATGAAGTAGATTCTCACATAATGAAATTCCATTTCCCAGGACTGCAGAGGATCCATGTTACTGCTTCTCATATGTACACCTCTGTGGCTCTGAAGGTGCTCATGAACCAGCACAGTATCAGCAGTTGCTCCTGTTGACTGGAAAACTCTGTCTTTAACAATATTTCTTTCAAATTATATGTATTCTAAACTTGATCTGCATAAAGAGCGATATTGTTTATTTTAGCCAGTAGATGGATTTTGAAACTAGAATTGTAAACAGTTTTATTTTTCTTAAAACATCTGTAATTTAAAAATAAATTTTAACTAAAATTTCACTTTCAAATACATTTTAATTACACTTCATTGCATTCTACTTTTAAACAGTAGTTTATTTTAAAAGAAAAATAATTGTTTTTGAAATCATATGAAAAAAAATGTAGTTTGTACTCCTATCACAGACTCTATACATAAAAATCTTCCTCTGTAGATAGATTTGGAAGCAAAAGGGATGGAAAATGAGGATGTGCATATTTTCACTGAAGGTAACAGTACAGTGAAGTGCAGATACTGAAGATCAGATGAGCAGTTCAAGAATGCTGCAAATATTCACTAAAGGCACTATGAGAAATAATGTAGAAAAACAAAGATGATGAGTAATCAATAATTATTATTGGTCACACAGTAGGTATTAGAGAACTGGAATTAGAATAGAGAAAAGAGGAGAGACATAACCTGGGTGGGTCACTTAGAACCACAAACCCAAGATTCCACTTGAAACTTTGTCAAGACGTTGTGTTTGAGTTAGAATGCCTGTTACAGGGGACCACTGGATAAAGAAAGCTGTTTTTCCTTTTTACTATATTGTCTGGACATAGCAGAAGAGATAAGGAAGTCCCACTATAGGTTGGAATCGTTGCACTTCAGCTCCAGGGGGGCAACTTCATAGACAGTGATGTGGCCATCGGGCTCGGTCACTGACTGAGCTCCAGTTCCTCTTGAAAAAAATCAATGATGAATCACTGAAAGTAGGTCAGACCTACTGTAATGAGACCGGGTCTCTATTCAGATTCCAACCAGGACATTGTTTCTTCTACAGAGACAGGAGCACGGACTACAATGTTACTTTACTTCCTATGAAGAGTATTGGGAGCAGCAGGGAGGTGATTGAGGAGGTGGCTGTGCAGGGAAGAAGCTGAAAGCCATATGCGGGAAAGTCTTCCTGGAGGATCAGGAAGGAATGTGCCCCAGTGGGCTGAGTCCTTGTAACTGGGAAAACCTGAGATTCAAGGCATCCCTGCCTAGGTAGGTTCTAGACTGTTAATAAGATAGGCTTCCTTGACAATGCCTGCTCCTAGTGTTGAGCCTGTTCAGAATGTCCCCCACAGTGAGCTGTGAGCCAAGAAGCTCATAGGAAGGAGGTAGAACTTTTCTGAGAGGTGACATTTCCAGTTTATGCAACATCACCCTCTGGAGGCAACGAAAGGAAAAAATTGAGCCTTGAGGCTTTTATGCCCCATCTCCTTCCTGCTTCTATCTAGGCTTGAATTACTTGGCATTCTAATGTGATGACAGTATTTCAGGTGTTTGCTTATTAAGAGGCTCTTTTAATACTATGAATTAAGTACCACTATTTAATCCTATGAAGTAAATCCCCCTCATTTTTTACATGAGGAAAGCAAAGCAAGGAAGAATGTGTGTAATTTGTTGAAAGTCAAACAGTAAGTGAAAACTGCAATTTTTGCCATTGGTATGATTCAAGAATCTGTGTCATTGACCACTGATAATTTAACACAATGGCCTTTAGTGTAGATACTCTGCTCCCCTATTGGAAGGAAGATAAATTTCTTTTGAAAGTAAATGATTTGTCATACGACACACGAGTATTAGAACCTAATTCTGTTAGACTAAGCCCAGTTCCTTACCTACTACATTATTTATGATGCAGCACTACTCTTTGAGAATGGAGATAATTTCACCAAGATATAACTGGAGCAAAATTCCGAAGAGACCAGATATGCAGGGAAATGTCCAAGGAAACCAAAAGCTGATTTGAGAAATTATCAGAAAAGCCTCAGAGGGTAGTCCAGAGAATGTATGGCAAATCAGAAATGACTGGTGTTGTGAAAGAGTCTGGAAGAGGAATTTCAAGAAGGAAGAAATCCCAACAGAACAATTGCAGAAGAAATGTCTGTCCAGTGAGATGATGACTGAAAGGCGTCTATTGATTTTTAGCAGCACAAAGATCATGATTTTCAGCAGAAGCTCAACTGTAGTAGAGATGAGACAAAGGAGAAGAAAATTTGAATATAAAACCTCTTCCCAGGAATTCCTGTCATGGCTCAGAGGTTAACGAATCTGGCTAGGAACCATGAGGTTTCGGGTTTGATCCCTGGCCTCGCTCAGTGGGTTAAGGATCCAGTGTTGCTGTGGCTCTGGTGTAGGCCAGCAGCTGTAGCTCTGATTAGACCCCTAGCCTGGGAACCTCCTTATACTGCAGGTGTGGCCCTAAAAAGACAAAAACTTAAATAAAATAAAATAAAATAAAATCTCTTCCCAGAGGCTGAACCTTGAAGGGGAGGAAAGTGACATGGCAACAACTTAGAATCACCAATATGCATGGCTAACAGTCTTTTCCTGACTCAATCTATATTGTCTGTAGGAAGTAGAAGTCAAAAGACAAAATGTACCAGTGGTGCTCAGTCTTATTAACTCCTGTTATTTTCTTGTGAAATCATCTACTAATGGCAAATTTCTACTGGAACATCTAGAGGTAGGATTAACAACAGTTCTGTAAACAAACAAACAAAAAACCTCTCTAAGTCTGTAATTTATGAAGATAAATTTAGGAGAATATTGTAAAGCAGAAAACGTTGAATACAAGGATAGCACATGATTTTTTTTTATTTGTTTGGTAGAGGATTATTTCTGAACATGATGAAAAAGAAAGGAATATACGAAAAGGATCTAACACATCTGTTCACTACTTTAGGGTTGACAAGCACAGTTTCTTGTGGGCACAGCATTGCTGAATCATCCTATGTACTTTTTATACTTTCATGGGTTTATTTTTATGGACATGGGTTGACTGGGAGCACTAAATGATGTCTAAATGATTATTTTTTTGTTGTTATTCTTTTTTGTAAACTTAAGAGTATTCTTTGCCTCTTTACAGCAGATTCTAGCTAAATGCAACTGTAATCTGTCAAAATGTCTGGTGTCAACCACCTTATGACAAACACAATATATTAAGAATTAGGGGAGGAGAAATTTACACCACTTAGCATGACCTATGAAGAATGTTAGGGAGAAAGAGAATTTTGAATTGGAATGAACTGAAGTTTTGGAGCAAGAGCTTAACAAAATACCCGTAGAGATATGTCACTGATGATGATAAGAAGAAGGAGTGAAGAAAGAAAGGAAGGAAAAGTGAGAGAGTGGGAGGTAGGAAAGAAGAAAGGAAAATAGGAAGGAAGGAACTAGAGAGTCCATGAATATATCAGGATTTGGGAGTATATCTGTGTCTTCATTATGAAATCCATGTAATGTTTTCTGACTTTCTTATATTTTATAGAGGATCTCATGCCCTCAATATTTTATTGCATCCTTAGCAATGGTCAGTAAAATTTTCAGTCATGTGTGTTCATTTATTCAATAAATATTGAGCATTTACTATTTGTCAGATTCTGTGCTAATTACTGAAGATATATCAATAAACAAAACACAAAAATATGTGTTGCAGAAAAAGGGAAGTGAGGACAAGGGAAAATGAGCTCAAGGCTGTGAAGAAAGGGAAATGAGTGGAAAGTGACTGGGGGGGATCCTGAAGGAGACATGCTGATCTTTGGAAACTGCTACAGCAGCTCCCACTGTACTTTCCAAGACTGGAGTACACATACGTTTCCTTATGTTTCACTCACAGAATCAAAGCAGGTTCCAAGTGTGATAAACTAGCAGTTTACATTTATCGGATACACCAGGACAACCTCTGTCCTCTTGAAGGTCCAAGGATATGATGCGAATGATGCCGTACACATCCAGGACCAGAATGCCTCTCTCCTGTGTTATCTGTCTTGTGCCCTGGTTTCGTCTATTTCTTTTCCTCTTTCCTACTAAAGAGCTAAGGATGATTTAGAATCTCTCTACAATCAACAACTTATATTTACTCCCATTTGAATATCTGGGGACTAGCGTGTCTCTTTATGGAATTAGGGACGATTGCTTTGCTTTTCTCAAGTCATGGGGCGTGATTTCTACTCTAACATCTTGACATTTTGCTCTGAAATGTGTATCACTTTCTGCAGTGGGTTCTATGATCCCCTCCACTGACTCTCCATTTGAATCATTTTGGGGGGATTTTCTTCTTACTACTGCTCCCAGTAAAGCGAGATTGAACAACGTATGCTCAGTTTTTGAAGCTTGACAATTTCAAGTTTAAAAATAAATTTAAAAGTTGGTGCTAACACTTATGAAGACTGTGAATATTGCTAAGTTTTTAAATCCCTTTGAAGCTTAGTTTTCTAATATGTAGCATAAGCCTTAAAATAACTCTTCACCAAATGGTAATGAAGATTAAAAGATATATTTAGGCTTTCCTAAATAGACACTGACTTTTGAAGGAAAAAAGAAATAAATGTTTGCTAGATTTGAGAATTTAAGAACTAAAAGCTACGTCATTTTTTTTAAAAGGGTAACACGTTAGAACAAAATACACAAGCAAAAATAAAAGCAAAACACTCTCTAAACAGTTGGTAGAAATAAATCCTACAAAGAAAAAGAAAATGAAGGATAACCTAATAGAAAAATGGTCACAAGGTAGGAATAAGCACATGACCAAGGTCGAAAGAGAGAGTGCCAATATAGAAAGGAAAAACTACTCCAAAGCACAAGGAATTGGAATACCTGCTGGTTGAAGTATGATTGTTTATACCATATAGAGGGTCAGCTGTCACTTTATCCAAAATTTTAAACATGCCTTTTTTGAATATAGAAATTCCAATCTCAGATATCTAATTAAGAATCTCATACTGAGTGAAATGAGCCAGAAAGACAAAGCCAAATACCATATGATATCACTTATAACTGGAATCTAATATCCAGCACAAATGAACATCTCCTCAGAAAAGAAAATCATGGACTTGGAGAAGAGACTTGTGGCTGCCTGATGGGAGGGGGAGGGAGTGGGAGGGATCGGGAGCTTGGGCTTATCAGACACAACCTAGAATAGATTTACAAGGAGATCCTGCTGAATAGCATTGAGAACTATGTCTTGATACTCATGTCGCAACAGAAGAAAGGGTGGCGGAAAAAATTGTAACTGCAATGTGTACATCTAAGGATAACCTGACCCCCTTGCTGTACAGTGGGAAAATTAAAAAAAAAGAAAAATCATATTATTGAAAAAAAAAAAAGATCTACTTTCCTACCAACTTTCAAATATATAATATAGTGTTATTAAAAAAAAAATTTCACACACATACAAAAGTGTCTCTATGAATATGTGTAAAGGCAACAATCTTTATGACAGCAAAGAAATAGAAACAAATATTCATTAATAGGAAAGAAATTAGTTTAATGATGAAATGTTTCAAAGTACTGAACAGGCATCCAAAAGAGGTAAATGGCCTCTCTACTTTTTGCAACAGTAGAAAGATCTCCAGGAAACTATTTAAATGAAAATCAAAAGGCCGGTTGTAAAAAGTCGAAATAACCCAATTTATATGGCAAATTGTTTTTGTATTTGTTGTGTGTGTTTGTATATGTGCATGGAGTTACACAAAATGATGTGCAAATATGTATATAATTGAAACAAAATAGGCTGGCATTATATGACAAACTATCAGAACTGCTTTCCTCAGAGAAGGATGATGGGAGGTAGGGTGGAATGAGATAGAGCCATGGGCTTTTGCTTTTGCTCTGCCCGAGTCTTTTATGATGAGAGGATCTATGTGTTGCTTAGGGAATATTAAAAAATAAAAATTCATCATAGAGACAAGACTTCTAGACAATTAAACATAGTTACTTAGTTTTTGTTTCTTTCCAAAAAAGCTTCATCACAAATATGCATGTTCTAGACTAGCAACAAAAACGTTTCAGATTGCTCTCAGGGAAAGAGTAGTTTGCTTTTGGTAAATGGAACAGCTGGACTTATACGCCCTCTGGGTCTGTACCTGCCCTGGGTCCAATGAAGGAAGCCCGTGGGAAAGGAGAATTACTTGGATTTTCCTCACCTACTATGTTGAGACAAACACACTGAAACCAGCATTTTATTGACTTGAGGAGGAGCCATAAAAACCTATTTATACATCTTCACTTTCTTGCTATGTTAAAATTATGATTCTTATTCTCCAGATAATTCTCTCAGCCACATCAACCAATGAAGCACTGATTCCTTGTCCTCTCTTTCTTCTTTTCTTTATCCATATTCTCGCCCTTTCCTTCTCCTGTTTTTCCCTCTTTTCTTCTTGCTCTCTGACTCTCACTCTAGATGGCTCTAGATTTGCTCTCAGTGATTCTGCCCCCCTCCACTCCCATCCTTGTCACCAGAGAGATACTGTACAGGTACAGCCCCATCTGTCCCACTGTGGGTCTCTTAGGATGCAGTAGTACACAGCGGTGTCTCTCAGTGTCACCCGGGGCAGGATCAAGGTGCTGGACTTTCTGTCTGAAGCTATGGTCAGAGAAGCCATGCTGTTGGTCACATTGCTTTGTAAGCCATGAATGATGTGCTGTGGACTCTGATTGGGATTTTGCCGATACCAATGTATATAGTCAGCTCCACTGATGGTAGAGTGGTTACAAGGCAGCTTTACATCTTCCCCTTCAGCACAGTCCTTGGAGTTTGGCTGGGTGGTCTGAGCATCAATCATAGTCCCTATGCCAAAAAAAATTCAAATTAACTCCTGACCACAAATCAATGTAATTCTACGAGTCCGTGACATAATGCTCCCATAACTCTCTGGCAACTACCCACTGCTTCAGTGTTTTTATTTATGTTCTCCAAAAATGTAATTGGTGTTCATTACAGAGACCAAGGACATATGCCAAGAATGGCTCTGTAACATGGCTCCTTGGCTCAATATATGCAGAGACTTCTTCCAACATGGATACTGCTAAGGACTCTGCTGAGATCAGGGCTATGAGTTCACCTGTCATTTAGAATTTCGTCCTCCCTAGAAAATCCCTAGATCAGGTCTCACTTCCATCCCTAGCATGCTGAATAAAGCACAGGGAGAACAAATGACCCTTCATGGTCCCTTGGATTCAAAGCCTTCCCTTGTAGACACAGAACACTCACCCAGGGTCAGAAACACAGTTACTCCAGTCACCAGCCTCATACTTCAAGGACAAGCCAAGACCGTGGGCTCAGAGCTAGTCTTGGTGTCTGATGCTAGGCTTCGAGTTTCCAGAGAACAGAAGCAACAGCTGCTACTAAGGACTTAGACCACCAGGGCAGCTACCACTGTGTTGTTGCCAAGATCTTCTCAGCCAATGACAGCGCAGTTCCTTGTCTGGGTCCTCCTCCCCTGTCTTAGTCATGTCCCCAGAAGAAGACAAGAATATCAAATAGCCATTCCTATCTCACAGGGTGCCCACTGCCGTCATCTGTGAAGTTTAAAGTCTGGCTCTGGTTGGGGAACTCCAAGCACAATGATATGTTCATCCAGATATATTTTTGAGCTATTTGTTCCTTAAAGAAATGGGCTGATGCTCCATGGAGCTTGTGGAAAGCATTGATTAACCTCATAAAATTGCACTGAGCTCTGTGTTATAAGGAGATGAAAATTCCCATTCCCATTCCAGAAGATGAATGTGAAATTTCAAAGTAGGTAGTGATGTGTTTGTGGGGGACAGGGAATTAATAACATTAAAATTAAAAGCTGCACATTCTGGAGCTCCAGCTTCCTATAATGGTTCCAAGAATCATGCATCTACCACTATCTATGTAGTCATTTCTCCATGCACCTGTTCTTCATATAGTAACTCATGACATGGACAGTGTTCACCTTATCCTCTTTGAACAGTGGTCCCTAATCCTCATGTCTCTATGCACTTTGCTGTGCACCAAGGATGCTGAGGCAGAGAGAAAAGACAGAAGGGAAGGCAAAGCAGGTGAGGTGAGGGGCAGTGGGTGGGGGTGATAGAAAAAGTTAGCCGAGGGAAGAAAAAAGAGCACAAGGAATAGGGACGGTAAGGGATAATCAGAGGAGAGAAAGAGAATGCAGTGATTAGGGAGATACCTGGAGAGGGCTTAGGCTACTGGTCTAAATCCCCTGAATCCTTGACCACACACCCTCAACAAAGGATTGTAAAGTACAAGTTGTCTAAAGAGGAAGAAAGTATGTCATCTTTCCTTTTTCTTGGAACATCCATAGAAAACATTACCGTTCTTTCTCTCAGAAGAGAATGCTGTTTCCAGATGAAGCAGCCCCCTCCTGTGACTGAATAAATGAACTGCAGCGCTAAACCCAGGGCAAAAGTCAGTCAGCAAGACTCTTCAGATTTGAAGGTAAATATCTTACTTGTAATACCTTTTTACTCATCTGTGTTTTCTTGTTCCTCTTACACCGCAGAGAAGGTTTTGTTTTTATTGCTTTATTTCAGTCAAATGATTCTCAGTTGTTGGCTTCTCCTTTAATACTCCTTTTGTCTCCAATCTTCCCATATTTAAAGGTTACTTTCAAAGCCCATATTATTCAGTGTTTATAAGAAAGGTTGGTACATCCCAGACACTCAAGAATTACCTGTTTCCTGAATAAGTACTTGTTATTCATGAATTTAGTGAAAGAATTTATGCTGAGCATCTCTTTAAATAATTCTAAAAACAATCTCCAAGTTTTATGGAAGACAGGTAAAATAAAACACTCCAACAGCATAAATAGAGGGTTATATTTGTGGACAAAATGCAAGAACAGACAACAAACTTCCCGCCTAGGATGGAGGAAAATTAGACTAAATTAGACATTTATGGTAATAGATGTCATGGTAATCATGCTTTATTCATTTAACAAACATTCATAAATATTCACTGGGAACCTGTTCTGTGGCAAACACACACACAAACACACACAGACAAGTCAAATAGTACTACTACTGAAAATATTTAAATGGGTAGGAATGAACAATATTATTATATTAGTAAAAAGCAGAAGAAAAGTAATAATACCTTTTTATTTTTATTTTTTGCTGTTTAGGGCTGCATGTACAGCATGTGGAAGTTCTTACGCTAGGGGTCGAATCAGAGCTACAGCTGCTGGCATACACCCCAGCCACAGCAACCCAGGAACCCAGCTGCATCTGTGACCTGCACCACAGCAAAGCCAGATCCTCAACCAACTGAATGAAGCCAGGGATCAAACCAGCATCCTCATGGATACTAGTCAGGTTCCTTTCCACTGAGCCATAATGGGAACACTCAACAATAACTTTTCAACTTTTTTTGATTTCTTCCTCTTTATTTTTTAGAAAATCCTAGAAACCACTACAAAGTGTCATCTTAAATAATAACTGAAAAACGAAAATACTCTTTATGACTATGAAGAATTAAAACCAAGTTTGTCTAGTCTATTGGCTTTTTTTTTTCCAGAGCTTTGAATTTTAGAGGGTCATATCTCTAAAACTATGTGAAGTGAGGTTTCCTTCCTTTACTTGATGAAAGCCAAAATAATGTACATAAACTGACTTTCAGAAAATCAAGAGACTCTGATAAAACACTAACACCTCTGCGTGATGGATACTCTCAAAAATCCAGAAATAGGAGAGAAATTCCTGAATCTGATAAAGGCTATCAATGAAGAAGATATTAAAAGTCCTTCTCTATAGGGTCACAAACAAGACATGTAGACTACTACTACTCCAAGTCACTGTCCTACTGGAGGCCTGGCATCAAATCAGGAAAAACTATAAAATGAATTAAGTTTGAAGACTGAGAAGTAAACCATTTTAATCCAGAGATATTACATTTGTAGAAAATAAAACTGTATCTCTAAACAAACTATAAGAACTAGTACTAATAGATGAATTAACAAGATCACTAAACACAAAAATAATCACTTTTATTTCTACATTCTAGCCAAAAGCATTAGAAAATGCAATTAAAATACCATTTATTAGGCATTTGGGAACTAATTTAATATAGGGTATGCAAGTCCTTTCCAAAATTACTCCATGAATACCAGAAATTAGAGAGGACCTATGTTTAAAAAAAAAAAAAAGGAGTTCCTGTTGTGGCGCAGTGGTTAACGAATCCGACTAGGAACCATGAGGTTGTGGGTTCGGTCCCTGCCCTTGCTCAGTGGGTTAACGATCCGGCGTGGCCGTGAGCTGTGGTGTAGGTTGCAGACGCGGCTCGGATCCCGCGTTGCTGTGGCTCTGGCGTAGGCCGGTGGCTACAGCTCTGATTCAACCCCTAGCCTGGGAACCTCCATATGCCACGGGAGCGGCCCAAGAAATAGCAACAACAACAAAAGACAAAAAAAGACCAAAAAAAAAAAAACAAAAAAGAGGATATCGCATGAATCTAAAGACTGTGTGTTAAGATACCAATTGTCCTAAATGAATCCATAAGTTAACACAATCCCAATCAAATCACTAGCAACCTTTTGTGTTAGAAGCTAATTCTCTAACTTATGTGAAAGTGCCAAGACCTAGCATAAGCCCTGAATAAAATGAAGAAAGCATGACTTGCAACTTTGGATTTAAAATGTGTTTGAAGCTTACACTGCTGAGATTTTGGAAGTTCTGAGGAGAGACCATGTGCAGGGGTCATGGTCATCCCTGAGAATGTCTACAGTGCGAGAGGAGCCCAGCCCTCTTTCGGGTTGCCACTGAGCCCCGTAACACTTGAGTCAGCAATTTGAGGAATTCCACAGTTGTCGGGTCCCCAGGTGTCACATGGAGCAAAGGTATCATGAGATAATGAAACAGTAGCTGTTTGAAGAGGTTGAGGTTTGGGGTGGTTTGTGATGTTACAAAACACAATGCCTCTGAAGTCCTGTAAAGGAGCCTTGTTGAGGACCTGAGAGAAATTGGCAAGAATAAAAATGTTTTTTTCCTCTCTCAGATTTCAGTTTATCTCTAGTAGCTGGGCCTGGAATTACTGTTAATTTTATTTCATATATGGCTATAGTACTCCTGCCCTCACACAGAAGAGGAACTGGTGATGCTCAGATGTGATGGGAGCTTTGGGCCCCTATGACACAGGACCCAGTGGCTGGTTGCTTATATTGGGGCCCTACAATAAACAGGGAGATGTAAGCTTTTCTTATCTGATATGATTTTTATATTTCACTCATTCTTCTCATTCCATGTGACTAACTCTAAAAAAAAAAAAAAATGAGGGGCTATTTAAAAAATCATGCTTGTAGTTCCTATCCTGGCGCAGCAGAAATGAATCCAACTAGGAACCAAGAGGTGGAGGGTTTGATCCCTGGCCTTGATCAGTGGGTTAAGGATCCGGCATTGCCATGAGCTGTGGTGTAGGTTGCAGATGAGCTTGGATCCTGCATTGCTGTGGCTCTGGGGTAGGCCAACAGCTACAGCTCCTATTGGACCCCTAGCCTGGGAACCTCCATATGCTGCAGGTGCGGCCCTAAAAAGACAAAATAAAATAAAATAAAAAATCATGCTTGTATCTCTATGAATAATCAAAATTTAGTAGACTATTTTCAATTTCAGATCCATTTGAGAAGCCAACAAAACTGAGACTATTGTTTCATATTCCCTTAGTTACACATGACTTTAATTTTCTGGTAAGGACTCTCCACTCCAAATTAACATTTTCCTCCATGTTTATAACAGTAGATTGTCTAAATTTTGTGCCGCTGCATCCAGGAACTGATTACATGTGGGGGAAGAACTTTATCCCATCACCTCTAATGCAAACAAGGGGCCCAAGGAACTTACAGGCATGAGTCGGTTTGAAGCAGCATTCTACATGATGGGCTGTGTAAACATAATCAATTTCTATATGTTCTATGTCGTGAACAGGCTGTGAAGCATTATGTTGCATCAATGCCAGATGAGCCCTACTTTGCCCTTGCTTTATTTATTCATTTATTTATTTATTTTTATTTTTTATTTTTTTTGTCTTTTCCCTTTTTAGGGCCACACCCACACCATATGGAGGTTCCCAGGCTAGGGGTCTAATCCAAGCTGTAGCCGTCGGTCTACACCACAGCCACTGCAACGCCAGATCCAAGCCTCACCTGTGACGTACACCACAGCTCACCACAGCTCACGGCAAAGCTGGATCCTTAACACACTGAGTGGGGCCAGGGATCGAACCTGCAACCTCATTGTTCCTAGTCGGATTCATTTCTGCTGCACCACAATGGAAACTCCTTTTTAAATTTTTTTTAGCGTGCATTTTATTTCTACCAATTCAGAGTTAGCTAAAACCGCAAGATCATTACCATGAATATTAAGAAATTTCTTCCCTTGATCTTTATATTAATAATGTTGGATACCCAGCTTGGAAGTTGACCAGCAGCTCTTCTTTTGTGTTGTTTTACTCCACTGACCCTAGTGTACAAGGAACTGCATGTATTCCTCGCTCCATCCTGTGCTATGACTTCCACGTCTACACACCTTCACATAGCAAAATGGATTCAATCACTCCTAGTCTGATGGTCAAATAGAGTCCTTGAAGCCTTGTGAATGATCTTTGAAAATAAATCTTTTTTTAAGTTTCTTAAATGGTTTCAGTCTGAGGCATTTGTGTGCAATCCAATGAAATTTTTTTTTTTTAGACTTTTTTTTTTTTTTCCAGGGCTACACATGTGGCATATGGAGGTTCCCAGGCTAGGAGTCTAATCGGTGCTGTAGCCACCGACCTATACCACAGCCACAGCAACGCAGGATCCGAACCGCATCTGTGACTTACACCACAGCTCATGGCAATGCCAGATCCTTAACCCACTGAGTGAGGCCAGGGATCGAACCTGCAACCTCATGGTTCCCAGTCAGATTGGTTAACCACTGCGCCACAACGGGAGCTCTGCAATGAAGTTTTTATAGCAGGCGTTATTTTATCCTATAAGTGAGATGATGATAGTAATAATATTTTAAAAAAATGAATCAACAAAAAAGAGATTGATGTGCTGGTGTGGAGAGAACACAATGGCAACATAATTTAGGAAGCTGGATAGAATCTGGAAACTACTTACTAATGTAGATGTTGGGAGAAAATGGAAACTTAAGCTATTAGATAAAGACCAAAAGCAAGTTAATTCATGTAGACAAAACTCAGAAATTCTCTAGAATTAGAGGCCTCAGGAGTAACAGTGGGGTATAAAACTTATGGGTTACCTGGAAATCTACAAAAAGTGTGCCCAGATATTCGACCCGACTCATCACCTGGAAATTATAAACAAAGAAACTTAGATCCTAGAGTTCAGTTGCTTCAACATCACAATCACAAAACTGAAGGAGGGACCAAGTTTGTAGTGAACTTCCCCAATTAATCAGATATCAAAAGTGATATTTAAAAATGCAAAGAGTAACATATAAGAAGAAATGAAATGCAGATCCATGTACTGGGAAGATTGAACTAAACCAAAACCCAAATCCACAATGAGTTGAATGAGGCAGAATCAATTATTCTGGTATGAAACTTGCAGATTTCCATGCCAGGTGCATGAGAGGGTATAGCACATGTTCTTGTGAAGACACGCTATTGAAGAACTAGCTCTTAGGATGTAGAAGCAATGAGGTTTAACTATTATCCTAGTGTAACCAGATACTTTTAGGTCGGTTTGAGTAACCATTAAGTTCACTTGGAATGATGGCAAAAGAGAAAGCCAGGAATCTGACTCAGTGATGTAGCCAGAATACTGATGGGAGTTAAGGTTAGTGACCTTTAGTAACATCCATTTAGTTGAGGGAACTACAGTGACTGGAATGCCTGTTTGTCTATGTCTGCATTTCCCCTGATTATGGAAAACACTGAGATGCATTGAATTTCTTCCCTCCCACCACACACATGGCTCTGCATCAGCTGGCACCAGAGCAGCTCCAGGCAGGGGTCTGGGTGGGGCTGCAGGTGCCTGGGGAGCCCTGAGTGGAGGCACAGAAGTCAGTGGCTGAGTCTTCAGGCCTGGATCCTGTGATGCACATGCAGCTGTAACCCTCCTTTGTATTCTGACAGACTCAGGTTCATCTTTCCTCCTTCCCGCCTCCATTTAAAGTCATTACAAAGAAGTTCTTGGGGCTTTGAGGAGGTCCCCCTCTGGACCAGTGTAAAACACAGAAAGAGCTGGAAGGGAAATTGCATGTGAAATTGGTGCTCTCTCCTTCCTGAGCCTGCAGAGATGGAGGACCAGGTTCCACACTCCAGGGGCTGCTCAGTCCTGTTCAGGAAGACAGGGTCACACATAGAAACTGATCTCTGTACAGAGTGTTCATTCTCTCCACACATCCCCAGACAGAACCTCGAGGTGCCTGGCTGCATCCTCCTCCTTCCTCATCACCACCCAGACTGTTCAGTCAGAATTGCTTCAGCAGCCCTTGGACCTATGGGCAAGCTGAAACCACAGGATCAGCAATGATATTCACAAAAGATTCATCACCATTTATCCTGCCCGAGTGTCTTCAGTAGAGGAACATTCTATAGCCTAGATCTGTGGAATATTCTGCTCCAGAAAACAGGCTTCTGCATCTGGTTGCCCAGCCAGAGACAAGATCACACAGTAAATGTCCTAGAAAGACACAAAGCCTAAGAAGAAAGGACTAAGGAAATGATTTTTATGAGGAATCCAGATAACTAGATGCAGGTTTCTGATGTGAGCATATCTAAGTGACATTGCCACTTTAAATTATTTTGGGGCAAGCTTTCAACTTTAGACACATTTACATATGTCCCATATAATTGATTTAAAGTCAGAAATTCAGGACTAAAAATGTAATAGCAAGTTGTCTAGACATCTGCTCCCAAATGACATAGAAGGAGCTTTTATTTAGAAAGAAATCCTCTCATCCAGACCACAGATGAAGCAACCACAGGACGCCCCCTTCTTGTCTGGGGTCTGCAGGTGTGCATTTCAGCTTGGGTCCTGTAGCAGAGGGCTCTCTCTTATTGAGCTCTGGGGTTTTTGTTCAGCTTTTCCTATTACTTCAAGCACCGTGAGATCTTGGAGAGCACAGAAGTACATAGCAGAATCTTCCAGCTGTAAGGCTGAAATGGTGAGGCTGAGGGATTTCTCTCCTCTACGGGAGTTTACAGAGTAGCGACCATCCTTTGCATTTGTTTTAGCGGTGTCCTGACGAATAAGGAAAGTCATCTCTCCATTGGGCAGCTGTTTATACCAAAAAAGAATGTGTACAACCCAACTTGATTCATAGTGACAGTTTAAGGTGACTGCCTCTCCAACTTGCCTAGATACAACTGGCTGGTCTTGAGTAACTTTCTGGGCCACACCGGATCCTGTGGGAAAAATCAGAAAACTGAGATCAGTAGTGAATAAAATAATGTAGGAATTAGACTACCTTGGGACCCAAAGACAAGCCCAGTTGAAATCATAATATGGCTGCTTTCCTGCCATCCCCCTTCCTCCCCGAGTCCATGTGAAGCACCCGGGCCTGTGTGCAGTCCTTTCCCCCTGAACCTTCCCACCATGTGTGGGACCATCCCTACCAGAGAAGACGGAGGCCAGGAAGAGCCAGAGCAGGCTGGAGAGCGGCATGTGGCACGGATTCCCCTGCACAAGAGCGTTTCGTTGTGCCTCAGGCTGAGCGTTCAGTGTCTTGGAGTGTCTGGCAGCTCATATACATAGTCCCTGGGTTCCTGTGTGACTCCCCCAGACAGGAAGCAGGGCTTGTTATGTTCACAGCCCACGTGTCATATGCACAGATGAGAAAAAGTCTGGCTCCCCACAAACCTTTACTTTGTCCACTTGTCTTTCCCAGATAAGTTATGTCTTTCCCATTAAGTTATGCAGATCCTGACAAGGCGGTTGACTAAAGCAACTAGTACTAAAAGTTTGAGCTGAGGAGAACTGGAGACAAGTTGACATACACTGATAATTACTCACAGAATAATTTTGCTAGGTTATTGAAAAGTGATTAGTATACACTATGAACCCTTCCTGTAATCTAGTACTGACTGTTCATTTAGTCTATATTTACTTTTCACCATTTGGAGTTTAATGATATTTTTAGAAACTCACAGACCTTTGGCTTTCTTTGTGAAAGACAGTCTTACCCAAATGAAAAATGTATCCCTTTTTCACTGGTTTCTAGGGCTCTCCTTCAGTCTTTCTACAAATAAGTTCCTTCAATATCAAATGATAAAAAAAATCATTTGTTCTGATTTTCAGAATCTATTCAGTTTATGTTTATATGAAATTATTACAGGAATAAAATATTATTCTTTGGACATCTGACACTGAGTCTTATTTATTAGATTCTGAAGACGATCAGGATAGTCAGTCCAGTTGCCTCCACAAGTAGAATTGTACTTATTAGATCATATTTCCTAGAATTGTTCCTGATGTCTCATTTTCTATCCCATTGGCCCAAAACATCGAGTCTCACTTGTTATTATATTGGCTTGCTATTTTTCTCTTTGTAAAATAAAGTCAAGAGGAGCATGCCAGATCTTTGTGTGACACAGAGCTACAATGCACTCCTACAAAATATGATATCTATAGGCTGCAAACACACAGTACATGTCAACACCACATCAGGTGGTGACTGGCATTTTGTAAACTGTCACATAATTGGGTGGAATATAGCTGTCAATCTTCTATTTGGTTTCATTGTTTTAATGGATGAATTAATATTAAAAAGACCAAAGGCAACTAGAAAATTGGAAAGAATATAACAGACAAGGTCTCTACAATATCACAGTCCTTGGAGGTCAAAATAACTCACTAATGAGTGATGGAGGGTGGACAATTGATATTAAGTTGAGACATGTCCTCTTTTCTCCCATTTCACCTCTGAGTGCTGACAGGTAGCAGATGCCCTGGTTTGCAATTATTAGTAAATAAGTCAAGGAGACCATGAGTGCCCACAGCCTCCTAGGCAACAGCATATTATAAAAAATGTATATGAGTCTAATAATTACATACATACACCAGGAGATTCATAGAGATGAACTGTTATTAAAATACAGAATTTACTTGAATTCACCAGTTTTTATATGCACTCTTTTTTCTTTTTTTTTTTTCCTGGCTGATGCTGTGGTATGTGGAGAAGTTCCCAGGCTGGTGGTCAAATCAGAGCTACAGCTGGAGCCTCCACCACAGCCACAGCAACACTGTATCTGAGCCCCATCTGAAACCTACACCACAACTTGTGGCAATGAAGGATACATAACCCACTGAGCGAGGCCAGGGATCTAAACTGCATCCTTACAGACACCATGTTGTGTTCTTAACCCAATGAGCCACCATGGGAACTCCTATGCATTCTTTTTTTGATACAAAATTCTATCAGATTTTGTCACATGTAGAGGCTCTTGTAACTGCCACTGAAATCAAGAGGCAGAACAGTTCCATCATCCTCAAAAAACACCCTTTGCACACCTTCCCCACCTCTGCAATTTCCGATAACCCTTGGCAACTACTGCTCTCCTTTTCATCTCTAGATCTCGTCCTTTTGAGAATGTTGTATAAGTAGAATCTTACATTATGAATGGGATCATAATTATCCAATAACTGTAATCATGCACTGTGGAGCCTTCTAAGATTGACTTTTTTTCCACTCTGAGAATGTCCCTGAGATCCATCCAGTTTATTGCATTTATCAGTAGTTTGCTTCCTTTTAATTACTACAGACTGTTCCCAGCTAATGATGGTCCCACATGATTACTGACCTTACGGTGGCAAGAAATTTCTATGCATTCAGTTGAAATCATGCTTTGAATTTTGAATTTTGACCTTTCTTTGGGCTAGCCACACTGGGCATAGACACTGCTGATGCTGGGCAGTGGCAGCAAGCTGAGCTCCCCGCCAGCCCCAGGATCATGAGGGTAAACAACGTATACACTTACAACCATTCTGTACCCATACAACCATTCTGTTTCTCACTTTCAGCACAGCACTCCACAAATTACATGAGATTTTCAATACACAGCACTTTTTAAACATCTAACATCTAGTGTTAGATGACTTTTCCTAAGTGTAGGCTCATGTAAGTGTTGAGATGTTGAAGCTAAACTAGGCTAAGCTAAGATTGATTTCAGTAGGTTAGATGTATTAAACTCATTTTGACTTATTACATTATTTTCCACTTACAATGACTTATTGGGACCTAACTCCGCCATAAGCTGAGGAATATCTACAAATAAATGTCATTGTGTAGATGTATTACAGCATATCTGGTTATCAATTCACCTGATTAAGACCTTTGGGTGGCTTCCAATTGGAGGCCGTAGCAAATAGAACTACCTTTAATATTCATGTACAGATTTTTGTGTGAACATAAGTTTTTCATTTTTCAAGTATAAATACCAAGAGAGTGATTCCTGGGTTGTAAGGTATGTGGATATTTAAGTTTATGTAAAACTACCAAACTGATTTCCAGAGTGACTGTACTATTCACCCACCAGCAATGTATGAGTGATGCATTTCTCTGCATCATTGCCAGAATGTGGTAGTATCAGTATTTTTAATGTTAGCTGTTCTGATAGATGTGGAGTGCTAGCTCACTGTGGCTTTGATTTGCATTTTGCTAGTGGCAAATGATGATGAACATCTGTTTATATGCTTATTTATATGCTTATTTCTCTATTATGTATCCTCTTTGGTAAACTATCCATGTGAATCCTTTTTTAATATAATGATCTTTGTTTTTTCCATTATAGCTGGTTTATGATGTTCTGTCAATTTTCTGCTGTACAGCAAGGTGACCTAGTTACACATACAGGTATACATTCTTTTTTCTCACATTATCATGCTCCATCATCCGTGACTAGATATAGTTCCCAGTGCTATACAGCAGGATCTCATTGCTAATCCATTCCAAAGGCAATAGTTTGCATCTATTAACCCCAAATTCCCAATCCATCCCACTCCCTCCACCTCCCCCTTGGCAACCACAAGTCTGTTCTCCATGTCTATGATTTTCTTTATTGTGGAAAGGTGTATTTGTGACATATATTAGATTTCAAATATAAGTGATATCATGTGGCATTTGTCTTTCTGTTTCTGACTTACTTCACTTAGTATGAGAGTCTCTAGTTCCATCCATGTTGGTGCACATGGCATTATTGTGTTCTTTTTATGGCTGAGTAGTATTCCATTGTGCATATACACCACATCTTCCTAATCCAATCATCTGTCAATGGACATTTAGGTTGTTTCCATGCCTTGGCTATTTGTTTATATGGATTGTGTTTTGGTGTAGCATCAAAAATCTTTTTTGTATAATACTGGGTTATGTAGATTTTTCTGTCATGTTTTCTTCTAAAAGATTTACAGGTTGACATTTAACATTTGAATGCAAAATCCATTTGGGGCCTATCCTCAGATTTTTGTATAAGGTGTGAGATTTAGGCCTAGTTTCGATCATTTGTCTTTTGTCCATTTGCTAAGAAGATATTCCTCCATTAAACTGCCTTTGAACTGATGTCAAAAATCAGTTTTCTCAACTTAGGTGAGTTGATTCTATGCTCTTACTCAGTGGCATACCCTTGTTAATGATGTTCTTTTCTTACCCTCTTAACCTTGTAGAATCTGTGTAAGGCTTTCTTTTACATTCCTTATATGTTTAATTTGTGTTTACCCTCTTTTATTCCATTGATAATTCTCTTGATAATCCTAGGTAGGAATATATCAATTTTATGTATCATTTTGAGAAAACTAACCTTGTATTTCATGATTATCTCTATTTGTGTTTTCTTTAAGATTTGCCAATTTGAATTTTTAGTTTTTCCTTCTTTTAGGTTATATTGGGTTCTATTTGTTCCTTTTCTATCTTCTTTTGCTGAAAGATGTAGACAATTGTTTTTCAACCTTTTTTCTTTGGTAATAGGAGGATTTAAAATATAAATTTCCTTCCATGTATTATTTTAGCTATGTCACATCCTTATTTGTATGTATATGTTCTCACTGCATTTTCTTTCAAACATATTCAAATAGCCATTGTAATTGCTTCTTTAACTTATGAGTTATTTTAAAACTTAGTGCCTAAATTCCAAATATTTGAGAAGGAAAGGGAAGGAAAATGCTTGAATAGAGAGGAAAAGGAGGCTGGGAGGGCTGGAGTAAGCAGAGTCCAAGGGCTGAGTCCATGGCTGAGTCTTTGCCAGGAAAGAAGGGGAGTCTTTCATCTTCCCTCTGAGCTCTGCTATCTTCACAGGGTGTGAGACTCCCCCTTGTCTCCTCTTTTTAACAGAGGTTTCTGCTTATTTATTCATTTATTTTACATCTTCTGAGACAGAGCAGAAGGATATTTGATTCCAGAAGAGGAAGGAGCTGTGGTGGAAGGAAGAGTGATTCAAGAAGGGGTCAGCAGCCAAGGAATCCAGGTGGCCTCCAGAAGCTAGAAAAGGCCAGGAAATGGATTCTCCCTTAGGGCCTCTGGAAGGAATCAGGCCTGCCAAGACCTTGCCTGGAGCCAGTGAAACTGGTGTCAGATTTCTTGCATCCAGAACAGTAAGAGAAAGAATTTGTTTTAAATGACCAGGTTCATATACAAACATTGAGCCTATATTTTTTGTTTGCTTTGCAGCACTAGCAGGATGGGATGGGAGGATTTGCAATTGCCTTTTGGGACACAGCGTGGTGAGGCAGCCCTGAACATTCTTGAGGCACCCAACTAAGCTGGACAACATCTTACTTAGTGTTATTATTCTTTCTCTTTCTTTTCCCGCTTTTTATGATTTTGTAGTTCAGTACACCGTGGTTAAATATTCACTTTACTTCTGTATTTTTATCAGGTACTCTGGAAGTTCCAAGTAAGAAGTTTCTAGAGCAGAAGGAGATACAGATTGGGAAGGGAGTAAAAGACCAAAGTCCCAAATCTGTAGTCCAAGAATTGTCAGTGTTAAAACTGTACCAGCGTAGGTGAGGAATAATGAGCAATGTGAATGCCCTGTGGTGGGACTGTGGCTGGAGGGTTCCTGTGCAGGCTGCAGGTGCCTGTGGAGCGCTGTGCTCCCCAGCACAGAGGTACGTGGCTGAGTCTGTGATCTGGGCAGAGGAAATGTACAGCGAGATGCGGCGTTCTTTAACAACTGTCGTGGCGTTTAATCTTCCATTCTGCTTGGTCCCTGAAGGAATGAAGAACAAGTGGTCGAGGCGGCCCCCACTCTTCTGACGATACCACTGCACATTGCTCACCAGAGTGGTGGAAAAATTGCACCAGAGTGTGGAGCTGGCTCCCTCCTGGAGACTCTGGGCTGGGGGACTCTGCTCCACATCTACCCCTCTCACACCTGATGGGAAACAGAGAGACAGTGACAGGTGAGGGTCATTGTAACTTCTTCAAAACCTTGAATGTGCCCCCCCCACCCCCACTGATGAGTATGAGAGAAAGTGTGCAGGACTTGTCATCCTTCCCCCAACATCCTCAACAGTACAGCAGCTGCTCAGTCCTTGAGATTTCCCTGTGGGGCAACCCCAACTCACAGCAAATCTGGGCCAACAGAAGTCCCAGCACAGGGTCCACTAGGCGCTTCATAATGCTTCTACTTCTTTCTGGGATATTTTCACCATAAAATACTGTCACCCTGGGCAGTGAGGTGTCATGACTTGATCTGGAGATGTTCCTGTTTCTGCAACCAATCATTTCACCCAACAAACCCTCCTCAAGCCCACACTTGGTGACAGAAAACCCCACCCTCCTGCCTCAACCCACTTAGAATGGGCTGGGGCAGTATGGGGTAAGAGTAGGAAAAAAGGAAAGTCATTATTTGATGACTTGAGGGACATTTTCTAAGAACATTTCAGAGAAGGCAGACTCTGATTTGGAATTTGGGAGGATTTTGGAGACACAGAAGTAAATATTAATTATCCTGCTCCATCTTTCCTCTCAGATGGCATGGATGAAGTAGATTCTTACATAATGAAATTCCATTTCCCAGGACTGCGGAGGCTCCATGTTACTGGTCCTCATATGTACACCTCTGTGGCTCTCGGAAGGTGCTCATGAACCAGCACAGTATCAGCAGTTGCTCCTGTTCATTGGTACACTGTGTTGTTAATAGTATTTCTTTTAAATTATTTGTATTTATTCCTAACTTGATCTGCTTAAAGAGCAATATTGTTTATTTTAGTCATTTAGATGGATTTTGCAACTAGAATTGTAAATAGTTTTATTTTTCTTAAAACATCTGTAATATAAAAATAAATTTTAATTAAAATTTCACTTTCAAATACATTTTAAACACTGTTGATTAGTCTTCATTGCATTCTACTTTTTAACATTAGTAGTTTATTTTAAAAGAAAAATAATCGTTTTTGAAATCATATAAAAAATGTAGTTTGTGCTCCTATCACAGACTCTATACATAAAAATCCTCCTCTGTAGATAGATTTGGAAGCAAAAGGGATGGAAAATGAGGATCTGCATATTTTTACTGAAGTTGAAGTAAAATGAACTGCATATACTGAAGATCAGATGGGTAGTTCAAGAATGATGCAAATATTTACTAAAGGCACTATGAGGAATAGTGTAGAAAAATGAAGATGTGAGTAATAAATAACTATTATTGGGCACACAGTACATGTTAGATAACTAAAAATAGAGAAGAGAAAAGAGGAGTGACCTAACATGGGTGAGCCACTCAAACCCACTAACCCCAAGATTCTACTTGGAACTTTGGCAAGACGTTGTGTTTGAGTTAGAATGCCTGTTACATGGGTCCACTGGATAAAGAAAGCCTTTTTCCCTTCTTATTATATTGTCTGGACATAGCAGAAGAGATAAGGAAGTCCCACTATAGGTAGGAATAATTGCACCTAAGCTCCAGGTGTTCTCCATCAGATAGAGTGATGCAGCCATCAGTCTGGGTCACTGACTGGGCTACAGTGCCTCCTGCAACATCAGAGAGACCAGGTCAGACTCAGGTATAATGAGATTGTGTCTTTATTCAGATTCTAACCAGAGCAATATTCCTTCCATAAAGGAAGAAGCATGGAATACAATGTTACTTTACTGCCTGTGAAGAGCACTGGGAGCAGCGATAGGGTTGTTGAGCACCAGGGAGAAAGCTGAGACTTATTATGGAAGATCTTCCCTGAAGAGCGGGGAGGAATATGCACCAGTGTGGTGAGTCCTTGTAACTGGGAAAATCTGAGATTCAAGATATCCATGCCCAGGCAGTTCTAGAGACTGCTAGTAAGACATGTTTCCTTGGCAACGCCTGCTCCTGGTGTTGAGCCTGTCGGGATGTACTTCTCTGTGGTCTGTGAGCTAAAGAAGCTCACTGGAGAGAGAGGAATTTAATTTATTGTAAGTGACATTTCCGGTTAATACAACATCGCCCTCTAGAGGTCAACGAAGGAGCAAATTGAGTCTTAAGGCTTTTGTGCCCCATCTCCTTCCTGTTCCTAGCTAGGCTTGAATTTCTTAGCATTCTAATCTGACAGTATTTCAGGGGTTGTTTACTAAGAGGCTCTTTTAATACTATGAATTAAGTAGCATTAGTTAATCCTATGAAGTGAATCATCCTCATTTTGTACATGAGGAAACAGAAGAAAGGAAGAACAGATGTAATTTGTTGAAGGCTACACAGCAAGTGACAACTAGAGTTTGTTTCATTGGTAAGATTCAAGAATCTGTGTTATTTACCACTGATAATTTTGCTCTCTATTCCTTAGAGGGGATATTATCTTCTCTTATTATAAGGGAAATAAAGTCCTTCTGCAAGTAAATGCTTTGTCCAAGGACCGATGAGGATTACAACCTAATTCTATTACACGGCAAAGCCATTTCCTTACTCACTATGTTGTCTATGATTCAGTACTACTCTTTGAGAATAGATGTAATTTCACCAAGGACATATATCTAGATCAAAATTCAGAGGAGACTCAAAACTAAAGAAAATGCCCAAGGAACCCTAAAACTTCTGTGAAAATGTATCAGAGAAACCTCGAAGGGTAGTCCAGAGTATATATGGCAAATCAGAAATGACTGGTGTTCTGAAAGAGAAGGAAAGAGGAGTTTCAAGAAGGAAGGAATGCTCAACAGAGCAATTGCTGAAGAAATGTCTATCCAGTGAGATGATGGCTAAAGGTGTCTACCAATTTTTAGCAGCACAAAGATCATGATCTGAGTCTTTGAGGAGAAGCTCAGCTGTAGTAAAGATGAGACAAGGGAGAAGAACATTTGAATATAAATTCTCTTTCTAGAAGCTGAATTGTGAAGGGGAGGAAAGAGACAGGTAAAATGCACTTAGAATTCTCAATATGCACTGCTAACAGACTCTTCCCGATTCAATCTATATGTCTGTAGAAAGTAGAAGTCAAAAGACAAAATGTGCCAGTGGAGCTCAGAGTTATTAACTCTTGTGATTTTCTCGTGATATCATCTACTATTGGCAGATCTCTTGTGGAAGAACTAGAGGTAAAACTAATGACAGTTCCATTAAAAAATACCCATCAATTCTGTATTTTATGAAGATAAATTTAGGAGAATATTTTAAAGCAGAAAACATTGAGTGTGAGGATAACACATGATGTCTTTTGATTGATGGAGGATTATTTTTGAACAGGGATGAAAATATAGAAATATAAGAAAAGGATCTTAAAAATCTGTGCGCTACTTTAGGGTTGGCAAGCACTGTTTTCCGGGGGTACAGCATTGCTGAATCATCATGTGTACCTTTTACACTTTCATTGGTTTTTAGTTATGGAAATGGGTTGACTGTGTGTACTAACTGATATCTAAATGACTAATTTTGGGTGTTTTTTTTTTTTTGTAAACTTAGAAGAGAATACCCTGTCTCTTTGCAGGAGATTTTAGCTAAATGCAATTGTAATCTTTCAAAATATCTGGTATCAACCCCCTTATGACAAACACAATGTGTTGATTTTAATGGTGTGAGGAGAAATGTGTAGCATTTAGCATGATCTATGAAGAATGTCAGAGAGAAGGAGAATTGTATAGGGGAATGAACTGAACAAATGAACTTAACAAATTACTTGGGGAACTATTTCACTAATAATGGTGAGAAGAAGGAGTAGAGAAAGGAAGGAAAGAAAAGAGAGAGGGTAGGAAGTAGGGAAGTAGAAAGGAAAATAGTAAGGAAGGAATTAGTCCATGAATAAATAAGGATTTTGGATTGTTTGTGTGTCTTCATTATGAGATCCATGTGATGTTCTTTGGCTCTTTCTTCTATTTTTATAGAAGCTGTAACTCATACCCTCAGTATTTTATTATATCCCTAGCAATTGTCAGCAAAGTTTTTAGTCATGAGTGTTTATTTGTTCAACAAACGTTTATTGAGCACCTATTATTTGTCAGATACTGTGCTAATTACTGAAGATACTTCAATAAACAAAACACACAGAAAGATATGTTTCAGAAAAAGTGAAGTGTGGAAAAAGGAAAATGAGCTTAAAGTCTGTGAAGAAGAGGAAATGAGTGGAAAGCTGACTGGAGGGATCCTGAAGGAGACATGCTGATCTTTGGAAACTGCTACAGCAGCTCCCACTGTATTTTCCAAGACTGAGTACAAGTATGTTTCACTCCCAGAATCAAAGCAAGTTCCAAAGGATGGGAAATTAACGATTTACATTTATGTACACATCTTACGCACTAGGACAAATTTCTCAGTCTTTATGAAGATCCAAGAATATGATGTGAGTGGTACCACTCACATCATGGACTGAAACGCCTCTCTCCTATTTTTCTCTGACTTGTGCCCTTATTTCGTGTATATCATTTCTTGGGAAGATGTATGGCTACTTAGATGCTTCAGAATCTCTCTACAATCAACGACTTATATTTACTGCTATTTGAATATTTGGGGACTAGCGTGTCTCTGTATAGAATTAGGGACTATTGCTTTTTTCAAGGCACAACTCATGATTTCTACTCTAACATCTTCACATTTTGCTCTGAAATGTGTATCACTTCCTGCAGTGGGTTCTATGATCCATTCCACTGACCTTCCATTTGATTGTTTGGGGAGTTTCTTCTTACTACTGCTCCCAGTAAAGCAAGATTGAACAATGTATGTTCAGTTGTCGAAGCTTGACGATTTTGGTTTAAAAATAAATTAAAAAGTTGGTGCTACATTTCAACAGAAAGAACCTTGAGAAGACAAAAGATTCTTTTACTGCAAATGTGAAAATCAGCATTCACAATCAGCCATGACTTAAACAGGTAAGGGGGAAGTTTAGAAAATAGCTATACACTAGTTAACTATAATTTTTACCTTAAGCTTATTTCTCTTCTCATTATAAATTGTTCATAAATCTGTTTGCTGAAAATAACATAGATCATTCCCGCATTGTTGAGAGCTTTGTTTTAATGTTTGCAAGGATTTTAGATTCATAACATTTACATAATTTCTTCTTTTTATAGAAAAACTATACTTGTTCCCCTAAAGTGGTAAACTCTTTGCCATCCATTATTGACCTTATTTGCTAATTTGATTATTAACCTACTTTCCATGGCCTCACCAATCAAGTTTTAGTTATTAACATAACAGGCTGCACAGACTTTTAGAATTATGAACATTGCAAAAGACATTTCCTTTGTGAAAGTTATAAGCAAAAAAGTGAATAAATAAGCAACCCCACAGATTTTTTTTAAAAAGTTGTTGCTAACACTTATGAATATTCACTTGTGAATATTAGCAAGTTTTTAAATCTCTTTGAGGTTTAGTTCTTTAATATGTAGCATATGTCTTAGAATAACTCTTCACCAAGTGGTGAAATATGGGTAATTCCCAGTTTGTAGAGGATGCAAAATGCACCTTCTCACTCCCTGCTGGTTGATGTGTGATTGGTTATACCTTATAGAGGGCGAGCTGTCCCTTTCTCTAAAATGTTTACATATGACTTTTTTGGGATATAGTTATTCTAATTTCAGCTAGATACTAATTTCATGTAGATACAAAAGTGACTCTACAAAGACGTGTAAGACAGCAATCTATGATGGCAATGAAATGGAAACAAATATTCATTAATATGAAAGAAATTAATGATGAAATGCTTCAAAGTACTCAATAGGCTTCAAAAAGAATGAAGTAGCCTCTCTACTTTTATAAATTGTTCATATATCTTTTTGAAAGATCTCCAGGAAAAGACGAAATGAAAATCTATAATTCAAAAAAGATTCATGCACCCCTATGCTCATTGCAGCACTATTCACAATAGGCAAGACATGGAAACAACTTAAATGTCCATCCACAGATGAATGGATTAGAAGATGTGGCACCTACACATAATGGAATACTATTCAGCCATAAAAAAAAACAAAATAATGGGGTTTGCAGCAACATGGATGAAAATCGAGATTCTCATACTAAGTGAAATGAGTCAGAAAGAGAAAGACACATACCATATTATATCACTTGTATGTGGAATCTAAAATACAGCACAAATGAACCTATCTACAAGATGGAAATAGACTCAGACATAAAAAACAGACTTGTGGTTGCCAAGGGGGAAGGGGACAGAGTGGGATAGATGGAGAGATTGGGGTTGGTAACTGAAAAGTATTTTATTTAGAGTGGATAAGCAATGAGGTCCTACTGTATAACACAGTGAACTATATCCAGTCTTTTGGGATAGAACATGACGGAAGATAGTATGAGAAAAAGCATGTATACATATAGAGGGGTGTATGACTGGGTCACTTGGCTGTACAGCAGAACTCAAAGGAACATTCAATCAACTCTACTTCAATACAAAAATTTTAAAAATTAATTTATTAATTTAAAGAAAGAAAATAAAAAGGAAGTTGTAAAAAATTTAAATAAATCCAATTTAAATGGTAAATGGTTTTATGTGTGTGTATGTGTGTCTGTGTAAATGTGCATGTAGTTATATAAAATGATGTGCAAAGATGTATATAGTTGAAACAAAATAGACTGGCATTATATAACCAACTATCAGAATTGCTTTTCTCAGAGAAGTTTGATAGGAAGTAGGGTAGAATGAGATACAGACATGGGCTTTCACTTCTGCTCTTCCTGAGTCTTTTATGATGAGAGGATCTATACATGTTGCTTAGGGAATATCAAAAAGTAGAAATTCATTATAGAGGCAAGACTTCTAGCAATTAAAAACAAATTGATATTTACAGCCCCCCCCCCCAAAAAAAAAACTCATTACAAATATGCATGTTCTAGACTGGCAACGAAAACATTTCAGATTGTTCTCAGAAAATGAGTGATTTGTTCCTAGTAAGTGAAACAACTGGAGTATATGCAGTTCTGGGTCTATTCTTGCCCTGGGTCCAAATGAAAAAAGCCTGTGGGACAAGTAGAATTACTTGGATTTTCCTCACCTCCTATGACAAACACACTGAAACCAGCATTTTATTGACCTGAGGAGGATCTGTGAAAATTTATTAATACCTCGTCACTTTGTTGCTATGTTAAAATTATGAATCTTAGTTCCCCCATAATTTTTCTCAGCCACATCAACCAATGAAGCGCCAATTCATCGTCCTCTCTTTATTCTTTTCTTTATCCATAGTCTCACCCTTTCCTCCTCCTCCTTTTCCTCTTTTCTTCTTGGACTCTCACTCTAGATGGCTCTAGATATGCTCTCATTGATGCTGCCCTCCTCCACCCCCATCCTTGTCACCAGAGAGATATCGCACAGGTGCAGCCCCATCTGTCCCACTGTGCCTTTCTCAGGATGCAGTAGTACACAGCAGTGTCTCTCATTGTAACCCGGGGCAGGATCAAGGTGCTGGACCTTCTGTCTGTAGCTATGGTCAAAGAGGCCATACTGTTGTTCACAGTGCTTTGCAAGCCATGAATGATGTACTGTGGACTCTGATTGGGATTTTGCCGATACCAATGTATATAGTCAGCTCCACTGATGGTAGAGTGGTTACAAGGCAGCTTTACATCTTCTCCTTCAGTACAGTCCGTGGAATATGGCTGGGTGGTCTGAGCATCAATCATAGACCCTAATGAGTCAAGAAAATCAAGTTAAATTTTTGACCACAAATAAGTGTAATTCTGCAGATCCAGAACATGATGCTCCCATAACTCCCTGGCACTACCCACTACTCTGGTGTTTTTATTTATATCCTGTAAAAATGTAAGTGGTGTTCGTTATTGAGACCAAAGACATATGCCAAGAACCAGACTCTGTAAACTCTATTCCATGGATCCTTGGCTCAATTAATCCAGGTATTTCTTACAACACTGATACTGCTAAGGGCTCTTGGGAATCATGGATGATTTCACCTGTCATGTAGATGTCCGTGCTCCCTAGAACATCCATAAATCAGTTTTTAGTTCCATCCCAAGCACACTGAATAAAGCACATGGAGAGGAGGAGAGAACAAATGACCCTTCATGGTCCTTGGCCTCAAAGTCATCCCTTGCAGACACAGAACACTTACCCAAAGTCAGAAACACCATTACTCCAGTCACCAGCCTCATACTTCATGGACAAACCAGGATCATGGGCCCAGAGCTCAGTCTTTGTGTCTGTTCTTAGGCTTATAATGTTTAGAGAGAAGACAAGCAACAGCTGCTACTAAAGACTTACAATGAGTGCAGCTACCACTGTGTTGCCAGGACCTTCTCAGCCAATGATAGAGCAGTTCCTTGTCTGGGTCTTCCTCCCCTCTTTTAGTCATGTCCCCAGAAGAAGACAAGATACCAGCATTTACAGGATGCCCTTGCCATCATTCGTGAAATTTAAATTCTCTGTCTGTATAAGGACAACAACCACAATGATGTGTCTATCCAGAACTGTTGTTCCATCATTCATTCTTTGAAGAAACTGGCCGAATCTCCATGAAGCTTGTGGAAACATTGATTAATCCCAGGAAATTGTACTGAGCTCTGTGTTATAAGGAGATGAAAATTCCCATCCACATTTTGAAAATGTATGTGAGATTCCAAGTAGGTGGTAATGTGCTTGCAGGAAATTTAATAACATTGAGACAAAAAGCTACATGTCTTAGAAGTTAGGGTTCCCATAAAGGTCCTTGGAATCATGCATCTACCATCATCTAGGTAGTCATTTCTCCATGTACCTGTTCTTGATATAGTAACTGATGACATGGACAGTGTTCACCTCATCCTCCTTCAGCAGCTGCCCTTAATCCTCATGTTTCTATGCCCGTGTTTGTAGGTGCTGTGCATCAAGGATGCTGAGGCAGAGGGAAAAGACAGAAGGAAAAGAAAAAAAGGCAGGGAAGGTTTGGGAAGGGATGGTAGAAAAAGTTATGGGAGGGAAGAAAAAAGAACATAAGGAATATGGACAATAAGGGATAATCAGGGGAGGGAAAGAGAAAGCAGCGTTTAAGTGGGTAACTGGAAAGGGCTTAAGCTATTGAGCTAAATGCCCATGAATCCTTGACCACACACACTCATCAGGGAGTTATAAAGTATAAGTTCTGTAAAGAGGAAGAAAGTATGTCATTTTTCCTTTCAGTGGAACATTAATGGAAAACATAATCTTTCCTGCCCTTCTCCCTGCCCCCACCAAAAATGTTGTTTCAGGAAGAAGTAGCCCCCTCTGGTGACTGAATGAATGAACTGCAGCACTGAACCCAGGTCAAAAAGTCAGCCAGGAGCCTTTGCCTTTGTGGTGCTGGGGAAACGAATCTGACTGGTACCCACGAGGATGCTGGTTTGATCCCTGGCCTCTCTCAGTGGGTTGGAGATCTGGCATTACCATGAGCTGTGGTGTAGGCTGGGCAGCTATAGCTCTGATTGGACCCCTGGCCTGGGAACTTACATATGCCACAGGTGTGGCACACCCCCTCCAAAAGTCCGTCAGCAATCTTTTGAAAGACTCCTCAGGTTTGAAGATAAATATCCTTTTTGTAATGTCTCTTTACTCATCTGTGTTTTCTTGGTCCTATAACACTGCACAGAAGGTTTTAATTATCTTTATTGCTTTATTTCAGTCAAATGATTCTCTGTTGTTGGCTTCTCTTTTAATGTTCCCTTTCTGTCTAAACTTCCCATATTTAAAGCTTATTTTAAAAGCCCATATTATTCAGTGTTTATAAGAGGTTGCTACAGATGAGGCACTCAAGAATTTTACCTGTTTCCTTAATTTGTAGAAGAGTTGTTATTCATAAATTTAGTGAAAGAATTTATGCTGAGCAACTCTTTCAATTATTCTGAAACCATCTCCCAGTTTTATGGAAGACGTGAAATAAAAGACTCCAGGAGGATAAACGGAGGGTTATATTAGTGAACAAAATTCAAGAACAAGCAACAATTCTTCTGCCTAGGATGGAGGAAAATTAGACTGCATTAGACATTTATGGGAGTAAATGTCATGGTAATCATGCTTCATTCATTTAACAAACATTCGTAAATATTCACTGGGAGGCTGTTCTGTGGCAAACACACACACACAGACGCATATGTCAACAAATACTACTACTGAAAATAGAAGAACAAACACAAACTGAAAGGATTTAAAGTAGGTAGGAATATATTTTTATATTAGCAAAAAGCAGAAGAAAATTAATTAACAATAACTTTTTTGATTACTGGTTTCTTTTCCTTTATTTTTTAGAAGACCCTAGAAATCACTACAAAGTGTCATTTTAAATAACTGAAAAACAAAAACACCTTATATAACTATAGAGAATCTAAAACCAAGTTTGCCTAGTCAATTGGCTCTTTTCATAGCTTTTAATTTTAGAGAATCAAGTCTCTAAGACAATCTTCCTTTGCTTGATGAAAACCAAAATAATGTGCCTAAACTGACATTCAGAAAACCAAGAGAATTTGATAAAATGCTAACACCTCTGCATGATGGCTACTTTCAACAATCCAGAAATAGAAGAGAAGTTCCTGGATCTGATAAAGAGTTTCAATGAAGAAGTTATCAAAAGTCATTCCCTATAGGGTCACAAACAAGACAGGTAGACTATCACTACTCCAAGTCACTGTCCCACTGGAGGCCTGGCAGCAAATCAGGAAAAAATGTAAGATAAATTAAGTTTGAAGACTGAGAGGTAAACCATGTTTATTCAGAGGTCAGACATATGTAGAAAATTTAAAGGATCTTTAAACAAACCGTAAGAACTAAAACTAACAAGAATTAACAAAGCCGCTAGACACAAAACCTTAATTTTATTTTTATGTTCTAGACAAAAGCATTAGAAATTCAATTAAAATTCCATTTATCAGATGCTTGGGGCCTAATTTAATGCAAGGTATGTCAGTCCTCTACAAAAAAATTTAGCATTAACAAAAGAAATTAGAGTGAACCTACATAAAGAAAGAGGATAGCACATGGATCTAAAGACTGTATATGTTAAGATGTAGGCTGTACCAAATGAATCCATAAATTCCACACAATCCCTATCAAATCACTAGCAATCTTTTGTGGTGGAAGCTAATTCTCTAACTTATGAGAAAGTGCTAAGACCTAGAATAAGCCTCGAATAATAAGAAGGAACCATGACCTACAGTTCCAGATTTCAAAATGTATTTGAAGCTTACATTTCTATGATTTTGGAAGCCCCGAAGAGATGCAGTGAGAGCTGAGCCCCGGCTTCCAGGCCGTCTCACTGGAAGGTTCAGGTATGCAAGTGAGCAATTTGACAGGTTCCAGTGCAGTCGAGCTCCCAGGCATCTCATGGAGCAGAGGTATAATGAGATGGTAAAGCAGTAGCTGTTTGAAGCCGCTGAGTTTTGGGGTGGTTGTTGATGCTGCAAGACACAATGGCTCCGAAGTCCTGTGAAGGAGGCTTGTTGAAAACTTGAGAGGAACTGGCAAGAATAAAGGTGTTTTTCTCCTCTCTCGGATATCAAATTATGTCTAATATCTGGACCTGGAACATCTGTCTAATTCACCAAACTTCATTTCACATATGGCCATAGCACTCCTTTCCTGACAGAAGGGGAGCTGGTAATGCTAAGATGCAATGGGAGCCTGCCCCCTGCCTCCTTTCATGGCACAGGAGTAGGTGGCTGGTTGCTTATATTGGGGCCCTACAGTAAATGGGTAGATATAAGATTTTCGTGTCTGATGTGATTTTCATAGTTCGCTCATTCTTCTCACTTCATGTGATTAACTCTTAAAAAAATGGGGGACTATTTAAAAGGTCATGCCTCTATCTCTATGAATAGTCAAAATTTAACTATTTTCTTTTCTAAATATTTATATTTTTATTAAAGTATAGTTGATTTACAATGCTGTGTCAATTTCTGCTGTACAGCAAAGTGACCCAGTCATACATCTATATACATTCCTTTTCCTATATTTTCTTCCATCATGGTCTATCCCAGGAGATCAAATAGAGTTCCTTGTGCTATACACTAGGACCTCATTGCTAATCCATTATAAACGGAATAGTTTGCATCTAATAACCCCAACCTCTCAGTCCATCCCACTCCTTGGCAACCCAGGTCTGTTCTCTATGTAGATAGGTTCATTTGTGCTGTATTTTAGATTCCACATGTAAGAGGTGTTATGTGGTATTTGTCTTTCTCTTTTTGACTTGACTTAGTGTGATGGCTGCATCCATGCATCCATGCTTCTTTAGGTCTTCTTCATAGGCAGAAGACCTAAAGAAGCATCTCTCCAAAGAATACATATGGATGCCCAGTAAGCACATGAAAAAAACGCTCAGTATCACTAATTATTAGAGAAATACAAATCGAAACTGTAGTGAGGTACCAGTCAGGATGGCCATCTTTAACAAACCTATAAATAACAAGAACTAGAGAAGGTATGGAGAAAAGGGAACCCTCCTACACTGTTGGTAGCACTGTACATTGGTACAACCACTATGGAAACCAGTATGGAGATTCCTCAGAAAACTAAATGTAGAACTACCACATGATTTAACAGACTGTTTTTCAATTTCAGATCCATTTGAAAACCCCAAAATTGAGACTGTTTGTTCATATTTCCTTAGTTACACATGACTTTAGTTTTATTGTAAGGACTCCCTATTCCAAATTTATTGTCCTCACATTTATAACAGTAGATTTTCCAAATTATGTGCCACAGGAGTTGACTCCATTTGTGGAAAGATCCTTATCCCCTTTTCTCCTATTGCTAGCAAGGGGCCCAAGGAACTTGGGGTCACAGGTCAGTTTCAAGCAGCATTCTACATTGAACTGCTACATAAACATAGTCTATTTCTCTGTGTTCCATGGTGTGAAAAGGCTGTGAAGCACTGTGTCGCAGCAATGCTCAGATGAGCCCTACTTCACCCTTGATTTTTTTCTGTTCCTTTTATTTCTACCATTCAGCGTTAGCTAAAGGCATGGGATCATTACTGATAATATTAGTCATGTCTTCCCTTCATCTTTATGCCAGTAATGTTGGCCACTCAATTTAGGAAGATGACCAGCAGCTCTTCTCCATCGACACTAGTGTTCAATGAACTACAGATTCTCCTCATTCAGTCCTGTGCTAGAACTTCCACTTCTATACATGTTCACATGGCACAACAGATTCAACCACTCCCAGTCTGATGGTCAAATAGATTCATTACTGCCTTCTGAATGATCATTGAAAATACTCTTTTCACGGGTATGTCTCTTGAACGGTTTCAGTCTGAGGGATTTGTGTACAATCCAATATTGTTTTTATAATATTTATCATTTTTTCCTAAAAGCGAGATAACGACAGTAATACTTTAAGAAAGATTGACCTACAAAAAAAGAGATGGATGGGAGGGAGAACACAATGGCAACAAAATTTAAAAAGCTGGACAGAAGCTGGATAAGCAGCTGCTAATGTAGATGGGGGAGAACACTGAAACTTAAGGAGGCCCAGAAGCAAGTTAATTCTTTTTTGGGAAAAAAAATGCCAAAAGACTCCAGAATCAGAGGCTTCTAGAGTACGGATAGGATCTTAAACTGGTGGAGTATTTAGAAAACTGAAAAATCAGCACAGCACCAATACTCGGACCAGCCTCATGTACCTGGAAATTACTAATGAAGAAACTCGGATTCGAGATTCAGTTACTTATTCAATATCACAGTACAAGCTGGAGGAGAGACCAAGTTTAGTAGCAAATTTTCCCCCAATCAATCAGATATCAAAACTGATGTTCCAAAATGCAAAAAGCCACATATGAGAAGAAATGAAATACAGATGTCCATGGACTGGGAAGATTGAACTAAAGCAAAACTCAAATCCACAATGAGTTAAATGAGGCAGAATTGACTGTTTGGTATGAAACATGCAGATTTCCATGCCTGGAGAATGAGAAGAAGGTACAGGCCCATGTTATATTCACACAAGTGAAGAAATACCATGGAAAGACTGCTCTCAGGAGGTAGCAACGATGAGGAGTAATACTACCCTAGTTTAACCAGATTATTTTAGGTCGGTTTGAGTAACCATTAAGTTCACTTGGAATGATGGCAAAAGAGAAAGCCAGGAATCTGACTCAGTGATGTAGCCAGAATACTGATGGGAGTCAAGGTTAGTGACCTTTAGTAACATCCAGTTAGTTGAGGGAGCTACAGTGACTGGAATGCCTGTTTGTCTATGTCTGCATTTCCTCTGATTATGGAAAACACTGAGATGCATTGAATTTTTTCCCTCCCACCACACACATGGCTCTGCATCAGCTGGCACCAGAGCAGCTCCAGGCAGGAGTCTGGGTGGGGCTGCAGGTGCTTGGGGAGCCCTGAGTGGAGGCACAGAGGTCAGTGGCTGAGTCTTCAGGCTGGGATCCTGTGATGCACATGCAGCTGTAACCCTCCTTTGTATTCTGACAGACTCAGGCTCATCTTTCCTCCTTCCCACCCCCATTTAAAGTCATTACAAAGAGGTTCTTGGGGCTTTGAGCAGGTCCCCCTCTGTTCCAGTGTAAAGCATAGAAAGAGCTGGAAGGGAAATTGCATGTGAAATTGGTGCTCTCTCCTTCCTGAGCCTGCAGAGATGGAGGACCAGGTTCCACGCTCCAGAGGCTGCTCAGTCCTGTTCAGGAAGACAGGGTCACACATAGAAACTGATCTCTGTACAGAGTGTTCATTCTCTCCACACATCCCCAGACAGAACCTCGAGGTGCCTGGCTGCATCCTCCTCCTTCCTCATCACCACCCAGACTGTTCAGTCAGAATTGCTTCAGCAGCCCTTGGACCTATGGGCAAGCTGAAACCACAGGATCAGCAATGATATTCACAAAAGATTCATCACCATTTATCCTGCCCGAGTGTCTTCAGTAGAGGAACATTCTATAGCCTAGATCTATGGAATATTCTGCTCCAGAAAACAGGCTTCTGCATCTGGTTGCCCAGCCAGTCAGAGACAAGACTACATAAATGTATTAGAAACACACCAACCATTTCTGCCCTAGAGTCAGTATGCTCTGGTTCAAAAGGAAGGATCAAACACTGCTGTTTTGAGACCAACCTCACAATTGTTGAGGAAATTTCCCATGAGTATACAACACAAAGAAAACACTCTACCTATCAGAATTGGGCTAATTGTGGACTGCTACTAAGCAGCTTGAGAATGATTGGGATGGCAATAGGTGGCAGGAAATGCATTTTGGTTATGAAGCTTTCCTATGAATTTTCAACACCATTTTTAAAGATTTCAAATTCTCAAAATTATAATTTTGCACAGATATTACACGCTGAATTGTCTGTTGCTTTCTGTACCTTATTCTAATACCACAGTCACGCAATAGAGTTACTATTGTTTCCACTTCACAAACAAGATAACCAAAGCTGAAAGAGATTGAGCAATTAATTCAAGGACACACATCAGTAAGTGGCATATTTAACACTTATCTGTCTGGCATGGAGTCTATGATGTTTGGAATCTGCCGTGCCATCTACATTTGTGCTACATAGTAAATGCTTCAAATGTTAAAAAAATATGTCCTAAAAGTAATAGGAAAAAGTATGTATGTATATGTATGACTGGGTCAATATGCTGTACAGTAGAAATTGACAGAACACTGTAAATCAACTACAATTTTAAAAAATTTAAAAACTAAAAAAAATGAAGTTAAAAAATAATTTAAAAATCAAAATAATAGGAGCCTACTTTGGGGGTTTCTTTCTAATAGCCAAGAAAGGGGAACAACCTAAATCTTCAGCAGCTGGTAAATGGATAAACAAAATTGGTTTGTCTATCAATGGACTACTATTCAGCAATAAAAAGATGTTAAACACTAATATAGTCTACAACATCCATTACTTTCTCTTTTTTTTTTTTTTTTTTTTTGTCTTTTTGCCATTTCTTTCCCACGGCACGTGGAGGTTCCCAGGCTAGGGGTCCAATCGGAGCTGTAGCCACCGGCCTACACCAGAGCCACAGCAACACGGGATCCGAGCTGCATCTTCGACCTATACCACAGCTCATGGCAATGCCAGGTTCTTAACCCACTGAGCAAGGCCAGGGATCAAACCTGCAACCTCATGGTTCCTAGTCAGATTCGTTAACCACTGCACCACAACGGGAACTCTGAACATCCATTACTTTCAAAAACATGATATTAAGGAAAAGAAACCAAACACAAGACATGACATATTGAATGAATTTGTATATATTATTGTTTGGAAGAGGAATCCATAGAGATGGAAACAGATCAGTGGTTGCCTGGGGATTAATTGTAATTGGGCAGGAAGGACCTTTTTGTGATGATGAAAATGTCTAAAACTGAATTATGATAATGGTTTCATAAATCAGCTAATGTACCAAAAATCATCAAGCTGTCAATTAAAAATGAATGAATTTTGTGGAATGTAAATTATACCTCGAATAGACTTGTTTAAAAGTGAATAAAATCGGAGTTCCCGTCGTGGCGCCGTGGTTAACGAATCCGACTAGGAACCATGAGGTTGCGGGTTCGGTCCCTGCGCTTGCTCAGTGGGTTAACAATCTGGCGTTGCCGTGAGCTGTGGTGTACGCTGCAGACACGGCTCGGATCCCACGTTGCTGTGGCTCTGGCGTAGGCCGGTGGTTACAGCTCCGATTGGACCCCTAGCCGGGGAATCTCCATATGCCGCGGGAGCGGCCCAAGAAATAGCAAAAAGACAAAAAAAAAAAAGAAAATGAATAAAATTGTGTTCTATCTTGCCTGTCATCATCCAGAAATAAATGCTAGTTTGGTTCAACATGCATATTTGTTTAAACAGTGATTTTGTGCCTAGAATTTCCCTAGGAGATCTGAAAATTAAAATAATTAAAGCAGCATTCTCTATTTCCTGTGAGCTCAAAATGTCATTGAGAAAAAGAGACATCAAGGGCAATTTTAATAATGCAAGATAGCATTGACTAAGATTGTTCAGAATCTAAATCTACTGAAAAATTGGTAGTTTAAATTGACTATAAAATATCCCATGGTCTAGCATTTACTTCCAGTTAATAGGAAATCCATTCATTCGGGTATTACACTGAGAAATCAAGAGGCATATAATAATATGGAAGGGGTATACCAAGCAGTATTTGCTACGATTGTTCATTTTTTCCCATTATTGACTCTTGCCCAGGATATAAGAAGGACAGAGCAGTAGACACAATTTCATCGACCAGAGAGAAATCTCCCGACTTCTGCAAGCTTTCCTTTTACTCTCAAAGTATCCTGTTACTCTCCAGTCCAAATTATCCCACATACTGTATTTTTTTTAAATCTTTCATTTTCACACCTGCCAGGCAAAAGAAAAAACCTAACGAGTTCTCCTGAATCCTCTCTCTCATGGTGTCTGCCCTGGGAAATTTACTGACTGGTTGAGCGTCCCACTGGGACTAGGCTTCCCCACAATTTAATCCATGAACACCAGAGGGCAGCAGGGAGGGAGGTCACTGTAAGCATCACAAAATACTTGAGCAGGACCCCAGGTGGCAGGACCTCAGCTTCCATTCATGCTACAGGCAGTGTGCTAGAACCTGATTCTCAATGAAGGAAAATATTAAGATTTAGACAAAGGATTCACAAAGGGATGACATTTGAGAAAAGTCATGAAGGAATTCAGAGGTTCACCATGTAGATATTTGGGGGGATAGCATTATAGTAGAGAGGGTACAGGTCTTGATATAGAAACATGTGTAAGGAATAATATCTCCTTTTCTTCTGCAATCCAGCACATTTTTACATCAATAAACTAAAGCATTCAGCGCTTTCAACTGATTAGTGCATGGTTACCTCATCTCCTGACCCTGGGGCAATTTCTACCTACGAATGGCATCTTCTTTCTAGTTCCCTTTAGGATCCAGCTTAAACCAGTAATGTCACTATCACTGAGACATCCAGCATTCTGTTCTGGGGCCAAGGGCTTCTCCATATCTAAATCTTTCACTTTAGGAGCCTTCTAATGTGTTACACGCTGGCTGACAATAAAAGTTAGAGGTGCTTTTCAGAGTTAGGAAAGTTATGTCTCATTTGCCAAAAATAGAAAAAGAAAAGGGACCAATGCAACCTATCTCATAGGATTTGTGGTATTTAAATTAGACCGTGCATCCGAAATGCATACAAGAGTGCCTGACATATACTAAGCTCAATAAATATCAGCTTTCTATTTTCTAGTAAAACCTGCCCTTCCATCACTGCCCGGGTCTGTGAACTGTTACTGCTTGTTCTTTTCTTCACATCAGTTCGATGCTGGAAGCTTCTCAGAGATTCACTTAATCATGTATTTTCCTAGAGACAGTCACTATTTCCACTATCCTCCTGAGGTCCCTATTCTCCTAGCACATTGATACACTCAGGGTGCTAAAAGGACACAGATGGAACGCTCGGATGAGGTTTTATTTTCAATTCCCTGATGAATAATAATAATAAGAGTTTTGTGTATTTATTAGCTGTTGGACATCATATTTCTGAATTGGAGCTCTAGATTTTGTCATTCTTATGAACTGTTTCTATTTTATTTATATGAGCTCTAATATAGTCTGCAATTGAGTCCTTTTTCAGAAATGTGAGTTGCAAATATAGTTTACTAGTCTGCATTGACTTTCTATACTCTTAGAAGTCTTTTTTTTTTTTTTTTTTTTTTTGCTTTTTGGGGCTACACTCATGGCATATGGAGGTTCCCAGGCTAGGGGTCCAATTGGAGCTGCAGCTGCTGGCCTACGCCACAGCCACACCCATACCAGATCTGAGCCGCATCTGCAACCTACACCACAGCTCATGGCAACACCAGACCCTTAACCCACTGAGCGAGGCCAGGGTTCGAACCTGCATCCTCATGGATGCTAGTCAGATTCGTCAACTCCTGAGACACTACAGGAACTCCAGCAGTCATTTTTTAACAAAGACAATTTTAAAATATACTTTCATGTTCATAAGAAGCTAGCTTGAGTTTTGTTTAAGAGATGAACAATGCTTTCTCTTGGTGACTTCCATTGCTTCTGATGTGAAGTCAGTATCACTCTTAGTGATGTTTCGAGAAAAAAAATACATCAATTTTCCCTGGGTATTAGCACGGTTATTTCCAATTAAGTAGTGCCTTGGATTTGCCCTCAATGCCTTGCAAATACAGTGGTGAACTTGCAGAATTCCTTATTTGTCTTTACGGCATTCCACACAGCATTGCTCTTCAAAAAGGAGCTTGTTTTATAGGAAGTCAAGTATAGCAGTGAGTGGAGGTGCTTGCTCTGAACAAAAAGGTTAGGGAATGGTTAATGGAACAGGTAGTTATAAATGCCAGCTATAAATAGGTGGTCACTTGAAGAAAAAAATAACTATAATAGTAATGCAAATTTATTTTTCATTTCGATATGATTATACTTATGTATACATTAACCATTTTCAACACACCTCTCCTGTTTGTCAACATGTAGTAACATAAACTGTACTAGTATAAGCTAATCTTACATCTCTTTTATCTCAGTAGTTAAGACACAGGATTCAATAGGAGAGTGTGACTCTGCTGAAGAGGAAAAAACATGATTCCAAAATGGAAAAAATGAACTTGGTATACTCTTGGCAGGAGAGGGTTAATTTGTTTTTGATTGAATGGGAAATAATTGCATCATACTAGAAGGAAGTATTGTTTTTTTGCTGTCTTTACCTGAAAGCTGAATTGTTAAAAGAGGTACAAATGGATGGATGGATAGTAAGTTGACAAGGAGGATACTGTGGTAGCTTTTTTTTTTTTTTTTTTTTTTGACTGCTCCTGCTGCATGTAGTATTTCCCGGACGAGGGACTGAACCACACCAAAGCAGTAACCAAGCCACGGCAGTGACCACACCAGATCCTTAACCTGTTGCATCACCAGGGAATTCAGACAGTGTCCTAAATTAAGTATATAGAAATCTATTGCCCCAAATGTCCTTGCCTGTATTGTTCTGGGTAAGGGTTGACCACAAAAAAAAAAAAAAAATGTGTATGGAGTTCCCGTCGTGGCACAGTGGTTAACGAATCCAACTAGGAACCATGAGGTTGCAGGTTCAGTCCCTGGCCTTGCTCAGTGGGTTAAGGATCTGGCGTTGCTGTGAGCTGTGGTGTAGGTCGCAGACGCAGCTCGGATGCTGCGTTGCTGTGGCTCTGGCGTAGGCCTACCGCTACAGCTCCGATTAGACCCCTAGCCTGGAAACCTCCATATGCCACGGGACTGACCCAAGAAATGGGAAAAAGACAAAAAAAAAAAAAAAAGATGTGTGCAAGATTTGGAACGTACTTGTGATGAAGTAGCCATACTTTTTATGTTCTGCTTGTTGGTGCAGGGCTCCAGGCACCATTGCAACTCACACACTTTACTGTTGATCTGCTAGCTCACCCTGTTGTTGACTCACAACTCCTCTACTTCCGACCAGATCTCCTTCTCATTTTCTCTCTGTCTGGTCAAGCATGCACGTAGCATGATGACAGATGACACTGACTTCTCCTGAAGGTCAACCCACTACTATGAGACTGAAGAAGGTGAAAAACAGACAACTTTTATTGTGTCCTTGTGGGTTCCAATTGTCCTTATGGTTCTAGTATGTCTTTATGAGTCAGTTTGTCCATGCTTTTTCCACATCCAACTTTTCTTCTCAAATGATACTCTAGTTGACTTATGGTGAACTGTGGCTCAATACCAGATACACAGATAACAACTTCGTATAGACTCACCCTCCAGCTCAAGCAGTTGCATGAGTTCTAATTCTTATAATTAACCTATTATTCTACACCACTGCTTCTCTGATTATACCCCAGCTGACAAGAAGCCTAAGAGGAAAGTTATAAGGAAATGATTTTCATGTTGCTTCCGGAAAACTAGATCCAGGTTGTGATGTGAGCGACCTTAGGTGACACTGCCACCGCAATTTATAATGGGGCAAGTATTCAACTCTATACTTTGACAAGTTTATGCAAGTTTTATATGATGGATTTAAAGCAAAAAATTCAAGATGGAGAATGTATTAGTAGAAAGATACTTGGGAAACCTGCTTCCAAATGACCTAAAAGGAGCTTTTATTTAGAAAGAAATCTTCTCATCCAGACCACAGATGAAGCAACCACAGGACAACCACTTCTTGTCTGGGGTCTGCAGGTGTGCATATCAGCTTGGGTCCTGCAGCAGGGGGGCTCTCTCTTATTGAGCTCTGGGGTTTTTGTTCAGCTTTTCCTATTACTTCAAGCACCGTGAGATCTCGGAGAGCACAGAAGTACATTGCAGAATCTTCTAGTTGTAAGACTGAAACGGTGAGACTGATGAAATTTTGTGCTTTCTGGAAGTTTACGGAGTAGCGGCCATCCCTTTTATTCTGTTTACTGGAATACTGATGAATAAGGAAATTCATCTCTCCACTGGGAGGCTGTTTATACCAAAAAAGGTAGTAAGCACTCTGAGATGTTTCATACCAACAGTTTAGGGTGACTGCCTCCCCCATTCTCCTAGACACAGCTGACTGGTCCTGAGTAACTTTCTGGGCCATGCCGGATCCTGTGGGAAAAATCAGAAAACAGAGATAAGCAGTGAAGAAAATAATGGAGGAATTAGACTACCTTAGGACCCAAAGACAAGCCCAGTTGAAATCATAATATGCCTGCTTTCCTGCCATCCCCCGTCCTTCCCAAGTCCACGTGAAGCACCCGGGCCTGTGTGCAGTCCTTTCCCCCTGAACCTTCCCACCATGTGTGGGACCATCCCTACCAGAGAAGACGGAGGCCAGGAAGAGCCAGAGCAGGCTGGAGAGCGGCATGTGGCACAGATTCCCCTGCACAAGTGTGTTTCGTTGTGCCTCAGGCTGAGCGTTCAGTGTCTTGGAGTGTCTGGCGGCTCATATACATAGTCCCTGGGTTCCTGTGTGACTCCCCCAGACAGGAAGCAGGGCTTGTTATGTTCATAGCCCACGTGTCATATGCAAAGATGAGAAAAAGTCTGGCTCCCCACAAACCTTTAGGTGGTCTACTTGTCTTTCCCTGGTCATGAATTACCTGGTCACTAGTGACCTACCCAATATATAAAAAGAAGCGTGGAAAAGGCGGTTAGTTCTTATTAAAGTTTAAGCTGAAGAGAATTGAAGATTAAAGTTTACATACATTGGCAATCATTCAGCAGAAGAATTTTGCAAGTCCATTTATTTATTTGTTTTCGGTCTTTTTGTCTTTTAGGGACACACTTGCAGCATATGGAGGTTCCCAGGCTAGGGGTCCAGTCGGAACTGTAGCCACCGGCCTATGTTAGAGCCACAGCAACATGGGATCCGAGCCACATCTGTGACCTACACCACACCTCATGGAAACGCTGGATCCTTAACCCCTGAGCGAGGCCAGGGATCGAACCCGCGTCCTCATGGATGCTAGTCGGGTTTGCTAAACACTGAGCCACAATGGGAACTCCTGAAAGCTCATTTAAAAAAGAATTAAGTATAGGCTGTGAGCTCTTCTTAGAATCTACTTATTGGTCATTCAATTAACCTATACTTAACTTTTCTCCACCCAGAGTCTAATGACTCTTTAGAAACTCACAGCCCTTCAGTTTTCTTGGTGAAAAGCAATTTCACCTAAGTAATTAATATTTCTCTTTTTTACTGGGTTCTAGGGCTCAGTAAAAAAGAGGTTTTTCTATAACTAGGTTACTTCATCAGTGATAAAAAAAATCAGTCCTTCTGACTTTCAGAATCTAATCAGTTATGTTTTTGTGAAATTATAATAGGATTAAAATATTATTCTTTTGAAATCTGACATTGAGTCATACTTATTAGACTTTGAAGAGCATCAGGATATTCTGAGAAGTTGCCTCCACAAGTACAATTGTACTTACTAGATCATATGTCCTGGAACTGTCCTCATCTCACATTTTCTATCCCATTGGCCCAACTTGTTAGTCTCACTTGTTGGTGGCTCATTATTTCTCTCTTTTGAAATAAAATCAAAATAAGCATGTCGGATCTTTCCGTGACGCAGTGCTACAATGCACTCCTACAAAATGTGGTATCTACAGGCTTCAAACACTCAGCACATGTCAACACCACACAAGTTGGTGACTAAAATTTTGTAAACTGTTACATGATCCTGTGGAATGTAGCTGTCAATCTTCCATTTGGTTTCATTGTTTTAATGAATGAATTATTTAAAAAGACCAAAAACAAATAGACAACAGGAAAGGAAAGTACAGACCAGGTCCCTAAAACAGCCAGTCCTTTGATTTTAAGGTCAAAAGAACTCACTAATGAGTGATGCAGGAGGAGAGTTGATATTTGGTTGAGACATCCCCTCCTCTGTCCTGTTTCACCTCTGAGAGCTGACAGGCAGCAGATGTCCTAGTATGCAATTTTTTGTCACTAAGCAGAGGAGACTTTGAATGCCCACAGCCTGGAGAGTAGCATAATAATACACATATATATAGCAGGAAATTGATATTGATAAAATTTTGTTAAGATACTGAACTTACTCTGATTCAACAGTTTTTATATGTGTTTTTTTATTCATAGCTCTATGAAATTTATCACATGTTTAAGTTCTTGCAACTTCCACTGACATCAAGATACAGAACTCCTCCATCACTCTGAAAAACTCCCTTTGCACATCCTTCCTACCCCTGCAGTCCCTGGGAGCCCCTGGCAATGACTGATCTCCTTTACATGTCTATATTTTGTCCTTTTGAGAATGTTGAATAAGCAGAATTGTCTATTATATATGGAATCATATTCCATATATACATACATACTATGTAGCCTTCTGAGACTGGTGTTTTTTTCACTCAGCACAACATCCTTGTGATCCATCTAGTTTATTGTATGTATCAGTAGTCTTTTCCTTTTAATCATTATAGAATGTCCCCAACTAATGGTAGTCCAATTTAAGATCACTGACTCTATAGTGGTGAGAAAGCTATATGCATTCAGTTGAAACCATACTTTTAATTTTGAATTTTGATCTCTTCCAGGGCCAGCAGCAGGCAGTATATCTTCTGGTGCTGCTGAGCAGCAGCAGAGAACTGAACTCCTGGACATCCCCAGGATCATGAGAGTAAACAACCATTCTGTGCCCACACAACTGTTCTGATTTTCACTTTCAGCACAGCACTCAGTAAATTACATCAGATTTTCAACACTTTACGTTATTGTAAAATGGACCTTGTGTTAAATAATTTTTCTCAACTGTAAGTTCATGTATGCGTGGAGCGTGTTTATGCTAAGCTAGGCTAGGCTATAATGTAGGCTAGATGTATTAAATGCATTTTTGATTTATTATGGTATTTTCAATTTAGTATGGTTTATTGGGATCCAGTTGCATCATAAGTTTAAGAAGTTCTGTAAATAACAGGTCATGGCACCACAAAACTCCTAGAAGAAAACATAGGCAAAAAATTTTCTGACATAAAATGTACAAATGTTTTCTTAATAGATGGAAAGATATACCATGCTCATGGATTGGAAGAGTTAATATTATCAAAATGACTATACTACCTAAGGCAAGCTACAGATTCAATGCAATCCCTATCAAATTACCAAGGACATTTTTCACAGAACTCACTTCAGAAGGACCACAGGCATAAATGCCATGATAGAAACAAGACATTAGGTTACGCAGTCCTGGCCATGTCCAGAATCCAGAGTTTCTCAAAGCACGGATCTCAAGTCCAGAAGTGGGATGATTATTGAGTGTTCTGTAAGAGCTGCTGTGATGACAGGAAGACGCTGGAGCTAGGGGCACTTCCAAGAAATTCTGTGCCATCTGGAGGAAAGAGGCTGGGCTGAGAAGAAAGGCATTTCTGAGACGAGCTCTTAGGTTCCTCTTAAACTGCCCTGGCCTAGATTCCTCTCTGACCAGCAATCCAAGAATTCCAAGGATCCTGGCTCTGAGCATCAGAGCTGGAAGTACCCTGAGGATGCCTCCAGCATGCAAGAGCAGAGACAGAGAAGAACCCACCCTTCCCAGGGCAGCCCACAGCCAGTCCCCACCTGTGCCCTCTGGGTTTGTGCTCAGCTCCCCCTGCAGCCCCTCTCACTGTGTCACTCAGGGTGCAGTAGTACACAGCCGAGTCTGATGTTTGCACTGAGCGTTTCTGCAGGTGGAAGGTCTTGTCACTCTTAACCAGAGTGGCCTGGAAACCTTGCTCCTCTGCCCTCGGGTTTGCAGTTGACCCCTTCAGGAGGAGTTGAGGAGCTCTGTTGGGATACTGGACGTACCAGAAAAGATAGGGAGCTGAATCAAGGGTCTCATAAGCGCAGCCCAGAGTCATAGGTGCCTCCTCTGGAAGAACCACTGGGACTTCTGTCTGGTTCACTGAGTCTCCGTTGGTCCCTCCTAGAAAAGAATCAGTTCGTTACATTAGACGTGTACAGAAGGAGAGGGTTCAGGAAGACAGGACAACGTGAAAGTAACCAGGATTACAGGAAAATGCAAAACCATGAGCATTTAGGATCAACTTGTTACTTACTGATGACTAAGAAGATCACAAGAACGGGGTGAGTGGCAGAAAGCATGTTAGCAAAAGAAACTAGGCCTTGCTCTCTGGAATACACCGAAACTAACAGGGCTAAAATCCAGCTAGAACTTGTACAAACTCCTCACTCTGAGGATGTGAGCCCATCCTGCCCAGGAGCAGGCATCTGCTCAAAAACAAAGAAACAAACAAACACAACAACAAAAAACACAGCTAAAGACTCTCTATATTTGCAATGTAAGAGGGCCAGTCTTCAGCTTGATAGATGTTAAAAGTCACCCCCAAACCACGGAATAGAACATCTTTGACAATTCTGAATTAATGTTACTCACTCAATATCAATAAGATCACAAGTCCTGAGCAAGATGTAGACAGCATGGCTGGCAGAGAAGCTTCAGGTTTCTTTTAGGGGGAGACACCAAAGCTGAGAGAACTATTCGTCTAGGTACTTGATCCTTTGGTGGAATCTTCAAGAAAATCTTGGCTCTTGTGTCTGCCAAATCCTGCCACAGGCTGTAAAAATGACAGATGTGCTCAGAAATGAAAGAGGACTTTGCATCATACCCCGGATGGAAGGGAGCAGCGCCCTCTGTGGTTCACCCTCTGTCCCTGCAGTCTGCTTTATGTCTGATTTTGATTTTGACCCCTGGAGTGAAGCTTAAGTTGGATGTTGTAGATGTAGAAGGGAAATAGGTATCTGGGGTGAGGGAGGGGCTCCAGGATGGAAGCACCTAATAATTTCTGCAGACTGCACAATGGTGCCTGAGGCTGATACAGTGGGCAATTCCTCTGCCTTTAAAATGAAGCAAAGTATATTTCCCTTAAAGCTTTTGAGACTCAGCGTCTAATGTCTGTTCACACTGAGAATTAAGGTCATTTTAGGGAACTGTGGGTATAGGAGAGTGTAAGAAAAGCATGATCTGAGATCTCTTCTTGTCCTATTCCCTTGCTCATCCCCTGGAACCAGGGGGTGAGCCTCCTCTGCTTAAAATGTTCTCCCTCTGCCCCTACCTTTGCCTAGGTAACTTCTATTCATTCTTCAAGAACCAATTTACATGCCATCTCCTTGTGAAAGAACGCATCCAGTATTTTGGGCTGAATTAGTTCTCACCTCTTTTCCCACCATACCTTGTATACAGATCTATCCCTGCCATTTCCACATCATACTGGAATCATTTGCGTATTGTCTTGCAAACTAGGCTCAATAGTCCTGAGATCAGAAACTTAATCCTATTAGTCTCTGTAGCCAGTTTCTCAAAATACCCATCAGGCAGGTGCTCAAAAACTCTGAAAAATGAGTGAATTAAGTGGATGAGGGGGTGTGTCTGGGGTGTTACAATGACCTTTTTATGAAGTATAGCCTCTAGAGAACATAGGTCTTAGGCCCCTGGTGTGACAGCTTCTCCAGAAGCAGATCCAAGATCTGAACAATTAAAACTTTAATGTGAGGAGTGATCTTATGCTGAAGAGTTGGTGTAGGCTCATTAGAGGAAATCTGTAGATATATGTCATTCAATAACTCACTCGATTGAAATAATCGGGAGCTTAGGGAGTTCTCTGATGGCCTATCAGGTTAAGGCTCCTGCGTTTTCGCCACTGTGGCTCTGGTTACTGCAGTGGCACAGGATCCAATCCCTTGCCCAGGAACTCCACATGCTGTTGGTGTAGCAAAAACGAAAGAGAAAGAGAGAGAACCTGAAGTAAATGTTGCAACTCTCGTTTAAAAGAAAAGAAAGAAAGAATTGATTTGGAGCTTAATGTACAGTGTCTGAATTACTGTGATTAGTGATTTCTAGGAATTTTTTTGTGGCCGCACCTGTGGCATATGGAAGTTCCCAGGCCATAGCTGTGTCAATGCCAGATCTTGAACCCATTGCACTGAGTTAGGGATTGAACCTGCAATTTGGCAGTGACCAGAGCCACTGCAGTTATTTGCAGATGCAAATAGAAGCATCGCAGTTGTTGAAATGGATAAAAGTGTCCAGAAGATTTTGGTTCTATACGGCACACAGACAGGCTAAACTCCAAAGAACCTATGCCACCAGAGATACTGCAGGCTTCCGTTGGAGGAGGTTGTATTACTAACATTCATTGTTTGAATATATCAACATGCAATTCAATACATGTAAGAGAGCAGCAGTAATTGCACAATATTTTTTTTTAGTGCTGAGTTTTTTGGTGCTTTATTATTAAATAATGCAGTTATATAATGCTGACTTAAATGGATATTTTTGAATAAGAGAAGTCAAAATCCTAGAAGTCACTGGAGTTCCTGCTTGGCACAGTGTGTTAAGAATCCATTTAAACAAGTGTGATGCTTCTATTTGTAAAGTGCCATTATTCCACTTGTCTTTAAGTTGATATACATAACAAAAAGAACACAAAAGCCTTAAAACCAAAGGGAGTATTCTAAGTTGGGTACAGATGATGGGACATATGCCTTTATTATTTTATTTTGTTGTCATCAAACAAAAAACTCCAAATCTAAAAATTCTCATGTAATTCCTACACCCCAGAGGTTGGAACATATTTTTCTATAAATGGTCAAATACTAAAGAGTTTAGGATTTGAAGTTGTATGGTCTCTGTCACAACTATTCAACTATGCTGGTAAAGCACAAAGCCTTCATAGCCAATAAATAAATAGATGGGCATGGCTGTTTTCCAGTAAAACTTTATTTACAAACAGGTGGCAGGTGGCTTTGTCCAATGGGCCATACTTTACCAACCACTGCTCTACCCCAAGAATTTATCCATAAATCTCCAAAGGTTTCTTTTTTTCACTGAATATTATCGAAGCTTTTTGAAGAAGCTTAACATTAAGAAATAGAATATGTTAATGGATAGAAAGAAAGAAGGAGGCAATTGAATGATCCTAATGTCTAAGATACTTTGGTGGTGAGGGCTCATGGATGAGAAACATAGATACAGACCCTGTCATTAAAGATCTCACAGATCAGAGCAGAAATCAATGAAAAAGAAACAAAGAAAACCATAGAAAAGATCAATGAAACGAAAAGCTGGTTCTTCGAGAAGATCAAAAAAATTGATAAACCCCTAGCCAGACTTATCAAGCAAATAAGAGAGAAGACTCAAATCAATAAAATTAGAAATGAAAAAGGAGAAGTAACAACGGACATCACAGAAATACAAAGGATCATAAGAGACTACTATATGCAACTATATGCCAATAAAATGGAAAACCTAGAAGAAATGGACAAATTCTTAGAAAAGTACAATCTTCCAAGACTAAACCAAGGTGAAATAGAAAAGATGAATGGACCCATCACAAGAACTGAAATTGAAACTGTGATTAAAAAACTTCCAAGAAACAAAAGTCCAGGACCGGATGGCTTCACAGGTGAATTCTATCAAACATTTAGAGAAGAGCTAACACCTCTCCTTCTGAAACTATTTCAAAAAATTGCAGAGGAAGGGATACTCCCAAACTCATTCTATGAGGCCACCATCACCCTGGTACCAAAACCAGACAAAGATTCTTCAAAAAAAGAAAACTACAGGCCAATTTCACTGATGAACATCGATGCAAAAATCCTCAACAAAATACTAGCAAACCGCATCCAACAATCCATTAAAAGGATTGTAAATCATGATCAAGTGGGATTTATCCCAGGGATGCAAGGGCTCTTCAATATCTGCAAATCCATCAGTGTGATACACCCCATTAACAAACTGAAGAATAAAAACCATATGATCCTCTCAATAGACGCGGAAAAAGCCTTTGACAAAATCCAACACCCATTTCTGATAAAAACCCTTCAGAAAGTGGGCATAACGGGAACCTACCTCAACATGATAAAGGCCAGATATGACAAACCCATAGTGAACATCACTCTCAATGGTAAAAAGCTGAAAGAATTCCCGCTGAGATCAGGAACAAGACAAGGATGTCCGCTCTCGCCACTATTCTTCAACATAGTTCTGGAAGTCCTAGCCAGAGCAATCAGAGAAGTAAAAGAAATAAAAGGAATCCAAATTGGAAAGGAAGAAGTAAAACTATCCCTATTTGCAGATGACATGATACTATACCTAGAGAATCCTAAAGACTCTACCAGAAAACTGTTAGGGCTGATCCACGAATTTGGCAAAGTCGCAGGATACAAAATCAATACACAGAAATCAACGGCATTTCTATATACTAACAATGAAAGAGCAGAAAAGGAAATTAGGGAAGCAATCCCATTTACCATCATATCCAAAAGAATAAAATACTTAGGAGTAAACCTACCTAATGAGACAAAAGACCTGTACTCTGAAAACTATAAGACACTGATGAAAGAAATCAAAGATGACAGAAATAGATGGAAAGATACACCATGCTCGTGGATTGGAAGAGTTAATATTATCAAAATGACTATACTACCTAAGGCAATCTACAGATTCAATGCAATCCCTATCAAATGACCAAGGACATTTTTCACAGAACTCGAACAAAATATTTTAAAGTTTGTTTGGAAGCACAAAAGACCCAGAATAGCCAAAGACATCCTGAAAACAAAAAATGGAGCTGGAGGAATCAGGCTCCCGGGCTTCAGACTATACTACAAAGCAACAGTCATCAAAACTGCATGGTACTGGCACAAAGACAGACATATACATCAGTGGAAGAGGATAGAAAGCCCAGAATTCAACCCATGCACCTACAGCCAACTCATCTATGACAAAGGAAGCAAGACTATACAATGGAGAAAGGACAGCTAGTTCAATAAGTGGTGCTGGGAAAACTGGACAGCCACATGGAAAAGAATGAAATGAGAACACTCCCTAACACCCTACTCAAAAATAAACTCCAAATGGATTAAAGACCTAGATAGAAGACCAGACACTATCAAACTCCTAGAGGAAAACATAGGCCAAACACTCTCTGACATAAATGACAGCAACATCTTCTCAGATCCAGCTATCAGAGTATTGACAATAAAAAGAAAAATAAACACATGGGACCCACTCAAACTTCAAAGTTTCTGCACAGCAAAGGAAACCCTAAACAACACAAAAAGACAACCCACAGAATGGGAGAAAAGCTTTGCAAGTGAATCGACTGACAAGGGATTAATCTCCAAAATTTAGAAACACCTTCTGCAGCTCCATACCAAAAAAACAAACAACCCCATCCAAAAATGGGCAGAAGATCTAAACAGACAGTTCTCCAAAGAAGACATACAGATGGCCGAGAAACACATGAAAAGATGTTCAACGTCACTCATCATTAGAGAAATGCAAATCAAAACCACGATGAGGTACCACCTTACACCAGCCAGAATGGCCATCATCCAAAAGTCTACAAACAAGAAGTGCTAGAGAGGGTGTGGAGCAAAAGGAACCCTAGTACACTGTTGGTGGCATTGTAAATTGGTGCAACCACTGTGGAAAGCAGTATGGAGATTCCTCAGAAAACTAAACATAGAACTACCATTTGATCCAGCAATCCCACTCCTGGGCATCTATCCAGCGAAAACCCCGACTCGCAAAGACACATGTACTTCAATGTTCATTGCAGCACTATTTACAATAGCCAAGACATGGAAACAACCTAAATGTCCATCGACAGAGGAGTGGATCAAGAAGATGAGGTACATATACACAATGGAATATTACTCAGCCGTTAAAAAGAATGAAATACCAGCATTTTTAGCAACACGGATGGACCTAGAAACTATCATGCTAAGCGAAGTCAGCCATACAATGTGACACCAACATCAAATGTTTTCATTGACATGTGGAATCTGAAAAAAGGACAGACTGAATTTCTTTGCAGAACAGATGCTGACTCACAGACATTGAAAAACTTATGGTCTCCAGAGGAGACAGTTTGGGGGCGGGGGGTGGGAGGATGTGCCTGGGCTGTGGGATGGAAATCCTGTGAAATCAGATTGTTATGATCATTATGCAACTATTGATGTGATAAATTCATTGAGTAATAAAAAAAATTTAAAAATATTTTCTTAGGTCTGTCTCCCAAAGCAATAGAAATAAAAACAAAAATAAACAAATGAGACTTAATCAAACTTATAAAATTTTGCACAGCAAAGGAAGCCATAGAAAAATGAAAAGGCAACATATAGAATGGGAGAAAATACTTGCAAACAATGGAACCTACAAGGGACTAATCTCCCTAATGTATAAACAACTCATAGAACTCAACAGCAAAAAACCAAACAACCCAATCAAAAAATGGACAGAAGGTCTGAATAGACATACTCCAAAGAAGACATATGGATGGCCAGTAGGCACATGAAAAAATTCTCAACATCACTAATTATTAGAGAAATGCAAATCAAAACTACAATGAGGTATCACTTCACAGTGGTCAGAATGGCCATCATTAAGTCTATAAATAACAAATACTGGAGAGGGTGTGGAGAAAAGGGAACACTCTCACACTGTTGGTGGGACTATAAGTTGGTACAACCACTATGGAAAACATTATGGAGGTACCTCAGAAAATAAATATAGAAATACCATATGATCCAGTAATCCCACTCCTGGGAACATATCTGGACAAAACTTTCATTCAAAAAGAAGAATGCACCCCTATTTTATTGCAGCGCTATTCACAATAGCCAAGACATGGAAACCAACAACAGATGAGTAGATTAAGAAGATGTGGTATATATACAATAGAATACTATTCAACCATAAAAAAGAATGTGATAATGCTATTTGCTTCAACATGGATGCAAATGGAGATTCTTATACTAAGTGAGGTAAATCAGAAAGAGGCCAGGTACATATGATATCACTTATATGTGGAATCTAAAATATGGCACAAATGATCCATGATCCTATCTACAAGACAGAAACAGATCACAGACACGGAAAAAAGACTTGTGGTTGCTGCCATGGGGCTGGGGGAAGGGGAGGAAATAGGATGGATTGGGAGTTTGAGGTTAGTAGATGCAAACTATTACATTTAGAATGGATAAGCAATGAGGTCCTGCTGCACAGCACAGGGAACTATATCCAATTACTTGTGATAGATCATGATGGAAGATAATATGAGAAAAATAATGTATTTATATATATGACTGGGTCACCTTGCTGTACAGGAGAAATTGACAGAACATTGTAAATCAACTATAATTTAATTAAAATTTTTTAAAAAGAAAAGGAATGTATATATAAAAAATGATAATACGTCATTGTATGGATTACTACAGTACATTTATTTATTTATTTATTTTGTCTTTTTTGTCTTTTTGCTTTTTCTAGGGCCACTCCCGCAGCACATGGAGGTTCCCATGCTAGGGGTCTAATTGGAGCTGTAGCCGCCGGCCTACACCAGAGCTACAGCAATGCAGGATCCGAGCTGTGTCTGCAACCTACACCACAGCTCACGGCAACACCAGATCCTCAACCCACTGAGCAAGGCCAGGGACCGAACCCACAACCTCATGGTTGCTAGTCGGATTCGTTAACCGCTGCACCACAATGGGATTTATTTATTTATTGATTCACCCAATGAATACATTTGGGTAGTTTCCAGATTTGGCTGGCAGAGATATAGCCACTATGAATATTTATGTAGAGATTTTTGAGTGAACATAAATTTTTCATTTCTCAAGCATAAATACCCAAGAGTCACACAAGAGTGTGACTGCTGCTTGTAAGGTAGGTGGATATTTAAGTTTATATAAAACTACTGAACTGATTTCCAGAGTGACTGTACTCTTCATGGATGAGCAATGTATGGGTGATCCACTTCCTCTGCATCGTTGCCAGAATGTGGAAGTGTCAGTATTTTTAATGTCAGCCATTCTGATAGATGTGGAATGCTATCTCATTTAATTTGCATTTTGCTAATGGCTAATGAAGATGAACATCTTTTTATATGCTTATTTATATGTTTATTTCTCTGCTATACATGCTCTTTGGTAAAGTGTCTGTGTGAATCTTTTGCTCATTTTTCAACTGGCTTGTTCGTTTTCTTCCTGCTGGGTTTAGGAGTTCATTGCATTCTGAATACGAGTCTTTGATGAAAAGATATTTTGCAAATATTTCCTGCCATTCTGTTATCTTTTTCATTCTCTTAATAGTGTTTTCCACAGGAAAAAATTTGATGAACTCCAAGTTATGTAGTTCCTATTGTGGCACAGAGGAAATGAATCTGACTAATATCCATGAGGATCAGGGTTTGATCCTTGACCTCACTCAGTGGGTTGGGGATCCAGTGTTTCTGTGAGCTGTGGTGTAGGTCACAGACATGGCTGTGATGCAGGCCAGCAGCTGTAGCTCCAACTAATCCCCTAGCCTGGGCATCTCCATGTGCCACAGGTGTGGCCCTAAAAAGCAAACAAAACAAAACAAACAAACAAAAAAAATTGGGGGAAAAAAAATCCAAGTTGTTTATTTTTTATGGATATCATGTCAAAATCTTTTTTGTAAAACCTTAAGTTATATACGGATTTTCTTATGTTTTCTTCTAAAAAGATTTGTAGGTTTACATCTTACACTTGAATGTATAATCCATTTTGAGACTATCCTCAGATTTTTGTATAAGGTATGAGATTTGGGCCATCTTTCAATCATTTGCCTATGAATATCCAATTGTGTCAAAATCATTTGCTGATAAGACATTTCCTCCGTTGAATTCTCCTTGCACTTTGTCAAAAATAAGTTTCTCCATTTGTGTGGGTCTACTTCTATACTCTTACTCAGTGGCATAAACTTGTTAATGATGTTCTTTTGTTACTCTTTAAGCATTGCAGAATCTATGTATGGTTTTCTTTTACATTCTTCATCTTTATAATTTGTGTTTACCTTCTTTTAGAATGTTGGTAATTCTCTTGATAATTCTAGCTAGGAACAGATCAATTGTATTAATCATTTTAAGAAAATTAACCACATATTTCATGGTTATCTCTATTAATGTTTTCCTTAAGCTTTGGCAATTTTAATTTTTAATTTTTCCTTCCTTTAGATTATGTTGAGTTTTATTTTCTTCTTTTTCTATCTTCTCTTGTTGAAAATTTGGATAATTGTCTTTCAACTTTTTTCCTTTGGTAATAGAAATATTTAAAAAGATAAATTCCTTTTCCTGTATTCTTTTAGCTGTGCCTCACACATATTTATATGTATGTGTTCTCACTATAATTTCTTTCAAAATATTTTCTAATGGCCATTGTCATTGCTTTTTTTACCCTATGACTTATTTTAAAACTTAGGGCCTAAATTCCAAATCTTAAGATTTTCTAGAGATATCATGTTGTGTTTTTTCCAAATCAATTCCCCTTTTGGTCAAGTAATAAATTCTGCATAATTTTAGTTTTCTTAAATTTACTAAGACTTTTTACAGCCAAATGGAGTGTGTGTGTGAGAGAGAGAGAGAGAGAGAGAGAAACTGTTTCATCTACACAGCAGGGTTTGGCTGGAGCCTCAGCTGCAGGTTTGGGTACAGGCTGCAGGTGCCTGGAGAGCACTGTGCACTTGCTGCACAGAAGTAGGTGGCTGAGTCTCCAGGCTGGGAAGCGTTGATGTGCAAGGACACATGTTTGGCACTTTGACTGAGGGAAACTCTCAATCTTCCATCTTCCTCTGTAATTGAACTAGAACGTGCTGCGATCAATAATTCAGGTCCTTTGCCAGGATGTTGCCGGTACCATGGGAAGTAGTCAAAGGCACTGTTCTCATAAGTACAGTTCAAAATTGAAATGTCTCCTTCCTGGACTGTCAAAGGTTGAGAGCTCTGTTTCACCTGCTGCTGGTCCCTTTTTTCCTTCTGTTGGCCACTCACCCCTGTTTAAAGAGATAAAATATCATCAGGTCCCCACATTGATATTTCCTTTTTAAAGTTTCTACTTGCATGGATTTTTCTTATTCTCCCCAATTGACAACATATCCTAGGGTTTCTTCTTTGCAACTCACAGCCTAGTTGAAGCCACAGAACCAAAAATGATGCTCCCAGAATCTTGTCCATTGTTCCTGGCACCAAAGCTCAGTGACAGCTCAGGTGATCGTCTAGTCTTCTCAGCCAGCTTGAACTCTGACTTTAAGTTCACATCTGCTATAATTCCTTCAACAGGCCCCACCCTCTCACAAGTCATTTCACCTAAAGCTATTTCTCAAAAGCAAGCATTTCCCCCTTTTGCCCTAACATAGAATTTGGTGAAAATCATTTTCGCCGAAAATCAGAAATCTTCTGCTTACACATGAATAAAGAGCAGTTTAGAATTTCTCTCCCATTCCCACCTCTTCCTTTTCCTGACACCCCCTAGAAGGTTAAAAATCATGTATCAGGACCTCCTCTTGAAGTGTTAATAGGGATAACATTATTTCATTATGAGGAAGACAATTCCCATGAAGTTTTATAAAAGTTAATCCCAAAATTAACTTATAAAGCATCACTGCTTTTATATTACAAATACTAATTAAAGTCTATTGAAGACATGCAATGGGCGTAATACACTGTTACAAGCTATTGTGGATCAGAACAGAGAGACTGTATATGCCTTTTGCCCTCATAGAACTTGAATTTTAACATGATCTTTCAGATATGTCCATAGTTTACATGGCCCTAAGAAATGATAGAAGGTTATTAAAACAATGTTAATGTCTTTGTGTTTCTGCTAAAATGTAAATCCGTCAAATGAAATATTTCTAAGAACATACATGAGGAAAATTAATTAAGAAGTACTGAAATTATCTGTTCTGTAGGAGCTTTAATTTCTAAATGGATAAGAGAGCCTAGAAAAAGTTTTCAGAGTTCAGTATATGGAACCATGACTGTTCAGGAATGCAATGTTTTTGGTAGTTCTCTTCCTGAGTTTGAACATTTAACATTTTCTTCACAGTTTATCTTCATAGGTAAAATAAAAAACATAAAGAATAAATTTGGCTTTCGATGCTAACACAGCAGGATATAGAGTCAGAAATGCAGGATAAATTCCAAGGCAGCCCGAAAAATAGTAGTGATCTACATTATAAATAATAGAAGCTAAAAGAAATAAGGAGCTCATTTTTTTGAAACACGGAAAGAAATTTTTTGTTTCTGTATTTGGTGTCATCTTAAATCCAATCAAAGAAAAACTCTGAGCTCTTGTCATGGCTCAGTTGTTAACCAACCTGACTAGTATCCATGAGGATGCAGGTTTGATCCCCAGCCTTGCTCAGTGGGTTAAGGACCCGGCATTGCTGTGAGTTATGGTGTGGGTTGCAGACACAGCTTGGATCCTGCATTGCTGTGGCTGTGATGTAAGTCAGCCACTACAGTTCTGATTCAACTCCTATCCTGGGAACCTCCATATGCCACTGGTGCAGCCCGAAAAAGCCAAAAAAGAAAGAAAGAAAGAAAGAAAGAAAGAAAGAAAGAAAGAAAGAAAGAAAGAAAGAGAGGGAAAGAAAGAAAGAAAGAGAAAGAAAGAAAAGAAAGGAAGAAAGAAAGGAAGAAAAAAGAAAGAAAGAAAGAAAGAAAGAAAGAAAGAAAGAAAGAAAGAAAGAAAGAAAGAAAGAAAGAAAGAAAGAAAGAAAAAAGAAAAAAAGAAAGACTCCATATGCCACTGGTGCAGCCCGAAAAAGCCAAAAAAGAAAGAAAGAAAGAAAGAAAGAAAGAAAGAAAGAAAGAAAGAAAGAAAGAGAGGGAAAGAAAGAAAGAAAGAGAAAGAAAGAAAAGAAAGGAAGAAAGAAAGGAAGAAAAAAGAAAGAAAGAAAGAAAGAAAGAAAGAAAGAAAGAAAGAAAGAAAGAAAGAAAGAAAAAAGAAAAAAAGAAAGACTCCATATGCCACTGGTGCAGCCCAAAAAAGACAAAAAGAAAGAAAGAAAGAAAGAAAGAAAGAAAGAAAGAAAGAAAGAAAGAAAGAAAGAAAGAAAGAAAGAAAAGAAGGAAAGAAAAGAAAAGCCCTTCATCATCCACCCTGACACAATGACAAGACAATGATAAGATATAATCCTATCTACTCCAGTACTCTAAGGGGATTTTTTTAATTGTTAAACTTTTGATATGTTTTCTTTTTCACTTATTAAGTTTTTAATTTAAATTTTACTATTTTTGTTTTTATGGCCACAGCTGCAGCATATGGAAGCTCCCAGGATAGGAGCTGCATTGGAGCTGCAGGTACAGGCCTATGCCACAGCCACGGCAACACCAGATCCGAGCTGCCTCTGGGACTTACACCACAGCTTGCAGCAATGCCAGATCTTTAATCCACTGAGAGAGGCTAAGGATCGAATCCCCATCCTCACGGATACTAGTCAGGTTCTTAACCCACTGAGCCATAATGGGAACTCTTCACTTATTCATTCATTAATGCATTTTTTCAATATATTTTTAATGAATGTTGCTGCCTGCCTACTAATAGGTCAATACTTGGGTCTCATTAATGAAAGAGACAGAGTCCCAATCTTCAGCCAACTGGGTCCCAGTACTCAAGTACAGTCAGATAAAAGCTACCAAAGAGAAATGTGCATTTCTGTGATGTGACAAAGAAAACAGTAAACAACTGTACTTCTGGGCCCAGAATGGTTCTGATGGAGAAGATGCTTGAAGATTAGGCTATGTCTGGGTGACAATATCATAAATTTATATTATAGAAGCAAAATGTGGCCATGACTGTGAGGACAATATGTATTATTCAAAGAAGCATTGATTTTCAAAGCCATATTTTTCAAACCATTAGATTAGAAAGTATACAGATACTACTTAGGTAGATGTTTGGATAGATGCATACATATCTAGCCACCCACATACATATTTGACAGAGATTTAAATTAAAGGAAAGTAGGAGATAATAATCTATTAGATTGTAAAGGATAATTTCTTGAAGATGTGTATGTGGGACGAATGTTAATTTTCTTTGAAGCAGCATCGCCCCCCTGTGGCCATATAGAGAAGTCACTCTGTAAAATTATGCACAACATCTTAAAAATTCATGTTCAACAACCATGCATCAATCAAAGCACTGAAATAAGTAAGTGGGTCTTATTATTATCTTGATCCAATGATTTCTTCAGACAGAAGGAAAGTTTTCCCTTGTTGAGATACTGGCCCTCAGACTGAGTCCCTGTAAGGAGTTGTCTTTCGTACCATAACATAACATCAAATGAAGAAGAGCCCTTCTCACTGAAGAGAACATGTCTTTAAAGAGATTCTACATTAGAAAGTTGTTCTACATTTTTGCTAACACTTGATATAGTTGTCTTTTTATTTTTAGTCAACATAATGGGTGTATAGCGATCTCATTACATTATTAAACTTGCATTTTCATGATCACTAAGGATGTAGAAGAAGGGCTTACAAACTCCATATGCCACAAGTGCAGCCCTAAAAAGACAAAAAAATAAACAAAAAATAAAATCCTTGTAATGAAAAATTCATGTGGAATGTTTGGGACTCATGTCCTTGAAATGGTTAATAGTCTTGTTACCTAATAAAATAGTCAATGTTGGTTCTAGGTTGGCCATGAAGAGACAAATTTCTCCTTAGGAAATAGAAGCCAGTAGCTATAGGTACACTGTGTCTGGGTATCATTTTGAAAAATAATCACTGTAGTATGTTATATTTTTAATGTAAGGATTTTTTTTCATTTATGTATTGCCTACAAAGAATATGATATAGGCAGTGTTAATATAACAAACTTTTGTATCATTTTCCAAATTGACTATAATAACATTATCTTTAGAGGACTGAATGAAATAAGGCAATTATTATCTCAAGTAAAGACTATCCCTGGGCAGTTTACTATTTTTTTAATGAAACAGCTTGTTTATGATAATAAAGCAATACAACAAATGTTCATTTTTCCCATGAGTTGTAAAATTCCATAAAAAATAATTTGAGAAGGAACTACTACTCCCCTATACCACCTAACTACTGTTAAATAACTGAATTATACATGCACTAAATATTTGTACATTCACTCACCATTCCTTAATCTGTGTAATACCAAGAAAATGCACATAGAAAAATTTATTAAGTACTAAACTTAGAAGGTACATTTTTGTCATTGATATCTTGCTGTTATCTAAGCCATGGAAATACCACCCATCCAGAGCAGAGCTTAAACATTCTGGGTAAATATCATTTGACCATTGTATGAATTTTTCTTCATGTATGTTTATGAGTAAAATTATTTCATAATTTTTTGTTGTTATTTGTTGTTCAAGGGCTACTCTACATCCAGTTTTATTATCAGAATTATGTTTGTCTTTTAGTATGAATGAACAGCTCTTCTACAGGACTTTCTTTTCCTTCAGGGGTAGCTTATAATATTATCTTGTTCTACATGTTTTAAAAGTAAATAAAAATAATGATTTTTCCAATTGGCTGTTTTTTAACTCTCAAACTTTAATAATTTAAGATAATGTTTTCCTAGAAAATAAACTATATGTTCAGTATTTAAAAATTGCATCTAATGCAGTTTGTATATTTACGTGACCTTTAAGAATTCCTCTAGAGCTCTCAGAATGTCAGCAACATCAATGGAAATCGGCCCCTTGTTTGGCCTTTTCCCCTTTTCCTTTTTAAGTGCAGGAATCCCTATCTCAAGGTCTGAGCCTGGGGAACAGGATCTGAGGTAGTATTTAAATAACTTGTCCATTATTTTCATTTGTGAGAAAATTGTAGTACTTCTCATAATTATAATATCTTCAATAGACATGACAGTATTAAACATTGTAAAAATTAACACTAATAATGTTTTCAGTTAAGGAATTAGTATATATGAGTTTTAGTCTTCCTTTACTATGGATAATAGCTCTAAGCACAGCTAGTGTTTGACTTAAGAAAAGATATGATGTTTCTGTTTTTCATTATTAACACTCTCAGAATACAAGGGTTTGTAAATTAAAAAAATTTTTTTTGGATCTTTTTTTGTCTTTTCTAAGGCAGCACCTGCAGCATATGGGAGGTTCCCAGGCTGGGGATCTATTCGGAGCTGTAGCCACTGGCCTACACCACAGCCACAGCAACGCAGGACCCAAGCAACATCTGTGACCTACATCGCAGCTGCAACCTACACCAAAGCTCACAGCAATGCCAGATCCTTAACCCACTGAACGAGGCCAGGGATCAAACCCGCAACCTCGTGGTTCCTAGTCGGACTCGTTAACCACTGAACCATGACAGGAACTCCCCTAAAAATTTTTTTAATTTATTTAACTATTTACTTTATTTTTTGCTTTTTAGGGCTGCATCCATGACACATGAAGTTCCCAGGCTAGGGGTCAAATCTGAGCTGCAGCTGCAGGTCTGCATTTCACAGCCACAGCAACACAGGGGAGAGCTGCATCTGTACCATATACCACAGCTCATGGCAACACCGGATCCTTAACCCACTAGGCAGAGTTGGGGCTCGAATCCGCATCCTCATGGATACTAGTTGGGTTCGTTTCTGCCGAGCCACAATGGGAACTCCGCAAGGGTTTTGTTTTTTGGTTTTTGGGTTTTTTTTTTTCCGTTTTATTTTTTATTTATTTTTAAACTTTTTTTATATTACTCAAATGAATTTATCACATCTGTAGTTGTATAATGATCATAACAATCTGATTTCACAGGATTTCCATCCCACAGCCCAGGCACATCCCCCCCACCCCCAAAACTGTCTCCTCCGGAGACCATAAGTTTTTCAATGTCTGTGAGTCAGCATCTGTTCCTCAAAGAAGTTCAGTCTGTCCTTTTTTCAGATTCCACATGTCAGTGAAAGCATTTGATGTTGGTGTCTCATTGTCTGACTGACTTCACTTAGCATGATAGTTTCTAGGTCCATCCCATTTTTTGTTTTTTAATAATGGAAGTATATGATGTGTTTGAGGATATTTGACTCCAGAAGAGGAAGGAGCTGTGGTGGTGGAAACAAGAGGTAGGAGTGACTCAAGAAGGGGTCATGAGCCAAGGAATCCAGGCGGTCTCCAGGAGCTAGAAAAGGCCAGGAGATGGATTCTCCCTTGGAGCCTCTGGAAGCAATCAAGCCTACCAAGACATTGCCTGGAGCCAATGAGCCTGATTTCAGATTTCTTGTATCCAGAACAGTAAGAGGAAGAATTTGTTTTAAGTGACCAAGTTCATATTAAACACTGAGCACATACTTCTTGTTTGCTTTGCAGCACTAGCAGGATGGGATGTATTTGCAATTGCCCCTTGGGACACATGTGGTGAGGCAGAACTGAACGTTCCTGACACCCAGCTAAGCTGGATAGCATCTTTACTGAAGTGAATTTTCTTTTCTTTTCTTTTCTCTTTCACTTTTTACCATTTTGGAGTCCAGCATATTGTGGTTAAATATTCACTTTCGTTCTGTTCTCTTTCCAGCTACTCTGCTAGTTCCAAGTTAGAAGTTTCTAGAGCAGAAGGAGATTCAGATTGAGAAGGAAGTAAAAGACCAAAGTCCCAAATCCGTAGGGCTAAGTGTCAGTGGCTAAAACTGTACCAGTGTAGGTGAGGAATAATGAGCAATGTGAATGCCCTGTGGTGGCCCCGGGGTGTGACTTTGGCTGGAGGAGGGGCTGAGCCCCGCGGAGGGTTCCTGTACAGGCTGCAGGTGCCTGGGGAGCGCTGTGCTCCCCAGCACAGAAGTACGTGGCTGAGTCTGTGATCTGGGCAGAGGAAATGTACAGCAAGCTGCGGCGTTCTTTAGCAACTGTCGTGGCATTTAATCTTCCATTCCGCTTGGTCCCCGAAGGAATGAAGAATAAGTGGACCAGGCTGCCACCTCGGTACTGAAGATACCACTGCACGCTGTTCACATTCTTGGAAAAATTGCACCAGAGCGTGGGGCTGGCTCCCTCCTGGACACTCAGGGCTGAGGGGCTCTGCATCACATCCACTCCTCTCACACCTGATGAGAAACAGAGCGACAGTCACAGATGAAGGTCATTGTAACTCTTACAAAACCCTGAAAGTGCCCCCCTGGAAGATGAGAAGGATGTGCAGGACTTGTCATCCTTCCCCCAACCTCCTCAACAGTACAGCAGCTGCTCAGTCCTTGAGATCCCCCTGTGGGGCAGCCCCAACTCACAGCAAACCTGCGCCAACAGAAGCCCCAGCACAGGGCCCACTAGCCTCTTCATGACTCCTCCTATTGCCAGGAAATATTCACCTTCAGATTAACAGCTGAACCCCTGGGTTGGGAGTGGCATGACGTGTTCTGGAGATATTCCAGTTCCTGCAGCCAATCAGCTCATCTAACAAACCCTGCTCAGGTGACACTCTGACATGAAGCCCCACCCTCTGGCTCAATTGAACTGAGAATGGGCTGGAGGAAGGTGGAATGGGAGTAGGGGTTAAAAAAAGAGGTAATTCTCAATGGTTTAGACATAATTTTGAACATGTGACATGGAAGTTCATATTTTTCCCCTGCTATATAAATCCTAGGCAATAAAAATAAATAAAAATCAGAAAAATCTCATGTTTATACTTCGAACTTCTTCATCTTCCCTTTTGTTTATGACTCCCCGCTTATCCAGGAGTCTTTTCTGAGAGATATGGATAAAGATATAATAACATGAATAAAGATAATAATAACAACATAAATGTAGATAATGCATCCCAGCCATAAACTTGAATCAAGGAATAAGGCAAAGTTATTAACTGAAAGGAATATTCAGCTAGGAACATGTTTTCCACGTGCTGATATGATTAAGTTTTTCTCCGCACACAATTATTCTCCCCTCTTTTGCTATTCTTAGCCCCATTTGTTCACCCAGGATTTCTCAAATACTTTGTTGAAAAAGAAATTTCAAATGAGTAATCTGAAGATCGAATTGGCTTTACTAGGCAATTCATGAATCAAGCAGCATCCATCTCATCCCACCTAGCATAGAAGGGTGCTCTGAGGGATTGTACGAAATGGAAGGTCTTTCTAGGAAAAAGGATGGTACAAGGGATCTATTAGGAAACAAAAAGATTTTTTTTTTTTTTTGTCTTTTGTCTTGTTGTTGTTGTTATTGTTGCTATTTCTTGGGCCGCACCCGCGGCATATGGAGGTTCCCAGGCTAGGGGTCCAATCGGAGCTGTAGCCACCGGCCTACACCAGAGCCACAGCAACGCGGGATCCGAGCGGCATCTGCAACCTACACCACAGCTCACGGCAACGCCGGATCGTTAACCCACTGAGCAAGGGCAGGGACCGAACCCGCAACCTCATGGTTCCTAGTCGGATTCGTTAACCACTGCGCCACGACGGGAACTCCCAAAAAGATTATTTTTAAGCCAGGACGTCTTCTTTTGATGGGGAAGGGAAGGGCAAGGCTTTGTCATGCACATTTATTGCCTTCTCTTCCTCTGGAGGATGGAGAAAGGAAGGTCAAAACTGCAACTGGTCTAAGTGTTAAATGTAGGAAAGGCATCACAGGCTTTTAGCACAAGTGATGCCACTTGGGGCCCTTGTTTTTCATGTTAACATTTTCAACAGCTTTCTCAACAAGGTCTCTCAGGATAAGCCCTGGGTTTAAGTCCTATACTGCCTTCAGTGGGCTAAAACCTTAAGAAAAGAATACTTCTGGAGTTCCCATTGTGGCTCAGCGAGTTAAGGACCCAACTTTGTCTCTGTAAGGATGTGGGTTCCATCTTTGGCTTCGCTCAGTGGGTTAAGAATCTGGCATTGCTACAAGCTGCGGTGTAGGCCGCAGATGTGGCTCAGATTTGGTGTTGCCATGGCTCTGGTGTAGGCCTCAGCTGCAGCTCCAGTACCATCCCTAGCCTGGGAACTTCCATATGCCTGTTTTTTCAAATTTATTTTTATTGAAGTATAGTTGATTTGCAATATCGTGTTAATTACTACTGTACAGGATAGTGATTCAGTTATTGTTCACACATTACTTTTCATTCTTTTCCATTATAACAGGATATTGAATCTAGTTCCCTGTGCTATTCAGTAGGACCTTGTTGTTTGCCAAAACTGTATATAATAGTTTATAACTGTTAATCCCAAACTCCCAATCCATGCCTTTCCCCACCCCCTCCCCCTTGGCAATTACAAGTCTGTTTTCCATGTGTGTGAGTTTGTTTCTGTTACATAGATAAGTTCATTTGTGTCATATTTTAGATTCCACATATAAGTGGTATACATGATATCTGTCTTTCTAACTCACTTCACTTAGTATGAAGACCTCTACTAGGTCCATCCATGTCACTGCAAATAGCATTATTTCATTCTTTATTATGACTGAGTAGCTTCCCATTGCATTTATGTACTGCATCTTCTTTATCCATTCATCTGTAGATGAACATTTAGGTTGTTTCCGTGTCTAGGCTGTTGTAAATGGTGTTCCGATGAACATTTGGGTGTATATGTGTTTTCAAATTATGGGTTTGTCTGGATATATGGCCAGGAATGGGATTGCAGGATCACATGGCAACTCTATTTTTAATTTTTGAGGAGCCTCTATACTATTTTCCATAACTGGCTGCACCAATTTCTATGTTTACTAAAGGCATTGTGATGGAGGGTGGGGGGATGCACTGGGGATTTGGGATGGAAATGCTATAAAATTGGGTTATGAAGACTGTTGTACACCTATGAATGTAATAAAATTCACTTATAAAAAGGTACTGTGAGAAATAATGTAGAAAAATAAGTAAAGATGATTAAAGGAGTTCCCGTTGTGGCGAAGCAGAAACAAATCCCACTAGGAACCATGAGGTTGTGGGATCAATCCCTGGCCTTGCTCAGTGGGTTAAGGATCCGGCGTTGCCATGAGCTGTGGTGTAGGTCGCAGACTTGGCTCGGATCCTGTGTTGCTATGGCTCTGGCATAGGCTGGCAGCTACAGCTCTGATTAGACCCCTAGCCTGGGAACCTCCATATGCCGCAGGTGCGGCCCTCAAAAGACAAAAGCCAAAAAAAAAAAAAAAAGATGATTAAGGAATCACTAACTATTATTGGTCCCACAGTGGGTATTAAAGAAATTGAATTAGAAGGGAGGAAAGGGGGACAGAGGAGCCTGGCTGAGTCTGATAAAGAAAGGGTGGGACACTGAGAACCACCAACCCTAAGATTCCAAGTGGAACTCTCACATGACACTGTGTTTAACTTACTGGGTTAATGAGCTAACTTACTGTTACTGGGGACCAGTAGGTAAAGAAGACCTTTTCCCTTGTCAATCTGACTATATTGTCTTTGGAAAAGTTACCCTATGTACATCCTTAAGTGCCAGCTCTAATTAAGTGCACCAGTCCCAAATGCTTTAGTCAAAGAACTGAAGTCCTTTAAGGAAAGGAGCCTCTCGGGATACTAATAAAATAGTCTGGAGATAAAGCAGTTAGAAATAAGCAATTATCCTGGGTTTTCTGATGCTTGAGAGATGAGATGAATACTGGAAAGGAAATTCACCGACTGCCTTACAGCAACCCACATGGCCAATCTCAAGTTACCCCAGCCCATCTCTATTTCAAATGACATGGGAGCATGTAACTTCCTCCAGCTTGTTGAAAATCCCTTAGTCTCATTCCCTTTAGAATGCTGACTCTCGAGGATAAAAATGCCAAACTTAAAAAAAAAAAAACAAAAAAAAACAAAAACAGTCTTCATTTGCAAGATGAAAAAAAGAAAGGAAAAGAATATGATACCCATAGGAGCAAAACACCTCCAGAACTCTGTATTGTTTGTACTGTTTGCCATCAAACAACACACTAACTTCCTGAAAATAACGCAGGCTGAGATGCTGGGTCTTTTAAGCTGCTGTGTCTCAGTGTGTTTGTGTTCAGCTCCCCCTGCAGTCTCAGTCACTGTGTCACTCAGAGCACAGAAGTACTTGGCTGAGTCACTCAAATGGACTGATGTTTTCCTCAGGTGGAAGGAGGTTTCATTCTTCCTGAATTCAGCCCCAAAGCCTCTGATGCCTGAAACAAAGCTATTTCCAGACGTGTACTTCAGGAGAAGCTGGAGTCCTTGGTTGGGGTACTGCACGTACCAGAAGAGATAGGGTGCGACAGAAGAGGAGTACTTGCACCTCAGCTCCACAGCGTCTCCTTCAGGGACAGTGATGAGGCTGTCAGGCTGGGTCACTGACTGGGCTCCGGTTCCTCCTGAAACATCAATGCTGAATCAGTGAACTCGGCTAAAACGAAAAGTCTCTATTCAAAGTCAAACTGGAGGAGCAATGTTCCCTATGTGGACAAGGGAGTACAATGGAATGGTACTCACTCAGGAACAGGAACACCTCAAGCATCAAGGTGAACACCAAGATCATGGTGTGGCAGTGAAGAGGCAGCAAGCTTCTTTCTGGGAGATTCCTCACAAACAAAAATCTGATGACCCAGGGACTTGAACCCAGGTTGCTCTGAGGTTGAGGAGAAATGACAGGGGATTTAGATTTCTTCTGCTGATGGGTGTTGTAATGACTGTTAGGAAGAGAGGCTGCCTTAACAAAACTGCCTGCCTCTGGCAACTGAGTGTTTTACTTGTCACTGTGCCAAAAAAAAAAAAAAAGTGTGAGACTATCTCAGATCTCTTTAAACTCTATGGAAGGAAGGTGTTTGTGAGCTTATTCTGATCTTTTACAGAAAAGCCATTTCCAAATTTAGACAGCAGCGCTCTCCAGGGGCCAAAATTGAGAGCAGAGAAAAGGTTCGCAATTTTTGTGAGGCTTCGCTTCCTCTTTTCTGCCCTTTTACGGTTGAATTTCAAAGCATTATGACTATGTACAGAAAAGGATCTGTGTTTTGTAGGTCCTGAAATGTATTAAATTGGGCTTTTTAAAAGAACACAACATTGTGAATAAAAAATTTGTATACAAAATAATTTTTAGAATGAAGAGATAAAAATCACAACAAATTATAGTGTTGTTTTTTTTTTTTTTTTTGGCTTCCAGATTTAACTATGAAGCCAGAGGAAATAACCCAATATCTTTCCACTTCAAGACAGCCTTCAATCCAGATTCATACACACATGAAATTATCCTTCAGGAATAAAGGGAAAATTGAGACATTCTCAGATGAAGGGAAACTAAGAAAATTTGTCACCAGCAGACCTATCCTAAAAGAATGTCTAAGGAAAACTCTCTAAACAGAAATAAAATCATAAAGGAAGGAATCTTGAAATAGTGGAAAGAGAGAAAGAACACAATAAGCCAAAATATGGATTAAAAAATAGGCTTTTCTTTTCCCCTTGAATTTCCTAAATTATGTTTGGTTTATCAGGAAAAAAATATATAGTACTACATAGTACTACATAATGAGGTTCTAAACATACATGGAAGAAATAGTAAAGAACATTATTTTACAAATGGGGATAATAAATCATTCAAATAGGTTGAATAATATTACTAATGGACTGTTTTGTGTATATGTAATGTAATACATAAAGAAACCATTTTTTTAAAGCTATGTAATGAGACACATCTAAAACACTATAGGTAATTTAAAAAATATTTCTAGAATATGTCCAATAACTCACAGGAAGTCAGAGGGAAAAATACAGGGAACAGGGGTTCCCGTTGTGGCTCAGCAGGTTAAGAACCCAACATAGTGGTTGTAAGAATGTGAGTCTTATCCCTGGTCCTGCTCAGTGGTTTAAGGATCCAGTGTTGCTGCAAATTGTGGTGTAGGTCACAGATGCAGCTTGGATCTGGTGTTGCTGTGGTTGTGACATAGGCCAGAAACTGCAACTCTGATTAGAGCTGTAGCCCAGGAACTTCCATATGCTATCGATGTGGCCTTAAAAAAGAAACAAAACAGGAGTTCCCGTCATGGTTCAGTGGTTAATGAACCCGACTAGCATACATGAGCACACAAGTGGTTGCCAACATTGTAAATACACTAGATGCCACTTAATAATGCTCTTTAAAAGAGTGAACTGTGTGGGAGTTCCCATTGTGGCCCATCAGAATAGAATTCGACTAATATCCATGAGGACGCAGGTTCAATCCCTGGCCTGGCTCAGTGGGTCAGGGAACTCGGGTTGCTGTGGCTGTGGCTAGACCAGCAGGTGTAGGTCCAATTGGACCCCCTAGCCTGGGACCCTCCACATGCCATGGGTGTGGCCCTAAATAGTTAAAGGAAGGAAGGAAGAAAGGAAGAAAGAAAGAGAGCGAACTGTGTGGAATATTAACATCGATACAACTATGGTTTAAATTGAAGTTGATAAAAATCTAAAGATCACAGAATTCATTTAATTTCAGATCATTTTCCCAGATGTTGTATAGTTAATTGCCTCTATCTGGAGGGAGAGTCAATGCAGAAAACCCCTTAATGGAAAAAGTTTCCTCAGCATCAAAATAGGGTGGTTAGAGTCCCAGATGCAGTGTTTGGGTACTGGTGACAGGTGTCTGTCATGCACTGTGCCTCACAGCACAGAAGTAGGTGGCAGAGTCGCTGGGCTGAGATGCTGCAATGTAGAAAACACTGTTTCTTGACGATTTATCCAATGAGGCTTTAATTCTTCCACTTATTTGTTCTCCCTGGTTCGCTTGAATTAACAGCAGAGAAGTAAGCCCTTTCCCAGGATACTGCCTAAACCACTGAAGGAAGTAAATAGCGCTATCGGTGTAACTGCAGTTGAGAACCAAGCCGTCTCCCTCTCGGACGCTCAGGGCTTCGTGGCTCTGATTCACATGCTGTTTACTGCTCACCCCTGTTCAGAAAGAGAGCACAGAGAGGGACTCGTGAGCGGCCGATTGTTCTTTAGAAATGAATTTTAAGATTCCTTTTCCACTCTCCACAGGAACTCCCAGAAGACCATGCAGGTACAACTCCCTATTCTTCTTTCTCTTTTCTGGGGAGAAATATCAGGGAATCTACCCATTCTCTGCCCATTTCCGGATCCCTCTAACTCACAGTCTAGTTGTAAGCAAAGGATGAACAAATGCAGGGATTTGTCCATCCTCTCCGTCACTTGGATTCACTGAGAACTGAATTCTTGCATCTGTAATACTGACAGTCTCACACAGTAAAAGATCTCTTTTGCTGCCTCTTCTGTTCAAACATTTCTACAGGAAACCAGAGAACAGCTCAACCAATCAGAGATAAGGGAGGAGCCTGGACCAACTCCTTCCCTCACAGCCCCCAAAGGGAATCAGTCCTGCTGAGACCTTGATTTCAGACTTCTGGCCTCCAGAACTTGTGGCAATACACTTTTGTTAAGTCATCTGGTCCATGTACTTGTTATGTCAGCCCTAGCAAACCAGTATCCTCGATATGATGCAACTGCAACTCACACTGAGGATGTGACTTCCTTGTAAAGTATGCAGGTGTTATCTGAACTCTTGCTCTAAGCAGCTGACGGAGGACAGTGAAACAAATGGAAGCAATAGATCCCTCTTCCATTGCTTTGGTCTCAAATACTTTCCTTTCTTAGGCTCAAAAACACTCACTCAGGGCCAGGAGCACAGTCACCCCATCACCAGCCTCATGCTTGAAGCAGACACTAGACTCCAGGACCCCTAGCTGAGCCTCTGTGTCTGAACCTGGGCTGTGGGAACTCACAGAGGAGGCACATCAGCTGAGTCGTTGGAGCCCAGCCCTTCACTTTGTGGCTGTCACTCCCAGGTCCGGAGTCAGCTATTGAGATAGTAATTCCTTCGTTAACACATCCCCACCCCAAGTTTAGTCATGTCACTAAAACTAGGATAAAACTATGAAATAGGCATCCACTCTCAACCCAGGGGTTCCCTTGAGAGCACTTTTAAGTTTTAAACTCAAAGAGGCTGATTCTCAAAGAGGAAAATAAAAATTGTAAGGATAGGATCCACCCAGAACACTTTTCATGTTGATTTTTCACAACCCAAGAGAAAGAATCGATCTTATTGGTGAACTGACGCTCTGAGGAGCTCAAAGCATTTTTCTTTAAATTCAGGAAAATCACCAAGACTTCTACAGCTTTGAGAGGATGGAGAAAGTCTACCTAAATGACAAGAAAGAGTAAATGAGACTCAGATGTAGAGGATGATATGCTCAAAGTGATTGAGGAGGTTAAGGTCAGAACCTAATCTAGAAGCCAAGTTGCCCTATTCTCTGGTCTCTTAAAATTCCTCTGGGGTGGGAGTTTGTGGTTAATAGATGCAAACTATTACATTTACAATGGATAAAAAATAAGGTCCTACTTATAGCACGGGAACTACATCCAATCTCCTGGGATAGACCATGATGGAAAATAATATTTTTAAAAGAGATATATATATATTCTTACATATATTATAGAATATATATTAATATATAATATATAAAATATATATTCTCATATATATTATAGAATATATATTCTTATATATATCATATATGTGTGTGTATATATACATACACACACACATGGCTGAGTCACTTGCTGTGCAGCAGAAATTGGAACATTGTAAATCAACTATATTTAATTTTTTTAAAAATGCCTCAAGGGATCATATGTTTCTAGGAGGGCATTTATAGACAGCACACCCTGCTATAAAGGGAACAGGAGACCTAGAAATGCACCCATCCTTAGACTCCACAAACCCTGTTCATAACTGGCCTTTCCTCATTCTCTCTGTGTGCCCAGTGGTCCCACACAAAGTGGACCACAGATGAGAGAAAGGAGGGAAATCTGAAACTATAAAAAAGAAGGAGGGAGTAGCCTTGAAAGTGTTTTCTTGTTATCTTCCAAATTTAAGAGAACTGAAAGAGATTAACATATAGAAATTAATTTCTTCATTAAAAATAAAGGAACAAATAGCTACAAAAAATTTTGATTCAACAGTATTCACCATCATGACAATAGCTTTGTCATTAAATTGGGACTTTCCCCTTTTCACTTTTTTTTTTTTTTTTTTGTCTTTTTGCCTTTTCTAGGGCCGCTCCTGCAGCATATGGAGGTTCCCAGGCTAGGGGTCGAATCGGAGCTGTAGCCACTGGCCTACGCCAGAGCCACAGCAATTCGGGATCCGAGCCGCGTCTACAACCTACACCACAGCTCACGGCAACGCCGGATCCCTAACCCACTGAGCAAGGCCAGGGATCGAACCTGCAACCTCATGGTTCCTAGTCAGATTTGTTAACCACTGCGCCACGACGGGAACTCCCCCTTTCACTTTTGAATACCCAAAGTTACATAAAGCATTCCACTAACAGCAGGTCTAACTCTGTTAACATGGCAAAAACTGGCACCTGTTTTATACCAAATTTCACCATTCATTAAATCATGGATAAATTTATTGTCATTGTTGGTGAAAAGTCATTACCTTCATCATTAAAAAAGAGACGTTGTACTTAATCCAAAGAGGACATTGTTTAATCAGAATAAGATGTTCTGAGGTCCTCTAACCACCTCTTACTTGAGTTAATACACAATACATGTGTGTTGTCCAACTTTCTGAAAAGCAGTGATCTCCCAGTTAGAGCATTTTTTCTATGCAAGAGCTCCCAGTCACTTGAACCAAAATCATCAGGTAACTCACTAAAAAAAGCAGAATCCCAACTTCATGTCAGACCTATGGAATTAGAATCTGTAGCTCAGAATCAGACGTATTTTTTCTTCATATGATTCTTAAATATACAGCAAAATTTAGGAATTTAAGAAACACTGTCCAATTGCTTAACCCCTGAGTTTGTTTGTTTTCTTTTTAGGGCCACCCCTGAGGCATATGTAAATTCCCAGGCAAGGGTTCGAATCGGACTTGCATCTGTGACCTATGCCACAGCTTGCTGTAAGCAGGATCCTTAACCCACTGAGCAGGGCCAGGGATGGAACCCACATCTTTGCAGAGACTACATCAGGTCCTTAACCCATTGAGCCACAATGGGAACTCTGAGTTTTTATTTTCTTAATCTCATTTTATATTGCCTGCAGCATTTTCTTTATCTCAGAAAGCCCTTCATCTTTAAAGATACTTAAGCCTCAGTTTCCTCACCTAAGGATGCATGAATATTACTCCATGGTTTTTGGATTATTAAATGAATAGGTAAAGTGCTGAGTAATGGCCCTGGCATTTGGTAAGGGTTCAATAAATGATAGTGAAGATAATGATGGTGACGATGAAAATGATGAAATGAGTCAAGTGGAAACAAGAATCCCATGATACTTTTTTGATCTCTTCTCCTGAATACATTGGGAAGACTGCAAAGCTATAAGCCCATAAGGTTAAAACTGACAAAACCAGATACTGTGGTTATAGGACTACTACCTCTGTCTCTCTCTCCCTAAATCAGGAAGCTTCTACTTCTGCTTCCCCCTTTGCAGACCTTTTCCCTCTTCCCCTTCCTGCAAGGGAGGGGTGAGGAGGGCTGATTCTGTCATCCAGAGTCAATTTATCTGTAGGAGATTAGTCCTTAGTCTAACTTAAAATGTGGGGCTCCAGACTCCACTCATTCTACTCATATCCCTTGCATTTTTAAGTCTTTGTCTACCTGTGATAATAAGCATTTCTAAAGAGAGCTAATTTTTTCCCCTGTGATTGGTTACCTTTCTCTCCATTTCACCCAGGATGCCTGAAAAGTCATCCTTTGGCCAACTTGAGGCATGGTCTACATTTGGCCAACTTGAGATATGGTCTACCTCTCCTACTTATCCTTATAGGAATTCTGAGCTTGCTTTTCTGGATTCAGAAGGATGTAGGAAACTGTACTTGGGTCTGATCTTCAACCCAACTTTCCACTGTGGAAGTAATAAGATGCTGAGTCAGCTAAAAGTCTTTCCTCACTTTCCATTTGTATTGAGCTAAAACCTGTAGCATCCTCAGGAATCTTCCTAGTGGGGGGCAGGACAGGATTTGGACATTCTTGGGTGTCTGGCAATATTATCATATGACATAAAATTCCCAATTCAAGTGGAAATTAGCAAATACTTTAGCTGAATAATAACAACTATGTGATATACCAGATGTGGAATACAGCAAAAGCAGTACAGATCCCTGACTTAGAGTTTTCTGACTGTATAATGGTATGAAACTGACATGCATTCAGTAAAAAATTCAGGAGTTCCTGTCATGGCTCAGTGATAATGAACCCAACTAGTATCCATGAGGATGTAGGTTCAATCCCTGGCCATGCTTAGTGGGTAAAGGATCCACCATTGCTGTGAGCTGTGGTGTAGTTTGCAGATGTGACTCAGGTCTGGTGTTGCTATGGCTGTGTCAACCCCTAACCTGGGAACTTCCATATGCCATAGGTGCAGCCCTAAAAAGACAACAACAACAATGAAACACACTCATATTTTGAAACTTGATCTTTTCCTGGGCCAGTGAAATGCAGTATGATGCACTCATGATACTGGACAGCAGCAGCAGCCACAGCTGCAGTCAGCCACACAATCACAGGGTAAACAACCGACACACCTGCAACAATTATGTATCCAGACAACCACTCTGTTTTTCACTTTAAGTACAGTGTTCAATAAATTACATGAGATAGTCAGCACTTTGTTATAAAATAGACTTTGTATTAGATGACTTTGTCCAACTTTAGGCTAATGTAATGTTCTGAGCACTTTTAAGGTAGGCTAGGCTAAGCTATAATGTTCAGTAGGCTAGGTATATTAACTGCACTTCTGATTTAAGATATTTTCAACTTACCATGGGTTTATTAGGATGTAAGCCTGTCATAAGTTGAGGTAGATTTTTAATTAGAGGCAAATTTATGGACTTAAATACACTTGTTAGGAAAGAAGAAATGTTGAGAATCGATGGTCAAATTTTCAAGACAAGAACTAGAAAAAGTAATGAGCTAAGAGAAAGTAAAGGTAGCAAATAATAAGACACGAGCAGATAAAAAACATATTTTACCAGCTTTCACAAGAGATAAATACATGAACCCCTTAACTGAAACTGTAATTTAATAATTATTAAGTTTCTCCCATAAGTGAAACTCTCTGCTTGGATGGCTTTACCTGTGAACTTTCTGAAAACTAAAATAAATAAAATAAAATAAAATAAAATAAAAACACTAAAAACTCTACACAAATTCCTGCATAGATAAAAGGAGTCATGAACTGCAACTTATCTAATGAACCATTGCAAACTTGATGCCAAAATCTGACATAAACTTTGAAAAGAAAGAGTTGAATACCTGTATCACTCAGAAAAATGGAAACAAAATTCCTCACCAAAATAATAGCATAGCGATGCTGTAATATACGAAAAGGATAATACAACATTCCTGGTGCATTTTATTCTAGAAAGTTGATTGAACATTTGGAAACCAATTTAATTTGCAGCACTAATGATTATCATCCCAACTTATAGGGAAAGAGATTTTGATGGGTTCATGTAATTCATTATACATTCATGAAAACAACTCTCAACAAATTAGAAATCTGAAGGAACTTCCTCAATAATTAGATTAGACAAAAATATTTATCAAAAACCCTGCTGAAATGAATAGTTGTGGTGAAATAGGGAATGCTTTTCCCTTGGGTTTGGGAATAAGAAGAATTCTCTTCAACATTTTGTAGGTGATCTTGGCCAGTGAAGTAGGATTTACGACATCATTTGTGGGGCTCAATGCAAAGTGAAAGCGCAGAACCTCAATTGGGATGGGGAGGTCAGTCTCCCCTTCCCCCAGGTGCACTGCCCAGACTTACAGAGGACCAGTGAGAGGGATCTGAGAGCTTCTGGGCTGATGAACACATACAGGTGCTGGGAAAATGGTCCTTGGAGAGGACATGGGAGCTCAGCATTTCTTGCTACACACCACTCCCTACACACATCTTCCACTCAGGATTTGTCTGTATCCTCTATTATATCCTTTGGTAATAAACAGGTAAAAGTAAGTAAAATGTTTCTCTGAGGTCTGCGAGCCACTCCAGCAAGTTACTTTAAACCCAGGGTTTAGTTTGGTTCTGTTTTTTCAGTCTGTTGGTCAGAAGCAAGGTCACCACCTGGCTTGCGACTGAAAATAGAAATGGGGTGGGGGGGGTGAAGTCTCATGGGACTGAGGCCTGTGGTATCTGATGCTTTTCTGGGTAGAAAGGGTCAGAATTGACTTAAATGGTAGGACACCCTGCTGGGGTTGCAGGGAACTGTTTGGTGCTGGGAAAAACCTCCACAGATTGGGTGACCAGAAGTCTCAGAAGTGTGAGTATTTTGGGTGAGTAGGAAAGGAGACTCACAGAAAAGAAAGAGAGTGGGGAAGAACTCGGATTTTCCATACATAAAAAGAAAAAAATATTTTTATGATACACAGCTTTTTTCATAATGGCACCAAACTGTAAACAATCCAAACAAACCCAGATGTCTATTTCAAAGAGAATGGATAAATAAATTGCTAGATATTCATACCAAGGAAGCCTACACATCAATAAAAAGAACAAACAAGGGGAACACAAAGCAACACTAATGAACTGCAAAGATACTGTTTCAAATGAAGAAAACCAGATATGAGAATATATACTCTGCATATAGACATTAACAAGTGTGAAATTTCATTGAGCTTTAAGTTTTTATTATATGCACTTCACTTCAGTTACAGAGAGAGAGAGAGAGAGAGAGAGAGAGAGAGAGAGAGAGGAGTTCCCGTCGTGGCGCAGTGGTTGATGAATCCGACTAGGAACCATGAGGTTTCGGGTTCGATCCCTGGCCTTGCTCACTGGGTTAAGGATCAGGTGTTGCCGTGAGGTTGCAGGCGAGTAGGTCGCAGATGAGGCTCAGAACCCGAGTTGCTGTGGCTCTGGTATAGGCCAGCAGCTACAGCTCCGATTAGACCCCTAGCCTGGGAACTTCCATGTGTCACGGCAAGTGGCCCTAGAAAAGGCAAAAAGACAAAAAAAGAGAGAAGAAACAGTGAAGACTCAGAAATTTGGAATATTTAATATTTTAAATATTAAGGTAAGAGTACCAGCAGGGAGTGCTCTTGTGGCACAGCAGGGAGTGCTCTTGTGTTGTCACTGCTGTAGTTTTGGTCACTACTGTGATGCAGTTTGATCCCTGGTCCAGGAACTGCTGCATGCCATGGTTGAAGCCAAGGAAAAAAAAAAAAATTAGTCCAAGCCATCACCTGAGAATGAGAAGCGGTTCTATTGGGGAGGCAGGACTGGAATGCGTGGAGGAAGGAAACAAAAAGCAAGTGCTATTTGATTTTGTAAATATATGAAAGTATTATTTTGATAAAAAGAAAATTTATTTTTAAAAAGAAGAGAAGAGAAAGTGCTGAGAATCTCAGACAAGGTGGTGCTGAAAGATAAACTTTGGCTTTATCACTAATAAAGCCACTGGAGCTAAGTGAGCGCTTTTCTTGGAATGATGCTCACAGAGGCCAGGTTCAAGGAGGGGAGAAGAAGGAGGTGGTAAGTATAGACAGTCAGCTAATGTGATTATTAGGAACAAGAGAAATGTATAAATGGGCACTGGTGGAGATGTGAGCTTCAAGAACACGGTATTAAAATGGGAAAGATTCACTTACAGACATGGAACCAGACTATTATAAGAGAACGCAAAAACAAAACAAAACAAAACAAAACAAAACTTATTTCAGGAGTTCCCTGGTGGTACAGTAGGTTAAGGATCTGGCCTTGTTACTGCTGTGGCTTTGGTCGCAGCTGTGGTGCGGGTTCAATCCCTGGCTCCAGAACTTCCACATGCCATGGGCAAGGCCAAAAACAAACAAACAAAAAAACTTATTTCAGAGAAGCATGTGCATTCCTGTGCAATCTCTTTTCAACTGGCACAAGACTGGAAACCAAGGCTCTCCATACCACAGCTATCCCTTCTGAATCTCCGTGAGGAAATCTCTGGACTGTGATAATGAGCAGACTGATCGATAGACACGCAAAGCAGACTGTGTCTAGGATCCGGGACAAAACGAACAGTAATCTCTGCCTCCTGGCTAAGTCACAAGACTTCATTCTCCGTAGGACCCCTTGGAAAGAGGTTCTGGATGCTAATTAAATACTTCTTTGAGGAGGACAAACAACAGCGATGCCCTTATGGCAGAAGCCCAGCTGCAGGCTTTGGGTACAGGCTGCAGGTGCCTGGGGGCCACTGTGTCTCCACAGGACAGAGGTAAATGGCTGAGTCTTCAAGATTAGGGGCTGCGATGAGCAGAGACTTCCCTCCTTTGACAATGTGGCTCCGAGTCTTTCTGTTTTTTATGCCCAACTGAGTACAGGATGAAGAGGAGTTCAGGGCCCTTCCCAGGATCCTGTCTATACCACTGCTGCCCTCTAAAACTGCTAATGGTGTAGCTGCAGTTGAGGCTGAGGCGGTCTCCCTCCTGGATTTTCAGGGCCTGAGGACTCTGCTTCACCTGGTCTTCTCCACTCAACCCTGCTCGGGAAAACGGAATCAGAAATGATATTCAGCTTTTAGTTCAGCAGTTTGTGAAAATTCCAACAAGAGACCACGGCTGAGCTGAGACTAAACCCCTCTCCCTTCTGCACTTAGGATCTCATCTCTTGACCTCCAACTTACAGCCAAGTTAACGTGACAAGACTGTGAATGCACATCCCAGCCTGTTCTCCATCCTGGTATCTCAGTCTTGATACAACTTGTAATGATTCCAGACCTTCTCCTCTGAGGAGATATTCCCGTGTCTTTGCTCTTATTTTCTAATGCACAAGAGAGCCTTTTTGTTGATGCCTCAGCCAAGCAAGAGCAAATCCCCTAGTGTCATGCTTTTGACATTTAAGGCACTCCAAGAGGGAGAGAAATGGAACCGCTGCCACCTGGTGGTCATAAACACTATCTCACCGGGCCTGCTCCACACCACCTGCAAAGACAAAGACTGAGGGAAGGATGTCTTTTATATTGGCCGGCATTGTGCATGTGAGGTGTAAAGTAGTAATGAGGAAAGCCTTCTCTGTTTGCACTTTTAATTATTTCATTGTTTCTTGGATGTCCTTTAAAGCTAAACTGCTACCAGAGGTTATAAGAACTGAACCCAAGCATAGGTGTAATAGATTATATTTCTCTTTATAATACAGAAGAATCTCAGCAAGTGAGACCTTAAAAGGACTAGAGTGCTGAAAAAAGTCAGGTAGAATGGTTGTGGATCTGCCTGGAACTCTCTTTGACGGAGAATTGGGAGCATAAGTTAAGACCTATATCTCTTTAAATAATTTTATACCTGGCTACAGGGACCAAGTGTGACTAAAACTCAGGATCACAGACTTGACAAGTCTTAGGAGGGAAGCACATGGAAGAGGGTAAAAAGAACGGTCTCCGTTCTAGACCTCAGAGGATTCGGAAAGTCACAAGGTAGAGGGGGTGGGGCAGGAATAACCAGGGCAAAGCTAGTACTGCTGAATTTGTTTGATACTATGACACTCCACTGGCTTTTGTCATTGAACATTTGTTTACGCTGTAGCGTTGACCACTATTTATGTCCTATCTTGGGACTCATTGAACAGCACGCCCTGTCCCCTATTAGCCACAACCCAGAAAGAACATCAGTTTTTTTGCTTGTTTGTTTGAATTTTTTTAGGGCTGCACCTGCGGCATATGGAGGTTCCCAGGCTAGGGGTTGAATCAGAGCTACAGCTTCTGGCCACAGCCACAGCCACAGCAACACAGGATCCGAGCTGCATCTGCAACCTACACCACAGCTCAGAGCAACACTGGATCCTTAAGCCACTGAGTGAGGCCTGGGATTGAACCCACATCCTCATGGATCCTAGTTGTGTTCGTTAACCACTGAGCCATGAAGGGAACTCCCAAGCACCGGCTTTTAGATGCACTGCTTTAATGTCACTCCATTCCTCACCCACTCAGTAACAAGAAAAAAATAAGTTGCACAGAACTTACCATAGTAAGTGTAAGTAAGTGGTTTGTTGTTCTTTGACTTTGAAAATGTGATAAGTTCTCAGTGATCTAAAAATGCTTACACGAAGCTGTGTCCGTTTCAGCATCTGCTGATTTGATTTATTCCAGCCACACTTAGCAAACTCTCTTACACATCAGATTTGAGACAGTTTTTCTCTGTTTTTGAATGTGTGTCTCAGAAAGAAGTAGAAAAAGGTAAGTGCAAGATGTATTCAGGAGCCCTTCGCAGGGTAGGTGCTAAAAAAACCCAGGAGCTGAATGTGTGATGTGTAACCGAGCCCAAGGGGATGATTGACAGCTGTGAGAATTATGAAAATCGGGTGGAATTTAAAAAAATATTTTTAATTTGAAGTAATTGTAGATTCATGGAAGTTTCAGAAAACATAACAGGGAAGTGCTGTGTACTTTTTACCTGGTCTCCTCCAGGGGCATCTAAACCAGGAAATGAACATTGGTACAACCCACAGGGCTTATCTAGAAGTTCCCAGTTTTGCATGTAGTCATTGTGTGTGTGTGTGTGTGTGTGTGTGTGTGTGTAGTTCTATGCAATTTTACACATGTTTAGATTCATGCCTGCATGTACACCACACACATAGGTTCACCACCACAATCAAGAGCCACAAATGTTTCACCACCACAAGGTCTCCTCACGCCAGCCCTCTGTAACCACACCCATTCCCCCCAATCGGTTAACCCCTGACAATCTATTCTTCAACACTACAATTTCATTATTTTAATAATGTTCTATAAATGGCATTATATAGAAGTAACATTGAGTTTTTTTTAATCAGTATAAGTAATGAAAGCATGAGATCTATCCAAGTTTTGGAGTGTAGCCAACTTGCTTTTTTGTTTGTTTTATTTCTGAATAGTTTTCTGTGGTATGATATGCCACAGATTGCTTAACCCATGCCTCACCAAGGGACCTTTGGGTTGTTTTCATATTTTGGCTGCTATGAAAAAAAAAAAAAGGTGTCATGAATATTCAGATACAGGTTTTTATGTGAATATAATCAAACTGCCAAACTATTTTTCAGAGTGCCTGTATCATTTTGTGAGTGATCCAGTTTCCCCATGTTTGCCAGAATTTGGTGTTATCGTTATTTTTTATTTTATCCCCGCTAAGAGTTGGGTACTGATATTTCAGTGTGGTTTTTATTTGCATTTCTCTGACAGCTAAGAGTTGGGTACTGATATTTCAGTGTGGTTTTTATTTGCATTTCTCTGACAGCTAAGAGTTGGGTACTGATATTTCAGTGTGGTTTTTATTTGCATTTCTCTGACAGCTAATGATGCTGAACATCTTTTCATGTGCTGATTTGCATTGATTTTCTTTGCTTTTTAGGATTTTCTTTGCCTTTTAGGGCCGGACCCATGGATATGGAGGTTCCCAGGTTAGGGGTCAAACTAGAGCTACAGCTGCCGGCCTACCACAGCTCACGGCAATGCCAGATCCTTAACCCACTGAGCAAAGCCAGGGCTTGAACTTGCATCCTCACAGATACTACGTTGTGTCCTTAACAGCTGACCCACAAAAGGAACTTCAGAAATTCATATTTTAAAAGGTTTATAATTAAAATGTATAATTAAAAATATAATGTATATTTTTAAAGACTTGTAATTTTAAAGAATTATAATGTATAAAGATTTCTTTAAAAAGAGGAATGTGTCATTATTTTTGTCATAAACTTTACCTATTTGCAATTATCAAATAAATAGCTCAAAGCAGCATAACTATCATGTAGGCAGAGGACTTCTCATAGCCGAGTGAGAAAACCTTTTATACTTTGAGCCCGTGAGTTTCCCTTTTTCTACTTACTGTGATTTCTCTACATAAAAGTAAAGTTCAAAATATAATACCCAAACCAAACCCCTTCCCAACTTCTCAGCCTCTGAAATCCACTGTCATGTATTACAAGGCAACGTTTTCTAGAATCAATCTGGAAAATGGTTACATCTATCATATGATCAAGGGTAACTGTAACCTTTCCTAACATTCATATTCTTTTAAACTTTAAAATTCTCTGAGAAAAATGCCTATCCATCTTTAAGTCAACAAACTGAAATAAAAGATTCTCCTTCCTTGTCCATAACTTCTTTCCTATAATTGAGCATGTGTTTCTTACAGAAGAGGCTATTCTCTACAAATTGTCCCAAGAATGAAAATTACCTCTTTTTGTTCTTACTTATTGCTAAAATTGCATGCTTCCATCTACCTTTTTTTCAGTCACCGTTCCAAGGTCAACTAGTTCACTTCCCCAAGGATGTAGTTCATTTCCTTCCTACTCTCCCCAGGGCAGAGTCTTGATTCTGCTCTCATGGGAGGATTCTGGAAAAATCAACATTACAATTGAGGAGAATACTTGCTGAAAGTTTTCTTAAGGACTGAGAATCCAGGAGCTTAAAAGGGTTCATGATTGGTATACTTCAGCCCTTGCGACCAAAATCAGGAAATAGGCAAAACAGGTTCATTTTTCTTGCCTTAGGCTAGGACTCCCCATGGTAGGAGTCCTACCCCAAATCTAGGTCACTAGACTTGAAAGAAACAAAGATGCCAAGAAACAGAGCAAGTCATGGCAACAGAAAAGATAAATGGTAGCAGATATTCGATAACTTCTGATTGGATCATGGGTGACATTTACAGTATGGGGAACACCTACAGTACAGAGGTCATTTCCCTTGCACCCCAGAAACTAGGATGGAAAGGAAAAGTACCAGGACTCAAAGAGAGCTAAATTAATTGTGACTTTCTTTCTGCCTGGACCTCTTCCCCACTCCCTGCCCATGACCACCCTTAGCTTGAAAGGACTCATCTCTCTAGCCACAGCAAGTAAATACTTGAGCTTGAAATTCTAAAATAAAAACTCTAGAGATGAAATCAGAAAAGAGATAATACAGGGTGGAATGAAGAATCACCAGTAAGAGGGACTTCCAAATCCACAAGAAAATGAATGAGATATATACCTTCCTGTAGACTCACCCAGGTGAAGAAGCTGGCTCTGTCTATGCCAACAGGAGGAGACATCTCCATCCAATTGCAAACATGGAAATAGTGCCATATGGGAAATCTGTACAAACAGAAAGGGGATTTATGGCACACGCAAACAGAAGAATTCTCACAGTGGTGAGAAATGGACAAATACAAGAAGTGACTGATAAATAATCATCCAACAGCAACCATAGGGTAAAAGCTCTGTATCTTTTGATGGTATTGATTCATTTATTCTTCATCCATCAGCAAATAATGTTCCACCACGATGGGCTATGAAGTCCATGGTATACAATAACACAAACACTTCCTGGCCCTGTGGAGTTCATAGTTACAAACATAACAGGGATTTTTAAAGTCTATATATAAGTATAGACATCAATGTAGGATATTAAAAGCATATTGATCACAAAATTTCCTTTTGTCTTGGACTTTGAAGAGAGCCTTCAGTGTATGAGAACACATGGAGAGAGCCCACCATACATGCTTGGGGACACACGCAAAGTATGTATGAAGCCCATTTTTTTTTTTTTTTTTTTTTACTTTCCTTAGCCTATTAGCCACAGTAATGATATGTGAGAAAAATGATGATTCATTAAAGAGTGAGAATTGAAGTGAAGCTGTAGTGGGGTGGCTTTTTCAATCCTCAAGACAACTTACAAGAGATTCAAAAGATTGGCTCAAGAGTTTGAAATGAGTCCTTTGAAGCTTGGAGGATTTAGAGGGTCACACTAGGTTGCAATGGCAATTTCTCTCCCTTTACTATGTTTATGCTCAGAATTCTGATTATTCTGTTATTTTTATCTCTGTATATACACAACAGAAAAGTGACTCATACTCTTTAAATTGAGCAAAAGGCTAGAAAAAGTGATGGTGAGGCCTGGTACAGAGGCATACAGCATGAGTAAAATGTGTGTGTGTGAGAGAGAGAGACAGAGAGAGAAAGGTGGGGGGAGAGAAACACAAGGAGAAGAAATAGCCTAAGGCTAAACCTTGCAGATTTCTAACAGTTAATGATTGGAAGGGAGATGAAAGTGTTTGCAAGACTCAAAGAGGAAACAGCCCAAGAAGTAGGTACAAATCTCAGAGAGTTTTGTCAGAGAATCCTAAGGAAGTGAGGGTTTAAAGCAAAATAGTCTCAATTCATGTGTCAAAACTTTCTGAAGGTCAGCTCTGATCAGAACAGCAAATTTCTGTTGACTTACAACACAGAGGTCATTAGCATTCTTGGAGGGTTTAACTAGTGGAGGAACTAAAGCCAGATATAAGCATACCCTTTAATTCAGAAATTCTAACATATATTCCCAATAGCAGTGTGTAAATCTGTTCACCAAAGAATATTCATAATAATGCTATTGACTGGAAAAAATCCAAGGAACCATTTAAGCTTATGGCTAAATAAACTGGGATATATTCACACAGCAATAACACTAGGGAAACTAAACGGTACACAACATACATGAGTTGAAATATGATGTTAAGAGAAGAATCCAGACAGAAAAAAATCCAAACCATATTATTCTAGCTGTGTAATGTTCAAACACAAGACAAAACCAATCTGTCTGTGGGATTGTGGTTTCTTTGGAAGGATGGTAGTGGCCAGAAGGGGATAGAAGGGGCATCTAGAGAGCAAAACCACAGGCAAGAAAAAACAGCAGACCCAGCTCCCACATCTGGGAGTTCCTACATCTTTCAAATGAAGCTTCTCAAAGTCCCTTATTCAATACCAGGAAAGATGTGAGGTGCAGTGACAAGCATCAACTGTAGCAATACAGGTTGCAACAGGAAGTCGTTTAAGTTTGAGGTCTTTTAGGTTTTATAACTTTGCTAATCACGTACCTAGAGATACTACATTTATTGACTTCCATTTCCAATCGGATGTATCCTGTGTCCATAAATTCTGGTTTATTTGCAATGAATAATCTAGAAATACCCTGGATGTCCTGCTAAGGTCAATTTGGATAAGAACTTAGTACAGAATAACACCTAAAAACTCCTCTGTAGGAGTTCCTGTCTTGTGGCTCAGTGGTAATGAACCCGACTAATATGCATGAGGATTCAGGTTCCATCCCTGGCCTCACTCGATGGGTTAAGGATCTGGCTTTGCTGTGATCTGTGGCGTAGGTTGCAGACACACTCAATTCTGCTTTGCTGCAGTTGTGGGTAGGCCGGCAGCTACAGCTCCAATTTGACCCCTAGCCTGGGAACTTCCATATGTGCGACCCTAAAGGGCAAAAAAATAAAAGTAAAAAACCTCCTTATCTTTGAAGCATAAATGTAAGTACTGAAACCACAAAGAGGTCAGGTCAGGTGACCTCAAAGGAGGCAGAAAATCAGTTACAGGCACACTGTGAAGGCATTCTTTCCCAGATGGCATTCATTCACTTGTTGGCAAAATAATCTGATGGAGATATTAGAAGAATTAGAGTTGTGAGACAATCGAGAACTTTTTGAATAAGTGTTACGATAAGAGAACTCATTGGTTAAGGAAACAGGGTATGATTTGGTGATATCAGGGATTAAGTAGAGATTAGAGACCGAGATTTTACAGTGGCTTCAGTTGGAGCTCTTATGCGATCTTCTCCAAAATGTCCTAGAAGAGTCCTCACACTTTAAAAGCACAAATAAATTGAAATACTTTTTGAACAAGGTAGGCCATTGAATATTTTGGGTCTGGTATTTTATATTTTTTTCCAAATAAAGTTAGGAAGATTCTTTTGACTATTTCTCACCAATACTTTCTCCTGCACCAGATTCTAGGCTGCATTTTTCTTGTGTCAAATCCTTGATTTATTCCCTTATATACTACTTATACCTATGTTCATTAAAAGTTGTTTCTGGAGGACTTTACTTACTATCTTCCACAATACTTTACAAAATTATCTGTTTTACTAGTTAATTACTTGATAACTGGCTACGTAATTTTATTGTTTCTCTCTCTCTCTCATATGCACACACATCCACACACACACACACTTATACTTTCTTTTCTGGAAAGTTGTTCTGTATTGGGATATTGCTACTTGTACAATGGGGAAAGAAAATCCTTATACAAGGTAGATGTCTTTCTTTTGGGAATTCGTAGATGTCTTTCTTTTGGGAATTCCAGATAAAAACAAGTTCACGAGGTTAATTTTCACCTGATATGATCCAACAATAGCACAGAGACATTCCCTTTTTTGGATGTTATAATGACAGCTAGTCTGCACATCTGTGGTGTAGAATTGCCTGAAACTGAAGCCATCTGGAGTCATTAGGAGCTAAAGTATAGAGAAAAGCCTTCATATAAGAGAACTTTGTGGATCAGGGCAAATATGAGTGTTTAGTAGTTGCAAAGTGAAAATGTGCTCTGCTCCAGGGTCCCAGAGATGATCAGGGGGCCCATACCTGAAAGGCTTAAAGGGAAACTCCTATTCAACTCCTGGGGGTTATCAAGGCAATCATCAAACACATGTGTGTTCATGTCAGCATTGTTACCTGTGAGTAAAACAATCTAAAAAGCTAGTGAGATGGGAGTTCCCATTGTAGCTCAGTGATAAGGAACCCGACTACTGTCCATGAGGATGTGGGTTTGATCCTTGGCCTCGCTCAGTGGGTTAAGGATCTGGAGTTGCCACGGGCTGTGGTGTAGGTCACAGATGCGGCTTGGATCCCTCTTTACTGTGGCTGTGGTGTAGGCTAGCAGCTGCAGCTCCGATTCGACCCCCGGCCCAGGAACTTCTATATGCCATAGGTGCAGCCCTAAAAAGAAAATAAATAAAAATTTAGTAAGATGGAATTCACCCAAAAAGTATTATAAAATCATACATTGGAATATTACCATTAGAATGTGTGATGTTGATCTGTAAATAATGTTGTGACAATAGTTACTTCGTGTCCCATTGGGTAAAAATACAGAATATAAGACATCCTATAAGATATGATTCTATAAGAGAGTTTTTCCTGACTGGTAGAATTTTTGAGTTGTTTTGTTTTAGCATTCCTTCTTTGGCTGGTCACTTTTTTCTACCTTAAACATGCATAATTTTGTCATTACATATAGAGAATGTGATCAGGTGGTGCGGTTAGTTCTGAGCAAACTAAAGAGCTTCATTTTACCTTAGTGTCAAGACTTGTGGTGACACTGATTCTCTGTACATCATTCCTAGTCATTCATGAGGATCCAAGAAGAGCCATTTCAGAGATATTTCAGTGGTCAGACTTAGAAATGAATAAAATATCTGTGCGGTGAACTTAAAAGTCTAACACTTCAGGTGCAGATTTGGCTAAGTATTACTGAATTTTTTTTAAAGCCAAGTCTCTTACATTAAGATGTAATCACCACAACATTTTAAAGATTATCTTGCTGCATGATCTACTTCAAGGAAAAGAACTGCAGCTAAAGATGCTTCAGATGAATAACACTGTTAGCTAAGTTCTCTGAGCCAGAAAGAGGGCATTTCCCTTAGAGTGAAATTTCCACTTCTCATCCTCCTTCCCCAGCTGACAGAGCCCCTGCCTTCTGTCCTCACGGAGATTCTCCACCAGGTGTTCATAGCTGGGGAGTCAGGTTGAGATCTGAGGTTTCTATTGAGCTCCCACAGGCACCCGCATCACTGTGGTCTCTCAGAGCACAGAAATATACTGCTGAGTCCTCGAGTTGTGAGGCTGTGATGGTGAGGCTGATGGAACTGGCTTTCTTCCGGAAGTTCAAAAAATATCGACCTTCTGTTTTATTTAGCTCATTGTAAGACTCCTGATGAAGTAGGAAAATCATTTCCCCACTTGGTGGTGGTTTGTACCAGAATAAATAATAACTATAACTACTACTCTCGTATGCACAGTCCAAAGTTACAGCCTCCTTCTCCAGCACAGACATTTCTGGCTGATCTTGAGTCACGTTCTGGGCCTTGATGGATCCTAGAAGACAGAGAGTGAGAGAGAGAGAGAGAGAGAAATAATGAATTAGGCTGATTCTCCTGGTGGTACCCAAAGGCTGCAAGAGCTGCAAGGAGTAAATGCCCGACTAAAGAGTTCCGATTCCCCTGCCCATTAACCCTCCTAAACCCACCAGACTATAATAACCTGCTCTACCCCCAAACATGGGGCTGAGCGGAGCTGAAGCTGTTTGTGACCATCTTTACCAGCCTTACCGAGGCAGGCAGAGGCTATGAAAACTCTCAGCAGCAGGTCAGGGAGCTGCATGTTGACAGCTCTTCCTCTGAGTGAAATGTGCTGTGCTCTGTCTCAAATTCAGGTCTAAGTGTCTGCCCTGTGTCTGACGGAACACATATCCAATTACTGCACAGTGAAATGCTTCTGCACCAGAACAGGAAATGGAACTTGGTGACAACAGGTTGCCTGTGTCATGTCATGGCTCGGTGACTTGGTTGGTGATTCTAACCTGCCTTTTGAGACTTGTAATTAAATGAACAGTTGTATCAGGGCTGCAACCATTTGCCATATTGGACTTAAAAAGTTTCATGATGAATACTATTTATTATGATTATAGCGACCTCTTAGAACATATTGTCATCCACGTTTTTGTCTGTTTTTTTTTTTTTTTTCGGTCTGCAGCCAAAATCTATAGTAAAATAAGCTCACAGATTTTTCTTCCAGACAGGAAGATAAAACAATTCACTCTCAATCATCATAATTTTCTTCCTGCACTCCAAGGCATTGGTTCCTGGGGAAATTTATAGCAGATAAAGTTCTTTGTCTGCTTAATGCTATCACAGCAAGTTTCCTGATGGACAAAATGGGTCCAGCTGTACATGTCTGACAGCAATCAATAATCTAGCTAGAAAAATCTTGCTTTCAAATATTGAATCTAGAGCCCAAAAGAGTACAAACTCACCAGACTGTGCGTTCTTATTCCCTTAGGTCAAAAATACAGCAATTCAAATTTTTCAAATGCCTTTTCGTCCCACTGTGGTAGAAGCTCTGGCTCAAAGGCTTTAACTGAGACCAGTACCTCAGTGGCTTTATGTCTCGGCCACATGGAAGTCGGTATCTGATTTGCTTGGCCTCCATGTGCTGGTTTATGATTGTGATTTATCTCATGCAGTTGTTTATCACCTATTTCTTTTCTCTCCCCTAAATGAGTATATTAATTTCATGACATCTAACGTCCAGGTTACATTTGGAGACAACAGAATTTGATAAAAGTCAGTCTGGAAAAGAGAGGAGTCCTTCTGGTGGAACATGGGCACTGCTGGGAATCAGAGCTTGGGTTTTCTTGAAGATGCGACCTGCAGAGCAACTGCCAACCACCTAGGTTCCCAGGAATTAGCCCTGAGTTTTGGTTCATTTTCCAGAAAAACTCTAAAGTCAACCCTGCCCAAGAAGCAAATGTAATTCTCACTCCTGGGGCTGCTAACTTCAGCCCTTCTTCTCCCCTTGGGTTTGTGCTCGGCTCCCCCTGCAGCCCTTCTCACTGTGTCCCTCAGGGCACAGTAGTACACAGCCGAGTCTGATGTTTGCACTGAGAGTTTCTGCAGGTGGAAGGTCCTGTCACTCTTAACAACAGTGGCCTGAAAACCTTGATGCTCTCCCCTCAGGTTTGCGCTTGACCCCTTCAGGAGGAACTGAGGAGCTTGGTTGAGATACTGAATGTACCAGAAAACATAGAAATCTGAATAGGTGGTCTGGTAAGTGCAGTTCAGGATCATAGTAGCCTCCTCCGAAAGAATCACTGGGACTTCTGTCTGGTTCACTGAGTCTCCGCTGGTCTCTCCTAGAAAGGAATCACTTTGTTATGTTAGAAATGTACAGAAGGAGAGGTTTCAACCATAGAGGACAACTAAAATTTAACTATGATTATAGAAAAGTAAAAAATCATTAATATTTAGGATAAAATATTACTTACTGAATACTAAGAAGATCATAAGAAACGAGTGAGTGACAGAAAGCATGTTGGCAAAAGTAAATGATACTTTCTCCCCAGAATACACCATGTCTAATAAGTATAGTCTCCTTGTGGATATTGTAGAAAATCCTCACTCAGAAACTAAGAGCTCCTTTTTGCACAGCCACAGCAAACTCTTCTTGTGCCTGCAAAGTAGGCAAGTCAAAGCAGCAGCACCTAAAGAAAAACGGGAACCACATCTGAAGGAAGCCCTGCCCCCTGTTGGCCATTTTACAAATTGCACCACACCCATATCTGCCCTACTCCTCCCTGTAATAATAGCCTGAGAAATAAAAGAGAATGAGACAGACTCTTAAGAAGAGAGTCCTAAAAACAAGTATGCTTAGTGAAACATTCAGTTACTACTTCTATCATTTTATGCATCGTTCAGGTATCTATGGGTTTCCAAATAATCCCAGACACAACTTTCAGTGGAAGAGTCAGAGGTCTTCCCTGCCAATGTCGCCATGATTCCCATGGGTCAGTGAAGGATCCCTCTGCATAGAAAATGCTCCCTACTTTCCTCCAGTCCTTTACCTGAATTATCTCTATTCATCCCTCAATTAACATTATGTAATTGGATTCTCAAATAATTTGGGGATGAATGATAAGATTTCCCTCCCCCCATTACATGGAATGATCTATCTGTAAAGCACAATAAAAATAAGTTATTGTGACTTCTGCTTCACTGATAAAGGTAGACTTGATCTTCCAACTAGAAAACTGGACAAGATAAATGGAACAATTTTTGGACATTGGACTAACAAAGCACGAGAGAAGGAAACAGATGAGATGAGCCAGAACACTGTCCAATTTACATCGTGGAGGCAGATTCTAGGCACCAGTGCAGGAAGGATTTCCCAAAAAGAGCCCAGTTGTCTCACTGTGAGATTGAGACAAGGTAGGTGTTTGGGGGTCATGAAGAAAATTTGTGGACCAGGGGACCAGAGAGGAGGGGTAAATACAGAGAGAAGGAAAGAGAGAGGAGAGCTTGGGGTTACTTTGAGTGTTTACCTGAGGATTTATCTGCAACAAAAAAGGGGAAACTCACTGACTTTGATGAGATGCCTTGAAAGGGTCTCTTTTGGGATCCCTGGACCACACCTGGATGACAGCAGCCTTACACATCTAGTCTTATGAAGGATAGGTAACCTTATTAGGCAACTAGGTCTAGAAAACCAACTATTTACTTCTCATAGCTTGTTTCTACTCAACTAAGTATTTTCTTTTAGAAAGTCAGGTTTAGATGCTTAAAAGTATTAGCCAGGATCTCTTCATTCCAGGGGCATGTGCATGGTATTTATCTGTCCCTTGTTTATTTGTCTTATGAGGGAATTCAGGAATTTCTAAGGCAAGCACTGTTTGCTCCATGTCTGTTAGCTTGTTTGTCTAGTTTCCTGTGTAATTATTTATGCAAATGAAACAAAGAGAAGATTCAACAGGGTCATTTTCACAGCTTGTTATTTCTCTAGATTAAGTTTACTTTACGCAAAGTCCTGTTGTATTAAAATAAGAAATCAAAACATTCTTCCTTGCTCGGAGTTCTCTTGTGGTGTAGCAGGGTAAGGATCCAGCATTATCAGTGTAGTGGCTTGGGTCATTGCTATGGCACGGGATCCACCCCTGGTCTGGGAACTTCGACAAGCTGCGGGAATGGCCAAAGAACAAACAAACAAACAAAAGTTGTTCTTTGCTTCAGTTATTTTAAGGCTTCAGGCTTGGTTGCTGCAGAGAGCTGTGATGTTGCCTTACACAGGCTCTCAGGGCAGTACTGGCAATTGAAGAACAATGGCAATTGAAGAACAGTTGAACATAAGAAGCATCTTTGTCAAATGATGAATCTTCACCTACCTAGATTTTTCACCAGTTAAAATGAACTTTGTTTTAGTTCTAACATGAGGGTCTTAGGTAGGGTTGTCATGCTGGCAAGATTCTCAGGCTAAGCAGATCTACTCATTGCTCTTAAACTAGATAGATAGATAGATAGATAGATAGGGAGCGAGCTTTTGTTTAGGGCTACACCTGCAGCATATGGAAGTTCCCATATGCAGGGTTTGAATCAGAGCTGCTCCTGCAGGTGTACACCAACAGCCACAGCAATGTAGGATCCGAGCCATGTCTGAGACCTACACCACAGCTCAAGGCAATGAGGATCCTGAACCCATTGAGTGAGTCCACGGGTCGAGCCAACATCCTCGTGGATACTAATCAGATTCACTACCCCTAAGCCACAACGTGAGCTCCCAATACTCCTAAACCATTGTGCAAGATCAGGAATCCCTAAGCTCAAGCATTCACTTGGGATTTACAGAGTTAGCCACAATGTGGTACCTCTGGAAGAAACATATATCAAAAGCAGACAGGATTCCTATCTCGAATTTCTTTCAGTGAAGTGAGGAGCAGGTAAATGAAACAGATCCTATGCTCTGGCTGGTGAAACTCGGCCAAACACCCAATCCTGGTCTGAACTGTAAAATACAAGCACTAGCTTCAAGGTCACACACATTTGTCCATGAACTATGTGCCATGGGCATTTTCCTTAACAGCTTGTGGAATATTTCAGCATGTATGTCATGGAACAGAGCTGGTGTCACTTCCTTGGAATTCTGTGCCATCTGGAGGAAAGAGGCTGGGCTGAGAAGAAAGGCATTTCTGAGACAAGCTCTTAGGTTCCTCTTAAACTGCCCCAGCCTAGATTCCTCTCTGACCAGCAATCCAAGAATTCCAAGGATCCTGGCTCTGAGCATCAGAGCTGGAAGTACCCTGAGGATGCCTCCAGCATGCAAGAGCAGAGACAGAGAAGAAACCCCCCCTCCCAGGGCAGCCCACAGCCAGTCCCCACCTGTGCCCTCTGGGTTTGTGCTCAGCTCCCCCTGCAGCCCCTCTCACTGTGTCACTCATGGCGCAGTAGTACACAGCCGAGTCTGATGTTTGCACTGAGCGTTTCTGCAGGTGGAAGGTCTTGTCACTCTTAACCAGAGTGGCCTGGAAACCTTGCTCCTCTGCCCTCGGGTTTGCAGTTGACCCCTTCAGGAGGAGTTGAGGAGCTCTGTTGGGATAGTGGACGTACCAGAAAAGATAGGAATCCAAATAAGTGGTCTGGTAAGTGCATCTCAGTGTCAAAGGTGCCTCCTCTGGAAGAACCACTGGGACTTCTGTCTGGTTCACTGAGTCTCCGTTGGTCCCTCCTAGAAAAGAAACACTTTGTTACATTAGTCGTGTACAGAAGGAGAGGGTTCAGGAAGAGAGGACAACTAAAAAGGAATCATTACTACAGGAAAATACAAAATCATGAGCATTTAGGATAAATTGTTACTTACTGATGATTAAGAAGATCACAAGAACTGAGTGAGTGGCAGGAAGCATGTTAACAAAAGAAAATGGTCCTTGCTCTCTGGAATACACCGAATCTAACAAGGCTAAAATCCAGTGAGAACTTCTACAAACAAACTCCTCCCTCAGAAACGGAGACCCCTCCTGCACAGCAGCAGGCATCTATCTGCCTTGTGGCTATCAAGCAACCTCTGAGTATAAACCTGAACCTCATGTGAAGGAAACCCTGCCCTCTGGTGGCCATTCTGCAAGGTGCACCACACCCAGGCCTCACCTATTCCTCCCCAAGTGACAGCTTGAGAAATGAAGGGGAATAGGGCAGGACTCCAAGCAGAGAGAACTAAATGCCACACGTGCGCAGGGGGCATAGAAATTATTACTCCCATCACATTCAGCACCGTTCAGGTATCTCTTACTTCCCAAATATTCCCAGACACAACTTTTAGCGGAATAGTCAGAGGTCTCTTCCTTGCTTATGTCTCCATGACTCCGAAGGGTCAGAGAAAGATCCCTCTGCATAGGAAGGGGTCCCTACTCTCCTGCAGCCCTTTGCCTGCATTAACTCTTTTCATCCCTCAGCTCACATGCCATGGAGGAAACATTATGTAACGTGATTCTCAAAAAATCTGAGGTTAGATGATGAGCTTCCCCCTCCCGTTGTTAGAGAAGGACACATTTGTAAAGTACAATAAAACTAATTGCTGTGACTTCTTGTTCACTGATAACAGTACAGCTGGCCTTCCAACTGGAAAGCTGGACAGGATAAATGGAATGATTTTTGGACATTGGACTACAGGTAGCATGAGAGAAGGAATTAAGTGAGATGAATCAGGCCATTGTCCAATTTAAATCATGGAGGCCGGTTGGAGGCACCTGTGCAGGAAGGATTTCCCAAAAAAGAGCCCAGTTGTCTCACTGTGAGATTGAGAGGTGTAGGAGTTTGGGGGTCACGAAGCACCTGGAACTTCTGGACTTAGGTACCAGAGAGGAGAGATGTGTACAGAGAGGGAGAGAACAGCAGGGGCGGGGGTGATCTGGCTCCTTAGCCGAGCGCTTCTCTGCAGCAAAAGAGGGGAAAACACCGAGTTGGGAAACCTCCCTGAGATCATCTCCTTTGAGGTCCCTGGACCAATCCTGGAAGACAGCAGCCTTCCACCTGTAGATTTAGGAGCGATAGGTCAATTTACACAGGCAACTTGGTGCTGGAAACACCATCTCTTCCTCCTTGACCCATTCCTGTTTTAGTCCACCTAAGGAGTTTCTTTTGAAAAGTCAGGATTAGATGCTTAATAGTATTAGCCAGGCTCATTCAGTCCATGGGCATGTGCTGGTATTTAGGTGTCGCCTGTTTATTTGTTTTATTAGAAATTCAAGACTCTCCATGGAAAGTACTGTTGGCTCCGTGTCTGTCAGCTTGTTTGTCTAGGTTCCTGTGTAATAATTTATGCCAACAAGCAGGAGCTTCAACGGGGTCATTCTCATCGCTTGCCATTTCTCTGGGATTAGGTGTACTTTGTGAAAAGAACTTGTTTTATTTTCTTAATGAAAAAGAAATCAATACATTCTTCCTGGGAGTTCCCATCGTGGCGCATTGGTTAACGAATCTGACTAGGATCCATGAGGTTGCAGGTTCAATCCCTAGCCTTGCTCAGTGGGTTGGAGATCCTGCGTTGCTGTGAGCTGTGGTGTAGGTTGCAGATGCGGCTTGGATCCCTCATTGCTGTGGCTCTGGCGTAAGCTGGCAGCTGTAGTTCTGATTAGACCCCTAGCTTGAAAACCTCCATATGCCATGGGAGTGGCCCTAGAAAAGGCAAAAAGACAGAAGAAAAAAAAAAAACATTCTTCCTTTCTCAGCATTCTCTTCTAATGTAGCAAGGTAAGCATCTGGCACTGTCCCTGCAGTGTCTTAGGTCATTGCTGTGGAAAGGGTTCAGTCCCTGGCCTAGAACCTTCCACATGCTGGTTGCATGGCAAACCAAACAACCAACCAACCAACCAAACTGAGGTGAATTTAGGTTCTCTTGCCCAACCCCACCTGTGCTGACACAGGCCTGCCTCTTCCGGGCTCTGACAGTCTATTTCTCCAGGGCAACTATCTCATGCCCAGGAGTTTGTGGGGCTCCCACAGGCCCCCCAGGCCCCCAGAGCCCCATGGGGTTTCTCAGAGCACAGAAATACACTGCTGAGTCCCTGAGCTCTGAGGCTGTGACCGTGAGGCTGATGGCCCTGGCGGCTTTCTGGAAGTTCAAAGAATACCGACCCTCTGTTGAGTTCTGCTCATCATAAGACAACTCCTGACGAAGAAGGAACATCCCTCTCCCGCTTGGTGGTGTTGGTACCAGAAGAAACGGTAACTGTAAGTACCAGCATCATATACACAGTCCAAGGTTGCCACCTCCTCCTCCACCACAGAAATTGCAGGCCAGGCTTGGGCTACATTCTGGGTGGTGCTGGATCCTGCAGGAAAGAGGAAAGAAGGAGACCGAGCCCTTATGTGTAACCATGAGGGGAGAAGGGATGTAGTGTCCCAGGACCCAAAGCCCCGATTCCTCTGCCCATTATCTCTCCCTTCGTAGCCTCTTCTACCCCTTCCCATGACCTTGGAACTGAAGGTGTTGTGGAAACTGCAGAAACCGTGGCAGTGGAAGGAGACAAACAGCACTCGGAGATATGGAAAAGCAAGGTTTATTCAGCACCGGTGCGGGCTCAGAGGAGTCACCTCCAGAGTCTGAGCACCAGGTCTTTGTTTTTAGTAACTTTTATACACTACGAGGTCTTGATTTTCCCATGTAAGCATCCCGGACCTCCCCCACCCCCAAGCAGACAATCTTCCTCCCTACGAAACTGAGCGGGCAAAGTTACAGAAGCGGAACTGATAAGCAATGTTGGGTACCTGATTAGCAGGGTTGCTGGCTTGGATACAGGGTACACAGTTGTTACATTATTACAAGAAGGGTGGTATAGTGATGAGCATAGCTGGAAAGGCTTGCAGCTGCCTTCTTAGCCAAGGGGCGGGGGGGTGTCGTTCTTTAGTTAAAACTCTATTTCAAAGGGGGCGTGAGTCCTGTGCGTGTGGCCATCCTTACCAAGACAGGCAGAGGCCAAGATGCCCTCAGCACGCTGGCAATCAGCATATTGGGAGCTCTTCCCCAGGGGGAAATGTCCTCTGTCCTAACTCAAGGGCAGGTCTTAATTCCGTCCCCTGTGCTCAGAGGTGCAGACCAAGTTACTGGGCTGGGTGAGGCTTGTGCCCCCACCCAGGAAACTGAGTCAGCAGATACAGGGCACGTTTGTCTGTGTCGTGATGCACGCTCCCTTCCTCCCAGGGAGGAAACGCTAGGCTTTTGCACAGCAATTTGTCTAATGATAACTCTCAGGTTGGAAATGAACATGGCAGATTGAACCCTCTTCCGTCAGTTCCTCTTGGATCAGGAAGTAAAGGAGAACAGTATATGGGGTTTTGACTTGCCAGCAGAAAAGCAAAAGACGTGTTCTGACTTTGCATGGAATCCAGTAAGTGTTCCCTGAGCATCATGTTGTTGCTAATGAATGATTTCACATCACACCTCTTGAGTCACAAAATCTGTCAAACCTGTGCTATGTTCACACAGCAGCAGGGGGAAAAGACACATGTATGTACACTCATGAGGTGTGTAGAACCCAAATAAATTAAGAAAATTTTACTCAGTGCCTGAAGACAAGAATCCTGGTGGAAACTCAACGGGTGTTTCTGAATCTCTACAACTCTCCCAAACCACCTACATGAAGAACTGTGCAAACTGGGCCAGAGAAAACCCTACAAATAGACAACGTTGGAGCCAAGGCATTGTCAAGAACAACAGAAGCCTTCTTGTCCAATGTCAAGGGTTCAGTCTCCAGGGGCATTTGAGCTTTGCATCAGATTCAGAAAACTCTTTGCAGCCTCACAAGGGTGGGACTTGGGGCTCACTGCTCTAGCGAGAGGTCCATGTGAACATTTCCCAAAACCCCAGGCTTGTCAAAATTTTAAATGTTACTCTCTTCACAGACTAATGTGTTTAACATTAGACACGAGGATAGACTGGAATTCCTCTTATCCTCGTGCTCAGCTTTGCCAGGTAACTTGAACTTGAAACCCCTAGAAATTCGTGAAGCCACCGAAACCGATTCTGCTAACACCAGCGCTGAGGCTTCTTTATTGTGAGAAAATTGCCTCTGACAGTTTTTCTTTGGGCACAAACTCTTTATGTGCTTAGAAAAATACCAAGAATCAATGAAACGTCCCCATCATGTTGCCATCATTCCTGTATGTAGAATTGGATAAACAAATCAATTTTCATGAGATATATCCTGTAGCAGAAAGAAAATGCTGTGTCCTACACGCTCAGTGAGGATTTTTTGGGTGTATTTCTGTTTGTATTGGGAGTAATTTTAGCTTGTTTTTGAAAACTATAGTTCCCATTTCCATGGCAAGTACACGTTTGTCTCCAGATAACAGCCCCGGAGGCTCAGCCATGGCCCCGAGAATAGCCAGACTGTTCCATCAGAGAGCATCTGAGCTACTTTGTGTTTCAAGAACATAAAAACTGGTGACTTCCTCTTCTGGCTTCAACATGCAGGTATCTACATAGACTCCAGTGATTGGCAGTTGGGTAAAGTATTGCTTTGATTGTTGCCTTAACTGCCTTTTCATCAAATGAACACTTCAAAAATGATGCGATCTAAGAATTCCAGCCTATTTGGAGTGAAGAGAAGAAAGATGTCTTGATGGCTCCATCAACTGCTTGTGGAGAGCATTAGTCATGCATCAGACAGATTTAGGTCCGAGCCCAAGCTCTGCTCCTCCGTGGAGATGCAAACTTGAGGGAGTTGCTTGATGCACCTGCAACTTCATCATCTGTCAACTGGGACTGTGACAGTATTGACCTAGAGAGGTGGGGAGTGGTACAAAATGCTTTGCCCTTTGCCTATAGAACAGTAGTGCCACAAATACAGCTTAGTGAGTGAATCAGCTAATCTGCGAAAGAAGCATTGTTTTCCGACGCATGTGTCATTTAATGCACTGCGTTCTAAAGTCTTAAAGCTGCAGACTCTCTGTCGTGTAAACTCTAGTTCCAGCCTTTCTGCAAGTGACTGGAACATATGAGTAGCTGATCCAAAAGATTTCTTAAATGAATGCAGGTATAACTCGGAATGGTAATATCTCTCATTGGTGTAAAGCATTCTTTTAAAAGAGTTTCTCCTCAGGCATTTACTCATTTTATATCAAGAGAGAAATGTTGGTACCACATAACGCAAACAAAACTAAAGAAAACAAAACATAAGAGAAAACAAAGCAAAAAGCCAAAACTCATAATTCAAAGTTTATTACAGTTTAGAGTGACAGAGCTGGCGTACATGAATGTTCATTGCAGCTTTGTTCGTAACATCTAAAAAGTGGAAACATCGACTGAATGGCCAAGGGATGAATGAATAAAGAAACTGGGGTTTTCAGACGGTGGACTGTTACGCCACCACGAGATGTAGGGAAGTACTGTTAACTGGACAGACCTTGAGAAGACTCTGCTCTGTGAAAGCCAGTCACCAAGGGCCAGACACCATATGATTCTATTCCTGTGGGTACTAGAAATATCAGGACAGAATGAGACAATTAGGAAGCTGGGTCTTAAAGAAGACGGTGATCTTTATGGGATCCCAGAGGCTGAGTTCCCATGGGTCAAAATAGACCTATGATCCTGGGGCCCAGAAACATGTATTTGTAATTCTAGGTTCTGTTTCTTAGGGAGAGCCTCAGGAATCAAAGAACCTTCAGGCCCCGAAAACTGCATGCAGACCCATCAGGCCCAGTGAATCATGCAAGACGGACAAAGGACAGAGGACATGCAGGGATCTCCAGGGTGTTAGGACAAGCGTCTCTTGCTGAGCCACGTTCCCTGAGGGTTTCCATGAGAGGCACACATTTCTCTGGTTTGTGTTCCTTTGGTGGAGAAACTAGGGACTACTGTAAGCCCTTGGGGTCCCAGTGAACAAGAGTCCATGTGTGTCCTTGTCTCTGCATAAACAAACACCTGAGTGTTTCCTTGGCCACTGAATCAGACTCACTTCAGAAGGACCACAGGCATAAATGCCATGATAGAAACAAGACGTTAGGTTACGCGGTCCTGGCCATGTCCAGAATCCAGAATTTCTCAAAGCACGGATCTCAAGTCCAGAGGTGGGATGATTATTGAGTGTTCTGTAAGAGCTGCCGTGATGACAGGAAGATGGTGGAGCTAGTGTCATTTCCAAGAAATTCTGTGCCATCTGGAGGAAAGAGGCTGGGCTGAGAAGAAACGCATTTCGGAGACGAGCTCTTAGGTTCCTCTTAAACTGCTCTGGCCTAGATTCCTCTCTGTCCAGCAATCCAAGAATTCCAAGGATCCTGGCTCTGAGCATCAGAGCTGGAAGTACCCTGAGGATGCCTCCAGCATGCCAGAGCAGAGACAGAGAAGAACCCGCCCCTCCCAGGGCAGCCCACAGCCAGTCCCCACCTGTGCCCTCTGGGTTTGTGCTCAGCTCCCCCTGCAGCCCTTCTCACTGTGTCACTCAGGGCGCAGTAGTACACAGCCGAGTCTGATGTTTGCACTGAGCGTTTCTGCAGGTGGAAGGTCTTGTCACTCTTAACCAGAGTGGCCTGGAAACCTTGCTCCTCTGCCCTCGGGTTTGCAGTTGACCCCTTCAGGAGGAGTTGAGGAGCTCTGTTGAGATACTGGACGTACCAGAAAAGATAGGGAGCTGAATCAAGGGTCTCATAAGCGCAGCTCAGAGTCATAGGTGCCTCCTCTGGAAGAACCACTGGGACTTCTGTCTGGTTCACTGAGTCTCCGTTGGTCCCTCCTAGAAAAGAATCACTTTGTTACATTAGTCGTGTACAGAAGGAGAGTGTTTAGGAAGAGAGGACAACGTGAAAGTAACCAGGATTACAGGAAAATGCAAAACCATGAGCATTTAGGATCACCTTGTTACTTACTGATGATTAAGAAGATCACAAGAACGGGGTGAGTGGCAGAAAGCATGTTAGCAAAAGAAACTAGGCCTTGCTCTCTGGAATACACCGAAACTAACAGGGCTAAAATCCAGCGAGAGCTTGTGCAAACGGAGAGCCCCTCCTGCCCAGGAGCAGGCAATGCCTTGTGGCTGCCAAGCAGCAGTCTCTGAGTACAACCTGAACCACATCTGAAGGAAGCCCTGCCCTCTGGTGGCCATTCTGCAAACTGCACCACACCCGCGTCTGACCAATTCGTTCTGATGTTAACAGCCTGAGCAATCAAGGAGAACAGGGCAGGACTCTAAGCAGAAATTGCTGACAAACATATTGCTCTTATTGAATGAGTTCACATCATGCCTCCTCAGTCACAAAACCTGTCAAGAGTGTGAAATGTTCAGGTAGCAGCAGCAGAAAACAACAACAACAACAATATATACAAATATCATACACGTGTGGAAACAAAAGCAAATTCAGAAAATTCTACTCAGTACCTAAATACAAGAATTCCTGTGAAAACTCAATACATGTATTTCTGAAATACCCCCTCAACTTCCAAACCACATGCATTAAGTATGCTGGAAATTGGGATAGTGAAAAATCCTAAAAATAGAAAACTGTGGGGCCAAAGCATTATCAAAAACAGTAGAAGTGCTATTGAAAATACCAGTAGAGTTCAATCTTCTGTGGCATTTGTCCTTTGAATCCTACTCAGCAAATTCTTTGCATCCCTTAATAGTGGGACTTGTGGCTCACTGCTCTAGGTAGAGGTCCATGACAAGTAATTTCCAAAAGAGGCGTTACATCAAATTTTCTTTTCTTTCTTCCTTTTCTTTCTTGTTTCTTCCTTCCTTTCTTTCTTTCTTTCTTGTTTCTTTCTTTCTTTCTTTCTTTCTTTCTTTCTTTCTTTCTTTCTTTCTTTCTTTCTTCCTTTCTTGTTTCTTTCTATCTTTCTTTCTTCCTTTCTTTCTTTCTTTCTCTCTCTCTCTCTCTCTTTCTTTCTTTCCTATGGTCACACACACAGCATACCCAGGTTGTCAGGCTAGGGGTGGAATCAGAGCTATAGCTGCCAGCCTACAGCACAGCCACAGCAATGCAGGATCCAAGCTGCATTTGCCACCTACACCACAGCTCATGGCAACGCCAGATCCTTTTCCCACTCAGCGAAGAGAGGGATCGAACCTGCAACCTCATGGATGCTAGTCAGGTTCATAACCTGCTGAGCCACAGGGGGAATTTTTCATCAAATTTTAAATGTAATTGGTCATCGCAAATCAATATGTCAAAAAAAATCAATATGTTTAACCCTAGATGTGAGGATAGCCTCACATTCTTTTTAGCCTCACTTTCAGCTTTACCAGGTAATTTTAACTTGAAAATCTGAGATATGCTTGAAGTCACTAAAATGAATTCTGCTGAGACTAGACTTAAGGCTTTTTTTATCATGAGAAAATTGCCTCTGGCAGTTTTTTCTTTGGCACAAATTATCAATGTGCTTAGAAAAATCACAGGGAGGAGTTCCCATCTTGGCTCAGTGGTTGATGAACCCGACTAGTACCCATGAAGATGCAGGTTTGATCCCTGGCCAAGCTTAGTGGATTAAGGATCTGGCGTTCCCATGAGCTGTGGTGTAGGTCACAGGTGCAGCTTGGGTCCCACATTGCTGACGCTGTGTTGTAGGCCAGCAGCTACAACTCCTATTCCACACCTAGCCCGGGAACTTCTGTATGCTGCAGTGTAACCTTAAAAAAAGACAAAAGACAAAAAAAAAAAAAAAAGAAGGAAAAATCACAGAGAGAGATCAACGAATCTTCCCTGTGATATTGACATCATACCTGCATTTGCTAATTGTGGGAAAAAGGGCCTGTTTCCCTGAGACATACACTGTAGCAGAACAGAAAATGCTGTGTCCTATGCCCTCAGTGAGGAGACACATTTGCCACATGAAGTATTTTTGTTTCTCTTGGAAAAACACAGTCCCTGTTTCCATGGCAAATACCTGTCTGTCTCCTGAAAACAGCCAGGGAGGCTCAGCCATGGCCCCTAGAATAGCCAGGCGGTTCAAGCAGAGAGTGTGTGAGCGACTTTATGTCTCAGGAACATAAAAGAGAGGGACTGCCTTTTTTGGCTGCAACATATATACTCCTGTGATGGGCAGCTGAGGAAAGTACAGCTTGGATTATTGCATTACATTCTTTTTCATCAAGTGAAAACTTCCCAATCATGACATCTTAGAACGTGAGCATGTTCTGGGGAAGAGCAGACACATTTCTTGACGGGTCTACCCCCTGGTTGTTCAGAGTACTGGTCATGCATCCGCTTTAGGTCCTAGCCCCAGCTCTGCTCCTCACTGGCTATGTGCCTTCGATGAGGTTACTTAGCATCTCTAGACCTCAGGTTTGCCATCTGAGGAGTGGGAGTGTGATCCTGTCTCCCAGGAGAGGTGTGTGTGTGGGGGAAATGAAATGCTTTTCCCATTATCCATAAAACGGTCAGGGCTACAAATATTTGGGAACAAATACCGTTCGGTGGGTGAATAAGGTGATCGTGAAAGAAGCATTATTTTCAGATGTTTGTGTTACTTGGATGCACTGTGTTCTGAGATCCTAAAGCAGGGGACACTTTCATGTAAACTACAGTCCGAGCATGACTTCAAATGATTGGAAAATATGGGAAGGTGCTGCAAATTTTTTCTTAAATGAAAGCAGGTATAACTTAGAGTGATATTCTTATACATTAGAGCAAATCTTATTTTAAAAGAGTTTTATCTCATTTTATTATTCACCTTTAGAATTTCACTTTTGTTATTCACTCATTTTATATCAAGGAAGAAATGTTAGTATCATAGAAAACAAACAAACAAAAAAACCCAAAGAAGAAAAAAGCCAAGAGAAAACAAAGCAGAAAGTCAAAACTTGTAATTCAAAACATCTTAGAGTTTAGACTGACAGAGCTAGTGTACATGAATGTTCATTAAAGCATGGTTCATAATATCTAAAATGTGGAAACAACTGAATGAATGGCCAACAGGTGAAGAATACATAAAGAAATGTGGGGTTTTCAGACAGTGGACTGTTAGGCTGCCACCAGAAGTAGTGAAGTACTGTTACCTGGACAGACCTTGGAAAGATTCTACTGTGGGAAAGAAGCCAGGCACAAAAGGCCAGATACTATATGACACTCTTTCCATGAAATGCCCAGAACAGACAAATCCATAGAGACAGAAAGTGGCTTAGTGGATGCCAGTAGCTGAGGGAAAGGGGGTCTGGGTGATGGCTCAGGGGCTCGGTGTTCTGGAGCCAGACAGTAAGGACAATTGCATGCTCTGTGAACACGCTAAAAACCACTCAGTTACAAGCTTACAAAGATGACGTTTATGATCCGTGAATTCTCTTAAGCAATGCTGTGATTTTAAAAGGGGTAAAATGTTTTAAGAAATAGAAATTAAAGAACGAAAACTAATAGAGGTGAAAATACTCAAATTAATAAGAGGTGAAGGGAGTTCCCACTGTGGCTTGGTGGGTTAGGGATCTGGCATTGCTTCAAGTGCTGCAGATCACAGCTCCCGCCCATGTTCAATTTCTGCCTGGGAACCATCATGTGCTGTGGTCATAGCCAAAAAGTAAAAAAAAAAAAAAAAAAAAAATTAAATGCTGTGTGGAAAGAGGCCTATGTGTAAAGAACCTACAAATGTCAGGACAAAATATGACAAGTATGTTTCGGTCTTAAAAAAGAAGGTGACTTTTATTAGATCACAGAGGTTGAGTTAACGTGGATCAAATTAGGTTTGTATTTCAGGACCACTTATTATCCTGGGATTCAGAAATGTGTATTTCTAATTTTAAGTTCTTTTGCTAAAACAATGCTTCTGAAATCAAAGAAGTTGTAGGCCCTGCAAAACCTGTCAGGCCCAGTGAATCATGCAAGACGGATAAAGGAGAGAGTGGTTCAGAGATCTCCAGAATGTTAGGACAAGCGTCTCTGAGGGTTTCCATGAGAGGCACACATTTCTCTGGTTTGTGTTCCTTTGGTGGAGAAACTAGGGACTATTGTAAGCCCTTGGGGTCCCAGTGAACAAGGGTCCATGTGTGTCCTCGTCTCTGCATAAACAAACACATGAGTGTTTCCTTGGCCACTGAATCGGACTCACTTCAGAAGGACCACAGGCATAAATGCCATGACAGAAACAAGACATTAGGTTTTGCAGTCCTGGCCATGTCCAGAATCCTGAGTTTCTCAAAGCACAGATCTCAAGTCCAGAAGTGGATTGATTATTGAGTGTTCTGTAAGAGCTGCCGTGATGACAGGAAGACGCTGGAGCTAGTGTCACTTCCAAGAAATTCTGTGCCATCTGGAGGAAAGAGGCTGGGCTGAGAAGAAAGGCATTTCTGAGACAAGCTCTTAGGTTCCTCTTAAACTGCCCCAGCCTAGATTCCTCTCTGACCAGCAATCCAAGAATTCCAAGGATCCTGGCTCTGAGCATCAGAGCTGGAAGTACCCTGAGGATACCTCCAGCATGCCAGAGCAGAGACAGAGAAGAACCCCCCCTCCCAGGGCAGCCCACAGCCAGTCCCCACCTGTGCCCTCTGGGTTTGTGCTCAGCTCCCCCTGCAGCCCCTCTCACTGTGTCACTCAGGGCGCAGTAGTACACAGCCGAGTCTGATGTTTGCACTGAGCGTTTCTGCAGGTGGAAGGTCTTGTCACTCTTAACCAGAGTGGCCTGGAAACCTTGCTCCTTGGGCCTCGGGTTTGCAGTTGACCCCTTCAGGAGGAGTTGAGGAGCTCTGTTGGGATAGTGGACGTACCAGAAAAGATAGGGATCCGGATAAGTGGTCTGGTAAGTGCAGCTCAGTGTCAAAGGTGCCTCCTCTTGAAGAACCACTGAGGCTTCTGTCTGGTTCACTGAGTCTCCGTTGGTCCCTCCTAGAAAAGAATCACTTTGTTACATTAGTCGTGTACAGAAGGAGAGTGTTTAGGAAGAGAGGACAACGTGAAAGTAACCAGGATTACAGGAAAATGCAAAATCAGGAGCATTTAGGATCACCTTGTTACTTACTGATGACTAAGAAGATCACAAGAACAGGGTGAGTGGCAGAAAGCATGTTAGCAAAAGAAACTAGGCCTTGCTCTCTGGAATACACCGAAACTAACAGGGCTAAAATCCAGCGAGAGCTTGTACAAACTCCTCACTCTGAAAATGTAAGCCCATCCTGTCCAGGAGCAGGCATCTGCTCAAAAACAAAGAAACAAACAAACAAACACAACAACAAAAAACACAGCTAAAGACTCTCTATATTTGCAATGTAAGAGGGCCAGTCTTCAGCTTGATAGATGTTAAAAGTCACCCCCAAACCACGGAATAGAACATCTTTGACAATTCTGAATTAATGTTACTCACTCAATATCAATAAGATCACAAGTCCTGAGCAAGATGTAAACAGCATAGCTGGCGGAGAAGCTTCAGGTCTCTTTTAGGGGGAGACACCAAAGCTGAGAGAACTATTCGTCTAGGTACTTGATCCTTTGGTGGAATCTTCAAGAAAATCTTGGCTCTTGTGTCTGCCAAATCCTGCCACAGGCTGTAAAAATGACAGATGTGCTCAGAAATGAAAGAGGACTTTGCATCATACCCCGGATAGAAGGGAGCAGCGCCCTCTGTGGTTCACCCTCTGTCCCTGCAGTCTGCTTTATGTCTTTGATTTTGATTTTGACCCCTGGAGTGAAGCTTAAGTTGGATGTTGTAGATGTAGAAGGGAAATAGGTATCTGGGGTGAGGGAGGGGCTCCAGGATGGAAGCACCTAATAATTTCTGCAGACTGCACAATGGTGCCTGAGGCTGAGACAGTGGGCAATTCCTCTGCCTTTAAAATGAAGCAAAGTATATTTCCCTTAAAGCTTTTGAGACTCAGCATCTAATGTCTGTTCACACTGAGAATTAAGGTCATTTTAGGGAACTGTGGGTATAGGAGAGTGTAAGAAAAGCATGATCTGAGATCTCTTCTTGTCCTATTCCCTTGCTCATCCCCTGGAACCAGGGGGTGAGCCTCCTCTGCTTAAAATGTTCTCCCTCTGCCCCTACCTTTGCCTAGGTAACTTCTATTCATTCTTCAAGAACCAATTTACATGCCATCTCCTTGTGAAAGAACTCATCCAGTATTTTGGGCTGAATTAGTTCTCACCTCTTTTCCCACCATACCTTGTATACAGATCTATCCCTGCCATTTCCACATCATACTGGAATCATTTGCGTATTGTCTTGCAAACTAGGCTCAATAGTCCTGAGATCAGAAACTTAATCCTATTAGTCTCTGTAGCCAGTTTCTCAAAATACCCATCAGGCAGGTGCTCAAAAACTCTCTGAAAAATGAGTGAATTAAGTGGATGAGGGGGTGTGTCTGGGGTGTTACAATGACCTTTTTATGAAGTATAGCCTCTAGAAACATAGGTCTTAGGCCCCTGGTGTGAGAGCTTCTTCCAGAAGCAGATCCAAGATCTGAACAATTAAAACTTTAATGTGAGGAGTGATCTTATGCTGAAGAGTTGGTGTAGGCTCATTACAGAAAAGCTGTAGATATATGTCATTCAATAACTCAGTCGATTGAAATAATCGGGAGCTTAGGGAGTTCTCTGATGGCCTATCAGGTTAAGGCTCCTGCGTTTTCGCCACTGTGGCTGTGGTTACTCCTGTGGCACAGGATCCAATCCCTTGCCCAGGAACTCCACATGCTGTTGGTGTAGCAAAAACGAAAGAGAAAGAGAGAGAACCTGAAGTAAATGTTGCAACTCTCGTTTAAAAGAAAAGAAAGAAAGAATTGATTTGGAGCTTAATGTACAGTGTCTGAATTACTGTGATTAGTGATTTCTAGAAATTTTTTTGTGGCCGCACCTATGGCATATGGAAGTTCCCAGGCCATAGCTGTGTCAATGCCAGATCTTGAACCCATTGCACTGAGTTAGGGATTGAACGTGCACTTCTGCAGTGACCAGAGCCACTGCAGTTATTTGCAGATGCAAATAGAAGGATCGCAGTTGTTGAAATAGATAAAAGTGTCCAGAAGATTTTGGTTCTATATGGCACACAGACAGGCTAAACTCCAAAGAACCTATGCCACCAGAGATACTGCAGGCTTCCGTTGGAGGAGGTTGTATTACTAACATTCATTGTTTGAATATATCAACATGCAATTCAATACATGTAAGAGAGCAGCAGTAATTGCACAATATTTTTTTTGAGTGCTGAGTTTTTTGGTGCTTTATTATTAAATAATGCAGTTATATAATGCTGACTTAAATGGATATTTTTGAATAAGAGAAGTCAAAATCCTAGAAGTCACTGGAGTTCCTGCTTGGCACAGTGTGTTAAGAACCCATTTAAACAAGTGTGATGCTTCTATTTGTAAAGTGCCATCATTCCACTTGTCTTTAAGTTGATATACATAACAAAAAGAACACAAAAGCCTTAAAACCAAAGGGAGTATTCTAAGTTGGGTACAGATGATGGGACATATGCCTTTATTATTTTATCTTGTTGTCATCAAACAAAAAACTCCAAATCTAAAAATTCTCATGTAATTCCTACACCCCAGAGGTTGGAACATATTTTTCTATAAATGGTCAAATACTAAAGAGTTTAGGATTTGAAGTTGTATGGTCTCTGTCACAACTATTCAACTATGCTGGTAAAGCACAAAGCCTTCATAGCCAATAAATAAATAGATGGGCATGGCTGTTTTCCAGTAAAACTTTATTTACAAACAGGTGGCAGGTGGCTTTGCCAAATGGGCCATACTTTACCAACCACTGCTCTACCCCAAGAATTTATCCATAAATCTCCAAAGGTTTCTTTTTTTCACTGAATATTATCGAAGCTTTTTGAAGAAGCTTAACATAAAGAAATAGAATATGTTAATGGATAGAAAGAAAGAAGGAGGCAATTGAATGATCCTAATGTCTAAGATACTTTGGTGGTGAGGGCTCATGGATGAGAAACATAGGTACGGACCCTGTCATTAAAGATCTCACAGATCAGAGCAGAAATCAATGAAAAAGAAACAAAGAAAACCATAGAAAGATCAATGAAATGAAAAGCTGGTTCTTCGAGAAGATCAACAAAATTGATAAACCCCTAGCCAGACTTATCAAGCAAAAAAGAGAGAGGACCCAAATCAATAAAATTAGAAATGAAAAAGGAGAAGTAACAACGGACATCACAGAAATACAAAGGATCATAAGAGACTACTATATGCAACTATATGCCAATAAAATGGAAAACCTAGAAGAAATGGACAAATTCTTAGAAAAGTACAATCTTCCAAGACTAAACCAAGATGAAATAGAAAAGATGAATGGACCCATCACAAGAACTGAAATTGAAACTGTGATTAAAAAACTTCCAAGAAACAAAAGTCCAGGACCGGATGGCTTCACAGGTGAATTCTATCAAACATTTAGAGAAGAGCTAACACCTCTCCTTCTGAAACTATTTCAAAAAATTGCAGAGGAAAGGATACACCCAAACTCATTCTATGAGGCCACCATCCCTGGTACCAAAACCAGACAAAGATTCCACAAAAAAAGAAAACTACAGGCCAATTTCACTGATGAACATCGATGCAAAAATCCTCAACAAAATACTAGCAAACCGCATCCAACAATCCATTAAAAGGATTGTAAATCATGATCAAGTGGGATTTATCCCAGGGATGCAAGGGCTCTTCAATATCTGCAAATCCATCAGTGTGATACACCCCATTAACAAACTGAAGAATAAAAACCATATGATCCTCTCAATAGACGCGGAAAAAGCCTTTGACAAAATCCAACACCCATTTCTGATAAAAACCCTTCAGAAAGTGGGCATAACGGGAACCTACCTCAACATGATAAAGGCCAGATACGACAAACCCTCATAGCGAACATCACTCTCAATGGTAAAAAGCTGAAAGAATTCCCGCTGAGATCAGGAACAAGACAAGGATGTCCGCTCTCGCCACTATTCTTCAACATAGTTCTGGAAGTCCTAGCCAGAGCAATCAGAGAAGTAAAAGAAATGAAAGGAATCCAAATTGGAAAGGAAGAAGTAAAACTATCCCTATTTGCAGATGACATGATACTATACCTAGAGAATCCTAAAGACTCTACCAGAAAACTGTTAGAGCTCATCCACAAATTTGGCAAAGTCGCACGATACAAAATCAATGCACAGAAATCGACGGCATTTCTATATACTAACAATGAAAGAGCAGAAAAGGAAATTAGGGAAGCAATCCCATTTACCATCATATCCAAAAGAATAAAATACCTGGGAGTAAACCTACCTAATGAGACAAAAGACCTGTACTCTGAAAACTATAAGACACTGATGAAAGAAATCAAAGATGACAGAAATAGATGGAAAGATACACCATGCTCGTGGATTGGAAGAGTTAATATTATCAAAATGACTATACTACCTAAGCCAATCTACAGATTCAATGCAATCCCTATCAAATGACCAAGGACATTTTTCACAGAACTCGAACAAAATATTTTAAAGTTTGTTTGGAAGCACAAAAGACCCAGAATAGCCAAAGACATCCTGAAAACGAAAAATGGAGCTGGAGGAATCAGGCTCCCGGACTTCAGACTATACTACAAAGCAACAGTCCTCAAAACTGCATGGTACTGGCACAAAGACAGACATATACATCAGTGGAAGAGGATAGAAAGCCCAGAATTCAACCCATGCACCTACAGCTAACTAATCTATGACAAAGGAAGCAAGACTATACAATGGAGAAAGGACAGCTAGTTCAATAAGTGGTGCTGGGAAAACTGGACAGCCACATGGAAAAGAATGAACTTAGAACACTCCCTAACACCCTACTCAAAAATAAACTCCAAATGGATTAAAGACCTAGATAGAAGACCAGACACTATCAAACTCCTAGAGGAAAACATAGGCCAAACACTCTCTGACATAAACGACAGCAACATCTTCTCAGATCCAGCTATCAGAGTATTGACAATAAAAAGAAAAATAAGCACATGGGACCTACTCAAACTTCAAAGTTTCTGCACAGCAAAGGAAACCCTAAATAACACAAAAAGATAACTCACAGAATGGGAGAAAAGCTTTGCAAGTGAATCGACTGACAAGGGATTAATCTCCAAAATTTATAAACACCTTCTGCAGCTCCATACCAAAAAAACAAACAACCCCATCCAAAAATGGGCAGAAGATCTAAACAGACAGTTCTCCAAAGAAGACATACAGATGGCTGAGAAACACATGAAAAGATGTTCAACGTCACTCAGCATTAGAGAAATGCAAATCAAAACCACGATGAGGTACCACCTTACACCAGCCAGAATGGCCATCAGCCAAAAGTCTAGAAACAAGAAGTGCTAGAGAGGGTGTGGAGAAAAAGGAACCCTAGTACACTGTTGGTGGCATTGTAAATTGGTGCAACCACTGTGGAAAGCAGTATGGAGATTCCTCGGAAAACTAAACATAGAACTACCATTTGATCCAGCAATCCCACTCCTGGGCATCTACCCAGAGAAAACCCCGACTCGCAAAGACACATGTACTCCAGTGTTCGTTGCAGCACTATTTACAATAGCCAAGACATGGAAACAACCTAAATGTCCATCGACAGAGGAGTGGATCCAGAAGATGTGGTACATATACACTATGGAATATTACTCAGCCATTAAAAGGAACGAAATACCATCATTTTTTGCAACATGGATGGATGTAGAAACTATCATGCTAAGTGAAGTCAGCCATACAATGAGACAGCAACATCAAATGCTTTCACTGACATGTGGAATCTGAAAAAAGGACAGACGGAACAAGAATAAGTAAGCATCTGCTGCTTTTTACTCTTGAAGAAAAGGAAGAAATTTTAGGAAAACAAAAAGAAGAAGAAAATCACCTAAAATTCCTATGAAGGAGTCACATAAGAGGGAAAAGGTGCTTTTAAGAAATGTAAGTCATACCCGTGTGATTGAAAGAGAGAGAGAAAAGACAGAAAGAAAGAGTTTAGGAGTACATTGTACAATGAGGCTGGAAAGGGAGAACATCCTAAATATGCAAGGTTTTCTAGGTCGTATAATGAAGTTTTTTATTCTAAGAGCAAATGGGGATTCAGGTGACTGACATCAAATTTACACTCTGACAAGATCACACTCACTGTAGTACAAAGGACTACAATGAAGAGGGATGGGGTGAGTTGACTGTGCTGGGGAGCAAAGGATTAAGGTGTGTTTTCAATTAGGATAGTGGAGATAAATTTGGGTTGTGGATATGATTGGATTAGGAAGATGTGGTATATATACACAATGGAATACTACTCAGCCATAAAAAAGTATGGCATAATGCCATTGGCAGCAACATGGATGGAACTAGAGATTCTCATACTGAGTGAAATGAGTCTGAAAGACAAAGACAAATACCATATGATATCACTTATAATTGGAATCTAATATCCAGCATAAATGAACACCTCCACAGAAAAGAAAATCATGGACTTGGAAAATAGACTTTTGGCTGCCCAATGGGAGAGGGGGGGAGTGGGAGGGATCGGGAGCTTGGGGTTATCAGACACAACTTAGAATAGATTTACAAGGAGATCCTGCTGAATAGCATTGAGAACTATGTCTAGATACTCATATTGCAACAGAACAAAGGGTGGGGAAAAAAATGTATACATATAAGGATAACTTGATCCCCTTGCTGTACAGTGGGAAAAAATAAAAAAAATAAAATAAAATAGGAGTTCCCATCGTGGTGCAGTGGTTAACGAATCCGACTAGGAACCATGAGGTTGCGGGTTCGGTCCCTGCCCTTGCTCAGTGGGTTAAAGATCCGGCGTTGCCGTGAGCTGTGGTGTAGGTTGCAGACGCGGCTCGGATCCTGCATTGCTGTGGCTCTGGCATAGGCCGGTGGCTACAGCTCCGATTCAATCCCTAGCCTGGGAACCTCCATATGCCGCAGGAGTGGCCCAAGAAATAGCAAAAAAAGACAAAAAAATAAATAAATAAAATAAATAAAAAAAGAAAAATTTGTTGATATCAACAACAAAAAACAAACAAACAAACAAAAAAATTGGGTTGTGGAGGTTGTGACATCTTCCGGAAGACTTTTAGCAGCAAACTCAACAGGACCAGGAGATAGATTGGACATAGCATTTCAAAAATGAATAAATATGAATTTAAAAAAAACCTATGAGTAATAATACACTCTAGACGGAGGGTACGGCAGAAACTTCTACTTGCCTATAAGATGCCCCTTCTTGGAGTTCCCGTCGTGGCTCAGTGGAAATGAATCTGACTAGTATCCATGACGACACAGGTTTAATCCCTGGCCTCACTCAGTGGGTTAAGGATCCAGCATTGCCATGAGTGGTTGTGTAGGTTACAGATGCAGCTCAGATCTGACATTGCTGTGGCTTTGGTTGGGCTGGCGGCTACAGCCCTGATTCAACCCCTAGCCTGGGAACTTCTATAGGCCAAGTGTGTGACCCTAAAAGAAAAAAAAAAGTCAATAAAATAAAATGCCCATTCTGTCCTAGTTCTTACTAACAAAACCACAGTTTTGATGTGGGTGGCAATATGTTGAAGTAAAAAAAAAAAAAAAAATTCCTGACATCCATCCCAGCCTCCTTGCATTGGGAGAGGGGTGGGGACATTAGCCAGCATGTATCCATTTCCTCCTTGACTTTCTCTTTCCTTCTTCCTGGAAGGCATATAAAGTGGATGGATCTCTAGCAGCTTCTGCAAAGTATAAAAATAAAAGAGACACTATAAGGACAAGATATGAGCTAGAAAGAAGCTCTTGACTCCTCATAACAGGGTGAAGCTAGCATACCAGCTCTGGATGGCATATGGCATATATGATAGAACTTTTTTTTTTTTAAGGGCCACACCCATGGCATGTGGAGGTTCCCAGGCTAGGGGTCGAATTGGAGCTGCAGCTGCTGGCCTACACCACAGCCACAGCAACGTGGGTTCCGAGCCATGTCTGTGACCTACACCACAGCTCACAGCAATGCTGGATCCTTAACCCACTGAGCGAGGCCAGGGATTGAACTCCCAACCTCATGGTTCCTATTAAGATTTGTTTCCATCATACCATGACGGGAACTCATATGCTAGGGCTTTTTTATGTGAGAGAAAAATAAACTTCACCTTGTTAAAAATATTATTATTCGAACTTTTTGTAATGAAGCTGAATCGACCTCTAACTGATATGATGATGATCATCAAAAACATAATTCATCACTGCATCAGAGTCTTATTGAGTTAATGGGAGTGGATCTTAATAACCCAGGTCTTCACAGGAGCTCTGGGTGATTCTGATACAGGTGATGATGGTGGTTCAAGGTCTGGCACTGGGAACCATAGTCCTGTTCAACCTTTCCCTGCCTTCCCCCTGCCTTACTATGTGCCAAATATAACCACATGGTATATATCAGCATCACATAAATACAAATGCCCTAACTTTCTCCACAAACACATTTTCAGCCATACCAAAACTCTATCTGGAAAACTATTCTTACCAGGAGCAAGAATAAATGGGTAGAAAATTGTTATGTATTTGATAATAGAAGTATCCATTTTACAACACACAACATTTTAGGACTTGGCAGCAGAGAACGGAGATCTCTCACTTGTATGAGGAAAAATTAGGATTTTGGATAAATTCTCATCTCATTGAAGGAGAAATTGAAGATGGAAAATCACACAATTAGAAAATGGCAAAATCATATTCAGATAGTGTGTCTATTATTATACGAGGTTTTCACCCCTCAGCTTTAAAATGAAGAGTTTGGTTGAAAGAGTCCTAAGATCCTTTTTAATTCTAATGTCTGGTGAACCTACTGTTTCCTATACAGGGTTTAGAGAAATATAAAAATCATTGCATGCATGTCCAAGTCCCACCTAGATCAGGAGGGGGCTGCACAACCAATAGGTGAGATCTAATATTGAGAAGTCCTCCCTCATCCTCCACAAAGGACCTGGTAAAATGAAAGCTTGAAGGGTCTTTGGGCTCGTCAGTCCAAGTCCTTCATTTAGAGTGAGGGGACTTAAGGCTTCTATACCGATGATGTGTCTAAGGACACAGAGCCAGGATCTGCAGAGCTGAACCTGGCATTCCAGTTTTCAGCTCTAAATCCCAGGCCCTTTACCCTTGTCCTAGGTGCTGCCAGAATGGCAGGTATTTGAGGGGTCCTCCCTTTCATGTTGCCAGCTATTTGTAGACTCTCCTTGATGGGAAGACATAACCACCATTTCTACATACTCTTGGGGCTTCAAAGAGGCAGCTCTGGCAGGGTTTGTGTGGGGGACCCAAATGCCTGGTGAGCACTGTGCATCTGTAGCACAGAAGTAAACACCAGTGTGTGCAGCCTGGGAAGCCGTGATGAACAGGGAGCTGCTTTTGATGGAGTTGTCGAGTGTGACTCGGAGCCTTGCACTAAGTTTCTCTCCCTCATTTGAACGTATTAAAATCAGATGGGCAAAGTCTCTTCCTGAGTCCTGTTTATACCACTGCAAAATGGTTATAGTAGTTTTAATTTTATTTTTTTTTTGATTTTTGTTGTTGTTGTTGTTGTTGTTTCTATTTCTTGGGCCGCTCCCGCGGCATATGGAGGTTCCCAGGCTAGGGGTCGAATCGGAGCTGTAGCCACCGGCCTACGCCAGAGCCACAGCAACGCGGGATCCAAGCCGCGTCTGCAACCTACACCACAGCTCACGGCAACGCTGGATCGTTAACCCACTGAGCAAGGGCAGGGACCGAACCCGCAACCTCATGGTACCTAGTCGGATTCGTTCACCACTGCGCCACGACGGGAACTCCTATAGTAGTTTTATAACTGCAGTTCATGGTGGAATTTTCACCCTCCTGGATGCTCAGGGTCTGAAGATTCTGTTCTCCTGTTGGCCATTCATCCCTAGGCAGAAACACAAGGCCAGAGGCTAGGAGTTAGTCACAGCATTTTCACTCTCTACTGTTTGCATTTTCTTCCATAATTTGGGGGTAAATTCCCCAGTTAACAAGGAGACTTTAACCCTAGCTCTTGTGGGCTCTGAATTTTGGCCACCCTCTCCCTGTCACAAGAACCCCAACTCACTGGCCAGTTGAAGCCATAGAATCACCAAAGACATGGCCAGGAGTTTCTTCATGCTTCTTTCTTATTGGGCTCACTGAAGACTCTCCTTGGGGCCTGAAATGTAGCCAGATTCCTCAGTCTAGCTCTTTTTTCTGAATATATATCTAGTCCCTCTGGATCCCAGAGAGAGTCTCAGGTTTCTTACCTAGCCAATCAGAGAAAGCTCAGTCCTTTGCTTTCAATGTAAACATGTTGATTCAAACCAAGAGAGTCTAAGGAGAGAGAGGCACTGCTACTTTGTGGTGCCAACATCCTCAGCTAACAGAATCAGCTGAGGAAAATGAAGCATCTTCAGAGCTGATTCAGAAGAAATGACAAAGCCATCCCATTCTCTGCCTTTACTGAACCCCAATTGCAGCCTAGAATAAGAACAGATACAGTTCAATTCATGTAATAAGTCAATTAAGAAAGAACCTTGGTGACCAGGATTTACAGAGTACCTCTGAGAAGCACTGTTAGGTTTCTTACAATTGCTTCTGACACTGTGTCTCTGAGCTTCCTTCCCCAAGCCCCTCCCTAATTTGCCTGATGCTGGAATGGATTGTATATAAGTCAGAGTTCTTAGTGACAAGTAAGAGAAACTGACCCTGCCTGAATTAGGTAGAAAATGAATACGTTAATTAATATTGGGTTTGCCTCATAATATCCAATAGGTTTAAAGAACTGGACTTAAAAGTTATTGAACCAGTCTACCAAATATTTAAGGAAGAGTTAACCCTGATCCTTCTCAAACTATTTCAAAAAATTGCAGAGGAATGAACACTTCAGTGCAATCTGCTTCATCACTTTTGTCTTGTGATCCAGTAGATCCAAAAATGATACTTGAAGTTTCCATGGCAAATAGAATGAAGAGTTTAGGAAACATCAATAGGAGAATTGCAGCATAGTTCTCTGGTATGGGGGGAGAACATATATCCTTTTCTTTGAATAATTATTCTCCTTTTGAGAAAAAGCTTCTGACTTGCTAATTTACCTTGGCAAAGTCTGAATATCTAACTTGGGAAAAACAAGTGACCATGCAGCCTGAACTTCCACCATTTACCAGGTGTTGTCTGACCGACTTAAACACAATGATGATCATGGCCAGCAGCAATCTAGCATCAATTGGAAAAGGTATGTAAGAGACTGAGCTCAGGCAGACCCAGAAGGTCCAGGTTAGCTGTATGAGTAAGTGCCCCAGGTTCCTCTGATACACACTTTTCTTATATGGTCTATCCTCCCTTAACCATGCCTATAACCTCTTGGAGAGTTCTTTACGATCAGGAACTGAGGAAGAAGAAAATCAAGCTTATTTTTATATGGATTTGCACATTATGCTGGCACCACACAAAACTAGCACTGTAGCTCCACTCAAGGATGAAGGTGAAGGACAATCCTTCCCAACCATCAGGTGGTACGTTTTGGTTTTTCATGTTATCTAGAGTAAGGGATGGCCAGAAGTACTGATCCACAGTGATTCTTGTACTGCTGATAATGATTTTTCTGGATGATAAAAGACTTGGGAGTAACAGCATTGGAAGATTAGTGACAAGGAAATCTAAGGAAGAAGTATCTGGATGGACCTCTTAGAATCGGCACAGACTATCAAAACAATTATGTTCTCTGTGAATACTGACCAAGTGAAAATGACTACAGTGGGAGCTCTTAATAATGGACAAAATGATGCATTCTATGGATGTGTCACCATCTTTTCCCAGCCACTACAATGCTTGGCCAACAATCCCATAGACAAAGTGGCCTTGTTAGCAGGGTGGTAAGTTATGCATAAGCTCAAAAACATCTATGTCCCCTTACCAAGTTTGACCTGGCTAATGCTATTGTTCAGTTCCTAATCTGTTAACCACAGAGACTAGTTCTGATCCCCTGATATAGTCTTTCCCCAATGAGACTGCCCAGATACCTGATGACAGGTTGATTGCATGACATCTTCCAAGATGGAGATGGCTGAAATTTGTTCTCAAATACTACTAACTCAAAAAGATACATGCACCCCATGTTCACAGCAGCACTATTCACAACAGCCAAGACATGGAATAGTCAACAACCTAAGATGTCTATTGACAGAGGAATGGATAAAGAAGATGTAGTACATATATACAATGGAATATTACTCAACTATAAAAAAGAATGAAATAACGCCATTTGCAGCAACATGGATGGACCTAGAGATTATCATACTAAGTAGAGTAAGTCAGAGAAAGACAAATGTCACATGATGTCAATTATACGTGGGATCTTAAAAAATGACATAAAAGAATTTACTTACACAAACAGAAATAGACCCACAGACATAGAGAGCAAACTTAAGGTTGCCAAAGAGTAAGGCGAGGAGGGATAAATTAGGAATTTTGTATTAACAAACACACTATTACATATAATGTAGATAAACAACAAGGACCTACTGCATAGCACAGGGAACTATATTCAGTATTTTTAATAAACTATAATGGAAAAGAATCTGAAAAAGAATGCATATGTATAACTGAATCACTTTGCTACCCAACTGAAACATTGTAAAACAACTATACTTCAATAAAAAAATCGAGAAATAAATAAAGAAAAGAAAAAGTGGTTTTTCTACTGACTGGAGTAATTGATACCAATTACCAAGTAGGAATTGGCTTGCTGCTACATAACAGATATAAAGAGGACTATGTTTGGAATCCAGGAGATTTTCTAGGGGAATCTCTTGGCACTTTCATGTCCAATACTAAAGATTAATGGAAAATTACATCAACAAATAAAAAGGCCAGATCATTGAGTACTTAGATCCTTTGAGAGTGATTTGGGTCACACCACTATAACCCAAAGCAGTGATGGTACAGCTGAGGGCAGGGAAAATACAAAATATGTAATTTTAGAAGAAGCTATCTATGTCAATTGCAGTGTTGTGACCAAATCTAGAATCAAGGAATGCAGGAGATTTACATATTTTCTTTTTGCTCTTTATATGTGTGTATTCTTTTGTATACATTGCCATTTTCTTCTTTCTCCTCACCATAATTATTTTACATACAAATTGCCAGAGGTTAACTTTATAATTTAGTCTGTACGAAACTGTAACTGCATTTTCAGTGGAATTACCTCTGAATTTTAGAAGTGATTATGCAGCCAGTGATCTGTAATTACTGTTGGGACAATAGGTCTCCTTACTTGGGGGAAAGGATGAGAACTTCTTCAGTTGTTCAAAGGACAGCTTTAGTTTGTTAGATGGAAATTTCATTGTTTGGAAGTTCAAATGTGTGTGGAGGAGTATGTGCGAAAGATGAGGAACCAGGAGGATAGGGTGTACTAGTTAATAATTTATTGCCTTTTGGTTACAAATCTACCCTTCATGGACTCAGAGGGTGGTTCTGGACGTGTACCTTGTAAACACTTCTTCGCCAGCTGGTGTGATGTGATGTTTGTCAACAGAGGGAAGGATACTGTGAGGAGAAATGGCTCTTCTTTCAGGTCCTGGCATGTTTTCCACATTTCCTGCTTCTGCAGGGCTTTGCCATCCTGTAGGTTAGTGATGCTCACCTCCAGCAATGTCCAGTGACAGCCCCCCAGGTGGCTTCTTAGCAAGTTTCCCCAGCACCCCAGCGAGCTCAGCAGCACTCCTTTGCCAGCTTCCTGTAAATTGTGTTGGAACCCTGGAAGGTGTTCCCCAGCTTCTTTGCCTTCTCTTCTGGCACCTCAGCAAACCTCCCCACTCAGCCGACTACAGCCATACACTTTCCAGGGAGGTCTGAGCCATGGCCTTGGTAGGAAAAAGGGCTACTGTTGTACAATGTGTTACTTTTCTCAGAACTCTGATTTAGTCCTGGAGATAACAGCAGCACTCTACATATGCTATATTTATGTTCTTTTGAGTCCTTTTTTATCTGTTAGTAACTAATGCTCTGTTATTATTTAATCATTCTTTATATTAAAATTCCCTTGTTCACATTGCTGCTTTTTTTTTTCTTTTCTCCTGGTTGGACCCTGATTTGGCTACTGTGAGTCCATAAAGTGCAGAGGGGAAAGTCATTAGCTGCAGAAAGGTCAGCAACCACATGTCACAAAATAGAATCCTACTCTTAAGGTATTGTTGCCTTGGTGATGAACACATGGGGGTGGTGGGGTGGCAGAGGAGTTGGAGAGATGCGACTGCACCCCTTAAACCTGGGGAGCCCTTCTAGGCAAAGCAAAGCAATTTTATGCTGTTGTTATATAGTTTTATTTCAGAAGTATTTTTCCAGGTACAAATGTATAGAAAAAATACACTTAACTATTGTAAAATTTAATTTAGGCTGAGTAAGTAATGAGAATGTTCTTGAGCAAATTTTTGAGCTTAATTTATAGCTACTAGAGAACTGATGACAGTGTATCTGAGAGGTAAACTCTACGTCAGTCTCAAGAAAGAAAATGCCCCACTGTGGCCAAACAAGGTACTTAGAAACATTTTCTGTAACTCTTGAGAGGTTTGCGCTCTGCTTCCCTTGTAAAACCAGTTACTGTGTCACTCAGAGCACAATAATAGACGGCTGAGTCTTCCTCTTGAGCTGATGGCTTCTTCAGATGGAAGGATGCCTCTTTCTTGTCGAGGTGAGCTGTGAAACCTCTGATGCTCTCTCTTGAGATGTGTTTCAGGAGTAACTGGAGGTGTTGTTTGGGGTACTGGACATACCAGAAGAGCACAGGACTCCCAGAATATGAGTAGTTGCACTTCACCTGCACTGGAGACCTTTCAAAGACAGAGATGTGGTCCTCGGGCTGAGTCACTGTCTGGGCTCTTGTTCCACCTGAAATACCAGTCCTGGATCAGGGATTGGCTTGTAGGGAGAGGAGAATTTTTTTTTCTTTTTTTCTTTTTGCCTTTTCTAGGGCCGCTTCCTGCAGCATGTGGAGGTTCCCAGGCTAGGGGTCCAACTGGAGCTGTAGCTACCGGCCTAGACCACAGCCACAGCAATGCGGGATCCAAGCCACGTCTGTGACCTACACCACAGCTCACGGCAACGCCGGATCCTTAACCCACTGAGCAAGGCCAGGAATTGAACCACAACCTCATGGTTCTTAGTCAGATTCGTTAACCACTGCACCACAACGGGAACTCCGAGAGGAGAATATTTTTGTTAAACTAATTCTAAATCAGAATACCAAAGAAAGAATAAAAAGAGACTTTACTCACAGAGTGTAAATATCATCACCAGCACTGAGATGAGGGTGGGCTTCATGTCTGAGCTGTGAGGAAATAGGAGGCTCCTTTCTGCAGATTTTTCCTGGAAACAATTCAGCCACATGGACACCCTGCCAGATAAGTGAGTGTGTTTACAAGACATGCAGAGTAAAAACTCTTCCTCAAGGGGCTGGTTGCTCTCTGGTTTCAAACCAAGTTCAAGATGTGCAGCATCTTCTTCTAGAGGCCAAATCTGATACTGCAGATAATCTTGGGCTTTAGGAAACCTTCAGTTCAGAAACAGAATGGAGATAGATTTTCTCCACAGTTGGTAAGACAAAGTGTAATGCTATATTAAGTGAAGAAGCATGTTGCTGGGTCCAGATAGAGAGATCAGTGGAACATAATAGAAAATCCAGGAAGGGCTTCTGTGGCACAGCGAGTTCTCCTGTGGTGCAGTGAGTTAAGGATCTGGCATGGACACTGCAGTGGCTTGGGTCACTGCTGTGGCACAGGTTCAATCCCTCGCCTGGGAACTTCCACATGCTGCAGATATGGTAAAAAAAAAAAAAAAGTATGGTAAATATTACCATATGAGACATGTATGGTGAAAACACCAGCCATGGCCATATGCTGTGGGCGAGGCCAAAAAAAAAAAAAAAGAAGTCAAAACATACAAATTATTTATGGAAATTTTGTTACTATATACGTGAGGATGTAGATTCAATCCCTGGCCTTGTTCAGTGGGTTAAGGATCCAGTGTTGCTGTGATCTGTGGCATAGGTCACAGATACAGCTCAGATCCTGCATGGCTGTGGCTGCATTATAGCCCAGCAGCTGTAGTTCCAATTCGACTCCTAACTTTGGAACTTCGGTATGCCACAGGCATGGCCCTAAAAAGAAGGAAAAAAAAAGTGAGGAGGCAAAAGATGGTATATTCGATAAAATGTGTCTTCATGGATGGAGAGTCATCAAGAGATTAACAAATAAATTTGGATGCCTACTTTAGCATCTGTTATGCAATAACATCCAAATAGAGATCATTAATATTTTAAATAAAATTTTAAAGAGCTATATTTTTATCAATTCAGGATTAGCGTGAACTTTCTAAGCACGAGAAAGAATAAGGGGAAATATTGATAGATCAGACCTCACAGAAATTTAAACTTCTGTACACGTATGTTACTGAAATATTAGTTATTTTCCATTTATCATCATTGATTCTGATCTTCCCCAGACCAGGAGTGGAACTTTAGAATTTTAGTTCTACAGGTTTAAAAAAAAATAAGCCATTAAAAAAGTGACAATAATTTGACCTAAGAAGAAGGCAGTTCTAGAAAGATGGTAGATTAAAAATGTCCCTGATCCCCTGTGCTTAGCCAAGGAGCTTCTGTGGAATCCAGCCAGGCTGTGCCAGGAGAACCAAAAATGAGATATCCCAGTGAGGCTCCTATGTATATTTGGGGTCAGTTGCAGGGAGTTTGGCATGCAGAGATCACTCAGTGGACCTCTATGAAGGAAACTAGTTCTCCTGAAAAAGTCTCTCCTCTAACACCCAAAGAGCTGAGAAGAATGTAACAGATAGGCTGGGTCCCACCTGTCCTTAATGAAGAGGAGTACAAGGAGGTGGGAGAGCAACGAGATTTCCTTCTAGTTTTTCCGCAAGAGGCTAGCATTGCTGCTGAGACCAGTGCCCAGCCGTGTGCTACATTGCTGATCACAGGTACAGGTACAGAATTACCTGTGCTCTAGACTCCTCACCCTCACAGGTGTCCCAGTAAACAGACATGTCAGGATGGAATAAAGAAAGGGAAAGAATACCTCAGAGAGAAATAAGGACCTCATCTGGGGAAAATATTGTCTGAAAAAATTATCAGGATCAGTGACCCCATTTCCTTAGCCCCAAATCAGGACACATAATTGACAGTGATCTAGAATTCATTTACAAGGAAGCTATCACAAAGAAAGACTATCTCATTAAATGCATTGTTTACTTATTGAATTTTCTTGAAGGACTAAATAAAACTAAGTGAAATTGGAGAATTCCGTAAATGTTAGACATACGGGCATCCTGAACAAACACAGTGACTGCCAAAAGACTTTGGTTGATGGAAAGATAAATAGGACATGCATATAATGGCTTCCAGACCACATTTCCATCCACCTTCTTCTCCTGTCCAGCACCTTTCCCATTCACCTTGCACATACACCAGGCTGATTCAGCTCTGTAACTATGAAGCATCCAGCACAATTCAAGTAACTGTGTCCTGTGTCTTTCTCTCCAAGCTCTCTTTTCTTCTCTTTATTTACATATGTTCCTTATTTTTCTCACATTTCATCTTTTCATTTCCTGTTTTTCCAGGGCAGTGGGGGGATGGCTCTGAGACAAACAGAGGTATAGTAGAGGGTAGAAATCACGGAATAATTTTGAAGTGAGAGTAAAGTCTCATATCTTAGAATTTTCAGTCATGAAAATAAAAACTGTAGATAGGAAAGGCAGAGTTTCCCCCAAGAGCTTCTAGGTAGCTTTACCATGGCCCAATCTGATGTTCAGTGTTTCTGGGGAATAACCTCTTTACACCCATCAAAGCGGCAGACCTTTGCAGATGAGTAAATGGAAATGCCCCTGTTCTTATACTATATGACTGGTTCCGATGCCAGGAGCCCTCATTCTAATTTTCACTAAGATTCAACTATTTCAGAACTCAAAAAAAAAAAAAAAAAAAAAAAAATTCCTTATTTAGAATAGCCTAGAGTGCCTCCTAGTGGTCTAAAACTGTTAGGTCAATTAGCTCATCAGCAGTCACCAGAACCTCAGAGCCTTATTCCATTCTCATTTGAGGAGCATCTACAGGTTATCAGGAATAAAAGAACTAAGAGGTTGGACGGGGATTTTTTAACTAACTGATTTCTTCTTCAAATATGATTTAATTGAGGTTACTATCTTATTTTATCAAGTGGCATCGTCAGGGTTTTTCCAATCTATTTCAAAATAAGTCCACAGCAATTTATTGAAGGTCTTCTACAAGCTAAATCTGGTGCTAGGTCTTAAGAAATTTAAAAATTAATGAAGAATCGTCTTTATTCACGACACTGCAGTATATTAGGAAAGACAAATATGTGCCTGTGTTTTAAATACAAAGTGGAACACCAAACAATACAATATGAATCGAGAAATTAGGAGACATTTCTTACAACAGAGGATAAATAGACAAAGATTTAATGCGAACGTGATCACTTTACCTTTTTCGAGAAAAGATAGAAAGGAATGCTATCAAGAGATTAAGTAGAGATTTTAGGTTAGGAGTGAGACTTCCTAGATGAAGATAAAAGAGTTGCAGAGAGACAGGGATATGGAAAGAAGTTGGGGGAGGGGCTTCCTGTTGCAGCTCAGCGGTATCGAACCCAACTAGCATCCATGAGGACACAGGTTTGATCCCTGGCCTCATTCAGTGGATTAAGGATCTGGCCTTGCCATGAGCTGTAGTGTAGTTTGTAGATGCAGCTCAGATCTGGCATTGCTGTGGCTGTGCAGTAGGCCAGCAGCTGCAGCTCCAATTCGACCCCCTAGCCTGGGAATTGCTATATGCCACAGGTGCAGCCACCCCCCAAAAAAAGACAAAAGAAAGAAAGAAGGGGAGGGAGGGAGGAAGGAAGGAAGGAAGAAAAAGAAAGTGGCCCTAAAAAGACAAAAGACAAAAAAAGTAAAAAAAAATAAAAATAAAAAAAAAAAAGCCATTCAACTACCACAACCTATATCTGAAACCCAGATGACTCCTTTGATTTCTGGACTTGTATATTAAATGATCTCTCTGACATCCATTCGAGCATCTCCTTCTTGGTATATCTCAAGATGATTTCCACTGAGCTCTCCTTAGGTCCCACATGCCTCTTGTGAATTATTCCTCATTTAAGCAAAAGGAAACCCCAAATACCAGTTTCTTCTTCCACTTGGCCAAACATCTTTAAGTTTCCCTCATCTTCCCAATTTTTCTCATACCCCCATTTGATATGTTAGAAAAGACAATCAGCACTTTCTTCAAAGCATACCTAGAATTGACCGGTTTTCACTACCTATGCAGCTCCCACCTGATCCAAGCCATGCTCATCTCTTGCCTGGTTGGTGGCAATGATGACCCTTTTAAGTCTGGTCTCCACCCAGCAGAGTGTTCTTTTGAAAACATAATGTAGATCATGTGGCTTCAGTACTCACAACCCTCTGCTGCTTTTCCATCTCACTCAGATAAAAATAAGTTCTCTGCTACAACCTCTAAAGCTATACTCCATTCCATACTCAGCTCAGATCTGGCATTGCTGTGGCTGTGGTGTAGGCCTGCAGCTACAGCTCCGATTCGATCCCTAGCCCAGGAAACTCCATAGGCAACAGGTGCGGTCCTAAAGAGCAAACAAACAAACAAACAAACAAAAAACACCCACGGAAACCTGAAATGAAATAATGAAGGAAGCTCAGGTGAAATGAAAATCTGGACAGTTGGGATCCTTCTCACAACATCAGAATAACCTACTTCTTTGTGAGTATTCTGTTGACTTGTACCAGCTTAAAAATCTGTTCTTCCTTGAGCCTCTGATTTACTGCTCAAGCCTGTCACTAGATATGCTTTGACATATGAGACTGAATCATACAGTCCGTTTGAAATTTTCAATGTTGCTGGCATGTGCTTCTGATGCAAAGTATCTGAGCAAGCATATGTACTCTCCTTCCTTCCCTCCAAACTTCCCAATGAGAAACAATTTGCACACATAAACAAGATGAGCCTACATCCCTAAGGTGAAAATGATAAAAAGATATCAACAATTCCCATAAGACAGAAAGCAGATGCGACCCTGTCGATGAGTGAGACGGAGAAAGGAAAGCACGGCCCAGAATGAACTATGAAGAAATGTCAATGGAGATTCAAGTGAAGCAATCTTGCTCCTTTGGAACCTGTACTGGTTCTGGATTGAGAAAGAGAAAAGATGTGATGGAGAGCAGGGGAGGCCAGAACACAGGTCAAACTCAAGGTTAATATGTAGAATAGCTATGCCAGTTTCCCTCTGTACTCTCCGTTGCGCTACTGTACTTATGTGAGAGAAGCATAGTGAGCCAGTCTGCACATGAGCATTTAATCTTTACTAAAATTGAAATGAAGCACCCAAATGAAATGCTAGAGTATTTCCTGTTAGTAGTTGACAGGGTTAAGCCAAATTTCAACTAGGATTAGGTGCAGAAGAAGGGGATGAACAACTTAATAACCAGTTCCCTGCTGATTCATCCTAATGAGAAGCCGGCCAATTGACATGGGAAGTCCACATCCCCAGAGCACTGGCCAAAACTCCCATTCAGGAAGAAACTTTATACACAGTATGGACACAATGCCCTAAGAATCCATTCTGCTACCCAGCCCTTCCTTCTTATTTATAAACCAAGAACAAAAATCATTGGTCATTTATAAGTATAGATGGCTTCTCTTGCCAATTGTCTTTCCACACCTGGAGGCCCAGAGTCATCCACTGTGAATCCTCAGAGTCATTTATGTCTGGACCCAAAGCGATGGCCGAATGTCATGCTCTGTGATCTCCTACGGCAATGGAGTATTTTGAGAATGACCAAAGGAACTAAGAGAATAATATACTGGTTCCTTCGTCACTACTCTCAAAACATTTTGTGTCTTGGCTTTGAATAATAATTCTTTATGTTTATTTAGATTTTTTTCTCCAAACAAGTGCTTCAGCCTAGGTTATGTAAATTCTTTGATGTTGGTAAGACCAGCTTGATACACCTCCTTAAATGGAGAGATAAATTAAATTTTTCAATCCAAAAATTATAAACTCTATCATGTGATGGATACACACCATGTGACAAGGGTGTACCATGTTTGGAGTAGACACTGTTGGTGCCCAGCCTACATCCACTTTCCCAGCCCAGTGTACCCAAGCCCCAGCTCTTGCACCATTGACTCGTCTTGGCTCACAGAAGCCCTCTGCCCCAGGAAACGGATCGATGCCAGTGAAGGTCCTCATTCTCCAGTAGGGTATACCCATTCCCCAGGGTCTGCCTTATTCTGGGTAGAAAAAGGTCAGCTGTCTGGCCCCCTTTGTTCAAGGTGGAGGAAATCAAATGTGTGGTGCATTTCATGCTCTAGAGATGCCCACAAGTTCAGGCTGGATCAAGAGTCCAGCTGGACCACATGCCTTCTCAACCTTTTCCCTTCCACCTTAACCTGCTTTTCTCAAAAAAAATCATGGATGTGTCACAGTGGGTTAAGGACCTGGTGTTGCTACTACTGAGGCATAGGTCATAACTGCAGCTTGGATCTGATGCCTGGCCCGGGAATTCCATGTACCGCAGGCGGCCAAAAAACCTAAGGACTCAAGACCCCCAATCTCGGATTCGTTTTTAAGCAACTAAGCCTAAGACAATGTACTACCTCACTTAATCCTAAACCAATCCTGAAATATGTGTAGTAGTAGAGCATAAAATCAAAAGGCTCTTTTGTGGAGTTCCCAACACGGCTCTCAGTGGTGAATGCATCCGACTAGGAACAATGAGGTTGCGGGTTCCTGGCCTTGCTCAGTGGGTTAAGGATCCGGCTGAGGTGTGGCATAGGTCGCAGACACGGCTCGGATCCCACGTTGCTGTGGCTCTGGTGTAGGCTGGCGGACACAGTTCCGATTAGACCCCTAGCCTGGGAACCTCCATATGCCATGGGAGTGGCCCTAGAAAAGGCAAAAAGACAAAAAAAACAAAAAACAAAACCAAAAGGCTTTTTTGTAACATGAAAGATATGCAAAATAAAAAGTATGAAGTATGTGATATGCGACAGAATAAATATAATTAACACTGCTGAATATTACATATGAAACATAGGAGAGTCAATTCTAACAGTTCCAATCACAAGTTTTTGTTCTATTTCTTTAACTTTGAAACTATTATCTCATATAGATCTTTGTATCTATACGAGATGATAGATGTTCACCAACTTTGCGATAATCACTTCCTGGTGTATGTAAATTGAATCATGCTGTATGCCTAAAACTCTTACACTACTGTATGTCAATTATACTCAATAATACAAGACAAAACACAACAAGTCATTCAAGCAGGCACCACAAACCAGGTTCTTTCCTGCAGTCCTGACTCCAGAAGGCACACAGGAAATGTGGAACTGGAATTCGAGCATCTGCACTCCATCACAACTTCCTGCACTTCCTCATGGCCTTTCAAATATGTGTTCCATGATGTGGAAAGATGTGCGTAGTCATGAATCTGCAAACCGAGATTCTGAAGGACATGCTGACTGGATGGCATCCTTTTCGTCAGTGACTGTGTGAACAGAACTGAACAGAAATCTGAACTCCTCATTTCCAAGTTCTACCACTCTGGACTACAGAAACAATACCATGTCTACAGACCCCAACTTCAGCTTTGCAGTGAGCACAACTTTTCACTTGTCCCCTGTAATGCAACTTCACATCTGGTATAAGGATGTGTTTCCATCAGGACACAAACATTCTTCTTGGGCTTGAGCATCAGTCATGGGACCATTCCACAGGGCCAGTGAGTCGGGGAGGGGCATATTCACATGCTCTTGGAGTTCCCAGCTCCCCTCACCAACACTCTTAATTAAAACATCCTTGATACCATGTGGTCCTTGATAATGGATCCATGTAGGTCTCTGGTCGCCACACCAAAGCCTCTTGAGGTCTCAATTTCTTTATTCCAGATACTTCCTCAGAGAGCCTTCCCAGAACCACTGAAGTCACTCTGTGCACTCAGGCCCTGCTGCAGGTATTGGACATCGGATGGCCATTGCTAATGCTCCCTACCGACTCCAGCCACACTCAAGCACCCAGGAATCCACATACTTTCTACAACATTCAAGCCAAGAACTTTGAGTTCTCCTCAGCCTTTACCCAGAGACGGTAACATAGACCTTCTCGGATCTGGAATCCCTGCAACAATCCAGGCTTTTTGTTCCAACCAGTTCTCACCCTCTGACACTGGTCTTTCCATCCACCCCTCAGATGTAGCTTAATCGAATCCAGTAGTGGGGTTACAATTGAGGCTGGAGATGGGGTGGGGGATCTGTAACTACAATAATGCATGACTTCAAACGTTTCCAAACTAGTTGCTTCTGACTCTTTTCTTTTGTGTTTCTGTTTGTCCATCACTTTCCCAAGCAATGAATATCAGACACCTTGAGTCTCTAAGTCCATGGGGAAAGAGCAAGGTGGACTAGGAACGGTGAGGGACTGTCTCAGTTATCACATTGTTAAAATATTTTTGTCACATAGGAAAGTATTATAAAAGTAACCACATGGAATCCATTTGGGGTAGAAGCCTAGAAAACATAGAGAAGAATGGATAGGATTTCCTTTGTTTTCTCTCTCTCTTTTTTTTCCTTCAATCTTTGAGGGCTCCTCCTGTGGCATATGGAGGTTCCCAGGCTAGGGGTTGAATAGGAACTGTAGCTGCTGGCCTCCACCACAGCCACAGCAATGTGGGATCTGAGCCGCGTCTGTGACCTACACCACAGTTCATGGCAAACCGATCCTTAACCCACTGAGCAAGGCCAGGGATCATACCCACAACCTAATGGTACCTAGTTGGATTCGTCAACAACTGAGCCATGATGGGAACTCCTGGAAAGTATTTCAAAGAGTCATTCAGACCAGTATTGTGTCCTTAGTAACCTTTCAGGGCCACTTGTTTTCAGAAGTATGAAAGTGCTTCCCTAATCAGCCAAACCTTCCATAGGGTTACTCTTAATTCTCATGTGCATCTAGAGAGCCAACAGAGCTGCTCTGCTTTACAGCCTAAGCTCTCTATCAGGCATCGCTGGGGCCTTAGCAGGTTTTGGTACAGGCTGCAGCTGTGGTGGGTGTACTGTGTGCTCACTGCACACAGGTAGGTGGCTGAGTCACTGGGTTGGGAGTCTCTGATGAGCAGGGAGACATGCTTGCTGGTTTTATTGACCTGCATGGTAAATCTTCCATCCTCTTTGGGCTCATAAGAGGCCATGTACAGTAGCAACTCAGGGCCTTTCCCAGGATACTGCCTGTACCACGTGAAGTACCGAGATGCACTGTCACTATAGTTGCAGTTGAGAGAGGCATTGGCTCCCTCTGGAATAGGCAGAGATGCAAGACTCTGCTCCACTCCCTTCTGCTGGCTCTTCGTCCCTGTGCAAACAGACAACAAATGGTCAGTCCAAGAACTTTGGTTGGGTAGTGCATGCTTACTCTCCAGAATCGTAGTTATCTTTTCCCGGCCTTCCCACCTCTACTCTCCCTTATTCAAGGGAAATAACATTCATGTTTCCATCCATGGGCCTAGAAAACACAGTAACTCCACATACTGCCTGTTAATTTCCCACAGAAATGCCCCAAACTCACAGGGTAACTGAAGCCACAGGATCACTAGTAAAACTCGTGAAGATTTCATCATTCGTTATTTCTTGGTTCACTGAGGATTCAATTTTTAAGCCCAAAAAAAAAAAAAAATAGAGTCAAGCTCAGATATTTCTGATTTTTCTGCCTTAGAAATTATGAAAAGAACATGATCTACAAATGGAAGAAAAGACTCTTTTCACCGCCCCTGCTACATAACTGAGCTCCTCCTATCATCTCTCACACAAATACACACACACACACACACGCGCGCGCGCGCACACACACACACACACACACACAGAAATACTTGAGAGCTTTCCTCAGAGTCCCTGAGGAAACACTGACATCTTGTGGCTTCAAGCCAGTGATCAAAGATACATTCAGAATACAGATCCTCATCAGTGAACTGATGAAATTAAAAACCTGACATTTCAGCAAATGAGAAATTCCAGAAGAGTATGGTCTAAGCCAGTGTATGTGAGGAGAGGATGATGTATCTATGTATGTGTTTTCCATCAGATGATAACACCATCTACACAAAAGCAGTTTTGCAATGGCCACTCTCGCACACCGAGATGTCCGTCCTCAAGCATTCTTCGGGAAAATCTAGGACAGGCTCTTGTGATGCGTGGAGAAACGAGATTGTGTAGCTCTTCTCCACATCAGGCTAGACACCTCCTCTCACATTCCCCTACTTCCAATTTTGACAGAAATCCGTTCCAACTCAGAACAATCCTCTCCAAACACAGTGGCCTAAAATCTGACTGAACAAGCATGTTTCCAGCTCACAACCTGGGCATATGTTCTTCATCAGGTCAGGGACCAGAGGCGCTCAAGATTCTTCACTCCATTTTATACCCACGACACATCTGTATTGCAACAGTGCTGCCTTTGGCTGCTGGTAGTCCTAGTGCTAATACTAGTAGCAGTGGTGGTGCGATAGAGATGGACCTGCACCCCCTTCAGTACCTAGACTGTCAAGAAACCCCAATGCACCTGGCCCTGGGTCTACTTCCTCTTAGTCCCTCTTCTTGTACACAGCCCTGGCATCTAGGGGTTGATCTCCAAAAGTTAGGGGTGTGGTATCACGCTCTCTGTCTTTCCATCCTACCCTCCCCAGCAAACCAGATTTATCAGAGAACTATCTATGCAAGAAGCTTATATTGGAAATAACTGCAGCACTGTTTCCAAAACAGTTACAAGTGGGTGGTTTTTGTATGTTTATATTTTCAATCCTCCATTAAGATCCAGGTTCGATTTACTCATTGCTTTTATGTAATACAAAATTGGAACTCTGGGTATTTTGACAGCTGATTAAAATAAGCCTGTATCACACAATGACACATTATGTATGTGCTGGAAGGTAAGCTTCAAATTTTGGTTGAGAATCTACACAACACTCATTGAGAACACATGCTGTACAAGTTGACCTATTCGTGAATTTACATCCTGTCCATTAATACTCTAACCGAGTACTTCAGTTTTCCACACATTGTGCAGTACCCGAGGCTCTGCTCATTATCAGAGTGAGTGCTAGAAGTGATTTTTTTTAAAAAGTAAAAGTCCCTTTTCACTACACCTCTTTGGCTTCCAGACTCTGAGACTTTCTGCAGTCTTTTCTTGAATGTGAGAGAGGGGTGGGGAGTGGGTGGGAGCAGCCCTCTGGAGAAGTTCATTAGAAGACCTCCATCCCATAGAACGTCTATCTGAATGTGGCACAGCATTGATGTCGAAGCACCTACTCCAGAGACAAGCATTCCCCAGGGCCCAGCCCATCCTGCCCTATTTGCCTTCAAAGAAAAAAAATACCCTTTTGAAAGCTCTCTCTCGAGTCACAAGAAGTCCCACAGTCTCAGAGATTTGTGTTCAGCTCCCCCTGCAGTCTCGGTCACTGTGTCACTCAGAGCACAGAAGTACTTGGCCGAGTCACTCAAATGGGCTGATGTTTTCCTCAGGGGGAAGGAGGTTTCATTCTTCCTAAATTCAGCCCCAAAGCCTCTGATGCCTGAAACAAAGCTATTTCCAGACGTGTACTTCAGGAGAAGCTGGAGTCCTTGGTTGGGGTACTGCACGTACCAGAAGAGATAGGGTGGGACAGAAGAGGAATACTTGCACCTCAGCTCCACAGGGTCTCCTTCAGGGACAGCGGTGTCCGTGTGGCCATCAGCCTGGGTCACTGACTGGGCTCCAACTCCTCCTGAAACATCAGTGCTGTATAAGTACAAGCAGTGCGGGCTTGACTATGAAGAAAAGGTCTCTATTCACATTCCAATTAGGACACGGTCACTTTTGGGAAAGTGGGAAAGGGAATGGGGTGTTACTTACTCAGGCCAAAAGCCATCTCAAGCACTGGGATGAGCAGCAGGAGCATGGCTGAGCCGTGGGAATGCTGCAGGCTCCCGAGCAGGTAAGACCGCAGCCCTGTCACTGAGCCTTCAGAGCCTTAAGAATGGGAAGGGGGCCCTGGACAGGACCCTTGCTTTAACAAGAACTGTTAGAAAGAGTCTTTCTCTTCATGAGTTTGTATCCTGTTTGGCCTCAGAGTCTTCTCACAGGTTCCTATCCAGACATCAGTGAGGACCCAGCAGCCAGCTGCAGGAGATGATTTGCAGGGATGATTTGCAGCAACAACAAATGTCTCTTTTGGGCAGCATCGCCCTCTGGAGGCCAGAGGCAGAACCAATGATCTCTGGGAGCTGACTCTTTCACTTCAAAGATGTGATCACCAAAATTTCAGCCAAACAAAAAGGCCTGAGTAGACATTTTTCCAAGGGAGGTGTGCAGATGGCCAACAAGCACAGGAAAAAATGCTCAGCATCACTGATTATTAGAGAAACGCCATCAGAACTACCATGAGCTACCACCTCACACCAGTCAGAATGGCCATCATTCATAAGTCCCCAAATAACAAGTGCTGGAGGGGGTGTGGATAAAAGCGAACCCTCCTGCACTGTGGGTGGGAACATCAGCTGGTATAACCACTATGGAGAACAGTATGGAGGTACCTTAGAAATCTATGCATGGAACTACCCGATGATCCAACAATCCCACTCTTGGGCATATATCCAGACAAAACTACCCTGAAAAAAGACACATGCACCTGCATGTTCACTGCAGCACTATTCACAATAGCCAAGACATGGAGGCAACCCAAATGTCCATTACAGATGATCGGATTAGGAAGATGGGGTATATACACACAATGGAATACTACTCAGCCATAAAAAAGAACGAAATTATGCCATTTGCAGCACATGGATGGTACAAGAGGCTCTCTTACTGAGTGAAGTTAAGTCAGAAAGAGAAAGATAAATACCATATGATATCACTTATATCTGTAATCTAATATATGGCACAAATGAACCTTTCCATAGAAAAGGAAATCATGGACTTGGAGAATATAGACTTGTGGTTGCCAAGAGGGAGGGGGAAGGAGTGGGGTGGATTGGGAGCTTGGGTTAATAGATGCAAACTATTGCCTTTGGGGTTGATTACAAATGAGATCCTGCTGTGTAGCACTGGGAACAGTCTATTCACTTATGATGGAGCATGATAATGTGCAAAAACGGAATGTGTACATGTATGTGTAAATGGGTCACCATGCTGTACGGTAGAAAAAAGAAAAAAGTTGTATTGGGGAAATAACAATTAAAAAAAAAGAAAAAGAAAAAACCTCAGCCAAACAGCCTTCTCCCTTCGCAAATCTGCGATGATGTCATCTTCTGTAGTAGGTGGTATTAATCCTAAAGTAAATGAGAAAAGAGGGTTATGTAAACAGAGAAGATTTATTTACTTCATTGAGAAATTAGTCACAGACACAACATTCTAGTCTTTGGAATACTGTTGAAAGACCATTGTTTTTGTTTGTTTGTTTGTTTTGCCCTTTTGCCATTTCTTGGGTTGCTCCTGCAGCATATGGAGGTTCCCAGGCTAGGGGTCGAATAGGAGCTGCAGCCACCAGCCTACACCAGAGCCACAGCAACGCGGGACCCGAGCCGTGTCTGCAACCCACACCACAGCTCACGGCAGCGCCAGATCCTTAACCCACTGAGGAAGGCCAGGGATCGAACCCACAACCTCATGGTTCCTAGTCAGATTCGTTAACCACTGCACCACGATGGGAACTCCCGAAAGACCATTGTTTTTTAAAGCCATTCATCAGGCAGAAAGAATAAGATCAGTTGCCTCAGATGAACTGAGTTTCACATGGCCTTATGGATATGTGTATCAGATACAGATATGTGAAAAGGAAAATACATCACTCCTTTATTTGGGTCTAAAAGGAAACAAAGTAAATAAGATCAAAGACTTATACTTAAAATCAGCCTGTTACACACAACATTCATTTTTCAATCCACATGGACCAATAACAGCAGTAATTTATTCACCAACTAGAAAGTTTTGTTTGTTTTTTTCTCTTCATGACCACACCTGCAGCAGCAAGCAGGAAGTTTGAAGAAGGCGCATCGGTGTCACGTGAGCAATTTTGCTATCTCTTCAAGCCACAAGTGAATACCGTAGACACCACATGTTTAAGTGGAGAAAGAGTCCTGTTCCAGTGGTCAATTATGGACACTTTACGCAAAGAAGAATGTTGGCAGAGGAACATCTTCAGAGAAACTTGAGCAGAATTATAACGGTAAGGAAAATATGGCATATAAATAAGTGATTCCTGTCGGAATGGTGAGAAAAGGAAAAGTAAACCTATGTGCACTCAAGAAAGTTGGAAGTAGTGCAACCAGCAGACCCAAAATGAACAGAATTTCTCAGGAGTGCAGAGGATGTGGGAGTAGATTGACAGTGGCAATTTCCTGCAGGTAGAGATATGGCCTGGCAAACAAGGGACATTCTCTCTGTGGTCTAATGGTAAGATGAAACTGAAGGCAAAAGACATCCCAACTCAACTTACTTTAGCATAAGACTACTGAAACCTGGAGTTCTCATAATGGCTCAGATTCTCAAAATGAATCTGACTAGTATCCATGAGGATGCAGGTTCCATCCCTGGCCTTGCTCAGTGGGTTAAGGAAACAATATTGTCATGAGCTGTGGTATAGGTTCCATGCTTGGCTCGGATCTGGTGTTGCTGTAGCTGTGGTGTAGGCCTGCAGCTACAGCTCCGATTCGATCCCTAGCCCAGGAAACTCCATAGGCAACAGGTGCGGTCCTAAAGAGCAAACAAACAAACAAACAAACAAAAAACACCCACGGAAACCTGAAATGAAATAATGAAGGAAGCTCAGGTGAAATGAAAATCTGGACAGTTGGGATCCTTCTCACAACATCAGAATAACCTACTTCTTTGTGAGTATTCTGTTGACTTGTACCAGCTTAAAAATCTGTTCTTCCTTGAGCCTCTGATTTACTGCTCAAGCCTGTCACTAGATATGCTTTGACATATGAGACTGAATCATACAGTCCGTTTGAAATTTTCAATGTTGCTGGCATGTGCTTCTGATGCAAAGTATCTGAGCAAGCATATGTACTCTCCTTCCTTCCCTCCAAACTTCCCAATGAGAAACAATTTGCACACATAAACAAGATGAGCCTACATCCCTAAGGTGAAAATGATAAAAAGATATCAACAATTCCCATAAGACAGAAAGCAGATGCGACCCTGTCGATGAGTGAGACGGAGAAAGGAAAGCACGGCCCAGAATGAACTATGAAGAAATGTCAATGGAGATTCAAGTGAAGCAATCTTGCTCCTTTGGAACCTGTACTGGTTCTGGATTGAGAAAGAGAAAAGATGTGATGGAGAGCAGGGGAGGCCAGAACACAGGTCAAACTCAAGGTTAATATGTAGAATAGCTATGCCAGTTTCCCTCTGTACTCTCCGTTGCGCTACTGTACTTATGTGAGAGAAGCATAGTGAGCCAGTCTGCACATGAGCATTTAATCTTTACTAAAATTGAAATGAAGCACCCAAATGAAATGCTAGAGTATTTCCTGTTAGTAGTTGACAGGGTTAAGCCAAATTTCAACTAGGATTAGGTGCAGAAGAAGGGGATGAACAACTTAATAACCAGTTCCCTGCTGATTCATCCTAATGAGAAGCCGGCCAATTGACATGGGAAGTCCACATCCCCAGAGCACTGGCCAAAACTCCCATTCAGGAAGAAACTTTATACACAGTATGGACACAATGCCCTAAGAATCCATTCTGCTACCCAGCCCTTCCTTCTTATTTATAAACCAAGAACAAAAATCATTGGTCATTTATAAGTATAGATGGCTTCTCTTGCCAATTGTCTTTCCACACCTGGAGGCCCAGAGTCATCCACTGTGAATCCTCAGAGTCATTTATGTCTGGACCCAAAGCGATGGCCGAATGTCATGCTCTGTGATCTCCTACGGCAATGGAGTATTTTGAGAATGACCAAAGGAACTAAGAGAATAATATACTGGTTCCTTCGTCACTACTCTCAAAACATTTTGTGTCTTGGCTTTGAATAATAATTCTTTATGTTTATTTAGATTTTTTTCTCCAAACAAGTGCTTCAGCCTAGGTTATGTAAATTCTTTGATGTTGGTAAGACCAGCTTGATACACCTCCTTAAATGGAGAGATAAATTAAATTTTTCAATCCAAAAATTATAAACTCTATCATGTGATGGATACACACCATGTGACAAGGGTGTACCATGTTTGGAGTAGACACTGTTGGTGCCCAGCCTACATCCACTTTCCCAGCCCAGTGTACCCAAGCCCCAGCTCTTGCACCATTGACTCGTCTTGGCTCACAGAAGCCCTCTGCCCCAGGAAACGGATCGATGCCAGTGAAGGTCCTCATTCTCCAGTAGGGTATACCCATTCCCCAGGGTCTGCCTTATTCTGGGTAGAAAAAGGTCAGCTGTCTGGCCCCCTTTGTTCAAGGTGGAGGAAATCAAATGTGTGGTGCATTTCATGCTCTAGAGATGCCCACAAGTTCAGGCTGGATCAAGAGTCCAGCTGGACCACATGCCTTCTCAACCTTTTCCCTTCCACCTTAACCTGCTTTTCTCAAAAAAAATCATGGATGTGTCACAGTGGGTTAAGGACCTGGTGTTGCTACTACTGAGGCATAGGTCATAACTGCAGCTTGGATCTGATGCCTGGCCCGGGAATTCCATGTACCGCAGGCGGCCAAAAAACCTAAGGACTCAAGACCCCCAATCTCGGATTCGTTTTTAAGCAACTAAGCCTAAGACAATGTACTACCTCACTTAATCCTAAACCAATCCTGAAATATGTGTAGTAGTAGAGCATAAAATCAAAAGGCTCTTTTGTGGAGTTCCCAACACGGCTCTCAGTGGTGAATGCATCCGACTAGGAACAATGAGGTTGCGGGTTCCTGGCCTTGCTCAGTGGGTTAAGGATCCGGCTGAGGTGTGGCATAGGTCGCAGACACGGCTCGGATCCCACGTTGCTGTGGCTCTGGTGTAGGCTGGCGGACACAGTTCCGATTAGACCCCTAGCCTGGGAACCTCCATATGCCATGGGAGTGGCCCTAGAAAAGGCAAAAAGACAAAAAAAACAAAAAACAAAACCAAAAGGCTTTTTTGTAACATGAAAGATATGCAAAATAAAAAGTATGAAGTATGTGATATGCGACAGAATAAATATAATTAACACTGCTGAATATTACATATGAAACATAGGAGAGTCAATTCTAACAGTTCCAATCACAAGTTTTTGTTCTATTTCTTTAACTTTGAAACTATTATCTCATATAGATCTTTGTATCTATACGAGATGATAGATGTTCACCAACTTTGCGATAATCACTTCCTGGTGTATGTAAATTGAATCATGCTGTATGCCTAAAACTCTTACACTACTGTATGTCAATTATACTCAATAATACAAGACAAAACACAACAAGTCATTCAAGCAGGCACCACAAACCAGGTTCTTTCCTGCAGTCCTGACTCCAGAAGGCACACAGGAAATGTGGAACTGGAATTCGAGCATCTGCACTCCATCACAACTTCCTGCACTTCCTCATGGCCTTTCAAATATGTGTTCCATGATGTGGAAAGATGTGCGTAGTCATGAATCTGCAAACCGAGATTCTGAAGGACATGCTGACTGGATGGCATCCTTTTTGTCACTGACTGTGTGAACAGAACTGAACAGAAATCTGAATTCCTCATTTCCAAGTTCTACCACTCTGGTCTACAGAAACAATACCATGTCTACAGACCCCAACTTCAGTTTTGCAGTGAGCACAACTTTTCACTTGTCCCCTGTAATGCAACTTCACATCTGGTATAAGGATGTGTTTCCATCAGGACACAAACATTTTTCCTGGGCTTGAGCATCAGTCATGGGACCACTCCACAGGGCCAGTGAGTTGGGGAGGGGCATATTCACATGCTCGTTGGAGTTCCCAGCTCCCCTCACCAACACTCTTAATTAAAACACCCTTGATACCATGTGGTCCTTGATAGTGGATCCATGTAGGTCTCTGGTCGCCACACCAAAGCCTCTTGAGGTCTCGATTTCTTTTTTTTTTTTTTTTTTTGGTCTTTTGTCTTTTGTTGTTGTTGCTATTTCTTGGGCCGCTCCCGTGGCATATGGAGCTTCCCAGGCTAGGGGTTAAATCGAGCTGTAGCCACCGGCCTACGCCAGAGCCACAGCAACGTGGGATCCAAGCCGCGTCTGCAACCTACACCACAGCTCACGGCAACGCCAGATCCTTCACCCACTGAGCAAGGGCAGGGACCGAACCCGCAACCTCATGGTTCCTAGTTGGATTCGTTAACCACTGCGCCACGACGGGAACTCCTCGATTTCTTTATTCCAGATACTTCCTCAGAGAGTCTTCCCAGGACCGCTGAAGTCACTCTGTGCACTCAGGCCCTGCTGTAGGTATTGGACATTGGATGGCCATTGCTAATGCTCCCTACCGACTCCAGCCACACTCAAGCACCCAGGAATCCACATACTTTCTACAACATTCAAGCCAAGAACTTTGAGTTCTCCTCAGCCTTTACCCAGAGACAGTGACATAGACCTTCTCAGATCTGGAATCCCTGCAACAATCCAGGCTTTTTGTTCCAACCAATTCTCACCCTCTGACTCTGGTCTTTCCATCCAACCCTCAGCTCAGATGTAGCTTAATCTAATCCACTAGTGGGGTTGCAATTGAGGCTGGAGATGGGGTGGGGGATCTGTAACTACAATAATGCATGACTTTAAACGTTTCCAAACTAGTTGCTTCTGACTCTTTTCTTTTGCGTTTCTGTTCTGTCCGTCACTTTTTCCAAGCAATGAATAGCAGACACCTTGAGTCTCTAAATCCATGGGGAAAAGACAAGGTGGACTAGGAATGGTGAGGGACTGTCTCAGTTATCACATTGTTAAAATATTTTTGTCACATAGGAAAGTATCATACAAGTAACCACATGGAATCCAGCTGGGGCAGAAGCCTAGAAAACAAAGAGAAGACTGGAAAGGATTTCAAAGAGTCATTCAAACCAGTATTGTGTCCTTAATTTCCTTTCAGGGCCACTTGTTTTCAGATGTATGAAAATACTTCCCTAATCAGCCAAACCTTCCATAGGGTTACTCTTAATTCTCATGTGCATCCAGAGAGCCAACAGAGCTCCTCTGCTCTACAGCGTAAGCTCTGTATCAGGCATTGCTGGGGCCCCAGCAGGTTTCGGTACAGGCTGCAGCTGTGGTGGGAGCACTGTGTTCTCACTGCACACAGGTAGGTGGCTGAGTCACTGGGCTGGGAGTCTCTGATGAGCAGGGAGACATGCTTGCTGGTTTTATTGACCTGCATGGCAAATCTTCCATCCGCTTTGGGCTCATTGGAGGCCGTGTACAGCAACAGCTCAGGGCCTTTTCCGGGATACTGTCTGTACCACAGGAAATAATTGGAGGCACTGTCACTATAGTTGCAGTTGAGAGAGGCATTGGCTCCCTCTGAAATAGGCGGAGATGCAGGACTCTGCTCCACTCCCTTCTGCTGGCTCTTCGTCCCTGTGTAAACAGACAACAAAAGGTCAGTCCAAGAATTTTGGTTGGGTAGTGCATGCTTACTCTCCAGAATCGTAGTTATCTTTTCCCGGCGTTCCCACATCTACTCTCCCTTATTCAAGGGAAATAACATTCCATCCATGGGCCTAGAATACACAGTAAGTCCACATACTGCCTATTAATTTCCCACAGAAATGCCCCAAACTCACAGGGTAACTGAAGCCACAGGATCACTAGTAAAACTCTTGAAGACTTCATCATTTTTTCCTCCCCTGGTTCACTGAGGATTCAATTTTTAAACTCTAAAAAGAATTTTCAAAAAATAGTTGACCTCAGGCCCTTTTAATCTTTCTGCTTTAGAAATCATGCGCAAAATCGTTTCTACCAATGAAAAAAAAAGAGACTGTTTTCACCACCCCTGCTACATAATCCAGCTCCTCCTCTCATTTCTCCCTCTCTCTCACAAACACACACACACACACACACACACACACACACACACACACACACACACAGAAATACTTGAGAGCTTTCCTCAGAGTCCCTGAGGAAACACTGACATCTTGTGGCTTCAAGCCAGTGATCAAAAACAAAACAAAACAAACAAACAAAAAACATTCAGAATATAGATCTTCATTAGGTGAACTAATGAAATTAAAAACCTGCCATTTCAGCAAATGAGAAATTCCAGAAGAGTATGGTCTAAGCCAGTGTGTGTGAGGAGAGGATGATGTATCTATGTATATGTTTTCCATCAGATGATAACACCATCTGCACAAAAGCTGTTTTGCAATAGCCACTCTCCCACACCGAGAAGTCCGTCCTCAAGCATTCTTCGGGAAAATCTAGGACAGGCTCTTGTGATGTGTGGAGAATCGAGATTGTGTAGCTCTTCTCCACATCAGGCTAGACACCTCCTCTCACATTTCCCTACTTCCAATTTTGACAGAAATCTATTCCAACTCAGAACAATCCTCTCCAAACACAGTGGCCTTAAATCTGACTGAACAAGCATGTTTCCAGCTCACAACCTGGGCATATGTTCTTCATCAGGTCAGGGACTAGACGAGCTCAAGATTCTTCACTCCATTTTATACCCACGACACATCTGTATTGCAACAGTGCTGCCTTTGGCTGCTGGTAGTCCTAGTGCTAATACTAGTAGCAGTGGTGGTGCGATAGAGATGGACCTGCACCCCCTTCGGTACCTAGACTGTCAAGAAACCCCAGTGCACCTGGCCCTGGGTCTACTTCCTCTTAGTCCCTCTTCTTGTACACAGCCCTGGCATCTAGGGGTTGATCTCCAAAAGTTAGGGGTGTGGTATCACGCTCTCTGCCTTTCCATCCTACCCTCCCCAGCAAACCAGATTTATCAGAGGACTATCTGTGCAAGAAGCTTAATTTGGTCTACAGAGAAGTAGCACAGATAACCTCTGTCCTCCTTGTTCCACCAACTGCCTCACATCCTTGTAGAATCTGGAGGCTAGACACCAGCAGTTCAGCAGGTCTGCTTCCTACTCCAGAGCCAGGTAAATCCACCAGAGATGTACTCATCCAGTCCTTCCTATTCCCAGTGACAAGTGTGTAGGAAGTGGAATGGGGGAGAATGCTCCTAATGAAAACCTTTTCTTAAGAGAATATTGGTTTTGACAGAAATCACATTTCTCAGTAAATGCAAAAACCATAGGAGGAGATGTGACAGTACCATGAGACGATAACCATCAGAGTCTTAGAAAATGCATTTAAACCCAGTATAAAGACTTTAAAATAGGGAGTTCCCATTGTGGCTCAGTGGTTAATGAATCTGACTAGGAACCATGAGGTTGCAGGTTCAAACCCTGGCCTTGCTCAGTGGGTTAAGGATCTGGTGTTGCTGTGAGCTGTGGTGTAGGTCGCAGATACGGCTTGGATCTGGTGTTGCTGTGGCTCTGGTGTAGGCCAGTGGCTACAGCTGCAATTCAACCCCTAGTCTGGGGACCTCCATATGCTGCAGGTGCGGCCCTAGAAAAAAAAAAAGACTTAAAAATAGACCCGAAGTACAATCTTTATGAGAATCAACTCCTCTTAGAAGAGTTGTAACAGAACTTAACATATATGGATTAAGAGATATAATACTGTAGTGGATCCAAAACCATCTTGGTGTTGGCAAAAGGACAGAATTCATACAGAGGCAAAGTTTTCCTGCCTCCAAAAATCTTCTGTGCCTAATGACATCTAAGGAAAACATGAAACTCCTTCAGATGACCAAAGGACAGTTTTAGGGCATTAAATGTGAAAGAAAACTATAGTCCCCTCCTCTGTTTGATTCTGGGAGTCTTCATTTTCCACAACAGTAAATCATTTTGTTATGTCTTGGGAACCTCAAAGTACCACACAGCAAGCTCCCCTTCAAAACTAATTCATCTTAAGATACTGTAAGTGCTACTGATTTGATGTCCATTGGAAATATATGAGTCGTATTATTAAAAACAACAACAATGGAGATATTTACACATGTGGAAACATACACTTTTTTTTTGCTCATTTTGTTTCCATCAACATAGCTTTATACTATTTTATGCCTTTATTTCTTAAATCATAGAGGAAAAAAGAGATACAAAGTATTCAGGAACAAATACAAAAATGCTAGCTTTATATTTATCGATATAACTTCACCAGTACTCATTATTTTTTGTAGGACTCCAAGTTATGGCTGATGCCATTTCATTTCCTCCTGAATGACTGATTCCCTTTAGAATTTCTTATATGGCAGACCTACAAGAGATGAAAACCCTCTGCTTTAAAAAAAAAATCTGGGAGTGCCATAATTTTTCCTTTGTTTTTGAAAGATAGTTTTGCCAGATATAGAATTGTGGGGTGACAGTTTTTTCCTTTCAGCACATTAAATATATCATCCCACTGCCTTCTGTCTTCCATGCTTTTGATAAGAAATTGACTTTGATCTTTCCCTCGTAGATAATTCATCCTTTCTCTGTTAAATCTTTCAATATCCTCAATTTGTCTTTTTCTTTTGACAGTTTAATTATTATTACCTCAGTAGGAATTTCTTTGCCCTTATCCTACTGGGTGGTTGTTGAACTTCTTGGATGTGTAGTTTCATGTTTCATCAAATTTGGGAAGCTTGGGTCATTATTTCTTGAAGTATTCTTCCTGCTCCTCTCTCTCTCCTCCTCTTCTGGGAATTCTATTATATGTTCAAGGGTAAATTTGCCAATGTCCCTCCCGCAGGTCTCTTACACTCTGTTCATTTTTCTTCATCCTTTTTTCCTTCTGCCCTCTGGATAATTTCAATTCACCTGTCTTCAAGTTCTTTTTCCTGCTGTTCAAATCTAGTTTTGAATCCCTTTAGTGATTTTTTTTTCCCTTAGAAAATGTTCTCAGTGTAGCCACTTCTCTGCCCTGACAGTGTTCTGAGTGTTGTGAAATATAGACAAGCCCTTTACATAAAAAGTCTTTCAGGAAGCCACCCAACATGTCAAAGCAGTCAAGCTCTATTCTTTGCTGACAAATCTGCTCTGCTTCCTCCACCGTCAGGAAGCCACCCTGGTCAGCCATCTAAAAACAGCCATGGAGGCAGTGATGAGAAGGTGGAGCAAGGATAAATTAAAATACCACAAAGCTTTCCTGCTGTGTTTCAGTTACATTTTTCTTAAGTGTGTACTTGGTTGCTGTACACCTTTCTATAGTATTTGACCAGAGTGAACTGATTAATGTTTCAAAGTTTTGTCTTTCTAGTCTGTTCTTTTCCTGGCCCTTAGCTAGAGAGAGAAGGCTTCTTGTAGACTTTTTTGTTTGCACTTGTTGACATTTCCATTTTACCAGCTTCTCCGGGACTCACTGGGGTTATTGAGGCCAAAGAAAACTTAGAGAACTCACTGCTCTATTATTCTTTATTCCCTAACTTCCTTAGCTCATCTGAATTCTTCTTTCCAAATTCTTATATTTTGCTTTTTCCTGTGGTCCAGAATTTTTTAGTAGAACTTAACAGGATGGGTAGAAAAAAATACACCTACTCCAACTTTCCATAAGTGGAAAGTATGATGATTTCCTTCCCTGAAGTGCAACCTCAGACCAGCTTGATTGGTATACCTTCCAACAATAAGCTTGGAAGGTAGCAGCGCTGTCAAAATGGTATTAAAATTTAGTTCTTATTCAGGCATCAACATTCTCTTATTGGATAAATGTGGTCCAAATTATGAAGATAACTAATATTTATTTGAAAACACTGCCCTAAGAATTCCCTTACACTAGCCCAGTTGGCCCAAGATGGTGAAGATAATTTGTCTCTTAAATGGCCTGAAAATTCTCTTCATTCTTCTATACAAAAGTTTTGAATGTGACTGGGAAATTATTAGAAAAAATGACAAAGTTACAGCCACTAGAATGGTCATTCCAATTTTATGGTGGTGGAGAAAGAGCAATAACCCTGTTACCAGGAAAGAGAAAAACTTAGATTCTGGAATGTGTGTGTGTGTGTGTGTGTGTGTGTGTGTGTGTGTGTGTGTGTGGTGTGGGCAAGAGGGTTGGGTTTAATGCTCTCCCTGTATGCTAGAACCAGCACTGCAGCCTAGTAGAACAATCGTATGTTCTGTGAACACAGAAAAACTCATACAATATGGGCTATCCTGGACTATTCTGCTGTGCCTGACACCATCAATGGAAGCTTCTCCACATGGATTCCCATCCTTATCTGTTTACAAACCCATAAATCAGCACAACCTTGTTTCACTATGACTTGTACAAATGTATATGCTTTTGATGTCTGACCAACTTAAATTATGCCTCAGGAATGACTGTAGAGATTTCAAATGCTTGCTAACACTGCTCAAACAGCTTCACCAAAGTGATATAGTGATGATTCTTATCAAGTTTAACACTAAATTCAAAATCAGATTTAACCTGTCTTCTTTCGAGTTGTATGTTTATGTCTGGGAAGAAAATGCATCTTTCCCTTGGGAAGGATGGGTGCTTTTTGGTCCCTTTTTGGCAATTAGACCACAGATCAGTGTGTTGAATTCCTGTGCATGGATCATAATGAATATTACACTATGTCTTACCTGTCTATATCTTGGTACTTATTCACAGTTGACTGAATCTGGGATCCTAGGAGACATAATCGAGTTTTATGATGCAAATTGGTTTCATCTCCCCATGAAGAGTTCTGCAAATAGTAGCTTAAATTAAATGTTGTTTAAGACAAGTCAGATGGATTTAGTCTCAGTCTCTGTCAGTCAGATTAATCAGAAGAGCTGATGGAGTGGCATACTCATGAGAAAATTTTCTAGAAACCAGCAGAATATGAGATCTTGGAGCAGATATCATTGAAACACAGTCTACCGTCAGTCTTTTATACTTCTACATGACTTGCTGGGTGTGCCAATATTATAGGGCATGACCACTCAACCTGAACCATTTCCCAGGGTTGTACTTGCAGCAGGTACCCTTGAGGAATGAAGTAATGTCTTCTCAAAGACAAAGCAAACTTCCTCACTGCTTGCTAAAAATAGCAGTGAATCCCCTAAGCTCCATGTTCCTCAGCTATGACCCAATCCCATCACTTGCACAACATCCATCTGAACCCATTACATCACCCTGTGAGACTTAAGGACAAAGGCAACTGAACCAATGTTCATGCCGCTTGCTACGCTTTAAGAAATAAAATTCTTTGTTTCTGACCCAGGAGTCTTGTGTCTTTACTGACAGCATCAAAGAAACAACAAACAGCTTATAAGAAGAGTAAGATGAAGACCTGGCAAAGCCTCTCTCTGCCACCTTTATAGATACTCTAGAAAATACTTGAGTTACTTTTGAGAAAAATAAGTTTTCCCAAATTGGCCTTTTTTTAAAAAAATGGTGTACTATACAGTCCCATATGAGACAACTATCACTTCTGATAAAATGCTTGAATAATTTTCTTGTATATACTAATGAACTAAAGATTCCTTCTAGGAAATTAACATTACACACTCAAATGACTATTAATCATGTGAGGAAACTAATAGCCAGTACACCATTGGTGCAGAGCAGAACCTGAGATTCTGCTCAAGTTCCAACATTGCTGGTCCACATTTTGAGTATCAAAACTGTGGGTAATACAGTGCCATAAGAGAAAAGAGACCAATTGGAAGCTAACTTGGATCAGAACAGTGTTTTTCAAATTTTGTTGAAAGTATCTTATTTTTTGAGAGGATATTAGTTCTTATGTTGTGTGATGTACTCTGATGTTTTCTAATCTTATTTTATTTTTCTTTTAATGACAAAATGTGTAATGATGAAATCTTACAAGTTAAAATAAGAGAAAATTCAAACACTGTGAAAATTTTCACTTAATAAATTGGAAACTACTTTAAAATAATAATATCCATTCTTGGTATAGTACTGGAAAATCAGCAGCTTCGTATGCTGCTGTTGAAGCTAAAGCTTGGTGAAAATTTTCCTCATGGAAACTGGGCAGTGTTCCATTCAGTGTTATGCATTTTCCCTTATGCAAACAATTTCATTTCCATTGAAACCACAGTGATGTTCGTAAAAATATTGTCTATAATACTGGATTACTGGAAAAATACAAAAAAGTAATTAATTTTTAAAGTACATCTAAATAATGGAAAACTAAGTGATTATTTAAAATTGTGCCCTCAGAGAAAGCTGGGGAAATGTCTGCAAGAGGAGTTTCCTAGTAGCAGGAGCAAGAAGGAGACAGGGTCAAGGGCTGAGGTGGGATCTGTCTGGCCCCACCCAAAATACTGGTGCAGGGACTAGTGCCAGAGCCCATGAGCAAAGGAGAGAGCAGTATGGGTGGTTTAGGGTGGTGAGATGACTCACTAGAGGCTTCAGAGGCTGTTACAAAGACTTTGGTTTGGGTTTTGAATGAAGTGGGAAGGCTTTGGAGGGTTCTGAGTTCTGAATTTAAAAAAGTATTTTCATTAAATAAATAAATAAATAATGTCCTCAAAATATGTTTCCCAGAGTAAAATACCTACAATACAATGTTGAGAAAAACCAAATATGTTAATAAATATCAAGTAAATAATAAATCCTTTCATAGAAAAATATAGCTTCGACATGCGCCCACCTCAATTTGAAAACTGGTAATAGTCATCATTTTTAAGTCATGAAATTATAGTGTGTTCTATTTTTTATTTATATTTTCTAATTTATTTAAAATTGATATGTATCACTGAGTAATAAAATTTTAATTTAATTTAAATTTAAAATACATAACTCCTACTAAGTGAAGTAAGTCAAAAAGAGAAAGGCAAATACCATATGATATCACATGTCTGGAATCTAATGTAGAGCACAAATAAAACTTTCCATGGACTTGGAGAACAGGCTCATGGTTGCAAAGGGGGAGGGGGAGGGAGTGGGGTGGACTTGGACTCTGAGGTTAATACATGCAAACTATTGCCCTTGGAATAAGCAATGAGATCCTGCTCTATAGCACTGGGAACTATATCTAGTCACTTATGATGGAGCATGATGGAGGATAATGTGAGAAAAAGAATGTATATAAGTATGTGTGACTGGGTCAATTTGCTGTATAGTAGAAAACTGACAGAACACTGTAAGCCAACTGTAATGGAAAAAATTAAAATCATTTTAAAAAATCAAATCAAATCAAATAAAAAATACACAACTCCTTCCTTCAAAGCCTGGATCCTATTTGATATGTTCAGTGGAAGAAGCAACTGACAAGAGGTCAGGGTGTCTGGGTTCTACTCCCAGCTTACAATTTGCTAAAAGTCATGCTTTCAGTAGGCCATTCAAATCCTGTAGATGCTAATTCTTTTATCTATTAAATGAATGGCATGGGCTTAATCAGTGTTTCCTAAAATGTGATTGATGTAGGAGGTGATGTTAGGCAGTACACAGATGAAAATTCTATTGCTACAAAAAGGTGTTATTTTAATGTGTAAGAGAAAAAACACATCTGCACATAAAATATATGGTTTCACATAAAATAGCCATTAAAACAGGGATAATTTTTGGCATCTTCATTTTTAAAGTCTATATAATATAAAAGCCAATTTAATATTAAAATAGTGAATAATGGTATGTGGTACACAAATATTGAAAATATCCTGAAGATTGTGAACCAGTGAGTTCAACACTACTGATGAGGGTACAACTTGTTTTGACTGGGAACTGACCCTTCAGATCAGAGGGCAGAGAGTGGAAGGGAATCCAGGCAAACAGGCCCAAAAGGAGGACGATCTGCATTGAGGAATGAGCAAAAGGAAATTTAATTCAGTATAAAATCAGATTCATCACATATGGGAGCAGTATATTATTCTCAACTTCTGCTTAGAGACAGAGATTTTAAGAAAATTCCCTCTATAGACCAAGAAACACCTTCACGCCCACCCACAAGGCTAGACCCCCATCAGGAGGCCCAGTTGCTGGTTTGGGGACAGGCTGCAGGTGCTGGGAGAGCACTGTGCCGCAAAGCACAAAAGTAGGTGGCTGAGTCCCCAAGGCGGGAGGCTGAGTTATGCCAAACACTATAAAACTTCTCTTCTCCAAGCAGCTCTTTAAAATCTTTGTCTGCCTACTCCTTCCAGCTCAATTGAATTAAAGTCAAAGATGTAAGTCCTTTCCCAGGATCCTGCCTGAACCAATGGAAGCTGTAAAATGTTTTCTTTTGATAGGTACAATTAAGAACGGCATGTGCTCCCTCCTGGATACTCAGGAATGAAGGACTCTGGCCCAGTGTATCTGAGGTTCTCACGCCTGTTTAAACAGAACACAGACAGAGGAGATTTATTAAGGGCTCATTATTTTTTGAAAGAATAAATTTCCTTTCAATAATCCCCCAGGGGATTCTAGTAACTCTAACGACCCTTCTATAACTTTCAGATTTATGGTTACTAGAATCTACCCCTCTCATTCATTTCTCTAAAGCCCACCAACTCAGAGTACAGCTGCCAAAACAGAACCACGCAGAAAACTCCCAAGGACTTTTCCATTTCTTCATTCATCAGATTCATGGGGACTCAAGTTGGAGTTTGAGAGCCCTAAGGCTCCAAACGTCTTGTTTTTTCTGAGCACATATTCCTGTTTCTGTTGTCACAGGAAGCTCAGAGGCTCCTCAGCCAATCAGAAATTAGATCCATGCCCAAGTGCGCAGACTCACACAGCTATTCCTGATCTCTGAAGTAACAACGGAAAGAGAGCCAGGTGCAGGATTTTGGAGAGCTGCATCAACTGTTTACCCCTACTGTTCTCTTTCCTTTTTACGTCTACAAATTTCTTGAGTACCTACTATGTACAATTTTTAAAAATTGAATAATTAAAAAGTATCCCTCCCCACAAAAAAATCTAGAAATGTTTTTTTACTCTCCTCTCAATGCAAAAGTCTGCTAAATGAGTTCCTGTGTATGAATCTAGTTCTTGACACTAGCTCAGTATATTCGCCTTATATCTGAGCCCTGCCTCATAAAGCTTGTGTGGATTCTTCTTACAATTTACATCCAATTATACAAGAAGCAAGATACTGTCTTTTTTCTGTGCATAACACCTATAAGATAAAGAAAACAAACAAGAAAGACATTAGAGTTCTTTCAAATAATTAGATGGCATAGGCAAATGTGGAATAAAGGAAAACTCCCAGCCATTACAACAAAGTAACATAATCAATAGATGGACAGTGGAAAGTTAAGGCTTAATTCATACTTGAAATTTTCTTGCTTTTTTTTTGGTGTTGATTATCTCCACTGCTTCATCTCAGCTATATCCAAGAATAACCACTAATTCGTTGAAACATTATTTTCTACTAATGTTTCAATCTTTCATTAATTAATCCTTACAACCATATGATGAGGTATATGTTTTTTATAGATGATAAAACATAGGTGCTCTAAGTTTAAGTAATTGTGTCCAAAGTCACACCATTTAGAAAGTTAGTTGTTTTAAACTCCAGGTCTGATAATTCCAACGTCATATCATGTTTGGTTGATGTTTGCTCTTTCTCTTCATATTCTTGGTTTTTTTTTCCTTTTGGTGTACTTGTGATTCTTTCTTGGTGGCCCAGACATGATGTACTGGGTGGAAGGAACTGCTGAAATAGGTTTTTAGTAATCTGGTGGTGAGGTGTGGGAGGAGGGGAACTGTTCTATGGCCCTGTGATCATATCTCAGTCTTTCATTGAGACTTTGCTGCTGGACCGTGAACTTCACAAGTGTTTCTCTGTGGTTTTCCTCCTTCATCCCCTCCCCAGTAAAAGATACAAGATGGCTAGCACTGACTGGAGTTGGGTATTCCCCCCTTCACCCCAGGTCAGTTAGGCTCCAATAATAGCCCAGCAGGTTAGGTTGTGGTTAACTAGTTTCCCCTATAGGGAAGGCCTTGTTAAGAAGAACAGTGTTCTGGTGCATTTCAAAATAGTCCTGCACCCCGACCCTGCCCTCAGAAACATTAGGAGCTTTTTCTCTAGTATTTACCATGGGTACCTGGTTGGTAAATCTGACAATATTGTAGGGTCCCTTTAAGACTGTTTCTTAACTCTTAGACTTGTCCACACTGAGCCTCCAGCAATTTATCAATTACAGTTCAGGATTTTCTACTTCTTCACTGGTTCCCGCTGCAGTTTCTGCTCTGAGTCCCTGCTCTGGTAAGCTGCTTCTCTCAGAGTTTGCTGTCTGTGTCTCCAGTCTTGGGGGTAGCAGTTCATCCTTTGTCTTCCCCTCTATAGATCCTAGGACAGTTTAGATTTTTCAATCTGTTCCACTTAGAAAATTAGAAATACAAACAAGGAAAGATATAAAAATAAAAATACCACGTTTTGGAGTTCCCATCGTGGCACAGTGGTTAACGAATCTGACTAGGAACCATGAGGTTGCAGGTTTGGTCCCTGGCCTTGCTCAGTGGGTTAAACGATCGGGCATTACCGTGAGCTGTGGTATAGGTTGCAGATGTGGCTCGGATCCTGCATTGCTATTGCTCTGGCATAGGCCAGTGGCTACAGCTCTGATTAGACCCTTAGCCTGGGAACCTCCATATGCCACAGGAGCAGCCCAAGAAACAGCAAAAAGACAAAACAAAAAACAAAAAACCACATTTCTACTGACTGACTATTTTAGTAGTACCTTAGTATATATCCTTTCTGTTTTTCTCAGTCGATATACGCCTTTCCTATAAATATTTATCTCATCTAATTCTCAAACCATTCTTAAATGTCTCAAAGTTCTCACTGTGGCCCGATAGATCTGTGGCATCTTGGGAGTGCTGGGTCTCTTGGGTTTGATCTCTACCCCAGGACAGTGGGTTAAGGGTCCAGCATTGCCACAGCTGTGGCTTAGGTCATGACTACAGCTCAGATCTTATCCCTGGCCTGGGAACTCCATATGTTGCGGGGTGGTCAAAAATGAAAAAAAAAAAATTTTTTTTTAAAAATGTCTCTAATTGTCCCCAATAAGAGCAACAATAATTTGTCAACCTAGGACCACACATAGCAAGTTAGGCATTCTGTCCCTTATGTCTCTTTTCTAGAATACCAACATTTGAAGAACCTGGAACAGCTGTCCAGCTTCCTCAGAATGACTGTAACTTCCAGTATCATACTAACATAATAGTCTGAGCAAGGATGTTCTCCAAAAAGGAGTAGTTGTAGGAAACAATAAAAGACTTGATATAGTATCTGAAAAGTTGACTTATGTGGAGCACAGGTAAATCAGTAAGGCAGGTATTTTCTGAGAACTCGAGTAGCCATTAAATGAGGGCTAAAAAGCTGTCAGGTGAAAGGAACCTTGTCAAATATTGTTGTCAGCCTCAATGACTTTTTCCTTTTACACTTATCCCACATTCTACCAGTAGCAAGACCCCATACTGAGCTGATCTCTCCCTTTCAACCAAAATTATCATCGACTTCAGTGGCAGTGATGCAACATGATGGTCTTACCCTTGGGAATAGCCAAATATTAAAATAACAGTTATTTTTCTGTGTCGAGTGAGGATATGTATATGCTAATAGACATCTAGGTTCAAGTTCAAACTCAGTTGTGTCACAAGTGCTAGCTCACTTGTGAAATTACATACTTTTCTTTAATGCTCCTGCTCCACCTCACAAGCTTTCTTGACAACCTCCAGGTGCAGGTTTGCACACTAGCTTCAAATGCCTGAGGAGCACAGTGCACCCACCACACAGATGTAGGTGGCTGGAACGCTGAGCCAGGCTGCTGTGATGTGAAGGGTGCTGTGCATGGTGGTTGCATCCAGAGTCGCTGTGTACCTTCCATTTGACTTTTTGCTCTCACTGAAAGTCATGATTATCAGGGAAATAAGACCCCTCTCAGTGTCCTGTTTGTACCACCTTAAGTTATTAAAGGGGCTCACTGTATAATTGCAGTGAATCGTGCAATTCTCTCCCTCCAGGATGGTCAGGGACAGAGGACGCTGTTCCACTTGGTTTTTGCCATTCACCCCTATTAAAAAAAGAGAGAGATCTGAGAGATAAACCACCATTCTTAATGTTTTCAAATTTGTATCCCTTCCTCCTCATCAAAATGAATCCCAGATGAAACATAAAAAGGCCCCATATTCTTCCCTCCTCCTACCCCAATGCAATTCACCTTTGCTGAAAACCCCAAAAAAATGCTCCCTGAATTTCCTGTGTCAACCTGGCTAATCCTCTTTATTTACTTACAATAAAAAAGAAGCCACAAAACTACTAAGGAGGTACTCAGATGCATCTCCATTCTTCTTCTGCACAGAATTGTCTTGCAGAACTGACTTATCCAGTCAACATAATTTCTTTTTTTTTTTTTTTACACTTAACAAAGGGATTTTCAGGGTGTATGCTCAGCCAATTAGAGACTACATGTCTAGTCAAAAACCAGATTGTGTTCCAAGAAGCACAAGTATACCTACAGGCAGGGCCAATGCAAACACTGCCATCTTGAGGTCAGAGCTACAGTTGCTCAAAATCTCGGATTAGTCTTACTGCTAGATTTCCTCGTCACTATTTTCAACATGATACTTTAAATACAGTAGTTTAGTGTATAAAGCATATGTTTGAAAACCTTACTATGAATTCTGGCTGTATTGACTAGGAGAGTTAAGCCTCAGCTTTTTCATCTGAAAATAGATGTAGTAACAACACCTGACGGTTTTTGAAAGATTTAAAAGGCATGATGCAGGCCATCAGCAAGATGGCAGGGTAGGAAGCCCTAGCTCTCTTTCCTACACAGGCATGGATTTAACAATGGTATTAGAACCAAAATACCCTGAAAAGAAATTCAGAAATTCAGCTAAAAGTGAAAGCACTCAAGGAAGCACAAACAGAATGGTCACATTTACAGGAGCAATTTCACTTTACTAAATCAGTCCCTCGGCCAAATCAAGTCATCTCAGTACCAAGAAGATAGCTTATGTCCATAATTTCCCCCATGGGGAGGGGAGTGAGATTGGAGCATGTGCCTGATCTTGTATCCTCTCAGGGCACTCTCTGTGGGTCACTTTTCTATTTTACCTAACACAAAGTGCTGAATGACAGGCAGAGAACAATCCTTTGGGATGGTGAGAAACTATGGAAAATGGAGGATGTCTGCTCTGTGGGATTGGAAGAGCAGAACTGAAGTTTTTCCTCCACGGGGAGAAAAGAAAGCCACTACAGGGGAGGGGAAGGAGATGGCCTTATTCCTAGCATTTCAGAATGTTCCTGTAGAGCTGGTTTCTATTTTCCCACATTCAGCATCTGCTCTCCAAGTTTGCAGAATTGTTTTATCTCAAGGAAGGGAAGGAAGTGAAGGGAGCCTTAGGCCTCATAATTCAAAGCATTCTCCACGGAGCCAGATTCTACGTCACATCATACTTAGCACTGAATGAATGGCAGAGCTTGGTCCCTGGGACAGCTAGCAGAAAAGGAAAAGGAATGGCATGGCATTAGAGCTAGTACTGCACTACAAGGTAGGGAAAAGCACAGAACTGAAATATATCCTCCAAAAGGAAGAACAGAACACCAAGGGGTCCTTATCCAAACTTACAGAGCCCTACCAAGGGGGCTGGTCTCTATCTTGCCTCATATTTAGTACTGCTGACCAATGAAAGTATCTTCTAATCAAAACCAGACCATAAATACTGGCAGAGATATTTGCTTCTTCAAATGCTCAAACAACAAAGCAAGACTACAAGGTGCATAAAAAAATCAAGAAAACATGATACTCTCAGAGGCAGGAAATAAATCTCCAGTAACCAGTTGAAAGAAATGGAAATCTGTGAATTTACTTACAAATAATTCAAAGTAATCATCTTAAAGAAGCTCAATAACTTACAAAAGAACACAGACAGACAAAAAAAAACCAGGAAAACAATGCATGAACAAAGTGAGAAATTCAACAGACATAGAAAACATATAAAGGAACCAAATAGAAATACTGAAGCTGAAGAATGCAATGCTGAACTGAAAAGCTCATTCGAGGGGTTAAAATCAGACTTGATCGAGTAGAAGAAAGAATCAAAAGAATCAGTGAATTTGAAGAAAAGTCACTAGTCAGAGGAATAAAAGAACAAAAAAGAGTAAAGAAAGTCTTAAAGAACTTATGAGACTTCTTAATATCATAAAAGACTACTATGAACAATTATATGCCAACACACTGGATAACTTAGGAGAAACAGACAAATTCCTAGAAACAAACAACCTACCAAGGTTGAATCATGAAGAAATCAATAATTTGAACAAAACAATAACAAGTAGGGAGATTGATTTAATAATAAAAAACCTCCAAAAAAAAAAGAAAGAAAGAAAGAAAAAGAAAAAACCAAGACAAGATGGCTTCACTGGTAAATTCCACTGAATATTTAAAGAAGAATTATGGAATTGTCTTGTGCCTCAGCAGGTTAAGGATCTGCCATTGTCACTGCAGCAGCTTGGATTGCTGCTGTGGCATGAGTTCCATCCCTGGCCCAGGTACTTCCACATGCTGCAGATACAGAAGAAGAAAAAAAAAAGGAAAAAGGATTGAAGAAGAATTACCACCCATTCTCAAACTCTTCCCAAAAATTGAAGAGGAGGGAAAAGCATTTCCAAACTCATTTTAAGAGTTCAGCATCATCCTGACTCCAAAACAAAATAAAGACACCACAAGAAAGAAAATTACTGGCCATCTCTAACGTATATGGATGCAAAAATCCTCAGCAAAATAATGTTCAAACTGAATACCGAAACACATTAAAGGGATCACACGCTATGCTCAAGTGGGATTTAACCCTGGGATGAAATGATGGTTGAAAATTCACAAATTAATAGATATATATGATACACTACATTAAAAAAATGAAGGACAAAAAATATATGATCATGCAGGAAATCATTTGATGAAAATAATCTTTCATGATAGAGACTTTCAACAAATTAGGTGTAGAGGGAATGCACCTCAACATGATAAAGGCCATATACTACAAGCCCGCATATAACATTCCACTAAATGATGAAAAGCTGGATGCTCTTCATCTAAGATTAGGAACAAGATAAGGATGCCCATGCTCAACATTACTATTCAACATAGTACTGGAAGTCCTAACCAGAGAAATCAGTTAAGAAAAAAAATAAAATAAAGAGCAACCAAATAGGAAAAAAAGAGTAAACTTGTCTCTATTTGCAGATGACATGATCTTATATATATAAAATCCTAAAGACTCAACCAAAAATCTGTCTGAAATAATGAATGAACTCCATAAATCTGCAAGATGCAAATTAACATACAAAAATCAGTTGTGTTTCTATACATTGATAATGGAAGGCAGCTATGTTCACCACCATACCACCAACACCATACACCGATAATAAACTATCAGAAAAAGAAATCAATAAAACATTCTCATTTAAACTAGCATCCAAAACACTGAAATATATAGTATAAATTTAACCAAAGATGTGAAACATCTGTGTACTAAAAACATTAATGATACATTAATGAAAATTAAATTTCCTACTTTAAAAGTAAAGTAAAACATTAATGAAAGAAATTCAAGAAGACACAAACAAATGGAATGATATCCTGTGTTATTAGATTGGAAAGAATAATATTGTTAAAAATGTTCCTCTACCTAATCCAATCTACAGATTCAATGCAATCCCTATTAAAGTTCCAATGACATTTTTCGCAAAAATAGAAAAAAATCCTAAAATTCATATGAAATCACAAAAGACCTCAAAAAGCCAAAGTAACCTTGAGCAAGAACAAAGCTGGAGGCATGTTACTTCTTGATTTCAAAATATACTACAAATCTATTGTAATTGAAAGAGTATAGTAATGACATAAAAACAGACATGTGGACCAATGGAGCAGAATAGAGTGCAGAAATAAATCCATGCATTTATGTATCAACTGATCTTTGATACAATGAGAAAAGATAATTCCTATTTCCAATGGAGAAAAGATAGTCTCTTCAATAAGTGGTGATGAGAAAACTAAATATTCCCATATATAAGAATGAAATTCAAACCTTATCTAAAACCTTATACTAAAATCAACTCAAAATGGATTAAAGACTTCAACCTAAGATCAGAAAAAGTGAAGCTAATAGAAGAAAACACAAAGAAAGAGCTTCTTGACATTGGTTTGAGCAATAATTTTTTTGATATGACACAAAAGTAAATTAGTTGTATTGCATCAAACTAAAATATATATATTAAGTCCTGGAGGCAGAAAAAACTCTGCTTCCAGACTGCCTTTAGATGTGAACTACAAAATGAACTCTTCCCTTGTCTCCAGCTTGCCTGCCTGCCCTGCAGAATTTAGACCTGCCAGCCCCCACAAACACATGAGCCAATCTCTGTCTCCATCTGTGTCTACGCATGCGCGCGCGCACACACACACACACACCACAGAGAGAGAGAGATTCTGTTGATCCTATTGATTTTGTTTCTCTGGAGAATCCTAATACTGAGAGGTTTTTTTTTAATTCATAAAGAAATTTCATATACCAAAAAAATCACAGTCTGACATTTCCATGTACATAAATATACAGAATGATTGTAGGTTTTATATATTTTTGTAAACATTTGTTATATTTCACAGCCCAATAATTTTTAAGTGTTGATGGTGTAAAGAAATGGTTGATCTCTCAGGGACACACTTCATCAGGGAAGGACAAAAGCAGGATCAGTCCAGTAAAGTCAAGAGCAAAAAAGCTGAGAGAAGACATGAAAGGAGAGAGGGATTGAGAAAGAAAGAGGGATAAAAAGAGAACCTCACACATCAGAACTGTCCAAACCCCTTCTGCTTAAATTAGGGGCAAGATGTTTGAAATATAATCAACTTTCAACAACACCCTCAAGAGAAGCAATGACAGTTACTACAATGGGTTTTTACAGATGAGAAGTGTAAATGTGAACATGAACACAACCTGAGCTTTGAATAAATTGTCTATACAAAAATTTTGTATTAAATTTAAAAAAGTGCGTTTTTACAAACGTCATCAGCAAGCTATGTAATAACAGAAAAACAAATTCAAAAATTTCCTCAAAATTAATGACACTGTCTAAAATACTGAGGCAGTGGCAGATTTCAAGTCATTTCAAACAGATAGGATTCTTCTAAGCTCTAAATCCAAGTCTCAATTATTTAAATTCTTGTCTTCAAGGACACTGGTGATAGAAAATTGTCCTTGTTCTCCAATGTTGGGTATGTTGGATTGTCTACTTTCCATCTTTGTGAAGACTAATTGTGAGCTTGCTATCAGCTACTTAGTCTCGGTCTTAATCCAAACCAACTGACGGAGCTGGGAACACAGGCAGATAGATAATTTCCATTGCCTGATGTGACACCTCATACACATCTTGTGAGGCACTGGGGTAGATTTATCTCTCTCTCCTCCTCCAGTAGCATCTCTCACATTCACATCATTTTCTCTGCATTTATTAGTACCACTGGAATGAAGCTGCCTGGTATATTCTTTACATATCCAGTAAGCTATTGGCATAAAGCACTGCTAATATTGAGCTATAAATACTGGATAAAAAAATGCCTTTAAACTCCTGGAAGAGAACACAGGCAAAACATTCTCTGATATCAACCTTATGAATATTTTCTCAGGTCAGTCTCCCAAAGCAACAGAAATAAAAATAAAAATAAACCAATGGGACCTAATCAAACTGACAAACTTTTGTACAGCAAAGGAAACCAAAAAGACAACTTACAGAATGGGAGAAAATATCAAACAATGCAACTGACAAGGGCTTAATCTCTAGAATATACAAGCAACTTATACAACTCAACAGCAAAAAATCCAAGAACCCAATGGAAAAACGGGCAAAAGACCTGGATAGACATTTTTCCAAGAAAAATGTACAGATGGCCAACAAGCACATGAAAAAAATGCTCAACATCACTATTATTAGAGAAATGCAAATCAAAACTGCCATGAGATACCACCTCACACCAGTCAGAATGGCCATCATTTATAAGTCCACAAACAACAAATGCTGGAGGGGGTGTGGAGAAAAGGGAACCCTCCTGCACTGTTGGTGGGAATGTAAGCTGGTACAACCACTATGGAGAACAGTATGGAGCTACCTTAGAAATCTATACATAGAACTACCATATGACCCAGAAATCCCACTCTTGGGCATATATCCAAACAAAACTTTCCTTAAAAAAGATACATGCACCTGTATGTTCATTGCAGCATTATTCACAATAGCCAAAACATGGATACAACCCAAATGTCCATCAACAGATGATTGGATTAGGAAGGTGGTGTATATATACACAATGGAATACTACTCGGCCATAAAAAAGAATGAAATAATGCTATTTGCAGCAACATGGATGGAGCTAGAGACTCTCTTACTGAGTGAAGTAAGTTAGAAAGAGAAAGACAAATACCAAATGATATCACATATCTAGAATTTAATACATGGCACAAATGAACCTTTCCACAGAAAAGAAAATCATGGACTTGGAGAATAGACTTGTGCTTGCCAAGGGGGAGGAGGAGGGAGTGGTGTGGATGGAGAGCTTGGGGTTAATAGATGCAGACTATTGCCTTTGGAATGGATTAGCCATGAGATTCTGCTGTGTAGCACTGGGAACTATGTCTAGTCACTTATGATGGAGCATGATAATGTGAGAAAATAGAATGTGTACATGTATGTGTAACTGGGTCACCATGCTGTACAGGAGAAAAAAATAGCATTGGGGAAATAACAATTAAAAATAAAGAAAAAAAAGAAAAAAAGAATGCCTTGGAGTTCTCTTGTGGCTCAGCTCGTTAAGGATCCAGTACTGTTACTGCTGCAGCTCAGGTCACTGCTGTGGCGCGGGTTCAATCCATGGCCCAAAAACTTCCACATGCTGCAGGTGCAGCCTAAAAGATAAAAAATGCCTTGGTTGAAAATCATAATAAGGAAAAATGAAAAAGATAGGAAAAAAGACAAATACAAAGTTTAAAATCAATGAAGAAAAATGAGTTATTGAAGATGCTGAGCCTGGGTAGCTGTCTCAAAATAAACAAAATCTAAGGAAAATGAAATGTTTAAAAAATGAGATAAAATTGTATCATTTTAGAGTGCTACAGGTTTTTAAGCATAAAATATAGCTCAGAATCCATAAAAGAAATTTTTGATAAATTTATTATATACTATTTTAAAAATTCTACGTGGCAAACAAACAAGATCATAAAGTCAGATAGACTATATTAAACTTTTTTTTTTTTTTGTCTTTTTTGTCTTTTGTCTTTTGTTGTTGTTGTTATTGTTGCTATTTCTTGGGCCGCTCCCGCGGCATATGGAGGTTCCCTGGCTAGGGGTTGAATCAGAGCTGTAGCCACCGGCCTACACTAGAGCCACAGCAATGCGGGATCCGAGCCGCGTCTGCAACCTACACCACAGCTCACGGCAACGCCGGATCGTTAACCCACTGAGCAAGGGCAGGGATCGAACCCGCAACCTCATGGTTCCTAGTCGGATTCGTTAACCACTGCGCCACCACGGGAACTCCCATATTAAACTTTTTTAAATGACACATATATATGACAGCTTTATGATGACTTTCTTAACACAGAGAATGTTCTTTAAAATCTACACTCAAATGACTATAACAGTGGGGAATGGGCAGATATATGAATGGACAAATTATACAAAAGCATATAAATAACTTTTAAATGGAATGAAGTTCCATCTTAATAATGTAAAGCTACTAAAAATAAAAAAAAAGCCTAATTGATAAGCAAAAGTCCAAAACCTTAGTAATAACATTTGGGGAAAATAGGTATTCTGCCTAATCACCAATTGGTAGTACAACTTAGCTAGAAGAAAATTTGTTGAATCGTACAGACTACCATAAGTATGTTACTTTCTTGAATAATATTTTATTTCCCTGAAGTGAACAGTTAATTATCATCTTTTAAATTTTTAATTATTTTGGCTTTCTTACTTTATATGTGCTGTTGCTCAATTCATAATGGCTAACTTCCAACTTTCTACTGGGTGAGGGAAGAAACCGTTGCTTCTTATGCAGGAACTGGTAGGGAACATGGGTTGTCTGCTGCTTGTATGTTTTCAGTCCTCCTATTTTGAACCTCCACTCCCTGAATGCCCTCAAAACACACAAACACATACACACAGCACCATCCACCCTAATTATTCAAGTGTAATTGGTGCTTCTAGTTTCTAAGCTCCTCCACAAGGGTACGGCATACAAGCAAGGGCTTCTTGTTGCTTCTCACCTGAGACCCAGGTTTCATTGTTTATGTGGTTTTACCTTGAAATTACTTTGGCCCTGGATGAGGAAATATTTGTGTCAGTTTTCAGCTTCACTAAGGGAAAGTTGGGTATGTGGAATATTCATTTTTTGTTCTTATGCTCTAGCCGTTGGTATGATTTTTTTATCAACCAGAGTCCGAGAGACAAACCAGCACAGACTGTGCTGGAACCAGAATGGATCAAAAAGTCAGAGACATTCAGCATCCAGGCCCCTGGTGCTGCTCAGAGTGTGTGCTCAACTCCCCCTGCAGTTCCTGCCACTGTGTCATTCAGAGCAGAGTAGTACACAACCGAATCTGAGTCTTGGACTGAGGCTTTCTCCAAGTTGAAGGATTTTGATTATTTGTGGTGTGTGGCTTCGAAACCTTTGTTGCTTCACTTATTGTTGGGCTTCGTGGCTCTCAGAAGGAGCTGTAGATGTTCTCCAGGATATTGAACATACCAGAAAAGAAGGAGGTAACCTATGGCTGAATAAGTACAGTTCACAGTCAGGGTAGCCGTTTCTGAAAGGGTCACTTGACCATCCTGGATTACTGAGTCTCCACAGGTTTGTCCTAGGAAAAAATAAAAAGAGTTCTGTATCACCTTGAACAGAAACCTTTGTGATAAAATTATGGTTAAATGTTTTGTTGACATAACAGAACAAAGAATTCAAATTTTTCGAGGTATTTCACTTACCAAGAATTAAGATTATCACAGTCACTAAGCCTGGAGATAAGCTCATCTCTAAAGTGTCACCTGAGTAATGTTCTTGATTCTTAACATGAAGAAATGTTGAAGTTAAAGTGACAGAGTGAAGCCTAGTTTCAGACAGGAAATGTGTTTGTTTTAGGAAGCTGCACCCCCTGGTGGTCAGGGACAGAAATGGGATGCATGTTTCCTGGTTTCCCCAAATCAGAAAAATGTTATTTTTGACTTTATCTAGGAGGCACATGTCTGTCTTCAGGTGGCCCTTGGAAATCTGTTCAACAGCTGTCATAAACTCTCAGGTCTGTTTTGTTCTTAAAATACTACCTGACATGGAACTTCTTCAGCAGAGTAGCTCAGGTGTCTCTTTCTTTCTTTCTCTCTTTCTTTTTCTTTCTTCCAGCCACTCCCACAGCATGTAGACATTCCAGGGGCAGGGACTGAACCCCTGGCACAGCAGCGACCCAAGTCGCTGCAGAGACAAGGCCAGATCCCTAACTCACTGAGCCATAAGTGAACTACCCAAGTATCTCTACAGCTAAGAAGATATCAGTTTTCTTAAGCACTTTAATACAGTATTTTATCTTCTCACGTAGCGATCGTGGATCAGCGTATATAACCCACTGAATGTCAGGAAAGGGTTTAAGGCTGATTGCAGAGTAAGTAATGAGAAGTCAAGTCAGTATCAAATGAATCTGTGTTTTTCAGCATTGTACCTCAGTTTATAGAACAACAGTGACTGACATTTATTACATGCTCTCTGAATATTTGCTATACGAGACAAAAATAATAAATAAAGGGTCTTTGGTTGAGGATCACTGCTACTTGAAATAAAATATTTTCTTGGTCCTAAAATAATATCATTTGTAAAAAATGCTATCTTCTTAATAAATTTTTTCAGGGGGAAAAAATCACACTATCTCATCAATAATCAATATCAGATTTACTAAAATGTGAAAACAACAAAATAAATATCATAATTAAAGTTATCAAATCTTTATAGAATGGTCTGAGATCAATGCCTTATCCCCAAATATGAAAGATGGATGTATGTGTACAACTGATTCACTTTGCTGTACACCTGAAACTAACACAACATTGTAAGTCAACTATATTCCAATACATTTCTTTAAAAATACTTTATTCTCCCACTATTTCCTTGTTTCCAAGATAAAATGGCTAGTCTATGTGAATCAGACAAGAACTAATCCTATACTCCTAGTGAACATCTAACCTTAAGGATGCTTTCTATTCCCATCCATCTGCCGCGTTTTGTGGCCAAACTTTAATCAGACAATTTTCCTCCTCTAGTTTGGGAACCCTAATGATGTGGATTTGCATCAAAACAAACATGTTGCATTTGCATCAACAAACACGTTGCCTGGAACATGAATTAGAACTCTTTTCTCCCCAGCTGTTCAAATTATTAAAGACAGAGCTGATATTAATACAACATCTAATGACAGAGTCAATATGTGAGTGATTTAAAATTACAGATTCTGGGATCCCACCACTAACTTCATGAATCATATTTGCCAGGATTGAGATCCATGAATGTATAATTTTTAAAAGCTCTCAGATGGTTTTGTTGAGCCGGTCCAACACCAGTTTATAAGATTTCACTTGTGATCAGTCTTCTAGACCAAGATGGTCCTCAAAGAGTAGGGAGAAAGCTCTGCGATCAGTGTGGGAAAATGTCCCCACGACTACACAATTTTTTTTAAACTGGTCTTTTGCTGTGAAGTACCAGCAGCAAAAACAAGCACTGCTTCAGCTCCCTTTTCATGGCCAATCATAAAATAAACCAGAAAATCCTGAGGGCTATCAGGATGAAATTCTGGAGAGGGATGACTCTACAGGACTCTTCTGTAAAGCCCTGCAACCATAAACCCCTAGGCACATAGATGGAAGCTTAGTTCAGTCTGTTCCCAGAAGTTCACTCTCCATAGGTTCAGATCAAGGAGTTTCATGAATCCAAAGACAACATGTGAATACTTTCCCAGATCCAGATTTAAGTAACAAAGTAAGGTTAGATAATGTTTGGTTTCACATATCCCTTTCCTTCTCCTTCACCTTTCTAATCATATTGTCAGAATTTACCTTAAAACTATGCTCAGAAGGAATTCTGGGGAAAAAACAGCTACAAAATTCTGTTTTGACACACTAGAGAGAAAGCAAAAATAGCTTGGGGTGATGTTGAATTGAAAATAAACATATAACACATAAGTGCAAAAAACTGTTATCCACACTTAAAAAAAAAACACACTCCCGGTGGGAATGTAAACTGGTACAGCCACTATGGAGAACAGTCTGGAGATACCTTAGAAATCTATACATAGAACTTCCATATGACCCTGCAATCCCACTCTTGGGCATCTATCCGGACAAAGCTCTACTTAAAAGAGACACATGCACCCGCATGTTCATTGCAGCCCTATTCACAATAGCCAGGACATGGAAACAAGCCAAATGTCCATCGACAGATGATTGGATTTGGAAGAGGTGGTATATATACACAATGGAATACTACTCAGCCATAAAAAAGGATGACATAATGCCATTTGCAGCAACATGGATGGAACTAGAGACTCTCATACTGAGTGAAATGAGCCAGAAAGACAAAGACAAATACCATATGATATCACTTATAACTGGAATCTAATATCCAGCACAAATGAACATCTCCTCAGAAAAGAAAATCATGGACTTGGAGAAGAGACTTGTGGCTGCCTGATGGGAGGGGGAGGGAGTGGGAGGGATCGGGAGCTTGGGCTTATCAGACACAACCTAGAATAGATTTATAAGGAGATCCTGCTGAATAGCATTGAGAACTATGTCTAGATACTCATGTCGCAACAGAAGAAAGGGTGGGGGAAAAAACTGTAACTGCAATGTATACATCTAAGGATGACCTGACCCCCTTGCTGTACAGTGGGAAAATTAAAAAAAAAAAAACACACACAACATAGTTTAAGTCCAATGAGAACATAGAGAAGAAATATTTGCATTTGGGGTCACACTAGAAGACACTGAAGAAAGATATTTATTACTGTCAACCTAATGTTGACTTAGGTTGTTGTTGTTATTGTTTGTTTCTTGTTTTTGTCTCTTTAGGGATGCACCCATGGCATATGGAAGTTCCCAGGCTAGGAGTCTAATTGTAGCTGTAGCCATCAGCTTATGCCACAGCCACAGCAGCTCAGGATCCGAGCCGCATCTGCAACCTACACCACAGCTCATGGCAACGCTGGATCCTTAAGCCACTGAGGCCAGGAATCATACCTGCATTCTCATGGATACTAGTCAGGTTCATTAATGGCTGAGCCACAGTGCGAACTCCCTGACTTAGGTTTTTAATGGTTTTATTAACATACAGCTTTCATTAAAAAATTAGTTATTTTAAGTAAAAATTTAATAAATTTGACATATGTACACATTCATGAAGCCATAACCACAATCAAGATAATGAACAATGCATCAACCTAAAGGTTTCCTCACCTCTCTTTGCAGTCCTTCTCTCAACTCTCTCCCCATCTCCTACTCTCATTTTTATGCACCACTCTGTCATGAATTAGTTTGCATATTTTATGTGATATAAATGGAATTGCATGTACTCTTTTGTCTAGCTTTTTTCACTCAGTGTAATTATTTTAAGATTCTTTCATGGTTATAAGTATCAATGGTTCCTTCCTTCATGATGTCCAGTAGTATTCCATTATACAAATATAAAACAATTGGTTTATCTATTCACCTGTTGACAAACATTTCTAGTTTAGGCTGTTACAAATAAAGCTGCTTTGTGGAGCTCCCGTCATGGCTCAGAGGAAATGAATCTGACTAGCATCCATGAGAATGAAGGTTCGATCCCTGGCCTTGCTCAGTGGGCTAAGGATCTGGCATTGCTGTGGCTGTGGTGTAGGCCAGTGGCTACAGCTGCAATTAGACCCCTAGCCTGGGAACCTCCATATGCCATGGGTGCAGCCCTAAAAAAAATAAAAAATAAATAAAGTTGCTTTGAACTTTTGAGTAGCAGACTTTTTTAAAATAGACATATGCATTTCTCTTGGGTCAATACCTGGAAGTGAAATGGTTGAAGCATATGGTAGATGTATATTTGACTTTATCAAACATACTTATTTGTTCTAGTAGATTTCCTTGGATTTTTCTATTCAGACAGGTTTGCTTTTGCCTTTCCAAACTGTATGTCTTTTGTTTGTTTTGCTTGCCTTATTGCACTGGATATAATCCCTAGTAAAATATAAAATCAAAGTGACAAGAGACAAAATCTTCCCCTAGTCCTGAAATTAGGGAGAAAGCATTCATTCTTTCACCAAGTATGATATTTGATGTGGTTTCTGCCGAGGTTCTTTAGTAGGTTGAGGAAATTCCCTTTAAGTCCTAATTCACTGAGTTTCTAATCAGGAATAGATGCTAGATTTTGTCAAGTTATTTTTTTCTGGATCTATTGAGGTTACCCTTATTAATTAATCATTGGCTATTTGTCAGTCTCTGTAGCTACATCACTGATAAATTTTCAATATAAAATATCAAATACATCACTCTCTCATTTTATATAATAATGAAATAAAGCTCACACAAGAGTTCATGGTAACAAAGTTCATGAAACAAAGTTCATGGTAAGGCTAATAGTTCTGAACACAAATCTCTTCGATTGCAAAATCTATTTCTTGTTTTTTTCTGCAATAGATTATTTTCAGAGAAAACTGGAGAGACTAGAGGCTGGCAGAATTAATTCTCCTTAAGCATTTGAAAAACTTTAAGATAGTCTGTTACCTTTATTTATTTATTCTGTTCTTTATTTATTCATATTGAACTAATAAAAATGATTAAATAATTGCAGATTTGGCTCTTTCACCAAAAGAAGAAACATATTATAAAGGATACCCAATATGCAATTCAGGAGCTGACCACTCGGTGGAGCCTTGACTGTACCAATTATTAGGCACCTAAGGAACAAGGCACTGTAGCGGGCTGACAAACTCTTCTAGGTTTAAGTGAACCACCAGGGTACTGAAACTTCATTCATGGCTAGTGATCACTCACTTTCTGTATTGCTTGAAAGTGGCTTGTGATAAAGCAGTCTAGAGCGCAGATGTTCAAATTAACCAGTATAAACATTTCTTAAATTTAAAAATAGAATTGCCACAAGATCCAGCAGACCCACTTCTAATTACATACTTTAAAAATTTGAAAGAATGTGCATGTGCGCCCCAAAATATTGAGTTATTTATATATCCATGTTTCCACCAAAAGGTGAAAGCAACCCAAAATATCTATCAACGGATGAATAGATAGACAAAATATGGTGTATACATACAGTGGAATATTACTCAACCTTAAAAAGGAAAGAAATTCTAACACATGCTACAACGTGGATGACAGTTGAATACATTATGTTAAATGAAATGTCTCAGAATGACCAACATTGCATGATTCTACTTACATGGGCTGTCTAAAGTAGTCAAACTCATCAAAAGAGAAAGTAGAATGGTTGTGGCCAGGGGCTGGAGAGACAGAGGAAGGGGGAGTTACTGTTTTTATGAGTGTAAATTTTCAGATTTTCTAGAGATGGCTGGTAGTGCTGATTGAACAACAATGTAAATGCACTTAATATTACTGGATTGTACACTTTAAAATTGTTAATATGAAAAAATATGTTAAATCTGTAAAATTTTTGTTAAAAGAAAAGTTTAAAACTCTTCTTTTAAGATTTCTACCCTATAAGAGTTCCTGCAGTGGCACAGTGGGTTAATGATCCGACATGTCTCTGTGGAGGTGCCAGTTTAATCCCCAGCCCCACACAGTGGGTTAAGGATCTGATGTTGCTGCAGCTATGATGTAGGTCACGGCTCCAGCTCGGATTCTGTCCCTTGCCAGGGAACTTCTCTATGCCGCAGGGACAGCCAAAAAAGAAAGAAAAAGATTTCTATCCCACGCAACTGCTTTCCAAATGCAAATATAATAGACAGTTACAATACAAAAATATTTATCAGTCATCCACTACCATTCAAATTTTAAGGTACTGAAAAAAGTGGGGTTAGAGGTAGAACGAAAAAATTAGAGAGAAGGGGTATTTGGGATTGTGGAACCACTGATTGAAAAAAGGCCTGGAGATAGGCAAAATGTGCCACATGATAGCAAAAATGCTTTTCAAGGAGTGGTGCAGTGAAAGGCAAGAGCAGAGAAAGAAGATAATCCAGTGTATGCTCCTTCACTAAGTATTAAGAGCCATCAATTTATTGATCATTTTGTGGATAAGACTGGTGGAGGCAGGAAACTTACATTATGGAACCTGTGCTCTTCCCATGCTAGAGGTGTTAATAAGATGGAGTTAGTATAGCACGAAGTTTGTGACATATTAGGCACATTAGAGAGAAAATAAGAGTACATTAACTCAACTAACAAAACTAAATGAATTTAGGAGTTTCCATTGTGGCTCAGCGGTAATGAACCTGACTGGTATACATGAGAATGCAGGTTCAATCCCTGGCCTTGCTCAGTGAGCTAAGGACCCAGTGTTGCTGTGAGCTGTGGTATAAGTCGCAGACATGGCTTAGATCTGGAGTTGCTGTGGCTCTGCAGGCGGGCAGCTGTAGCTCTGATTTAACCCCTAGCCTGGCAACTTCCCTATTCCATGGGTTTGGCCTTAAAAAGACCAAAAAATAGGAGTTCCCGTCTCAATGGAGGCGAATCCGACTAGGAACCATGAAGTTGCAAGTTTGATCCCTGGCCTCGCTCAGTGGGTTAAGGACCTGGTGGTGCCATGAGCTGTGGTGTCGGTTGCAGACACGGCTCAGATCTGGCGTTGCTGTGGCTCTGGCGTAGGCCGGCAGCTATAGCTCCGATTAGACCCCTAGCCTGGGAACTTCCATATGCTGCAAATGTGGCCCTAAAAAGACAAAAGACCAAAAAATAATAGTGATAGTTTTAAAAATAAAATAATGTATTAAATAGTGTAAAGCAGCATGATATTCAAAAGAGGAAAACTAGAGAGATTACACAACCTTCCTCATTCAAAACAATGCCTTTAATTTAATATATATTCAATAATATAATATATATTCAATTCAAAATCAATGAACAAATTGAAATGAAGTTTCAAATCATACATATTTTTACTGATTTTCGAGTCAGATGTTTCTGAATTTCCTTGGTCAATCCTTGTAGCTTATGTTAATTTTAAATGGCAAAGATTTTATGTGCCTATTTTTCTGTCTTCAATAAACAATTTAAACCTGGAGTTTCTGCTGTGGCACAGCAGATTAAGGATCTGGCATTGCCACAGCTAGGACAATAGGGTCGCGGCTGCAGCTTGGATTCAATCCCTGGCCCAGGGACTTTCATATGCTGCAGGTGTGGGGGAAAAAATTAAACCCAAATTTTCAGGGATAAGGATTTTTTGATGAAGCATAGCTCCAGATGTAGTCCATGAACCTAAAGAAGTATTTTCTTAGAATGGGTATTTTCCCTCTAACCCTACACCTGTGCTGCCACAGCCCTAACCACTTCCTGTCTGTGATGGCAACTCTCAGCCCTGGACCCAACAGCAGGTGGATGTATCAAGGAGAACTGTGGGTTTTGGTACACCTCCCTCCAACACACCTCTCACTGTGGGCTCACTCAGTGCACAGAAGTAGACTGCAGAGTCCTCCACCTGTGCGTCTGAGATGACAAGTTGGATGGATTTGTTTGCCTTCTGGAAATTCAGTGAATAGCGATCTTCTGTGGCATTTTCCTGGCTATAAGAGTCCTGATGAATAAGGAGAATCACTGCCCCACTGCTGGGCTGCTTGTACCAGAAGAGACTATAACTGAAACTACTGGTTTCATATGTACAGTTCAAAGTCACAGTGTCCTTTTCTGGCATTTTGACTGGTAGTTGATCTTGAGTTACACTTTGGGCCATACTGAATCCTGAAGGAAAAAACAGAATAAGAGTTTTAGGAATAAGAGTTGTGGACAAAGAAATTCTGTTTTACACCCAGCTACCCTTCTCTTCCAGGGTACCCATAAGACTGCCTGCTCCCCCAGTCTTTAGGTCATAGAGAAAGCACAACCCCACCTGGGCCATCCCTACCGAGCCACAGTGAAGCCGCAACCACCTTCAGAAGGCTGGAGAGAAGCATGTTTGAATTCTTCCACTAGAAGGAAAATACCTTCTTCCTCAATTTCAAGGCTCTGCAAGGTGAGGCGAGCCTGACCGCGTGAGGCTGGAACTGTTGGTTTATGTGCTGCTGCTGCCCCAGAACAGGAAACAGGGCTTCCTGGTATAGCAAGTTCATGTGGGTTATGTCAAAACTTCTCTGTGGACTAGGTGACAGGCTCACTCAACCCCAACTTCCTTTTGTATTAACCAGTGCCTCAATCAATAGCAACTACATCTGAAAATAAATGAGTTAAATTTTATATTGAAAGGGAGACTGAAGATTTGATTAACTGCTGTGTTCAGTCATTGCATCTATGATGGAAGTTAAAAAAACGACATGGAAACAATATAAGACGTAATTATCATGTGTCCTCACAGCTCTGTAAGTTGTTCTTTCACTTAAGGTAAAAACAAATCACAATAATAAGAAGGCAAAGCTATTTGGACTAATTACTGCAGCTTTTTCAACCTCTATATTAATATAGCAATCACTACTTCATCACCAACATCTGTTAAGTTATCTTGGGACCAAAGAGCAGGAGAAAAGATAATTTTCTCTTTGCAGAAGACAAGATTGAAGCCCCAAGAGATGGAGTCCTGTCACAGAGGCCCTCTTCTCTACTCGTTTTGACAGCCTAGTTCTGTTCAGAAAGGCCAGAACAGATGCCAGAGTTTTGTCATTAGGTTATTAGACTTTTGAATGTATATTTTTCTCATTAACTTGATTGGGACCCTAAAAGAGCCACAAGAAACCTCCTTATTCTGTGTGCCCAACTCTAAAGGGACTATATCGCAGGTGACCTCATTCACCTCTGTAAGATAGCTAATTGTAAGATCACCACTGATTGTAGTAAACTGTTCTTTGTGTATGAATATAAGAGAAAAGCCATACCTAAGGATGTTACTCTATCCCATGGCAAACAACAAAGGCTCATTGCCTATCACAGCCTATCTCTTAATATAGTTAAACAAAATTTACCCTCCGTGTCTCAAAGTAATTACAGCCTCAGCTAAATTCATTGAAACATTTTTAGATCTTGTTCTGGAATCTCCATTAGACCTGATGGTACCAAATATAGTCAAAATTTTCCTCCAATCTAAAACACCCAAACTTTGTCTACCAATTAGTTGACTAATTATAAGATATGAATTCTCCTCATATTATTCAATAAAGATCTCATGACTGTACTTCTGTTATTCAAAATGCCTTCAGGTCCAGAACAGATCTTTGGGACACCCTTGTACCAAATTCTGAATTAACACGTTTTAAAATAATCTTATCTTAAATATTGAAAAGAAACAATACCAGGCTAGTTATGCAATGACTACTCTAAACTCCCTTTTAAACCAATCATTAGCATAAGTAAAATTAACTCAAGTAACAACATGTGGATCTCTCTTGAACATATTAAATTACAAAGACACTGCTGTGGCTTGGGTTCAGCCCCTGGCCCAGGAATTTCCACATGACATGGATGCAACCAAAAAAAAAATAATAATAATAAATGAAATAAGATAGAGAATATAAAAAAAAAGAATTGTTGGATATCTCATTCAGTGCCAATTCCTAGAAAAGCTAAATGGTAATTATACTGCTCGAATAAAATCTTCATCAGTAAAATTAGCCTTAAAACATTATAAAAAATATCTGTTGATAAAAATTTAGGATAGAGTTTTTGCAAGTAAACCTGTATACAAAACATGACTCAGCCTGAATGTATGATGTGGTCTGACCTTCAGCACTATCTCATAATTATCAATTGCCATAGAGTTTTTTGTAGAACTATAAATCAATAATGCACTGGAGTTCAAACACTTGGAATGATGAACTCTTCCTGTAAAAATAACTTTTTGTTGTTGTTGTTGTCTCTTTAGGACTGCACCCAGAGCATATGGAGGTTCCCAGGCTTGGGGTCTAATCAGAATTGTTGCCCCGGCCTTTGCCAGAGCCACAGCAACACCAGATCCGAGCCATGTCTGCAACCTACACCACAGCTCACGGCAATGTTTGATCCTTAACCCACAGAGCGAGGCCAGGGATCGAACCCGAAACCTCATGGTTCCTAGTCAGATTCGTTTCCGCTGCGCCACCATGGGAACTCCTAAAAATAACTTTAAGTTTCAAAACATCAGGGGTAGAAAACACAGCGTGGTGACAGGTATGGAGACCATTTATGTACCCAGTGGCATGTGCTTCATCTAACCAAGATTCAGACATCTCAAGAGGTTATGTATTGTATGGTTCTATTCAGCTCCAATTCAGCCTCTGGCCTGGGAACCTCCATATGCTGAGGGTGTGGCACTAAAAGAAAAAAAAGGAAGAACTAGCCCACCCTTGACCAGATGTGGGTGAATTAGAGAGTTAATTATACATGTATATTTTCCAATCCATTGGTTTATATACAACACTAATGTAATTTTTAAAGGAGAAATTTGTGGTTAGTAATGTTTAATCCAGTCAAAGCATGAAGATGAGGGAGGGAGATTTGTAGCAAATTATCACTAACCTAACTGTTAGTCCAAAAGACTTTTGTCAATCTACTAATAATACAAGGAGAGTGAGAAAACATTTTAAAAATTTCCCATATTCCTCAGAAAGAAATATTTCAATTATAATGGTAACAGAACATTACAAACCTAGGAATAAATTTATTTTAAACAACAGTGCTTTACTGAGATTAAAAGATATTCATAAATGAAAACAAATAATATGTTCTTAATCAAAGTATCCAATATGCACATTAAGTTTTGTCCTTCACACACTAATTTATAAGTTAATTCAAAGTTAAAATTGTAATTATGAATAAATACCAAATTTTCCTTTTTTTTTTCTTTAATAAACATCTACTGATTTGGCATTACTCTTATACTTGAAGGTTTGTGCCAAAGGAAGGGAGCTGCCCTGGTCACAGGAATGAGTACAGGGAGAAGGTGCCTCAGAAGCAGTGTGCACTTGCTGCACAGAAGTAGACAGCTGAGTCTTCAGGCTGGGTGACTGCGATGTGCAGGGAGAAATGCTTGGCTGTCTTATTCAATGAGACAGTGAGTCTTTCTTCTTCCTGCTTGACCCCATTTGCTCGAATGTATGTTAGGAACTGGAGACCTTTTCCAGGTTCTTGCTTATACCAAGGGAAGTAGTCTGAGGTACTGTCTGTATAAGAGCAGGTGATAACAGAGCTGTTTCCCTCCTGGACACTCAGGGTAGGACTCTGCTCCACCTTCTCTCCAAGGCTGACCCCTAGGCAGAAAGAAGAAGTCAGAGAAAGGAGAAGGGTTGTTAGGTCATTACACTCCTGAATTTACCTTTCCTTTTCCACAGTAACTAGAGGAAACCAGTATAAAGCCAGTCTCCTTCTTGGACTTTCAAACAATATCCACTGATATACTCTGTTTCCCATAAGCCCTCAACTCACAGTCCAGCTGCAGCCCCAAGAACAGGATTGAAGCTCCAATGGAGGTCTTCATTGCTCTCCCCATCTAGGATCAATTATGGACCTGCTGTATTCAGCCAAGAGAGCTACACTGATTATCAAGTGATCCCTACTTTTCTCCAACAGCCATAGTGGGTTCTCACATTGTCTACCCAGCCAATAAGAAAAGGGCCCTGCTTCTGCCCTGAGCCTATTCATGCAGAATCCACTGAAATGAACCCTCCACACATCCTGCATCAGCAGAGGTGCACCACCATCTGGTGGTCACATCTCAAAACTACTGAAAATTCTGATAAATGTTCTCTCACCCTGTGCCTAAGAGGGACTCAGATGCATAAAAGCAGCAAGACGTCAAACAAATTTAGTTGTAAGTCAGAGATTAAATGCACGGTAATAGTATACATTACATTTACATCTCTTCACAGGCCTGAGTTATTGTTAATAAACTGGAAAGAGGTAGATGCTGTTGTTGTTTATGCAGTAATGTGCCTGGTATTCAGGTTTGAAATCAGGAAAACACCATGATTCACTCCCTAAAATAAAGAAAATGTAAAATCTTCTTTTTCAGCCAAATCTAACATCCTCATTTGTCTGTTATAGAGAAAAAAAGTCTTTCTAAAAGGAACACGGTCGAGGGAAGAACTTCTCATCCTTTCCTCAAGATGAGATCTCCAGTTGCAATAGTGCCTCCCTAATTATATTAATAACTCCTCAAATTCAGTCAAAGTTCTCTCTGAAAATCCTATTACCTATAGACTAAACTGTAAAGTTAATTTCCAACTAAACTGCATGGAAAATAAAAATGGAGAATGGATAAGCAATGATGTCCTACTGTATAGCACAAGGAACTATATCCAATCTTTTGGGATAGACCATGATGGAAGATAATATAGGAAAAGGAGTGTGTGTGTGTGTGTGTGTGTGTGTGTGTGTGTGTGTGTGTGTGTGTGAGAGAGAGAGACAAGGTGACTTTACTGTACAGCAGAGGTCGTTACAACATTATAAATCAATTATACTTTAATAAAAAATAAATTTAAAAAAAGAAAATACAATTGGAAAGGAGAGAAGAAAATGTTCAGCATATACAAATAAGCACATACATATAAAACAAGCAAATAGAAATGATGCTAAAGTACTACTTTTTTTAGTATAATTGGTCACAGGTCTGTAATTTTATGTATGATTTCCCTCATCTATCCCTATTCCATATTTCTCCTGCCATCAGCCAAAATCTTACCTGGCCTGTGTTGTTTGCCTGGTCAAGTGACCTAAACCTTTATTTCAGAAAGAGCTGAATTTTCTTTTTTTTTTTTTAATTTTCCCAATGTACAGCAAGGGGGTCAGGTTATCCTTACATGTATACATTGCAATTACAGTTTTTCCCCCACCCTTTCTTCTGTTGCAACATGAGTATCTAGACAAAGTTCTCAATGCTATTCAGCAGGATCTCCTTGTAAATCTATTCTACGTTGTGTCTGATAAGCCCAAGCTCCCGATCCCTCCCACTCCCTCCCCCTCCCATCAGGCAGCCACAAGTCTCTTCTCCAAGTCCATGATTTTCTTTTCTGAGGAGATGTTCATTTGTGCTGGATATTAGATACCAGTTATAAGTGATATCATATGGTATTTGCCTTTGTCTTTCTGGCTCATTTCACTCAGTATGAGATTCTCTAGTTCCATCCATGTTGCTGCAAATGGCATTATGTCATTCTTTTTTATGGCTGAGTAGTATTCCATTGTGTATATATACCACCTCTTCCGAATCCAATCATCTGTCGATGGACATTTGGCTTGTTTCCATGTCCTGGCTATTGTGAATAGTGCTGCAATGAACATGCGGGTGCAAGTGTCTCTTTTAAGTAGAGCTTTGTCCGGATAGATGCCCAAGAGTGGGATTGCGGGGTCATATGGAAGTTCTATGTATAGATTTCTAAGGTATCTCCAAACTGTTCTCCATAGTGGCTGTACCAGTTGACATTCCCACCAGCAGTGCAGGAGGGTTCCTTTTTCTCCACAGCCCCTCCAGCACTTGTTATTTGTGGATTTATTAATGATGGCCATTCTGACTGGTGTGAGGTGGTATCTCATGGTAGTTTTGATTTGCATTTCTCTTATAATCAGCGATGTTGAGCATTTTTTCATGTGTTTGTTGGCCATCTGTATATCTAGAAAGAGCTGAATTTTCAATTGTTCTGTTTTAGCTTTGGTTGCTGAAGTTTTCCATTAAGCCTTACCACTGGGCATGAAAGTACTAAGAGGCTCCAACGCAATATTCCTTGCTTCCATTGTATAAAAGCAACCCAATATGCACTTGTTAATCAGGATCAATCACTCCAGCCAATAGATTTTTTTCTTCCATGTTGGTTTGATGGCTACAGAGCCCAAAATGTCCAGGAGATAGTCTAATTGTCCACTGACTGGAGCCTTTCCCCACCTGCCTCCAGTGGAAGAATTCTTCCCTTAGGAATTAAGATCTCCAGATCAACACAGCCCAAAGTTGCCAGGATGGGAGTCTAAAAGTCTGTTGATGAGTTATTAGGTGTAGTAGGGAGAGGGGCCACTCCCATATCTACCTTTTAATTCCAGGACCTACATATTCTGGCTATGTGGGAGGCAGTGACATATAATGGCCTCTGATTCAAAGCACACGCTGAATCCTATTACACCCAGCCCCGTCCTGTCAGGATGTTGTCTTCCGTCTGGCACTGTAAGCTATTCCACCCTTCAATTAGGCCAGCTCCTTCTGAGTTGTGGGAGTATGTGGTAAGACCAGTTAATTACACTAAAAGTCAAAATTATTAATTTCATAGATAAAATACCTCAGGATTTCCACTTTATTCCTAATATAATTCTTTATTATAGTTTCTCAAAAAATCATATAATATAAATCATAATAAATTATTACTAAAAAGAAAGAAGGAAGGGAGGGGCAGGGGAAGAGAGGGAGGGACAGAGAGATATGATCTCCCAGCTCCTTGGGGTCCTTCGTGTAGAAACTGTTTTTCTTCAAACTCAGCCTGACTGAGTTCAGACTCAAAAGAAACTTCTCCTTCTCATACATAAAGTGCCCACCATAGTACCTTTGGGCAATGTCGTTGAACCAATGACAGTTAGTCGCCTGGAAATAGAGGGAGGAGAGAGTGTGGTCCAACAATAGGAAGGAAGGGAGGGAGGAAGAGAGATGTTAAATGGGCATACAGTCCTTATTCACAGTTTCATGTCTCTTAACTTCCCATTTACTTTCCTTAGGCCCATCCAGCAACCACTTAAACACATTCATTACGTATAACCTATCAGTACGTCCTAAAATTACTGTTATCTTCTGACTGACTGTTTCACTAAGATGTACCACTGGTCACAATCTACTCATTCTCCTTTTATATTTAAGAGTTCCTAGGTACCTATCTTTTTATACACTATAGTGTAAGCCAAACAGCAGCTAGAAAACTTCTTTTTCCTTTTCCTCTTTCTCCAGAGTATTTTTTATGTTCCTTGAAGAACACAAGGACTATAAAAGCTTCTTTCTTCTACAGTTCTTTCCATCCTAAGCAAAAAGTTTATATGAGATCACAAATTTATACTGGTTCCAATAACCTTCTAGTATTCACTACAATTTTTATCAATATTTCTAGCAGAGTTTGGCATTGCTAATTTTATTATGTGATTCATTATGACAATGTTAACATATAAGAACCAATTTCTGGAGTTCCTGTCATGGCTCAGTGGTAACAAACCTGACTAGTATCCATGAGGACATGGGTTTGATCCCTGGCCTCGCTCAGTGGGTTAAAGATCTGGCGTTGCTGTGAGCTGCGGTGCAGGTCAAAGAAGTGGCTAGGATCCCACATTGCTGTGGCTATGGCATAGGCCAGCAGCTGCAGCTCTGATTCGACCCCTAGCCTGGAAACTTCCATATACCGCAGGTGCAGCCCTAAAAAGAAAAAAAAAAAAAGAATCCAAAGAATCCATTTCTAATTTTTCAGAATCTCTCCTAAATGAGATGCTTAAACTCAGAGGAAATATTCTAACACACTGTGACCAGCACAGTGAGATCTAAGGGGAAAAATTTCAAGAAAATTGTCTGTGAATGACCAAGTAGACATAAATGCAAATTTTCAGGGAGAAAACATGAGGAGATCATCTTTCATTGTCTGTGTTGGGTGAGACATGAAATGATAAATGAAAACCCATGTAGTCATCTCCTTCAGCAGTCAATCTAAAGGCAAGTCCTTAGGCATATGATTATTATATAAGAATGTAATTCTAGAATTTTGTGGTTTCTACAAAAAAGCAAAAAGTTTCTGAAATAAAATTTACCAGACATGGAATTATAGGCTTATATATAAGTACTTAGGTCTGCTCAGCTCTCTGCCTCATTTGCCACCATATAGCAAGAGACTTTTTAAAATACAAGAAGAGATCTTGAGTCTCCAAAAACTCCACTACCATGAGTAGTTTGTGTTCAGCTCCTCCTACAATACCTGGCACTGTGTCACTCACAGCACAGAAGTACCCAGCTGAGTCACTCCAATGGGCTGAGGGTTTCTTCAGGTTGAAGGAAGATTCACTCTTCTTAAATTCAGCCTGAAAGCCTTTAATGCCTCGAACAAAGGTATCCCCTGAAAAGTACTTGAGGAGAAGCTGGAGTCCTTGGCTGGGGTACTGGACATACCAGAAGAGATATGGGGTTGCACCATAGGAATAGTTGCACCTCAGCTCCAGGGATTTTCCCTCAGAAACCAAAACGTGGTCATCAGGCTGGGTCACTGTCTGGGCTCTGGCATCTCCTGCAAAAATAAATGTGATATCAATGAAAGCAATGCAGACATCACTATGAAAAGTAAGCATTTGTGGTACGAGTCTGTCGAACTCTAGACCACTATGAAATTTTACTCACTCAGGGCAAATATCATCGCAAGTATTGAGAAGAACAACAGGAGCATGGCTGCACAGTGGAAACGCTGTCTGGTCTTTTCTGGAAAATCTCCCTCAAGCAGACAGGAAAGTGGCAGGAAATAAGAAGTGTGGGGAAGGTTGGGATGACAAGTTCCTTGCTTAGATAAAAATGCAAAAGCTGCAAAGATGAGCCTGGAGCTTTCTGATGTCTAGGTCTTCTCTCTCACTTCTGCAAAGAACTCAGCCAGCTGCAGGGAAAAGGACCTGAGCAGATGATGCTCAACAAGAATCTCCAGTTTGTGCAGCATCGCCCTCTGGAGGTCAGGTGCAGAACCAAAGGTCTCAAAGCCCAAGAGAGAACTAATTATTAGTTCCTTGTATTTCCTGAGCTATATCAAAAATTCCATCTTCCCAATATGTTTTTACCTTCCCAAATCTATGACGGTATATTAGTCCTACCATCCATAGAAATTAGATGTCATATAAAAGTAGAGTAACAAGTAACTACACTGAGAAATCAGGTTTTTTTAAGGTATCTCAGACTTAGAATTTGAGTCCATGACAGTCTTTGGAATCAACCTAATTGCCTCAGACTAAGTTTTGGATGGCCCAGTGCTACAGTGATGGAGGATGTCAGATATAGTTTCCCTGGCTGATGCTCATGAAGCTACATGATCCTTGTGAAATCTTTTAGACATAAAGACAAGGCATATAACTCTAAGATATTGATGAAGGAAATTGAAGAAGACACAGATAAATGGAAAGATACACTGTTCTCAAAGATTGGAAGAATTAATATTGTTAAAATATCCATACTACCCAAAGCAATCTATAGAGTCAATGCAATTCCTATCAAAATGCCAATGGCATTTTTCACAGAAATAGAAAAATAATCCTAAAATTAAAACTAAAAATGATCCTGAATATACAAAGCAATCTCGAGAAAGAAGAGCAGAGCTGAATACATCACACTTCCTGATTTCAAACTATACTACAAACACTAGCACTGAAAACAGTATGTCTGGAGTTCCTGTCATGGCTCAGCAATAACAACCTAACTAATATCCATGGGGTCACAGTTTGATCCCTGGGCTCACTCAGTGGGCTAAGCATCCGGTGTTGCCGAGGGCTGCTATATAGTTCTCAGACTCACCTCAGATCCTGCGTTGCTGTGGCTGTGGTGGAGGCCAGCAGCAACAGCTCTGATTTGACCCCTAGCCTGGGAAATTTCATATGCAGTGGGTGCTGCCCTACAAAGCAAAAAAAAAAAAAGATGGAGGACCTGAAAAGAAATTTTTCCTAAGAAGACATACAGATGGCCAATAGGTACGTGAAAAGGAGCTCAACATCACTAATCATCAGGGAAATGCAAATCAAAACCACAGTGAGATATCACCTCAACCTAGTTGAAATGGTGATTATCCAAAAGACAAGAAATAACAAGTGTTGGAGAAGTTAGAGAAAAGGGAACCCTTGTGCTCTGTCGATGGAAATGTAAATTGGAGTAGCTTTTCTCTGGGAAACAGAATGGAGGTTTTTCAAAACATTAAAAATAGCAGTACCATATGATCCTCTTCTGAGTATCAGTCCAAAGAAAACAAAGTCATCATACTGAAAAGACATCTGCACCCTCATGTTTTTTGTAGCATTATTTATAATAGCCAGGATATGGAAAAAAACCAAGTATCCATCAACAGACAAATGGCAAATGGAAAACAAAATGCTATACACACACACACATACCTGTCTTTGTGTGTGTGTATATACACACACACACACACACACACACACACACTATAAAAAAGAAGAAACTGGAGTTCCCGTCGTGGCGCAGTGGTTAGCGAATCCGACTAGGAACCATGAGGTTGCGGGTTCGGTCCCTGCCCTTGCTCAGTGGGTTAATGATCCGACGTTGCCGTGAGCTGTGGTGTAGGTTGCAGACGCGGTTCGGATCCCGCGTTGCTGTGGCTGTGGCGTAGGCTGGTGGCTACAGCTCCAATTCGACCCCTAGTCTGGGAACCTCCATATGCCGCGGGAGCGGCCCAAGAAATAGCAACAACAACAACAACAACAACTACAACAACAACAACAAAAAGACAAAAAAAAATTAAAAAAAAAAAGAAGAAACTCCTGTTATTTGCAGTAATGTATATAGATCATAAGGGCTTTAAACTAAGTGAAATATGTCAGAGAGATATATAGAAATACTGTATGATAAGGAGTTCCCCTTTGTGGCTCAGCCAGGTAGGAACCCGACTAATATTCATAAAGACGCATGTTCAATTCCTGGCCTCGCTCAGTGGGTTAAAGAATCTGGCACTGCTGCAGGCTGCAGCATAGGTCAAAGACATGACTCCATTCTGGTGTTGCTGTGGCTGTGGCACAGCTATGGTTCCAACTGGACCCTAGCCTGGGAACTTCCATATGCCAGGTACAGCCAAGAAAGAAAGAAAGAAAGAAAGAAAGAAAGAAAGAAAGAAAGAAAGAAAGAAAGAAAGAAAGAAAGAAAGAAAGAAAGAAAGAAAGAAAGAAAGAGAGGAAGGGAGGGAGGGAGGGAGGAAGGAAGGAAGGAAGGAAGGAAGGAAGGAAGGAAGAAAGACTGTATGATGTCACTTATACATGAAACCTTAAAAAAAAAAAAAACTTATAGAGAACAGATTGGTGGTTCCCAGAAATAGGGGTTGGAAGAGGTGGGAAAAATAAATGAAGGAGGAAGGAAAAAAAAAAAGGCACAGCCTGTATGATGAGAGTAATGCTGCTATGAGAAAGAAGTAGCTCTGGATGAGAAGGCTTTGTCCTAAGGGCTAAAGGAAAGACCATTACCGAAGCCTCTGTGGCTAAAGGAAATACAACCAGACCAAGAGAGCAATCTCTTAAAAACTTGGGATTGGAGAAAATCTGTACTTTCTCTGTGGTCAATGGAACCCTCTGACAAAAGTCAGAATACTTCTATTCTTTGATTCCAGGAGCATAAGCCCAGCCCACGCCTTGGGTTCTTCATTCACTTATTTCCTCCTGTTATGATTGCCTTTTACATAGAATATTTAGTAGTGCTGTCAGTTTGTGGATCTATAGTCTATGAGTGTGGCCTTCTAGTTTCTGAAGCTATACACTTCCCTCCCATCTCTTCCAATTTTCCTCATAACTAAAAGAATAGAAATGTGACAGAGAATAAACCAAAACTCATAAGAGTAAAAAAAAAAAAAAAATAGGGATCATCTGGAGATGAGAGATTTACACATTTCCAGAATACACAAAATGGATGGGATGATATTAAGGATTAAAGTTAGGACAGAAAGAAACAGTATCCTTATTTCAAAAATAAGCTACTAGGAGGAATTCCTGCTGGCTTTCAGGTAGACAGTCATTCTAACTCCTCTCAGCATTTGTGGGTAGTGGCAAAGCCCAGCATGGACAATGTCAAAGTCCACAGGATTAGGAGTTCACTTGTGGCTCAGAGGGTTAAGGATCTTGCATTGTCTCTGTAGCAGCTCAGGTTGCTACTGTGGCTCAGGTTCAATCCCCAGCCTGGGAATGTCCATAAGCCATGGGCATGGCCACAAAAAAGCAAAACAAAACAAAAAACAAAGTCTACAGGTTTGTTGACCCCTCAAAACAGTGCTCTTTTCTCTGCACTGGAAGAATGCAAAAAAATTTTCCTGTTGTCTATAGTAAAGCAACATTTGAGAATTGAAAAATAATAAGACAAGAAATGGAATATTCTCCTATAAAGATGTTGACAGGACTCTAAGAAATGTATTACTTGCTAGAAAGATTAAAGAGTCTTCACAGACAGCCCATAACACCAAAAACAATGGTCCATTAAAGGCAAGAAAAAATTAAGACATTAAAAAAAAATAAAGGAAGAAGAAATTGTAAACAAAATAGCTCTGTTTTAGGTACTGAAAAGATAGTCTTTCAACAGCTGCACCATGCCTTAGAATAATCTTGGGAATTGATGCAGAATTCAGAAGTTCTAGATTTTAGGAAAAAAATTGTAGTACTTAATACATGAGAAAAAACAAGCAATATCCTCACTTTCCAACACCAGAGAGAAAATTTCATTAATTTGGAGAATGAGAGATAAAAGACCCAGAAAATCAGACCTTATAATCAGATGATCAAATAATCATGATAGAAAAACAAATTTGAAAATATAAAAACTAGAGGAGATCAACTCAAAGAAAATAATAAAAAATAATAGTAGGGGGAAATATCAAATAGCCATTCTTGCTGAGAGTTTTGGAAAACCAGAAGTTAATGCAGGAACTTGGTAGAATAGGAGATAGTTTTAAGATACCTAGGCTTCATCTCTTCCACAGATTACAAGTAAAAACCAAACAAAATATGAAAGATAATGACCTATGGACTCTAAAAATTATACAAAAGCAGATTTTGTGTAGAGGATTCAAGAATTGGAAACACCCTCCCACAAGGGTGAATTTCACATTTTCTCTTTTCCTCTTTTGGCTTTACTCTGATCCTAGGTCTCCAATGGCAGAGTGGCAATGACCCAAGAAGCTAAAACTGAAAGAAACACCATCTTTCTGGCCCTGTGGGCCAAGGAAGGAGATAGAGCTTAAGTCTCAGGCTAATCCCAAAGCACTGTATGCACTGGGCTTCTCCAAACCAGAATAGCAAACCTTGGGTACCTGAACTGAGAGTTGAACCAAACCTAGTGACATACATGCAGGGCAGACTCAAACCAACACAGCAGCGATTTCAGGAACTGACCTGAGATTTGAGCCACTCCAACAGGTTTCAAACTAATTCCTAAGCTACACAGGGCTTGGAAGGACCCATATCAACATATCAAAGAGTAAAGAACTGAACCAAGATGTGAGCCACCACTTACAAAAGGAGAGAGAAAACTTACTAAATCAACCAACATAGGTCAATTTCCTGCTGAAACATTCTTCGAAGATCATTTTTTTAAGTTTACACAACATAATATTTAGAATGTGTAAGAGCATTCCCAAAATACCCAGCATACAAAGGACTGAGGAAAATGACTAAATAAAAGATAATCAACAGGAGTTCCCTTGCGACACAATAGATTAAGGATCTGGCTCAGGTTGCTACTGTGGCACAGGTTCAGTCCCTAGACCAGGAACTCCTGTATGCCACCTCTGCAGCTATTAAAAGAAAAAAGGGAAAAAAAGAAACTGAGTTTGAGTGTTGGCTCTGCTCAAACTACCTATGTGAGCACGGATAAGTGACTTAAATGCTTTGTGCCTCAATATCCTCATATACAATGGACATAGTAATATAGAGCAGATTTTGGAGAGAATCAAATGATCTGAGCACAGCAAAGACTTAGAATGGCAGCAACACTGAGTAAGCTCTATAAGAAAATTAGTTCTATTAAGGGCAGCAGATTTTGTCTGTTTTGTGTACTGTCTCTTAGATTATGATCAGACACTGAGTATGCACAAATAATTCTTTATTGAATACATTTGTGTAATGAAAAAATTACTAGCTTTTTTGTGGAAACAATAATGGGTTTTCCTATTCATTTATTCATTTAACAAATACCTGAAGAGACTTTACTATGATGCAGGCACTATTCTAATTAAAGTGAATATAACAATTTTACTTTAAAAGCACATGGAGAACACCAATCCATGTCTGACATGTAACTTCCCCCAAAATAACTGTAAGAAATGTTCCATCTTGGAGTTCCTGTCATAGCGCTGAGGAAATAAATCCAACTAGAAACCATGAGGCTGCGGGTTCAATCCCTGGCCTCGCTCAGAAGGTTAAGGATCCAGCAGTGCCGTGAACTATGGTGTAGGTCACAGACGTGGCTCGGATCTGGAGTTGCTGTGGCTGTGGCATAGGCCGGCAGCTGAGCTCCAATTTGACCCCTAGCCTGGGAACCTCCATGTGCCACGAGTGCAGCTCTAAAAAGCAAAAAAAAAAAAAAGAAAAGAAAAGAAAAGAAAGAAGGAAGGAAGGAAGGAAAGAAAGAGAGAGAGAGAGAGGAAGGAAGGAAGGAAGAAAGAAAGAAAGGAAGGAAGGAAAGAAAGAAGGAAGGAAGGAAGGAAGGAAGGAAAGAAAGAAAGAGAAAGAAAGGAAGGAAGGAAGGAAGAAAGGAAGAGAAAGAAAGGAAGGAAGGAAGGAAGGAAGAAAGAAAGAGAAAGAAAGAAAGAAAGAAAGAAAGAAAGAAAGAAAGAAAGAAAGAAAGAAAGAAAGAAAGAAAGAAAGGAAGGAAGGAAGGAAGGAAGAAAGGAAGAGGAAGGAAGGAAGGAAGGAAGAAAGAAAGAAAAAGAAAGAAAGAAAGGAAGGAAGGAAGGAAGGAAGGAAGAGTTCTATCTTTACTTTCTGTATGAGTGATCATGCACAGGACTCTCTCCTCCTCCTTTCTTACATTTCTTTCTTCCTTTAAGAATCTATTGTTTGTTGGGCTGAAGCTTCTCTAGAAATCATCCTTTCTTGCCCAGCTTGTCACTGAAACATTGAGTATTTACATCCTCATCTATTACAGGTGTATGTTTAAATATACTATTTCCCTGGATGACCTAGGACATGGTCGGGGGCTAGAATTATATGCAAGGATGAACACATAGACCATTTCATCCACTGGAGATTTTATACTTTTTTTTTTTAATGGCAGTGCCCGTGGCATATGAAAGTTCCTGGGCCAGGGATTGAATCAGGGCCACAGCTGCAATCTACATGGCAGCTATGGCAAGACTGGGTCCTTTAAACCACTGTGCCAGGTCAGGGATTGAACCTGCACCTCTGTGGCAACCCAAGTCACTGCAGTCAGATTCTTAACCTGCTGCACCACTGCCGGAACTCTGAGATTTTATATTTTTAAAATCACAAATTTAGGGAGTTCACATCATGGCTCAGTGGAAAGGAATCCTATTAGAATCCATAAGGATGAGAGTTCGATCCCTGGCCTCGCACAGTGGGTTAAGGATCTGGCGTTGCCATGAGCTGAGGTGTAGGTCGCAGAGGTGGATTGGATCCCATGTTTTTGTGGCTGTGGTGTAGGCTGGTAGCCATAGCTCTGATTCGACCCCTAGCCTGGAAACTACCATATGCCACGGTACGGCCCTAAAAAGAAAAAAAAAAATTCACAAATTTCATCCCTGATAAAGAAACTATGGTAATAGATTGTTTTTTTCACTCTCATCATTAAACTGTCTTATATGAGACATGTTTGTTTGTTTGTTTTTCTGCTGTGTCTTTAGAGTGGAATTCTTTTACACCAGCAAGAGTGCCTGGGGTGGGTGTGGGTGATAAAACAGTAGCCTAGTTCCTGGTTCCTAAATCAGAATGGATCATGAGGTCAGACACTCAGCGGCCAGTGCCCAGAGTCGGCTCCCCCTGCACTTCCTGTCACTGTGTCCTCCAGGGCACAGTAGTACAGAGCTGAGTCTGAGTCTTGGACTAGGGCTTTCTTCAAGTGGAAGGAGGTGTTTTCTTGATTGTATGTGGCTTCAAAACCTTTGTTACTTCTCTTATCATTGACCTTCGAGGCTCTCAGCAGAAGCTGTGGACCTTCTTCAGGATACTGGACATACCAGAAAAGGGCAGGATACTGTGTGGTTTCATAAGAACAGTTCACAGTCAGGGAATCCCCTTCTATGAGGGTCATTTGACCTTCTATCTGGGTCACAGAGTCTCCATTGCTTCCTCCTGAAAATAATAATAACAATAATAATGGTTGTTTACCTTGGCATGATGTGGGCTCCTTCATGAAAACTGCGGTTAAAGGTTATACCACCATGGCATTCCCTTGTGGTGAAGAGGGTTAAGGATCTGGTGATATCACCGCAGCAGCTCAGGTTGCTGCCGTGGTGGGAATTCGATCCCTGGCCCAGGAACTTCCACATGCTGCAGGTATAGCCAAAAGAAAAAAATGACACTCCCATAATGAAACAAAAGCCTCTAAGCTCTATGTGCCATTTCACTTACCAAACATTAAGAACAGCACAATCACTGATCCAGGAGAAGAGTTCATTCTAAAAGTCTCTGTTGTCCTTGAGTTGTGCTTGCTCAGTGTGAAAAAATGTTAAGGTCACAGTAAATGGATAAAGGTGAACACAGAATTTAAACAGGAAATGCGTATATCTTAGGAAGAGGCACCCCCTTGTGGGTGAGATGCTACACTCAGATGCTGCTAACATGTTCTCCTCTCAACAGTCAGTCCTATATCTTAGTCTCTAGCTTTACTTTTATGATGAATGTTAGCTTTCAAGATGATCTTTGTAAATCTAAAGAATAGTTGGATGCAATGGAATGTTACTTGGCCATAAAAAAAGAGTGAAACAATGCCATTTTTGGCAACATGGATGGACCTAGAAATTATCATACTAAGTGAAGTAAGCCAGAAAGAAAGACAAATATCATATGATATCACTTATACATGGAATCTATTTTAAAATGATACAAATGAACTTTATAAAACAGAAAAAAACTCACAGATTACAAAATCAAATATATGGTTACCACAGGGGGAACCATGGGGGGTAGGGATAAATTAGGAAGGTGGGAATAACATATAGATACCACTGTTTTGTTTTTTGGGTTTGTTTGAGTTTTTTTGTTTTGTTTTGTTTTGTTTTGTTTTTTAAGGGCTGCACCTGAGGAATGTGGAGGTTCCCAGGCTAGTGGTCAAATCAGAGCTACAGCTGCTGGCCTACACCACAGCCACAGCAATGGCAGATCCGAGCTGTGTCTGCGACCTACACCACAGCTTATGGCAATGCCAGATCCTTAACCCACTGAGCAAGGCCAGGGATCGAACTCACAACCTCATGGTTCCTACTCGGATTCGTTTCCACTGCGCCACAATGGGAACTCCAAGATTCACTGTTTAAAATAGATAATTAATAAGAACCTACTTATAGCACAAGGAAATCTATTCAATAGTTGTAATAGCCTATGTAGTTAAAGAATGGATATTTGTATATGTATAAATGATTCATTTTACTATACACCTGAGACTAATACAATACTCTAAGTCAACTATTCTCCAATAATTTTTTTTTAAATAGCTGATATTTTCCATAAGCCTTTGTTTCCCCCAGCACACAATCTGACATGGGAGCCCCACCCATATCATGCCATTTCTGAGAAGCATTCAATTTTACTTTTTCTTATTTAGCCATTGTTTGCCTATTTCATGAGCCCCTAAAACATTATATAAGCAATTTTTATGGTAAAATCAGAGAAACACCACATTTAGTCATTAGTTGATTTTGAACAGCAGAGATTAAACTTTTTTTCACTACTTTATTCCTACACATAAACCACCTAGCAAGTAGTCTGCAAATACTTTTAAGTGCATAAATGAGTGACTACGTGAATTATCAGTGATTGAAAATTTGCTGCTACTTGAAATACCCTACTGCTTCACATCAAAAAGTAAAAAATACATGACTTTTAGCACTGAAGAAATACAGTCACTAAAATAATTGAATCCCTATAAAAATATCTGACAAAACCTTCTTCTCCCTTAGGATTTTAGTGATTCTCAGATAATCTGATTGACCTATGCACATCAGGCAAAATGTTGTGAGACTAAACTTTTAATGGAAATTTTTCCTCAAGTATGCTCTCTACATAAATTTTTCTGTCAAAATTATTGACTAATATAGTTCAGAAAAATTGTGACATGATAAGATACTCAGATGATATGGATTTGCCTCAAAAGACAAAAAAAATGAGCTCCATCTCAGCTTCTAGAATTGGTAAAGACATGTCTGCTGAGGTACAGAAATGTTTTATAGCAAGGGTGGAACTTCTTTTTGTATATAAGTGTTAACTGGTCATCAACTTAAAAATACAGATTTAAAGATCTCTATACTTAAAAAATCATAATCTCTAGACTTGAAGTCTGAGAAGTTAAAAAATCTCTGGTGGTTTGTGATGTAGCCAATGTTACACAAATTTACAAAACAACTTTCAGGAACCCTGAACTAAAAGGCCAAAAAACAAAAAACAAACAAGCAAAAAACTAGAGTTCTTAATTGTGGTGCAATGGGTTCAAATCTGACAGCAGGAAACAAACCCAACTAGTATCCATGAGGATGTGTGTTCAGTCCCTTGCCCCACTCAGTGAATTAAGGATCCAGTGTTGCCACAAGCTGCAGTATAGGTCACAGTTGCGGCTTGAATCTGGCATTGCTGTGGCTGTGGCGGAGGCCAGCAACTGCAGTTCCCATTCGACTCCTAGCCCAGGAATTTCCATATGCCATGGGTGCAGCCATAAAAAAAAAAAAAATAACAAATTTTAAAAAAAGAATCTGACTGCAGCGGCCAGCCCACCTGCTTATGTTGAAGCTGTGGCTCAGATTCAATCCCTGGCTGGGGAATTTCCATGTGCCATGGATGCTACCATTAAAAAAGAAAAAGGAAAAGGGGAAAAAAAAGGAGGACAATCAAAGTTTCAGTGATCACTTCTGGGGACAGCATGGGAAAAATGCCTCCAATCCTCAGAGAGATTTTTAAAGCCATTCTCTTTATGTGGTAGTGCTGAAGTCGCAGTAGCAAAATCAAATGCTACTTAGTCTCTCTATTCTTTCCCATTGAACTTAAAACACTCTGACTGTTCACAGGACAAACCTAGGCGAGAGGATGCCTTTTACCTATCAAGCCTTACTAACATGTATCAGAGTGTGGAAGCCTTTTTCCATGTGTCTCCTGGAAAACTCACTCTCCATGAATTTGGAAAAGCCAGCTACATGGTCCTGCATCAAGGATTTAAATAGTAACAAGTTTCAGCCTTGGGTAGAAAATTTAACTCTAGATATCATTTGTGTTCATAAGCAATTCTCTCTCTCCCTTTTCCCTTCCATCCAGTGTCAAATCTCTGAACAAGCAGAGTCTTCTTCCTTTTCACCTGGTTCTTTTGGCACATGCCTCTAATCTAACTCTACCTGAAGTCAAAGTAGAAATAAACAGAGTGAACAGTCTTTCTTCCATATTTCCATTACTTTTTCAAGTCAGCGTTGTCCCTTTGTGATGTAACAACCCTCCATTCCTAACATGCACATCATGAGTTCAAAAGTACAATAGGTGAGTATTGTTGAGGAATTGTACCAAAAGATTTGGTGAAAGGTATGGGGACAGTGATCAATAACAAAAATCGCTTAACAAAAATCGCTTAAGCTAATGACCAGCTAATAGCAGATTTTATTCAGATGCCCCGACTTCAAGAACTCAGAGCTCTGCTGAAGGGATTTAGATATACCCAGAGGGATTGGGCAAAAGTCAGTCAGGTAAACAGAGACAGGTCCAAATATTTTTAAGTAGAAAGAAATTCAGTACAGGGAATTAGACATTCAGATGTAGGAAGAGTTTATAAAGCAAAGAAGATTAATTACAAGGAATTCTGGAGTGTAATGAATTCAGCAGCCTGCATCTCCAAAGTGAGTAATTCTTTTTTTCTTTTTAGGGCCGCATCTGCAGCATATGGAAATTCCCAGGCTAGGAGTTGAATCAGAGCTTCAGCTGCCTGCCTACACCACAGCCACAGCAATGCCAGATCCAAGCTTTGTCTGTGACCTACACCACAGCTCACAGCAACACCAGATCCTTAACCCACTGAGCGAGGCCAGGGTTTGAACCTGCAACCTCACGGTTCCTAGTTGGATTCGTTTCTGCTGCACCACGACAGGAACTCGCAGCTTGCAGCAACGTCAGATCCTTAACCTACCAAGCAAGGCTAAGGGTCGAACCTGCATCTTCATGGATGCTAATAGTCAGATTCTCCCACTGAGTAATTCCCACTGAATCTAGGGAAAGAAAATTTGAGGAATATCTGTATTGGGAGAGTATGATACTCAAGAGGTTAAGATTTTCTTTCTGTTCATAGTGGTTTTATGCATTTCATACTGGGTTATTCTATAGCCAATTTGGTTGTGTAATAAATACATTTCCCAAAATTCTTTTTATGGTTCTGAGTACAAAAGTGAATTTTCACAAGGTGTGGGAGACTGACAGTAAGCAGCAGCCATTATCTTCTGAAGATCACTGGATTAAAGACGGTGAAAGACGAACAGTGGTGCTGGCTGACTTTAACCCTTCCCTGCTGAAACCTAACAACTAACCAACTCCACAGTACACAAATTTGCCATTACCACAATACCTCTCAAATACTAAAGTCATCACATAAGCTACTGCAAAAACTTATACCTGAATCCCTTGCCAGTTCCCCACAAGTAATTAGTACTTGTGATGCTGCAGCCTGTCAGGACTTATCACCACCCCCACTTACCTTGAATAATGGGATCCTTGTTGCCCCCTGACCATGAATAATTTAATTCCAGAATCTCATTTTGTATATTTTCTTTGTTGTTTGTTTGTTTCTTTGTTTTGGTTTTGGTGGGCTTTTGTTGTAGTTGTTGTTGTTGTTGTGGCCCTATCCACAGCTTGAAGAAGTTCCCAGGCCAGGGATCAAACTCATGCCACAGCAGCAACCTGAGCCACTGAACTGACAATGCAAGATCCTTAAGCCACTTAACTCGCTTAACCAGGGAACTCCTGTTCTGTATATTTTCTTGCTAGGACCATTCATTCATGTACCCAAACTCCTCCAGAAGCCAACCCTGAAGTCAACCTTGAAAAAATTTTTGTGTGCCAGAAGTTTATTTGGGAAATATAAGAAACACAGGGAGGAGAGGGGGAATGTGATTCAGGGACTATTAAGACTTTGATATGAGGAAATAGGAGGTTTTATGTTGCCGTTGTGAGTAAAAGTTGGTAAGAATGTTTTGGAGAGCAATTTGGCAATAGCAAGTAAATTTTAGGAATGCAAATTATATGACCCAGCAATGCCACTTCTAGGTATGTAACATAGAAATTCTAACCTATATGCAATGAAATATTTTAATTTATATATAAGAAAACATAGGAGTTCCTATCGTGGCTCAGTGGTTAATGAATCCGACTAAGAACCATGAGGTTGTGGGTTCGATCCCTGGCCTTGGTCAGTGGGTTAAGGATCCGGAGTTGCCGTGAGCTGTGGTGTAGGTCAAAGATGCGGCTCAGATCCTGAGTTGCTGTGGCTGTGGAGTAGGCCGGCAGCTCTAGCTCCAATTCAACCCCTACCTAGCCTGGGAACCTCCATATGCTGTGGAAGCGGCCCAAGAAATGGCAAAAAGACAAAAAAAAAAAAAAAAAAAAAAGAAGGAAAGAAAGAAAGAAAAAGAAAACATATTCTTTGTAGAATTGCTATAATAATAAAAAATTAGAAACACCTCTTGAGTAAAGGATTAGCAAAACTCTTCTTCTTTCTGCATGAAAAATTAGGTTAACTTTATACCTCTGTTCCTTTGAAAACCTGATAAAGGTGAGACGTCAGTTGTATTATTAGATAACATTGCTTGTGAAAAAATGATCCCTGACTGGAGCTCCCCGGTGGCTCAGTGAGTTAAGGATCCAGCATTGTCACTGCTGCAGCTCAGGTTGCTGCTGAGTTGCAGGAACTTCTGCATGTAAATGAACTGTGACTACTTGGTAGGAAGCAATGGTTTTGAGGCAATGATTTTTGAAATTTTTACTAGAGATTTTGGTTCCTATTTGGGACACAGGGCTTCTAAGTCTGGGTAGGCTATTTCGTCATGTTCCTTCATATTGGAGCCCTTGATGTGGGAGGAGGAGAAGGGGGGAGTTGCAAAAAAAATAGTCCCTGAGCTCCTATGTAGACAGCTGAGGGGACTCACCTTAAAAACATTCCTGGCATGAAAGAAGTCAATACCTCTGTGGTCCACTGAGCTTTGTAAATCAGAATGTCTACTTTAGACTAAGACAATCATTGGTGGTTTTGCCCAATACAAATATCCATCAAAAAGAGATATATGGTATAGTCATAAAGTGGGAGACTACATACCAGTTAAAAGTAATGAAATATAACTCTATGTATAAATTTTTCTGTATCTCAGAAATATTTTAATGAAAAACCGAGTTTCACAATTATACAAACAATGCAATAGCATTCATGTAAATCTAAAAACACAAAATACATCACCACATATTATTTAGAGATAAACATATGTATATTAGAAATACTAAAAACATGGATGTGAGAAACAAAATTCATTATAAGTTTGTCTTGGGAAAAGCAAGAAGATTGAGGAGAAAAATAAAAGAGATGGCAATTTTACTTGTAATGTTCTATTTTTAAAAATCAAAACATTACATTTGATAACTGTTTCAAAGAGGTTCACAACTAAAAAATCCTACCCTCCTTCACATCCTCCCCTTTACTTTCTTTTAAAGTTGCTATCGATTTTCAAGGCTTCAGGTACTTAAGAATACAGTTAGATGTCTTATAGAGATTTTCATCCTAACCAGGGGACAGTCATATCTTTCTCATGCCCTTTGACTTTTTTAATTTTTGTGGCAACTCTTTATTTGGGGGGGGGGGGGCGGGGGTTCTCTTTAGGCCCGCACTCACGGCATACGGAGGTTCCCAGGCTAGGGGTCGAACCAGAGCTACAGCTGCCAGCCTACGCAACAGCCACAACAACACCAGATCTGAATCGAGTCTGTGACCTACACCACAGCTTATGGCAAGGCCAGATCCTTTAACCCACTGATGGGGGACAGGGATCAAACCCACATCCTCATGGATCCTAATCGGGTTCATTACCGCTGAGCCATGATGGGAACTCCTTGTGGCAACTCTTAATCATATATCTTCGGGGGCCAGACATTGCTAAACCCTGTGCACCATTATAGCAGTGTCAAACAGATGAGAACCAGTTTCTAACATTCCCACAGTGAGACCATATTAAAACAGAATAAAAGTAAAAAAGAATACACTAACAGTATTTGTGAGAAATTGCCAAAAGTTGCCATCCCACCAATTCTAAAATTTTCCTATAATAAGTGGCTTTGCAGAATGTCCAAGGAATAGGAATCTATTGTTATAACTGGAAAAAATTAAGTGAGCTTTACTTTAAAAAAAAAAAGCATCTATATTTATCATCTCCTCTCACCTAAATAGATATTAAAATTTTTGAGTTATTCAGTCTACTTTCTTTAATATTCCTAATAAATTACTAAAATCTACATAAAAATACCATATTCTAAGCTATTCACAATCCCAGTCATTTTGTCCCTCCTAGATTGGACACCTAAAAAAAATGAGCAAAAATAACCAGCACAGAGTGGAACTGGAAGGAAAGATTCCAAGAAAACCAGCTTGAAATTACCAAATTGGGAAGTAGTAAGTTTGAAAGGAGTTAAGTTATCAAAAGGAGTTCACATTTGCTTTGGATTATTGGAAGATAAAATGATGAATGAAAAGTAAAACCCGGAGTTCCTGTCGTGGCTCAGTGGTTAACGAATCCGACTAGGAACCACGAGGTTTCGGGTTTGATCCCTGGCATTGCTCAGTGGGTTAAGGATCCGGTGTTGCCATGAGCTGTGGTGTAGGTCGCAGACCCGGCTTGGATCTGGCATTGCTGTGGCTGCGGCGTGGGCCGGTGGCTACAGCTTTGATTAGATCCCTAGCCTGGGAACCTCTATATGCTGCGGTTGTGGCCCTAGAAAAGACAAAAAGACAAAAAAAAGAAAAGAAAAACCCTCTTGTTCCATGTCCCACTCATATATCCAACCACTTTACATTCCTCTGCCCCACACCAGCTCAGCAAGGCTTTGAGCTTCCATACATTGGGTCATAAAAACACCAAGATTTCTACTCTGTCAAAATCCAAAACCTTTCAGGTGCACTTATCCTCCCTAGCATCTCAGAGTTTGTGTTCAGCTCCCCCTGCAGACTTGGGCACTGTGTCACCCAAAACACAGAAGTACTTGGCCGAGTCACTCCAAAGGGCTGACGTTTTCCTCAGGTAGAAGGAGGTTTCATCCTTCTTAAATTCAGCCTTGAAACCTTTGATGCCTTCAACCAGGGGGGGGCCTGATAAGTACTTCAGGAGCAGCTGGAGGCCTTGGCTGGGGTACTGGACATACCAGAAGAGATAAGGAGTTCCACTATAGGAATAGTTGCACTTTAGCTCCAGCAAGCCTTCTTCAGAGATGGTAACCTGTTTATCAGGCTGAGTCACTGACTGGGCTCTGGCATCCCCTGCAAAATAAACGTTATATCAGTAAGAGCAGTGCAGATTTCACTATGAAAAGCATTTCTACTAAAATCTGAGTAAGAGAACACTTACTCCTGTGGACTTAGTGACTATAATAGACTATTACTCACTCAGAGAAAAAGGCAGCCCCAGTACTGGGATGAGCAACAGGAACATGGCCGAGCAGTGGAAACGCTGCCGACTTCTTTCTGGAAGATCTCAAGTAGGCCGGAAGCAGTTGCAGAACCTAGTTCTTGAAAATAGGAGGTGTGAGTAAGGTTGGGCTGGACAAGCCCCTCGTTGAGGTGAAAATACAAAAACTGATGAGATGATCTTGAGTGCTTTCTGATTTGTGATTCTCCTCATCTGTCCCTATCTTCAAAGAACTCGAAAGGATGCCTCTGCCCTCATAGCTGCAGGAAGGAGGGGCTTAGGGAAAAAGGCCCATCTCCAAGGGAAACAGGGATCTCTAGTTTGTGCAACATCGCCCTCTGGAGGCCACACATAGGACCAAGGATCCAGACTCTCCCACAGGAAGCTAACGTGTGCTTTCCTTCTACTTAGAGACGCATGAAAAAGTTCCACTGAAGGAGTTCCCGTCGTAATACAGTGGTTGGTGAATCGGACTAGGAACCATAAAGTTGCGGGTTCAATCCCTGGCCTTGCTCAGTAGGTTAAAGATCCAGGGTTGCTGTGGCTCTGGTGTAGGCCGGTGCCTACAGCTCCGATTATACTGCTAGCCTGGGACCCTCCATATGCCGTGAGTGCGGCCCTAGAAAAAACCGAAAGACAAAAAAAAAAAAAAAAATTTCCACTGAACATGCTTCTTTCTTCCCAAATATGTGATATATCACTCTCCGTATGTTTTATCAATCCTCGCCTCAATGAAAAATGGAGCTGTAAAATAGAGAAGGGATTTACTATATAGAGATGCTGATTAACAAGCAGTCTACCAAAAGTTGCAGTAATATATTAGAGTCTTTATGTAAAAGAGCTGGAACCATTGTTCAAGATAATCAGATCAACTTCCCTAGGCTGAGCTTTGGATGGCCTTGCTGGCAGTCAGCATCAGATTGAGGGGAGAACACAGTGGGATGTGGAGATAATTGCCATGTCTGGTGAAATTAAAAATCAGATCAGACGGGGAGTTCCCTTGTGGCTCAGCAGGTTAAGGTTCCAGTGTTGTCACTGCAGTGGCTCAGGTTACAGCTGTGATATGGGTTCATTCCCTGCCCAAGGAACTTCCATATGTCCCAGGCATGGCCAAAACAAAAAACAAACAAACAAACAGCTTAGCACACAGGTCCACACCATGAAAATGAAGTAGATTCTCTTTGTCTACTTCAAACAGAATTATGAAGATTCAGTGGTTTTAGAGCAACAACAATAATGATATAATATTCAGATAAAAAAGTAAAATCCCACTGCTATCCATGTAGAACATGACTGAAATATAACACCTATTTATGGGTGCTACATCATCGAAAGAATATTGATGGGTTTGAATATCTACAGATGAAATTGAGCACAGGCACACCTTGGAGATATTGCAGCTTCAGTTCCAGACCACATCAATAAAGCCAATATTGCAATAAAGCAAGTCACGCAAATTTTTTATAAAAGTTATATTTACACTATACACTAGTCTATTTAGTATGCAATGGCATTATGTCTAAATATATATATAATGCATATATATTTAGACATAATACTTAAATTTTAAAATACTGCCTTGTTGGAGTTCCTGCTGTGGCACAACAGGATTGCGGCTCGTATCCACTGTTGTGGCTGTGGCATAGGCTGGCAGCTGCAGCTTCAATTCAACCCCTACCCTGGATAGTTTCAGATGCTGTAGGTGCAGCCCTAAAAATTAAAAAAAAAAAACCTATCTAAGAATAAGCAATATTCCAAAGAGGCATATGTTGGGGTGGTGTATTTTGTACCCTTTCAGGAGAAATTTTAGTGCAATGCAATGTAAAGAAAAAAAGAGAAGTCTTCAACTCAGAACCTATGCCTAGCAAAGGAAGGTGCAAGGTCCCTCTTTTTAAAAGAGTTGTATATAGAAACAATCACTGATCCTGATAAGAATAGAGTAGGATAATTACACAGGTAGTTGTACATGTCCAGTAGGGGACCATAGTTGAGAGGGAAACCTAGGGAACTTTGGGAGACCACTGTAAATTAGAGAAAGTGATTTACTTTATAGAGATGCTGCCGTCAGAATGAGGCAGGCTTACTTAACTTATAAAACCATAAATAAAAGCATGAGATATGCCTCAGGTCATTAATTGAAAGGTAAAATGAGGCCTGCATTCAAGTTCAGCAAGATGATAATCCTTAGGACCAAAGACAGGCATTTAAGGGAAAGACGATATTCCAAAGTAGGAGACCCTCTCATGGAAACCTGAGATGATTCAAAGTATTTTCTCATATGTTACCTTCCTTCTGCTGATTTGAAATAGCACCACGACAGTCCTAGTTTGACTGTGGTAAGGGCCCTCCCAGAACAAAGGGAAGGCAATGTGGCATAACCAGCATCTGTGTGTGCATGCGTAACTGCGGCAGCAGAGCATAATCAGTATCCATATTCAACTCTGTAACATAGACCATCCAACCAGAATTTACAGAATGTATCTTGTCTTACAAGGGGGACAAAGGGAACAAAATGTAAAAGGGAAAATAAAGGAGGATATATCAGACAATGCCCCCCTGCTTTTGGGGCTCAGCCTTTGGATATGAATCCGCTGAGCCAGTGCAGGCATGAATAAAGGCTGCTTCCTGGCAAAAAGCCTCAGTGTCCTGTCTCTCTATGAGAATCCTGCAACATGACCTCAAAGGGAAGAAGTTAGTGATATAAGCCTAATGTCTACTCAAAGAATGAGGAAGAAGTGGTCTTTCTCCCTCCTCCACTTGCCTTGAATTATAAAAATGTATCCCAATTAATCCTCTGGGCAGAGCCTCCTTGCCTGCTCACTTTTATCCCTCACAAAGGTCCTATCTTAATAAATCTATTTCTTGCCTATCACTTTGCCTCTCACTGAATTGCTTCTTCACTGAGACACAAAGAACACAAATCTCAGTAAGTTCAGACACCATGTGAGTGATTCTAATTAAAAAACAGTGGATTTGGAGTTCCCATCACAGCACAGCCGAAATAAATCCCACTAGGAACCATGAGGTTGCAGGTTTGATTCCTGGCTTCGATCAGTGAGTTAAGGATCTGGCATTGCCGTGAGCTGTGGTGTAGGTTGCAGATGTGGCTCAGGTCTGGCCTTGCTGTGGCTGTGGCATAGGCTGGCAGCTGCAGCTCTGATTGGACCCCTAGCTTGGGAATCTTCATATGCCGTGGGTGCAGCCCTAAAAAGACAAACACAACAACAACAACAACAACAACAACAGTGGATTCAAGTTCCAATCGGGGTTTCAGCTGTGTTCAAGTCAGAAGTGTTTTGGTTTCAATACCACACGCATAGTAAACATTAAGACTCTAAATTGAGCTTTGTGATGTTTGTGACTGTGGGATGCTGCCCAATATATCATGACCATCTGTTCACAAAATGAGTAAAAACCCAAGATACAGGTCAATTTGTTATTATCATCATTGTTGTCAAAACTCAGCCACCGTCCACCAGTGCCAAATAGAAATGAAGAGCTTTGGGTGAAGGAGAAAAAAATAGCTTTATTGCTTTATCAGGCAAAAGAGGCCACCACAGGCTAATCCCTTAAAGGCTGTGCCCCCCTTTGGGAGAAAATAAGAGGTGGTCTTCTAGTTTGGGGAGTGGAAAATACGGCCACAGTAAGGATCAGGTTAGACACAAGCTTGCATTCTTCTTCAAAGCTGGTGTTTAGTGACCCAGGATGGATTCTGGAGGTCCTTCTTTCTGGAATGAAGAATGCTTCATCAAGTAGTTAACACTTTTCATATATTGGGGTTTTATTTCTTCAGAAGAACTCAAAGGTGTTGTTATGTATATTCCTTGAGGAGGTACAGGACTTTGCTCCGAGGCGAGGCTACACTATTGTTTCTTGACTGTTCCTCCCTGGTCCCTGCACCCCTCCCTACCCTGATGAGCAACTGTTTGAACCTGCCCTTTGGAACTCAGAGAAGGTCATGGAGGCTGAATGAGCCCTATTTCCTAAAAACAAGAAATTGTGTCCAGGAGCCTCACAAGGTCCTACTCAGTTTCACCAGCAGCGGCATCATTGAGAAATAAAATATTCCCTGTCACATCAGAAAAGAATGTATGTCATAGTCTTCAGGGATTGCAGTACCTCCAAGGGTGAGCCGGTGAGCCCTGAGGGAACTCAGGATATGAAAACACTGAATACTGCCCCCTAACAGCTACAAAGCACATCAAAGGAATGATTTTGAGGCAGGAGATAGATGTGCTCAGGATAGACATTTGCAACTAGTCCCTTATTTACATTTCCTGAGGTGGGAGATAGGTGTGCTCTGGGATTAACATTTTACAGCCAGCCACCTATCTATACTACAAGACAGAAATAACAACAGGCACAAGGCAAATAACTGGTACTTGTCTTATGAACTGGTAATGACAGGATCAAAAGAGGGGCTGAGCCCTGCTTGGACAAAAGACCAAGAGGTCATATACTCCCCATCCTCAGAGTCAGGGAGATCTCAACTATGCAGGTGCAGAGAGACCTCTCTGAGCCAGAAAGGGAGGGGGTGTCAGGCCATAAGTCCAGATAACCTTTCTGCCATGTTTTGCTTTAGAATCCATCTTGGCCAAAATGTGCACAAGCAGATCAGTGAAGGGCCCTGGATCTGGTCAGGTGTGAAAAGTAAAACAAGATAATGGGCTAATGGATTACAAAGACCTGGAAAAATGGCCCCATATAAGTGGCTTAAATCAACTCTCTGGCATGCTCCTCATTCAGGAGAGTGCACCCCCCACTTCTTTGGGTGTGCATTACTGCTTTACTTCTGCCTTAGATAAATAGACTATTCTCTGTGTGCTCTCCCACATGTTATACTGTGGGTTTTTTTTTTTTTTTTTTTTTTTTTTTTTTTTTGGTTTTTAGGGCTGCAACTGTGGCACACAGAGGTTCCCAGGCTAGGGGTCCAATCGGAGCTGTTGCTGCTGGCCACAGCCACTGCCGTGCCAGATCTGAGCCACATCTGCAACCTACACCACAGCTCACAGCAACGCCAGATCCTTAACCCACTGAGTGAGGCCAGGGATCAAACCACAACCTCATGGCTCCTAGTTGCATTCGTTTCCACTGCGTCACGATGGGATCTCCTGTTGTACTGTGTTTCTAACAATAAACTTTATACCCATTTTCATAGTCTTTGCCTCTTTGAAACACTCTTGCTTTCAACAGGGTGCACGAATCAGGGCAATTCTGCTATCTAGTGACTAGGATTTCAGGTTTTCATTCAGGCTGCCCAGGTTCAATAACTGAGCAGAGAATTAAGGTCTCACTCCAAGCCTTCACTCACTGCTATCTCTCTGAAATCAATTTCAGTGAGTCCAGACCTGTTCTTTGTTGCAGAATTCCTATATATCCTCATTCTCCCTTCACCTTCTTGGAGATGTTTTCTCAGGGTTACTTGAGATGCTGCTTCTAGGGCTTAAATCTTCAGGTTGTCCACTGAATAAAACATAATTCTCAACTTTAAGGTTGTGCATATATATTTTTAGTCAACATCATTTTTGCCATCATCATCTTTTATTGTGATCCTTTGTCTTTTTAGGGCCGCACCCACAGATATGGAAGTCCCCAGGCCAGGGGTCTAATCGGAGCTACAGCTTCTGGCCTACAGTACAGCTGATACTGGAAAGATGATACCAGAATCTGGGTTCTTGTTCACAGCAGTCAAAGAATGAACTCCGTGAACACACAGGCAGCAAGCAAGCAAAATCTTTATTAAAGAAAAGCAAATAGCTCCCAGGACAGCTGGGAGGGGGGAGAAGAGCCCCCCTTTTTCTATTGTCCTATAAGGGTTTTTATTCCTTAAAGATGGGGGGCACTAATGGGGGGGTCCAGAAAGATGTGGTTTTTCTCCCATTGGCTTTGCTCAATTACTTATATCAGTCCTTGTCCAATAGGGGTTTTAGAGTTGGAAATGTCCTGTAAGTTTCATGGTTCCTTTGTCCTTTTCTGTCCTTAGATTAAGTCACCATTCCTCTCATTTCTTTTTATCAGTTGAGGAGTGGGCTAGAGATTCATATTTCCTATAGTAAACAATACCTCTGGGGAATGCGCATTTCCTATAATAAAACAAGACCTGTGGAGGTATTACTCCCTGGAGCCCTTAAGCCACAAGTGTTAATCAATATCCATATCAAAAGACTGCATCAGAGCCCATGTTCCTACACTGACTACCTGAGTTAGTATTCTGTCTCACAGCCACAGCAACGCAGGATCTGAGCCAAGTCTTCGACCTACACCTCAGCTCACAGCAACGCTGAATCTTTAACCCACTGAACAAGGCCAGGAATCAAACCCTCACCCTCATGGATACTAGTCAAATTCATTAACCACTGAGCCACGACAGGAACACCCGTCATCTTTTATCTTGTGTTCAGTTTAGAAGTGTTCAAATTTTTCACTATTTTTATATCTAATATAATTCTTAAGTTCAAGAGGAATGAATTCAATTCAGTGTATTTCTCATGTTATTCTGGCCTAGTCACAATAACCAGACAGAATTAACTGCCTTAAAAACAAAGAAACAAACAAAATGAAAAACATCTTCAAGTTCTCAAGCATTCTTTAAGGCATATTTGTTTCATTTTCTGAAAAATTAGACTGTTTGAAATTTGGGACTAAGACAAGCTTGAGAAATCATGTATTTCAGTCTATAGGGAAACAAAATTTGCCACCACAAAATGTGTCTTTTTGGCATGAGGATTATTTTGAACTAATTGTTTTTAAAAAACAAAAGTCTCATCTCAGGAAATCTTTTTTTTTAAACCTCCACCTTAACTGCCTAAACAAATTTAGATTGTCAGAAATTGAGAAAATTCCCTCTACACTTCTAGCTTCTTCTGGCTGGTCTAAGAATTAAATTGACATGAGACAGATTAACAGGAAAAAAATCAAACAAAACTTTCATAACATACACACGTCAGGGGACCATTGACTGAAACTGCCCACTGGCTGGGCACAGAAATAACCACTTACATGAGCTGTCACAAGACAGGCGTCCTTGATAAGGAACATGGTGCTGCCCTGAAGACTAACCGGTAGGATTTGGAAGTGGCCGATAGTGATGCTGGAAAGATGTTACCAAAATCCAGGTTCTTATTCATGCAGTGGAAGAATGAACTCTCTGAACACACAGGCAGCAAGCCAGCGAAGTCATTATTACAGGAAAGCAAATAGCTCTCAGGGCTGCTGGGAGAGGGGAGAAGGCCCCTGATCTCAATTGTCCTATAGGGGTTTTTATCCCTTAAAGATGGGGGGCACCAATGTGGGGTCCCAAAATATGTGGTTTTCTCCCATTGGCCTTGTCCAGTTACCTACGTCAGTCCTTGTCCAGCAGGGGTCTTAGGGGTAGAAATGTCCTGTTAGTCTCCTGATTTCTTTGCCCTTTTCTTCCTGTAAACTGAGTCACAGGGGTTAGGGATTAATGCCCATCTGGGTATAGGTACACTCCCTATAGTAAACAAGGCCTGTGGGGATGTTAGTTCCTATAATAAACAAGGCCTGTGGGGAATTACTCCCTGGAGCCCTCAAACCACAAATGTTAATCAATAGCCATATCAAAGAATGCATTGAAGCCCATGCTCCTACACTGACTACCTGAGTTAGTATTCTGTTCCAATAAGAGGAAGGAGACCACCAACCTCCCCGGATCCTTGGTGCTGGAATCCATCTTGGCTGAGAGGTGCATGTGCCACCAAGAAGGACCCAGGGCCAGATCAAATATGGGCTGAGCAAGACGATCGGCCAGAGACAACCTGTAAACTAACTCCATTCCCATAAATCCAGAGACAATGGGCCACATGGCTGAACAGTTTTCCTAGGTCTCCTTACCCTGCTGCTCTCTGCCTAGGCACTCCTTCCCAATAAAAAACTGTTTTTTTTTTTTGGTCTTTTTGCCTTTTCTAGGGCCACACCCACGGCATATGGAGGTTCCTAGGCTAGGGGTCAAATTGGAGCTGTAGCCACTGGCCTATGCCACAGCCACAACAACACCAGATCCAAGCCACGTCTGCCACCTACACCACAGCTTGCAGCAATGCCAGATCCTTAACCCACTGAGCAAGGCCAGGGATTGAACCCGCAACCTCATGGTTCCTAGTCGGATTCATTAGCCACTGAGCCACGACAGGAACTCCGACTTTTGTTTTTTAAAGTCCCAATGAAGTCTCTTGCTTTGCCAGCACGTGTGTTTCCTCAGATAATTCATTTTCCAAGTGTTAGACAAGAGCCCATTCTTGTGTCCCCCTTCCTACAATACACAGAAGAGAGCAGGAGAAGTTAGTAACTCACCCAAATGGCTGAAACTCTCACCTTAAATATGGTCTTCAGTTAAAAACAAAAGAGGATGTTGGAAGTGGTGTTTTGGGACTACAAAAGAGAGGAAAGAAATTCACAGGGAGAAGGAAAAACATGGGCCTTGCAGAGACAACGGGACACAGAGAGGAATTTTAACAGACTTTGCTAAGTTCCTCCCTGTCTACATCCCTAGTTCCTACTAGAGATAACTATGGTGATGGCTCCCTTCCTGGAATAGGTCCTCTATTTACCTTTTAGGAAATAGGAAGTTGGGGGGAAGGTCAGTGGTTCTTCCTGAGTCTTTTGGACCTTAAAAATAATCAGCCTAAATTAATCCTCATGCCAAAGAGACATATTTTAGGATAGCAAATTTTGCCCCCCTACTGGATGTAAAGTCCAGAAAGAGCACTATTGAATCAGAAGAGAAGGTGGCAGGGCACAATCTTTAAAAGAATGACATAGCCATTGTTGTAATGAGATCGGTGGCATCTCTGTACCGCCTAGGCACAGCTTCCATCCCCAACTCAGCACAGAGTGTTAAAAGGATATGGTGTTGCCACAGCTGTGGTGTAGGTCAAAACTGGGGCTCAGATCTGATCCCTGGCCCAGAAATTCCATATGCCACAAGATGGCCAAAAAAGGGGGGGGGGGGAACAAAACAAAACAGAATGACGTAGCCATTGAGGATATGCTAAAAACTGGTTAGAACCAGCTAGGGTCAAGATGGTGGAAGGATCCACTTCCAGTAGACCTGAAGTTTCATTAGGTTCATTATAATACATCAGCTAAATGGCACACTCACAGGCATCATAACAGTTCCAAGACCAACCATAAAAGGCCAAAAAATTGGGTGGTGGCCCAATTTCCAGAAATCCCCACCCCTTCCCTGAAATAGTTGGAATAATCCTCCCACTAATTAGCCTATGAAATTATTCAATGCATAAAAACTAACCACTACATATTTCAGGGCCTGATCTCTCACTTGAGATGGACTGCATTCTGTTGATGGAACTTTGTGAGATGGCCCACATTCTATGTCTCTCAATAAATCCACTTTTTTTCTTTTCTTTTTTTTTCTTTTTAGGGCCACACCCACAGTATATGGAAGTTCCCAGGCTAAGGGTCAAATGGGAGCTTCAGCTGCTAGCCTACACCACAGCCACAGTCACAGCATCGTGGGATCCAACCTGTGACTGCGACCTATACCATAGCTCACAGCAACACCGGATCCTTAACCTACTGAACAGGGCCAGGGATTGAAACTGCATCCTCATGGATACCAGTCAGGTTTGTTATGGCTGAGCCACAATGCAAACTTCCTTTTTTTTCCCATCATTTTTAGTTGAGGAAACTAAGACCTACAAAGCTCATGAGTTGCTCAGAGTCGTATAGTCAGTATCAGTAGAACTAAGACTAGCTCTCAATCCAGGCTCTGACTCACACCATTTACCCCTTCAAATAATCTCCATTTTATTTTGCCAGGAGCTTGGTCAGCCTTTGTGGGATGGCGTAGCCAGCAGCTCTGTTGACTGTGAGTGATTTGCAGGGTTTGGGTGCAGGCAGTGGGTGGCAGGGCCCTACTGTGTGTCTGCAGCACAGAAGTAGGTGGCTGAGTCTGCAGGCTGGGAGGCTGCAATATGAAAGGCAGTCTGTTTGACTCTGGTGTCAAAGGTGGTGCTCAGTCTTCCTGTCTGTTTCTCATGCTCATTTTCACGTATTAGGAGCAAGAAGAGCAGGCCTCTTCCTGGGTCTTGTCGGTACCACTGTATAAATGCTGGAGAATAATTTGTATAGTTACAAATCAGCATGGCTTTTCCACCTTCTTGAATGCTGAGAGATGGGGGATTCTGTTCCATCTTTTGGCTGCTCACCCCTGGACAAAAATGCAAGGCCAGAAACAGGAGGTTTAGTCACTACACTGACATTTTTAAGAGTCATATTTTCTTCCCACAAGCCCCAGTATAACCAAAAATGAAGCAGAGTGGATCTTAGCCCTCTCCTCTCCATCCTGTGTGCTGTGTCCCCGAATCACTTTATCACCAGGATGCCTCCAACTCACAATCTACTGGGATCCACAAAATCATTAAAACAACTCTCAGGAACAGTTCCATTCTTCTCCCCAACTGTGGCCTGAAATGTGGACTCAGCCTCCTCAGTCAAAAAGATGCTCTTTTTTATTTGGTGGGTACCACTGAGGCTCTTCTTTGGAGGAAGTCTCCACCTCCTATCCAGCCAATGAGAGACAAGTCTCTTCAGTCCTTTAATACACACAGGGGCCTATCTAATGCTAAAGTGAGTTTTATTTCAAATCTGAGAAACACGAAGAAATAGGAGACACTGCCATCTTGTGTTCAGATGGTTGTTTACACCGATGAAATGTGCTTCTCACACTTACTTAACCACCTAGGGATTTTGCTAAGAAGCAGATTCTGCTTCACTGGGTCTGGTGTGGCTGGATAATGTATATTCCTAACAAGCTTATTAGGTGATGTTGGTGCTGCTGGTTCTCAGAGGACACTTTAAGTAGCAAGTCTAGAAGAGAGCTTGTTGAGTCTTGGGAAATAAAATATTGCCTGCCAATCAGAAAACAAAGATGTCACAATCAGCAACTGCAGCTTCAAGGTGAGTCCTGAGGGAACTCAGGAAGTTAACAAAGAATACCTGCCATCTAGTAGCCATCAGACTGCAGCCACGGCAGGTGATGAGCCCTGAGGAAACTCAGGATGTGAAAACACAGGATACTGGCCCCAGAGAGCTAAGGTGCCTATCAAAGGAATGATTTCATTGTCCCTGCTCTGTAGGGATGTTTCAGAAAACATCTGGTCCAAACAATTGATAAACATCATTGGTGAAAAAATTCCTCCCATCAATTTAGAACTCTTTTGTTTTTGTTTTGTTTATTTTTTATTAAATTATAGTTGATTTACAGGGTTGTGCCAATTTCTACTATACAGCAAAGTGACCTAGCCACACATATACATTCATTTCATTTCTTATATTATCTTCCATCATATTCTATCCCAACAGATTGGATATAGTTCCCTGTGCTATATAGTAGGACCTCACTGATTATCCACTCTAAATGCAATAATTTGCATCTACTAACCCCAAATTCCCAATCCCCTTCCCCCTTGGCAACCACGAGTTTGTTCTCCATGTCCATGAGTTTGTTTCTTTTCTGTAGGTAGGTTCATTTGTGCCATATATTGGATTCCAGATATGTGATATCATACGGTATTTGTCTTTTTCTTCCTGACTTACTTCATTTAGTATGAGAGTCTCTAGTTCCATCCATGTTACTGCAAATGGCATTATTTCATTCTTTTTTATGACTATTTGTGTATAGGTACTACATCTTCTTAATCCATTCATATGTTGATGGACATTTAGGTTGTTTCCATGTCTTGGCTATTGTGAACAGTGTTGCTATGAACATACAGGTGCATGTATACTTTCAAATTATGGTTTTGTCCAGATATATGCCCAGGAGTGGGGTTGCTAGATCACATGGTAGTCCTATATTTAGTTTTCTGAGGAATTTCCATACTGTTTTCCATAGTGGTTGTACCAATTTACACTCCCACTAACAGTGTAGGAGAGTCCTCTTTCCTCATCCCCTCCAGCATTTGTAATTTGTAGGCTTGTTAATGATGGCTATTCTGACGATTGTGAGGTGGTACCTCATTATAGTTTTGATTTGCATTTCTCTAATAATCAGTGATGTTGAGCATTTTTTCATGTGCTTGTTGTCCATCTGTAGGTCTTCTTTGGAGAAATGTCTGTTTAGGTCTTCTGCCCATTTTTTGATTAGGTTGTTTATTTTTTTGCCATTGAGTTGTACAGGTTGTTTGTGTATTTTGGAGATTAAGCCCTCATTGGTTGCATCATTTTCTCCCATTCCGTACGTTGTCTTTTCATTTTATTTTTTTATGGTTTCCTTTGCTGTGCAAAAGATTGTAAGTTTGATTAGGACCCATCTGTTTATTTTTGTTAGAATGCCTCTTTTGTTTTCTTGAGATTCTTTTATTTTCAAGTCCATTCCTTGCTTTTTTTTTTACTGTCTTTCTATTGGATATTTTTATCTTATTTATAGTTTTTACTATTATCATTATTGTTATTATTGGCTACCACATTTGCAAAACTATACATTTAAAAGATAACATCTGAGTTCAGAAAAATATTACCTTTTACCACGAATGGAAATGGATGATTTAAGAAGGAAAAAAATGGTGAAATAAAATCACTCATGGAATCATTACAAATTAGGTCTTATAAGATTTGACAAATGTGAAATATTCAGGTTAGGATATATTATTAAGTGGAAGTAAGTCAAAATATCAGTCTGTGTGCTTCTCATTTTTAAAAAGGTTTTATTTAAGAAGGTATACCAAGTGTTAGCCATGATTTATCTGGATGATAGGATTACATTTAAATTTTCTATTTTGTATTCTTGGGGTGTTTTTTCTATATCATGCAGTTAATATTTTTTAAATCAGGAAAAGTTAATAAATATTTTATCAAAAGATGAGACTCTTTCCATCAAAAAGCATATTTTCTGACATTGACATCAAGATGTTCTTGGTAGGAAGGAACTCTGAATGGTACCCATAAAGTCAATCCTAAAGCCCAGATATCTAAGAAATCATTAACTCCTCTTAAGCATTCATTCAAAATATTCTATCATTTATTGGGTCATTTCAAAGCTGACTTTTTTGAGGGATGTGTAAAATTTCTATATATTTAAAATGCAATAGTAAAGAAAAATTCCTGACTTGACCATCTGTGACAAAGAAGGAAGACTGGGACTTCAGCCCAGTCTCAGGTTTGGGTACAGGATCCAGGTGCCTATGGACCACTGTGTTCCTGTTGCGCAGAAGTAGGTTGCTGAGTCCCCAGGTTGGGCTGCTGTGATGTTCAGGAAGAGATGTTTTTCCTTCTTATCCAATAAGACAGTGAGTCTTTGTTCTTGTTTCTTGGCCTCACTTGAAAAACTATGTATCAGCAACTGCAGACCTTTTCCAGGTTCTTGTTTGTACCAATAGAAGTCAGTGGAGGCACTGTCTGTGTAAGTACAGTTGATGACCCAGGTGTCTCCCTCCCAGGTTCTCAGAAAAGAAGGATGCTGCTCCACATTTTCTCCTCTCATACCTGTACCCCCACAAAAAAAGAAAGAAAGAAAAGCTAGACAAGATTGTCATCACCATTTTTCCAGAGTTCCCTTTTTTTTCCTCAGTAATTTCAGGCAGTCTGGAAAAGGCAAGTCTTCTCCTCAGACTTCTGATAAATATTTACTAAAACACCCTGTCCCAAAAGCTCTCCCTCCACTCACAGTACAGCTGCAGCCACAAGAACAGGAATAAAGGTCCAATGGATGTCTTCATTCTTCTCCCAATTAGGACCTGCAATCTCCAGCCAGGAGAGCTACTTCTGTTACCAGGTTATCTCTTCCTTTCCTCCAAAGCACAGTGGTTTCTTAAACTTTCTACACAGGCTTTAGCCTAAGCTTACAGTCGGCCAAAAGGAACCTTTCACATATTCCACATCAGCAAAGATGCTCTGCCACCTTGTGGTCAGATCTCCAACTGCTAAACTAGCTTGTCAAATCCTCTTGTGTCCTGTATCTGTGGGAGACTCTGACACATAAAAGAGCAATGGGTCAAATAAATTAAGTTCCAAGTGTGTCTCCAATCAGAAATCATGTGGATTATCAGAAAGCATAGAGGGAAATGGAGAGTTCAAATTCCATCTAGAAGTTCCTGTTGTGGCTCAGCGGAAATGAGCCCAACTATAATACATGAAGACATGGGTTCAATCCTTGGCCTTGCTCAATGGGTTAAGGATCCGGTGTTGCCATGACCTGGGTGTAGGTTGCAGATGCAGCTAGGATCTGGCATTGCTATGGCTGTGGTGTAGGCCAGCAGCTGCGGCTCTAATTCAACCCTTAGCCTGGGAACTTCCATATGCCACAGGTACGGCCCTAAAAAGAAAAAAAAAATTTGATCTTATATCTTCTCAGCACACCATTGAGTCATTTTGAATAAACTGGAAGAAGTCAGATGTTTCCAACATTTTTCCATGACAGGTTTAGTCTACTTGAAATCAGGAAAATGCCATGAGTGACTTTGCTAAGCAATTGAGGAGTAAAATATTTCCTCCTTATCTTCTCCAACATTTTTAATTGGCTAATTAATGAACCAAATTACCCACCGTGGTTCAGCTCTCACAAAGGAAAACCCTTTCTAAAAGCAACATTTAAGCACAAAGATTAGAGTAAACAATAACAAACAAGTACATAGACAAATACATAAAATACGTCAAATGCATGCTATTGCAGTCTCTGCTACCCCAAATCTGGCCTTACCCCTGATCTCCTCCTCCCTAAGGAATGGACAGTTCCATAAGTCAAAACATGAATGTTTCTTTAGTAAAATTGGATAAACTGTAGATTAAGGGATAAGAAGAGGGAGAAACACTTCCATGAGTTAATATTAGTCCAACCACAGGGAAGAGTTTGGCTTGTAAGCTGTGGTGAGAAATCTGACATTCACTGTGAAATCTTTTCCTCTGGAAGAACAGATCATTTGAGATTAGGGATAACCCTAGTATAACTATTCCCTGGACAAATTCTCAGCTGTACAATTTTTTAACTAAATTTTGTGTTACTATCAAAACCATGGAAGAGATTCTGGAACAACATGGCAACATAGAAGCCTCCAGAACTTACCTTCTCCCACAGATACATCAAATCTACAACTACATACAGAGCAGTTTTGCCTCAAAGAAATCCTAATGTGTGACTCCAACACATTAGGTGAATGAGGGGAAAATATATCGAAAATGGGTTAGGGAGGCAGAAAACAATCTCACCATAACACATGATTGGGAGGGAACTCACAACTCCCACATTCTTCCTTAGGTGTGAAGGGTTTAGACCCAACATCTAGCACCCCAGTTCATAAGACTTCCGCATAAGAGACAGCTCCACAAAACACCCACCTCTGAAAATCAGTGGCACTTGAATCCTTGAAACCTACAAGACTATAATAAACAAAGGAACAGTTTTTGATGGGCTCACAAGGACTCAGTGTGTCTGTTCCCCCAGAGCTCAGTGCAGAGGGAGCAAATGGTCACAACCATTTCCCAGTCTTTCCCTGAAAGGGGTTTATTTGCATAGTTTGAAAGCAATTGCCTAGAGTTCCCTGGTGACACAGTGGGTTAAGGATCTGGCATTGTCGTCATAGTGCCTTGGGTCGATGCTATGGCACGGATTCGATCTCTGAGCTGGGGAACTCCCACATGCCTTGGGCTTGTCCAAAAAAAAGGAAAAGGAAACCAACATAACAGGAGAAAACATTTGTGAATTATACATCTGATAAAGGGTTAATATCCAAAATAGATAAAGAACTCATAAAACTCGGTAGCATGACAAACAAATAATTTTTAATGGGTAACGATCTTCTTAATAGACAAAGAATCCGAATAGACGTTTATCAGAAGAAGCTATACAAATGGCCAAAAGGTATATGAAAAAGTGCTCAAATCAGTAATCATCAGGGAAATGCAAATCAAAACCATAATGATATATCACCTCTAACCTGTTAGAATGACTATTATCAAAAAACAGAGAGGGGATGGATAGTGTCTCTGAAGCAGCAGGGATGAAGGTTCTATCCCTGGCCCACTGCAGTGGGTTAAGGATCAGGCGCTGCTACAGTTGCAGCTCCAGCTTGGATTCAAACTCTGGCCCAGGAACTCTATATGCTGTGGGGTGGCCAAAAAAAAAAAAAAGAAAGAAAGAAAGAAAGAAAAAAAGACCAGAGATAGTAAGTGTTGGTGAAGTTATGGAGAAAAAGAGAACATGTGCACTCTGTTGGTAGGAATGTAAATTGGTGCAGAGACTACAGAAAACCATATGGCATTTCCACAACAAATTAAAATTGAACTACCATATGATCCAGCAATTCCACTTCTGGGTATATATCCAGAGGAAATGAAGGCATTTCCATTGTGGTGCAGCAAAAACAACTAGTATCCATGAGGATGTAGGTCGGATCCCTGGCCTCTCTCAGTGGGTCAGGATCTGACCCATGAGCTGTGGTGTAGGTCACAGACAAGCACAGCCACAGCAACTGTGATCCAAACCTTGTCTGCGACCTACACTGCAGCTCAGGGCAATGCAGGGTCCTTAACCCACTGATTGAGGCCAGGGATGGATTCTAGTTAGATTCATTGCCACTGAGCCATGATGGAAACTCTAAGGTATCTTCATTTTATAGTCTGAGTTGTTATTGTAGATGCAAAGGCTGTTGATAACTGAAAGTAAATTTCATGTCCTGGTACTTTAATAAATTCTCTTCATATCTTGGGAAAAAAAAATTCCACTTGTGAAGAAACTTGTCTATACTGTAGAATAAAGTATCTTCAACCACTACACCAGCACCTGTCAGAGTATACAACCAAATAAATATTTGTTGAATGAATGTATGCTTGAACAAACTCCAAACAAAATAATTTTGGCTACTTCTCTAGCAGAGAGAAAAAAGCAGATCCCCAGGGGCCTGGTAGGGCCTGAGTCTGGGTTGAATCATGAGATGCCTCTGGCCTCATGTGTCTCCTGGCCACTGCTGCTTGGGTCAATGAGACCTGCTAGAGGTGGCAGTGGGTGGTTCTACAGAACTGAAGACAATAGGTCCGTCAAACCAGCTTTGACTTAGAAGTCACTCATTAGAAATGGTCAAAATGTGTTTCTTTGTTGACTCTCATGAAAATTTTCTGCATATGTATCATGATTAAAGTTTGACTTATAGATGTCTAAGAAGGTGGTAAGGGTTAATACTGTGGCATCTGAAGTCAGATTGCTTCTCTTCTAATACTGGTCTGCCATTTAGTAACTTGGCCTTAAGTCTTTCAGCTTTTTACTTTTTAAGGTTTTCTCTCCTGTCATTAAAAAAATGAGGACAACACAATATCTGTATCATAGGGTAATAAGGAGATTGAATACTAAAGAGATTCATACAGCACTTGTTGCATGTAAGGGCTACAGGAAGATTAGGTATTTCGCTATTATATTTGTTATTCAGGACCTCCAGGCACTAAAATTATGAATACAAGATGGTCAAGGATGTCAAAGCTCTTTTTTCTTTCCTTAAAAGCGGACCCGTGTGTTAACATTAACATATTACCACCAGTGCATGAACATTTCTAGGTTTCTCCCCATACGAGCCTATTTAGTGTCTGTTCCTTGAGGTCCCAAATTTGACTTTGATTTGGACCTTTCCACTGTTTACTTAAACATGGATTTGGATCTTGCCTTTTTTTTTTTTTTTTTTTTTTAGAATCTCCAGGTTAGCATTTGATGTTGTATAATTAGAGAGAAAATTTAAATACTGACAAAATGGATGAGGAAAGCAAAGGCTATGGAAAGTGCTGCTGTGCAAGTCTTCCCAGAGCAGAAACTGTGGGTACAGGCTCAGCTGCACTTTGGGTAGAGGCTGCAGCCCACCTGGGAGCACTGTGCTTCCACCCCACAGAGGTAGGTGGCTGAGTCTTCCAGGTGGGAGGCCGTGATCTGGAAGGTGCTGTATCGTTCCTTAGAATTCACTGTGGAGCTTAACCTTCCGTTCTGCTTTGTCCCCAAAGCTATGAAAAACAGATTGATGAGGCCGCCCCCAGGATTCTGTCGGAACCACTGCACCCAGTCCACTGGGGCAGAAAAATTGCACTTCAGAGTAGAGTTTGTTCCCTCCTGGAGGCTCAGGGATGAAGGAGTCTGCTCCACCTTGACCCCTCTCACCCCTGTATAGAAAGAGAAAGACAAACACATATAATGTCACTGGGGAGTCACTGATGCAGTTTCCAGACCCGTAAAATATCCCAGGAAACACCCATGAGGATGTAGAACCATCTAGAAGCTCTGGGTCAGCTCTCTTTCCCTCCCTCCCACTGTCACCTGTGAGACACTCCCCTGTCCCCTCTAGGGCAACCCCAACTCACAGAAAATCTGGACCCACAGAAGCCCCAGCAGGGCTCCCCAAGGTCTCTGCATGACTTCTTGCCCAGTGGCTGGGGTGCCTTCACTCCTGCTCTGGAGAGTTTAGAGTCTTGGTTCCAGACAAATTTTGTTTTTACTGTCAATATGTTCCACCAGAACCACTGAGCACCCATCACACACCTGTTTCATCATTTCTCTTCTTAACAGGAAACTCCACCAGTGATGGCCCAGCCCAGGCTGAGCATGTAATGTCTTTCAAGTGTGTGGTTGTATTGGGGGTAGGGGAACCCAAGCTGGTGGGGGTGAGAGAAGCAATAAAGGGAAATATCCAATAGTCCCCATCTTCTTTTTTTTCTTCAAAACTGTTTTAAGTAGGAAAGAAAGGAAGTGTGGATGGAGGGTAAGAAAAGTAAAAAGACAAATCAGAGGTAAATAGGGATCTGGTTCAACACATCCTGGAAGATGACAGTTTCAGTGAGAGTGATTTCTAAGCAAGAATTAAGACATGGAGTTTGACTGAATATTTGATAATTTATTCATATGGAATGTCTAGCGGAGGAATACTGCTTTATGGTGCATAACATCTTGTTAAACCCTTTTGTTAGAAAAGTAAATTCTAATAAAAGAAATTAGGATAGTTTTATAAATCTAAAAATTTAGACTTAACACTTATATAGTAACACAGTAGATGTATACGGTAAGACTTTGGTAGAAAAAGAAAGCGAACCTGTATAGGATCAGTAGATGTAAACGGTGAGACCTCGGTAGAAAAAGCGAACTTGTATAGGATATTCACCTTGATCTCATTCCCACCTCCTCGCTTCTCCCATCCAACCCTTTCTCCTGACATCCTGCACATGACGTGGCTGATTCTGCTCTGTGAACACAAGATGAAGCCCATGGTCTTTAGTTCAGACAAAATATTTTTCTTTTCTCCTCTAGTCTTTCCTTACACCACCCCTCCTTTCTCCTCTCTTTACTTTCAGTCCTCATTTCCCTCATTTCTTTGTCTTTTTTTCTCAGAGGAGATACAGGATAAGAAATTTCATGAGGGGTATTAGTAATTTCTAATTCAGTGGAGTAGAAGGCCATTTTAAGAATTTTTATTTATAAAAATCAGGGGGAAAGGAAACAGATAATATTTTCCACTGGAGCCTCCAGCTCCACGTGGATCTAACAAATTCCTATTCTCAGCCCTGCTCTGGTAGTCATCTTTGTCAAATTATCATAGCCCAGGCCCTCCTCAGACTGATTTAGTGATGGATTTAGTATGATCTGAGCTCCATGTTTTTGAGATTATGTTAAAATGGGATAGTTAAGTTCAGTAAATGTTCTCCCAGTATCCTTAGTGATTTTTTTTTTTTTTGGCTGTACCCACAGGATGTGGAAGTTCCCAGGCCAGGGATCAAACACATGCCACAACAGGGACCCAAGCCACTGCAGTGACAATGTCGGACTCTTAATCCAATAGGCTACAAGAGAACTCCAGTGATTTTTATTTTACCACATTTTTCTCAGTCCCTTCTCTAACTCTGGTTAAACATCTCCCCACTCAGTTTTTCAAATATTCACACACAGGTGGGTTATCTAGGACATTAGGAAGTGATCTTAGGTTAGAGTGAAGGTAATGGATTAAAGCCATCTGTGTAGACTGTCACAGTACTCTCCTATGTCTAATCCCAGGTCATATGGCAATCCCCACACAAAAGCAGATGCTGCCACTACCCCGTTTAAAGTGGTCCTCTAGGGAGTTCCCGTCATGGCACAGTGGTTAACAAATCCGACTAGGAATCATGAGATTTCGGGTTCGATCCCTGGCCTTGCTGAGTGGGTTAAGGATCTGGCGTTGCCGCTCCTCACTGCAGCTGTGGCTGCACACCTCTGTAGGTTGCAGATGCGGCTCAGATCCCATGTTGCTGTGGTTCTGGTGTAGGCCAGTGACTACAGCTCCGATTCGACCCCTAGCCTGGGAACCTCCATATGCCATGGGAGCAGCCCTAGAAAAGACAAAAAATAAAAAAATAAAGTGGTCCTCTATGAGTTCCCGTTGTGGCTCAGCAGGTTATGAACCCTAATAGTATCCATGAGGATGCAGGTTCAATCCCTGGCCTCACTCAGTGGGTTAGGGATCTGGCGCTACCAGTAGCTGTGGTGTAGATCACAGGCATGGCTCGGACCCCATGTGGCTGTGGCTGCAGCCTAAGCTGGCAGTTGCTGCTCCAATTCGACCCCAACTCTGGGAACTTCCATAAGCCAGGTAAGACCCTAAAAAGCAAATAAATAAATAATGAAGTGGTCCTCTAAACAAGTTCCAGTCTCTAGTCTGTTGGAGACATTGTGTTTTTCACATGAATTGTCTTTCCTCATGAATCCTGACTCTGAAGATTAAGTAAAGACCTTGTCTGCACAAGAGCAAACAAGTTGAGTCCCCTCTGCCCTACTTGTCTTTATAGAACACAAGCTTTTACTAAAAATGCCCCAAGTTGATCTCTTGAGTCACTGAAAGCCTCACATTCACTGGAAGCTATTGTTCAGCTCCTCTACAGTCCCAGACACTGTGTCACTCAGAACACAGACGTACTTGGCTGAGTCACTCCAATGGGATGATGTTTTCCTCAGGTGGAAGGAGGTTTCATTCTTCTTAAATTCAGCCTCAAAACCTTTGATTCCTGAAACAAGGCTCTTTCCAGACATGTACTTCAAGAGAAGCTGAAGTCCTTGGTTGGGGTACTGCATGTACCAGAAGAGATAGGTTGAAAAAGAAGATGAGTAGTTGCACCTCAGCTCCGGAGGGTCTCCTTCAGGGACAGTGATGTGGCTGTCAGGCTGGGTCACTGACTGGGCTTGCACTTCTCCTGAAATATCAATTCTGTGTCAGTGAGATCAGACAGACTTACCTATTAAGAAAAGGTGACTTTATTTAGAGTCCAGTCCCAATATTATACTTCGAGGATGAGAAAGAATTTCACTCACTCAGGGCAAATAGTGTCATACACACTAATGCAGAAACCAAGTTCATGGCTAAGCAATGAAGAGCTGTGGGATACTTTTTTGAAGATCTTCCCTGAGCAAGAAGGAATATGTCTGAGGAAATAGCACTCTTGAAACAAGGAAGAATGAGTACAGATCTATAATCTTGCCTAAGCATGTTCCAGAGACATTTGGTTGTTTTCTGACTTCTAAATGCTCCTCACTGCAGCTGTGGCTACACACCTCTGTCGGCTCTGTAAAGGAGGAGCTAAAGAAATCAATACTGTCTTTATAATTCTAGTTTGTGTAACATTGCCCTCTGGAGGCCAAAGAGAGATAGTTCTTCTAGTACCCTTGCCATATCCCTTGCTGTTTCAGGGGCTATCATCAGAGAGGGACTCAGAAAGGAAACAGGCAAATTTCTAGTATCAGATAACTCAGGAACATTTCTTCCTTTCTGTTGAAACCATTATAGCCATAATTCCCAGGGATGCACAGTTTTTCTCGTCTTTATGATTTCAGAGGCATGATGTGATTTGTGGTTGTTTTGACATTTCCTGCTTCCCTAATCTATGAGTTCATGACCCTCTTGTGATCTACATTGTTCATCTCAGGTATGGAGACACATAAGATGAGAGAAATTAAGAGACTTTACACAGAAAAATTGATCGGACAAATACAATAGTCTTCTGAGTCTTTGTCCATGATTGATTACATAGAAAGCATCAGAATAATCCTTAGGGCAAGGAAACCAGATAGACTGACCCAGGCTCAGTTTTGGTTATGAAGTGGCCAACAGGTCAAATAAGGGTATCATGACATTATAACACACACACACAAACACATGCAATTTAGCTGTTACTAGAAAAAAAGAAAGAAAAATGCCAATCACTCCCCTAGAACATTTCACAAAATCATCAATTCAAAAAAGTCAAGGCCAGAAGTTTCCCGACAGCTTAGCAGTTAAAGATCTGTGTTGTCACTACTGTGGTTTGATCCCTAGCCTGGAAACTTCTGCATGCTGTGAGCATGGCCAAAAACAAACCCAAAAAACAAAAAAAAAAAAAAAAAAAAGGATTTTCCGTCTTGGAGCAGTGGAAACGAATCTGACTAGGAACCATGAGGTTGCCAGTTTGATCCTTGGCCTCACTCGGTGGGTTAAGGATCCAGCATTGCCGTGAGCTGTGGTGTAGGTTCGCAGACGCAGCTCAGATCTGGTGTTGTTGTGGCTCTGGTGTAGGCCAACAGCTACAGCTCAGATTAGACCTGGGAACCTCCATATACCATGGGTGTGGCTCTAAAAAGGACAAAAGAAAAAAGAAAAAAGAATCCAACTGTAGCCTGCTGGGTCACTGTGAAGGTTCAACCCCTGGCCCAGCACAGTGGAATAAAAGATCCAGCATTGCCCCATCTATGGCATAGATCACAGCTGCAGCTTGGATTCATTCCTGGCCTGGGATCTTCCATATGCTCCAGATGTGATCATAAAAAAAAGAGAGAGAGAAAATGATGAAAGTATATTTCTTCCAAAGAAGTAAAAGTGAAGATTAGAAACTGCCAGAGGGGAAAACACATATAAGAAAGGGGTAAAATAAATGTAAAACTATTTTTAAAAAGTTAGGGAATTTAGGAGTTCCCGTCGTGGCGCAGTGGTTAACGAATCCGACTAGGAACCATGAGGTTGCGGGTTCGATCCCTGGCCTTGCTCAGTGGGTTAACGATCTGGCGTTGCCATGAGCTGTGGTGTAGGTTGCAGACGCGGCTCCGATCCCGCGTTGCTGTGGCTCTGGCGTAGGCCGGTGGCTACAGCTCCGATTCAACCCCCAGCCTGGGAACCTCCATATGCCGCGGGAGCGGCCCAAGATATAGCAACAATAACAACAACAACAACAACAAAAAGACAAAAGACAAAAAAAAAAAAAAAGGGGAATTTAGGAAAAGAAAGACCAACTGATGATGCTAGTAACAATTTTCTTTGGCTATGACAATGGCTTTTTAGAGTAGGAAATAGTCACTCCACATTGCCTTGTATGGGGTGAATAAAATAACAGTAATATAATGTCATTTGTTGTATCTTAATTTTATAAACCAACATCCAGACCAAAGAATGAATAAAAATATTAATATATCTACAAAAAATTAATACCAGAGTGTGTGTGGAGAAAAGGGAACTCTCTTACACTGTTGGTGGGAATGTACATTGGTACAGCCACTATGGAAAAGAGTACTGAGATTCCTTAAAAACTAAAACTAAAGTTTCTGTGTGATCCAACAAACACATTCCTGGGCATATATCTGAACAAAACTGTAATTCAAAAAAGATACTTTTTTTTTAATTACGCCAATGTTCATAGTAGCACTATTTACAATAGCCAGGACATGATGAACCTAAATGTTCATCAACAGATGAACAAATAAAGAAGATGTAGTATAGATATATAACGGAATACTACTTGGCCATAAGAAAGAATTAAATAATGCCATTTATAGCAGCATGGATGGACCAACCTAGAGATCATACTAAATGAAGTTAATCAGACAAAGACAAATACCACATGATACCACTTACATGTGGAATCTAAAAACTGATGCCAATGAACTGATTTACAAAACAGAATCAGACTCGCAGACATAGAAAAGAAACATTGTTACCAAAAGGGAAAGGAGAATGAGGTGGAATAAATTAGGAGTTTGGGATTAGCACATACAAACTACTATATGTAAAATAGGTTAAACAAAAAAAAATGAGGACCAACAAGGGCCTTACAGTATAGCACAGAGAACTATATTCAGTATCTTATAATAATCTATAATGGAAAAGAAACTGAAAAAGGATCTATATATACTGAATGTGTGTACATATATATACACACATATATGTATATGTGTATATCTACATATGTGTGTATATATATATATAAATCACTTTGCCATACACCTGAAACTAACATGACATTGTAAATAAACTATACTTCAATAATAATTTTTTAAAAAGACTATTGACAATTGAAAGGACATAAAGATACCAATGTAGTGGACAGTATATGGGACAGAGGAGAGAGAGAGCAGGAAGGTCTGAGTGGGGTCTTTCACAGCTTCATCTCACAGAGGAGAATGAACACACTGACTAATATGATGGACCAGCAGATAGAGGTATAAGCTTATTTTTTAAAAAGGAAGAAAATAGTAATATAATGGTCTAATATACATATAAATGAGCTGCAAAATCTGCTTTTATTGTGGGGAATGAATGAATGAATATTGACTAAATTTACTTAAATGATGAGGCGTTTGCCTGTTTTTAATCATTTCTACTAAGACTGAGGACAATATGGATAAGTTTTTCTAAAATCTAGGTTGAGACATTAGACACATCCAACAGGACTTGGCAAGAGTGATAAATTTGTTCTGAACACCTAAGCATGTCACCTGTCTCCAGTCTGTGAGAGAAGTTGAGATATGTAGAAAAAGAATATTCTTTGAAAATTATTCAGAGACATGTCTCTGTGGAATTTCCTCTGTCTTCCTCCTAGGAAAGGGAATATTGACCCCTCCTTCAAACTAAATTAAGGCAGCATCTAAACTCCTCAGAAACCTGGGAAGTAATTTTCAAAAGGTGAGACTGAGACGTATTTCCCCTCAGATGAATATTTGTTGCAGTGCAGAAACTTTGCAGGAGTGGTCTGTTCTGCCTGCAAACAGAAGAGAGCCCAAAAGAGTGTCTGGGAGGATCTGATATATGTCCTCTGGAGTTTAAGAGGACAGAGACTGGTTTCTGACTCTTGCCTGGAAATATCTTGGGAAGAAATCTGCTGAGAGCACCCCCGTTGGCATAGTGAGGAGAGAGAGTGGCAGTGAGACTGTTCCATACTTGACATGCTGAGGAAAGAACACTGGAGAGGGAAGCTAGGCTAGAGAAGCTGGAGGTTTTTTCCAACAGAGTTCCAGTCTGTGGTCTTAGGAGTGCAAGGTGAAAAACTTACATGGCCTGTCTACAATCTTTGATCAGAAAATGTATACTTCTATTTCTTTATTTATTAATAAGTTGGTTTATAAAATAAATTAGACTCAATGGCAAAAAAGCAGGACACAGGTTAATTTTCTTAATTACTGCCTATCTAATTTTCTTCTCACTTCCTGCTTAATGTCGGGGTGTATCTTATACTTTTACTGTCAGTTTCAAACAGCCTAGTATTAGGACAGTATAATATTTATGTATTAAAAGCCTCATGCTATTTTTTGCTTGCTATTCCCCTTTAATTTTTTTCTAGCTTCAATCTATTTTAAGTTGATTTTTGTGTATGGTTCAAGTTAATGGTCCAGTTTCATTCTTTTGCATGTGGCCACCTTGTTTTCCAAATACCACTTATTGAAGAGACAATCCTTTCTCCATTGAGTATTATTTTTGGGTTCTAGATTCTTTTCCATTGGTTATGTGTCTATTTTTATTCCAGTTCCATACTGTTTTGATTACTGTAGGTTTGTGATGCCTCCAGCTTTGTTCTTTCTCAGTATTGCTTCAGCTACTTGGAGTCTTTTATTGTTCCATACAAATTGTGAGATTGTTTTTATATTTCTTTGAAAAATGCCATTGAAATTTTGATGGAGATTGCATTGAATTTGTAGATGGCTTTGGAACTTTTTTTTTTTTTTTTGGCTTTTTTTGTCTTTTCAGGGCTGCACCCATGGCATATGGAGGTTCCCAGGCTAGGGGTCCAATTGGAGCTGTAGCTGCTGGCCTACACTACAGCCACAGCAACACAGGATCAGAGCCACGTCTGCAACCTATACCACAGCTCATGGCAATGCCAGCTCCTTAATCCACTGAGCAAGGCCAGGGATCAAACCCGCAACCTTATGGTTCCTAGTTGGATTTGTTTCTGCTGCGCCATGACAGGAACTCCCTGGAACATTTTAACAATGTTAATTCTTCCATTCCATGAACATGGGATATCTTTACATTTATTTGTGTTTTCCACAATTACTTTCATCATTGCCTTATAATTTTCAATGTTCTGATCTTTCACCTCCTGGGTTAAATTTATTCTAACTATTTTAGTTTGTTTTCCTTTTACAGCCACACCTTTTTTAAAGTATTATTGAAGTATAGTTGATTTACAAGGTTGTAATAATTTCTGCTGCACAAAACAAAGTGATTTAGTTATACATATACACAGATTCTTTTTCAGATTCTTTTCCACATAGATCATCACAGAATAATAGGTAGAGTTCTCTGTGCTATACAGCAGGTCCCCATTGGCCAATCATTCCATATATATTAGTGTGCAAAAAATTTAAAAATAGTAAACTAATACATGGATTTGCTAATAGCTTCTGAAGATAATAGTGAAAATAAACACTTTAGAAAGTACTACTTTGGGAGTTCCCATCGCGCGCGGCTCAGTGGTTAACGAATCCAACTAGGAACCATGAGGTTGCGGGTTCGATCCCTGGCCTTGCTCAGTGGGTAAAGGATCCGGCGTTGCTGTGGTGTAGGTTGCAGACTCAGCTTGGATCCCACGTTGCTGCGGCTCTGGCATAGGCCGGTGGCTACAGCTCCAATTCAACCCCTAGCCTGGGAACCTCCACATACCACGGGAGCGGCCCAAGAAATGGCAAAAAAAGAAAAGAAAGAAAGAAAGTACTACTTTGGGGCTTTCCCTGTGATGTGACTCCCACCCCACAAGGAGATACTGCACAGGTGTGCAGCCCCATCTGTCTCACTGTGCACACCCAGGATGCAGTAGTACACAGCAGTGTCTTTCAGGGTGGCCCAGGGCAGGATCAGGGTGCTGGACTTCCTGTCAGCAGGAATGATCAGAGATGCCACTTCATTTGCCACATTTGTCTTATATCCTTGAATGACAAATTGTGGTCCCTGGTTGGGGAACTGTCGATACCAGAAGATATACTCATTGGTAGTAATGTTGGTGTGGCTACAGGATATGTTCACTTCTTGTCCTTCATATGAATCAACGAAGATGGGCTGGATGGTCTTAGCAAGGCTCAAAGTACCTGTGGAGATAAAAACAGGACACTAGCTGCTCCTATCCTGAAACCAAACTGAAGGTCCAACTCAGTATCCTCCAGGTTCTTTCTCAAGAAAATCACCCCCACCTACTTCCCCACCATATACAGACACATACGATGTACTTCTCACTTGTGTTTCAGGATGATTTTTTTTTTTTTTTATGTACCCGAGGAATCCTGGAGACACATGAATGGAAGTGGCAAGTCTCATTTCTCCCTCCCATGGGTGGACCAGAGCTTAGTAACCCAGAATATCTTTAATTGCTCTTGCTCCCTCCCCCACATAAATGTTAAGAAACTACCTGGAGAAGAATAGGACCCCAAAGCCACTTCTCAACATCCCTGATCAAGAGCCATGGCAGCAGGCAAGTTTGCAGATCCCAATCCAGACCCAGATCCCAATTCCTCTTAATCCCAAAATAACTCACCCAAGATCAGGAGCACTATTACTCTTGTCATCAGCCTCATGTTCTAGTGTAAACCAGGCCCCAGGGTCTAGGCTCTGTTGCTGAGTCAGCCTGGACCAAGGGAAAGAGGCACAGGAAAGAGGCACAGCAGCAGCTGCCAGAGCTCACACTAGCAGCTCTCACCCAGGGCTGAACCCAGAAGCAAGCCAATAGTGGGGCGACAGCTCCTCAGAATGGGCTTCCCCTCAAGGTTCATCTAAGCACTCAGGAAGAAGGATGGGGGTGAAAACTTCCAGCACTACAGCATAGAAGCCTGGATTTCCTTTGAGATTTCTTCTAAGGTCTAATCCCTTACAGATTTGGTCTGACTGAACCAAATATATTAGAGGGTAGATTCCACTGGGCTCCTTATTCTCCATGAATTTTCCACAGTCCTGGAAGAAGGTCATCTACTATAATTAGTCCTATGCTCATGGAGCTCTGAGAATAACCCATCTGACCTGGTAGTCCATGCCCAGAAATCTCCCACTGATTCCTATGTAAGATGAAATGGAATCTTTTTTTTTTCTTTTTTGACCACAACCCCAGCACATGGAAGTTCCTGGACCAGGGATCAGTCTGATCCACTGCGATCTACACCACAGCTGCTCCAAAGCCAGATGCTTAATCCACTTAACTCACAGCAAGAACTCCTTGGAATCTTATTTCCACAAAAGAGAAAATGAGACCATCTGAACTAGACCTTTCATCTCCTGACACCCTGATGTCCTTTTATAATTGCACTAAGTCCACATCTTACATCTGCTACTTAATCTCACTTAACAGATGTTAAACAGAGGAGCGGACTCCTCACAAATCCCTACTGACCTGCTAGGATACGACATTTGATATGGAATCTGTCACCTAACCAGAGAGGAAGTGAAGTGAAGAACAAAAGGCACAAGTTCAGAGTCAGACAAACCTAAATCCAAATGCAGTTCTGCCACTTTGTGACTTTAGATAACTCATTCCTCTGAGCCTCAGTTTCTTCATCTGTAAAATAGGGACAATAATACCTACTTCAGAGTCAACCTATGGCATATAGGCAACAGTAAATTGTAATTCTTTCCATTTCCTTTCCTTCTCATCCAAACCATATGTCAAGGACCATGACAAGTAAAAGAAGCGTAGGATTATATATGTGATTTTTTTAAAAATACAAATATATATGTGTGTGTATATACATATAAAATTCACCCTTCCTTCAAGAAATACTCAATATGAACTCAATAACAGTAACACAAAAATTAAAAACAAAAACAAAACATTCACTCAGGAAAAGATTGGATTTAATCCAATAGATACTATAATGCTAATCAGCCAATTTCAATAATCAAAGTATGTTAGATACATTAATGTGGGAAATATAGTGGTGTGCTGAGTTCTTTGTTCATAAGATATGAGAAAGGAAAATCACTAGAAAATATTTGAGGAGTGCCTCTTCTAGGTTTAGAACTGCCTAATGTATTCTGAGTGAGCAAATTTTCCTTTTTCTCATAGAAAAGATTGGTGAGTGTTGATGCTTCTACTAATATTTTGACCAAGTAGATATCACAAGGCATGGAATAAACAACCAACCAGCTTGCCCTCAGTATCCGGTGAAGGTGAAAGAAGTAGAAAGAAGTATTTATGAGGGAGCTAGGGATGCCAGGACACCTTGGGCAGAAAAGAAACATAAAATGTTACACTTTAGAATCATCTCAGTTACAACAGTGCCCCCGTGTGGTAAATACACTAGGACAGAAGAAATGTTTCACAGAAGTCAATAGGTCTCAGACGCAAGCAATTTATGGAATCTCCATCATATTTCTTTGATAAATGCAGTAGCCAGTAGTTTGGTTGGATCACACAGATCATGGAGTCTATTATATGCAATGGAAAAAACTCTGAATGAGGATCTAGACAAAGTAGTTGTAAGCAATTCTCTGGACTTGATATCTGTGCAGTTTTGTGCAAATAACTGACTCTCTAAGAGGCAGTTTCTTCATCACTATAAAAGAGATTATAGAAATTAAATGTACAATAATAAAGTTCTGTCTAAACTGCAGAATTATATATGAATACAAACTAATTTTAATGTTTAATATTAATATGTTAATATTATTTTATTAATATTATGTTATAATATTAACACACTAATATATAATAATATTAATGTGTTTTATATTAAATTATGTTTAATATTAACATCCTATTAATATTAATAGGAAATATCATAAGACCAAAATGATCTTACTTCTTCAGGCCAACGAATGGAACTTGATGTTTCTGTGTTGCCATCTGTTAACTCAGGAGATTACCACTAGATATCAAGCAACTAAACCAAGAAATACTAGAACTTTTACTTTGTTACAGCCCTTGGAATGAAAGTAATCATTAATGGTTGCATTGTGTTATGGGTTGGATTTTGTCCCTCCCCACTTCCCTTGCCAAAAAAAAAAAAAAAAAGATATGCTGGACTCCTAGTCCCTGGTACCTCCAAACATGACCTTATTTAGAAATGGGTCTTTACAGAAGTAACCAAGTTAAAATGAGGTTATTTGGGTGGACTTTAATTCAGTGTGATTGGTGTCCTTGTAAAAGAGGGAGATCTTCTTTTATAGAGACACAGGGAGAAGATGGCCATCTACAAGCCAAGTAGAGTCCTGAAACAGATTGTTCCCTCATAGATCTCAGAAAGAACCAGCCCTGGAAGTTCCCGTTGCGGTGCAGCGGAAACGAATCCAAACAGGAACGATGAGGTTGCAAGTTCGATCCCTGGCCTCTCTCAGTGGGTTAAGGATCCAACCGTGAGCTGTGGTGTATGTCGCAGACTCGGCTTGGATCCTGCATTGCTGTGGCTGTGGTGTAGGCTGGCAGCTGAAGCTCTGATTTGAACCCTAGCCTGGGAACCTCCATATGCCTCAGTTGCAGCCCTAAAAAAAAATAAAAAGCAAAAAAAATAATAATAAAGGAATAAAGAAGGAACCAGCCCTCTGACATCTTGATCTTGAACCTCGAACCTCCAGAACTGTGAGACAATGAATGTCTCTGGTTTAAGCCACCCAGTTAACTAAACAGATATATGGTGCTAATAATCGTGTTCTACATCATACATACTCCTTCGAAAAACATTTTTTGTGTTCAAAAGATCTGGGTCAACACAGAAGAATGTATATGTATTAACATTCTTTGTTTTATATATATATTATAATAAATAACTAAAACTCTCATTAAAGCAAATTTTAGAAAGTTCCTAAGATTAAGAAAACAGTGCCCTATACCAAGAGCCACCAACCAGAGATATTTTAAATTTTTAAAAAGTATTTTCCCCTGGTTATTAAAATAATGAATTCTAAAATATAGAATTTGGAAAATATGGAAAAGAATAAAAAATGAAAATCATGTGTAGAGCCATATTCCAGAAATAATATTGACAATATTTGGGTATATTTCTTTTCAGTCCTTTGTCTATGCATAAATATTTTTAACAAAATTGGATTGCATGTGCAAATACACACAAGCCCACACAAACACACACATTTTGGTACCTTGGGGTTTTTATTTTTTTAATGTAACTTCCCAAATATGTTTGCCTGTCAATAAATGTACTTAGAATCTCAATTCTAATTGAGAATATTTTTCAAAATATCTCATGATAGAGACGTACTATAATTTACCAATTTTCCCAGTATTAAATATTTGAATTTTATTTTGGTCTTTTTGTCTTTTTTAGGGCCACACCCATGGCATATGGAGGTTCCCAGGCTAGGGGTCAAATCGGAGCTACAGCTGCCAGCCTACACCACAGCCACAGCAACACCAGATCCTTAACCCACTGAGCAAGGCCAGGGATCGAACCCACCTCTTCATGGATGCTAGTCGGGTTCTCTAACCAGAAAGAATACTATGATAAACACCTCTGTGCTTAAATATCTTTTGTCTAAATTCCTTTTTTTTTTTTTTTTTTTTTTTTTTCCTTTCAAGGGCCACACCTGCAGCATATGGAAGTTCCCAGGCAAGGGGTTGAATCAGAGCTGCTGCAACTGCCAGCCTACTTCACAGCCACAGCAATTCTGGATCTGAGCTGCATCTGCATGCTACACCACAGCTCACGGGCAATGCCAGATTCCCAACTGAGTGAGGCCAGGGATCGAACCCACCTCCTCATGGATGCTACTAGGATTTGTTTCCACTATGCCCCAACAGGAACTCCCCCAATCATTTCTTTAGACTATCTAGTACAAAGGGGATTGTCTGGATTAAAGAGTAAAAATATTTCAAAATTCCTGGTATTATTTTACTCAAAAAATATTTGGAGTCCCTACTGAGTCAGGCACTGAGCTAGACACTGGACATTCAATGGTGAGAAAGACCCAGTGGTCCCATGAGAAGGAAGAGAATTTTTAATAATAACCGTTGTGATAGGGAAAGTACAGTATTATACAGGTAGTGAAACTACTTTGATTGTGGGGTTCCAGGCACACTTCCCAGCCAGAGTGACCCCTGAACTAACATGTAAGAGAAGAAGAGGGACATAAGTAAAGACTAGGTCAAGCGGGAAGAGGAAGAAGGAACAGCATCTGGGCAGACCTGGAAGTGCATGTGGAAGCACAAGTAGATGGCACTTGGGTCGTTGGTGTATGATATAGGAAAGAAACAACAAGGAGTTTCTCTTTTTTGTTTCTGTTGTTTGGGGAAGCAGAGAGGAGGAAGGGCTAAGCATCGCACCACTTAATTTTAATGCTCCTGGATTTTTGCAGAAAACACCCAGTAAAACTTGTTATACAATCAGAAAAAAAAAAATAAAAGGATAAAGGCCTTAATGGAGCACAAGCAGACTTCATGGAGAGTGGGTCCTCCTGGGGAGAGATGCCTCTGCCCAGCATCCAGACAAAGGCAAGTTCTCACATGGATGAAGGTGGCTGTTTACATCTAGAGTTCTCAGGAAAACCAGCACAATTTTTCTGCCCCCCAAAATGTATCTCTACCCCTATCTCCTCTAACATGGTTAAAATTCTACTTCAGGGAAAATGCTGTGATTCCACAAGTAATAAAAGAATGTTGTTGGAATTCAATTTAACCACAATGTAATTAGATAATATTAGCTCCTTCCCTAATAGCAGGTTTTCAGATGTCAAAGGTCCAAGCGATGGGACCAAGGCCAAAGTAAAATAACTTAAGATAGAAGTGTATTTCCTTCTTTTGTTACAGTCCACATGTAAACAGTTCAGGGCAGATATAGGAGTTTCTTAGTGTTGGTGGTGGTGGTCTTAGTCCATGTGGGCTGCTCTAACAAAAATACCATAAACCGATGGCTTAAACAGCAAACAGTTACTAATCACAGTTCTGAAGGTTAGGAAGTCCAGGATCGAGGTGCCAGTGGCTTGAATGGCTGATGAGTACTCACTTGTTGCTACATAAATCAGCATCTCCCTGCTATTTTACCATAAGGATGCAGGGGTAAGGGAGTTGTATGAAGAAGTTGCAAAGATAGAGGTTTTCCCACATAAAGAAGTTACTTAAACAGACTTCAGGAGTTACCACTGTGGCTCAGCCGGTTAAGGACATAACACAGTCTCTGTGAGGACATGGATTCAATCCCTGGCCTTGCTCAGTGGATTAACAATCTGGTGTTGCTGCAATCTGTGGCATAGGTCACAGAGGAGGCGCGGATCTGGTATTGCCATGGCTATGGCATATGCCGCAGCTGTGGCCTCAATTTGATCCCTAGCTTGGGAACTTCCATATTGCCACAGGTGAGGCCATAAAAAGGAAAACAAAAAAAAACAAAAAAAAACCAGACTACAGATGAAGGGAATATTGAGTAAAAATTGATGGTTAACTAAGCTTGAGGTATCATGATGGTGACAAAGGGCTCATTTTAAGGGGAGGACAGACTCAAGTTTTTTACCCAAAAAATGCCATAATAACTGCAAAATGATTATTCAAAAGATTTGAATTGAAATAAGGAAGTATCAATAGAAAGACTTTTTTTTCTCTGATTTGCCTTATTTTTCCTTTAAATAATATCTAAATAAACCACACATTTTGGAAAAAGGGTAGAAAAAAAATCATCTCTTCACTTTGAATCAGGCCAAAAAATGTGGAACATAGCCATTTCTGAAAGCTTTTCTGAGGAACTCACCCTTTTTTTTTTTTTTTTTTGGCCGCACCTGCAGTTTATAAAAGTTCTCAGGCCAGGGATTGAATCTGAGCCCCAGCTGTGACTTATGTCACAGCTGCAGCAATGCTGGATCAGAAAATTGTCCTGGTTTTCCTGAGAACTCTAGGTGTAGACAGCCACTTGCTGCATCCCTGGGAGAACTTGTCTTTGCCTGGATGCTGGGGGGTCAGGGGAGGACCTCTCCCCAGTAGGACCCACTCTCCATGGAGTCAGCCTGTGCTCCATTCAGTCCTCCCCTTTGGTAACCATAGGTTTGTTTTCAAAATCTGTGAGTCTGGAGTTTCCGTCATGGCTCAGCAGAAACAAATCTGACTAGCATCCATGAGGACACAGGTTCAACACCTGGCCTCGCTCAGCAGGTTAAGGATCCGGTTTTGCTGTGAGCTGTGGTGTAGGTCGCAGACACGGCTCAGGCCTGGCATTGCTGCAGCTGTGGCTGTGGCTGTGGCTGTGGCCAGCAGCTACACCTCCGATTCAAATGTGCCACAGGTTCGACCCTAAACAAAAAAGCAAACAAATTCTGTGAGTCTGATTCTTTCTGCAAATAATTTCATTTGTATACCTTTTTTAGATTCCACATACAAGTGATATCATGGGATATTTGCCTTTAACCTCACTTAGTGTGATAATCTCTAGGTCCATCCATGTTGCTGCAAATGGCATTATTTCATTCTTTTCTATGGCTGAGTAATATTCCATTGTATAGATACACCACGTTTTCTTTATCCATTCCTCTGTTGATGGACATTTAGGCCCTACAACCAATACTTTTTTATGACAGGGACCATTTGGGGGTTTAGGGCTACTCCACTGCTGAAACCACAGTCTTACACCTCATGGAGCCTATATAGGCTAATGGGGAAGTAGAGCAATTAGACCACACACCTGAAAGGTGACTGCCTGGGTTTCACTTTACTGTTTAACAGTTTGTAACTTAAATGAGATACTTAAGTTCTTTGAGTCTTAGGTCCTTCATCTGCAAAATGAAGTTCATGATAATACTTGTGAGAATTCATGGGTTCATAAATGTTTGGGACCACACTTGGCACCCAGAAATGAGGCATAGCTTCTTTCACTTCTTTATAGTCAGTGCTCAGCACAGTACCTGGCACACAGGGATTCAATAAATACTTTGTGAATGAACGTATTCTGTGGTTTGAAATTGTCATTCGAAGGCAGATCAAGATGGCGGAGGAGTAAGACTTCGAGCTCAGCTTCTCCCACAAACACATCAAAAAAACGCATCTACGTGTAAAACGACTTGCACGGAACATCTACTGAATGCTGGCAGAAGAACTTAAACCTCCAAAAAAGGGCAAGAAACCCTTGACATAATGGGGTAGAACGAGAGAGGGAAAAGGAATCAGGACAGGACTGGCATTCCTGAGAGGAAGCTGTGAAGGAGAAAGGAACCCACACCCTGGGAAGCCACCTAACCTACTGGGAGACCAGCCGAGACAGAGGGACCTCAAAGTCGTGGAGAAAAGCACAGCAGCTGCACTGAGGACAAAGTAGAGTGAGAGCTGCACAGATCATCTGCACCACCGCCCGGACACCACAGCCTGAGACGCTCCAGAGGTCAGTCCCGGGGAAAGGACTAGGGTTGGCTGTGTGGGGACTGCATGAGGGGCTAAGGAACCGTGCGCCACGGGCGGGGGAACAGTGTGCTACGGGCTGGGGAGTGGACCGCCATGGTAAAGGGAACCCAGGAGAAAGTCTGGTCGTGCAGAGGAAACAAGGCGCCATTGTTGGGGAGGGTGGGAGGAGGAGGAGGAGGAGGGGGCAGGCCGCCATAGGAATCTCCCTGCGCATGCGCTGGCGGGCTCTCAGAGGGTGGCGCCTCTGGCACAGGCTGTGGGTGGCCAGAAGCTACTTGCTCTGGCTACAGGAGACAGGGCACTTCTTGTGCAGGCCACAGGTGGCCGGGAACCTCTTGTGTGGGCTAAGGGCAGCACAAGGGTTAGCAGGATGTGGTGCCTCTTGCGTGATCTGCAGGCAGCAGGAACGGACCACGGTGGTCGTCTTGGAGGCCAGAGGGAGATATGGCGTGCCACCACTGGGGGCCTGTGAGTGGGCTCCACCTGCAGTCCCAATCACCTCAGGGGTCAGCAAAAAAAAAAAAAGAAAAGAAAAAAAGAGGGCACCGGAACCAAACACCACACATTGTTGCTCTCACCCTCCTGGGAACACACCCGCCCTGCGGCTGCCACTGCCAAAGGCTCTGGGCAGCGCCTGAATGCTTGATCACTGTCCTCTCCTAAGACCCTAAAACTAGGAGCAGCTGGTGCAGCACCTCCTGCGTGGGCTAAGCAGGACGGGGTGCTTCTTGCGTGGTTTGCAGGTGGTGAATGCAAACCACCACAGTTATTTCCAACTCCAGAGGTGGGCATGACCTGCAACCACTAGGGGTCCATGAACAGGCACCACTTGCAGCCCCAATCACATCAAGGGTACCACAGAGGAGGATATTGTGACCAAACACCACCTGTTGTTGCCCTCGCACCCCTGGGAGCACACCCGTCCTGCTGCTGCCACTGCCAAATTCTCTGGGCAGTGCCCAGACACTTGATCACTGTTCCTTCCCAGGAACCTTCAACTAGGAGCAGCTTATGTAGCACCTCCTGTGTGGGCTAAGTGAGATGGGGTGCTTCTTGAGTGGTCTGCAGGTGGCGGGGGCAAACCACCACAGTTATCTCTGACTCCAGAGGTGGGCGTGGTCTGCCACCACTAGGGGTCTATAAATAGGCACCACTTGCAGGCCCAGTCACATCAAAGGTACCACAGAGGAGGGCATTGTGACTGAATACCACCTGCTGTTGCTCTCGCATCCCTGGGAGCTCACCAGCCCTGTTGTTGCCACTGCCTAACACTCCAGGTAGTGTCCACACACTTGATCTCTGTCACTTCCCAGGATCCTGCAACTAGGAGCAGCTGGTGCAGCACCTCCTGCGTGGGCTAAGCGGGACAGGGTGCTTCTTGCATGGTCTGCAGGTGGGGGGGCAAACCACAGTTATCACTGACTCCAGAGGTAGGCGTGGCCCGTCACCACTAGGGGTCCATGAACAGGCACAACTTGTGGCCCCAACCACATCAAAGGTACAACAGAGGAGGGGCATTGTGACCAAACACCACCAGTTGTTGCTCTCACACCCCTGGGAGCACACTGGCCCTGTTGCTGTCACTGCCAAATGCTCTGGGCAGTACCCACATGCTTGATCTCTGTCACTTCCCAGGATCCTGCAACTAGGAGCAGCCTGTACAGCACCTTCTGTGGGGGCTGAGTGAGACAGGCTGCTTCTTGAATGGTCTGCAGGTGGCAGGGGCAAACCACTGCAGTCATCACTGACTCCAGAGGTGGGCATGTCCTGCTACCACTAAGAGTCCCTGAACAGGCACCACTTGTGGCTCCAATCACCTCAGAGGAGGGCACTGCAATCGAATACTACCTGTTGTGGCTCTCGCTCCCCTGGGAACCCACACATCCTGCTGCTGCCACTGCCACATGCTCTGGGCACCTTGTAAATCTTCCTAGGCTCATTACCACTTCCCAGGGCCCTGCAACTAGGAGTATACTGCACCACCTTCCTGAAGGTCCTTGCTGCTGTTAAGAGCCCAGCAACCAGGCACTCACTACTAGCCCTACCCATTGCCTCCTTCTCCCTGGAAACACACTCAGCACCCTGGGGATAACAGCATGCTCACACCAAAGAAAGAAACAGCAAATATTCAAACACCTATGTCAAGACTAAATAGTAACCTCCCCCACAAAATACAAAGGGGTGCTCTTGCATAGAAGTAGCCCTCCAAGACTATAGTTTGGCTTCCCTAAACTCACAGAAAAAGAAAGCCATAAGCAAGATGAAGCTCGGGAACCATTCCCAGATAAAAGAACAGAACTCACATGAAGCAGCAAACAATGAAACAGACCTCTACAGTCTGACAGACACTGAGTTCAAAAGGGAGGTAATGAGAATACTGAAGGAATTAAGGCTGAATATCAAGGAATTAGGAGCAGATATGACCAGTAATGCAGATCCCTTTAGAAAGGAACTAATGAATATAAGGAGGAATATATAAAAATTAGAAAATTCATTTGCGGAGATGCAAATTGAGCTAAAGGCACAAAATAGCAGAATGAATAAGGCAGAGGAATGAATTAGTGGCTTGGAAGATAGAATAATGGAAATCATCCAATCAGGACAGCAGACAGAAAACCAAATGAACAAACACAAAAGCAATATAAGAGATCTATGGGATAATATAAAGTGGGCCAATCTACACAGAAGGAGAAGAAAAAGAAAAGGGGATTGAAAATATATTTGAAGAAATTATGGCTGAAAACTTTCCAAATCTAAAGGAAACTGATATCAAGATACAGGAAGCACAGAGGGCCCCAAACAAATTGAACCCAAATAGGACCACACCAAGACATATTATAATAAAAATGGCAAAAGTTAAAGATAAAGAGAGGATTCTAAAGGCAGCAAGAGAAAAGCAAAGCATTAACTATAAGCCCATTAGGCTATCAGCTGATTTCTCTATAGAAACACTACAGGCCAGAAGGGAGTGGCAAGATATATTTAAAGTGCTGAAAGGAAAAAAATTGCAACCTAGAATACTCTATCCAGCAAGAATATCATTTAAAATAGAAAGGGAAATAAAGAATTTCTCCAACAAACAAAAGTTAAAAGAATACAGCAATACTAAACCCATTCTAAAAGAAATACTGAAAGGGCTTCTCTAAATAAAAAAAAAAAAAGAAGAAGAAGAAGTAAGAAAAAGTAGGATGGAGGAAACCACAATTGGAAAGCAATCACTTAAATAAGCCAGCATATAGATCTAAACATGAAGATGTTAAAAAAAAAAAACTTCAAAATCATAGAATACGTGGAAGGAAAGTAAGATAATATGGATTCTTTTGTTTATTTTAATAATGTGTTTAAGCCTATATGACTATCATGCTAAAGCAAGCAGATACAGGAAGGGGTTAACATACCTAAAAAACAGGGAAACCACAAATCAAAACCAAACATTACATTCACAAAAACTAAAAGGAAAAGTACTCAAGCATAAAATAGATGGAAATCACCCAACCAAAAAAAGAAAGGAAGAAAAGAGAAACATAGAATCAACTGGAAAACAAGATTTAAAATGGAAATAAATACATAGCTATCAATAGTTACCTTAAATGTCAATGAACTGAATTCTCTAATCAAAAGACACAGAGTGGCAGATTGGATAAAAAAAGCAAAAACCTACAATCTGCTGTCTACAAGAGACTCATCTTAAGGCAAAGGACACATATAGATTGAAAGTGAAGGGATGAGAAAAGATATTTCATGCCAATGGACAAGACAGGAAAGCAGGAGTTGCAATACTCATAACAAACAAAACAGACTTTAAAACGAAGGCCATAAAGAAAGACAAAGAAGGACACTACATAATGGTTAAAGGATCCATTCAAGAAGAGGATATTACAATCATCAATATATATGTCCCTAATATAGGAGCACCCAGATACCTACAACAAATACTCACAGACATAAAGGGAGAAATAAATGGGAATACAATCAAAGTAGGATACTTTCACACCCTACACACATCAATGGACAGATCCTCTAGGTAGAAAATCAATAAGGCAGCAGAGATCCTAAATGACACAATAGAAAAGTTAGGCTTCAGAGTTCCCATCGTGGCACAGTTGAAATGAATCCAACTAGGAACAATGAGGTTGTGGGTTTGATCTCTGGCCTTGCTCAGTGGGTTAAGGATCCAGCATTGCCGTGAGCTGTGGTGTAGGTCACAGACACAGCTTGGGATCTGGCATTGCTGTGGCTCTGGCATAGGCTGGCAGCTGTAGCTCCTATTAGACCTCTAACCTGGGAACCTCCATATTCTGTGGGTGCGGCCCTAAAAAGACCAAAAAAAGAAAAGAAAAGCTGGACTTAATTGACATTTTCAGGACATTACATCCCAAAAAATCAGAGTGTACATTCTTCTCAAGTGTACATGGAACATTCTCAAACATACTGGGGCACAAAGCTAACCTCAACAAATTCAAGAGTATAGAAATTATTTCAATTATATTCTCCTGACCATGACCACAATGGCATGAAACTAGAAATCAACCACAGGAAATGAGAAAAAACTAACTGCATGGAGACTAAACAACATGTTACTAAAAAACCAATGGGACAATGAGGAAATCAAGAAGGAAATTAAAAAATACCTCAAGGCAAATGATAATGAAGACACAACCACTCAAAATCTATGGGATGCCACAAAAGCAGTGCTCAGAGGGAAATTATAGCAATACAGGCCTTACTCAAAAAAAGAAGAAAAATCTCAAATAGACAACCTAACCCAACACCTAAATGAATTAGAAAAAGAAGAACAAACAAAACCTAAAGTCAGCAGAAGGAAGGAAATCATAAAGATCAGAGAGGAAATCAATAAACTAGAGATTCAAAAAACAATAGAAAAAATCAATAAAACCAAGAGCTGGTTTTTTGAAAAGGTGAACAAAATCGACAAACCTCTGGCCAGACTCACCAAGAAGAGGAGAGAAAAAACCCAATAAACAAAGTAAGAAATGAAAAAGGAGAAATCACAATGAATACTGCAGAAATACAAACAAACAAACAATAAGGGAATACTATGAACAACTGTATGCCAACAAATTTAACAACCTAGAAGTTGTCTTCTCAGACAACTTTCTAGAGACTTACAACCTGCCAAAACTGAATCAAGAAGAAATAGATCAACTGAACAGACCAATCACTAGAAATGAAATTGAATATGTCATAAAAACACTCTCTACAAATAAAAGTCCAAGACCAGATGACTTCACAGGCAAATTCTACCAAACATACAAAGAGGAACTTATACCCATCCTCCTTAAACTTTTCCAAAAGGCTGAAGAAGAAGGAACACTCCCAAAGACATCCTAGGATGCCGCTATCACCCTAACACTAAAACCAGACAAAGATACTACCAAAAAAAGAAAACTACAGGCCAAAATCTCTGATGGATATAGACACAAAAATTCTCAACAAAATTTTAGCCAACTGAATTCAACAACATATAAAAAAGATCATATACCACACCAAGTGGGATTCATCCCATGTGTATAAGGATGGTTCAACATACACAAATCAATCAACGTTCTATACCACACTAACAAAAAGAAAGTCAGGGAGTTCCCGTCGTGGCGCAGTGGTTAACGAATCCGACTAGGAACCATGAGGTTGCGGGTTCGGTCCCTGCCCTTGCTCAGTGGGTTAACGATCTGGCGTTGCCGTGAGCTGTGGTGTAGGTTGCAGACGCGGCTCGGATCCTGCGTTGCTGTGCCTCTGGCGTAGGCCGGTGGCTACAGCTCCGATTCAACCCCTAGCCTGGGAACCTCCATATGCCGCGGGAGCGGCCCAAGAAATAGCAACAACAACAACAACAACAACAACAACAACAACAACAAAAGACCAAAAGACAAAAAAAAAAAAAAGTCAGAAACCACATGATCATGTCAACAGATGCAGAAAAACCATTTGACAAAGTCCAGCATCCATTCATGATAAAAACTCTTACCAAAGTGGGTATAGAGGGAACATACCTTAACATAATAAAAGCCATTTATGACAAACCCACAGCAAATATAATACTCAATGGAGAAAAGCTGAAAGCCTTCCCACTAAAATCTGGAACAAGACAAGGATGCTCACTCTCACCACTGTTATTCAACATAGTACAGGAAGCCCTAGCCACAGCAATCAGACAAACAAAAGAAATAAATTGGAAGAGAAGAGGTAAAAGTGTCACTGTGTGCAGATGACTATATATAGAAATCGCTAAGGACTCAATCTCAAAACTGCTTGAACTGATCAACAAATTCAGCAAAGAAGCAGGATATAAGATTAACATTCAGAAACCAGTCACATTTCTGTATACCAACAATGAAATATTGGAAAAGGAATACAAAAATATGATACCTTTTAAAATTGCACTCCCCAAAAAATCAAATACCTGAGAATAAACCTGACCAAGGAGGTGAAAGACTTATATGCTGAGAACTAGAAAACATTAATCAAGGAAATTAAAGAAGAGTCAAAGAGACAGAAAGATATTCCATGCTCCTGGATGGAAAAATTAATATTGTAAAAATGGCCATACTACCCAAAGCAATCTACTGGTTCAATGCAATCCCTATCAAATTACCAATGACATTTTTCACAGAACTAGAACAAACAAGCCAAAATTTATATGGAACCACAAAAGACCCAGAATTGCCAAAGCAATCCCGAGGAACAAAAATCAAGCAGGAGGCATAACTCTCCAAGACTTCCCACAATATTACAAAGCCACAGTTATCAAGACAGTGTGGTGCTGGTAACAAAACAGACAGACAGAGCAATGGAACAGAATAGAGAACCCAGGAATAAACCCAGACACCTACAGTCAAGTAATCCTTGACAAAGGAGGCAAGAATATAAAATGGGGAAAAAACAGTCTTTTCAGTAAGTGGTGCTGGGAAAACTGGACAGCTGTATGTAAATCAAGGAAACTAGAACACACCCTCACACCATACACAAAAATAAACTCAAAATGGCTGAAAGACCTAAACATAAGACAAGACACCATTAAACTCCTAGAAGAGAACAAAGGCAAAACATTCTCTGATATCAACCTTACAGATGTTTTCTCAGGTCAGTCTCCCAAAGCAACAGACATAAAAGCAAAAATAAACCAATGGGACCTAATCAAACTGACGAGTTTTCGCACAGCAAAGGAAACCATAAGAAAAAAAAAAAAAGACAACTTACAGAATGGGAGAAATGATGCAAGAGACAAGGGCTTAATCTCTAAAATACACAAACAACTTTCACAATTTAACAGCAAAAAAGCCAACAACCCAATGGAAAAATGGGCAAAAGACCTGAATAGACATTTCTCCAAAGAAGATATACAGATGGCCAACAAGCACATGAAAAAATGCTCAGCATCACTGACTATTAGAGAAATGCTAACCAAAACTACCATGAGGTACCATCTCACACCAGTCAGAATGGCCACAATTCATAAGTCCACAAACAACAAATGCAGGAGAGGGTGTGGAGAAAAGGGAACCCTCCTGCACTGTTGGTGGGAATGTAAATTGGTATAGCTACTATGGAAAACAGTATGGAGCTACCTTAGAAAACTATACATAAAACTACCATATGACCCAGCAATCCCACTCCTGGGCATGTATCCAGACAAAACTAACCTTGAAAAAGACACATGCACCCGTTTGTAGCACTACTCACTATTCTAAGACGTGGAAACAACCTAAATGTCTATCAACAGATGATTGGATCAAGAAGAGGTGGTATATATACACAATGGCATACTTGCTACTACTCAGCCATACAAAAAGACAAAATAATGCCATTTGCAGCAACACGGATGGAACTAGAGACTCTCATACTAAGTGAAGTAAGTCCAGAAAGAGAAAGACAAATACCACATGATATTACTTATATCTGGAATCTAATATATGCCACAAATGAACTTTTCCACAGAAAAGAAAATCATTGACTAGAAGAACAGACTTGTGGTTGCCAAGGGGGAAGGGGAGGTAGTGGGATGGATTGGGAATTTGGGGTTAATAGATGCAAACTATTGCCTTTGGAATGGATAAGCAATGAGATCTTGCTGTATAGCACTGGGAACTATGACTAGTTGCTTATGATGGAGTATGATAAATGAGAAAAAAAATGTATATGTGTATGTGTAACTGGGGCACCTTGATGTACAGTAGAAAATTGACAGAACACTGTAAACCAGCTATAATGGAAAAAATAAAAATCGTTATAAATATAGAAAAAAAATTTTTTTAATTGTCATTTGGTTTGAAATGCCATGTGATATGTCATGATGAATGACAAATCTTGGAACCACATCACCCCCTTGTGGAAGGATGTTAAGTCTTCATGAAAAGATTTTTCTGTACGCTGGGGTTTGTATTCAGCTCTCTCTGTAGCCCCCACCACTGTGTCTCTCACAGCACAGAAGTACACCGCAGAGTCGCTCCCTAGGACAGCTGGTTTCTTCAGGTGGAAAGAGGTTTGACTCTTATTAAATTCAGCCTCAAAACCGTAGCTACCTTTAACCAGGTTGTCCCCTCCAATGTATTTCAGAAGGAACTGGAGACCTTGGTTGGGATGTTGGACATACCAAAAGAGATAAGGGGTCCCAGAAACTGAATAGGTACATTTCACAGTCACTGGATCCCCTTCGGTGACAGGAACCCGATCTTCTGGCTGAGTCACGGACTGAGCTCTCAGTCCCCCTGTAAATTAATACACACTGCATCAGTGAAGCTGCTGAAAAAAACGTAAGTGGATAATACAAGTGGAAAACGGGAAGGGAATAGTACTCACTCAGTGTAAAAAGAATTAGAAGCGAAGAGAGTCTTGCAGAAGCCATGGCTCAACCTGGGCGGGCTGGGGGGCACCTTTCCAGCCCAGATTTGCTGGAGATAGAGCCCCACCGCAGAAACTGGCCTTTCAAAGAGGTACCAGCACCCCTGTGTCAGCACTGTGTTTGGCAAATTATCCTGGGGCTTCCTGGCACCTGTATCTTCTCTCTGTCAAGCAAGGTTTTGGTGGGACTCCTCAAAGCTCACTGGGATCCAAGACTGCTGCATCTCTCACACCAGGGACACACCTCACACTGCAGCGCCGCCTAGAGCCCACCCATTGAACCAGGTGACTTTGTCAAGTAGCCAGTGCTTCCAGGACTAATCAGGGAACCAGACCTCGGGATGTTTACATTTTCCATTGGTGTTCAAGGAGAAGAAACAGGGGTTTGTGAATCAAAGTGGGAGGAAATGCTTGCTGGGAGGATCAAGTTTTAAATGGTATATGCTCTCTTAAGATAATATAGAGACAGAAAGAAGAGAAATAGAATATTTTAATAGGATGGGAAAATAGAAAAAAAGAAGAGAAAGTATAGCTTTGGATAAAGAGAGAGAAAAAGAAAAATGAGAGATAAGCAAAGGCAAAATAGGGGGAAAGAGTACGACAAGAGAGGAGAAATGATAAGAATGAGAAGCTTATTCTTCTCTTTAGAAATAATTTAACACTGACTTCTGAGTAAACGTCTTTGACCACAAGATAACTCAGGTTTTTCTGCATGTTTGGCTTGTTGGGACCCCTCCCCATGATGTTTAGTTAATGAGTCATACAAAAAGAACTTGAACCGTCTCCTTAAACATTTTTAGAGAGAGAAAAAGAAGGTTTGGTGTTATAAACACCTCCTAGTATATTTGTCATATTAAACAGTAGATTATATACAATAGAGTTAAAAAAAAAAACCCTCTGTGAAGGAGTTGCAAAGACAGAGATTTTTCCACATAGAGAAGCTACTGAAAAACAGACTTCAGATGAAGTGAATATTGAGAAAAATTATTGGTTAACTAAGCTTGAGGTATTACAATGATGACAAATGGCCCATTTTAAGAGGAGGACAGGCTATGGAGTTTCCATCGTGGCTCAGTGGTTAGCGAATCTGACTAGGACCCATGAGGTTGCGGGTTCAATCCTTGGCCTTGCTCAGTGGGTTAAGGATCCGGCGTTGCCGTGAGCTGTAGTGTAGGTTGCAGATGCAGCTTGGATCCTGCATTGCTGTGGCTGTGGCATAGGCTGGTAGCTACAGCTCCAATTCGACCGCAGCCTGGGAACCTACATATGCCGTGGGAGTGGCCCAAGAAATGGTAAAAAGACAAAAAAAAAAAAAGGACAGGCTAAAATTTTATACCCAAAAATGTCATAATAGCAGCAAAATGATTATTCAGTAGATTTGAATTTAAAGGAAACAAGTAAGTAGGCGTGCCCATTGTGGCTTAGAAGAAATGAATCTGACTAGTATCCATGAGGAGGCAGGTTCAATCCCTGACATTACTCAGTGGGTTAAGGATCTGACATTACCATGACCTGTGACATAAGTTACAAACATGGCTTGGATCCCATGTTGTTGTAGCTGTGACATAGGCCAGAGGCCAGTGCTCCAATTCTACCCCTAATCTGGGAACCCCATATGCTGCTGGTGCGGTCCTAAAAAGACAAAAATAAAAAAATTTTTTAAAAAAGGAAACAAGCAAGTATAAATACAAAGAAGTTGTTCCTCCGATTTGCCTTGTTTTCCTTTAAAGAATATCCAAATAAACCACACATTTTGGAAAAAGGGTAAAAAAAATCTCTTTACCCTGAATCAGAAAAAAATGTAGAACATAAGTTTCCGAAAGCTTTGCTAAGGATCTCACATGTTAATAGTTAAAACCTTGACCCTACGATAAGTAATGCCTTTCTTTGGAATACGTAAGTTATCCTTAAATACTAATCTTCAAGTCCCAAAGAGGCCTGTGATGAATGGGAACATGAAATAGATGTCTTCTCTCTTTGTCTAAAGCTTAAGTGTTAGTGGTGTGCTTTTGAGGGTCCTGGCAATCATCTCCAGAGGATGACTGGGAAAAGCTTAATGAAAGCAACATTTGAAAATACACAGGCAAACCTACAAGAGAAGATAAATCACCCCGGGCCAGCAACAGCCAGAAGACTTCACCACTCCTAGGCCTGAAGGGACAGAGGAGGAAGAAATTACCCTAGCCTGGGAAGCCTATAACTGAGGCTAGGGCAATTTCAGCACAGGAAAGAACCTGTGACCTGTGAACACGACCTGTGAGTTTCAGCACAGGAAAGAAAAGATCTCAGAATATAAACACCCTGACCACTTTCTCCTGCCAATGCCTCCCACTGGACCAACCCCAACCAGAAGCAAAAAGGACAAATGCAAAGAAGTCAGCCTCTGGGCTGGAGAGAAGAACAGAGAACATTCAGCAACCACCCCCCCCCACCGCCCCGACACTGGTGTTTACAGCTGCCCTGTCAATTAGGCAAAATGTGGGTATATCCTAGATGTACGTGCAGGCCTATCCATACAGCAGTTTGATCAATGTAGAAAGACAAATAAACCGAATGAAAACAATAGTCCAGGATAGGCTTTAGCACTGTCATTAAATTTTTCAGGTAATTCCCCAATCTCTACTTCTTCTATCCTTCACAGATATAGTACACACAGCATGCAGATATATGCCTAGATAGTGCAAGGGACAGATTTTGCTTACCTCCAACCATAATAATTAATTCCAAGTGCTGCAAATGAACTAAACCTTTAAAAGGCTGCATACCCAAAGGATTCCTAGAAAGTTCCCTCTGTGGCACCACTGGTTAAGGATCTGTCATCACTGCTGCAGCTTGGGTTGCTGCTATGGCGCAAGTTCAGTCCCTGGCCCAGGAACTTCCTCATGCCATAGGCGCAGCAGAAAAAAAAAAAGCCTCAAGATCTGGAATCCAGAGTCTGGTATTCCCAGATCAAACTTGGCTGAGGAACAGAATCACAAGAGAAACAATTATGGAAAATACAGACTCCAAGCCCCACTTCGGCAAACCCCGATTCATAATCTAGAATGCAGGAAAAAAATCTATTTTTTCAACAAAAGTTCAAAGACTTCTGATTAAAAGGGTTGGGAACAACTGATCTACCTTAGACAGTAGTCTCTAAAGTGTTGGGGGTAGGGAGAGGGGGACACATCTGTGTAAAAAGGCAAAGATAATTTAACAAGGATATGCGAAGAATATATTACAACTTCCAATTGTATTTTTTTCCCATTTAAAAATTGGGAAGGAGATTGAGTTTTACTAATATTTTATATACTGGAGTTCCCACTGTGGCTTAGCGGGTTATGAACCTGACTAGTATCCAGGAGGATGCAAGTTCCATCCCTGGCCTCCATCAGTGGGTTAAGGATCCAGTGGTACCTTGAGCTGTGTTATAGGTGGCAGACGTGGCTCGGATCCTGCATTGCTGTGGCATAGGCTGGCAGCTGTAGTTCCATTCGACCTCTAGCCTGGAAACTGTCATATGCCATGGGTGCAGCCCTAAAAAGCAAAAAATATATGTATATATACTGACTGACACTAGCATCCTCAGTGGGTCTGTATATTAGATTATCATAATTAAGATATCCTGAGAGAAGGATTGAAGCTCAGGGGTGTTGGTGCATTCATTTCCTTTCACCTTACTCTGTTACCCAATGTCAACTAAAGTATCCTTTACAAAACAGATACATGGCTTGAAAAGAGACTAAAGCGGGCACATAATATTTAAAATACAAACCCAGAAAGCAAGAAGAAAATGGCAGAGTGGACATGACTCTTCCTCCTATCACAAGTTCATCATCAGCCACTTTCCAAGGGAAAGCAAGAAATCAACTCCAATTTCAAAAAAGAAATGGGTCAAAATTGTTCCAGTTATCAAGACTATTTAAAACATGGATTTACAGGGCCATTACTGAATCACTCCCTAAAAGCAAATTTCCCTATGTACATTTACTCATATAGAGTGTGTCTGGACTCAAAGTTTTTTTTTCTGATGGCAGTGCCAAATGGAAAAGCTTGGGGAATGCTGAATTGGGGGTGGGAGGTGTGGTTATTGCTCATCTCTTTTCTGCCTCCTGCAAAGGCTGTGTTCTCTCCCTGTTTCTGTTCAGCTTGTTACGGGCTCTCTGCCTCTGTGTCCTCCAGAGCACAGTAGTAAACAGCAGCATCTGCCACCTGCACCTGAAGGATGAGCAGTGATGAAGAGAACCGCTCATGTGTCATGTTGTAGCGTCCCTGCTGAGAAGGACTTGAGCCCTTGATGAGGAGCCTTGGTGCACATCCCGGGTAGTAAAGGTACCAGAAGAAGCTGTAAGCATTGGATATAGAGTGATTGCAGGAGATTTCGGCCACGGCTCCCTCCGAAGACATCACAGTGGCAGGCTGAGATATTTGGTCCTTGCTCTCCACAACTGCAGGAAACAGTAACCCAAGGTTGTGACTTTTATGCTATTTGGCTTACCGATTGCCCCTTAGAAACAGTGATTATTAATGAATTTGGCTGTCTTATTGTTTTTAAGAGTCCAAATGTTAAAACAATGGCAGGCACTTTTCCAAGACCAGATGGTGAAGGAGCTGACTCACCCTTCCAGAAAGAGCTGAGGAGGACCCCCAGCCGCACTGCGTCCAGAGTGGTCTGCAAAGCCATGGCCCAGATGCACCCTGTCTCAGGCCTCAGTTGTGTGATGCTCAGCAGGAAGCTGATTTAAGCCTGCCTGTTTTGCATTTTCTTCTGTCATGACATCATCAACCAGAATCTGTGAACTGTAGAAGAGTGGCTACAGTACTGAGGCTACTTAATAATGACTTCAACTGTGTCTGTCTGAGAAGAACAACTGTGTTTTAATAAGTTCTTTAAAAGGACCTTTCAGAAGTCACCACAGCTCGCTTCCTTCTCTGTGTCATTATTCTCGTAATTGATGCAGGACTGCTTCATCATTCAAAATAAAGTGATGGACTCATACAAAAAGAATTTATGTGATATAAGACATGCTATGTTAAAAGTAATGATCATGAAATCTTAGTAACTGCGGTAGATGAGATGGGATAGATTTTTTAAGACATAAAATTAGGATGTAAACATATTCATCAAAACTTGACTCCTTGCATCCAAAGTGATCTCTGGAATAAGCACAGAAATCAAAATCTCACTTATACTTTTCTGTAAGCAAGGAGGAAAAAAAACTAGTTCAAGGAAGACAAAATTGCATTAGCAATGATCTGTTTTGAAAAGAAAATCATGAACTTGGAGAAGAGACTTGTGGTTGCCTGGGGGGAGTGGGAGGGAGTGGGAGCTTGGGGTTAACGGATGCAAACTATTGCTCTTGGAATGGATTTGCAATGAGATGCTGCTATGTAGCACTGAGAACTATATCTAGATATTTACATCACAGCACGACAATGGGAGAAAAAATTATGTATACATGTATGTGTAACTGGGTCCCCATGCTCTACAGTGGAAAAAAAAAAAAAAGAAAAGAGAAATGATCTGTTTTGGATAGTACCTTCCTTCATTATATACCCTGAGATTGGCTCCTGGATCATTAATGGGGGCTTAGTGGTCCTACCTCAAGCTTTTATAGAGATTTTCTTGGGATTTTATCTGAAAAAGAAGGGTAAACAAGGTTTGTGGCAATTTGAAGTTTCTACAGTAGAATTTTATGTGCACCACCACCACCACCTAGAGGGCTACATGGGAACTGACAGAAAATCATATTCCCAAGCATCCTCTGAGACTGTCTTCATAGCTTCTAACGTCCTGAAAAGATATCTTGCCCTTTGCTTTTGTTCAAATCCCTCATCTTTATTCACTTTCCATAAGGATAGGAATGCTATACAGAGGAAATAACCACCTTCTCAGAAAGCCTTCTAGTTAACCAACCTTTCACTCAGATGAGTAGTTATTTAAAACGTACTTCCAGGAGTTCCTGTTGTGGCTCAGTGGTTAACGAATCTGACTAGGAACCATGAGGTTGCAGGTTCCATCCCTGGCCTCGCTCAGTGGCTTAAGGATCTGGCATTGCGTGAGCTGAGGTTTAGGTTGCAGACGTGACTTGGATCTGGTGTTGCTGTGGCTTGTGGCTACAGCTCCAATTCGAGCCCTAGCCTGGGAGCCTCCTTGTGCCATGGGTGTGGCCCTAGAAAAGACAAAAAAAAAAAAAAAAATTCTTCCATAAAGCTAAATATTTCTTTTTTTTGGCTGACTCACACCATGACCCATGGCATGCAGCAGAAATTCCCAGGCCAGGGACCAAACCCACACCACAGCTGTAACCAGAGACACAGCAGTAACAATGCCAAATCATTAACCTGCTGAACTACAAGGGAACTCCATTTTCTTTCTTTCTTTAGTCTCCCAAGTCAGAAGAAATTAGTTTCTTCCCTAATAGTTTTTCTTTTTTTACTTGGAGAGTCCTTAATAATGATAAGGTGTCTCTTCAGGTCTAACAGATATAGATAGATAGATAGATAGATAGATAGATAGATAGATAGATAGATAGATAGATAGATACACATATATAACCACAAAACATAACAGCTTATATATATATATATATATATATATATATATATATAACCACAAAAACTTCCTAAAAAAATACAGAATTACAATATGGCTGCAAAATTACGACGGAGGAACCAAAGACAAGTGGGCGCAGATTCATTTAGTGGAAAAACTAGGGAGTTCCCGTCGTGGCGCAGTGGTTAACGAATCCGACTAGGAACCATGAGGTTGCGGGTTCGGTCCCTGCCCTTGCTCAGTGGGTTAACGATCCAGTGTTGCCATGAGCTGTGGTGTAGGTTGCAAACGCGGCCCGGATCCTGCGTTGCTGTGGCTCTGGCGTAGGCTAGTAGCTGCGGCTCCGATTAGACCCCTAGCCTGGGAACCTCCATATGCCGCGGGAGCGGCCCAAGAAATAGCAACAATAACAACAACAAAAAGACAAAAACAAAAAACAAAAAAACAAAACTAATATAGCTCCTGTGATTAATTTGAGCTCTGAAATCTCTAACAACTGAAACATAAAAGGAATACAGTTATACAAATTAGCTGATTAAGTGTTCAGTCAGCTTCTTCCTGAAGCTAAGTGGTCTACACCTATAGATAACTTAAAACTCTTTGAGATCACTGGGTATGTACTTCCAGTTCAAAGTTTCTAACTACTATAAAATATTTTATCATGGGTTTCCTCCACATTTACTTATTCAATCCCCTAGTGATGTACTCATAGGTTGCCTCTGACTCTCACCCATACAGCAATAAACATGTCTATATTTCCCCTTATTTACTATGTGAGAATTTCTTTGGGGAGTTCCCATCATGGCACAGTGGAAACAAATCCGACTAGGAACCATGAGGTTGCATGTTCAATCCCTGGCCTTGTTCAGGGGGTTAAGGATCTGGCATTGCTGTGAGCTGTGGTGTAGTTTGCAGATGCAGCTCAGATCCTGCATTGCTATGGCTGTGTTGTAGGCTGGCAGCTGTAGCTCTGATTTGACCCCTAGCCTGGGAACTTCCATATGCCACAACTGCGACCCTAAAAAGCCAAAAAAAAAAAAAAGAATTTATTTGGGATATGTATCAATCAAGGATGTCCAATCATAACATTCACACATACTCAATTTCACTAATCATTCGAAGTAGTGATAACCACATCTGCTCCTACCAATAGTGCATGAAAAGTCCAGTCTCCAAATCCTCAACAACATTGCCCTTTCAAGGGGCTGCATTCACAGATGATTGTGGCATTCTTTAGTTTGTTGACTTAACTACAGCTGGGATGGCAGTGTGGCAGTATTTCAGATAGCTCTGAAATACCACCCCCAAGAGGCAGGGGGAAATCATATCAATGTATATGATCAAGGTGAGGGGAAGGTACATGCAGCCATGGACACATTTTACAAAAGTTTGTTGCTGGTCTTGTGATGGTTACTACTAATCATGAGGGGTAAACATCATTAAGAAGGATTTTAGTGTTTTTATAGATATGAAGATATGCAAGAATTGGGCACATAAAATCTCCTAAAAAATATCCGATTATCTTAAGACCTATTCTTCCAGCTTTCCCAGAGCACAGAGTTCTTCACTCCTGATTTCCACCCTGAGTTCTACTCAGGTGGAGCAGGAGATTGGCAGCTGCAGTGGCTCATGATTTAATCCATACAGAGGCAGATGGCAAGTGATGGCAAGTGCCAAACTCCAACTCACAGAAGAAATCACAAGAAATCAGGAAATAATTTGAGACGAATAAAGCAAAACACAATAAAATCCCACAATGAAACTAATGGAATGCAGCTAAAGCAGTGATTAGAAGGGCAATTTATAGCCACAAACACCTATATTATCAAAAGAAAAAAAATCTCAAATCAATAATCTAACTTTCCACCAAAAGAAACCGGAAAAAGAGAGCCAACGAAACTCTAAACAAGATAAGGAAGGAAATAATAAAGATTAAAGTGGAAAGTTCAGAGGGAAAAAACACTAGACTTCAGTTACTTTTGACAATTTGCAAGTCAATAAGGACTTCCTGTTAAGATCAGATGAAAATAAATGAAGTAGAGATGATAAAAAGTAGAGAATAACAAATTAAACCAAAAGTTGGTTCTTTGAAAAGATCAACAATAATGACAAACCTTTATTTAGATTGCCCTAGAAGAAAAGAGAGGACACTAAATTTATCAAAATTGGAAGTGAAACATCATTATCAACCTTACAAAAGTAAAAAAAGTTATAAGGGAATACTATAAACAGTTATACCCCAGAAAATTAGATAACCTATATGAAATGGACAAATTGCTAGGATGACAAAAACTACTAAAACTGACTCAAGAAGAAATAGAAAATCTGAATATACCTATAACAAGCTTAAAAAATTAATAATTAACTTTTTTTAAATTTTGGGGGAAGGAAAGCCTATACTGGTGAATTGTACTGAATGCTTACAGAATGAACCCCAATCCTCCACAAACTGTTCAAAAAAAAAAAAAACACAACAGAATAGGAGGGAATCCTTTCCACTTTGTGATTATAAGGAAAAAAATGCAGAGAACTTTCATGGTTCTGCCTGAGCCTAGCCCTCCTAAAACTTCTCATTCTCATTCTCCTTGCCTGACTTTCCTCCTACTTCATGGGCATTCCCTAAGGTTCCATTTCCAGACCTTCACCTCCTGCTCTTTACCTCTTAGCAATACCTGCATCTCTGGAGATCATTTCAGAAATTAAACTTTGGGGAAGTAGGTGAGCCATTTGTTTTTAAATGTCTATCCTGACAAGGCTCTGCATATAGTCATACAATGTGCACTTCCCAACCCCAGGAGAACTACCCTCATCACCAACCCATCAATTTTTATCTCTAGTACAATTTTCCACAAATGGTAGTAAAGCAACTTTACCTTACAAAAATCAGTAAATTGTAACCATATTACAACCGATTTTTATTCACAGAAAAGTGCCTTAGTGACCCTAACTCTGATATTTGTAGCGAGTTAGGACCTCAAAGGAAACTAGTTACTTCTTAATAGAAAAGTTCTATTCTCTCTGCTCAAAACACAGTATTATTACACAAGACAAAATCTGAATTATCCTTTTCACACAAACTTCTTCTCTTCCTGACTTTCAATTTCTATAATAGTCTCCTTCATTTCCCTAGATTTGAAATCTTAGGCTAGCTCACTCACCCCTCCAATCTATTCTACACATCAGAATACAAGTGGCACAATAAAGGAGATACAAGTGGCACAATAAAGGAGTTGGTGATGTTTGCTGACTGTAAAAAGGATGCAAATAGGATGTGTACCAGATGAAGTGGTAGTTTGAATACAGCCACTTGAGATGACCAGTATCCCTAATGGCAAGGTACTTTAACTTTTGTTCTAGTAATCTATTCTACAACATGTACAAATTCAACAAAAATCTTCTAATTATCTGTCATTTCACCCTTAGTGTTTTGGAAGTCAAAGTAATAATTCTCAGAATTCCTTTTTCATTTTTCTCCCAGAATTCACCTTTAAATGATGAACAGTATTCTCCTGAGTGTCACTAGGCTTTGTGATCCTCTGCCTCCTGGGTATGTTTTGGGCACATAGCATGGTTCCTTGGCTGCACTGATTCATGTACATAAGTTAATCACCTCATAACCACAACATTTTTAGTAAGGGCCACTGGGGAACACAACTCCTTTATTAACTACCATTCTTACCACAGAGAAACATCAGAGGGTAATCAATGAGAGCAGGAGTTATAATGAATCACTAGAGGCATTCTCTGGTCTTAGCTGTGATGTTGGCATGTGCCAAAGGGACACAGGAGATTAATTAAAAAGATGAATTCTCCTCTGGGTCATCTTAATGAGCAGTCCCTATTGACCTGTAATTTGTCAAAAGTAGCAAAGCTCTAGGCTTCATTTTTCTCTGAACTTTGTGTGTTTGGATTACGGACACCTAAACTCTCGAGTGTTATGTGACCCAGCAGAGTAGAAGTAAATTACTACCCTACAAGCTTATTCCTTTGTGCATAGCTCCCTTCATCATTAAGAGAACGCACAGTGTGCAGAGAGGATTTGTAACCTAGATTACAGTTAACTACTTCACCAGGGCTCCGTGTGGGTAGGTAGTCTATACAATTCACTTATTCTTTTCATTTCCAGTTGAACCAGTCTCTTGTCATAGGCCCAATTCTAGTGGAAATTCAAGATAGTAAATCCTTCTCATCTAAGAAATTTGGAGCTGGAAGAAGTTTCAGGGTCTACCTGCTGTAGCCCATTCATTTTATAGGACAGAAAGCAGACACTCTGGAAGGTAACATGACTTGCCTAAGGTCAAACACAAAGTATGTGATTAAGCAGATCTAAAGCTACAACTCTAATCTCCTAGTTCAGTGTTCTTCTAACAAAAATCATTAAGGGTGTCTGCCATGTGAAGATGAGTCTGGAAACAAATGAAGAGATTAATATAATTGTGGTTAGGAAAATATGATGTCATATTCTTTTTTCCTTTGAAATTTTGAAATCTCTCTCACAGTTTCCCTTTTCTCTCTATTCTCAGGGCCATTGTTCTTATTTATTCTAATAATTTCAATTGCTACCACAGTCTCCTTTCTCTGGCTTCCATATTCCAGTCAATCTTATCTCTAATCTAGCCTGCATATCACATAATCTTCCTCAAAGAAGATCATTTCTCAATCTATTTAATAACATAAGCTCTATAACCTTAATTCACTGCTCTTCTTAATTACCCATACTGATCCATTAGAATTTTTTGCTCCGTATCTCTATTCAATGACTCCAAAATAATTTGTTTGAATTTGCCTAATTCATTGACTTGCTCTTCTTTTTAATCACACAGACTTTCTTAGCTATAGCAACATTTATTTCTGAGCTTTTTGGTGTTGATGTTCCATGCATGCTTCAGTTAATTATATATGTTTCACCTTTTTGACAATCCTGTCTATATAAGTTGGGCTAACAAACTGTGGTATATGCAAGCATTACAAAGAAGTGAACCATATACAAGAAAAGAAAAAAATAGATCTCAAAATAATTACACAGAGTGAGAAAAGATAGACAAAGAAAGTATATATATTGTCCATTTACATAAAATTCTAGCAATTCTGAAAAGGACAACTAATTGATAGTGACAGCACAACAGTGGTTGCCTGGGAAAGGGAGATGTTAGTGGGAAGGGACAGAAAGGGGAATCACAAAGGTATACAAGAAAACTTGCAGAACTGATGGTTATGATCATTAATTTGTGGTGATAGCGTCATGGATTATACATATGTCACATCAAACTGCATACTTTAAATATGTCCAGTTTATTGTATGAAAGTCATACTCCAATAAGGATGTTACGAAAAAGAGAAAAGGCTTTCTGAACTAACCTTTATGAAGTCGCTTGTGTCCTTCAAGGGTATGGGTTCTAGAGATAGTAGGTGTTATGGATTGAAGGTTTGTGTCTCCTCAAAATTCATATGATGAAATCTTAACCTCCAGTAAGATGATTTTTGGAGGTGGGGCCTTTGGGGTGTAATCAGGATTAGATTAGGTCATGAGGGTGATGCCCTCATGATGAGATCAATGTCCTTACAAAAGGCAGAGAAGGCACAGGATCTCTTTGCTCTCTGCCATACAAAGATACAATGAGAAGACAGACATCTATAAACCAGGAAGTGGGCTCTCACCAGACACCAAGTCTGCCAGAACCTCAGCCTTGGGTTTCTCAGCCTCTAGAACTGAGATGGGAGATAGATGGATTCCAGAAGGACTGACTGGAATCTGTCTTCTGTGGACAGATACCTCAGGATAAAGATTACGGCAGGAGCAAGAAGGAGTTGAGTCCTACTTAGATAAAAAAAGAGAGTACATATTTCTCATTCTCGAGCTCCAGGAGACTTCTGGAACTACACTGTGCAGAATTGTTCCTCAGGGGTCAGAGAAGGGAGGGGGTGCTAAACCATAGCACATCCTGTCAACTTCCCAGAAACCCTGGCACTAGAATCCATCTTGGCTCAAAGATGTGTGTGCACACAGAGGAGGACCCTGAGTCAGGCCAAATTCGGACTCAAGGCCAGACAAAGCAAGATGATTGGCCAGAGGAACCCTGGAAGGACTGCCCCCATAGAAGTTATTTAAACCACATCCAAAGCATGTACCACTCTTTTTCTCCTTTCTTCTCTCTTTCCCAATCTCTCTATCTGTCTGTCCCTCTCCCCATGCTCCAGCCTACCTATGCTTTCTCTGCACACATCTTCTTTCTTATAAACATTTTGCTTCACTACTCTCTTTATGGAAATTTTTCTCCAAAGGGACAAGGATTGGAGAGCTACATCAAGAGGTAGGCCCACGCAGCCCCCTGAAGACAGAACCATGAGAAATAAGTATTTCTTGTTTGGGGGTGTTTTGGTTTGTGTGTATGTGTGTGTGTGTATCTTTTTAGGGCCACACCCCCAGCATATGGAAGTTCCCAGGCTAGGGGTTGAATCGGTGCTCTAGCTGCTGGCCTACACTGCAACAGCAATGTGGGATCCAAGCCAAATCTGTGACCTACACCATAGCTCATGGCAATGCCGAATCTTTAACCCACTGAAGGAGACCAGGGATCGAACACACATCCTCATGGATATTAGTCGGGTTCATTAACCACTGAGCCATGACAGGAGCTCCAAGTATTTTTTGCTTAAGTCACCCAATCTATGATTTTTTTAGAGTAGCCCAGACAGACTGATATATATAGAAATCAAATTGCAAGAAATAAAGCATAAGTGCATAGTTGGGCACTGGAAGCAAATAACCTGTTGACAAAGAAAATAAGATAGTAGGCCAATCAGACAACAGAGCCACAATTAGAATTTTTTTCATTATAGGAAATTTCTGAGCATGTTTATAGGCTGAAAGGGTTGATTCAGTGGGACTAAAATTGAAGATGTGAATGAACGAAGCAGTGCCACGGGAGAATAGACTATCACAAAAATTCAGAACCTACTCCACACGAAGAATTTGGAAAACAACGCTAAGTATACAATATACAAGTATATCTCTGAAAGTCTTCTTAGCAACTTTGAAATCTACATGCATTTGCTCAGGTGTCTTTAACACCAATTCTACCTCTGTGATGTTTTCCAAAACTATCTCCAGTTTTCAAAACTTCACTTTAAAGCACCATCTTACTAAAGTCTTTGAACATAGCCTTCACTTGGATCATAAATTCAATTTAAAACCATCAGATTTCTCTCAGTTCAACCCTGCTTTTATAACTTCTCTCCACCCTGATGTGTACTCTAAAGAATACATTGGTCTCTGAAATCTTCTCGTAGTACTATAACTGGCAGGACCAAATGGGGCCTTCCCAGAAAAGACACCCCCCACCCACCCATGACGTCTGCTTGAAATTTGTCTGTAGAAAAACTTGACTCAAAGAATAAATTTAAAGGAGTTCCCATCGTGGCATAGTAGAAACAAATCTGACTAGAAACCATGAGGTTGTGGGTTCCACCCCTGGCCTCACTCAGTGGGTTAAGGATCTGGCATTGCTGTGAGCTGTGGTATAGGTTGCAGATGCAGCTCAGATCCTGAGTTGTTGTGGCTGGGTGTAGGCCAGCAGCTGTAGCTCTGATTCAACCCCTAGCCTGGGAACTTCCATATGATGAGGGTGTGGTCCTATAAAGAAAAAGAAAGAATAAATTTAATCAGGGAAGTGAGAAAATGCAGGAAAAAAGGAAAACAAGCAAGACAAAATAATACTAGTTTAGCCATTCAACAAAATAAAGGACCTTTTGTTCTTCCTCAAGGACTGTAGATAATAGTCCGATCCATGTCTTTTGAGCTATTTTGCAGCTATCGAAACCCCATCAGGTAGAAGAGGTTAAATGTATGCTGCCCATAAGCACATAGACCCCAAAACTGTTGGAACCAGAAGGTTGATGATACTGACTCCAGTTACCTCATCACCAACCAATCAGAAGGAAGTCCATAAGCTGATCATGCCCTGCTCCTTAAACACTATAAGCTCTTCACTCCCCTTTTTGGGGGGACAGAGTTTTGAGGGCACCAGCCTGCCACGGTCCCCTTTGCCTGGCAAAGCAATAAAGCTATTATTTTCTACTTCACCCAAAACTCTGTCTCTGCATTTCTATTCAACACCAGTGAACAAAGGCCAAATTTCAGCAACAGTATCTGTTACAACACAGAATTAATGTCACTATGAGTCTATTCTGCCCCACCTAAGAGAGATTAGTTATCTTAGGCAACAGTCTTGTCTTGATGAGAAAAATTCCATAAATTGAATTCCCAGAAAATGGAGCCCTGTTCCCAAGTTCCCTTGGATTTCTGATACCAAAACTGTTACATTTAGAATGGATAAGCACTGAAGTCATACTGTACAGCTCAGGGAACTATATCCAATCTCCTGGATCAAACATGATAGAAGATAGTATGAGAAAAGGAATGTGTGTGTGTGTGTGTGTGTGTGTGTGTGTGTAATGGTGTACAGCAGAAATTGACACAACACTGTAAATCAACTATACTCTAATAAAAATACAATAAAAAGTAAAAAATTTTTAGGAGTTCCCATTGTGGCTCAGCAGAAACAAACCTGACTAGTATCCATGAGGTTGCAGGTTCAATCCCTAGCCTTACTCAGGGGGTTAAGGATCCGATGTTGCTGTGAGCTTTGGTGTAGTTCACAGACTCGGCTCAGATCGGTCATTGCTGTGGCTGTGGTGCAGGTCAGCAGCTACAGCTCAGATTCATCCCCTAGCCTGGGAACCTCCATATGCCACAGGTATGGCCCTAAAAAGACAAAAAATAAAATAAAAATGAAAAATGAAAAAAATTAAAAGCTTGAATTCATGGATAATGGAACCGAGGCTACAAGAAATCTAGACTTTTTCCCTTTCCTGAAGTATTATCAAGAAGGGCTGTAGCATCTGAAAGATATCAAGTCTGCATACCACTAAAGGAAAAGAAAAGTAAGTTTCCAGAATAATGGAAAGATTAGTACATGACTTTCCTACAGCGAATGCTAATGAGTTGAAAGGTAGCTAAACTAAATGTGAACACTTCAGCATATTTACCTCTGTACTCAGCATCTCATCTTCATAAAAACACATAACGTTAGAGCTGGAAAATGCCCTAGAGGACATCCAATACAACTTCCTGGTTGTTGTTTTTGTTTGTTTGTTTGTTTGTTTTTGAAGCCACTCCTGTGGCATATGGAAGTTCCCAAGCTAGGGGTTGAATCAAAGCTGCAGCTGCCAGCCTACACCACAGCCGCAGCAGCACTAGATCCAAGCCACACCTGCAACCTATGCCACTGAGCTGGGCCAGGGATCAAACCCACACCCTCACAGGTACTAGGTCATGTCCTTAACCCACTGACCCACATCAGAGAGTTGAGTCCAACTTCCTGGTTTTACAAAAAATACTGAGAGCAAAAAAATAATGACAGTATATCAAAGTCACATGTCTAGAGGGTGGCAGGCTAGGACTCAGATTTCTTGACCATAACCAGACTCCATAGCCCAGCCACAGTCAGGAGATCTGTCCACATCCAGCATTGTTTGTTATTTCTAGCCTCATTTTCAAGAACCCTTGCTAAAGTCAGTAAGATATTGAGATGAAGAAATCAGTGTAACTTCCCTACCACAATCTTCCATGTATTCATCAACAATTTCACATAGTAAACTCTCACAAACATTTCATTTATTGAACATCTACTAAGTAAAAAGCAAGATTTATACTTATTTAATTCTTTAAATAACTAAATTGGCTTAACTTTAATATATTTATTTTAATTATATATACAAACTGCAATATAGTTTTATTAATGCATTTATTTTCATATCAGTCCCATGAAATATATATTCCTATTTTCAATTTTCTGTAAAAAAGATGAAGATGGGGTGTTCCCATTGTTGTGCAGCAGAAAAAACCCAGTTAGTATCCATGTGGATGTGGATTCAATCTCTGGCCTCACTCAGTGGGTCAGGGTTCCAGCCTTGCTGTGGCTGTGGTGTAGGCCAGTGGCTACAGATACGACTCCATGAACCTCCTTATACAGAGGCTGCAGCCCTAAAAAAAAGAAGAAAAAAGAAAGATGAAGATAGGAAAAGTTAAGCAAATTTCCCAAGGTCACTCACCTAGTAAAAGGCAGTCAGGATTTGAATTCAGCTCTTTGCAGTATCAATTTCTATACTCTTACTTTTTCTATACTTCCATTGTCTCCCATATGAGCATCATTATAATTCTCACTTATAAATACATTATTTACATTGGAACAAATATTTGTATTCACAAAACCTTGTATATGTTTGTCAGTGTCCAGGTGGTGAGACTAATGAAAATAATCTTTTTAATTGTTAATGATTTTCTTTTCTTTTTGTGTGTGTGTGTGTTTTTTTTCTTTTTTTTTTTTTTTTTTTTTTTTTTTTTTTTGGTGTTTTTGCCGTTTCTTGGGCCGCTCCTGCGGCATATGGAGGTTCCCAGGCTAGGGGTCAAATCGGAGCTGTAACCGCTGGCCTAGACCAGAGCCACAGCAACGCGGGATCCAAGCCACGTCTGTGACCTACACCACAGCTCATGGCAATGCCAGATCTTAACCCACTGAGCAAGGGCAGGGATGGAACCCGCAACCTCATGGTTCCTAGTCAGATTCACTAACCACTGTGCCACGATGGGAACTCCATGATTTTGTTTTCAAACCAGTTTAAAAACTTATCTTAGGATGGAGCACAGGAGTTGGTTGGGGGTGGGAGAATGGACTGGAATCATACCTTAATTTGCTTCTGTTTCCATGGTTGCCAAAGATAAGCCCTTCATAAATGTTTTCAAGAATGTGAGTGATGAGGAGTTCCCATGTGGCTCAACGGGTTAAGGATCTAGCACTGTCAGTGTTCCAGCTCAGGTTGCTGCTGTGGTGCAGGTTTGATCCCTGGCCTGGGAACTTCCACAAGCCACAGGTGCAGCCAAAAAAAAAAGAATTTAGACATTGACTATAATATATAATATCTATTATACATATGTATGTATAATATCTATGTATGCAACAGTGAATGTAATTTTCAAAGTGATATCATTTGTGGTCTCTCTTAACAGGGAATTAGTTTAGTTACCTCCTGGACTAGAATCAAAAAACATTTAGCGTGATTGTCATTGCTTATTTGTTAACATTCCCCACTTTATTTGCATTTCTATATTCAATTATACCTCTCTAAATAGAGTAATTGCCACTTTAACAGGAAAGTGAATGTCTAACAACTGAAATTATTTAGCCCGAGTGCCCCCACAGAGAAAAGCCTCAACACATTGTTTTCTCCCAATTCTGGCTCCATCTGTCTCATTCTGGAGTGAGGCAAACTCCTTCATCATGGCAAGCCAGCTGGAGATGGTGATTCCATGGAGACACAGGGCTTTTTTATCTACACTAGAAAAGGAGAGAAAGTGATCCTTCCCCCAGGGCTCATTGTCTCACTCTGTCAGTGAGCGAGAAAAATTCCAAAATGAACTAGTTCCTTCAGAGCTAGGGTAAACGTCTCTCGAAGTAGTGAACTTGTGGTTTTGAAATTTGCCATGGTTTTGTGTCACAGAAACTGCTCTGTGTTCCCACTGCTGGGGGCAGGGGGGGAACAGAGATACATCTAAGCATGTTTGCCTTGTTTCTGAAGCCCCATGTTTTTGAAAGCTAGGATCAGAATATAATCTCTAGGGAGTTCCCGTCATGGCTCAGTGGTTAACGAATCTGACTAGGAACCATGAGATTGTGGGTTCGATCCCTGGCCTTGCTCAGTGGGTTAAGGATCCAGCGTTGCTGTGAGCTGTGGTGTACGTCACAGACGCAGCTTGGATCCTGCATTGCTGTGTCTCTGGCTTAGGCCAACGGCTACAGCTCCGATTCAACCCCTAGCCTGGGAACCTCCATATGCTGTGGGAGCAGCCCAAGAAACGGCAAAAAGACAAAATAAAATAAAATAATAATATAATCTCTAGAAGCAGTTACAACCTACAATTATAGGATGTTGTTAAAAGTTGGAAGACTCTGGTCCATCCCTTTTTCTTCCTCATCTGTCTCCTATAGCATTTTACAGAAAACAGGATTTTTATAGGAATATTGGCTATGTGGTCACAGATGAACCTATCTATAAAACAGAAACAGATTCAAGACATAGAGAACAGACTTGTGGTTGCCAAGGGGGAAGGAGGAGGGAGTGGGATGGATTGGGAGTTAGAAGTTGGTAGATGTAAAACTATTACATCTAGAATGGTCAAGCAATGAGGTCCTACTGTATAGCACAGGGAACTATATCCAGTCTCTTGGGATAGACCATGATGGTAGATATTATGAGAAAGGGAAATGTATATATATATATGACTGGGTCACTTTACTGTATAGCATAAATTAGCAAAACATTGTAAATGAACTACACTTTAATTTAAAAATGCAAAATAAAAAATATTGGCTATGTGGTAGTGTGTGTGTGAAAGAGAAAGAAGGAGAATGAGAATAAATGATGGGGAGCTAGAAAAACTATACCTATGGGTGACAGGGACAGCCTGTATATATTTAGTTTGAAACTTGTGAAGCTTCTAAAAAATAAAATCTCTTTTTTTCCTTTTATATATATATAATGTATATTTAAGGTCACACCTATAGCATGTGGAAGTTCCCAGACTAAGGGCCGAATCGGAGCTGCAGCTGCAGGCCTACATAACAGTTACAAAAACACTGGATCCGAGCCATAGCTTGTGGCAATGCCAGATCCTTAACCCACTGAGCAAGGCCAGGGATTGAACTCCCATCCTTGCAGAGACAATGCTGTGTCCTTAACCCACTAAGCCACGATAGGAACTCCTAGCTTCTCATGTCTTCACAAGTTTCAAACTAATTATAAGGAAATACCATCCTACGTCTGATTAAATTATATGAAGTTCCACTTTTTCATAACATCTGACATGATGTTTATATCTTCTCATTATTCTACACAATCAAGCAAATTCCAATCATATATTAAGTTTTCAATAATATTCATTAAGATTTGAACATGTATAAACTAAACTGGAAGAAAAGCGATACAAAAATATCACTTCTTCCATTGTTTGTCTTGAAATTGTATACTTCACATTGGGGTTAGAATACATGTGCTAGGGCTCAGACTCAGCCAAAACCCAGAATGGGATATGAACCCACTGCTTTTTAATTAAAATCATACACCTGGTCCCACATCTTACTGAAATGAAGTTCAGGCTCTTTATCTCTCAGCACAGAAGGAATTCAGTGAAAGGCAAAGCAATAGGTAAGATTTATTGAGAGATAGACAAAGTGTGGGCCATCTTAGAAGGCCAGAAAGAGAGGCCCCAAAATATGGGGTGGTGAGTTTTTTATGGGCTGGTCAATTACATAGGCTAATGAGTGGGAGAATTATTCCAACAATTTCTGGGAAAGGGCAGGGTTTCCAGGAATTGGGCCACTGCCCTCTTTTTGGTCTTTTCTGGTTGGCCTCAGAACTGTCATAATGCCTGTGGGCATGCCATTCGGTGTGCTAATGTGTTACAATGAGCATATAACGAAGCTCAAGGTCCACTGGAAGTCAAACCATCTACCATCTTGGACCTAGTTTGTTCTAACCAGTTTTTGTCATATCCTCAAGGACTACGTCATTCTTTTAAGGGCTGTGCCTCGACTTCTTGTAGTGGTCTGACTTCATCCTTCTACATGTGGATAACCAGTTGTCCCAACATCACTTGTCAAAGAGACTATTGTTTCCTTCACTGAATGCCACACCCACAGCAACACCAGATCCTTAACCTGCTGAGCAGGGCCAGGGATCAAACCCGAATCTTCATGGATACTAGTTGGGTTCTTAACCTGTTGCACCACAGTGGGAACTCCTACATCTTCCATTTCTAGCTTTTCAAAAAACTTTTTTTTTCAGCAAGAAATAGATTTATTAGGATAGGACACTTGGGAGAGATGCAAGTGGGCAGCTACAGAAGCTCTGCCAAAAACTAACATTTTTTGAATGCTTAATATGTGCTATAGCTGTGCTAAGATTTTACATGCATTAAATATTAACCCTAACTACAATGGCATAATAGGCATTATGATTACACTCAGTTTACAGATGAGGCAATTAAAGCTGACAGGCATTAAATAATTTGCTCAAGGTCACACTGATAGTAAATGGTATAGTCAGGGCTTGGATCCATATGTATTTGATTATAAAGCCACTCAATTATAGTGCTAGTTTTTATTTGAACATTTAGTTATAGTCTCCCTCCCATGTCTCCCTTCTAGAGTCACTATTGAATAATCTAACACATGGTAACAAGCTACAGGCCCACAGACAAAATTGAGACTGTAGATGTATATTGCTTGTCCCATATAATGGATTCAAAATGTTTTTAATCAATTAATAATATTTTTAAATTGGGCTATTTTTCAAGCAAGTCAAGATTCCCATATCCTGGGAGTTCCCTAAGTAGCTCAGTGATTAACAAACCCGACTAGGATCCATGAGGATGTGGGTTTGATACTTGGCCTCGCTCAGTGCATTAAGAATCCAGTGCCATGAGCCATGGTGTAGGTTGCAGATGTGGCTTGGATCTGGCATTGCTGTGGCTGTGGTGTAGGCTGGCAACTACAGCTCCAATTCAACCCCTGGCCTGGGAACTTCCATATGCTGCAGGTTTGACCCTGAGAAGCAAAAAAAAAAAAAAAAAAAATCCAAAAGCTATGAGAAATTTGAAATTCTAATTCTACATTCTAATAAAACTATTCCAAACTAATGGTTATTAAATTGTGGTCCCCAGACCAGCAAAAGCATTATTTGGGAACTTGTAGACAGACAGATTCTCAGGCCTCATCTTAGATGGTGTTGAAACTTCCTAGCTATAAAAGGACACATCAGTTTCTCACCACCATGGAAATCCATTCAATTGAAAGACATCAAATTGAGGAGTCTGATAAATTCTCCAGAAACTGATGACTGCAGAAGTGACTAGTTTCTTGCCAAAACTAGGAACCAACTACTAACTGCTCAACTGTTTCCACCAAAGACAACAAAATAAGGTTAATTTTCTAACTCTTCACCCATTTTCTTTTCCTTTGATCTACCATTAATTTTGCTTATTATTGTATTTTCACACATTCTATTACTTGACTAAAAGTTTTATCAATATGATCTCTCCTTTCTTCATAATGGTGATGGTCTTCTATCACTTAGAAAATAAAAAATTCTCAGACCACAATCGTAGATTCAACTGATGGCCAGATTTGCAATCCCTTAACCTAAACCTACTAACAAAAATATAATAGCTATTCCTTTAAATACTTCCAAAAGTAAATTTCCTTCTAAATATCCACTCTGGTACATAAGTTTTTCCTCACATACTTAGTCTCAAATTTCAGTCTTGTAAAATTTGGACTTTACACTATCTCAATAAAGTCTTCTTCTGGGGTCATTATAATCCAAACAATAAAACTCAATCCATCAGAAATGGAAACTAATATTGATGCTGTTTTTTCTGAATATTATAAAAGTGAGACTCTCCGGTTTATTTTGCAGGAATTGTTTAACACCATTTTAAAAAATCTACTAACCAGAGTTCCCGCTATGGCTCAATGAGTTGAGGACCCATCATTGTCTCTGTGAGGATGTGGGTTCAATCCCTGGTCTCACTCAGTGGGTTAAATATCTAGCATTGCCTCAAGCAGCTGGTGTAGGTTGCAGATACAGCTCAGATCTCGTGTTGCTGTGGCTGTGGTGTAGTCTTCAGCAGCACCCCCACTCGACTGCTAGCCCAGAATTTCCATACACCATAGGTGCGGCTATAAAAAAAAAAAAATCTACCTACGTTAAGATAAGACCAGTGATCGTCTCCTCTTGTTGTGTTGAATGATGTTATATTCCCGACAGAGTCTGTACCGAAGTCAGTACTATTTATAAAAACACAACTTATGCTCTGGAATCCCAAAAGGCAGTTTTAATTTGTATTCATTAGCCAGAGTTTTCATGGATAAGCACATAACTCAATTTCCTCTTAGCCAGACAAGGGAATTATGCCACAGCAAATACTTTAAGATGCATCTATATAAATAGCACAAGTCAAGTCAAACAGTTTGTGACTAGGCTAAAAAAAAAAAAAGCCACTGGTTCTCCAGAAAAGACCAACTGTACTTTGGGTTATATTTTTATTGCCTGAGCTTGATCATCTAAGTCCCAGCCCTTAGGATCTTTTACAAGAATAATAACCATTTTGTTCCTGGTAATTGTCTGTGTTGCTCTTAACCAGTATATCCTGTTCATATTCTTACATGCTACTGTAAATCCACTGTCATGTGAAAGGATTCCATAACTCAGGATGCGACAAGGAACAGGAGAGCCTAATCTTAGTCTAACTACAGAAAACATTCTCGAGACAACCTCCTAATGAACAAAAGTTGAAAATGATGGCAATGTGCATATGTAATGTCTTGTGTCCTAACTTTGTCTTCTGTCAGCCAAAAGGGAGGATTGCAAAAGAGAAAAGCAGTCCTCAAGAGCTGGAAAATGCCCTGGTATGATCAGACAGGCCTTGGTGTGACTAGGAGCTAGACCAGCACTCATAATTAGGCCCTAAAATTGCTTCTACTAAACATAAGCAATTTCCTGGAATACCAATATCGGATGAGGCTACTCTGTACCATAATGGAGCAAGATAAAAACATAAAATTTTTAGGTATCAGCATAAAGATGGCATTAAAACCATGAGCTTAGATGAGTTCATGTAAAAAGCATAATCAGAGAAAAGCAAAAGTCCAAGGTCTGAGCCCTGGGGCACCTTATTTGGAGGTCAGGAAAGGGAAGAGAATCCAGCAAAGGAGATTCAGAAGGAGCAACCAGTCAGATGTGAGGAAAAACAGGAAACTGTGGTGTTCTCCTTCAAAAAGGAGAAAGTAATCGATTATGTTAAATGATGCGGAAAGGTTAAGTGAGACAAGGACCAAGAACTGCCCATTGGGAGTTCTCCTCTGGCACACTGTAGCATCTCCACTCGCTGCTATGGCTCAGGTTCAATCTCTGGTGACAAGGAACTTCCTCATGCCTTGGACATGGCCAAAAAAAACCTACCCATTGAATTGAGCAGTATGAGTATCACTGGTGACCTAGGTAAGAATAATCTTAGTGGAATGTGAACTGAAGTTTGGCACTTTCCATCAGCCTCTACATGGAGTAGAACATGAGCCACTGCAGCTGCTGACCCTCAGCGGCCCCTGATTGGAGCTCAGGGTGGAGCCTAGGAGGGAGGCACTCTGTGCTCTGGGAAAACTGGAAGAACGGGCCTTCAGATAGTTAGATATTTTCAGGAGAAGATTTTATGAGCCCAATTCTTGCATCTCTTCATATCTAGAAAAGCACTAAAATCCATCAATGATGATTGATATCTATGACTATTAGTAACCTTCACAAGACCAGCAGAAAACTTTGGTAAAATATGTGCATGGCTGAATGCACCTCCCCCTTCACCTTTATGACTTATATCTTGGTATTCCCCCTTTCCTCTGGGCCGTAGTTAGTGGGCAAAACAAAAGATGGCATGGTCACCTGGGAGAACAGCCACTCCCAAGGGTGGGCCAGTGAGCCCTGAGGGAACTCAGAAAAGCAAATGGAAGGAGTGATTCCAGTAAGCCCACATCTTCCCATAGAAATGATTTTCTGTAAATCTGATTATCTGTAAATTTTTTGTTCCTTCTACCTCCCTATTGTTGCAAAAGATGCAAAAACTCATAGATCCTAGCCTCCCCCCTTCTCCTCCTTGGAGCGGTTTCTTGGGGCTAACTGAGATGCTGTCTCCCAGGCTTAAATCCTAATTTCACCCCAAATAAAACTTAACTCTCAACTTTCAAGTAGTATTTTTTAAGTCAACAGGAGTGATTGAGATATAAACCAGATTGAAGTCAGTTCAGCAAAGAAATGGTAGGAGACAAAGTGGAGATGATGAGTATAGGTAATTCTTTTGAGGAATTTTTCTTTAAAAATAAAGAATAGAGAAATTATGTGGTAGCTGGAGAGAAACATGGAATTGAGGACAGAATAATAACTCAGGTAGTCAGTGCAGGTGCATGGGCTTTGATGCCTTCCTTGATATGGCTATTGATTAACATTTGTAGCTTAAGGGCTCCAGGAAGTAACATCCCTGCAGGCCTTGTTTCCTATAGACAGTGTACCTACACCCAGATGGACATTAATCTCTAACCTCCTGTGATTCAGTCTATGGGCAGAGAAGGGCAAAGAAACCTTGAGACTTATGGGACATTTCTACCCCTAAGACCCCTATTGGACAAGGACTGATATACATAATTGGGCAATGCCAATGGGAGAAAACCACATATTTCTGGACCCCACACTTGTACACCCCCATCTTTAAGGGATAAAAACCCCATAGGACAATAGAGGTGGCTTCTTCCCCTCCCCCGACCCCAGCTGTCCTGGGAGCAGTTTGCTTTCCTGTAAAAAGACTTTGCTTGCTTACTCCCTGTGTGTTCGTGAAGTTCATTCTTTGGCTCTGTGAACAAGAACCTGGATTTCAGTAACATCTTTCAGGCATCAGAATCACGGAAGGATTATTCAGTACTGGGATTATCACTGTACAATTTGTGGGCTGATGGGAATGATTCAACAGTGACAAAGTTTGATGTGGTAGAGACAGAGAATTACAGGATTAAAGCCTTCAGAGGCAAGAAAGGATGAGACATAAGGTATAAATGGAAGGGTTGGTCTTGGAAAGAGCAAGATATCCATTATAATAGTAGGCAGTTTACGGTTTAGACACAAACAGTGGTTAGATTTAAGAGTGGGGTGGGATAAGAGTTCTCTTCTGATTACTTCTATTTCTCATTGAAATAACAAGCAAAATTTGAGTTAGGTCAATGTAAATCATCGTGGAGAGTAGGAAAGTAAGTTGACTACAGAAAATGCAGTAGAATTGCCTATTTGGGAGTTCCCATTGTGGCTCAGTGGAAACAAATCTGATTAGTATCCATGAGAATGCAAGTTCGATCCCTGGCCTCCCTCAGTGGGTTAAAGATTCAAAGTTGCTGTGAGCTGTGGTGTAGGTCACAGACGCAGCTCAGATCTGGCATTGCTGTGGCTCTGGCACAGGCCGACAGCAACAGCTCCGATTGGACCCCTAGCCTGGGAATCTCCGTGTGCCACAGGTGCAGCCCCCAAAAAATAAAAAGACAAAAGACAAAAAAAAAAAAAGAACTGAGACAAGATTATTGTATGGATCATTTACATGGATGATCTAAATGCCAAAGTCTTAGAGGAAGGAGATGGAGTAGCCGAGAGGAAAACTGAAAATATAAGAAAGGAATGCAAGTGAAATAGCCTGATAGAGTTTTGTTTTTTTTTTTAGAAGGTAGACTTTTTACAAAGGAGGAAAGAAAAGTTGTCTGAACAGAACTGTCAAATAAATAAATAAATTTTTTTGAAAGAACACCTGTCAAAACTTGAATCCCAACACAGGAGAAAGAGCCTGTACTATTTAAGAAGGCAACAGGAGACAGACACATAAAGCAGGAGTGTGAAGGTAATGCAAAGAAAAGAAGTTGAGGATTCTATGTGCAAAGTTCTAGCCAGAGGTCATAGTGAAGCTTCAGAGAAGGATAAGCGCTTAACTAGGGAAAGTTTCTAGCCTTGAGGAGATAAGAGGTGAATAGAAGTTTCAAAAATTCGAAGATTGAAATGAACAGGCAAGCAAGACTTGGTGAAATCAGACTAGCTGGTCTCTTGCGAGAGGGAGGTGGGTAGGTAACAAGATCTAATTGTAGCTTCATCTTGGGGTCTGATTCCTGCACAGTTTGTTATGAGGGGCAGAATGAAGGTCTCTCCAGGACCACGCAAGCTCTGCTGCTTCCCTTCCCTTCTGCTGTCAGGGGTGTGAAGGTCACATCACACTGTTAATTCCTATTGCATTTACTGGGCAATATGCTGCCAAAGCTTCTTTTCAAGAGGTTTCCTTAAATTCCTAAAATAAAAGCCATCTTACTTCCCTATGTACATTCCTCATAGGAATGAATCCTCATAGGAAAGAATCATTACTCATTTGGACATTTTTATCTCATACTACACTAAGGATGATACTGTACATACCCTAGGTTGTTGCCTGCTGACTGACTGCTTTTAGTAGAGGGTCAGTGACTTTTCAGAAGTGACCATATCACTTTGATCTTTTGGAATGGAGAGATTAGAATGAAAAAAAGGAACGAGTCAAAGAACACCAAAGAATCAATAAGATCAAAGAATACTGAAAAAAATTATCTCTTCCCTATACCTATGAAAAAGCTCTATATGATTTAAAAAGCAACTTTTTATTGAGATATAATTAACATATAACGTTATATTAATTTCAGGTGTACAGTGTAATTGTTCACTATTTGGTGAGGTTTGGGGGGTTGTCTCGATAAGTTGTATGTAATGCAAAATGATCACAACCAGTCTAGTTAACATTCATCACCATTACAGTTTTTTCTTGTGAGGAGAATTTTAAGATCTACTCTTTTTGGCAACTTTCAAATATACAAACAGTACTATTAACCATAGTCACCATGCCGTATATTTTATCCCCATGACATCTGCTTTATAGCTGTAAATTTGTACTTTTTGACGCTTTTCATCCTTTTTGTCCACTCCCCGCCCCAGCTAATGGCAATCACCAATCTCTTCCCTGTATCTTTTAGCTCATATTTGAGGGGGGGAGGTTGGTTGGTTTTGTTTTCTTTATTTTCAGATTCAACATGTAAGTGAACAAGCAACACTTTTAAGTGTGCATCTTCTATAGATGGTAAGATCAAAAGCTACTGCTCCTGTATAAAGGGCAGCATCCAAATGAAGTAAGAGAATCCATACTGGATCAGCAGCAGATGACCTGTGTTCAAGCTCTGGTTCAGGTGCCTACCATACATGTCAACTTTGTGGAAATCACTTAATACCAAGTCCAATATTTCTGTCATGCTCCCTACCTCACAGAGGTTTTTCAAACGCTAAAGTGCTGGGCAAGTTTAAACAATTATTTTCATTTATTCTGTGGAAGAACTAGGAACACACAATTTGGGAGCATGAAGGACTTCCAGGAAGGGAAAGCCTGAAGGGGGCACCTATGTGGCAGTCTGTGTACAGTCAGAGGGAAGTATTGGGCCAGGGGAAAGGGGTGCCAGAGGAAGAAGGATAGTATGGAAATTATAATAGAAGGAGTTCCAAGGCTAATTTCTCAACCTTGCATTTTACCAATGATTGTGGTTATAGTAATTTGTCTATAACCACTTGAACATCATTTTCTCCATTGCCCTGGGGGTATCATGCCTGTGATGAAGTATCTCAATTCCAAATGTTCATATCCTTCTTCCTATCACATACCCTGATTGCCAAAGTGACAATGCAGTGTAAATCCCAAGTTAACTGAGTAGCAATATTTAAGTTTTGGAAGCACCAAGTTTTTTAAGAGTTAAGTCTGGCCTCTAATCAATGAATGAACCCAACAAGAAAACTGAGGGAAAGAAGCCCAAGCCACAAGTCCTTGGGAACAAGAATTCTGGGTCACTTTTGACACTTTAGTTACCATCTTCTTTCCTACACACTGTCACATGAAGGGTCAGATATAAGCTTACTGCTAGGAGTTGCCACTGTGGCTCAGCCATAATGAACCCAACTAGTATCCATGAGGATCCATGAGGTTCAATCCCTGGCCTTGCTCAGCGGGTTTAGGATCCGGCATTGCTGTGAGCTGTGGTGAAGGAAGGCCGGCAGCTACAGCTCTGATTTCAACCCATAGCCTGAGAATTTCCATATGCTGTGGGTACAGCCCTAGAAAGACAAAAAAGGTTAAAAAAAAAAAAAAGGCACAAAAAATTACTTCTAGCTCCATACCCTTTATTTTGGATATCCTAAACATCCCACAAAATTATCCAATTTTTTTTTTTTGGCTTTTTAGGGCCGCACCTGCGGCCTATGGAGTTTCCCAAGCTAGGGGTCTGATCCAAGCTACAGCTGCCTGCCTAGGCCACAGCCACAGCAATGCCAGATCCGAGCCATGTCTGTGAGCTACACCACAGCTCACGACAATGCCAGATCCCTAACCCACTGAGCAAGGACAGGGATGGAACCCGCAACCTCAAGGTTCCTAGTCGGATTCGTTTCTAACTGCACTATGATTGGAACTCCAAAATTATCCAATCTTGAAATTCAAAGTACAGCCTTCATCTCTCTCCTTTTGAGTCTTCTTTTACCAACTTACACCACCAAACTCCTAGAGCAAGAGGTTGTGAGTTTTCACTGTTATGTAAAGTAATGAATTAATGATGCAAAAAAAGTCGGCTGATGGTGGTGGTTTGGTTTGTTTGAATTGCATATTACATAAATATATTAATGTAGATAACGCGTTTACTAAGTGACCATGCTTTGCAAAGATTTCAAGAGCTTATCTCTTTAAAAATGTTACCATTTTTTTGGAGTTTCTGTCATGGCGCAGAGGAAACGAATCTGACTAGGAGCCATGAGGTTTCAGGTTTGATCCCTGACCTCGCTCAGTGGGTTAAGGATCCAGCTGTTGCCGTGAGCTGTGGTGTAGGCTGGCAGCTATAACTCCAATTTGACCCCTAGCCTGGGAACCTCCATGTGCTGCGCGTGCGGCCCTAAAAAGACAAAAAAAAAAAAAAGTTACCATTTTTATTCATATATTATAGATGAGAAAACTGAGACCCAGCAATTAAATAACTTGCCCAAGTGTACACACCTAGGACGTTGCAATCTGTACTCAGGCAGTCTGACTCAAGCCCTTGACCTCAGCAGCAGAGCTGATTACAATCTTAACTGCATTGCCCATTCCTCAGCTACACGTTTTTGTATGGATTAGATAAGAAAACAGAAAAGCCTCTCACTTAATACTTAGCACATAGTAAGCAATCACTAAATAGTAGTTCATTTAATCATATAGGAACACATCCTAAGGAATTAGGTATTAAAGTCCTGCTTTCTCATTAAATGCCCTTAGTGATGATTGCGAAGCCTGTAATTTCGATCCCCACAGAATTGACTTTCTCTAACTAGTGACTAGGGCAAGCTGATGTCATTGTTTAAAAGTTCCCACAAAGCCTCTATAAGTCAGGTAGAACAACACCAACACTGCAACTGCCACTCCCGGCTACTCTACAGATTCCCTTCAGTTCTTGAAGGTGGACTAATCCATCTGAAACAGCAAGATAAACCTTAGACCTAGAGAGTGTGTCGTGAAGGAAGCAGGATGCTTCAGTTATGCTGGTTCTGAATAATTAGGTCAAGTTTGGTGTTAGACATGACCTGATAAACCAGCATGCCTGCAAACGTGGTTGGTAGTGGCTTTGAATCCCTTCTACTCATCATTACAGCCTGACAAAGTGCAAAAAATATATCATTCCTATACCCCATCTTCAGTTAACTAAAAACCTGTTCTCAAAAATCTTAGTTCAGTTATATGCTCTATATGCTGAAAAATACGATAATAGTATAGGTACAAAGGTGTGATTTTTCAACAATCCTGAAGTACCTCTGGTAAAATATCACCAAATATACCTACCACGAGTTATTCTCAAGAACTGTGACTAAGACCCAAGGGAACTTCAAGACCTCTGGTCCTCCTTTTGAAAAAAATCAAGAAAAATAAGGCTATTTGATTGTTTAACTTCAAATAAATTGTTATTTCTACTGGATAATAACACTCTTGATATTACAACTACAAGATTAACAATTCAATTCTCTCTGGAAGTTCTGACAAGCATCAGAAACAACCCTGGGTGAGTGTTATAGATATTTCAGCTTTATTTTGTTGCTGCTCTTAACTGTTTTCTTTCTTTCTTCTGAAATGTGTACAATGGACAGTAGATTTTTTGTGTGTGAGAACAATATTCTAGACATTAACTAACATCAAATTTCTATTGCAGTCAAACATGTGTCAATTTTTCAGAACATTTTCTTCTGTCGCTTCAAAAAATAGAAAAAGATGATGGTGACTGAAAAAGTTTAGTTAAAAATGTATATCCAGGAGTTCCTGTCGTGGCGCAGTGGTTAACGAATCCGACTAGGAACCATGAGGTTGCGGGTTCGGTCCCTGCCCTTGCTCAGTGGGTTAACAATCCGGCGTTGCCGTGAGCTGTGGTGTAGGTTGCAGACGCGGCTCGGATCCCGCGTTGCTGTGGCTCTGGCGTTAGGCCGGTGGCTACAGCTCCGATTCAACCCCTAGCCTGGGAACCTCCATATGCCGCGGGAGCGGCCCAAGAAATAGCAACAACAACAACAACAACAACAACAAAAAGACAAAAAAAAAAAATGTATATCCATATCCTCTGGTGAGGGGACAGAAGTCTTCATTTCAGACCTAGCTATCCATCTACACACCTTTTTTCTTTTATCTTTGCAGGTGAAATTTTCCATATTGAGTTTAATATAAACCCTGGGTCCATGACTGGTCAGTTCCTCACTTTCTTTTTTTTTTTTTTTTTTTTTTTGCTTTTTACGGCCATACCCACAGCATATGGAAGTTCCCAGGATAAGGGTCGAATTGGAGCTACTGCTGCTGCTGGCCACATCTGCAACCTACACCACAGCTCACGGCAACGCCAGATCCTTAATCCACTGAGAGAGGCCAGGGATGGAACCTGAGTCCTCGTGGATACTACTCAGGCTTGTTACCACTGAGCCATGATGGGAACTCCAACTTTCAGTTTTGCAATCAGCCTTTTAGAACTTAATAAACTACAAAGAAAACAGATGTAAATCTCAAACATTAAAAATAGTTTTCTGAAGCAAAAACTTTTTAAATGATCACTCTAAGAAAATTTCCTAAGTAGTAAAATCAATCCATAGCTACTAAGATGTTAATATAAACATTAATCATGACATCATGGGTTTAAACGATAGCTAAAAGACTTCGCCTGCCCCCCCCCAAAATACCTTTTTTGGCCACAGATCTGCTTTGCTAGTTCTCTGATTTGACACTACCATTAGTTTTTCCTCTGATATAAACAACAACAACAAAAAAAACCTGTCAGGAGTTCCCATCTTGGCTCAGTGGTTAATGAATCCGACTGGGAACCATGAGGTTTGGGGTTCAATCCCTGGCCTTGCTCAGTGGGTTAAGGATCCAGCATTGCCGTGAGCTGTGGTGTAGGCCACAGACGAGGCTTGGATCCAGCATTGCTGTGGCTGTGGTGTAGGCCAGCAGCTACAGCTCCAATTAAACCTCTAGCCTGGGAACCTCCATATGCCGCAGGTGCGGCATATGAAAAGACAAACAAACAAACAAAAACAAAAACCTTTACCTGCAGAAGAGCAGCAAAATGAGGCATAGGAAATATTTGAGAAGAAAGGACAATGGCACAGAAAAGAAGTTTTCTCTATTCTTCTTCAATAAGCAATGGGGAGTTGGTTCATTTGTTTGGCAGAACCCATGATCTTGAGGAACAAAGTAAAGAATCCATAGTCATTCGTGATGGGAAGTAGGTGGCATAGGATGATAGGGTCCAAGGAACCAGGAGGGGCAGCTTGATTGGGTGGGCCACCCTTAGAAGCCTTCATATCAAGGCAGAGCATGTAAGAGGCAAGCTAGAGAAGAGAGGCCTCCCGTAGATGCTCACCCAAGCTGGCTGAGGACATCTAAGAGAGGAAGAGCGAAGTCACTGAGACACACTTTACCTAATGCCCCAATTATGCCAATAACCACAAAAATTCAGGTCAGAGTGGTGGTAGAGCAAAGAAAGCCTGGACCAAAAGACACGAGGCCCAAGCTCTAGACCCAGCTATTACTCCAATTCTCTGTAGACTTGGGCCAGTTGTTTTATCTCTCTGTGCCTTGTTTTCTGTACTTATTTTAAAAAAATAGATAAGGTAAACTCTCAGACCCCCTTAAGAGCCGAGATCTTGTGACTCCATATAATATATACATTTCTTGTAAAAATCAGTGATGCTTGGGTCAAAGGTAATCTAATTTAAAAGAAAATAAAATAGCTACTCTTGTTTTACTGTGGTCTGGTAAGTCAGACAACAGAATTGAACTTTAAAAAGAGCTGAGGAGGAGTTCCTGTTGTGGGTCAGTGGTTAACGAACCTGACTAGCAACCTCGGGGACGGGGACCCCTGGCCTCGCTCAGTGGGTGAAGGATCTGACATTGCCGTGATCTGTGGTGTAGGTCGCAGACTCTGCTCTGATGCTGCATTGCTGTGGCTGTGGTGTGGGCTGGTGGCTACAACTCCAATTCGACCCCTATCCTGGGAACCTCCATATGCCATGGGTATGGCAAACAAACAAACAAACAAACAAACAAACAAAGAAGGAAGGAAGGAAGCAAGGAAGCAAGCTAGCTGAGGATAATCTAATCAAGTCAATGATGTTATTAAGCCTGAACCCTGACTTCCTGTTTATGGATGAACAATTTGGCCCTCAACACAAAGGTAGATGAGAAGCAAGAGTCCCTTTATCCTCTCTAGGTTTTTTAAGGTTTCCAGAGTTTTATCCAGCATCTGCTAAAGAACTGTTAAAAAAAACACTGCAGCCACATTGCTAGCAGCTTGGGGAAAAGCTTCTGCCTTCTGAAAACCAGATCACTGAAGTTACAGTATCAGGGTATCATGGCAGAGCCAACAGGATAACAAGGGTTTGGGTTAATAAAAAATTCAGTCAACAGGACAATAAAGAAAACTGTGTTCAAAGCCAGAATTTGTGTAACCTTGGACAAATTACTTATTGAAGGTAAGAAGAATCTTAATTTCTTCCCCTATAAAAATCTATAGCCTAAGGCTAAGCATTGATATTTTACTACAATAAGGGAGAAAGAACTTATTTGATTTCTCCCTTTCCAAGATTGTTGTATATCTCTTAGTGAATCAAATTTCCCTATTCTATTTTTCCAAAAATGTGTGTTTGGTGACTACTATGTGTCCAGCATGATTTAAGAGGCTGAATGGGGACTTTTTTTCTTTCTTTTTTTTTTTTTTTTTTAGGGCCACACCTGTGCCATATGGAAGTTCCCAGGCCAGGGGTTGAAATCAGAGCTGCAGCCGCTGGCCATGGCCACAGCCACAGCCACAGCAGTGCAGGCTCTGAGCCAAATATGCCACCTATGACACAGCTTGAAGCAATACCAGAACCTTAACCCACTGAGTGAGCCCAGGGATCAAACCCGCATCCTCATGGATACTAATCAGATTCTTAACCCACGGAACCACAATGAGAACTCCTGAATGGGGATTTTAAAATGAGCTATTTTGCTAGAAATTCTAGATGTCATAAACAGAAGAAATTGATTGACCAAGTGACTGACACAGATATTATGTGGGGTTTTTTTTCTGATTCTTGACAGGAGTGTTTAAAAATGAGAATGGAAGAGGCTGTCCTCTTCAATCAAACAACTTTAGTGATGTATTTTCGGCTTAGAGATTTATCTGCAAATCAGAATGTGCAGATGGCTTCATTTGCCATGTTCCTCATTTTCTATGTCCTGACACTGATTGGCAACATCCTCATTGTCATAACTATTGTCTATGACCGTCGACTCCATACTCCTATGTATTTCTTTCTCAGCAACCTATCCTTTATTGATGTCTGCCATTCCACCGTCACTGTCCCCAAGATGCTGATAGATACCTGGTCAGAGGAGAAGCTCATCTTCTTTGATGCCTGTGTAACTCAGATGTTCTTCCTGCACCTCTTTGCCTGCACAGAGATCTTTCTCCTCACTGTCATGGCCTATGATCGATATGTGGCCATTTGCAACCCTCTGAAGTACATGGCAGTGATGAACTGGAAAGTATGTGTGCTGCTGGCTGTGGCCCTCTGGACAGGAGGGACCATCCACTCCATAGCCCTGACCTCCCTCACCATCAAGCTGCCCTACTGTGGTCCTGATGAGATTGACAACTTCTTCTGTGATGTACCTCAGGTGATCAAACTGGCCTGCACCGATACCTACATCATCGAGATCCTCATCATCTCCAACAGTGGGCTGATCTCTGTGGTCTGTTTTGTGGTCCTCGTGGTGTCCTATGCAGTCATCCTGGTGAGTCTGAGGCAGCAGATCTCAGAAGGCAGGCGCAAGGCCCTGTCCACCTGTGCAGCCCACCTCACCGTAGTCACACTGTTTCTGGGACATTGCATCTTCATCTATTCCCGTCCGTCCACCAGCCTCCCAGAGGACAAGGTGGTATCGGTGTTTTTCACCGCTGTCACACCCCTGCTGAACCCCATCATCTACACCCTTAGGAATGAAGACATGAAGAATGCCTTGAATAAGTTAATGGGGAAGATAGAGGGGAGAGAAAAAAATGACAATAACTAAGCCCTTAAGAGGCTTGGTGCACCAAATCAAAGAAAAGCTTTGCAAAGATAAGTTACAAACCACATTTAGCAAACTATATGACTTATAAAATTATCTTCTGGTCTAATATGGGACAAACAGGAGTTTCCTGGTGGCCTAGCATTTAAGGATTCAGCGTTGTCCCTGAAATGGCTCAAGTTGCTGCTGTGGCACAGGTTCGATTCCTGGCCTGGGTACTTCCTCATGCCACGGGGCACAGCAAAAAAAAAAAAAAGCAGAAACAGGGAGTTCCCTTCATGGCTCAGCTGTTAACGAACCCGTCTAGGATCCATGAGGATGCGGATTCGATCCCTGGTCTCACTCAGTGGGTTAAGGATCTAGTGGTGTTGTGGCTGTGGTGTAGGCCAGCAGCTGTAGCTCTGATTCAACCCCTAGCCTGGGAATGTCCATATGCTGCAAATGAAGCCCTAAATAGCAAAAAAAAAAAAAAAAAAAAAAAAAAAACAGAAACAAAAAAAAACTCCAGAAACAAAAAAAAGTAATATCTGACAATCATGGCAATAAATACAATTTTTAATATCTTCCACAGTCTGGAAATTATCCTAGACACTTTGCAATTACTTAATTCTGACAACAACCCTGCGACTGTGAGGTAGGTATTATGCTTGTTTATACATGAAGAAACCAAAGCTCAAAGAGAGCAAATAGCATGCCAAGGTCCTCAGCTAGGAAATGATGAAGGCAGGATGTTAGGCCAAATGCATCAACACAAACTCATTCTGTTTTCATTACATCATGCTTCCTCTCCCTATTTTTGTTTTACAGCAACAACCAAGGTCTAAACAAATGTTCAGATTTCTGGGCAGTGCTGGCCAACATCATTCACTGAGACACTTTCCTAAATAGCTTAGCAAATACTGGTAAAGCAGGCAAAGTAAGTTTGCGTATGACTTCAGGGATATAGAAAGAAGACTTTGAACCCCTGAAGTTATTGATATCCTCAAGTGTCCAGAAAAAAAATCTTCCATCAGAGCAGTGAAATAGGGATATCTTATTATCCATTAATTTGAAAAAAATATTTTCTGAGCACCTATTATGTGCTAAGTATTAGGTTTATAGTCATAAATAAAAAGCATAATCCCTCCTTTATGTTGTTTAGAGTCTAGTGGAAAAAGAGAACAAGAATATAAACAAATTTTAATTAGAGACCAGGACAGATGCTTTCAAAGAAGATGCTGTTGGAGAGTTATAGAAGGGATCATCTGTAGATTGGTTAGCAAGGGAGGGCTGCTCTGAGAAAATGACATTTAAGCTAAGATCCGAAAGGTGAAAAAGAACCAACCATGAGAAAAGAGAGGTGAGGAAGCTTCTAGGCAGAGGAAATGGCAGGTGTAAAGATCTATGTTCAGAGATACCTTGGCTTGTTCCAAGAAGTGAAAGATCAGTGTGGTTACAGCTTTGGCTGTGAGGCAGAGAATGGTGAGAGATGATATTGGAGAAGTAGCAAGAATACTTTCATGTTCTCTCAAAGAGTTTAGAATCTTTTTTTAATATTTTTATGTTTTTAATTAACATACAGTTGATTTATAATGTGTCAATTTCTGCATTACAACAACATACATACATACATATATGTATATTTTTTAATATCTTTGTCCATCATGGTCTATCCCATCATGGTCTATCCCAAAAGATCGGATAGGGTTCCCTGTGCTATACAATAGAATCTCATTGCTTATCCATTCCTTTTTTTTTTTTTTTTGTCTTTTTTTGCTATTTCTTGGGTCACTCCCACGGCATATGGAGGTTCCCAGGCTAGGGGTCGAATCGGAGCTGTAGCCACTGGCCTACGCCAGAGCCACAGCAATGCGGTATCCGAGCCGTGTCTGCAACCTACACCACAGCTCATGGCAACGCCGGATCGTTAGCCCACTGAGCAAGGGCAGGGACCGAACCCGCAACCTCATGGTTCCTAGTCGGATTCGTTAACCACTGCGCCACGACGGGAATGCATCTTTAATCACATTAATCCTCATAACTCTCTGGGGAGGTAAAATAAAACATTTATTTTCCATTTTACAGAAAAAGCTTTTTAGACTCAGGGATAAGATAAATGTGTTTAGTTACTCACTGAATAAATAGAAGAGTAAAGAGTAAAATGAAGCTATCTTGATTCTCAATTCTGTGGTTGACTTAACTTTAAAGGAAAGAAAGGGCTCATTATTTATCATACAGAAATTTTTTTTTTTTTTTTTTTTTTAGGGCTGCACCCACGGCATATGTAAGTTCCCAGACTAAGGGTCAAATCAGAGCTACAGCTGCCAGCCCAGGCCACAGCCATAGCAACCGTGGGATCCCCAACCCACTGAGCAAGCCCAGGGATCAAACCCGCATCCTCATAGATACTAGTCAGATTCGTTTCCGCTGTCCCACCACGGGAACTCCTCATACAGAAATTTGTTCAGCAACTTTGTATTGACAATTGAATCCCTCAGGCTGCAATAATCTTCTATGCAACAGAGCAACTAATACTGCCGTAATAGAAATCGACAAATAAGGCATGAGGAATTTATTCCCGCATAAATTGTATTAATGAAAATCTGGGCTAATAAAAGTTCAGAACATACAATCAGAATTAGATCATTTTCTAAGTTTTTAAAGTGTGTATTATAGTAATATCTGGGCCTCATTTCATCATAAATATATAAAATTCTGATTTTGACTTGGGCTTTTTATAAAAATTACAAAGGATTGACAATATGCTGCATTTGTCAGTTTGAAAGTACTAACGTTTAGATATTTTCATGAGAATTCCCCAGTTTATTAAATAAACTGCTTCTGATTCTTTGTCCTTTTGAGTATTTTCTCTCATTTCAATTATTTCTTACATTTTAGTCAAAGTAAGTGAATCACTTATCCTGTGTTGTGTATGTAAAAGTCTGTGTTGTCTGGCATTGAATTCCCAAGAGTTCCCAGAAGCGTTATTTCTACAAGTTAACAAAGCTTGGTATAATATTGACCCAAAGGCCGCAATCAAGTCTAAATTCCTTTCAGAATAAAAAATCAGTTCTAAATTCCTTTCAAATAAGCAAAGAAAGATTAGGTATATTTTTATTAAGTGCACTCTATTTCATTCCATTAGCTTCTTTAAAATTGATTTTTTTTTTTTTCTTTTTAGGGCCACACCTACAGCATATGGAAGTTCCTGGCTAGGGGTCGAATCTGAGCTGCAGCTGCTGACCCACACGATAGCCACAGCCTCAGCAATGTGGGATCCAAGCTGCATCTGCAGCCTTTGCCACAGCTTGCAGCAATGCCAGATCCTTAACCCCCTGAGTGAGGACAGGGATGGAACCTGCATCCTCATGGATATTGGTGGGGTTCGTTACTGCTGAGCCACAATGGGAACTCCTGATATAACTATTTTATATAGCAGCTCTTTGAACATCTGTAGGGTTCTCTAGTCCGTTTTTGGTTTTTTTGTTTTTTTGTTTTTTTTGTCTTTTTCTAGGGCTGCACCGGAGCATATGGAGGTTCCAAGGCTAGGGGTTTAATCAGAGCTGTAGCTGCCGGCCTACACCAGTCACAGCAATGCCAGATCCAAGCCACATCTGCAACCTACACCACAGCTCACGGCAACACCGGATCCTTAACCCACTGAGCGAGGCCAGGGATGGAACCCAAAACTTCTTGGTTCCTAGTCGGATTCGTTAACCACTGAGCCACAATGGGAACTCCTCATCATTCTCTTTACTTAAGGAATTTGCCATGGAATCTTCTTGATATGGGCCTGCCCAATCCACAATAAGTTGTTGTACTTCAGCCCAAAGAGTGATCCTGGAGTTCCCGAATCTGACTAGGAACCATGAGGTTAGGGGTTCGATCCCTGGCCTTACTCAGTGGGTTAAGGATCCGGCGTTGCCATGAGCTGTGGTGTGGGTCGCAGACGCGGCTTGGATCCTGTGTTGCTGTAGCTCTGGCACAGACTGGTGGCTACAGCTCTGATTTGACCCCTAGCCTGGGAACCTCCATATGCCGTGGGAGCGGCCCAAGAAATGGCAAAAAGACCAAAAAAAAAAAAGGAGTGATCCTAGTTAATTCAGGACATCAGTTGCTCTAGAGTTATGTAAATCCAAGACCCTCTTAACTATTTTCACCTGTTTATTTCTTTAAATAAATTTTAGAATATTACTGGAAATTTTATCCCAAAAAATCCTGTGGAATTTTTATGTTAAGTACATTAAATTTATAAATCAATTTAAGAAGTTCCATTATATTAACAATTTTTTAATTCCTCTACAGGAACATGTATACATCTCTATGTCTTCATGTTTTCTCAGCAGAGCTGAGTAATTTTTTTCATAGAGGCACATGTAGTTCCCTTATTGGGCAAAAAAGATTCCATATAAATAAATCTGTATTAATTTTCTATTGCTGATGTTAACAACTTTACCACAAACTAAGAAGCTGAAAACAAAATAGGGCAGAGTTCTCATCGTGGCTCAGTGGTTAACGAATCCGACAAGGAACCATGAGGTTGTGGGTTCCATCCCTGGCCTCGCTCAGTGGCTTAAGGATCCGGCATTGCTGTAGGCTGTGGTGTAGCTCACAGACGTGGCTCGGATCTGGCATTGCTGTGGCTGTGGCATAGGCCAGTGGCTACAGCTCTGATTCAACCCCTAGCCTGAGAACCTCCATATGCCATGGGAGCAGCCCTAGAAAAAAACAAACAAAAAAAAAAAAAACAGGAGTTCCCATCGTGGCTCAGTGGTTAACGAATTCGACTAGGAACCATGAGGTTGCAGGTTCAATCCCTGGCCTTGCTCAGTGGGTTGGGGATCTGGCTTTGCCGTGAGCTGTGGCGTAGGCTGCAGATGCGGCTCGGATCCCGCATTGCTGTGGCTCTGGCATAGGCCAGCGGCTATGGCTCCGATTTGACCCCTAGCCTGGGAATCACCATATGGTGTGGGAGTGGCCCAAGAAATGGCAAAAAAAATTAAAAATTAAAATTAAAATTAAAAATAAACCTGTAAATTCTCTTACAGCTCTGTCAAAAGTTCAACATGAATCTCACTGGGCTAAAATCGAAGTGTCAACAGGGCTGCATTCATTTTAGTTCTTTCTCTTCCCAGGTTTACTGAGGTCTAATGGACAAAAACTGTATATATTTAAAGTGTACAACATGATAATGTAATATATGTATACACTGGTGGATTATTCCCACAATCAAGATACTTAGCAATCCATCACCTCACATAGTTACTGTGTGTGTGTGTGTGTGTGGTTAAGATACTTAAGATCTGCTGTACTAGCAACTTTCAAGTATCCTGTACAGTGGCATTAACTACTGTCACCATGCTATACATTAGATCCCCAGAATGCAGTCATCTTCTAACAAAGCTTAGCTGAATTCTTGTCTGAAGGCTGAAGAAGAGAATCCATTTCCTTCCCTTTTCTAGCTTCTGGGGGCCACCCAGATTCCTAGGCTATAGCCCCTTCCTCCATCTTTAAAGCCAGTAATGTCGAATCTCTCTGACTTTTATAGCTGTATCTTCCTCTGATTTGTTTTCTTTTGCTTCCTTCTTCCATTTTTAAGAACACTTGAGATTACATTGTTTGTGTCTACTAGATAATCCAGGCTACTATTTCTAAAAGTCAACTGATAAGCAAACTTAATTCCATCTGAAACCTTAATCCCCTTTTGCTGTGCAACCTAAAATACAACAGTTTCCAGGGATTGGGATGTGGACATCTTTGGATAACCATTACTCTCCCCACCACACCATCTGTAACATTTTCTGCTTTTGTCTCAAATTCCAAGAAACTCAAACTAAATTTAGTTTTTAATTGCAATCACTAGCTCATCACTATCTCCTGCTATATGTATTGATCCAATTCTTATAAATTCTGATTTCTCTATTATTTAACACTACTATTTCCTGTTTTGATACTGTAAGCTACCACAAGTCGCATTTTTATAAATTAGAGGAGGAACAACTTCAGATGAATAACCACCACAACATAGATCAAACATCCTTCACAACATCGTCATATGTGAAAAGAACAATCGGTGATGTATGAAAAGAACAATCCATTATGACCATATAAAGTTTGTCCCAACAAGGCAGAGTTGAATTAATATTTGAATATCAATCAATGAAATTCATCACATTAACAGGATAAAGAAAAAAGCATATAATCACATCAATCATATGAAAAGGGCATTTGATAAAATCTGATACCCACTCATATTAAAAACTCTCAAGTAACTGTGTAGAGAAGGAAGTTTCCTCATATTCACAAAGGGCATCTAGGACAAACTTACAGTTCATGTCATACATGATAGTGGAAAAACTGAAAACTTACCGCTTAAATGAGGAGTAAAGCTCAATCACTGCCACTGAAATACTGTACCAGAAGACCTAGTCTGTACAAGAAGGCAAGAAAAATAAATAAATGCCATGTAGATTAGAAAAGAAGTAAAACTCTTATTTGCAGGTGACATCATAATGAATGCAAAGCGCTAAAGAGCCACAGGAACTTTTAAGTGACTTTAGCAATAACACAAGATACAAAGTTGATATATATTTGACCCTTGAACAACACAGGGCTAATCTGAGTGTAACTTATAGCTGGCCTTTCATATCTATGTTTCCTCCACATCTGCGGATTCAACCAACCTTGGACCGTGCTATACTGTAATATTTACTGCTGAAAAATATCCACATACTAGTAGACCCAGGCAGTTCAAACCCACGTTGTTCAAGGATCAACTGTATGTAAATTAATCAGATTTCTACACACTACCGAAAAATAATTGAAAACTGAGTTAACTGGAGTTCCCATCGTGGCTCAGCAGAAACGAATCTGACTAGCGTCCATGAGGACGTAGGTTTCATCCCTGGCCTTGCTCAGTGGGTTAAGGATCTGGCATTGCTGTGAACTGTAGTGGAGGTCATAGAAGCAGCTTGGCTGTGGCATTGCTGTGGCTGTGGTGTAGGCTGGCAGCTACAGCTCCAATTCAGCCCCTAGCCTGGGAACCTCCATAGGCCACAGGTGCAACCCTATAAACACACACACACACACACACACACACACACACACACACACACACACAAAATTGAGTTAACAATAACATCAACAAACAGAATATTTATGGACAAACTGAATTTAATATGTGTGATTACAAATGAAGATGACTAACATTGCTGAGAAAATTAAAGAATACCATATACCATAATCTATGTTCATGGATTAAGAAGTTGCACATCATTTGATCTATAGATTCAATGCAATCCTAATCTAAGTGCTAGCATTGTTCTTTATGGAAATACATGACTTTTTATAAAAATTCACCTGAACAAAGGATCTGAAATAGCAAAACATTTTTGAAAAAGAAGAAAATTTGAGGGTTCACACTACATAACTTCAAGATTTATGATAAAATAAACAAGACAATGTTCTATGGATTTAAACATAGACATATTAGTCAATGGAACAGAATATAGAATCCAAAATTTAATTGACACTTAAAAGATCAACTTGGAGTTCCCATCGTGGCTCAGTGGTTAACAAATCCGACTAGGAACCATGAGGTTGCAGGTTCAATCCCTGGCCTCGCTCAGTGAATTAAGGATCCAGTGTTGCCATGAGCTGAGGTGTAGGTCGCAGACGTGGCTCAGATCTGGTGTTGCTGTGGCTGTGGCGAAGGCTGGCAGCTGCCGCTCCGATTAGACCCCTAGCCTGGGAACCTCCATATGCCAAGGGTGTGGCCCTAGAAAAGACAACAACAACAAAAAAAATCAACTGACTTTCAACAAAGATGTCAAGTAAGTTAACTCAACAGGAAAAAAATAGTCTTTTCAAGTGGCGCTGGATCAACTAAATAGATTGAAAAAAAAATAAATCTCGATCCTTGTCTTATACCATATAGCAAAGCAAACTCAAAATGGATCACAGACCTAAAATTTAAAACTGAAACTATAAAATTTCTAGAAGAAAACAGGAGAAAACCTTGAAGGCTTTAGTGTAGGCAAAAATTTCTTAAGACATAAAAAGACTCAACCCTAAACATAAAAAATTAATAAATTGTACTTAAAGTTTAAGCTTCTGCTCTCCAAAATATATCATTCAGAAAATAAAAGTACAATCCAGACAGTAAGAAAAATACTGTCAAGACATACATATCCAGAAGTTCCCGTCATGGCTCAGCAGTTAGCAAACCCGACTAGCATCCATGAGGATGCAGGTTTGATCCCTGTCCTTGCTCAGTGGGTTAAGGAACCGGCATTGCCATGAGCTATGGTGTAGGTCAAAGTTGCGGCTCAGATCCAGTGTTGCTGTGGCTGTGGTGTAGGTGGGCAACTTCAGCTCTGATTGGCCCACTAGCCTGGGGCCTTCCATATGCTGTGGGTGCGGCCCTGAAAAGACAAAAGACGAAAGACCAAAAAAAAAAAAAAAATGTATATATATATATATATACACACACACACATATATATATATATTCTCCAACAAAGGCCTTGTATCCAGAATATACAAACTCTTACAACACAGTGACAAGAAGACAAAAAGTAATAAATGAGCAAAATATTTGAATAGGCATATCACAAACCGAGGTATATGAGAAGATGATAAGCAATTAGAATGGTTCTCAACATCAGAAATTAGGGATATGAAGACTAAAACCACACACACGTTTGAATGCTTAAAATTAAAGATTAACAATTCCCATTGTTAAACTCATACTTCTGATGAGAGTATAAAATCACACAACCTCTTTGAAATCTGTCTTATAGTTTCTTACAAGTTAAACATACACGTCATATGATCCAATAACTCTTATTGTATTTACCTAAGAGAAGCGAAAACATGTGCAAAAAAACCTGTAAACTATCACATAGCTACTTTATTCATAATTATAAAAAAAACTGGAAATACCCAAACAACCATTAATGCATAAAGTAATAAAGTGTGGTATTCCCATATAATTAAATACTAATCAATAATTTTAAAAAAGAATAAACTACTGATACTCACAGGCATGGATTAATCTCAGGAACGGCAAGCAGAGCAAAAGAGGTCAGGCACAATAGTGTAACTACTGCATGATTCAATTTATATGAAATTTTAGGAAAGACAAATTTAATTTATAGTGACAAAAAATCAGATCCTTGGGTAGGGATAAAGTGATTGGGAAGGAGCTGAAGAAACTTTTTGGGGTGATAGAAGTGTTCTAGTTCTTGATTAGGTAGGTAGTTACATGGGTGTAACTTTATCAAATTCTATCAAACTATATGATTAAAACGGGTGCGTTTTATGTAATTCATTTCTACCTCAATAAGGATACATTCAAATAAATTCCAATACATCTCCATCGTGATTTTGTCAAAATCGCAAGTACTACAAAAAGTATAAAACAAATGTAGAAATAAGTGAATCACTTTCAAAGTGACAAAACTTAATTAATATATACAGGCAAAGGCTTAAATAAAACCTTGAAAATATATTCAAAAGCAGGATTAAACCCACTCTAACATATTAAACAGTTCTCTCACAACTTAACCTGTTTCTGAAACTGAGACCATGCCCCAAAGCCTGTGTGTTCTTTCAGTGGTGAAACTAGAAGTGTTCTTTAAACTTTTCCACATCCTTTTTCCTTACTTGTTCCAACATGATAATTTCCTTTATTAAAGTAATAGTAACTAAGTCACTCTCTTTAATGCAGATGTCTGCCCTGCTCCATGCCATTTCACCTACTGGTTTTGATTCCTTGCTTTCACTCTCACTAAAGATATGACCGTAATGATATCTGTAATTCCAAGCCCATCATGTACATGATTTCATGAAAAACACTTGTCCCTGTCTGAGATGCTTCATGGCAATTTTTACTTCCTCATTCCGCAAGGTGTAAATGAGGGGATTCAGCACAGGAGTGACCACAGTGTAGAAGACAGATACCACCTTGTCAATGGAGAAGCTGGTGTCTGGCCGAGTATAGATGAAGATACATGGTCCAAAGAAGAGGGCAACCACCATGAGGTGGGCGGAGCAGGTAGACAGGGCTTTCCTGCGCCCTTCAGCTGACTGTCTTCTAAGAGAAACCAAGATGACCATATAGGAGGTGACCAAAGCCAGGAAGCACACAAGGGAGATGGTTCCACTATTGGACACAATCAGCATCCCTGTGAGGTGTGTGTCTGTGCAGGCCAGCGTGATGACCGGAGGAACATCACAGAAGTAGCTGTCAATAACATTGGGGCCACAGTAAGGTAGGCGAATGGTCAAGAAAGTCTGCACCAGAGAGTGAACAGTACCCCCCAACCAGAGAGCAAAGACAAGCTGCACGCAGACCTTCATGTTTATCACATTGGGATAGTGCAATGGAGCACAGATGGCTACGTAACGATCATAGGCCATAATGGTCAGCAGAAAGATCTCAGCACAGGCAAATAGATGTAGGAAGAAGAGCTGTGCAATGCAGTTGTCAAAGGAAATCGTCTTTCTCTCTGAAAGCAAACCCTCTAGCATCTTGGGCATGGTGACAGATGAGTGGCAGATGTCAATAAAGGACAGATTGCTCAGGAAGAAATACATGGGGGTATGAAGACGTGGAGTAAAGACTATGGTAGCCATGATGAGAACATTCCCCAAAAGGGTTAGCACATACATGACTGAGAATGCCATGAAAAGTAATATCTCCAGCACCCAGTTATCAGTGAGTCCCAAGAAGACAAATTCAGTCACTCTCGTTTGGTTTAGAGCATCCATCCAAGTTTTCAAAGGACCTTGGGGGAAAAAAAACTTGAACGATAATGTATACTTAATGTGATAGGATTGGAACTAATTGAAGTGACTCTGCATTCCTATCTGAGTTATTTATTATAAGGGCATATAAAATATAAGATCAATTTAATAACAATTATTATAATATACCCAGTATATATCAGGAGCCATTCCATGCACTTTATATACACCATTCTATTTAACTACAACTGCCCATGACATTAAGCATTATTGTTCTCACCTGGCAGATGAGATGAGTGATCCCTACAAGAATAAATAAGTACTTCAAAACCCTTAGCCGGTGGTAGTTAGCTAGCTTTTTTCGTTTCAGTCTAATCCACAGGTAATGCCAAATTAATATTCCAAAATACAACTCCTAGTTAAAATCATTCACTATTTCACTCTTCCTATCAAAGTGCCTTCAAAGCCTGCAACAGTCTGATGTACACTTTTCCAGTGTGACATCTGCTCCCATGCCCCACCCCATCCTATCTCTAATCAAGCAAGTTTCAAGTTACTCTGCTCCAGCCATGCTAACTCCCCCTAAAATTTTTGTCCTTTTTTTTTTTTTTTTTTTTTTTGGCTGCACCCATGGCATACAGAAATTCCCAGGCCAGGGATCAAACTTGTACCACCAGCAGTGATCCAAGCCACAGCAATGGCAACACCGGATTTTTAACCCTTTGTGCCACCAGGGACCTCCAAAATCTTTGTCTTTATGTATGCTGTTCTCTCTGCTCCAAAAACATACCCTCCACTCAACTGCACTGTCCTCATCAACAACTTTTTAAAAACTTTTATTGGAGTATAGTTGTCTTACAATGTTGTGTTAGCTTCAGGTGTACAGCAAAGTGAATCAGTTATACATATATCCCTTATTTTTCAGATTATTTTTCCCATATAGGTTATTACAGAGTATTGAGTAGATTTCCCTGTGCTATATAGTAGGTCCACTGTGAACTGTTAAACTACTATTCATCCTCTAAGATTATCTCAAAGAGCAGTACCTTTAGGAAAACTTTACTGATGCAATCAAATCCTATCTCTTCCCTTTCATACTTCTTCTATGGTACTTAATTGTAAAAGAAAGTAAGATCAGCTATCTAGTTTTGCTCCCTATTAAACCAAAATTTTCTTAAAAAGCAATAGCTACATATGACTTATCCTTTGCAGCACTTAGCATGGCTTCTCGCACACAATAGGTATGGAAAAGAGATTTTTCTTTGAACTGAACCGAACTTCTTAGTTAACCTGCCAAAGAATCCAATCTTTCTTCACAAAAGAGTTAATAAGTGATTTTTAAATTCTATATATGATGCGTCCCCTAAGAGACACAATTGTATAAATACTAAAGTTGTATTACCTGTAATTTTCTAGACTGATTGGCTGGCCAGAAACTATAACAGAGTTTAGGAAATATTTACCACGAACCACAAAACCTATTTATATTCTTGATCTAATTATTTCAATTGTAGGAATGTCCTAATCATCTAAACCATGGAAAAAGTTAAATGCAAGAAAATATTAATTACAGCATTTTTTAAAACAATAGGCATGGAACTTTTTTTGGATTTGATAATGATACATAATAAGTAACTTGAATATAATGCACTTGAATAGAATTGTATGCAGCCATTAGAAATGGTAATAATGAAGGATTACCTATATGACAAATATATATATATATATTTGTCTTTTGAGGGCTGCACCCACAGCAAATGGAAGTTCCCCTGGCTAGGGGCTGAATCGGAGCTGCAGCCACTGGCCTAGACCACAACCACAGCAACTCAGGATCCAAGCCACGTCTGCGACCTACACCACAGCTCACAGCAATGCTGGAACCTTAACCCACAGAGCAAGGCCAGGGATCAAACCCACATGCTTATGGATACTAGTCAGGATCGTTAACCTCTGAGCCACGTCGGGAACTTCCTGAAAAACTACTGAAATATTATAAAGGCTAAAAAGTAAGGTAAAATTTAACTTCCTCAGTTTTTAAATATATATGCCATATGAATTATCAAAACACAAATGGTAGACTAAAGAAAAATACTGCAATACATATGATCAAAAAAGATAATATTCCTATCATTCAAACATCTCCTAAAACATGACAAGAAAAGACAAATGACAATTTAAAAATATGAACAGACAAGTCAGGGAAAAAAAATGCAAATAACAAATAAGTATGAATAAAAAGATGCTCAGCTTCAATTGTAGGTTAAAAAAAAAAAAAAAAACAGCCAAAAACTTTCATCTCTTTTCATGTTGGCAAAGGTGTAAGGAATTGAGCACTCAATAGACTGCTATTAGTAGTAGGTTTTATTGGAGTTCCCATTGTGACTCAGTGGGTTAAAAACCCATGAGGATTTGGGTTCAATCCCTGGCCTCCCTCGCTCAGTGGGTTAAGGATCCAGCATTGCCACGAGCTGTGGTTTGGGTCACAGATGCGGCTCAGATCCCGCAGTTGCTGTGGCTGGCGGTGTAGACCTTACAGCTATGCCATAGGTGGGGCCCTAAAAAGCAAAGAAAGAGAGAGAGAGAGAAGAAAAGAAAAGAAAAAGAAAGGATACCTGTTTATTGAAGAATTTTTAGCAAAAAAAAAAAAAAGTACTGGAAATAAATGATATTTATCAAAAGAGATCTAGGTAATAAATTTTAGCACAGCCTCATTATGGAATATTACATAGCCACTAATAAGAATGAGTTGCAGGGGAGTTCCTGTTGTGGCTCAGTGGTTAACAAATCTGATTAGGAACCATGAGGCTGCACATTCAATCCCTAGCCTCGCTCAGTGGGTTAAGGATCCAGCATTGCCATGAGCTGTGGTGTAGGTCGCAGATGCGGCTCGGATCCCGTGTTGCAGTGGCTCTGGCGGAGGCCGGCGGCTACAGTTCTGATTAGACGCCCTAGCCTGAGAACTTCCATATGCTGTCAGTGCGGTCCTAGAAAAAGACAAAAAAGAGTGAGAGAAACCAAAAAACTGATTAAAAAATAATTGAGTTGTAGTCTTTCATATCTTCTCCAGAACAGCCCACATAACTTGTATGCTGACCTTCAGAACACAGAAAGAACAGGCTTTCCCTGTTGGTATTAAGGACTCCATTGTTTACACAAGCAAAGACAAAAAGAAGAGACTCATTCCTTCTTTGGAAGGTTGTATCATATTCAACTTTCAATCTATAGATATTTGTAGTGTCTAGCCGGGCACTGTGCAAGGGATTCAGTTACAGAGGCAGAGGGAGGGAGTTCCCATCGTGGCTCAGTGGTTAACGAATCCGACTAGGAGCTATGAGGTTGAGGGTTCAATCCCTGGCCTCACTCAGTGGATTAAGGATCTGGCATTGCCATGAGCTGTGGTGTAGGTCACAGACGGATCCCATGTTGCTGTGGCTCTGGCATAACCAGTGGCTACAGCTCAGATTAGACCCCTAGCCTGGGAACCTCCATATGCCTTGGGTGTGGTCCTAGGTAAAAGACAAAATAATAATAATAATAATAATAAAGAAAAAAACAAAGAGGCAGAGGGAAATGAAGTTCTTGTTCCCTCCCAATCCCCAAACTCCACAATCCTATGACTTTTTTTGACAAATGGAGAAAGGAACTGATGCTATGGCTAATGCTAAACTATGACAAGTCATAATCCCAGGCATTTTGAAGAATGTTGGTGGGTATGTGTATTTATTGATGTGGAGGAGGTAGGTGTCTTCATAGAAAGCAACATTTTGAAAATGTATACTGAGTTCTGAGACAGAAGAGAGGTTAAAATAATTCTAAGTTAAAAGACCATCTATTAAACTTATTAACATCACATATTATGCAGCATATCAAACAAGCGGTTGAGATTGTCTTGCTCGGTACCACATGCATATGCGCATACCCACAAAAAGCAAGCAATGCAAGAAAATAGGCGGTAAAAATTTACCAATTTTTGGAGTTCCCTTGTGGCACAGCAGGTTAAGGATCCTGCATTGTCACTGCAGCGGCTTAGGTTGTGACTGTAGTGAGTGCTGGCCCAGAAATTTCCACATGCCACGGGTGTAGTCATAAAAAAAAGAAAAAACTTATCAATTTTCTCCAACGATACAGAGGGAACTTAGCTAAGTGTTAGTGTTGTTCATTTCTTCTGAAATGAAATAGAGAGAAAGCAAAATATCAAAAAACTCAAAAACATTCTTCATGGACATTAGTAACTGGTTTGCTATTTAAATACCTTCGCCTGTTTAAGATTTTTAGTCCCTTTCATTCTCTCTAAATTTTGCATTTCTCCTATTCAATGCTTTTGCCTTCTTCTGGTCAAGTAAGGTAGAACGAAGCCTACTTGCTATTCCACTTTAATCATTAACTACTACGGGCACCGTTACAACTATGTTTGAACAGGTTCCAAAATCTGTCATTCATTCAACAAACATTTATTAGAGAAAATATTTGTTTTTAGTTAAGTTGCATGCTTTATGCAATTTATTTACATTACTAACTTCAAGCATAAAATTTTGTCAAAAAACATAAAACTATTTTGATTATGGTAATCATGTCACAAGTATATGTGTATCAAATCATCATATTGTCCCCTTAAATACATATAATTTTCATTTGTTAATTGTACTTCAATAAAGTTGATGGGAAAAGAAAATATAAAAGTTTTTAAGGAGTTGTGTCAAATCAAACTAGATTAGTCTTAGGTTCTATTATTGTCCTGCTAAACTAAAAAACCTTATCAAATGAAGACCAATTTTGTGAGTTAATGTACCTAAAAATTGGATCCTGCTTCTTTTTACTCCTTTAACCAATTCATCTATCATGTATCTCTACATGTACTATGTATCTGTGGTACACTTGGGCAAGTCACTTGACTTTATATTCATTATCTGAAGAGTTGGTAATAATTTTATCCCTTTAATTATTGTGATGGGGAGTTCACTTCGTGGCTCAGTGGAAACAATCTGACTAGCATCCATGAGGACTCAGGTTCAATCCCTGGCCTCACTCAGTGGGTTAAGGATCTGGCATCACCATGAGCTGTGATGTAGGTTGCAGATACCACTCAGATCTTGCATTGCTGTGGCTGTGGTGTAGGCCAGCAGCTACAGCTCCAATTTGACCCCTAGCTTGGGAACCTCCATATACGGGTGCGGCCCTAAAGAGACAAAAAAATTATTGTGATGGTTAATTATGTGTCAGTTTGGCTAGGCTATAGTACCCAGTTGTAAGGTCAAATACCATCTAGCTGTTGTGAAGGTATTTTCCAGGTGCGATTAACATTTAAATCCATAGGCTTTGAGTAAAGCAGGTTACACTTATAATGGGCAGGCCTAATACAATCAGTGGAAGGCTTAAAAGATTAAGATCCTCAGAGGAAGGAATTTGGCCTCCTGACAGTCTTTAGACTCAAGACTGAAAGACTGGCTCCTAGGAGTTCCCACTGTAGTGCAGTGGGTTAAGGATATGGCATTGTCTCTGCAGAGGCTGGGTCACTGCGATGGCATGGGTTTGATCCCTGACCCAGTGAGTTAAGGATCTGGTGTTGCTGAAGCTGAGGCGTAGGTTGCAGCTGCAGCTCATATTTGATCCCTGGCCCAGAAACTTCCATAGGCCACAGGTGAGGAGGAAAAAAAAGACTGAAAGCCTGACTTCTGCCAGAATATCCAGCCTGCTGGCCTGCCCTGACAGACTTCACATTTTTCAGGCCCCACAATCTCTTGAGTCAATTCCTCTCTCTCTTTCACGGTCTTTTTCTCTCTTCATATATATAATTTATTTCAATTTATTTCAATCAATAGATAGAAAGACAATAAATAGATATATAGAAAGAGCAAGATCCTATTAATTATGTTTCTTTGGAGAAGCCTAGTACAATTGCTTTCCTCACAATGATCTTAAAGGAGGGAATGTGATTTAGGTTTGGTAAAGTTTAGATATACAGGAAGACCACTGTTCATTTATAACTCTCAGGATATAAACTTCTCATGAAGATCTTATTATCTCCTCTCCAACCTCAACACATACCTTAAATAAGTAACAGTAATCATTATCACTTTACAAGGGTAAGGCAGAAAGAGGATAGGAAAACACAGCATCATCAAATCAAATCAATGAACCCAGGAGCTTTATTAAACTCTGGCTCTCTTTTAAAGGCCAAAGCAATATTCTTCAATGTATAATCAATAACATTAGTTTATAGACTTGTCTTTCTCGTTTAAAATTTATTTTCCACTGGCATCAAATACTTACCATCTACTTCTGACCCTCCTCTATGATTCAGTTTTCCTCTGAAATGAATACCCTGTTACAGAATCCTAGGATGTAAAAATCACAGAGCACAGATTCTGCACAAGGTGGATTTCAGGCTTGAAAATTTTGTGATTTTTATCTATCTGACATAGGATTTTTGAAGTGATCATTGCATGACTATAATTGAACTTGCTATCAGTGAATACTCAGGGGTATTATTAAAAGTTTTCCATTTCAATGAGTTTCCTGTCATTAGTCACACTCACTCAACAATTTAATAAGTGGATGATAAAACTAGAAAACTCCAAATATGGAAGAGTTCCAAACCTTAGCCAGTTGCAATACACACCAGGGATTCAAAGTCCATTGACAAGTGAAAGCTCACCCATGAATACTAAGTTCTTGGTATCAATCCATGGACTCTCAAAATGCCCAATAAGCAGCCTGGAACTTTGTTTCCAGAAGTATCTGACTCACCACCTCCTCATTTTCTTTTCTACCACTTGAGTAAAAGTTCAGAGTAAAAATTATATATGGAGTTCCTGTCGCGGTGCAGCAGAAATGAATCCAACTAGGAACCGTGAGGTTGCGGGTTCAAACCCTAGCCTCGCTCAGTGGGTTAAGGATCTGGTGTTGCTGTGAGCTGTGGTGTAGGTCACAGACAAAGCTTGGATCTGGCGTTGCTGTGGCTATGGTATAGGCCAGCAGCTACAGCTCCGATTGGACCCCTAGCCTGGGAACCTCCATATGCCGCATGTGCGGCCCTCAAAAGACAAAAAGACAAAAAAATATATATACATATTTTTTCCACCAATTGACTATGCCTTTAAATAAGGCAAAAATATCAAGATGGGAGTTCCCATTGTGACTCAGCGGTTACGAACCTGACTAGAATCCATGAGGACATGAGTTTGATCCCTGGCCTTGCTCAGTGGGTTAAAGACCCTGTGTTGCCGTGAGCTGCGGTATAGGTCTCAGACTTGGGGTTCAAATCCAGCATTGCTGTGGCTATGGTGTAGGCTAGCAGCTTCATCTCAAGCCCCAGCCTGAGAACTCCCATATGCCACAGGTGCTGCCCTAAAAAGGCAAAAAAAAAAAAAAAAAAAAAAAAAAGCAATATAACATTACGGCTTCTTTTTTTATTCAAGTATTTACAATATTGTGCTTTCTGCCGTACAGCACAGTGACTTAGTTATACACACACATACATTCTTTTTTTCAATATTCCTTTCCATAACAGTTTATCGCTGTGCTATATACAGTAGGACATGATTGCTTATCCATTCTAAATGTAATAGTTTCCATCTACTAACCCCAAACTCCCAGTCCATCCCTCTCCCTCCCCCCTCCTCCTTGGCAAGCCTGTTCTCTATGTCTTTGAGTCTGTTTCTCTGTCAATGGACATTTAGGTTATTTCCAAGTTTTCACTATTGTGGATAGTGCTGCTATGAACATAGCAGGTGTGGGCATACCTTTGAATCATTGTTTTGTCTGGATATACACCCAGGAATGGGATTGCTGGATCATATGGTAATTCTAAGGTAATTCTAGATTTAGTTTTCTGCAGTAGTTGCACTAACTTACATTCCCGTCAACAGTGAAGGAGGGTTCCCTTTCTCCACACCCTATTCAGAATTTGTTATTTGTAGACTTTTAATGATGGCCAGTCTGACCAGTGTGAGGCGGTACTCATTGTAGTTTTGATTTGCATACCTCTAATAGTTATATTGCTTTCTAACATGATTGTGTCCACCACAGAAATTCCATTTTATGAATTAGAATAAAACTCCCTCCTACATCACCCAAAGGGAATTTTGCTTTATCTTTTATTTTAAAAAAGAGTGTCACACATGACTAATTATACCTTATTTTAAATTGGAGTGGCCCTCACTTTTGATATCCAAATAACCTACAATTTGAACTTCCAAGATCTGATCAGATTTATCGCTTGTGGGGACAAAGCCACAACAGTATTTAGCTTATAGTAGGCTGTAACCTTTAACAAACCTCACTGAAGATTTGAAAGCAGGAAAGGAAAATCTTTAAATTGCTACAGATTTTTTACTGTTCTTCATGACCATTGACAGTGCCTTGTCATAGAATCCCCTGCCAGCGGCTTCCTCACCCTGAATTATGCCATGTTGCTTACACGTACTCTTCTTTCCCATCTCCTATAGGTGATCATGTCCATGCACCTCAAGTTCAAAACCCTAAACTTCACTTCCAGCCTGCCTTATAAACTCCCAAAGTGTTAAGATCACATTAATTTCTCAAGGAGAGATGCACACATGAAGCTAGCCATACATAACCAATGAGAATACTGAACATCTCATTTTGAAACATTTGCACTTGGTCTTCCAAAGCTCAAGGTCTCCCCAAAGAGAAAGTGATCTCTCCAGGGCAAGAAAACTGCCCCATATACAAACTTCATCTTGCATCTTTAGATCCGTAAGATATAGATACTTGTCAGGATTTCACCTTGCAAAAACAAAGGATTGAGAAATACTGAGATCTAGTCCTAGAATGCCAGTCACATGATCTCAGTGAAAGTTCAAGATTACAAGAAGCAAAGTAACATTTATATAGAGTTTATTATTGCCAGCACTATTCTGTGTGTGTGTGTGTGTGTGTGTGTGTGTTTAACTGAACCACCCATGAGGCAGGTACTATTATTGTTATTTTATAAATGGCAAAATTGAATCGAGGAAAGATAAACTGACTTGCTCAAGATCACCCAGCTAGAAAGAGACAAATTCAAATCCAGGTTCTCTGGTTCCAAAGTCCCATGCTTAACTCCCAGCAAGCAGACACCCAGGAAATACAAGTTCTCAATGCCAGTGGTTGCCTTGGGGTTTTGGTGCCACTGAAAAGGCCTCACAGTCATGGTGTCTCTCACAGCACAGAGGTACAAGGCAGAGTCTTTCATGTGCAGCTCCTTCACAAGGAGGTAACTGTATGCAACAGAGTGACTAAGGTATGAAGAAAAATGACCTCTCCTCTCCCAACCATCCAGAACATTGTAAATGAGAAACAAGGGTATGCCACCATCATGGTGCTGGTACCAATACTGCCCGTTGAACCCAAATGTCTGGTAGGTGCAGTTGACCTGGACAGAGGCTCCTTCCATGGCCGTCAACTCACTGGGCTGCTCAATGCCTCCTCCCACAGTGCCTGTGAGAAGACACAGGACCGTTACCAGGGCTGCACAGAAATCACATCATTATTAAAGAGAAACATTTCCATGTGGTCACAAAATCACCCATTGATGGAGGAATTCCTTAAATAGAAATAGGTGGTAGTAGAAGGAGGAGGACAAGGATGAGGACAAGGGACAAGGACAGTTAGCACTACATAGGGAAAATATGTGTAAGGGAAGACTCATTAGAAACGTCAGAAGTTGAAGTTCCCAGGGTGGCAAAGCGGTAACGAACCTGACTAGTATCCACAAGGATGTGGATTGGATCCCTGGCCCCACTCACTGGGTTAAGGGTCCAGTGTTGCCATCATCTGTGGTTTAGGTCACAGATGTGTCTCAGATTCTGTGTTGGTGTGGCTGTGGTGTAGGCTGGCGGCTGCATCTCCGATTCTACCCCTAGCCTGGGCATTTCCATATGCCTCAGGTGCAGCCCTAAAAAAGGCAAAAAAAAAAAAGTCAGAAGTTTACCTGGGAGAAAATTATTTTGAAAGTTCCTGGCATTGCTTGTTAATAACTTGAGACATACCTCTCACTGTCAGGGAAACATAAAGAAGGAAAAATCCCCACATTTGCTGCAGGACACCAGGAGGCAGGCACTGCAGCCCCAGTGTCTGAGCAACTGGAGGCAGCAGAAGGCAGATGCTGAGGGGAGAAAAGCTCAATCTGGATGCAAAACCCAAAAGAAACATAGGGGGAGGGGATCCTTTCTTGAAGGGGTGACTTTGAGCTTCCACAGGAGCAGCTGTGGGTTCCCTTATAAGAGTGTCTTCACTTAAACATTTTCTGCTGATGCATCCTTGGGTCTTAGTCCATGTGATCCTGTGAGCATTAGACAATAGGATTGTAAGGAGCAGGGATGACAAATTGGAAGAATAACATAAGGCAGAGGCAGAAGTAGTCAATTTGACAATACTAAGAGTTTGTCTTTCTCAAGGCAGGAGAAAATGAAAACAGGAATGCAATTAGAGATAGGCTATACACTGTGTGTGTATGTGTGTGTGTGTGTGTGTGTGTGTGTGTGTGAGTGTGTGTTGATGCTGATAGTGGTGGTATATGTGACAGTACTGAAGAGATAGAAAGTCTTTCTACCATCTAAATTTGTCTCCCAACAGGCAAAGATCCAAAGAAATACATATATATATATATATATATATATATATATATATATATATCTGTTCATATATGTGAATATAGAGGTAGAAATGGAAGAACAAAGGAAAATATTCACTTTAGGTACTTCAGAAGGTTGAGATTAAAAGGAAATAGTGAAATATTAACCTTTTCTTATACCATCTCTGTTTTGTTTGACTTGTAATTTTATTTTATTTTATTTGGCCACACTTGCAGCATATGGAATATCCCAGGCTAAGGATCAAATCTGAGCCTTCACAGGGACAACACTGGATCCTTAATCCACTGCACCATAGCAGGAACTCCTGAATTGTAATTTGTTATGTAAGAAAGTGAGAGCTTGAAAGAAAGAATTGAAGAGAGAAAGGAGAAAGAGAAGATTAGAAGGTAGAGTGAGGAAGGAAGGAAAGAAGGAAGGGAGGGAGGAAGGGAAGCTGTTTCAAACTATTTCCCAATTGTCACAAAAGGAAATTATTGACGTACCCCAAGTTAATACACTACCTTTGTTAAAGGAATTTATAGCTCTTTGGGTTTATTATTTCTATTCACTGCATGTAGCAGACATGGCACTTGGCTTTAATAAAGATAATACTGTCATCTTGTGGCCAGATGTAGCATCGCAACTTTAGAAATACACACACACACACACACACACACACACACCCTAAACATCTTCTTTGTTAGTTAAAAGGAAATTTTTTTTCTTTCTTTCTTTCTTTCTTTCTTTCTTTCTTTCTTTCTTTCTTTCTTTCTTTCTTTCTTTCTTTTTTTTCCCTGCACCCTCAGCATATAGAGATTCCTGGGCCAGGTTTCAAACTCAAGCCACAGCAGCAACCCAGGCCACTGCAGTGACAACACTGGATCCCTGACCCACTGCAACACAAGGGACCTCCCAAGAATTAAAAGGGATATTAAAAAATCATCCAATCTTGGGGGTTCCTATCATGGCGCAGCAGAAACGATTCCGATTAGGAACCATGAGATTGAGGGTTCGATCCCTGGCCTCACTCAGTGGGTTGAGGATCCGGCATGGCTGGGAGCTGTGGTGTGGGTCGCAGACACGGCTTGGATCTGGCGTTGCCATGGCTGTAGTGTAGGCCAGCAACTGTTACCTCCAATTGGACCCCTAGCCTGGGAACCTCCATGTGCTGTGAGTACAACCCTAAAAGGAAAAAAAGAAAATCTTCCAGTCTTTGTCCAGCTCTGCTGTTTCACAGTAGAGGCTCCTGAAATTTATACAACACTCCAGGCTTCCCTTCTTCATTTCTAGCCAGTTCCCCGGCATTACTCAGATGAACATTAATCTTTATAAAATAAATAACTGAATCCCCAAAGCTACTTACCCTGGTATATACTACCTAGACCTACAAATGCATATGAGAATAGATTTGATACCAAATCAGCTCCTGGTTACTTTCAATTTGAGGTTCATATTTGAAAGCACAGCTTTTTTTCTGCCCTCAGCATTTAATATGCGTGGCAGTTTCTCCCATTCACTCATTCAAAACTCTTTATCGAGAACCTACTAAAAACAAGTAAAAGAGTAAATATGGTATGTCAGGTGGTGCTAAGTGCTACTGAGAAAAATAGAACAGGAGAGGGAAAGGATCAAGAGAGACCTCAATGATTTGATAACATAGGCACAGAAACCAGAAGAGATGACGGAGGATCCTTGATGGGTATTTGGGGAGAGAAGGTGATCAGTTGAGAGCTCATAACACCTCTAAGAAACTAGAAATCATCCATGAGTTCATGTTGTGGCTCAGTGGGTTACAAACCCAACTAGGATCCATGAGGATGGGGGTTGGATCCCTGGCCACTCTCAGTAGGTTAAGGATCCGGCGTTGCCGTGAGCTGTGGTGTAAGTCACAGATGCAGCTCGGATCCTGCATTGCTGTGGCTGTGGCATAAGCGGGCAGCCTGCAGCTCCAATTTGACCCCTAGCCTGGGAACTTCCATGTGCCATGGTTGCAACCCTAAAAAGCAAAAAAAGGAAAGAGAGGAAGAAAGAGAGAAAGGAAAGAAGGAAGGAAGGAAGGAAGGAAGGAGAAAGGAGGGAGGGAAGGAGGGAGGAAGGAAGGAAGGAAGGAAGGAAGGAAGGAAAACAAAACCTATACTGGCAAAGTTATTCTCCACAGCCCCCTTTCTAGAAACCTACTAGAGACATTTCCTTCTCTCTCTCTTTCAAAATAGTGATCATAATGATGATGATGATGATAATGAGGATTTGAGGAAGGAAGATCTCATTAGGGAAATACTTTAGAGCAGTAACTTCCCCTGAGGTTAGAATGTGTCTTCAAATCTCTTGACAGTGGTTTGTTTTTTTTTTTTTTTCTTTTCTTTTCTTTTCTTTTATTCAGGGCAAGAGAAGCAACAGCTGATGAAAACTACTGTAACATATGATTCAAGAAATATAGAAGTTACACTCATCAAAGAGGCCTGAAAGGCAAGTGCTCTCAAAGTTTCTAAATACCTATTTTCTAGGCAAAACTCCTGCAAGAATCCTAAAGCCTTCCAGAACATATATGGAAGCCCTTTACAGTAGGTTAGACCAAAGGACATCTCTATGTGCTGGACCATTCCACTCAAGGACAGCCAGCCTCCTGCAACCAGCTCCATTCATAGTAAGGCCACAAACTACTTTGGAACCTTAAGGTTTTGGTGTCGTGTTCCCCCCCACCCCCGCCAAATGTTAATTTAATCAGTCTCTTTTCTCTCTCTTCTTCTTCTACTCTTTCTTAAACTGTTAGAATTAAGTTCCTTCTTTCAAACTTAGGGGACTTATTTTTGGGGTTGAGAAAAATGGTACAAAAGAAAATGCTATGTTATTATCATCTCTCTACTCTTTCTCTCTCTTCTCTCTCTCTTTCTCATAAAGGGCAGAGTTGGGCAGTGATAAAGTCATAGACGTTGTGAAGAAAAGTCCTTGGTAACTGTGCAAACATATACATTCTTTTCTTTAGCAAAAAGGACACTAAGTACCTTCCCATACGCAAGCTCATGTTTTTAACCTTTGGTAGAAGGACAAGAAATCTCTTCTTGCAAAAAGAGATAAAATATGTCTAGGCCACCCCCAACACCAGTATGTTTAGTTAGAGAATGGATGGTGAAGGAAGGGGAATCTTTGTTCCAGAAACAGTCTTAGGGTATGTCTTATCCCTAGGGTAAATATGGAAGTCCTTTTTGTGTGTGTGTGTGTGTGTGTCTTTTTGTCTTTTTCTAGGGCTGCACCCACAGCAACATGGAGGTTCCCAGGCTAGGGGTCTAATCAGAGCTGTAGCCGCCGGCCTATGCCACAGCCACAGCAACATGGGATCCGAGCCACATCTGTGACCTACACCACAGCTCATGGCAATGCCAGATCCTTAACCCACTGAGCGAGGCCAGGGATCGAACCTGAAACCTCACAGTTCCTAGTCGGATTGGTTAACCACTGAGCCATAATGGGAACATCAAAGTCCTTTGATCCTTATGTATCTGACACAATGCTGGACCAGTCTTCATGCTTCCTCTTCAGGATTTCGTAACTATTCCCAAAGACCCAGATCCCAAACCTCACTGTAGAACTCCAAAGTTTCAAATATCTAGATGGAGGGCTGCCCTCCTCTGAGCTCCTCCAAATGGGAAGGTTACTGTGAGAGATGTGCTCACACCAAACTGGCCTGATGGGGGGTGGGAGTGAGTGGAGGAGTGATAGGAGAGCACAGAAAGCAGCCCATCCCCTGGGCCCATGACTCCGTGGAGTTCTCTAGAAGATGACCTTGTTCTCCCCCAACCCCAGTCCGGATCTTCTCAATGCCACTCTTTCACCTGGTCCCAGCAGGCTTTGCCTAAAATTTCCAAGACAATTGATTTTTAAGGATGTATTACTTATTCCCTAATATCACTGGGCCCTTATTTTCAGATGCTTTTTATACTGAATTTTAACCTTTGCTATTTTATGTGCTTTTATATTTAAGTTCTGGTCATTTTGCCACATGATTTTAGCAACATCAGATAGTCTAAAACTTGAGAGGTGTTAAAATGCTTGGGGTGGGAGTTCCTGTTGTGGCTCAGCGGAAACAAATCTGACTAGCATCCATGAAGACGCAGGTTTGATCCCTGGCCTTGCTCAGTGGGTTAAGGATCTGTTGTTGCCGTGAGCTGTGCTGTAGGTGGCAGACATGGCTCGGATCTGGCGTTGCTGTGGCTGTGGTGTAGGCCAGCAGACACAGTTCAGCCCCTAGCCTGGGAACTTCCATATACTGCGGGTACAGCCCTAAAAAGACAAAAAATAAAAATAAAAGTAAAAATAAAAAGCTCGGGTTATGTAATTAGGGTAAATATACTAAAATTTTGTTCATATCTTGAAGTTATTTAAATCTGCCCCTCCCTGTCCTTTATCCTAAGTTTAAGCAGCTGGAAAATAGGAGCAGACTTAAAACACAGTGACACATAAAGCTACCAAGGACAGTTGTAGAGAGGACTGTGGGGGCGGGGTGGGTGGGTGAGAGAGGTAGACAGACTGTTCTCTCACATCAAGAGAGCTAACCTTTCATCAAACACATTCCCTGTTTCTGAAAAAATGTACCTTCTGGAAATTTACTCTGCCAAGCTCTCTGCACCACATTTTGCCCTGCTATACAACCCCTGAACACCACACCCCAAGTCAAAACCACCATCCTTTCCTGAATTTGCCTGGAAGTTACCTGCCCTCAAATCCACCAGCTGAAACCTACCTCAGTTTCCTGGTCTTACCAGGCAGGACACTCAGAACCTAGAAGGTAAAAGGAGTTTTCTTCCAAGAGGGCATCTGGAGGAAGTGGAACCAGATTTATGCACAACAAATGGGAAAAATCAGACCAGAAAAGCAGATAAATTAGGAGGAATTTTTTCACTATGCATAAATATGTGTTATGAAATCCCCCATATACTTCCCCCAGTGGTACAATTCTGATTAGATATAAAATTGATTTTAATAGAATACTTCAGGAATATATCATTTGCCTAAGTGGAAGCACACTGATATTACATGTCTGGATTGACAAAAAAATTTACTTTGGCTCATTATTAGTATTTTATATATAATCTTAATCAAACTCTTTCTATCTCCTCTATATTCTAGCCAAAGAAATAAGAACCAGTCTTTCCATTCATTTTCAAATAAATCAAGATGTCTTCCTAAAACTCAGACAGTAAAATCTGGTATGTCTTCCTTCTTTGTGGGTAGATGGCATGCTTAATATTTTCTATGGGTCCTGAAGAGCTATGTTAAATACTACTATTACTATTAATAGTTCTTAACTGTTAATATATGAATTAAGTTGTTTTAGAAAACAACCAAGATAAAATCTCTTGTGAATTTTCTGATGGAGATGAAGTGGTTAAAGCTATTAATACTCACGTATTATTTATAATGAATCTGCTACCATTTTAATTGCTTCCTGAAAATAGACATTTAAGTTACAAAGTTACTTTATTCCTAAATGATAGAGGACAGCATCTCAAATCCAAGTGTCCCCGGGGAGAAAAATCTTTTTCAAGTAGCCTATGCAACGGAAGCTGTGAAACAAACACCTTTTATCCCTCTGTTTTTTCTTATCGTCTGGGTTAGGTCCTTCAGATGGTTTCAAGGTCTTTAGAGAGAGCTGCTATACGGTAGACTACAACATACAGTAGACTCTGGATAACACTGGTTTGAACTGGGCAGGTCCACTTTTAGGTGGATTTTTTTCAATATAGTACCTTATTTCAAAGATTTTACAGATCTTTAAATTAACTAAGTATGTGGGTAAATTTGGGTTCCATTAGAGATCACAATATGGACAATCAAAAGCACTTGTTTTTGAACACTAATTCTATTAAAACTCTTTCAGCTTCCTGCCCTTGGGTGAATCATTTATCAATTGCTTTATTTTTGAGGCAGAGATAGCAGTACTTCATCTTTGATTGTTGGGGGTCAATGATCCTAACACAATATATATTTATAGATATATAGATACAGACAGACAGACAGACAGACAGACATCACGTATAATTATACGTATGTCTACAAACTAAAGATCAAGTCCTGAAATAACCAATGCTTTTATAGTAGACAATGAGGAGTTCCCATTGTGATTCAGCAGGTTAAGAATCCAAGTTGTCCCCCTGAGGATGCACGTTTAATCCCTGGTCTCACTCTGTGGGTTGAGGATCTGGTGTTGCGAGAAGCTGCAGCGTAAGTGGCAGATGTGGCTTGGATCTAGTGTGGCCATGGTGGAGGCCAGCAGCTGCAGCTCTGATTTGAACCCAAGCCCAGGAACCTCCATATGCCACAGGTGCAGCTATAACAAAGAAAAACAAATAAATAAAATAAACAAGGAAAAGTCCTCGGTAATATACAAAACACAAATCTAACCTCAAAACAATGAGCTACATAAATCAACTAATAAATCTAAATGATACCCTGGAGCACTTAAAAAAGAAAGAAAGGTCCTTGGAATTTTTTATACTGAAACTAGACCCATAATGCATAAAAACAAGATGGTCCCTTGTCACCAAGGTGGGTCCAAGGGTCAGACAAATAATGTCAAGCAGAGAAACAAACTCTGTGTCAGATCAGTAGAATTTGGCAACATTTATTCCATTAGCCATTCAGTTATTCAGAAAATAGGTATCACTTTTACTGTGCTAGAGGCGATGACAAAGGAGGAGGCAAATATTATATATGCCATTAGATAATGGCAATGTAACATGGTATGTGCTCTGAAAACCGTAGGCATGGTCCCTGGCAATCAGGAAAGCCTTCCTGAAGATGAGGACCTCTGAACACAGTCCTGAAGGAAAAGTGAGTGTCGCTTAGGTGGAGGGAGCTGAGAAAGCAGTGTACGCACATGTTCCCAGCTGGAGCATGCCCCTGTAAGAGCGCTGAGGAGGCCTGTGCACCTGCACATGAGAAGGAATTTCAGCGGGTGTGATGCAGGGGTAAATAAGGACCAGATCATGAGTATTTTTGCATGCTCTTGTGAAGAGATGGGATTTCAGCTGAGGGCAAAGAGGAGGCATGGAAAAGGCAGTAAGTGGAGGGGAAAGTAGATGTGGTGATTCTGGGGTATGCATTCCACACTGCTCTATATCAGCCTTCACCCCTCTCTGGTGAGCACTCATTTTGATTGGCATTAATGGTACTTCTCTATCATTCACACATTCCTCTGTTCCTTGGGCTGCCAAATTCTCCTTCTTTGTATCTCTCAGTAAGTAAGAGTTTCCATCAATCTAGGAAAGAAAGTCTGTGAGCAGTTTCTCTTTTGAAACTAATGGAAACACCACCTCTTCTTTTAGAAAAAAAAATTAGTAGTACTCAGTTTATCTTATAACTCTGTCATTAAATATGAGGCAAAAGCATTCTCTCACCATCTCCCTGTGTTGTTATTTCCCTTGTTTGACTTTAGGCATCTTAGCAGACTACAGAGAGACATGGGAAAGACCAGAAACACATCCCTGGACACTGTGGTGACAGATTTCATTCTCCTGGGCTTATCTCACCCCCCAAGTCTCAGGACCCTCCTCTTCCTGGTCTTCTTCACCATCTACATCCTGACTCAGCTGGGGAATCTGCTCATTTTGCTCACCGTGCGGGCTGACCCAAAGCTCCATGCTCGCCCCATGTACATGCTTCTGGGCGTCCTCTCATTCCTGGACATGTGGCTCTCCTCCGTCATCGTTCCCCGGTTAATTTTGAATTTTACACCTGCCAGCAAGGCAATCCCATTTGGTGGCTGTGTGGCTCAACTGTATTTCTTTCATTTCCTGGGCAGCACTCAGTGCTTCCTCTACACCTTGATGGCCTATGACAGGTACCTGGCCATATGCCAGCCCCTGCGCTACCCCATGCTCATGAATGGGAGGTTATGCACATTCCTTGTGGCGGGAGCGTGGGTGGCCGGCTCCATCCATGGGTCTATCGAGGCCACCCTGACCTTCCGACTGCCCTACTGTGGGCCCAACCAGGTGGATTACTTTATCTGTGACATCCCTGCAGTATTGAGACTGGCCTGTGCAGACACCACTGTCAATGAGCTTGTGACCTTTGTGGACATTGGGGTCGTGGCGGCCAGTTGCTTCCTGTTAATTCTGCTCTCCTATGCCAACATAGTCCATGCCATCCTGCGGATTCGCACTGCTGATGGGCGGCGCCGGGCCTTCTCCACCTGTGGCTCCCACCTAACCGTGGTCAGTCTACTATGTCCCCTGTATTTTCATCTATCTTCGGGCAGGCTCCAAGAGTCCCCTGGATGGGGCAGTGGCTGTGTTTTACACCGTTGTCACTCCCTTACTGAACCCCCTCATCTATACACTGAGGAACCAAGAAGTGAAGTCTGCTCTTGGGAGAATAGCAGCAGGTAGAGGGAGTGGGGGTGAAAATAAGTAGCTATAGGCTCAGGGACTACCTACGAGCTGTCACTACCCTGTTTTTCTTCAAATGATGCATGTGGCAAATGCTCAACCAACTGTTAATGATTTTAAATGTAATGAATTTAGAATAAACTTCTCAAGTCTGGGTTTATAATCTTTTCATTTCATTAAATTGGATCAAATTGTTTTACTTTATTTGTTTAGAAATAAATGGATACTTCTCCCATCTTCTGACTACCTTGTGAGATTTAAAAAAAAAAAATGTCTTTCGAAGGTTAAATAGGATAAGAATGTGTCAGCTTCTTTGGGGGTATATTATTCTAGAAAATGTGAAAGGGGAAAAAATGGGACATACTGCTACCCTAGTCCCTTTGTCATTCTCTTTGTCCCTAAACCTAGACTTCTATAAATTCCAGGTTTCTTTGCTTGTTCATGGTGTTAACATTCCCAAGCACCTGAACTTGGAAATTGTGGATCATTTAATTTTTTCCTCTTTTTTTTTTTTTCCTTTTCGGGCCACACCCATGGCATATGGAGGTTCCCAGGCTAGGGGTTGAATTGGAGCTACAGCTGCTGGCCTACGCCACAGTCACAGCAACGAATGATCCAAGCTGTGTCTGGGACCTACACCACACCTCGTGGCCACACCAGATCCTTAACCCACTGAGTGAGACCAGGGATCGAACCCACAACCTCATGGTTCCTAGTCACATTCATTTCCACTGTGCCATGACGGGAACTCCCAGAAAGAGTGGATCATTTATGCTTCCTTCCTGTCCCTCCTCTCTCCACATGCTAAGACATGAAATTCTGGCCCCTCCACCTTTGGAATATCTCTCTTGGTTCCTAACTAGTATTTTGTCTTCTTCCTCCTCGTCTATACCACAATCAAAATTACCCTTCTGAAATATAGAATCTGGAGGACTCGCCAATGAATGTAAAGTAAAGCCACACTCCTTAATCTGGAACTCACAGTTCTGAAAAATCTAGACCCAACGTACCTTATCTCTTAAGACATCACTACCTTCCTTTCCCTCTCCCATCCTCGCTGGCTTGCTGCCATTCCTTGAGCATGCCCAGAACTTGCCTGCACCCTTTTGCTCAAGCTCTCCTCTTCTTCTATAAACACTTCCAATCCGAATTCATACTGTCTAATCTCTTAAGGGTTGTTCTTGAAAGAATGTGTTATTATTCCCTCCAAATTTTAAAACTCTTCTTAATGAGGATCTTGGCCTTGATGGTTCTTCCAACTGACTTAAAAACACCTGAATAGACACAGGACCATTACCAGGAAAGCACTCCTGGAAACCACATCATTATTAAAAAGGACAGTTTCTATGTGGTCTCAAAAAAAAAAAAAAAACTGCCATTGATGGAGGAGATCCTTAGATAGAAACAAATGGTATTAGAAAAAGAAGAACAAGGATGAGGATGGGGCCAAGGACAATTAGCACAATAGAAGAAATATATGAATGAAGAAAGACTCTTTCATTACAAATGTCAGAAGTTAACAATCTCTTATCTGGAAGAAAATTATTTTGAAAGTTCCTAGCATTGCTTGTTAACTTGAGGCTTAACATCCCACTGTCAGGGAAACATAAAGAAAAATCCTCACATCTGCTGCAGGATGCCAGGAGCCAGGTACTGCAGCCCCCGTGTCTGAGCCACAGGAGGCAGCAGAAAGCAGCCTCTATGGGAGGAAAGCTCAACCTGGATGCAAAACTCAGAATAAACACAGGGAGAGGCGCGCCTTTCTTGAAGGGATGACTTTAAGCTTCCATAGGAAGCCATGGTTTCCCTTACAGGAGTATCTTCACATTTTCTACTGATGAATCCATGGGTTTTAGTCCATGTGATTCTGTGAACATTGAACAATAGAAATATGTGTAAAGAAAAGAGATGGCAAATGGGAGGAAAGGTAAGGCAGAAGTGGTTGATTTGACTATAGTAACAATTTCCCATTTTTATGACACAACAAAATGGAAAACGGAATGAATTAGAGGTGGAGTGTGTGTGCCTATATTGAATATAATGTCTTTGTGTGTTCCGTATGTTTTGAAAGTTAAAAACAGGATGGAGTCTACCTATGCTTTAAGTATACTTGCAGCAGCTAATGTAGAAAAAAATCTTCCAAAATTTCAAAAGAAAGTTGCCAGACGGCTGGGTATGAAATGATTTGTGTATATATGAATAACTTTGTAAAAGTGTGGGAATACACACAGTGAACCTCAACATTGATTAGATGTAGAATTGTAATGGGAGCATGGAGAGGGGGGATTTTTTTCCTTGTACATCTTTGTACAACTCAATGTTAAAAGGAGCAAGTTTTGTTATTTAATTTAAAAGAAACTAAAAGCAGGTGAGACTTGGAAAGAAAGAAGAGAACTGTAAGAGGAAGACAGAGATGGAAAAAAGGAGAGAGGGAGAAAAGAAGAACAGAAGTAAAAAGAGAATAAAAAAGGAAAACCTCAACTATGTCTTAAACTATACATCAAGATGTTTCAAAAAGGTATTTCCTGTGATTTCTGATGCATATGTTTTATTACCTATTGGCCTCTTAATAATGCCATTTACCATTACAGGTAGCTACATACAACTACAGTAAAAAAGACAGATAATAACCAGTGTTGTCCAGGATGTGGAGAAATTGGAAGCCTCACATATTGCTGGTGGCAATATGAAATGGTGGAGCCACTTAGACAATGGCTTGGCAATTCTTCAAAATGTTATTTTGTCTTTTTCTTCTTCTTTTTAGGGCCACACCTCTGGCATATGGAAGTTCCCAGGCTAGAGGTAGAATCAAAGCTGTAGCTGCTAGCCGATGCCACAGCCACAGCAACGCAGGATCCAAGCTGCCTCTGCGACCTATAGCACAGCTAGCAGCAACGCCAAATCCTCCACCCACTGAGCAAGGCCAGGGATAGAACCCATGTCCTCATGTATACTAGTGGGGTTCATTACCTCTGAGCCACAATGGGAACGCCCCTCAAAATGTTAAATATAGAATTTGCATGTGACAGAGAAATTCTTTTTTTTGCTTTTTTAGGGCCACACTGGTGACATGTGGAAGTTCCCAGGCTAGCAGTCAAATTGGAGTTACAGCTGCCGGTCTATACCACAGCTTCAGCAACGCAGGATCCAAGCTGCGCCTGCAACCTCGCAGCAATGCCAGATCCTTAACCCATTGAGCAAGGCCAGGGATTAAACCTGCATCCTCACAGATATTTGTTGGATTCTCAGTGTGCTGAGCTACAATGGGAACTCCAATACATCATGATTTTTTTTTAGAACTCTTTACTGAACCCTGCTATAAACACAGTCCTCTTTTGGAACCTGCTGTCTGTCTGGGATTTTGAGTTTTCTGCTCATCTTTGTCATGCAAACATAAATGTATACTAATTTCTCGCCTATGCTGAATTCAGTCCCTTGTACACCACTGAACTTGGTGCCATAATCAACAGATAACAAATTTGCTCAATTATTGAAAATTAAGTAGCTTTTCAATACATTTCTGAGTAAATGCGGGTGAATTGTGATCTGACAACAATTGATCAAAAGAATCACAGACATTAGAGATTATACCTGTCACCCAAACAGATCTTATTATTCTTCATATCTCACTTTCTCAATATGTAAAATTGATTTCTGCTTGCTGTCAAAACAAAAAATAATGAGAATCAAGGGAATGTAGTTCTCATGAGGGATATGTTTCAGGGTAGAATTCCCAAGAGGTAAATAGTTTTTTACAAATCTCTTGGAGTTCCTGCTGTGGCGCAGCAGAAATGAATCCAACCATGAACCATGAGGTTTCGGCTTTGATCCCAGGCCTCATTCAGTGGGTTAAGGATCCGAAGTTACTGTGAGCTGCAGTGTAGGTCACAGACACGGCTCAGATCCTATGTTGCTGTGGCTGTGGTGTAGGCCAGAAGCTGTAGCTCCGATTCAACCCCTAGCACAGGAATTTCCATACGCCACAGGGACAGCCCTAAAAAAGTAGGAAAAAAAAAAAAAAAAGACGGCTGTTCTCTTGCTCTTTGTACATCCCCCTGCTCTACCAGTCCCTGCTTCACCTACTCACTAAACATGTTTGCCCCCAGCCCTAGTTAGTGAATGTTCTAGTCCTTAGGCCAAAGCAGCTTCACCTGCTAGTTTATCGAAGGGAAACATCTGTCCTCATAATGGTTGATAACCAGACTGGGCTGTGAGGGACTTGCCCAAGCTGGTTTCCCTGGAAACTGATGAGCCAACCAGACATCAGTTCTTCCTATAAATGGTAGCCTCACTCCCGACCCCACCCCCGGCCCCAAGTAACAAAGGCTGCTGCCCTGTCTTGTCTACCACCTGAGGTGTTGCTTCAAGACTTTTTGCTTAAGCTCCCCAGTCCAATAAGCCCTTCAGCACTGGCTGTAAGGCTGAGGGTGGAAAGGTGGTGTGGCGCTGCAGGCCAAGGCAAAAGCCACAGGCAGGGGTGGGATTATGTCAGAATGCTGGTACTGGTAAAAATGACATGCATGGCATTGACTGCTGCTGGGGCTAATGAAAAGGATGAATGGACTGCTTAAACAACAGGTGAGATGGAAACTCTCTTAACTGTGGACCGGAGGCTAACTCAAGCCCAACAAACTAGAACTGAACATCCCAGGAGCAACTCTTCCAGTGCCTACCCCATGTTAACCCAGGGGCAACTAGTAACCACAATTTGAGTTCAACCGTTGACCACCCAAGGATCTTTGCCAGCTATCAGTCAAGAAAATACCTCACGTTTGCCCTTACCAGGATCTACCCCCAGGAGGGACACATCACAAAATGGTGCTGGGACTGGCAGGTAAGTTTCTGGTGATTTGGTTTTGCGGCCTCATTGAGGAATAAGGTTAGAAAGAGATTTATAGATTTCACCTGTCATACCCAGCCCCACCTAAGACGCCTGAGATAATTAATCCAGGTCTTCGACTGGAGAAAGGCACCATTAAATTAATCCTGTGGGCCTTTGTTGTACCTCTTTTCCAGTATTCTGCACTGGCTGGGTTTTGAGGGTAGACACGTGGTCTGGTCCTGCAGGCCAGGACAAAATCCACAAGCAGGTGTGCTATTATCTCAGAATGCTGTTACCGCTTATATTTTGCTTACTGGCCATGATCTTCCCAGCACTGGGCCTGCTGAACTTCTTAAATTTCATTCCTAGTCTGAAGGGAGGAACTCTGTTGACAGACTGTGCAACAGTGGTGGCCTCGCTGTGAAACGAGTTTGATTGCTGGGTCTATGGAAAGATGCCATAATCATCCTTCCTGGAACTCTGTGAAAAATTGACCCAATAATCACCTGGCTTCAAAGCTTGCCCGCCTCTTGGATCCTTGATACTCTTTAGCTGCTGTGGCCTGTATTGCATTTGCGGATTTTGGTTGCAGTAGACCTAACATATCTGACTCCAGGAATATCATAGAAGAGGAGCAGACCAAGATCATTAGGGTCGTGCAGGATACGTAGGGGTGGAATATATGGTCAGGCCACTCAAGATGGCTGTTCTCTCACTCTTGGTACAGCCCCTGCTCAACCAGTCCCTTCTTCACCTACACCCTACTCACATGAGCATGTTTGCCCCCACCCCAGCTAGTGATTGTTCTAATCCTTAGGCCAGAAGGGCTCCACCTGAGAGTTTATTAAGAGGAAACATTTGCCCTCAGGATGTTCATTAATTTGAGGGTCAGTGAGGAACATGCACCAGCTTCTGGTTTCCATGGAAACTCATGAGCTAACCTGATGTCAGTTCCCTCCGTAAATGAGAGCCGCCTTCTCTCTGCAAGTAGCAAATATTTCTGCCATGCTCTGCCTATCATCAGTGGTGGGGTATTACCCCCAGGACCTTTTGCTTAAGATCTGCTGCCCAATAAGTCATTGGTGTCTCTATCCCTGTGTCTGCACTCTTTCGTCTTAAAGCTGGACAACCCCAAGGCCTGCAGGACTGCAGGGTACAACTCAACATCAGTGTGTTTCAAAACTCATTCAAAGGAGATCTAGCTAATAATATATTCTCTGCAAAATCCAAGACACTTAAGTAAATAAGTCACAATCTATAAAGAGCCTCCAAAGTCAATAGGTCCCATAGATTATTAAACTAGTTAATGTGTTGATCCTGGAAGATTTTCACTCCATTCCAAAACAGGGGCCCGGGAATCTATCACCACAAGCCCAGGGGATGCTTCCTCACCTGCTGGGCCAGTCTACACGAGAAAGGCTAGCCTCCTCCAAAATTTTGCTACCGTGTCTATGTGAGTCCAAGAAAGGAAGAATTACTAAAGCAAGGCCACTTCACAATAGGAGCAAGTGACATTATTTACAGACTTCAAAAGCTTCAATAACTTTGTCTAAAATTGCATTTACTCTGTCTCTTAGTCTCTTACCTCACCACTCAGAGTTACTACATAAAGCATATTACTTCTGAATTAAATGAGCCTTTCTCCAAATATGGGAACTTTCTTCTTTGAATTGAGAACAAAAGTCTTACAAAACCTATTTTCTAAATTTGGGGGGAAGTAATAAAGCAATATAAATGGTGCACCAGATTCAGCATTACAGAGCAGACACAGAGACAGGTCCTTAACCTTTCTTCTCTGAGTGGTGAGCTCACCTAGTCAACCTGAAGACTGGAAGGCCTTCCATGTCTTGGAGTTCCCATCATGTTTCAGTGGTTAACAAATCCGACTAGGAACCATGAGGTTGGGGGTTCAACCCCTGGCCTTGCTCAGTGGGTTAACGATCCAGCATTGCCATGAGTTATGGTGTAGGTTGCAGACGCAGCTCAGATCTCTCATTGCTGTGGCTCTGGCATAGGCCGGTGGCTACAGTTCTGATTAGACCTCTAGCCTGGGAATCTCCATATGCCGCAGCAGCGGCCCTAGAAAAGACAAAAAAAAAAAAAAAAAAAAAAAAGTACCTTTTCTTAAGCAAGATTTTTTTTTAATTTTTAGTGCAAGGACACTGACAGGATAATGAGACAAATACAAGTTCTGCCTCCCAATATACCCAAACTCTGTTCATGCTTCCTAATGGCCTGAAAGGACTATGGGCTATAGTGTGAGTCTGGTCCTAAGGATAAGCAAGGATGAACAACTGAGTGCTGGGTCCTTCCCCATCCCTCAGCTCTAGTGATTCATATCAACTTTGGGCAGGGGTGGCCCCAAACCAAAGTGCCCCATGTGAAACCCCAGCTTATTGTAGACATATCAGAAAGAGGTCAAGCCTCTGGGATATTCTGATTTCTTACAAAGTGAAAGAGGCACTGCTTGCAAAGTGCTCAACCTGAGTGGGCCTCCCAGGGAAGAGGAGCCCACCCAACAGCCCATCCTCTTGATTGACTATCTGAACTGGTAAGAAGGTCTACTCCTACTTGACTTGCTCTTTCAATGCCACCTCTTTACATTCCATCCCCAGAAGCCTCTCCCCTGAATGCCAAGGCCAAGCCTCTGCGCCTAATTATTTGCTATTTAAAATGTTGATTCAATCAATTGTGGCACTAGCTTTTTATTTTCTTTAATTATATATTTTTTTCATTTTTTAAAGTTTTGTTGTAGTATAGTTGATTTATAATGTTGTGCTAATTTCTGCTGTACAACAAAGTGATTCAGTTATACATATATTCATTCTTTTTCAGATTCCTTTCCCATATAGTTTATCACAGAACATTGAGTAGAGTCCCCTGTGCTATACAGCAGGTCCCCATGGACCATTAATTCCATATACAATAGTGCACATATGTCGATCCCAAACCTCCATTCTATCCCTCCACCCCACCTTTGTTTGGTAACCATAACTTTGTTTTCAAAGTCTGTAAATCTGTTTCAGATTTGTAAATAGGTTCGTTTGTAGCCTTTTCTCAGATTCCACATACAAGTGACATCATAAAATATTTGTCTTTGACTTACTTCACTTAGTATGATAATGTCTAGGTCCATCCATGTTGCTGCAAATGGCATTATTTCGTTCTTTTTTATGGCTAAGTAATATTCCATTATGTGTACCACATTTTCTTTATCCACTCCTCTTTTGATGGACATTTAGTTTGCGTCCATGTCTTGGCTATTCTAAATAGTGCTGCAATGAACATAAGAGTGCATGTAGCTTTTCTAATTATGTTTTTTTCTGGATAGATGCCCAGGAGTGGGATTGCTGGATCATATAGTAGTTCTATATTTAGTTTTTTAAGGAACCTCCCTACAGTTTCCATAGTGGTTGCACCAATTTACCCATTCCCACCAACACTGTAGGAAGGTTCCCTTTTCTCCACACGTTCTCCAGCATTTATTGTTTGTAGCCTTTTTGATAATGGCCATTCTAACTGGTGTGAGGTGATACCTTATTGTAAGTTTTGATTTGCATTTCTCTAATAATTAATAATGTTGTTCATGTGATTTTTGGCCTTCTGTTTGTCTTCTTTGGAGAAACGTCTGTTTAGATCTTCTGTCCATTTTTTGATGGGATTGTTTGGGTTTTTTTTTTTTTTTAATTGAGCTGCCTGAGATGTTTGTATATTTTGGAGATTAATCTCTTGTCAGTTGCTTCATTTGCAAAGATTTTTTCCCTTTCTGTGGGTTGTCTTTTTTTTTAATGGTTTCCTCTGTTTCAGTGTTTATTGACAGTCTATTTTGTATGACAGTCTATTTTGTATGAAGTGAGCATTGCTACTCCAGCTTTCTTTAGATTTCCGTTTGCAAGGAATATCTGTTTCTATTCCCTCACTTTCAGTCTGTATGTGTCTCTAGATCTGAAGTGAATCACTTGTAGGCAGCAAGTATATGGGTCTTGTTTTGGTATCCATTTAGCCACTCTTTATTTTTTTGGTTGGCGCATTTAATCCATTTACTTTTTAAGTAATTGTTGATATGTGTATATTTATTTCTATCTTATTAATTATCTTGTTTTGTAGGTCTTATTTTCCCCTTATTCTTTTTTTCTCTTCTATTGTGATTTGATGATTATTTAGTGTTGTGTTTGGATTGCTTTTTCTTTTGCGTGTGTATATCTATTAAAGATTTTTGGTTGCCATTACCATGCAGTTTCTATATAGCACTATACCTGTATCTCTTGATTTCAAATGCATTTTTTTATAATTTTTTTTATTTTCCCACTGTACAGCAAGGGGGTCAGGTTATCCTTACAGGTATACATTACAATTACATTTTTTCCCCACCCTTTGTTCTGTTGCAACATGAGTATCTAGACAAAGTTCTCAATGCTATTCAGCAGGATCTCCTTGTAAATCTATTCTAACCTGTGTCTGATAAGCCCAAGCTCCCCATCCCTCCCACTCCCTCCCCCTCCCATCAGGCAGCCACAAGTCTCTTCTCCAAGTCCATGATTTTCTTTTCTGAGGAGATGTTCATTTGTGCTGGATATTAGATTCCAGTTATAAGTGATATCATATGGTATTTGTCTTTGTCTTTCTGGCTCATTTCACTCAGGATAAGATTCTCTAGTTCCATCCATGTTGCTGCAAATGGCATTATGTCATTCTTTTTTATGGCTGAGTAGTATTCCATTGTGTATATATACCACCTCTTCCGAATCCAATCATCTGTCGATGGACATTTGGATTGTTTCCATGTCCTGGCTATTGTGAATAGTGCTGCAATGAACATGCGGGTGCAAGTGTCTCTTTTAAGTAGAGCTTTGTCCGGATAGATGCCCAAGAGTGGGATTGCAGGGTCATATGGAAGTTCTATGTATAGATTTCTAAGGTATCTCCAAACTGTTCTCCATAGTGGCTGTACCAGTTGACATTCCCACCAGCAGTGCAGGAGGGTTCCCTTTTCTCCACAGCCCCTCCAGCACTTGTTATTTGTGGATTTATTAATGATGGCCATTCTGACTGGTGTGAGGTGATATCTCATGGTAGTTTTGATTTGCATTTCTCTTATAGTCAGCGATGTTGAGCATTTTTTCATGTGTTTGTTGGCCATCTGTATATCTTCTTTGGAGAAATGTCTATCCACGTCTTTTGCCCATTTTTCCATTGATTGATTGGTTTTTTTGCTGTTGGGTTGTATAAGTTGTTTATACATTCTAGAGATTAAGCCCTTGTCGGTTGCATCATTTGAAACTATTTTCTCCCATTCTGTAAGTTGTCTTTTTGTTTTCTTTTGGGTTTCCTTTGCTGTGCAAAAGCTTTTCAGTTTGATGAGGTCCCATGGGTTTATTTTTGCTCTAATTTCTATTGCTTTGGGAGACTGACCTGAGAAAATATTCATGATGTTGATGTCAGAGAGTGTTTTGCCTATGTTTTCTTCTAGGAGTTTGATGGTGTCCTGTCGTATGTTTAAGTCTTTCAGCCATTTGGAGTTTATTTTTGTGCATGGTGTGAGGGTGTGTTCTAGTTTCATTGCTTTGCATGCAGCTGTCCAGGTTTCCCAGCAATGCTTGCTGAATAGACTTTCTTTTTCCCATTTTATGTTCTTGCCTCCCTTGTCAAAGATTAATTGACCATAGGTGTCAGGGTTTATTTCCGGATTCTCTATTCTGTTCCATTGGTCTGTCTGTCTGTTTTGATACCAGTACCACACTGTTTTGATGACTGTGGCTTTGTAGTATTTCTTGAAGTCTTGGAGAGTTATGCCTCCTGCTTGGTTTTTGTTTCTCAGGATTGCTTTGGCGATTCTGGGTCTTTTGTTGTTCCATATAAATGTTTGGATTGTTTGTTCTGGTTCTGTGAAAAATGTCATGGGTAATTTGATAGGGATTGCATTGAATCTGTAGATTGCTTTGGGTAGTATGGCCATTTTTACAGTATTGATTTTCCCAATCCAGGAACATGGAATATCTTTCCATTTCTTTACATCTTCTTTGATTTCTTTGATTAAAGTTTTATAGTTCTCGGCATATAGGTCCTTTACCTCCTTGGTCAGGTGTATTCCGAGGTATTTGATTTTGTGAGGTGCCATTTTAAAAGGTATCGTATTTTGGTATCGTATTTTTGTATTCCTTTTCTAATATTTCATTGCTGGTACACAGAAATGCAACTGACTTCTGAATGTTAATCTTATATCCTGCTACTTTGCTGAATTTATTAATCAGTTCAAGTAGTTTTGGGGTTGAGTCCTTAGGGTTTTCTATATATAGTGTCATGTTGTCTGTCTGCATACAGTGACAGTTTTATCTTTTCTCTTCCTATATGCATGACTTTTTTCTTTTGTTTGTCTAATTGCTGTGGCTAGGACTTCCAGTACTATGTTGAATAGCAGTGGTGAGAGTGGGCATCCCTGTCTTGTTCCAGATTTGAGTGAGAAGGCTTTCAGTTTTTCCCCAATGAGTATTATATTTGCTGTGGGTTTATCATAAATGGCTTTGATTATATTCAGGAATGTTCCCTCTACACCCACTTTGGCGAGGGTCTTGATCGTGAATGGATGTTGGACTTTGTCAAATGCTTTTTTTGCTTCTATTGAGATGATCATATTATTTTTGACTTTTTTTTTGTTAATGTGGTGTAGGATGCTGATTGATTTGCATATGTTGAACCATCCTTGTGAACCTGGGATGAACCCAAACTGGTCATGGTGTATAATTTTTTTGGTATGTTGTTGGATTCGGTTGGCTAAGATTTTGTTGAGAATTTTTGCATCTATATTCATCAATGATATTGGCTGATAGTTTTCTTTTTTGGTGGTCTCTGCCTGGTTTTGGAATGAGGGTGATGGTGGCATCATAGAATGTCTTTGGGAGTATTCCTTCTTCTTCAACCTTTTGAAAGAGTTTAAGGAGGATGAGCACAAATTCCTCTTTATATGTTTGATAAAATTCACCTGTGAAGCCATCTGGTCCTGGACTTTTATTTGTGGGGAGTGATTTTATGACCTCTTCAATTTCATTTCTAGTGATCGGTCTGTTCAGTTGGTCTGTTTCTACTTGATTCAGTTTTGGCAGGCTGTAAGATTCTAGAAAATTGTCCATTTCTTCCAGATTGTCAAACTTGTTGCCATATAGTTGTTCATAGTATTCTCTTATGGTTTTTTGTATTTCTGCTGTATCCATTGTGATTTCTCCTTTTTCATTTATAATTTTGGTTATTTGGGTTCTTTCTCTCCTCTTTTTAGTGAGTCTGGCCAGGGGTTTGTCAATTTTGTTTACCTTTTCAAAGAACCAGCTCTTGGTTTTATGAATTTTCTCTATTGTTTTTTGAGTCTCTATTTTATTGATTTCGTCTTTGATCTTTATAATTTCCTTCCTTCTGCTGACTTTAGACTTTTTTGTTCTTCTTTTTCTAATTCATTTAGGTGGAGGGTTAAGTTGTCAATTTGGGATCTTTCTTCTTTTTTGAGAAAGGCCTGTATTGCTATAAATTTCCCTCTGAGCACTGCTTTCGCAGCATCCCATAGATTTTGAGAGGTTGTGTCTTCATTATCATTTGTTTCAAGGTAGTTTTTAATTTCCTTCTTGATTTCCTCATTGACCCATTGGTTTTTTAGTAGCATGTTGTTTAGTCTCCATGGAGTAGGTTTTTTCTCTTTGCTTTTCCCATGGTTGATTTCTAATTTCATGGCATTGTGGTCAGAGAAGATACTTGAGGTAATTTCTATGCTCCTAAATTTATTGAGATTAGCTTTGTGTCCCAATATGTGGTTGATTCTTGAGAATGTTCCATGAGCATTTGAGAAGAATGTGTATTCTGATTTTTTTGGATGTAGTGTCCTGAAGATATCAATGAAGTCTAACTTTTCTATTGTTTCCTTTAGGATCTCTGTTGCTTTATTGGTTTTCTGTCTAGAGGATCTGTCCATTGATGTGAGGGGGGTATTAAGGTCTGCTACTATGATTGTATTCTCATCAATATCTCCCTTTATGTCTGTTAATATTTGTTGTATGTATCTGGGTGCTCCTGTATTTGGGGATATATGTTGACGATAGTAACATCCTCTCCTTGGATGGATCCCTTAATCATTAAGTAGTGTCCTTCTTTGTCTTTCTTTATGTCTTTTGTTTTAAAGTCTATTTTGTCTGATATGAGCGTTGCAACTCCTGCTTTTCCGTCATGTCTATTGGCGTGAAATATTTTTCCCCACCCTTTCACTTTCAGCCTATATGTATCTTTTGTCCTAAGATGAGTTTCTTGTAGGCAGCATATTGAAGGTTTTTGCCTTTTTATCCACTCAGCCACTCTGTGTCTTTTGATTGGGGCATTCAGTCCATTGACATTTAAGGTGATAATTGATAGATGATTATTTATTGCCATTTGAACCTCGTGTTCCAGTTGATTCTATGGTTCTCCATTCTTCCTTTTTTTTTTTTTTTTTTTTTTTTTTGGTTGGATGGTCTCCTGTTATTATCTGCTTGAGTGTATTTTTTTTTTCATTTTTTGCAAATGCAATATTTGATTTTGGCTTGTGGTTGCCCTGTTTTTTAAATATGCTAACCCCTTCCCATAATTGTGTGTTTTAGCCTGGTGGTCCTATAAGTTCAAACACTTCATTACTATATTAAAATTAAGAAGAGAAACATACAAACAAACAAACAAAAAGGGTTATTTACTTCCTAACATCCCTTGCCCACATTTTATGGTTTTGATGACTCTTTTTTATTTTTTTCTTTTTAATTTTATTTTGTTTGAAGCATGTTCATGATTAAATCTGTATGCTGGCTTATTTGAGTGACTGCTCTCTGATTGCGGTTTCCTCAGTCCTAGTTCTTCCTCTTCTTCTTCTTTTTTTTTTTTTTCTTTTCTTTTTTCTTCCCTTTCCTTCCTTTCTTTTTGGTTTAGAGAAGCCCTTTCAATATTTCCTTTAACCTGGGTTTTGTGTTGCTGTATTCTTTAAGTTTTTGTTTGTTGGAAAAAATTTTTATTTCCCCTTCTATTTTAAATGATATTCCTGCTGGATAGAGTATTCTAGGTTGCATATTTTTTCCTTTGAGCACTTTAAATATCTCTTGCCATTCCCTCCTGGCCTGTAGTGTTTCTGTAGAGAAATCAGCTGATATTCTTATGGGGGTTCCCTTGTAGGTAACATTCTGTTTTTCTCTTGCTGCCTTTAGGATCCTCTCTTTGTCACTAACTTTTGCCATTTTTATTATGATGTGTCTTGGTGTGGGTCTGTTTGGGTTCAGTTTGTTTGGGGCCCTCTGTGCTTCTTGTATCTTGAACCCAGTATCCTTTAGATTTGGGAAGTTTCCAGCAATAATTTCTTCAAATATATTTTCCATCCCCTTATATTTCTCTACTCCTTCTGGAATTCCTATTATGTGTAGATTGGCCTGCTTTATATTATCCCATAGGTCTCTTATATTGCTTTCCAGTTTTTTGATTCGGTTTTCTGTCTGTTGACCGGATTGAGTGATTTCCATTATTCTATCTTCCATATCACTGATTCGTTCTTCTGCATTATTCATTCTGGTTTTTACTGCCCTTAGTTCAGTTTGCATCTCTGCAAATGAATGTTCTAGTTTTTCTTGGATCCTCCTTATATTTTCTAGTTCCTTTCTGAGGGTATCTGCATTACTGTTCATATCTTCTCTTAATTCCTTCAGTATTTTCACTATTTCTCTTTTGAACTCCAGGTCTGTCTGACTGCAGAGATCTGTTTCACTGCTGACTGTTTTAGGTGAGTTCTCCTGTTGGTTTGACTGGGGTGGTTTCTCAGCTTCTTCATCTTGCTTGTTGTTTTCTTTCTCCTGAGGGAGTTGTACTCTCCGTTATCGGGCAGTGTTTGCCTTGTCACTGCCGTGGAATATTTCCTGAGGGCTGGCGTTGTTGGTCCATCTTTTTTGAGGCAGTGTGGCTTTTCTGGAGTGTTGATGGAGCTAACAGTGTTTCTTTGAAGCAAAGGAGGACTTCCTGAGGGCAGACAGGACTGGGAGGTCCACACCACGATGGTAGCAGATTTCACTTGGTCATGCAGAGCTTGCTCTGGTGTTTTTAGGCTGTGGGGTTCTTGCAGGGGGTTGGCGGTGTTGAGCAGCTGTTCCTCAGGAGTGCAGCATCCCCTGGCGGCTGGAGCAGCTATCTGGGTCACTGAGAACCTAAGAGGCTCTTCCCTAGGGCAGCCCAACTCAGAAGGATGGCCTGAGACTGTAGGCAGATCTTTTCACAGTCTGGCCGAGCTTGTTGCAGCTTTTCTGGGCTGCAGGGGCTCCTCCAGGGGGCTGGTGGTGCTGAGCAGCTATTCCGCGGGAGTGGGGCACCCCCTGGGGGCTTGGGTGGGTAGCAGGGCCGTTGGAAACCCAAGAGGCTCCTCCCCGGGGCAGCCTGACTCAGAAAAACCGTCCGAGAATTAGGCAGATCTATTCACGACCTGGCTAGGCTTGTTCTAGCTTTTCTGGGCTGCAGGCCTTTTCTCGGGGGCTGGTGGTGTTTGGTGCTGCTCTGTGGAAGTGTAGCCCCTCCAAAGGGCAAGAAGGCCTGTGCAGGGACAGCCCCTGCAGTGGTAGGCTTCAGATAATTGTTGAGGCCAGCCCTCCTGGATGACAGGCAGCCCCAGGTTTGGCGAGAGCATAGCGGGTGGTGGGAGTGGGGGGAGGGGATGCACTGGGAAGCACAGCTTTCAGCTAGCTAGCGGGCCTGTAAGCTTGCTGTGGCATGGGGAGTATTCTATGGGGACCCACCCCTTCTTCTCTCCCCTCCCCAGCATGGGCGCAGACCAGGCTCTTCTCCCAGGTTCCCTCTGATGAGGCTTTCCACTTCCCCACCCCTAGAATATTGCTCCCTTTCTCTGCGACAGCTTTGTTTTCTAGTCTCCCAGGCAGTCTCTGCCCCGTTAAATGGTTGCTAGACTTCCCAAGTAGTTTCCGCTCTGCCCCGCCCCCGCAGCCCATTGTCGCGCTCGGACTAACCTCTGGAGCGGAGGTCTCGGTGCCCAGCCCCCTCCCAGGCGTCCCCAGGCCCTTTCTCAGGGACTAACCTTCGGAGGCGAGGTCTCGGTGCCCAGCCCCCACCCAGGAGTCTCAATTTTTGGTGACTGTGCCCGTAGTTCAGATGGTCCGTTGGGTTCTTGATCGGCTTTTCCGTACTCCAACTTACTGCTACACTCTTCTCTGCATCTGAAGATTCCTCCAGTTCATTTGATCTTTCCCCCTTGTAGGTGACTTTCCAGGGTGTGGGATCCCTTTCTCCTCCACAGTTCCCTTTCAGGAGCACCCATCCCGCTAGGATTCACCTTCTCTCACTCTCCTCTTTTCTCCCGTTCTGCCCAATAATGTCACGAACTTCTTGCCGTTATTGGAGTTTAGGTTCCTCTGCCAGCGATTGGTTGCTGTTCTGTGCGAGTCATTTATTCTGTAGATGTGCTTTTTTTGTTGTGTTTGTGGGAGAGGGTGAGCGTGTCCCCCTACTCCTCTGCCATCTTGTCCTCTCCTCAAATGCATTTTTTAAATGCTGCATTTATACTCTCCTCCCCTTGTGATTGTTTTTGATGTCATATCTTACATCAATTCCTCTGTGTCCTTTGTTTAGTGTATCTTCTTTTTTTTTTTTTTTAGTGTATCTTCTAATTGCTTATTGTGGATATAGGTGATTTTTACTACTTTTATCTTTTAACTTCCCTAGTAGTTTGTGTCTGTAGGACTTCCCACCTTTACTGTATGTTTGCCTTTACAGTTGATCTTTTTCATTTTGAAATTTTCTTGTTTCTAGATATGGCCTTTTCTTTTTTGCCTAGAGGTGTTTCTTTATCCTTTGTTGTAAAGCTACTTTGGTGGTGCTGAACTCTTTTAGCTTTTGCTTGTCTGTAAGGTTTTTGATTTCTCCATCAAATCTGAACCAAAACCTTCCTGGGTAGAGTTTTCTTGGGTATAGGTTTTTCCTTTTCATCCCTTTGAATATATGGTGACACTCTTTTCTGGCCTGTAAGGTTTCTCTGAAAAGTCAGCCGATAGCCTTATGGGAAATCCTTTCTATGTTATTGATTGCTTTTCCTTTTTTGCTTTTAATATTCTCTTTTTCTTTACTTTTTATCATTTTAATTATATCTTGGTGTGTTCCTTGTTGGGTTAATCCAATGTGGGACTCTCTACACCTCCTGGATGTGAATATCTGTTTCATTCTCAGGAAAACTTTCAACTATTATGTCATGAAGAATTTTCTCAGGTCCTTTTTCTCTTCTCCTTCTAGGTCCCCTATAATTCAAGTATTAATATGCCTGATGTTGTCCCACAAGTCTCTTAAACTGTCCTTTCTTTTCATTCTTTTTTTCTTTTTTATGTTCGACATCAATGATTTCCAATATTCTGCCCTTTAGCTTACTAATCCATTCCTCTGTGTCATTTGTCCTGCTCTTGATTCCTTCTAGTATATTTTTCATTTCAGTTATTATATTCTTCATCTCTGGTTGTTATTTTTATAGTCTCTTAAAAACCTCTAGGGAGTTCCCATTCTGGCTCAGCAGTAACAAACCTGACTAGTATCCATGAGGATGTGGGTTCAGTCCCTGGCTTTGCTCAGTGGGTTAAGGATCCAGCATTGCCATGAGCTGCAGTATAGGTCACAGACATAGCTCTGATCTGGCGTTGCTGTGGCTGTGGCTGGCAGCTATGGCTCCAGTGCAACCCTAGCCTAGGAACTTCAATATGCCATGGGTATGGCCTTAAAAAGACCAAAACGAACAAAAAAAAAACCTCTAACCCACTCTGTCCATCCATTCTTCTCCCAGGTTTTCTGGTCATCTTTATGACCATTAACATGAACCCCTTTTTGGGGTATATTCCTTACCTCCACTTAACTCCATTGTTCTTCTAGGGTTTTGTCCTATTCCTTTGTCTGGAACATATTGCTATTTCACCTCATTTTGTCTAAGTTGCTATTTTCTTTATTTCTTTTTTTTTTTTCTTGTATCAAGTACGTTGGTTATCTTTCCTGATGTTGGAGAAGTGGACTTTTTTTAGGAGACGTCCTATGCATTCCAGCAGTTCGCTGCCCTCTTGTGACCAATGTTATATGCTCTAGAGTTTCCCCCTATGAAGACTACATGGGTCCTTCTCTTGTGCCAAACTATGTAGGTAGTCTGGTAGTCTTGGCTGGCTCCCAGTATGGTTGGTTGTGACGTCCTCCTTTGTGAAGACAGTGTTAGGTGCTGTTTCGTGAGACCAGGTCACAAAGTAGCTGTCTACAGAATCCCAGGTGGAGCCAGGGTTTATACTGGCTCACTGATGGGTGGCCAGTGTCAGAAATTTCTGAGGCTATTGCCCACCCTCTGGTGGGTAAATCCATGCCCTGAAGTTAATGCAGGGAGAACTGGGTCCTAAAGTCTGGTTGCAGTGCTCAATGATCCCAGCAGTGCTGTCAGGTCACTGAGGCAGGGGTGGGGGAAGTTGTTACACACTTGGGTGTAGTGTCTTCATTGTCCTGAATCTTTTTTTTTTTTTTTTTTTTTTTTTGGCCTGTTAGTGGGCTGAGCCAAGGCCTAGCCAATCTCAGGGCAGAATCTATCCCAATGTGGGCAGGCTGAGTCTGCTAGCTATGGAAACGTGGTTTTCTTGTGCCTGGTGTCTGCCCTCTGGTGGGTAAGCCTGGTCCAGAGGCTAAAGTAGGCTTTCTGGAAGGCAGAGTGGGGGCCAGGGAATTCTGGAGCTGGTACCTATGCACAGGTGGGTGGAGATGTGTCCTAGGCCATCTGGTGGGCATGTCTATATCTAGAGACTTGTTTAGAGCAGTTGTGGGCCAAGAGTCTTTAGACAATCTGTCTGCTGATGGGTTGGACTGTATCTACCCAATTTGTTGCTTGGCCTGAGGCATCCCAGCTCTGCCACCAATAGACCATTGGCCAGGGGCAGGTATTGGTGCAAATGAACTTAAGGAAGGATCCCACTCTGGTGCTTCCTGACACCAGCATCCATACAGTAGGAAGTTCCCAAGAATGGCTTCTACCAGTGAGTTTTTGAGTCCCCAGCATGAGCTGCAGCCACCCCCTGCCCCTCCAAGAAGCTCTGCAAGTCTAGCAGTTAGGTTTGGCCCAGGCTCCTATCCAATTACTTTTTTTCCCCTGGGTCCCAGTGCTTGTGAGATTTTTGTGTGCTAAAAAGTTCTTGCAAGAAAAACCAGATGATTGAAGAAAAATGCTTTCTTGGTGAAGTATAGAGGTCTTCTGTTTACCTCCTAGACTTTGGTCATCAGACAAAAGCATTCTCTCACCACCTCTCTGTGTTATATTTCCCTTGTCTGACTTCATCATTCATCTTAGCAGACTATAGAAAGACATGAAAGACTAGAAACATGTCCCTGGACACTATGGTGACAGACTTCATTCTCTTGGGCTTATTCCCCCAGGCCCCCCACCCTGTCTCAGGACCCTCCTCTTCCTGGTCTTCTTCACCATCTACATCATGACTCAGCTGGGAAGTCTGCTCATTTTGCTTACCATGTGGGCTGACCCAAAGCTCCATGCTGGACATGTTGCTCTCTTCCGTCATCATTCCTCGAATTCTTCTCCACTTCACTCCCATCAGCAAGGCAATCCCATTTGGTGGCTGTGTGGCTCAACTGTATTTCTTTCATTTCCTGGGCAGCACTCAGTGCTTCCTCTACACCTTGATGGCCTATGACAGGTACCTGGCCATATGCCAGCCCCTGCGCTACCCCATGCTCATGAATGGGAGGTTATGCACATTCCTTGTGGCGGGAGCGTGGGTGGCCGGCTCCATCCATGGGTCTATCGAGGCCACCCTGACCTTCCGACTGCCCTACTGTGGGCCCAACCAGGTGGATTACTTTATCTGTGACATCCCTGCAGTATTGAGACTGGCCTGTGCAGACACCAGTGTCAATGAGCTTGTGACCTTTGTGGACATTGGGGTCATGGCAGCCAGTTGCTTCCTGTTAATTCTGCTCTCCTATGCCAGCATGGTCCATGCCATCCTACAGATACCCACTGCTGATGGGCAGTGCTGGGCCTTCTCCACCTGTGGCTCCCACTTAACTGTAGTCACATTCTACGATGTCCCCTGTATTTTCATCAACTTTTGGGATGGTTCCAAGAGTAAAAACAAGGAAATATAAATAGGTGAACCTGGTTTTCCAGTGCTTGAAAGTGGTGAATAAGGAAATTGGATGTGCCTGTATGTTTTTCCAGGAAGGTAATTGTTGGAATTACAGAGCAGAAGCGCAAGGCTGCAAAACAGTCATCACAGCATGAAGTGACTTCCAGACCAGAGGCCAAGGACAGAAACTATGGATTCCAGCTAGTAGTGTGCTGGTAAATGTTTAAAACCTGGCTCTAAAAAAATAGGAAGGGAGTTCCTTTTCTGGCTCAGCAGGTTGAGAACCCCACTAGTATCCCTGAGGATTCGGGTTCAATCCCTGGCCTCACTCAGTAGGTTAAAGGATCTGGTGTTGCCATGAGCTGTGGTATAGGTTGCAGGTGTGGCTCAGATCTGGCATTGCCATGACTGTGGAGTAGGCCAACAGCTGCAGCTCTGATTCGACCCCTAGCCCAGGATCTTCCATGTGTCACAGGTGCAACCATAAGAAAGAAAAAAAGAAAGTAGAAAGGGGGAAAATAAAAGCCCTCATTTGTGTTGTTTGCAAATTTCCATGGACTAAATACTCCCGCCATGGTTAATTTCAAACTCCAACATGACATCTTTGCTTAAAGAAGTTGGTAATGCTAACACACCCTTATATAGTATTTCCATAATAAAGATATGATAAATGTGAATCAGTTCATAGATACTAGTAAAACTTAGTAAAAAAAAAAAAAAAATTAGAAAGTAGAAGTTACTGGGAGTTCCCGTCGTGGCGCAGTGGTTAACGAATCCGACTAGAAACCATGAGGTTGCGGGTTCGGTCCCTGCCCTTGCTCAGTGGGTTAACGATCCGGCACTGCCGTGAGCTGTGGTGTAGGTTGCAGACGTGGCTCGGATCCCGCGTTGCCGTGGCTCTGGCGTAGGCCAGGGGCTCCAGCTCCGATTCGACCCCTAGCCTGGGAACCTCCATATGCCGCGGGAGCGATCCAAAGAAATAGCAAAAAGCCAAAAAAAAAAAAGAAAGTAGAAGTTACCATTGAGGCTCAGTGAAAACAAACCCTACTAGTATCCATGAGAACAAGGGTTTGATCCATGGCCCCACTCAGTGCATTAAGGATCCGGCATTGCTATGGCTATGGTGTAGCTCAGCTGCTGCAGCTTTGACTAGTTCCCTAGCCTGGGAACTTCCATATGCGGTGAATGCAGCCCTGAAAATAATAAAATAAATTTTAAAATAATTAGAAAAGTGATGTTTTTAATATTACTACATTTTTGGGCCACATGCACTGCATGCAGAAGTTCCCAGGCCAGAAACTGAACCCACACCATAGCAGTGACCCAAGCCACAGCAGTGATAATTGCCATATCCTGAGCTACCAGGGAACTTCAACATATTTGTACATTTTTATATGATTTATTTAATTGCAAGTTTAACAAAGAGTAAATAAAATTTTTGAAAATTTAGCAGTAAGTTATTCTAGGCCAGTAATAACCAGCTCCATCACACAACTAGTTCTAAATCACTTCAGAGAGGCAAGTCACCTTGCAATTCCAGATGGGACCATCTCAACTGTAGGGTCCAAGTCACCTACCAGATCATCCAAAAATATCAAAGAACACTCCAACAATTTGAAATCATTTTCTTTTTCCACTGCCTTAAATACATTGGAGTCATCTAAGACTTTAAAGTGGAGGTAAGGAAATTCATTCAATGAACCTAAAATTAGGGGATTCTTCCATCAGTATCCAGAGAGGTGGGGACATACAATGAAGAGTACCTCAATTATTGAAAAGTACATTTTAATGCATTTCTGAGTATACTGTGGGTAAATGTGCGATCTGACATTTAAAAGAAAAGAATCACAGAAATTAGAGATTATATCTGTCACTCAAGAGATCACCTTGTTCTCCACAGCTCACTTTCTAGATATGTAGAAATGATTCCTGCTTGCTGTCAAAACAAAAAATAATGAGGATCAGGGGAATGCAGTCCTCACGGGGGAAAGGTTTCAGGGTGGAACTCCCAAGACACAAATAGTCGGCAACAACTCTCTTGACAGTGTTTTGCCAAAAATAACTCATTCAGAGGAGATTCAGCTAACTGTGTAACCAAGTAAAACCAAGAGGCTAAAGTAGAGAAGTCACAATCTGTAAAGAGCCTCCAATGGCTGGAAGTATCACAGATTATCAAAATAGTCAGTATGTCAATCTCCTGGAAGATGTTAATTCCATTCCAAAGCAGAGATCCAGTAACCCCTCACCACGAGCCCAGGTGACACTCTGAAGGACACTTTCCTCACCTGCTGGGCCAGTCTACCTGAGATGCGCCAGCCTTCTCCAAGATTTTGCTTCTGTGTCCATGTAAGTTCAAGAAGGGAAGAATTCCTAAAGCCAGGTCAATTCACACTAGGAACCAAGATGTAGAGACTTTAAAAGATTCAGTAACTTTGTCCAAAACTGTACTTATTCTGTCTCTTTCCCCATCATTCTTACTTCACCCTCTCCTCACAGAGTTAGTAAGTTAATCGTATTACTTCTGAATTAAATGAACCTCTCTCCAGATTTGAGAACTTTCCTCGACTGAGAAAAGAGTTATCTTTTATTTTCTCTTTTTGAGAAAGTAATAAAGCAATATACATGGTGCATCGGATTGAGCATTACAGATCAAACACAAAATGGGTTCCTTAACCCTTCTTTTCCCAGAGATGAGCATACTTAGGCAACTTAAAGTTTGAAAGTCTTCCATTTCAAGTACCTTTTCTTTTTTTTTTTTTTTTTTTTTTTTTTTTGTCTTTTTGCTATTTCTTGGGCCGCTCCCACGGCATATGGAGGTTCCCAGGCCAGGGGTCGAATCGGAGCTGCAGCCACCAGCCTATGCTGGAGCCACAGCAACGCTGAATCCAAGCCACGTCTGCAACCTACACCACAGCTCATGGCAACACCGGATCGTTAACCCACTGAGCAAGGGCAGGAACCGAACCTGCAACCTCATGGTTCCTAGTCAGATTCGTTAACCACTACACCATGGCGGGAACTCCTCAAGTACCTTTTCTTAAGCAAGATTTTTTTTTAACTTACAGGGCAAAGACCTTGACAGGATAATCAGAGCAATAAAATATGGATTCTGCCTCCCCACCATACTCAAACTCTCTTCACTGTCCTTGCTGTGTCTCGCTGCTCGTGTTACCTAATAAATAGCCTGAAGGGCTATGGTGGGAGTCTGGTCCTAAGGACAAGCAAGGATAAACAACACAGTGCTGGGTCCTTCCCCATCCCTCAGCGCTAGTGACTCACATCAGCTCTGGGCAGGGATGGCCCCAAAACAAGGTACCCTATACAACACCCCAGCTCAGTGTAGACATGCCAGAAAGAGGTCAAACCTCTGAGATAATTTGATTCTTCACAAAATGAAAGAGGCTCAAGGTGAATGAGCCTCCTGGTGAAGGGGAGCCCAGCCAACAGTCCACCTTACAACTTCCTAGCTGACTCGACAGTGAAAGGGTCTCGTTCCTCTCTCAGCTTGCTTTCTCGATGCCTCCCTCTTACATTCCATCCCTAGGAGCCTTTCCCTTGAATGCCAAGGCCAAAGCCCCCACATATAATTATTTGCTATTTAAAATGTTGATTCAGTCAATGATATCACCAGCTTCTTATTTTCTTTAATCACATACTTTTGATATTAAGATTATGAGTACTTTATAAGATGTCCTTGCCAAATACTATTACTAAATACTATTTAAAAGGGGAAATTTTGGAATATGTATCAAATTAGCTAAGTTTTGGATGCTTAAAATGTTTTTTTAATTGATGAATCTAAATTTGTTTCACTCCTCAATTTAAATAGCCTGAGACTCCATAGCTTCAGAAGATTCGCCAGCCCTATAATTTAAAAAAATCACAGATCAGTGAAAAGGGATCATTCCATTCGTTTTCTACTTTCGTTTTTTTATTTTTATTTTCTAGGGCCGCACATGCAGCATTTGGAAGTTCCCAGGCTAGGGGTCAAATTGGAGCTGCAGCTGCCAGCCTACACCACAGCCACAGCAACACAGGATCCAAACCACTTCTGTGATCTACATCACTGCTCATGGCAATGCCAGATCCTTAACCCACTGAGCAAGGCCAAGGATCAAACCTGCATCCTTAAGAATACTAGTCAGGTTCTTAACCCACTGAGCCACAACAGGAACTCCTACTTTTGGTTTTTTCTAGTGGCTCTTTTCCTCTAGAAAAGAAAAGACTGTTCTCTTTTCTAACACTGCTCTCTCTTAGAGCAGCTCTGTCCTTCTACAAACACACTCCCTGCCCCTCCAGGGATTCCACCTTCTGGAATTCACCTCTTCCCCACTCTGCCTTCCTCTGCAACCCCAGCACACCACTCCAGTTCAAAACCACCATCTTCGGCTGCCTCTGCCTGGAAAAGGAGCCTCTCCCTCAGACCCATCCACTGCACTCACCCAGTGCCCATATTGCTGGCCAGGATGCCCAGGGCCAGATAAGAGGAGGTACAGCTTCCAACCTTCTCCTGGCAGACCCCTTGCAAAGTGCACCCGGACATGTGCACCTCAGCCAGGAAAAAAGTCAGATTGGCAAAGAAAGAGCAACCGGGGAAGATTTTTATTATTCATAAACATTTATTATAAATGGTCTTAAAATAATTGCCTTTTTAATATAATCCAAATATGAATTGATTTATGAAAATTTTATTTTCATAACTAATAGAAAATAAGCTTTCATAATTGGCATCATAAACACTATCTCAAGTTTTGCCATCTCTTTCTCTTCTGGCCAAAGAAAGTACTACCCATCCACCCCAAAAGAAATTAAGGTATTCCTCCTTCCAAAAATCAGGTAATAGAAAGCTTATGTATTTTTCTTTTTGTGACCAAAGTTTATAATCAATATTTCCATACAAGATACATTCAATATGATTGATACTGAATATTACTCTATTCATTCTTTTAAAATAATAAGATAAAATAGGCTTAGGAATTCCCCTATGGCTCAGTGGGTTAAGGATCCTGGGTTACAACTGCAGTGGCTCAGGTTGCTACTATGGCACAGGTTTGATCCCTGGCCCAGGAACTTCCACATGCCATAGGTACAGCCAAGAAAAATAAGTTTGGGATTCCAGTTGTGGTCCAGGGGGTTAAAAACCCTAGTATCCAGGATGCGAGTTCGATCTCTGCCCTCTTTCAGTGGGTTTGATGATCTGGTGTTGCTGAGAGCTGTGGTGTAGATCACAGATGTGATTCAGATCTGGCATTGCTGTGGCTGTGGTGTAGGCTGGCAACTACAGCTCTGATTCACCCCCTAGCCTGGAAACTTCCATATGCCACAGGTGCGGACCTAAAAATAAAAAATAGGTTTGAAAATTGGTGTTGATAAGAATATTTTTAATGGTATTCCAGTGGTCAGATCTGTCAATGTTCACACCTCCGTATAATTAACTTCTTATTGGTTTACAGTTAGAGTTATAGGATGTTTTATTTAAAGCAATAGATACAAAAATACATTAAAATGTATAAGGAAAAATTTTTTTTGAATAAACCATTCATCAAGGGGAATTTTAAAATAACATCTGGCTCAGAAGTTTAATACCTTTAAAGGGTTTTTGAGACTTTTTTTTTTTTTTGTCTTTTTTTTTTTTGGCATTTCTTGGGCCGCTCCCACGGCATATGGAGGTTCCCAGGCTAGGGGTCTCATCGGAGCTGTAGCCACCAGCCTATGCCAGAGGCACAGCAACGCAGGATCCGAGCCATGTCTGCAACCTACACCACAGCTCACGGCAAAGCCAGATCCCCAACCCACTGAGCAAGGGCAGGGATCGAACCTGCAACCTCATGGTTCCTAGTCAGATTCGTTAACAACTGTGCCACGACGGGAACTCCGAGACTCTCATTTTTTTGAAGGCAAATACAATCTTAAAATAACAGCATACTAAAGGTCTAACTAGAATTCCTGTTGTGGCTCGTGGTTAACAAACCCCACTAGTACCCTTGAGGACACAGGTTTGATCCCTGGCCTCGCTCAGTGGGTTAAGAATCCAGCATTGCTGTGGGCTGTGGTGTAGGTTGCAGATGTGGCTCAGATATAGCATTGCTGTGGCTGTGGTGTAGGGCAGCAGCTAGAGCTCCAATTTGATCCTTAGCCTGGAAACCTCCATACACCGTGGGTACGGCCCTAAAAAGACAAAAGACCAAAAAAAAAAAAAAAAAAAAAAGTAAAGGAAGGTCTAACATATAATAGTAAAATCTATACTACAAATCATCAAACCAGTAAAATGTTTTGACCAATCAATAAATTTAAATAACATCCTATGGAAAATAGCAAGTGTGGATGATGACTTTGACTTCGTTTACACCAGGAATAGACTCACATTGCTGAAGGGTGAGATAAAGCCCTTATCCTACACTCCTGACTGTGTGACGTAAAGCAGGAGAGATATGATCACACAGGGAAACAGAAACTAGGACTAACCAGAATTGGCAACATCCGTTCAGCCAGTCAATCAGCCAATAAATATTCACTAATTAACTTATTGTTGCTAAACACTGGAGCAGGTGTTGCAGGTACAATGGAAGAACAAAATAAATTTCGTTTTTGCTCTGAAGGAGCTTATAATCTAGTGGAAGAAACCACTGAACATTTAAGCAAATAGTTCTCACCATACCACGTTACAATCATCTTTTATAATACAAACTTTTATCTTCCAAAAGATTGTCTAACAAGGGAGAAAAACTCTTCCTGCAGGAGGTGATAGCCAAAGTGAATCCTGTAGAATGAGGTTATGTTAAGATGAATCCATATACTCAAGAAAGAGTAGGTTCAGAAGGAAGGAGGATGCGGTGCTCTGAGGGAACTAACGGGAAAAAGACTGTAGAAATACACAAGGGTCAGATCTCAAAGGTTGTTATAGATCATGGTAAGAGATATTTTGACAGTAAGTCAGAAACGAACAGTAGAGAAGGTAATCGTGCAGTCATCTTTACACACTGCTCCATGCTGCCAGAATCCAGTTCTCTGTTGTCCCCCTTTAGGCAGAGACTCATTATATGTGCTACTAACACCATTATTCAAACACAGCTCTGTGCCTTGACTTCCAACCCTTGTACTTAGTGTTTCCCATTGAAGGAGAATTTCAGGACACGTAGAAACTAACAAGAAAGTGCTCTGCTTACTTCCTAGGCTCTGGTCATCAGACAAAAGCATTCTCTCACCATCTCCCTGTGTTGTTATTTCCCTTGTTTGACTTTAGGCATCTTAGCAGACTACAGAGAGACATGGGAAAGACCAGAAACACATCCCTGGACACTGTGGTGACAGATTTCATTCTCCTGGGCTTATCTCACCCCCCAAGTCTCAGGACCCTCCTCTTCCTGGTCTTCTTCACCATCTACATCCTGACTCAGCTGGGGAATCTGCTCATTTTGCTCACCGTGCGGGCTGACCCAAAGCTCCATGCTCGCCCCATGTACATGCTTCTGGGCGTCCTCTCATTCCTGGACATGTGGCTCTCCTCCGTCATCGTTCCCCGGTTAATTTTGAATTTTACACCTGCCAGCAAGGCAATCCCATTTGGTGGCTGTGTGGCTCAACTGTATTTCTTTCATTTCCTGGGCAGCACTCAGTGCTTCCTCTACACCTTGATGGCCTATGACAGGTACCTGGCCATATGCCAGCCCCTGCGCTACCCCATGCTCATGAATGGGAGGTTATGCACATTCCTTGTGGCGGGAGCGTGGGTGGCCGGCTCCATCCATGGGTCTATCGAGGCCACCCTGACCTTCCGACTGCCCTACTGTGGGCCCAACCAGGTGGATTATTTTTTCTGTGACATCCCTGCAGTATTGAGACTGGCCTGTGCAGACACCAGTGTCAATGAGCTTGTGACCTTTGTGGACATTGGGGTTGTGGCAGCCAGTTGCTTCCTGTTAATTCTGCTCTCCTATGCCAACATAGTCCATGCCATCCTGCGGATTCGCACTGCTGATGGGCGGCGCCGGGCCTTCTCCACCTGTGGCTCCCACCTAACCGTGGTCACAGTCTACTATGTCCCCTGTATTTTCATCTATCTTCGGGCAGGCTCCAAGAGTCCCCTGGATGGGGCAGTGGCTGTGTTTTACACCGTTGTCACTCCGTTACTGAACCCCCTCATCTATACACTGAGGAACCAGGAAGTGAAGTCTGCTCTTGGGAGAATAGCAGCAGGTAGAGGGGGTGGGGGTGAAAATAATAAATAGCTATAGGCTCAGGGACTACCTGCATTATCATTGCTACCACTCTTTCCAGCTCTTGCTGAATGTGGTAAATGTTTCAAAAATAGATTTGCTTTAATCCGAATAGAGTGTAATTCTACTAGGAAGAAGCTTCTAGAGCTATATTTAACCTCAACAAATCATCCATCACTCTTTTACACATTTGTGGGTGAAAACACATTCTACACAAAGGTTGAATATCAGGAGTAAATGCTCTGTATAGGAGGAGGGATTACTCAAGGCAAATTTGGGTAAACCCAGCATAAGGCTGCCCTTTACCCTTCATCAACTTGCTTTACTCCTAATTTCCCAAGCCTCTAAGCATTCAGGATTGTTTTTGTTTGTTTCGTGGATTTTTTTTTTTTTTTTTTTTGCTTGTTCAGGTTTGTTTTGTGTGGGGGTTTTTTGTGTTTGGGTTTTGTTTTTTGTGTTTTGTTTTGTTTTGCTTTTTAGGACTGCACCTGAGGCACATGGAGGTTCCCAGGCAAGGAGTCAAATCAGAGCTGTAGGTGTCAGCCTATGCCACAGCCACAGCAACACAGGATCCAAGCCACGTCTGCAACCTATACCTCAGCTCGCGGCAACACTGGATCTTTAGCCCACTAGCAAGGATAGGAATCAAACCTGTGTCCTCATGGATGCTAGATTGATTTACACTGAGCCATGACAGGAACTCCCATTCAGGATTGTTTTGCTCACATTCAGGCAAATCTATTCTCCCAAGCAGTTGGTGTGACTCTGTGTGGACCATTTCCTTCCAGCCCCTCATCCTCCCTCATGCAATAATTCACCATATTCTGTTTGCTCAGCTTCCAGAATATCTCTCTGGCTTCCTAAGTGGTCTCCTTGTCATTCCCATCCACATCCACACCACTTCCAGAGTTTTCTTTCTAAAATGTAAAACTAAATATATCATTCCTCTCCTTGTGAATATCACTGGGTTTCCACCGCATATAGATAAAACTGGACCTCTTCTCTTGGAATTCAAAGTCCCCCACAATCTGATCCTAAATACCTCATCTCCCAAGATCTCTCTACTTCCTTCTTCTCTCCTAGCCCCTCATTTGCCTGCTACTCCTTAAGCATTCTCTATACAGTTAGCCCTCCATATCCATAGCTGGAATCTGCGGGCACAAAACCTAAGGATGTGGAGGCCATCGTATTCACAGTATAAAGCCTTTTTTTTTGTTGTTGTTGTTTGTGTTTTGTTTTTTAGGGTTGCACCCGCAGCGTGGCGATTCCCAGGCTAGGGGTCCAATCGGAGTTACAGCTGCCAGGCCTACACCACAGCCACAGCAATGCCAGATCTGAGCCACATCTGCCACCCACACCACAGCTCAAAGCAATGCTAGATCCTTAACCCACTGAGCGACACCAGGGATTGAACCCGCAACCTCATACTTCCTAGTCAGATTTGTTTCCACTGCGCCACAACAGGAACTCCAAGCCATTTTTTTATAAGGGTCTTGAGCATCAGTGGGTTTGGGTATGGGGAGGGCGGGGACTCCTGGAACCAATCCTCTACAGATACCAGGGATGATTGTGCTTTCTTGTTCTGAGCTTTTACTTATTCTGTGTCAGAAATACACTTTTTCCTTCTCCACATTGGTAAACTGATGTTTTATGCTTCCTTCAAGGCCCAGGGGGAAAAAAAATCCTTATTCCTACAAGAAGTTTTCTCTAATGCTCCTAGTCAGAATCTTTATCCTCTTCCCTGTATTCCCATAGCCCTTTGACTTTTATAATAGCTCTTAGCATAGGCTGGCATGTGTTATAGTTTAGATCAGAGTTCTTAGAGAACAGAAAGACTGTTTCATTGGTGTTTGTGATTTCGCTTATGTGTAGAAACTGAAAGAACAGAACAGAAATAGTCATAGATACAAAGAACAAAATAGCGGTTGCCAGAGAGGATGGAGTGGGAGAATGGGCTAAATAGTTAAAGGAAATTAAGAGGCATGAGCTACCAGTTATAAAAAGAAGTCATTGGGGAGTTCCCACCATGGCTCAATGAACCCAACTAGGGTCCATGAGGATGCGGGTTCGATCCCTAGCCTCGCTCAGTGGGTTGGGGATCCAGTGTTGCCGTGAGCTGTGGTGTAGGTCACAGACACAGCTCAGATCCCATGTTGCTGTGGCTGTGGTGTAGACCAGCCGCTGTAACTCCGATTCCACCCCTAGCCTGGGAACCTCCATATGTGGTGGATGTGGCCCTAAAAAGCAAAAAAAAAAAACCTTTTTTTAAATAAAAAATAAGTCATAGGATGTAATATACAGAACAGGGAATATAGTCAATAAAGTAATAACTTTAAATGGTGACAGATGGTAACTAGAATTTAACGTGTTGAGCGCCTTGAAATGTATATAAAAATTGAATTACTATGTTGTACACCTGAAACTAATGTAAAGTGGTATGTCAGTCATATTTAAAAGTTTAGAAAAAAATCACTGCCCAGGGATCATGCAAAGTGTTATAGATGACGGTTGGATTGAATAACTTCTCATGTCCTTCTAACCCTGAGATTCTGTGTTTCTCCTAGTCTGTGGTTCTTATCTTAGCATCTTAGTAATTAAAAAATATGTTTCATACAATGTGAATGTACCAATATGAAAACACTTTTGATTAGTAACAACCAGAGTCGTTTTTCCTTCCTTTTTCTTCCAAATTTGTTTTTGGAAGAGAAGAGAAAACATAATGTGAAATCATCTGTTAAGCCCTATTGCCTTTGCCCCACCTGATGTTACAAAATTAGAAAAAGCTAGATACTAAGAGAGTTTCTCAGGAAGCAAAATGTGGATGTTGGTTTTATCTTATCACAGGGGTGCTATTACAAATACTCCCCAAGCTAAAAGTCTCACACACTGTAATTGACTCTGGGGAAAATAAAGGATGTAACAGGAACACAAGAGACTAACTTTAGCAGTTACCTTCAGTGGAAGCAACAGACCCTCCTTCAGTTCAAAAGGAAACTGGGTGAGGATGTCTATACATAAACAGGCAAATAATAAAGCAAATTTCAGTAGTTTGGTCCTTTATCTTGTTCCAGCCAGAATTGCTTAATTAGGTCTTCTGCCATAAGCTCTTCACAATAACCACGGCTAACCCTTTGGGATTCAAAACCATTGAAATCTCTCTTAAGAACAGATTGATATCTCTTCTCCCAGACTGAGAAAGGACTTTCTGTGAAGGCTGACACAAGGTTACTCTCTCTCCCCCAAACAGCAACTGCCCTTGTCCTAGCCAATTTTCCAGAGTTAAATGCCACTTACAGGACTTGATCACTGCTGTGGGGAAGTACTGAAAAAAGAAGATATTCCCAAATATAGGTGATCACAGAGTAAGTTTCAGATAGGTAAATGTTGGATCCAAACACTGTGCAAAGCATTTCTCTGTCCAAGCCACTTTATCTCTCAATGTCTTTGCTTCTTTCATTATCCAATATATTTCTCTTTCTTCTCTCACAGAAATTTTACTTACTACTCTGCTAAGTCTAACTATGCAGCTACCATTTAGCCTTTTTATGTCAGGATGACACTGTCTCCCCAAGCCTTCCATTGACTACATCTTTCTCCAAAGCTACCCTTTTTCGGAGGTTCATTCCCTGCCTAGATCCAGTGCCAACCAGAGAAGGTAAGAGCATCCTGGAGTTCTCTGCTGCTTCCGTCTTTATTCTTTTCTGTTTAGTCCTTTCCAGGTCCCTTCTCTCACCTGTAAGACAGGTACTCTCCCCAAAATTTGAAGGATGGGTGTGAGTAAAACTATAATCTGATTTCTGTGTCAGTGACTATTTTAAATAGACAGTTTAAACTCACTGCTTATAAGGATATTATATTTTAATGAAAACTTTTTAGTCTCATTTCTCCGACTTAGTAACTCTAATTTTTCTCATTTATATATATATGTATTGATTCCATTGTTACTCTTCTTTGGATTTTTTTCAGTTTTACGTGTCTTATTATAGAATTCAGAAAATGGCAATAGATTATGCATTTTCCAAGTATTCGAGACAATTTTGTTGTTGTTGTTGTTTTTAGGGCCGCACCCGAAGCATATGAAAGTTAGGGGTCGAATCAGAGCTGTAGCTGCTGCCCTACACCAATAGCCATGGCAACACGGGATCTGAGCCACGTCTGTGACCTACATCACAACTCATGGCAATGCTGGAGCCTTAACCCACTGAGTAAGGCTAGGGAGCGAACCTGCGTCCTCATGGATACTAGTTAGGTTCATTACCACTGAGGCATGACGGGAACTTCCTTGAGATGATTTTTGTAAATTTAAAAGATTGTGCTTTGAATTGATTTTCAAAAATAGTCAATTTTTTAAAAGCTTTCTTCATGGCCATTTGAGACATGATTGACTAGAAGTAGGCATATAATTTGGGATTGGAATTAAGCAAAACATCTTCTGAATTGCAGTCAAGCCTGTGCCCTTTGCCTCATTTAAAAAGATACCTGGGAGTTCCCGTTGTGGCGCAGTGGTTAACAAATCCGACTAGAAACCATGAGGTTGCGGGTTCGGTCCCTGCCCTTGCTCAGTGGGTTAACGATCCGGCGTTGCCGTGAGCTGTGGTGTAGGTTGCAGACGCGGCTCGGATCCCAAGTTGCTGTGGCTCTGGCATAGGCCAGTGGCTACAGCTCCAATTGGACCCCTAGCTTGGCAAACTCCATATGCCGTGGGAGTGGCCCAAGAAATAGAAAAAAAAAAAAGATAAAAAGATACCTATCCCCTGGGCGAATTGGCCATGAATAATTTTTAATGGTCAATATTATAGGTTTATAGTCAATTTGTGGTCCAACTGATGATATCCATATATTTTCAAATGTGTTTGTACTAGATGACCTTTTATATTGTCATCAAGTCACAATTCAGAAACACATTGCATCAATATCTTCACAGCCTAAGTTTGTGTAAAATGGACCAGGCAATGGTCTACTTTTTAAAAAATTACTCTGGAGTTCCCTGGTACCCCAGCATCTAAGGATATGGCATTGTGACTACTTTGACACAAGTTCGATTCCTGACTTGAGAACTTCCATATGCTGCAGACATGGCCAAAAAGGAAAAAGAAAAAGAAAGAAAGAAAAGAAAAAGAAACAAAGTATTGCTCAGTATGATAGAATACCAGGCAATGACATGAGATGAGCAACTTCACAGATTCATGGTAACAAAATTTGACTCTTGTTTGATTTTAGACCTTGCAATTATTGCTGCTACATCTAGGTATAGAAACAGAGCAACAACACCAGGTTGGAATCTTTGACAGAATGAACCATCAGGCTCTTAAAATCGTTATTTAGATCACAAAGCTCTGGCTTCAGGACACTGAGGATTAATGTTGCCAGTGAATCTTTAAAATTCCTAATGATTTAGCAATCTGAAATTACATGATTTACTAACTGTTATGCCTTACTTGTGGTAGTGATATTAAGTAAAATGCAGAAAGAAGGAGTTCTCATTGTGGCTCAGAGGTAATGAACCTGATGAATATCCATGAGGATGCAGGTTTCATCCCTGCCTCGCTCATTAAGGATCCAGCATTGCCATGAGCTGTGGTATAGGTTGCAAAGGCAGCTTGGATCTGGCGTTGCTGTGACTGTGATATAGGCCAGCAGCTGCAGCTTCTATTTGACCCCTAGCCTGGGAACTTCCATGTACCATGACTGCAGCCCTAAAAAGAAAAAAAAAATGAGAAAAGAGTACTGGGCTAAAAACTGTAAAACTTGTTTGGAGTACGTAGTTAGCACTGTACAACTATGGGGCTTCTTTGTCATTTAACTCCTCTGAAGATCAGGAGAACACTACACAGCTATAAAATACCATCATTATGCCATGAGTTCGTATCACCTTAATCCACTGAGGTTTCATCAGTGCCATGCCTTTTTTTTCCTTTGTGCCATGTTTGTGTCTTTCTCTCTCCATTCTCTCCCTCTCTCCCCTCCTTCTCTCTCACCCTGCCTCCATCCCTTCCTCAATTCATTCTCTTTCCTTTTCTCTCCCTCTCTCTCATTCTTTCTCTCTTCCTTCCATCCCTCTCCTACCCCTCATCTCTAGCTTTCCTCTCCAGTTAAGGCTTTTAGGCACCTCAAACCCACACATGGGATATTAATGAGTCAGAGTAAGTCAAGGGGTATTCACCAAATGAATACCAAGTTCATGCTTGGAGATCTATGATAATGACAGTGGCATGGGGAAGAAGGTTATGACAGATCAGAAGCAAGTTGTCCTACTAACCTTTGTGACTAAATGGGGAAGAAAAAAACTGTTAAAGAAGGAGAGAAAAACTTAGTTGCAACTGAGATAAAATCACAGCTATTACACAGGTCTACATCTCTTCCCCTCATTCCTCCCACTCTGATGGCTCTAAAATCTAAGGGTAATATTAGGGAATCCACAACACACACACGGTGCTGATTCTTGTTTTATTAAACCAGAAAGAATAGTATTTCCTATCCCCAGGAAATCTCCCCAAAGAAATAACAATTCCAAGAGAATAATTCAGAGACCAGATAATTTTCCCTAATGCAAACAAGAAAACAGTATAAAAAACAAATGAAGGAGTTCCCATCGTGACTCAGTGGTTAACAAATCTGACTAGGAACCATGAGGTTGCGGGTTTGATCCCTGGCCTTGCTCAGTGGGTTAAGGATCCGGCATTGCCATGAGCTGTGGTGTAGGTCGCAGATGCTGCTCAGATCCCGAGTTGCTGTGGCTCTGGTATAGGCTGGTGGCTATAGCTCCAATTAGACCCCTAGCCTGGGAACCTATGCCATGGATGCAGCCCTAGAAAAGACAAAAAAAAAAATTAGAAAAATGACTAGGGAATCTATGAAGTTTGGAAAATATGTTGAAAAGCAGAGACAGTCTAAAAGAGACACTGGAGAAGAAAATAGAGTAAAATGTATCCTCACCACTGCCCAGAAGAAAGATACTGTATCTGAAGGGAAGATTAAACTATTCCCTTAGGTAAGGGGACCGTGTAATTTACCAGGTATAATTCAGTGAGACCTATTGCTGGGTAAATTAACTGTGCTCCATCAGATTGCTCTGATTCAAAATACATCTAACTCCTGATTTTATTTCCAGAGGACTTGATATTAGTAAGTGGTTGCTCTGATTGGTTAACCCACCATCTCAGTCATGGGAGTGAGATCTCCCACTATAAATTAACAGATTGGTTGTTTACAAGTCATTCTCTCAGGTATTTGCATATGTGAACTGATTTCCCAATGCCTGTTCGTGAGAGACCTGACCAAATCAGGTTTCTAAATCTGCAGAGTCTGTAGTCTCCTGGTGGTGCAACAGTTTAAGGATCTGGCATTGTCACTGCTGTGGCTCAGGTCCTGGAACTTCAGCTGCCTCAGGCACAGCCCAATAAATAAAAATAAAAAATAAATCTGCAAAGTTTAACATCAGAGTTTTGTGACCCCAGAAACCTACAGCATCCCATGACAACTAAATCAGAGCAGCCACCTGAGCTCTTACAGGCCAAGACTGCTATGGGAAACAGTTATGAATTTCTCAAGGCACTTTTTTTTAATTAAATTTTATTTTTTTATTACTCAAATGAATTTATCACATCTGCAGTTGTATAATGATGATCACAATCCAATTTCACAGGATTCCATCCCACAACCCAAGAACATCCTCCCACCTCCCAAAATGTCTCCTTCAGAGACCATAAGTTTTTCAATGTCTGTGAGTCAGCATCTGTTCTGCAAAGAAGTTCCGTCTGTCCTTTTTTCAGATTCCACATGTCAGTAAAAGCACTGGATGTTGGTGTCTCATTGTGTGGCTGACTTCACTTAGCATGATAATTTCTAGGTCCATCCATGTTGCTAAAAATGCTGGTATTTCATTCCTTTTAATGGCTGAGTAATAGTCCATTGTGTATATGTACCACATCTTCTAGATCCACTCCTCTGTTGATGGACATTTAGGTTGTTTCCATGTCTTGGCTATTGCAAAGAGTGCTGCAATGAACATCGGAATACATGTGTCTTTGCGAGTCGTGGTTTTCTCTGGATAGATATCTAGGAGTGGGATTGCTGGATCAAATGATAGTTCTATGTTTAGTTTTCTGAGGAATTGCCATACTGTTTTCCACAGTGGTGCACCAATTTACAATCCCACCAACAGTGTAATAGGGTTCCTTTTTATCCACACCCTCTCTAGCACTTCTTGTTTGTAGACTTTTTTATGCTGGCCATTCTGGCTGGTGTAAGGTGGTACCTCATAGTGGTTTTGATTTGCATTTCTCTAATAATGAGTGATGTTGAAAATGTGTTTTTTTGGCCATCTGTATGTCATCTTTGGAGAATTGTCTGTTTAGGTCTTCTGCGCCATTTTTTGGTATGGTGCTGCAAAAGGTATTTATAAATTTTGGAGATTAACCCCAGTCAGTTGATTCATTTGCAAAGATTTTCCCCCATTCTGTGGGTTGTCTTTTCGTTTTATTTAGAGTTTCCTTTGCTGTGCAGAAACTTTTAAATTTGAGTAGTTCCCATTTGCTTATTTTTGTTTTTATTGTCAATACTCTAAGAGGTGAGTCTGAGAAGATGTTGCTGTCATTTATGTCAGAGAGTGTTTGGCCTATGTTTTCCTCTAAGAGTTTTATAGTGTCTGGTCTTATATCTAGGTCTTTAATCCATTTGGAGTTTATTTTTGTGTGTGGTGTTAGGGAGTGTTCTAATCTCATTCTTTTCCATGTGGCTGTCCAGTTTTCCCAACACCACTTATTGAACAAGCTGTCCTTTCTCCATTGTATATTCTTGCCTCCTTTGTCATAGATTAGTTGGCTGTAGGTGTGTGGGTGTAATTCTGGGCTTTCTATCCTGTTCCACTGATGTATATTTCTGTCTTTGTGCCAGTACCATATGATTTTGATCACTGTTGCTTTGTGGTATAGTCCGAAGTCCAGGAGCCTGATTCCTCCAGCTCCATTTTTCTTTTTCAGGATGTCTTTGGCTATTCTGGGTCTTTTGTGCTTCCAAACAAACTTTAAAATATTTTGTTCAAGTTCTGTGAAAAATGTCCTTGGTCATTTGATAGGGATTGCATTGAATCTGTAGATTGCTTTAGGTAGTATAGTCATTTTGATAATATTAACTTTTCCAATCCACGAGCATGGTATATCTTTCCATCTATTTGTATCATCTTTGAATTCTTTCATCAGTGTCTTATAGTTTTCAGAGTACAGGTTTTTTGTCTCTTCAGGTAGGTTTACCCCTAGATATTTTATTCTTTTGGATGCGATGGTAAATGGGGTTGCTTCCCTAATTTCTTTCTGATCTTTCATTGTTAGTGTAGAGAAATGCCATCGATTTCTGTGTATTAATTTTGTATCCTGTGACTTTGCCAAATTTGTGGATGAGCTCTAACGGTTTTCTGGTAGAGTCTTTAGGATTCTCTAGGTATAGTATCATGTCATCTGCAAATAGCGATAGTTTTACTTCTTCCTTTCCAATTTGGGTTCCTTTTATCTCTTTGACTTCTCTGATTGCTGTGGCTAGGACTTCCAAAACCATGTTGAAGAGTAGTGGCAAGAGCGGACATCCTTGTCTTGTTCCTGATCTCAGCAGGAATTCTTTCAGCTTTTCACCATTGAGAATGATGTTTGCTGTGGGTTTGTCATATATGGCCTTTATCATGTTGAGGTAGGTTCCCGTTATGCCCACTTTCTGAAGGGTTTTTATCAGAAATGGGTGTTGGATTTTGTCAAAGGCTATTTCCGCATCTATTGAGAGGTTCATGTGGTTTTTATTCTTCAGTTTTTTTGTTTTTTTTTTTTTTTTTGTCTTTTGTCTTTTGTTGTTGTTGTTGTTGTTGCTATTTCTTGGGCCGCTCCCGCGGCATGTGGAGGTTCCCAGGCTAGGGGTCGAATCGGAGCTGTAGCCACCGGCCTACGCCAGAGCCACAGCAACGCGGGATCCGAGCCGCGTCTGCAACCTACACCACAGCTCACGGCAACGCCGGATCGTCAACCCACTGAGCAAGGGCAGGGACTGAACCCACAACCTCATGGTTCCTAGTCGGATTCATTAACCACTGCGCCACGACGGGAACTCCATTATTCTTCAGTTTTTTAATGTGGTGTATCACACTGATGGATTTGCAGATATTGAAGAACCCTTGCATCCCTGGGATAAATCCCACTTGATTACGATGTATAATCCTTTTAATGTATTGTTGGACACGGTTTGCTAGTATTTTGTTGAGGATTTTTGCATCAATGTTCATCAGTGAAATTGGCCTGTAGTTTTCTTTTTTTGTGGAATCTTTGTTTGGTTTTGGTACCAGGGTGATGGTGGCCTCATAGAATGAGTTTGGGAGTATCCCTTCCCCTGCAAATTTTTGGAATAGTTTCAGAAGGATAGGTGTTAGCTCTTCTGTAAATGTTTGATAGAATTCGCCTGTGAAGCCATCTGGTCTTGGACTTTTGTTTGTTGGAAGATTTTTTTTTAATTTAATTTTTTTTTACAGAATAAAATACATATATTTAAACACAATTACATTACACAGATTATTATATCACAGATCTTAAGAAACAGATTAAGTGACTCCCACTGGAGAAGTGGAATGGAAAATATGCTGAGACAAATAGGAAATTTATTCTATACTTTATCCCACTTTGTATGACTTACATCTTTATTATTTAGTATTATCTATTACATTTCAATTTTTCTTTAAATATTAGCATTATGTTAAAATTGTGTATATTATGCAACTACAATTTATAAATAAGAAAGACTTATGTTCCATTAAATATTTTATATAGCATAATAAAAAGAATAACTGGTAAGAATAACAAAAATAATACACCCCCTGAAAATAAGTAAAATATAAAATGCATAAATTGATTAAAAAACAGTGTAACTATATAAATATGTCCTCACAATTTGTTACATCTTGTTGATTCTTCAATAAAGGCATTACACCTTTCTAGGTGATGTGATAAACAAGACATTATAGACCTTACATTGTACCATGGAGAGAAATGGTTATTAATAATACAGTTGTAGAACTGTATTATTTAATTGTACAGGTGCATTATTTAATTATAATTATCATAAATTCTTTGATGGAGAGGAAATCAGAATTAGATCTAAGAAGACCAGCATTCCAAGAGTGATGTCAAATGACCCCCTTCATGGTGGATTATGCACTTATTTACTATGAGATATATTTATTCTCCAGAGAATCCTTGCTTGTATATCAATTGTAAATTTTTGGTTTGCAATTATTCTGAAGTTTTGATATAAGAGTCTATATGTATATGAGATTGTTTTAAGTTGTTGTTCTCTTAATTGCAAGTTCATCTCCCATGTCCTGCATTAGCACCCAGCTCTTCTAATGATTTCCGATTCTGGTGGTATAATTGCGCATGGATGATTTTGTATCTTTACTGTATGAATACCTTTACTGGTGAGCTTTGTCATTTGTGGAATTTTTATTTCCTGCTGCTGTCTTTTCTTTTCTGCCTAGAGAAGTTCCTTTAGTATTTGTTGTAAGGCTGGTTTAGTGTTGCTGAATTCTCTCAGCTGTTGCTTATCTGTGAAGGTTTTGATTTCTCCTTCAAATCTGAATGAGAGCCTTGCTGGGTAAAGTAATCTTGGTTGGAGGTTTTTTCCTTTCATCACGTTAAGTATATCATGCCACTCCCTTCTGGCCTGCAGAGTTTCTGCTGAAAAATCTGCTGATAACCTTATTGGGGTTCCCTTGTATGTTACTTGTTTCTTTTCCCTAGCTGCTTCCAAGATTTTCTCTTTGTCTTTAATTTTGGTCAGTTTGATTAATATGTGTCTCAGTGTATTCCTCCTTGGGTTTATTTTATATGGTACTCATTGTGCTTCCTGGATTTGAATGAGTGGTTCCTTTCCCCTGTTAGGGAAGTTTTCAGCTATTATCTCTTGGAATATTTTTTCTGTCCCCTTCTCTCTCTCTTCTCCTTCTGGCACCCCTATAATATGGGTGTTCGTGTGCTTCATGTTGTCCCAGAGTTCTCTGAGACTTTCTTCACTTGTTTTCAATCTTCTTTCTCTTTTCTGTTCTGCATCCGTCATTCCCACTAATCTGTCCTCCACCTTGCTTATTTGTTCTTCTGCCTCCTGTATTCTGCTGTTAGCTGCTTCTAGTGAATTTCTTATTTCAGTTATTGTATTTTGCATCTCTTCTTGTTTAAGTTTGATGTCTTGTATCTCTTTGCTTAGTGTTTCCTGTAAGTTATCCATCTTTGCCTCTAGTTTATTTCCAATGTCTTGCATCATCTTCAGCATCAACAATCTAAAGTCTTTTTCCTGGAGGCTAAGAATCTCCTCATCACTTAGCTGATTTCCTGGGGTTTTTCCTTTCTCCCTCATCTGAGTTATAGTTCTCTGTCTCTTCATTTTTATAGGCTTTTGGTGTGGTGGCCTTTTTATAGATAATAGGGTTGTAGCCTCTCTTACTTCTGGTGTCTGCCCCCTTGTGGCTGAAGTCAGTATGGGGGCTTGCTGTAAGCTTCCTGATGGGAGGGGCTGATGCCTGCCCACTGGTAGGTGGAGCTGATTCTAATCCCTCTGGGTGGGTGGGGATTAGTCTCTGGATGGGATTAGAGGGAGCTGTGTGCCTGAGGGGTCTTTAGGCAGCCTGCTTACTGAGGGGTGTGGCTGTGAGCCCACATGGATTGTTGTTTGCCCTGGGGCTTCTCAGTGCTGACTAACTGTTCCCAAAATGGCCACCTCCAGAGAAAGGCAGCTGCTGAATATTCCTGAGAGCTTTGCTTCCAATGTTCTTCCCTCACAACAAGCCACATTCACCCCTGGTTTCCAAGGATGTCCTCCAAGAGCTGCAGTCAGGTTTGACCCAGATTCCTATGGAGACTTTGCTTTGCCTTGGGACCCAGTGCACATGAAAGTCTGTGTGCGCCTTTTAAGAATGGGCTGTCCATTTCCCCCAGTCCTGTGGAGCTCCTGCACACAAGCCCCAGTGGCCTTCAATGCCAGATGCTCCAGGGGCTCTTTCTCCCAGGGCTAGATCCCCACACGTGGCAGTTTGATGTGGGGCTCAGAACTCTCACTCCTGTAGGTGAGTCTCTGTGAACCAGTTAGTTTCCAGCCTGTGGGGCTTCCCACCCAGGAAGTATGGGGTTGTTTACATCACATAATCACCCCTCCTCCCTCTTGATGTGGCCTCCTCTTTGTCTTCTGGAGTAGGATATCTTCTTTAAGGTTTCCGGTCCATTTGGCTGAAGATTGCTCAGACTTTAGTTGTGAATTTTGTTGTTTTTAGGAGAAAAGTTGAGCTCCAGTCCTTCTATTCTGCCATCTTAATCCCGTCTCTCTCAAGGCACTTGTGTGAGAACCTAAACCCTCTGCACTTTCTCAGCTTGGGAAGTGGGGAGAGGAGGCTAGTGTCTGTAGCCATGGCATCTGGAAGACTTCTGTGGTCAATTTTTTGAAGTTCAACTATCACTGCTTTCTTGCAACTAAAATATTTTAAAAATCAATACTGCTATTCCACTCACTTGAAAAAGGATAACATGACATGGAGTAGAAGGATTCCCTGCTTCTTTTTTATGTTCTATAAAAGATGGTTAAATAATGAGGGCTAACCTTTGATAGAGCATAGATAAGGTAGATTTAAAGTTAAGCATTCAACGTAAAAATTTTGAGCATAATTGTCCATTATTCGTCACTACTTGTCAGAACTGGAACTGGAGTTTCATTCCCTATCCTAGTAACCTCAATAAGGAAAGAAAACCCAGAGGAGATGTGAAACTTGTTAAAAACCAAAAGGCAAGCTAATGACCCAGATGCATTTAATATTAACATTTAGGGTTTTCTTTCAGCAGTAGGATCATCTGTCCATGAGGTCTTACTCAAGAGTTACAAGTTCCCTGCTCTTTGCTTTCACTTGACCCAGAGCACAAGAGTGAAGGTGGGAGGGAATCATTAATCAGATAGCTCCTAACATTCTCATGTTTTCACATTCTGTGTTTTAAGTTTTATTGAAGTATAGTTGATTTACAATGTTTGTGATAATTTCTGCTGTACAACAGAGTGATTCAGTTATACATGTACACACATCCATCCTCTTTCAGATTCTTTTCCCACACAGATCATCACAGAATATTGGGTAGAGTTCTCTGTGCTATACAGCAGGTTCCTATTGGCCAATCATTCTATATACCTCAGTGTGCATATGCCAATCCCAACCCCCAGTCCATCCCCCCATCCCACCCCGCAACTTGTACCCTTTGGTAAACCATAAGTTTTTCAAAGTCTGTGAGTCTGTTTCTATTTTCTAAATAAGTTCATTTGTATCCTTTTTTTAAGATTCTACATATAAGTGAAACCATATGACTTTTGTCTTTCACTGTCTGACTAACTGTACTTAGTATGATAATTTCTGGGTCCATGCATGTTACTGAAAATGGCATTTTTCATTCTTTTTAATGGCTGAGTAATATTCCATCGTACATATGTACCACATCTTCTTTATCAATTCCTCTGTCAATGGACATTTGGGTTACCTCCATGTCTTGGCCATTGTAAATAGTGCTTCAATAAACTTTGGGGTGCATATTTCCTTTTAAATTATGGTTTAGGTACCCAGGAGTGGGATTGCTGGATCATATGGTAGTTCTATTTTCAGTTTTTTTAAGAAACTCCATATTATTTTCCACAGAGGTTATACCAATTGACATTCCCACCAACAGTGTAAGAGGATCCCCTTTTCTCTGCACCCTCTCTAGCGCTTACTGTTTGAGGACTTTTTGATGATGGCCATTCTGGCTAGTGTAAGGTGGTATCTCATAGTAGTTTTGACTTGCATTTCTCTAATAATTAGTGATGTTGAGCATCTTTTCATGTGGTTCTGGCCATCTGTATGTTTTCTCAGAAGAAATATCTATTTAGATCTTCTGACCATATTTTGATTGGGTTGTTTCGGTTTTTTGGGTTTTTTTTGTTTGTTTGTTTTTGTTTTTGTTTTTGTTTTTTGATATGGAGTACCAGGAGGTGTTTGTAGAGTTTGGAGATCAATCCCTTATCAGTCATTTCTTTGCAAATATTTTCTCCCATTCCGCCCATTCTGTGGGTCATCTTTTCATTTTGTTTATGGTTTCCTTTTCTGTGCAAAAAAAATTGAAGTTAAATTAAGTTCCACTTGCTTATTTTTGTTTTTATTTTCATTATTCTAGGAGGTGCATCTGAGAAGATATTGCTGAAGTTTATGTCAGAGAATGTTTGGCCTATGTTTTCCTCTAAGAGTTTTATAGTGTCTGGTCATACATTTAGGTCTTAAATCTGTTCTGAGTTTATTTTTGTGTATGGTGTTAGAGAGTGTTCTAATTTCATTTTTTCTGTGTAGCTGTCCAGTTTTCCTGGCACCACTTACTGAGGACTGTCTTTTCTCCATTGAATATTCTTTCCTCCTTTATCATAGATTAGCTGACCATCTGACATTCTCTGTTAATCTCACTCTCTTCTGAGTGCTGTGAATCACTCCTGAGCAAAATCAACCAACTCCTATCAATTTTTTTAACATCATTTCAAGCCATGAATTTAGATTATTAAAGAGTCCTACAATTAGGGAAAGTTTTTAAAACTCATTTAATCCAACACTTTTAATTCAGGTGGGGAAGTGTCAATCACGAAGTTAAACTAAAAAGTAAATCTCCCACATTGAAAGTCATCCTTTCTCTTCTACCCATGCTCTCATCCTGTTCCTCTCACCCTCTCCAGTCATCCTTGCTTTTTCTTTCATCTCTGACATCTCCCTGTGGTCATGTCTCTTTGTTTCCTTCTCTCTTCTCTTTATTTACCATGTCCCAAGGCTAAATTATCATATACGAAGAATCTGAAATACATAGCACCCAGGTACCAATCACAACTTTTCTTATGTGTTTACACCCTCATAGGCATTCTTTAAACAATTTGGAGAGTAGACCTGTATAGTTTCAAGCATTGTCACATACAAGTAACCATTTAATCAAAATTCTATTCCATTTTCTTTACCTCAAAGGGAGAAAAGGAATTTTCTTGTTTCCTTTTTGCATACTCCCCACTCTATGTAAGTTCATGTCCTAGGAGAGATAAGAATAAGCCAGTGGCCTCTGGAAGTTTCTGAACTGGCAGAGCATCTAGCAAAACAGATGTCCTTTCCCACACATATTGTTTCCAATAAACCCTTCATCTTTGGTCAAAGTGTTCCAAGTGCAAACACCTAGGAGAAAACTTTCTCTATAAAGATCCACAGAGTAAATATTTTAGGCTTTGCAGTCCAGACGTAGGTATGTAATGCTGTCATCATAGCACCAAAGCAGCCACAGACAATATGTAAATGAGCATGGCTGTGTTCCAATGAAACTTTATTTACATACAGGCAACCCCTCCCGTAGAACCTACTTTCTCCCGTTTGTCATCCCTCCACATAAGAGAGAACTTCTCTGCACTGTCCCTGGTTTTATTATCTGTCTCTCTCTCGAGTTCCTCCTCCCTTCCCTCTCACCTCTGTGCTAACTCCTTCCTCTTTTGTCCATTCTCTAGGTAAGTTCTCTCCAGAGGATGGAAAGAGTCAATAGCACATTGTTGACTGAGTTCTTTCTGACGGGAATTCCCTACCCACCCCAGCTAAGGACATTTCTTTTTGTGTTCTTCTTGCTCATCTACGTCCTGACCCAGCTGGGGAACCTGCTCATTCTAATCACTGTCTGGGTAGACCCGCAGCTCCATGCCCGTCCCATGTACATCTTCCTTGGTGTTCTCTCCATCATCGACATGGGCATCTCTTCCATCATCGTCCCTCGCCTCATGATGAACTTCACTTTAGACATCAAGCCCATCCCATTTGCTGGCTGTGTTGCTCAACTCTATTTCTATCACTTTTTGGGCAGCACCCAGTGTTTCCTCTACACCCTGATGGCCTACGATAGGTACCTGGCTATATGCCAGCCTCTGCGCTACCCTGTTCTCATGAATGCTAAGCTGAGTTCCTTGCTTGTGGCTGGAGCTTGGGTGGCAGGATCCCTCCATGGGGCTCTTCAGGCCATCCTAACCTTCCGTCTGCCCTACTGTGGGCCCAACCAGGTAAATTACTTCTTCTGTGACATCCCCGCAGTTTTGAGGCTTGCCTGTGCTGATACAACAGTCAATGAGCTGGTGACCTTTGTGGACATTGGGGTGGTGGTTGCCAGTTGCTTCTCCCTGATCCTCCTCTCCTATGTACAGATTATTCAGGCCATCCTGAGAATCCGTACAGCTGACGGGCGACGCCGGGCCTTTTCAACCTGTGGAGCCCATGTAATCGTGGTAACCGTGTACTATGTGCCCTGTGCCTTCATCTACTTAAGGCCTGAAACCAACAGCCCCCTGGATGGAGCAGCTGCCCTATTCCCCACAGCCATCACTCCTTTCCTCAACCCCCTCATCTATACTCTGCGAAACCAGGAGGTGAAACTGGCTCTGAAAAGAATGATAGGAGGCCCTAGGACTAAAAGTGAGGTTTGAAAGTGTCTGTCCCCCAATGGGGAAGCCTTCACATTGACAGTTCATTTTAATGTTTAGCTTTCAGTGAATTTTTTTCTTCTTTTTCTCTTTTACATAGCTACGTAACATCAGTACAAGATCAAACATAGTTAAAAGCAAAACACTCTCTAGGGGCTCCTTAGTGCCTCCTTCAGATAAACAACCATCAGCTGCTCCTGAGTAGCAAGTGAGACTAAGGTCATCAGATGGTAGCCTGGTAAATTTAGACATCCAGAGGACTGGCATACCAAAGGCATCCAGTGGGCTATAGGCACATTGCTCAAGCCCTTATAAGAGGAGTTCTTTTGCTAGGAGAAGGTTCTTCAGTTCTGTTCCAACTGGACATATGCCCTAGGAGCTGGTGCTAGAAAAGAAACTATAGATGCCCTGCTGTGTGCATCTTTACAGGCCTGACTTGGAGGACTTACTTAGGCCACTATGGGATGTGAACTAAAGTATTTACTCTACCTTGCCCACTGAAGAAATAAACCTTTTCTTAAACTGGTACTTTCACAAACCAAACCAAATTAAATAAGCCAAAAAAAGAAGATATAATAGAGTCTCTCCAAATGTCTCAATAACAAATTCTCCTATGCCAAAAAAATAAAACTCATATTTCGCATTAAAAGAAAATAGGGCAATTCTGAGCTCCTGGTGGCTCAGCGGGTTAAAAATCTAGCATTGTTACTGCTATGGCTCTGGTTATTGCTGGGGCGTGAGTTCGATTTCTGACCCAGAAAATTTCACGTGCTGTCATGACTGTGGCAAAAAAAGGAAGGAAGATAAAAAGGGAAGAAAAAAAGAAATAGAAAATAAATAGGACAATTAGAGTTCCCGTCATGGCTCAGCAGTGAGAAACCCAAATAGTATCCATGAGGACGCAGATTCTATCCCTGGCCTCGCTCAGTGGGTTAAAGGATCCTGCGTTGCTTTGAGCTGTGGTGTAGGTTTCAGATGCAGCTCAGATACTCTATTGCTGTGGCTGTGGTGTAGGCCAGCTCTGATTTGACACCTAGCCTGGGAACTTCCATATGCAGAGCGTGTGGCCCTAAAAAGAGGAAGGGAGGAAGAGAGGAAGGAAGGAAAGAAAAAGAAAATAGGGCATTTAATCAGAGCATAAGATAATTTATCCAATTTTTTGTTTCATATCTGTTTAGATTTGTAAGGTTGACAAACCTTGGTTGAGTTGGCCAGGACCTAATCAGTATGGGAAAACTGGGTGCAATATCTCTGGTTTCAAACCTTCAGCACCTCTAATCTTCTCGGGTTATCCTTCCACCTCATTCTCTAGCTTTTTATATTAGATGATCGCTTTATCTGTGTGATAATATCATGTTATGTGTAAAACAAAATCTCCTGGTCACAGCAGAAAATCAACAGTTTGGTCATGTGAATGTTTATCTCCAAAGGACTCATAAATTCACTTAATTCACATAGGAGACAGAAAACTAACCATTCTCCCATGAACTCACACAATTCCCTAAATTTTGTTCAAAAAACAAATAATAGGGAGTTCCCATTGTGGTTCAGTGGATTAAGAACCCAACATAGTGTCCATGAGGATTCGGGTTCAATCTCTGGTGTCAATCAGTGGGTTAAGAATCAGCATTGCCACAAGCTGCAGTGTAGGTCACAGAGGCACCTCGGATCCCGAGTGGCTGTGGTTGTGGCTTAGACTGGCAGCTGTAGCTCCAATGTGACCCCTAGCCCAGGAACTTCCATATGTTGCAAGTGCAGCCACAAAAAAAAAAATTATTACTTATGAAATATCTTTTTTTTTTTTTTTTGGCTATGCTCACAGGCATGTGGAAGTTCCCAGGCTGGAGATCAAAACCACTCTACACCGAGACCTGAGCCATTGCAGTGACAATACCTGATCCTTAACCCACTGCACCACAGTGGGAACTCTACTTACAGAATATCTTAATCTTTCAAAATATTTAACAAATAAAGTGGTTGATTGTAAATAACAAAAACAAGCTTAAATCTATACCGCATGAACCAAAAAAATTTCCAAGGACTATTCTATTATACCTCTTGCTCTTGTTTTCCCAGGTACTTAAAATTGCTATCATAGCTGTTACCTTAACAATTAATAACATTAAGATGGATGCTCTGTAAGTGTATAATAAAAATACAGATCAATATGAAATCAGTCTGAAGCAAACATTTGTTTAAAAAGTAGATTGGGCACTGTTATGAATTTGTTAAATTAACACTCATTTAGTGACCATAAGGTGCCAGATAACAAACCATTGTTTCAAAACCACAAGACGGAGTTTTCTTGTGGTGCAGCAGGTTAAGGACCTAGCATTGTTATTGCCAGTGGCTTGGGTCCCTGTAGTGGTTGTGGTGCAGGTTTGATCCCTGGTCTGGAAACTTCCACGTGCCTGGGGGCTCAGCCAAAAAAAAAGAAAAAAGAGGACTTGAAATAGAGTAGTTTATTATTCACAGGTTCTGGAGGCAGTACCAAGCATGCCTCGAGGTACACACAGAGAGGTCAAGGCAGAGTACAGAAAACAGAGAGACAGAAGCTGGGGCACAGATGCCTTTGTTCAGGTCCATGTATGGAGTGTTTAGGGTTCCCAAGGTAAGGCAGCATTGCTCAATTCAAACCAAAAGGGCAGAGTATTAGTAATGTGGCTCTTACTGAACAGGCATGTAAGGGACGGTGCTGGGAGGCAGGAGAGACAGGTGATCCCTAGGGTTGTTGGAGAACCATACCAGGAACTTCAATTTGCTTATGATCTGAGGGCTGCTATCCAGGGCATGTACTCACATGAGGGACCAAGTGTCAGTTGAAGATCACTGCAGGCTGCTTGGCCATTCTACAATGGATTGTATAATGGGGCGATCACTTTGTAAGACAGTATAGCAGTTCCTAAAAGAAATAAAATAAAACTGGAATTACCATATGATCCACAATCCTGTTTCTGGGTATGAACCCAAAAGACTTGAAAGTAAGGTCTCAAAGATATTTGTACACCCATGTTCATAACAACATTACTCACAATAGGTGGAAGCAACCCAACTGTCCCTCAACAGATTTTCTTTGGATTAAAAAAAAATATATGATATATTCTTACAGTAGAATATTACTCAGCTTTTAAAGAGAAGGAAACTCGATAAATACTACAATAAGGATGAATTTTTAGACATCATGCTAAGCAAATTAAGCCAGTCACAGGGAGTTTTCCTGTGATGCTGGGGATTAAGGATCCAGTGTTGTCACTGCAGCAGCTTGGGTTGCTGCTGTGGCACGAGTTCCAGCCCTGGCCAGGAAACTGCCTCAAGTGCAGCCCAAAAATTAATAAGCTAGTCACAAAAAGACAAATATTGTGTGATTCTACTTATACGAGATCCCTAGAGGAGTCAAATTCATAGAAACAGTAAATAAAATGGTGGTTGCCAGGGCCTGGGGGTAGGGAGGAATGGAGACCTGTTGTTTAACAGGTGTAAAGTTTCAGTTTTGCAAGATGTGATGCGTTCTAGAGATTGGTTACACAATGTAAATACTCAACACTACTGAACTATATACTTAAAAATGGTTATGCTGATAAATTTTGTTACATGTATTTTACAATTAAAAATTTTAAATGGGGAGTTCCCTCGTGGCACAGTGGGTTAAGTATCTGGGTGTTATCACCACAGCAGCCCAAGTTGCTCCTATGGAACAGATTTGATCTCTGGCCAGGGAACTTCCACATGCTGTTGGCACAGCCAAATAAATAAATGTTAGGAGTTCCCTCATGGCTCAGAGGTTTAAGGATCCAACCTTGTCACCACTGTGGCTCTGGTTATAACTGTAGCATGGGTTCGATCCTTGGCCAGGGAACTGGCCAAAAAAAAAAAAAAAATTGGTTATGACAGATGGAATCACTCTAATATAAACCTCCAAGGAAAATGTACCCTCCTCCACTGTTGGTGGGAGTGTAAACTGGTATAACCACTATGGAAAACAGTATGGAGTTATCTCAGAAAACTAAATATAGAGCTAACATGTGATTCAGCAGTTCCACTGCTGGGCATATATCCAGTCAAAACTTTCACTGAAAAAGATGCATGTACCCCTATGTTCACAGTAGTACTATTCACAAGAGCCAAGACATGGAAACAACTTAAATGTCCATTGACAGATGAATGGTTAAGAAGATGTGGTACATATATACAATGGAATTTTACTCATCCATAAAAATGCAAACTAAAGCCATTTACAGCAAAAGGGATGGTTGCTGTAAACCATAGAGACTCTCATACTAAGTGAAGCAAGCCAGAAAGAAAAAGACAAATACCATATGATATCACTTATATGCACAATCTAAAATATGAAACAGATGATCCTATCTAAAAATAACAAAAAACAGAAACAGATCACGGCCAAGAAGAGCAAACTTGGGGTTCTGGGGTCGGGGGAAAGGGGAGGGAGTGGGATGGATGGACATTTGTGGGGTTTGGGAGATGCACACTATTATGCTTATAATGGATGGGCAATGGGATCCTACTGTACAGCACAGGGAAATATGTGTGATTAGGTCACTCTGTTGTACAACAGAACTTGATGAAACATTGTAAGTCAATTACACTTTAGTAGTAATTTTTAAAAAGGAAAAAAACCTCCAAGGTTTTCAGGTAATGACTAGTACTGTTGAAAAAGAAAAAGAAGAAATGAAAGATAAATTTAAAAATTTTTAAATGTTAAAATTCCACTGCTGTGCATATATCCAGACAAAAGTTGTCAGCTAGAGGGCATTCTCGGTAAGGAAAGGGGAGAGGGAAGAGGGAGGGGGAATGTAGATTTGAAAAGCCATGTGTTCGTTGCAGCTGGCTGCACACAGGGTTTCATTCTACTCTTCTCTTTACTCATGTGTACTTGGAAATTCCCCTTATAAAAGATTTTCTGAAAGCCATAGCCATGAAAATCTCAAGAAAAATTTTCCAAATTGAGGGAAAAGCTAGTACAAGGCTCAGGATGGAAAAGAGTTTGGCATGTTTGAAAGGAAAGCAGATTTGGGGGGCGGGGGTGCAGAGTACATGATTATATCACAGGAGCAAGCAAGGGAAACTATAGAAGAAGGTTGGATTTAGTATAATGGGCCATGTGTTTTCTATTGCTTCATAACAAGGGATCACACATTTAGCAGCTCAAAGCCCATTTACTAGCTCACAGTTTGATAGGTCAACAATCTAAACACAGCACGACTTGATTCTCTGCTCAGGATCTCACAAGGCTAAAATCAAAGTGTTCCTGAGCTGCATTCTCATCTAGAGATCAGGGTTCTCTTCCAAGATGTCATGGTTATGATAGAATTGAGTTCCTTGCAATCCCTGTTTCTATCCCTGTTCCCTTGCTGGCTGTCAGCTAGAGGGCATTCTCGGCCACTGGAGGCTGCCGGAATTCCTGAATTCCACACGGCCTCCTCCATCTTTAAAACAGCAATACAGAATCTCCCTCATCTGGAATCCCTGTCATGCTTCTAATCTCTCTCTTCAAGAAGAATGCAGTCCTTTTTAAGGGCTCACCTGTGGAGCTAGGTCCACAGAGGATAATCTCCCTATTTTAAGATCAGCTCACTTGGGGCCTTAATTATATCTGCAAAATCCCTTCACATCAGCACCTAGGAGGAATTTTGATGGTGTTTGATTAAATAACTAAAGGAAAGTGTACATGTCAGAGGACAAAACTCTTGGAAGCTACCTTAAGCAGGTGCTTAAAATCTTTTCAACCTTTCTCAGTTTTCATGCTGGATAAAATTAATGATTTTCTAGAAATCAGCAGCAGCAGATTCAGCTACCAGCCTCCCGCTGCAGAATCTTTGGGATGCTGCAGCATTGGAAGCAGGCTGTCCCCAGCCAATGAAAATGCAGTGGGGCCACTAGGGTCAGGCTATTTTTGCCCACCTCCACTTTAGGCAGCCTCTGACCTGCAGCTCTTCGGGCTGCCTGAGACTTTCTCAGCACCGCAGAGCAGCCTGAGTCTCTTCCTACTTCATCTTCCTTCCTTACCACTCTGAGCCTGCTATTCTGACTCTTAAACCTGAATTAAAATACCTGGCTGTATTAGAAATACCCAAATAAACAATACTACATGGAAACCTCAATGTCATTTTGTCACTGGTAGGTATATACTAGCCTATTTCTTTTTTCAATTTAATTTTATTTAAGTATAGTTGATTTACAATGTTGTGTTAATTTCTGCTATACGGCAAAGTGGTTTCGCCATCATTGAATTACATACACACTGAATTACATATACACATATCCATTCCCATATAGGTTATCACAGAACATTGAGTAGATTTCCCTGTGCTATACAAAAGGTCTCTGTTGAGCATCCATTCATGTACTAAAGTATGGCTTTGCCATTCCCCAGACCCCAGTCCATCCCTCCCCTTGTCTGTTTCTCCTTTAAAGGAGATCCCAGGGACACCTCCATGACTGCCACACTAGGGATGTGCTCCATTCTGCAATTTGGGGATGCACTGTGGACCAATTTACTATCAATTTTTGACATAAACTGTGGCTGTAAGTGTAACTCTTCCATCGTTGCCTTTGTGAGGAGGCAGAGATTTGTGTCTGTTTTTTTCACCACTGAATCTCTAACACTAAGAAGAGTGTTAGAACATAGAAGGTGCTCAGTAAGTATTTGTTAACTTATTTAATGAATATAGTTAAATCTCTTGTTCTTTCATTTTATAAAAGGAGGCTATTAGAACCCCTGCTTTTTCCTCCACCTCTTTTATCTTCACCTCCCAACTATTGTTACCTGTACTTTTTTTTTTCTTTCTGGCCACACCCACACCATGCCCAGGCCAGGGATCAAACATATACCATATGAGCAACCCACACCACAGCACTGACAACACCAGACCCTTAACCTACTGTACCGCCAGGGAACTCCCATTTTCTTATAAACATCTTTATCACTTATGTTTTTAAACATTCCTCTAAATGCAGTAGAGAAGAGCTGTTACATCCAAACCCTGAAGTAACATTCTTGTTAATGTAGCTTGCAGAGAGCACTTACTCATATAAATCATCCTTAATATGTGGGTTTTGTGGGGTTTGGGGGTTTGGGGTGTTTTTGCTTTGTTTTGCTTTTTGATTTTTTTAGGGATGCACCCTCACATATGGGAGTTCCTAGGCTAGGGGTCGAATCGGAGCTACAGCTGCGGGCCCACGCTACAGCCACAGCAATGCAGGATCCTAGCCACGTCTGTGACCTACAGCAGAACTCACAGCAACACTGGATCCTTAACCCACTGAGCCAGGCCAGGGATCGAACCCACATCCTCATGGATCCTAGTGGGGTTTGTTAACCACTGAGCCATGAAGGGAACTCCCAGTTTTGTGGTTTTTATTGAAATATATTGGACATATAACATTATATAAATTTAAAGTATACATGTTGATTTGATACATTAATATAATATGATTTCCATTGTATCAATAATTTACACCTCTATTGCATCACTTAATCATTCCTTTTTAGTGGTTGGAATAAGTAAGATCTAATCTCTTAGCAAGTTTGATTATAATAAAATATTGTTACATAGTTTTAATATTAATAGATATTACTGTGACACCATCCCAGATTGTAAAAATTCATGCTCCTAATTCATTGTGTTGAATGACTATAATACATTATGTATTTTATACCAGCTCTATATATGTATGTATAAATGAACACCCATTCTCCCACTTTCACCTGCACTAGATCATATTAACTAGTTTCTGCAGTCTGTTGGGCAGCTCACTTTTAATTTCTCTGACCAATAGAGAGATGGGGCGTCTTTTGTTAGATTTATTTGTCAATAGGAATCACTCTTCTAGCCTTTATCTCCTCATGTAACTTGCCTATTTTTCTACTGAGCTGTTGACTTCTTCCTACCAATTCATGAGATATCATTTTTTATTAGAAAAATCATCTGTTGAGAGTTCCTGCTGCAGCGAAGCGGGTTAAGGATCCCATGTTGTCTCTGTAGTGGTGCAGGATTGATCCCCAGCCTGGCGCAGTGGGTTAAGAATCCAGCATTGAAAAAAAAATATATATATATGGAGTTCCCGTCGTGGCGCAGTGGTTAACGAATCCGGCTAGGAACCATGAGGTTGCGGGTTCGGTCCCTGCCCTTGCTCAGTGGGTTAACGATCCAGCGTTGCTGTGAGCTGTGGTGTAGGTTGCAGACACGGCTCGGATACCGCATTGCTGTGGCTCTGGCGTAGGCCAGTGGCTACAGCTCCGATTCGACCCCTAGCCTGAGTACCTCCAAATGCCGCGGGAGCGGCCCAAGAAATAGTTAAAAAGACAAAAAAAAAAAAAAATCCAGCATTGCTGCAGCTGTGGTATAGGTTGCAGCTGCACCTCAGATTCAATCCATGGCCCAGGAACTTCCATATGCCAGAGGTGTGGCCCCAAAAAAGAAAAATCATCTTTTGCTAAAAGTATAAACATACAATTTTTTCAACTGTCGTTTTTTGTGTTTATTCTGTCTTTTTTATTCCAAAATTTTTATTTTTGTGCAGTAATCTTTTCCTTTATGGGCCCTAGGTACCTGTCTTGCTTAAGAAACTCAACCCCGCTCCAAGATTTTCTACTGCCCTAAATTTTCTTCTAACATTCTTATAGTTTTGTTCATTTATATCTTTAGCCCATCTGAAATTTATCCTTAAATTTGGTGTGTAATAATAATCTAGATTAACCTTCCCTCTTCCAGAAAGCAACTGCCACTTAAAGGACAAAAGAAAGTGAGCCAAACCAACAGCAAAGACTCTGCTCTTCTTTTTTTTAATTAATTTTTAGGGCCTCACCCGTGGCATATGGAGGTTCCCAGGCTAGGGGTCTAATCAGAGCTTTAGCTGCTGGCCTGCACCACAGCCACAGCAATGCTGGATCCTTAACCCACTGAGCAAGGCCAGGGATCAAACCTGTGAGCTCATGGGTGCTAGTCAGATTCGTTTCCTCTGAGTCACGACGGGAACTCCAACTCTGCTCTTCTTCCACTAAAATTTTAAATGTACTCATGAGTCCTAAACTTTTCCTCACCAATTTCCTTGCAGGAACTGTAGTAACCAAAAGACCATAGAGATGATAGATTTTAAAACTTTAAATATTACACTGATGTAGAAAGGGGTTGATTCTAAAGTCTGAAGGCTCTTTGGAGGAACTAAAATGCAAGGCAAACATCTTCCCATCCTCTCATACCTTTCCTTTCCCTTCCACAGTATAGTGGCCAGAATGTTGGAAGTGTTTCTGGCATGCTGAGGATGCTCAGTAGATATGCTGGGTACCTTTCTTGATCCCTTTGGACCACAGTCTAAGTATCTCAAGGTGATAGGCAGAATGGAACAAGTTAGGAAATCTCTACTTGGTAGCTTTATGCTAGTTACATCCTCTGGATTAATTTTCCTTTCCTCTTGGTAATCAGTTTGGTCTTTTCCACATTTCTTCACATCTAAGCAGAAGCAGAAAGACAGGTGTTCAGGGTGGTGGGCCAGTGTGGAGGAATGTCAGAGAAGGGATTGTACCTCTTGGGATGGGTTTGCCCCAGGCCCCCATCACTGCCATCTCCTGACAATAAGGCTCCTACCCACTGCTGGTGTTTGACAATTCTGGTGTTTGTTTCTGTAAAGGAGGGTTTCCCCTCTGTCACCCACCCCCCTCCGATAAGAGGGAACTGGAAACCCAAATTCACAGAGTCATTCATGGTCAATGCCCTTGAGAGTTTTATTAAAGCAGCAGGTGGACAAATGGGCTCAGCAGATCCCTGGGGGAAAACTGCCCACCACAGTAGGGATTGAAGGCCTGAGGAGAAAAGGGGCCAAACCCCAGGAGAGAATTTATCATCAGCTCTCTTTCTCTCTCTCTCTGCAGTCAAGACAAGGCAATTAGACAGGACACCCACTGAACATCCTAAAGGCTGCTGGTGACAAGCCCATCTCCCCTCTGCCTCCACATCCCTCTAACCGAAATCCACAGGAAGACTGAGAGAGAGCAAGGGTTGGGGGCTAGGACCCAGGGAACAATGAGGTGGCCCAGGCTATGGGGGAAACCAAATCAGCCGGGATTGAGCAGGACTTCGCAGTGGGAATGGGGTGGAGTGAAGGAGAACAGCGAGCTTGTTGAGAGGCTGCAGCAGCTACTCATCCAAATGAATTGGATGTTTCCCCATACAAACCACACTCACATCCCTCCAGAAGGTAACACCTTTGTAGTAACAGTGTGGGGGCACAGCCTCTGGGTAGAGATTACACTGAGTGACTTTGAAGATGATGAGGTGGCAGTTGTAAAATTCAGACATCTTCACACACTTCACAGCCGGACCCTCACAGAGGCCACCTGTGGTGGGGGACACACTGTGGACAAAGGTCTTGGTCTTCTGACAGCTCTTATCAGTGGCCAGCCCTCGAACTTTCATCATCATGTCACAGTAATATTTGTGCTTGGCAGAGATCTTTGTTTTAGGCCTGTCAAGTTGGTGATGGAGGAGGTCTTGGGCCTCAGAAAAGCCATGCTGGTCCATTAGGAGGAATAAGAGAAGGGTCCATGTCAGAAGCATATTTTCTATTAGAAAAAGGAGGAAGGGTAGCAAAAAGGAGAAATCTGTCACATAGCCCCAAACATCAGGGCTTCATGGGCTCAAAGTCACCCCTGCACACCAATCTAAGGATTACAAATGCCCTCTATTTGTCTCTAATAACGCTCACTTCTCTGCACTCATACCCCCAAAAATCATTGTGGTCCATCCTCCTTTCAACATTCATCTTTTCCTCTTTCCACGTCTTCCTTCATTTCCCCTCATCCCACTGCTGGGGTCCAGCACATTCTTTTTTTTTTTTTTTTTTTTTTTTTTTTTTGTCTTTTTACCTTTTCTAGGGCTGCCCCCGCAGCATATGAAGGTTCCCAGGCTAAGGGTCTAATTGGAGCTGTAGCTGCTGGCCTATGCCAGAACCACAGCAACTTGGGATCCAAGCCACATCTGCAACCTACACCACAGCTCACGGCAACGCCGGATCCTTAACCCACTGAGCAAGGCCAGGGATCGAACTCGAAACCTCATGGTTCCTAGTCGGATTTGTTAACCATGGTTCCTTAACCCACTGAGCAAGGCCAGGGATCGAACTCGAAACCTCATGTTTCCTAGTCGGATTTGTTAATGTGCCACGACGGGAACTCCCCAGCACATTCTTAATTATCTCCCTTAAGACTATACTCATTAAAGAAATTAGGATACAGGGATCCATAATCCATCCATACCTTCCACCCCATCATGGTCTTACATAAGAGAGCAAAATTGGACCCCAAGTGCTTTGATCCTCAGTCAAGCAGTAACACTAACTTATGGAGTGCTTTACAATGGTGCTTTTAAAATGTTTACATGCAGTTAAATATCTGGTAATCTTGTTAAAATGCAGGTTTCGATTCAGTATATTTGGAATGGGACCTAAGATCTTCATTTCTAACCAGGTGCCAGATGATTTTGTGCTTTGTTCCAGGGGCCACAATTTAAATAATAAGGTTTTAGTGCTTACAAAGACCTCTCAGAGAATTCCTGTTGTGGCGCAGTGGAAAAGAATCTGACTAGTACCCACGAGGGTGTGGGTTCAATCCTTGACCTCGCTCAATGGGTTAAGGATCTGGCATTGCCATGAGCTGTGGTGTAGGTCACAGACCCAGCTCAGATCCGGCATTATTATGGCTGTGGCGTAGGTCAGCAGCTGTAGCTCTGGTTTGACCCCCTAGCATGGGAACTTCCATATGATGCACCTGCGGCCCTAAAAAGAAAAAGATATAAAGAAGAAGAAAAAAAAAAAAGACCTCTCACATATATATAAGGTCATCACCTTCTCTGTGAGGTAAGACAAGTATAATGGTAACCCATTTTTAGTAACTGACTTTCAGAAAGGTTCAATGAATTGCCTAAAGTCATACAATATCAAGGAGCTGTACCCAAATGTTAGAACATTTAGGGCTAAAGAAAAGTCTCTGCTCCAATTTATATTAATCCACTGGCCCACTGTATTACCTACAAATATAAAGCTCTTCCATTGGAAACCTGTTTCATATCTGCGCCAGGGAAAGGCTTGACCGACCAACCATCCCCCTTCTCTGGTATTCACTCTGCCTTAATTGTAAGAACCTCCTTGCTCCTTACCCACTCCTGTTTTCCTAGTCTTTTCTCTGGGGCCAAAGAAAGATCACCAAGGCTACCTCTACTCCTCCAGTGAAACACTCACATACCTAGTCTCAATCCTGTGTGTGCTCCTTTACTTGACCCCAGGCTGATGCTCCTGGAGAGGTAGGTCCTGGAGATTCTGTGGCTGGAAAGGTGTCTGAGTCTTTCTCCTCTTAGGCTGTGTTATTATAGTACCCAGCTGTAGAAGGTTGGAGGATGGATGGGGTGGGGTTGAGTAACTTGGGTAGTGACCCAATACTTTCTGACGCTACAAGATGCTGAGACTTTCTGGCCTGATACCCAATACAGACTCATTCTACGCTCCATTTAATGAACCCAAACATCAAGAGCCAGGTTTCCCTGGGTATAGAAGACCTCACATAGCCTGGAGTATGAAGAGAAGTAAAAGAAAGGAGCCTGGACTCCTAAACCTTTGTCTCTACCAGAGGGTAGAGAAGGAATTATATAGAGAAGGAGTTCCTGTTCCCACTGGAGCCAGGCAGTTCTCAAGGACAACATACAACTACATCAGTGGAAATTCCTCAACTAACTTGGACCCAGTTCAAGCAACAAATCAGCTTCCACCACATCTGTTCTCCCCAATCCCAAATGCCCAGCATTGAGGCTCTCAGGCTGGAGGATCTAGCAATCAAAGGTTTGGGGGATAATAACATAGTTTTCCAGAGAGGAAAGGGCAACAAGAAAGAAGTAAGGGGGGGTGGCGCTGAGGAACCCTTGAAGAGAAAGGGCAGGTCCTAAGGTCTGAAGGAAGAAACAGGAAGCTGGTGACGTTGGAAACTACTCTCTTTAATACTTTCCTGGCTACTATGACTTAAGATCCAGACAACCTAAGACCTTCCTTCTCTCCACCCACAGCCAGGGCTTTGTTCTTTGAATGTTTGCCCTGGAACCATACTAAAACAGCTCTCCAATGCCTTGGCAGCCTTATCTTTCCCTGACCTCTGCAGCCTTTGTCCCTGCTAGGGCAGGTCACTGTATTTGTTTCTCTGCTTGTTGACTCTTTCAGCCTGACCACACAGCCCCTCTGGGCCTCCTTCTTCCATGCTCCAGAATATCTCACGTGATTCAGGCCTTACCTGACCTGCCACAGGCCAATGGGTAGGAACGATTATTCCCATGCCACAGTATGTAGAACACTGAAGGAAAGAGATATTTACCTAGTAATGGAAAAGTATGTCGGAGTTCCCTGGTGACTCAGCAGGTTAAGGATTGGGCATTGTCACTGCTGTGGCTCAGATCACTGCTATGACATAGATTCAATCCCTAGCCACAGAACTTCTGCATGCCATGGATACAGCCAAAAGGTATGTGGATAGTAGAAGAGAACTAAGATTTGAAATATACAGAATTGTATCAAATAATTAGTTTGCCTATTCTAGGTACATCATATAAGTAGAATCACATAGTATTTGTCCTAAGTGCTTTTCATTTGAATAAAGTCTTCAAGGTTCATCCATGTTGTAGCATGTAACAGAATTTCATTCCTTCATAAGTTTGAATAATATTCTATTGCATGGCTATACCACATTTTGTACATCCATTCATCATTTGATGATTATTTGGGATGCTTCCACATTTTGGCTATTATGAATAATACTGCTATGAACATTTATGTAAAATATTTGTGAAAATATTGTTTTTAATCTGAGACAAAGGATGAGAAAGAATTAGGCAAGACTAATATGGTTATTGAGAGTAAGGATAACAGAGATGAGAAAAGAGAGGACAAGCAGTGTGTGGGGCCATTTAGATCTTTCTAAGGACTATGGTTTTCATTCTAAGTATAATGCCAAAGCCACTGATTAAATCAGAGCTCCACATTGACATGCTCCAACTTGTGTTTTAATATTGTCACTATTGCTGCTATATAGTAAGTGGATTGTGGAGAGCAAAACATGGTAAGGAGGCTAGTTGTAAAACTATTGTGACAGTTCAGATAAGCAGTGATAATAGCCTGGATCAAGGTCATAGTGGTGAATATTGAAATTTGGAAATTCATTTTTTTTTTGGTCTTTTTAGCTATTTCTTGGGCCACTCCCGCGGCATATGGAGGTTCCCAGGCTAGGGGTCGAATCGGAGCTTCAGCCACCGGCCTAAGCCAGAGCCACAGCAACGCGGGATCCGAGCCACGTCTGCAACCTACACCACAGCTCACGGCAACGCCGGATCATTAACCCACTGAGCAAGGGCAGGGACCGAACCCGCAACCTCATGGTTCCTAGTCGGATTCGTTAACCACTGCGCCACGACGGGAACTCCTGGAAATGCATTTAAAATTTGTCTCCTCTATTGGGTTTAAGTGTTGAAAGAAAACAAAAAAAAAGAATTTAATAATTTCACCGACTTGTACAACTTCAGGATGAGTTACACTAAACAATGCCTTTTTCTAGCATTTTCAGCTTTGAAGTTGTGCAATTTGGTAGGACTGCCATTTTCTTATCTGTTTGTAAACTCGGAATACAGAATTAACATTTCAAACAAGCTCCTGTGATCTGTTAGCTAACTGTGATCTCCACCAGGAAGGGCATTATTATTTAATTCATTTTGTCTTAATACACCTTATTTCCCTTTCATAATAATTTTCTAATTAGAATACATACAATGGTCATAGTAGTAATTAATCTCTTTTAGATCAAAGGTGCCATGTTCTTTCTCTTTTAAAAATAGACATTATTAAAAAGACATACAGGAAGTTCCCTTGTGGTGCAGTGGGTTAAGGATCCATCATTGCCTCAGCTGTGGCACAGGCCACATCTGAGATCCACAGCTCAGATCCAGCGTGGGTCCGATTCCTAGCCCAGGAACTTCCACTTGCCCCATGGGCATGGCCAAAAAAAAAGAGAGAAGACATACAGATGGCCAATAGGCACACCAAAGGATGCTCAACATCACTAATTATTAGAGAGATGCAAATCAAAACTACACTGAAGTATCACCTCACACTGGTTAGAATGGCCTCTCTTGGTGGGTTAAGGATCTGGCATTGCTGTGGCTGTGGCATAGGCTGAAAGCTGCAGTTCCAATTTGACCCCTAGCCTGGGAATTTCCATATGCTGCAGGAGCACCACGAAAAAGGAAAAAACTAAAACTAGAGTTACCATACGATCCAGCAATCCCCCTTCTGGGCATATATTCAGAGAAAACTCTAATTCAAAAAGATAACATGCCCACCAATGTTCATAGCAGCACTATTTACAAATAGCCAAGACATGGAAACAACCTAAATGCCTGTCAACAGACGAATGGATTAATAGGATGTGATATAGGAGTTCCTATTGTGGCTCAGCAGATTAGAGCCCAATATACTGTCCATAAAGACAGGGGTTCCATCCTTGGTGTCACTCAGTGGGTTAAGGATCCAGTGTTGCTGGAAGCTGTGATGTAAGTCACAGATGCAGCTCAGATCCAGTGTTGCTGTGACTGTTGCGTAGGCCTACAGCTGCAGCTCCAATTCAGCACCTAGCCTGGGAACTTCTATATGCCATGGAAATGTTAAAAGGGGAAAAAAAGATGTGATGTAGATACACAATGGACTACTCTGCCATAGAAAAAGAACACAATGATGCCATTTGCAGCAACATGGATGAAACTAGAGATTCTCATAAGTGAAGTAAGTCAGAAAGAGAAAGACAAATATTATGATATCACTTGCATGTGGAATCTAAAATATGATACAAAGGAAATTATTTACAAAACTGAAACAAACCCTCAGACATAGAAACAAATTTATGGTTCCCAAAGGACAAATAGCTTAGGGGAGAGATAAATTAGGAGTTTGGTATTAGCAGATACAAACTACTATATATAAAATAGAGTTCCTTGGTGGTTCAAAGATCCGGTACAGTCTCTGCTGTGGCTCAGGTCACTGCTGTGGCATGGGTTCAGTCACTGGCCCCTGGATCTCTGCATGCTGTGGGTGCAGCCAAAAAAATAAAATACATAAACAAAGCTGTATTGTATAGCACAGGGAACTATATTCAATACCTTGTAATAAACTACAATGGAAAAGAATGTGAAAGTATACACACACACACACACACATCTGAAGCACTTTGCTGTATACCAGAAAATAATATAATATTGCATATCATTTTATATCAATTATATTTAAATTTAAAAATTATATTTTATTAAGCATGTCTTTTTTAATTATATCATTTTTATTTTTTTAATTTAATGATTTTTATTTTTTCCATTATAGCTGGTTTAGTGTTATGTCAGTTTTCTACTGTACAGCAAGATGACCCAGTCACACATACACATTTCTTTTTCTCACATTATCATGCTCCATCATAAGTGACTAGATATAATTCCCAGTGCTATATGGAACTTTTGTGGTCTTTTGTGGTGCATTAATTATCCATTCCAAAGGCAATAGTTTGCATCTATTAACCCCAAATACCCAGTCCATCCCACTACCTCCTCCTTCCCCTCAGCAACCACAAGTCTGTACTCCAAGTCCATGATTTTCTTTTCTGTGGAAAGGTTCATTTGTGCCGTATATTAGATTCCAGATATAAGTGATGTCATATGGTATTCGTCTTTCTCTGACTTACTTCACTTAGTATGAGAGTCTCTAGTTCCATCAGTGTTACTGCAAATGGCATTATTTTGTTCTTTTTATGGCTGAGTAGTATTGTGTATATATGTACCATACCTTTTTAATACAATCATCTGTCGAAAGACATTTAGATTGTTTCCATGTCTTTGAATAGTGCTGCAATGAACATAAGGGTGCAGGTGTTTTTTTCAAGGAAAGTTTTGTCTGGATATATGCCCAAGATTGGGATTGCTGGGTCATATGGTAGTTCTACGTATAGTTTTCTAAGTTACCTCCATACTGTTTTCCACAGTGGATGTATCAATTTGCATTCCCACCAACTGTGCAGGAGGGTTCCCTTTTCTCCACACCCTCTCCAGCATATGTTATTTGTGGACTTACTAATGATGGCCATTCTGACTGGTGTGAGGTGATACCTCAGAGTAGTTTTGATCTGCATTTCTCTAATAATCAGTGATGTTGAGCATTTTTTCATGTGCTTGTTGGCCATCTGTATATCGTCTTTGGAGAAATGTCTGTTCAGGTCTTTTGCCCATTTTTCCATCGGGTTGTTGACTTTTTTACTGTTGAGTTGTATAAGTTGTTTGTATATTTTAGAGATTAAGCCCTTGTCAGTTGCATCATTTGAAACTATTTTCTCCCATTCTGTAAGTTGTCTTTTTGGTTTTTTTATGGTTCCCTTTGCTGTGCAAAAGCTTGTCAGTTTGATTAGGTCCCATTGGTTTATTTTTGCTTTTATGTCTGCTTCCTTGGGAGACTGACCTGAGAAAATATTTGCAAGGTTGATGTCAGAGAATATTTTGCCTTTGTTCTCTTGTAGGAGTTTAATGGTGTCTTGTCTTACATTTAAGTCATTCAGCCATTTGGAGTTTATTTTTGTGCATGGTGTGAGAGTGTGTTCTAGTTTCCTTGATTTACATGCAGCTGTCCAGTTTTCCCAGAACCACTTGCTGAAAAGACTGTCTTTTTCCCATTTTATATTCTTGCCTCCTTTGTCAAGGATTACTTGACTGTAGGTGTCTGGGTTTATTCCTGGGTTCTCTATTCTGTTCCATTGGTCTGTATGTCTGTTTTGTTACCAGTACCACACTGTCTTGATAACTGTGGCTTTGTAATATTGTGGGAAGTGTTGGAGAGTTATACCTCCTGCTTGATTTTTGTTCCTCAGGATTGCTTTGGCAATTCTGGGTCTTTTGTGGTTCCATATAAATTTTGGCTTGTTTGTTCTAGTTCTGTGAAAAATGTCATGGGTAATTTGATAGGGATTGCATTGAACCAATAGATTGCTTTGGGTAGTATGGCCATTTTTACAATATTAATTTTTCCAAACCAAGAGCATGGAATATCTTTCTATCTCTTTGACTCTTCTTTAATTTCCCTGATTAATGTTTTCTAGTTCTCAGCATATAAGTCTTTCACCTCCTTGGTCAGGTTTATTCTCAGGTATTTGATTTTTTGGGGAGTGCAATTTTAAAAGGTATCATATTTTTGTATTCCTTTTCCAATATTTCATTGTTGGTATACAGAAATGTGACTGGTTTCTGAATGTTAATCTTATATCCTGCTACTTTGCTGAATTTGTTCATCAGTTCAAGTAGTTTTGGGGTTGAGTCCTTAGGGATTTCTATATATAGTGTCATGTCATCTGCATACAGTGACACTTTTACCTCTTCTCTTCCAATTTATTTCTTTTTTTTGTCTGATTGCTGTGGCTAGGGCTTCCTGTACTATGTTGAATAACAGTGGTGAGAGTGAGCATCCTTGTCTTGTTCCAGATTTTAGTGGGAAGGCTTTCAGCTTTTCTCCATTGAGTATTATATTTGCTGTGGGTTTGTCATAAATGGCTTTTATTATGTTAAGGTATGTTCCCTCTATACCCACTTTGGTAAGAGTTTTTATCATGAATGGATGCTGGACTTTGTCAAATGGTTTTTCTGCATCTGTTAAGGTGGTCATGTGGTTTCTGACTTTCCTTTTGTTAATATGGTGTATAACATTGATTTGTGTATGTTGAACCATCCTTGTGCACCTGGGATGAATCCCACTTGGTTGTGGTGTATGATTTTTTTATATGTTGTTGGATTTGGTTGGCTAAAATTTTTTTGAGAATTTTCGTGTCTATATCCATCAAAGATATTGGCCTATAGTTTTCTTTTTTTGGTAGTATCTTTGTCTGGTTTGGGTATTAGGGTGATGGTGGTGTCCTAGAATGTCTTTGGGAGTGCTCCTTCTTCCTCAACCTTTTGGAAAAGTTTAAGGAGGATGGGTACAAGTTCCTCTTTATATGTTTGGTAGAATTTGCCTGTGAAGCCATCTGGTCCTGGACTTTTATTTGTAGGGAGTGTTTTTATGACATATTCAATTTCATTTCTAGTGATTGGTCTGTTCAGTTGATCTATTTCTTCTTGATTCAGTTTTGGCAGGCTGTAAGTCTCTTGAAGGTTGTCTGTTTTGTTGGCATACAAGTGTTCTCTTACGGTTTTTTGTATTTCTGCAGTATTTGTTGTGATTTCTCCTTTTTCATTTCTTATTTTGTTTATTTGGAGTTTTTCTCTCCTCTTCTTGGTGAGTCTGGCCAGAGGTTTGTCAATTTTGTTTACCTTTTCAAAGAACCAGCTCTTGGAGTTCCCGTCATGGCTCGGGGGTTAACGAATCCAACTAGGAACCATGAGGTTACAGGTTCGATCCCTGGCCCTGCTCAGTGGGTTAAGGATCTGGCATTGCCATGAGCTGTGGTGTAGGTTGCAGATGTGGCTTGGATCCCACGTTGCTGTGGTTCTGGCATAGGCTGGCAGCTACAGCTCCAATTAGACCCCTAGTCTGGGAACCTCTATATGCTGTGGGAGCAGCCCAAGAAATAACAAAAAGACAAAAAAAAAAAAAAAAAAAAAAAAAAAAAAAAGCTCTTGGTTTTATTGACTTTTTTTCTACTGTTTTTTGAATCTCTATTTTATTGATTTCCTCTCTGATCTTTATGATTTCCTTCCTTCTGCTGACATTAAGTTTTGTTTGTTCTTCTTTTTCTGATTCATTTAGGTGGTGGGTTAAATTGTCAATTTAAGACATTTCTTCTTTTTTGAGGAAGGCCTTTATTGCTATGAATTTCCCTCTGAGCACTACTTTTTTTTTTTTTTTTTTTTTTTTTTTTGTCTTTTTGCCATTTCTTGGGCCTCTCCCGTGGCATATGAGGTTCCCAGGCTAGGGGTCGAATCGGAGCTGTAGCTGCCAGCCTACGCCAGAGCCACAGCAACACGGGATCCAAGCCGCATCTGTGACCTACACCACAGCTCACGGCAATGCCAGGTCGTTAACCCACTGAGCAAGGGCAGGGATCGAACCTGCAACCTCATGGTTCCTAGTCGGATTCATTAACCACTGTGCCACAACAGGAACTCCTGAGCACTACTTTTGCAGCATCCCATAGATTCGAGTGGTTGTGTCTTCATTATCATTTGTCTCCAGGTATTTCTTTATTTCCTTCTTGATTTCTTCATTGACCCATTGGCTTTTTAGTAGCATGTTGTTTAGTCTCCGTGTAGTTAGTTTTTTCTCATTTCTTTTCCTATGGTTGATTGTTACATCTTTTGTAGTTGTCCCACAGCTCTTGAGTATTCTGTCCTATTGTTTGCTTGTTTGTTTTTTTCAGTCTCTTTTCTGTTGCTTTTCAGTTTTGGATATGTATATTGAGATATCCTCAATGTCAAAGATTCTTTCATCAGTTGCTTCCAGTCTACTAATAAGCCCATCAAATGCATTCTTTAATTCTGCAACAGTGTTTTGTTTGTTTGTTTCAGTTTGGTTTTTTTTGTCTCTTGTGTTCCTTTTTGGTTCTTAGGATTTCCATCTCTCTGCCTACATTGCCCATCTGTTCTTGCATGCTGTCTACTTTATCCATTAGAACTATTAGCATCACAATCGTAATTATTTCAAATTCTAGTCTAATAATCCAACATCCCTGCTGTATCTGATGCTTGCTTTGTCTCTTCAAACTGCTTTTTTTTCTTTTGTCTTTTGTTATGTCTTGAATTTTTTTTTTTTTTTTGATAGCTGGGCATGAGTTACTTGGTAGAAGGAAGTGCTGTAAATATGCTGTTAGTAGTATGGTGGCGAGGTTTGAGAGGAGGGAAAGCATTCTACAGTCCTATGATCACATCTTAATTTTTTGGTGAGCCTGTACCTCTGGATTTTGAACTTCACATGTCCTTCTCATGACACAGTTGGGACAGGATGACTAGAGCAGGTTGGAGTTGAGTATTTCCCATTTCCCAGATCAGTTAGGTTTTGATAATACCCCCAGCAGATTAGTCTCTGGTTAAACAGTTTCCCCTGGAGGCAAGACTTTTTAAGAACAGAAAGCTCCATTTTCACTTCTCCTGCTGGAAGCAAGAGAGAATATTTCTTCAATATTCAGTATAAGAACCAGGTAGAGGGAGTTCTCATTGCGGCTCAGTGGGTGTTCCTAACCTGACTAGTATCCATGAGGATGCGGGATCCATCCTGGCTTTGCTCAATGGGTTAAGGATCTGGCATTGCCATGAGCTGTGGCATGGGTCACAGACATGGCTCAGATCCTGCATTGCTGTGGCAGAAGCCAGCAGCTGCAGCTCTGATTTGACCCCTAGCCTGGCAACTTCCATATGCAGCAGATGTGGCCCTAAAAAGACCAAAAAAAAAAAAAAAAGATTCATCAATTGTAGCAAATGCACCTCTCCCAAGGGGATGTTGATAATGGGGGAGGTTATCCATGTGCGTGTGCATGTACAGGGGGAATATGGGAACTCTCTGGACCTTCTGGACAATTTTGCTGCGAATCTAAAACTGCTCAAAATAATACAATCTATTTTCAAAGAAGACTTTGGAAAAGAACCAGAGAAGGCCAAAAGATGGAAATAAAGGTTGGGGAAACAGAACTTCAGAAAAGAAGATAAAAAAGAACAATTAGTCAACATGTTGAATAATATGTTTTTTGTTTCATCCTATGTATACACAAAACCAGGAAGAGATGCACCACCTGTAATTTGAAAGAGTTCATACAAGAAGGCACACCCCTCTGAAGAAAATGGACCATTTCTTATGCTTTCTTCCTATGCTGAGCCCTAGAATCCCTCTAATGGGCCCTTAGCTGGAACTTGTGGCTACAAGCAGGTGATGGAATTGTGTTAATAGCTAGTTAAGAGGGCCTTCTAGCCTAGTTGCTAGGTTCTCTTCCTGAGAAAACTATCACATCCCCCTAAACTATGTTTGGGAGACACTGGGATCCTGTATGATAACTGTGAGAGTCTAACAACAGCAGTACGTGCCTGCCCCAACCTGGGCTTCTGCTTTCTCGGTGGAGAGGGAGAAGATTGGCATTTCAACTCTTGTTCATTCCTCCTGCCAAGAAGTACTTCAGGTAGTCTCCTGAATAGGGGCAAGCACACACTGTCATTGTTTTATGTTTGGGGGATTTTTTGGGTCTTTTTTTTAGGGCCCAATGGTGGCATATGGAAGTTTCCAGGCTAGGGGTCAAATCAGAACTATAGCTGCTGGCCTACACCACAGCCACAGCAATGTGGGATCCTTAACTCACTGAGCAAGGCCAGGGATTGAACCCATGTCCTCATGGATACCAGATGGGTTCGTTAACTGCTGAGCCAAGACAGGAACTCCCTACACTGCCACTGTGATGATTAATTTTCTTCTGAGTCCAACAGAAGGAACACATATTCCTTTGCCTCAACTTCTTGTGAAATAACTCTAGCTTAATAATGCTAAGGCAATTCTGGCTCCCTCCAGAATCCCCTTTCATATTGTAACCCAGTGAGTGGGCTCATTTCCCTCTGCAACAGAAAGACCAACACTTGAGGCAGCAGAGGTCTTTTGCAGAGAGAAAAGGCTTTTTTGCAGGGCAGCCAAGCAAGGAGACAGCAATGTTCAGATTGGTCTCCCCAGTTTGAGTAGGGTGTTTATCTATTGTGGAAGTAGGTAGCAAAAGGGAGAAGGGACTCAAAAATGACTGGTGGAAAGTAAATGTAAGTTTCAAGTTTTCTCAGCACAGGTGCTACTGTCCTTCATGCCTCTTCACGGGTCACATGTGCCCTTTCAGGGGATTCTGTATGTTACATGCAGTGGATTTTCGGCCTGTGACATCCAAAGTTCACTATTAGTCATTCTGGTCCCCCAATGTGCCTGCCAGATGCTCCGTCCAAGGGGCTGTTAGCAAGTTGTTTCTATTCCATTCCTGGTTTCCCCTGGTACTCTGCAAAACAAGCTTGGGAGGGGGGGTCTCTGTTAATCATTTTGTTTCCATCTCGTCGGCCTTGTAAATTATAGAGTATGGGTTCAAGATTAGCCTATCTGAGCCTCCTAGGATAAGTGCTGCTATCAACAAATAGATTCCTCCTGCCTCCTATAGTAAACCAATTAAAATACTCACTTTTAAGGAGTTCTCTTGTGGTGCATCGGATTAAGGATCTGGCGTGGTCACTGCAGTGGCTCAGGGTACTTCTGTGGCGCTGGTTGGATCCCAGCCCAGGAACTTCCACATGCCTCTGGTGTGGCAAAATATTAATTAATCACTCTTAGAAAGGATATTTATAAGCCATTGCAGATGTGGCTCAGATCTGATGTTGCTGTGGCTGTGGTATAGGCCACCAGCTGTAGCTCCAATTAGACCCCTAGACTGAGAACCTCCATATGCCTCAGGTGCAGCCCTGAAAAAGACAAAAATTCTTATGGGACTCAAGATTAGGGACTATTGGCGTTCCTGTCAGGGTGGCTCAGAGGTAATGAACCTGACTAGAATCCATGAGGGTGCAGATGTGATCCCTGGCCTTGCTCAGTGGGTTAAGGATCCGTCGTTGCTATGAGCTGTGGTGTAGGTCGAAGATGCAGTTTGGATCTGGCATTGTTGTGGCTGTGGCATAGACTGGCAGCCACAGCTCTGATTTGACCCCTACCCTGGGAACTTCCATATGCCACCAGAGTGACTCTAAAAAAACAAACAAACAAACAAAAAGATTAGAGACTCTTTCTCACTAGCGGCTAGAGAGGCTAGGTACATTACTTAAAGCACCCCTATCCTGGAATCGGGAGTACCTCAGAGGTGAAATTATATTCAGGTCACTTGTGAGCACCAAAGTAGAAAAGGGGGGGCCAGCAGTTGGAGGGCTCTGTACTGTCTACTAGGACTGCCATAGTAAAACACCACAGACAGGGTGGCTCAAGCAACAGAAATGTATTTCTTACAGTTCTGGAGGCTGGACATCCGAGACTGAACTGCCAGCACAGTTGGTTTTTCCTGAGGCCTCTTTCTTTGGTTTACAGAGAGCCACCTTCTTTTTAGCTCATGGCCTCTTCTCTCCCGCGTACACACGCTTGATGTCTCTAATTCTTATAAGGACACCAGTCCTGTTGGATTAAGGCCCAACCTTTAAGACCTCCTGTAACCTTGATTACTTCCTTCAAGGCCCCATTGCCAAATACAGTCACATTAGGGGTCAGGACTTCAACATACCCATTTGGTGGTACACAGTCCGGCCCATAAGCAGACGAGTTTACAGACCTAAGTGGAGCCTAGTGAGCAGCCACAGCTGCTCTCTCAGAGAGCACTGGCTCAACATATGAGTCTTGATCTCTGACCCCTTTTCCTTAGGCTCCAAGAAGACCCCTCCCCTTGTGTTTACAGTCTTCTTTAGGCAAGTGACTGTGTGATCACATAATTCAGGTTTCTGTCAGTTATGAACACATTCCAGCTGCTTCCCCTTGCTATGCCCAGGCTACCTGATACATTTACCTTTTCCAAGTCGTTTCAGGCCCATATCCAGAGAGTCTGTATGGATCTCTATCTAATTCTACCCATTATATGATCACTTTACTAGGATAAAGTTAACCTAGCACTTTTATTTCATTTATTTATTTTTCTTTAATGTCTGAACCCACTGTATATGGAAGATCCCAATCCCAGGCCAGAGACTGAATCCGAGCCACAGTTTCAACCTATGCAGCAGCTACAGCAATGCCAGATCCTTAACCACTGTGCCAGGCTGGGGATCCAACCTGTGCCTCCACAGTGACCTGAGCCACTGCAGTCAGATTCTTAACCCACTGCACCACAGCAGAAACTCTTAACCTAGTACTTTTTTTCTTTTTTCTTTCATTTTTCATTTTTTAGGGCTCAACCTGTAGCATATGTAAGTTGTCAAGCTAGGGGTCAAATTGGAGCTGCAGCTGCCAGACTACTACATCACAGCCACAGAAACACTGGATCCAAGCTCCATCTGTGACCTACATCTTGTTGCTCACAGCAACACCAGATCCTTAACCCACTGATTGAGACCAGGGATCGAACCCACATCCTCATGGATACTAGTCAGGTTCATTACCACTGAGCCACAGCAGGCACTCCAACCTAGCACTTTAAAAAGATAACCTAGCACTTAAAAAGACAGTGTAGGGAACTGGTTAAAAGCAGATTCGGAGGCCTGACCGCTAGGATTCAAGTACCAGTTCTCCTACTACCTGAGTGACATTAAACAAGTTACTTAATCTCTCAGTGTCTCATTTTACTCATCTGAAAAAGGGGTACATACTAGTACCTTCTTCCTAAGTAGGGCCAGGACAAGCATGAAGCAAAAGAAGCACCTAGGATGGAGTTTCCTCATAGTACAGTTGGTTTAAGGACCTGGAGTTGTCACTGCAATGGCTCATGGCTGCTGTAATGCAGGTTTGATCCCTGGCCAGGGAACTTCCACATGCTAAGGGCGCAGCCAGAAAAAAGTGGGGGGGGGGGAGCACATAGGATGCAAAAGTGCACTTGTGTGACTGAGTCAGTGCCTCTTAAATTTTGCTCCGCAAATTCCTCTCTTGCCTCATCCCAGTCCTGCTCATAAGGTTGTAAATATGACAAGCAAAACAATTAGTACAGTGCATTGCACAGAGTGAGGGATAGTTGTTAGTTACTATTGTCATCATCATCATCTTTTTTTTTTTTTTTTTTTTGTCTTTTTAGGGCCACACCTGCGGCATATGGAAGTTCCCAGGCTAGGGGTCTAATCAGAGCTGTAGCCACGGGCCTACACTGCAGCCACTCCAGATCCAAGCCATGTCTGCAACCTACACCACAGCTCACAGCAACGCCGGATACTTAACCCACTGAGTGAGGCCAGGGATAGAACCTGCAACCTCATGGTTCCTAGTCAGATTTGTTTCCACTGTGCCATGACGGCAAGTCCATCATCATCATTATTAAGAGTATCCTGGAGTTCCCGTCGTGGCACAGTGGTTAACGAATCTGACTAGGAACCATGAGGTTGTGGGTTCGGTCCCTGCCCTTGCTCAGTGGGTTAACGATCCGGCGTTGCTGTGAGCTGTGGTGTAGGTCGCAGACTCGGCTCGGATCCCGAGTTGCTGTGGCTCTGGCGTAGGCCGGTGGCTACAGCTCCAATTGGACCCCTAGCCTGGGAACCTCCATATGCCGCAGGAGCGGCCCAAGAAATAGAAAAAAGACCCAAAAAAAAAAAAAAAAGTATCCTGGAGAAAGATCCAGGGTGGAATCTTGAAGAATTTGATTAGAAAAACAAACAAAACCAATTACTGACCTTTTGACTCCTGCACCCCTGAAATCAGGATGGATCGCCAGCAGCTATGTTGAAACCACTTTCAAAAATTCAGCTGTGTTGAAGTTCCTGCTATGGCACAACAGGATCAGTGGTGTCTCTGCAGCACCAGGACACAAGTTCAATCCCTGGCCCAGCACAATGGGTTAAGGATCCTGTGTTGCCAAGCTGTGGTATAGATAGAAATTATGGCTCCAATCTGATCCCTGTTCTGGGAACTCCATATACTGCAGGGAAGCCCCCCTCCCCCAAAAAAAAAATTTCAGCCATGTTTCTCAATTCTTCTGAGTCTGCTCAAACTGGATGGTCTGATCCAGAAATATGGCCTCAATATATGCAGCCAGTGTTCTCAAGACTATAAGAAGAATATAGGATTCATCAAGCTTGTCTAAATGATTTTCCTTGAATGGATTATCCAAAGGATCTACCTGGTGAAAGAAACAATAGTTCTTTGTACATAAAAGTTAACAATAAATTTTTAAGCTTGGTGTTTTGTTGTAAATGGAATAGTTGTTACAGAAATCTCGTGCTGTGCAGCAGAAATTGACAGAACACTGTAAATCAACTATAACAAAAATATATTTTTAAAAAGAAATCTTGAAGTTCCCATTGTGGCACAGCAGAAATGAATCCGACTAGTATCCATGAGGACACAGGTTTGATCCCTGGCCTCCCTCAGTGGGTCAGGGACCCAGCATTGCCATGAGCTGTGGTGTAGGTTACAGACACGGCTCGGATCCTGAGTTGATGAGTCTGTGGTATAAGCCAGCAGCTGTAGCTTTGGTTCCACCCCTAGCCTGGGAACTTACATATGCTGCAAGTGTGGCCCTAAAAAGCAAAACAAAAGAAGAAAAGAAAAAAAAATTTTGTTTAAATTTACCATTTTCAGAGATCCTGGTATGGCACAGCAGATACGAACCCAACTAGTAACCACAAGATTTGATCCCTGGCCTCGCCTCAGTGGATTAAGGATCTGGCATTGCCCTGAGCCATGATGTAGGGTCACAGATGCAACACAGATCCTGCGTTGCTGTGGCATAGGCTGGCAGCTGTAGCTCTTATTAGACCCCTAGCCTGAGAACCTCCCTATGCCGAGGGTGTGGCTCTAAAAAGTGAAAAAAAAAATTTACCATTTTCCTCTCAATGGATTTATCTTCGAAATATGCGACTTGTTTTCCCTCGGTTATATAAAATTTTTATGCTGGAAACAAAAGGTTGTTGAGTTTCTTCTTACTATAGCACTCTACTAAATGCTGTGATCAGTGCAAAATGAACACAATATTGTCTCTATGCCTGAGGAATTCTCAGTGCAGCCAGAGAAACAGGTATGAGCTCCACCTTTGATAAAAGGTAAACTCTGGTAAGTGGTATAATCAAGGTACAAACAGTGTACTGTGCTATTGTGGAGAAAGGAGAGGTCACAGGTGATTCGCATGCAAGTAGAAAGTTTAATGAGAACCTAGAGTGTGTTCAACACTGTGCCCAGAGCTGTGGCGTAATAGAAGGTGCATAAAAGCCCTGACCTCTTCTCTGACGTAGATGACTATTTAGTTGGGGTGACAAAGCTAACACACATTATAAAGAGCAGCAAACAATGTTCCATGTTAGGTTGTGGACAGAATACTAAAAGTATTGCAGCCTTCCAGAGGAGACGGAGACCCATAGAAGCTGGAGGAGGGCAGGAGGGCTCTAGGACATGAGGAAGTGCAGGGGTGGAAGAGAATGTGGGGCCAGGAAGTAGCCTGGCCAAACTGCAGCAGAGGGAGGAAGAGGCAGGAAGAATAAGGCTATTTGGTAAAGATGAGGTCTCAGGAAACAGGGGGATATTACTGCATGTAGTAGCAATGTGAGAGCCATTGAAATATTTGGGACAGATGAGGGTCCCGATGCAAGTGATATTTAAGTTTCTGCTGTGGCACAGTGGGTTAAGGGTCTGGCATTTCCACAGCTGTGGTGTAGCCAAAAAAAACTAACAAAAAAAAAAGTTCGTAGTATGCAATAAAGAATGAAGATGGTGGTGAAGAAATAGCCTAGAAGTGGGAGGAGGAAGGTTAGAGGTGATTCTTTGGAGGAAAGAGCTAAAGATAGCAACTAGGAAGTACCTGTGGAAATAAAAAGAGAATATTTCCACAGTATTTTATTATTATTTTTTTAAATCTTTTCTAGGGTCGAATGAAGCATATGGAGGTTCCCAGGCTAGGGGTTTAATCGGAGCTATAGCTCTTGGCCTACACCAGAGCCACTGGAACACAGGATCCAAGCCACAACTGCAGCCTACACCACAGCTCATGGCAACACCAGATCCTTAACCCACTGAATCAAGGCCAGGGATCGAACCCTCAAACTCATGGTTCCTAGTCGGATTCATTAACCACTAAGCCATGATGGGAACTCCATTCACAGTATTTTTTGAGACACAACTATGAGAAATATTTTCATATAAGGATTTCTCTGTGGTTATTGCTTTGGTTTTTTCCGTATTTCTGTTTTTGTTATTGTTTCTTAGGAAGAAGGAAAGTGGAAGTAAATTCTGACTAATTAATAGAAGCAAATGCCTTCTACAGGGAAGGTAAAGTTGGGAGGCAAAGCTGCTTTAGGGGACAAGATAACTAGATGTGGTTTAGATATCCTGCTATAGTGGGAAGGAATGGGGAATCCCTCATCCCCTTTAACTCATCAGAGTTAAAGAACTCAGAAGACTGGACTTAAAAATTCCAGAATCTGAAGCCTGTCTCTCTCCTCCATCAGGCCAGGAATGGGGACACACTTCCTCTAAAGATTCAAGTCTTGAGGTATCATCCCTTGCACAGTAAAGGGAAAATCTAAGCTGGCTAAAACTTCAATTTTTATCTCTCTGACATTGTAATTCCCTTCTGAAACTGCCCTAACTTTCCAGTTAAGAACATCACAAGTCCTCAGGTGAATCTCTCCTGAGAAACAAGAGGGGGAGTTCCCGTCGTGGCGCAGTGGTTAACGAATCCGACTAGGAACCGTGAGGTTGCGGGTTCGGTCCCTGCCCTTGCTCAGTGGGTTAACAATCTGGTGTTGCCGTGAGCTGTGGTGTACTGGGAACCTCCATATGCCGAGGGAGCGGCCCAAGAAATAGCAAAATGACAAAAAAGAAAAAAAAAAAGAAACAAGAGGAAGGAGATGGGTCTGTCCTTCCCTAGTCCTTCCTATTTCCTGAAAAGAAAGAGACAGTACCTATGGGTGGGAGGGAGGAGGCAGGGGGCACAGACCACCTCTAGTGGCAGCATTAAGAATCATACCCCTGGGAGTTCCCATTGTGGCTCAGTGGAAAGGAATCTGACAAGTATCCATGAGGACAAAGGTTCGCTCCCTGGCCTCACTCAGTGGATTAAGGATCTGGCATTGCCATGTGCTGTGGCGCAGATCAAAGATGTGGCTCCAATGTGGCATTACTGTGGCTGTGGCTACAGCTCTGATTTAACCCCTAGCCTGGGAACCTCCATATACTCCTAAAAAAACAAGGGAGGAAAAAAGTGTCATACCCCTGAGGAACCAGAGAGGCCATATCAAAAAGACAGCAGAAGAGTTCCCATTGTGGCTCACTGGTAACTAACCCAACTAATATCCATGATGATTCGGGTTCCATCCCTGGCCTCGCTCAGTGGATCAAGGATCTGTGTTGTGGTGAGCTGTGGTATAGGCTGGCAGCTGCAGTTCTGATTCTTGACCCCTAGTTCCATATGCTGAGGGTTAGGCCCTAAAAAAAGGCAAGGAAAAAAAAAAAAAAAAAAGACTGTGGAATAAACGGTAAACTAGCAAAGGGTGCCCTCTAGAAGGAAAAGGAAGGAAAAAGCACCTTCCAGCTCTGGGATTACACTGAATTTATGGTAAGAAGACATTTGGGTAGGAAATAACTCCTGTGGAGTTGGGAGATATAGACTAGACCTTGTGTACCCATATTTGGATTGGATACAAAAAAAAAAAAAAAAAAAACTGAGTTATCAACATAAAGATATTTAAATATTTTTAAAATATATGTGAGAAGGAGCAAGTACTAAATGCTAAATACTTTCCTGGGAGTGCCTCCTGCATGTTAAGTCTGCATCCTCTTCCTTTTGCTGCTAAACCTGCATTGCAGGCTCTCACTCATCACTCACCTTGGCAGTAAGTTTGTGTTTCGACCACCAGGTGGCGATGTCCCACTGTACCTCACTGACGATCAAAGCGAAGCGAGGTCCTCATGAAATTTGGGGGAGGGGGCAAGGGGCAGGTTCTTTGGTTTCACTAGTTATACAAATAAGCACTTGCCTTCACGCCCAAGAGCAAAAAGAATTTGGAGAGTGAGCATAAAAGGTCAGGCAGTAGCTGCCTCTTCCTCTCTTTTTGTTTTCTTAGCCCTTTGGTTTCCATGGGGATCTCTGTTTGAGCAGCAACTCTGAATCCATTTTCTGCCCCTCCAGGCTTGGGGCTGAGCCCAGAGACTGGCTATGAAGAACAGCAGGAGTTGGAATGGCTTGTGAGGAAGAGACTCATTTGGTGAATTTGGGTAGCAAAAGATGGGGACAGGTATAGGAGAAGGAGTGACGGAGTGAGCCTTGGAATGGGATGCACAGAGGGATACGAATGGCAAATAATGTGTTAGTTCAAATAAAATCAGGGAGCATTAAAAATCTTTCCCAAAACTCTTGAATCAGGGACCCTTTGTGAGAACATAGACCATTTCAGGACACACTCTGGACCCTTTATATTACCACGTTCTCTCCCACCCCTATCCAAAAACATCAGTAGACCTGTGTCAGTACCTGCCTGGGTGCTGATATGTCCTCCAGTTCCGAATGCACTCGAGCAAGAGATGAGACCGCCAAGGAAAACTACCCACTGTACTCCCCAGGCAAAGTATAGTGACAAACACATAGTAAACTCTCAGCAAAATATTTGTTGAATGGATAAATAATTAAATGAGTGATAAGAGTAGGGTAGCCTTGACTAATTTTACTTAATCCTTGAGAGAAGATACAAGACAAAGAAAAAATGTTATTTTCTTGTCATCAAAATCACGAAGATGTGGGACTTCCCATCGTGGCACAGTGGAAATGAATCCGACTCGTAACCAAGAGGTTGTGAGTTCGATCCCGGCCGTGTTCAGTGGGTTAAGGATCCAGCGCTGCCGTGAGCGTTGGTGTAGGTTGCAGATGCATCTCGGACCCTGTGTTGCTGTGGCTGTGGTATAGGCCAGCAGCTGTAGCTCCGATTGGACCCCTAACCTGGGAACCTCATATCCTTGAGTAAGGCCCTAAAAAGAAAAAAAAATAAAATCATTTAGATGTGAATGTGTTCATTCACAGATCAATTCATTCAAAGATTGATTAGGGGGGTTTGTTGTCGTTCTGCTTAAATCAGAGGTTTTTCATATGTGCATTACTAATAGCCCCTGTTTGTAAGAGTATTTGCATTTCCGTCAGTTAGGGCCATTATTCAGTAGTCATTCATGGATAGTGGTCAATCTACATATGAACAGCCCTCTACCTGGGGATAGAATCAAGTTTTCCCTCTAATGGATTACCTTGCAGCCCCACCTTTCCACCTTACTTTCTCTCCCATTATCCTTTTTAATTACCACTCTCAGTAATTATCTAATTTATTTACTTGCATTTTTATTGCTTGTCACTTTCCACAGATAATAAGCTCCTTGCTGCTTTCCTCCACAGAGCCTCCTATTCTAAATTTTAATCTAAATGTTCAAGTCTTATCTTAAAAAAAAAAAAAACAAACTTCAATTTAAGTGACTTCATCCACCTTTAATCTATTCACCCTCCTGCCCTCCAGTTTGAAATGACCTTTCCTCCCTCTGAATGTGTACATATTTGATCTGCATCTCTCCTAGCCTTCACCCCTTGCTACGTATGCAGGACAGAATAATATTAGTCAACAAATGTAGAGAGCTTGAAAGATTGGCCAGGCACTGGGCCAAAGGCTTTAACTGAGTTTTGTTAAATTTCCACCACAATCCTATGAAATAGATACTATTAACCTTATTTTTATATGAGGAAACTGAGTATCAGATAGGTTAAATAAAATGCCCCCCCAAATCATGCAGCTAAGTGGTGAAGTCAATTTAAACCCAAAGTCACACCCCAGAATTCACATAGCATTTAGAACACAGACTTTGTTGTAAGATAAATGTATTAGGGACTCAGTTCCATAATTCACAGCTGCATGACCCTTAGCAATTTACTAACCTCTCTTAACCCCAATTTCCTAACTGGGAAAACAGAGTTAATAATGCCTACCTCACAAGATCACTGCAAAACAGAGCCTCAGGTAGCTTTGTCACAAAGAAATGGCTCATAAAGAGCTGCTATTAGTATTACCCAGTTACCTGTGTTTTATCTCCCATACCAAGTTAACACTGCTTCAAGAAGGATCTGTTTTTATTCCCTTTGGTTTGTGACATCTAGCACAGTGATTTATATATACTAACTAACCACCACAGACATTTGTTTAATAGAGGGATGGAGGAAAGAGGGATGGATGGATGGATGAAATGATGGCTGATTTGTTGCCAGTTTCAATCAGTCCAAGTCAAATCTCTTTTCTTCTTCCCATGGAACTTTATGTACACCTCTATGAAATTTCCTCACAATGGTGTTCCCATCGTGGCTCAGTGGTTAACAAATCCGACTAGGAACCATGAGGTTGAGGGTTCTATCCCTGGCCTCGCTCCAGTGGGTTAAGGATCCTGTGCTGCCTTGGGCTGCGGTGCAGGTCACGGACGTGGCTCGGAACCCGAGTTGCTGTGGCAGAAGCTACAGTTCCGATTTGACTCCTAGCCTGGGAACCTCCATATGCCGCAGGTGCAGCCCCAGAAAATACAAAAAGACCAAAAACAAAACAAAACAAAACAAAAACTTCCTCACATTATATATTTTTTCTTTTTTTCCCTTGCTTTTTTCTTTCTTTCTTTCTTTTTTTTTTTTCTTTTTAGGGCCGCACCTGCAGCATATGGAAGTTCCCAGGCTAAGGGTTGAATCAGAGCTATAGCTGCAGGCCTACACCATAGCCACAGGATCCAAGCTATATCTGTGACCCATACCACAGCTCACATGGCAACACCAGATCCCTAACCCACAAAGCAAGGCCAGGGATGGAAACAGCATCCTCATGGATAGTAGTCGGTTTCATTGATCACTGAGCCATGAATGGAACTCTGTATATTTTCTTGTTTAACATTTCACCTTCAAGGAGAGGCAGGATCCATGTAAGAAGAAAGGCCATGTGTTATTTTTACCTATTTCACCCCAGCATCTCACTTCTCTTGTTTGTCTCTTAATACGAGCATGCACATGATTCTGTGTTCAGAAGTGCATTTTTTTTTTTAATTCTGCTTGCTCCCTAAATGCAGATCTGGTGAATGAAATATGAAATGCATCTGATAAATGTTTTGGTTTTTTGTCTTTTCTAGGGCCGCACCTGAGGCATATGGAGGTTCCCAGGCAAGGGGTCTATTTGGAGCTGTAGCCGCCAGCCTATGCCAGGGCCACAGCAACACAGGCTCTGAGCCGTGTCTGCAACCTACACCACAGCTGATGGCAATGCCAGCTCCTTAACCCACTGAGCAAGGCCAGGGATTGAACCTTCAACCTCATGGTTCCTAGTCGGATTCGTTAACCACTGCACCATGAGGGGAACTCCAGTATTTGGTAAATGTTTGTTGAGAATATAACTAATTGGAAGGCCTAGTCTGCCCTGATGTCCCAAAAGAAAGGATTTTTTCTGGCTTGAGTTTGGCTTTAAACCCTGAGGTGATTCTACCATCTTGAGATACAGAATCACAAACCTATAAGCTGCTTTGGTTTTTGACTGGACTTATGTGTAAAGGTCACAAAGATCAGCAGGTCTAAAAATTGTTGGTTAATTTTAATATCTTTAAATAACAATTCAAATAAATTTCAATGTGCATACTTAATTACAATTACATTAAGGTCTCCCAAAGAAAGGGAGAAACAACAACTTAGGGAATGTAGTCAGAATATAGTCAGAATGGCATTCCATTCAATGAGCATACAGTGAGTCTCTCAGTTCTCCTGTCCCTCTCTAATATATACAAGTATAATTCTTTTTTTCTCCCTCTTTTAATTTTTTTTGGCCACAGCCAGGGCATATGGAAATTCCCTGGCCAGGGATGAATTCTGAGCTGCAACTGTGACCTATGCCACAGCTGTGGTAACTCTGGATCCTTAGCCCACTGGGCCACAGCAGAGATGCCTATACAAGTATAATTCTATATTGATACTTTCTATTCTACCTACCCACTAAATGCAGGCTTTGTGCATCATTTGATACTCAGTCAACAGTCAAAGAAATGATAATCTGTTCCAATACCAGAGCAAAACAGTCTCTGGTGTATTCCTTCCTCAGGAATTTTCAACTTTGACTCTAGGTAGCTTTGTCTTAACTGATCCCTTTAGAAACTGACTCCCATGGATTTACTATTGCAGGACTTATATAGTAATTGCTGCAATAGAGACATTTTGTTTTTTAGGGGGTTTTTTGTTGGGTGTTTGTTTTGGTTTGGTTTGGGATTTTTTTGGTCTTTTCTTTTTAGGGCTGCTCTTGTGGCATATGGAGGTTCCCAGGCTAGGGGTCGAATCAGAGTAGCAACCGCTGGCCTACACCAAAGCCACAGCAACACCAAGTCTGGAGCTGTGTCTGCAACCTACACCACAGCTCACGGCAATGCCGGATCCTTAACTCACTGACTGAGGCCAGATGTCGAACCTGTGTCCTCATGAATGCTAGAGAGATTAGTTTCCACTGAGCCACAACAGGAATTCTGACACATTTTGCTGATAGAGGCAGATAGTCACATATGAAGTACAGAAGTTAAAGCTGGGTGTTAAAATCATCTGGACTAACCTCATCACTGCAAATGAGGGAAGGGAGGTCTGGCAAGGACATTTTCCCAAGGTGATTTGACTGGGCACTGGAAGATCCTACTAGAACCCAAATCAATGATTTTCCCACCAAAAATGGAAATATATGTCCTAAGAGCTCTATTTGTGAAGTAGACCTTCAATATAAGCTCTCAAGGGGTAGAAATTATGTGAGGTTACATGCATATATACATCATGCCCACCTAGCATAGAGTGATGCCCAATAGGCATCAAAGAATGGCCAAACTATGATTTCATATAAATGCATTTTTTATTTTGAAAAGTATGTTTTAATGCTCTTATTTTAAATAGATCTTAAATTTATAAGGATTTTTTTGTCTTTTTGCCTTTTCTAGGGCCGCTCCCTCGGCATATGGAGGTTCCCAGGCTAGGAGTCTAATCAGAGCTGTAGCCGCCGGCCTACACCAGAGCCACATCAACGCAGGATCCAAGCTGTGTCTACAACCTACACCACAGCTCATGGCAACGCTGGATCCTTAACCCACTGAGCAAGGCCAGGGATCGAACCCCCAACCTCATGGTTCCTAGTCAGATTCGTTAACCACTGCGCCACGATGGGAACTCCTAGAAGAATTTCATCTTACTCTAATTGTTATGACATTTTGTTTGTTTTCTAAGATTTTAAAGTATGCAATGTGATTTTATTGAGTTTATTCCTAAGGCTATTTTCAGGTATCTCATGGGAAAAGGTGGGTATTCCATCTCTCACTTCAAGAAAAAATGTTAAGGAGTTCCCATCGTGGCGCAGTGGTTAACGAATCCGACTAGGAACCATGCGGTTACGGGTTCGATCCTGGCCTTGCTCAGTGGGTTAAGGACTCAGCATTGCCGTGAGCTGTGGTGTAGGTTGCAGACTCGGCTCAGATCCCGCGTTGCTGTGGCTCTGGTGTAGGCCGGCGGCTACAGCTGCGATTCAACCCCTAGCCTGGGAACCTCCATGTGCCATGGGAGCGGCCCCAGAAATGGCAAAAAGACCAAAAAAAAAAAATGTTAATACTGGGATTTCAAGCTGACTGAATAAAGATGAGGAAGGATGGGAAAGTTCGAAGTATAAAGATAGGAGGTGGTGATGAAAAAAATAATTCCACTTGAGAAGCAACCTTGTTTCTCCCAATTAATTCTCCCTTTTTGCTCTTTTCTTTCAGACTTTTATCCAATTTTTTGGAAATATACACATATCCTGGTGACATTTACCCCTTGACCAAAAGATGGAAACAGGTCACTGAACCAGATAGGGCAAGGAAAGATTTAAACCTCACAGTGTGGAATTTAGTTAAGTATCTTCTCCATCATCCTCAATTTCTGCTCCAAATCCACTGGCCCTTTCTCCTCATTTTTGTATATACATTTCAAAAGATATTTTTATACCTCTATAGATATATTTTATCTATCTCTATATATAGAGAGAAATACAGATATCTATATATATCCTTACAGATATCTGTATCTATCTACCTATCTCAGAAAGGGAGAGAAAAAGAGGAGAGATAGCAGTTACAACATGTGTAGTAAATTTCTGAACTTTATACTAGATTCCATGGGATTAAGTGGGTCATGGGGTCAAGAAATATGCAATGCACTTTGATGTGGAGAAAGAAGAGAGAATCAAACAGTATATGATTATTAAATGATATAAGTACTATTGCCATCCAATCTTAAAAGAATGCTTGATTGCAGAGAGGCACAGAATTCTCCACAATATACACCATGCATCTTTTTAAAGTAGTTAATTTACAATGTTGTGTTAGTTTCCAATGTACAGCAAAGTGATTCATATATATACATATCTGTCTTTTCCATATTCTTTTCCATTGTAGTTTATTACAAGGTATTGAATATAGTTTCCTGCGCTATACAGTAGGACCTTGTTGTCTATCTGTTTTATATAGTTTGTATCTGCTAATCCCAAACCCCTAACATCTCTCCCCCACCCCATTTCCTCTTTGGTAACTATAAATTTCTTTTTTTTTTTTTTTTTTTTTTTGTCTTTTTAGGCCACACCCACAGCATACGGAGGTTCCCAGGCTAGGGGTCTAATCAGAGCTGTTGCTGCCAGCCTACACCACAGCCACAGCAACACAGCAACACCAGATCCTTAACCCACTGAGCAAGGCCAGGGATCGAACCCACAACCTCATGGTTCCCAGTTGCATTTGTTTCCACTGCACCACAACAGGAACTCCCTATAAATTTATTTTCTATGTCTGTGAGTCTGTTCTTGTTTTGTAAAGAAGTTCATTTGTATTATATTTTAGATTCTTCATATAAGCGATATATGATATCTGTCTTTCTCTTACCTCACTTAGTATGATAAATCCAAGGTCCATTCATCTTGCCACAAATGGCATTATTTCATTCTTTTTATGGCTGAGTAGTATTCCATTGTGTATATATACTACATCTTCTTTATCCATTCATTTGTCAATGAACATTTAGGTTACTTCCATGACTTGGCTATTGTAAATTCTGCTATGGTGAACATTGGTGTTCATGAATCTTTTTGAATTAGAGTTTTCATCTTTTCTGGATATATACCTGGGAGAGAGATTGACAGATCATATAGTAACTCTATTTTTAGTTTTTTGAGGAAACTCAATACAGTTTCTATAGTAGTTGCATCAATTTACATTCCCACCAAAAATGTAGAAGGGTTCCCTTTTCTCCACATCCTTTCCAGCATTTATTATTTGTAGACTTTTTAATGATGGCCATTCTGACTGGTGTGAGGTGATATTTCATTGTAATTTTTTTTTTCTTTTTGTTTTAAGGGCTGCACCTGTGGCATATGGAAGTTCCCAGACTAGGGGTTGAATCTGAGCTACAGCTGCCAGCCTACACCACAGCCACAGCAACCCAGGATCCAAGTCACATCCGTGAACTAGCCCACAGCTCAGGGCAATGCCAGATCCTTAACCCACTGAGCAAAGCCAGGGATCAAACCCTCATCCTCATGGATCCAAGTTGGGTTTGTTAAACCGCTGCACCTCTAAGGGAACTCCTACTTCATTGTAATTTTAATTCACATTCCTCTAATAATTAGCAATACAAAGCATCTTTTCATGTGCCCGTTGGCCATCTGTATATCTTCTTTGGAGAAATGTTTGTTTAGGTCTTCTGCCCATTTTTTGGTTGGGTTGTTTGGTTTTTTGTTATTGAGTTGAATGAGCTGTTTGTATATTTTGGAAATTAAGCCCTTGTTGGTCATATCCTTTGCAAATATTTTCTCCCATTCTATAGGTTGTCTTTTCATCTTGTTTATGGCTTCCTTTGCTGTGCAAAAGTTTATACATTTGATTAGGTCCCATTTGTTTATTTTTGCTTTTATTTCTATTGCCTTGGGAGACTGATCTAAGAAAGCATTGCTACAATTTATGTCAGAGAATGTTTTGCCTATGTTCTCTTCTAGGTACACCATGCATCTTTAACTTCCATGTTTAAGCTAGTTGCTATTTACCTCAAACCCACAAGCCCAGTAAAGTCAATATTTACATCACCCCTTCCAGATATTAGCTCCTCTTTCTGTTAACTCACTTGCTATTCCAGCCCCCTTGAATTAGCAGTTTGCCTTTGGGAATCTTGATCTCCTCCTAGTTCTCCTCAAGTATTCTGGCCTTGATTTGCTCCTTCATCAGCTCTCCTTACTTTGATTTATCTTCTATAGTAAACTTGCTCTAATCAACTCCATGAGAACCATGTGTCCTCACTCATTCTGAGGCCAGAAGAGCAGTTTCAGGATAAATGAGGACCAACATCAGAAGTCCCTAAGAATCCTGGTATTATTCCAATTATGGGTGAGGAATAAAGTGGTGGCATAATTTGGAAAGGGAAATAATGTTAAAAACAAAGAGCTATCACCAAAAGACTAAAGTCCAAACAATTACAAAATAATAATAATAAACTGAACAGTATTAGTTTTCTTTTCTCTTGTATACTAGGTACTTAGCATATAGTAGGTGCTTTAAAAATATTTGTTGAGTTCCCTGGTGGCTCAGTGGGTTAAGGATCCAGCATTGTCATTGCTGTCACTGCTTGGGTCACTGCTGTGGCTCAAGTCACTTCCATAATGCAGTTCAGTCTCTGGTCAGGGAACTTCCACGTGCCATGGGTGTGGACAAAAAAATTGTTAAACAATGATTGTGAATGAATAAACTCTATCAAGAACAGATTTAAAATATACTTAAAATATAATTAGGAATCAATTAGGCATGATCAAAATTTTTCTCCACATTTTAATTAGTCATTGAAGGATCCCTTTCCTGGGAAGAATCTCCAAGGTGGAGAAGGGGTTATTACTTGATTGAAATGGTTTCAGGTATGAAGTTATGAGAATAGAATTGGTTACTAAAATACAATGGTCCCCACAAGGAAAACAAAAGGTTCATAAAAATAAAAGTTCATAAATTCTAGAGAACATGGAGAAATTAAAGATCTAGCTTTTACATTTTTACTTCTGCTTGGGCGTCCTCTCTTCCCGCTTCCTATTTATTCTCCAGTTCCATGACAGTACAAAGGGCAATTCTCTGAGATAAGATCTGCTTTTGGAGAGTCATTTAACCTCTCTTCGTCTTAGTTTCCTTATCTAAAAAGTGAGAGGTTTGGAGGTGATCCCTGTGGCCCCTTCCAGCTCCAAAGTCCTTGGGAGTCCACTTGTTCCTTAAAGTTTTCTCCTGAAGTCTCTGACCATGTTTTATTATAGGTTGTCAATTATTTGTATTTACTGACATACTTCAATCCCTTTGTTCCTATTCCTCCAAAGACTTGCCTCTGTGATTTAACTCTTTCTTTCCCATCACTTTGATCACTCTGATTTGCTTTTCTTTCTCATGGCTTGGTCTATCATTTTTTCATTTTTTTCTCTTTTTTCTTTTTTTTGCCATTGTCATCCTGCCTCCTCCTTGCCCTCACTGTACCTCATTTGTTGATTTGTTAATTTTCTTTTAAATGACAAACTGGCCTCAGGATCCCCAGAACTTTAGCAAATTGTTCTCTAATTCCTTCCTTGAAAACACACATACACATATACTCCTCCCCACCCCCACCCTAGGCTTCTTCCACTGCCTACTAGGTTCATGGCCCTTCCCCCACAACCTCCCATTCCAGTTCCATTACCTTGATCTCTTCACAAACTTCATTTCTACTTTATTTACCATGAGAAACATGGAGAAATTCAGGAAAGCAAAAAGACTAACTTCTATCCTTTCTCTTATGAATGTTTAAATCCCTGCCATCCTTTGCAGAAGGAACTCTGAAAAGGAACACCAGACAAGACTCAATCTGAATGACCTCCTTGATCTTCGCTCCCTCCATCTGCCCCTAAAACACCATGGCAACTGCCACCTGAAAGAGGCCAGGCAGAAATTATCTAATAAGACCCGGATCAGTTGCTAATGCTTTCTTATTTGATAAAGTTTTGCAAAGAACACTTTTTCTTTACTCTTCCTTGCCTTAATGCTACTCCCTTAATGCTAGCAAGACAAAGAACATGTAGTACATGTAATTGTAAGAACCGTAATTTGTCACAGGTATTTAGTTGTAGATCTTCACATTTTCTTTGGAAGTTGAAAGTTTAAGTCATCCTCTAGGCCTGTACCCAGAGTGTGAGGCCTATAACAGAGGCAGAAATTGTTGTGGTGAGGAAAAAAAAAAAAAAACTGCGGAATCAGGCAGTGCTTGGGCAAATTTCAACCTGCTATTTATTAGTTAAAGGACCTTGAATGAGAAAGCTACTTTGCCTCTCTCTGCCTCAGTTTCTTCATTTGTAAAATGAAATGTTCTGCTTGTTTCAATGGGGATTACATAATGCTCCCCTTGCAAAGTTATTTTAAGGAATTAAAGGAGGCCATGCATTCAAAGGGCAGAGCATACTGACTGCAGCCAAGCTATGAATAGCTATGAGTATGGTTATCAATAGGAAGGTTACATGCATTGGCTCTCTCTTCTACAAACTAGAAAAGGAGGAATGCTAAGACGAGAGAGAATTGTTCTGTGAGAAGAGGCCTTGTATAAAATGCAAAAAAAAAAAAAAATTCCTGAACTCCCCACATGACTATAGCTGTATTTTTAGAGCAAAAAGCCACTATGAGTTTAGAAACAATTTTCAATGTATTTTACTCTCAGCAACATCAACAAACATTTGGCCAACAATAGTATATACACTTGAGAGGCATGTTATTTACTGGGGCCACAGGCTGGGCTCACTTCATGCGTACATGGATTCCCTTGTAACAACACTGCAGTCCCCTAGGAATCTAGAGTCCACGGTTTAGAAACCAACAGTCAAGCTCAACTGTCTCAAATGGCAAACAAATCATTTAAGAGCTTATTTTTCAATCTTGAGCCCCACCCCCCAGAGATTCTAATGAAGTAGATCAGGGGTGAAGGCTAGGAATGTGAATTCTCATAAATTCCCTATGTGATTACTGTGAATCCAGAGGCCTGATAGAGCTCCAGGAATTAGCATCCCTGACTGGCCCCTCTACTTTCTCTTCCAAGGATTTCATTCCAGTCACCTTCCCTTTGTTCCTCACAAGTTCTGGGCTTCTTTAACTGGAGTGTTTTGCTGATATTATAAACGATGTGTAGGAAAATCTCTGAGAGTTGAACATAGTAACTGGATTTCTTTAAAAAGCAACAATGTTCGATTATACCTCAATTTTTTAAAAAAGCAACAACTAATTTTTTGACACTAACAATATCTTAACATCTGTTTTAAATAATTCAGAGGCAACCTATGCTCACAAATGGAATTTCAGAGATTATTCTCTCGAGTGGCCTGGTTTGAAAATTGGCTCCATGATGTAAACACTCAACAGGACTTTAAGCTACTCCTGTTGAAAGAAAAAAATGGGAGTTCCCGTCGTGGCTCAGTGGTTAACGAATCCGACTAGGAACCATGAGGTTGCGGATTCGGTCCCTGCCCTTGCTCAGTGGGTTAACGATCTGGCGTTGCCGTGAGCTTTGGTGTAGGTTGCAGACGTGGCTCAGATCCCGAGTTGCTGTGGCTCTGGCGTAGGCTGGTGGCTACAGCTCCGATTTGACCCCTAGCCTGGGAATCTCCATATGCTGCGGGAAGCGGCCCAAAAAAATAGCAAAAAGACAAAAAAAAAAAAAAAAAATAGAAAGAAAAAAATGTTAACCCAATATGGAAGCCAAAATAGAAAATGTTAAAATTAGAAAATATCATGGGAGTTCCTCTGTGGCTCATCAGGCTAAGGGTCTGGTGGTATCACTGCAGTGGCTCAGGTTGCTGCTGCAGCGCGGGTTCGATCCCTGGCCCGGGAGTGTCCATATGCCACAGGTGTGGCAAAAAAAAAAAAATAATAATAATAATTAAAAAAAATCTTCAGTTAAAAGGAGGAAAATATAAGAAGGAACCACAAAGCCAGAATAAAGAGCCCATCTTTACCACCAACTTCCCCCATCCAGAATATTCCCCTAGAGCCTCTCAGGCTCCCACATGGGAGTCCAAAGAACTGAGGGTAGGGAGCCAGGATACATCATCCCTTTTTCCCATCTTTTATTGTCTTCAGTACCCTTGAGTGCCTCTTCAGCTCTTAGGGAACTTAAATGCTTAGTTTAGAAGGTCAAAGGACCATGGAACATCTTCCAAAAATTAAATCACCGATTAAAGAAAGAAAATTGTTGTTTTAATATGCTCTTCTACTACTAAGTTTCTCTCAGTCTCTCTCCCCCTCCTCTCTCTCTCCACATCTCTCCTTTCATTCTCTCACTCTTTCTCTTCCTCCCTCCCTCCTTTTCTCCCTCTCCCTCCCTCTCTCTCCTTCCCCTCCCCTCTCCACTTCACCACACACAGAAACCCCTTTTCAAAGGGGCTTTTTTCCAACTCAGTGAAGTAAAGTCTTTGCCCCTTTGTGGGGAAGGCTCATTAACATTCCCACAGCAGCATCTCTTCAAGGATTTTACTTTTGTAACTCTGTGGGGAGGTCAAGAGGCCACAGTGGAGAGGTAAAAGGAAAAAAAATGGTAAATGGGGGAGGGCGGAAGAAAGGAGAGGAGGGGAAAGAGCCCTTCCTTTCACAATAAGGCCAGCAAGTAGGAGGGTGGACCAAAGCAGGAAAAGACCGGACAGACAAGACTCAGGAAAGAGATGACAATTGGGCCCCCAGATCTGCCCTTGGAGATCTCCAGACTCCTGAGAAAAGCAGAAAGCTATGTTCCTTCTCTCATTTCTCATCCTCAAAAAGGAAGTAAATGATGGAAACAGTGGGATGAAAGAGTGACAAGACCCAGTCCATTCCACTGAGAAATTAGATATTTTCCTGGCCTCAGTGTTCCCATTTTCCCTACAATAGCCTAGTGATAACTGCATCTGTTTACCACAGGAAGATTAACAGGATGAATTAAGACAATGTCAGCAAGAGTTCCAAGGGTAAACCATGGGGGAGACACTCAAGGTCCTGATCCCAAAGAACTGGGAAAATAATGGAGATTCAGTGAACTCCAAGGCAAAGATCAGAGTGCTTCCCAAATCTGAAGATCAGATGTGGGTACCCACCCCCATGTAACACCAGAAATTCTCCTACCATCTGTTTCTTTCCCTTTTTTAGCATTGCCAACAGAGCCTGGACTTGTGTAAGAGAAGAAATGAAGGTAACTTCACGTTTGCACCCAACACTATGAGTGAACTTTGCTTTGCTTTTCTCTCAGGATGCAGCTATCAGAGATTTATGTCACTAAACTCCAAAGGGAAAAATAATTTCCACTTTCCTAACTGACAGTGTTTCAGATGCTCTCTCATCTTAGCCAGAAAAGCAAAAGGTAAATAAGGTTAAAAGAGAGGGCATGGCATTATAGCTAGAAGATAGAGCATATCTAGATAGTCTATGCCCAGTAGTATGGTATTCCCCAAATTTAGGTAGGAACAACAAGGTCAGAAGTTAAAGAACAATAAACTAATTACCCTTAAGTGTGCAAGCTGAGCAGGAGAGACATCGTTGGTTGCCAAATCATGTATTTTAGACATAGAGGAATCCTTAAAGGTCAAACTTCATAGCCACAAGGAAATTCTTTCCACAGAATCCTTGACAATTGTTTTCAGCCTCTGTGAGAACATATTACAAAGAGCTCACAAATTCACTGGAGAGTCCATTGCCCTTTATAAAGTTCCTTTGTATTGAGCTGAAAGTGCCTCCTTGTAGCTTCTACTCTGGAGTACCACGGAACTCATTTACACCATCTTCTCCAAGGTGGTATCCCTTCAACCCTGGAAGCTGGACAGGAGTAGGAGAGACAGAAGTGCCACTGACCCTGTAGCTATTTTAAATTAGATTCCTTAAATGAGATCAATCACTTCTCTTTTTCCATGCTAGGAGTCTGGTAGCATATTGTACCTTTAATGAGGTAGTAGAAAAAAAAAAAATGCTAGACTGGCTTCAAGGCTTCTCCCTGTTACATCATAGCTGTGCAACCTCCGATAGGTTACTTAACCTCACTGAGCCTTTTGGTTCATCTATAAAGAGGATCATCTATAAATAGAAGTAGTAAAACCTGCTGTGCTAATCTCAGAGTTGTAATACTCACAATATGTCATGTACATGAAAATATCCTGTAAATTATAAAGGGATCTACATACATTAAGTAGTTATTATAATAACTGTTTTTACTTGATCTTTTTATCAGCCTTCCATATCCTCATTTTTGACTGGCAGGTAGCTGATTTGTCAACCTTATAATCTGGGTATACCATAAAGTTCTCATTTCAGTTTATACCCCAGAAGCAGTCATATCATCAAACAAGGTGGCATGGAATCATGAAATAACCAAAAAGCACGGTGGAGTGAAGATCTTAGAAGAGGGTTAGAAAAACAACCGAGGGACATTTTCTGAACAGACAGCATGGTGAGAGGCCCGAGCCCTGGCAGGGAGGAGAGGGTTAAATCCCTTCCTCTGCAGTACAAAAGAAAAGAGTGTGCGGAAAGATTAGGATTTTTGCTTTTACAATGGGAGCTGCAGAAGCGTAGGGAAGAAGCTGAAGAAAAAAAAGGGGGCGTCTCCCCTTTAAAGACTTGCAGAGATTGAGAGAGAAAGAGAGAGAGTCAGGGACAGAGAATCAGAGAGAGCGCGCGCGTCTGTCTGTCCGTCCCAGGAAACGAGAACATCTCTGCTTCACAGTGATTGGCACTGGGGGAGGCATCAGTTGGCTTTAGACCCAAGGGGGAGACCAGACCAGGTCACCCCGGTTAAGACTAAGTGAGCGTTGCCCCTCCCTATCCCACCTCTCTCTACCCGGGAATGTCTCGGCGAAAGCAGCGGAAACCCCAACAGTTAATCTCGGACTGCGAAGGTCCCAGCGCGTCTGAGAACGGTGGGTGCCTGGGGAGGGTGGGGGAGCCCTGAGTCCAAGCCTGTGTGGGTCAGGCCAGGGCAAGGGAGGGCACCCGGGCCATGGGCGAAACCAGGGGGAGGACTTGGTCACTGGGTGGGAGTCGGGGGTGAAGGAGTTGAGATGCAGGGAGTGAGGAGATGACCTGTGCCCGGGAGAAGACCCGCTTGGCTTTTCTCGGGAATTGATTCTGTTTGTGTTTTCTGTGTTGTTTTTCTCGGCTGAAATGGAGTTTTCAAACTGGCTCTGTCTCCCCACCCAAGAGTTTTCTCCCCAGGTCCCCCTTTGCTCACTGGTCTTTGTGCCGTTGCTAAGTAACCTCCTCAGACCTGAAGACCGTCTCTTAGGGGTGGGATTTCCCCCCTCGCCTTTCTTTCTGGGGAGTTGGGTTGCAAGAGAATGAATTGGATAAACGTGAAGGTTCCCCTGAGGGAGAAGAGAAAAAAGTTTCTCATTGTTGGGCTGAGCAGACAGCAGAGCAGAACTCCCAAAGGGAGTGAGCTAAAGCCGGTCAGATGTAGCTTGGTTTGGGATGTGTATCTGTGTCACCTGGCGTAGAGGCTGGAGGAAAGGTCTGGGTGAGGGGCATGGGTTGGTTTGTGCTTCAGGGGAGGCCAAGCTAAAAAAAAAAAAAATGTATGAGTTAACATACCTGTTAATACAAGCATACCATTTTATGAGGGTATTAGGATATCATCAGTTTCCTTAAGTAACAGATTTTCTTTGTGAGTTTTCATGTATTCTTAAAATATTCCAGTGAGTAAGAGGCAGCCTACAGGGCAACTAGGGTACACAGAAGTGACATTGCCCAGCCTCAGAAACAGAGGCATTGTCGAGACAGAAAACTAGGTTTCATGATATTCAGGGTAGGTGGTGCTGACTCCACATAAATTAGGGTTTTCCAAACTTGCTTGATTATGGGTAGATCTGGGCTAGGGTCGGGGAATCTATATCTTTGCAAATGTCCAGATAATTCTTAAGATTGAGCAAGTTTGGGACAATCTGGCTACATATGTTCACTTTATGAAACTCTGAAAGTCCTGGTTCAGGGATTAACTAATTTGCTTAGCAAATAATTGATTCACCCAACAATATAGTGTAGGATTAAGTACAAGGGTTCTGAAGCCAGACGTTTAGGATTCAAATCCTTGCTCTACCATTTGGTTAGCTCTGCAATCTTGGTTGGTTGACTTTGCCTTTCCATGCCTCAGTTTCCTCATCTGTGAAATAGGGATGATTCACGCTAGCTACCTCATGAGGTTATTGTGAAATGAGTTAGTACATATTAATACACTTGGAAAAATAACTAGCATAACTAAGTGCTTAATACATATGGTACAGTCCCTATCATAAATAAGTACTTAATATGTGAGTATTATTAGCATTATATGTGAGTACAGTGGCACTTCCTGCAAGTGCTGAAATATGATCAAGGCTCAGGAGCCTCTTGGTGAACTTAAGCATTTCTTTATGAAATGTGTGCAGTGAAAAGCTTTAGGATAATGTATTTGTAGTGACTAAAACTAGATCACTGATTAAATTTACCTTTCCACCTGTTGTTTAAAAAAAAAAAAAAAGATACGATCAAATCAGGGCACCACGTGCTATGGAACAGCCTTAGCAGACATACTGGGTTTTGGGTAGAGAGCATCCCCCTTGAGTCAGTGCTTTACTAGGATCCCACTGTGCCAATATTAAGAGGTTCAGGCTGGTGGCATCCTACCCTCCTGGGACATATTAGCCCTTCTTAATGCTGCTACAGGCCGGATGTTTCCTCCTGCTGCTCTACAGGAGACTTCCCCCAGAGCCTCAGAGTTGCCTTACAGCTCTGCTCCCCTGCTGGTTGGATTGTGGAACAATGCTGAGTCCCCTCCACTCCAGAGGCATCCTCTCCTTTCTTCCCCTCTCCTCTCTTCTCCCCACATCCTCAGTTTACCCATTCCCCATACCACTGCTGAGCAAGAATCTGGAAGGAAGTCACAAGAAGTCTTTCACAGCTGCCCTGGGTGGATTCTCAAGCCCCACTTGGGACTGTGAACACTTGGGGGCTTAGGGGTACTGCTACAAAGCTGTCTCCATAGAAACAGTACAGGCTTGAACCCAGTGACAGCAACAAATTTCAGTTAAGATTTTTTTCCTCTGAGCCATAAAAGTTAGAAACATAAATATAAGGAGCAAGAAAGCAGTAGTAACCTTAAGAAAGCCCAAGGGGTCTCGATTCCAAATTCTCCGGAGACTGAAAGATCCTGAGCTACTTGCATGACCTAGAGTGTTCACTGGGTCTCACTTGTGAAAAATGAGGTGGAATTTTAGATCAAATCTAAAATTCCTTCCTGCTCTTGTAAGATATATAGATAGGGTTTCTATTCACTTATGTGATCTTCAGCTGCCTGAGTTTTCCCCAGGGACATTTTCTTGTTCTGCATGCCCCTAAATTAGGTAGGGAGAGCTAATATTGGAGGCTCTCATGTGTGTCCTTTTACAAATGTACCTGTGAAACTATGGATATCATTGTGAGAGTCAGCAGACATTTATTTAGGAGACAAGGGTGCCACTAGGGTTTTCAGGAGTCTTTGCCTTCTTTTAAGCAATGTTTACCCTATGTGACAAGCAAATGCTGAGCCTTTGTTGCACATTTTAAAAGCCTCATCTCTGCAGTGACCTAAGATGTCACCAAGACGCAGTCTGAAAAACCTGTTTTCCAGCCCTGTTTCTACTCAGTTTCCCTGACCAGAACACCAAAACCTAACAGAATAGTTATTGCACAGAATGATGAGAAGGAAATAGTCTATTTACTTAAAAACTCTGGAGAGAGAAAAAATTTTCTCTCTCCCCTACAGAGTCTAGAAATCTGGATTAGAGAACATAAGGGGTGTGAATAGGGAAAATGTAAACTAGTACATCTGGGAAATAAAGGAAACGATCAGAAACCCAGATATTTAGTGAGAAGGAGAAACCAGGACAACAGCCAGACAGATCTAGAGGGAGAAATGGAAGTTGGCAGACATCAAGAGCAAAAGGGGAAAGAAGGCAAAAATAGAGTTTTGAGGGTTCTGTTCTCTTTATTACTGAATGTAGAGAACATTGTCTCTCAGGGGTATTGAGCCCTGAAACTTTCAGCCCTAAGGACCCCTGGGTCAAAAACAAAACCTTTCCAAGTAGATAGAAAGTAACTCTGGCAGCATACAACAGAGCCCTGGATAAGGAAGCAGGAAACCTGGTTTTCAATCTAGCTTCGACCGTGAAGCTTTGTGACCTTGGACAAGTCCATTCTTTCTCCAGGGCTTCAGCTTTTAGCCTTTAAATGATAACATCCTTTGCTAAAACTTACCAAGCATTTAGTATTTGTCAGGTGCTATGCTAGGCCCTTTATGTATTTCCTCATTTATCCCTCCCAACTCCATTCCTACCTCCGTTAAATTTTTAAAAATTTATTATAAAATATACATAATAAAATTAGTTTTTAAGCAACAATTCAGTGGCATTAAGTATATTCACAGTGTTATGCAACCATCACCACCATCCATTTCCAGAACTCTTTCGTTTTTTTTGCAAAACTGAAACTCAATAGCCCTTAAACAGTATCTCCTCATTCCCTTCACCTCATCCCTCCCAGCCCCTGGCACTCACCATTCTATTTTCTGTCTTTCTGAATTTACCAGTTCTAGGTACTTCATATCATGAACTCATACAAAATTTGTCCTTTTGTGTCTGGCATATTTCACTTAGCATAATGTTTTCAAGGCTCATCATGTTGTAGCACGTATACAAATTTCATTTTTGTGGCTATGCCCCCATTTTAAAGATCCAGGCGTTCCCACTGTGGCTCGGTGGGTCAATGACCTGGCTTATCTCTGTGGAGGCACTGGTTCAATCCCCAGCCTGGCACAGTGTGTTAAAAGATGCAACATTCCCAAAGCTGTAGTGTAGGTCGCAGATGAGGATCAGATTCGATCCCAGGCCAGGGAACTTCCATATGCCTCAGGTGAGCAAATAAAAATTAAAAAATAGGAATTCCCACTGTGGCACAATGGGATCAGTGGTGTCTCTGCAACACCAGGATGCAGGTTCAGTCCCCACCCTGGCACAGTGGGTTAAAGGATCAGGTTGGAGTTCGTGTTGTGGCTCAGCGGTAACGAACCCCACTAGTATCCATGAGGTTGCTGGTTTGATCCCTGGCCCCCCTCAGTGGGTTAAAGATCCTGTGTTGCCATGAGCTTTGGTGTAGGCCACAGACGTGGCTGGGATCTGGGGTGGCTGTGGCTGTGGCTGGCAATTTCAGCTCTGACTTGTCCCCTAGTCTGTGAACTTCCATATGCTGCAGGTACGGCCCTAAAAAGAAAAAAAAAAAAAAAAAATGGGATGGGGATGCCATAGCTGCAGGTAGGTGGTAACTGTGGCTAGGATTTGATCCCTGACCTGGGAACTCCATAGGCTGCAGGATGGCCAAAAAAAGAAAACAAAACAAAAAATTAAATAAATAAATAAATAGAAATCCAAGCTTTTGAAAAATGAAGAAAATTTCCCAAGGTCACAAAGATTAGGTGCTGAGACTTAGAGTTCCCTGGTGGCTCCGTGGGTTAAGGTTTTAGCTTTGTCACTGCTATGGCTCGTGTCACTGCTGTTGCGTGGGTTCAATACCTGGCCTGGGAACTTCTGCATGTGAGGCAAATAAAAAAATTAAGTAAATAAACAATATTCGTTTTTTAAAAGAACAAAGTTCTGGGGCTTTAACTCAGGTCTGATTGAGAATTGGCACTCTCAATCACTGTGCTTAATAAGAGGTCAGATCTCTGAAGTCCCTTCCAAAATGGTATGACCACGGTAAGTGCCGAGTCCTTTGATGTCCAAAAAAATATCCATTAAAAAAACCTTTGTTGCGTTTGATCTAAGATATTCCTATCCTGGAAACAAATATATTTTTCTCACCTAGCACCAGATGTACCTTGGCACAGGCCACGGGTGCATTTACTGGGTGTGGGTGGCAAAGGAGTATACGTATGCATTTAGAAGAGGGGAGTGAGGAAGAGAAGATGAGACATTCTCCCTTAGAAGTAGTCTATAGCAGCAGTTACAGAATCAATTCATAATTATGGACACTAACAATTGGTGTTGGTCCAACATTAACAGCATGTTTTTTTCTTTTTTCTTTTTGTTTTTAGTGCCACGCCCGAGGCATATGGAAGTTCCCAGTCCAGGGGTCAAATCAGAGCTACAGCTGCTGGCCTATGCCACAGCCACAACAAAGCTGGATCCTTAATCTATTGAGCAAGGCCAGGGATCAAACCCTCATCCTCATGGATACTAGTCAGATTCATTTCCACTGAGCCACAGAGGAAGCTCCCTAAGAGCAAGTTTAGTCAGGGGCTCGGTTCACTTTCTTTTATGACTGGATGATGTTTGAACTCTGTGTAGAACAAGCCTTTCATTTTATAATTAGAAATAATGGCTCAAGATGCACAGACCCTGGGAAAGGCATTACAGTCACTTAAATTCAGTCAGGTGTATATTCTATCAAATTCTGTTCATGGAAGCAGGATACAAGAGAGCCAAAGTGTGGCTGTGGCCAAGAATAGAAGAAAGGGGAGTTCCCGGCATGGTGCAGCAGAAACGAATCCGACTAGGAGCCATGAGGTTGTGGGTTCCATCCCTGGCCTTGCTCAGTGGATTAAGGATCTGGCGTTGCCATGAGCTGTGGTGCAGGTTGAAGACACGGCTTGGATCTGATGTGGATGTGGCTGTGGCTGTGGTATAGGCTGGCAGCTGTAGCTCTGATTGGACCCCTAGCCTGGGAACCTCCATATGCCAAGAGTGTGGCCCTAATGGGAAGATTTTGCATTGAGCAGCTCATTTTGCCTCCATCCTAATTTTGGCCAAGTTGAGCACAGGTAAGATTTGTGAGAAGCAGGGTGAAAGGTTTGATGGGGAGGACACTGCTCTGATATATACTGTGGGTCTCATCCTTGGCTGAACATTGGAATCACTTGAGGAGCTTTACAAACACTGATGCCTAAATCCCACCCTCAGGAAATCTGAATTAACTGGTCTGAATTAATTTCTAAAACTCTTGCAGTGATTCTAATGGGTAGCAAAGTTTGAGAACCTCTTTTCAACTCTACCACCCTGCTACCCACCAATTTTTCTCTTTGTTCTCCCAGCCATTCTCTCCCAAGTGTGATGAGCCACCGTCACCTGGTTTCCTTTGTCGTTGTCATTTCAGCTCTTTATAAATGTAAACAAGCATGTCCAGGTCTCAGTCCTATGTTCATCCCAGACTTTGCATGTGAGCCAGGATAGCTTACCTCACCTTATCTGCTATCTAGGGACACCATTACCAGCTTAGTTTATTCCTGTGTTTATGACTTCATTCGTATCTGCCTAAGAATCCTGCCCCCCTTCTTGGGACAGGCATTGAGTGCAAAGTGCTGAGAAATAGAGGGTTCCTCTTACAGGTGGCTGTTGATCCTTCACCTTTCAGCAGGGACTGAATTTACCCTAAAGAAGAGTGCAGATCAAATTACGCATCAGAAAGCAAGTTTCATTAAAGAGCAAGAAAGGGGACAGTGTTTCCCAGGAGAAGATGAAAAGAAAAGGATTTCTTTTCTTGTCGGAAGACTTGACAAAACAGCAACTTGATATCAAATGTTCAATGCTAATTAACAAATGCTCAGAGAAAGCTTCCATCTGATTCCCTCTCCCTTCCTGAGGCCAGAGAGCAAATGGCAGGTAGGAGCCACACAAGGCCCTTTCTCTAGCATTTGGGAAGCCACACAGTGTTGATATGCTTGGGAGAGCACTGGACAGGAGTCAAAATTCTGAATGCTTGCTTCACTAAATTACTGTGTGAACTTGGGAAAGTCACTTAGCCCCTCCAAGCTTCAATTTCCTTATTTGTAAAAACAAATAGCATTGTATTAATCCGTGACTTGCCATACTTGAAACAGAACTTCCTCTCCCTCATAATAAGGGGCCAGGCCTGGAAGCAAATAGCATCTGTTTCAGAGCCATCCTTCACAACATTAAGGCCCTCGTGATTATCTGCCTTTTCAAAGTATAATTCAGTGCAATGTTTTAAATCAAAGTGGACGTTACTAATATTACATTGTTTCAGCTCCTCCCTCCCCACTGCTGTCAATGATATGAGCCTCAGAAATTAATAAGATAATCTTATTAGAAAACAGATCTAATTTCATTATATGTGTATTTTAGGTTATTTTGATTGCTTTGCCATTGACCATGTAAATTCTCTAATCCACAATATTTGGAAGTCCTCTCAAAATTTAAAGTCCCATATGTACATATTATTATTATTATTGGTCTTTTGTCTATTTAGGGCCACACCCGCAGCAGCATATGGAGGTTCCCAGGCTTGGGGTTGAATTGGAGCTGCCAGCCTACACCACAGCCACATCCACACCAGATCCGAGCTTCATCTGCAACCTTCACCACAGCTCATGGCAATGCCGGATCCTTAACCCACTGAGCAAGGCCAGGGATCGAACCTATGTCCTCAGGTTACTAGTCAGGTTCGTTAACCACTGAGCCACGATGGGAACTCCTGGACATATTATTTTATCCCCATAATATTTCTCTAAGATAGCACAGCTACAATATTGCCAATTTACAGAAAAGGAAATAGTGCTTGGTGCTCCTTTAACAAGCCAGGCAAGAATGGGACTGGAATTAGAACAATGTGGATTTACAGGCACCCAAGCAAACCTCAAAACTAAAAAGACTTGTAGTCACTTCCTGTACGATAAGCTCTTTTAGGAAGCGGGGGAAACCCATTAAAACTTTAGGTAGAAAGGGAATACAGAGTACCTGGTCCAGGAGGCATCTTACCCCTACTTATCCTCACTCTGAATAGGAGGCCACTTCTGAGCCTGTGAGCAGGTGTTAAGTCATTTATAGGCATTCAAACCAGGTTGGGGCTAAAAGGGACTGTAGGCACTGAGAAGCCGCCTGGTAGCTCCCTCCTACTGCATTTTTTCCATTGTTTCTGGAGGAGCTCCCCTCCCCCCAGATTAGAACTAGGTGGGCCTCCGTAGGCCTCTGCAGGCCAGCGTCTCCCCAAACCTAGCTGCCCCTAATAGTGGCTGTGTTGCCAGAGAAGGACAACGGAGGAGGAAGAAGAAGGATAGAGAAACGGTACTAAATAGATGGCTCCTTAAATAAACTTTAACTCTAAGTGTGGGCCGGGAGATCTGTGGAGTAACTTGTATTCAGCTATTATTCTGGGGGAGGAGGGGCAGGGAGTAACGGGGCTCAGTGTTCCCCTGAGGGGAGTCCTGAAAAGACTTCCTTGGAGATTCTACCTCGCAGCCTCCCACCCGTCCTGAGAAACTTCTTTTGTGGAGGGAGGTGGGAATGGGGGTGAGGAAAACAGAACAACACTTGGGAGTATTTGGGAGTGTGTGGATGAGGGCTGGGTGTTCTGGGTTCCCTCCTCTCGCTCTGGCCCTCAGACCACCCTCTCTGGCGTCCACGTTTCCCAAGCTCAGCGGATTCTTTATCCAAAGTAAGAGAAGCCTATCGCTTTGCTCTATTGAGCAAGGCTGTGTTTCCTACTGTGCCCCCTTGAGCTTGCTGGGAGGGCAAGTCTGGGCAAAGACATCTGAGTGGCGGGGGGAGCTGACAGAGGGCAAGGAAAGGTAGACACCCCCCCCCCCCCCGCCCCATGCCCCACAGCACCTGTCACTGAGCCTCCGGAAATGCTCCTGGGCTCTGGGCTCCCGCCCCCACGCACCCATCTCCCGCTCCCGCCTCCCTCCTCCTCCTCCAGCTCCCGCCTCCCTCCCCAGCAGCTCCTCCCCCATCTCCCCTCTCCCAGCTTTCACGCTCCAGCTCCTCCCCTCCTCCGCGTCTCCCGCTCCCCTCCCCCTCCTTCGCTGCTCCCAGCCCCCGCCGCCGCCGCCGCCGCCGATCTCCATCTCTGCAGTCTGGGCCGCTGAGTGCAGAGGCTGCTGCGGCCCTGGCGGCCACTGCCGCCTCCCCCAATCCGGATACCCATTGTCTCCCGATTCACTCAGCTCTCCACCTCCCTCACAACCATGGCGCACGAAGCCGGGAGGAGCTCTCGTCTCGGGGGGTCCTGCGGGGAGCCCGCGGAGCTTAGAGGTGCGGTAGGGCCCGACCCGGGCAGGGTCTGGGGGCCGAGGGGACGCGCGGGGGTAAGGACTTTCGGTGAACGAGATAAAATGCATGATTCTCTGCTTAGGACCCTATCCTCACACCCAGTCCTTGCTCCGGCGGTGGCCAGAAGCGCGCGCGCGCGTGTATGTGTATGTCCCGCGGGGTGGGGGGGTGGGGAAGGGGAGGAATAGCTTGTGCATGCCCGTTCCCCCTCCCGGTCCCGCACCCCCCACCCTGCCCGATGCTGGGGTGTCTCTGTGTCCAGGCGGGTCAGCACTGAGCTGTAGTCTTCAGCACGGCATTATGGTGAGCTCATCTCCCCACCCCCCACTAGTGGTGCGCCGTTGTTAATTAGAGCCTCTCTATACCCATCCCAACCCCACCACCCACGCTCTCGCCTTGTCTTCTCCCCAGGTGATGCTAGTGAGGAGGACCACCCCCAAGTCTGTGCCAAGTGCTGCGCTCAATTCACTGACCCAACTGAATTCGTCGCCCACCAGAACGCATGTTCTACCGATCCCCCTGTTATGGTGATAATTGGGGGCCAGGAGAACCCCAACAACTCTTCGACCGCTTCTGAACCCCGGCCTGAAGGCCGCAATAGTCCCCAGGTCATGGAGGCAGAGCACGGCAACCCCTCGGATTCCGGGTCCTCTGTACCCACAGATCCCACCTGGGGCCCAGAGCGGAGGGGAGAGGAGTCTTCCGGGCACTTCCTTGTCGCTGCCACAGGTACAGCAGCTGGGGGAGGCGGGGGCCTGATCTTGGCCAGTCCCAAGCTAGGAGCAACCCCATTACCTCCAGAATCTACCCCCGCACCCCCCCCTCCTCCACCTCCTCCTCCACCCCCAGGTGTAGGCAGCGGCCACTTGAACATCCCTCTGATCTTGGAAGAGCTCCGGGTGCTGCAGCAGCGGCAGATCCATCAAATGCAGATGACTGAGCAAATCTGCCGCCAGGTGCTGCTGCTTGGTTCCTTAGGCCAGACGGTTGGCACCCCTTCCAGTCCCTCAGAGTTACCTGGGACAGGGACTGCCTCCTCCACCAAGCCCCTTCTTCCCCTCTTCAGCCCCATCAAGCCCGTCCAAACTAGCAAGACACTGGCACCTTCCTCCACCTCCTCCTCCTCGGGGGCAGAAACACCCAAACAGGCTTTCTTCCATCTTTATCATCCACTAGGGTCACAGCACCCTTTTTCTGCTGGAGGGGTCGGGCGAAGCCACAAACCCACCCCTGCCCCATCCCCAGCCCTGCCAGGCAGCACAGATCAGCTGATTGCCTCACCTCATCTGGCATTCCCAGGCACCACGGGACTATTGGCCGCCCAGTGTCTTGGGGCAGCCCGGGGCCTCGAGGCTGCTGCCTCCCCGGGTCTCCTAAAGCCAAAGAATGGAGGTGGTGAGCTGGGCTATGGGGAAGTGATGGGTCCCTTGGAAAAACCCGGCGGACGGCACAAATGCCGCTTCTGTGCCAAAGTATTTGGCAGTGACAGTGCCCTGCAGATCCACCTGCGTTCGCACACGGGCGAGCGGCCCTATAAGTGTAATGTCTGTGGCAACCGCTTTACCACACGCGGCAACCTCAAAGTGCATTTCCACCGGCATCGGGAGAAATACCCCCATGTGCAGATGAACCCTCACCCGGTACCAGAGCATCTAGATTACGTCATCACCAGCAGCGGCCTGCCCTATGGTATGTCAGTGCCACCAGAGAAGGCTGAGGAGGAGGCAGCCCTGCCAGGTGGAGGTGTGGAACGCAAGCCTCTGGTGGCCTCTACCACAGCACTCAGTGCCACAGAGAGCTTGACTCTGCTCTCTACCGGTGCAGGCACAGCTACGGCCTCTGCACTCCCTGCTTTCAATAAGTTTGTGCTCATGAAAGCGGTCGAGCCAAAGAGTAAAGCTGATGAAAATACCCCACCAGGGAGTGAGGGCTCAGCCATCGCCGGGGTGGCAGAGAGTGGCACAGCAACCCGCATGCAGCTCAGTAAGCTGGTGACTTCACTACCCAGCTGGGCACTGCTTACCAACCACTTTAAGTCCACCGGGAGCTTCCCTTTCCCTTATGTGATTGAGCCCTTGGGGGCTTCCCCCTCTGAGACATCAAAGCTGCAGCAACTGGTGGAAAAGATTGACCGTCAAGGAGCCGTGGCAGTAGCTTCTACTGCCTCGGGAGCTCCCACCACCTCGGCCCCTGCAACTTCATCCTCAGCCTCATCTGGACCTAACCAGTGTGTCATCTGTCTGCGGGTGCTGAGCTGTCCTCGAGCACTGCGCCTGCATTACGGCCAACATGGAGGCGAGCGGCCCTTCAAATGCAAAGTGTGTGGCAGAGCTTTCTCCACCCGGGGCAATCTGCGTGCACATTTCGTGGGCCACAAGGCTAGTCCAGCTGCCCGGGCCCAGAACTCCTGTCCCATCTGCCAGAAGAAGTTCACCAACGCTGTCACTCTGCAGCAGCATGTTCGGATGCACCTGGGGGGCCAGATCCCCAATGGTGGTACCACGCTCCCTGAAGGCGGGGGAGCTGCCCAGGAGAATGGCTCTGAGCAATCTACAGTCTCTGGAGCAGGGAGCTTCCCTCAGCAGCCATCCCAGCAGCCATCTCCAGAAGAGTTGTCTGAAGAGGAGGAGGAGGAGGAAGAAGAAGAGGAAGATGTGACTGATGAAGATTCCCTAGCAGGGAGAGGCTCTGAGAGTGGGGGTGAGAAGGCAATATCGGTGCGGGGTGATTCAGAAGAGGCCTCTGGGGCAGAAGAAGAAGTGGGGACTGTGGCAGCTGCGGCTACAGCTGGAAAGGAGATGGACAGTAATGAGAAAGTGATTCAACAGCCTTCTCTGCCACCACCCCCACCACCTGACAGCCTGGATCAAACACAGCCAATGGAGCAGGGAAGCAGTGATGTGGCCAGAGGCGCAGAAGAGGTGGGCAAGCCAGAAAGGAGTTCCAGCCCGGCATCAGTGATGGCCCTGGAAGGGGAAGGCAGCAGCACCACCTTGGTGGAGGAGCTGAGCCTGCAGGAAGTGATGAGAAAGGAGCCAGGAGAGAGCACTAGCAGAAAGGCCTGTGAGGTGTGTGGCCAGACCTTTCCCACCCAGGCAGCTCTGGAGGACCATCAGAAGACCCACCCCAAGGAGGGGCCACTCTTTACTTGTGTTTTCTGCAGGCAGGGCTTTCTCGAGCGGGCTACCCTCAAGAAGCATATGCTGCTGGCTCACCACCAGGTACAGCCCTTTGCCCCTCATGGCCCTCAGAATATTGCTGCTCTTTCCTTGGTCCCAGGCTGTTCACCTTCTATCACTTCCTCGGGGCTCTCCCCCTTTCCCCGAAAAGATGACCCCACAATCCCATGAGCCTGTTTTTCTGTACCTGCTGCCCCTTGAACCAAGGAGCAGAAACTGAGAGCTCTGTAGAAGGACCTCCACAATCTGTGAGTCCTTATTTGTTTCTCTGAGTTCTTATGTGCTATGTCCCTAGTGGCTTTTCTATAACCCCTGAGCTTCGAAATCGTTGTGCTCACAGTGGGATTACCCCCTGAGAAACTTTTCTTCCCTCTTCATTCATTGTACCTGAGGACCATAGATTCTCTACAGCTTTCACGTTCCCAAGAAGAACCCTCTGCAACTTCCCTGGGGATGACCCTTCTGCCCCCTCCCCTCTCCTCTCCCTTTGTCAGGTGCACCTGAACACCCGCATTTGGAATTGCAGCCCAGGCCAAAGGGGCGGGCAGCTGTCCCTGGAGGGCCTAGGGCAACCCCTCTCTGGTGACCAGGTTAACCCGCAGGACTTCTTGTCCCAGGGCATTCCTGCCCACCTGGTGAAGTTGGGCCCCCTGTCTTTCTGGAACCAGGATGTAGCTTTCCTGTCAAGTGACCTGCCCACCAAGCCCCAGAGTTCCAGCTCCATCTCCACTACCACTTCAGGCCCCGCACCACCAGTGCTCTTTGGCCCAGGAACTGTGGCTGGGAAGTTGCCTCCAGCAGTGGGATCCAGAGAAGCCAAGGAGAAGAGAGCCCCCCTCTTCCTCTTTTGGCCTCTTGCATCCAAGACAGTGCCTGAGAAGCCCAACACAGAAGAGAAGTAGCAAACTGTACATTCCTTCTCCTTCCCCTGCTCCAGAAGGTGCCAACAATGAAGATGAAATACTATCTGTATCTGGTGGCTCAGCCCCAGGGGGGTAGGGAGAAATGAAGGACACTCTTCCAAGCAGTAAGGCACTTAGTCACATTAAGGCTAAGGTGTTGGCCAGTTAATATGCAAAGATATTTCAAACTTCTCATATCCTTCATCTTTGCCTCTCAAAATTAGGAAACTGGTGGATTTCTTGCCAAGAAGTCTCCCTTGGGATATTTGGGAGAAGGAAAGGTAAAGTTCATATCTTTAACAGGCATTGTTGATGAGGGTCATTGAAGGAATAATGGGGAGTTGAGGTGTGTTGCTAAAGCATAGGACTTGCTGAGAACCAATGTGATTAAGAAAGGGGCCTAATGTAAGGGAGGGGACCTCAAATTCTTGTTTGGATGGGTGTCATGAATGTTCTTTTGGACTAATGGTGACTTAGTGTGCAGCAATGCACCATGGATCATGGGGAATTTCCTAGCACTAGCGTGCTTCTAGTTTTAGATAACTCCCACCTTTAGTCCCTGGCCCCTTGTATTTTCCTCTCTTCCTCTCTCAAGGACCACTTCCTCCCCATTTTGCCTGTCCATGGACTGGGGCTTATGTCTTTGCCACTGTCTGGTTCTTAGTGTCCCAGACTCTGGGAGATGAGCTCCAAATGCTGTCCTCCCTGCCTCGTCCTGTAACGAGATATAGTATTTACTCTTAACATAGGATCATTTGAAACAGGAGTTCTGAGGAGGAGAGAGTGAGGGTTCTGCTATTGACTGACTTGAGAGGTGGCTTCTCCTCCAAAGGTGTAGGCTCCAGAGTTTCCTAACATAGTAAATGTAAAGAGCAGATAAGGGAAATAATAGTGTCTTTCTCTTTTCATTAAAGGTGTTTTAACCAAATATTTGTGTGTTTCTACTTATTTCGTGGCTAAATAGCCAGCTGGAGTGTGACAATCGGCATTCCCTAACATTGAGATTGCCTTCCCACCTACATTTCCTGCCAAAGCTGAACATATGGTGTTGAAATATTTAATTTGCTCAGCCTTGTCCTAAAAACAACCTCCAGTGAGTATAATTTCCTTGTAGAAGTGGGGTTTATGTTCTCAAAATGTAGGGGATTTGCTCACTGTGCCTAGTCATTGTCTAGGTTTTCCCTTTCCTTAGAACCTTCCAAACCAGGCTTTTGTATTTTATTTTGTTTGGTGGTTGAAGGCTGTTTCTTTTCTTTTCTTTTCTTTCTTTTTTTTTTTTTTTTTTTTTTTTTTTTTTTTTTTTTTCATTTGCTGAGCTTTAAGAATAGATTAGAAAATATATATATTTTGTCTTTTTTTTTAGGGCTGCACCCACGGCATATGGAGGTTTCCAGGCTAGGTAGGGGTCCAATTGGAGCTGTAGCCACCAGCCTATGCCACAGCCATAGCAGCCCAGGATCCAAGCCGTGTCTGCAACCTATGCCACAGCTCACAGCAACACTGGATCCTCAACCTACTGAGTGAGGCCCAGGGATCAAATTTGCATCCTCATGGATGCTAGTCAGGTTCGCTAACTGCTGAGCCATGACAGGAACTCCAATTTTTTGAAAATTTTTTCATTAAAGTATTAGTTGATTTACAATGTTGTGCCAATTTCTGCTGTACAGTAAAGTGATTTAGTCATATATATATTCTTTTAAAAATATTATTTTCCATTGTGGTCTGTCCCAGGAGATTGGGTATAGTTCCCTGTGCTATACAGTAGGACCTTATTGTTTATCCATTCTAAATGCAGTATTTCACATCTACTAACTCCATACTCCCAGTCTATCCTACTCTCCCCACCCCAAAAGCTGTTTCTATCCTGAACCTCAAGCCAGCCTGGCTGACACCAGTTAAGCTGCAGAACCACTATGAATTCATGTTTATGATCCTTGAGGTCTGGCAGAATCCCAGCTTCAGTACTACCACTGGTGGTCAGGGATGGTGCTTGTTTCCTGTTACATCACTAAAGACTCGTGCTGTGAGGCTGGCTGGAAGACAGAATTGAAGAGGTGAGTAAACTTTCTTGGCTCCATTCAAGATAAAGAACAGAAGTTTGATTCTAGTTTGATTCTGGTGCAGTGCACATTCCTCTTTTAAAGGTACTAGGAATAAGAACTCGTTGGGAATTTTGTGAAGTCAGCTGTGAAAGAAACAGCTCATGTCTCTTTAATTCCCACCAAAGCTTTATAAATCTGTTTTTCCATTCAGCCTGTGAAAGAAGGTGGGTCACCAATCCTTCTCTTCCCTTTATTTCCCCCACCCCCATTGGACATAGATAATGCCGTTTAACTAATTAAACTAGACTCGCCCGCTCTTTAGATGCCAGTTCCCATTATGGTAACAGCTGTTAGTGAGGCTTCTCCCAATGGATACTTCCTTGGGCAAGTCAGCACTGAGCCTGACTCCCTACTCCCTCCTTCAGAGCTCTACTTTATTTTCCCTTCTGCCTCCTATTCATTTTTCTTTTTCCTCTCATTCTGCTTTTTCTTCCTTCATTGACCTCTTATCTAATAGCTTTCGCTTCTTTTCTTTCTTCACCTTTAATTTTTTCTTCTTAGAGCCTTTTTTTTTTTTTTTTTTTTTTTTTTTTGCTTTTTAGGGCCGCACCTGTAGCACATGGAAGTTCCTGGCTAGGGGTCTAGTCCAGCCTATACTACAGCAACCCCAGATCCGAGCCCTGTCTTTGACCTACACCACAGCTCATGGCAATGCCGGATCCTTTAACCCACTGAGCGAGGCCAGGGATTGAACCCACATCCTCATGCATACCAGTCAGGTTCATTACTGCTGAGTCACCATGGGAACTCCCTTAGAGCCTTTATAGCTTCTTCCTTCTTGCAGCTCTCCACCCTCAACCCCACCATTTCTTACTCTCAGTCACTTCTCATTTGATCATCTTTTTGAAAGGTGTGTTAACTCTAACCTGCTAGAATGAATATGTGAATAAATATAGCTTGCAGAGCACTACATGACATACACATAGCGGATTCAGTTCAAACTAGATGGATAAAAACATCACTATTATAAGAAGCAAGAGACAGCATCTTTGCTCATTCAGTTAATTTTTGAGGATTTATTTTATTTCAGAGACCAAGTGTTGAGCAGGTACAAAATTAAACAAGACATATTTTTGCCCCTAAGGGAGCCTGGGCAATGAAGAGGAAAAATGTAAACAGATTATATATATAATTTTTTTAAAGGCTGCACCTATGGCATATGGAAGTTCCCAGGCCAGGGGTCGAATCTGAGCTGTAGCTGCTGGTCTACACCATAGCCACAGCAACACGGGATCGAACACAAATCCTCATGGATACTAGTCGGGTTCTTAATCTGCTGAGCCACAACAGGAACTCCTAAACAGATATTTTTATGTGGTAGTACTAAATACTGTGATAGGCACAGTGGTTTGTGGGATTCCAGAAAGGGAAATGACTAATTTACAACACAAAGATGGAGAAGGAAAAGGGACATACAGTTCTCTTAAACTCAGCTTTCACAATAACTATGCTCAAAAATATTAACTGAATCTATATAACAATGTAAGGACCAGTGCATTTAAAATTTAAGAACTTATGTAAGATCATCAAGTCCCTTTTGGCAGACAGATGTACTACTTCAAAGATGTCCCTTCAATGAAGAACTGGCTACCTAGCTGCAAGAAACCTGGTTAGCTGACAGTCTCTAGCTGTCAAAAACTGGCCAAAGACTAAGCAAGATCGTGTGTGGTACAGGGCTTAGCCATTCCCCATTGGTCTGGCAGAGACTTTTGTTATGTCTGCATCATGGAAAACTTTGGACAGCTCTCCCTGCCTGATCCCACTTTTTCCTCTTTTGACAAGTGTACTCCCCAGTAAAACTTCTGGACTCCTAACTCTATCTTAGCAACTTCTCCCAGATTTCACCCTGTGTCACCCCCACAAAAAAGATTTCAATTCTATTGACATATTTTCATCTCTCACAAATTCCTGTTCCTGGGATTCTTGTTACCATCCCTGAAACTTCCTAGTAAACCAAGGAATATCTGTCTCCTAATCCCCAAAACAGACTTCACTCATGTGAATGTTACTCTCAGTTAGATCCAACATTGACTTTCCTTTGCATTTCCTTATCTTTTATAATGTTTAATAACAATTTAGCTAACCTCAGTGGACATTTGCTTTTGATCATATAATTTAAAAAACAGTAAGGAAAAAACTATTTGGCCAAAGAACCAAAAGTACAGTATTTGTTCAGTACTGTGGATGTTTCAGTAATCCATTGCTATGTAACAAACAGTCCAAAACTTAGTATCTTAAACAATAAATTGTGTATTTGCTTGTGAGTCCATAGATTGTCTGAACAGGCCTCACCTAGGATGGCTTGTCTGTGTTCTCTGTGGTGAGGGCTGACTTCATACAACTTTGACTGGAGCTGGAGGATCTAAGACAGCCTCACTCACTTGTGGCTGCTAAGTGAATGGCTGGAATGCTGGAGACTCTCCTTGTCTTTCATTCTCCAGGGCCACTTCTTTTTATTTTTTGTTTTTTTTTTTTTTTTTTTGGTCTTTTTAGTGCTGCATGTGTGGCTAGGGGGTTAATCGGAGCTGCAGCTGCTGGCCACATTCACAACCACAGCAACACCAGATCCGAGCCACTCTGCTCATGGCACACTGGATCACTAACCCACTGAGTGGGGCCAGGGATCAAACCCAAGTCCTCATGGATACTAGTCAGGTTCATTACCACTGAGCCACAACAGGAACTCCTCAGGGCCACTTCTTGAAGTCTTTCAATCTCTAGGCTCTCTCTCCCCCCTCCCTCTCTTTCTCTTTTCTTTTTTTCTCTATCTCCTTCTCCCTTTCCCTCTCTCTTCAAGTGGCCTAGTTGTTAGGATGACTGGACTTCCATGAAGGTCCAGGTCTCTAGGAAGACAAAAGCCAAAGCCTCTGAAGGCCTAGGCTCTGAAACTCAAGAATGTCATTTCTGCCACTTTCTATTGTCCAAAGCTAGTCAGAGGCCACTCAGATGCAAGAGAAGGGGAAATAAGCTGTACTTCTTATCAGGAAGAATGGCAAAGTCATACCATGTAAAGGCATATGGGATGGGAGCCATTACTGTAGTGGCTAACTCTGGAGACAGTCTACCACAGCAAATAGGAAGAAAAATTAAGAAACGTAGTGCATGCAGCACTCATCCACTCATAACTAGGCTTGCACTCTTTTGACTAGAAGAGCTCTGGGTGAGAGTCCTTCCTCTTTATTGCTCAGGGTTATTGTATCTAGACTGGCTAAGAATGGACAGACAAGAGAGCAGTGGCTTTCTTTTGAGCTGAAAATTGTTCCTGAGGAATCTAGGAAAAAATCCCTCTATAAATAGGTCATGCTAATTGACCCTCCTGGACTCTAAAATTTCCCTAATTTACTACTGTAGTAATTTATCCAGAGTGAAACCAAAGAGTTCTGGGAGCTGCCCTTGATTTGGTTGACTCTCAGAAGTACCTATACTATTTTGGCTTCCTCTGTAGGTGAGAGGAGGCAATCCAGGTCTTAGGTATCCTGATTTCTGAGACTGAATTTCTTCCACTAGAAAATTCTTCCTTTCCTATGAGAAAATGCTTGTAGGTTTAAGGGTTGACCTGAATAATTCTGTCTTTAAGATGAATCAACCCACTTCATCTTCTGTGAAACTATATCCAGCACTGTCTTTCTCCCCCCAAACTGTTTAATTTTACAGTTACGTAATTTCTATGTGTTTCATTTCTATGTGTTGACCTCGAAAGAAGCAGTGATCTTACAGCAAGTGAGGGATTCAGATTTGTGAACAATTAACTCTAATAATTTTATATCATAGCAATAATGGGATTATCTTGCTTTAGTTAACAATACATGTATCTAAACATAGGGCCACACAGGATATACCCCACATGAAAGTGCAAAACCATCCCTTGTCAACCTTCTTGAGGGAAGTTGTTAGATCCAGGTTTTTTTTTTTTTTTTTTTTTTTTTGCTATTTCTTGGGCCGCTCCCACGGCATATGGAGGTTCCCAGGCTAGGGGTCCAATCGGAGCCACAGCCACCGGCCTACACCAGAGCCACAGCAACGAGGGATCTGAGCCGCATCTGCAACCTACACCACAGCCCACGGCAACGCCGGATCGTTAACCCACCGAGCAAGGGCAGGGACCGAACCCGCAACCTCATGGTTCCTAGTCGGATTCGTTAACCACTGCGCCACGACGGGAACTCCAGATCCAGGTTATTAAAGGAAGCAAAACCCCTTAGGTAGAGTGGTCCCTTGGAAGTAGTTTTTCATGATCTCACATAAGCCACCTTTGTCAACAGTATTACTATGGAGGAAGACAGCATTTTTGCTTCAATTATAATCCTAAGAATTTAATGTCCAGAGATGTTCCTATGAGCCCATATTTTTCCATTTCTGTATCCTCATATGCTCATATATAAAGGTACCCATCTCAAAAGATAGTACAAGTTGTCCACTAGGTAAACTGAATTAAGAAAAAGATAAAAATGAATATTTTGATCACTACAAAATCTCCACAGTACCCAATATATAGCAGTTACTCAATAAATATTTGCTAAATAAGTGGATGAGACTGCCACATTCCAATGCACATACACTTTCTTCTCAGTAGCCCCCCCTTCATGTTCACTCCTTCCTTTCCATTACCATCCATAGCTTCTGATTTAAAGGCCCTTTCAGGAGTTCCCGTTGTGGCTCAGTGGTTAACGAATCTGACTAGGAACCATGAGGTTGCAGGTTCGGTCCCTGGCCTTGCTCAGTGGGTTAACGATCCGGCATTGCTGTGAGCTGTGGTGTAGGTTGCAGACACGGCTCGGATCCCGCTTTGCTGTGGCTGTGGTGTAGGCCAGGGGCTACAGCTTCGATTCGACCCCTAGCCTGGGAACCTCCATATGCCACGCCACGGGAGCGGCCCAAGAAATAGCAAAAAAGACGAAAAAAAAAGACAAAAAAAAAAAAATAAATAAAGGTCCTTTCATCAAACAGTTACAAGAGGCTACCAACCATTTTCTCTATCTCTGAACTCTTCCTCCCCATCTCTATTCAACAAGAATAAGAGATTTATTTTAAAATATTCCCTATTCACAAAACTTAAAATGGTCCCTGTTGTACTCTGAATAAATTGCAAGCGCTCTATTCAGGTAACATGTACATTTAGCATTTGTGTACTCAAATATGGAAACACAAATATCCTCCCAAATTCCCAAATATAATTCTCTATGTTCTAGCAAAATTAATCTGGATGAGCATGGCATATAACATGCTTTCCTACCTCTATTCTAGACCTTTGCTTTTATCATGTGATTAGCCTGGAATTTTTAAAAGATGGCCACACCCATGGCATATGGAAGTTCCTGAGCCAGGGATTGAATCCAAGCCACACAGCTGCAGCAACACCAGATCCTTTAACCCTCTGTGCCGGGCTGGGCATTGAACCTATGCCTCCATGGTGGCCCAAAATGCTGTAGTCAGATTCTTAACCTATTGTGCCACAGCAAGAACTCTTTTTTTTTTTTTTTTTTTGTGCCATTTCTTGGGCCGCTCCTGTGCCATATGGAGGTTCCCAGGCTAGGGGTCCAATCGGAGCTGTAGCCACCAGCCTACACCAGCAACGCAGGATCTGAGCCGCATCTGCAACCTACACCACAGCTCTTGGCAACGCCGGATCCTTAACCCACTGAGCAAGATCAGGGATCGAACCTCCAACCTCATGGTTCCTAGTTGGATTCGTTAACCACTGAGCCACGATGGGAACTCCGAAGAACTCTTGAAATTCTTTCCTATAGCTTCATCTACTGAAGTCCCTGCTGTCACTTCAATTGTGAAGCTTTATACCACATAATTTCCAATGTCTTTCCTGAATCACCTAGGTTTAGAATCTTCCCTTCTTTGCAATCACATTTGTTTTTTAAGCCTATGTTTATGCTGCCTTATGCTGTAAAGTTGGTTCAATATTAATAAATGGGTCCTAGCTCTTTTACATGACCAGAAACTCTGAAAACAAGGGGCAGGCCTTTTTAAGTTGTTCTGACAGTGTTTTGCATCTGGTTAGAACTGATAAATCAGTAGTTCCCGGAGTTCCCGTCGTGGCGCAGTGGTTAAGGAATCTGACTAGGAACCATGAGGTTGCGGGTTCGATCCCTGCCCTTGTTCAGTGTGTTAACGATCTAGCGTTGCCGTGAGCTGTGGTGTAGATTGCAGACGCGGCTCAGATCCCGCGTTGCTGTGGCTCTAGCGTAGGCCGGGGGTTGCAGCTCCAATTCGACCCCTAGCTTGGGAACCTCCATATGCCGCGGGAGCGGCCCAAAGAAATAGCAAAAAGACAAATAAATAAATAAATAAAAATTAAAAAAAAAAATCAGTAGTTCCCAAATGCTTCTGTTCAGAGGATGCAATGGGAACAAAGTTTGTAAGTTTACCACACACAGAAGTACACTTTGGCTCAGTTAATTTTCACAAAGAATGTATTTATGCAATCCCAGAATAAGAAACACAGCACAACCAGAACCTCAAGAAGCCCCTTAGTGCCGCTTCTGAGGATTCTATTTTGTTTGTTTTTGTTTGTTCTTTTGGCATGTGGAAGTCCCCTGGCCAGGGATCAAACCTGAGTCACAACAGCAACCAGAGTGGCTGCAGTGACAATGCAGGATCCTTAACCTGCTGTACCAGAAGTGAACTCCTGAGGACTCTGTTTTAATGTATCAGACATGACACTTGTAGATTTGATATAAGTAAGAATATGTATTTGTAGACTCCGTATATTATCTCTGTTCATCAGTCCTCCTCTGTCAAAGAAGCATACATAACAGCTATATTTTTGTAAACAAATGCATGGAAACATGAACCTACACCTTCAGTGGAAAAGGCATGTTAGTATCAAACTGTCAAAAGAAATCAGTGATCCTTCATTTAAAAATATCTGGGTGTTCCCCTTATGGCTCAGCATTAAAGAGCCTGACTAGAATCCATGAGGACTGGTGTACCATCCCTTGGCCTCCCTCAGTGTTGGGGTTAAGTATCCCATGTTGCTGTGAGCTGTTGGTGTAAGTCACAACACAGCTCGAGTTCCTGCATTGCTGCAGCTCTGATTTGACCTCTTGCCTGAGAACTTCCGCATGCTTCAGGTGAGGCCCTAAAAAAGCAAAAAAAAAAAAAAAAAATCTGTGAATTCACCTGGTGGCCTAATGGTTAAGGAATTAGTGTTGTCTGCTGTGGTTCGGGTTTGATCCCTGTCCGGGAACTTCCGCATGTCCGAGGCGAGGCTACACTCGCACCAGCACCCCTACCTTGGGTGCTTTAACAAGAGTCAACTATCAGGACGCATTTCCTAATAATCAACATGGCCGCATGCGCGGCTATAAGCAAGATGGCCGCTCTGCCAGGCACCAATATGGCAACCCCAGCTTCACCGCTTCCGGTAGCGCGAAAGACCGTCACTGAAAAACATATCCGCCACTCCGCTAACATTTAAGGTGGCTCCTCATTTCAGTTCCAAAGCGAGAGCGAAACGGGAAATGACTTTCTATCTGGCGCATCTCTCAGGACCTCCTTCCGGTTAGCCTTGGGGAGTACGCGTGAGAGTTGGAAATTTCGTGGAGCCAGTGCTGGGAGGTGCTAGTCGGCTACCCCTTGTTCGAGACGTGTCCCGGCTGTGGGACTAAAATGTCGGACACGTGGAGCTCTATCCAGGCCCACAAAAAGCAGCTGGACTCGCTGAGGGAAAGGCTGCGGCGGAGGCGGAAGCAGGACTCAGGGCACTTGGGTGAGGCGCTGGGCTGTTGGGCTGATGCTTACCCCGGGAGGGAGGGAGGGAACCCAGGAGGGAACCGTGGAGAAAAAGCTCCTGAGTCAGAGCCTTTGCCCAAATGGCCATTTCTTTAATGCTTCATAAGTTGGTACTCTTCTCTTCCCCTTCAGCCGTACAGACGCCTTGCCCTCTGGCAAGTAGTCGCGTTCCTTCCCACCCTGGCCCCTGGTCCCTCCGGTTCACCACTTTCCCGGGACGGAAGCTCCCATTCGTCCCCAACCCTGCCTCTCCACGTCTGGTTGACTCCTCTTGAAAGTCTCCTTTGCTAGGCCTTTCAGGCCCCTTCCCTCGAGCAGCAAGTCCCCTCTTTGGATTATTCCCATGGCTCTTTGTTCGTCCCTCGGTTATAGCAATTGCTTTGTAGTGGTTGTTTCTCTGAGACTGTGGGCAGTGTAAGAGCAAGTACGAATCTGTATACACAGGGACCATCTCATTGGCCCTCACAGAGCTGGCACAGGGTGTTGCTAAGTGAGTAGAGAAACTGGCATTGTCTTAGCCATTTACATATCAAACAATCTGGAAACATTTGTTTTTAAACTTTTTCACCCCTTCCGTTGCCCTCTGTGTCACAGTCATAAAACTTGAAGGAACCTCAAATGATTGTCTTGTCTTTTGCATTCCACATCCCCAGCACAAGCCTTGAATTAGCTAAAGCAAATCAATGGAAGATCTACAAGGATAATGAATCCATACCATTCTTGTAGCTTGTTTCTCTGTCAGTGTACTTGAGTCCATCTCTAAATCTTGTGTTGAAATACGTGAGGTCCACACATTCATTCTGATCTTTGGAAATGGAAAATGCCCTGGCAAGACTCTTACGCCATAATAAATAAACATCTATTGAGTATCTACAATGTACATGAGTCTAGTAAGACAAAAATAAGTAAAACAGTGTCCCTGCCCTCAAGGAATTTAAAATTTAGTTGGGAATAAAGGATTGGTACTTTTATTTATTTATTTTTTGGTCTTTGCCTTTTCTAGGGCTGCTTCCCTCGGCATATGGAGGTTCCCAGGCTAGGGATCCAATCAGAGCTGTAGCCACCAGCCTACACCAGAGCCACAGCAACGCAGGATCTGAGCCGCATCTGCAACCTACACCACAGCTCACGGCAACACCGGATCCTTAACCCACTGAGCAAGGCCAGGGATCGAACCTGCAACCTCATGGTTCCTAGTCGGATTCGTTAACCACTGTGCCACGACGGGAACTCCGGATTGGTACTTTTAAAAGAAAAAGTCAGAAATGCAGTATGATATATGTAAAATGCCAAATGAATGATTCCTCAATGAGTGAAGGAATAAGTAACAGGAGTCAGGTTTAGTCAGTGAGGGCATCGTGGAGGAATTGGCACTTGGACTTTGGTCTTGATGGCTATATAGGACTTAGATAATTAAAGAGAAAATAAAAGGGCAGGGTAAGTAGAGGAAGAAGTGCAAGTTATATGATAAGGATTAATTAGTAGAAGTTCCACTTCACTTTTCCATGGTATTAGCCACACTTTGGAATTAACCAAACATTGTGCCACATGCAGATTAAACCACTAGAGCCTGGATACTTCATCAAGGTCCTTGCTAAGCATTTTTAATAATTTTGATGACAAGATTTATTCTCCCTTGAATGTAAATATTCTTTTTTTGATATAAATAGCTCTTGACCTGTAAATCCACTTAATAATATAGTTAAGACTCCTATAAAATTATTATTATTATTATTATTATTATTATTATTATTATTTGGCCATACCCTTCTGGGCCAGAGATAGAATCTTGAGCTGCAACTGTGACCTGCAACACAGTTGGTGGCAACACCGGGTCCTTAACCCACTATGTTGGGCCAGGGAGGGCACCTGCTCCAGCAACAACCTGAGCCACTGCAGAGACACCACCAGATCCTTAACTAGCTGCACCATGGTGGGTACTCCAAGACTCTTATAAAATTATTTTTGAAATTGTGATTAAACATGCATTGTCTTCTGGCCCAGAGCTTTCACTGGTCTATTTGATTCTGAGAGAGTAGGTAGAGATGAAACCCAGATTAAACCAGCCTGTCACTGTTCTCTTCAATTATCTTGTTTAGTCCAAGGAATATATTTCTTTAAGGGTTAGGATTCTTAGGAAAGCATCATGAAACATAGTCTTTTAATCTTATTTGTCATGTATGATATAACCAAAGCCTTGATACAAATTCAGATCATTCAGTTCTTTTGTTTTCTTCATTCAGTTCTTTTTTTTTTTTATAAGGGTCGCACCTGAGGCATATGGAGGTTCCCAGGCTAGGGGTCTAATCGGGTTGTAGCTGCTACACCGCAGCCATAGCAACTATGGAATCCAAGCTGAGTCTGCCACTTACACCACAGCTCGTGGCAACGCTGGATCCTTAACCCACTGGGGCGAGGCCAGGGATTGAACCTTTCTCCTCATGGATACTAGTCAGATTCATTTCCGCTGAGCCACGATATAACTCCTTCATTCAGTTCTTTTCTCACAGTAAATAAAAGATTTCTTACCATATCTCGATTTTTATAGCATTATGAGATGTGATACTTGTTTACTACTGAGCTCAGTGTTAAAAGACGTAAACTAAAATGTATCTGTCATTAATTAATGCAAAATATTACAGACGAAGAATCTTTGTTAGCTTGGCGTTTTTGTTTGTATTTGTTTGCTTTGGCTTTGTTTTGTTTGGCCATGCCCATGGCATGTGGAAGTTCTGGGGCTAGGGATCAAACTGGTGCCACAGCAGCACTAGACCCTTAACCCACTGAGCCACTAGGGAACTCCAGTTTGGCATTTTTAAAGTACAACTTTTTTTTTTTAATTGCAACAAAATACACACAGTATAAAATTTACTGGAGTTCCCCTTGTGGCACAGGGGAAATGAATCCGACTGGTAACAATGAGGTTTCCGGTTCGATCCCTGGCCTCGATCAGTGAGTTAAGGATCCGGTGTTGCTGTGAGTGGTGATGTAGGTGACAGACACAGCTCAGATCTTACATTGCTATGGTTGTGGCGTAGGCCGGCAGCTCTACCTCCGATTCAACCTCTAGCCTGGAAACCTCCATATTCTGAGGGTGCGGCCCTAAAAAGAAAAAAGAAATTTACATCTTAATGATTATTTTTAAATGTATAGTTGATAGTGTGATGTATATTCATGTTGTGCAGCTAATCTCCAGAACCTTTTTATTTTGCAAAATTGAAACTTTACCCATTAAACAATAACTCCCTATTTCTCAGTCCATGGCAACTATCCTTCTACCTTGTTTCTGTGGGTTTGACTTTAGATACCTCATGTAAATGGACTCATAAAGTATTTGTCTTTTTGTGACTGTCTTATTTCACTTAGCATGTTTTTAAGGTTCATCCATGTTGTAGCAAGTGTCAGAATTTCCTTTTTAAAAGCTGAATAATATTCCGTTGTGTGTCATTAACACATTTTGTTTGTCCGTTTATCTGTCAGTTGATAACTTGGGTTACACTTACACTTTAGCTGTTGTGAGTAATGCTGCTATATGAAAATGGGCTCAAGACACTTTTCAGGTTTTTAATATAGATATAAAACCAGAAATGAAATCACTGGAACATATGGTAATTCCATTTTATTTTCTCTTTATTTTTAAATTTTTTGTCCTTTGTCTTTTTAGCATATGGAGATTCCCAGGCTAGGAGTTGAATTGGAACCTTTGCTGCCAGCCTATGCCACAACCACAGCAACACAGGATCCAAGCTGCATCTGCAACCTATACCACAGCTCACTGGGACCGCTGGATCCTTAATCCACTGAGTGAGGCCAGGGATCAAACCCGCATCCTCATGGGTACTACTCTGGTTCATTAACCACTGAGCCATGATGGGAACTCTGGTAATTCTATTTTCAATCTTCCTTCCTTCCTTCCTTCCTTCCTTCCTTCCTTCCTTCCTTCCTCCCTCCCTCCCTCCCTCCCTCCCTCCCTCTCTCCCTGCCTTCCTTCCTTCCTTCCTTCCTTCCTTTCTTCCTTCCTGTGCCTGCATTGTGTTCCTGGGCCAGGGACTGAACTGCACCACAGCAGCAACCCAAGCTGCTGCAGCATGAGTCCTTACTTTGCTGTGCCATAAGAGAACTCCTGAACAAACACTTTCTGAAGGAGTTGGAACTTGGGGATTCCTAAAGATTTTCTGGTGGTAACCTATTTTAAGAGTGATAAAACTTTGGAATATTTTCCCTAGGTATGTATATAGGCACAAATTTGCATGTGACTTCAGGGAATTCAGAGTGGCTACAGCCATCTATAACACTTGCATTAACCAACTATTAAATTTTGTCCATAATATTAAACATAAGCCCCCTCCTCCCAGTAACTTTAAAAGGTACTTTCAGTCCCGATGTCCTGAGTATTAGGAAAAGCATATTCCCAGGAAGTGTTATTAGTACAAGGATTTATAATCAGAATCATATCGCCAGGCTGGTTTTTTTTTTTTTTTTTTTTGCTATTTCTTTGGTCCGCTCCCGCGGCATATGGAGGTTCCCAGGCTAGGGGTTGAATCGGAGCTGTAGCCACTGGCCTATGCCAGAGCCACAGCAACGCAGGATCCGAGCCGCGTCTGCAACCTACACCACAGCTCACGGCAACACCGGATTGTTAAACCACTGAGCAAGGGCAGGGACCGAACCCACAACCTCATGGTTCCTAGTCGGATTCGTTAACCACTGTGCCACGACGGGAACTCCCTGTTTTTGTTTTTCCTTTTGGCCACCTCATGGCATATGGAGTTTCCCAGACCAGGGATCAGATCTGAGCCATGATTGTGGCAACACCAGATCCTTAACCCACTGTGCCAGGCCGGGGATTGAACCTAAGTCCTCTTGCTCCAGAGATGCCACCAATCCTGTTGTGCCATAGTGGGAACTCCCAGGCTGTTTTTGAAAAAGACTGATTAGTCAAATTACCAAAGGAGAAAAAAAAGTCAGTATCCAGTTCCAGAGACTGAAAATATAAAAGTGGTTCTTTTCATAGACTGCTTGCTTATTCTAAGAAAAATTATACATGACTCAAAGAACTTATAAATTTAGTTACTAGAAAACTCTAAGAAGAAATGTTTATATTACATTTTTGGTAGTATCAGTAGGTTAATTATAAAAAGTACATTTTCATCTTATTAACACTAACATTGGAGCAAAATCAATGCTTTTTCTCTCCGTTGTGGCTCAGTGGGTTAAGGATTCAGTATCGTCACTGCAGTGGCTTGAGTCTTTACTGTGGCACAGGTTCAGTCCCTGGCCTGAGAACTTCCACATGCTGCAGCCAAAAAGAAGAAAAAAAAGAATAAAGCACTGATTAAAAATTTGATATCTGCTACTCAGCCATAAAAAAGAACAAAATAATGCCATTTGCAGCAACATGGAACTATAGAGATTCTCATACTAAGTGAAGTAGGTCAGAAGGAAAAAGACAAATACCATGTGATATAACTTGTATATAGATTTAATATATGTCACAAATGAACCTGTCCACTGAAAAGAAACAAACTCATGGATTTGTAAAACAGACTTGTGGTTATCAGGGGGAGGGGGAGGGGGTGGGATGGACTGAGAGTTTGGAGTTAGTAAATTTACATTTGGAGTGGATAAGGAATGAGGTCCTGCTGTATAGCATGGGTAACTATCCAGTCACTTGTGATGGAACATGATGGAAGATGATATGGGAAAAAGTATATGTGTGTGTGTGTGTGTGTGTGTGTGTGTGTGTGTGTGTGTGTGTAACTGGGTCACTTTGCAGTACAGCAGAAATTGAGAAAACATTTTAAATCAACTATAATTGGAGTTCCCATCGTGGCGCAGTGGTTAACGAATCCGACTAGGAACCATGAGGTTTCGGGTTTGATCCCTGCCCTTGCTCAGTGGGTTAACAATCCGGCGTTGCCGTGAGCTGTGGTGTAGGTTGCAGACGCGGCTCGGATCCCGCATTGCTGTGGCTCTGGCATAGGCCAGTGGCTGCAGCTCCGATTCAACCCCTAGCCTGGGAACCTCCATATGCTGCGGGAGCGGCCCAAGAAATAGCAAAAAAAAAATAATAATAATAAATAAATAAATCAACTATAATTAAAAATTCAAATCATGGAAAATGCTCAGTAACTTGACATTAATTTTAAATTAATATAAAATTTATTAATTAAAAATAATTTAAAATTATATTCATTAATTTAAAAATGAATTTATTCTTTGGCCATACCTGTGGCACATGGAAGTTCCTGGGCCAGGGATTGAATCCATTCTGCAGCTGTGACACAGCTTTGGCACAGCTTTGGCAATGCTGGATCCTTAACCCACTGTGCCACAGTGGAAACTCCAACATTTATTTTAATCACTGACAACAGTCTTATTTTCTTTTAAGTCACATGGACAAGAAACAAGCAAAATGTGCAAAATTAGAATGTAGATAGGTCTCCAAAGAAGACATACAGATGACCAACAGATATATGAAAATATATACAACATTGCTAATCATTAGGGAAATGCAAATCAAAATCATAATGAGATATCACCTCAAACTTGCTAGAATGACTGTTATTAAATAGGTGAAATGGGAGTTCCTGTTGTGGCACAGCGAAAACGCATCCCACTAGTATCCATGAGGACACAGTTTCAATCCCTGGCCTCACTCAGTGGGTTAAGGATCCAGCATTGCTATGATCTGTGGTGTAGGTTGCAAACACAGCTTGGATCTGGTGTGGCTGTGGTGTAGGCTGGCAGCTGTATCTCCAGTTCGATCCTTAGCCTGGGAACTTCCCATATGCCATGGATGTTGCCCTAAAAAAAAAAAAGAAAGAAAGTCTAAAGACAAGTGTTGGCAAAGAGAAAAGGGAACCCTAATTCACTGATGGTGGGAATTGGCATAGCCATTATGGAAAACAATATGGATGTTCCTCAACAAGTTAAAAAAAAAAAAAATAGAATTACCGTATGATTCCGCAATTCCATTTTTAGGAATTGAAATCAAGATCTCAATGAGATACCTGTACACCCATATTCATTGTAGCATTACTTACAATAACCAAACTAAATGTCCATTGATGGATAAATGGATAAAGAAAATGTGGAATAAATATATAATGGAACATTTTTCATTCATGAAAAAAAGGAAATCCTGCCATTTATAACAACATGCTTGGTTCTGGGGGCCATTATGGCAAGTGAAATAAGTCGGATACTGAAAGACAAATACTGTGTGGTCTTAGATTGCATTTGAGATGTGGAATCTTAAATAGTCAGTCATAGAAGTAGAGGGTAGAATAGTGATTGTCAGGGGGAGGGAGATTTGGGGAGGTGATGGTAAAAGGGTACAGAGTTTCAGTTATGCAAGATAAATAAGTTCTGGAGATCTATTATACAGTATAGTGCCTATAGCTAGCAATACTGAATTGTATACTTAAAATTTTCCAAGGTGGTAAATCTTATGTTGTCTTACTGTACATGCAAAAATAATAAGAACAGAAGGAAACTTTTGGGAAGTAATAGATATGTCTGTGGTCTTGGTGGTGATGGTTTAATGGGTATGTATACTGTCTCCAAACTCACTTAGTTGTATAGATTATAGCTTTTTACATGTCAATCATAACCCAATAAAGTGGTTTAAAAAATATAAGGAGCTTAGGCCTTTATTAACAAAACAAAACTCATATTAATGGCAATAGAATATTGCCTGTCAAACAAATTTAGAATATGAATTAAAGAGGGGAAATGGATAATATATTATTTATCTGAAATATTAAAAGTTTCAAAACTGTGCAACAAAGCAAAATACCTGTATGCAGAGTATTGATTTAAAATTTAGGCATTCCTGCTGTGGTACAGTGGGTTAAGAATTTGGTACAGTGGCTCAGGTTGCTGCAGAGTTGCAGGTTTGATCTCAGGCCTGGCACAGTGGGTTAATGGAACAGGTGTTGCCACAGCTGTGGTATTGATTCGGTCTCTGGCCCAGGAATTTCCCAATGCCATGAGGGTGGCTATTAGAAAAAAAAAATTACCTGCATCTTTTTAGGGCCTCACCCAAGGCATATGGAAGTTAATGGGCTGGGGTGGAATCGGAGCTACAGCTGCAGGCCTACACCACAGCCACAGCAACTTGGGATCTGAGTGGCATCTACAGCCTATGCTGCACCTTGCAGCAACACCAGATCCAGATTGCAGCAAGGTCAGGATTGAACCCACATCCTTATGGATGCTAGTCAGATTCTTAACCTGACTTTGGATTTGGAACTCCTTACCTACATCTTTCTTTAGCCTCTATTTCTATTATCAAACTCTTTAGTTTAATAGTTGATAATATGATTTACTCAGTTTAGCATACTTCATGAGTTGAAATGGTCAGTGTTTAATGTATAAAACGATTTGTGGATGTAATGCCTGAAATCCTAATTTTAAAACACCTGGAGGAACATGCAGTGGAACATGCAGTGGAAACAAATCCGACTAGGAACCATGTTTTCCGATTTGAAAAACAGAAAACAAAACACCTGGTGTTTTTCCACCGTAATAATGAACTTTGTCATTAATTGTGCTAGGTTAGGTTGCTAAATTAAAGATTTTGATTACTTCAAAAAAATTTTAAAACTGGACTGGTTTTTTATTTTATTTTTAAATTTTTTTGTCTTTTTGTCTTTTTAGGGCCATACCCACGGCATATGGAGGTTCCCAGGCTAGGGGTCTAATCGGAGCCATAGCTTTGGGCCTACGCCACAGCCACAGCAACGCCAGATCTGAGCCGAGTCTGTGACCCACACCACAGCTCATGGCAACGCTGGATCTGTAACCCACTGAGTGAGGCCAGGGATCGAACTCACACCCCCATGGTTCCCCATAGTCGGATTTGTCTTCACTGTGCCACAATGGGAACTCCTGGACTGCTTTTTTAAAAAAACGCGCAGAGTTTGATCCTTGTGTAAATTGTGATTGGGATATTTTATTTATTTATTAAAAATGTTTTTTAAAATGAGAATCTTTTTTTTTTTTTTTTTTCTTTTGGCTGCACTTGTGACATGAAGAAGTTCCTGGGTCAGGGATCAAACTCATGCCACAGCAACAACAATACTGAGTCCCCAACCTGCTGAGCCACCAGGGAACTCATAATTGGGGTAATTTAGCTCAAATTTATTAGACTCGTATAATCTTTCAATTGCAAAGGACTTTAATTCTTACCAATTTGATCCTATGCAAGAATTTTGCCTGTAGTCTTCCAAATAAGCTGAATAGTTATTGTCACTTGTATTTCTTACATATCTTTAGCTTAAATCACTTGCTTTCAGACTTTCTCATCCAGACCTTCAGAGTGCTTCCATGACCCTTCCATCTGTACCCCTCTTTGCCAAAACAAAACAAGGAACTTGATCTGGCAAAAGTTCAAGTCTGAGATTCAGCAGAATCATAAGTAAGCAAGGTGAAGAACCTCAGTGATTTAACATTTCCAGCTAGTATGGAGTTGTGGAGTCTGTTTTCCTTATAGGGTATAACTTATTTTCCTAAAATTTTATTGTTCCAGCAAGGTGTTTGATAGAGTTCAGCTCCATTTTCCTTGGAATTCTGACATTTTACTAAAGTTACTCCATTAGAGTGGGTTTTTTTTTTTTTTTTTTTTGTCTATTAGGGTCACAACGGCAGCATATGGAGATTTCCAGGCTAGGGATCAAATTAGAGCATAGCTGCTGGCCACAGCCACAGACACAGCAAGGCAGGATCTGAGCCACATCCACGACCTACACCACAGCTCACGACAACACCAGATCCTTAACACTGAGTGAGGCCAGGGATCAAACCCGAGTCCTCGTGGATGCAGGTCGGGTTAACCACTGAGCCACGACGGGAACTCCTAGAGTAGAAATTTTTAAGTAAGCAAAATATCTTTAAATGGAAGCTAGTGGCACATTTAGAATATTTTACATAATTCCGGTAGATTTCCTGAATGTTTACTATTTCATCTGTATTTTAACTGAAGAAACACAGATATTAGGCTTTCCCAAAGGTAATATTTTGTCATAATTTCAGTTTCTTAAATCTTATTAAGATTATGATGGCTACCCAACTTGTGAAGTAGTAGAGTAGGTGATAAAAATATAGTCAGGAAATACCATTTGGTGACCAGGGCTTCAACAAGATTTTATAAAATTTTTTGTTTCTGTTTAAAGGTCACATTGTTCTGACCCCCAGTGCTGTCATTTTTTTATACCCTTTGATTTGCAGTGCCATTAATTCATTAAAATTCAAACTCCATTCTTCAAAAAGACCTCATCACAGCTTAGGTTGTTGAGAATATTCCTGGTTATAAATATAGGTTGATTATATCAGTTGTCATTTAGAATGACTGAAGGGAGGTGGTATGGACATTTAAATCTACCATGCTGCTAATTTATTTCCCTTGGAGCACAGCAAGAAAAGGAATTAGGAAAATGCCTCTCACTCAACAGAGAAAAGGTAAGTGGTTCCCCCAAAATCCAGGATTGTCTTGGCAAAGCATTGAATGCTTTACCATAATTAAGAAATGGGTAGCTAGTGTTAAATTTGGTCAGAGAATCTCCTGCATGAAATGAAAGAATTGTGCGTTGTGAGTGGTAGAGGATTTGATTCCTGAGAATATATAGATTGATGGTGGTTGCCCTCTTTCATTTTCACTTTTCTTCACTCCTAGATCTTCGGAATCCAGAGGCAGCACTGTCTCCAACCTTCCGTAGTGACAGCCCAGTGCCTACTGTACCCACTTCTGGTGGCCCTAAGCCCAGCACAGCTTCAGCAGTTCCTGAGCTAGCTACAGACCCTGAATTAGAGAAGAAGTTGCTACACCACCTTTCTGATCTGGCGCTAACATTGCCCACTGATGCTGTCTCCATCCGTCTTGCCATCTCCACGGTAATGATCTGATAAGGCAAGGTTGGGAACTACCTCTGCTGTTCTTCAGTTCATGGTCAGTGTTTTACTTTCCCTCTCACCTCCTTCTTTAGCCAGATGCCCCTGCCACTCAGGATGGAGTGGAAAGCCTCTTACAGAAGTTTGCAGCTCAGGAGTTGATTGAAGTAAAGCGAAGTCTCCTACAAGATGATGCACACCCTACTCTTGTGACCTATGCTGATCATTCCAAGCTCTCTGCCATGATGGGTGCTGTGGCAGAAAAGAAGGGCCCTGGGGAGGTAGCCGGGACCATCACAGGGCAGAAGAGGCGTGCAGAACAGGACTCGACCACAGTAGCTGCCTTTGCAAGCTCTCTGACCTCTGGTCTGGCCTCTTCAGCATCAGAAGTAGCCAAGGAGCCAACCAAGAAATCAAGGAAACATGCTGCCTCAGATGTTGACCTGGAGATAGAGAGCCTTCTGAACCAACAATCTACTAAGGAACAACAGAGCAAGAAGGTAGGGGTAGATGGAGATCCTCTCACATGTGTACTTTTTTTTTAAAAATAAATTTTATTGGAACATAGTTGACTTATACACACATGTGCTTTGAATTACAGCTTTGATTGAGAAGGATTTAACGCTAGGGCCAGGAGCAAGAATTGAGGGTTTAAGCAGTGGTTTTCAACTGAGGATGATTATATCCCCCCTTATAACCCCTAGAGGACGTTTGGCAATGTCTGGAGACATTTTTGGTTGTCAAAACACAGAAGAGTGCTACCTTCTACATCTAGTGAGTAGAAGCAAGAGATGCTGCAAAGCATCCCTGTAATCTTACTAGGACAACCCCTGCACTGCAAAGGATTATTTGGCCTAAAATGTCAATAGCACACCAATGTTGAGAAACTTTTCTTTCGATCTATTTGGAGGAATCATCATGTCAAGAGAAGAGGAATCTAAACATAAAAATAGAGGGAAATGAATGATGGAAGATAGTCATATGGACCAGTAGTTACAGAAATTGATTATACTATGTGAAATGGCATGTAGTGGTTCTGAGTATAAATATTGGACCCATAAGAGTTATCCATTTCCTACTTCTAGCTATGTGGATTTAAACAAGTTAAGTTCTCTTGAGCCTTAGTCTTCTCATCTGTGAGGATGACTAGAATCCACCCCCCGCCTCCCACACGCTTATAGAATTGTTGCATAAGCTTTGAGCTAACTAGTAACATGCTTAGCACCGTGCCTTGGTTCAGTACCTAATATAAGTGGCTTGGGTTTGGAGAAATGCTTTCCTTGGGAGGGTAGTTTAGTTTAATGCTTAGCAGTGGAGCCAGTCTTCTTATTTTTTAATTTCATCCCAAATGCAGATTTGTGTGGAAGAACGAAACCCATGACAAATCTTTTTTCCTAGGGTTCCACTTTTCCCTTGTTTTTTTTGCCCAATTTTCCCCATATTAACTGAGTTTATTGACCCCCTCATAGCACATTGATGTCAAGTAGATCTTAAGGACTAATTTTATCTACAAACCTTTTTTAAGTCCAAGGTTTCTTCTGTCACAGGTTAGTCAAGAGATCCTAGAACTATTAAATACTACAACAGCCAAGGAACAATCCATTGTTGAAAAGTTTCGTTCACGAGGTCGGGCTCAAGTGCAAGAATTCTGTGACTATGGAACCAAGGAGGAGTGCATGAAAGCCAGTGATGCTGACCGGCCTTGTCGCAAGCTGCACTTCAGGTCTCTTGGAAAGGATAGGGATGGGATGTGTCACCTAGAAGCAGTCATTCTTCTTAAGCATAATACTTCCAGTCATTAGAGTTCTATCTTCAATCCTAGTAGTGAATGGTTTTAATATGATTTGTCTAAGACCTTCAGACTCTGAAGGTTCACTTTCAGAAAAAGTGTTCTTTGGAGTTCCTGTTGTGGCTCTGCAGAAACGAATCTGACTACTATCATTGAGGACTCGGGTTCAGTCCTTGGCCTCGCTCAGTGGGATAAGGATCCCTTGTTGCCATGAGCTGTGGTGTGGGTTGCAGATGTGGCTTGGATACCAAGTTGCTTTGGCTGAGGCATAGGTTCAGCTTTAGCCCTGATTTGGCCCCTAGCCTGGTAGCTTCCATATGCCATGGATGTGGCCCTAAAAAGCAAAAGAGAAAGAAAGAAAGAGTGTTCTTTGGGAATAGAGTTGCACTCCTAAAAAGATTTAAGGGTATTTTTGAAAAAATGACCCTCTTCTTGAAATAGCAAGCCATCTCTCTTTGAGTCCCAAAGTTCTCTGGAAGGAGGATAATCTTATGAAAGATGGGAACCTTGTCTCTTAGGTCAGTGCTTTATTCTGCTTTAATTAGCAAGCCCTTCCTTCCTGTCATAAGGAAGCTAAGTCTTTGCTCAGAGAGGAATTAAAACTCTTCTTTAGCATATAGTACACATTTTAATGTCACTTGCCTTTCTGCTCTGAAAACTCTGAGAGGAAACTCTAATGATAATGAGACACCTGAAATTCTGCCACAATTTGAAACTTGAACTTTGAGATCTAACTCAAACACCATCTTGATTCCAATTCTTTTTATTTCCCCAGACGGATCATCAATAAACACACGGATGAGTCATTAGGTGACTGCTCTTTCCTTAACACATGTTTCCACATGGATACCTGCAAATATGTTCACTATGAAATTGATGCTTGCATGGATTCTGAGGCTCCTGGAAGCAAAGACCATACACCAAGCCAGGAGCTTGCCCTTACACAGAGCGTTGGAGGGGACTCCAATGCAGATCGACTCTTCCCACCTCAGGTACCTGTCTGCTCAGAAGACCTACTTTACTTATGGACCTTTGTCTCAGTAGGGCAGCCATACATGTAGGAAAGCAGGGCATAATTAGTGATCAGTCCTGCTGATTGGGAATGGAGTGGGATAGATATACATATAAGGGAGTAGGAAAATCAAATGGAAAAAGAGGGACTGGGGCCATGAATCTTGAGAGTGAAGGAAGGGAAGATGACCAAATACCACCTCATGCAGTGGATCTGTTGTGATATCCGCTACCTGGACGTCAGTATCTTGGGCAAGTTTGCAGTTGTGATGGCTGACCCACCCTGGGATATTCACATGGAGCTGCCCTATGGGACCCTGACAGATGATGAGATGCGCAGGCTCAACATACCAGTACTGCAGGATGATGGCTTTCTCTTCCTCTGGGTCACAGGCAGGTAATGCAGTTCAAAGATACGTAGGTATGGGCAGATATAGTACAGAGTGAGTACTGGGTGGGAATAATAAAATCCTGGGTTTTCCTAGCCCTGCTATTAAAGTATATGACTGAATTAGTCTTTTACCTACTGATATCTAATGCCTATTTATAACACAAATGATACAATGAATTTTGTAACTCTGTGTTTGTTCCTGGTAAAAGGTTAAGACCATTGAGAATAGATACTCTATCTTCTCATTCTTAGATCCATCCTGTTGCCCCAATGGTGTCTTGCATGTAAATATTCACTCAATGTCTACTGAAAACATGTATCTTAGAGAAAAAAATATGGGCATGGAAATAGCTGTTTTAACTCTTCTTTCTAGGGCCATGGAGTTGGGCAGAGAATGTCTGAACCTCTGGGGGTAAGTAGCAATCATTGTGTGGCTTTCTTCTGAGGGAAATAAATATATAATTACTGTAGTTGATAGGTGTTCCCTTCTTCAAGAGTATTCTGTGATTCCTTGCCTCTATAATAGTTGTAGTAGTTGGCACCACTCCTAAATGATGAAAGCCTGATTAAAGCTCTAATTCTTTTTCTTATACCCCACAGTTACGAACGGGTAGATGAAATTATCTGGGTGAAGACAAATCAACTGCAGCGCATCATTCGGACAGGCCGTACAGGTCACTGGTTGAACCATGGGAAGGAACACTGCTTGGTGAGCAGCAGTAGGGTCCAGTTCAATAGGCGGAGCAAAACATAGGAATTGTTTGATTTCTTACTGAGAAACAGTTCAAATGCTGGAGTTTCATAAACTAATCTGTTCTCTGTGGTGAGCAGGTTGGTGTCAAAGGAAATCCCCAAGGATTCAACCAGGGTCTGGATTGTGATGTGATCGTAGCCGAGGTATGTGCTTTATTTACCCAGGCATCCAAAGATCCACATTTTAAAACTGCTGTCAGTTTTTCTAGCCAGGTGTATTTTTACCCCCAATTTCATTTGGATCATAAACATAAAAGGAAAGAGCTAGAATTGCAATCTTGTGTAACTTAAAAGTAGCTAAAGCTTTTATTTCCTAGGTTCGTTCCACCAGTCATAAACCAGATGAAATCTATGGCATGATTGAGAGACTGTCCCCTGGCACTCGAAAGATTGAATTGTTTGGACGACCACACAATGTGCAACCTAATTGGTAAGGTTATGAGAGAATGTGCTGACCCCAAGGGTAAAACTGTTTATAGTTGAGGACAGAAGTTAGTAGAGCTTCACCTCACATTCTAATCTATAAATTAGTTCAGAGGTTTTTTTTGTTTTTTTGTGTTTTTTTTGTCTGCATCTGAAGCATATGGAAGTTTCCTGGCCAGGGACTGAATCTGAACCCCAGCTGTGACCTATGCTACAGTTGTGGCAGTGCCAGATCCTTAATCCAATCCACTGTGCTGCCGCAAAGGTAACGCTGGATCCTTAGCCTGCTGTGCCACAGTGGGAACTCTCAGAGGATTCTTTTTTTTTTTTTTTTTGTCTTTTGTCTTTTGTGTTTTTAGGGCCGCATATGGAGGTTCCGGGCTAGGGATCTAATAGGAGTTGTAGCTGCCAGCCTACACCACGGCCACAGCAATGCAGGATCTGAGCCACATCTGTGACCAACATCACAGCTCATGGCAATGCTGGATCCTTAACCCTTTGAGCAAGACTAGGGATCGAACCTGCATCCTCATGGATACTTGTTACGTTCGTTAACCACTGAGCCATGATGGGAACTCCCCAGAGGATTCTTAAGTCACTAACATTCAGTGGAGACCCAGCAGGTTTTAGGATTTAAACCACTGCTCAGGGTCTCCACTCTTATAACCAAAAGATCTCTGTTATTCTATGGGATTTACTGAATCTGCCTCCTGGTGGTTACTGAGAATCTATTTAATCTATAAACAATTTTACCATCTTTCATCTTGTTAGTAGAGCTTTAAAATAAATGTTGCTAGCATTTTACTAATCCAGAGAATACTCACTTACAGCAGGAACTTTGTGAAGTAGGCCTGGTTAGCCATAGGTTATTAACCCTTCATTAGTAGATCTTTTTTTTTTTTTTTTTTTTTGTCTTTTTGCCATTTTTTAGGCTGCTCCCACGGCATATGGAGGTTCCAAGGCCAGGGGTTGAATTGGAACTGTAGCCACAAGCCTGCACCAGAGCCACAGCAACGCAGGATCCGAGCCGTGTCTGCAACCTACACCACAGCTAACAGCAAGGCCAGGGATCGAACCGTCAACCTCATGGTTCCTAGTCAGATTCGTTAACCACTGAACCACGACAGGAACTCCAGTACTAAGATCTTTTAAAAAAATATTGGCATGGGAGTTCCCATGCTGGTTCAGCAGGTTAAGTATCTGGCCTTATCACTGTGGTGGCTTGAGTTGCTGCTATGATGCAGGTTTGATCCCTGGGCCAGGAACTTCTGCATACCATGGGTGTGGCCAAAAAAAAAAAAAAAGGCATGAATGTTACATGATAGGCAGTAAGGACACATATTTTAACAGTATTAAGCTTTTAAATTCCAAGGTTTTTTTTTGTTTTTGTTTTTTTTGCCTTTTAAGGGCCACACCCATGGTGTATGTAAGTTCCCAGGCTAGGGGTCCTATCAGAGCTGCAGCTGCCAGCCTACCCCACATCCGCATCCACACAGGGTATTAGCCTTGTCTGTGACCTGCATCACAGCTCACAGCAATGCTGGACCTCCAACCCACTGATCAAGGCCAGGATCGAACCTGTATCCTCATGGATACTAGTCAGATTTGTTTCTGCACCACAACGGGAACTCCAAATGCCAGGATTTTTGATTTGACCCTTCCTTCCCCTTGCTTCAGGATCACCCTTGGAAATCAACTGGATGGGATCCATCTACTAGACCCAGATGTGGTTGCCCGGTTCAAGCAAAGGTATCCAGATGGTATCATCTCTAAACCTAAGAATTTATAGAAGTACTTTGAAACCTAAGCATCCATGGCCATGGCTCTTCAGGCTGTACCTGAAGAGTAATATTTGTACAATAGCTTTTATTCCTTATTTAAATAAAAGTTTGTATTGTAGTTGGGATTTTGTGGTGAAGTTCTGGCTCTGCCACTTAACAGTGTGCATCTTGTGTAACTCATATCTCAGTATGATTAGTTACATGTCATCTGGGAATATCTACCTCATTGGATTGCTGTAAAGTTTCAAACTAAACGCATGGGAAGCATTAAAGTGTTGATTATACTGTATAGGATCAAAGTGATTAGCAATTAGTGGTAGTAACCATGGTAATCAAGAGGGGGTTCTCTGAGACATTTCTCAAGGTACAATTTGAGTGTCACTTAAGATTATCATCACTAGGGCTATCGTGCTTTAAACAGTTGCTTATCCTGTTAGAACTATGGTTTTGCTAGTCTATTATTCATTAGTTTATTTCTAAGAAAAATGAAGTAAGCACATCTTAGATTAAATAAGTACCTAGGGTGTGTACTGTATTAGCCTGTGTATTATATAAGTGAAAACATTTCTGGCCTATCTTTTAAGATACTTCATCAGACACAAAGTGAACACAACTTTAGACTTTGGTGAAACCTCTTAAATCAAGGATGCAGAGTTCTGCCTTTTACACTCATAAACTGAGATAACTGAGATAAGGAAGGATGTTGACTACAGAAATACATCTTCTAGGTGATGTTATTTTTCTCTATAGTCCAGTGTGCTTACTATGTTGAAAACCTTTGTCCTGAAAGTAATGTATAGAAGTGATAGTAATAGTTCCCTGTTTAAGAGGTAACCTTTAATACAACCTTTTAGCCCTTTTAAGATGGATGCACACAGTGGTATTTTCTCCTAGGCCCAAAACTGAGCACTCACCTACCATTTTAATAATGTTTTAGGCAAGTCCTATGATAATTATAACAACGTTTCCTCACATAATCCCCACCACCCTCAATCAACACCCCTATGTTCTGTTTGTCCATATTCCTTCCAGCTTTTCCTCTGTTATTACTGTTTATCTCTGCTTGTTCTTGAAAGTAAAAAGCAGTTGCAGGTTATAGCAAACTAAATGGCCCTGCTCCATAGCCTGGACCCTGATGAAGAGCGATAAAAGAGGAGAAGCATCAAGGGCAGCAAGGACCATCATGGGTTGAGATCAGGCACTACCAGAAACCTAGTTTGTCTTTTAAAAAACAAGCTCGGTGGACATGTTCCAAGCAGATAAAGTCTTCACTGGCTTGAAGAACAGGAAGGACTATTTCACAAACACCACTGTGTTTGAATTTCTAGAGGCTACCCAGGCCAAGAAGACATCCCTAAGAAAGAAAAAACACACAAAACTTATTATTACAACCTAATATATTATTTTTAAACTATGTCTTAAATAGATTGGCAAATACTACCCGATAGGTATATAAGGGCAGTGGCCCTAAGAATGAGAAGTATAGGCAATCCTAATTTACTTCAGAGGATCTGAGGGAATACCAGTGCCTTGTTCTATGGATACAGGTAAATCTAAGGAAAATCTGAGGAGGTGGATGGGCAAAATCCTCAGAACTTTTCCCCCTTCCCCCCATACTTAGCACTAGCACCTTACTGTGCTACTTACTACTCATCTGTTCCTTCTCAAATTCTAATTTCCTAAGTGGTCTGATTTGTGCTAAAGAGATAAGCTAGGCTAATATCCACAGTCACCAACAGCTTAAAGAGTCATATTTTTAAAGAGCATATATAGAGGTAATATGGCAACTGCTATTTATGCTATCTTTATGTGGCAAATATAAACTCTTTTCTAGTTTTTCTTTTTTGGCTGCCCCATGGCATATGGGATTCCCAGGCTGGGGATCAGATCCAAGCCGAAGTTGGAACCTACACTGCAGCTGCAGACGTGGATTCTTTAACCCACTGTGTCTGGCCAGGGATCAAACTTGCATCCTGGGGCTTCAGGAACACTGTCCTATTGTGCCATAGTGGGACTCCTGTAAACTTTTTAAAGGAGGGGAACTTTTTATAGCCGCACCTGAAGCATATGGAAGTTCCCAGACTAGGGGTTTAATAGCGCTGCAGCTGAAGCCTACACCACAGCAACACCAGATCTGAGCTGACTCTGTGACCTATGCCACAGCTCACGGCAATAACCCATTGAGCAAGGCCAGCGCTTGAACTACCATGCTCACAGAGACCATGTTCTTAACCTGCTGAGCCACCACAGGAACTCCAGGAGGGGAACTTTTCTAGTAGTTAATTTAGCCATACCTGAATTAGAAGAGGAAACTGTAAGCTCACCTGCAGTGCTTCACCACGCACTCATTGCTGCAGTACTCGTTGTCCCAGTCTTTACTCACAACAGGAGGGTTCTCACAGCCGGACCTCACACATCGAGGCTGGGGTGAGAGCGTCACAGGAGACTCATCCACCAATTCAACATCCATTTGGGGAGGAGACTCAACCTATGAGAGCCAGAAAGCACCAATGATGGACTGGACTGCTACCTACCTAGCTAGACACAAGTCAATTTAACTCTGGGGTCCAATGGAGCAAGAGATGTTACAGTCCCTGACAGGTGGGGGTAAAGTTCCAAAAAAAAGGTGAGTTCCTGGTCTCCTCTATCTCCAGCTTTAGAATTTTGCCATGCAGACTGACATGAAGTCGTCTCATCAAGGGAATGCTGGCCATAATGCTAGTGTTTAATTTTAATCTTACCCATCACTGACTTATTTTCTACATTCTGAAAATATCAGATCAGAAGTAGCATGTGAGTAGAGGTTGGGTCACCTAGAGGGACTAAAAGAAGATAAAACGAGGAGCCATTAGAAAAAAGGACAGGACAAAACCTAGAGAATCACAGTTTCCTGATTTTTGGGGGTTGGGGGTGGCGTTTTTCTTTAAAATGACTGCTTCATTAATTATGGAGTTAGAGTCACAAACAGACCCATATTTCAAAATGACTACATATTCATTTCTGCTGAGCCACAATGGGAATTCCTACGTTTAAGCTTTTAATACTATATAAACAATGGTATTAACAGGGTCCACAGGTTTTCAGTGGCATGTACAAGTGAAAACTAGGATAACTGGCATCTGTTCATCCCCTTACTTTTAAAGCATCAAGCCAAGTAGTCAAGTGGGAGAAAAGGAAGGATTTACCTCAAAGCTTTGAATCTGTTCATTCCCTTACTTTTGTGTTTGTGTGTGTGTGTTTTGTCTTTTTTTTTTTTTTTTTTTTTTTTTTGTCTTTTTTGTTGTTGTTGTTGTTGTTGTTGTTGTTGCTATTTCTTGGGCCGCTCCCACGGCATATGGAGGTTCCCAGGCTAGGGGTTGAATCGGAGCTGTAGCCACCGGCCTACGCCAGAGCCACAGCAACGCGGGGTCCGAGCCGCGTCTGCAACCTACACCACAGCTCACGGCAACGCCGGATCGTTAACCCACTGAGCAAGGGCAGGGACCGAACCCGCAACCTCATGGTTCCTAGTTGGATTCATTAACCACTGCGCCACGACGGGAACTCCTGTTTTGTCTTTTTAGAGCCACACCCTTGGCACATGGAGGTTCTCAAGCTAGGGGTCCAATTGGAGCTGTAGCCGCCGGCCTATACCACAGCAACAGCAACGCTGGATCTGAGTCACGTCTTCAACCTACGCAACATCTCACGGCAACGCCAGATCCTTGACCCTCTGAGTGAGGCCAGGGATCAAACCTGAAACCTCATGGTTCTTAGTTGTGTTTGCTTCCACTGCGTCATGATGGGAACTCCCGTCCCCTTACTTTAAAGCATCAAGGCAAGTAGTCAAGTGGGAGAAATGGAAGGATTTATCTCAAAGCTTTGAATCCTTGGGTAGACACCTCTGAGAAACAACTCTATGCTTAAGCTGTATCTTCTCTAGTTGAACTACAGTATTACTTCTGCTTACTTAAAGAGTAGTCTGTGACAGGAGGCCAGAAACACTATGGAGCATCTTGGTTGGGACAAGTCAGCTGCTGGAAACTGTCCTCTATAGGATATTTCATACTCCTGGCTGGTAGGCATTAAATAAATACCAGTAGCAACCCTGGTTTTATATGGACCAAAAAAATGTTCTTATACATTTTCACTGGTCTAGAGAAAATATTTGAAAATGGACACTCACCTCAGGAACTACATCTGTGATCATCTCACAGATTGTCTCAGGAGAGGTTTCCTCCACAGTATGGGCCTCAGGGCTGCTGTTCATAGGCTGCTCAGGACTATTTTCTACAGGTGGTGGAACTAAGGTAGTCTGCATTTTCAGAGTGGGTGGAGGCACAATCTTGACCTGCAGCGGAGGTGGCTGTTGCTGTAAATTGATTCGAAATTTCTGTGGTGGAGGCTGTTGCATGGCCTGGAGTGGGGGAGGCTGCTGCAGAATGGTCACTTGTTGCTGAGTGGGGGGCTGAGGCATCTGTTGCAATGGAGGGGGTTGTAGTCGGGGTGGAGGCAGTTGCATAGAAGCTGCTGCTGCTGCTGCTGCCTGCAACACTGACCGAGTGACAATCTGGGCTTGTTGACTAGGCTGGATAGTAGCTGTACTGGTTTGGCCTAGTTGGAGCCCCCGGGAGGTCACCACTGTTGCTGGGATAACGGTAACCATCCCTCCTTGAGACATAGTAATAGAAGAAGGCAACATCTGTTTGGTAATAATCAACTTGGTAATATTGGGCTGACCCCCAGCTCCAGAAGATGCTTGGTTTGTCACATAGGATGAAAGAGTGGAATTAACAACAATGGAAGGAGACAGGGCCGGAGGCTCTGTTGTGGCTGGTGCTGGAGATGCTGGGTCAGCAGTTGTAGCCACAGGAGGTGGAGAAGGAGTCTGCGATGGTGGTGCTGGATCCAATTCCACTGTTTCTACAGTGGCCTAAAAAAAGACCAAAAGAAAAAGGAAAAAGAAAGTAACTGGGAGATTTATTCTCTTCCCCAGGACATATTCACTATAACTACCTTCCAACAAAAGATATATCACAGATTAGTGGGGTGGGGGAGGAGAGAAAAAGAAAAAGAACACCCTGGGTGCTACCTGGCTAAAGTAAACAATAAAAATAACAAACTCAGGAAGACAGACTGTTTGGCCTGGTTTATGATGGAAACAACAGGAAACCTGTTAAATACGTTTAAGCTTTCCTGTGTCTTCTTTTTCTAGGGCTGCACTGGTGGCATATGGAGGTGCCAGGCTTGGGACTGAACTGGAATTGTAGCTGCCGGCCTACACCACAGCCACAGCAATGCCAGGTCCAAGCCAAATGTGCGACCTACACCATAGCTCAAGGCAAAGCTGGATCTTTAACCCACTGAGTGAGGCCAGGGATCAAGTTGTGTCCTCATGGATGCTAGTCAGATTCATTTCCACTGAGCTGCAACAGGAACTCCTACATTTAAGCTTTTAATACTATGTGGTATTAATAGGTTCCACAGGTTTTCAGTGGCATTTACTTCTTATAACTGTTAATAAACAGCTCAAAAAAAAATCTCATTGGTTTAAATCCACCTACCCCAGCCCTCTTACCTGACACTCCTGATTATCTTTATAAGCAGCCAGAGCCTTTAGATACTCTTTCTTGGCAGCTTCAGTTTTCCTCTTGTACACCTGTAGAAAGAGAGACTATTTAGAAAGCCCCATACTCCTAGAAAGGACTGATAATTATTCATCAATGAAAGACAGTTCGTCTCCAGTCTAAATATTGACAACTCTTGGTGAATATGTTTCCGAAAGCCAGTAATCAAGACAGTTACCATGGCAGACCTTCCAGTGACCATGCATCTGGAAGCCAGCCAATCAATAAGAATAACTTACAGGATAACTACACTTCTAAAACTAACACCAATCCACATCCATTTCTGTAACTAAAACAAATCCTGACTCCAAAACTATTATAAAATCAGTAGTCTGTTTAGCCTGGGATTATGCCTAATCATTATACTCTCTGATAAGGTGTGTGGTAAACTGCAATGATGGCCACAAGAATTTATCCTGTGCTGCACACCTAGTCTTTCATCAACAGCTGAAACCTATGTCCCCTTCCTTTGAATTTGGGCTAGCTGTGAGTTGCTTTAACCATTAGGGTGTGGTTGAACTGACACAAAGATGTTGGGGGCATCAGTTTTTATTCTCTTGGAACATTATTTTAAGTCTGCCATAGTGTAAAGAAGTCAGTCTAGCCTACTGGAGGATGACAGAGAACCAAGGCATTTTTGACAATAGGTAGCACCAACTGCCAGATGTGGGAGCTAGGTCATCTTGACCAGCTATCAAATATTAGCTACCATTTGAGTACAACTGTAGATATGAGGCAAAAACACCAAGAAAACCACCCAACCAATTTGTAGAATCGTAAGAAATAATAAATTGCTACTGTCTTAAGCCATTAAATTTACTTGAGAAGTAGGTAACTGATATAAATTTTGTAGAATAAATTTATTGTAGAATAAATTCAGGTTTTTTTTGTTTTGTTTTTTTTTTCTTTTTTTGGTGCCTTGCCCCACATGGAGTTTGCAGGCCAGGGATCAGATCTGAGCTGCCCTTATGACCTATGCCGCAGCTGCAGATATGCCAGATCCTTTAACCCACTGTGCCAGGCCAGGGATCAAACCTGCATCCTGGGGCTGCAGAGATGCAGATCCCAGTGAGCCACAGTGGGAACTTCCAGTTTTTTGTTTTAATGATTAACAACTCACTGTGACATAAGACCTGGGGAGTTTTAGGGTAATGATAATTAAAACCATTCAATTTCAATTATATCTTACATAGTATCATAATTTTCATTCGTTTAATCCAGATTACATTTAGGGAAATTAATGATTTTTTTTTTTTTTTTTTTTTTTTTTTTTTTTTTGCTATTTCTTGGGCCGCTCCCACGGTATATGGAGGTTCCCAAACTAGGGGTCCAATCGGAGCTATAGCCACTGGCCTATGCCAGAGCCACAGCAACTCGGGATCCGAGCTGCGTCTGCAACCTACACCACAGCTCACGGCAACGCCGGATCGTTAACCCACTGAGCAAGGGCAGGGATCGAACCTGCAACCTCATGGTTCCTAGTTGGATTCGTTAACCACTGCGCCACGACAGGAACTCCAAATGATATTTTTCAAGTTTATATGATGCCAATCAAAAAAATGTAAATCCAAACTTGGTTGTAGATTTTATTTTTTAATACCTTTTTTTCTTGACTGCTTGTAGTTTATGGAATTCCCAGGCCCATAAGATCTGAGCTACAGCTGTGATAAACACTGCGACTATAACACCAGGTCCTTAACCAACTGTGTCCAGCTGGGGATCAAACCTGCAACCTGGTGCTGCAGAGATGCCACAGCCCCCATTAAGCCACAGTGGGAACTCCAGTTGTAGATTTTATTTTTTTTGGCTGCCCCTGCAGCATGTGGAATTTCCTAGGATGGGATGGAACCCTCACCACATTAGTGACAAGGCTGGGTCCTTAACCCACTGTGCTACCAGGGAACTCCTGGTTATGGATTTTATAGTTAACTATAGCATGCAACCTACCGAAGCATAGCCTGATTTTACAGATGGAAAAGAAAGGGCTTAGAAAAGTTGGATTTAAAACAAAAAAAAAAATACAGTGGGAAAAAAAAAATAAAATAAAATGGACTGCAGAAAAAAAAAAGTTGGATTTAGTGTTTTTATAATAACTAATTATCATACTAAATTATTTTACTAATTAATAATTTTTAGATGGGTATTCTGGATTCCATGTATGGCTACAACTTTTAAGACAAAGAATGATCTTGAATGCCATTAACAAAGAGTTTATATCAAATAAGAATTTGTAAAAAAGTTAAAACTTTTGCTTTTTTGGGCCACACCCGAGGCATATGGAGATTCCCAGGATAAAGGTCAAATTGAAGCTGTAGCTGCCAGCCTACGCCACAGCCACAGCAATGCAGGATCCGAGCCTCGTCTGTGACCTACACCACAGCTCACAGCAACACCGGATCCTTAACCCACTGAGTGAGGCCAGGGATTGAACCCGAAATCTCATGGTTCCTAGTCGGATTCGATTCCACTGTGCCACAATGGGAACTCTAAAAACTTAGTTTTTATCCCCTTGCTTCTTAGAGTATTCACTATCCCCTAGTTCTTCATTATTTGCTCACCTGCTTTTGCTCCTCTCCAAGACTGTCCCACATGGAGGCCACAATTTTTGAAACCTCCCCAAAAGTGGCATTGGGATTCTGTCCCTTGATGGCAGCTTGTGTGTCACGAAAGAACAAAGCATATGCTGAAACTGGTTTTTGAGGTTCATTAGGATCTTTCTTTTTTCTCTTCTTTGGAGCCTTCTGCTTTTTCCCTGCTTCCACCACAACTGTCTTCTGGCTGGGAAGTTGCTGTAGGGGAAAAAGAAAATTACAAGAAGAAGGGAAGTATTGTGTCTGCAGAACTTAAGAAATGGACTTTTAAATGGGGTAAATTAGTCACATGAATAGAATTTTCAGAAATGCTAAAAATAGAAGGAGTAAGATTAAGATATTAGTAAAGTATGTGAGGACCAGTAAGAATGGGGATTGGAAGGAGAAATGTAAATTATAAGTTGAGAGGTGGGACCCTAAACCCAGAAAAGATCAAAGGAGATGGCAGGACAGGAGTAAAGAATACTCAGTAGAATCTGTGGGGCAAGAGTTTCCCAGAATAACATGGCAGATTTGATTTTGGCAGGGAATGCCTCACCCTCCGGAATTCCTCAACACCATCCTCATGAAGTGAACTAGTAGGTGAAGGGGTGGTTGAAAGACGATCCTCAGGTGACTGGGCAGGTGGCAGGATGGTGCCACCCCCTAAGCTCAAACCAAGTTGAGAACTCAGTTCTGACTGATCAATGGTGGTCAACTGGCTATGCCCCATCAAGCCAGATGTCATGTCTGTCATTGGTACATCAATTGTAACAGGTGGGTTGGCGCTATACTGAGTTCCTATAGAATGATCCAAGTCCTGAGAGAAGCAGAAGGACTAATTATAAACACTAAATATAAAAGACACCACTCTCCCCCCCCCACCCAAATTCAGGACAGTTCATAAACTCTCTGCTTACCCAAGATGTATCACCGTTTAAACATCAAATAATTTATATACATATAAGACATACTAAGCTTTTTAATAAAATACAGAAATTACTAAAGTCACTTCTTTGTACACAAAGGGCTGTATCAAAATAACCAAAAGTAACCAAAGCAGTCTTAATTTTGGAAATGTTAATTTAAAGAGCAAGTAAATTACTCAGTAATTTGGGGATAGTGATGATACTCAGGGTAAAGAAAAATTCCCCCCCTGTACCTTCCTAAAACAGTGGCTGTTAAAAAGTTGCAATACACAAGCAATCAGAGTAAATAAGGCCAATGTTAGAGATGTTTGACATCGAGCAGAGTGTGTGATGTACCACTGATGGAATGTGCTAGAAGACAGTTTTTGTTTTGGGAGCCTGTGGCATGTGGAAAGTCCCAGCCCAGGGATCAAATCTGTGCCACAGCAGCAACCCGAGCCACTGCAGTGACAATGCTGGATCCTTAACCCTCTGCGCCACAAGGGACCTCCCAAACATATTTGAATCCATCCCTTAACATGGCAGCTATCACACTTACATTTGCAAGGCAGCTATGCTCACCACTATCACCAAGGCCACTCACTCTCACATTTGAATCCTAGGATGTGAAAACCGTAATAGTAGGGGGAAAAAACTTTTTTTTCTTTCAAAAATCCCAATAAATCATTTTCATTTCAGGGTTAACACTGGACATTTTATAATTTAAAAAATTTTTCAAGTAAAATTGATTCAGATGATAAATCTCATTTATTCAGGAGAAATGAAATCTTTGTTGGTGAGCCTGAGCCAGAAGAATGAGAAATAAGTAATATCCTGAATGTAGTGGGGAACAGAGTGTCATTTATATCCTCCCTTACATCAGGCCTTAATATGAGCGTGGGTAAGCCTGATAACGTCTTGCCCCTTACCATGGTCAAGCCCCCACTCAGGAGCCCCCCGCCCTGCTCCATCAAGCCATGGGTCATGCCCACAGGCATGTCCAATGTCTGGACCCCATATTGGGCTGAAAAGCTGCCATCCTGAGAGGAGGAAGGGTCTGCCAGGTCATCAAAGTGTCCAACCACATCCGAGACAGCCAGTGAGGGATCAGAATCCAAGGAGATGGGTGGGATTTCAAACTCCTCATCGCCTAAGCTTGGTGTATGGAACGTCTGCAGGGAGGAGAAGAGAAAAAGACTTAGTGGGAAGAGGAGAGACTGCATACTGCTAAGTTAAGAACATGGCCGAGCACTGGAGATTGTCAGCAAACCTCTTTTCAGCCTAGATCCTATTTTTGTTATCAGTTTCTTAGGACTTATTTATTTTTACAAATAAGTCTCTCCTCTTCTTTATATGGTTGGTACATACAAGGCTGCCAACATCAATCACAGTTTTCAATTCTTTTATCTCTTTTCTACCTTCACCATGTTGATTGTAAGGACCTACCCTTTATAACCTGTTTAGCTATGATGCTTAAATCTCTCTAAAGATTCTAATAGACAGCAGGTATTTCAAATGTACTGTGTCATCACACAAACTGTCAACCACACAATTATAGTTTGTTGCTCTAGGTTTCTTTGAAACAGATCCTAAAAGGTACCGTCATGGGAAACTTACGCCCCTCTAAAAGATATACACTTAAGAATCTCCTACCTCTTCTCCATTTTAGAAATCATGATGTCAACAACAAATAAAACTCCCATTTGTACAAGATTTTCGGAAAACCCAACAATGCCAAGGTAAGGATAATAGTGAGAAAAACATTCGTAAGAGATACAGCCAGAAGGCAAACCGGTTCTCTAACTGTTCCCAAACACATTCCTAGTCTTGCTCTGAACAAGCCTTTCTGCAAGAGAGGAAGAAAAAAAGAGATTACTCCAGCTGGAAGACCCAATCCCTTCCTCTAAGTCTAAGTACAATTTAATATCCTCTCTATCCTGAATGAGGCCACCATTCATGGAGCTAAGAGACATACGTCTGGCCTAAAATAATAATAAATGCTATGTTCTTTTTTTTGGGGGGGGGGCCTGCATCCACGGCATATGGAAACTCATGGGCCAGGGATAGAACTCGAACCTCAGCAGCGACCCAAGCCACTACAATGACAACACTGAATCCTTAATCTGCTCTATCTCAAGAGAATTCCAATATCGCTATTTTAAGTGTTTCTAGGAGTTCCCATCATGGCTCAGCGGAAATGAATCTGACTAGTATTCATGAGGACGCAGGTTTGATCCCTTGCCTCGCTCAGTGGGTTAAGGATCTGGCCTTGTTGTGGCTGTGGTACAGGCCAGCGGCTACAGCTCCAATTTGACCCCTAGCCTGGGAATCTCCCTATGCCGTGGATGCAGCCCTAAAAAGACCAAAAATAAATAAATAAATTTTTCTAGACGGAGTATTTCCAGCTAGTAAAACTAGGGAGAAAGAATGTCTATGAAATGCCCAACTTCTCTGAATCACATTGGGAAACAAGTCTCCTAGAAGAAAAAAATATACGGATATAGCTTCATTTCTTTATTTTCCTCCTCTAAGAGCCTTACTATCTTACTCATCATGTTAAAAATTTGGGCTATAACAAGAGGGGAACATAAAGAGCATAAGAGCAGACAATTCTTGAAGAAAAACTAAAACTCTCCCCAAGAACTTAACTTTTCTCAGTACACAGCTCATAATTTTTGTTATTATGTGGAAGTTCTTAACTTCAGGTCCATGACTCTTTCTGAAATTTCCTTTAAGTTTATGTCAGCATTTTTCAGGAAGGGAGTACAAAGATTTTTACCAAATTCTCATGCAAACAAACAAAGTTACAGGAACAAGAGAAAGGATCTGGGGAAATATTTATTGTTCTAGATTAAAACTTGTATAATAGTGGTTTACAGTTTTTAAGAAGATACAGGTTGCTTTGGTAAAGCAAAAGATAACTATCCTTTTCTGCTTACCACAATAAATAAAAAAGCAACTCTGCTGAGATATGAGAATGATACTATTTGTTTATGAGAACTGAAAAGAAACTCACATACAAAACAAGAGAGGATTGTTCAACAAAGGGCTAGCTAGCCTTCATAAAACATCTGGAGTTAATTCCATTGTATCAAATTAACAAGGCATTATTTATGGGCATTTTTTTGGGGGGGGATTTTGTTTGATTCTTTTTTTTTTCTTTTTAGGGCTGCACCTGTGGCATATGGAGGTTCCCAGGTTAGGGGTCAAATTGGAGCTGTAGCTGCTGGCCTACACCACATCCACAGCAACACAGGATCCGAGCCACATCTGCAACCTACACCACAGCTCTTGGCAAGGCCGGATCCTTAATGCACTAGCAAGGCCAGGGATTGAACTTGCGTACTCAAAGTGCAATGGGTGCTAGTCAGATTCGTTAACCGCTGAGCCATGACGGGAACTCGTTTGTTTCTTTTTCTTAAAAAAGAAGAGTAAAATAATGACAGGGATCAAGAATACAGAAGGGAGTTCCCACTGTGAAGCAGCAAGTTAAGAATCTGGTGTTGTCTCTGAGGTGGTGCAGATTCTATCCCTGCCCTGGCACAGTGAGTTAAGGATCTGGTGTTGCTGCAGCTGTGGCATAGGTTGCACTGTGGCTTGGATTTGTTCCCTGGCCAGGGAACTTCCATATACTGTGCGAGTGGCCAAAATAGAAAAAAAAAAAAAAAAAAAAAACAAAAAACAGAAGGGTAATAAGCCACATGCTAGAATGGAGATCTACTCCAAATCTTTTACCACAAATAATCTGTAAGATCATGGGTAAAATCCAATAATGAAGTTACTTTTAGTGGATTTACTACATAACTAAATCATACTCTAGACTGTCAAATATAAAATAAAGAAAAACTAGGAAATATTAAAGTAAAAATAAATGATTTGAACACAGAAGAAGAAAACAGGAACATGATGCTGCTACCTTCCCACTTAGCTTTTGTTTCCTTCTCTCCTAGAGAGGAAGCAGTTTGGGAATTACAGTTTGTTTGTTTATCTTTTTATTTATTTGTCTTTTTAGGGCCACACTCATGGCATATGGAGGTTCCCAGGCTTGGGGGCAAGTCAAAGCTGCAGCTGCTACAGCTCATGGGCAATGCCAGATCCTTAACCCACTGAGCAAGGCCAAGGATTGAACCTGCATCCTCATGGATACTACCACTGAGTCATGATGGGAACTCCTATCCAGTATTTCCTTAAGTAGTTTCTTGTATATATTTGTGTATATTTCTTTATTCATTTTAAATAAATTTATTTTAATCAAACACCTATTTTTTCAATAATACACTGATAGTATGGGCTATTAAAATAACTTAATTGTTCTTAAAAAATGATATAATAGTGAAAAATTTAACTATTCAGCCTGAAATCATTAACTGGTTCTAATGTTATAAATACCTTTCCTAATTAAGGATAGTTATCTTTATGACTTATTTCTTCAAAGTGCTCAAAGTGCAATATTATTATCTAAGAGCCAACCTGAATGAGGGAAACAAAGATTAAATTCCCTTCAGATTATAGGGCTTTCTTCTCTCAAGCAATGCTATAATAATGCTAAGCCTTCCTCTCTGGACTCTTACTCTTCAAAAATTATTATCATTATTATACACACACACACACACACACACACACACACACACACACCCAATTAACTACCAGCCAGATAAAGACACAAAACATTTCCATCACTCTAAAAGACTTTCTCATGCTCCTTCTAGTCAATACTTCCTCCCTTTCACAACAGGTACCACTATTCTGATTTCTATCAGCACAGTATAATTTTGTCTGTTCATGATCTTCATTAAAAAATGAATTCATATAGTATTTACTCTTTTTGTCTGGCTTCTTTTACTCAACAATACATTTTTGAGATCACCCAGGCTGCATTTATTACTAGTTCATTCTTTTTTTTTTTATTGCTGCCTAGTACTCTTTTTTTTTTTTTCTTTTTTTGGCCACCCTGCAGCATATGGAGTTCTGGGGCCAGATCCAAGCTATAGTTCTGGCCTATGCCACACCTGCAGCAACGCCAGATCCTTTTAACCCACTGTGGTGGGCCAGAGATTGAACATGCATTCTGATACTGCAGGGACATGGCTGATACTGTTGCACCACAATGGGAACTCGTAATATTCCCTTTTTACAAATGTACCAGTTTATAGACATTTGGTTTGTTTCTACTGTTTACTATATAAACAAAGTTGCTGTGAACATACATGTCTTTAGAGAGTATATACACTTATTTCATAGATATATATATGGAATTATTAGGTCACAGGATAGGTATATATTTATCTTTAGTAGATACTGCTAGTTTTACAAAGTGGTTAAATCAATTTACACCCTCACCAGCAATGATTAAGACTTAACCTACAGCCTTGTCAACTCTTGGAATTGTCAGTCTTTTTAGTTTTAACCATTCTGGTGGGTGTGAAATGGTACCTAATTGTGATTTTAGTTGGCAATTCCCTGATTAATGATGATGACACTTTCTCATATGCATAATGGCAATTTGGATACCCCCGCTTGTGATGTATGAGTTCAAATCTTCTGCTCATTTTAAAATTGTATTCTTTGGAGTTCCTGCTGTGTAGTGGGTTAAGAATCCAACTGCAGTGGCTTGGTTCACTGTTGGGTGAAGGTTCCATCCCTGGCCTGGCTCAGAGGGTTAAAGGATCTGGCAATGCCAAACCTGCAGTGTAGGTTCCTGACCCAAGAATTTCCATATGCCATAGATGCATCCATTAAAAAAAGAAAAAGAAAATGAAGTCTTTATTTTACTCTGCAGAGGTATCTGAATATATTCTAAATATGACCCATATATATATATATATATAAAATATCTTCTCCCAGTCTGTGAAGGGCCTATGTAATTTTTTAATGTCTTTTGATGGGAAGAAGTTCTCAATTTCAATGAAGTCCAATTTTTCAAATTTTTTATGGTTCATACTTTTGTGAACATTTGTTTTTCTTGGAAGAAAACAATACTGTCAAAATGACTATACTACCCAAAGCAATCTACAGATTCAATGCAATCCCTATCAAATTACTAACAGCATTTTTCACAAACCTAGAACAAAACATTTTAAAGTTTGTTTGGAAGCACAGAAGACCCAGAAAAGCCAAAACAATCCTGAAAAAGAAAAATGGAGCTGAGGAATGGAGCTCCCTGACCTCAGACTATACTACAAAGCTACAATCATCAAAACAATATGGTAGTGGCACAAAAACAGAAACATACATCAGTGGAACAGGACAGAAAGCCCAGAATTAAACCTTACATGCACCTATAGTTGACTAATTTATGACAAAAGAGGAAAGAATATACAATGGAGAAAAGACAGTCTCTTCAATAAGTGGTGCTGGGAAAACTAGACAGCTACATATAAAGAATGAAATTAGAACACTCCCTAACACCATACACAAAAATAAACTCAAAATGGATTAAAGACCTAAACATAAGATCAGATACTTTACTCTGAGAGAAAACATAGGCTGAGCACTCCCTGACATAAACCATAGCAGTATCTTCTCAGACCCACCTCCTAGAGTAATGACAATAAAAACAAAAATAAACAAATGGCACTTAATTAAGCTTAAAAGTTTTTACAAAGCAAAGGAAACCCTAAAAGAAACGACAAGACAATCCACGACAAGACAAGAATGGGAGAAAATATTTGCAAATGAAGCGACTGACAAGGGATTAATCTCCACAATTTATAAATACCTTCTGGAGCTCAAAACCAAAAAAGCAAACAACCCCATCAAAAAAAGGCCAGAAGATCTAAACAAACAATTCTCCAAAGAAGACATATAGATGGCTAAAAAACACATGAAGAGATGTTCAACATCACTAATTATTAGAGAAATGCAAGTCAAAACCACTATTAGGTACCACCTTACACCAGCCAGAATGGCTATCATCGAAAAGTCTACAATGAATGCTGGAGAGGGTATGGAGAAAAGGAAATGCTCTTATACTCTTGGTGGGAATGTAAATTGATACAACCACTATGAAAAACAGTATGGAGATTCCTCAGAAAACTAAATTACCATTTGATCCAGTAATCCCACTCCTGGCATCTAGCCAGAGAAAACCATGACTCTAAAGGATACACGTACCCCAATGTTCACTGCAGCACTATATACAGTAGCCAAGACGTGGAAACAACCTAAATGTCCATGGACAGAGGAGTGGATAAAGAAGATGTGGCACACATACACAATGGAATATTACTCGGCCATAAAAAGGTCTGAAATAAAGGCATTTGCAGCAACACAGACAGACCTAGAAATATCATGTTAAGTGAAGTAAGTCAGTGAGACACAAATGTCATAGGCACTTATTGGTGGAATCTAAAAAAACGATACAATGAACTTCTTTGCAGAACAGAAACTGACTCACAGACTTTGAAAAACTTATGGTTACCAAAGGAAACAGGTTGTGAGGGAGGGATGGGCTGGAGGTTTGGGATAGAAATGTTGTAAAATTAGGTTGTGAAGATGGTTGTACAACTATAAATATAATAAAATTTTAAAAAGGATCCCAGAGTTCCCGCTATGGCACAGTGAGTTAAGAATCTGACTGTATCAGCTTGGGTCATTGCAGAGGTTCGGGTTTGATCCCCACTAAGAATCCGGCGTTGCCACAGCTGCAGCATAGGGTGCAGCTGCAGCTCATGTTTAATCCCTGGCCTGGGAACATCCATATGTCACAGTAGGTATGGCCATATAAAAGAAAAAAAAAACCTCCAAAAATAACTCTTCGGGAGTTCCTGTTGTGGCGCAGTGGAAACAAATCCAACTAGGAACCATAAGGTTTTGGGTTCGATCCCTAGCCTCGCTCAGTGGGTTAAGGATCTGGTGTTGCCATGAGCTGTAGTGTAGGTCCCAGACACGGCTCAGATCTGGGATTGCTGTGGCTCTGGCATAGGCTGGCAACAACAGCTCTGATTAGACCCCTAGCCTGGGAACCTCCATATGCCATGGGTGCGGCCCTAAAAAGACAAAAACAAAACAAAACAAAAAACCACAAAATTACTCTCTTCTAAAAATACATATTTTTAAATTACCTAGTGCTAGTTGTATCTGGGGTGGCTAACAGTAGGACCAGAAACATTAAAACCACAGACCAATTAAAATAAAGAAAAAAAAGAGGCAAAGGAACGGCAAAGAAACTGTAATGAGAAGGACAAATATTAACAATGACAGAGCCCTAAGCTTAAAGGTAGCCACTGAAATTTAGTTATGAACTTCTTGGCAAAATAGGTTTTTTTTAAAAAGTCTTAAAGTCATAAAGCTAAAACAAATGATAGACTCAAACTCTGAAAGTTCCTTGATGAAGCCCATGTGAAATTTAAAACACTCTAAATAAGAAATTTAAACTGGAGAGACAGGAGTTCCCATCCTGGCTCAGTGGTTAACGAACCCGACTAGTATTCAGGAGGACGTGGGTTCAATCCCCGGCCCTGCTCAGTGGGTTAAGGATCCAGCGTTGCTGCTTAGTTCGCAGACACAGCTCAGATCTCATGTTGCTGTGACTGTGGGGCAGGCTAGCAACTGTAGTTCCGATTCAACCCCTAGCCTGGGAATCTCCATATGCCATGGGTATGGCTCTAAAAAGAAAGAAAAATAAATTAAATTGTGGTGACATGGTTCAGAAGTTGGCAATGATGTGCTTTCATGCGGATGAGGCCAATGTGAAATTTAAAACACTCCAAATAATGAAATTAACCATGGAGATATCACTCAGAAGAAAATGGCAATGAGACTGAAAAGCATCAAACAGATTTTTTTTTTTTTTTTTTTTTTTGTCTTTTGTCTTTTTTTGTTGTTGTTGTTGTTGTTGCTATTTCTTGGGCCGCTCCTGCGGCATATGGAGGTTCCCAGGCTAGGGGTTGAATCGGAGCTGTAGCCACCGGCCTACGCCAGAGCCACAGCAACGTGGGATCCGAGCCGCGTCTGCAACCTACACCACAGCTCACGGCAACGCCGGATCGTTAACCCACTGAGCAAGGGCAGGGACCGAACCCGCAACCTCATGGTTCCTAGTCGGATTCGTTAACCACTGCGCCACGACGGGAACTCCCCAAACAGATTTTAGTTTTGTTTCTTTTGGCTTTTTAGGGTTGTACCCCTGGCACATGGAGGTTCCCAGGCTAGGGGTCCAATGGGAGCTACAGCCACTGGCCTATATCACAGCCACAGCAATGTCAGATCTGAGCCACATCTGCATCCTACACCACAGCTCACAGCAACACCGGATCCTTAACCCACTGAGTAAGGCCAGGGATCAAACCCTCAACCTCATGGTTCCTAGTCGGATTCATTTCCACTGCGCCCCAAAGCGGAACTCCTAGTTTTATATTGTTTCTAAATTTGCTGCTCATTTATAACACATTCTCCTGTTTAGGAGAATAAAACAAACAGTAAATGCAATGAAGAAAATATGAACAAATAGCAAATGACCCTTGCTAATCAAATTCTCATCCGTGAAAACATTAAGATTTATTATAGGATAAGTTCATTCAACAGCAACTGAGAATTTTTGTTACAAAAAGCTAACAAAAATGGTTTACGACATGTTTGAAAACAAAATCCTCAAAAGATACTGGAAAGTTCATAACTTCAGTTTCTTAAGACTGAGAAATTTATTTGTATCTGTTCCATCTTTCCCTTTTGCCTTGCCTAAGCAAATGACGCATACTTATGACAGTATTTCAACTAAAACTTTTCCAGTAATACTAAAGGACCTCACCATGACCATTACATTTACCTCACAACGTCATAAGAAACTATTATTACAGCCATTTGACAGCTGGGGAAACTGTGACATACAAAGGTGAAGTAAGCTGCTCAAACTCTGAGTCACTGGCAAACAGAAACACATATTCTACTCAACTCCATGTTTTCTGAAGGCAACTATTTCCTTTCATACTGTCGCTAGCAAAACAAGCTAACACCACGTAAGTAAACATAACTTTTTAAAAAATCACTGAGTAGAAAATTTTAATGAAACAAAGACCCCTTCAACAGAGTACGTTTTAAGAGTGAACACATGTCATAGTTATCCTCTACTAGGTAAACTCCTTCCCTCTCCCCAATTTCTTTGGCTGAAACACCTCCCTGCTGCGATCCCCCAAGATTGTTTTAGTTACTTCTCCTTCACAGAAAGAGAAATTCCATTCTGGATTCCAATCCGGAATCACTCTGAAATAAACAGGTACGCTCTTTTCAAGGTCTTGCTCTTCTGATGACAACAACTTCCCAGGCCCTCCCCAGAGCTCTCATAGGCTCTGGAAGCAACTGCCACTCTTCTGCAAACATCAATCACGGCCCCGGATTCCCAACCACCAGCCCCCGGCGTCCACGCTCCCCTCCCCACCACCCTACCCCACCTCCTCTGCCTCAGCAGCCCCCCACCCCCCCGCCGCCGTAACGTCGGCAGCTCTTGCTCACCTCGGCCCCTGACAGGAAGGGGTGCGAGGGTCCAGTGATCGTCAGGTAATTGTCACTTCCTCCGGGAAACTGGAAACCAAAAGAAAGCCGCGAGGATGTTAGAGGAAGTAGGGAATTAGGTTGGAGCGACGGATTCTGACCCCGACATTATGACAACATTCCCGAAACTCGGCTCTCTCCCCTCCCGGCAGCCGCCTCTCCGCCCGACTTCCCATCTCTGCTTCAACCCCGTCAGCCGCGTTCTCTCGCCAGCCTTCTTAGCGCTCAGGCGCTTACCTCCATCTTCACACAACGGCTACCACAGCCTCAGTGCCCTCATCGCTCCCACCGCCTCTACAGGACACGGAACTGCCGTCACTTCCGCAACGACGTGCGTGGCTCTCAGCTGACTGGAAGGAGCGCCGTGGGGCTGTTGTGAGTCAGGCCCGGGAAAGCCGAGCGGACTGAAAGGCTAGCTATCGCCCCCTGGATCTTGGTGGTATTATGGCATGTAGAAGTGTTGGAGGCGCCGCCGGAGGTGGTATCTGGGTATTACCGTCGCTCCGACTGAAAGAGGATTTCGAGGGAGAGCAATAGAGACGTGATCTGGGCTAGAAGGGACCGGAGGTCCGTAGATTGCGTGGCTAGAGAGGCCGGAGGTAAGTGGCTGTAGAAGTCGGGCGGACCCGGAATCCAGAGGAAACGGGACCATGACTTATGCTTATCTCTTCAAGTACATCATCATCGGGGACACAGGTAACCCGCAGACAACAGCTCTCAGGCAGGGGCGGGAATCCGAAGGGCCCAAATCGGGTCTTGGGGGCGGGGCTCATTTAGTGGGCTGGGCCATTAAGTGAGGAGCGGGCGGGGGCGGGGCGGCCGGCCGGGGGCGGGGCTCGGGGCTTGGGGCTCCCCTTCCCCAGTCCCTGATGCCCCGACTTTGGACTGTTCCCCTGCCGTGTAACTGCTAGAACCCACGTCCTCCTTTTTCAGGTGTGGGGAAGTCATGTCTCCTCCTGCAGTTTACAGACAAGCGGTTCCAGCCGGTCCACGACCTCACAATAGGTAAGTACATATTACCTGTCTTAAAGTAGATTATGAAATCTGATTACCTGAAGTGGAAATTTAGCAGCTTTTAGTGTTCAAAGTAAAACATTACCTGCCCTACTTTTTGAACTAGTCCAAAGTTACATTGAGTCTCTAATCAAATGCTGATAAATGGGGAGTAGTGTAATTGGGAGTAAATAATTGAAAAGTAACTAAGAGTTGAGTATGGAGGTGTGGATTAGCTGCCTGTAGGATTTTTTTCCCCAAAATGTAATTTGTATGCTTACGGAAAATCCCACTAAAGCGGAATTACTTATTCAGAAACTAACCTTGTTTTGCGGTAAATTAGTGCGAACTTCACGTGTTTTTCAAAGTAATTACTATATAGATTTTGTGTGTGTGTGGGAGAAGAATAAGCACACTGAAGAGCCATCCCAGACTTAAAATTAAAAGGTAGATGAAGCGAGTAACTTTTCCTTTAAAGAAAAGAGTATGATCGAGTTCCAAAAACAAACTGGTGATACTGGGACATATGAATGTCTTCACACATTTGAAATTAGCTATAGCCTGCTGGGGCCTATACATCCCCTTTCATATCTCCATAACCCCAGCCCAAATAAAGAATATATGTGTTAAACTAGCCTTCCTTGCAGATGTTTCTGAATAAAAGCCTGATTTCCCATTCTTACCAGATTGCCACTTCCAAGTCCCCCCCTTTTGGAAGTCTGAAGCTGCCACTACTCCCAAGGACTTACTCAGAACCCAAATAGCTGATGGGGTTCAAAAAGGATTTAGAGGAAAAATCAACAGGAGAAGATTTTTGCAAATAGTTATTAAGTGAACAACCAACCATACTGTGCAAGGTGCTAATGATACAGTGCTTTTTTTTTTTTTTGGTCTTTTTAGGGCCTCGCCCACACATATGGAGGTTCCCAGGCTAGGGGTCCAATCAGAGCTGTAGCTGCCAGCCTACACCACAGCCACAGCAACGCGCGGGATCCTAGCCGCATCTGTGACCCACACCACAGCTTATGGCAATGCAGGATCCCTAACCTGCTGAGCAAACCTCAGAGATCAAACCTGAGTCCTCATGGATACTAGTCATTAACAGCTGAGCCACGACTAGAAACTCCTTGATAAAGTGCTCAACAATGCAAAGATTGTGCCTACATTGAAAGCGCCATTGTTGGAGGTAGGGCTGGGGGCAGATATTGACAAGTAAATTCTTACTGTAAAAGGAGAGAAGAGTCTGCCACATCTATTGAAAGGCTAAAAATGAAAGAATGAGTAGGAGTCAGCCAGGCAAAGGGGTTACAAAGATGAAGGAAAAGTCATCAGGGCAAGAGGATATTAACAAATGCAAAGTCTCAGGAATGACAGAGATCAGGCTACCTTTGGAAAACTGAAAGTAATTTAATATGGCGGAGCATGGAGTTTAAAGACAAGAGTAGCAAGATTTAAGGCTAGAGAATATATTAGGGATGAAGTTTTGAAACACCTGAAGATAACGAGAGCAAGTGACAAGTTTTAAAGTGGAGGGATGAAGTGATCAAGTTTTTACTAAAGTCTTATATAGGGTCTGTTTCTTTCTGAATTCAGTCTTCTTTACCAAGATAAACAAGGCAGTTGGGTTGAAAATATGTGCAAAATATAAGGGTCTCTGAGTGCATAATTAGAGGAAGTTGCATAAGAGGAAACAAGTTTTTGGTCATGGTGGTTTTTTTTTTTTTTTTTGGCTGCACCCTCAGCATGTGAAAATTTCCAGCCCAGGGATCAAACCTGAGCCACAGCAGCAACTCAAAGCTGCTGGAGTGACAACACTGGATCCTTAACCTGCTGCACCACAGGAGAATGTATTTATTTTTTAAGTTATTTTATAATTCTTCCGCATTGAAATTCCATTCCTGTTGTCCAGAAAGAAAAAAAAAATAGTGACTATTTACTTATTCTTTTATTTTTGTCATTTTAGGCCTGCACATTTGGCATATGGAAGTTCCCAGGCTAGGGCTCCAATTGGAGCTGCAGCTGCTGGCCTACACCACAGACACAGCATCACCAAATCTGCAACCTCATTCACAGCAATGCCATGTCCTTAACACATTGAGCAGGGCCAGGGATCAAACTGGAGTCCTCATGGATGCTAGTTGGGTTTCTTACCACTGAGCCACAACAAATTCCACTATCACTCTTCTTGATGAAGCAGTCTAGAGTAGTAAGAAACCTTTTTTTTTTTTTTTTTTTAAATCTGCTTTATTGAGTGCAGAACTTAAGAGTTGAGAGAGATTCTGGATATACTGTGCCTGGAGCCACTGACTAGCAGAAGCTAGATTTGTGCTCTTTGTTTCTTGGAATTCAGAATTCCTGGAGTGAAATACTTTATAAAAATAGAAAATAGAACAAATTGTCTGACTTATGATCAGGGTTGTTTTTTTTTTGTTTTTTTTTTTTGTCTTTTTTTGCTATTTCTTGGGCCGCTCCTGCGGCATATGGAGGTTCCCAGGCTAGGGGTCGAATCGGAGCTGTAGCCACCGGCCTACGCCAGAGCCACAGCAATGCTGGATCCGAGCCGCACCTGCAACCTACACCACAGCTCCCATGGCAACGCGGGATTGTTAACCCACTGAGCAAGGGCAGGGACCGAACCCGCAACCTCATGGTTCCTAGTCGGATTCATTAACCACTGCGCCACGACGGGAACTCCAGGTATTTTTTAATATAAGTTGATTTTTAAGTTTTGTCCTGACATTACCTTGAAAAAAGATGAATTCAAGATAAACCAAAACCTTTATTCAGTCTGTTTCTATGCTTTTATGAGGAAGACTGTTTTCTGATGAACTCTGGGAATTATTGGAGATTTGAAATGTTTCATTCTTGAGAACCTATTTCTTTGATAGGCTGTTTTCTCAAACAGAACTTCTAGAATTGCAAAAAAGAAATATTGTTTCATACAGAGCACTAGAGAGTGACTTTGAGAAAATATTACAAAATATTTTCAAAAATTTTAGAAGTTTTTAAGAAAGTTACAAAATTAGAAGTTCCCATCGTGGCACAGTGGAAATGAATCTGACTAGGAACCATGAGGTTGCGGATTCAATCCCTGGCCTTGCCCAGTGGGTTAAGGATCTGGTGTTGTGAGCTGTGGTGTAGGTCTCAGATGAGGCTTGGATGTGGCATTGCTGTAGCTGTAGTGTAGGCCGGCAGCTGTAACTCTGATTAGACCCCTAGCCTGGGAACCTCCATATGCCACGGGTGTGGCCCTGAAAAGCAAAAAAAAAAAAAAAAAAAAAAAAAGTTACAAAATTAAACATTACCTAATCAAAGTTAAATATTAAATAATATTGCTAGGAGTTCCCTGGTGGCCTAGCAGTTAAGGATCTCACATTGTCATTGCTGTGGCTCAGGTTCAATCTCTGGCCTGGGAATTTCTGCACCCTGCAGGCCTAGCCAATAGTAGTAATAATAACAACAACAATAATAATAATTCTAAAAATTTGTCGCCTTTCCTATTTGACTTCTTTATTAGTTTTATCCCTATGTCTGCTTTTTGGTTATATTCTTAAGGTTGTTATCACCTAGAACACAGTTTTTAATTTTAGAAAACAAATAAAACTTCAAGGAACACAGAATTAATTGTAGCAAATAGGCAGCCATAATGGGCTTAGTGGCGCTGAGTGCAAACAGAGGGTGAGTCATTATCACACTGAGGAAAAGCACAAGTCTCACAGTCAACATGGATGTTGTTCATGAGAATCACATTCTTTCTCTTGGTTTTTTCCTGACAGGTGTGGAATTTGGGGCGCGTATGGTCAACATCGATGGAAAACAAATCAAACTGCAAATCTGGGACACGGTGAGAGAAAGCAAAAATATTGTGGTTCCAAATATAACAGTAGAGGCTGATACAGGGGTGAAGGGATATGATGGTGTGGCTGTGGTAGAGATAAGAGTAGGGGAAGCGTGCAATCAAAGAGAGAGGGAAAGGAGTTCCCATCGTGGCTCAGTGGTTAACGAATCCGACTAGGAACCATGAGGTTGCGGGTTCGATCCCTGGCCTCTCTCAGTGGAGTGGGTTAACGATCTGACTTTGCCGTGAGCTGTGGTGTAGGTTGCAGACGCGGCTGGGATCCCACATTGCTGTGGTTCTGGCGTAGGCTGGCAGCTATAGCTCTGATTCGACCCCTAGCCTGGGAACCCCCATATGCCGCGGGAGTGTCCCAAGAAATGGCAAAAAGACAAAAAAAAAAAGAGAGGGAAATTTTTATCTGTCACAGTTACAAATTTGGAATGCCAAATCTTTTTGTTTTAAATTACTCAAGGGAGTTCCCCTGGTGGTGCGGTGGGTTAAGGATCCAGTGTTGTCACTGCAGTGGCTTGGGTCACTACTGTGGCGCAAATTCAATCCCTGGCCCCAAAAGCTACGCCCAAAAGAAAAAAATAAATAAATAAATTACCCAAGTAATGTATGAGTTTGTTCTAGTAAAAATATTGATTAAATAATCCCAAATTCATTTGTAATTCACTTTGGAATGCATTTTAATTCTTAGGAAATGAGCCTATCTGACTTTGTAGGAATGGGTACTTTAAACTATATATCTTGAAATTATACATAATATGCTGCTTCCACTTGGGAGAAATTAGAAAGCTGTTAATTCTCTTTATCAAATCTCCACTTAATTCTTTGCTGCTTCAGATTGTTTTTTACTGGGGATGAACAAAGATACCTAAGACTCATGCAGACTGGGAACCAAATTGAACAGCTCACTCTCTCTAGCTTGTTGGCGCTCGAACTTTCATTCAGGAACTGGACTGAGATGTAGAAGTAAAGCAATTTGATTTTTTTTTGTTTGTTTGATTTTTAGGGCTGCATGTGCAGCATATATGGACGTTCCTAGGCTAAGGGTTGAATCGGAGCTGCAGCTGCTGGCCTACATCACAGCCACAGCAACACAGGATCTGAGCCATGTCTGCATCCTATACCACAGCTCACAGCAACGTGAGATCCTTAAGAATCCGACTAGTGTTCATGAGGATACAGATTCGATCCCTGTCCTCGCTCAGTGGGTTAAAAGATCCCACCTTGCCCTGAGCTGTGCTGTAGGTTGCCAGCAATGCTCAGACCTGGCATTGCTATGGTTGTGGCATAGGCTGGCAGCTGCAGCTCTGATTGGACCCCTAGTCTGGGAACCTCCATATGCCACAGCTTTGACCATATAAAAGCAGGAAAGAAAAAGCATTTTCTGGGGGCGGGGAGAGGGATGGACTGGGAGTAAAAGTTAAGTGTTACCATATGATTCATCCATCTCACAGGCCTCCCTCAGACTTTCCCTTTTAGTTCCTTTTCCTTAGTTCCTAGAAAGCCACAGAGCAGGAAGGGACTTTCAACCATAGCAGGAGAGGGAAAGTAAGATGAAAGCTAAACAGTAATCAAATTATTTATTTACTTATTTTGGGGGCCTCATCTGTGGCATCTGGAAGTTTCCAGGCTAGGGGACGAATCAGAGCTACAACTGCCAGCCTACACTACAGCCACAGCAATGCCGGATCTGAGCCTCATCTGCAACCTATACCAAGCTTATGACAACGCTAGATCCTTAACCCATTGAGCTAGGCCAGGGATTCAACCTGTATCCTCATGGATCTTAGTCGGGTTCGTTACTGCTGAGCCACAGTGGGAACTCCAGGAATCAAATAATATAAGATGTAAAACTACTAGGGAATAAATAAAATTTAAGTGAGCTCTTGAAGGGAAAAATCTTATTTTAAATCTTAACGTATTAGGAGTTCCTGTCGTGGCGCAGTGGTTAACGAATCCGACTAGGAACCATGAGGTTGCTGGTTCGGTCCCTGCCCTTGCTCAGTGGGTTAACGATCCGGCGTTGCCGTGAGCTATGGTGTAGGTTGCAGATGTGGCTTGGATCCCGAGTTGCTGTGGCTCTGGCGTAGGCCGGTGGCTACAGCTCCAATTAGACCCCTAGCCTGGGAACCTCCATATGCCGCAGGAGCGGCCCAAGAAATAGCAAAAAGACCAAAAAAAAAAAAAAAACAAAAAAACTTAACGTATTGTTAATATTACCAACAAAGTTCTTTACAATTGTTTGTACATTTTGATGTTCTAACAGGTATGCAACTCATTAAAATGTTTGTGTGATTCTTATAATAAGAAATTCTTACCTTGTTGGAAAAGTAACCCTAGAATTATTGTACAGAAACACTCTTCTCATCTTCAAATCTGGGTTTAGATTATATGACATAAAACAGACTTTTGTGTCATGAAGTACTAAGTTCCTAGGTTTAAATGATGAATTCAGCATTTATAGAATTAACAACTTTTGGCAAGTTACTGGACTTACCCTTTTGAGGCTGATTTTTCCCATTTGTGTTATTATTAGTATCATCACTATTATTATACTGTGGAAACACTTTATTTTCCCAGTCCACATCTTAGTTTTTATGTCTTTAAATTATGAACAGTAGTCTTCCTTTCTAACTTGCTGTAGGGATATGAGGATAAACAGTTTCAAGAATGTAAAACTTTTCTGATACGGTAGATTGAGTGCCCAGGGTATTCATATTTAGAAGATTTTGCTTCCTCTGAGGAAGAAACTCCAAAATTTATCCCATCAAGAAAGCAAAAGTAGGGAATTCCTGTTGTGGCTCAGTGGAGGCAGGTCTGACTAGCATCCATGAGGACTTGTTCAATCCCTGGCCTCGCTCAGTGGGTTGGGGATCTGGTATTGCCCTGAGCTCTGGTGTAGGTCACAGACATGGCTCAGCTCTGGCATGGCTGCGGCTATGGTGTAGGCCAGCGGCTACAGCCCTGATTCAACCCCTAGCCTAGGAGCCTCCATGTGCCAAGAGTGTGGCCCTAAAAAAACAAACAAAAAAAAAAGCAAAAGTATCCAGTATATGTTGGCATTAATGAATTGCTCAGTTATAGATAAAATTTAATATCTTGGCCTCAATTGGAAATGAGATTAGAGTATAAACAGCTGGATTTTTTTTTTTTGGAAAACTTTGTCCTGGGCTTCTTTCCCTGTTTCTTAATCCTATTTGCCGTGTCAAGATCCCAGCAAGGGACATCTTGGTAGTCATGCCTTTATTAGTGGAACACTTTAATTTTTTAAAATTAATTCATTTATTCGTTTTTATTTATTTCCACAGCATAAGGAAGTTCCCAGGCCAGGGATTGAATCTGAACCACAGCTGCAAGCTATGCTGCAGTGTGGCTCAGGGCCAGGGATCAAACCGAATCCTCCACAGTGCCTGGAGTCACTGCAGTCAAATTCTTAACCCACTGTGCCATGGTGGGAACTCTCAGTGGAACACTTTAAAGATCAATTGGCAAATGCCCACTTTAAGTGCTTTGTATCTGATTTTCTACATTGATCCATTGGAATGAAACTTCCATTAGACAGGGCATTGGCATTCTAAAATAATGTTCCTTTTTATAGAGAAAGGAATAGAAACAGAAAAGTAAGGTTAGGGTTCCATTTTAGTGCAGTGGAAGTGAACCTGACTAGCATCTGTGAGGACGCAGGTTTGATCTTTGGCCCTGCTCATTGGGTTAAGGATCTGGCGTTGCAGTGACCTGTGGTGTAGGTTATAGACACGGCTTGGATCTGGTGTTGCTGTGGCTGTGGTGTAGGTCAGTAGCTGCAGCTCCAGCAGCCCTAAAAAAAAAAAAAAAAAAGAAAAAAAGAAAGGTGAATGTTACATGTTCAACATCATATGGGATTGAAAATACTCTGGATTTCTAGTTGTATTTCCAGTTCCCTCCTAGAGGATGTTGGGAAATGTATATGAATTTCTTTGATTGTCACACTGACTGTGGGACACTGCTGACATTCGGTGATGGGGAGCCAGAAATGTTCAGCAGTTTGATGGACAGTCTTACAGGAAGAATTGACCCACCCAGAATATCAATTGCACACTAATTGAAAAATACTGAGTTCCCACCTGGGCTTCTCCCCGAGCAGTCAGGTTTCCTTTCCCTAATTCTCTTGTCTTAATAAAAGTTCTCCTTTAAAATTAAGTCCTTCGGAGTTCCCGTCATGGCTCAGTGGTAACAAACCTGAATGTGTTCATGAGGACTTGGGTTCAATCCCTGGCCTTACTCAGTGGGTTGGGGATCTGGCATTGCTGCGGCTGTGGTGTAGGCCGGCAGCTGTAGCTCCGATTCAGCCCCTGGCCTGGGAACTTCCATATGCCAAGGGTGTGGCCCTAAATAGGCAAATAAATAAATAAATAAAATTAAGTCCTTTGCATTAGAGTGGTATGTGATCAAGTCATTTCTCTGGAAATAACTCGGTTTTGTTGGGATTCTTTTGTTGTCATGTTGCTGGGAAAGGCTGGGCAAGAATCCTTCCGTTCTATCACCCGTTCATACTACAGGGGAGCAGCGGGAGCACTGCTGGTGTACGACATTACAAGGTGAGTCAGATCTGGTGCGTGGCAGGGAGAGTCTTTCCTTTGTTTGCAAAATCTTTTTTTCCTATCTACTGATTGTTAGTGTTAAAGAGAATGTTAAAGAGGAGTGGACTCTCAATATTTTTCTTTACACATGTAACTTTCCCCCTTTTCCCATACATTTGAAATTGCTTGGGCATTTTGAAATAGGGCTCTGACCCACTTTCTAATCTTTTCTGCCTTAGGCGTGAAACCTTCAACCACCTGACCTCATGGTTAGAGGATGCCCGGCAGCACTCTAGCTCCAACATGGTTATCATGCTGATTGGGAATAAGAGGTAAAATTTTATTAGTATAAATAATAAGTTCCAGGAGTCATCTAGGTACTCTGTGAAACTTGAATCATTTGGGTCTCAAACTTTTTTAGTTTAGGTACATTTAGTGTCACAGTTTAAAAAAAATTATTGTGCTAAAAATATACGTAACGTAAAATTTGCCCTTTTTAAGTGTGCCATTCTGTGGCATTAACTATCTTTACATTGTTCTGGAACCATTATCACCATCCATCTCCAGAGTTTTATCATCTTCTCCAACTGACTCTGTTCCCATAAATATTGACTCCATATATCTCATCTCACCAGCCCCTAGCAACCACCATTCTGTTTTCTGTCTCTATGAAGTTGACCACTGTAGGCACCTCATATAAGTGGAATCATGCAATATTTATCCTTTTTTTTACTGGTTTATTTCATTTAGCGTAACATCCTCAAGATTTATCCGTATTGTAGCATACATCAGTATTTCCTTCCTTTTTAAGGCTAGATAGTAATCCATTATATGTATTTACTACATTTTGTTTATTCATCCATTGATGGACACTTGGGTTCCTTCTACTTTTTTTTTTTTTGCCTTTTGTCTTTTTAGGGCAGCCCCCTGGCATAGGGAGGTTCCCAGGCTAGGGGATAAATTGGAGCTGCAGCCGCTGGTGTACTCCAGAGCCACAGCAACGCGAGATCTGAGCCGTGTCTGCGACCTACACCACAGCTCACGGCAATGCCAAATCCCCAACCCACTGAGCAAGGCCAGGGATCAAACCCGGGTCTTCATGGATACTAGTTGGGTTCATTAACCACTGAGCCATGACGGGAACTCCAGGTTCCTTCTACCTTTTGACTGTCGTGAATAATGGTTCTTGTCAATGTGGGTGTGAAGGTGTCTGGATTCTTTTCAGTTCTTTAGGGAATTCACCCAGGAGTGGAATTGCTGGATCTTATGGTAATTCTGTTTAATTTTTTTGAGGTCTGCCATACTGTTTTCTATAGCAGCTGAACCACTTAACATTACTACCAGCAATGCACAAGGGTTTTGGTTTCTCCACACATTCACCATCGCTTGTTATTCTCAGTAAGTTTCCTGTGGGGCCCATAGGCCAAAAGACATACCTGGCAGTTTTGTTATTAAGTAGTTAGGGCTAAACAATGTAACATGTATTTTGTCCTAATGACTTACTAGCTACTAAATGAAAAGAGAAAAATAATTTTTTATTTCATTCTTAAATAGCCATAGTTATTTACCAGTGACCTGTGTGTGCCTAGTGCATAGCTACTCAAACCTTAGAATCAAGATTGGACACTGCCACTCTCCTTTCTGTTTCAAATTGATTTTTGTGTGGTACTTGCTTCCTGTCACAACAACTACCAAAAAACTCAGTTCCACAAAGATGTACAAATGTTGAATGGAGTCTGTCGTGATCTAATGTTGACACTGCCAACTGTATTAAAGGTTATAGTCATGTGGTGTTCTGATGTTGAGTGTTGCTGTGTTTCCCTTGAATATTGAAAGTAATCTATGGCATCCTTATGAGTTTCTAGTACTCCCTAGGGTGCACTGTTTGAGACCCGTGGCCACAGCCTAATTGTGCTTGTTTATTGGTTCAACCAGTTCATGGAAAAGCTACTATGTCCTAGACACTGTGCCAGACCCTGAGTGTGCCAGGTGGAAACAGTCCCACCCCCGCTCCTTTGGAGCTTACAGTCTAGTGGGGACAGAAATTATTAAATATAAAATGACTTGTATCTGATTACAAATTGTGAATAAATGCAGTGAAGGAAAAAGAAAGGGCACCATTAAAAGAGCAACAGGGTACATATTTTTGATTAAGAATGATATTTAAACTGGAATATGGATGGTCAAAAGCTCAGTTTTTTGCAAAGATTTAAAAAAAAAAAAGGTACCAAATAAGAGTAATAAACTCTATGAAAGCCTTAAACTGGGAAGAAGCTTGGCAGGTATATAATGTTGAAAGAAATGTGGTATGGTTGTACTGAATCAAAGGGGAATGGTACAAGACGAGGTTGGAAAACAAGGCAGGAGCCAGATCTTGTAGCCCTTACAGACTTTCCTAAATACAGTAGTAAGCATATAAGAGTTTTAAGCAGAGAAGTGGCTTGATCAGATTTTGCTCCCTGGAGGGGAGCAAGGGTTAAAGTAGTCCAAGTGAGAGGGAGTGGTGGATTGGACTAGGTTGATGACACTGGAGAGAGAGAAAGGGTGATTTTAAGGTACATTTTATTTTATTTTATTTTATTTTTGTTTTTGCTGTTTATTTGGGCCGCTCCCGCAGCATATGGAGGTTCCCAGGCTAGGGGTCGAATCGAAGCTGCAGCCACTGGCCTACGCCAGAGCCACAGCAACGCGGGATCCGAGCCGTGTCTTCAACCTACACCACAGCTCACGGCAACTCGGGATTGTTAACCCACTGAGCAAGGGCAGGGACCGAACCCGCAACCTCATGGTTCCTAATCGGATTCGTTAACCACTGCGCCATGACGGGAACTCCAGGGTACATTTTAGAATGTACCTCGCTTTGGGGTGGATTGGGTATTTGAAGTGAAGGAGGAAAAGGTGTCTTGGTTTTTGACTTATCCCTTTTATGGGGAGATGTAGAAGCCTGGGACAAAATCAGTTTGGGGGAAAAAGATCACATTTCAATTTGATGTCCACATGAGATGCTTGTTAATACATCCGAGTGGAAATGAAGAACCAACAAATGAACAAGCACATCTGGAGCTTAGAGCAGGGTCTGGGCTAGAGGTACATATTTGTTGCCATTTAGATGGATACTTCTTCCCTGGTGTTCACCCAGCTAATGAATAAGAAATATACATTTTGCAGATTTGTCATTCTTTAATGGACTTACTCCTTGATATGTTTTTCGTGGTGAAAAAAGCTGGAATCCTCCCAAATGAAAATTTCCTTAAAAAATTTTTGTCTGAAAAATGAAAATCGGACAGTTCATCATTACTTTATTCTGTAGCCTTTTATCCCATCTTTCGTAAAGTGTTTCCATGTCACTTTATTAACTTTCTCAGTCCGTAGCACTGTCTTCACATCCCCTAATTTTATCCGTATCATTTTCTCTGAATCCTTCATTTCCCTGGAGGCAGGCTGCTATGTATTATATACACATTAATAATGAGACTAGTGAGAGGCAACTGTGTTCTTCTTATTCCTGGCTCCCTCTCTTTTTGTGGATTGATTCCAGTAAAGAGGAGGACACTTATCACTACTGGATGGGACATCCGGAACTTTTCTACTTTCCAGCAACTGGAGTTTCCCTTTCGTCTTCTTTCCTTTGCTTCAACTGGATCTCATTTGAAAAAAACGCACAGAGTTTAGGCCTTGAGTAACTATAGGGCTTGCCTAACCTTTTATAAACCTTTTCCTCTGTAGCAGAGTAAGGTTTTATCCTCAACCATGCAACTGCTGTCCAGAATCTATCTGAAGAGTATTTTCCAAGAGACCTGTATAGAGTTACCAATTTCCAGAAATGGGTAACCCTATACAGGAGAACATCTTGCAGGATCTACATTCTTTATGGATTAACTGGCAGTTGAAACAGCTATCTTGTAGAACAAGAGTTTCTTCTTTCGCTTGGATCTTTTTTTAGTTTTCTCTCAATTAATCTCTTGTAGTGACCTAGAGTCCCGTAGGGATGTGAAGAGAGAAGAGGGAGAGGCCTTTGCTCGGGAACATGGACTTATATTCATGGAAACTTCGGCCAAAACAGCCTGCAATGTTGAAGAGGTACTATTTGGAAAAAACTAAGGAAAGCTTTTCAGAGATTACACCATATCTTTGTCCTTTTATTTAGAATTCTCTTCTATAAGACAAGGGTAAGGATAGGATGTCTTGGGGTCATAGTGGCTGTATGTCTCCTTTAAGGGAATTGGTCCACTTCTTTTTTTTTTTCTTTCCTTTTTAGAGACTGAGGCATATGAAGTTCCCATGCCTGGGGTTGAACCCAACTCCAGATCCTTTAACCCATTGCACCAGGCCAGGGTTCAAAACTGTGCCTCTGCAGCAACCCGAGCCACTGCAGCTGGATTCTGTGGGTTTTTTTTTTTGGTCTTTTTAGGGCCCCACCCATGGCATATGGATGTTCCCAGGCTAGGGGTTGAATTGGAGCTGCGTCTATGACCTGCACCACAGCTCACAGCAGCGCTAGATCCTTAACTCACTGAGCAAGGCCAGGGATTGAACCTGCAACCTCATGGATGCTAGTCAGATACGTTTCCACTGAGCCACGACAGGAACTCCTACATCTGGATTCTTAACCCAGTGCATCACAGCGGGAGGTCTCCATTCCATTTCTTTCTTTCTTTTTTTTTTTATGTCTTTTGAGGGCCCAACCCGAGGCATATGGAAGTTCCCGAGCTAGGGGTCGAATCAGAGCTACAGCTGCTAGCCACATCCACGGTAACGCCAGATATGAGCTGCATCTGCAAACTATGCTGCAGCATGTGGCAGTTCTGGATCCTTTAACCCACTTAGTGAGGCCAGGGATTGAACCCACATCTTCATGGATATTGGTCGGATTCTTAACCCACTGAGCCACAATGGGAACTCCCCTGTTCCATTTCTTTTTCCTTAATTCCTAAGATTTTACTTTTTTATTGGGTAACATTAATTGGTTCAGTGTGGATTGACACTACTGTTACTTGTAAATCACTTTAGTTAGAGGATCCTATGGGTTCTACTGTATAGTCTTTCCTAAGCCCGGTGTTGACTATATCTTCAGTAGCTGAAAAGAGAGCATATTTATTTTATTTTCAGAGAGTGCCAACCTAGTACATCTTGTGTCATTAGCAAAATACTGTAGAATCCCTTTTTTCATTCTGAAACTACTGTCAGTGCCTTTTACAGGGCTTTAGGGGACCATCTGTATTTTTACTCCATTCTCCTAATTCCTAATTCACCTTTGAAATCCAAAGAGGGATAATGTTGATATTCTCATTTTATAATTTCTCCAGCTAATCTTGAGCCTAATGCTATGATTTATGTCTCCTCTAGGCCTTCATTAACACAGCCAAAGAAATATATAGGAAGATCCAGCAGGGTTTATTTGATGTTCACAATGAGGTGAGATAGGGTGGGGGGCTGACAATTAACTTTGCTTTGTCTTAAACAGGACAGGACACTCCCTAGAATGTAAGCATTTCCTGTCTAACATCATACTACTTGAAACTATGCCAATTCGTACTTTATTTTTTATTTTTATTTATTTATTTTATTTTTGCTTTTTAGGGCAGCACCCAAGGCATATAGAGGTTCCCAGACTAGGTGTTGAATCGGAGCTGTAGCTGCCAGCCTACAGCCACAGCAACATCAGATCTGAGCCACATGTGTGACATACACCACGGCTCATGGCAATGCCAGATCCTTAACCCACTGAGCAAGGCCGGGGATCGAACCCGAAACCTCATGGTTCCTAGTCGGATTCATTTGCATTGTGCCACAACGAGAACTCCTATACTTGATTTTTTAATGCAGGTGCATAGAAACCTGTCATCATTTTCTATTTTTTCTCAAGTCTGACACCTCCAATACTTGAAGAGATTACTAGTGATGTAAAAGGTTTATATGGGAGGTTTTCTTCTCAACCTCAGTTTTTCACTATTCCAGAGCATGTGGGAGGTGTGATTCTTTTTTTTTTTTTTTAAGGCCACACCTGCAGTATATGGAAGTTTCCAGGCTAGTGGTCGAATCGGAGCAACAACTGCCGGCCTATGCCACAGCCACAGCCACATGGGATCCAAGCCATGTCTTTGACCTATACCACAGCTCCTGGCATCACTGGATCCTCAATCCACTGAGCGAGGCCAGCAAAAGAACCTGCGTTCTCATGGACACTAGTCAGATTCATTTCCGCTGTGCCACAATGGGAACTCCAAGGAGGTGTGATTCTTAATTGCTCGTCAGGGCGATTTCTATAGAGCAAATTTTGGGGCAGAACAAACAAAAAGAATTATGTGCTAATATGCTGCTACCTCTCTTTTGCCTCCTCCTACTCTTACCTAATTACATTCTGCTTCTGCATAGCTTCTGCCATAAAACTTAATTATAACAGTCACTTTAAAATTGGGCTCAGGGAGTGTCCGTCATGGCTTATGGGTTAAAGAAACTGACTAGTATCTGTGAGGACTTGGGTTTGATCCCTGGCTTTGCTCAGTGGGTTAAGGATCTGGCATTGCTGTGAGCTGTAGTGTAGATCACAGACACAGCTCAGATCCTGAGTTGCTGTGGCTGTGGCATAGGCCAGCAGCTGTAGCTCTGATCTGACCCCTAGCCTGGGAACCTCCATATGCCATGGGTGCAGCCCTAAAAAAAAGACAAAAGACAGAAAAAAACCAAATTGGGCACTGAGTTCCTATCGTGGCTCAGTGGAAATGAATCTGACTAGTATCCATGAGGACACAGGTTTGATCCCTGGCATCGCTCAGTGGGTTAAGGATCTGGCATTGCTGTGAGGTATGGTGAACGTAGCAGGTGTGGCTCGGATCCCAAGTTGCTGCGGCTGTGGTGTAGGCTGGCAGTTGCAACTCCTATTCAACAGGTAACCTGGGAACTGCCATATACCAAGAGTTCGGCCCTGAAAAAAGGGGGGAGGGCACAAAAGCCACTTCTTGTGATCTATAATTCCACAGCTTGTCATCTCATCTTTATTGTCACAGATTATTATTCCACAGTCTGGCTAGGGCACATGTTACCTGCCAAGGCCATATCTGCTTCTAAAAAATATAATTAACGATTTCTCCTTTTACTCCTTTCCTTTTCCCCTTTCCTTTTGCACAGACGTGGGAACTATTGCCTCTTTTCTTTTATAGGCAAATGGCATCAAGATTGGCCCCCAGCAGTGTATTTCAACATCAGTGGGACCCAGTGCCTCCCAGCGGAGCACTCGTGACATGGGATCTGACTCTGGCTGCTGCTGAACATCTGGCCTGGACTTTTTTTTCCTTCCTGGAACAGCTTCAAATCAATAGGCTTAAAGAAAGAGGTCTTACTTGCTTTGGCTGAGAAAAGCCTCTTTTCAAGGTGTGATATTTTGCCTTTCCACTTAAAGACCAGGGGAGAATTTGGGCCCTCATCCTCCTGTTTTAATTTCTAAAGTGTTAGGATCAAAGCTGATTGTCATGGTAGTTCAAAAATAAATTCTTTTATAAGCATACACAATCTACTCCCCACCAAGAATTAGTAACAGAGGTCTAGAATATAATGCATGAGCACTTGAGATTACTGAGATCTGGATGACTTTTGGGTCATAGATCCTCTGTCTAGGGATTTCATTGAGTTTTTTCACTTGCCACTTCGTAAGAGTTGTTACAGAAGGCATTCCTTCTACTTGAACTGCTCAAGGATGCTGAATACTTCTCCACCATCCCATTACTAGTTTCTCTGTCTCAGAGTAACTACAAAACGTTTGAGGTCAGCAGAATTGCTCCTGGACCTGTGGGCACTTAATATCATTACCTAGAAAAAACATCTTTCCCTGCTCGTTTTGTTTTAGGGACCAATCCTAACATGGGTAAGTCTAGTGTCTTTCACCAAATAGACTCCTACTGTTTCATCACACTCACTTTTTAAGGAGACCTATTTAGACTTTTTGCTCTAATCAAGCTAATCTGCTTAACTGGACATGACATATTTGCTTCCAAGTCTCTGCCTTTGCACACTCCCTACTCTCCACTGACATTATACTCAAGTCACATTTTTTTTTTCTCCTGACATAGGGACTTCTGAACAATTATTGACACAGTACCCCTTGGCTTTCATATGTTTATTCATATGTGTATTTATTTGTATTTATGTTACTTTGTAAATATATTTTATAGTTGCTTTGTGTGTGGAACCTTTCTCCCCATATAGGTTGTAAGCTCCTTGAGAGCAGGAACCATGTTATCCCTTTATTTTTGTAAACCACTTGCTCCACCATTTCTTCACAGTGCCTAGTGCTACTCATTGCTACTCATGTGATGTTGAATTTGACTGACATACTTAAAGACTTGGAACAGGTTTATTTTAGGCTGCAAAGGAAACAAAAGGCCTTAGAGTCATCTCTTTGTAATTCTCTCTCAGCCTCTTCCATCTGCTTACTCTAGATTCTATCTTGCTTTTCTTCCTCTCCTCTCTCTCCTTTCCCTGGCTCTTTGCCTCCATTTCACGCAGCATACAACAAGGTTGCCAGCTACCAAGCAGTCAAATAAGTGGGTACTTCTCTAGCCATTTTCCCTTTCAAGAGCATATAATACTAGTCAACTTTGCCTTTGCTTTATTCATCATGCAGCCCTCTGGGTCAGTTGCTGTATCATTTTGCCTTGATGCCCCATTCTCTTCTACAGCACTAAGGTCTTGTGAATTTCTCTCTCTCTTTTTTTTGGGGGGGGAGGTGTTGATTAATTGTTTCATTGTTATTAAATATATGCATGTATCCAAGCTGCTCATATATCATGTGTCATTTCTGATTGTATCCCAAGCATAAGTAGATACTCTCCTTCTAGGGAATTGTATCAAAGATATTGGAAGAGGCCTCCTTAAGTTACATTATTTTATACTGTAGTATTAAATGAATGCCCCTAGCAGTAGTAGTAATTGTTAACACTGCACCACAGGAAGCTGGAAGGCATTTGGATTATTGCTCTGATTGTGGTTTTGTTTTTGAAAAGTCTTACCTCATTCCAAAAAGGATTGAGGCTGTTGAGTTTGGCCTGTTCCCTCACACTGACAACAAAACTAAAGTAAATATAACTTTATAGTTTCTGTATAGTTTTTCTTTACCAACAAAAAGATCTTTGGTCACTGGGATGTATCAGTGCAATGATCAGAGATAACATCCTATCTAGAGCTGTTGCTTTCAGAGTCATTAAAGGATACCAATTTGATATTTTGGAGTATATCTTTTTTTTTGTTTTTTTGTTTGTTTTTGTTTTTGTTTTACTTGTCTAGGGCTGCACCCACGGCATATGGAGGTTCCCAGACTAGGGGTCAAGTCAGAGCTGTAGCTGCCGGGCTACACCAAAGCCAGCAACGCAGGATCGGAGCCAAGTCTGCAACCTACACCACAGCTCATGGCAAGGCCAGATTGTTAACCCACTGAGCAAGGCTAGGGATGGAACCCGCAACCTAATGGTTCCTGGTCAGATTCATTAACCACTGAGCCACAATGGGAACTCCTAGAGTATATCTTTTTGATCTGAATCTGACGTCCAGTTGTATCATGCAAAGCACTAATAACCTCCTATACTCAACTATTTTACCAATTTTAAGGGAGGCATGAGAAGCATGAATTAAACAGTCGTGAAGAATTATAGAAAGTGGATCTCTCACCCTCATGTGAAGAATGGTAGTTATACGGTAATATGGGTGTTTGGTTTTTGAAGACCAGAGCCATTGGAAATCATACCATATATAGCAGTCTAAAGCATTACTATTTATAGATCATTGCAGAGAGCAGTCATCCCCTTCCCTCTTTCTATAATGCCTATTAATTGGTTCCTTTGCTAGTTTTATTTTGTACCCTTTGTAAGCAGAAGGGTAAGTTCTCACTCCAGAAACTTAGTAATTAAGGTCACATCTGTATATGCATTTACAGACAAACACATTGTTCTGGTAAGTTCTAATACTGACATCAAATTTGATAAAAGAATAGCAGCAGCCGAGGAACAATTTGGCCAACAGATTTTGCTGTTACACAGAGAAATGTATTTGGCCAAATGTCAATCACCTTGGTGATAAAATATTGACACAGATGTCTCCTAAGGTGTCTGAGCTTCTGCCACGTGTGACCATGCAAATGTTACTCCTTGAGAAATTCCTTTAGTAATTTGGAAAGACTCCCTTCAAGAATTCAAAAAAGAAAAGCTGGAATTCCTGTCTGGTTAGGGGTAACGAGTCTGACTAGCATCCATGAGAATGCAGGTAAAATCCCCAGCCCCCCAGGGTGGGTTAGGATCCCACCTTGCTATGAACTGTGGTGTATGTCACAGAGGCTGCTTAAATCCCACATTGCTGTGGCTGTGGAGTAGGACAGTGGCAACAGCTCCAATTCCACCCCTAGCCTGGGGAGCCTCCATATGCTGCGGATGTGGCCCTAAAAAAAGAAAGGACAAAAACAAAACAAAACAAGTTCTTGTAGCTAGTTGCAATACCAGTAGAGATTTAGACTAGAAAACACAGGAGAATCTTATTGAAGGCAAGAGAATTTCACCTACAATAAAATTATTTCCTTTTCAATTTAAACGCAGTTTTTAGGAAATTACTTTCTGAAGCCAATGTTTCTAAGGCTAACTCCTAACACGCCTCCTCTTGCATATAATTTCACCTCTAAGACTTCTATCATTTGCTCTGTCTATATTCATGGGTAGTTTGTGTGTATTGATGAACTGAGTTTTTTTTTAAAAAGTTAAAATTCTTCCCTAAATTCTGTACATCTTCAATGGACTAGCGGTACTCTGTACTGACAAAGTCAGAGCACTGGACAACTTGCAAGAGAAACATAAGGATTAGAAGCATCTAGAATAGATGCATCACCTATGTTGGTCTTAAGTGGATATACTGAGGAGTAAGGTGTCTCTAAAGGATTATCCCAGGAACTCGGAAAATCCACTCATTCCAAGAATTCATTTTTGCTTCTTTGATTTGGTTAAGGTGGCTAGATTTGGTTAGGATCTTTCACTTGTATGACGGGGGTGGGGGGGTGGGGGTTGCTTCCGGGCACATTCAGCATTATTCCAGGCTTTCTCCCCATCGTGACTAAGGGGTACTCCGATTATACAAAGGAGTGTACATTGGGGTTGTATCTAAATAGTCCGATAGAACTATTAGAACAGAGACTTCAAATTCCTTAAGCACGCCTTCTTCCTCCCGGCCCCAAAGCACCAGCCGGATCCAAGATGGCTTCCTAGAGCCAGGTAACTAAATGTTATTTTAGTTTAGAGCGCCCCCAACGCCGGGGGTCAAGAAAAGAAGCCGAGAGATCTCAACGCCACAGAACTGACCCGTCAGAAGCAAGCTACCGCCAGATTTTATTTTCAATCAGGCATATCTGCGGTTGCCTCAGCCTTTTAGGACCTCCCACCCCAAGAGACTTCCTGGATGGCACTCACTCTACCCTGCTGGAGGAGGCCGGCCGTCGGCCCTGCCATTGGTGGATGGGAGCGTAGGTGGGCGGGCCCAAGGGAGAATGGACTACTAGCAAGCTAGATTGAAGCGAGGGCTGACCATGCTCCGCCGGAAGGCGCCTTGTTCTCAGAAAGGGTGAGTTGAAACGCTGGCTGGAAAGGAGGTACCAGGACTTGTTCAGGTAGGCTTTCCGCTCACGCCCGCCGCTTAGTGCTGGTCCAAGAGTCTTTGCAAACGCTGAGGCTCTTAGAATTGGTTTCCATAACTCATCCTCCTCCTCGCTCCCCCCGCCCCCTGCCCGTCCCCCAGTTGTGAGGAATCAGGTGCTGGGTGATGCTCTGGACTGAACCATTCTCCTTTGTGAGAGGCTGGGGGAGAGGGCGGCTGCCAGGCCCGGGGCCCGAGCCGGGCCGAGCCGCGAACCCGGCTGCTCTGAGCCCTGTGGAGTTTTCAAGGCTTGTCATTGCATTATTGAGCTTCGTGTAGATTTGAGACAGCTCATTGTTCTCCTTGCTCCTTCCGTGGAGGGAAAACTCCCCGGCTCCTTTTGGTTACTCCATACTTTGGGCTCAGAAGTGGGAGGTTAGGGTTTTTTCCTTTTTTTTTTTTTTTCTGCTTGTTTTTTGCCTTTTAGTAATAAAGGTGGATAGGAAAGCATGGGGTGAACGTGGGCAGATTGGTTTACGTTATTAGATGTAATTTCTGTGGATCTTTGGGAGATCAGAGCAGGCTCTTGGACAGTGTTTAGAGATGGGGAAGAGAGAGGAACTCAAGCCTTGCATCTCCATTGACAGGTCTGCAGAGCTCAGTGGTTTTTCTGTTGCATTATGTAAACTCTTCACTAGCAGGAGATACCTCCCCCTGCCTCGGAGTGAATGCAATTTTTTATTTTCCGTCTCCTGTGTCGCAGGAAATTTCCCTGCCATTGCAGCAGCTGTGCACATGTAGCAGTTCCTACCTTTTAAGGAGCAGTCCCGAAATGATTAAGGCCTTTAAGGACGAGGTGAATAGTGGTGTGTTGATATTTAGTGGACCAATCTCTTTTGACTCTTTACGCTCAGTGACTGAGCATAGTGAGCCAGAAGTCGAAGACATGGCACTCCGTGTCTTTTTCTCTTAAAGAATAGACATGGTGGAACGCCCCAAACACCAAAGGTCCTGCATTTTCTGCATTGTCTGTGTCTGCTGCATCCTACCATCACACTAGCATCCACAGACTGTTTACTCTTCATCTTGTTCTAAACCTCTTCATCTTGTTCAATTGGGGATTCTCTGACAAGGGTGTCCGTAACATCTGATGAGGTCCTATCTGGTGTGGGGTACTAGAAGGTGAGTTTGTGATTTGAATAATGTTAGTTAATTAGGTAATGTCTTCTGCTTAGGAATTTCTTTTGTATTAGTCACCAAATAAATTTCAGAACAAACTGTGGTCAACCTCTTAGGGCCAAAATGTGGGAAGCTTCTCATTCCAAGTATTTTGGATTATCCCACCCCTTAAAAGAAAAGAAGAGCTATAGAAAGGAAAAACAACATTTTCCATTTAGGAAGACCAGTCACAAGAATGGTATGCTGGTGGGTCTTCAAGGCAAGATGAAGGACATTGGCCAAAGAGAGGGTAACTGTGTATGGGAGAGGTAGGCATGGGGGGAGGTTTAAAACTGAAGTAGCAAAGGAGTAATGGATTGGGATAAGAGATGATGGAGCAATGCTTGGGGACTCGCAGCGTTCTTGCCTTTCCCATATTTGATCTGTCCTGTGCATTTGGCCTTTTGAGTGTGTCGTTTCCCAAATTGACAAAATTGATTTAGACACGGATAGAAAATGATAGAAATAGAAATCTGCTGAGCTGATCTGATCTGGTTGTGAACCACCATAAAACACAAATTTCCCAGGACAGCCTTCTCTGCCGCACCCATTGGGTCATGGGTAGCAGAATCTTGGCATTGTGGTAACCACCACTGTAGTTTGGTTTGTAACAGGAAAATTTGCTGTTTCATGTGTAGGGTCAAGTTTCTGATAGGTAAGGTAGGGTGGTGAAGGGGTTCAATCTTTAAAAGAAACCATTGCACACGTGTCCTTAGAAAAGGATGCCATTCGAGGGGGGCAAAGCTACCACTTAAGATTAATTTGTGAGTGCCAGGTACTGTGCTTGCTTACTGAAAGAATGGAATTTGATATTCTCATCTGTGGAAGGACTGTAACATTTTCATAGCAGCCAGCTGAATGCTAAACGCTTTGAAGATATTTGTCCACAGTCCTGAAAGGCTTAAGCTATGCTCTGAGCTTACGCTGAGCCTAATACCCAAAGGATGACACATATTTTTCTGAACCCTCTACTCTCAACCCCTAAAAGTCACTCCACTTCTGGAGTTGCATTTGAGCAAGTCCCTGATGTGCAGGTCTTTGCTGGACCTATCCTTGCACTACTGTAACCAACTTAGTATTTACTGTTTTACTTTTAGCATTTGATCCATTGGTATACTATCATGTTATATGTTCCTTTAGTTAGTTAGTTATTCTTTTTCTCACAGTCAGTGGTCTTCCCTTTATCTTCCTGTTATGATTTTGTTCATGTTGCCTTTAGTTTTAACTTACATTGTGCTTTTTTGCATCTGTCTTGTTGAAGCCACTTAAGAATGCAGAAAGACCTAATTTTCAAGATGTGGTTTCTTGGGTACCTAGTACCCAGGTAACAGTTGTTTATCTGTATAAGAAAGCTGCAGTATGAACCACTTATTATTGCCTAAAGGTTAATTTAACCATTTATTACGTTCTAAATTTTATCCTGAATAACCTCCCCCTGACCCATTTTATTTTGTGTGTATACCTGTGTAAAGTTGTAATTCAACTTTTTTTTTTTTTGCATTTGTTAACTCTATTCATATTGCCTTTAAGATTTTCATTGTATCTATATTGCAAAATAAGTCTACTCCTTGTAGTTATTGGGTGTTTTAATTTAAACTACAAAGTATGTTAGTCTGTGAGATTTCTTATTAAGTTATTCGGTAAGTAACATTTCTGTTTCCCTTTATCCATCACTTTCTGTCCTTCAGTAGATTCTTGGTTGTTTAATGTCACAAAAGCAAAATGGTCAACTTTAAAATATCTTAATTCTTGCCTTCAGATTGTTGCAGCAGGAGACTTTTAAAATAAAACACTTAATTTCTACCCACTAATGTATATTACATGATAATAAAAAGCCCAGCAGGGATAAATAGAAAGACTGGCATAGATAATTGCTTTACATTCACCTTCAGCAGGGGTGAATCCAGGAATGTACTCTAAGCAGTGCAGCGAGCCTAGGCAATGTTCTAGACCCTTCACAGTCAGACTATCCAAGCATTTTTTTTTTTTTTTTTTCTTTTTAGGGCCACACCCGCATATGGAAGTTCCTAGGCTAGGGGTCGAATCAGAGCTGTAGCCACTGGCCTACACCACAGCCACAGCAACTCAGGATCCTAGCCAAGTTTTCGACATACACCACAGCTCAGGGCAATGCCAGATCCTTAACCCACTGAATGAGGCCAGGGATCGAACCCGCATTCTCATGTATTGTAGTTGGGTTCATTACCACTGAGCCACAGCGGGAACTCCCAAACCAAGGATGTTAAACATTAATTCCGTTTATGCATAATTTTTAAGAAAAAGTTGGCTTTGTCACTGAAACATTTTGGATTTTTATCCCCTCCATATGTTTCCAGAGAAATTTATTATGTATGACTTCTTTTTATTTGGTATGTTCAGACTTAATTTCATTTTTTGTTTTTGATTTTGTCTTTTTAGGGCCACACCCTCTGCATATGGAGGTTCCCAGGCTAGGGGTCAAATCAGAGCTGTAGCCACTGGCCTGCACCACAGCCACAGCCACAGCAATGTGGGATCTGAGCTGTGTCTGCTATCTACACCACAGCTCATGGCAATGCTGGATCCTTAATCCACTGAGGAAGGCCATGTAGGGAACCTGTGCCCTCATGGATGCTAGTCAGATTCGTTTCCACTGAGCCACAACGAGAACTCCTATTTCATTTTTAAAAGGTAATTAAATGACATACAACTGAAATTACTAGATAATAATAGGACTGTGCTTCTTTTCTCCCTTGTATGTCAGTACCCTAAATCTAATAGTTCTTGTCCTTTTGGTAATGTCCTAGTATTCCAGTAGTTAGTAATTCTGTAATAACACCTTTTTGTTTTGTTATTCTCCTAAAACTATGTTAGTAACTCTTTGAGAAAGGATATGTGTTAAATGAGTTCTTATGTAAAGTCTTTCAGATTTCCCAAACTGTCTGTCATGGTCACTATAGAACCCTTTGGAATATCCTGCCTCCTTTTTCTCTTCCACTACAAACTTTGGGGATATGTTATATCTTTGGGAATTATCCCTTTGGTACATGGTCCCATTTGTGATATGGGAATTTTTGATTGGTTCTAGAAGAAACCAATGATTTCTGTAATTTGGCTGCCTGTGTAAAACCAAGTCATAATAGAGTTTTGTAATAGAACATGAAAATCGTATTTCATATATTCTGTAATTTTTCATGTTCTATTACAGTTATCAGTTATATACATCCATCTAAATGCGCTGAATGACTGGGAAGATTCTCCTGGGTTTTTGAAGAGGGGCTACTAAGTTGCATGAACATTGAACTTAATTAAGCTCAGTGTTTCGTTCTTCATTGTTTCCATTCAGTACCCAGTCCTTCTTTGTTTACTTATTAATTCTCCTATATAGTGCTTTTGCCTGTTTTTCCGGTATGCTTTCTGTTCGGAGGACTTTTTTTCATGAGGTCTTACATATACATAGGTAATGGTCACTTCACTGCTCTCCTGGAAGTCATGGGAATCAAAAGTTGAGGCACCAGGGTCTGGGCATTTGAACTACCAAAAGTCAGCCCAGTCAGTCAGAGAACCGGAAGTTCCCACAGGCAGGCATTGTAAAGTAAATGAAGTACTCTGACCTAGACACTGGCATCATTCCTACAAACACAAAAAATGATTAATTGAATTACCTGTGTGTTGCCCTAGACACCAGGGCTGGTTGAAGTCTGTTCCATGGTTTCCAAGTTAAAGAGTTATACTGCTTTCTCAGCACAGTAGTCCTAGTCCTTTCATCCCACCCAGCAGTCCTGCTATTCTGATTGTGAAACTTTTGCATCTGTTTCAATATCCCACCATTCTGCTTAGCACATCAACACAAGCCAAGTCTCTTAAGGAGTAAATTTGCTTTGAGAGAAACCTCTAGTGGTACACTTTTAAATTATTGAACAGGGAATAATAAACTCCTTTTTATTTGCCTACTGTGTGCCAAACATTGTACATTATCTTTTAATCTTCAGAATAACCCTGAATATGTATGTAATGCTACTTTCATTTTACAGAAGAGAAAAAATACGACTTAGGTTAGGTAACTTAACCAGGTGTAGGGCTCTGGTTTGTCGGATTTCAAAGCTCCATTCATATCGTCTCCCCCTATTTAAAAGTTCACTGCTGGAATTTCCGTTGTGGCTCAGCGGTAACAAACCCAACCAGTATCCATGAAGACTCAGGTTTGATACCTGGCCTCACTCAGTGGGTTAAAGATCCGGCTTTGCCATGAGCTGTGGTGTAGGTCGCAGATGCGGCTCAGATCCCAAGTTGCTGTGGCTGTGGTGTAGGCCAGTGGCTGTAGCTCTGATTTGACCCCTAGGCTGGGAACTTCCATATGCCGTGAGTGCGGCCCTAAAAAAGAAAAAAAAAAAAGGTTAACTGCTGACCCCTGTAGAACTGCCTTTGACCACAGCATTAGTCAAGTAGGCGTTCCATTAACAGGCACAGCCTTTAGCAGTTGTAGAACCTTGAGAATGTAAACATTTTTTTGTCTTTGTATCTCTGTCTGTTAGAAGGAAAAAAAAAGTTTCCTTTATTTAACTTAGTTATTTGGAAGATAAGAATATGTGAAGTACTTTAAACTCTATAGAGGAAAATTACTTGGTCAGTCTTGCAAATAACTCCATTTTTTAGCCAGTGCAAGTCAGACTAGCCCACTGTATTCATCAGTCTCATGTCAGTGGGTCATTTTGTGTGCCTAGAGGCACAAATGTGATAGTAACAGTGTTTTTCCTCCCCTGCCACACACACTTTTTTTTTTAACATTAATGTTGCCATGAAAAGAGTCCTTCATAAATTATTAAGTAAATGTTTCTATTTTTCTGTTAGGTTGAAAAAAATATATATGTCTTGGCCCAGTTAAAGTAGGGCCTGAAATGGTGGTGTGGGAGGGTAAGAGGACCAGAACTCTTACCTGACTTATGTGTATGGTGGGGAGAGGGTGAAATGGGCAAAGGGGATCAATTGTATGGTGGTTGTTGGAGAGTAAATTTTTTGGTGGTGAGCATGTGGTAGTGTATACAGAAGTAGAAAAATAATGTTGCACACATGAAACTTACATAATGTTATAGACCGATATAACCTCAGTTTAAAAAAGAATTGTATATATCATTACTTATGCTGGATGTCCGAAAGTGGTGTCGTACACGGTGGATATAGTCATCCAGTTAGGTATTCCTCATCTGGAATCCAGAATATTATTTTCATCTTGGTGAACATGTGCCAGTGAAGAGCAGTTTCTCCAGATCCTGTCTAACTTGACCGAGGGGCAATGATCCTTTAAGAGCAGGATCCTATTTTCTGTCTTTAGATTTAGACCAAAACCCCCAAGATTTTACTGGAAAAAAAGTCTACAGTGAGGCTGATGTAAAAATGAACCTATGCCTGGAGTTCCCTTCATGGCATAGCAGAAACGAATCCGACTAGGAACCATGAGGTTTCAGGTTCGATCCCTGGCCTCACTCAGTGGGTTAAGGATCCAGCGTTGATGTGGGCTGTGGTGTAGGCTGGCAGCTGTAGCTCTGATTGGACCCCTAGCCTGGGATCCTCCATATGCCTTGAGTGTGGCCCTAAAAAGCCAAAAAAAAAAAAAAAAAAAGAACCCATGCCCTACTTTTGAGTCATATGAGTACATTTTCATCCATTTACTTCTTGCCACAGCCTTAAATTGGCCACCATTAAGGCTTTAAGTTCCCAAGCCTAAAGGATATAACTGAAATTTCATTGCTTTCAATAGTGATTATCTATATATCACTATAGAAAATAGTCTTTGATGTGCATTAGATGCATCCTCTTTTGCTGTATGTAAAAGCTGTGTCTGATAAAGGTCCTGAAAAGTAAGGATGCTTAGGATTTTATGATGCCTTTTTTGAGTGTTTCTGGTAGGAAAGATGCCACTGCCCTTTACTCTCTCAGCAGTCTGTGAGAAGCCCTTGGTTTCGGTTGGTCGGATACCTCCACATTACCCCTCTGCAGCCCCACTCCCACTCACCTTTGGCTGGAAGCTGAAAGTGCATTCCTGCAACAAAAGTACATTGAGTGTCCGTTACCACCTGATAAGGAAAGGAAATATTGTAATAAGTCATTGTAATAAGTAATATTGTAATAAGTCATACACAGTCCTTGCCCTTGTGCACCTTGCATTCTAATATGGGGGTGAGGGAAGATGGCTATTAAACAATTATATGACCAGTTATTCAGCCTACTACAAAAGAGAAATTATGCATATTACAGGAGAATTTATAATAGGGGCATATAACCCTTAGTATAGTTGAGTAGTTAAGACTGTGACTTCTAAAGTTCCCGCTGTGGAACAACGGAATATGCAGTGTCTCTGAAGCACTGGGATGCAGGTTTGATCCTGGGTACAGTGGGTGAAAGGAGCAGCTGTGGAGTAGGTAGCAACTGTGGCTTAGATCTGATCTCTGGGTTGGAATCTCCATGTGCTGCGGGACAGCCAAAAAAGGGGCGGGGGGAGAATGTGACTTCTGAAGCCACACTACCTAAATTTGAATCTGGCACCACTTTCCACTAGCTGTGGCCTGTTAGACAGATTGCTTCTCTCTCTGTGCCTCAGTTTCCTCATCTATAAAAAACAGCTAAGTTATTTCAAGTTTAAGAAAATTGAATATGATTTCCCACTGTGGCACAACGGGATTGGTGGTGTCTCTGCAGTGCCAGGATGCAGGTTTGATCCCCAGCACAGTGGGTTAAAGGATCTGCTGCACTGCCACAGCTGTAGTGTAGGTCGCACCTGCAGCTTGGATTTGATCCCTGGCCTGGGAACTCCATATGCTGCAGGGAGGCCAAAAAAGAAAGGAGAAAGAATGAAAATTAAATATGCCAGTGCATTTTCATTGTTTAGAAGAAGGCCAGTTGTGTAGTGTACACTCAACAAGTTTGGCTCTTTTTTTGTCTGGGAGGTCATGGAAAGCTTTTCTTTGAAATGATGCCACTGAAGTGAGCTTTGAAAGGTAAGAATTAAATAGGCAGAATGGAGGGGAACCAGTCAGAAGGCAATTGCAGTAGTCCAGGGACGTGAGGGGTGGTAAATTGATCCAAAATAGTAGTAGAGGCAGATGTGTCTGGATGTGAGGGATATTTAGTAGGTAAAAGGCAGGATTTTAAAATATTAGATAGGGGTGGTAAGGAAGAGGCTTTTCTGGTCTCTGTGGCCATAACTGAATAAGAGATGCTGGAGGATGGTTGCACTCTGTGTGTGCGCATACATGGTGGTGATTGTGGAGGAGGCTAGAGAAACTGCGAAGGAGTCAGTCTCCTTGAGGTAATAAGCCTCTTATAGGGAAAGGTGGACAGGTGGGTTAGCCAGGGAGACTGGAGATGCTACCAGGAAGAGCTCTTGAGTAAGCAAGTGAACGCACAGGCCTGGAGTTCAGGTCTCTTGCCCAGAAACATGAGAGACATAAAGCATATAGGTGGTTCGTTGAAGAAGATAATGAATAGTAATTGAGGCCATGTATATGAATTGGATATTCTTTTTTTTTTTTTTTTTTTTTTTTTTTTGTCTTTTTGGTATTTCTTGGGCCGCTCCCGCGGCATATGGAGGTTCCCAGGCTAGGGGTCGAATCAGAGCTGTAGCCACCAGCCTATGCCAGAGCCACAGCAACGCGGGATCCGAGCCCAGTCTGCGACCTACACCACAGCTCACGGCAACGCCAGATCGTTAACCCACTGAGCAAGGGCAGGGACCGAACCCGCAACCTCATGGTTCCTAGTCGGATTCGTTAACCACTGCGCCATGACAGGAACTCCCCTGAATTAGATATTCTTGAAAAGAAAGTATAGAATGAGACAAAAAGAGGGCCTGGAACCAATGCTTGGTCAACTTTAGCTATTAGAGGCTGGTAGAGGAGAAGAGCAGCAAAGGAGAATTGGGCAGAGTATTAAAGCATAGTTGATTTACAATGTTCTGTCAATTTCTGCTATACAACAAAGTGACCTAGTCATCCTTTTTTCTTTTTATGGCTGGAGCTTTAGCTGCAGGCCTGTGCCAGCCATGGCAATTCCAGATCTGAATACCATAGCTTGTGGCAACACCAGATCCTTAACCCACAGCATGAGGCCAGGGATTTAACCCACATCCTAATGGACACCATGTTGGGTTTTTAACCCACTGACCCGCAGTAGGAACTCCAGGATCCCTGAGTTGGATGCTAGTGACTTAGAACATCTATAGCAGGTTTTTTTTTTTTTTTTTTTTTTTTTTTTTTTTTTTTAGTCTTTTGTCTTTTTGTCTTTTGTTGTTGTTGTTGTTGCTATTTCTTGGGCCGCTCCCGCGGCATATGGAGGTTCCCAGGCTAGGGGTTGAATCGGAGCTCTAGCCACTGGCCTACGCCAGAGCCACAGCAACGCGGGATCCGAGCCACGTCTGTGACCTACACCACAGCTCACGGCAACGCCGGATCGTTAACCCATTGAGCAAGGGCAGGGACCGAACCCGCAACCTCATGGTTCCTAGTCGGATTCGTTAACCACTGCGCCACGACGGGAACTCCTATAGCAGGTTTAGGCTGACTAAAGCCAGTTAGTTTTACATGATCTTCAGACCCTAGAATCTGAAGTGTTGTTACCCCTGTTTGCTTTAAATTAGATTTAATGTAGAGGAAGTAAGAGGTGCAGTGCATTTGCAAGTTCATAGATATTAGCCTGCTGAAGTCAATGAATTATTCTGAAGGTCATTAGTCTGAGTGGTGACCCCCTCTAAAGCTGATTAGCATCTCCCGGGTATGGAGAGACACTGGCAAAACCAAATTTGTTTACAACTATCTATCCAGCAACATTTGTTGAGTACTTCCTGGAACATAGTGATTATATACCAAGAGGTGTTCCAGGAGTTCCCACTGTGGCTCAGTGGTAACGAACCCCACTAGTATCCATGAGGATGCAGGTTCGATCTCTGGCCCTGATCATTGGGTTTAGGATCTGGCGTTGCTGTGGCTGTGGTGTAGGCTGGGCAGCTATGGCTCTGATTCTACTCCTAGCCTGGGAACCTTCATATGCCACAGGTTTGGGCCTTAAAAAAAAAACAAAAAACAAAAAAAAACAAAATCCAAAACAAACAAACAAAAAACCCCAGTAGGTGTGCAAGGTGTTTGACTATTCCTCATTAATGGCCCTGTAATTTGATCCACCTTTGTACAGAGGCTGAACTGGGTGGGACAGAAATTTGAACCCAGATCCCTCATCATTCCTCCACATACAAATGTAACTAAAATGTGAAGTAAAAGATACTTATCCCAAAAGAGTACTTAACAAAATGCTATATGGAAGCTCATATGGGACCGATTACTTTTGACTTGATAATGAAAAGTAGGGAGGCTTTCAATTATTAAATCCAACAGACATTTTATTTACTTATTTATTTTTGGCTGCACCTGCGACATGTGGAAATTCACAGGCCAGGGATCGAACCTGTGACACAGTAGCAACCCAAGCCACTGCAGTGACAGTGCCAGATCTATCCTCAGCCTGCTGTGCCAGAAGAGAACCTCCCCAATGGAGATTTTAAAGTTCTTATAAGACATTTTTACATTGCTGATGTAATTCATCACTCTTTCCTCCTGTAACACTCTTTACTTCTGTGACATTGCACTCTGTTTCTTTTGCTTTTCCTTTACTAGCTGCTTAGTAGGTATATCTTATTCTGATTCTTAATTCTTGATGTTCTTCTGGGTTCCTCCTTAGCTTTTCTCACTTTACACCAAACTTCTCAAATTTTGGGGTTTCTAGCTAAGTGTTTTGTTTAGTCTGCATAGTATTTAAAACCTTTTAAAAAGTTAGTCAGGGAGTTCCCGCTGTGGCACAGTGGGTTAAGAATCTTACTACAGCAACTCAGGTGACTGCGGAGCTGAGGGTTCAATCCCTGGCCTGGCACAGTGGGTTAAAGGATCTGGTATTGCAGCAGCTGTGGCTTAGGTTCATCAGTTTGTGGCCCGGGAACTTCCATATGCCATGGGTGCAGCCATTAAAAAAAAAAAAAAAAAAAAAAATTAGTTGAATATATTGAAAACCTGGAAGATTTACATAAAATTCTGTACTTCTGGCTTTTGAAAAACCTGGAGTTCTCTCTTAACCTTGAGTTGCATTTCTATATGGCAACCCTTAACTAGAGCTGACTAGCAGCTGCTCTCTTTGGAATGGACATCCAGTTCTTTATAGACCCCAGTGTTCTCTCATCTTTCCCAACAATATTGGTGCAGTGTTTCATAAACTTACTCTGGTGTGTGTGTGTGTGTGTGTGTGTGTGTGTGTGCGTGTGTGTGTGTGTGTGTGTGTGTGTGTGTGTGTGTGTGTGTGTGTGTAGGTTTTTAGGGCCACACCCTTGGCATATGGAAGTTCCCAAGCTAGGGGTTGAATCAGAGCTGCAGCTGCCAGCCTACACCACAGCCACAGCAATGACAGATCTGAGGCACATCTACAGCCAACACCACAACTCATGGCAATGCGGGATCCTTAACCCACTGAGCTAGGCCAGGGACTGAACCCAAGACCTCATGGATACTAGTTGGGTTCATTACCACTGAGCCACAACGGGAATTCCTCCACTCTTTTTTTTTTTTTTTTTTTTTGTATTTTTTTATTATAGTTGATTTACAGTATTCTGTCCATTTCTGCTATAGGAACTCCTCCACTCTTAAAACTACTATTTTGATACTGATAATTCTAAATCTATACATAAGCAACTTTTGGATTTATACATCCAACCTCCTATTGAGTATCACTACTTAACATGCTGTAGGCAATTCAAACTAAACATGGCTGAACTCATTTTCCCCTGTAAACTCTAGATTCTGCCAATTTAAAAAATTTTTTATATATTTATTATGTCTTTTGTCTTTTTAGGACTGCACCCTTGGCATATGGAAGTTCCCAGACTATGGGTTGAATCAGAGCTGTAGCCACCAGCCTATGCCACAGCCACAGCAATGTGAGGATCCAAGCTGCGTCTGCAACCTACACCATAGCTCACTGAAACACCAGATCCTTAACCCACTGAGCAAGGCCAGGGATCAAACCCAAGTCCTCATGGATACTAGTTGGGTTCATTAACCGCTGAGCCACAACGGGAACTCCCTCTACCAATTTTTATCCCAAGTATTACTCAGCTCTCTCTCTTCCTTACTATCTTTTTTATGAGAGTTGTAACATTTATTTCAGGTTCTCTCTCTTTGTTTCTTTTTTGCCTTACCTGTGGCACATATACGTTCTAGGACCAGGGATCGAACCTGTGCCACAGAAGTGACCAGAGCCACAGAGGTGAAAATGCAGGAGCCTTAACCTGTTAGGGCATTATAGAACTTTCCCATCATTAACTTTTGAACCTCACTGCAGTGATTTAGGCTCTGATCATCTTGTTAGGATTCTTGGTTGCAAATAACAGAAATCATCTTTTGGCTAAATTAAGCAGAATGGGAATTTATTCTAAGGATATTGTGTGACTCACAAAATCAGTGGGAATGCTAGAGAATCTGGTTTAGAAAATGATCTGAAATCATGGGAGAACATGCCAGGATCACACCGTTGAACAGTCAGTTTATGATGCTGCAGAATCCCAGTGTCTGCCATTGCTGAATTTGTCTAACTTGTCGGTTCTGAATTTTTGCATTATCGCTGCAAAGTCAAAGTTCTCCACAGGAATGTCCACTTAAATTAGGTTAAGTTGTGTGCTTATTTCTGCTTCCCCACCCCCCACTTCATTCCTCGCTGCCCCAACCCCAGCTCTATAGTGGGAGGTAAAGATCCGTCTTCCTTTGAAGACTCTTACCTTGAGCTATTTCCCCAATATGGGAAAGGGAGTTTTGATTGCTGAGTAGGAAAAAAAAAAAAAGCAAATATCCACTATACAGCTCTTTTCTGGACTACCATAGCAGCTTCCTAGCTACTTCTGTGTCCTCTGTCCCCTCATGGCCCAAATCTATTCTCTGTCTGGCTCTAACATCCAGAGTTAGCTAACTAAAATGCAGTTCTGACTACGTCATTTCACGTCTCAGTGGCTCCTCATCCAGCTATAAGAAAATACTTTAATTTGTCACTCAAGGCTTTCCTTAAAGGGTCTCACCCTCACCTCTCCTTTCAGTCTTGTCACCCTCTAATTTCTTCTTTGCAATGTACATTTTGGCAAGACTGAACTGAAGAACTACTTAGAATTTCTTCTACATGCGTCATGCTGTTTTTTCCTTGCTCTGCTTCGTTTTACCTTTTCCTCTTACTGTCCCTACTGCCTGAATACCCTGTTCTTGTAGCCCACTTTACCTTCCCTAGTTAACTCCTCCTTATCCTTTAAGAAACTACTTCCTTGATACCTTTTTCTTGTGTTAAGTCCCTTTCATCTGTGTTCCTGAAATAGCCCCTTGTTTATTTCATTGCCGTGTCATCTTGAAATTGTTTACATTTGTCACTATTGTCATAGTCTCTACTCTTCACCCTCTCCCCACATGTATACACAAATACACTCCTATCTGTTGTGAGTTCTTTGAAGGTGGAGACTGTCTTATTCATCATTGGTTCTCTAATACTACCGTATTACTCCGTTTATTGTATACTCAATAAATGGTGAGATAATGAGGCATTTGATATAGATCTTAAAAGGTAAGTAAGATTCTGATAAGGCATAGAAATGGAATAAGGATGACATAATTTGAAGGCAACAGTATTAGCTAGGCTTAGATGAGAAAAAATATATGACAATATCAAGTTGTCTTTTTTGGCCAGCATGTCTGTGTATCTGTAGAAGAGTAGGAAATAAGTCTGGGAAGGCAAAATATGGTCTTAGGAATTATGTTTTAAGTAACAGGGAACCTTTGAAAGTTTTCAAGCAAGGGACTGATTTGGCCGTTCTGTGTTTTAGGAAATTAATCTGGTAGCAGAAAGGATTAGTAGGGGGAGAGATCAATTATGAAGCTTCTTTCTCTTACACAAGCAACTGTATAAATAAAGAAGTGGCAGCAGAAGTAGAGGAGTGAGATACATGAAATTCTGACTTTGCCATTTTGTTTCATAATTGAATCACTCAGCTCTAAACCTCAGTTTTCTCATCAGTGCAGGAGGACTGACTTGATATGATTGGCAAGTCTTTGCCAGCTCCAAAATCTATGATATATTTACAGGATAGTCAATGGGACTTTGCAAATGACTTAACGGTGGATACAAGAAGAGGTTTCAGAGGCGCCTTTGAGGTTTCGAGCCTCAATGAATGGGAAAACAGTATTGCTTGTTTGAGTGGGGATTGTGTGTCCTTAGCATTAGTGGCAGTAAGATCTTCAAAAATAGATCCAAGGCCAGGTTGATCTTCTTCCTTCTTTGTGTCCTAGAGCACAAAAAAATAGGATTTCAGCAGAAACTAGTGGTCAGGAGGTAAGCAGCTGTTTTTATTAACAGTTTACTTTGGGGTAATTTAAGCTTGCCCACCATGGTTCTGAGGTTAGCCACCCTGGGGAATTCGAGTGCTCTCAAGTGCCATGGCAAACTGGACACTGGCCCATATGTCAGAGGGGCTGAGTTTCAAGAGAAGAAGTGAAGACCAGGTTTGGGGGTGAGGAGTGGGTGTGTCTCTTGGAGAGAGGTGCTGGGAATTGTTCGTGGGTGCCTGGGGTTCCTTTCTAGAAAGTGATACGGCTGCCCAAGGGTCAGAGTATCAAGAATGCAGTTTGGTTTGTGGCAGAGAGTGTCTTTTAAAAGTAAAAGGCTCCAATGCTCCAGCAATTGGGCGGACTCACTCCTACGATGAGGGCAGATTTGGCCCCTTTTAATGGGTCGTGGAATAAGGTGTAGTCACTACAGCAGAGGAGTTGACAGGGCTGCTAGAAGAGAATCCAGAGGGGGGAGGAGTTGGCCTAGTGTGGAACCCTCCCTCCCGAGTTTAGACTTTGGTGTGCAGAATACAGTATAGGTGGTGGAGGAATTTAATCCCCAGGACCAGTTTCCCGTAGCTTGAGACCGTTTCTCTGGCCAGCACACCCCCAGTCCCTTTTCTTTTTTTTTAAGCAAGCTGCAGGCTTCGCCTCGGCCCTAGAAACCGGATAGGCCTCTCCGTGCGCTCTCAACCTAACCCCGCGGCGACGGGGGAGGGGGAAGCTCTGTTTAGTCCCACCCTTTGCGCTGTTTTGCGTCTTTGCGCCCATGGTGAGTGGCAGTGGAGCTTAGCCAATGGGGACGCGGGGCGGGCAGGAGCATCAAGTTAGGCTGCGCAGGAGGAGGGGGAACTGGTGCTGGAGAGACAGCGAGAGGGGCGAATCGGCCCCCCACGGCCGCTGCAGGTAAAGGCACCTCTCTTACCCCGCGGGGTGAGGCACAGCTCTTTTTCTTCTTCTGGGCTTGTCGGGCCTTCCCGCCTGTAGCTTTCGCCCTAACATTGCTCCCACCGGGGCATCCACACCCCCCCCTCCACCCCACACACACACACTCCGCATCTTCCCGTCTTGGCCATCCCCACCCTGGAGGGCACCCCGCTAGCTCACTCTCTCAAGTGCATGTACCTCCTCTCCATTTTCCGGGCTCCAGTTGTCAGAAATCTCTCTCCTCTGATATATGGGCCTTCCTGGCACCAGCCCCGGCAGTATGAGCAGGTAATGTACACGGATCCCGGCCACCCCCGCCCCCAGTCGCGTTTTCCTCCCCATCAACCTCTCACTTCCTTACCCTGCCCCTTCTCTTCCACAAGAGTACATAATTTTTGTAGTTTCTTCTTTACCCCCTTGAACATACGTACATGATTTTAGAGTTCATAGTTGCCTATTTCGCCTTCCCTGTTTTTCAGAAGGACTCACTTTACCAGCCATATTTGCCCCCAAATGTCCATACCCTGTTGAGGTTTGAGTGCATTTTCCTTCTGTAATTAGAAAAACAAAAAACAGAGTGGCCACAAATTTGGTCATGAGAATGGTGAAGATAGAGAAAATGGCTTAGGATCTCGATCTTCTTGAGGAAATCTCCCGAGTGGCCTTAAGTTAATAGCTCCATTTCTTACGGTCTGTGTCCTTCCATCCTGATCCTCTGCTGACCCTAAATTGTGATTACATTCACCTTGGATGCTTATTTCCCATTTCTATAAGGTTTGAGACCCTTTGGGTCTCACAGATGTCTCCTTGGTACAGTTTTTAAATCATTCTCTTAAAATTATGTTGGTGATTTTCATCTTAAACCTTCTGATTTATTTTCAAGGGATTTTTTGAAACAGCTTCTACCCATCTTTTGTTTCAACAATGTCTGCAGCTGATCCTCTTGAAAAGATACAGTTTCCAATAACAACATTAATACTTTGAAGTAAAATAGTTTGTTCTTTTCTGAATCTTTGACCAGTTAGAGGTAAAGTGGGCTTGGCTGGTACTTCTAAAAGTGTATATTGCAAAAAAAAAAAAGGTCAGTATTTGTCAATATGGTATTTGGCTCTTATCTTCTAAGAGGATGGGCAGTACAGAGAAATCTGTAAATGGAGATACAGTTCATTTTATATAATTTTATGTATTAGACAACTGGACTGATTTCTGTTCCAGTGTTTCTCATCCACCATAAACAGTATGATAAACCGTGAGAAATCTTATCCCACCACAGAGATGTTAATAATCCTTCCAAACCAGGGGTGCTTCTTCTTTCTCTGTCCCTGCCTATCCCCCCCAGGCTGCTCCCCTGCCACTGGTATCTTTTACAGATCCTCACAGGCCAAGAGATATCATCCAGTTTTATTGAATATAAATAACATAAACAATGGTATGTGTTTTCCTTTTATAACTTGTATCATTGAATATACATTTTCAAACTTTACATACCTTTCATCTCCCAGTGAGAATCACTGCTTTGTTGAAAGGTATGGGGGAAAGTATGGAGGAGAATTAAAATAAAGCCCTTGGAGTTCCCATCGTGGCACATTGGAAACGAATCCGACTAGGAATCATGAGGTTGCTGGTTCCATCCCTGACCTCACTAGTGGGTCAACAATCCGGCGTTGCTCTGAGCTGTGGTGTAGGTTGCAGACGTGGCTCGGATCCTGCGTTGCTGTGGCTGTGGCATAGACCAGCGGCTGTAGCTCCAATTAGACCCCTAGCCTGGGAACCTCCAAATGCCACAGGTGTGGCCCTAAAAAGCAATAGAATAAAGTAAAATAAAGCCCTTTATGATTGGACAGACAGGTTGTTACTGAAATGGGTATGGGTAAGGAGACATGTAGAATAAGAACAGGAGAGTTGGGACTCTAGGTTTCCAAGAAAATCCAGAAGAACTATATTAGAGGTAATAAAGCTGCAGAACATCAATTTGTGCTTACTTTAAGAGGAAGGAGTAGTTCCTCCTTTAAGAAGCAGGTGAGATGAAGGGCTATTATATGAAGAATTTCTCTGGCTTGTTATTTGGAAATTATAGATGGGTGGCTTTGGATTTTAACCTTTGCTGAAGTTCTGCTTCTCCCCAGCTCCCATCCCACCCCCAAATTTTCCGTCATTATTCTGATCATTAGTTTGAAATCATGGAAGGTCATAGAGGACAACCATCAAACTCTATCTTTCCTTTTGGGCATATACATGTCTTTTTCTTTGGGGCACTGGTAGGTGAAGACTGGCTTTTCATTCTCAATATGATACAAGTCTGTTATGATTTCTTTATCTAGGCAGTTGCTTTACTTAGGGATATCTTAAGGGTTTCACGTATTTGGAATTTTTCACCAGGATTTAAACCATAGAAAGAGAATCCATGGAATAGATGAGCTTGGTAGAATAGGCCAGATATGGATATAGCCAGGATGACCCATAAGTCGGAATAGAAAGAGGGGTGAAGAAGTTGGAGGTATGTTCCCGAGAAGGTTTAATCTTTTGCGAGTCAAGGACAACGTAAAGGTGTGAGGCCAGAAAGAAGCAGGAGGAGATCTGTTTTGGCACAGTGGGTTAAGGATCTGATGTTACTATAGTGGCTTGGGTTGCTGCTATAGCGTGGGTTCAATCCCTGGCCCAGGAACTTATGTGTGCCTTGGCATGTGTGCCCCCCCCCCCAAAAAAGAAGGAAAAGCAGAAAACTAGGATTAAAATATTTGTACAAGATGAATTAAGTCAGTAGAGGTGAATTTATGGGATGGGACTAAGAAGTAGTGAGACTTGAGTGTGTGGCATTAAGTCAGTGGTGAGGTTTTTAAATTATTGGACACTGACTGTACCAGAAAAAGCAGAAATTTGGCCCCAAGATTGGAAAAGGAGACAAATGATAAGTGCACTGACCTTTAAAGACTTATACTTGAGTCGTATAGAAGCAAGAAATATGTTGGAAACTGCTAGCCTGGTTTCTCCCCTTAAAAAATGAGATCTGTCTCACTGTTTGAGATTGGGCAGTTGTAGAGGGATGGAAGAGCATTTGAGTGAAAAAAAAGCAAGGAGTCCTGGAAAGGACAAAATATGCCATGGAAGAAAAAGCAGGTTAAAAACTATTATTATCAGCATAAACTTGTAGTTAGTGGAAACTTTCACTGTAGTTCTTTGTGATACCTAACTGTTAGATATTTAGTGTAACTTCTCTGACCGTGAAAAGGAGATGAACGATAATAGGCAGCAAAGTAGGGCATAACTAGAAAAAAGTTAATGGTAGTATTGAGAAAACTTATAAAATTATTGAGTAGATTTTCATTAAATCAAGAAACATCCATAACTCTTCTGATCACCATTTTGAGGAGCTTTGGGGCAGGTGTTAGATAGGAGAGGGTGGAATGAGCTAGTGGAATAGTTTAGCCAGGGAAGTGATAGGGACCCTGGTTGAAATGTGAAGGGTATACAGTTACTGAGGCTAGGAAGATCTTGTTTAACATTGGTAGAGATGCCATGTATGCTTTGTAGTTTTGACTGATATGCCAACCTCTGATGAATCAGTTCTCTTTATCTATGTCAGAGTTTCTGGGCTGTTTACCCACATTATGTCATTTAAAAAGGATAGCTGGAAGGGGGAAAAAAGTTTGGGGTTGTGTGAAAATTCTTCAGTCAAGTCTGTACTGTGTCACTGACCGATTTCTTCTCTGTTGTCTTTTAAAAGTTAGGAGAAATGGTGTTATTAAGCAAGACTCCTGGATTGACAAATATTGATATCAAATACAAATGCAGACACTACATTTTCATATAGTTATCTAGTAATGTATTTATAAATCCTTGTCTTAGTTGTTCCTTTTTCCAGCATTTTTATGAACATAAAGCCCCAGATGTGGATTTAGTAAACATACTTTCAGTTATTTGTACAACAGTTTTTCAAGATCAGAAGCTTTCTACAGTCTCATCCTAGAATCAGGGAATACCATTTAGTTTTGCTTAAGGGCTGAATGGTTCATTCCAGACACTGCAAGCAAATAGTTTAATTCATTAAATATTTTTTGGAGGAGCTACTGTGTATGCACTATCCTGCTGGTTCTTTAAGGATCCACAGATGAATAAGACATGATCCCTACCATGCAGGAACTCTTGTCTCTTGGGGAAACAGGAGCTGGGCCACCATGGAGGATTGTGCAGGGTGTGCATTGCACATGTTTATTATCATCGTAGATAATATGTTTAGTATGACAGTTTTCCAGCAGATGGCAGACAAGCATCTTGAGGAGGAGACAGCTTTTTATAATTTGCACAAAGGAACCATTTGGGCCTTCGGAGGAAATGGACCTGAGACTTATTTTAATCAATGTTGAATATCTAAAGTGCTTTAAATTAAAGTGCAGACAACACCTGGGTATTTAAAGAAGGTGAGGAAACCAAGTCATCACAAATGGCTCACCTTATGGAGAGGTTCAGGGCTCACCTTATGGAGTAGAAGACCTTTGAGGGTGGTAGAGATTTCAGCTGAAATATTTGGGAGGAAGGTGTGAGGATGTTCCAGGGAGAAGCTACAGCATAATAGGCAAAATCATGCAGATAGCAATGTCATTAAGGGAACTGTATTGTCTAGTTGGACTGGAATGTAGGGTAGGGTATATATAGGGAGTGATGGGAGTGAAAGTTGGGAATATAAACTGGAACTGGAACTAAATTGTAGGATTCTTTGAATCTCTTAGAAAGGAAGTTTTTGATCTTAAATATGAGAAAGTGCGGAGGGAACTTCATAACAGAAATACTGTGTATAGATTAATTGATAGGTTAACTAGAATAAAGTTTGTGAAACTTCCTGGGTAAAATTTTGGTTAATGGTGGCTATTTTTATCAGTAGTGAGTAAAAGTATCTAAAATACAAGGGAAACTTGTAAAATAGAGAAGTCTTTACCTATAGTCACTGAAGTATTGCTGGTATGCTGTTAAGTTCTGTCAACTTAAGAACCTGAAATAAAAGGTGAATAAATATTAAATTTTCTAATCTCTACTTAAGAATGATAATTGTAAAAAGAAGTGGACAGGAGTTACCATCATGGCTCAGCGGTAATGAACCCAACCAGGATCCATGAGGACGCGGGTTTGATCCCTGGCCTTGCTCAGTGGGTTAAGGATACAGCGTTGCTGTGAGCTGTGGTGTAGTTTGCAGACTCAGCTCAGACCCCACGTGGTTGTGGCCTGGATGGCGCTGCAACTCCAATTTGACCCCTAGACTGGGAACTTCCATATGCCACAAGTTCAGCCCTAAAAAAAAAAAAGAAATGGACAGAGACACCTGAGTGATCTTGACAGATAGAAGCTTCAAAGCTTGTAGGTGTAAGAGCCCCCAAAGGGAGTTAATTTCTTTTTTAATTTTAGTTTTGAAGCAGAAATATGGATGTTCTTTCTGTTGTGTCTCCATCCTCAGATGACCTTGCGTTTCCATCTTCTCTCATTATGTTGATGCTATTTTATATTAAGGGTAGTACCTAAGAAGGAGAACTTTTCCCTGAGATCACCTACTTTGCTTATTTGTCATTTGTCTTCCTACAACAGGAGTTCCACCATCTTCCTCTGAAGACCTAGCCATCTTGCTCTATGAAGGTCAGGACAATCTGACATGCACTTGTTTCTTGCCTCTTTATGTGAAGAGTAGTCCTCTTCCATTGTGTACATTTTTTTCTTAATAGGGGAGGGGAGGGGAGAGCCAGTACCCCCCCTCCCCTTCCCTCCCTAGACCTTGGGGAAGTACCCCCATTACTTTCCCAAGATGGCAGACCCCATCATGGATCTGTTTGATGACCCAAATTTATTTGGCCTGGACTCTCTGACTGATGACAGCTTCAATCAAGTCACGCAAGATCCTATTGAGGAAGCTCTTGGACTGCCAAGCTCTCTGGACTCCTTGGATCAGATGAACCAGGATGGTGGAGGTGGTGATGTGGGGAATTCATCAGCAAGTGACTTGGTCCCCCCACCAGAGGAAACAACCCCCACAGAACTTCCCAAAGAATCAGCAGCTCCAGCTCCAGAATCTTTAACCTTGCATGATTATACCACTCAGCCTGTCAGCCAAGAGCAGCCAGCCCAACCTGTCTTACAGACACCGACGCCAACATCAGGACTTTTGCAGGTCTCCAAGAGCCAGGAGATCTTGAGCCAAGGGAATCCTTTCATGGGTGTCTCTGCCACAGCTGTCTCCTCCAGTAGTGCTGGAGGGCAACCATCTCAGTCAGCCCCTAAGATTGTTATTCTTAAGGCCCCACCAAGCTCCTCAGTCACTGGTGCCCATGTGGCACAAATTCAGGCCCAAGGTATCACCAGCACAGCTCAGCCCCTCGTGGCAGGCACAGCCAATGGTGGAAAAGTCACTTTTACCAAAGTGCTAACCGGCACTCCCCTTCGACCTGGTGTTTCCATTGTCTCTGGTAATACAGTGTTGGCTGCCAAGGTCCCTGGGAACCAGGCTACTGTTCAGCGCATTGTCCAGCCCAGCCGACCAGTAAAGCAGCTGGTTCTACAGCCAGTTAAGGGTTCAGCTCCTGCTGGAAACCCTGGGGCCACAGGGCCCCCACTGAAGCCTGCAGTTACACTGACCTCTACACCTACCCAGGTGACTTGAGTGAAAGGGGGCGGTGAATTTTGGTTTAGTAGAGGGCCCAGCAACTGTGAGAGCAAACACAGGAGAGATGTCTCTAGGAAATCGTGTTTAAATTCTTTTTATCAGTAGTATTGACAGCCACATGTTTATTACTTACTAGAAGAAAGTAGTTAGTGTTAACATATTTTTTGAGCTCTTACTACATTTACACTGTGCCTAGCTGGTACTGAACAAGATAGACACAGTCCCTGTCGTTACAGAGCTCACAGTCTGCCAGGAAATTACAGACCTTAAATGAGAACTCACAATAAAGTATGATGTAAAGTTGTATGAGAAATGTAAGGATGCCATTGGAACAAAATGGTTTTTGAAAAATATATTTATATTTGCAAGACTTATGGAAGCTATGTATCTTTCCTCTGTTCTTATTATTAAGATCATCCTTCTGTGATTTTGCCCAGGAGAAAGGCTAGTTTCTATTGTAAGAAAATTGAGGCTCTGGCCAGAAGAGTTTGAGGAGAGAAGAGGGCAGTATTCAGATAAGTAGGGCTGGTGGAGAGAAACTGTAAGAAGATAGATTTTAGTTCACTATAAAGACTTTATTCTAAGAGAGTTCCAAAAAATGGAATGACTGCCTTAGAGGATAGTGAGCCTCCCATCAGTTTTTCAAGACTAGGCTTGATACCCACTGGGCAGAGCTGTTACAGAAAAGATTTTTATCTGGACAGATAGGAGGATGAATAAACGAATTGTATTGTGTCTTCTGACCCCCAGTTTTTATTTCTAGGATAAGGAAAACTGGTGTAAATATTCAGAGGTCTACCATTCTTAATGTTGTACCTCTCTTGCAATTTCCTTTCTTTGCTCTAGGGTGAATCAAAACGCATCACGCTGGTCCTCCAGCAGCCACAGTCTGGAGGTCCCCAAGGACACCGGCATGTCGTGCTAGGGAGTCTACCAGGCAAGATAGTGTTACAGGGCAACCAGCTAGCAGCCCTGACTCAAGCCAAGAATGCCCAGGGGCAGCCTGCCAAAGTAGTAACTATCCAGCTGCAGGTGCAGCAGCCGCAGCAGAAAATCCAGATTGTACCACAGCCTCCATCATCACAGCCACAACCCCAGCAGCCACCCTCAACCCAGCCAGTGGCTCTCTCCTCTGTGCAACAGGCTCAGATAATGGGACCAGGACAGGGCCCAGGACAAAGACTTTCAGTACCACTCAAGGTGGTGCTGCAGCCACAGGTGAGACTTACAGAGTTAAGAAGGAAAACAAGTCTCTTAGTCCCTTGCTCTTACCCTCAGTGACCACTCATTGTTGAATGTGGGGCCAGTCTAGATTCCTACCTCTGAAATGAGATGCAGACTTTTATTTCTTTCACCCATGGAAATTTTGTTTTAATTATGTCATGAAAAGATTTGAGGGTTATTTTTGGGTTTAGAATAAGAGATGATTTGTCTAGTACTTGTTGAACTTTTCATTTACAATCTTTTCCTAATGTTCTCGTGAATAAAAATGACAAAATATCATCCTGCTTGAAAGATAAAGACTCTTAAAGGGTCAAATGATTATCATTCCTCTCGCCCCGAGGGAGATACAGGTAGGCCAAGAATAGATCTGAATTTTTTTCCTTTTAGCCTAGAGGCCAGTGTTGGCAATATTGTTTGAAATTTGGGGGGATTATAGAGATGGGTATTGACATTAGAAGCATGGCTAAAGGATATCGAAGGTTAATTTGACACAGATTTCTCGCCTTTTCTCATCCCCTTCCCACCATAAAACAGTTTTCTTCTTTTTTTTTTTCTTTAAATGTGTCTCTAGGTTCAGTAGGAGTTGGTCAGAGTTTGGTTCTTGAGTAATTAGAGAGTTAAAATTTCTAGCCTGCCTGCTTCAGAGCTCTTTTATTCAGGTCATTTCACTACAAGAATGTTGAAATTTTAGTGTCTTTATTTCTATAGGCCGGCTCTTCCCAAGGGGCATCTTCTGGGCTCTCTGTAGTTAAAGTTCTAAGTGCCAGTGAAGTGGCAGCTCTGTCCTCACCAGCAAGCTCTACCCCTCATACTGGGGGCAAGACGGGAATTGAAGAAAACCGTAGGCTGGAGCACCAGAAGAAACAAGAGAAAGCAAATCGGATTGTAGCAGAGGCCATTGCTAGGGCCCGTGCTCGGGGTGAACAGAATATACCTCGAGTCCTGAATGAGGATGAGTTGCCCAGTGTTCGGCCTGAGGAGGAGGGTGAAAAGAAACGCAGGAAGAAGAGCAGTGGGGAGAGGCTCAAAGAAGAAAAGCCAAAGAAGAGCAAAACATCTGGTACCTCCAAAACCAAGGGCAAGAGTAAGCTAAAGTGAGTACCAACGCTTTGCTATTTTGATAGGACATTTGAGGACAGTGAACTCATTTTAAAATTAGTGCAGAGAGGAACTATTAGTATTTAGCAGCTACATGGTTAGTGCACGGTGATCTGTTTATCATAGAAGATAATAAGGCCTTTCTTTTCTCTGTCCCAGGTGAGCACCAAGGCACAGGGAAGATAGCCAGGCTTGTGTTAGGGGTTACATTTAAAATCTGTGACTGTTTTTCTGTATTCTTCCTGATTTTCTATCACCGTAGTGTGAAAGAGACTTCTCACTACCTACCTCCCATCCACACCAGTAAAAGACCCCTGGTTCTTGGCATTTCGTCTGTGGACTGGAGAAGATTTCAGCAACCACTCTCAGCCTCAGACAGTTTTGACAGAGCCATGGCTTGCCACATAAATCTTCTCACAATTAAGTGTCTTTTCTTCCCTTTTTATGTCTTGTAGCTTCACTCCTTTCTCCCTAGCTCCTGCTTCCTAAGATTCATCAGGCTTTGTGGTGTAATTAAAATAATGCTTTCTATTTGTACAGGATTTTTTAGCTTTAAAAAACAAGTTTCAGGAGTTCCCATCGTGGCTCAGTGGTTAACGAATCCAACTAGGAACCATGAGGTTGCTGGTTCAATACCTGGCCTCGCTGAGTGGGTTAAGGATCTGGTGTTGCCGTGAGCTGTGGTGTAGGTCACAGACACGGCTCGGATCCCGAGTTGCTGTGGCTATGGCGTAGGCCGGCAGCTGTATCTCCGATTCCATCCCTAGCCTGGGAACCTCCATATGCCGTGGGTATGGCCCTAAAAAGCAAAAAAAAAAAAAAAGTTTCATATCTGTTATCTTACTCGATCCTCAACAACTAACTGTAAGGCCCAGTATTATCATCAGTGAGGAAACTGATGCCCAGCTAGTCACAGAACTGGAACTAAAATGAGGTCTTGTAATTCTTAGTCAGGAGTTCATTCTGTTATGTTACGCTGCTTTCCTTCTGGTATCTGTGAATACAGTGGTAGCGAAGATTTGTCAAACCTGATGTAAAGGTCAGCTGGTAGTTTGGAAACCCCAATATCTTCTTCATCTAAACACCTTGCTCGGTAGCTGTGTATCCCATAGACAGAAGGTCTAGAGACCTCTGTCTGGAAGCTTTGTATGTGATGGCTTACATTAATCATATTTTCTTACTCCTAAATTTTTCTTGCCTTCACTGTAACTAGATTTATTTTTTCCTTTTTAGCACCATCACTCCTGTGGTGGGTAAGAAGAGAAAGCGTAATACCTCATCTGATAATTCAGATGTGGAAGTCATGCCTGCACAATCACCCCGGGAAGATGAAGAAAGCAGCATTCAGGTAAACGGATCACTAAAGAACTTATTTAAAAATCATGTTTAATTCTGACAGATAAACCAGGAATAGATACTGAAAGATAATAAGCCTATGCCCATTTCAACAGTTTTTCTAAACCAGAGGTAGACCTAAAACGTAAAAGAGTTAAGAGCTGATCATGGTCATGTCTTTTAAATTTTAATTTTTTTAAGCAAAAAGCATATAACTATAAAAAATAGCAATACCCATTTTATTAAAATCCAACAAATCGGAAATTGTTCTGTATGATTGTTATGACTATGTCAATACTTTGGTCGGTCGGTCTTTCTTTCTCTCTTTCTTTTTTTTTGTCTTTTTAGGCCCACACCTGTGGCATATGGAAGTTCCCAGGCTAGGGGTTGAATCAGAGGTACAGCCGCCAGCCTACACCACAGCCACTTGTGCTCTGAGCTGCATCTGAGACCTACACCACAGCTCACAGCAGTGTCAGATCTGTAATCCACTGAGGGAGGCCAGGGGTTGAACCCAAGTCCTCATCGATACTACTCGGGTTCATTACTGCTAAGCCACTATGGGAACTCCTGGTTTTTCTTTGACCTTCCCAGCTATCCCTCCTGCCCCACTTCTGCACTTCAGGTTCTCACTCTGAACTTGGTGCTTAAGGCACAATGTTTTAGCTACCTTTTGGAGATGAGTGACATTAGGGAGAGAATAAAAGAAGCTGGATCAGAAGAGCTTTAGTCCTCTGTCTCTGTTGCCTTATGGTACCATCTTACTTAGCTATGTCTAAATTCCTTATCTGAAAAAAAAATCCTTTTTTGGAAATGGAGGTTTACTAAATGAACCTCAAGTGCCTCACTAAGTATCAATACTTAAATGCCTCCCCTCTTCCTTAAAAACATCTGTACAGTTACAAACTGAGACTTGGGTTCCTCTGGGGAATATTATCATGTGAGAGTAGCCAAAACATTTTTGAAAAGGAAAATGAGGCAAAAACTAGATTTAACAGACATTAGATTATATTATGAAATAATAATTACTAAGAGTTTGGAATTAGAGAGGAAATAACAGATTAGTTAAAGCTGATAGAATCTAGAAATAGATGCAAACAGTTATGAGAATTTATTGTATAAGTTAAAAGACCATTAAATCAATAGAAAGAAAGCTTATTCAATAAATTATGTTAGGACAACTGACCACCCATTTAGGAAGAAATAAATAAACTGGGTTTTTTGCATTACTCTTTAAACAAAAACACATCCTAGTTTAATCAAAGATGTAAATGTAAAAATTGAAATCACGAACCTTTATAAAGCATAGGTGAGGTGGTTTTTTTTTTAAAGTAATTATCAAGTCAGATAGATCTTTCTCAGGAGGGTAGTAAAATGCAGAAGTCATAAAGGAAAATATTGGTATTTTTAACTATGTAAAAATTATGCATGTATAACAACCAAAAAAAATTTCCTAAACAGTGTAGTGGTTAAGACCACAGATTCTGGAGGAAGATTTCCTGGGTTCTCATCTTAACTACTAACATTGTCACTTCAGGCAAGTTTACTTAACCTATTGGTGTCTCAATTTCCTCATTGCTAAAATACAGATAATTATATCTACCAAGTAGGGTTGTTAGGAGGATTAAATGTAAACATTTACAAAGTACATAGAACAGTGCTTAGGTAAGACAGCATAGTAAGAGTTATGTATGTGCTTGTTAAAAAAATAAAAGGTTAAAATATTTGTTAAACAATTAAAACACAAACTGAAGGAGTATTTTTGTAATAAGAAATGCAGAGACTAGTACAATTTAAGAACTGGTGTATTAATTTGCTAGGGTTGCCATAACAAAATACCATAGACTAGGTGGCTTAAACAATAGAGATTTATTTTCTCACAGATCTGAAGGCTAGAAGTTCAAGATCAAGAGGTCAGCAGGTCTGATTACCTCTGAGACTTCTCTTGGCCACCTTCTTACGGTGTCCCCACTTGGTCTTTCCTCAGTGTATATATCCCTGGTGTCTTTGCATGTGTCCAAATTTCCTCCTCTTTTAAAGAAATTGAATTACTGCCCACCCTAACTTAATCACCTCTTCAAAGGCCCTCTCTTCAAATACAATCACATTCTAAGGTACTAGGGATTAAGTTTTCAACATAAGAATCTGAGGAGATACACTGAAGTTGCTAACAATCGTGTGATCATCTCACAGCCCCCCAGTTCTCTTCCCCAGAGGTAACCTGTGTTACCATTTCTGTGTATCCTTCTGGAAATAATCTTTACTTTCATGAGCACTCTACATCCACTTAATTTAAGTTTTCCATATCTACTCTTCTGTACTATGCTCTTTCTCCAACAATATATCTTGGAGGTAGTTCTTTATCAGAAAATGAGTAGATTTTAACCCATTCTTCCTCCCACCCACTTTTTTTACTAGGAAAAATTTGAAATATACACCAAAGTAGAGAGATTATTTCATTAAGTCTGTTGTCCCATTGTCCCAGAAAGCCCCCTTGTACCATTTTTCCAATGCGTTCACCATCCCCTCCCTACTGTCTCCCCATAGGCTACCATTTCTATTATCATGGATTAAACTTAACCTGTTCTAAACTTCATGTAAATGGGCCTCACTTTTTCAGCATAATGTTGTTCAGATTCATTCATGTTGTTGATGTATCTCAATAGTTCGTGTTTTTTTTTTTGAGAAATATTTTATTTTATGAACATACCACAATGTTTATCCATTCTCCTATTAGGTATTTGGGTTGTTTCCAGTGTGAGGCTGTTATGAGTAGGGTTGCAGTGAACAGTCTTGGTACAAGTACTTTGTAGATGTGCCTAAATCTCTATCTAAATCCCCAGGAGTTGATAGACTGTGGGGTAGTTAAACATATAACAATGTAACTTTATGAGAATCTGCCAGATTCCATAGTGATTGTCATTTTATACTTCCAGCAATGAGGGTTTAGTTCTTTATCTTCAATATTCAGTCTTTCAGTCTGCCCTGGTTTTTTTTTTTTTTTTTTGTCGTTTTAGGGTCACATCTGTGGCACATGGAAGTTCCCAGGCTAGGGGCCCAATCAGTCTATGCCACAGCCACAACAACGCACGATCCGAGCCGCCGAGCCTCGTCTGTGACCTATACCACAGCCCATGGCAATACGGGATTGATCCTTAAACCACTGAGCAAGGCCAGGGATTGAACCCACATCCTCATGGATGGTAGTCAGGTTCGTTAACCACTGAGCCACTATGGGAACTCCTGCCCTGTTCTTAAATGGTTCTATAGTGTTCCATTTTTTGACTAGCCTAATTTGTTTTACCAATCTCTTATTGGTGGACATTAGGTTTTCTCTGGTCTTCTACTACCACAACTAATGTTTCCAAGATTTGTATATATGTGCAAATTTACCTGTAGGATAATATCTTTGAAGTAGAATTGTAGGATCAAAGGGTACTGGCAGATTTTCTTCTACGGCAGTTTTCTTTGTGCCAATATGTACTATCACCAGCAGCATATGTATTCCTGTTTTAAATATTTGATCAAACTTTCTGATTTTTGCCACTCTGTTAGGTGCAAAAAAAAGGTGTATTAGTTTAGTTTTCAGTTGTAATGATTTTATAATGAGTGTAAGCATGTTTTTACATTAAAAGCCATTTGTGTTTTTTTCTATGAATTGTGTATTTATCTTATTTGCCTATATTTCTATTATATTGATTTTTTTTCTTGGTTATTCAGAAGTCCTTTTTATGCTTGGGAAATGTATCATGTGACATTTTTTATCTTTTTTGTAAAAACTTAAATCTTTTGATGTTTTTGTAAATTTGTTTCTTTCATGCTCTAGATGGCTAGTCATTTGTTTTCAATTCCATTTATAGAGTAATCCACTTTTTCCTCACTGATTACAAGTATTGTTTTTTTGTTTTGTTTTGTTTTTTGTCTTTTTAGGGCCACACCCACAGCATATGGAGGTTCCCAGGCTAGGGGCTGCACCGCAGCCACAGCAACTCGGGATCCTAGCCGAATCTGTGATCTATACCACAGCTCACGGCAACGCCAGATCCTTAACCCATTGAGCTAGGCCAGGGATCGAACCCTCAACCTCATGGTTCCTAGTCAGGTTCGTTTCTGCTGCACCACAACGGGAACTCCATAGGCAAATAGTTTGAAAGGTTTTCTTTTTGAGAGACTTAAGCAGTTATTTTAACCCATTTTTGCATCCACAGAAGAGACGTTCAAACCGCCAAGTTAAGCGGAAAAAATATACAGAGGACCTGGATATAAAGATCACTGATGATGAAGAAGAAGAAGAAGTAGATGTAACTGGTCCAATCAAAACTGAGCCTATCCTCCCTGAGCCAGTGCAGGAACCAGATGGCGAGACTTTGCCTTCCATGCAATTCTTTGTGGTAAGCTGAGAACTAACGCAATTTGAGACCTTTGGCTTGCTGCTCACAATTCTGTTGACTGACTGCATCTTTTGCTATAGGAGAATCCCAGTGAAGAAGATGCAGCCATTGTAGACAAAGTGCTTTCTATGCGGATTGTGAAGAAGGAGGTGAGGCCTCTGATTTTAATGTTAGCCCATAATGCTACAGTCATAGGCTTTATGTAATAAGCACCTTTGGATGTCAGGCTCTATTGCTACAGTATAATTATATGAGATGGTGGAGAAAAGTTAGATAGAAAATAGGAATTGTCCTATTGCTTCTTCTTTTTGCTTATCTGTTTAAAATGGGTAAGGGCTTATTTTCTCCAGCTATCAGCCCTCTGGTATTGAGGTACCAGATTAGTTCTTTAATCCCTTAGTCATTAATATAATCTGTAAGGATTTGTATGAAGCCTTTCCATGTGTAGTTAAAATTAAAGGTTCTCTTTGGCAAATAAGTTGCTAATAACTATCATTTTTTTCTTCTCAGCTTCCTTCTGGACAATATACTGAAGCAGAAGAATTCTTTGTCAAGTACAAGAACTAGTATGTGATCTGTGCCAAAAGCTTTTCACCCCAAATTCCACAGGGTTGTAAAAAGTTCTCCTGTATAGTCTATCCTGGGTGGGAATGTGTCCCTATTTTTTGTTGTTGTTGTTGTTGTTGTGGTTTTCTCTCCCAAATTGTTATTGTCAGTGAGAAAAATGTCTACTCAGGGCAAAGGAGAAGCTGAGGAATTAACATGATTCTTAATATTTGCTTGCAGGAAGAAGGGGGTAAGGGTGCTTCCCGATAAAACCCCTTGTGATCCTCTATACCTTAATTTAACATTAAGACCTTGCTACTCGGAGTATGTATGATCTGTGGAGTGGCAGAATTGGCATCATCTGGGTGCCTATTAGAAATGTGAACTTTCAAGCCCTCCCTAGGTCAGGTGGTTTGTATGCAAAATAAGTTTAAGAAGCACTGACCTAACAGACTCTCCTTACTGAAGCACATACTTGTTATGTCTGTACACCTCAAATACTAGCCTACCAATTTCCCTTTCTCACACCATGACTGGCTATTTTTATCCCCTTCAGCTCCTATCTGCACTGTGAATGGGCTACCATCTCTCAACTAGAGAAGGATAAGAGGATCCATCAAAAACTAAAGCGCTTCAAAACCAAAATGGCTCAGATGAGACACTTCTTCCATGAGGTAATTAGGAATAGATATTGCCTATCATTTATTTAATAGAAGCATAAATTATTGGGATTATCAACCCTGATGTTTCTTCAAAAGGCTTATGGGCGTAAAGGCTTATGCTTTGTATATATGAGTATAAAGTTTTCATTTTGGTTGTTGGACTAGCCTTATAAGTTATAGGATATTTTGAAATCAAGTTGCTTGATATTCACAAAGTATTTTCAAAACAGATGATAAACTGACCTCTGGTCCACTTGAGGCATTCTTCTCCCTCTAGTGTCAGTCTTTAGCATTTGATAGTATCTGCAGACATCAGTAACCATATCATTAAGACAGAGCATTTATTATTGTCTCAAATTTCTTTCTTTCTTTCTTTTTAGGACCATACCTGCAGCATATGGAAGTTCCCTGGCTAGGGGTCGAATAGGAGCTACAGCTGCCAGCCTATGCCACAGCCAAAGCAATGCCAGATCTAAGCTGTAGGCAATTTACACCACAGCTTACGGCAACACTGGATCCCAAACCCACTGAGCAAGGCCTGAGGTCAGACATGCATGCTCATGGATACTAGTTGGATTTGTTTCCACTGAGCCATGATGGGAACTCCTTCAGATTTCTAATTCAGCATAACTAGAAATAGCTTTAAGGAGCTTTAATATCCCACATCCAGTGTTACTACTACTAGTTAAATGCTAGAGCATTTGTAAAGGTCTCTTGAGCCATATTTTAGCTCTCCATTTTGCTTTGAAAGCTTTGTATACATATCTCTTTGCCAAAATGGGATTTTTCATTTTTATTCAATATATAGTACCAACTGCCTTGAGAAGAATTCTTTTTCATAACTTCTTAAGACCTACAGTGGGAAAGGTCTATAAGAAAGATTGAAAGAAGGAATAATGTATAGCTTTAGTGGAGGAAAAAAAAAAAAAAAGAGTTGTGGCCAAACCATCAGGTTTGCCAATTAATGAATTATTTTCCACATCACTTGGAGAAACCAAGCAGGATGATGTAGGTTTTATAATTTTTTTATATTAAAATAATAATTGGGGTTTTTGTCCATGTCTCTTAAAGCCTAATTTGTGAAATGTACAATGAAACTATAATCCCATCTCAGCTGGTATTAGCTGGTATAATTTGTGACCATTGAGCCAAGCTCTACTAAGTAGTATGCCAATCAGATATGCCTTTATAGGTATATAACCAAATCATTCATTTATTTATTCATTGTTTATTATGTGCTAGTCACTATGGTAAAAAAACCATACATGGTCTGTGTTCTTATGTAGCTCACTGTCTAATGGAGAAAGAGAGATTTAAAAATAATTCAAATTGTGATAAGTGCCAGGAAAGAAAGAGCCCAAGCAGACCAAAAAAAAAAGGCTGTTTTGGATAATTAGGCAAGACTTCTCTGAGAATTGAATTATGAATAGGAATTAGGAAGGCCATAAACATGTGTAAATTGTATCCCTGGCATGGGAAATACCATATATGAAGGCCCTGAGACAGGCCAAGGAACTGAAAGGACAGTATGATTGATGTATGATAGTGAATGGTCCAAAATGAGTTCAGAAATTTAGGCAAGCAGCTGCTTATAGGCCTTTTAGTTTTGTTTTTATTCTAATTGCAAAGGTGGGGGAAGCCATTGGATTATTTAAAACAGGTCAAAGACATAATCCAATTTTCACTTTTAAAAGATCATCTAGACTTTGGAGAATGGATTGGAGAATCAAGTAAACCTGAAAGTAGCATGAGCAGTAAGGAGGCAGTTGAAGTTTTCTAGATGAGAAATTATTATAGCTTATAGTAGAGTGATTTCAGTGGTTAGAATGGATAGATTTGAATTTATTTTTAAGTAGAATTGACAGGGTTTGGTGTAATCGTTTATATAGACAAGTTTTTGGCTTGAGCCAAGTGGCTTGAGGTAGGGTCATTTATTACAGGATGGAAGATTTTAGAAGCAACTGATTTTGGGGAAATCATGGTTTTAGTTAAGACTGTGTTAAGCGTAAAATTCCATAACACATCTAGTAAGGAGATTGATACACAAATCTGGATTTTTTAGGTTGCAGTTAAAATTTGGAATGTATCAACATATACAGAGTAGAATACCTGTCGTGGTTCAGCAGTAACAAACCTAACCAATATCCATGAGGGTGAGGGTTCGATTCCTGGCCTTGCTTAGTGGGTTAAGGATCCGGAGTTACCCTGAGCTGTGGAGTAGGTTGCAAATGGGGCTCAGATCCCATGTTGTTGTGGCTGTGCCGTAGACTGGCAGCTGGAGCTCCGATTTGACCCCTAGCCTGGACACTTCCATATGCTGCAGGTGCCTTTTGTCTTTGTCCTAAAAAGACAAAAAAAAAAAAAAAAAAAAAAAAAAAGAAAAAGAAAAAAATATATACATAGTTATTAAAGCTTTAATAATGAATAGAGTCACATGGGGGAAGGTTGTTCTTTACTTTCTAGTACTTCTCTACTTTTTAGAAGTTCTTTCTGTAAGAGAAAGGATGTAAGCCCACAACAAAGCCTTAGCATTTCTGACAAACTAGAGGACAAGGTGGAGAAGGAACTGTATGCCAGAGTGGTAGGAAAAAGATAAGTCACAAAAATCAGGGGGAATAGTGACTTAAGGAAGAGTTTTTTTCCTTAAGGCTTCTTTGAGATCTTTCTTCGGAGCGTTTGGTTGCTTATGTTGGGATACCCAAAAATTGGAAACCCAGTGACTTAGAAGAAAAAAGAACCAATGAAAGTGACAGAGAATTGGCCAAAACAAAAAACGAAACGAGTATAAAAGCTACTGAAGAGAATATGGTGTCTCAGAAAAGCCAAAGGAAGAGATTGCTTTGGGGAGAGAATGATGCATTGGTGAATACTTTGTAGAGGTAAATTGAGGCAAATACAGAAATATTACCATTATAGCAGTTTGGATGTCATTAATGACCTTGACAAGAGCAGTTTCATTGTGTGATGGGAGTAGAGAGAAGAGTGGAATGGGTGGATAAGTGAGTGAAGGAAGTGAAGAGATGGAGATAACTGTGTAATTAACACTCTTGGGGAAAGTTTGGGTTTGAAGCAGGACAGAAGAATAGTTCGAGGGGTGTGTAGGGTCAAGGGAGGTTGTCTTAAGATGTGAAATAGTAGAGTATGTTTCTTTGTTATGGGGATGTACCAGTAGAGAGGGATTCCTGAGAAGGCAAGAAGGAATGGAATCCAAAGCATATATGGGGAGAATGGCCTCTATTAGGGACAAGTGACACTTCATTTGGTAACAAGCAAAAGGATGAGTGAAGATAGGTAAGTGTGTAGGAATTGGTATTGTGGAAATGAGGAACTCCCTTCTTTTTTCTTTTTTCTTTCTTTTTTTTTTTTTGTCATTTCAGCGCCACACCTGTGGCATATGGAGGTTCCCAGGTTATGGGTCTAATTGGAGCTATAGCCACTGGCCTACACCACAGCCACAGCAACTCGGGATCCGAGCCGTGTCTGCAACCTACACCACAGCTCATGGCAACGGGATCCTTAACCCACTGAGCAAGGCCAGGGATTGAACATGTAACCTTATGGTTCCTCGTCAGATTCATTTCCACTGCGCTACGACGGGAACTCCTTTTTTTTTTTTTTTTTTTTTTTTTCCGGCCCCTTCTTTTTTCGTAATAAATTTTGAAGTATAGTTATCAGCTAAAGGTGGGATGGAGGAGTGGGTTTCCTGAGCAGTGATCTTTTGGTCTTAAATTGTTTGGTTTCATAATTCACTAGGATGAAGAGCCCTTCAACCCGGATTATGTAGAGGTGGACAGGATATTGGATGAGTCTCACAGTATTGACAAGGACAATGGGGAGGTGAGTTGGGGCATGGAGGAAAGCGAGAGGCTGCTTAAAGATTTCTGCTTGTCTGCTTGCTCATCCTTTATTTTCCAGATATGGCTGAAAAAATCCCTTGGACTGAAAAGGTACTTTCAAATTTTTTTGAGGGATCCTTAGAATGATATTGGGAAGGTAACAGAGTAGAGAGAGAAGTTAAAAGGAAAGATTCCCATAAAGTCAGACATCTGGGAGTTATGTTTACAAGGACTCAATTCACCGTGGTTTCATTTTCTTTCAGATTTTTTTATGGGAGACCCTTGACATTCAGCTGGGGGTGAGAGGTGGGGATGAGAAAGAGGTACTTTACAACCAAATCTGTGGATATAAAAATACTTGTATAGACTCACAGCTTTCTCCTTGTTATTGCAGAGAATTATTTGTTTCCTGAACTTACCATCAGTTAAAAACATTTCATTTGTCACTAAAACAAATATACTCCGTTTGAATCAGTATTTTTAAACAAATTTTGGCATCCTCCTCCTACAGATTCAGATTTAGTCAGTCTAGGGTGAGACCTAGAGGTCTGTATTTTCAAGTTGGTTCTCCAAAGGAGTTCTCATGCATAGCTTGATTTGGGAACCACAGCACTAAAGTTTTCTTAGATTGGGGAGCAGATTTTAAATATGCTGACACACTTGGAATCTCCTGGTGGCTCAGCAGGTTAGGGATCTGGTATTGTCACTGATGGGGCTTGGGTCCTGCTGTGGCGCAGTTTCGATTCCTGGCCTGGGAACTTCCATGTGCTGAAGGTGCAGCTCTCCCCAAAATTCCAAGTTTATTTTTATAAGTCTTCAGGGTTAGTCACATAGAACCTCAGATATCCAAGGCCTGTTACAATTCAGTGTCTTCAATTCCGAACAAGCATGCTTCAGATAACAAATATTCTGCTTTTGGGTTAGGAGTTAGTTTGTTGTTCATTTGTGGGAGGTGAGTTTTTAGGACAGATTGGTTTCTGTTAAATTATTCTCATTACTTTCAGAATCTCAGCTTTTCCAGCCTTGAAAATCTTACACACTCTATCACTATACCTACATCTTCACTTTCCAAAACTAATTGGGCTTTGATTAGGCCCCTCTGGAATGTATTGCAACTGGAGTGGCAGATTAAAATATTTTAGTACCTTGGTATTTAATTTATACTCTGTCTATTGAATAAAAAACATTCTGTGTACCCATTTTCCCCCTCTCCAAAATGAATTTAATTTGTCATCTTTTTTGCATTATGCAGTAGTGAAATAAATATTATACAAAAATTAAAGCCCTTGGAAAACTAAATTATGGTGCTGGAAATGTGTGATCTGGACAAAGGTCCTTACATAGAAAATGATCTGAGTCACTACAATAAAAGGTGAAAGAGAAACTAGAATAGTTTTAGAGTCCTTGATCTGCAACTATGTTGGCGACACTTATATCTCCACACTTTTTGCTGGCTATTTTAAGTGGTTTTCTGTGAATTGATAGAGATTTTTGTTGGTTACGCTAGGTCCAGCCTAAGTCACCTTCTTTTTTTTTTGGCCGCGCCTGTGACATGTGGAAGTTCCTGGGGTCAGGGATTAAACCTGCACCATAGCTGCGGCAACACTGGATCCTTAACCTGCTGCACAAGGGAACTTCCAAATCTAAGTCTTATAACCCAAAAATGGAAATACAGTCAGTACAATGATCATCTTGAGTGGTGAGAATAGGATCCACTTTACCATTGCTCATTGCCCCATCCCCTGCACTAGAATGTCTGTATAGAGCATAGCATTGTAGTGGAAGCTTCAGCATTTCCCCTTCTTCTTCACTCTTGCTTTTCTTCAGTGTACTTATCTCTTGACTTCCTGGGGCTCACCAGGAAATCTCTTTACCACCATACATTTCAAATAGCATCTGTGTTCAGAGCTCCAGGAGCTCAGAAGTCCAGTGATTTCAGCCCTCCTCTGCTCCTATGGATTTAACCTATTCCACGCTTCTAAAAGTAGTGTGTGGAAGTTCCTTTGTGGCGCAGTGGGTTAAGGATCCGTTATTTCCACAGCTGCGGTGCAGGCCACAATTGTGGTGCAGGTTTGATCCTTGGCCCAGGAACTTCCACATGCCGTGAGCACACAAAAAAATGAATAAATAAAAATAAAAGTGGTGTGGTTTCCACCGAATCAGATTTGGTGCCCAGAGAATAGTATGTATCAGGGCCACCATATCTTCTAAGTTCAGCCTAATGCAACACAATGCAGGATTCTGCCCTCCCCTCCCCCCACCATATTTTATTGGTTGATGAGCCTAACGTTTTAAGTTCTAGAGATTGTTGGGTAGAAATTTCACTTACAGATTCTGATAAATTGCCTAGAAGCATGATCAAAGCTGCAATAGTACAGTGCATCAGCATATGAGCCTGTGGCTTGTGTTTTCAGCCTGACTTTTTCAGCACCTTTTTAGGTACTGACAATCTGTGATCTAATTTTTTTTGTTTTTTTTTGGTCTTTTTGCCTTCTCTAGGGCTGTACCCGAGGCATATGGAGCTTCCCAGGCTAGGGGTCTAATTGGAGCTAATTGGAGCTGTAGCCTTTGGCCTACGCCACAGCCGCAGCAACCGGGGATCCGAGCCACGTTTGCAACCTACACCAAAGCTCATGGCAATGCCCGACCCTTAACCCACTGAGCAAGGCCAGGGATTGAACCCGCAACCTCATGGTTCCTAGTCAGATTCATTAACCACTTAGCCATGATGGGAAGTCCTGTGATCTGATTCTTAAGTTAAATTCTTTTTTTTTAGGGCTGTACCCACGGCATGTGGAAGTTCCCAGGCTAGGGGTTGAATCAAAGCTATAGCTGCTGGCCTATGCCACAGCAACTGCAATGAGGGATCCCAGCCATGTCTGCGACCTACACTATATAGCACATGAAAATTCCAGATCCTTAACCCACTGAGCGAGGCCAGGGATCGAACCCATATCCTCCCGGTTCCTAGTTGGGTTCGTTTCCACTGCGCCACAACGGGAACTCCCTTAAGTTAAATTCTTATCCTTTTTTTTTTTTGTCTTTTTTTGGGGGAGCTGCACCTGTGGCATATGCAAGTTCCCAGGCTAGGGGTGGAATTGGAGCTACAGCTACTGGCCTACACCATAGCAACGCAGGATCCAAGCCGAGTCTGACCTACACCACAGCTCATGGCGACACAGGATCCTTAACCCACTGAGTGAGGCCAGGGACTGAACCTGAGTCCTCATTGATAGTAGTCAGGTTCATTAACCACTGAGCCATGATGGGAACTCCTTTTTTTTTTTTTTAATTTTTTTTGTCTTTTTAGGGCTGCACATGTGGCATATGGAAGTTCCCAGACTAGGGGTCAAATCAGAACTCTAGCTGCCGGCCTACACCACAGCCACGGCAACATGGGGTCTGAGCCACATCTGCAACCTACAGCCCAGCTCAGGGCAATTCCAGATCCTTAACCTGCTGAGGGATTGAAGGCAAGGGATTGAACCCACATCTTCATGGATACTAGTCAAGTTCTTTATCATTAAGCCTCAATGTGAACTCCCAAATTCTTATCTTTTAATCAGCAGAGAACACAGTTTATTAAAGTTTTGGCTTCTTCTCCTCCAGCCTGTAATTTACTACCTGGTGAAATGGTGCTCTCTGCCTTATGAGGATAGTACATGGGAGTTAAAAGAAGACGTTGATGAAGGCAAGATTCGAGAATTTAAACGGATCCAGTCAAGGCACCCAGAACTCAAAAGGGTGGTAAGTACATTTGCGTTTAGAGTATGAAGTCCATATAGGCAGTGGTTTAATTTTTCTCTTACAGAGTTTATGTTGTGGTTTTAGCTTTTTAATATGGAAATTTTCAAACATTTGTAAAAGTTGAAGAAATGGTATAATGTACCCATCCCTTAATTTTAACAATGAATACACAGCCAATCTTGTTTTATATATTTCTCTAACTACTCATCTCCCTGTTTTCCAGATTATTTTAAAGCAAATCCCAGATTCCTTTATTTTATCTAAAATTTCAGTGTTATGTCTAAAAGATAAATACCATTATTACACTTAAAAAATTTAACCATCCCTAAATATCATCAGATATCCAGTCACTACATATATTTCCCTGATTATCTTCTAACTTTTGTTAAATTGTTTGAATTCTAAATAAGGCCCATATATTGCTGTTGGTTAAGATAATTTCAAATCTTTCTTAACTGTAGTTCCCCCTTTGCAATTTTCTCTTAAAGAAACCATGTGGATTGTTCCCTAGGGTTTTCCGTAATCTGAGGTTTACCAGTTATGTCCCCCTAAATACCTTCTCTGTCCCTTATATTTCACATAAATAGTTAGATATATAGAGAGCAGTGCTGTCTGTTAGAACTTTTTAGAACTGTGCTGTTCAATACAGTAGCCACTAGCCACGTTTCAAATGCTCAATAGTCACATGTGGCTAGTGACAGATTAAAACATTTTCTGTCATTGTAGACAGTTCTAGTAGATAGCACTGTTTTAAAGCACCTTTTAAAGGCTTGATGAGGCAGGGGAGGAAGGCCACTAAATCTACTTTATAGATGCTTCTGTTAGGGTGTCTTTTATGATCTTTGCAATTTTTGTTCATTGCTGACATCCATTCTCTAAGGATCTTTTTTTTTTTTTTTTTTTTTTTTTTTTTTTGCTTTTTGGGGCCCCAGGTGCAGCATATGGAAGTTGCCAGGCTAGGGGTTGAATCAGAGCTGCAACTACCAGCCTCCACCACAGCAACACAGAATCCAAACCATGTCTGCAACCTCTACCACAGCTCACGGGAATATCAGATATGTAACCCACTGAGCAAGGCCACGGATCAAACCCACATCCTCATGGATACTAATTGGGTTTGTTACTGCTGAGCCACAATGAGAACTCCCTCTTTAAGGATTTAAAAATGATTATTCTACCATTTCTTCATTTATTAGCCATATTGTTCTATAAATTGAAATATGTCTTACTTACTATTTGATTACCCTGATGTACAGACAGTATAAGAATGGAGGATAATGGGAGTTTCCATCCTGGCTCAGCAGTAACAAACCCAGCTAGTATCCATTAGGACATGGGTTCAGTCCCTGGCCGCCTCGCCCAGTGGGGTAAGGATCCATTTTTGTCATGAGCTGTGTGGCATAGGTTGCAGACACAGCTCGGATCCTGCATTACTGTGACTGTAGTGTAGGCTTGACAGCTACAGCTTTGATTTGACCCCTAGCCTGGGAAGTTCCATATGCCTTGGCTGCAGCCCTAAAAATACTAAAAAAAAGGGGGGGGGTTTCAAAGAATGGAGGATAAATGCTTTATTTATTTATCTTTTCCTTCATTTCTCAGTTTAAAAATAAAGTACTTCCCTGGCATTCTCTGGAAGTGATCAGTGGGTTTTTCATCTTCCTTTTTTCTTTTTTAAAAAAATGTGTTATTGGGAACTCATAAATTTGAACATATTTAATATGTTTTAATTCAAGCAATAATGTTTTTTAATGGATTTAGACCACTGGAAGTACCTAGTTTAAGTTCATCTATTTTCGTTAGTGTCTTCAGCCCATTTATTCAAATTTTCTGTTTTTTAGAATCGTCCGCAGGCAAGTGCCTGGAAGAAGTTGGAGTTGTCACATGAATATAAAAACAGAAACCAATTGCGGGAATATCAGTTGGAAGGGGTCAATTGGCTGCTCTTTAATTGGTATAACAGGTAAAGAAAAGAATGGAACCATAAGACATAGGCTTAGTCTGCAGTTAATTTATTTTCTGTTGAAACAGTTTCTTTTTACATACCTTTTAAAAGGTCTTATCTTTTGACATGCTTTTCTTTTTCCATGATGAATCTGCAGGCAGAACTGCATCCTAGCTGATGAGATGGGATTGGGCAAAACCATTCAGTCCATTGCCTTCTTGCAGGAGGTATATAATGTGGGCATCCATGGTCCCTTCTTGGTCATTGCCCCACTGTCCACAATTACTAACTGGGAGCGAGAATTCAACACATGGACAGAGATGAACACTATCGTGTACCACGGCAGTCTGGCCAGTCGGCAGATGATTCAGCAGTATGAAATGTACTGCAAAGACTCACGGGTAAGTTGTATGTAATGCAGATGTTATGGGGTTCAGAGAGCAGGCCAAGGTACTTGGTATTTTAGAAGCTTTTATATGAATCAGAAACTTTTATTGAGACTCTGATTTAAGGCATTTTTGTCTAGACTGTGCAGGGCAATTTTTTTGACTATGCTATTTTTATCCAGTGGACATATTGATCCATTGGAGTTCTGACTTTATGAATACATACATTTTAAATAGAATTTTACTGGCATTGATAAATTTTCATCAAGAAATGATTTTCCAGAATGTAATTCATTTAGCTAATTTAACTTCTTGATCCATATGGTGATAAACTTAAGCCAAGTCCTTTCTTTCTTTTTTTTTTAATCTACTAAAATTTTCATCAAGATTAGTTCCTTTTTCTATAAAAGTTTGAAAATCAGAATTCGAATCATTCTTCTTTCTTAACATTGAGTTTTTATGAGTTATATTTCTACCATTAGTTTTCTGTGGTCTTTATTTTTACCAAACCAAATTTATTCAAGTCATATTTTGTTCTGTTAAGATAATTGGATTTTTACATCCATCTTTAGGTAGTAACCAATTTTATCAGATACTACATTAGCTGTTTTCACTTTCAGTTTTGTCTTAAATATTTCAGCAGTGCTCAACATTTGTGGATTTTAGAGTTAATCAACAGAAGATACAAGGCTGAAATACATTAGGTAGGCAGGCAGGAGAGTCAAAAAAGTCCAGCGTCATTCAGTGAGATCTATCATTTTCCCAAGAAGCTCAACATGTTGGAGAGTCATTATATCTTAGATTCAGTGATTTAACACTGTTTATCAGGAACACAAATAGTGGCAGAAGTGAGTGGTGGTGCAGTTCATTTTTCCTGTTAAGCCTGTGTGAATATAAGAAAGAATATGTAGTTCAGAAGAGCTTCTCATTTAGGTGCATTTTAGGCCTTTTCTGACCTTATTTCTTTCATGTTTAGGGGCGCCTCATCCCAGGTGCATACAAGTTTGATGCCCTAATCACCACTTTTGAGATGATTTTGTCAGACTGTCCTGAACTTCGTGAGATTGAATGGCGTTGTGTCATCATTGATGAGGCCCATCGACTAAAGAACCGTAATTGCAAGCTGCTTGATAGTCTCAAGCACATGGACCTGGTGAGTTCCTCTCACTGACCTGTGGGCAGAAACACTTGGAATTAAAATAACTCTAATTCCCTGTGGAATTAATTAACCTTAATTTAGCAGAGAAAAAAAAATCAGAATCTTGTTACTGGGTAGTGGGTATGGCCTATGGAAATGGTAATGAAAGTCATACAATTCATATAAGTTTCAGAGTTGGAAGGCAATGTTAGTGGTTTACAACTAAATAGAGAGGTGGGATGTTATATTGGTTTCCCATAGCTGCATAACAAGATCTCTAAAAACTTAGTGGCTAAAATAAAATCATATTTTTCATGGTTCTATGGCTCAGCAACTTTGGCTGGGCTCAGTGAGGCCGTTCTTTTTGCAGTCTTGCATGGAGTCAGTAATGTCCCTGCTGCTGATGGTTGGTGCTGGTTATTGGCTGAGTCATCTCCCATATGGCCTGTACCCTCTAGAGCGCCAGACTTTGCTTCTCTACATGGTAGAGTCGGGGCAGTGTTCCAAGCTGCTGGCCTTTGAGACATAGGCTCTGAAACTCACATGATATCACTTCCGCTACATTCTGTTTGAGCAAGTTACATGCCAAGCCCCTGTTCAAGAGGTGAACTTTTATAGGAGAAACTACCAAAAATTAGTGTCCATATTTAATCCAGCACAGGGACATTACCTAGAGGGGGACATATTAGGATATCTATGGGGTGTTGAGTGTGGTGAGGCATAGGTAATTGGAAAAAAAAAATTCCAAATACTTCTTTTTCTTTCTCTTTTTTTTTAAATTAAGTATAGTTACTTTATAATGTTGTGCCAATTTGTGCTGTACAGCAAACCCAGTCATACATATATGTATACACACACATATACATATATACACATACACACACACCACACACATAAATCTATGTTTTCCCTTTCTTATTTTATCTTCCATATTGGTCTGTCCCAAGAGACTGGATATAGTTCTTTTGTTATACAGTAGGACCTCATTGCTTATCCATTCTAAATGTAGTAGTTCTGATCTTCTAACCCCAAACTCCCAGTCCATCCCACTCCCTTCCCTTGGCAACCACAATTCTGTTCTCTATGTCTTTGAGACTGTTTCTCTTCTGTAGATAGGTTCGTGTTTTACATTCCACATGTAAGTGATATCTTACGGTATTTTCCTTCCTTTTTCTGACTTAACTTCCTGTAGTATAAGAATCCCTAGTTGTATCCATGTTGTTGCAAATGGCATTATTTTGTTCTTTTTTTATAGCTGAGTAGTATTCCATTGTGAATATGTACCACATCTTAATCCATTACCTGTTGATGGACATTTAGGTCACCAATTATTTATTTGTTGGCTTATAATCATAATATTTAAGATAATTCAGTGTTAAATAATACCAAGGTTTTCTTAAATATTTTGTGTTTATCAAAAGAAGCAGCGGAGTTCCCGTCATGGCGCAGTGGTTAACGAATCCGACTAGGAACCATGAGGTTGCGGGTTCGGTCCCTGCCCTTGCTCAGTGGGTTGACGATCCGGCGTTGCCGTGAGCTGTGGTGTAGGTCGCAGACGCGGCTCGGATCCCGCGTTGCTGTGGCTCTGGCGTAGGCCGGTGGCTACAGCTCCGATTCAACCCCTAGCCTGGGAACCTCCATATGCCGCAGAAGCGGCCCAAAGAAATAGCAAAAAGACAAAAAAAAAAAAAAAAAAAAAAAAAAAAAAGAAGCAGCAAGTAAAAGAAAAGAAATTAGTCCATTCCCATAATAATTTTAATTTTAACTTTTTTTTTAGGGCTGCACCCACGGCACATGAAAGTTCCCAGGCTAGGGGCAAAGCTGAGCTGTAGCTATCAGCCTATGCCAGGGCCATAGCAATGTGGGATGAGAGCTGAGTCTGCGACCTACACTACAGCTCATGGCAATGCCAGATCTTTAACCCACTAAGTGAGGCCAGGGATTGAACCTGCATCCTCATGGATATTAGTCAGATTCATTTCTGCTGAGCTACATGGGAATTCCTATCCCCATAATTTTATAGTTAAAGAAATGAAAGCTAAAGTTATATACTTGATGGAAACTTCAGAAGTCCTTTTTGCTTTTGAGTTTCATCATTCTTCTCTTTTCTCCATTTCTAGGAGCACAAAGTTCTACTCACAGGGACACCATTGCAAAATACTGTGGAGGAACTGTTTAGCTTGCTTCATTTCTTGGAACCTTCACAGTTTCCATCAGAATCAGAATTCCTCAAGGACTTTGGGGATCTCAAGACAGAGGAACAGGTAGGAAGGCTATCTAATGTAGTACTAACCCAGGACAAAAAAGGTAAAGTTTGTACTAGGCAAATACCTACAGTTATAGACATCAAGGGTTGTTCTGAACTCCTTGTGCCTACATTGTTTTTGATGTTGTCCAAAATCTACATTTCTTAGATACTGGAAAACTCTCGTTATATTTCTCCTTGTTTCCATATAACACGAGAATGTTTGTCCTCATGTTACTGATGTCTTTTCTCTCTATATTGGGTATAGGTTCAAAAGCTACAAGCCATCCTCAAACCAATGATGCTGAGAAGACTTAAAGAGGATGTTGAAAAAAACCTGGCACCCAAACAAGAAACTATTATTGAAGTAGAGCTGACCAACATTCAGAAGAAATACTACCGGGCTATTTTGGAGAAGAATTTCTCCTTTCTTTCCAAAGGGGCAGGTCATACTAATATGCCTAATCTACTCAATACAATGATGGAGTTGCGCAAATGCTGCAACCACCCATATCTCATCAATGGTGAGGGACCTCCTGGAAATACTTGCATTTCTCTGTTACCTTGTTTACTTTCTAAGTAGTTTTCCTCAGGAACAGTGGATGCATTGACCGATCTGTCCTAATTTGGGAATTAAGGTGGTTTCTTCCTTTTAAAACGCTTCTCATGTGGAATGTCTTTCTCTAGTTCTCTCTACCCCTTTGATCCTGCAAAATCTCCAGAGTTGAAGGATTTGCTGTATAGAATTTCATGAATAAGAATTCAAGCCATTCTGTTCTGTCTTCACTGGTACTTCATTTTGCTGTTTTGGTTTTAGATGCCAGTAGGGTGGTAGTAGTGATTTGCACCTACTATTCTAGTCCTTATCTGTATGTTTTACGCAGTTACAATCTTAAGCCTGACTTAATGTGGAATATTTTGTATTTACAAAATTGGGGATGATTTAGAATTGAGGGGATGATGCTGAAGATCTGTGTGTGAGAAATAACTGATATCAAGTCAGATTACCTTTTTTTTCCTTGCTTCCTTGTTTCAGTTAAATTGCAGCCTTGATATGTTTCCCTGGATCTCACCATCAAGTGCGATTTTTTTTTTTTTTTTTTTTTTTTTGGCAGGTGCAGAAGAAAAAATCCTAACAGAATTTCGAGAAGCTTGCCATATCATACCTCATGACTTCCACTTGCAGGCCATGGTTCGTTCAGCTGGCAAATTGGTTCTTATTGACAAGTTACTTCCCAAACTTAAAGCTGGTGGCCATAAGGTTCTGATCTTCTCCCAGATGGTACGCTGCCTAGATATCCTAGAGGATTATCTTATCCAAAGGAGGTGAGAAAAGAATCATTCCTCGCCTGTGCTGATTATATACTCATGAAAAAGCTGCCAAGAGGAGTTCCCTGGTGGCTGAATGGGTTAAGGATCCAGCATTGTTACTGCTGTGGCTCGGGTTCGATCCCTGGCCCAGGAACTTCTGCATGCTCTGGGCATGGCCAAAAAAAAAGAAAGAAAGAAAGAAAAAAGGCTGCAAAGAGTAGGAAGGCTTGGGTTTAGTTAAAGTTGATCAGGACCAAGATAAAAGCAGTGTTAAGACTGTCACTCTTAACTTTCTGGTAAGGTTTTTGGTGAACTAGAGATGTAGAGGTAATGGTATTGATCCCAGTCTGCTCTTTTGTTCTTTTTTTCTACTTAGCTGGTTAAACTTTTTTCCTGTGATTCCCATACAGGTACTTATATGAGCGTATTGATGGACGAGTTAGAGGCAACCTTCGGCAGGCTGCTATTGATCGCTTTAGTAAGCCTGACTCAGACCGATTTGTCTTTTTGCTATGCACCCGGGCCGGTGGACTTGGCATTAATCTCACAGCTGCAGATACTTGCATTATCTTTGATTCAGACTGGAATCCACAAAATGATCTGCAGGTAAAGGAAATCATTGTCTTAGGGATTAATTACTTAACCTGGGAGGTTTTGCAACAGGATCAGGATTTCTTAGAAAGACTTGTCTTTTAGGAAATATGGAATTGTTTAGTCAGGTAGGTCACCAAACTTTTTCTGTAAAGGACTACATAGTATATGTTTCGGGATTTGCAGACCAGACAGTCTCTGTTGTAACTATTCCTCTATGTCCTTGAACCACAGAAGCAGCCATAGACAATATATAAATAAATGGATAGAAGTATGTTCCAGCAAAACTTTTTTTATTTTGTCTTTTAGGGTCTCACCCACGGCATATGGAGGTTCCCAGGCTAGGGGTCCAATCAGAGCTATAGCTGCTGGCCTACACCACAGCCACGGCAATGCCGGTTCTTTAACCCACTGATCAAAGCCAGGGATTGAACCGTGTCCTCAAGGATGCCTAGTTGGGTTTGTTAACTGCTGAACCACGACAGGAACTCCCTGTTCCAGCAAAGCTTAATTAAAACAGGTGACCAGGGTTTACTGACCCCTCATCTACATGATGGAGCAGTGATTTCATCTTGAAGTTGACCTTTGATTTTGAGTTGATCTCATGGATGCTTAATAGATGTAAATTGGTATTTTGAATCCTTCTTCTCCCCCTGACTAATTTTATGTTATCTTTGCCCTTCCTTCCACTTTTAAAAACCAGGCCCAAGCACGGTGTCATCGAATTGGGCAGAGCAAAGCTGTGAAGGTGTACCGTCTCATCACTCGTAATTCTTATGAGAGAGAGATGTTTGATAAGGCTAGCCTCAAGTTGGGATTGGATAAAGCTGTACTTCAGTCCATGAGTGGTCGGGATGGCAACATTACTGGAGTGAGTCTTTAATCTATAGATACATTTATTTATAGCAGATCATAGTGATAGAAGATGGCAAAAGCTATTTTTGTATAGAAACCTGACTCCTTGTTTGGGTTCTCAATTACTAATTCTTAAAATATAATAAAATATCCCGAGGTGGTTTAGATAATAGTCCCTTGAAGTCTCTTCATCTTTTTATGGGATTTTGTAGATCCAGCAGTTTTCCAAGAAGGAGATTGAAGATCTCTTACGAAAAGGAGCGTATGCAGCCATAATGGAGGAAGATGATGAGGGCTCCAAGTTTTGTGAAGAGGACATTGACCAGATCTTGCTAAGACGAACCACTACCATCACCATTGAATCTGAAGGAAAGGGTTCTACCTTTGCCAAGGTATGTTTTGTTGGGCTAGAGGCTAAAGAAGCAGAGATAGAGAGGAATCTCTGAAATTTAATATATATTTTAAATATACGCATTTCACATTACTCAAACAAGTATTATAGTCAACTTTCCTGTTTCTTTGTTCCTCACTAGGCAAGCTTTGTTGCTTCGGAAAATAGAACAGATATTTCTCTGGATGACCCCAACTTTTGGCAAAAATGGGCCAAGAAGGCTGACCTGGACATGGATCTACTTAATAGTAAGGTGAGCTTCCTTTTCCTTTAGGGAGGAAGTATGCAGAAAACACATTACTTTCAGGAGTCTTTATACCTACGCCGATTCTTCAGTGCTGACCTTGGTTTATGATGGTATATACAAGGGCCATTGTAAAAACTTTCTACATAGGAGGCCCCAGGAAACCACTTAGATAACTGCCACTTAATTTTGTTTCCAAGGTTCCTCCCGTAGATTATTTTGTATGCCCCCCCCCCAAAAAAGCTACCTCTGCGTATCTACAAATGTTACATCCAAAGCTATTTCAATCTGATTGTCTAATTCCTCTCCCATGAGTGTATTGTGAAGAGAGTTACTTCTCCTTCTGTTCTCTGCATAGAATAACTTGGTGATTGACACACCTAGAGTACGAAAACAGACCCGCCACTTCAGCACTCTGAAAGATGATGACCTAGTGGAATTCTCTGATTTGGAAAGTGAAGATGATGAGCGACCACGCTCTCGCCGACATGACCGTCATCATACTTATGGGCGCACTGACTGCTTTCGGGTGGAAAAGCACCTCCTGGTGTATGGGTAAGAACCCACCTTTCCATGAGAAATAGTGCATCTCCATCCTGATAGACACCCTGTTTCCTTTTCAGATTGGAAGTTAGGGTCACAGAGGGGATAATGGGGAAAACTTTATTCTATTACCATGTTTCCCCAAGATCTTTTTCTCTCCCACCTTTTGGGAGATGTGATTCTGAGGGACTGGGGAGTATCACATAATTAGAAAGTCCTCAGGAAAATATCAATGTGATTTCTTTCTTTGTTTTTTCTAGTTGGGGACGGTGGCGAGATATTCTGTCTCATGGACGCTTCAAGCGACGTATGACTGAAAGAGATGTGGAAACAATTTGCCGGGCCATCCTCGTGTATTGTCTCCTACACTATCGTGGGGACGAAAATATCAAAGGCTTCATTTGGGACTTGATTAGCCCTGCTGAAAATGGCAAGACAAAAGAATTGCAGAATCATTCAGGTAATTATCAACTCTTTGCTTTTCATCTTTCTATAGATTACCTAATCCTTTACAGATCTAAGGGTTTTTCTCAATCCAAGTCTTCAATGTCTCCCCTTTCCCAGGTCTATCTATCCCTGTGCCCCGTGGACGCAAGGGGAAAAAAGTAAAGTCACAAAGCACTTTTGATATCCATAAGGCAGATTGGATCCGGAAATATAACCCTGATACTCTGTTCCAAGATGAGAGTTATAAGAAGCACTTGAAACATCAGTGTAACAAGTAGGGATGGACTTTAGCAGACTAAAGCATTTTCCACCTCAAGCTTTCTACACTGTTATTAAGCCAGTTCTTCCCCTCTCCCTTCTAGGGTGCTGTTGCGGGTACGAATGTTATACTATCTGAGACAGGAGGTTATTGGAGACCAGGCAGAGAAGGTGTTAGGTGGTGCCATTGCCAGGTAAAGTTATGCTGTATTTTTTTTAATGCTCTACCTTATTCCAGAAAAGATTGGTTTACTTATTTCATTCTAAACTATCTTTGGGGTACCTGATGTTAAAATCTCTACATCAGGTCTTCATTCCTATAAAGTCAGCCTTTTGTATTTGTGGGCTGTGCATCATTGTGCCACACCATTCAGTTTGTTTCTTTGGGGTTTGTTTTTTTTTTTTGTTTTTTGTTTTTTGGCTGCACCTGCAACACATTCAGTCCTGGGCCAGGGATTGAACCCATGCTACCACAGTGACCCGAGCTCTGCAGTGACAATGCCAGATCCTTAACCTGATGTTCCATAAAGGAACTCCTACACCATTTTATACAAGGGACTTGAACATCTGTGGGTTTTTTTTATCTGGGGGAAATTCCTGGAACCAGTTCCTCTTGGATATTGAGGGATGACTGTCCTTGATACAGTGGAAGGAAGCAGGCAGGTGCATGACCATTTAAATTAATGAATAAAAGAAGATAACCTGTAATAATCTTTCTAAGGGTTGTCTAATTTCCTGCATGCTGTGCTGACTCTACCCTCTTATACCTTTAGTGAGATTGACATATGGTTCCCAGTAGTGGATCAGCTGGAGGTTCCAACAACATGGTGGGACAGTGAGGCTGATAAGTCCCTGCTCATTGGAGTCTTTAAGCATGGTAGGTATCTGCTCTTAGTCTATTCATTTCCTATTGTAGATTTATGTCCATAGATGGAAAATTTAACAGTAGCTTGTGTTTGAATGAGAAACCAGTCCTTAAATATCCAGAGCAGAGCCATTAGTTCCTATGAATACATGTTTGGATAGTTAAATCCCAAGGTAGGGAGTCTCCCATCTGTTCTCTAATTGCTGTTACCAATCTGTATGTCATGGTATCTTAAGTTAAGGCTGTGCAAACCAGGAGAGGTAATGTATGCCCACTCTGGTTAATAATAACCATGTGTAATTTGTAGACTTTCTGAAAGTGATCTGTTTGTATAACTTCTTATTTGTGTAAGTATTCAGCAGTCACTCTCACCTAGGTATGAACAACCATGTTTGAGTGAAACAAGAGTAGAGTATAAAAAGAGAGAAAACTCCCTTTTCAGTTTTGCCTAATAACAATTCCAAGCATTAAAAGCAGTAAGAACTAATTTCTAGCCTAGTTATATTGTGAACTGGAGCACCATTTCTCTTTTAACATGTTTTTCTGTCTATAAAATAAAAGCAATGGCACTTAATCCACATTTTTTACAAGTTTGCGAGACACAGAGGTTTTAGAAGAGTCCAAACATCCTGAAGTGTGTTTGTTCATGCATCATTCATTGAACCTTATTCAGAGTGCCTGTTTATTTGCGGGTACAAATTTCTTATCCTTTACTTGAAAATGTATGACTTAGCCCTAAATTATTTGACTTTTTAAATTTTCTCACCTAGGTAGTAAGAATGATAGTAAGATTATCCATTAAATAGCTAATAAGTAAATTATCACCATGCTCTATAAACACTGATTAAATTCTTATTTTCAATAACTAGTGATAAAACTCTTTAAGACTCTACTGCTATAGGAACATTAAGTGTAGTAATATAACCCGACAGCTGTGCAAGTTAACAATTTCTCTACATTTTGCATCATGAGCAGAGTGGTCCAAAGTGTTACTCCAGCAGCGTACAAGGTAAGCATAAAGGCAAAATGAAAATCTCTGATTTTCTTCAAATTGAGGCTCTTTTTCTTCTAGGCTATGAAAAATATAATACTATGAGGGCAGATCCAGCCTTATGCTTCCTAGAAAAGGCTGGCCGACCAGATGACAAAGCCATTGCAGCAGAACATCGAGTGCTGGATAATTTTTCTGACATAGTAGAAGGGTAAGCATTAGTGTTCTGTTAAAGCTTTGTGTCCTTCTCTGAAGGTTATTTGCTGTTTGTGCTAAGAGATAACATAACTCCCGCCTTGACTGAACCCATTGAGATTCTTAATGGTGGTTATATTAATTCTTAACAAAAAATGGGACCAGCATAAAGGAGTCCATAAGCTGGCCTAAAACTATGCCATATGATGCAGCTAAGGGTGAAAATAAATGTTCATCCTAAATGGCTTATTTGATATTCTATTCAATTTTCTTTGCATTGCTTTTTTTGTACAGCTGCAGTAGCTGCTTTTCTGTACAGCTGCAGTAGCTGCTTTTCTGTACAGCTGCAGTAGCTGGATCTCTTAAAACATAACCATGCAGCAATCCCATGCTGCTTATTTGATAGGACCTCAGGAAATTTTAGCCCTCTTTTATCATCTCGCAGTGGTGGCTGACACATAAAGGTGTTCACTCTGCCAGGATACATGCCTCGATGATGAGTTGCCATGCTAATACTGAGCCACCAGGTAGGGCAGCATTGCTCTGCTTTGGGTGCCAGTGAGTTTAACAAAACTTCTCATGTGGAGACCTGAGGGGCATGTGAAATAGCTGGCTTAGTTCATGAATATTTTCCCAGATGTTTGTGGTTGAGAGATTTCTCTTTGATGATCACAACTTTGCCTAATGTAGGACCCTCTAAGGAAATGGGATTGTCTATTAATTGCAAATCATTTATTATATCACTGTTCTCAATAGAGTAAACTAGTTAAAATAAACAAGCATAGACCATTCAAACAAAATAATAAAAGTAAATACTAGTTGGGAAGGAGGGGGAAAATGGGTTAAACAATAAAAAGAGCTACTAAGAGAAAGGAAATGTGCTGGTCAGAGTGTTTCATTTTAAATTCAAGCAGTTTAGGACTGAATTTTGTTACTTTTTCATGCCTCTGGATAATTCTAGGGTTGACTTTGATAAAGATTGTGAAGATCCTGAATATAAACCACTCCAGGGTCCCCCAAAGGACCAAGATGATGAGGTGAGGAATTCTCATTTGAGTGTAGCTTTTCTCTAGTACTAAATAGTAGTATTGCCTCCAAATTGTGAAATACATTGATTGACTTCTAACACAAAATGGAAAGTACCATTTGAGAATACTTACTATTAATAGAGAATTGTAACGCCAGCTGGGGGAGGTCAGAGACGACTTTGTGGAGGAGGTGGGGCCCAAGCTGAAAGAATGAAGTATGTTATTTGACTGCTAAGTGCCCAAGTCCCTTTGTTTTTAAGCCATTGATAAGAACTGACTCTTCAAGTTTTATTTTCTTAATTCATTTAGTTGGTTGCTTCCAATTTTCTGTGAGGGTTCCTTTCATTAGAAAGTTTTCTTGGAGTTCCAGCTGTGTACAGTGGGATAGTGGTGTCTCTGGAGTCCTGGAACACAGGTTCAGTCCCTGGCCTGGCACAGTGGATTAAGGATCTGGCATTGCTGCAGTGTGGCATAGGTCACAACTATGCCTTGGATTTAATTCCTGGCCCAGGAACTCCATAAGCCATGGGATGGCCAAAAAGATACCTTGGTGTCCTAGAAGGACACACACAAAAAAGTGATTTCAGAGTGCCAATTTTCCCCACTTTCTCTCCCCTCTCCATCCTTTGGGGTGGATCTCCTTCTCTAGGGTGATCCCTTGATGATGATGGATGAGGAGATCTCAGTGATTGATGGAGATGAAGGTAAACTTCTAAGTAAACTAGTACAATTTGTGTGGAGTGGTGGGATTGGGGAATTGTCTGAATTCTGTCCTTTCTTGGGATTTCTGAGAGCTTTGCCTTTGGGAGGGTTGAAATACCAGTACTCTATTTGCTTCTTTTCCTGTCCTGTTTATTCTACTTTGCTTCCTACAGCCCAGGTGACCCAACAGCCAGGCCATCTATTCTGGCCTCCAGGCTCTGCTTTGACAGCTAGGCTTCGGCGCCTAGTGACAGCCTATCAACGCAGCTACAAAAGAGAACAGATGAAGATAGAGGCTGCAGAACGGGGGGATCGGAGGAGGCGTCGTTGTGAGGCAGCCTTCAAGCTAAAAGAAATTGCACGGCGGGAGAAACAGCAACGGTAAAATATGGCTGAGAATTTGGACTGAGTCATAAGCTTGTCTTCAACTATGGGTATATTGTAAAGCATCTTACCTAGGAAGGATTATTTGGAATTCCCTTTAGACGAACCATCTTTATTGCCTTTGTTACACCTCTACAACATAAAACCACACTTAATCATAACTCCGGCAAAGTTTTCCTTTGTAGCCATTCTCACTGAGTTGTTTGCTTGCGTCATTTTCCCTCTTTGCTTGCTAATTCTCACACTGTATAGAGTAACTCTCACAGCCTCTTCTACTGTCTTCTGGGGTTTTTTTTGCCCCCACTTTCATTTTTTGTGTATTCAGATAGTCTAAGGCACACTGAAAGGTAACCAGTTTCCTTATGTTCTAATCACTGTTGCCTGATTCTTCTTCCCTTTGTAGATGGACAAGGCGTGAACAAACTGATTTCTATCGAGTAGTTTCTACCTTTGGTGTGGAGTATGACCCTGACACGATGCAGTTCCATTGGGATCGCTTCCGCACTTTTGCCCGACTGGACAAAAAAACAGATGAAAGCCTTACCAAGTATTTTCATGGCTTTGTGGCCATGTGCCGCCAAGTGTGCCGCCTTCCCCCAGCAGCTGGAGACGGTAAGCAGTACTACAGAGTCTTAGGTGAGTGGGGATGGATTGTGACCGAACCAACTCTTGGCTCATTCTCCTTCCACACCCATCTCTTGCAGAACCTCCAGACCCTAATCTGTTCATTGAGCCCATCACTGAGGAAAGGGCCTCAAGGACACTCTACCGTATTGAATTGCTTCGGCGCTTACGGGAACAAGTTTTGTGCCACCCTCTTTTGGAAGATCGGCTGGCATTATGTCAGCCTCCAGGTCCTGAATTGCCCAAATGGTGGGAGCCTGTTCGGCATGATGGGGAGCTTCTACGAGGGGCAGCCCGCCACGGGGTGAGCCAAACAGACTGCAACATCATGCAGGACCCAGACTTCTCTTTTCTGGCTGCCCGTATGAATTATATGCAGAACCATCAGGCAGGAGCACCAGCTCCATCCCTGTCACGCTGCTCTACTCCACTGCTACACCAGCAGTATACCTCACGCACTGCCTCACCACTGCCCCTGCGCCCAGATGCTCCTGTTGAAAAGCCACCTGAGGAGACAGCTGCCCAGGTGCCCAGTCTGGAGAGTCTGACTTTAAAGCTAGAGCATGAGGTGGTGGCCAGGAGCCGACCAACCCCACAAGACTATGAGATGCGAGTAGCCCCCTCTGATACTACCCCTCTGGTTTCCCGGAGTGTTCCACCAGTCAAACTGGAGGATGAGGATGATTCAGACTCTGAGCTGGACTTGAGCAAGCTGTCACCATCATCCTCTTCTTCCTCATCCTCATCCAGCTCCAGCTCCAGCACTGATGAGAGTGAGGACGAGAAGGAAGAGAAGCTAAGTGAGTGCATGTGACAGGCTGTTGGCCCTCTTCCCCATTCCCCCCTCTCTGCTCTTTCCCTTTTCTAAATGCATCCTGTGAGATTCAGATTTCTATTTGTTAGAATATTGAAAGAGGTCTCTTATTCTTATGGCCTTTATTTAAAGCCCATATAATACTGTTCCTATATAACTTTATTCTTCCATTTTTGCTCACACATTCTGTATGATCTCCAGCTGCTGACCGGTCCCGCTCAAAACTCTATGATGAAGAGAGTCTCCTGTCCCTCACTATGTCCCAAGATGGATTCCCAAATGAAGATGGAGAACAAATGACCCCTGAACTTCTGCTGCTACAAGAAAGACAGAGAGCCTCTGAGTGGCCCAAGGTAACAGCCTCATTTATGGACACGTAGAATCTAGAAATACAGTGTGACATGTACCAAGAACAAGGGATAGATGGTTCTGGGTTTCTTTGTGTTTAGTGCTGCATGTTTTTTTCAGGAAATTCTTCCCATTGACTTAGGGAGCTGATACTATTACCTCACTCCCTTCTGCCTTATCATGTTTATTTATCCTGATAATGATGGCAGTATTATTGGCCACAGAATCACATAGCTAGTACTCAGGCCCTAAAACCGATATTGATTTCTTTTCCCCCCACTCAGGATCGTGTCCTGATAAACCGTATTGACCTCGTCTGCCAGGCTGTACTCTCAGGGAAGTGGCCTTCTAGCCGCAGGAGCCAAGAAATGGTAACAGGAGGAATGCTGGGGCCAGGCAACCACTTGCTAGACAGTCCTTCCTTGACTCCAGGAGAATATGGTGATTCTCCAGTCCCCACACCACGAAGTAGCAGTGCAGCTTCCATGGCAGAGGAGGAAGTGTCTGCAGTCACCACAGCAGCAGCTCAGTTCACCAAACTTCGCCGAGGCATGGATGAGAAGGAGTTTACGGTTCAGATCAAAGATGTAAGCTGAGTGCTTAGACATTGGAAAGTGAGGAAGGAGGCTGGAATTCTTACTGACTAGTTTTACGAATGTGATACTAAGTTTGTTTGGTCCCCTAACCTTAAAAATGAGAAGAGCTCACAAAGATCCATTTAGGAAAAGTCATTGTAGTAAAGGAAGGGATCTTATCTTGACTTATATCTTCTGAGGATTAGATTAAAAGAAACCATATTTTTAAAAGAAATTTAATTGACATAGGTTTCTTTTGAGTGGCTTGTTTCTAGATCCATGAAACCAGTGTTTCAAAATTGAAATCACATTGTAGAAAAGCTAGTAAAATGACACCCAAGTATTATGTGCCTTGTTAAGGCCATATGCTGCACCTGTGACTCTAAAAAGCAAAAAAAAAAAAAAAAAAAAAAAAAAAATCATTCTTCCTGGTGTTCTTCCCTAATGAACTCTATTAGCTGGTCATTAAGTACTCAACAAGAAATTTTTTTTTTTTTTTTTTGTCTTTTTCTATGGCTGCCCCTGCAGCATGTGGAGATTCCCAGGCTAGGGGTCTAATCTGAGCTGTAGCTGCTGGCCTACACCAGAGCCACAGCAACATGGGATCTGAGCTGCATCTGCAACCTACACCACAGCTCAGGGCAACGCCGGATCCTTAACCCACTGAGCAAGGCCAGGGATCAAACCCGTCACCTCATGGTTCCTAGTCCGATTTGTTACCCACTGAGCCACGACAGGAACTCCAAGAAAAATTTTTGACATTAGTATGTGACAGGAATATCAAGATTCTGCCCTTGTGATGAGTTGCCATGCTAATACTGAGACACCAGGTAGGGGATTTTTTTCCCCTGCATTGGGTGTTGTTGAAATAAATTCTACTCCTCTTAAATCTGCCTGAGGGGCACTAGATCAAGAAATGAAATAAATGTTTTTCTAAGGAAACAACATATAAATTTTGTTATATTTCTGATTTCTATCCATTAGTCAGATGCCCTCCCTTCTCACTGTCATTGAACTGCTATATGATGTCTTGGGTGGGTGGATTGTCTTCCTAGGAGGAAGGATTGAAGTTAACATTCCAGAAGCACAAGTTGATGGCTAATGGAGTAATGGGAGATGGACATCCTCTTTTTCATAAGAAGAAAGGGAACAGAAAGAAGCTAGTTGAGGTAAGTGGTAGAGAAAGTCTTTAACATGATGATTAGAGAAAATGTTTTTATTCCCAGTAATTGATGATGGCATTTGGGATTGAGGGAGCAGAAGGTAATGTTTTACGGCTACCATTGGCTCTGCTCCCCCTCTCTCCCTGCCCAAAAGAAGAGTATGTGCTCATGGGGGTGGATTCTGGGTTTGCAGCTGGAGGTGGAATGCATGGAAGAGCCTAATCACCTTGATGTGGACCTGGAGACCCGGATCCCTGTCATCAATAAGGTGGATGGTACTTTGCTGGTGGGTGAGGATGCCCCTCGCCGGGCTGAACTGGAGATGTGGTTACAGGGTCATCCAGAGTTCGCTGTCGATCCCCGATTTCTAGCGGTGAGTGGCAGTTCCATCCAGCAAGATTTAAAGTCATTCCCTTGGTACTGAAGCTGTGTGAGAGAGAGAAAGCATGCCACATTGTGTCATTGTTTCTGCATCGGCAAAATAAGAGTAATTTTACTTAGTCTTCCTACTTCACAGAGCTGTGAAGATCAAAATAATGTTAAAGTAATTGTTCAACTAAATGCTAGGCAAATATTTACTATTAAACTATTATATAATCACCTAAAAAAATTTTTTTTTTTCTTTTGAGAGGTCAGCTTAATGGTAGCTTTCCATTAGGACTAATCCTTTACACAATAAGCATTTACTGTAATTAGACACTAGTACCTTAATAATTATTCCAGATAATATTTTTTTTTCTTTAGAATAACTTTAACTTTTCTATTCCAGTATATGGAGGATCGCAGAAAACAGAAATGGCAGAGATGTAAAAAAAATAATAAGGCAGAATTGAACTGTTTGGGAATGGAACCAGTACAGACAGCTAACTCTAGGAATGGGAAAAAGGTGAGTGAGACTGAGATATTACCACTCTGTTCCAACACTAAATATGACTAGAGAAATTAATAATCTTTTTTCTAATATATGTTTGAGAAAATTTATCTTCGGTTCAGAAATAGGGAAACCACAGTATTTTTACAGTCCTGTGGCATCATAATCTTTAGAAAAGCATATAATTCTAAAAGATTACTTTAGCACTTGAAGCATATTAAAAAGTAATTAGTAAGACATGTTAGAACATTCAGGGCCTTATCCTACTGTTTTACTGACTAAGCAATTTAGGGTAAGTTCTTTTTCAGCTTGCATATCCTGAAAAGTGAAGGTTTTGGAACAGATAATCTCATAAAAGTTTTATGCTTCTAATATTTTAGAAGTGATTTGGGGCCTATTAAAGAATATAATCATGGGGTTTCCCAGCATTAAAGAGGTTAAGGAGTTCCCACTGTGGCTTAGCAGTAACAAACCCAACTAGTATCCATGAGGAAGCAGGTTCGATCCCTGGCCTCCCTCAGTGGGTTAAGAATCCAGTGCTATGCTTTTATCATGGTTATAGATCTTCTGGTGGATTAAGAATTTATAATCCTTTCCATCAAAATATTAACTGCGAAAGTTTCTCTTGGCTCTGTTTGCCTTACTTTTGGCAAGAGTTACATTTTTTAAACATATAGAAATCATGGTTTGATTTGGTAAGCAGTCATTTAAAGTGGTTTATCTTTTGGGATTTCCTGTTGTGGCTCAGTGGTAATGAACCTGACTAGTATCCATGAGGATGTGGGTTCAATCCCTGGCCTCACTTAGTGCGTTAAGGATCTGGCATTGCTGTGAGCTGTGGTGTAGGTTGCAGACGTAGCTCAGATCTGGCATTGCTGTGGTTGTAGTACAGGCCGGCAGCTTCAGCTCTGATTCAACTCCCAGCCTGGAACTTCCATATGCTGTGGGTGCAGCCATAAAATGCAGAAATAAAAATAAAATGGTTTATCTTTTAGTAAAATTAATTTTCAAGTGAAAATATGTACCTTTGGATTTAACAAACTCTGAGGACATTATTTTGCACATTGTAAATATTTACCTGTGAGGTAAATTTATAAGGGTCATTTATTTTTATATTGGTGAGAGTGATTTCATATAGTAAATATTGTCACCATGGAAGAATGTTTTTATTTTCCCTCTGAGATTCCATGGGACCAAAGGTGTAATAAGCAGAATGGTTGATATGGGAGGCTGATGGCTAGAAGGCTGAGACCTCTCTGTCTTGAATTTTAACATTATAGAGCAGCCTGTAAAGAAGGCTTTTCCTCCAGGATCACCCATTTTTACTTCAAATACTTTTGCACTTCTTTATAGTCCGTTCACAACTCTAAGAAAAAAAAAAGATCATAGGAAATCACAGAAAATCATAATATGAATAGTATAGAATTCTTAATGCAGAATTGGTGGAATATATAGCACTACATTATTATTGCAGTAATTTGGTGCTATTATAGTTATATTTTAAAAGCCTATACAAATAGAGTACTGAGGTGTTTGTTTCTTCCAGGTCAGAAAGGTCAAGCTTAGATTGGGCAGGTCCAGAGACACAGGTACTAATCGTCTGAATTTAATGCCAGTTTACCCAATATTGTACTTAGCTCTAACAAAGTAGTAAGTTCCAGCTTCAGTGAACTTAAGCAAAATTTATAGTGAGAACATCTAGAAAGAGCAATTTAAAGCAGTTTGATCAATGTGTGGGGGAAAAAAACAAAAACTTACTTTAGTAAATTTGGTAAGGAGCTACCCATCTTTTTGGTGTACCAGACATCCAGAATCTTACTGATCTGGTCTGTCTTGAGTTTACCCTACCCTGATGAGATAATGAAGGACAGTATTGTAAACGTTCATGTAGCTGTGTTGCACTTCACGTTGTAAGAGCACGTGAACAACCTGCCATCAGTAAAGCACACTGTGCAAGTACTGATCCATTCACTGTCTTACTCATGTGAACCAGAGCTTTGATTTTTTTTTTCCATGACTACATTGTACATTTACCCTGGGCAACTATTTCACAATTGCTTACCTTTGTTAATAAGGGGCCTGAGTATCAGTATCAAATCCTTGCTCTTACTTCAGCATCAGAATGCTTCAACCAGCTACATCCAGCCTTTCCTCCTCCCCATTACCATCAAGCCTCATCTGAGTATGCTTGTTTTGCTCCTCCTAAAGATTCAGTAAAAAAGCATTTGCAGACTATGACTCTGTCGACTTCCATTTTCATTTTTTCCCTTCCTTTCTTTTTACCATCTTCTCTTCTTTCCTCCCAGGGTCATCATACTGAAACTGTGTTCAACCGGGTTTTGCCAGGGCCTATTGCACCAGACAGCAGCAAGAAGCGGGCCCGTAGGACACGACCCGACCTTTCTAAGATGATGGCCCTGATGCAGGGTGGAGGCACTGGGTCCCTGTCTCTGCATAATACCTTCCAGCACAGCAGTAGTGGCCTGCAGTCTGTGTCATCTCTGGGTCACAGCAGTGCCACTTCTGCATCTTTGCCTTTTATGCCGTTTGTGATGGGTGGTGCAGCATCATCCCCTCATGTAGACTCCAGCACCATGCTTCATCACCACCACCACCACCCCCACCCTCACCATCACCACCATCACCATCCAGGCCTGAGAGCCACTGGCTACCCTTCTTCACCAGCCACTACCACCTCTGGTACTGCCTTGAGGTTGCCACCACTGCAGCCTGAGGAAGATGAGGACGATGAGGATGAAGATGATGATGATGATTTATCTCAGGGCTATGATAGCTCAGAAAGGGACTTCTCACTCATTGATGATCCTATGATGCCAGCCAACTCAGACTCCAGCGAAGATGCTGATGACTGAAGCCCCAGCATGGTCCCCATTGCTTGGGTGGCGGCTATACTTTCATTTACTCTGGCCCTTGGACTATGGAAAAGTGGGAGGGGCAGGGGAGATGTGGGGAAACCCAGGACTCCAGGAGGTGACAAGGAAAAAGAAAACGTGTACCTGATTACTTCCAAATTTGAAAGGATCGGGTGGGTAGGGGAACTCCTAAAATAATACGTGGCTACTTCCTCCTTTCTGGGGAAGGAAAGGAGACTAGAGCAGCTGATATGCTCACCCCTCCCTAGACACCTCCATTAACCACAGACTATGTAGCGCCGGCACTAGCCTCTGGCAGAGCCTGTTCCTGACCGAACTGTGGATACAGCTGGAGGGTCAGGAACTGTTACCTTCCTTCCCCTTGGCATTAATAAATTTAAGTTAATCCTTTCCCACTCTTCCCTTGTCCTATATTTGCTCAAACCCAATATAAATATTAATTTTGAGTTGATATTCATGATTTCAACACCACTTTCCTAACTTCATTACTGTTCGCGTGAAGTTACCTTGGATAGGACAGACAAGTTATTGGTACTCTATTAAAGGATTATATGTAAGTGGAGGTTGTCCAGCTTGCCAAAAGGCAAAGAAATGATCTAAGCCAAGTAGTAGGCAAAATGTTGTTCCAGATTCAAACTCCAAGTTCTTAGAAGAGATGAGAAGGAAGAATTTCGTCAAGACCCATGTACACTTTATTTCGAATTAACTGAAATAATGGTGCTTTGGGGAAGCCCTAAGAATGGTGTCACTTAATGAACTGCTGCAAGGGGACTGGCTGACTAGAAGGACGCTGTCACAACCTCACGGGGAAATGGATTTTGTGAATTCTCTCAAGCCACGTATTTCCTACGACCTTTCCTCTAACATCCCAGCGCTCAAATGAAGCCTGGGCATTTTATTTTCCTTTCTAAGGCCAAGTCCTTACCCCACAGTGCGTGTCGTAGTTCAGTTTATGTGCAGGGCAGGCTCCCTCTTCCTGGTTTGAGCGCTCTGTCCGCGCGAAGCCCCTGACCCAGCGTCCCAGCAACGAGAATCCTTCCAACCCTAAAGTAGCAGAGGCTTTTACTTTCCCACCTTTTCTAGGAGGGGAACGTACCCGGTTACGCTGTAGTCTTCCCACTACCATCCCACGCCAGATCCCGCTCTTTCCGCTTCCCTTCCTTTGCCGATGGGTGGGGCCATTACACCCGCGCGCTGCTCCCTGTGTGGGGCGGGGTCGGTACGTCAGGCCACCCGCCTCCTTCGCCTGGTTCAGCCTCCGCCGCTTCGGCAAGTAGTTGGATCTCCTGGAAACCGCAGCCTGGCAGAGAGTAAGGGCGGGGACAGTGTCACGTGATGACGTCGCCTCGCGTGCGGCTGTTGCTAAATTGACAAGGAAACCCCGCGAAAATCTAGACTCTTTTAGCGTTGCACATTTTGTTACTCTCCCCATTCTTTTCCTTCCTCTTTTCTCCCTAATCTCCGGAGAGAGGATTATATTAAAAAAAAGTGAAGGAAAAAAAAGAAAACAGAAAAACACCCAAGCGCTGCCGGGACCCGGAAGCGGAAAGGGCATCTTTGAGGTCGATGCTTCCGGGTCACTGGGAGAGTGCGGGATTCCGGGGCCGAGAGAGGGTGGCGGAGCCGGGACCTCGCGTGATTCTCGGAACCCGAGGAGGAGCGGCGTCTGTGGCTATGGCTGTGACTCTGGATAAAGACGCTTATTACCGGAGAGTGAAGCGACTGTACAGCAATTGGAGGGTGAGATAGAACTCGTAATTTTACCTAGGGAGACCCCCTTTGCCATCCCATAATAACCCCGTTTCTCGGCGCCTTTTTTCCCCCTTTCCGTCGGGAATTCGCGGGTTCAGTGTCGCGCCCCTTTAGTTGCTCCAGGATCATTTACTGCAGGAGGCCCCGAGGGCCGCCAGGTAGCAGGGAATCCCCCGCAATCATCCTCCCCTGCGGCCATCACCATCTTCCCCGCGTGCCAGCCCCCGTCATGCATAACAGCCACCTCTCGTAGTCTCTTCCCGCCCTAGAAGAGGCATCCTCACCCCTCCCTCCCACTCCGTGATCGCGTCTTGCTGCCCCTTCCTGCAGTGTTCACACACACCCACGCATTCGCTCTGTCCTTCCAGAACCAGAGTGTTGCGCCCTAGGTCCCGCCAGAATTACAACCATTTCGTAAAGGATGGATGGAGGGCCAAGGAGGATGTGAATCGGGCTCTCCGCGTTTATCTTTTGCTGAACTGTTGCTGGAGTTAAAAAAAGAAATACTGCTCACGCGCAACCGCCTCATGTTCTAGGCCCTGCCGTGGGTAACACAGAAACCTAACGTTGAAAACCTGCAGGCTTTAGTAATACAGAAAATGTTGTGATGCCTAATACCTCATTAGTTTTCCTCCTTGATTGAGTATGTGGGGCACGTGTTCAGAAAAAGCTGTTGAGGTTCTCAGTCTTTCAAAAGCTTGGGTATTTTTGCTGCTTTAAAAAGTCCACAGCTAAAATTTTATTTATTCAAATATTTGATTGCATCCTCTGGTGGATTTTGAGCTATCTGGCTTAAGTCTGGCCTCTGAACTCTGTCATTCAAGGAGGATAAAACTAAGGAAGACTTTTTAAAACCTGATAAGCGCCTTGACAAAAATAATCAGTTCTGATTTCAGCGTTGTAAATTGCCTACCAAACTACTTCTCTGCTAAAAACTAAACTATTAAAATTGGTCATTTCCCTACCGTTCATATCAAAGGTTCCTGTGCATGATTCATCCTTTGAGCACAAATGCATTAGATAATTGAAGATAAAATGGATTATCTGCATTTTATGATAAGCCAAAATAAGGACTCTATGCTAGACAAATGCTGAACATAAATTTTATTTAAAAACTTTATTGGTTAATTTCTACATGTTTCTACAGTTTCTCTCACTGTCATATTAAAATTTGAACATGATCCATACTAAAAAAGAAAAACTTTATAAATGCACCAGTATTTCCTAGAGATTTTTACTGTTGTGTGAGTAATAATCAAAAGCCCTTTCTTCCCACCTATAGACGCTGAAGTTATACGCCTTTCCGCCTTTCCTGTGGAGGTTGTTTCGGTGATTCAGAGCTTATCAAATTAATTCTCTCAAGACTGGAAGCTAAGATTAATTTAGAACTCAAAGTCCCCTACATGCTAGATAAATTCAAAGCATGAAACTAGGAAAAACTTAAAGCCTGAAGACAAACTTAATGGCAAACTTAATGTCAAATGACAATCTTTAAATCCATGAAAGTTAGATTATTGGCCCCCATTTTTTTTCTCAAAAATTCCTTAAGTTTATCTTGGCCCTCCTATTCATTCGAAGGGTGTGTGTTAGATGTTGATAAGGTCTTGGAGTTAAAGTTATGAACCAAGTAAATATAAAAATGTACTTATTAGCAATATTTATGGCATATCATTATGAAAAATATGATTTGAATAGACTTTCAGGTTTTTTTTATAACTAAATTTTTAACCGCTATGCCCAGAACCCACCTGTAGAATTTCTTTATGCACAGTCTTTCTAGGTTATGGTACTTTCATTTTGATCTGCTTAACCAAAGATCGTAGGTTTCTGGGATAAGTTCTGGTTGCTTATTCTTTGAGCTGTAGCAGAAAAATAGTGAAATATATAGGTGTAATATATTGTAAAACAATATACAATGTATTGTTTTCTGCACTTTTTCCTTTTTAAAGTAGAAAAAAAAATTGGCATTGAAACGAGAATAACTTGAAGTTAACTATATGAATGCCAAGCTTTGTGTTGTCAGCGTCCATCCTCAAAGAAATCTCTTTTATGACAAAACTAAAAAATTAATTTGGGCTCCCCACCCACTTTTATGTTTTAGATACCCTTAAGCATTCGCTTTTCAGAATTGTGTGGCTGCTTGTGGAAACTCCAAGGCTCTTCAACTAGTAGAGAGCTAAAAAGCTACTAACTTTTAAAAAATTTTTTAAAATAAGAGTAGGAACTACTATGTCTCCTGATCTTACCTATCAGCAAGTTGTTTGGATAAGGTACATTTTGTGAGGCTACTGTAAATAAGATGTATTTCTTTCTTTTTTTTTTTTTTTTTTTGTCTTTTGTGTTTTTAGGGCTGTACCCTCGGCATATGGAGGTTCCCAGGCTAGGGGTCTACTTGGAGCTATAGCTGCTGGCCTACACCAGAGCCACAGCAACACCAGATCCAAGCCGCGTCTGCGACCTACACCATGGCTCATGGCACGGCCGGATCCTTAACCCACTGAGTGAGACCAGGGATCAAACCCACAACCTCATGGTCCCTAGGCGGATTCATTTCCACTGCACCGCAACGGAACCTCCAATAAGATGTATTTCTTAACCACAATTTTCATAGCTATGTCCCCAGAACAGTTACTAAAACATCAAGCCTTATACCTGAGTAAATAGAGTCATTTTAGAGATAAGTGGACTCATTCAGAAATCAAACAGGAGACCTCCATAGTGTCTAGATCTTGGGACCTAGGACTCTTTCCAGATGTTTGAGCCTAGTCTAGTTCTGTCTCTCTCTCTTTTTAAATTAGAACTGCTAGGAACACAAAGGATTTGCAGTACTTGTCTCTGCATTAGAAAACCCCAGGTGGTGGTGCTGGGTTGCGAGAGTGAGCTGGGGGCTTCTCCCCTATCTTATACTTACGGTACCCTTATTCCGGGCTTTCCAGCCTTTTCGTGACTGATTTTTTTTTTTTTTTTTTTTTTTTTTTTTTTTTTTTTTTTTTACATTAAATGATGGGATTAGCACTGCATGGGGGTAAAGGCAGGAGGTAACCCATCTGCCCTGAGAGCTGAGGGAGACTACATCCATGCACACCTGCAACTCATTTGAGACCTGCCTAGTAGGACATTCTGCTCTGTGGGAACCTTGATTTCAGTCATGCATTTTAACCTGAAGAGTTTATTTGAAAAAATCAGGACACTAGCTGTTTTCTAAAGGAATGCTGATCCATTGCATTCATTCATGTGGCTCTACACCACCAGTTAGGATTGAGGTGGTGAGTGCCTCCAGCATCAAAAAGGATGTTGTGCTTGTGGAGAAAGCTAATAACCTGTAGTGTCGGTGTTTCTCTTGAGTGGCGATTTCTGGCTCTTGGCTGATTTTTGTTTTGGACAAGTTTCTCATTCTGGATTGCTTGCTAAGACTAGGCAGTTATCTTCTATGGATGAGGAAGGTTTTTTAATACATGGACAGTTCCCAAACCACTTTCAACAGGTAATGGCTTCTGCCCATTTCAGTTCTTTATGGCTGATTTATCTCTGGAGTGAGAGAGAAAAATGCTTATATAACACTTTGATTTCTTGAGTAAAGAGGAAGGCTAGATGGAAGTAAGTGCCTGGACAAATTGGGATTCGTTTATTCCTGCTTCCTCAACTTTTTCTCTCTAGTACCAAGTGTAATGCCTGGTGTATAGTATAAATGATGGTGACTGGATTTCTGAGCTCTTGTGCCTCCCTTTCTTGGTTTGAAGAGACTTCTGTGGAGGCTCTACTTAAGGTGGTCATAAGTCTTGCCTTTCCTAGAACTGTTCACCTATTGTCTTTATGGAATTAATGGGGAATCCCTATTTTAAAAACTCATACCCTTTTATTCTCAAAAGGTTTGGATGACTAGTTAGATTGGTATCCTAGATATAACTAGAGACTTCAAAAATGTTTCTTTTTTTAATGCAATACCTCTTTGCTTCAAGGAAGATAGTTGTTCCTCTGTTGCAGTACTTTCCCAACTTTTGTCATTCAGATACCACCTTTACAGTTTTTGCCAATTCCTTACCACCTGTATTATTTACCTTCCACTTAAAAAAAAAAGTGTGTGTGTGTGTGTGTGTATATATATATATATATATTTATTTTAGGGCCACACCTGCAGCATATGGACGTTCCCAGGCTAGGGGTCAAATTGGAACTGACCTACACCACAGCTCACAGCAACGGTGGAGCCTTAGCCCACTGAGTGAGGCCAGGGATCGAACATGCGTCCTCATTGATGCTAGTCAGATTTGTTTCCACTGAGCCACAATAGGAACTCCTAAAAATCACTTTTAATCAAGTAATACATAACAAAGGTTTAAAAAAAAAAAGTTCTAAAAGCCATAACAAAAAAGTCACCTGCCCCAGAAGCACCCACTTTCCATTTCTTCTTACATGTTTTGAAATAATATTTATATACTGCTTTCTTGATTGGTCAGTTTTAGATGTAACTCTTGTTTTGGTAGATCAGGATTTAAAATTAACTTTCTTATATGATTACATTCATTTCAACTTACCTACCTCCTGATTCTTCCTATAAATTTTCTTTTTGACACACTGTTTTTTTGTTTTGTTTTGTTTTTTGTCTTTTCTAGGGCCACACCCACAGCCTATAGAGGTTCCCAGGCTAGGGATCGAATCAGAGCTGTAGCCGCCGGCCTACACCACAGCCACAGCTACTTGGGATCCGAGCCACGTCTTCGACCTACACCACAGCTCACTGCAACACTAGATCCTTAACCCACTGAGCAAGGCCAGGGATAGATCCGGAAACTTCATGGTTCCTAATCGGATTCATTAGTCACTGAATCACAACGGGAATTCCTTGACACACTATTATAAATAATTTCAACATACAGAAAGGTGTAAGAATTCTCTAGTGAGTACCCATGTACCCACCACCTAGTTTATACAGATAATGTTATTATATTTGCTTTATCATGTATACACTCCTTTTGATACTTTTTTTTTTCACTGCTAAGTGAAGTAATGAGTACAGTTCCTTTCCTTTTTTCTACAGTTTTTCATTTTTCCTGGCATTAATGATTGTTCCAATTTTTCTCTTTTTTTTTTTTTTTTTTTTTTTTTTTAAGTCTTTTTGCCTTTTCTAGGACCGCTCCTGTGGCATATGGAGGTTCCCAGGCTAGGGGTCCAGTCGGAGCTATAGCCACCAGCCTACGCCAGAGCCACAGCAACACGGGATCTGAGCCACGTCTGTGACCCACACCACAGCTCACGGCCACGCCGGATCCTTAACCCACTAAGCAAGGGCAGGGATTGAACCTGCAACCTCATGGTTCCTAGTCGGATTCATTAACCACTGCGCCAGGATGGGAACTCCAAATTTTTTTCCTCTTTTAAATGTCCCTAGGCTTAATTTTTTTCCTGCAGATCTCTTATAATTTCATCAATCTTTTATTTTAAAATGTTCACACTTATCAGATGTTTTATTAATTATATGTTTGTTTTTTAAACACCACTACCACCCACCCGCCTGCTCAACCTTGTATTACTCTACTGTCTCTGCAGGTTGTTCTCCAGGCCTATTGAACTTTGAGACTTTTCCAGTGTCAGGTCCCCAATGTCTTACAGCCCATGTCTTGATTTTTGCCCCTTTGTTTTGTTAGAGCATTCCTCTAAGTGCTTCTTTTTTCTTTTCTTTTTGCCTTTTTAGGGCCGTACGCACGGCATGTGGAGGTTCCCAGGCTAGGGGTCGAGTTGGAGATGTAGACGCCGGCCTACACCACAGCCACAACCACAGCAACACAGGATCCGAGCCACATCTGCGACCGCAGCTCACGGCAACGTCAGATCCTTAACCCATTGAGCGAGACCAAGGATCAAACCTGCATCCTCATGGATTCTAGTCGGGTCCGTTAACCGCTGAGCCACAACAGGAACTCCTCTAAGAGCTTCTTAATAAAGGATACAGATACAGAGAATAGATGCTTCTTGAACTCTTATGTATCTTTAAAAGTTTTATTCTGTTTCCAGTTTTGGTGACGATATATATATATATTCAGTGGGTATAAAATTCAAGGTTGAAAATCTCAGAATTTTGAAGCAGTACATATGGCCTTTTTTGTACTCTATAAGATGTTTAGAATTATCTGTATTTCTTGTGTTTTGAAATTTCACTGTCTTGGTGTCAGTCTTATATTTTTCCCCTTTGCATTGAGTTGGGAAGTGGGGGGCCATTTTAATCTCAAGACTCGAATCCATCAATGCTGGAATTTTGCATTCTTTGATCATTTTCTCCCCTCTGTTTCCTAGGTGATCTGTTTCTTTCCCCAAAAAATTTCTATTTAGTAAGGATTAGAACTCAACTTAAATTTGTTGTGTTGCTATTTCATTTTGTCTCTATATCTTCTACTTTCAGATACTGTTTCTTAACTTTACCACTTTTTATTGAACTTTAAAAAATTTTTAAGTTCTTTCTTGCCCTTTATTTTCATGTCTCATAGAAGTACTATATTTGTTTTATGAGGGGTGTTTAATTTTTATTTTCTGTCCTCTGCCATGTCTCTTTCCTCTTGATTTGTTTGCCTTCTCTCTTGCCTGTTGGAGACTTCACAAAAATCAAAATGAGATTCGGCCACCCATCTGTATTAATAAGGTAATATGGAGTTCTCTTGTGGCACAGCAGGTTAAGGATCCAGTGTAATTACTGCAGCGGCTCTGGTCACTGCTGTGGTGTGGGTTTAACCCCTAGCCCAGGAATTTCTACATGCTGAGGGCAGTCCACCCCCCAAAAAAAGTAAAAATAAGATAATAAACTGGTGGGAAGCTGTACATGAATAGGATCTCAACTAGTAGGAATTACGATAGAATGAATATGTTGGCTTATTCCATAAAGGAGCCCCACCAGATACTGTCAATATCTAGTGTTTTCTCTGAATTCAGTCGTAACTCAAAAATCCTCCAGTTCCGGTCTTTGGGACAGTTGTTGTCATTCAGAAAATAGACTTTCATTTAATTCCTCAGCATTTAGTACTTGGCCTTCTGCTGGGCCTAGTATCTGATCTAGACGCCTTTGTGAGCCCCTTTCTCCAGAGAATAGATTAAGTCTTTTTGCAGAAAGATTAGCAGTTGTCTCAGAGCTTCCGAGAATTGGGGACTTAAGCTTGCTGACCAAAACCTGTTCTTAGCCCTGAACTTACCCATGTACAATATGTTCCATTCCCCTTCTCTAATACTTGGTACCTCTGGAGCTCTGAACCCATAAGGCTGTATGAAATAGGCACACTTTTATATACGTTTAAGGTGTACAACATAGTGATTCACAGTTTTTAAAGGTTATATTCCATGTATAGTTGTAAAATACTGGCTGTATTCCCAGTGTGGTACAATATATCCTTGTAACTTACTTATCTTATACATAGTTGTTTTGTACTTCTTAATCCCGTCCCCCTTCCTTCTTCCCACTGGTAATCACTAGTTTGTTTTCTAAATCTGTGAGTATGTTTCCTTTTTGTTATTTTCACAAATTTTGTTTTATTAAAGTATAGTTGATTTACAGTGTTGTGCCAATTTCTGCTATATATCAAAGTGACCCAGTCACATACACATACATTCCCTTTCTTATATTAAATTCTATCATAGTATATCCCAAGGATGGGACACAAATTTGCTTTATTTTTTATATTTAACATAAAAGTGATATAGTATTTTTCTCTTTTTTATTTCACTAACCATAATACCTAAGTCCATCCATGTTGCAGATAGAAATGTTTCATTCATTATGGCTGAGTAGTGCGTGTGTGTGTGTGTGTGTGTGTGTGTGTGTGTGTGTGTGTTTTGTTTCTGTTTTTTTGTATACACACGTACCCCACGTCTTTTTTGTCTTTTTAGGACTGCGTCCACGGCGTATGGAAGTTCCTAGGCTAGGGGTCAAAACAGAGCTGCAGCTGCCAGCCTACACCACAGCAACAGCAAAGCTGGATCTGAGCCTTGTCTGCGACCTACACCATAGCTCATGGCAATACCGATCCTTAACCCATTGAGCAAGGCCAGGGATCCAACCTGTGTCTTCATGGATACTAGTCTGGTCTGTTACCACTCCACCCCACATCTTCTTTATCCATTCATTTGTTGATAGACACTTAGATTGTTTCCATATCTCGGCTATTGTAAATATTGTTTCAGTGAATACTGGGATGCACATATCTTTTTGAATTAAAGTTTTCAGTTTTTTATATATATATGTATACACACACACACACACACACACACACACACACACACACACACCCCAGGAGTGAGGTTGCTAATCACATGATAGTTCTAATTTTTGTTTGAGAAACCTCCATACTGTTTGCCACAGTAGCTGCACAAATTTACATTCCCACCAATAGTACCCAGCAGGAGCGGGGGAGGGGGGGGTCTCCTCCACATCCTCAACAACATTTGTTATTTATGTTCTTTTTGATGAGAGCCATTATTATACTCATAAAGCTGCAAAGAGGAGTTCCCTGGTGGATGAATGTGTTAAGGATCCAGCATTTCACTGCTGTGGCTCGGGTTCGATCCCTAGCCCAGGAACTTCTGCATGCTGTGGGCACAAGCAAAAAAAAAAAAAAAAAAGAAAGAAAAAAGGCTGCAAAGAGTAGGATGGCCTAGGTTTAATTAAAGTTGATCAAGACCAAGATAAAAGAAGTGTTAAGACTCTCACTCTTGGAGTTCCTGTCATGGCTCAGTGGTTAACGAACCCGACTAGTAACCATGAGATTGTGGGTTCGATCCCTGGCCTCGCTCAATGGGTTAAGAATCTGGCCGTGAGCTGTGGTGTAGGTCGCAGATGCGGCTTAGAACCTGCGTGGCTGTGGCTCTGGCATAGGCAGCAGTTACGGCTCCAATTCTACCGCTCTCTCCACATGCCAAGGGTGTGGCCCTAAAAAAAAAAAAAGGACCCAAAAAAAAAAAATGTGGGAGTACCTGTCGTGGCTCAGTGGTTAACGAATCTGACTAGGAACCATGAGGTTGTGGGTTTGATCCCTGGCCTCAGTCAGTGGGTTAAGGGTCCGGCGTTGCCGTGAGCTGTGGTGTAGGTTGCAGACGTGGCTTGGATCCCGTGTTGCTCTGGCTGTGCTATAGGCCCGGGGCTACATCTCCGATTCGACCCCTCACCTGGGAATCTCCATATGCAGTGGGAGCGGCCCTAGAAAAGGCAAAAAGACCAAAAAAAAAAAAAGTGAAGGAATCTTAAGTGGGTTTTTTAAAAATTGAGATAACATTGATTTGTAATTTTGTGTATATTGGGGTTTTTTCCCTTTTTTTTCTTTCTTTTTTCTGTCTTTTTAGGGTCACACCTGTGGCATATGGAAATTCCCAGACTTGGGTTTGAGTCGGAGCTGTAGCTGCCGGCCTACACCACAGCCATAGCAACACAGGATCCAAACCGAGTCTGCAGCCTACACGACAACTCAGGGCAACGCCAGATTCTTAACCCACTAATCGAGGCCAGGGACTAAAACTGCGTCCTCATGAATCCTAGTCCAGATCATTACTGCTGAGCCACGACAGGAACTCCTGTAGATGTTTTTCTTGACTTTGTACTGTAAGTCAGAGAATTGATCTTATGTCTCACAATTACCAATCCTTTGGTCTTACAGGGCTCCAACTTTACATGGTTGGAGAACTCTTCACTTCTCAATTTCAGAACTTTCTACAAAGGTGCAGTAATCAAGTAATATGATACTAATGTAAAGATGGACGTAAAATAGTGGAATAGAACTGAGAATCCAGAAATAATTACACATTTACATCATTTGATATTTGCAGCAGTGCTATGACATTCATTGAGGAGGAAGGAATAGTCTTCAACAAATGGTGCTGGAACAAATGGTTAATGGACATGTGAAAGACTGAAGTTAGGCTCCTTCCCCAAACCAAATACAGAAATTTATTCAGAATGAACCATAGGTCCAAATGTAAGAGCTAAAACTATGAAACTGTTATAGAAAGTATATGTAAGTTTTCATGTCCTTAGGTTAGGCAGAGCTAACCATCAAAACCATAAAGGAATTTAGACTTTTTCTAAATTAAAAGCTTTCCTGCTTCAAAGGACATTATTATGAAAGTGAAAGAAAACCCACTGAGTCAGAAAAAATGTAAATCATATCTGATAAGAGACATCTAGAATTTAAAAACTCTTAGTAATTAAGCAGGAACCCATTTACAGAATAGGCAAAGGATCAGAAAATGCAGTTTTCCAAAAAGGGTATATAAGATGGTCAGTAATCACATGAAAGGAGTACCATCATTAGCCATTAGGGAAATGTAAATCAAACTACTATGAGATAGAACTGCATACCCATTGGATAGCTATGATTAAAAAAAAAACTAGGTAACAAGTGTTGGTCAGCATGTGGAGAAATTGAAACCCTCATGTATTGGGAATGTAGAATAGCATACAGAAACACCAGAAAACAGTCTGGTGTTATCTCAAAAAATTAAACATAGAGTTACCATATAACCAGAAATTCCTCACCTAGATATATGCTTAAGGGAAATGTACACATTAAAAACCTTCATGAATGTTTGTAACAGCAGTGTCCATAATAGCCAAAGAATGGAAACATCCTAAATATCTAGCAATTAATTGGTGGATACAACGTGATATATCCATACGGTGAAATATTATTCAGCAAAAAAGGAACTGTGGTATTAATACATGCTACAACATGGATGAACCTTGAAAGCATTGTAACTGAAAGAAGGCAAAACACAAATGCCATGTGTTATGATTACCTTTATATGAAATGTCCAGAATAGACAAACCCTTAGGGACAAATGCAATTAGTGGTTGCATAGGGCAAGACGGAGATGGGTCACTATTGCTAGTGGGATTTTTGGGGGAGGGATGAAAATGCCCTAAACTTAGTTTGTGATGGTTGCATGACTGAATACATTGAAAACTACTGAGTTGTACACTTTAAATGAGTGAATTGTATGTGAATTCTGTCTCAGAAAACTGTTTTAAAAATAGTGTAAGTAATGGTTGTGAAGTCGCCAAGCAAACATGTGACTTAAACTTGGAATTTCTCTAAAACATATCTGTATTCCTATTTCATTAGTGTGAAAAGAAAATGACCAAATTATCTACTCTACTTTTTAGAAAGGAGAAGATGAGTATGCCAATGTCGATGCCATTGTTGTGTCAGTGGGTGTTGATGAAGAAATTGTTTATGCCAAATCAACTGCCTTACAGGTAAGTTTACAGCAATGTTTAGCCCTAAGAGTCATTGAGTCATCTATGTACTGTTCACTATGATAGCCACTAGCCACATTAAAAATTTACTTCCTCAGTCCCAAGTCTGTCAATAGTGGCTATCATATTAGAGGACATATAGAACATTTCTATCATCAGAAAAAGTTCAGTGAATAGTACTACTTTAGGGGAAAAAAAGTATGTAAATTGGATGGATCTAACTTTAACAGAAAAACCTAAATAACAGTGGGTTAAACAAAATATTTCTTTATGTCAGATAGTCTTTACGGACCCAGGTTTTTTCCAGGTTTCTACTCTGCCGTCCATAGAGAATAGTCCTTGTGCTCATTTTGCAAAATTTGTTGAGGCTCCGTCCATCACGTCTGCATTCCAACCAAAAAGAATGGGAAAAAAGGAAGAAAATGGGAGATCTCTTTCCTTTTTTAAGGAGACTTGCCTGAAGTCCCATAGAATACCTCTGCTTACAACTTATTGGCCCAGATTTAATCTAATGGTCATGCCTAGCTACCGAAAGAATGGCAAATAGAGTCTTGGTATTGAGCATTGTGCCCAGCTAAAAATCCCAAGTCTCTTTAAGAGAGAAAAAATGAGTAGTTGGTAGGCAACTAGTAATCTTTAGGGGAGCTAATCTGCACAGCTCCCTGAGGTGCTACTCTGTCTTTTGTTTTATGTGTTTCTAAACAGTCATATATTTCCTATAGACACAAAATAATCAGATGGTTTAATGGTTTTTATTATGGAATCTTTCGGCACATAAAAGATAAATACTTTGAACTTCTGTGTACCCTTTATCCAATAAATTGTCAACTCCTGGCCAGTCTGATTTCATTTAAATCTACACTGAGGTTTCCCCCACCCCAGATTATTGAGGTTAATTCTAGATACCTTATTTTATGGATATTTCTGTATAAGTACATTAATTTTTTGTACCTGTACACACTGTTGTCACTGTTGTCTTCTCCCGTAGACATGGCTCTTTGGTTACGAACTAACTGATACTATCATGGTCTTCTGTGATGACAAAATCATCTTTATGGCCAGCAAGAAAAAAGTGGAGTTCCTGAAACAGATTGCTAACACTAAGGGCAATGAGAATGCTAATGGAGCCCCTGCCATCACACTGCTGATACGAGAAAAGGTCAGGACTAAAAAAGAATGTGTTGTAAATGTAAGAGAATGTTTAAAAGCCATAAACAGGAACGCCTTCTAGTAATTTAAAAAATACAAAGGGAATATTTTACTGACTATCATCTGTTAGAAAGAAAAGAGTTCAGTGATCCTGTCAGTTTTGGAATAAAACACATGGGCTATGAAATTCTGGTGAACACTACGTAATCCATTCTTGAGGATGCTGTCAACTTGTTTTCATCTGAGCACTTTTTTTGTTGTTGTCTTTTTAGGGCCTTATCCGAGGCATATGGAGGTTCCCAGGCTAGGGGTCTAATCGGAGCTACAGCCATCAGCCGACGCCACAGCCACAGCAACATGGGATCTGAGTCGCATCTGCAACCTACACCACAGCTCACAGCAACGTTGGATCCTTAACCCACTGATTGAGGCCAGGGATCGAACCCACAGCTTCATGGTTCCTAGTCGGATTCGTTAACCACTGAGCCACGATGGGAACTCACATCTGAACACCTTAATTAGAACAGACAGCTTTCAATATCCTTAAGGAAAATTAGGTATACCTCATTTCTGGTTTTTATCAAATACAGTCTTTTTTATTATACTGCCCATCTGAAAAAGATTTCTTCTCCAAATGTTGTTCACTTGTACGTTTGAGTTTCTTAGCTGTTCATGAAGAAAAAGAATATTCTTATCAGCTTATTTGGTACTTAAGCCTGTAAAAATATCCAAAGAAATGTATTAACTTTTGATGTCACAGTCTGCCCTAATGAAGTAGGTAGGAGAAGAGGTGGGCCGGGCGGAATTTATTCTGTCCATAGGATATTCTCTGCTTGGCACTAGTAGAACATGGATGTCTAATTCTAAAACGCTTTTTCTTCTCTGTGGCACTGATAGAATGAAAGTAATAAGAGCAGCTTTGACAAAATGATTGAAGCCATTAAAGAAAGCAAGAATGGCAAGAAGATTGGAGTGTTCAGCAAAGACAAATTCCCAGGAGAGTTCATGAAGAGCTGGAATGACTGCCTCAACAAAGAGGGCTTTGACAAAGTAAGAATACTCTTGGAAGCAAGCACATTGAGAGTGAGAGGATGGGCTTCCATATCAGAGTGCAGAGAATTTGTTATGGGAAAACTATATTAATTTACATTTCTATTCGTCATTCCCTTTGGCTGAGCAGTAAGCCAGTTTTACTATTTGATTAGGAATGAGGCATTCAGAATATAATTCAGCTGCTTCAGAGGGAAACAGAAAAATCTCTTGTCCAAAAAAATTTTTTTGCTTCTCTTCTCTCCTGTCGCTCTTCTTTCTTCAGCCTTTACGAAAACCTCAAGAGAGAGGCATTTACATTGACATTTTAAATGATACTTTAGTTTAATGCCTCTTAGGATACACACTGTGACCTGGTAAAGACCTCTTTGAGATGTTTTTTTCAGTCCAAGAAGAGACTATTTAGATATTCTGCAAACTGCTGATGACTAGTTTGCTGGATAACCAGATATCATCTCTGATAATATTCAAATTGGGAGTGGGATGTTTCCTTAGCAATTCTGTGTCTGCACATCTGAAGCTCTTTGTCCCTTTGACTGCAGATAGACATCAGTGCAGTTGTGGCCTATACCATTGCTGTAAAGGAGGATGGAGAGCTCAACCTAATGAAGAAAGCAGCCAGCATCACTTCTGAGGTCTTCAACAAATTCTTCAAGGAAAGAGTAATGGAAATAGTCGATGCAGATGAGGTAAGTGGAGAGGAGGAAGTCTTTTTACTGTTTTAATGAAACAGTAGTAAGTCCCTACCTTGCAGTGTATTTTGGTGCGTGTTGAGCTTCCTTCCATATGCAGGTTGGTGGTGTGGTTGTGCCAGCTCTCTTTCACAATTACTATAAATTTGCACTGTAGTTTCTGGAGGTTACCTAGTATTTTATTTGAGAATTCCTTTAATAGCTGCAAATTCCACATTTTCTCTAAATTTGTTTTGCGTGTACACCAGTGTATTAGCTGTGGGTAAACCACTTCATAAGACTTTGTAGCATCCTATAAGATAATCAGGATATGTGTTGTCTTCAAATGATAATTTCCACCTCTGCCACACTCTAGTAAGTATTGTTTTATTTCTGGGTATACTTACAGAAAGTTCGACACAGCAAACTGGCTGAGTCTGTGGAAAAGGCCATTGAAGAGAAGAAATACCTAGCTGGGGCAGACCCTTCTACTGTGGAAATGTGTTACCCTCCTATCATTCAGAGTGGTGGCAACTATAATCTCAAGTTCAGTGTGGTGAGGTATGAGAATTTCCAAATATACCACCAGCCAGAGCATTTTAGCCTTCAGCCTGCTTTTTGTTGTACTCATTCTAGAATTCAGAAAAGTAGGAGAAAGAATAACTGTTGGCTAGCCTTTTACATTATCTTCTTGTCTTATTCTCCACGTATTTTTTTTTTTGTTTCACACAGTTGTTCATTTCCTACTTGAGCATTTGATTGTAAGCTGATTCCAAATGATTAAAAATGCTAAGAAAAAATTCAGAACATGTTGGAAGAAGAACATTAAAATTATGTTAGGTATACCATGATGTAATTCCCCTTCTAATTAAAAAAAAAAAAAAAAAGTTGTAAAGAATGCTGTTTGTCCTGGTTGGTCTGAAGGGACTGATTGATTCACAGTGAATTGTAGTGGACTGCTGGGAAATGATACCTCACTGCCATCCTGTTCAGCTATAATGAATAAAATTCAGTATATCTTGCATATTTAGGATACAGCAACTTTTTACTAAATTTTTATCCTAAGAGTTTGGGTCACTAATTTTGCTCCAGAGTTGGTTTATTTTTAAAACTTTTTAGCTTTTTTTTTTTTTTTTAAGAACTTTTTAAAAACTGGTTCTTTTTAAAAAAAAAAAAGTAGGTTATTTTTCCTCTTCAGCTTTGGGACACTGCAGGGGGAAGATAGTGATTACTGACATTGTGTGTTAGTGATCCTTAGGACTTCACTCGTTGATGTAATGAAATGCTTTCTTCCTTTGCTCTGTAGTGACAAGAATCACATGCATTTTGGGGCCATTACCTGTGCCATGGGTATTCGTTTCAAATCTTACTGCTCCAACCTTGTCCGCACTTTGATGGTTGATCCTTCTCAGGAGGTTCAAGAAAATTACAACTTTTTGCTTCAGCTTCAAGAAGAGCTGCTAAAGGAATTAAGACATGGTGAGGTGCCTTAGAAAAGGTTTAGAAATCATGTAACACAAACGTCTGTAACGTTTATGGAAGTTGATATCCCTGAGGCTCTTGTACTATAAGTAGAATGAGATTTTACTGTGAATCATCCTAGCATTTAGTTCTTCAGTCTACTTTTCTTTTATGCATGAGTGGTTATAATGAAGTTTACAAAAACCTCTCTGGTTAGGGCTCTGTGTCGAGATCTTCCTTATTACTCTTCTTATTTTTGGGAAGTAGTATCTCTGCCAACAGAGTGTGTAATGTTAATCCTGTATTGAGCGGATAGCATGAATCTAGTTTGAGAGCGGAACTAACAGCATCCCTGCTAAGCAAGTAGCTGCCTACCTCAGAAGCAAAATGCTTGACACATCTTTGCCTTGAGACTCTTCACTCCCAGTTGGCTAAATGGGACTTTGTGTTTATTACCTTTATTTATTTTTTAAAAACCAGATTATTTATTTATTTAACTTTTTTTTTTTTAAGGTCCGCACATGTGGCATATGGAAGTTCCCAGGCTAGGGGTCGAATTGGAGCTGCAGCTGTTGGCCTACACCATAGCCACAGCAACACCAGATCTTTAACCCACTGAGCAAGGCCAGGGCTCGAACCTGTATCCTCATGGACACGAGTCGAGTTCGTTTCCACTGCGCCACAACGAGAACTCCTTAAATTATTTCTGTCAAACCAATGTGGCTCTACAGTCCCACTGGGTCAGTGATTCTCAACTGGTGAAATTAAAGAGTGACCAGGTGGATTGCTTTTTTAAATGCAAATTTCAAAGCTCTGCCACTCCTGCCACTGTATTCCTTATTTTATCCTTTGAGAAAGCCTGCTTTAGGGGACTTAATAGGTGAAAAAAATCTTGATTAAAATATGTCTTTTTTTTTTTCTGAAAGATAAAGTTCCCTTTCTTCTGTTTTGTCATTAGGTGTGAAGATATGTGATGTATATAATGCTGTCATGGATGTGGTGAAAAAGCAGAAGCCGGAGCTGCTGAACAAAATTACCAAGAACTTAGGGTAAGATGGTGTGATATATATACATTGTCACTCTGAGACAATTTTCATGACGGGAAGTAATCAGGTAAAATATTCTTAGATGATTTAACCAATATTTATGGGCTACTAAACTAAACTGCATGCCAAACACAGTTTGTTATCAGAGAATATGAGAAATATTTTAGTCTTTTTGTGGGAGGGTTGAGGAAATTTTTTTTTTTTTTTTGCTGCACCTGTGTCATGAAAATTCCCAGGCCAGGGATTGAACCCATGTCACAGCAGGCACCCAACTGCTGCAGTGATAGCACCGGATCCTTAACCCGCTGCACCACAGAGAACTCTCAATAAATATTTAGGTTTTTCTCCCAAGGGTATGGTGGAGATTTTTCTGGGTCAATTTAGTTGATGCCAGTAGGTTTTCCAGGCTTAAGGTATAAATGTCAAGACATTACATGCTATATTTCCACTCTTAGAACACCTCAGCTCACATTTGCAAATTAATTACTCCAATATATCCTACTGTTTAATTTTTTTTCAATTTTTATTTAATCCCTTTTCTCAAATGTACTTGATAGTTGAACACTTAGAATTACCTAATAACATCTTAAAGAGCCAAAGACATTTGAGAAAGAAAAGCTGTAGGCAGTCTCCTTAGATGGAAGGTAGTTGGGGGTATATAGTTTATTTCTGGACTTCTCTGATGAACAGGAGGAAATATGTTGACCTATACCAACTGTTGGCCTAGGTGACTTAATCCAGTTATCAACATTCTACTAAAAATGACCTTACTTTATCCAGTTATACATTCTTTTTTTTTTTTTTTTTTTTTGTCTTTTTAGGGCTGCACTGCAGCATAAGGAGGTTCCCAGGCTAGGGGTCTAATTGGAGCTGTTGCTGCCAGCCTACACCAGAGCCACAGCAATGCCAGATCCAAGTTGTGTCTGCGACCTACACCACAGCTCACGGTAACGCCGGATCCTTAACCCACTGAGCAAGGCCAGGGATCGAACCTGCAACGTCATGGTTCCTAGTTGGATTCGTTAACCACTGAGCCACAATGGGAACTCCAGTTATACGTTCTTAATAATGTGCCCTGTAACAGCTTTGCCTAGTTGTTTATAGAAAAACTTCTAACTTGACCTCCTGGTAAAATAAAATTTAAATGTTGGTAGAAAAGCTGAAATGAAGGCTTGAGATAATACGTGTTACATGCAGCATTTAAATAGGATGTCATTTTCAGTGTAACTCAAAGACTGTCCTCAAATCCTCTTCCTTAACTGGCTGATCAGCAGGAGCAAATCACTCAACTGTTTGCTTGTCTTGTCTTGAAAATTGAAATAGGATATATTGCATTTGACTGAGGCTAGATGTCTTTTAGCGTATTATTAAAGGTTCCTTTTGTTCCCTTTTTAGGTTTGGAATGGGAATTGAATTCCGTGAAGGCTCTTTAGTAATTAACAGTAAAAATCAGTACAAACTGAAGAAAGGTGAGTTTTACATGCGTGCAATAGTGAAATACCTTTTTGAATAATTTCCTTTGGCTTCATCTGCCTCTTTTCCTATACCAGGGAAAAACGTAAAATCTACACTTCTCCATTCTTTCACTGTCATTGACTGATTCCTGTTTTGCTGTTACAGGAATGGTTTTCAGCATCAATTTGGGCTTCTCAGACCTGACTAACAAGGAAGGGAAGAAACCAGAGGAGAAAACCTATGCCTTATTCATTGGCGACACAGTGCTTGTGGATGAGGTGTGTACTGCCTCTTCAACTTTGAGTGTTGGTGAACTGACTTTTAAAGTACATTTTTTACCCTATGACTTTTTCTTCCTTTTTCTTAAATTGAAGTATAGTTGATTTTCAATATTGTGTTAGTTTCAGAATGTACAGCAGAATGATTCAGTTTTTATATGTATTTTTTCAGGTTATTTTCCATTGGAGGTTATTATAAGCTATTGGACATAGTTCCCTTTGCTACACAGTAAATCCTTACTTATTGGTTATCTATGCTATGTGGTTTTTTTTTTTTTTTTTTTTTCTCTTTTTTCTTTTCATCATTTGTTAAATGCTAGTTAAGGGGAAGGAGAGATCCTTATGATAGCCTGACCAAATGCAGCTAGGAATAGGGATTGTAGTCCAAGTGCAGGGAATATTTAAACCAAACTCTTTATCATATTGTGGCTTGAGCCTTGATTGTGATAATATCAGGAACTGTGGTTTTTTTTTTTTTTTTTTTCTTTTCTTTCTTTCTTTCTTTTTTTTTTTTTTTTTGTCTTTTTGCTATTTCTTGGGCCACTCCCTCGGCATATGGAGGTTCCCAGGCTAGGGGTTGAATCGGAGCTGTAGCCACCCGCCTACGCCAGAGCCACAGCAATGCGGGATCCGAGCCTCATCTGCAACCTACACCACAGCTCACGGCAACGCCGGATCATTAACCCACTGAGCAAGGGCAGGGATCGAACCCGCAACCTCATGGTTCCTAGTTGGATTCGTTAACCACTGTGCCATGACGGGAACTCCTGGTTTTTTTTTTTAATAATTGCTTTATTGGGCTACAGTTTCCATACCATACAATGAAAATGTACAATTTAGTGATTTTTTTTTTTTAGTATATTCACAATTACTCAGCGACCGACACAGTCTAATCTTAGAACATTTTCATCACTTCAGAAAGAAACTCTATGCCCTTTAGCTTTTTTGTTTGTTTGTTTTTTGCTTTTTCTAGGACCGCTCCCGAGGCATATGGAGGTTCCCAGGCTAGGGGTCGAATCAGAGCTATAGCCACTGGCCTACGCCAGAGCCACAGCATCGCGGGATCTGAGCCGAGTCTGCAACCTACACCACAGCTCACGGCAACACCGGATCCTTAACGCACTGAGCAAGGCCAGGGACCAAACCCGAAACCTCATGGTTCCTAGTCGGATTCGTTAACCACTGAGCCATGACGGGAACTCTGCCCTTCAGCTTTCACTCCCCATTTCCCCACCAGGCCTAGGCAGTGACTTTCTGTCTCTAAGAATTTGCCTTTTCTGGACATTTATGGTCTTTTGTGACTGGTTTCTTTCACCTAGCAGAAACTGATGCTTAAGAATAGCAAATATTTCAGTGTTCTTATTATAAGCTAAGTACTTTTATTTATTAATTCATTGAATCTTTATAATCACTCTACGAAGTAGATACGCTTATCCTTGTATGCAGACAAAGAAACTGAGGAACAGAGAAATTTAAGTAACTTGCCAAATGTCACAGAGCTGGAAGGTAATTGAGTCAGGTTTCAAATCAAGACTGTATTCTTATTCATGATCCCAACATGGCCTCCCAAATTGTAGTTCCTAATGTGCTGTCGGGAAGATAACTTTTTATGTCTAGTAGGTAAGATTCACAGTGTTGCCCACCTATTTATTGGGTTAGGAAGTGAAAGTGTTTCATTTAAATGTTCTTACAGATGTCTAACTTCCTCCTTTTATTCCAGGATGGCCCAGCTACTGTTCTCACTTCTGTGAAGAAGAAAGTAAAGAATGTGGGGATTTTTCTCAAGGTAGGAAGAAGATAAATGAATAGCGTGTAGGAAGTTTGATATAATGAAGGAGATAAACAATATTGGCTAAAGAAATTAAGATCTCTGCAATGCTGTGGCTGTGGAGGAGGCCAGCAGCTATAGCTCTGATTAGACCCCCTAGCCTGGGAGCTTCCACATGCTGCAGGTATGGCCCTAAAAAAAAAAAAGAAAAAGAAAAAAATTAAGACCTGAATTTCTAATTATGATTTTTTTCTCCCCATAGAATGAGGATGAAGAAGAAGAGGAAGAGGAGAAAGATGAGGCTGAGGACCTGTTGGGAAGAGGTTCTCGAGCAGCATTACTTACAGAAAGAACACGAGTGAGTTTACTGTTTTAAAACTGCTTTAATCTCCTCTCTGTCATGGTTCACAGGTTCTGATAATTTGGGTTTTCCGTTCTTTAGAATGAGATGACTGCAGAAGAGAAGCGAAGAGCACACCAAAAAGAACTGGCGGCTCAACTCAATGAGGAAGCAAAGAGGCGATTGACCGAACAGAAAGGCGAACAGCAGATTCAGAAGTATGAGTGTGCCTCAAGCAGTAAGATTGTCCGAGGGTCATGTGTGATTTGCAGAAATTTCTCAGAAATATTTTTTTATTCCCAATCCAGAGCTCGTAAATCTAACGTGTCCTATAAAAACCCGTCTTTGATGCCTAAAGAACCACATATTCGGGAAATGAAGATCTATATTGATAAGAAATACGAGACTGTAATAATGCCTGTGTTTGGCATTGCGACGCCTTTTCACATTGCCACGATCAAGGTACTAACAGTGACTCGGGTTCCATCCAGACTGTTTTGTAAAATGATTATGCCCACCCTAGAGGCTGGTCCTGTCTGCCTCAGCCCCCACCCCTGCTCCGCATTGCTGACTTCCCCGTCCCTGACCTCCTGCTGTCATTTTCCTTCCTTTCCAGGTTGCACTTTGATAAAGTTGAATAATCTTATAGACTACTAGAAACGTAATTTGCTTATTTCCCTTTGAACTTAAAGCATTTCTTAACTTGTAGTCATAAATGTGGCACAGAGTACACTGAGAACTCAGTGATTCTTTTAGAAACACATATTTGGTCATAAAAAGATAAGCTAAAAATGTAGTTAATGAGTTTTAGAGGCTAAGTGTAGCCTTTTAGAGGCTATGTGTAGACTAAATTGTAGCATCTCTATAACTACTAATCCTCATCTCGGAAAGAAACCTGTTTGTTGTGCTTAATGCTTTTTGTTTCTTTGAACAGAATATAAGTATGTCGGTGGAAGGAGATTATACATACTTGCGAATCAACTTCTATTGCCCAGGCAGTGCTCTGGGCAGAAATGAGGGCAACATCTTTCCTAACCCAGAAGCCACTTTTGTTAAGGAAATGTGAGTGCCCAAGAAAACAACCATCCCCAATCCCTTTTGGCTAGAGTGGTAACCACATTCTCTGTGCTGTGTTCTCCCCCATCTAGTGAATGGCAGTGCTGCTCTCAGTGGTGCTTGATAGGATCGCCTTGCTAACTTTGTACAGTTTCGAGGACAGAACCTAATTTAGAATCCTCATGAAAATATTGCATCCTTACTACACATGCTTTGTGATCTCCAGTGTGTGCCACATTGGGATCTATTCTGTTCACTCATGATATGGAATAGGCTAATTGGGAGAAGGTTATGCTAGATTTGAAAAATAAGTGTGATTTCCCCACCTAATGGATTAGCCGTTTTCAACAGTCTCTGCTTAAGAGAGAAGAAAGGGAAGTTTTTTGTTTTGTTTTTAAGCTTTCTAGACATTGTTTTACCATTCAGTGGTACCTTTTTCTCCTAAAAGATATTAAGATAGTTATAAAACATAGGAATGGATGTGGGTCACCTGGCTTGATAAAGAAACTTACATAGGCACTTCCCCTTTTTCTGTAGTACATACCGAGCTTCAAATATGAAGGCACCTGGAGAACAGACAGTACCAGCCTTGAACCTTCAGAATGCCTTCCGAATTATAAAAGAAGTGCAGAAGCGTTATAAGACTCGGGAAGCAGAAGAGAAAGAGAAGGAGGTGAGCCTGAATACCAACAACACACCTTTGTGCAAAGGGATACTTGTGGGTTTGGGGAACATGGAAAGATACATAAGGATTTACATTGGTTTTCATTCTGCTTAGGGCATCGTGAAACAAGACTCCCTGGTGATCAATCTAAACCGGAGTAATCCCAAGCTGAAAGATCTATACATTCGCCCAAACATTGCTCAGAAGAGGATGCAAGGCTCACTGGAGGCCCACGTCAATGGTAGGAGTGATCTCTCAAAGGCCTGGGCCTTGTCTGCAGGGGCACATTTGTAGGAACAACAGATCAGCTAGTACAGGGGGACAGGGAAGTGGTGGGAGGAATATCCTTTGACACTGCAGTGTGGCCAGAAGGAAAGGAAAACTCCGTACTTTGTTGGCATTTCCTCTGCCCCTCTTCAGATCAGCCAAAAACATTCAGTGCGTGTTGGCCCAACCTGATGATGTTCTTTGATACCTAGCTGCTTTCTTCCCCTCCTCCCAGGTTTCCGCTTCACATCTGTCCGAGGAGACAAAGTGGATATTCTGTACAATAATATCAAGCATGCGTTGTTCCAGCCATGTGATGGGGAAATGATTATTGTCCTGCACTTTCACCTCAAGGTATGCCTTTCTATCAACTAGCTGTTTAAAATAGTGATGAAGGGAGTTCCCATCATGGCTCAGTGGAAACGAATCTGACTTGTATCCATGAGGACGGAGGTTCAATCCCTGGCAATCCCTGGCCTCGCTCAGTGGGTAATGGATCTGGTGTTGCTCTGAGCTGTGGTGTAGGTTGCCAACGCGGCTCGGATCTGGCGTTGCTATGGCTGTGGTGTAGGCTGGCAGCTGCAGCTCCAATTCTACCCCTACACTGGGAACTTCCATATGCCGCGGGTGTGGACCTGAAAAACAAAAAAAGCAAAAGATAAAAAATATAAAACAGTGATGAAAAATATCACCTATCACATAAGATCATCAAGACGATTGAATAAAATAATGCTTTTATAAAGTGCCTGACATCTAGAAGGTGCTAAGCATGTTCGTTCCTTTAGTGTAATATAAGCACATAAGGTTTCCAAAGCATGTAATGTCTTCTCCAAATTCCTGTTCCTGAAATAGAAAACTTTTGTTTAGTTTATTATCAACATAATCTCCAAAGTCCATTCTAATAAATAGGAGTACTTATAAAAATGTGTGCTTTTTCCCAGTCCTAGACATCATTATTTATGATGACCAGGGATGGTTTAGCTGTTTTTTCAGAAATGCTGTGGATATTTTAATGTCGCATTTTATTTCTGTTATCTTGCCTCTTTTTCTGTTATATAGACTTTTTTCTTGTCCTGCTTTTTTGTGTCCTCAGAATGCCATCATGTTTGGGAAGAAGCGGCACACAGATGTGCAGTTCTACACAGAAGTGGGAGAAATTACCACAGACTTGGGGAAACATCAGCACATGCATGACCGAGATGACCTCTATGCCGAGCAGGTAAAATTTGGTATTTTATTTGCAGGGTAATAAGGTAAGATGCAGACCAATTCTGAGCTTAGTAATCATTATATTTTATAAACAACCCCTGAAACTATCTGCAGAGCTTCTCAAGCATCTGCAGGTTTGGTGTAGTGCAGTGGCTGATGGATTTTAAGTTGCAGATTCAGCTCTACAGTTAATGGTGTGGGCAGCCTATAATAGTTTATTTGTGTTAGTATCATAGGAGAATTTGAGGACTACAAAAGCACTTCAGACTTTTTGAAGGGATTATTATTAACAAGTAAACTGGTAAATATAATTTGTATTTTTTTCTTCATCAGATGGAACGAGAAATGCGGCACAAACTAAAAACAGCCTTTAAAAATTTTATTGAGAAAGTAGAGGCTCTAACTAAAGAGGAACTGGAATTTGAAGTGCCTTTTAGGGATTTGGGGTAATGTATCTCATCCTTTCTTTGGCCTTTAGAAAAATCATTTAGGAATTCCCTTGTGGTGCAGTGGGTTAAGAATGCATCTTACTGCTATGGTGAGGGTTCAGTCCCTGGCCCGGGAACTTTCCACATGCTGTGGGTACAGCTATCCACCCCCCAAAAAGTCATTCTTCCTTAAATAATAATTTAGCATATGTCCTTTTTCTTATGACTGATAACCTTTGGAACATCCATTCCTTCTCTTGCAGTGAGCTCTAGCTTATCTGAGTTTCTTATTGTCTTTCAGGTTTAATGGAGCTCCCTATAGGAGTACCTGCCTCCTTCAGCCCACTAGTAGTGCTCTGGTAAATGCTACAGAATGGGTGAGTATTTCTGACTTCTTTTTAGTAAGAAATTGTTAGGGAAAAGAAAGCAAGAGGATAGGCATTTGGGAGTTCCCTCAGTGGTGCAGTAGGTTAAGGATCTAACATTGCCATAGCTGTTACATAGGTCACAGCTACGGCTTGAATTCAGTCCCTGGTCTGGGAATTTCTATATGCTGCGGGTGCAGCCTAAAAAATAAGTCAAGCTTAAATAAAAACTACATCCTTATTATTTCTCATGGTTTTCATTTCAGTATTTACTTATTTTAGATGTAAAACTTATCGAACAAATGATTCTTTAGAAGTCTCTTTAGGGGTTCCCATTGTGGCTCAGCGGTAATGAACCCAACTAGTATCCATGAGGGTGTAGGTTCAATCCCTGGCCTCATTCAGTGGGTTGAGGATCCAGCATTGCCGGGAGCTTTGGCGCCGAGTTGCTGTGGCTCTGGCATAGGCTAGCAGCTGCAATTCCAATTTGACCCCTAGCCTGGGAATTTCCATATGCTGCCAGTTTGGCCCTAAAAAGACAAAAAAAAAAAGGGGGGGGGGAACTGTAACTGCAATGTATACATCTAAGGATGACCTGACCCCCTTGCTGTACAGTGGGAAAATAATAATAAAAAAAAAAAAAGAAAAAAAAAAAAAAGTCTTTAATTTTTAAAATAGTTTCTGCACATAGTTTCCTTAAATGTATTGTTGAGGAAGGATTTTGATCTTGCAATCCTTTTACTGGGGCTTCTTGGCATGTTGTATTGCTTTTAATTAGTCTTTGTCCCAAAAAACAAACAAACAAAAAACAGTTTAGTCATCTTCTGTATGGTGATATTTAGATCCTAAAATTGCTGGTGCTGTGGGGGAAGTATTTATATGAAAACAATCCATTCCTCCCTGACAGCCACCTTTTGTGGTGACATTGGATGAAGTGGAACTGATTCACTTTGAGCGAGTCCAGTTTCACCTGAAGAACTTTGATATGGTAATCGTCTACAAGGACTACAGCAAGAAAGTGACGATGATCAATGCCATTCCTGTAGCCTCTCTTGACCCCATCAAAGAGTGGTTGAAGTAAGTAGAGTGGCCAGCGATCTCCCGTTATCCCATGAACAATGTATTGTAGAATAGAAGTGTGTGGCCTGTGGTCCATAAAACCTGCTAGTGTATTTAAGGGAAATTACCTTTGGGTTGTTATAAAGCAGGACTTGAAAATTTGGGATCTGTTAGACATAGAAGCTGTTCACTTGTTCCTGAATACGCAGCAATAATTTATGGATACAAGGAAAATCAAAGCCTAAAACCTTTTTTGACTCTACTTGATGTATAAAAAGATCTGTACATATGTATAATTATTTACTTACAAAAAGTGGGGGATATGTATTTTTTACTCATTTTCTATTTTTACTGAAAAGTGAGATAGAATATATATTTATTTTAGCCTTTGACATCCATATACTCTACTCACACTTCAACTAATTCTCAAAGAAGTACCAGAACCCCAGTAAACAGGGAGCTGTCACTACCTAGGGAAAGGGTGAGGCTTGTGTAGCTATTAGTATAGTTTACTCTGCCCTCCTTCCCCTCCAATTATCTGTGAAAGGAAAGCACTATAAATGTAAGCCTTCTGTTAAATGGATTGAGAGAACTTAGAAATAGCTTGTGAGAAAAATAGAGATTTATGGTTTCTGTGAGGATTTTCCTAAGAAACATATGTAGGTAAGTGATATGGTTTAACAAATATAAATTTGTTTGACTTTTTAAAATCGGTTTTATTATGGTACAGCTTACATGTAATAAAATTCATCGATTTAAGCATATGATTTGATGAGTTCCAGCAGATGTTTACAGTCTCGTATCTACCATCATAATCAGGATATAGAACATTTCCTTTACTCCCCAAATTCCTCACACCCCCCTTTTTTTTATTTCTATTTTTTTTTTAGGGCTGCACCTGCAACATATGGAGGTTCTCAGGCTAGGGGTAGAATCAGAGCTGTAGCTGCCAGCCTACACCATAGCCATAGCAACACCAGATCCGAGCCGTGTCTGCTGACCGGCACCACAGCTCACAGCAACACTGGATCCTTAACCCACTTAACCCACTTGAACCCCCGACCTCATGGTTCCTAGTTGGATTCGTTTCCGCTGTGCCACAATGGGAACGCCCTCATACCCCTTTATAGTCGGTCCCCTCCCTTCAGCCCTGTCACTGGTTTCAGTTAGCTTCTAGAATTTCACATAAATGGAATCCACAAGTATGTAATTTTTGTATCTTTCATCCTTCACTTGGCATAATGCTTTTGAAATTTATCCAAGTTGTTCTGCACATTAGTATTATATTCTTTTTATAATTGAAGAATATCCCATTGTATCAATAGTTCATCCTTTGCTTACCTGTCTATCACTTAACAGACATTCGGGTTGTTTCCTTTGGGGGCTCTTTTGAATAGCTGCTATAAACGTTATGTACAGGTCTCTGAGTGGATGTATGTTTTCATTTCTCTTAGATAAATGACCTAAGAGTGGGATTGCTGGGTCATATGGTTTATGGTAAAGTATATGTTTATAAGAAGTTAAGCATCATTTTCCAGAGCTGCTGGAAAACCTGCAGTATGTGAGAGTTGTTGCTCTACATCCTGATCAAACTTGATTGTTAAGTCTTTTCCGTGTTAGCCATTGTGGCAGGTGGTAGTGTTGTCTCGTTGTGGTTTCAGTTTGCATTTTCATTATGACTGATGATTTTGAGCATCCTTTTTTTTAAAATAAATTTTACTGGAGTAGAGTTGACTTAAAAAGGTTGTGTTAAAGTTTCAGGAGTACATCAAAGTAAATCAGTTATATATATACATATAATCCATTCCTTTTCAGATTCTTTCCCCGTATAGGTTACGCTATACATATCTCTTATATAGCAGTGTGTCTATGTCAATCCCACCCTCTGATTTATCCTTCCCCCGCACCCACATTTGCCCCATGGTAACCGTAAATTTGTTTTCAAAATCTTTGAGTCTGTTTTGTAAGTTCTTTTGTATCACTGTTTTGAGCACTTTTTCATGTCATGTGTCATTCTATGCTTTTGATGAAGTATATTTGTGTATTTTTGCCCAGTTTAAAAATCAGATTGTCATGTTACTAAGTTTAAGAATTTTTTAGGCTGGATACAAGAACCTCATCAAATACTGGTTTTGTATATATTTTCTTCCAGTAGTTTCTATGCCTTTAATTTTCTTAAGTGCCTTTTGAAAAACTGGAAGTGAAAATTTCTCCTGAAATATGTTTGATCAACTTTTTGTTTTGTAATTTGTGCTCTTTATATCTTACCTATTTTGCCTAACCCAAAGTCATACAAATTTTGTTTTTCTTTAGAGTTCCATAAGTTTAGGTTTTATATTTAGGTCTGTGATCTATTTCGAGTTAATATTTTTATTGTAGTGTAAGGATCAGGGTCCATATTTTGCATTTATGTAGCCAGCTGTAATAGTATCATTTGCTGAATAGATTATCCCTTCCCAATGAATTACCTTGGCATCTTAGTTTAAAAAAAATAAAAAACCCCAGATAGAAAAAGGTTTATTTCTGGATTGTATTCTGTTCCATTGGCTTATCTCTGTCCTCAAACTGATATTGTACCATCATGAGTATACTAAATCTTGAAATCAGGCAGTGTAGTAAGTCCTCCCATTTTGTTCCTTTTCGAAGTTGGCTATTATTATTTTAGCTATTCTATATAAATTCTAGAATCAACTTAAATCTTTGAACAAACTGGTCTATTGTGTCTTAAGTTATCAACTGTAGTATATGTACAGTCTGTGATGATGTCCCCATTCATTCCTAATATTGATCATTTATTCTTTTTGGTCAGTCTGACTAGAGGTTTATCAGTTTTTACTGATTTTTCCCCCCATCATTATGACGTGTTCTTTCTTATTTCTAGTAACATTCCTTGTTTTGGAGTCTACTTAGTGTGATTTTACTGTAGACTTCAGCTTTATTTTTGGTTAGAGTTTGCATGGTGTATCTTTTTTGTGTCCTTGCACTTGTAACTTACTTTATATTTCAGGTGGCTTATTTGGAGACACCATGTATTTGGGTCTCTCTTTTTTTTTTTTTAATCCATTTTGAGAATGTCTACCTTTTAATCAGATTGCTGAAAACAGGCCACTTATGTTTAATAAAATTATCAGTATGGCAAGATTTAAAATGACCATCTTGCTATTTGTTTTCCCATCTGTTCCTTTTGCTTTTCTCCTTTTCATAGTGCCTTCTTCTAGATTAATTTTATGATTCATTATTATTATCTTCCTAGTTGGCTGATGAGCTGTATCTCTGTTTTACTTTTATAATGATTATTATAAGGTTTACATACACATCCTAACTTCTCACAGTCTGCATTCAGATAATATACTACATCTGTTGGAAGGTTCTTAGGCTTCCATTTCTCTTCTATCCTTTCTATTATTGTCAGACACTTTGCTTATAATATACTATGAATTCCATAGTGTGATTATTTTAGCTTCAGAATCGCTATCCTTTCATTGACAAATAAGGAGGAGAAAGTCTTTTATATTTACTCACATATTTACCATTCCCAGTGCTGTTCATTCCATTGTGTAATTCCATGGGGATTTTAGTCCTGTAATGCTTTTTATCCAATGTTTGAAAACTGTTGTTCCATATTTTGTTCAGTTTTCTAGATGTTTATAGAGTGGAAAGGTAAATCTAGTCTTTGTCACTCCCTCATGGCTAGAAGCAGAAGTTTCAGTGTATAATGACTGTGCCCACGATGGATTTATGCTGGTCTCTGAGGTTTATGCAGAAGGTTTCTTGTCATGATTAATTTTCTTTTCTGTTCTTTCCCACCCACTTTGATTCTCTTCTCCTCAGTAGAAGTGGATAAATGTCATTTGAGCATTTAACACAGGGCAGTTTGAGTACTGGGGAAAAAAATGGTGCTCTATCATGAGGACTAGTGCTCTGGGAGACCCAGCACAAGCCATTTGGCTTTGTTCTGGTGGCAGAGCACAGAGAACACATCAGAAAGGGTTTCTCCTCTTCAGAGATGCTAATGATCAGGAAGACCCAGGATGGGGAAGTCCTGCTGTGGCTCAGTGGTTAACAACCCAACTAGTGTCCATGAGGATGTGGGTTCAATCCCTGGCCTCTCTCAGTGGGTTAAGGATCTGGTGTTGCCATAAGCTGAGGTGTAGGTGACAAATGTGGCTCAGATCCCAATGCTGCTGTGGCTGTAGTGTAGGCCAGCAGCTGCAGCTCCAATTCCACCCCTAGCCTGGGAACTTACATATGCCTTAAAAAGACCCCCCCCCCAAAAAAAAGACGATGACCCAGGATGTTCTCAGAAAGTAGAGGATTGATTTTGACCTTGTAATAATGCATGTTACTTTTCTCAGTTCCTGTGACCTAAAGTATACAGAAGGAGTGCAGTCCCTCAACTGGACTAAAATCATGAAGACCATTGTTGATGACCCTGAGGGCTTCTTCGAACAAGGTGGCTGGTCTTTCCTAGAGCCTGAGGGTGAGGTGCGTGAGTGTGGGGTTTCTTTTCTGGTACGTAGTGTTGCCCATTATCATTTGGGCAGTTAGGAGAATGCTGTATATATAGTACATGAGGGAGCAGATCAAGTAGGAGAGGCGGTGAACACAATTTGGTATTGTTGTTGTTTTTCCAAGTTAATTTTACAGATAAGTCCATTTATCTTTTGATGGGTTTTGGTTGTTTTATTTTTTCATGTGAAATAGAAATAATGCTGGTGTGCTAAGTGGGTTAAATTAATTCATTACAAAGTGAATGTAAAAAAAAAAAAGTATGAAATATTTTGTTCTCTCTTACTCACCAGGGAAGTGATGCTGAGGAAGGGGATTCTGAATCTGAAATTGAAGATGAGACTTTTAATCCTTCAGAGGATGACTATGAAGAAGAGGAAGAGGACAGTGATGAAGATTATTCATCAGAAGCCGAAGAATCAGGTTAGTCTTCCTGGGGAAGAGTATTCATGACTTCATCTATTATCATTTCCATAGGCTTTAGAAGAGAAGAATCTTATCATTCCATTCCTAATAACTAATGCTTAATCAATGTTATTCCAGATTATTCCAAGGAATCATTGGGAAGTGAAGAAGAGAGTGGAAAGGACTGGGATGAACTAGAGGAAGAAGCCAGAAAAGGTAAATTTTTGTTATCGTTTTGCCGTTTTATTTTCTTGAGGTACAAATTTCAATATTTTGAGATATTTGCCTAATAAGAATAACTTAATAACTGATGTGGAGCTCAGCTCCAACTTGATTGCTCAAAGGACAAAATGAGGTCTGGAGTGTGTCCCTTGCTCCAGGTGGCACAGCTCCACTTATCTGGATGCTTTTTTCATCCGTTCAACCCCCAGTGGGCCCTTAGCCATGGTAGTTTTAGAAGGCTCCAAAATTAGGCTATTTGGGTTCCAAATCTAAGTCCTCTAAGAGTCTAACTTTCTGGGCCTCTTCCAGGTTAGGAAAGTTTTTGTAGTAGTAGTTTTGTTTTCTTGTTCTTGGGGTTTTTTTCGTTTTTTTGGTTGGTTGGTTTTTTGACGGTTTTTTTGGGCGGGGGTGGGGTTAGTGGTAGTGCTAGTTTTAACTACGCTAAAACCAAATGCCAAATATAAGTTTAAGATGAAAAGGAGATACTACTGTACTGTATCCTAAGCATTGTGGTAGGTACTTTGCATAGATTACCCTTTTTAATCCTAAGATAATTTTCCATTTTATAAACAAAAAAAATAGAAACAAATCAAGGCTTGCCCACAATCACAGAACTAGTAAGTGACTGAGTAAAGATTGAAGCTTAACTCTAACCCCAAAGTACATTTGCTGTATCATTTCATGCTATCCAGTGGTGTTCGGTACCTAAAGCTAACTTGTAGCTAGCTAATGCCTGGCCCTTCTGTTTAGCCGATCGTGAAAGTCGCTATGAGGAGGAAGAAGAACAGAGTCGAAGTATGAGCCGGAAGAGGAAGGCATCTGTGCACAGTTCAGGCCGAGGCTCAAACCGAGGTTCCAGACACAGCTCTGCGCCTCCCAAGAAAAAGAGGAAGTAACTTCTGAACTTTGGCACTCAGCTCCATTCTTTCTCCAGCCAATCCCTGAAAATTTTACATGACATAGAAACTGTATTTTTCCTTTTTTTCTTTTGAAGTTTTGCCATTTGTGTTTCTGGGTTTAGGGGGCCATTTGTGTGGACCAATCTACTCGGGGAATTCCAGGCCCACCAGGACACGTGCCAATGGCCCCATCCAGATGGCAAGGGAGGAGGTGTTCTCCAAGAAGGGCAGAGGCTTCCACTGTTAATAAATACCGTTTCATTCCTCTCTCTCCTGTTACCTTCTGCCAAGACATCGTTGGCTTCTGACATCTTATTCTTTGATGTCTCAAGGCTCTATTTCCAAGACATTGGTACCAGGTGACCCCCCCTAGCTACCTGTACCATGGTTCTTGACCAGCAGACTCAACCCTCCATCCTACCCTACTGCCATGGCCTTCCTCACATCTCTTTAAATTCCATCTTTGCAGTACTCAAGAAAAGGTTCTTGGAATTTGCTAATGATGTGATAAACCATGTAACTTGAGCTAGTGAGGCCTCCAGCTGAGTTTTTCTGCTTTTTTTGCCTCACACAGATTCTAAGGTATTCCTGCTGCCTTGGAAGACATAAGAAGCAGTGATACTCCCTAGCTCCCTTTCATCTTCCTTACAAATTCACAGATGGTACATGGTAGAAACAAAGTTACCACTGTTTCTTTTCTGATATATGAGGAAGAATGGTTGTGCCTCATATACTGCTTCTAGTGAAATCTAGAAGGAGGCTCAAAGGAGTCAACATTTAGACCTGGAAGGGGCAAGTCATGCCTTGGGCCTAGAATACCCTGATAAGAGAAGAGGAAGGGAGGCCACATCTACAACACAGCCTCTCGTTACTGCTGCTCCTTATTTTTACTTGTCTTGCATTGTCCTGTATTTATCACAGTTTCTGTTCAACAGCTTTTTAAGTATTTGGGGAGTTTATCTTGCCATCCTCTCCCTCCTGGTTCTCTGCACCCAACTGTCCCACTGCAGTTCCTTCTGTGTTCTGTGACTTTAAGAGAAGAGGGGGGGAGGGGTCTCGGATTTTGTTTGTTTGTTTGTTTTTTTCTCCTTAGCAGTAGGACTTGATATTTTCAATTTTGGAAGAACTAAAAGATAAATAAACCGTGGTTTTTTTTGTTGTTGTTTGTTTTTGTAAATTCACCTTCTGTGACAGTTCTTTGGCAATTCCTGAAAGCAAGACTGCTTCTCGCCTGGTAAACACACTAAGGCATTAGAGAATAACTCCCTTTATCCAGCTAATATCACAAAAAGAAACCTTCATCACTCTAAGCTTTCATCATTGGTTGAGACATCACGGTAAACCAAATTCATGGTATAGCAAGTTACTTTTATAAGAGACTTTTTACTATGGTTCCCTCAGGGTTTAGAATGGAATAGTACTTGTTCTATCTATCACGAAAACAAATCTTCAGTCATCTCCTTGTAAATGGCATGGAGGGCGGCAGCAGCTTGAAGGGACACCTTCAGCCTTCCTATTGGGGTAGCCTGATCTTCAGGTCTAACAACTGTTGGAAAAGGAAAAGGAAATGCATCAGACAATAGTGTCATTCAATTGCAAAACACTTAAAATACTTGGTTTTTTCCATGTTAGGTACTGGGGATACTAAATAAAGTCACTGCCTCAGTTTTTAGTGGGACTTAATCTGGGTGAAGACAAAACATAATAGTCACTACTGCATAGTAGGGAAGGTGCTGAAAACAAGGTGCTTTGGGAACACATTGCAGTGGCCCCTAACCCAGAACAGAGGAATTGGAAAAAGGCTTTCTGGACACACAGTCTCTCAGTCTTCAAAAAGTAAAAGATACCCTAGGGAGTTCCCGTTGTGGCTCAGTGGTTAATGAATCCAACTAGAAACCATGAGGTTGTGGGTTTGATCCCTGACCTCGCTCAGTGGGTCAAGGATCCGGCGTTGGCATAAGCTGTGGCGTAGGTCGAAGATGCAGCTCAGATCCCGCGTTGCTGTAGTGTAGGCTGGTGGCTACAGCTCTGATTAGACTCCTACCCTGGGAACTTCCATATGCTGCAGATGCAGGCCTAGAAAAGACAAAAAAAAAAAAAAGATACTTTAAGCATGTAGAGCAAGTGCTGAGATAGGAGGACATGTTTGGGAAACTGCAAGAAATGAAGCCATATTGATAAGGGGGGGCCAGATCATAAAAGGTTTTTTGTTTTGTTTTGTTTTGTTTGCCTTTTCTAGGGCCACTTCCCACGGCATATGGAGGTTCCCAGGCTAGGGGTCCAGTCAGCTGTAGCCGCCGGCCTACGCCAGAGCCACAGCAACTCGGGATCCGAACCGCGTCTGCGATCTACATCACAGCTCATGGCAATGCCTGATCCTTGACCCACTGAGCAAGGGCAGGGATCAAACCCCAACCTCATGTTTCCTAGTCAGCTTCGTTAACCACTGTGCCACGACAGGAATTCCCTGGGCCGTTTGTCTTGTGAGGAATGTGGTTTTAACTAAAAGTATTAGAAATGATGATTTGGGGAGTTCCTGTTGTGGCTCAGCAGAAGCAAATCTGACTAGTATCCACGAGGACGCAGGCTCAATCCCTGGCCTTGCACAGTGGGATAGGGACCAGCATTGCTGTGAACTGTGGTGTCACAAAAACAGCTGGGATTTGGCATTGCTGTGGCTATGGTGTAGGCCAGCAGCTACAGCTCCGATTTGACCCCTAGCCTGGAAATCTCCATATGCCATGGGTACGGCCATAAAACAACAACAACAACAAAATGCCTGAGTTTTGAAGTGATAAGAAAAGGTAGCTGTAAAGACTAGAAAGCAGAGTTTTATGTTTTTAAAAATCAGAGTGCAAATGAAACTGACTAGTATCTATGAGGACGCAGATTCGCTCTCTGTCCTTACTCGGTGGGTTAAGCACAGTGGGGTTGCCTGCCGTGAGCTGTGGTGTAAGTCGCAGACGTGTCTCAGAGCCTGAGTTGCTGTGGCTGTGGTGTAGGCCGGTAGCTGTATCTCCAATTGGACCCCTAGCCTGGGACCTTCATATGCTGTAGGTTTGGCCCTAAAAAGCAAAAAATAATAATAGTAGTCAGACCAACATAGGGAGTTTCCACTGTGGTACAGTGGGTTAAGGATCTGGCTTTGCCACATCTGTGGCATAGGTTACAGATGCAGCTCAGATTTGATCCCTGATCCCAGGAACTTCCATGTGCTATAAGTATGGCTGAAAAAGAAAAAAAAAAAGTTTATCAGACCAATATGTTTAAAGCCTGAGTAAAAGGGGAACATAATGTAATTAAAATTTTCTTTTTAATGATTAAAAAAAATCAAAAATTGAGCATTCATTGGTTTTAGGGATTTTGAGGTCATTAGCAAAGGCTTAAGAAGATTTTCCTATTAGTGGGAAGGACACAGAGATCAAAAATGGGGATAGGAGTAGAAACTGGGAGATTTGGAAAAGAGCTGAGATGGCACATGCCATATGCTAAGCACTGTCCTAAACATTTTACTTATTTAATTCTTCACTTAAGCATTCCCTTAATCCTTAAGGCAACCCTATGAGGTAGGAACTGCTGATAATTCTTATTTTAGTGTTGAGGAAACAGGCACTGAGAGGTTAATTAACTTGCCCAGAATCACAGCTGGAAAGATGTGGAAGAATATAATAATCTTGTTTACCAGCTAAAGTTTGAACTTGGTAAAGCCTTGTCTGAAGAGTATTCCTCAAAAAAATTTTATTATAGTCAGTAAAAACAATTTTCTATCATGACAATAAACACAAACATTTCACAAAGTATTTACCTTACATGCAATGTACTCATTTTCTAGAGTTTTAGTTTGTGTTTTTGTTCAAATTCTGGTTGTGATTTACTAATTTCACCATCCACTAATGGGTTATGACTGAAAGGTTAAGAATTATCAGTCCAGTGGGTAATGTCAAGTGCCTACTACAGCCTAGCAGTCCAGGTAAGTGTGTGAAGTCCCAGGTGTGTAAGGGACAGAAGCACAAGGACTGAACAGAGACACCTAAAGTCATTCAAATGCAAATATTTTTAAATGTTGGTTTTAGAGCAAAACAGTCTTATAGACAGATTTAAGAAGAATGTGGTGATCAAATTTATTGTATAGAAATACTAAACTGTAGTAGATGGAAATGGGGTGGGAGAAACCAGTGACAGGGGTCTGACCAGTTTAGGGGAAAAAAACTACTACAATAGTGGACATGTGTCCATGACACATCTGAAATGGAATGGGTAAGATTTGGTAGTGGATTCTGTGAGATGTGAGGGAAGAGGAGAGGTGGTATCATGGGTGCCTGATAATGTAATGTATTAAAAGAGAAGGGGGATTTCCTGTTGTGGCGCAGCAGAAACGAATCCGACTAAGAAACATGAGGTTTCGGGTTTGATCCCTGGCCTTGCTCAGTGGGTTAAGGATCTGGTGTTGCCATGAGCTGTGGTGTAGGTCACAGACACGGCTCAGATCTGGCATTGCTGTGGCTCTGGCATAGGCTGGCAGCTACAGCTCCAATTCGACCCCTAGTCTGGGAACCTCTATGTGCCACAGGTGCAGCCCTCCCCCGCCCCAAAAAAAAAAAAAAAAAAAGAGAGAGAGAGAGAAAGGTATTAGCTGCCTTTTCAAACCTTCTATGCTTATAGAGGTCAGAAATCCTGATGTCTAGGAGTTCCCGCTGTGGTGCAGCAGAAATAAATCTGACTAGTAACAATGAGGTTGTGCTTGCTCAGTGGGTTAAGGATCTGTGTGGCTGTGAGCTGTGGTGTAGGTCACAGAAGTGGCTGGGATCCTGTGTGGCTGAGGCTGTGGCTGCAACCTGCAGCTGTAGCTCCTACTCGACCCCTAAGCCTGAGAATCTCCACATGCCTCAGGTGCGGCCCTAAAAAGCAAAAAAAAAAAAAAAAATCATTATTAGGTTGCTTTCCTTGGAAATAAGGAACTGAGAAGCACAAAAATTGCTGCTTACTGTAGTTCCCACTGTGGCACAGTGGGTTAAGAACCCATTGTTGCTGTGGTGTAGGCTACAACTGCAGCTCACATTTGATCCCTGCCTCAGGAAATTCCATATACTATGGGTGCAGCCAAAAAATAAATTAAATAAATAAAAAACCAAAAAACATGTTACTCACTGTCTAGCTCTTGCTCTAGAATGTCTCTTCCTGATTCCACGATCTGCCACAGTTCCAGATAGGCGTAGCCTACTTCTTGACATTCTGACTTTTCCTCATCCATAGGATCACTTACCACTGTAAACTTTAAACTAAAGAAGAAAAAAAATCCATTTAACTCAGTACTTCTGACACCCTTAGGCTTAAAAAAAAAAAAGGAAAAAAGGAATCATAAATTATACACTGTCTTCCCTGAATCGCTTTTCCCTTTCCTCCATTTTATATGACCGGAACAGCAAAAGAGTGAGAAATGGGTATAAAGTACAGGCCTTGAGGGAACTAAGACTCGAGATAAAGCAGTTGATTAAGTTGTCTCAGAACTGCTGGGATAGAATTCCTTGTAAGATAGCTTACACTTCTGCCCCAAGATTTGAAATGGGCGGTGGAGGTACTGCATAAAAACCGAGATTATGGAAATAGGAAGAAGAGGCTTTAAATTTCTAAATGAAAGTTTTATACCAAGCCTGAGCCCAGCAAAGGAAATAGAAGGCACACAGAATTGCAAAATGAATATAAAAAGTATATTCCTTGGAGTTGTAAGTCTTGGAAGATGATACTGTAAAGAACAAAGCACAGTTCCTTCCAAGCAGCGAACAGTTAAGAGCAATTATGGGACCCCCTTCAGATACCAAAATCTGTGGATGCTCAAGTCCCTTACATAAAATGGTGAAGTATTTGTGGAAGTTCCTGTTGTGGCTCAGCGGGTTAAGAACCAGAGTAGTAGTATCCATGAGGATGTGGGTTCGATCCCTGGCCTTGCTCAGTGGGTTAAGGATCCAGTGTTGCTGCAAGCTGCAAGGTAGGCCACAGACAAGGCTCAGATCTGGCATTGCTGTGGCTGTAGCAGGCTGGCAGCTGCAGCTCCAATTCAACCCCTAAACCATATGCCACACGTGTGCCCCTCCACAACCCCCCAAAAAAGGAAAAGAAAAAGAAGTAAATAAAATGGTGTAGCATTTGCATACATAGTATATTTTAGATTACTTATAACACCTAATATAGAATAAATGCCATGTAAATAGTTGTAAATACAAGGTAAGTGTTATGTAAATAGTTTCCAGAATATCACAAATTATGGACTTCCCGTGCATATCACAAGTTTAAATTTTGCTTTTTGGAACTTCTTAGAAGTGTTTTTCAAATATTTTTGATCCACTGTTAGTTGAATCCATGGATGTAAGACCCGTGGGAACGACTGTATTATTACTGTCACTTGGACTAGCAAAGAATGATACTGAATTCCAGAAACTGATACTTATTGTTATTACTATGTCTTTTGTCTTTTTAGGGCCGCACCCGAGGTATATGGAGGTTCCCAGGCTAGGGATCGAATCGGAGCTGCAGCTGGCAGCTTAGGTCACAGCCGCAGAAATGCAGGATCTGAGCCACACCTGTGACCTACAACACAGCTCACAGCAACACCAGATACTTAACCCACTGAGTAAGGCCAGGGATCAAACCTGTGTCCTCATGGATACTAGTCAGGTTCATTACCAATTATTATTATTATTGTTACTACTACTACTATTATTATTATTGGTCTTTTTAGGGCTGCACCCATGGCATATGGAAGTTCCCAGGCTAGGGGTCAAATCCGAGCTGCACCTGCCAGCCTACACCACAGCCACAGCAACACAAGATCTGAGCCACAGCTTGCAGCAATGCCAGATCCTTAATCCACTGAACAAGGCCAGGAATCCAAAGCACATTCTCATGGATACTAGTCAGGTACTTAGCCTGCTGAGCCACAAAGGGAACTCCTAATAATTAAATTTTTTGAGGTAGAATTTACGTAACATAAATCTACTATTTTAACCATTGTAAAGTGTACAATTGTTGGTTTGGAGTTCCCGTCATGGCTCAGTGGTTGATAAGTCCGACTAGGAACCATGAGATTGTGGGTTTGATCCCTAGCCTTGCTCAGTGGTTAGGGATCCGGTGTTGCCGTGAGCTGTGTTGTGGGTCGCAGACATGGCTCGGATCCCGCGTTGCTGTGGCTCTGGTGTAGACCAGCAGCTACAGCTCTGATTCAACCCCTAGCCTGGGAACCTCCATGTGCCACGGGAATGGCCCAAGAAATGGCAGAAAAACACACACACACAAAAGTGTGCAATTATTGGTTAGTATAATCACAATGTTGTGCAACCATCACCACTATCTAATTCCAGACCATGGTCATCACCACAGGAAGAAATCCTTCACCCATTAAGCCGTCACTCTCCACTCTTCTCTCCCACAGTTCCTGGTGTCCAGTAATCTCTAGATTTGCTGGTTCTGGACATTTCAGATTCCTATTAATTTTTTTAAAAACAAATACTGGCGGCCAGTAGTGAGTGCTAAGGGGGCACAAATAGAACTAAAAATTCAAACATTTTAAAATCATGGCTAAGGAGTTCTGGCTGCGGTACAAAGAGATCAGCAGCAGCTCAGGAGCACAGGAAAGCAGGTTTGATCTCAGAAAATATATGCACAGTGAGCTAAGGATCCAGTGTTGCTGCATCTATGGCGTAGGTAGCAGCTGCAGCTCAGATCTGATCCCTGGCCCAGGAATACCAAATGCCATGGGGTGGCCAAAAAAAAAAAAAAAAAAAAACAGAAAAGGAAAAGAAAAAAAAAATCACAGCTGAATGTAATTAAGCTGAAAAGAAGAAATCCTGAAAATGATATATTCATAGCCATGAAGCAATATTCCTTTGTGATTATGTTTTCATGTTTCTGTATCATCACTGAGAACCTCAACAGTGCAAGAGGGATAATGCTGACTCCTCTACTCCTGTTTTGCCAAGGAAGGGACAGTAACCAGAATCACGTGCTGGGCACAATACCAAATGATTTAGGTCAACTACATCATTTTATCCTCAGAGGAGCCATCAGGTTAAGTCATATCTCAAAGATCACAGAGCTAACAAAGTGGAAGTGGCAGAATTCAAAACCAGGTCTGCGTGACTACAAAAGCTATGTTCTGTGCACCACCTCATCCCGGCAAAAAGAAAATCAAAGTCGATGGAATCTAAAACTGAGTAGGTCGTTCCTGTCTCGGGGCTCAGTGGTTAATGAACCTGACTAGCATCCATGAGGATGCAGGTTCGATCCCTGGCCTCACTCAGTGGGTTAAGGATCCGGCATTGCAGTGAGCTGTGGTGTAGGTCACAGACTCAGCTCAGATCCTGCATTGTTGTGGCTGTGGCATAGGCTGGCAGCTACGGCTCTGATTTGACCCCTAACCTGGGAACCTCCATATGCACGGGTGTGGCCCTATAAAAGCAAAATATAAATGAAATAAAATAGAGTAGAAGATTACAAAAAGAAAGGGAAAAAATTACCACTGTAAGGAAATAAAGGAAGGGAGAGTTGTAGGAATGCTGAGAGAAAAATAAAAAGAAGAAAAAGTTAAATTAAACATTAATGCAGAAGAGAAACAACCAAATAACTTTCCATTTTCCAAAAGTTACCAGTAAGCTTATATCTGTTTAAGTCTACAGTGATATTGAAGACAGAATCATTGTTTATTTCAGCTGGTTCCTTTTTAAGTCCTTGTTATGATTAACTGGAGACAAAATGAATACAAATTAAATGAATATATTGAGCTTTTAGAAAAGTAATGGATTAGAGGAGTTCCGGTCATGGAGCAGCAGAAACGAATCTGACTAGGAACCATGAGGTTGCAGGTTTGATCCCTGGCCTCACTCAGTGGGTTAAGGATCCAGTGTTGCCGTGAGCTGTGGTATATAGGTTGCAGATGCAGCTCAGATCCTGTGTTGCTGTGGCTGAGGCTTAGGCTGGTGGCTACAGCTCTGATTGGACCCCTAGCCTTGGAACTTCCACATGCCGTGGGTGTGGCCCTAAAAAAAAGACCCAAAAAAAGAAAAAAAAAGTAATGGATGAGAACATCAGTTCCATACTACTTCTTACCCATACACACACACAAAGGAAAAAGTTGCCAGATTTTGCCAAAAACAAACATGAAAACCAGATGCCACTTAAATTTGATTTTCTAAATTCAGCTAAACAATGAGAAATTTTTTTTAAGTCTCTGTATATCCAATGCTTTTCATCCGCAACCTCTGAAAAGAGGGTAGCTCAGATTATAGGAATAAGGACAAGTGGCTTTCCTAAAGCTTACGGTAGACCCAAAATGTACATCAGTTATATCTAAGTATTCCTGTAGAGAAATAATTTTTAAGTAAAAATATATAATTGCTATTGTAAAGACAATATTTGGTAGGCTAGCAATGGTACTATGTTTACAAGAAATGAATCAAATTTTCTTAGAGTGTCAAGGCCTTTTGCCCATTCCATATGAGGCACTGACAGTATTCAAGTAAATTGCTGCCTCAAAAAAGATGTGTTTATCAGGGACTGGCATGGGTGAGAAATGAATTAAACCTATGAGATTATACAATTTATCAGGCAGTCAGTCACAAACATAAATTAGACTCCAGGAGATGGGAAGTTCATTAGGCATATACTAATATGAAAAAAGTTATTAAAATAGTCCACATCAGCACAAAACCAAACCCAAACTCCTGAATTCCTGTGAGATGGCTCCTGTCTTTCAACGTGGGAGGCAGATGCTTACCGTCTTTGCTCAGGATCTTGCGCAGTCAGCATGGCGAACAGGAACTGCCTTCGGTCTTTCTGCTCCAGTGGATCCAGGTCTATCACTGCATTGAGTATAAGAGGGAGAAGAAAGCAAAGCATCATATACTGTTGCTATTTGGGCACTAAAACATTCATAACACAGTGTGTGTAAAACAGTGACAGAAGGCAAAGTTTGGCAAACTGGGGCCCAAGAACTGGCTCACTGTTTTCATAAATAAAGATTTATTGAACACAGCCATCATCTATTCACATGTTGTCTAGGGCAGTTTTCCAGCTACAACAATTGAGCTGAATAGTTGTGACAGAGACTGTTTGGCCCACAAAGCCTAAAATATTATGTGGCCCTTTAAGAAAATGCTTCAACCACGGGTCTAAAGGAAGCCTTACAATCTGTGTTGAAAGCTGTCCTGCCAAATGTCAAGATAAATGTGCTCCCACCACTCCCCAGCTGGAAGAATTCTAGGAGATTGATTTTTTTTTTTTTTTCCCAGGGCCACCTAAAGATCTGGGGTTTGAGGCAGGTTAAATTCAAGGTGTGTGATTCAACATCCATGCCCCACTTCCTCCTTATTTTTATATGGGAATGCTGCAGCCTCACATGAGCCTATGTTTTCCAGCCTCCGTTTTAGCTAGGTCTGGACACATGATTGAGCTCGGGCCACTGTGCTGTGTGAAATCTGCTTAACAGGTTCAGCTGGGAGGTAGGCTTTCTTTCTGCAGCTGCTATTAAGGATGTCGGGTAAATCTGAAAGGATGGAAGCTGGGCACTGAGGGGGATGGGAAGGCAAGATAGGAGTTTGGATCCCTGAGGTATCACATACCTTGGCCCTGGACTGCCCACCTCTGAACTCATTTTACACAAGTGAGAAATAAACTATCTAGTATGATGTAAGGACAGGATAAACCTTTTTAAAAAGGTGGGGGTGGAGGGTGGAGAAACGAGAACAAGAAACAGCGTTTATGAATTTAAAATAAATATCCAGTCAATGACTGTAAGATAAAATTAAGGAAATCTTCTCCCCTCCCCCCCAAAAATAGAAAAAAAACAGAGGTGGAATTAAAGGAGGAAAATGATAAAAATTAGAGGATCAATTTGGAAGATCTAAAATTCTACTAAGGAAATGAGAAAGTGTAGAGGACAAAATTATCAAAGAAATGCAATAAAATTTCCGGGAACTAAAAGCCATGAGCTTCCAGATTGAAAGAGCCCACCGAATGGCCAGAACAATTAAAGAAATTATGCAGATTATTCTGAAATTTAAGAACACTAAAAATAAAGAGAAAATATTAAAGTCTTCTGGGGAGGTAGGGGGCAGTTTTCATATAAGGGGTTAGAACCCAGGCCTGGATCTAGATGACTAAACTGCTTTAAAATTCTGAATGAGGAGTTCCCGTCGTGGCGCAGTGGTTAACGAATCCGACTAGGAACCATGAGGTTGCGGGTTCAGTCCCTGCCCTTGCTCAGTGCGTTCAGGATCCAGTGTTGCCGTGAGCTGTGGTGTAGGTCACAGACGCGGCTCGGATCCCGCGTTGCTGTGGCTCTGGTGTAGGCCAGCAGCTACAGCTCTGATTCGACCCCTTGCCTGGGAACCTCCATATGCCGTGGGAGTGGCCCAAAGAAATAGAAAAAAGACCAAAAAAAAAAAATTCTGAATGAAAAAAATGTTTTTAACATAGATTTCTATACTTGGTCTAATTATCAATTGAATAGATGGGTAGAATAAAGAGATTTCATGCATGACTATCTCAAAATATTTACTTCCAAGTATGCTTTCTTTAAAAGCTACTGGAAAATAGGATCTGTTAAAATAAAATAAATAAAACAGAGTAAGACAGGACCCAGGAGAAAGGAAATCCAGTATAAAAGAGAATTAATAAACTCTCCAAATAGAATCAGTGGGATAGTAGCTGAACGGTGGGCTGGAAAGGAACAAGAGGATAAAGAAAGGTCATCAGGAAAAAAAATGCATCAATTACCTCACAGGTTTGATTATTTGAAAATGTAAAAGGTTGCTGGAGGATATAGAAAGATTTACAACTGGAGTTCCCATCATGGTGCAGCAGAAATGAATCCGACTAGGAATCACGAAGTTGCAGGTTCAATCCCTGGCCTCGCTCAGTGGGTTAAGGATCCAGCATTGCCATGAGCTGTGGTGTAGGTCACAGATGGAGCTCGGATCTGGCATTGCTGTGGCTCTGGCGTAGGCCGGCAGCTACAGCTACAATTGGACTCCTAGCCTGGGAACCTCCATGTGCTACAGGTGCGGCCCTAAAAAGACAAAAGACAAAAAAAAAAAAAAAAAAATTACACCAGGTAAAATGAAAATAAAGCAAAAAGAAAATTGAGACAAATAAACAAGAAAGAAATTATAATCATGGTGTACAACTTGGCTCCACAAGGATAATTCTCTGCAAGAACTATTCATAATGATAGAAACTATAAATATATATATATATATATTTGTCTTTTTGGCATTTCTTGGGCCGCTCTCGAGGCATATGGAGGTTCCCAGGCTAGGGGTCTAATCGGAGCTGTAGCCACCAGCCTACGCCAGAGCCACAGCAACGCGGGATCTGAGCCGCATCTGCAACCTGCACCACAGCTCACGGCAACGCTGGATCCTTAACCCACTGAGCAAGGGCAGGGATCAAACCGGCAACCTCATGGTTCCTAGTCGGATTCGTTAACCACTGCGCCACGACAGGAACTCTTGATAGAAACAACATTAAAAATAAAATGACGACCCAACTATATGGGAGAAAAGGGACACGAGTGTGAATGTAAGAGAGATAATTTTATGTGTCAGGACAGGAAGAAGTCAGCAGATAACATCTAAAATTAGTGAATCAGGAAACTGCAATAGAAACATTTCTCAGAAACATAGGGTTAAGTAACAGAAGAAATAGCATAAAAGTGAAAAATGTCATGGTGGGCTGAGGGGGGACAAGAAGGGTGGGAGAGTGATTTGTGGGGAATGAATAGAGCAGAGGACTGCATTTTTTTTTAAATTATTGTCTTTTTAGGGTTGCACCTACAGCATATGGAGGTTCCCATGCTAGGGGTCGAATCAGTGTTATAGCTGCCAGCCTACGCCAGAGCCACAGCAACACAGGATCCAAGCTGTGTCTGCGACCTACACCATACCTCACGGCAACACTGGATCCTGAACCCACTGAGCAAGGGCAGGGATCGAACCCAAGTCCTTATGGATGCTAGTTGGGTTCGTTTTCATTACCTCTGAGCCACAATGGGAATTACATGAGTGCTTAATTTTTTTTTTTTTTTTGGTCTTTTAGGGCTGCATCTTGGCATAGGAAGGTTCCCAGGCTAGGGGTTGAATCAGAGCTGTAGGCTCTAGCCTATGCCACGGCCTTTGAAACATCAGATCCGAGCTGTGTCTGTGACCCACACCACAGTTCACAGTAACGCTGGATTCTTAACCCACTGATTGAGGCCAGGGATCGAACCTGTGTTCTCCTAAATGCTAGATTCATTTCCGCTGAGCCAGGACAGGGACTCCAGGAGTGCTTAATTTTAATAAAAAATCTTTTAAGGCCTATTTGATAGTTTAAAAACATATGCATATATTACTTTGATAAATAAAACAGTAGGATCCACCCCAACAGAAGTCTATAGCAGTTTGAACCCCTCAGACTAAATGACTGGCAGCCTCCCCTCCTGGATGACACAGGGACACCTCACCCTTGCTAAAGTGGAAGTGGATCTCTTCTCCCGCCCTGGGTTTCCTCAGGGATACTGGAGTCTCCGTCTCCGACAAGGGTAGATCATAGAACTTGTATTCCACGTACACCTGTTTTACATTCTCATCACACATCACTTCAGCCTCTGGGTAGAAGGCCAGGGAGACGATTTCAATGCACATCTTCTCTGAACCCTGACAAGGAAAATATTCATTTCCTATAGGTTAGCAATGCTAGTGTTTATATTCCATCTAATTAACAATACTCTCTAGGAATCAACCACCTAAAACATTACTCCTAGAGAAGCAATTTATAGGTACATAAAACTGGCACCAAGAGACCACTTGACTGAATGGCCACTGCTTATATGTGGGAGATTTGTAAAAAGAATCCAGTTCTAGGGAGTTCCTGCTGTGGTGCTGCAGGTTAAGCCTGCAGCAGCTTGGGTCACTACAGAGGAGCAGGTTCAATCCTCAGCCAGCAGCAGTGAGTTTAAAGGATCCTGCAGTTGCCACAGCAGTGGGGGTAGGTCACATCTGTGGCTCAGATTCAATTCCAGGCACAGGAACTTCCATGTGCTGCAAGTGCAGCCATCAAAAAAAAAAAAAAAAAAAAAAAAAAAAAGAAGAAGAAGAGGAAGAATTCCAGTTCTTATGTCTCCCAGTCCAGTAAATCATTTCTCCAGACCACCTTTTCTCAGCCATCATCACATACAAAAAGAATCAAGAAATCATGGTGCTGGAGTTCCTACTGTGGCTTAGTGGTAACAAGTAACTTGTATCTGTGGGGATGTGATTTTGATCCCTGGCCTTGCTCAGTGGGTTAAGGATCTGGCATTTGTCTCACCATTTTGTATCCATAGAACTTGGTGAATAATAAGACAGGTACTCCATAATTTAAAAACTCACTAGATTGCTGGGAGGATTTAGTGAGTTCATGAGTATCAAGTACATGGGATACAGGTTCCATCCCTGGCCTTGCTCAGTGGGTTAAGGATCCAGAATTGCTGTGAGCTGCAGTGTAGGTCGCAAATATAGCTCAGATCCCACATTGCTGTGGCTGGGCAGCTGTAGCTGTGATTTGACCCCTAGCTTTGGAACATCTATGTGCTATAGGTGTGGCCATTAAAAAAAAAAAAAAAAGAATACTGATCAGCAGTTAAGAGGTATGAACATGGATATATTCCCAAAATACTACTGATTGAAAAATTCACATTACACAAAAAGCTGGTTTCTTGAAATGGTTTAAAAAATTGATAAACTTTTAGCCAGAATCATCCAGAAAAAAAGATAGAGGTCCCAAGTCACTAAAATCAGAAATGAAAAGGAGGGAGATGGGATTAAGATGTCAAGGAATAGAAAGACTGGAGCTCAAGCTCACCTTCTCTCATAAAAACAACAAAATTGCAAGCAAATGCTGAACAACCTTCAACCAAATGGAATGGAAACTTTCAAAAAAGATATCCTACTACAGAAGACAAAGAGGAGGCCACATCAAGATGGTAGGAGGAGTCATTATGTGATATAAGCAACCCCATACCCACCAGTGAGCAGCTCACAGACTGGAAAGTAACTGTATCACAGAGCCTCACCTACAGGAGTGAGAGTTCTGAGCTGCACATCAGGTCCTCACACCTGGGGATCTGGCACTGGAAGAAAGAGCCCCTGGAGCATCTGGCATTGAAGCCCACTGGGGGCCTGTGTGCAGGAGCTCCACAGGACTGAGGGAAACAGAGACCCCATTCTTAAAAGGTGCACACAGACTTTCACATGCACTGGGTCCCAGGGCAAAGCAGACACTCTATAGGAATCTGGGTTGGACCTGATGGCAGTTCTTAGAGGATCTCCTGGGAAAACGGGCAGACTGTGGCTCATTGTGGGGAAAGGACATTGGAGGCAGAGATGGATAACTTACAGGAAACACTGTGCGAAGAGATACAAGATATAAAACTTAAACAAGAAGAGATGCAAAATACAATAACTGAAATAAAAAATTCATTAGAAGAAGTCAACAACAGAATGCAGGAGGCAGAAGAACAAATAAGCGAGGTGGAGGACAGATTAGTAGAAATCACGGATATGGAACAGAAAAGAGAAAAAAGATTGAAAACAAATGAAGAAAATCTCAGAGAACTCTGGGACAACATTAAATGCACCAACATCTGTATTATAGGGGTGCAAGAAGGAGAAGAGAGAAAGGGACAGAAAAAATATTCAAAGAGATAATAGCTGAAAACTTTCCTAATATGGGAAAGGAACCACTCACTGAAATCCAGGAAGCACAATGAGTACCATATAAAATAAACCCAAGGATGGGAGTTCCTGTCATGGCTCAGTGGTTAATGAATCCAACTAGGAACCATGAGGTTGCAGGTTCGATCCCTGGCCTTGCACAGTGGGTTAAGGATCTGGCATTGCCATGAGCTGTGGTGTAGGTTGCAGACACAGCTCGGATCCTGTGTTGCTGTGGCGCTGGCGTAGGCCAGCAGCTGTAGCTGGCATAGGCTGGCGGCTACATGTCTGATTTGACCCCTAGCCTGGGAACCTCCATATGCCGTGGGAGTGGCCAAAGAAATGGCAAAAAAAGACAAAAAAAAAAAAATAAAGTAAACCCAAGGAGGAACACCTCAAGACATATTAATCAAACAGACCAAAATTAAAGACAAAGAGAAAATATTGAAAGCAACAAATAACATAAAAGGGAACCCCGATAAGGTTATCAGCAGATTTTTCAGCAGAAACTCTGCAGGCCATGGAGTTCCCATTGTGGTGCCATGGAAACAAATCTGACTAGGAAACAAGAGGTGGCAGGTTCAGTCCCTGGCCTCACTCAGTGGGTTAAGGATCTGGCATTGCTATGAGCTGTGGTGTAGGTCACAAACACTGCTCAGATCCTGAGCTGCTGTGGCTCTGGTACAGGCCAGCAGCTGTAGCTCTGATTCGACCCCTAGCCTGAGAACCTCCATATGCTGCAAGTGTGGCCCTAAAAAAAAAAAGAAAGAAAAGAAAAGAAACTCTATCGGCTTGAAGGGAGTGGCACAATATACTTAAAGTGATGAAAGGAAAAAATCTCCAGTGACGATTACTCTACCCAGCAAGGCTTTCATTCAGATTTGAAGAAGAAATCAAAAGCTCTATAGTCAAGCAAAAGCTAAGAGGATTCAGCAACACTAAACCAGCTTTATAACAGATACTAAAGGTGCTTCTCTAAGCAGAAAATAAAAGGTCACAACTGGAAACAAAAATACTACAAAAGACAAGGCTACCAGTAAAGGCAAGGAAAGTAAAAGTAGGAAATCATCCATGCACAAATATGCTACCAAAATCAGAAATCACGAGAAGAGGAGGGTACAAATGCAGGAAACTGGAGATGCACTTGCAATTGAGAGACCAACAACTTAAAACAATCTCGAATACAGACTCTTATAGCAAAACTTCAGAATAACTGCAAACCAAAAATCTACAATTGATACACAAGCAAATAAGAAAAATCAACTCAAGTAAAACACTAAAGATAGTCATCAAACCACAAGAGGAAAGAACAAGAGAAGAAGGGAAGAAAAAAGAGCAACAAAAACAAATCCAAAACAATTTTAAAAATGGCAATAAGAACATACATATTAATAAGCACCTTAAAGGTAAATAGACTAAATGCCCAAACCAGAAGACATAGTCTGGCTGAATGGATACAAAAACAAGACTTATATATATGCTGTCTTCAAGAGACCCACTTCACTCTAGGGACACATATGAATTGAAAGTGAGGGGATGGAAGAAAATATTCCATGCAAATGGGAATCAAAAGAAAGCTGGAGTAGCAATACTCATGTTAGACTAAATAGATCTTAAAATAAAGAATATTATAAGAGACAAAGAAGGACACTACATAATGGTCAAAGGATCAATCCAAGAAGAAGACATAACAATTGCAAATATATATGCATCCAACGTAGGAGCAGCTCAACATATAAGGCAACAGCTAACAACCTTAAAAGGAGAAAGTGACAGTAACATAATAATAATGGGGGACTTTAACACCCCACTTACAGCAATGGACAGATGATCCAGACAGAAAATCAGCAAGGAAACACAGGCCCTAAATGAAGCATTAGACCAGATGGACTTAACCAGATACTTACAGCATATTCCATCCAAAAGCAGCAGAATAAACATTCTTCTCAAGTGCACACAGAACATTCTCTGGGATTGATCACATTCTGGGCTACAAATCAAGCCTCAGTAACTTTAAGAAACTGAAATCATATCAAGCACCTTTTCCAACCACAATGCTACATGATTGAAAATCAACAACAGGAAAAAAAAAAACTGCAAAAAACACAAACATGTGGAGACTAAACAACATGCTACTAAACAACTAATGGATCACTGAAGAAATCAAAGAGGAAATTTAAAAATATCTAGAAGCAAATGACAACAAAGATACAACACTCCAAAACCTATGGGATACAGCAAAAGCTGTTCTAAGAGGAAAGTTTATAGCACTACAAGCCCACCTCAGGAACCAAGAAAAAGCTCAAATAAACACCTAACTTTATATCTAAAGCAGCTTGAGAGGGAAGAACGGACAAGACCTAAAGTTAGTAGAAGGAAAGAAACCATAAAGATCAGAGCAGAAATCAATGAAATCGAAATGAAGAAAACCATGGAAAAGATCAATGAAACAAAAAGCTGGTTCTTTGAGAAGATCTATAAAATTGATGAAACTTTAGCCAGACTTATCAAGGAAAAAAAAAAAAGAGAGAAGACTCAAATCAATAAAATTAGAAATGAGGAGTTCCCATCATGGCACAGCAGAAATGAATCCGACTAGGAACCATGAGGTTGCAGGTTTGATCCCTGGCCTTGCTCAGTGGGCTAAGGATCTGGCATTGCTATGGCTGTTGTGTAGGCTGGCAGCTGTAGCTCTGATTAGACCCCTAGCCTGGGAACCTCCATATGCCATGGGTGTGGGTGTGACCCTAAAAAGACAAAAACAAAAACATAAAAAAATAAAATATAAAATTAGGGAGTTCCCGTCATGGTGCAGTAGAAGCGAATCCTACTAGGAATCATACATGAGTTTTCAGGTTTGATCCTTGGCCTTGCTCAGTGGGTAAAGATCTGGTATTGCTGAGGTGTAGGTTGCAGACACAGCTTGGATCTGGTGTTGCTGTGGCTCTGGCATAGGCTGGCGGCTACAGCTCTGATTAGACCTGGAGCTTGGGGAGCTCCATATGCTGTGGGTGTGGCCCTAAAAAGACAATAGACAAAAATAAAATAAAAATAAAATAAAATAAAATAAGAAATGAAAAAAAGACATTACGACATCACAGAAATACAAAGGATCATAAGAGACTACTACATGCAACTATATGCCAATAAAATGGAAAACCTAGAAGAAGTTGACAAATTCTTAGAAAAGTACAATCTTTCAAGACTAAACCAAGATGAAACAGAAAAGATGAATGGACAAGTCACATGTACAGAAATTGAAACTGTGATTAAAAAACTTCCAACATGGGCATTCCCTTCATGGCTCAGTGGTTAACAATACCAACTAGGATCCATGAGGATGCAAGTTCAATCCCTGGTGTCCCTCAGTGGGCTAAGGATCTGGCATTGCTGTAAGCTGTGGTGTAGTTCACAGATGCATCCTGGATCCTGCATTGCTGTGGCTGTGGTGTAGGCCAGCAGTTACAACTCCGATTCGACCCCTAGCCTGGGAACTTCCATATGCCTCAAGTGTGGTCCTAAAAAAGCAAAAGAAAAAAAACCCAAAATACAAACAAACAAAAACAAGCAAAAAATGAAAGAAAACAAACAAACAAAAAAACTTCCAACAAACAAAAGTCCAGGACCAGATGACTTCACAGGCAAAATTCTATCAAACATTTAGAGAAAAGCTAACACCTATACTTCTGAAACTATTCCCAAAAAATCTCAGAGGAAGGGACACTCCCAAACTCATTCTATGAGGCCACCATCACCCTGATACCAAAACCAGACAAAGATACCACAAAAAAAAAAAAAAATTACAGGCCAATTTCACTGATGAACATAGACGCAAAAATACTCAACAAAACACTAGCAAACCGAATCCAACAATACATTAAAAGGATTTTACATCTTGATCAAAAGGGATTTATCCCAGGGATGCAGGGATTCTTCGATATCCACAAATCAATCAGTGTGATACACCACACTAACAAACTGAAGAATAAAAACCATATGATCCTCTTGACAGATGCAGAAAAAACTTCTGACAAAATCCAACACCGATTTCTAATAAAAACCCTTCAGAAAGTGGGCATAGAGGGAACCTACTTCAACATAATAAAGGCCATATATGACAAACCCACAGCAAACATCATTCTCAATGGTGAAAAGCTGAAAGAATTCCCCCTGAGAATAGGAACAAGACAAGGATGTCCACTCTCACCAATTATTCAACATAGCTTTGGAAGTCCTAGCCACAGCAATCAGAGAAGTAAAAGAAATGAAAGGAATCCATATTGGAAAGGAAGAAGTAAAACTATCACTATTTGCAGATGACATGATACTATACCTAGAAAATCCTAAAGACTACCAGAAAACTGTTAGAGCTCATCAATGAATTTAGCAAAGCCATAGGATATAAAATTAATATACACAAATTGACTGTATTTCTATATACTAGAAAGGGAAATTAGCAAAACAATTCCATTTACCAACACATGAAAAGAATAAAATACTTAGGAATAAACCTACCTAAAGAGACAAAGGACCTGTTATCTGAAAACTATAAGACACTGATGAAAGAAATCAAAGATGACACAAACAGATGGAAAGACATACCATGCTGTTGGATTGGAAGTATCAATACTATCAAAATGACTGTACTACCTAAGGCAATCTACAGATTCAATGCAATCCCTATCAAATTACCAAGGACATTTTATTTTTCACAGAACTAGATCAAAATATCTTAAAGTTTATTTGGAAGCACAAAAGACCCAGAATAGCCAAAGACATCCCAAGAAAGAAAACTGGAGCTGGAGGAAGCAGGCTCCCTGACTTCAAATTATACTACAAAGTTACAGTCATCAAAACAGCATGGTACTGGCACAAAACCAGAAATATAGATCAGTAGAACAGGAAAGAAAGCCCAGAATTAAACCCATGCACCTATAGTCAACAAATCTATGACAAAGGAGGCAAGAATATACACTAGAAAAAAGACAGTGCCTTCAATAAGTGGTGCTGGGAAAACTGGACAGCCACATGTAAAAAATGAAATTAGAATACTTCCTAACACCGTACACAAAAATACACTCAAAATAGATTAAAGACCTAGATATAAGACCAGATACTATAAAACTCTTAGAAGAAAACACAGGCCAAACACTCCCCAACATAAAGCACAGCAGTATCTTCTCAGATCCACCACCCATAGTAAGGACAATAGAAACAAACAAACAAACAAACAAACAAAACAAATAGGACTTAAAACTTAAAAGTTTATGCACAGCAAAAGAAACCCTAAACAAAATGAAAAGACAACCCACAGAATGGGAGAAAATATTTGCAAATGAATTGACTGACAAGGGATTAATCTCCAAAATTTATAAATATCTCCTACAGCTCAATACCAAAAAAAACCAAACAACCCCATCAAAAAATGGGCAGAAGATCCAAACAGAAAATTCTCCAAAGAGAACATATAGATGGCCAAAAAACACATGAAAAGATGTTCAACATCACTCATCATTAGAGAAATGCAAATCAAAACCACTGTGAGGTACCACCTTACACCAGCCATAATGGCCATCATCAAAAAGTCTACAAAGAATAAATGCTGGAGAGGGTATGGAGAAAAGACAACCTTATTACACTGTTGGTGGGAATGTAAATTGGTACAACCACTATGAAAATAAGTATGGAAATTCCTCAAAAAAACTAAATTACCATTTGATCCAGCAATCCCACTCCTGGGCATCTATCCATAGAAAACCATCATTCAAAAAGATACATGTACTCCAATGTTCATTGCAGCTCTATATACAATAGCCAAGACATGGAAACAACCTAAACGTCCATCGACAGAGGAGTGTATAAAGAAGACAGGGTACATATATACACAATGGAATATTACTCAGTCATTAAAAGGAACGAAATAACAGCATTTTTAGCAACATGGATGGACCTAGAAATTATCATGCTAAGTGGAGTTAGACAGTGACACCCCAACATCAAATGCTATCACGTACACATGGGACCTAAAAAAAGGACACAATGAACTTCTTTGCAGAACAGAAACTTACGGTTTCCAAAGGAGACAGGTTGGGGGGTGGGAGGATGGGCTGGAGGTTTGAGATGGAAATGCTATAAAATTTGGTTGTGATGATTGGTGTACAACTATAAATGTAATAATATCATTGAGTAGTTAAAAAAAAGAAATTAAAGGGAAGTTAAAACAGATACAATAGAAATACAAAGGATCATAGGCAATTATTTCAAACAACTATATGCTAATAAAATGGACAACCAAGAAGAAACGGACAAATTTCTAGAAATGTAAAACTTTAGAAGACTTAACCAGGAAAAATAGAAAATATAAACAGACCAATCACTAGCAATAAAACAATAAGTAGGAGTTCCCATTGTGGCTCAACGGAACTGAATCTGACTAGGATCCATGAAGACACAGGTCCTATCCCTGGCCTCCCTCAGTGGGTTAAGGATCTGGCATTGCCATGAGCCGTGGTGTCGGTTGCAGACAAGCCTCAGATCTGGCGTTGCTGTGCTGTAGGCCAGTGGCTATAGCTCCGATTTGACCCCTAGCCTGGGGACCTCCATATGCCATGTATGCGGCCCTAAAAAGACAATAAATAAATAAATAATAAAATTGAATTGGTAATTTATTTTTTATTTTTATTTTTGTCTTTTGACCTTTTAGGGCCCCACCCATGGCATATGGAGGTTCCCAGGCTAGGGGTCTAATAGGAGCTGTCGCTGCCAGTCTAAACCAGAGCCACAGCCACAACCTGAAACCTCATAGTTCCTAATTGGATTCATTTCTACTGCACCACAACGGGAACTCTTGAACTGGTAATTTAAAAAACTTCTGGAGTTCCCATCATGGCACAGTGGAAACAAATCTGACTAGGAACCATGAGGTTGTGGGTTCAATCCCTGGCCTCATTTAGTGGGTTAAGGATCCAGCACTGCCATGAGCTGTGGTGTAGGTTGCAGATGTGGCTCCAATCCTGCATTGCTGTGGCTCTGGCGGAGGCTGGCAGCAACAGCTCCGTTTCGACCCCTAGCCTGGGAACCTCCATATGCCTCGGATATGGCCCTAAAAGGACAAAAGACAAAACAAAACAAAACAAAACAAAACAAAAACCAAACGTCCCAACAAACAAAATTCCAGCATAAGAAAGCTTCAAACTTTTTTTTTTGGCCACGCCCACAGTGTGTGGAAGTTCCCAGGCCAGGGATCAAACCCTTGCCACATCAGTGACAATGCTAGATCCTTAAACTGTTGAGCCACCAGGGAACTCTTTCACAGGTAAATCCAAACATCTGGAGAAAAGTTAACACCTACCCTTCTCCAACTATTCCAAAAAATTGAGAGGAAGAAAAGCTTCAAACTCATTCTACAAGTCCAACATAAACCTGATACTAAAACCAGGTAAGATACCACACAAGAAAAGGAAATTATAGGCCAATATCACTGATGAACATAGATGTAAAAATCTTCAACAAAATGTTATCAAATTGAATTCAGCAAAATACTGAAAGGATCATGTACTATGACCAAGTGGAATTTATCCCAGGGATGCAAGGAGTTTTCAATACTTACAAATCAATCAGTGTGACATACCATATTAACAAACTGAAGAATGAAAACCATGTGGTATATCTTAATTAAAATGGCAAAAGTTAAAGAAAAAGTGAGTATTCTACAGACAGCAAGGGGAAAAAAAGAATAAATTACAGGGAATTTCCATAAGGATATCAGCTGATTTCTCTGCAGAAACTTTTCAGACCAGAAGGGAACAACATGATATATTCAAAATCCTAAAAGGATTTTCCCTAAAAGGGAAAACATTGCACCTTAGGATACTCTACCCAGCCAGATTATCATTAAGAATGAAATAGAGATAAAGAGTTCCTCAGCAACAAAACTTAAAGAATTCAGCAATACTAAGCCTACAATAAATAAATATTGAAGATCTTCTCTAAATAGAAAAAAAGCAAGACTCTATAGGAAAAGGAAAATCACAATAGGAAAGGCAAATGTATAAAAGAAGGAGCATCACTTAAATAAGCCAGTACATACACTAAAAAACAATTAACAATTTTGTAAAAATAATTACAATTAACAGCAAAAGGATAAGAACGAGGATGTAGGAGTTCCCTCTTGACTCAGCACATTAAGGATATAGTGCTGTCACTGCTGTGGCCCTGGTTACAGCTGTGGTGTGGATTTGATTCCAGACTTGGGAACTTCCACATGCCATTGGCATGGCCAAAAGAAAAAAAGCATGGAGATGTAAAATAGGACATCAAAATCACACTGTATGGGGAAGGGGAATAAAAAAATGTAGATCTTTAAGAATGTGTTTCAACTAGTATGACCATCAGCTTAAAGCAAATAGATACAGTTATGGGTCAGCATATTTGAACTCCATGATAACCACAAATCAAAAACATATAATAGATTCACAAAAACCAACAAGAGAAATTCCCAATGGGGGCTCAGCAGGTTAAGAACCTGACCAGTATCCATGAGGATGCGGATTTGATTGTTGGCCTCACTCAGTGGGTTAAGGATCCAGTGTTGCTGCAAGCTGTGATGGAGGTCAGAGATGTGACTTGGATCTGGTATGCTGTGGCTGTGGTGTATGCTGGCAGCTGCAGCTCTGATTCAACCCCTAGTCTGGGAAATTCCACACGCAGCAGGCGTGGCCACCCCAGAAAAGAAAAAAAAAAAAATCCCCAAACTACAAAAGGAGAAACAAAAAGAAGAAATAAACAAAGAACATAGAAACAATTGAAAAACTAGGTTTAAAATGGCAATAAGTGTGTATCTTTTTTTTTTTTTTTTTTTTTTTTTTGTCTTTTTGCCTTTTCTAGGGCCACTTCCCGCAGCACATGGAGGTTCCCAAGCCAGGGTCCAATCAGAGCTGTAGCCACTGGCCTACACCAGAGCCACAGCAATGCAGGATCCAAGCCATGTCTTCAACCTACACCAAAGCTCATGGCAATGCTGGATCCTGAGCCCACTGAGTGAGGCCAGGGATCGAACCCGCAACCTCAACCTCATGTTTCCTAGTCAGATTTGTTAACCACTGTGCCATGACAGGAACTCCTAAGTACATATCTATTAATAATTATTTCAAATGTGCATGGACTAAATGTTCTGATCAAAAGACGTAGAGTGACAAAGTGAACGAAAAAAAAAAAAAAGCAAGAACCTTCAATATTCTGCCTTCATTTCATGGTTAAAAACACACAAAGACTGTAAGTGAGGGGATGAAAAAAGTCATGCAAGTAGAAACGACAAAGTGAAGATAGCAATACTAGTATCATACAAAACAGACTTTAAAACAAAAGCTATTAAAAAACGCAAAGAAGGAGTTCCTGTTGTGGCACAGTGGAAACAATCCAACTAGGAACTATGAGGTGTGGGTTCAATCCCGGCCTTGCTCAGTGGGTTAAGGATCTGGTGTTGCTGTGAGCTGGTGTAGGTTGCAGATACAGCTTGGATCCTGCTTTGCTGTGGCTGCAGTGTAGGCTGGCAGCTGTAGCTCCAATTGGTCCCCTAGCCTGGGAACCAAAAAAAAAAAAAAGGCAAAGAAGTACATTATATAATGATAACAGGATAAATACAAAATATAAGAAGATATTACACTCACTGTCCTATATGCATCCAATATAGGAGCACTGAAATGTATAAAACAAATACTAACAGACATAAAGGGAGAAAGTGACAGGAATACAGTTAATAGTAGAAGAATTTAACATCCCACTGATATCAAAAGACAGATCATCAGGACAGAAAATCAATAAAGCAACAGGTCTGTTGCTACAAGATGCAACAGACCGACTGGACTTAATTGATATCTAGAAGACACTATACCCACTAAAAACAGAATGTAATTCTGAGTTCCCATTGTGGCTCAGAGGGTTAAGAACCTGACCTAGTCTCCATAAGAATGCAGGTTCAAGGCCTGGCCTTGCTCAGTGTGTTAAGGATCCGGCATTGCCCCAAGCTGTGGCATAGGCTGCAGATGTGGCTCAGATATGGTATTGCCGTGGCTGTAGCATAGGTCAGTAGCTGTAGCTCTGATTTGACTCCTAGCCTGGGAACTTCCATATGCCACAGGTGCAGCTATAAAAAGAAAAAAATAGAATATAAATTCTCTTCAAGAATGCATAAAACATTTTCTAGGATAGACCACATGCTAAGTCAAAAAACAAGCCTCAACAAATTTAAGAGAATAGAAATCAAGTGTCTTTTCTGACAACAGCATAAAACTAGAAATTAACCACAAAAATAAAAATGGGAAAAGAACAAAGACATGGGAACTAAGCAACATGCAACTAAAAAACTAATGGGTCAATGATGAAATCAAAGAAGAAATCAGAAAATACACTGAGACAAACAAAAATGAAAATACAATCTTACAAAATCTATGTAATGCAACAATAAAATCCTAAGACAGAAGTTAATTCAGGTATTCATCAAGAAATAAGAAAAATCTCAAACAACCTAATCTACCACCTAAAAGAATTAGAAAAAGAAGAACAAGCAAAATCCAAAGACAGCAGGAGGAGGGAAAGAAGAAAGCTGAGAGAGAAGTTCCCATTGTGGCGCAGTGGTTAACGAATCCGACTAGGAACCATGAGGTTGCGGGTTCGGTCCCTGCCCTTGCTCAGTGGGCTGTGAGCTGTGGTGTAGGTTGCAGACGCAGCTCGGATCCCGAGTTTTGCTGTGGCTCTGGCGTAGGCTGGCATCTACAGCTCCGATTGGACCCCTAGCCTGGGAACATCCATTTGCGTAGGCTGCGTAGTGTAGGCTGGCATCTACAGCTCCGATTGGACCCCTAGCCTGGGAACATCCATATGCCACGGGAGCGGCCCTAGAAAAGTCAAAAAGACAAAAAAAAAAAAAAAAAAAAAAAAAAAAAAAGCTGAGAAAAGGAGTTCCCTTGTTGCATAGCAGGCTAAAGATGTGGCATTGTCACTGCAGTGGCTCAGGTACAATCTATGGCCCAGGAACTTCCTATGCTACAGGCACGGATTTAAAAAAAAAAAAGGGGGGGGGGGTTCCCTTCGTGGCTCAGTGTTAACAAACTTGACTGGTATCCACAAAGACTCGGGTTCAATCCCTGGCCTCACTCAGTGGATTAAAGGATCCAGCACTGCTGTGAGCTGTGGTATAGGTCACAGACATAGGTTGGATCTGGTGTGGCTGTGGCATAGGCCAGCAGGTCTATAGGTCCAATTCAACCTCTAGCCTGGGAACTTCCATATGCTGCAGGTGCAGCCCCAAAAGGACAAAAAGGAAGGAAGGGAAAAGAAAAAAGATCAGAGAGGAAGTAAATAAGAGATAGAAAAGTAAACTAAGAACTATTTCTTTTAAAGAACCCCAAAAAATCAACAAACCTCTAGCAAGTCTGGAGTTCCTATCATGGCGCAGTGGTTAACGAATCCGACTAGGAACCATGAGGTTGCGGGTTCGGTCCCTGCCCTTGCTCAGTGGGTTAAGGATCCAGCATTGCCATGAGCTGTGGTCGCAGACGCGGCTCAGATCCCGCATTGCTGTGGCTCTGGCGTAGGCTGGCATCTACAGCTCCGATTGGACCCCTAGCCTGGGAACCTCCATATGCCGTGGGAGCGGCCCTAGAAAAGTCAAAAAGACAAAAAAAAAAACCAAAAAACAAAAAAACCTCTAGCAAGTCGTAATGGGAAAAAAGTGAGGACCCAAGTAAACAAAATATGAAAGTGGAGAAATAACAACTGATACTGCAGAAAAAACTATGAAGTCATATGCCAAAAAATTGGACATCTAGGAAAAAATGGACACGTTTCTAGAAACATAGATCCTGTCAAAACTGAGTCAAAAAGAAACAGGTAATTTGAACAAACCAATCACTAGAGGTAAAATAAAATCTATAATGAAAAAAAATTCTCTGCAAATAAAAATCTAGGACCAGACAAGCTTCACTGGGAAATTCTACCAAAATACAAGGAGAACTTGTGCCTGTCCTTGTCAAACTAGTCCCAAAAAAACTGAAGAGGAGGGAATACACTCAAATTCATTCTATGAAACCATCATCATTATTATGATAGCAAAACAAGACAAAGACACTACAAAGAAAAAAAATTACAGGCCAGTATTTTTGATAAGTGTAGATGCAAAAAGTCTCAACAAAATATTAGGAAACTGAATCCAACAATTACGCCATAATCAAGTTATATTCATTCCAGGGTCACAGGGATATTTCAACATATGCAAATCAATCAATGTGATAGAACACACTGACAAAAAAATTAAAAAATTTTTAGAGTTCCCGTTGTGGCGCAGTGGTTAACGAATCCGACTAGGAACCATGAGGTTGCGGGTTCGGTCCCTGCCCTTGCTCAGTGGGTTAACGATCCAGTGTTTCCGTGAGCTGGTGTAGGTTGTAGCTCCGATTGGACCCCTAGCCTGGGAACCTCCATATGCCGAGGGAGCGGCTCAAGAAATAGCAAAAAGACAAAAAAAGAAAAAGCTTTGGAGTTCCCGTCGTGGCGCAGTGGTTAACGAATCCGACTAGGAACCATGAGGTTGCGGGGTCGGTCCCTGCCCTTGCTCAGTGGGTTAAACGATCCGGCGTTGCCGTGAGCTGTGGTGTAGGTTGCAGACGCGGCTCGGATCCCGCGTTGCTGTGGCTCTGGCGTAGGCTGGTGGCTGCAGCTCCGATTCAACCCCTAGCCTGGGAACCTCCATATGCCGTGGGAGCGGCCCAAGAAATAGCAACAACAACAACAACAAAAATAAAAATAAAAAAAATTTTAAAAAAGGACAAAAACCACCTGATCATCTCAATAGGCACAGAAAAGGCATTTAACAAAATTTAACGTCTATTCACAATAAAAACTCTTGCAAAAGTGGACATATCTCAACATAATAAAAGCCATTATGATGAACCCACAGTTAACATAATACTCAACAGTAAAAAGCTGAAAGCCTCCCTGCTAAATTCAGGAACAAGACAATGATGTTCACTCTCACCACTTTCATTCAATAAAGTATGAGAAAACCCAGCCATGGCAACCATACAAGAAAAGGAAAAAAAAGGTATTCACATTGGCAAGGAAGAGGTAAAACTGTCATGATTCACAGATGACATATTCTATAGAGTAGAGAAGCCTAGGGTCTCCACACAAATATTATTAAAACTAAGAAATTAATTCAGCAAGGTAGCAGGACATAAGATTAAAATACAGAAATCTGTTGTATTTTATAACACAAAAATGATAATATCAGAAAGTTAAGGTAAAAAAAATTTCCCCTTTTAAATTGTGTCAGGAGGAGTTCCCTTGTGGCCTAGCAGAAACGAATCTGACTAGGAACTATGAGGTTTCGGTGCGATTCCTAGTTTTGGTCAGTGGGTTAAGGATCCAGTGTTATCGTGACCTGTAGTGTAGGTTGCAAACCTGGCTCTGATCTGATGTTGCTGTGGCTGTGGTGTAGGCTGGCAGGTGTAGCTCCGATTGGACCCCTAGCCTGGGAACCTCCGCATGCCATGGGTGAGGCTCTAAAAAGCAAAAACATAAAAATAAAAATAAAATTGTGTCAGGAGTTCCTGATGTTGCACAGTAGGTTAAGGCTATTGCATCATCTCTGTGGCAATGCAGGTTCAATACCCAGCCTGGTGCAGTGGTTAAGGAACCAGCATTGCCATAGCTATGGTGTAGGTTGCAGCTGCAGCTCATATTCAGTTCCTGGCCTGGAAACTTCCATATGCCACAGGTGCAGCCATCAATTTTTTTTTTTTTTTGTCTTTTTGCTATTTCTTTGGGCCGCTCCCGCGGCATATGGAGGTTCCCAGGCTAGGGGTCGAATCGGAGCTGTAGCCACAGGCCTATGCCAGAGCCACAGCAACGCGAGATCTGAGCCGCGTCTGCAACCTACACCACAGCTCACAGCCCACTGAGCAAGGGCAGGGATCAAGGGCAGGGACTGAACCCGCAACCTCATGGTTCCTAGTTGGATTCGTTAACCACTGCGCCACGACGGGAACTCCCAAAATTTTTTTAATTAAAAAATAAAATAAAATTTTGTCAAAACACCCCCAAATGCCTAGGGATAAACTTAATCAAGGAGGTGACAGACCTATATGCTAAAAGCTATAGAACATTGATAGAGGAAACTGAAGATGACTTAAAGAAATAAAAAGATATCCCATAATCTTGGATTGGAAGAATTAATATTGTCTAAATGAACATACCACCTAAAACAATTAACAGATTTAATGCAATCACTCTCAAAATACTCATGATGTTTTTCACAGAACTGGAAAAATTAATCCTAAAATTTATATGGAAGCACAAAGACCCATGATTGCCCATAACTGCAATCCTGAGGAAAAACAACAAAACTGGAAGAATTTCTGTTTGTATACTACAAAGCTACAGCAATCAAAATAGAATGCTACTGACACAAAAACAGAAATATAAATCAATGGAAGAGAATAAAGGCCAGAAATAAATACACACACTTACAATCAATTAATCTATTCAAAAGTAGCAATAATATACAATGCAGAAAAGACAGTCTCTTCAACAATTGGAGTTGGGAAATCTGGACAGCTATTTGTAGAACACTCCCTCACACCATATACAAAAATAAACTCAACATGATTTAAAGACCTAAATATAACACATGACACCATATAACTCCTAGAGGAGAATACAGGCAAAACATTATCTGACATAAATCATAGTGATATTTTCTTAGATCAGTCTCCCAAGGCAAAAGAAATAAAAGTAAACAGATGGATCCTAATCAAATATAAAAGCCTTTGCACAGCAATGGAAACCATCAACAAAACAAAAGGACAATCTACTAAATGGGAGAAAATATTTGTCCAAATTGTGGCTGACAAGGGATTAATATCCAAAGTATATAAACAGCTCTTACAGCTCAATAGTGAAAACACAAATAACTGAATCCAAAAAATGGGCAAGAGTTCCCACTGTGGCTCAGCAGGTTAAGAACTTGACTAGTATCCATGAGGAGGTTCAATCCCTGATCTCGCTCAGTGGGTTAAGGATCTGGCATTGTCACAAGCTGCTGCAGAGGTCACAGATGCAGCTTGGATCCCATGTTGCTGTGACTATGGTGTAGGCTGGCAGCTGTGGCTCTGATTCAACCTCTAGCCTGGAAACTTCCATACGCCGTAAGCACAGCCTTAAAAAGGAGGAAAAAAAAAAAAAGTGGGCAGAACACATAAATAGGCATTTCTCCAAGGAAGACATAGAAATGGCCAACAAGGCACATGAAAAGATGCTCAACGTTGCTAGAATCAAAGTCTACAAATAATACTGAAGAGGGAGTGGAGAAAATGGAACCTTCCTGCATTGCTGGGCGGATATAAATTGGTATAGCCACTATGGAAAACAGCATGGAGTTTCCTTTAAAAATTAAAAAGAGAGCTACCAAATGATCCCACAATACCATTCCTGGTATAAATATCCAGAAAAAAGGAAACCTGTAATTTGAAAAGATACATGCACCCCAATGTTCATAGCAGTATTATTTACAATAGTGAAGATATGGAAATAACCCAAAACCCCACCAAAAGATGATTAGTTTAAGATGTCTCTCTCTCTCTCTCTCCCACACACACCCACCCACGCACAGAGGAATATTTCTTAGCCATAAAGAAGAATGAAATAATGCCATTAGCAAAAACATGGATGGACCTAGATAATTTTATACTTAATGAAGTAAGTCAGACAAAAAAAGGACAGTACTATATGATATTATTTATATGTGCAATCTAAAAAATAATACAGAAGTTCCTGTTGTGGCTCAGCAGTTAACGAACCTGACTGGCATCCATGAGGATGCAGGTTCCATCCCTGGACTTGCTCAGTGGGTTAAGGATCTGGCATTGCCCTGAGCTGTGGAGTAGGTCGCAGATGTGGCTCAGATCCTGCATTGCTGTGGCTGTGGTGTAGGCTGGCAGCTATAGCTCCAACTGATCACTGGCCTGGGAATCTCCACATGTCATGGGTGCAGCCCTAAAAAGCAAAATAATAATAATAATAATACAAATGAATTTATTTAGAAAACAGAAACAGGGAGTTTCCATTGTGGCTTAGAAGTTAAGAGCTCAATAAGGAATTAGGACATCTTTGACCTCTAGAATTGAGAGTACAAGAAAAGAGAATAAACCTTGAGATTCTTGACATACACTATGGCTAAAAGACCTGAAGCCACAGAGCAAATGGAAATGACTGTTCACTTCTCACTAGGAGCTGTTGAGAAGGGGAAGGTAAAGTTTTACATGGTCCAGAGTGGAAGATTGAGTCCTAAGACAAGGAATGGAGTTTCATCCAGAGGAAACCATGAGGTTTGAGTTGAGAACTTTTCCTGAGGATTCTTAGGAGTAAAATAAGTACAGAAAGCCTTTAGGAACTCTATACTGATTATCAGACATATCTTCCTGGGGAAGAATCCTACACACATCCCATGATACAGAAATTGTCCTAATTATGGACTCAAAAAGAGGGAATTAAAGATCCAAATGTACTGTGATTGTTTTGTTTTTTAACAGTACATGGGAAAGGCATTTTGGAAAGGTCTTCCTTAAGTTGTACTGTTTTAACAATTGAATAACTGACCTGGCAGGTAGATGGGAAATGACACCCCTCTGCCACAATCCCCTCCCCTTAGGGCCTAGTCCTTTCTTATAAGGGCTACTACCAGATCATAGAAGCTTGCATTTGAGAACTACTGCCAACATCAACATCATCATCACTGTCATTTAGTGCTTAATTTGTCTCAAATGTATTAAGTGATAACTGCATTAAACCATTATCACATATTACCTTATTTAAATCTTGCTACATTGCTATAAGGTGTGCATACTAAATATTACCACTTTAAAATCATAATATTTATAGCAGCATTATTTACAATAGCCAAGACATGGAAGCAATCTAAATGTCCATCAATAGATGAACAGATAAGAAGATGTGGTCTATATATACAATAGAATTTTTTTAATGGCTGCATCCATGGCACATGGAAGTTCTCAGGCCAGGGATTCCATATGAGTTGCAGGTACAACCTATGCCACAGATGTGGCAACACCAGATCCTTTAACCCACTGCACTAGGCCAGGGTTTGAACTCATTCATTCCTCCTCAGTGACCCAAGCTACTTCAGTTGGATTCTTAACCCACTGTACCACAGCAGGAACTCCATGCAATAGGATATTATTCAGCCATAAAAAGAATGAAGTAATGCTAATTGCAGGAATATGGATGAACCTAGAGATTATCACACTAAGTGAAGTAAGCTAGACAGAGAAAGACAAACATCATACAATGTCACTTATACGTGGAATCTTAAAAAAGAATACTAATGAACTTATTTACAAAACAGAAATAGCCTCACAGAGAAAACAAACTTAGGTTATGGAAGGGGGTGGGGAATAAATTAGAAGTTTGGCATTAACAGATACACACTACTATATTTAAGCAGATAAACAACAAGGACCTACTGAACAGCATAAAGAATTATATTATTATTATTATTTTTTTTTTTTGCCTTTTTAGGGCTACACCTGCAGCACATGGAGGTTCCCAGGCTAGGGATCAAATCACAACTATACCCACAGCCACAGCCGCGCCAGATCTGAGCCTCATCTGAGACCTATGCCACCTCTGCCAATGCCAGATCCTTAACCCACTGAGTGAGGCCAGGCATCAAATCCACATCCTCACGGATACTAGTTGGGTTCTTAATCCTCTGAGCCACAAGAGGAATTCTGAGAACCACATTCAATATCTTGTAATAACCTATAATGGAAAAAAAAAACTAAAAAAGAATGTGTGCATGTGCATGTGTATGTGTGAATCACTTTGCTATACACTTGAAGCATTGTAAACTATTGTAAACTATACTACAACAAAAAAATTCCCACTTGGAGTTCCCGTCGTGGCGCAGTGGTTAACAATCCAACTAGGAACCATGAGGTTGCGGGTTCGGTCCCTGCCCTTGCTCAGTGGGCTGTGAGCTGTGGTGTAGGTCGCAGACGCGGCTCGGATCCAGTGTTGCTGTGGCTCTGGCGTAGGCCAGTGGCTACAGCTCCAATTCGACCCCTAGCCTGGGAACCTCCATATGCCGCGGGAGTGGCCCAAGAAATGGCAAAAAGACAAAAAAAAAAAAAAAATCCCACTTTACAGATGAGGAAATAAAACCTAGTAGAGGTTAAATAACTCTGGGCAAGTGGCATAGACAGTAATAGCAGAGTCTGGATCAGAACATCTCTCTGAACCATGTTTCCATGCTCCTGAACACTACGCTCTCTCGCCTCCTCCATTACTCTGGCTGACCCCTGGGAGAAGACAGACAGAGCTCAAGTACTGTCTGGATCTTCAATCCCTTCCATCGTTCATGCCCAGCTATTTTGAAATACGGAAAAGATTGAGTTTAAGTGTGTCTATGTTATAAGTTTAATTAGAAAACAACACCAATGTCCCACTAATAAATGGGATCAGTTTTCACATTTAGTTTGTTGAGTAATATTTGGGGATACACAAAGATATTCTAACAGGAGATCTTCATTTAAGAGCCTTTAATTTGGGGTAGTAATTTTTAATGTCACTGTCTGACTTGTAGTTCCACAATTTGCTGATCAGACGGCTGCTTTGGGCGCTGCCTTGAGAAGTGCATGGTTTAGAAACTTCCTGACTCAAGTACCACCAGCTCTTTCACCAATTACCCATATAATCCTGGACACATCACTGAGTTTTCTTCACCTTTATGATCTCTATGGCTGTGATCTGTCTTACAAACATTTTTCAAGATATTAATTACATAATATCTTTAAAAATATGACAGATAAAAGTTCGGAAAATAAATTTTTAACTGCTGGAATCTACTGATTTTGAGTTTCTCCACACTCTGATATCCTTCAATTTCTTGTAAATTCTCAGTACAAGTTCTGACTTTCAAGGAAGAGTTTTCTGACCTCTAAAAAAGCAGCAATAATTTTCCTTTTCTGAATTCCTTACAAACCTTAGAGTTTATTTTATTTTGTCTTTTTAGGGCCATACCCATGACACATGGAGGTTCCCAGGCTAGGGGTCTAATTGGAGCTGTAGCTGCTGGCCTCTACCACAGCCACGGCAACAGCAACACCAGGTCCGAGCTGTGGCTGGGACCTACACCACAGTTCTCAGCAATGCTGGATCCTTAACCCATTGAGCAAGACCAGGGATCGAACCCTCATGGATACTAGTCGGGTTCTTTTCCACCAAGCCATGATGGGAACTCCAAACCTTAGAGTTTGTATCACATAATCTACCCATTTAATTCTGGGTCACCTTATGCTTTTCTTTATTGTTTCTAATGAAGTTCATAATCCTCAATTAGATTTTAATCTTTCATTCAGTCACTAATGCAACAAATATTTACTGAGTGCCTGCAAATGTACCAGGGAGCATTCTATCAGCTTGAAAGAGTGATTGGTTTCTATGTCATTTATAACCTCACAAGAGTCCAATATGATGACTGTGAATATAGCTGTGGATATTTATTCAAATGTGTGTGTGTGTGTGTGTGTGTGTATTCTCCATTAATTCTGAAAGAGATGTGAAGCCAAAATGTTTAATAAACAACTGTCATTACAGGTTTTAATGGTTGGGCAAAAACCTTTAGAAACTGAATTATCTCTCAACCCTCCTGCAAAGAATCCTGTCCTGTCTTCCAGCCTCCAACTCCCAAAGTAAACCTGCTCTTTTTAGGTAGATTTTAAAAAGGGGCATCTCTTGGAGTTCCTATCGTGGCACAGCAGAAACAAATCTGACTAGGAACCACGAGGTTGCAGATTCGATCCCTGGCCTCACTCAGTGGGTTAAGGATCCGGCATTGCCGTGAACTGTGGTGTAGGTCACAGACGTGGCTCGGATCTGGCGTTGCTGTGGCTGTGGCATAGGTCGGCAGCTGTAGCTCCGATTTGACTCCTAGCCTGGGAACCTCCATATGCCATGTGTGCTGCCCTAAAAAGCAAAAAAAAAAGGGCATCTCTTAGGCTGGGATGAATCATTGTGTACAATGAAGGAGGCAGACAAAGGATCCAAGTAGGGGGAGAAGTATTGCAGTCAGTCCTTATTTATACCAAATCATGAAAATTACACTTTCATCTGGCTATATCAATGCACTTCCATTCACTGGCAAACAGAAATTTAACTAAATAACTTGAATTTCCTGTTTGGTTCATTAAAACTGGATTTGAACTTCATACGCATAGCCATTAAGCACAGCATCATTGCTTACAATCTCTGTGCACCCTCAATGATTACCCCAGTGTACTTACTGCCTTAGGACATTTCTGAGACACAGGTGTTACTATCTCATCACTGTCTGTAGTTTGTGCTTCACTGACTTCAGAAGCTTGTTCACGGGATTCTTTACCTGCCAGAGAAGAGACCAGAGTTACAGAACTGTTTCAGAGCACCCCATCTAATGCAGGAAAGACCAGTACCTACACGCTCAATCCACTGTCTGGTCACTAGTTCTAAGTACCTATATTTTGGCTGAATTTACCAAGAATCAAATCCTCTTTTTCAAAGATTCATTTATTCAGAAGCTTGCCAAACACACAGGGTTCACTTTTGAAGAGAGAGAAAGAAAAAGAGAGAAACAGGAGTTAAGGTATATGTATTGTAAATGTCTTTTCCACTCTGCAGCTGGCCTGCTTAATCTCTTGCTGAACAGAAATTCTTATTTTTAAGATAATCAATATTATCAATATTTTTTGTTATGATTAGTACATTTTGTTTCTTTTACTTAAGGGCTGCACCTGTGGCATATGGAAGTTCCCAGGCTAGGGGTCAAATTGAAGCTGTAGCTGCCAGCCTGCACCACAGCCATATGGGATCTGAGCCACATCTGTGACCTACACCACAGCTCATGGCTATGCTGGTCCTTAACCCACTGAGTGAGGCCAGGGATCAAACCCACATCCTTATGGATACTAGTAGGGTCATAACCCACTGAACCACAACAGGAACTCCCTGCATTTTGTTTCTTATTTAAGAACAATTTCCTTACTCTGAATAATGAAGAATAATGCTGCTATGAGTATTTGCGTTCAAGTCTTTGGGTAGACAAATGTTTTCATTTCTCTTGGGTAGATACTTAAGACTAAAATTGCTGGGTTGTAAACATTATGTTTAACTTTTTAAGAAACAGTCAAATATTTTTCAAAGTGGTTATACCGTTTTACACTCCCACTAGTAATGTATAAAACTACAGAAACACCAGATCTGAGCTGTGTCTGCAACCTACACCACAGCTCATGGCAATACCAAATCCTTAACCCACCGAGAGAAGCCAGGGATCGAACCTTCCTCCTCATGGATACCAGTCAGATTCGTTTCCACTGAGCCAAGATGGGAACTCCCAAATCTGTTGACCCCTCTAAATTGAATCATCCTATTATTGAGTCGTAAGAGTTCTTTATAGATTATAGATGCAAGTCCTTTATCAATAATGTAATTTGTAGATATTCTCTCCTAGTTTGTAGCTTATCTTTTCATTTTCTTAATGGTTTCCTTTCAAGAGCATATATGCTTTATTTTGCCCAAGTCTAAATTATCAATTTTTTATTTTATGGATCATTCTTGTGTCATATGTATGAAATATTTGTCTAATCTAAGGTCAAATATTTTATCCAAAGTTTTCTTTTAGAAACAAATAGTTTTGGTTTTGATTCTAATATTTAGATTTATGGTCTATTTTGGTTAATTTTTATACATGCTGTGAGGTAAGGCTCTCAGTTCACTTTTTTCTCCTGTTTGTAGATATGACTGTCCCATAACCATTAATTGGAAAGATTAGATTTTCCCATTAAATGGTTTTGGAAATTTTGTGGAAAATGCATTGGGAGTTCCCATCTTGGCTCAGTAGTAATGAACCTGACTAGTATCCATGAAGATTCAGGTTTGATCCCTGGCCTCAATCAGTGGGTTAAAGATCCGGCATTGACAGGTCAACCACAAATAAAAACCAAACATTACATTCACAAAAACTAAAAAGAAAAGTACTCAAGCATAAAAAAAGTGGAAATCATCCAACCAAAAAAATAAAGGAAAAAGGAGAAACAAAGCATCAACTGGAAAACAAGGTTTAAAATGGCAATACATACATTTTTATCAATAATTACCTTAAATGTCAGTGGACTGAATGCTCCAATCAAATGACACGGGGTGGCAGATTGGATAAAAAACCAAAAATCTATGATCTACTGTCTACAAGAGACTCACTTTAGGCCAAAGGTCACATAGAGATTGAAAGTGAGGGGATGGGAAAAGATAGTTCATGTCAGTGGATAAGAAAGGAAAGCTGGAGTTGCAATACTCATATAAGACAAAAGAGACATTAAAACGAAGGCCATAAAGAAAGACAAAGAAGGACAGTATTTAATGGTAAAAGGACCATTCAAGAAGAGGATATTATAATCATCAATATAATCCCCTAATATAGAAGCACCCAAATACATACAACAAACACTATCAGACATAAAAGGAGAAATTGATGGGAATACAATCATAGTAGGAGACTTTCACACCCCACTCACATCAACGGACAGATCCTCTAGACAGAAAATCAATACGACAACAGAGAACCTAAAGGACACAACAGAAAAGTTAGACTTAATTGACATTTTCAAGACATTAAATCCAAAAAAATCAGAATATACATTCTTCACAAGTGTACATGGAACATTCTCAAGGATTGATCACATACAAGAGCACAAAATTAACCTCAACAAATTCAAGAGTGTTAGGCATTATTTCAAGTATATTCTCTGACCACAATGGCATGAAACTAGAAATCAAACACAGGAAAAGAAACGAGAAAAAACTGACTATATGGATACTAAACAACGTGCTACTAAAAAACCATTGTGTCAATGAGGAAATCAAAAGGGAAATTTAAAAATACCTCAAAACAAACGATGATGAAAACACAACCATTCAAAATCTATGCGATGCTGCAAAAGCAGTTCTTAGATGGAAGTTCATAGTAATTCAGGCCTTCCTCAAAAAAGTAGAAAAATCTCAAATCAACAACTTAATCTATCACCTAAAAGAATTAGAGAAAGAAGAACAAACAAAATCTAAAGTCAGCAGAAGGAAGGATATCATAAAGATCAGAGAAGAAATCAACAAAATAGAGATTCAAAAAACAATGGGAAAAAAAAATCAATAAAACCAAGAGCTGGTTCTTTGAAAGGGGAAACAAAATTGACAAACCTAAATCAACAATAAATTTTTTAAATGCTAAAAAAAAAAAAAAAATTGACAAACCTCTGGCCAGACTCACCAAGAAGAAGAGAGAAAAACCAAAATAAACAAAATAAGAAATGAAAAAAGAGAAATCACAATGAATACTGCAGAAATACAAAAAAATAAAAATAATACTATTGAACAATCATATGCCAACAAATTTGACAACCTAGAAGAAATGGACAACTTTCTAGAGATATACAGCCTGCCAAAACGATTCAGTTGAAAAGATGAAATAGATCAAATGAACAGACCAATCACTAGAAGTGAAATTGAATAAAATACTCCCTACAAACAAAAGTCCAGGACCAAATGGCTTTACAGGCAGATTTTACCAAACTTACAAAGAAAAACTTATACCCATCCTTCTTGAACTTTTCCAAAAGGAACACTCCCAAAGACATTCTATGAAGCAACATCACCCTAATACCAAAAGATACTGCAGAATAAGGCCAATATCTTTGATGAATATGGACACAAAAATCCTCAAAATTTTAGCTAACTGAATCCAACAATATATAAAAAAAGATCATACATAATGACCAAGTGGGATTCATCCCCAGTTCACAAGAACGGTTCAACATACACAAAGCAATCAATGTCATACACCACATTAACAAAATAAAAGTAAGAAACCACATGATAATCTCAATAGATGCTGAAAAAGCATTTGACAAAATCCAAGATCCATTCATGATAAAAACTCTTACCAGGAGTTCCCATCATGGCTCACAGAAATGAATCTGACCAGTATCCATGAGGATGCAGGTTTGATCTCTGGCCTTGCTCAGTGTGTTAAGGATCTGGAGTTGCTGTGAGTTGTGCTTTAGGCTAGCAACTACAGCTCACATTCAACCCCTAGCCTGGGAACTTTTCATGCCATTAGTGCAGCCCTAAAAAGCAACAAACAAACAAACAAAAAACCTCTTACCAAGGTGGGTATAGAGGGAACATACCTTAACATAATAAAAGCCATTTATGACAAACCCACAGCAAATATAACACTCAATGGAGAAAAGCTGAAAGCCTCCCCACTAAAATCTGGAACAAGACAAGTATGCCCACTCTCACTTTTTTTTTTTTTTTTTTTTTTTGTCTTTTTGCCATTTCTTGGGCCGCTCCTGCGGCATGCGGAGATTCCCAGGCTAGGGGTCGAATCGGAGCTGTAGATGCCAGCCTACACCAGAGCCACAGCAGCACAGGATCCGAGCTGTGTCTGTGACCTACACCACAGCTCAATGCCGGATCATTAACCCACTGAGCAAGGCCAGAGATCAAACCCGCAACATCACGGTTCCTAGTCGGACTTGTTAACCACTGCGCCACGACGGGAACTCCCACTCTCACTACTTTTATTTAACATAGTATAGGAAGTCCTAGCCACAGCAATCAAACAAAAGAAATAAAAGGTATCCAAATTTGAAGAGAAGGGATAAAATTGTCACTCTATGCAGATGATATGATACTACATATAGGAAACTCTATGGACTCCACACAAAACTACTTGAACTGATCAACAAATTCAGCAAAGCAGCAGGATACAATATTAACATTCAGAAATTGGTTGCATTTTTGTATATTAACAATGAAATATTAGAAAAGGAATATAAAAATAAAATACCTTTCAAAATTTCACTCAAAAAAATTAAATACCTAGGAATAATCCTGACCTAGGAGGACTATATGACATTAATTAAGGAAATAAAAGAGGATTCAAAGAAATGGAAAGATATTCCATGCTCCTGGGTTAGAAAAATTAATGTTGTAAAAATGGCCATACTACCAAAAGCAATCTACAGATTCAGTGCAATCCCTATCAAATTATCTAGTTTTTCACAGAACTAGAACAAACCACCCAAAATTTTATATGGAACCATAAAAGTCCCAGAATTGCCAAAGCAATCCTGAGGAACAAAAACCAAGCAGGAGGCATAACTCTCCCAGACTTCAGGCAATATTACAAAGCCACAGCAATCAAGACAGTGTGGTACTGGTACAAAAACAGTACCAATGGAACAGAATAGAGAACCTAGAAATAAACCCAGACACCTATGGTCAATTAATCTTTGACAAAGGAGGCAAGAATATATAGTGGGAAATATACAGTCTCTTCAGCAAGTGCTGGGAAAATTGAACAGCTGCATGTAAATCAATGAAGTTAGAACACTCCTTCACACCCTACATAAAAATATACTCAAAAAATATACTCAAAATATACACAAAAATATACTCAAAATGACTTAAAGACTAAACATAAGACGTGATACCATAAAACTCCCAGAAAAGATCATAGGCAAAACATTCTGTGACATAAATCGTACCAATGTTTTCTTAGGTCAGTCTCCCAAAGCAATAGAAATAAAAGCAAAAATAAACAAATGGTATCTAGTCAAACTCCCAAGCTTTTGCACAGCAAAGGAAACCATAAACAGAACAAACAGGCAACCTATAGAATAGGAGAAAATATTTATAAACGATGCAGCTGACAAGGGCTTAATTTCCAAAATATACAAACAGCTCATACAACTCAACCACAAAAAAACAAACATCCAACTGAAAAATGGGCAGAAGACCTAAAGAGACATTTCTCCAAAGAAGACAGACAATGGCCAACAGGCACATGAAAAGAAGCTCAACATTGCTAATTATCAGAAAAATGCAAATCAAAACCACAATGAGATACCACCTCACACCGGTCAGAATAACCATCGTTAAAGTCTACAAATAACAAATGCTGGAGAGAGTTTGGGAAGAAAGGGAACCGTTCTACACTATTTGTGGGAATGTAAATTAGTATAATCACATGGAGAACAGAATGTCGACTCTTTAAAAACTAAAAATAAAACTACCGTATGTGCAGTTCCCATCGTGGTACAGTGGAAATTAATCTGACTTGGAACAATGAGGTTTCGGGTTTGATCCCTGGCCTCGCTTGGAGGGTTAAGGATCCGGCGTTGCCATGAGCTGTGGTGTATATCGTAGATGTGGCACAGATCCTGCATTGATGTGGCTGTGGTGTAGGCCAGCAGCTGTAGCTCCAACTGGACCCTTAGCCTGGGAACCTCCATATGCCGCAGGTGCAGCCCTAAAAAGACCAAAAACAAAACAAAACAAACAACCCCCCCCCAAAAAAAACCTACTCTATGATCCAGTAATCCCACTCCTGGGCATATATCTGGAGAAAAACGTAATTCAAAAAGATATGCGCTTCAATGTTCATTAAAGCACTATTTACAGTAGCCAAAACATGGAAGCACCCTAAATGTCCATCACAGAGGAACGAATAAAGGAGACATTGTACATATATACAATGGAATATTACTCAGCCATAAAAAGAATGAAATAATACCATTTGCGGCAACATGGATGGATCTAGAGATTATCATACTAAGTGAAGTAAGACAGAAAAAGATAAAAAAATAAAAATCATTATATAAAATAAAATAATAAATATTGAAAAAAGAGAAAGATAAATATCATATGGTATCACTTATATGTGGAATCTAAAAAAAAATGCAAATAGATTATTTACAAAATGGAAACAGACTCACAGACATAGAAAACAGACTCACAGACATAGAAAACAAAGTTATGGTAACCAAAGGTGAAAGGCAGTAGAGGAGGGATAAATTAGGAGTATGAGATTAACAGAAACAAACTACTATACATAAAATACACAACAAACAAGAATTTACTGTATAACACAAGCAAGGATTTATTGTATATTTAATATCTTATTATAACCTATGGTGGAAAATTATCTAAAAAAAAATGCAACCAAATCACTTTTCTATACACCTGAAACACAATGCTGTAAATAACTATACTTCAGTTAAAAAACCACAATGAGATATCACCTCACAGCTATCAGAATGGCTAGCATCAAAAAGAACACAAATAACAAATATTGGTGAGGATATGGAGAAAAAAGAAACTTGCACATTGTTGGTGGGAATGTAAACTGGTGTAGCTACTGTGGAAAGCAATATAGAATTTTCTCAAAGAACTAAGAATAGAACTATCACGTGACCCAATTCCACTCCTGTGTATATATCTGGAAAAAAAAAAAAAAACCAGCTCAAATCACTAATTCAAGATACATGCATCCCAATATTCACAGCAGTATAATTTACAGTTGACAAGATATGGAAGCAATCAGAGTGTTCATTGACAGATGAATGGATAAAGAAGATGTGAGATTGCACACACAATGCATTACTACTCAGCCATTAAGAAGAATGAAACCTGGAGTTCCTGTCATAGCTCAGTGGTAACGAACCCAACTAGTATCCATGAAGATGCAGGTTCAATTCCTGGCCCCACTCAGTGGGTTAAGGATCCCACATTGCCATGAGCTGTGGTGTAGGTCACAGACATGGTTAGGATTACATGTTGCTGTGGCTGTAGTGTAGACTGGCAGCTGCAGCTTAGATTCGACCCCTAGCTTGGGAACTTCCATATGCTGTAGGTACCATATGCCTAAAAAGCAAAAAAAAAAAAAAAAAGAAAAGAAAAGAAAGAGATTTTGCCATTTGTAACAGCATAGATGGTCTTGGAGGTTATTATACTAAGGGAACTGTCAGACAAATATAGTATGGTATCACATATGTGTGTGGAATCTAAAAAATAAACTAGTGAACAAAAAAGTAACAAACGCAGATATAAAGAACAAACTAGTGGTTACTAGTGAGTAAAGGAAAGGGAGGGAGGCTAAGGTAGGGGTAGGGACTAAGAAGTACAAACTACTATGTATAAAATAAATAAGCTACAAGGGTATACTGTACAACACAGGGAATATAGCCAATATTTTATAACTATAAATGGAGTATAACATTTCCAAATTGTGAATCACTACATAGCACACTCGTAATTTCTATAATATAGTACATAACTATACTTCCATTAAGAAAAAAAGAAACCACTGTGTAACCTGAGGGGATGCACCACCACTGCTTTCAGTTGTCCAAACTTCTTGTCTACCTCAGCAGCAACCAGAACCTGCTCCCAGGCCAGAAATTCCTTGGGGGTATAGTGAAGTAAAGATTCTGTGTGAAGCCTTGAAATTTCAAAACTGTCCCTGATGGACATTCAGATTAGATAGATGAATCTGATGCTCAAATCCAGAAGTCGCCAAAAGAAACTGAAGAAAGCAACCCACAACTGACTATTGAGAGTGACAGTTAAGATCCCAGAGGAAACAGACCTTTTCATGACTTTGTTTTCTGAATGAAGATATGAATTAGATATATTGCTTTAAATATTGCCTCTGCCCTCCTGCTTTCTCTTCTCCTACATTTAAATGAATGTAGATTAGACCACCTCATTTTATCCTTCATGTCTTTTTTTCTGAAGAGTCATTCATTCTACAAGAAAGTAATAGGTCTTCAAGGTTTTAGTGATTTTTTTTTTTTTTTTTTTTTTTTTTTTGCATTTTAGGGCCACACCTGTGGCATATGGATGTTCCCAGGGTAGGGGTCCAATCAGAGCTATAGCTGCCAGCTTACGCCACAGCCACAGCAACACCAGATCCGAGCTGCATCTGCGACCTACACTACAGCTCATGGCACCACTGGATCCTTAACCCACTGAGTGAGGCCAGGGATTGAACCTGAAACCTCATGTTTCCTAGTCGGATTCATTTCCACTGTGCCACAACAGGAACTCCTTAGTGAACTTCTTATGAGTTCTTTCAGTGATGTCAGTTGCTGGGCCAGAAGTTATGCTAGCCTTGGTTGTGCTTCTGTTTTACATAAAACAGGTACAAGTCACTTAACCTTGTTATGAATGAAATGTCTGTTCGAGTAATTTTTTTTTTTTTTTTTTATTGTACCAGCAGCATATGGAAGTTTCCAGGCCAGGGACTGAATCCAAGCCAGAGCTGGGAAACATGCTGGATATTTAACCCACTGCACTACAGTGGGAACTCAGTATCTCAAGTAGTATTTTATTTTATTTTTTGTCTCCTTTTTTTTTTTTTTTGTCTTTTCAGGGCTGAATCTGCGGCATATGGAGGTTCCCAGGCTAGGAGTCCAATCAGAGCTACAGCTGCCAGCCTACACCACAGCCACAGCAACACCAGATCTGAGCCACATCCGAGACCTACCCCACAGCTCATGGCAACACCGGATCCTTACCCCACTGAGCAAGGCCAGAGATCAAACCCGCATCTTCCTGGATACTATTCAGGTTTGCTAACCGCTGAGCCATGAGGGGAACTCCAGTATCTCACAGAAATAAAGGTGAAAGCATTCACAAAAGAAAGAAAAAATTTCTTCTCTCACCAAGTCTAGAGGCTAGACATCCATAATCAAGTCTGTGCTCACTCCAGAAGACTATCTGTCTTTTCCTTTTTCCCTTTATCTTTTCCAGCTTCTGGTGGCTCCAGGCACTCCTCCTGCCATATCACTCCAATTTCTTAACTCTGTGGTCATACTGCTTCCTTCTCTTCTGCCTCTGTATCTCTGTGTGTCTCTAATAAGTACACTTTCATTGGGTTAGAATCTACTTTGATAACCCAAGATAATCTCATCTCAAGATTTGTAATTACACCTGCAAAGACTTTTTTCCTTTCTTTTTTGTTTTTGTTTTGTTTTGTCTTTTAGGGCCACACCCATGGCATATGGAAGTTCCCAGGCTAGGGGTGGAATCACAGCCACAGCAATACCAGATCTGAGCCATGTCTGCCACCTACACCACAGCTCACAGCAACCCTAGATCTTTTAACCCACTGATTGAGGCCAGGGATTGAACCTGAGTCTTCATGGATACTAGTTGAGTTCATTAATGCTGAGCCATGACTTGAACTCCCTGAAATGTATTTAGCAAACATTTTCTAACTGACTCAGGCAAGAAAACCTACATAAATGGATGCAAAAATTATTAGGTGAAATCTGATGAAGAATAAGATATTTATATAGACTCAAAACATCTTCTCATAGATTACTTTATGATGGAAAAATGTGAGAGATGCTTTCTTAGCCAAGTGATCAAAGTTAACATTACCAGTAACTGCACAAACTAGCATCAGGTACCTCCTAATGTTATCCAGTGAGAAGGACACAATATCACTTCTGTGGTATTCCTATAAAAAATACCATAACCTGAATCAAACAATGAAGAAACTTCAGACAAATCCAAATTGAGGCACACTCTGCAAAATAGCTCATCTACTCTTCAAAATGTCAACATCATGAAAGACAAAGAAGAGGAACTGTTCCAGATGAAAGGAATGTATGACTGAATGCAATGTATGATCCTAGATTAAATGAAGTGGGGGGAAAGCCTGATATAATGAATATTATTGAGATAATTGACATATTCTGAAAAATGGACTGGACGTTGGGTGATAATGTATCCATGTTAAATTTGCAAACTTGATAATTGTACTGTGGTTAATAATATCCTTTTCCTAACTGAAATATACAGGAATAAGGGAGCATGATATTTGAAAATTATTCTCAAGGAATAGTCACAAAAAAAAAAAAAGCAAAATGTGGAAAAATGTTAAAAGTTGATGAATTTGTATGAAGGGTTTATGTGAATTTTTTGTCTTATTCATGTAGCTCTTATATAATAAGTTTGAAATTATTTTGGAAATTATTTTAAAACAGTATGTCTTTAAAAACTTATAATATCAATTTTCACAGCCCCAGTTTCTTGCTAATAATTTTAAAGTTCGGCTTTTACCTTCATGAAGGTAGTAAACACAGCTGTTGTGCAGGTTGTGTTTCATTAACTTCAATGTCTGGAGTCCTGGTGGGCTTCAGGTCAGGTCTTGTCCCTGTAGCCTGAAAGTGCCCAAAGCCCAGTTCTGCCTCTCAAAGGGTAAGAGACTCAGAACAGTGCTGCCATCAGAGGGCCAGACCACACTGTGAAATTCTGCTCTGGGCAGACACTTTTCTATGCTGGGCAGAAACCAGACTCAGATTGTATCCCATTTCTCCACCCCAAAATTCCACCAAAAACATGGTTCTATCTCTGCATTGCTTCTTCCAGACCAGAAGTGTCCTAGGGTTGAAGTAATTCCAGCTCACTTCTCTGAGCTCCAGTCATCACCCCCCTATTAGGCCAGGTGATTCCTCCCTCCCTTATTGGCCCTTTAATGCTTTTAAGAAACATCAGGATTTTAAAAAAACATATTAACGTTAGCTTTTCAACTGTCATCAATGGGAGAGTTGGTCTGAATTACCTAATTTGCTGTTATTATAACCTGAAATCAATTGTGTCTACTTTTCACTGTAACAAAAAGCCTTGCCTTATTTTAAAAAGAAATTTGGGGGAGTTCCCGTTGTGGCTCAGCGGAATCTAATCAGACTAGTGTTCATGAGGATGCAAGTTCGATCCCTGGCCTAGCTCAGTGGGTTAAGGATCTGGAGTTGCTGTGAGCTGTGGTGTAGGTCACAGACACGGCTCTGATCCCAGGTTGCTGTGGCTGTGACTGGCAGCTGTGGCTCTGATTCGACACCTAGCCTGGAAACTTCCATGTGCCCTGGGTGCGGCCCTAAAAAAAAAAAAAAAAGAAAAGAAAGAAAGAAATTTGGATTAACTTCACAAATGACCCAACCACCTCCTCCTCTTATTTCTTTATAATCATAATGCACAAGACCCTAGGTGAATTAATATTTTATACTTGCTAGCTAAACTGACTAGCTAGCTAGATTAAATACATAGAAAGCTACTTTGAGAATTACAGCTTGATTGGCCAAACCAGCACACTTGTAATGTAAAACCAAGATTTGGGTCCTCAGTATTAATTTTGCCTGAAAAGTTTAGCAATGCAAAATGAAAGAAGAAAAGTGAATAACCAGCTTGATAAAATAAATCAGTGATTACATAGGAAAATCAGATTTAGCAAGACAATACCATTCACATGATGCAGGGCTTCCTTTTGCACCCATGCTGAGTGGGATGATGTCATTTCCTCTTCTTTTTGCTGTTTTTTTAAACCATCATCTGTGGAGATCTTAAGCCCTGAGAATTTCAATTCAGTGTAGTTCACCTGCTTCAGATTCAAATATAATTATATGTAAGTATATTGTATAAATATAGTAAAATAAAATTAATACTGCATATTATTGTTTCTATAAGTAATACAATATAAATTACAATAATGTAAATATATTATAAAATATTACAATATATACTTATAATCTCATATACACACGCATATATATTTTAGGCCACATAGTAACTAATCCAGTTTCCTATGGAGAAAAGGCAGTATCAAGCACATAGTATTCAATAAATGCTTGTTCTTTATCTTGATTACAGTTGGAGTGGCCTGGTTAAGACTGTGGTACCAAAGTTGCAGGGCACATAACCTATTGAATTAAATTACACTGAAATGGACAGTCCAGAGGATTATTAAACTACTCACGGTTGTGGAAACATGTCCTAGCCACAAAAAGTCATAACTACTGTTTATCTTGTGTGCCTGCTTCTGCCTCTGAGAATAATACATTTGGGGGCACTTCAACCCATTTTTTTTTTTTTTTTTTTGCTATTTCTTGGGCCACTCCAGCGGCATATGGAGGTTCCCAGGCTAGGGATCCAATTGGAGCTGTAGCCACCAGCCTACGCCAGAGCCACAGCAACACAGGATCCAAGCCGCGTCTGCGACCTACACCACAGCTCACGGCAACGCCGGATCGTCAACCCACTGAGAAAGGGCAGGGACCGAACCCGCAACCTCATGGTTCCTAGTCGGATTCGTTAACCACTGCACCACGAAGGGAACTCCCCAACCCATATTTTACTTCTTCAAGATTTCTAAGGCCTTACCTGTAGTGTATTTCCATTTAAGATGTTACGACTAAGATACTCCATTCTGTTCTTTCCTTGGATGCCTGTTCTCTTGCCATGTTTTCTTCTTGAGTAGCCTGCAACCTGGTGCCCCCTTTCCTTTCTTTCTCCCACCTGAGGTGGTTTTCTCTTAGCTTGATACTGGCCAGCTTCAATGGGAATCTCAACAGGTATCATCTGGTCCTAATTGGAAGGATCAGAGACAGCCTTACAAGGTGATAGTTTAACAGCCTTGATATACAAGGAAGGGATTTGTGAGCTGGCATTAAACCTCAGTTTCCTCCTGCCACATAGCTGAGAGGCCATCTCTCTCTCCTCCTCACAGTAAAACCCAGGATTCTGCTCCATCAATAGCCTCACAGCATTATGAAGGGTGCAGATTAAATTTGCAGAACATAGGACATTCACAGAAGGAATCTTTTACCCCAATTTTAATACTGTTTTCCTCAAATCTGTGGAGATCTGCTGCCCGGGGAAGAAAGGAAGCATCTTTCTCTTCATCTGAGGTCTCTAAACTGTCCTTGGTATCCTCCTCACTCTGAGTTTCTCCTTTGGGGAAGCTCTCCGGGGGAAGGTAGCAAGACTTCCAATCCAGTTGCACCTGAACAGATCCATTGGGTTTTCCCGCAGGGTCAAGGAGGTTAAAATCACCTGAGAGACAGAGATGTTAATAAGATCTGATCACATGAAATGGGCAAGTTAGCGTTTATCAGCACCTTACCTATCACCCCACCATAGTTTGTTTACAATTAATCAACACCCATCAAATAATCGTGGTAACAGTACACTCAGAAGTAACACAAAGTATCAGTGAACATTTATATTCGTTCAGAATATTTACTTCTAATATTCACTTAGAATATTTATAAGAGAAGTTATGTATGTCCAGGTTTGGGAAAGGATAGTCAAAAGATGTACAGAGAGGTACAGCTTGCTTGTTGTCAGTCACCCAGCCAATAAACAAGAGCACATTCTCATTACTATTCCAAATTGTTGCTAAGCCTCAGGCATACCAAGAAAAACCATTATATACACCCAGGTGCTCCCTATTTCTAAAATAAAAAAGCCAAGAAAAACTTAAGCAAAACGGCTTTTTCCAAATGCCAGACTTCTGATTTGTAACATTGAATAATTTAACAGATGGCTCACATTGCCTGTCTTCAGCAAAGGATGGGTTGTGAGCAAAAGTGTCAGCCTTTCTCCCTCTCACTCAATCTCTCTCTCCCTCGCACTTGAGGTATTGGGAGGAGGGAGGCCTCACACACCTCCTGGAACATCTGGAAGCTTGTTAAATGTGGTTGGTACTGGCTGCACCCATCCACACTTCCTAATGAGAGCACAGCACTGACAGCTGCTCATCTTTCCAGGACTGTAATCAGAGAGTTGACCCTTAGGTATACCTTACACCCCTGGGTATGAATGGATGGTAAGGTTGTATGGAGTTCAGCTGAGGGGAAGAAGTCCAAGAAATTTGTCATGGTGTGGCACAGAAGTCTAACTTATGTCTAATGTTTAGAAGAAATACGAGAATTATGGGGCAGTATTAAGGACACAGCTTATAATGTGATATCTAATCATGTGCTAAGAAACAATAGGCCTTAAGACAAATACTTAAGGGAGGCACCACATAGAAAATGTTGGCTCAGACACAGAGGTATGGAATTCAGATTGGTGGGTATACCCACTTGGGAATCTTGCTTCTGTTGCTAAAAAGCAGAAGCCAATGCTTCCATGTGATTAGTTGGCCTCTAAGTCTTCTAACTCTGTTGCTCTTGACAACATTCGCAAATCCTTTCAGTAGTCTTTAAGAGAGACTGTTCCAAGCAAGTAATCAAAAAAAGTAGAATTAGGACAGGGAGACAATACTGGGAAGAGAGCATAAAGATTTAATAACCCTGAACTCCCACCTTTAATGGATTTGTTTTGTGCAAGAGGAAGCAAGGGCACTTGGACACGGCCGAGGTACGAGCCAGGTTCTGAGTCTTCATCATCAAAAACATACACAGACAGGGCCTCTTCCCTCAGATACTGATCCAGGTCAGAAGTCACAAGCACAGGGAACCGAGCCTGGTCCCTGAAGTAGGGATTGTTACTGGCTGGGATGATGGCAGTGTCGTGGTCAGAAAAGGTAAAGAAGCGATACATGGCATACGGACTGGGTTGGGCCCCCAGCCGTTGACTCCGGAGGCCACAGCATCGGATGATTTCCACCCGCAGTTCATTCTGATGCTTCCAAGTCTTTGATCTGGACTGAAAAGATGCCGGTCTTGGACTGAGGAAGAGGGGAAGCTGAGCAAGTCATTGCAGGTGGAGCCCAGTACCCTTGATGAGGAATAGCTATGACCTAGAGAACTGCTGAATCCTGACTGGCCACAGAAAAGCCTAATTAGTGACTTTCACCTGTCTGCAAACTAGCTCTGACAGATAATTATCTGGGGGAGATGCTGGCACTGGGGCCTTAAAGGATGGGACAAAGAAGAGCAGGGAGAGGTAGCTAGCTCCAAGGGCATGATTTCTCTTCACACTCAAGCTTGACCAAGGGAAGAATCTGGACTAGTCATGGTGTGACAGTTTTTCTCTTTCACTCACACTCAACAAGTACTTGAGAGTGTATAAGATTGAGCTGTTCTCATGAGCTGCTGGGATGAGTCTCCTTGGAGATGCATAAGCACATCCTTTTTCTCACCTCATCCTCCTGGGCCTCCCAGGCTCCAAGCACATTAGCTGACAGGTATGCCTGGGCTTTCTTTCGCTTATTGTAAGCTTGTAGGCTGGATCTTATGGGGAAGTGCAGCCTCATCCAGTACTCTAGCACCCCGAAGACTTCTCCACCAGCTCCTGGGTAGCAGAAAGTATGAAAGGCATGGAGGATACAGATGGTGTAATGAAGATCAAGAACAAAGGCAGAGGAAGAAAATGGGAAACCTCCAGAGGAGCAACTACACACTTTGGGAAATTCCACCTTAGTCCTGGGTGCTGTGGGAGGTTGACAGCACTTACCAGTAAGTGTGGCAGAGCCATGGACTCTCTCCACAGTTTCTAGAACCTTGTCAAAGCAAATCCATCCAGCTGCAAGTGTGTGGTGCTCACTGGCTTGAGCCTGGTGTAGATCAAGCTGGGCTGAAGCCCCCTGAAGGTAGTGCAAGAAGAGGGAATCTGTCTCTACCACATACTGGGAAGTGAAGTCATAGAGGGGCTGTGGCCCCACAGCTAATGGAGTACAGTGGGTTTCAAAGTCATAGAAGGAATAGGTGCAGAAAGTGGTAGGTTCAGAGTCTCCAGCCTGAGCCAGGGCAGCAGATGTCAGGAAGGCCTGGTGGATGTGCAGTTCAAAAAGATTCTCACTCTTATGTCGCAGAGAAACGTCCACTTTATCCTCATGTCCATGGGCTGGCCGTGGTTCCAGACATAATGACAACAGTCGTGTGCCATAAGCCACGTCTTTGAGCTGTTCTAGAGGGGAAAGAAAACTGCCTATCCATTAAAGGGTAGGGAGCTCTTCCTTAGGGTAAGGGAAGGTGGACAGAAAGAGAATAAAAACCATCTGGAAGTCCAAGTTGTGACTATTTCAAGAAACCATGTGATTCATAAAGAAAAGCAAGAGAATTACAACTAGGCACAGTTTCATCTATAGACGACACTTTTGGCTTACAGCAAGAGCCTATGACTTAATTGATAATTCCATTAGAGAAGTACTAGAAATACAAAACACAAGTATTTCCAGAAGTTTGGAATACTGACCATGGAGAAAGTACCACATTACAGCCATGGTGTCTATTACATTACACTGGGCCCCATTAAGATATGACTTCCCTTTCCTTTTTCTAGTGGACTTAAATCCACTTTAAGTCAAAAGAATAATGGAGTAAAAAGTGTGGGAGGGCACTTACCAGAAAAGAAGTTGAAAGTGTTGGCAATGGGATGTAAAGATATGTGAGACAGTCCACCAACTCTGTGTACTATCTCCCATGTCCAACCAACCAGAAATTTTGATATACAGTCTGCTTCAAATTGGGGAGTATTTGAGTTGTCAGTGTGTTGATGGTGAAGATCCTATTTTTCAAGAGTTAAAGTAGTAGAATAAAGCTATTTGGAGGAGTTCCTGTAGTGACTCAGCAGAAACGAATCTGACTAGCATTCATGAGGACATAGGTTCAATCTCTGGCCTCGCTCAGTGGGTTAAGGACCTGGCGTTGCTGCGGCTGTGGTGTAGGCTGGAGGCTACAGCTCTAATTCGACCCCTAGCCTGGGAACCTCCATATGCCACAGGTGCGGCCCTAAAAAGACCAAAAGAAAAATTTTTTTGGATACATCAGAATGTCTCCCTGCCCAAAATCAATAGAGTACTGATACTGATGAATGGTTTCTTAATTGATAACTAAATAAAATATATTCAAAACTTTGCACATGACACAAGGTTAATCATCTTAGCATATAAAGAAATTCTCCAAGTCAATAAAATACTACTGAGAAAGAAGTAAAGGGCAGAAACAGGCAATTCTCCAAAGAAATTATATAAAAAACTGAAAATAAATGAAAATGCCCTTTAGCCTTACCAGTAATGAAAGAACTATAAGTTAAAGCAAATGAATCTTTAGAAGTAGGTAAGGGTATTTATCCTGCACTGTTCCAGGAGAAAGACTCTGAATCTGAAAGACATGAGAATTTCAGTCCAAAGGGACTTCCTGTTATATGGCAGGGACATATTAACAGACTCACCCTGGCACGTGTAAATCATGCCCCAGAATGACCCACCTCTCTTTACTCTAGTTCCATGCTCATGGTGTATCCTTCTGATTGATTCTGCTTTCCAGAAAACAGGCTGTTCTGAGCATATTCTCATAGCAGCAGTGAAAAGAGCCACTATCATAAAATAATATTCTGGTATAAATATCAGTCTTTGATTAATTCGGTTAGTATGAGTCAGATCTCTCACCAGTGGATATAATAATAAAGCCAGTTTTGTCAACATGCAAGGCTCAGACCAGATTCTTGTCTACAGTGACTATACTAAACATAGAAAGTATCACATTATGAAATCTACATATGTGTCCAGCCAGCTGTCCTGTAGACACCCTCAAACTGCAACAAAGAATTCAGAAGCTTTTGGAGAAAAATCACAGCAAAGGATGCTGAGAGATGAGTGATGTAGCGCTATTATCTCACAAAAATTGCGCTACAGGCCTGGCTTGAGGAAACAGTTTTGAGAGAGAGAGAGCATTCCCCACTGTGAGGCCAACAATACTCTTGTTTTCCAAATAGATTCAGTATTACTGGGACTTGTTGAAATTCTCCAAAGAAATCAGAGAAAAGACACTAACAAGATGGAGAAAAAGAAGCTCTAACAACAAAAACAATAGGATAAAGAACAAGAGAGATATGTCATACAGTGAGGACATAAGAGGGGACCCTCTAGACAGGTGCAGAGAGGAAAGCACAGGGATTTAGCTGTGTGGCAGATCCAAAGATGAAGTGAACAAAGTACTAAGACTTGCCGGATATTGGAAGGCCAAGGCTTCTTAAAATACCTTCCAGCTGATTGATACGCTTGTTCTTGAGATCTAGGAGTTGATTCAACCTCTCCAGCTTTTCTTCGTGATCTTTATTTTCACTATCGGCTTTTGTCATCATTGCATCCAGTTCCTCCTGAAATGAAATAATGTCTGAACTTTTCTATCTCAGTGGTCCGGAACCAAAGAGCCCAGATAAAAAGGTGGTACTTGCTGGGAAAAGGAGGCTCCAGTATCTCCTTAGCAGGGCAGAATCAATCATCCACTAGAAAAAGGCTTGGGTTCCTCACAGACCCCCTCCAGGACCAGTTGTGCTATTAGTGCCATAGGGTAGTATTTTTCCTGGAACTGGCAACATTTGAACCCAGAAACTTCACACTTGCCATTTTCACTAGCTGGCCCCTTCTAGCTTCTATTGCCAAGGGGCAATAGGCATGTGTGAGTCCTCCAGTTCTTCAAAGGGCAACATTCTGTGTTTGCATAGGACAGCAAATCACCTTGAATCAGCCCTGGAAACTCGGGCTGAAGTGAACTTGGCTTCATTCCCAGTCTTTTAAGTGGTTCCCATGTGCCCGTTTACCTATCCCCTTCCTGTACCGTCTTTTCTTGCACCTGATAACACACGTTGATTTTGCGCTGCAGAATAAGCATGTCTCTGGTCTTTTCTAGTTCCAACGTGGTCTCTGCATGCGATACTTGCAACTCACTTAACATCTGGGACAGTTTCTTTTCATCTTGGTTTTTTGGTTCACAGGGCTACAGAGAGCAAAGCGTTGGTAAAAGGGAGCATTAATTTGATACAGTGAGAACTTTTTTCTAAAGCAGCTATTGGTAATAGTAAAATATCAGCAGCAAGATTTACTTCAAAATGTAAAAGCGAACCGGTGTTAGTTCACAAGTCTCCTAGCTCCTCATGGTTAATAGCAGCAGTGAGTAAGTTATACAAACTCCTGTGGCTGTTTGCTCTTCAGCAGATCATTGCAAGTCTTTATCTGAAAAAGACTCTAAATTTTATGAGCTGTACAGTGTGGGAAAAAAATCTACGGAGCTCATGAAGCTACCTCTACTCTCAGCCTCCTCCTATCCTTCCAGATATTGTCCTCAATGAGCACAAAAGGTTATTCAGTTAGTTTTCTAATCCCTTCATCTTTTCTAGGGACATTTGCCAGCAATCCCTCTGTAGAGGGGACTTCCTTGATGAAAGATGCTCCTACCTCTATCTGAGAGGTCTCCTGGAACAGACCAGGATGTGTGGCTGGTTCAGATTGCCTATCAGGAGATTGGGAAATTGCATCTTTATTTTGGAGGTTCTCTACTTCCTGTTTATGCTTCTGAAGGAGGTTGGTGACTTCAAGCTTCAGATCCTTGTTTTGAGCTGGGGAAAAAATAATATAGAAAGTTGAGACCCTGTAGTTACCAGTAACCATGTTAAAGTTGGCCCAAGTGTGAGTTACATTTCCCCACTAATGTTTTATTCATTTTATAAACTTGCCCTTACAGAAGCAATTCTCTCTTATTTCTACAAAGTGGTTCTAGAATTGATACTTACTCCAACAACAACAAAAACACCTGCAGAACTGTACAGAAGGGAAAACAACAATAATAACAAAACAGCCACTTAACAGGCTGGGACAGCCCAAACTTTTTTATAGCACCATTTAAATCAACCTCTCCCCACCTCCTCCCAACTCCATTCTGACTTTTACGCTATTGGCTATCTAAGACACCCACCTCCACATCCACTCTGACCTGCAGGTGGAAAGGCTGGGCATTTGGACATTTATGTGTATGTGCTTCGGAGAAGGAAGGTGATGGATGTTTAGTGTGATCATATCGTTATCTTGCATTAGAGACAGGTTAGATTAGATTATCCTAAAGTCTTCACAAGTCTTTCCTTGTACTTCATCCATTCTACAAGATCCTTAGCATGTGCTCCTAAGCTTTATCCTTTTATGGTTACTGCCTCTATTTTTCTTGATGTCACATTTATTTTCCTGTATTCTTTTATGTGAATATACTAGAATCTGATGAAATATAAGCTTAAAACTAAATATCAACATCCAGGCTAGCAAAAAGAAGGAAGACAAAGGTCTATTTGATAGTATTTTAAAATCTTCAGAATAACTACTATGTCTTTTTTTTTTTTTTGGCTATTTTTTGGGGCCGCTCCCGCGGCATATGGAGGTTCCCAGGCCAGGGATCGAATCGGAGCTGTAGCCGCAAGCCTACGCCAGAGCCACAGCAACGCGGGATCCAAGCCGCGTCTGCAACCTACACCACAGCTCACGGCAAAGCCAGGTCCTTAACCCACTGAGCAAGGGCAGGGACCGACCCCGCAACCTCATGGTTCCTAGTCGGATTCGTTAACCACTGCGCCACGACGGGAACTCCCATAAAAACTACTGTTATCCAAGAATTAAGACAGAGGGAAATGGTAGTGGTAACCAAGAGCAATAATTTGCTAATCATCAACTTCAAGCATTAAACGCTAAAACAAAGCAACACAATTCCCAACCACCCTAAAATGATTAATGAGAATAAAAAGCAGGAAAATTCATTTTTAATACTTTCGACAAAGAAAGCAAATGTTTAAAAATATTATAAATTAGGAGTTTCCATCGTGGTTCAGCAGTTAACAAATCTGACTAGCATCCCATTAGGATGCAGGTTCAATCCCTGACCTCGCTCAGTGGGTTAAGGATCTGGTGTTGCTGTGAGCTATGGCGCAGATTCAGATGCGGCTCAGGTCCTGCGTTGTTGTGGCTGTGGTGATGGCTGGCAGCTTAAGCTCCGATTCGACCCCTAGCCTAGGAATTTCCATATGACGTGGGTATGGCTCTAAAAAGCATATACATATATATTATATATTAATGTAATATATTGATTAATATATTAATAATATTAATATAATTAATATATTAATTAATATATATTAAGAATTGGGGGGTTCCCGTCATGGCACAGCAGAAACAGGTCTGGCTGGGAACCATGGGGTTGTGGGCTTGATCCCTGGCCTTGTTCAGTGGGTTGAGGATCCAGCGTTGCTGTGGCTGTGGTATAAGCCGGCAGCTACAGCTCCGATTAGACCCCTAGCCTGAGAGCTTTCATATGCCACAGCCCTAAAAAAACAAAAAAAAGAAAAAAAGAATTGGCAGTACATTGTAAATAAACTATCATAAAAAGTTTTTTTTTTTAAGTAAATTCCATTGGTTTAAAAAAAAAAAACAACTGGCATTCTCCCACATGTAAAGTCATTACATAGGGAAAGGTACATGTCTGAGGTTGGTGTTATGCTTTCTTGATTGTGTATCTGATCTGATTGTCAGTGTTCTTATTCTAGTTATCCATGACCCACACAAAAACAGGATCATGTAATGGGATTGGAGAAATGCTGGCCCAAGTTCCTTTCTCCCAGTCCAGATGTACAGAATGCCTCATTTGAGAGAGCTCTTCAAGGCTTGACCTACCTTTCTCTCTTGACAGCTGAAGTAAGACTTCCCTCTTCTCCTCCAGCTCAGCATCCAGCTGATGCTGCAGCTGAGAGACTTGCTGCTGTAGCTGTTCTACAAGCTCGTTGCTCCAGGGAGGTTGATTGCTGCTATCCAGCATGCTGAAAATCGGAAGCAAGTTAGGACGGAGGGGAGAGTTGTCAGATGGACACTCAAAGGTGGGTGATATGACGTCTTTATTACACAGTTTCAGCATCTCCTGGGCCTAGTTCGTCATTCATTTCCCTACATGTTTTTTCTGCCCCTACTTTCTCTGTAACTGTCATTTACCAACTGCCTTGGAACTTTTGGGTCCTACTGAGGAGTTGCTTAGTTATTACTTCTGTTTAGGTCTCAAATAACATCCTGAGCAAACAAACCAAGACATATTCATTACCCAAGGAACTTCTCCAGCATAGTGGCTTTCTTTAGACAGGGAACTGTGTACAAAGACATTCTCAGGCCTACTGAATTAGAAATGAGGAATAGAGTATTCTTCTTTTCCTTACTCCATTCCTCTGTCTACCTTCACCAATGGCTAGTTTAGAGAATACTGGCCTTTGAACTAGATTGTAAATTACTACACTGAAGGGAAGGAACTAAACTTTTCAATGTCTTCACACCACAGTATCTAGGTGTCAGGGAAGACCCATCTTGAATGTAAAACACATGGCCAGTTCTTGATTATTTACACATGTGAAGTGACATCAATAATTAAGCAATCATTTCTGCTCATGTATTTTGCCTACTTGTCATTTTAATAAATGTGATCTAAAAACAACTTGTTGAAGTTCCCATCGTGGTCCAGCGGAAACAAATCTGACTAGCATCCATGAGGATGCAGGTTGGATCCCTGACCTCACTCAGTGGGTTAAGGATCTGGCATTGCCATGAGCTGTGCTGTCGTTAGCAGATGTGGCTCGGATCTGGTGTTGCTAGGCTGGCAGCTACAGCTCCGATTGTACCCCTAGCCTTGGAATCTTCATGTGCTGTGGGTGCAGCCTTAAAAAATAATAAAATAAAATAATCATAATAAAAACAACTTGTTTGGAGTTCTCTTGTGGTGCAGCTAGTTAAGGATCCCACATTGTCATTACAGTGGCTTGGGTTGCTTCTGTGGTACAGGATCGGTCCCTGGCCTGGGAACTTCCACATGCTCCAGCCACAGCCAAAATAAAATAAGACAAAAACAACTTGACTAAGCTAGTATTAAGATTTCCTGGTACTTCCTGCCCATATATTACATGATGATCCAAGAGGATAACGTTATGAATAATGAAGGGAAGAGGCCAATGGTAATGTCTGCCACAAGGAGACTTCAAAGTGGTAATCCCCACACTACCTTATTTCACTGAGTTGAAGAGCATCAGTTGTTCCCAGGATGCTCCCATACAACCTTCCCAATATACGCCCTGCTGTTCTTAACTGAGTCAGAAAGCATGTGTAATTTTTTAAAACTTGTAGGTATTTTTTATTTCAAAATTAATACATAAACATATGCTTGTTGTGAAAAATCAGAATGATATAGAAATAATAGAATAAAAGTGAAGATGCCACTTTGCCCTATTTCAATCCTTTCATCTCATTAAAAGTTGATGGATACACACACACAATATAAATTAGGTCACAGTTAACACATACTTTTGCAATTGATTTTCTTTTAACAGTACATCTTAAGTATACCTAAGGTTTACTTTTGCTTTTTAGAGCTACAGGTGTGGCATATGGAAGTTCCCAAACTCGGGGTCAAATTGGAGCTACAGCTGCCAGCCTAGACCACAGTCACAGCAACACCAGATCTGAACTGTGTCTGCAAACTACACCACAGCTCTAGGCAACACCGGATACTTAACCCACTGATGTGGGGCCAGGGATAGAACCTGCATCCTTAAAAAAACAGTTGGGTTTGTTTCCCCTGAGCCACAACAGGAACTCCAGGTCTACCTCATTTTTAACAGCTTTATAGTATTTCATTGTGAGGCTGAAACACACACTAAATTGATTTTTCTTTTCAATACAGTTATTCAACTGTGTTACATATGTCCAAAAAGCCACACTAAATTGATTTAGTCAATCCCTATTAGAGGAAATTTGAGTGGTTTCCATTTTTAACTATTACTAATTAAATCAACAATGTAGTATTTAACATTGTCACCAGATATCTTTGCATATACACAAGAGGATTTTAGTTTTGATTCCAAAAATGGGTTATTCGGCACAAAAGATATGCATATTTAACACTTTGACAGATAATGTCAAATTCCTTCCAAAACGACTGCCAATTTATATTCTCACTTAACAGAATTGATTATTGTTTCCCCTGTATACTTATTTACTAGGTATTATTTTTAAAATTTGGAAGGCACTTTTCTATTATTGTCTTTTATGACAAACAATGCTAAGATCCGAACTTTGTACTCACTTTTCTAAGAGTTTGTCATAATTGTCATTCAGCAATTTTCGTTCCTTTTCCAAATCTTCAACTCTCTCCTGAAACTAAAATAAAAGTAGAGCATCTGAGATAAAAATTTTAAATCTATTGCCTTGCACAGGTTCTCCCTTTTCCGTTGCAGGGTGGAACTTGGATGAGAGATTTCTGTGTTCATTTCCCATGTTTCTGAGGACCCATTCAACCAGAAAGACTGGAACCAACTGAAGGTGCGGTAGAAATTTTATTGGAATTAGGATTCTCTGAATTAAATTTTCATGGTATCTGGCTTTCTATTGATAGGGAAGGAATAGAACCTTATAAAAGAGCAAAGACTTTGGAGAACAAACATAAACATAAATCCCAGTTTTTCCCCTAGTGGTGTAACCTTGAGCAAATTACTTGACAACCTGGAACTTCATTTTTCTCATTTGAAAAAGTAAAATTATATTGTTGCTAAGATACAAGTTTAAATATCTGAAATTGGAATGTAACCCACATTTGATAGTATTTATCAATTATTATTGTTCTTTACCTCCTTCAGTGTTATCTGCAGGATGGACACATCTTCCAGTTGGCTCTTCAAGCTCACAGCCTTCTTGCTCTCCTCCTTCAGCTCTGCCCTGAGCTCATTCACTTGGCTAAGGAGGGCATCATGGGCTGCACCCAGGATTCCCTGATTCTGGGGCAAAAGGGAGTTGTTCTGGGAATGTTCACAACATTCAGCCGGAGGGATTCCAAGCTACCAGCAACCCTAGCTTTCCTAGAGGATGTCTCAAAGAACAGCCTTGATTAATAGCACGTTGCCTTTGCACTGTAAATTGACCTTTTTTCACCCTAGCACTTCTCAGGAAGTATAATTTCCTTGTCAATGAGGATTTTCCACTTTGGGAAACTGTAATTCATCACTGGAGGCTTTATTTTCCCAGGGTTCAAATTCATCCCTGGCTCTAAGTCAAGTGTCACCTTTCTTGGCTAACTTTATTTTTTCTAAGCTATATGAATGCTTTTTACGATGAAATATTTCTCCTTTTGCACCTAGCAAAGTGATATGTTAACTTTAGAAGTTAAGTGCATCTTTCTGGTGGGCACTTCCGGTGAGGAACAGCTGTGGCTGGTCATGCTGGGAACTTCGCCTTACTGACTCTTAATCACAGATATTCACCGAGCTTCACCTGAACTCCACTCATAGGGGTGCAAATATTTAACAACATCAGAGAAGATCTGCGACAACTTGGGTATATTTCACCACTTAACACATGCTAGAGGACTACTCCTAGGAATTTTGGAGCAAATTCTCTGTAGCAATAGGCTGAAAAATACTATTCCAAATGTTTCTCAACTCATATCTCATATTTCAATTTTTGTGAAAATGATGCAATAAGTGTCTTCCAGATACAAGCCGCATCTTTGATCTACGCTGCAGCTTGTGGTGACGCCAGATCCATAATCTACTGAGCGAGGCCAGGAATCAAACCCACATCCCCATGGAGACTATTTGGGTTCTTAACCCATCAAGCCATAATGGGAACTCCAGTATCTTCTGATAATTTTAATAATGTCATTTGTCTTAATAAAACTACACAACAAAAACTTTAATTTAGTTGGCTAAATTCTTGAAGATGAAGATTTATTTGGTTTCATTCCTCTGATTACCAAGAAACAGAGATTTAAGAAGCCTTTATTAAGTTCCATTGTGGCTCAGCTGGTTAAGAACCCAACTAGTATCCATGAGGATATGGGTACGATCCCTGGCCTTGCTCAGTGAGTTAAAGGATCATTGCCGTGAGCTGTTGTGTAGGTTGCAGACAAGGCTTGGATCCTGAGTTGCTGTGGCTGTGGTATGCAGCTTTGATTTGACACCTAGCCTGGGAACTTCCATGTGCTGCGAGTGCAATCCTAAAAAAAAAATTTTTTTTAAAGAAATCTTTATTAAGTACCTTCTGGAGCAGAGTTTCATATGCCTGAAAGAAAAAAATAAGTATTATTCTATTGATATAACAACTCGATGGGATGTTTTGAGTGTGTGTGTGTGTATTTTGCCTTGCCTGGGGCATGCAGAAGTTCCCGGACCAGGGACTAAATATGCACCACAGCAGTGACCCAAGCCCCGGCAGTGACAACTCAGGATCTTTAACCTGCTGAGCCACCAGGGAACTCCACCTTGATGTTTATTTTGATGTTTATCTCTGTAATACAAATGTTTAAATATTTATTTTAAAAGGTATTATTTTAAAATTCCCATAAATCAAGTTAATTTGTATACCTGTTTACTAATTGTTGCTCCTTCTCCCCTGTCCTAGCTTGCCAAGGAGTCTGTGAACATAATAGATCACAACCATTTCTTTAAAAAGGATTTTAAAAAAAAAAAAGGAGTTCCCATCTTGGCGTAGCAGAAACAAATCCAACTAGGAACCATGAGGTTGTGGGTTCGATCCTGGCCTCGCTCATTGGGTTAAGGATCCAGCGTTGCGGTGAGCTGTGGTGTAGGTCAAAGATGTAGCTCAGATCTGGCATTGCTGTGGCTCTGGTATAGGCCAGCAGCTACAGCTCCAATTAGACCCCTAGCCTGGAACCTCCATATGCAGCAGGTGCGGGGCTAAAAGGACAAAAGACAATAGACGGGAAAAAAAAAAAAGATAAAGGGTCATTTATTCACATTTGCATTGTACTTGATGGATTTCTTTGCCTCTAGTCTCATACCAGCCAACCTATCATTCACTCTGTTGCTTGATCATCTTTCCTGGTAGTTTAGTCATTTTGTAAACTTCAGAAAAGCCTAAGGACTATAATAGCAGTCATCTATAATCCTACTACCCAGAATTAATAATTACTAGTGCTTTATAATAGTTTTTTGAAAGTATTATTTCTTTGCTAAAATGTATTTCAAAATATTTCTGACATTAAAAAAAGACAAAGTGATCACCTTGGGGAAAAAAAAACTGATCATGTCATTAACTTGCTTAAAACCTTTCTGCAGCTCTCCTCTGTCTATAGGATAAAGTCTAAACTCCTGATAAGGCTTCAATGACACTGATGTTGATGGTCTCTGATGTATCTCACTCTGCGCCTTGGCCTCCACTGCCCCTCCCCTGGAAAACCCTTTCTTTTGAATACTCACTCATTAACACCTGCTAAACTTTCAGTATTCTGGTATTTGGCTCATGAATAGATTACTTTATGAATCCTTTATCAGATCCTGCACCCCATCCTCTGATGGACCTAACCACTCTCTCCTTTGTGTCCCCTCAGTCCCAGTTTGTTGTTAGCTGTACTTGTCTACGTCTTGTCCTCTCACTCCTATAAGTTCCTTGAAGGCAGGGATTGTCTTACTTATCTTTTCAATCTTTGTATCCAGTGCTTTGCACAGTTCCTGGTGGCCACTAAACATTTTTATCCAAAAAAGAATGGTATCAATCTATTATTTAGATCCTTGATGCCCTATTTCTATCGTTCCGTTATGAGTTGCCATTGTATGGTGATGAGGGGAGAGTAAGCCTTGATACCAGATGAACCTGGACTCAAATCCTGCTCTGCCTCTTAATATTTTTACAACTTGAGTGAGTTATTTAATTTCTTTGAGGCTCAGTTCCCTCATCCATTAAATATACTTACCTTGAGGCTTAAATCGGATCATGACTGTATGTACCTAGGAGAGAGTCCATCTTATAGAAAGTGCTTAGTAACCTGGCTTCCTTCCCCTCCCCCATGACTGCTCTTGGCTTCCCAACTTAATTAAACTCTGGTTGTGCTCTTTGGCTGGGACCTTAACCTGACACAAGTTAACGCCACTTAATTCCACCTTAGCGGGCAGGGCTTAAGCCTCTTCCCAACAGAGGGATAAAGGGAAATACTAGAAGAGTGAACTCTGAGTTGTAAGGCTTGGATTTGAATGTCACCTATAGATTATGGACTTCAGAGAAGAAACTCGATTTCTCTCGGTTGTGGCCTCGTATATGTAAAACGGAGAAAATACAAATCTTTGTGTTTTTTTTTCCCCCAAAGAAGTACAGGTGATGATGGCAACTCACGGCTTGAACTTCTGTTAATTGTGCTTTTGTTGCTGCCAAAGAGGTAGTCCTTTCATGTAAGAGCTTCTTAAGTTGAATTAGCTGTATATTCTCCTTAATGGAAGCTCTGGAGAAAGAAGACAGTGCTAAACTATCCTCTGTGAATGGACAAAGTTAAGTAACTTTCCCCTCTGTGGAAAGGCTCAGGTGACACAAAGGAAGTTCATTATTTCTGAACATAGGAGATCATATTTTCTTTATTGTTTGAAAGGTATTGGGGAGGATTTGGGTACACTAACTAGACTCTATCTCAGTGATTGCCAGACCTAGCTCCAGGCAATCATCTGGAGAGATCTTTAAGATTACACTACCTTGGAGTTCCCGCTATGGTGTACTGGGTTAAGAATCTGGCTTCAGTGGCCTAAGCAGCTGCAGAGGTGCCAGTTCAATCTCCAGCCCAGAAAAGTGATGTTGCTCCAACTGCAGCTCAGATTCAATCCCTGGCCCAGGAACACTCTGGGGTAGGGCCCAGGCACCTGTGATCTTAAAAGGCCTCCAGCTCAGGAACTTCCACATGCCACAGATGCAGTCAGGAAAACAAACAAAAGGCCTTCTGTATGTCTGTCCATACAGAAACGTGCACATGGATGTTTACTGCAGTTTCATACATAGTTGCCAAAACTTGGAAGCCACCAAGATGTTCTTCAGTAGGTGAATGAATAAATAAACTGTTACATCCAAACAATGGGATGTTATGCAGCACATAAAAGAAATGAGCTACTGGAGTTCCCATTGTGGTGCTGCAGAAACAAATCTGACCAGGAACCATGAGGTTTGATCCTTGGCCTTGCTCAGTGGGTTAAGGATCGGGTGTTGCTGTGAGCTGTGGTGCAGGTCACAGAAGCAGCTCAGATCTGGCCTTGGCTCTGGCATAGGCTGGCAGCTGTAGCTCCGATTGGACCCCTAGTCTGGGAACCTCCATGTGCTGCGAGTGCAGCCCTAAAAAGCTAAAAAAGAAAAAGAAAGAAATGAGCTACCAAGCCATAACAAGTCATGGAGGAAACTTAAGTGCACACTGCTAAGTCAAAGAAGCCAATCAGAAAAGGCTACCTACTGTATGGTTCCAACTATATGACATTCTGGGAAAGGTAAAACTATGAAGACAGTAAAAATATCACTGATGTCAGGGGTTAGAGACTAGGGAGGGATGAACAGGCAGATCGCAGAGGATTTTTAAGGCAATAAAACTATTCTACAGGATATCATAATGATGGATACATGCCATTATATCTGCCCAAATCCATAGAACATACAACACCAAGAGTAAACCCTAAGGTAAACTATGGACTTTGGGTGATTATGATGTGTCATTGTAGGTTCATCCATTGTTACAAACCAACTCGTCTGGTGTCTGATATTGACAATGGGGGAAGGGGGAAGGGAAATACATGGGAAATCTCTGTACTTTATGCTCAATTTTGTTGTGAACCTAAAACTGCTCTAAAAAATAAAGTCTAGGAGTTCCCATTGTGACTCAGCCAATTAAGGACCCAATGTTGTCTCTGAATATTCAGGTTTGATTGCTGGCTTCACTCATTAAGTTGAAGATCCAGCATTGCTACAAGCTGCAGCCTGCCATGACTGTGCATAGGCCTCAGCTGCAGATCTCATTGGACTCCTAGCCTGGGAACTTCTATATGCTGCAAGTGTGGCTCTAAATAGACTTTTTTTTTTTTTAACTTTTCACACTGAGAATCCCCATTTCGTGATAAGGATGAAGTATTTTTCCTTCTATGAAGCGAAGCACCAAATTTTTCATTAAACATAAGCATCCCCTTCATTTTTTAAATTTTTTAGGGCCACACCTGTGGCATATGAAAGTTCCCAGGCTAGGGGTCAAATCAGAGTTGCAGTTGCCAGCCTACGCCACAGCCACAGCAATGAGGGATCTGATTGAGTCGCATCTGTGACCTACACTACAGCTGACAGCAACGACGGATCCTTGCCCACTGAATGAGGCCAGGGGTCCAACTCCCATCCTCAAGGATACTAGTCAGGTTCTTAACCTACTGAGAGCCACAACAGGAAGTCCATCATCCCCTTTAAGTTAATCCATTCTTTAATCCACTTGGGCCTCCAGGTCTACCTCAGATTAAATTTAATCCCAAGCAATCTTTTCCTCTGAGATGGAGGAAAGGTGAAAATAAGAATTTTTCGGAGTTCCCATTGTGGCTCAGTGGAAACGAATCTGACTAGTATCTATAAGGATGCAGGTTTGATCCCTGGACTTGATCAGTGTGTTAAGGATCCACTGGCCAACCCAGTGCTGAAGGCAAACCTGATGCTGGTACTAAAGGCAATGCTGGTCCCCGTGGCCCCACTGGTAACATTGGTGCTCCTGGATCCAAAGGTGCTCATAGAGGCACTGGCTCTCCTGGTGATACCGGTTTCACCATACACTGTTTAAGCTCTAGAGTGGCTGGGAAAATAATGCTAACCAGAGTGACATTGGCTTATGGCCTTCCCAACAGAAAAGGGACAGTTAGCCAGGTGTTTTACTCCTTCCCTAAGCAGGCCTCTGCCCCGTCTCAGCAGGAAGTAGTTACTGAATAGTAGTGGCCCAATATCCCCTTTAAGCATAAAGGGGTTAAAACACCTGGAGGGGGAAATGATAGGGATAGAGGAGGCACAGGTAGTTGTAGAAGTCCCAGTAGGGGATCATAGATAAAGAGGGAAACCTGGGGGATGTTGGGAGACCACTGTAGTAGGTTCAGGAAAGCCATTAGAAGAGGCAGGCTTGCTTGACTAGTGGAGGTGTGAGAATTGCCTCAGGTCATTGGTGGGGAGGGATGGGATGAGGCCTGTATTCAGACTCAGCTCAAAAGCAAGAGTTTGAGGACCTTCCTTCAGCTGATTTGAATACACACCTTACCAGGATGCTAAGGAGGAGCTACTACTCCCAGAAAGGAAGAGGTGGGCCTTTCCAACCCCCACTCCCCTTGGATGATAAAACTGTGGCCCACCAGATCCTTTGGGCAGAGCTTCCTTGCCTGCCTGCTTGCATCTCTCACAAGCGTCCTATCCTAATAAATCTGTTTTTTGCCTATCACTGTATCTCTCACTGAATTTCTTCTTCGTGGAGGCATAAAGATCCTGAACCTTTGTGAGTCCAGACACAGGGTGAGTAATTCGAATTTAAAACAGTGGGTTCAAGTCTCAATCTGGGTTTTGCCTGGGTTCAAGTCCCAGCATGTGGGTTCAAGTCCTGGCACGTGGGTTCAAGTCCCAGTCTGCGTTCTGGCTGGGTTCAGGCCATTAGTGCTGTCAGTTTCACTCCGATTTGACCCCTAGCCTGGGAACCTCTATATGCCACAGGTGTGGCCCGCCCCCAAAAAGACCCAAGAAAATGAATTTTTCTATTCATTACAGCTTGAGGCATGGAATTCCAAACTCTTACCGAAGCTCTGTGGCCTTCTGAGCACACTCCAAAGAGCTTCTCTGTTCAAAATTTTCATCTTTGGATGAGAGTTTCTCAGGAGACTTGGGTGGTTCTTCCACTTGCATAGTATTGCTGGTAATAATGTGGGCACCATTAAGCATGTATAAAGCAATGAGTTTCGGAGTTCCCGTTGTGGCGCAGTGGAAACGAATCTGACCAGGAACCATGAGGTTTTGGGTTCAATCCCTGGCCTTCCTCAGTGGGTTAAGGATCCGGCGTTGCTGTGACCTGTGGTGCAGGTTGCAGACATGGCTCGGATCTGGCATTGTTGTGGCACTGGCGTAGGCCAAGGCTACAAGCTCTGATTAGACCCCTAGCCTGGGAACCTCCATATACCACGGGTGCGGCCCCCAAAAGACAAAATAAAATAAAATAAAAATAAAGCAATGAGTTCAGTCATAATTATGACTTTGCTAAAAGAAATTATACTGTTTGGATTAGGAATATTACACACACAAAAAAAGAAATAGAAGCTGCTGTTATAGGGGTTTAGAAATGGGCTCTCATATATACAAAAAGAAGTTAGAGGAGTTAGTAATCTTGGTATACGTGGAGGATAATCTTACAAAATATAGCTTTCGAGTATCAAACAGAAATATAAGTGAATTATGACCCAGGAGGAAATATAAAGGGAAAGAAAGGGAATACCTTCAATTAAGGAAAGAGCCTTTATTTTCCTTTCCTTGGAAGACAGAGATGCTTGTTTTCCATTTTTAAGCAATGAAGTTGGAATGTGACCTAGGGTTGACTTTTATCTTCCTTGATTGTGTTGAAAAGACAAAAATGCCAATATTCACTTGTTTCCTAAATGATGATTTTCCAATTAAAGTTGAAGGAGTAATAGCATAGCATAAAGGAGAACTCACAGTTCGTTGGGTTCACTGGATATTTCATCTCTGGCTTTTTCATTTGTCACATGTTCCTTGAATGTGGGAGGGGCTGTGTAGCTCGGCCTGTCCCCTGACTCTGAAAGTTTAGACAGAAGTTAGACTCTCACAACAGATTTCTCCAGAACCCAAAGTGCTAGAAATGGAACACCCAGTGCTAGAAGTAGGAAGCCTTAAGACCTGGGGGAAATCCTTATATGACCAATGATCCCAGAGGAGAGGTTCTTAGTCTTTTCCATAGAAATGCAACTCCAGATTTAATAAGTCAGCAGGACTACAAGACTCTCAGGTAAGTGAATATAAATGGGAATAAGAAAGAGCAGGGACTGTGTGTCCAACTGTAACATGTCTTTGTTTCTAATGCCTGGTGTATATAATTGGTACTCAATAATACTGAAGTTAAACTGAATTGAAATTTAGACATTTAGTTTTTCTACTTGAACCTGTTTTCACAAAGGTTTGTTTGTTTTTTGGCTTTTTTTGGGGGGGCTCACCCACGGCATATGGAGGTACCCAGGCTAGGGGTCCATTCGGAGCTGTAGTTAACAGCCTAGACCACAGCCACAGAAATGCCATATCCTTAACCCACTGAGCCAGGCCAGGGATCAAACCCGCATCCTCGTGGATGCTAGTCGGATTTGTTAACCGCTGAGCCACAATAGGAACTCCTTCACAGAGGTTTTTTTGGCTCAAGGAGGGAGCCTGAAACTATAGGTCCATGCTGAACAAAACCTAACATTGAATCCCCAGGGTTGACACCCCATTCTGTGTACTTAAAACAAGGATGAGTAGGTCAAGTTAAGGAAATTTACACAGCACTTTATTTAATTCAATGTTGTGTTCCATAGCAGCCAGATATGCTTAGCCAGTTGGAATATACAAAGAGAAGAAATTGCAACTCCTCGCTTAACAGCCTGACTTCTAGGCCTGGACTTCAGGAATAGCCTTTGAGTATCTCTGAACCCATGGAATTATACGCAGAGGTTTGTCTATGCGTATGTATATTTTTCTTGGGAGAAGGCCTAGCCTTGGTCATGGTTTCAAAAGTTATCAGGGAGAAGAACCCCAATTTTAGAGGCAGAGCCACTTAGTCCAGAGTCCCATAGTCTCAGGAGAGGGACGTGTCTTATGACCACTGCCTGGCACATCTGAGCAGGTCATTAAAGTTCTCTCTCTGTTTTTTGGACACCCAAAGAACTTGACCAGCAAAGTTCCTGTTTCCATTGTCTGATTTCTCCTCTCAGTAGCACTGCATAGTGAACTGAGACACCCAAAGAACTTGACCAGCAAAGTTCCTGTTTCCATTGTCTGATTTCTCCTCTCAGTAGCACTGCATAGTGAACTGAGAATTTTGAACCTGACATCCTACTCAGGAAGAATATCTTAGGAATACAGAAAGGAACTAGAACAAAAAAACAACGGGGGTGGTAAGTGGAATAAAGCAGTGGGAGGAAAATGAGGCTAGCAAATCAGTCCTTCCCAGTGTCGCCACCCCCCTCTTCCCCGCGACTTGGCCCTTAGTCTCACCCCTCTTGGGCTTTTCGGTCCCCGGCGCCCCGGCAGTGTGCAGCTGTCTGCGTCCCACGTGGAAGCGAGGCTGGGTGCGGCGGGGAGCAGAGGGGCCTATGCGCTGGAACTGTGGCTGCAGCCCTTGCAGCGGGGGGCGCTGGTGCTTGGAAGGACGCTGCCGCCACAAAGGGTTCCGCCGCTGGCTAACGGGCTCCGAGAGCTGTTCCACCGCTGCCGCTGCCACCTCGGCCCTCAGGTCCCTGCCTGCTACGGTTAACCGGAGCAAGGCTGTCCTCATTCTGTAGGCAAAAAGAGAGCTAGTCACACATACCCTCTCCTTCTCTGATACTTATTATTTCTATAGTTTATTTGGTGGCAAATAACCTGAACTGATTTCTGATTTAAATATAGGTAGTGTGGTTCATTATTTACTTAAAAGCTAATTCTCTGTCCTCAATACACTGTAGCTGTTTCGGAGCAGGGATATTGTGATGTCTGTCTTCATCCATCCGTTGCAGTGATCACACACTCATCTTGGTAAAAAACAGGGCACTCCTCAATATGTTTATGTCTGTGTGTAATTTACTTTGAAGTTATATACAGTTATTTCTGTACTAATAAATTATGGTCATTATAAAACAAGGGAGTTGTCTTGTGGCACAGTGGGTCAGGGATCCAGAGTTACCACTGAAGTGGCTTGGGTCGCCGCTGTGGCACAGGTCTGATCCCTGGCCCAGGAACTTCCACATGCCTTGGGCTGAGGCCAAAAAAACCCTGACTCACATGGGTCGGAATGGCCATCATTAATTAGTCTGCAAATAACAAATGCTGGAGAGGGTGTGGAGAAAAGGGAACCCCCCTACACTGTTGGTGGGAATGGAAATTGGTACAACCACCATGGAAAAAATATGGAGTTTCCTCAGAAAACTAAAAATAGAATTACATGATCCAGCAATCCCCCATATAATCAGACAAAACTATCATTCAAAAAGATACGTGTACCCTTACGTTCACTGCAGCACTATTCACAATAGCCAAGATATGGAAATGACCTAAATGCCCACTGATAGATGAATGGATTAAGAAGATGTGGTACATATACACAGTAGAATACTACTGAGCCATAAAAAAGAACAAAATAATCCCATTTGCAGCAACATGGATGCAACTAGAGATTCTCATACTAAGTGAAGTAGGTAAGAAAGAGAAAGACAAATACCATATGATATCACTTATATGTAGAATCCAAAATATGGTACAAATGAACCTATCTACAAAATAGAAATAGACTCACAGATATAGAGGACAGACTTGTGGTTGCCAAGGAGGAAAGAGGAAGGAGTGGAATGGACTGGGAGTTTGGGGTTAGTAGATGCATACTATTACACTTAGAATGGATAAACAACAAGGTCCTACTGTATATCATAGGGAACTATATCCAGTCTCCTGGGATAGATAGAGCATGATAAAAAACAATATAAAAAAGAATGTGTATATGTATGACTGAGTCACTTTGCTACACAGCAGAAATTGGCAAAATATTGTAAATCATCTATACCTTAATAATAAAAATGAGTACTAATTTTTAATGGGGAGATAAATATAAGTAGAAATTTTATTTACTTCTCCTATCCCAATTGTCTGCACACTCCTTTACATGTGCCCACTTTAAGGATTATTCCTCTACAGCCCCCCAGATACACCTAGCCTTACCTAGAGTGGATAGTCAATCACTGTTTATAATCTTAACCTAAAATCATACTTTTGACCATTACCATCAGAGTCTTTGATTCCACTGACTGCCAGTTCTGACATTTACTGATTATGTGGCTTGGGGCATGCAATTAACCTTTTTCGTTGTTTCCTCATCTATAAAGATAAAAATAGTACCTACCTCATTGGATTGACTTGAGGATTACATGAATTAATACATATAAAATCCTTAGAGTGATGGTGCATTGTTAGCATTATAGGTGTTAGCTACTATTATTATATATCATCATATCCATCCATATAAAGAAATCAAGGCATTAAACAGCGAGGTAACTTGCCCAAAGTCAGAGGGAACAGAATCCAATTTAGCCTCTTAATATCTAAAATCTCAAGTACTTTTTTTGTTTTCTTCTTTCTTTAGGGCCACACCCATGGCATATGAAGTTCCCAGACTAGGGATTCAATTGGAGCTGCAGCTGCCGGCCTACATCACAGCCATAGCCACAGCAATGCCAGATCTGAGCTGCAGCTCTGGAATCCATAACCCACTTAGCGAGGCCAGGGATCTAACCCATATCCTCATGGATACTAGTCGGGTTCTTAACCCTCTGAGCCACAATGGCAACTCCTTCAAGTACTTTTTGATCATTGACCAAAAAGCAAGATTTTTTTAGTCCATGCAGCTGTCTGACTTCATTGGATTCTCTAGTTTGCCACAATATAAAAGAATTTTCAACTCTGAAGTGTGCTAGCATACACTGGAAGCCTGTGATCCTGTAGATTCTAAATAAAGCTCTAAACCACTCATGGGGATTACCAGTGAGAAAGCAAAAAGCTGCTCTTGACATTGCAGAATTGGTCTGACATAGCTAGCCCTCAGCGTTGTTTGAAGGTGCCCTGGTGTTCATAGCTAGGCTGTGTCATTGTGCTGTTGGACATAATCTCACAGAACACCATCACACAAGGTGACTCTGAGACCATAACAGAGTGATACAAATAAGGCTGATGCATACTTTTGTCTCAGCCCAGACAAAACCATGTCGCTGTCACACGCAAAATACCAAACATGCTCCTCTCCTGGTGAAGATGATGACTGCTTCTTCTTTCCCAAACAGAGTTTTAGCCTTACCCTAGTCTATCCTTCCTGTAGATAAGATTTATTGAGATATCCAAACATAGAATTGCCCCTGCTTTCTGACAGTGCCAAATCTGAGGCAAATTCTTGTTACTCTGGATCATCCCCCAAATCACCCCAATGAAGCCCAAATCCTATGATAAGCCCTTTCTAACACATTCTTACTGAGATGCTCATGCTGTGCATTTTCTCTAGCTACAACAGTAATAAACCCAACTTGACCAACTACAGGTGTGCTCCTGGTGGTCTTTGGCTGGAAGCATTGACACCATCTTCAAAATGTGTCCTAGAGGAGTTCCCGATGTGGCTCAGTAATGAACCCAACTGATATCCATGACGATGTGTAGGTTTGATCCTTGGCCCCAGTTGGTGGGTTAAGGATCCAGAGTTGCCCTGAGCTGTGGTGTAGGTCGCACAATCGGCTTGGATCTGGTGCCGCATTGGCTGTGGTGTAGGCTGGCAGCAGAAGCTCTGATTCAACCCCTAGCCTGAAACTTCATATGCCTTGGGTGTTGCCCTACAAAGACCAAAAAAAAAAAAAAGTGTCCTAGAGATTAGCCTCAGTCTTTCAGAACTCTCACTCTCTCCATCTATTTATCTACTCACACCACATCTCACATTCCTTGCCAGGTCTGCACCCAAAAGATACACCATTGAAAGCCAATACTCTAAAGTCACTCTACATGGTATATTTTGGAAATAAAAGCTTCCAGCTCTGCCACTCACTAGTTATGACCTTGGGCAAGTTTCTTAACCTCTTTGTGCTCCCGTTCCCACTTAATAATGCTTCTCTCATAGTATTAAGTGAGTTAATACATATAAAACACTTATGACTACATATAGTAAATGATTAATATGATTTTTGGTTTTGTTTTGTAAATAAAAACCCCTTCTTTTACTTGCCCCTGCAGCCTTTGTCTTCCTAAGATTTTGGCCATTGTCCTTGTCCCCATTCTCTTTTGTGACATGGGCAGGAGCCTGCACCATCTCTTGCTCTCTGGACTGGAATAGCTCTGATGATGCTGTGGACTATGGCCACGGTCTACTGATGTGTTTCACAAGAAAACAGAATAAAGCAAGATTACTTCAAAAATTATTTTTGGAGTTAACCATCCTTGACATTTGAATCATTTTCTGGTGTAGACATCTCACAAAAATGTATTCTGTTTGCTTTATTGTGGTGTAGGCCTGGTGTAGATACAGCTTTTAAATACTTAAAAAGAACTCTGGGTACCTTTTGATCTCATCCTGTTGCTTCCAAAAAAGCTCCTTCACCAACATGTGCTCTTCACGAAGACGAAACAAACTGTCCTCCAGTTCTTCCCGGCTCATCCTGCTCAAGGGTGGTTGAGTTTTTACATTCTTACCTAAAGTCCCAGGAGAGGGCAAATGGAGATTATTTTTATTTTCAGAGGGGTGCATATATTTTTATTTTTTAATTTATAAAAAATTTTATTAAAGCATAGTTGATTTACAATGTTGTGCCTATCTTTTTAAAGTAGTGTTTTTGTCTTCTTCAAAAAAACACCCAGGAATAGAGTTGCTGGATCATATAACTCTAATTTTTAATTTGAGATTATTTTTACACGTAATTTTTTTTTTGGCTTTTTTTTTTAGGGCCCCACCCACAGCATATGAAGTTTCCCAGGCTAGGAGTCTAATCGGAGCTACAGCCGCTGGCCTACACCACAGCCACAGCAATGCCAGATCCGAGCTGCATCTGTGACCTACACCACAGCTCATGGCAATGCTGGATCCTTAACCCACTGAGTGAGGCCAGGGATCAAACCCGAAACCTCATGGTTCCTAGTCGGATTCATTAACCACTGTGCCATGACAGGAACTCCTACATGTAATTTTTTTTAACCCATCGTGTCTCTCATCACATCTTGCCAGAGGGCTAAAATCTATTCTGAATTATGTATGTAAGAGGAAATTCAGGAAGTATATGAAATGTGTACTAATGGACATCTTTTATCATTCCATGTCACTCCTGGGTATGGAAAATCATCTGTATCATTCCAGCATATGACTCAGCCTCCTGTCTGGAAAGTATATTCTGTTTATAAAAGTATCAAAAAGGGCTTTAAGTCTACTTAACTTTTTAATCCACCCTTTCATTTTTCCTCCTCATTAGATAATTTCGACTCAGACAATGATTGTATCCACAATTGTCTTCAAATCCGAGGTAAGGAAAAAGAAATTTTTCTTAATTACCAAGAGTCATCTCCTTTAATGGTTTTGTTGCATGAAGTTCCATGGCGAGGGATAGAACCCATGCCACAGCAGTGACCCAAGCTGCTGCATTGACAATGCCTGATCTTTAACTTGATGCTCCACAAGAGAACTCCTCATCTCCTTTGTTTTTGTGGTGTGAAATTGTCCCCAGAATTGCCTGCCTGCCAGGAACAAAGCTTCTGTTTGATCTAAGCAGAGGAAACTGTAGTAAACTGGTGAGTGTGTGCATGTTTACTGACCTAGCATCACCTCTGATCTGGAAAATATCCTAACACCCAGAGCTCAAAATAGAGCTCCTTCCCTGAAAGAAAGAGAGCTCAGAACTTTATTCTAAGAACCATGTCAGGTACCACTTCCACCTCTCTAATTTATCCTTTGGAAATGATGAGATGTAAGATAAAAAAAAAAAGAGCTTTATTGAAGTATAATTGACAGGTATTACAGTGAACATATTTAAAGTGTGAAATTTGATTAATTTTGACATATGTATATACCTGTGAAACTATCACAATTAAGATAATGATCAATTATTCTTCCAGCCTGAGGGGAATTCAGAAGGAACGTGGGAGCTTGTGCCCACTTTCCTGAGGGAAAACTAAAGCAATGAGAGGCCCAAAGAGAGGGAGTTTATGTCTGGGGTCCCAAAACAAATCAGGAATGTGGCTCAGGTATCAAGGTATTTAACCCCTGGCCCTCTACTTAATTATTTCATGTTTTTTAAACCCAGTGACCCCACTCAAGCCACTTTGCTTTTGCCAAGTCCCACCCCAGCCAGGAACACACACCCCCTTTTTCTGTCCAACTCCTATGTCAGTCAGGGCACAGTTTAACTGCCACCTCCTCCAGGGAGCCTTCCTAAACCTGTAGGAAAATTACTCATTGAATGAAGATGAGTGCAACTGGCAGAATATATGCATCACTCCAGAAAGTTCTTTCATGACCCTTTCTATTCAACGTCCCCCACCCAACCCCAGAAACCATCACTTTCTATTTTGTCACCATAGCGTAGCTTTTCCATTTCTAAAATTTCATTTTAAAAAAGATAATGGGAGTTCCCGTCATGGCGCAGTGGTTAACGAATCCGACTAGAAACCATGAGGTTGCGGGTTCGGTCCCTGCCCTTGCTCAGTGATCCGGTGTTGCCATGAGCTGTGGTGTAGGTTGCAGACGCGGCTCGGATCCCGCGTTGCTGTGGCTTTGGCGTAGGCCAGCGGCTACAGCTCCGATTAGACCCCCAGCCTGGGAACCTCCATATGCCGCGGGAGCGGCCCTAGAAATGGCAAAAAGACAAAAATAAATAAATAAATAATAAAAAAAGATAATGATTAATATGATATTTCCTTGTGCCCTTTTGTAATCCAGTCCTCTCCACCCCATCCTAGACTCAACCCCCACCTTTGTTCCCAGGCAACAACTGATATATATGTTTTAGGTCACTTCAGGTTAGTTTCCCTTTTCAAATCATCCTCAATACATCTGCTTAAAACCTTTGAATGAAACTAGTCTCCCAGCTATATGGGCTCTTTTTCCACAGCACTGTTGAATCACACTGACTTGTGCTAGCTCAGTGGCACACTGATTCATACCTGTTTGCAGTGGCAGAGAAGTACTCCATCAGCCCTACTAGTATACCAGCCAAGAATCTGCAAATGTTACATTATGTTTTGTTCTTTTTCTTCCTTTCTCTTTAAAATTTTATAATGTCAACATTTTTAATTATATAGTTTAATCTTACCAAAAATATGTTCATAATTTTCTTTTGGAATTGGTGATATTGGAAAAATATTAAAAGTAATTTTTAAATATATGCTATAAAAATATTCCCTTGGAGTTCCTATTGTGGCACAGTGGGTTAAAGATCTGGGGTTGCTGCAGCTGAAGCTCCAGCTTGGATTCAATCCCTGGCCCAGGAACTTCTATATGCCATGGGTACAGCCAAAAAAAAAAAATTTTTCCCTTAACGTGGTTTTAAGTAGATAGGAGTTCCCATGGTGGCTCAGAGGGGTTAAGAACGCAACATGGTGTCTGTGAAGATGCAGGTTCAATTACAGGCATCACTCAGTGGGTTAAGGATCCAGTGTTGGCGGAGTTCCCGTCGTGGCGCAGTGGTTAACGAATCTGACTAGGAACCATGAGGTTGCGGGTTCGGTCCCTGCCCTTGCTCAGTGGGTTAACGGTCCGGCGTTGCCGTGAGCTGTGGTGTAGGTTGCAGACGCGGCTCGGATCCCGCGTTGCTGTGGCTCTGGCGTAGGCCGGCGGCTACAGCTCTGATTCAACCCCTAGCCTGGGAACCTCCATATGCCGCAGGAAGTGGCCCTAGAAATGGCAAAAAGACAAAAAAAAAAAAAAAAAAAAAAAAAAAGAATCCAGTGTTGGGAGTTCTCTTCGTGGCGCAGCAGAAACGCAGCAGAAACGAATCCAACTAGTATCCATGAAGATGCGGGTTCAATCTCTGACCTTGCTCGGTGAGTGGAGTATCTGGCATTGCCATGAGCTGTGGTATAGTTGAAGACGCAGCTCAGATCCCACATTGCTGTGGCTGTGGTGTAGGCTGGTAGCTGCAGCTCTGATTTAACCCCTAGCCTGGGAACTTCCATATGCCACAAGTGCAGCCCTAAAAAGAAGAAAAGAAAAAAAAAAAAGAACATGGTGTTGCCAAAAGCTGTGGGATAAGTCTCAGATGCAGCTTGGATCAAGCATTGCTGTGGTTGTGGTGTAGGCTTGCAGCTGCAGCTTTGATGATTTGACCCCTTGCCTGACAACTTTCATATGCTGCAGGTGTGGCCCTAAAAAGAAAAAAAAAAAATGATACAACCTCTTAACCAATGAACTTAAAAATGATTAGCAGTTAAGATTGCTAGACACACTTAGCTTAGCAGAAAAGTATGACCCCTAGAAAGAAAATCTGTAACATAACCAGAAATCTTTACGAAAATCTTCATTTATAGCAAGCACATTACTTGGTTTACTTATAGCTATTTCATAAATAACAGAAGGGAAATTGGACACAGTTTTAAATGACACCTAGAAAAATTTCTTTTCCCGCAAAGCAAATGTGTAAATCCTTCACTTTTGCATCTTCTTCCATAGTTCCTTAACTGTGCTGAAAAAATATTTGAGTTCTTTTAGGTTTTTGGTTGTGTGAATGGTCTCCAAACTCAATTCTCTAGGTGATTATTTCCTGTACAGAGTTTTTCTGTCAGTAGTTCTATGACTTTTCCAACACTGATCTCAGCCAGTTCATGTTTCATGTGCTTTGTTCATGGAGAAGCACAAAATCCCCAATTATGCACTGCTAAAGAATATCAGGAATACAGTAGAATATCACTTACTAATATATTATGATCTAGCTTTCTCCTCTCTTCAAACCTACAGATACCTGCTTCTGAACCTAATGGTTTGGAAGTCCTTCATAGTTTCATCTTCAGGAATAATGGAAAGCTAAACAGGAGGCATACTAACCCAGTTCTCAGAAAGTCAACATCAAGTCTATCACATTTCTAAATTTTGCTGAACTTGTGCTCCTGTTCTAAAGTCTCAATTCTTCCTCAAAATACTGAAATTTATGGAGGTCCCATCGTGGCACAGCGGAAATGAATCCGACTAGGAACCATGAGGTTTCCGGTTCGATCCCTGGCCTCGCTCAGTGGGTAAAGGAGCTGTGAGCTGTGGTGTAGGTCGCAGACGTGGCTCGGATCTGGCATTGCTGTGGTTCTGGTATAGGGTGGCAGCTGTAGCTCCGATTAGACCCCTAGCCTGGGAACCTCCATAAGCCTCGAGTACGGCCCTAAAAAGACAAAACAAACAAACAAACAAAAAAACTGACATTTAAAAATATCTCCCTGGAGTTCCCATCACGGCTCAGCAGAAACGAATCTGACTAGCATCCACGAGGACGCAGGTTTGATCCCTGGCCTCGTTCAGTGGGTCAAGGATCCAGCATTGCCATGAGCTGTGGTATAGGTCACAGAGGTGCCTCGGATCCTGTGTTGCTGTAGTTGTTATGTAGGCTGGCAGCTGTAGCTCCAATTCAACCCCTAGCCTGGTAACTTCCATATGCCGTGGGTACAGCCCTAAAAAGCAAAAATAAATAAATAAATAAATAAATATCTCCCAGAGGCACTGTCACTCCTGTGGTGCAGGTTCAATCCCTGTTCCCGGAACTTCCTCAAGCTGTAGATGTAGCCACAAACAACAACAACAACAAAAATCTCACAAAGATCAGCCAAGATGGCTGAGTAGAAAGACCCTGGGCTCATCTCCTTTCATAGGCACACTAAAATCACAACTATCTGCAGAACAACTACCAGGGAAAAAGAACAGAACCTACCAGAAAAGATCTCCTACAAAGGTATAAAGCAGGAACCACAAGGAGATGGGTAGGGGGCCAACTCATGGTCTTGTCAAGTCTAATATCCCCAGGCGGGTGACACACAAACTGGAGAATAATTACATTGCAGAGGTTCCCCCAAAGGAATGAGAGGTCTGAGCCCCAAGTTAGGCTCCCCAGCCCAAGGATCCTGCATTACAAAGATGAATCCCCAGAGCATTTGGCTTTGAAGGCTAGCTGAGCCTATTTACTTTCAAGAATCCCATAAGGCTGGGAGAAATAGACTTCACTTCTAATGGGTGCACACAAAATCTCACATGCTCTGGGACCCAGAGCAGAAGCAACAATTTGAGAGGAGCCTGGGTCAGCCCTACATGCTGATCTTGGAGATTCTCTGGGAGAGATAGGAGACAACTACAGGTCACCCTGGGGACACAGACACTGGCAGCAGTTTTTTTTTTTCTTTTTTTCTTTTTTAGGGCCACACCTGGCATATGGAAGTTCCCAGGCTAGGGGTTGAATTGGAGCTACAAGCTGCCAACCTACACAACAGCCACAGCAACATGGGATGAGCGGGTCTGCAATCTACATCACAGCTCACTGCAATGCTGGATTTTTTTTTTTTTTTTTTTTGTCTTTTTGCCATTTCTTGGGCCACTCCCACGGTATATGGAGGTTCCCAGGCTAGGGGTCGAATCGGAGCTATAGCCACCAGCCTATGCCAGAGCTACAGCAACGCGGGACCCAAGCCCTGTCTGCAACCTACACCACAGCTCATGGCAACACCGGATCCTTAACCCACTGAGCAAGGTCAGGAATCCAACCTGCATCCTTATGGATATCAGTCGGACTCATATCCACTGCACCACAATGGGAACTACCCCCCCCCCTTTTAATGGCCACACTGGAGGCATATGGAAGTTCTTGGGCCAGGGACTGAATCTGAGCCATAGCTGTGAACTATGCCACAGCTGTAGCAACACCAGAGCCTTTAATCCACTGCACTGGCCTGGGGATCAAACCCATACCTCTGTATCGACCCAACTCACTGCAGTTGGATTCTTAGCCCTCTGCGCCATGGTGGGAACTCCTGGCAGCAGCCAGTTTTGAGAGCTCCTGCTACCATGTGGACACTGGTGCTGGCAAGTGCCGTGGCAGAATCCTTTCTCTAGCTCTTTAGCCCCACACAAAGCCTGTAGGTGCCAATGCTGGGATGCTTCGGGCAGGCAACTAACTGGGTGGGGACACAGCCCTACCCATCAGTACTCAGACTGCTTTAGGCCCAAAGCCCACAGCCCCCTCTGCACCCAGCTCTACCCATTAGTGGGCAGGCACAAATCCCAGAATCCCCTGGGCTCTAACCCTGCCTTCCAGGGAGCCTGGCTCTAGCCTCTGGACCAGCCTCACCCACCAGGGGAAAGACACCAGAAACAAGAAATCAATAATCCACAGCCTGCAGACCTGGCTGCCCACAGCAGGCCAGACCGTCCCCTGACAATCTGGGTGCTAGCTCTGCCCACTAGCATGCCAACAAAATCTAAGGGATAGGCCACACTCCATACCCAACTGTGTCAGGAACCTCCTCCCCTACCCCAGCAATCTGACATAAGTTCTGGGATCTGCACCCAGACTCCAAGCCTAAGCTTTGCCTTTCAGTAAGCCAACACTAACCCTAGGAGTTGACTTTATGCACCAGTGGGCAGGCAAAAGCCCTGGAGTCTTCCGTACTATGACTCTGCCCACCAATGAGCCAGCACTAGACCCAAGGCCCTCTGAGGTTCTGCAGTCAGCCACCTTGTGACCCAGTCCTACCAACCACTGGCCATCAGCCTCCATACAAGGCAGGGCCTGGCAACCAACCAGACCAGGGGCCAAATAAGCCTACCATACCACCCACATAGTCTGCCACAACAGAAGGACACGCACAGCCCTCACAGAGGAAAGTCTAGAGCAAATGATATATAGTTGTCTGTAGTAGAGTCAAAGGACCTTAACATACAAACAACTTTATGCGGATCAAATGGACAACCTAAGATCCTCTCTTCCCCCTTTACTTCTCAGATCCTGATCTAGTCGTTCCTTCCCTCCGCCCTTTCTTCTCCTCTCCCCTCCCTCACGCCAACCCCCCACCCCCTCCCCGCCCCGTCTTCCTTTTTCTGTGGATCTCGCCCCGCCGCCCATTCTCTCACGGTTTCTCTCCCCGGTCTCCCTCTCGGTTTCCCTCTCTCCACTCCCTCCCTCCGGGTATCCTCGGCCCCCTCACCAGTGCCCTCCCTCATTCCTCGCTCCTCTTCCCTTCAGCCCCTCACACCCCCGCAGCTCCGCAGTCGGCCTCCCGAACCAGAGCCGCCGCCTCCCGCACTCGCCGCAGGACCGGCCGACTCGGCTCCTCTGGGTTGCGCCCTCGGGGCTCGCTGGGACAGCCTCCTCCTCCTGCTCACTGCCCCTGCCGGCCGGGTCCCAGCCCTGCGCCCGAGCTCGCCGAGGGTGAGTCCTGCTCGCCTCCGCCGGAGCAGGAGCCACTTGCGCGCCGAGCCCGAGCTCAGCGCAGCGGCGGACCGCCTCGGGGTCGCTCAGCACGGCTGCGCGCTCCTGCCCCAGCGGTAACCCCGGCCTCTCGCCGGCGCCACCGCCGCCGCAGCCTGCGGGCAGCCCCCGGTCCCAGAGCCGCTGACCCTGTCCGCCGAGGGCGGGGAAGCGGCCGGAGGAGGGGCCCCCGCGGAACCTCCGGATGCGACCCTGTCGGAGGTGCTGCTCTATGCCAACAAGAAGCTGAGCCCCTAGTGGGCCAGATCTTCTCCTGCCGCCTACAGGACAACTTCTTCAGCAACGGGCGGAAAAAACGGCCGCCGCGGCTGGGCCAGATCAGCCAGAGCAAGCGTGTTGTTATTGACGATGATAGGATTGATGACGTGCTGAAAATATGACAGACAAGGCACCTCCTTGGTGTCTAACTCCCCCAAAGACTATGAGTTAAGGGAGAGCATAAGAACGAGACCCCAGGCGATAACAGCTATTGGCAAAAAAGAGTTTAAAAAGAGAAAGCACTTTGAAATTTATTACTAGACGTTCCAGTCCTGGGGCAACGTAAACGAATTCGGCTAGAAACCATGAGTTTGCGGGTTCGATCCCTGGCCTTGCTCAGTGGGTTAAGGATCCCTCGTTGCTGCGAGCTGCAGCGGAGGTCGCAGACGCGGCTCGGATCTGGCGTTGCTGTGCCTGTGGTGTAGGCCGGCAGCAACGGCTCCGATTCGACCCCTAGCCTGGGAACCTCCATATGCTGCAAGTGCAGCCCTGAAAAAAAAATTTAAAATAAAAAATGAAATTTATTACTAGCTTGCTACTCACAATGAAATCAATAAACTGTGTGTCAGCCCGGGAGACAGATGAGGCGTGAGAACGGAGAAGGTCTGGTCTCCTTTGCAAAAATAAAAATTAAAAATTTTATTAAAAATAAATAAAATGGACAACCTAGAAGAAATGGACAAATTCTGAGAAAGGTACAATCTCCCAAGACTGACCCAAGAAGGAATAGAAAATAGGAAAAGGCCAATTACCAGTAACAAAATTGAATCAGTAATTGAAAAACTCCCCCAAAACAAAAGTACAGGACCAGCTTGCTTCACAGTTAAATTCTACCAAGCATTTTAGAGAAAAGATAACATCTATCCTTCTCAAACTATTCCAAAAAAAATTGCAGAGAAGAGTGCTTCCAAACTCATTCTACAAGGCCAGGGAAACCCTGATACCAAAACCAGACAAAGATATCACAAAAAAAAGAAAATTACAAGGCCAATGTCTCTGATGAATATAGATGCCAAATCCCCAAAAAAATATTAGCAAACTGAATCCAACAATATAGTAAGAGAATCATAGGAGTTTCCAGGTGGCGCCATGGTTTAAGGACCCAGAATGGTCACCACTGTCGCTCAAGTCACTGATGTGGTAAGTGCTCGATCCCTGGCTCAGGAACTTCCACATGCTATGGATGTGGACAAATAAATAACAATTTTTAAAAATAAAAGGATCATGGAGTTCCTATTTTGGCTCAGTGGTAATGAACCAGACTAGTATCCATGTGGAAATGGGTTTGATCCCTGGCCTCACTCAGTAGGTTAAGGATCTGGCATTCAGCTCTGTTCCTGCATTGCTGTGGCTTTGGCATAGGCAAGAGGCTACAGCTCTGATTCAACCCCTACCTAGCTTGGGAACTTCCAAATGCCACAGGTGTGGTCCTAAAAAGACAAAAAAAAGGGGGGGGGATCATACATCGTGACTGATAGGGATAATGTAGGTACAGGTAGTTGTAGAAGTCCCAGTAGGGGATCATAGATAAAGAGGGAAACCTGGGGGATGTTGGGAGACCACTGTAGTAGGTTCAGGAAAGCCATTAGAACAAGGCAGGCTTGCTTGACTAGTGGAGGTGTGAGAATTGCCTCAGGTCATTGGTGGGGGGATGGGATGAGGCCTGTATTCAGACTCAGCTCAAAAGCAAGAGTTTGAGGATCTTCCTTCAGCTGATTTGAATACACACCTTACCAGGATACTAAGGAGGAGCTACTACTCCCAGAAAGGAAGAGGTGGGCCTTTCCAGCCCCCACTCCCCTTGGATGATAAAACTGTGGCCCACCAGATCCTTTGGGCAGAGCTTCCTTGCCTGCCTGCTTGCATCTCTCACAAGCGTCCTATCCTAATAAATCTGTTTTTTGCCTATCACTGTGTCTCTCACTGAATTTCTTCTTCGTGGAGGCATAAAGAACCTGAATCTGGAGTTCCCATTGTGGCTTAGGGGTTAATGAATCCAACTAGGAACCATGAGGTTGCGGGTTCTATCCCTGGCCTCACTCAGTGGGTTAAGGATCTGGCGTTGCCATGAGCTGTGGTGTAGGTCGAAGAACCAGCTCGGATCCCAAGTTGCTGTGGCTCTGGAGTAGGCCGGCAGCTACAGCTCCAATTAGATCCCTAGCCTGGGAACCTCCGTATGCTGCAGGAGCAGCCCAAGAAATGGCAAAAAGACAAAACAAACAAACAAACAAACAAAACCACCTGAATCTTAGTGAGTCCAAGCACAGGGTGAGTAATTTGAATTTAAAACCATGGGTTTAAGTCCCAATCTGGCTTTAGGTTGGGTTTGAGTCCCAGTATGTGTTTCAAGTCCCAATCTATGTTCTGGTTAGGTTCAGGCCATTAGTGCTGTCAGTTTCATGAACAAGCGGGAATTATGCCCATTTTTAATATCCACAGATCAATCAATGGAGACATCACATTAACAAGTGGAAGAATAAAAACCATATTATCGTCTCAATTATCAAATCAAGAAAAAACTTTTGAGAAAATTCGAAATTCATTTATGACAAAAATTCTTCAGAAAGTGGGCAGAGAGTTCCCTTCATGACTCAGTGATTAATGAATCTGACTAGGATCCATGAGGACGTTGAATCCAACTAGGATCCATGAGGACATGGGTTTGATCCCTGGCCTTGCTCAGGGGGTTAAGGATCTGGTATTGCTGTGAGCTGTGGTGTAAGTTGCAGACATGGCTTGGATCCTGCATTGCTGTGGTGCAGGCCGGCAGCTGAAGCTCCGATTTGACCCCTAGCCTGGGAACTTCCATGTGCCACAGGTTCGGCCATTAAGGAAAAAAAGGCAGGAAAAAAAAAAAAGGAGGCAGAGAGTAGGCATAGAGGAAATGAACCTCTACATAAAAAAAGGCTATATATGACCAACCCAGAGTAACACCGCACTCAAAGGTGAAAAGCTGAAAGAATTTCTTCTAAGGTCAGGAGCAAGACCAAGATGCCCACTCTCACCACTTTTATTCAACACAGTTTTGCAAATCCTAGCCATAGCAATCAGACCTCCCCCCAAAAAAAATTTAAAAATTCAAAATTGGATGAGACAAAGTAAAATTGTCACTGTGCAAATGACAAGACACTATACATAGAAAATCCTAAAGATGCCATCAAAAATCTAGACGAGCTCATCAATGAATCTAATAAAGTTGCAGGATATAAAATTAATATTTAGAAATCTGTTGCATATCTATACACTAATAAAAATTATCAGAAAAAAGAAATTAAGGAAACAATCCCATTAACCATTGCATCAAAAAGAATAAAATATCTAGGAATAAACATGACTAAGGAGGTAAAAGACCTGTACTCCAAAAACTGTAAGATACTGATGAAAGAAACTGAAGATAGTACAAATAAATGGAAAAATACACAGTGTTTATGGACTGAAAGAATTTTTTTTTTTTTTTTGTCTTTTCAGGGCTGTACCTGTGGCATATGGAAGTTTCCAGCCTAGGGGTCTAGCTGCAGCTCCTGACCCACAGCCAGAGCAACACGGGGCCTGAGCCAAGTATGTGACTGACACCAGAGTTCCCGGCAATGCCAGATCCTTAACCCACTGAGCGAGGCCAGGAATCAAACCCATGTCCTCATGGATACTAGTCAGGTTCGTTACCACTGAGCCACAACAGGAACCCAAAGAATTAATATTTTTAAAGTGACCTTACTACTCAAGGCAATCTACAGAGTCAATGCAGTCCTCATCAGAATACCAAGGGCAGATTTCCTGTTGTGGCTCAGCAGGTTATGAACCCAACTAGTAATCATGAGGGACAGGTTTGATCCCTGGCCTTGCTCAGTGGGTTAAGGATCTGGCATTGCCATGAGCTGTGGTGTAGGTCACAGATGCAGCTCCAATTTCATGTTGCTGTTGCTGTGGCTATGGTGTAGGCCAGCAGCTGTAGCTCCAAGTTAACCCCTAGCCTGGGAAATTCCATATGATGCACGTGCAGGCCTAAAAAGCAAAAAATTTAAAAAGAATCAATGGTATTCCTATCTAATAGCAATGAACAATCTGAATAAGAAACAATTAAGAAAGTTAAACAATTAAGAAAATAATTCCATTTACAATAGCATCAAAAAATAAAATACAGGTGTTTCCATTATGGCTCAGTGGAAACGAATCTAACTAGTATCCATCCCCAGCCTCGCTCAGTGGGTTAAGGATCTGGCATTGCCGTGAGCTGTGGTGTATGTATCGGATGAGGCTCTATCCTGCATTGCTTTGGCTATGGTGTAGGCCGGCAGCTGTAGCTCCAATTTGACCTCTAGCCTGGGACCTTCCATATGCTGTGGGCATGGCCCTAAAAAGACAAAAAATAAAATAAAATACGTAAGAATAAACTTAACAAATTATCAAACTTGCACACTAAAAGTTATTAAATATCACTGAAAGCAATTTTTTTAATGTTTAAATAGACACCCCAAGTTCATGGATTTGAAGACTTAATATTGATAAAACAGCAATATTTCCAAAATTCATGTTCAGAGTCAAAGAAATCTCTATCAAAATGCCAGTTGGGAGTTCCCGTCGTGGCGAAGTGGTTGATAAATCCGACTAGGAACAATGAGGTTGCGGGTTCGATCCCTGGCCTTGTTCAGTGGGTTAAGGATCCAGCATTACCATGAGCTGTGGTGTAGGTTTCGGACGCGGCTCAGATCCCAAGTTGCTGTGGCTCTGGCGTAGACTAGGGGCTACGGCTCCAACTGGACCCCTAGCCTGGGAATCTCCATATGCCGTGGGAGCGGTCCTAGAAAAGGCAAAAAGACAAAAAAAAAAAAAATTCCAGTTGGTTTTTTTGTGCAGATATTGACATTCTGATCCTAAAGTTTATTTATTTATTTATTTATTTATTTATTTAGTGTTTTTGCTATTTCTTGGGCCGCTCCTGCAGCATATGGAGGTTCCCAGGCTAGGGGTCGAATCGGAGCTATAGCCGCCGGCCTACGCCAGAGCCACAGCAACGCGGGATCCGAGCCGCGTCTGCAACCTACACCACAGCTCACGGCAACGCTGGATCCTTAACCCACTGAACAAGGCCAGGGATAGAACCTGCAACCTCATGGTTCCTAGTCGGATTCGTTAACCACTGCGCCACGACGGGAACTCCTGATCCTAAAGTTTAGATAGAAACACAAGGGATCTAGAATAGCTAAAATAATATTGAAAAATAACAAAGTTGAAGAACTAACACATCTTGATTTCAACTTACTGCAAAGCTAAAATAATCCATGGTATTGGCATAGGATAGGCATGTAGATAAGTGGAATAGAATTGAGAGTCCAGAAATAAACCATTACATGTACAGCTAATTGATTTTTGACAAGTGTGCCAAGGAAATTTGATAGAGAATGAATAAATTTTTTCAACAAGTGGTACTGGGACAATTGGAAAGACACATGCAAAAGAGTGAAGTTGGATCCCTACCCCATGTCTTATTAACTTAAAATGGATCACAGACCTAATTGTAAGAGCTAAAACTATAAAATTCTTTTTTTTTTTTTTCTTTTTTGGCCACACCCGCAACATATGGAAGTTCCTAGGCCACAAGTCCAAGCCACAACTGTCTGTGACCCATGCCATAGCTGTGGCAATGCTGGATCCTTAACCCACTGCGCCCAGGTGGGGATCAAATCCATGCTGCCTCAGAGACAACATTGCATTCCTAGCCTTCCAAGTTACAGCAGGAAATCCATTAAACTATAAAATTCTTAGAAGATATAGAAGAAAATCTTTGTGACATTGGTCCATGCAATATTAGATATGACACTATGAAGTTAGATATGGAATCAAAACACAAATGACAAAAGAAAAAATAAATAAATCAGACTTCATCAAAATTTTTCTGCTTCAAACGTCACTATCAAGAAAGTGAGGAGTTCCCGTCATGGCACAGTGGTTAACGAATCCGACTAGGAACCATGAGGTTGCGGGTTCGGTCCCTGCCCTTGCTAAGTGGGTTAATGATCCGGCGTTGCCGTGAGCTGTGGTGTAGGTTGCAGACGCGGCTCGGATCCCGCGTTGCTGTGGCTCTGGTGTAGGCTGGTGGCTACAGCTCCGATTCAACCCCTAGCCTGGGAACCTCCATATGCCGAGGGAGCGGCCCAAGAAATAGCAACAACAACAACAACAACAACAAAACAACAACAAAAAAAAGACAAAAGACAAAAAAAAAAAAAAAAGAAAGTGAAAAGACAACAGAAATGGGAAAATATCTGCAAGTTATATATCTGTTAAGAGTTGTGTATTGGAAATTCGCAAAAAACTCAATTAAAAAATGAGCAGGAGCGGCCCAAGAAATAGCAAAAAGACAAAAAAAAAAATAAAAAAATAAAAAATGAGCAAAGGATCTGAGGAGACATTTTTTCCAGTGAAGATGTACAAATGGCTAATAAACACACCAAAGGTGTCCAACCTGATTATTCATTAGGTAAATGCAAGTCAAAACCACACACACACACACACACACACAAAGAATAAATTTAAAAAAGAACATGAGATACTGCCTCAATAACAACTTTCCTTCTTTTGCTTTTTGGGGCTGCACCCAGTGGCATACAGAGGTTTCCAGGCTAGGAGTCGAATTGGTGCTACAGCTGCCAGCCTATGCCACAGCCACAGCAACACCAGATCCGAGCCATGTCTGGAACCTACACCACAGCTCATGGCAACACCGGATCCTTAACCCACTGAGCAAGGCCAGGGATCGAACCTGCAACCTCATGGTTCCTAGTTGGATTCCTTTCCACTGAGCCACTATGGGAACTCCTCCATAACAACTGTTGATGAGGGTATGAAGAAACTGGAACTCTTACACATTGTTAGTAGAAATGTAAAAGTGTGCAACTGCTTTCCAAAATAGTTTGGCAGTTCCTCAAAATAACACAGAGTTACCACATGACCCAGCAATTCCCCTTCTAGGTGTATACCTAAGAGAAACGATACATCCACACAAAAACTTGTACATGAATGTTCATACCAGCAGTATTCATAATAGCCCAAAAGAGAAAACAACTTAAATGTCCATCAATTGGTGAGTGTACAAACAAAATGTGGTATTATTATTATTATTGCTTTTTTTTTTTTTTTTTTTTAAGGGTTGCACCCAAGGCATATGGAAGTTCCTAGGGGTTGAATCCGAGCTGTAGCCACTGGCCTACACCACAACCACAGCAATCCCAGATCTGAGTCTGTGATTTACACCAAAACTCACAGCAATGCCAGATCCTTAATTCACTGATTGAGGCCAAGGATTGAACCTGCATCCTCATGGATCCTAGTTGGGTTCGTTAAGCACTGAGCCATGAAGGGAAATCCCACAAATATCTTGAATGTTGTATTAATGACTGGCTTGTAGTTCTTTATAATTTTATACAAAAAAATTAAAATTCTTTATTTGATATAAAGAAAATAAATTATTTCAGTATATGATTACATATCAATGTATATTCATTATCTGATCAATGAACATTTATGTTGTTTCCATTTTCTGCTCTTATGAACATTGCTGCTATGAACATTCTGGTGTATGTCTCCTGGTACACACATGCAAAAAATCTCTGAAAATATTATACCCAGAAGTAAAGATGCATGTTCCACTTTACTAGATAATGCCAAGTTTTTTCCAAAGTGATTGCAACATTTATACATCTGTGGGCAGTGCATAAAGTGTCCTATCTTTGAAATAAAGCTTACAAAGGGGGAATTAAGTGAAAATAGAATTAATAGTAGGTATGAATAGGACTGATGAGTGGGAGAGTATGAACAAAGTAATAAAAATATCTTAAGGTGAGTGTGGAAAAAGCACTAGCAGGGCCTCACCCTTTCCTTTTAAATTGCCTACCTCTGCTTAGTGACAGTGAGGGCTAATCACATGGACAGATGAATGAGACCCACTCATTTGTTCTTGGCTTTTGCTGTGGTGTTTGTGGTGGTGGCATTTAGCTTCATCTCCTAAACCCATACAGTAAAAAATTTACTATAATATATGACTAAAACATTGAGAAGATTGAAGAAAAGAGCTGAGAGTAGAGCAGTGAAGGCTAGCAAGATACCCCACGATAACAGACTGAGAATTGTTTTCATTCTAAAAGGACTTTACCTTTCGATGCTGGTACCATCAGAGGTATCGAGTCTAGGTCTCTAACAGGTCCTTTAATGTATTGTCCACTGGAACATGAGATGTCATATCATCTCTCAAGCTGTGAGAGGTCCCACAGGACACTAAAATAAAGGAAAAGTTCAGCAAATTACATGCAACACTGGGATGCCTTCTGCAGGCTGTACTTAAAGTTACAGCAGGAATTTCTCAACACTTCTGTGATGGTATATGACATGTCAATCTTTTTTTTTGTAGTGGTGTGGATCATTCTATACTAAAGGGTAAGACCAAGCATTCGGTAATAATGACATCACTTATTCAAAATGAAATCAACTTTCTGATTATTGCATCGATGCTTATCATTTTGCACTATTTTTTTTTAAATACTGACATGGCCATATTCTGCTTTGTAAGTTAAATAACTGGGGAAATCCTATCTACAGAGTTACCTCAAAACTTTGTCAACACTCTTTTTCTGGCTAATAGTATCTACTGTCTTGGCTTTAAACAATACATACATATATGTTGTTGCCTCCAAAATTTTTATCTCCCGCTCTGACCTTCAGATTTGTACATTTTCTTGCCTTTTAATCATTTCCATCTGCACAACTGCTAGGTATCTCAAACTCACCTGTTTCACACAGGAATTTTAAGTTCTCTCTCAAACCTGATCTCCCAGGCTTTCTCTGTCTCCATAAATGGTCTTACCTTCCTACCAGTTCCTGAAGTCTTGATTCTTTCCTTTCTGTCATCCATTAGCAAATCCTCCAGGTACCTCCTAAAAAATATATTACCCTGTGTCCACAGCTGGTACTATAATTTTAGTCACCAGTGTCTCTTTCCTCAACTACCGTAATGTTTCTTAATGCTCCCCCCATTTCTTTCTCCAAGTCCCTCCCATCCATTCTCCCTGAAACATCTAGAGTGCTGTTTTAAAAACAGTCTAGGTCATAGCATTTCCTACTTAAAATTCTCCAGTGGTTTTCCTTTACATTTAAAATAAAATCTAAACTTTTTACTGTGGTTGGCATGGCCCTCTATGATCTGACCTTCCTTCTATTTCTCAGATCACACTCAGATTTTTCTTCCTCTATTAAATAATATTTCTTGCCACTGGCCTCTCTCTGAGCCTGAAACCAGGTTTCTTGCCTCAGGATCTTTGTACTTGGCTGGAAAGTTCTTTCCCTTGCTCTTCACATGGCTTGTTCCTTCTTATGCTTCAGTCTCTCAGCATCTTTTCATCTGCCAAGAGGACTTTCTCTGACTTCATAACTAAAGTGAGTACTTCTTCAGTAATATTCTCTTATGTAATCCTGGTAACACCTTCTTACTCAGAAACTACCTTCATTTATTTACACTTATGTATTGTCTCCTCTCACTAAAATAGAAGGACTTTGAGAGGAGAAAATTGGTTTATCCTATTTACCTCTATTTCCCAGCACTTGAACAACTCCTAGATTTTAGTAGGCACCTAATAAATATATAATGAACAAGCAAATAGGTGAACGAATAAACAAACTAAGAGAATGACACTGAGCAACTGAGTCAAATGGTCCTGAAAGTTTCCTGTCTTTGATTTTAGTCTTTTCTAAGGCCTATCTCTTCCTGCCCTTAGGTTCTGTAGGAGAGACTATGCTCTGTACGAGAAATTCCCCTTTTCGCTGCAGCTAGCTTGATTTGTCAACTGAAGAAGCTTGTTTACAAGCTTATTTTGAAAAAGCAGAAAAATACAAAGAAGAAGGTAAAAAGCATGATAGAGAAATTCTATCACTGGGAGAAAACATTAACATTTTGTTGATCTATATTTTCCAGGCAATTTAACTTGAATTGAGTCATCCATATTCTGTTCTGTGATGTTTCTTTTTTTTAAAAACCGCAATGAGTGGAGAACATCTTTCAAATGACATAATTTTAAATGGATTTCTATATTGAGGAAGCTGACAATCTCCCAAAAGTTGATATGCTTTCACACTTTAAACAGACCTAAAATAAGAACAGAATCGAAGCAACCAAGGCATCCATTTTGTTTTAAAGTTGGTCCCTCCTATTGAAGGTAGCATTTGTAGGTCTGCTATGTCACTCCATTTTCTCAGTATCCTACTGCAGAGAAGTATGGAAAAGGAGGGGTAACAGCATCACAGACCTCATCTGGACCTGAAGCCATTTGCAAAATTGTAGTGGAGGAAGAGATGCTGTGGTTCTTTAGTATCTGGACCCAGAGGAGATTATTCTGATTTATGGCCATTCCAAATTACACCACCAAAGCTGAAGAGCATTGTGGAGCCACTGGAAAACACCACTCAAAAGTGGTCAAAGAGACACCAACATCAAACGCTTTGACTGACATGTGGAATCTCAAGAAAGGACAGACGGAACTTCTTTGCAGAACAGATGCTGACTCAGAGACATTGAAAAACTTATGGTCTCCAGAGGAGACAGTTTGGGGGGTGGGGGGATGTGCTTGGGCTGTGGGATGGAAATCCTGTGAAATCAGATTGTTATGATCATTATACAACTACAGATGTGATAAATTCATTTGAGTAATAAAAAAAATGGAAAAAAAAAAAGTGGTCAAAGAAGCTCTAAGAATGAGAGGGAGGTTATGAGAATGCCAGAAAACTCAGAAGAGATTGTCAGTGAAGGTGTGATGAAGGGATATCCAGATCCAATGAAATGACCAGATTTAATCTCTTCAGAAAAAAGGAGTGGAAAGTAGATGTAAGAAAGAAGAATTCATTAATTCTTTTGCACTTGATAAAACGAAAGAAAAAGAATTCTGTTGCAGTTATACTCAAAATTGCAGTGCCCTAGGGCAAGGGTAGGTGAAGGAGGGTAAAGAATAACTCTTTTAATAGCGATAATTGAATAAAGGTAGTGTGATGACATCAAAAATTAAAATTATATAGCCAGCTCCCCTTGCTATGATTTTATACTCACCTCTGTTTCAATTTGGACAGAATGAACTGTAAATAGGGGTCAAGAACCTAGGAATGAGAAAGACACGGATTCATATCTTTCTTTTGCTGTGTGACCATGCACAAGTTACTTAACCACTCTGCTTATTTTCCTTATCTATAAAATGGCTTACCTCATATGGTTACGATGAGGATCAATCGAGATAAGGCTTATAAAAAGCTTGCATGTTTGGCACTTAGTACAGGATCCACATTAGCTTAATGCTAGCTGTTTTTGTTGTTTTAACTGAACTAGTCTCTGACAAATTGATACTTAACATTGCATTTATCAATCTGTTAATGACATATTATTATATATGTAATTTTCTTGTGTATTGGTTAGTATAAGTTACTTCTCTATACTGTTTATATACCATGTGCGTCTTCACTAGTTGATAAGCTCTTTTCTTTTCTTTTTGGTTTTCTTTGTATGTTTTCTTATAAGCTCTTTTGAGACTATCTTTGTATATACAGTACCTAACAGAGTGCCTGATATCTGCAGATATGTAATAATTTTTTAACCAGTGAATTATTATGACATGAGATTGTTGTAGAAATTATTTTCCTTTTTAGAGTCACTTTTAATAATTTTAAAAGTTTTGCACTAATTCTCCCCCACCTCCAAGAACACAGTGAAGTAAGAGCCACAATGGATTTGAGTAGGAGAGAAAAAGAAGAAAAATGTAAAAATTGGGTGGAAAAATCTGCTCACAAGAATGTCAGTAGTGTTTCAGTAGAGCATAGGAAATGATGCTGCAAAAATACTCCCATCGTCTAAAATTCATGGATTAAGTGGGCCTACTTGACAAAATATAGAAGTAGGGTTTTAATTATTTCAAATTTAATATGGATTGGGAATTCAGGTCTTCCCATTGCATGAAAAGTTAACTTTAACAGGCTCAATAAACAGTCAAGTCCCTAAAAGTGGGGCTGCAGTTGGCCTCCTTTGATTTGAAAATCTGGGGGAAGGAAGGGACAGAGTGTGAATAGCCTCTTAAAGAAAATAGTTTTACAGTGAGTGAGGGAACTCAGGAGGAGCTGATCTGATGAAAGGGGATAGAAGCAAAGGAGGTCTAAGCATTGAGAGAGAAACTTGGAACAGAGATAAAGAGAAGCTATGGAGCAAGGGGTAGGCTCTGTAATTGTAGCATTGGTTGTGTGCATGCTCAGAAAAGATGATAGGAACTCCTGGATTTTGAGGTTAACTTAATTTGACAAATGTTACTGTGTGCCCATTTTGTGCAGTTGCTACGAAAAGCCATTGCTCTTAGGAAGTGCATAATTAATGAAGAGAGGAAATGAGAAAAGTACAATTTTAACTATAAGGTAGAATATAAAAAGTTAGAAAAACAAAGCAAAATGAGAGTGTAAAGGAAGACTGAAATTCGCATTTACTTGATGGGTCAGATAAAGGGAGGGTTGTTGGAGTTTGGGGAGGATTTTGGCAGAAAGAGGTACAGAATGTTCTATACAGATAGAGGACAGTTGAGAAGAGTCATGGATGGGCAAAGAGCAGGGTAGTCTTTGACAGTAGCAGGCAGGCATAACAAGTTTGAGAAAGAGTTGTGGGAATAAGTGAAAGGAAGTATATTTTGGAAGACTTTGCATTTAAATTAGAAGGGCTGTACTCATTCTGCAGACAAAGCGTGGGAATTACACATTTTTGAGCACAAGAGCAGCAGAGTTGGAGCTGTGGAAGGCCTTTGGGAAGATTCATCTGGCATTAATGAGTTAGATAGGCAGAGAGGAGGAGCATTAAGATATTGCTGAGGTTCAGGCAAGTGGCCTTGAACTAAGAAGGACAGTGGCAGAGGGATGGAAGAGTGGAATAGATCATAGAAGACTGGGGAAGGAGAATCAAAAGACTTGCGAACTAGGAGTTCCCGTTGTGGCGCAGTGGTTAACAAATCCGACTAGGAACCATGAAGTTGCGGGTTTGATCCCTGCCCTTGTTCAGTGGGTTAACAATCCGGCGTTGTTGGTGTAGGTCGCAGACGCAGCTCGGATCCCGTGTTGCTGTGGCTCTGGCGCAGGCTGGCGGCTACAGCTCCGATTAGATCCCTAGCCTAGGAACCTCCATATGCTGCGGGAGCGGCCCAAGAAATGGCAAAAAAAGACAAAAAAAAAAAAAAAAAAAGACTTGCGAACTAGTTGGATGTGGGATGGAGGTAAGAGGTGACAGTTTCCTGCTGCGGCACAGCGGGATCGATGGTGTCTCTGAAGCACTGGGATACAAGTTTGATCTCTGATTGGCACAGTGAGTTAAGGGTCTGGCATTGCAACAGCTCGGTTCGAATATGATCCCTGGCTCTGGAATTCCATATGCCACAGGGCAGCCAGAAGAAGGAGAAAAAGAAGAAGAGGGTGACAGGATTAAAGATAACTTAATCATATTATGTCTGGATGCCTGGGAGACTGGCACAATACAAAATTAATAAATTTATTTCACTCTTCTCCAAGACTATATGTATGTGTATTAGAGATAAACTTACAGTTCTTGCTTCCTCCAGAGAGTTCTTTTTAATTCTTCTCTCTGACTGCTCTGGTGTCCTCTAGTTCTACAGAATCCTCTTGCCCTCCTGGCTGGTTGGGAGAGGAGTTAATACAGTTCTGTTTAGCTCTTAAGATATTAACTCTTCGTAGATCACAGCTTGAAGGTTGTGCTATTTCTCTAGGCGTTTTGTGGTTAGAGAAAGAGCAGCTAAGACATTCTTTAACATACCAACTTCTCAACCAAAACTAAATTTGGAAACGTATTTATTTGATTTGAGATGAACAAGATTAACTTAAATTTTTGGTGTTGGGACAATGATCTTTAAATCCCTTCCCGAAGGTAAACAACAGTGGGAGATTTACTAGACCCTTGAGATAGCTCTTTGAAGGCAACAAACTCTGCTCCATTGCTGGGGTCAATGTGCCTCCTCAATGCACATGTGCCAGGACCCTCTCAAGTAAAAGAAGGTGTATATCCCATTTCACTGTGACCATTGTTTCCGAACCACATAGTGGGATGTAATAAAGCAACACTAGAACTTGATATTTGAAAATTAAAAATTCTGCATGCTGGAGTTACTGTTGCAGCTCAGCGCATTAAGAGCCCAGCTAGTATCCATGAGGATGTGGATTCAGTCCCTGGCCTTGCTCAGTGGGTTAAGGATCTGGCATTGCCATGAGCTGTGGTGTAGGTCAGCAGCTGTAGCTCCAATTTGATCCCTAGGAACTTCCATATGTTCCAGATGCAGCCCCAAAAGAAAAAAATCTGCATGCTGGTCACTGCATTCATATTATATTTTATGTGAAATATAGTCTCAATTGCTCTATGAAATCCTCTTTGCTATGAACACTCAGTGTATAGATTCAAAAGGGATTACCAGGAGGGTGAGCACATGTTTAATGGGCCCTGTGTGGTTCCATAACAAAGCAAAATAAAATAAAATAAGGTGGACAATTAGAAAGTATTAAAATTACCTGGAATATATAAATCTCTTAGTGAAAACAGGAAAACCCAACATAATATTTTCCCAAGTGGTTTTTTTTTTTTTTTTTTTTCAGGGCCACACCTGCAGCATATGGGCTCCTAATCCTAAACCCACTGAGAATTCATACATCAAAGATCCTTAACCTGTTCCTTAATCCACTGAGCAAAATCAGGGATTGAACCCACACCCTCATGGATACTACTCTGGTTTGTTACCACTGAGTCACATACTATTTTCTGAAGTTTAGGTGACAGAATTATAAAACCTGGCCTTTTCTGCACCCAAGATGGGTATTAACTAAGAAATTTCTCAAGGATCTTAGGTCTTCTCTCCTTTTTTGGATGATCTAATCATAAATAGACCTGGAAAGAATTTTGAAGTAGGTCACATGTGTGTTTGATGATCTTGTACTCTCCTTTCTGAGTCTCTGGTTTTTGTTGATTTTTTAAAAATTTCCTTCACTTTGCTGTACACCTTAAACCAATACAACATTGTAAGTCAACCATGCTCCAATAAAATTAAATTTTAAATTTTTTTGTCTTTTTAGGGCCACACTCTGTGACATATGGAGGTTCCCTGGCTAGGGGTTGAATCGGAGTTGTAGCCGCTGGTCTACACCACAGCTATAGCAATGCCAGATTCAAGTTGTGTTTGTGACCTACACCACAGCTCATGACAACGCTGGATCCTTAATCCACTAAGTGAGGTCAGGGATTGAATGTGCGTCCTCATGGATACTAGTCATGTTCATTAACTGCTGAGCGACAACAGGAACTCCCCAATAAAACTAAATTTAAAAAATTTCCTCCTACCCTTTTCAGGCAACCAGTTACCTCCTGTTTTTTTCCTCCCTGACATTCTCATTACATTTTAGAATGAATTTGCACCATTTGATATTTTTTCTCTAGGCTTAATGTACTTCTAAACATAGAATGTAAGGCTTTGACCCATATTAAAGGAATTCCAGTCATTAAGAAGGAGTTGGAGGAGTTTCCCTGTGGCACAGTAGGTTAAGGACCTGGCTTTGTCACTGCAAAGACTTGGATCACTGCTGTGGTGCAGGTTTGCCTTTTTTTTTTTTTTTTTTGGTCTTTTTTCTAAGGTTGTAGCATATGGAGGTTCCCAGACTAGGGGTCTAATCAGAGCTGTAGCTGCTGGCCTACGCCACAGGCACGAAAACACCAGATCTGAGCCGCATCTGCGACCTACACCACAGCTCACGGCAATGCTGGATCCTTAACCCACTGAGCAAGGCCAGAGATTGAACCCGAAACACCATGGTTCCTAGTCAGATTTGTTAACCACTGAGCCATGATGGGAACTCCTGTGGTGCAGGTTTGATCCCTGGCCCAGAAACTTCCACATATCACAGGTGTGGCAAAAAAAAGGAGTTGGAGGAGATATAATAGCAGTCTTCAGATACAAAAGTAATACCATGAATGGCAGACATGAATAGAAAAATGAAAAGAAGAAAATGAAATGTATTAGTAATCCTAACACTCAGAGATGACTACTGTTATCCTTTTGATTTATGTATGCATAAAGCCGTATATAACATTTAAAATAAAATAAGATCACTTATTTCTTTAATTTATTTAAACATTTTTTAATTTAGTAAAGTACACATGAAATTTACTACCTTAACTATTAAGTGTATGGTTCAATAGTGTTAAGTATTGTTAAAAAAAAAATTCAACTTGAGTAAATTTTAAACATCTTGTTGGTTTTATTCAATGATTCATCAATCAGGCAGCATCCTACCTAGCAGATAGAAAGGAGCTCTGAGGAGCTGTACAAAATGAAAGACTATTATAAGCAGGGGGAAAGGGAAGAAGGAACTTGTACTATACAAAAGAGTGGTTGGTTATTGCAAGATCACTTTCCTTTAGAGGATAACAGGAGTCTATCAGGCAGATTACCCTAACAGACTTGTTTAAGATTCCATTTTGGTGAGGGAGCTGAATCTGTAATTAAGTCAAGCCCTGGTTTGGTGACATGGGGCTTAGCATAGCAACTACCTTTGGGGCCCTGCTGTCTTGTTTTGGGGGTTTTATTTATTTATTTATTTATTTATTTTAGGGCCACATCCACGACATATGGAGGTTCCCAAGCTAGGGGTCAAATCCGAGCTGAAGCTGCCAACCTACGCCACAGCCACATCAATGCCAGATCTGAGCTGCATCTGCAAACTACACCAAAACTCACAGCAACATGGGATGCTTAACCCACTGAGCGAGGCCAGGGATCGAACGCAAAACCTCATGGTTCCCAGTCGGATTCGTTTCTGCTGCACCACGATGGGAACTCCCCTGTTGTCCCATTTTTAACAGTATATTCATGTTGCTGTACAATCAATCTCCAGACCTTTTTCGACTTACAAAGCTGAAACTCTAAACCCATTAAACAACTCCCCATTTTACCTTCCCCTCAACTCTTGGCAACCACCACTTTACTTTCTGTTTCTATGAGTTTGACTATTCTAGATCATTTATTTTTTAAAAAGTTTTAATTTTTCAATACCCAATGTATAATGCAAATGAACATGTAAAATATTAAATATTCGATTTTATTTTATAATTTTAAATGGCTATTCTATAAAAGTATCATAACTTATTTAATCAATGCCCTATTTATGATGGGCATTCAGATTGTTTATTTTTTGCCATTATAACTACAATGCATTAAAAATCCTCATAGATATATCTTTGCTTCCATCAATGTTTATTTTTCTAAAATGAATTACTAGAAGTAAAATTGCTGAGTCAAAGAGAGCCCATAAACATAATATAAGAAAGGGAATATATGTATATGTATGACTGGGTCACTTTGCTGTTTAGCAGAAAATGACATAACATTGTAAATCTTGTTTACACAACATTATACACTTCAATAAAACTTAAAAAAGAAAAAGCTTTAAAAAAAGGAGCGAGAGAGAGTGAGAGTGAGCCCATATTTAAGGTCTTATTTCCAAACTGTCCAACCAACTTTCAGAAAGGTCATACCAATTTACACTCCTATCAGCAGTATATATTTCTTCTCATCTTAATATCAGGAGTGGAGTTCCCGTCATGGCGCAGTGGCTAACGAATCCGACTAGGAACCATGAGGTTGCGGGTTCGATCCCTGGCCTTGTTCAGCGGGTCAAGGATCCAGCGTTGCCATGAGCTGTGGCTCTGGCGTAGGCCAGTGGCTACAGCTCCGATTAGACCCCCTAGCCTGGGAACCTCCATATGCCACGGAAGCGGCCCTAGAAAAGGCAAAAAGACAAAAAAAAAAAAAAAAAAAAAAAAATTAGCATCTTTTAAAAAAAACCTGTCTTTTTCTTAGGTGAACGTAATAATTCACTGTGCTTTTAATACACATTTGATTGCTATTGGCCTTGAACTTTTAAAAAAACTTGTTATTGTATATTTAAGCGTCCCTGATGCGTTACGGGTATTAGATTTTTGCATGTTTACTATTACAGTTGTTATACTTCTGTTGTAAGTGTAATTATTTTGAAACAGACTTAAGGAAGTTTTTTGCTTTTTTTTAAGGGCCTCACTTGCAGCATATGGAAGTTCCCAGACTAGGTGTCATACCAGAGCTACAGCTGCTGGCCTACACCACAGCTGCAGCAACACCAGATCCTAGCTGCGCATCTGCGACCTGCACTGCAGCTCTGGGCAATGCCAGATCCTTCACCCACTGAGCAAGGCCAGGTATCAAACTCGAATCTTTGTGGATACTAGTCAGGTTTGTTTTTGCTGAGCCACAACAGGAACTCCAAAAGTTTTTTTTTTTGTTTTTTTTTGTCTTTTGTCTTATTAGGGCCACACCTGCCTGCATATGGAGGTTCCCAGGCTAGAAATCTGATTGGAGCTGTAGTCGCTAGCCTAAGCCACAGCCACAGCAACCCTAGATCCAAGCCATGCCTGTGACCTACACCACAGCTCAAGGCAACACCGGATCCTTAACCCACTGAGCGAGGCCAGGGATCGAACCCACAACCTCATGGTTCCTAGTCAGATTCGTTTCCACTGCACCACAACGGGAACTCCCAAAAGTATTTTTTAACATCATGGAAAAGTTTTATATACTAGACCTATGCTATCCAAAATGCAAGCCACCAGCCACATGTAGTTATGAGGTACTTGAAACGTAATTAGTGTGACTAGTGTGTTATTTCCTTTTTTTCTTTGTTTTAAAAAACAACTTTATTGAGGTATATTTTACACATGCCTATTTCAGGTGTAAAACACTGTTGTTGTTGTTGTTATTTAGTAACTTCAATGACTAATGCACCCATCACCATAAATCAGTTTTAGGACATTCTCATTTCCCAATTTTATTTACTTTAAATTTGAAAACAGATGCTTGATTTAGTTATTGGAAACCTTATTCACACAAGCTTAATAAAGCTTTCTTTTGCTTTTCAGGACTCAGATAAAAGGGACTTGAATGATCTCTTCTCCATTGCTTGAAACTGCCTGGGTAAATTTTATAATGGTCAGTCATATGAATGATAATTACTACATGAAACAAAATTTCATATTTGAAAGGATTTGAGCGAGTTCATACAGTATTTTTATAATATTTAGATGTTGATGCAAAAGGTCAGTTTCTACCATCATAGTAAAGTAAGCACTAATTATGAAATGTAAGTCTTGTCAACTGAAAAGCACTTTGTAAGCTGTACAAAGATTAGCTTAATGAAAAATTACCAGAGGATAAAATCTTGTGCTTCAGAGCCAGAAGGAGAACAGATGGCAAGTGTGTTAAAGAAGGCTTAACCTATAAGAAACCAGATTTAGGTCATTGCTGGGATGAAAATTAGAAAAGAAGCAGCTAAGACAAAAGAAAAAAAAATGGAGAAAACATTTAGCAGGAAGGAGAAAAAAAGAAATTGAGGAAATAAGAAATAGGAAGACTTCTTAAGTCATTTATTTTCACATCTCCTTGAAGGGTCTGTGGCCTATATTACATAGATACCATAGCACCCTGTACTTATCTCTAGTAGCATTTGATACAATTTATTATAAGCAATTAATTAAATAATTATTCATTTAATACTTTGTTCTGAAGATCAGGGACTACATCTATTTTGTTTACTTCTATGTTCTCGTGTCCTGGCATAGTATTTGGCACAATGCTTATTACATAGCATGTACTCCATAAATATTTAATAAATGAGTAAGCTTTTTCCACTGTGGCAAATCTTACATTATTAATAACTATGGAATGGGTATTTGCACCCACTCTAAAATCAGACTTCCTATAGTCAGAATCTTAGCTCGGCTGTGCTACCTTAGGCAAATGACTTAACCTCTCTGTGCTTTAGTTTCCACATCTTTAAAATGGGGATAATAAAACTGCCAAATGAGGAGTTCCCTTTGTGGTTCAGAGGTTAATGAACCTGAGTAGTATCCATGAGGTTGCAGGTTCAATCCCTGACCTTGCTCAGTGGGTTAAGGATCCGGTGTTGCCATGAGCTGTGGTGTAGGTCTCAGACGTGGCTCGGATCCTCTGTTGCTATGGCGGTGGCGTAGGCCAGCAGCTGTAGCTCTGATTAGACCCCTAATCAGAGCTTCACTCATATCTGCGCAATAAAAGCTACCTATTGTTTTTATTATTATTAACACAACAGTGTCCAATAATACTTAAAATCAAATACTACTCAATCTCAAAACCACTAGATGTCATGATTCTGAATTGCTTTTTAAAAAAGAATACCATGCTTAAAAAAAAAAATTTTTTTTTTTTTTTTAAGTGCCACACCTGCGGCATATGAAAGTTCCCTGGCTAGGTGGAATCAGAGCTGTAGCTACCTGCCTACACCACATCCATAGCAACATGGGATCTGAGATTCGTCTGCAACCTATACCACAGCTCACGGCAATGCTGGATCCTTAACCCACTGAGTGAGGGCAGGGATCCAACCCTCGTCCTTGTGGACACTAGTTGGGTTCATTACCGCTGAGCCATGATGGGAACTCCCTGAACTGCCTTAATCTTTCCAATTTTTTCAGACTTTGTGGATACAGATTTTTTCCTTGCTTTTTATTTATTTAATTTACTTATTATTTATTTTTTGGCTGCTCCCATTGCATACAGAAGTTCCCAGGCCACAGATCAAACCATTGTCACAGCAGTAACCCAAGTCACAGCAGTGACAATGCTGGATCCTTTAACCACTAGGCCACCAGGTAACTCCTATTTTTCAAGTTTTAAGGGTTTTTGTTATTAAGAAAAGATGAGGAGTTCCAGTCATGGCTCAGTGGAAACAAATCTGACTAGCATTCATGAGGATGCAGGTTTGATCCTTGGCCTTGCTGTGGCTGTGGTACAGGCCAGCAGCTACAGCTCTGATTCAACCTCTGGCCTGGAAACCTCCATATGCTGCAGGTGCAGGCCTAAAAAGGCAAAAGAAAAAAAAAAAAAAAAAAGGAAAAGATGAAAAAGCCCATGATTACAGATTATAGATAACATTTAGGTAATAATAAATCCATAAATCCATATATGCCTTTTTATTAAATCTACACCAAATAGTTAAGAATGGATGTTTTGGGGGGACAGATGACATAGAAGCTTTCACTTTTTCTATATTTAAAATTTTTACAACAATCACAAATTATCAGGAAAAAAACAAACAAGGTATTTCCATTTGGAAAGCTCTAAAATAATGAGAGAAAAAAAAAAAAAAAAAACACTAGAAGCCTTGAGAAGATGTATATCCAAACAAAACGACCAGTAATTTTATTAGCAGTGCATAAGATCTTTTTTGTAGAACTAGGCATAGAGTCTTGCAGAGGGGCTAACACTGATAGATAATGACGGGCCAGGTAGGGAAGAGCTGCAGATGAAACAATGAAAATAGAGGACTGGAAGAGACAGCTATTATAAGATTTTAGTGTGGGAGTTACACAATAAAAGTGAATGCTTTCAGATGATCACCATGACAGCAGTTTGCAAGACCAGCCTGGGGGACAGACTCAATGTGGGAGAAACAAGATGCAAAGAGTAAGGGTCTTGAAAGTGGTGTGTGGTATCTTTATGTCATTTTTCAGGTAGAATACGTTTGCCTGCATAAGACAGATTGCAAATAGTCAGAAATGTCTCACTCCTCAAATTAGTGTAAAGAAAGATAAAGCAGTGTTGGGCATCAGAGGGTTTTGTGAAGTTTTAAGTGCTTTGTCTGGATCCATCAGAGACCACCTCCTCACTCTGCAGTGGAAGATGCTTATAATATCATTCTTGGTTAATGAAGGATGTAGAGGAGGAGAGGCAATGATGATTGTGCTAGTAAAGTCCTATTTGACTTGTTGAATGGAATAAGGTAGATAACTAGGTAGCTGAGTATATGTAGGATGAGAGATATTGAGGACAATATTTGGCTACTAAGTTAAAGCAAATTGGGCATTTCATAGCTGTTGTGGCTTTTCTTCTCCTTCTCCTACTTGACAGGTGGCTTAGAGCTGGGAAGAGGGAAGGTTGTAGGGGATACATTATTCTGCAATACATCCAAGCCATATAAAACCTTCTTCAAAGAGAATTACTTCTTGAATTAAAGACAAAAGTACAATTTTGGTTTTTTCCTTACCCAAAGGTTAGAAGTTGCTTCTGTTTCCTTATCTCTTCCCCCACTTCTACTCCATTACCGGAGTCTGGCTAGTGACTTTCTTTCTAATATACAAAGCCATCCAATAAAAATACTCAACTTTAGAAGTATAAGGGTGTATAGAGTGAGCAGAAGAGATAAGGGGAACTTCCTACTTTCCATTTCACCCACCTAGGCTTACTGAGCCTTAAAGCCAGATAGTCATGAATGTTTGTCAACATAGTACTTTGCATTCTGCTTTGTATTATGCTATTTTTACACATGTTTTTCTCATCCTTTGTAAATTCAAGCTACTTAACAGAGGGGCTAGATGTTAATTCCTCTTGTATTCTCCATGTCCACCTCACCTAGCAAAGGAGTGAACTTGAAAACATAAGTGCTGCCTCTTAAGTAATTCTTTTGCACCAAATACAGAGTTTGTTAACAAGCAGGTCATGGCAAAGATTGTGCAGTAAAACTGATTTCTGGTACAATGAATTTAAGTAGTTTTCATTAACATTTTATAGACATTTTTCTTCTATGAGAACAGTGAGTAAATAAAACATGCTAGTGTTTATTTTTGTTTAGTTACTTAAGAATTACATGAATTACATGTCAACCAAGCTTCATCTAGGTCCCTCTGAGTAACTGCTATAAAAAAATATTTAATTTTAAAAAAGGATAGTCTGGGAGTTCCCGTCGTGGCTCAGTGGTAATGAACCTGACTAGTATCCATAATGATGCAGTTCAATCCCTACCCTCGCTCACCAGGTTAAGGATCCGGTGTTGCCATGAGCTGTGGTATAGGTCACTGATGTGACTCAGATCTGGTGATGCTGTGGCTGTGGTGTAGGCTGGCAGGTGCAGCTCCAACTAGACCCCTAGCCTGGGAACTTCCATACGTTACAGGGTGCGGCCTAAAAAGACCAAAAAAAAAAAAAAAAAAAAAAAAAGATAGGCTACCTGTTAGTCCTGGGAAAATAACAATTTCCCCAGTACATACATTTAACACAAATTTCAAATTTCAAACATTCTCTGTTTAAGGCTCTATAACATGTATAAGCAAAGGGAATAAAGAAAGAAATAAGAATTAAACTCTGCAATCAAAGGACTTACCATCTAGGAGAAGAGATGAACGTAAAATTAACCACAGTGCTATGAAGTAGTTTTAAATAAACTGCAATGTGGCAATTGAGCTGAGGCTTTAAGCACTTGGAGATGTTTTCCAATTACCTGTTCCAAGATGACAATTTGGAAAATACAGAAAAGCAAAAGAAAGTTATAAAAAAAAAGTACATGTAATTCTCCCAAGAGAGAACCACTATTATCATTTTAATATGTTTTTTCCTACACACTTTTTGTTTTTGCTTTTTAAATTTCCTTAAAGCAATACATGCATATGGGAAACAAAAATTCAGAGTGTATAATAAAGCGTACAGAGTATATAGACAGGTTTGCTCACCAAAGGTATGTCAAAAATAAATTTCTAGAGAGTTCCTGTTGTGACTCAGCAGAAACTACTCTGACTAGTATCCATGAGGACACAAATTCAATCCCTGGCCTCACTCAGGGGTTAAGGATCCCGCATTGCCATGAGCTGTGGTGCAGGTCACAGACAGAGCTCAGATCTGGCGTTGTTGTGGCTGTGGTGTAAACTGGCAGCTACAACTCCGACTTGACCTCTAGCCTGGGAATCTCCACATGCCGCTGGTGCGGCCCTAAAAGACAAAAAATAAAATAAAATAAAATAAATTTCTAGGCCCAAAATGGAGTCGCTTCTGTTGGAAGTGTCATATTAGCAAAATTCATCTTTATGTTCCTGTAAAGGCTCAGCTTGACCAGATCTGCAGTATATCCGGTTAGCCAATCCCCAAATGCCATACTTTTAGGCTCTGTACTTATTTCCTGGTTCCCTAATCTTACTAAATAAGGTCAGATACACAACCCCAGCTGATCATACCGATTACCTTGCTGCTTCTAATGCTGTATAAAACGTACTCTTGCCCCAACTCCTTGGGGAAGTGTGCTCCACTGCTTGTGAGTCACTGTACTCTTCCAACCATGGACTGCTCTCCCTAAGTAAATGACATTCAACTTGTTACTAAATGGCCTTTTTTTTTTTTTTTTCCATTTGATAGGTAAGAAGTAATTTCCTTGTGAATCTCTCTGGAATTCAGACATAATTCAAAATTAATGCATAAAACTGTATTCACATATACATATATTCCATAAGATGTATACAGATGGTATCACATTATCTAGATAGTATTCTGCATCTTGCTTTCTCTAACTGTACAGAGAAATATCCTTCATTCCTAGCATAGCTGGACCTATCCCACTGTGTGCATGGCTGCTATAATATAACCAGCGGGACTGGCAGGCGATGCCTGGAGCCAGAAGGTGGGAGACTAGCTATTTCAGATGAGGGGAAGAAGGGAGCAGATTTGGGGGACGAGCAGGGGGTAGGATTAGATGGGCAAGCCAATTCTGGTTGGCATGTAGGGTATTCGTGAAATGATTTGGGGCCAGAGGATGGGTGCTGTAATACTTCAGGCCAACATTTTAGACTTTCTTTACCTTTTGCAGTGGAGAGGAATAAGGAAGTCAGCTGTTTTGGGTGAGATACAGGTTGTCTAAAGAAGGGCTTGACAGGTTAAGTGTTGTCCAAATGGGAGCTCTAAGGTTGGAGTTTTGCAGGATTGGTTACTTTTCTAGTCCTTGGTGCTCCCTCCCAATTCTAAGAAAAGTGTTTTCTTTATCCACACAGCAGTATAGAGGATTCATTCGGAGAATCCTGCTTCCCTTTACCTAGGCCCGGAGCTAGGGCACATCCTTTGAGCCGCTACCAAACAAAATCCCGCAATCCTTCCCCGCCCCCGCGCCGCCGGAATTCCGAGATCCCGGCGGGCCTTCTACCAGTTTCTCTAAGGAGCAGTGATAGGATCCCGTAGCCGCCAATCACAACCTCCCGGATACCCGGATATGAAGTGGTGCGCGGTACAAAGGCAGGTTTCCACCTACCGCTTCGTCAGTTACAGTGGCCAATAAGCATTTCTCAGGTGATAAATGACAGGAAAAATAACCAGTTACAAACTAATTTCGCTCACGCATGTGGAAATTCTCTTGCTTAGTCTAACCCACCACTGATTGTGATTGGACAGAATTGTGAAGAGCGGTAGAACTGTCTAATTAGAAGCGGGAGCGAGAAAAAGCTCAGCCAATAGGAAGAGTCCTAGAAGTGGGGCGGGGACTAGGCCTTCGCCTCGGCGGCAGAGGAGACTCGGGGGCCATTTTGTGAAGAGGCGAAGACTGAGCGGTTGCGGCGGTGTTGCCGACCTCGAGCAGCAGTCCGCTTCTCCACGTAGAACCCGGGAGTAGGAGATTCAGAATCGAATCTCTTCTCCCTCCCCCCTCCTGGTAAGTGGAGGGGGTGGAAGCAGGGGAGTCGCTGGGTTCCTTGGGGAGCGCGAGGGGGTGTGGGAGAAGACGGGGGAACCCTCCTCTCGGTAGAGTAAGCAGGCCCCCGTTTATTCTATTTGCACGGGGGGATTAGATCTTATGCAAGAGAGTTTTATAGGCCTCAGCCCTTGCGTGGATTTTTAACCTAATGTCCTCTAGGCCAGGATCGGCAGGGAGAATGTCCTTTTTCTTCTTCTCGCTCTCCTGTGTTAACGGCTGCTGTCCTTTCATTTTCTATGACCATGAGGTCTCTAAGAGAGATCATGAAAGGGAAGATCGAAATGCTCATTAGTATAGTTCAAGGCATCTTGTGTTGATGTCTCCTGTAAATTTAAAAATTGAGCGGGGGATGGGAAGGGTTATCAAGCAGATATTTATTGTACCGCAAGCCTCTAAATTCTGGAGCGTACCACAGGGTATAGTAATAAATATAACAATAGGTTTAATATTTTACCGGTTAGTTTTTGTTTCACTCCTCCCTGAGCAAATGATGGACTTCGACGTAGTTATTTTCAATTCTATTTTTTAAATTGTAATCTCATTTACATATTAACAGTAATAATGAAAGCTGGCTTTTTATCTACAGGTTACAAATCACTTGAAATATATAAGTTAGTGGAGCTTGCTTGAGGTAGGTATTACTGTCTTTCTCAGATAGAAACCGCAGCATGAGAGTGTGGATTGCCAGGGTCGTATTAAATCAGTAGCAGGAGTAGTAAGGAATTTGGCCACTAGGTTAAATTAAATGGCTTTTCCTACCTCTTGTGGTAGATACTAACATACTGTATTTGAATCTTTACAAGAACGTAATTACAGCAACCACTAGCGGTAATTGGAAATTCCCAAACTGCCCTTGGGAAAAATATTAAATTATGAGAATTACATATACTATTGTTGTAACTTCCTAAGACAATAAAGTTTGACTTTCAGGGTATTCTGGCATGCATTTTACAGATCATCCAAACGTTGACCCAAAAAAATGCGTGCCTGTATGCTTTTTATTAAGTAGGTATTATAGTGCTTATTATTTGCTAGGTTCTGAAGCATTCAAGTTTTTTCCTAAACTTGCAAAAATTATGTGGGTTTTTTAGTAGTATCACATTCGCATATCAGATCCTTTTTTTAATTCTTGTGTAAGATTTAGGTGATTTTATTTTTCATAACGTGTTGCTTTCACAAAAGCTAGTATTAGCACAGTTTAAACCAGTGCTGCAGAATAAATTCATCCCTTAGGAAACATACTTCATAGGCGCTGAAAGTATTCTTATTTTACATAGCTATGTACTTGTTCCCTCACCATGTAGATAACTGTTCTAATTGTAGTAAGAATCAAAAACGTTGCTTGCTTTTTTTTTTTTTTTGGATAAAGCCTGAATATTTATACTATTACATGGACTTAAAACTAAAATTAAGTGCAGAACTGCCAGAAGTGACATAAGGGGAGTTCGCTGGTGGCTCAGTGGGATAAAGATAAGTCACTGCTGTGGTGTAGGTTCAATACCTGGCCTAGGAACTTCCACATGCCTCAGTTGAGGCCAAAAAAAAAAAAGCAGTGATTAGTTAATTTAGGGAATTATATACCTCAAAAATATTATTGGCAAATAGAAATGTAAGAAATAAGTTTTTAGGAATAATTATTCATAGGAATTGGAATTGAAGGACACTTCTTGCCTTGAGGTGTTAGAAATAACGGGTTCATTAAGATCAGCATGTACCAAGGTAACAGTTCCTTTGAGTTAATGTCTATCCGGGATGATTTGGCCACAGAATTAGTATCTAAAACAGTTGTAGATTTGATTTCAAGTAGGTAGGCATTAGTAACATTTTCATGTTGGCTGAAGAAGATTTAAGAAGGAAGATGCAATTGACCTTTTTGTGTTTCCCAGTGCTTATGCCACAGGAAAACTTGATGGTATTTGCTATTCCTTTGGTAGAGAATTTAAACACACCTTTTTCGTGATTATGTCTCCAGAGGGTTTTACATGGTGTGGGACCTTGTTATTATGAATGGAACTGCTGTTAGAAACAAGAAACTCCAAGGTAGCTAGTTATTCTAATACTAAAGATTAATCTTTTTAACTGTGAGGCTTTAACTGGGGAGTGTTAGCAGTAGAAAGATCCTTGGCTTAGGAGGAGTTAAGAGAACTGGATATTTCCCCCTCCCCCCATTATTACCTCTCAGGCAAATCAGTTAAACTTTCTGGAATTCAGTTTTACACTTATGAGGGAGCTTAGATTTCTTACATGTTTTAATTTTGTTGCCAGAAAGCTAAAACATGTACAGAAATAGTTTTAATGTTGAAAGCAGTTTTGTTTTTGGCTATACCCTCAGCATTCCTGGGCCAGGGATTGAACCTGAGCCACAGTTGTAATGTCAGATCCTTAACCCCATGCACCACACAGGAACTTCTGAAAGCAGTTTTTGTGTATTAGTAGTTACTATTAACTACCTTAGTAACAGTATTTCAGTCTTCAAATAATTTTATTATTGTCTTTGGGGGATGTTACGTGCTCAAATTTAATGTGTACTCATTCTCATTGGGATCAGAGAAGCTTAAGGTTTTGTACACAACTTACTAGAGAATTGACTATGATAAAGAACCAGCACTGTTAGATGTAGCATAATGCTTGTATTCTTTTAGATATTTGGGGTTTATAAAGGAAAAAAGGATAACTGTAGGGTTTCATAGTATAGCATTTACTGTGATAGGTAATAATGTTCTTAAATTTATTTATATCACTCTTAACTAGGGGAAAGAGATTCCTTATTAAATTCTATATAGTGGCTCTTAAACATGAGCAGACATTAGAATCAGCCAGAGGGCTGGTTAGAACAGATTGCTGGGTTTTCCACTGCAATTCTCTAATCACTAATAGTGCCACATGATGTTGATTGACAGCCCTCACTTTGAGATACCCCTTTAGAGGGATCCAGATTTCCCAGGGGTTTGACAAAGTATAAACTAGGTATACTGTTTATTAATTGCAAAGATTACAGTTAGGTGTCAAAAGTTGGTTGGCTGTTTAAGTGGTCGCTCATCAGTTTAACATACCATCTTGGGAGACAGGTAAACCTCTTGACTTTGAAAGATGTGCTTTCTTTTCATAATGCTCCTTTTTAAGCTTATGTCTTGTAACACTTGGGCAAAAAATTTGTAGACGAGCTGCTTAGTTACTTACCATATGCTGAAATTTTCCAGTACTAGGTTCAGGCTATGTTCAGAAGAAAATTGAATTTTTTACCATAACGAAACATCCTTAACACTGACTCAAAGGAGCTAACATTCAAATAATGTACATTTTCTACAACTTTTTCTATAGTCAGTACCTTTGTACAATTTAACACATCAGTCTTAGTGTAAAAGTAACATGTAACCCTAAACTGGTCTGCTATGTACCTTAAAAATTTTTGGTTAGGAGTTCCTGTTGTGGCACAGCAGAAAGGAACCCGACTAATATCCATGAGGATGTGGGTTCAATCCCTGGCCTTGCTCAGTGGGTTAAGGATTTGGCATTGCTGTGAGCTTTGGTGTGGGTCACAGACCTGGCTTGGATCCTTCCTGGTTGTGGCTGTGGCCATCAGCTGTAGCTGCAGTTAGACCCCTAGCCTGGGAACTTCCATGTGTCATGGGTGTGGCCCTAAAGAAAAAAAAATTGGGGTGGGGATTAAAATTTTGGTAATTGTGTACCTGTTCTGTTGCTGTAGTCATTCATACATAATTGACTCAAGGAAAAGTTTAAAAGCTCAGCTTGAAATTTTTAGCTTACTGACATTTGAAAAGGAGAATAAAATCTCATGCCTGAAAATTGAAATTCAAGTGCAGTCATTCTTGATCAAAAACCTGCAATCTCATTGCAGATCTTGTTTTAGCAGATGAAACAACCAGCCTGTCATAGGGTGTTTCTGTCTTGGACTTAGCTGTATGTACTAGTTTATAAGCAGTGGGGGAGTTCCCGTTGTGGCTCAGTGGTTAACAACCCGATAGCATCCATGAGGACACAGTTCGATCCCTAGCCTTGCTCAGTGGGTTAAGGATCCGGCATTGCCGTGAGCTTTGGTATAGGTCACAGACTGCGCTCAGATCCCTTGTTGCTGTGGCTCTGGCTAGGCTGGCAGCTACAGCTCCGATTGGACCCCTAGCCTGGCAACCTCCATGGGCCTCGGGTGTGGCCCTAAAGACAAAAACGGAAACAAAAACACATCAGCGGGAGGGCAGAAACAAATTTCTTAAGGACCATAATTTATTTTTGTCTGTTTTATGACATTAAATACTCAGTAGGCATAATCTTTTTTCCTTTTTTTGTGGTTTTTCATTCTGTTGTTGAGTGGATTAATATACTCTTTGTTTAAATCATCTTTCCCCCTGATAGAACCTATCAGGTCTTGTGATTTGATCACTCATTTGGAGAGTAGATGTCATCTCTAGTATGTATCTTTCAGGGTAGAGCATTCCACTTCTGTTTGTATCATGGGAAAAGCTATGAGGACCTAAAATTTAAAGCCCAGGAATCTGTTTATCTTCATAATCTTGATGTTTGACATCTGCTCACTTCATCTCTGTTGGCTTGGTTTTTCCGTATTTTCTTTGCTCAAATTGCCGAATATCAAGATGACTGTGGACTTTTTTTTACCTTTCTTTTGAAACCCTTAAGGAAATACAGGTTCATATTTAGTTAATTTTAGTCATCAACTGACGTTGAAGAATTGTGAAGACCATCACTGGTAGAGGTGATTATTCTACAGAGGCTCTCCTCCATCCCAATGGGATGTTATGCTTTACCAAAATGTACTAGATGCAATGGACAGATGTTTCTGTCTTGGGGGTTAAGGGCACAACATTTCTGAGGAACTCTGACTCAAACTGTCCCTTCTCCTTTCACAGGGCAGCAAGGCGAACCCCATCCCTACTCACTGGAGCTCAGCTTTGATTTTTAACCTCCCTTCCCCAACCTTCCAGAACACACACATTCCCATTCCAAAAATGATTTTATAAAGACATTTTAAACATAATGATGCAACTTGGTGTGCACTACAGCAAATTTACAGGTGTTTTTTTTTTAATTGTTTCCAAAAACGGGACTTGGATTTAAGATGTAATTTTTAAATTTCTATTTTTTTCTGCAGCAGTTGGGTTAGAGGAGGAGGAGCCTTTTAGCCTCTCATAAACTGACCTCTCTACTTCCTCGTGTATTTTTTAGATTGATTGATGATGTGGAAAGGGCTTTGCTTGTCTGCTACTGAGAACTTTACCCTTGCGGTTTTTGTGGAAACTGCTTTTGGAAAGAAAAAGAAATGAACTTTACTGACTTGACATTTTTGCACCTCCCGTTTTTCTAATCTGGGCTATTTTTATTTTTGTTTTTTTACAGTGAGATTTTTTTGATCTTCAGCTACAGTAAGTTATTCCAATTTTTTTTTTACATTTTTCCTGACTTTCCGCTGATTTCCTTTTTATTGTTGTTACTAGTTACTATTATTATTATTTATTATACTTAATGATGGTGATGATGATGATGATAATGACACTGATGATTTTTAACCGGATTAAAATCTTGAGTTTTTCTGAATGTTGATAAGAATTTCTCCGGCCTCCTGATTGACTTTGGAGTTTTGCATCTTGGGAGAGAAAGTGAAGGCATTAGCATTTTTAAGTGGATTGATCACATAAACCTTTTCTCTCCCAACCTCCCCTTGCCCTCATCCCCTTCCCCACGCTTGAAAGAAATTTTGCTGGCTGTTAAGTCTGTGACCTTATTTTTCCTGATCTTTAACTTAACTGTTTTAGAGCATCTCTGGACGTCTGTATTTTTAATTTTTTTATTTTTATTTTTTTTTATTTTTAATCTTTCATTTGTTAAATTTTTAAACTGTGCTGCAATAAAATGTGTGTGGTACTACTTAACACCTATGATGGTGATGGCATTTTCCCAGAAAGCCATCTCCCTCCTGTTTCCCTTGAAATCCCATCCTGCTTTTCCTGTACACTGCCCCTCACAAACCACAAGCTGCAGCAACATGGATGCCCAGCCTGGAGCAGCAGCAGCCAGGATGATCTGGAGCCAGGGGGGCCTTCGGAACAGATGCACACCCTTCCTGGGTGATGGTAAGAGGTGTGAGGTCCACTTGGTTTCATTGCAAAGACTAGGAAATAACGCCTGTTTGAGTTTAGTTGATGTGGTGTAGGTGAAGGGTTTGTGTGTGTATCTCAAGAGACATTTCCCAAGGAAGACCACTTCAGATTTTATAAATGAATGGAATTATGAGTATCAAACTTGGGCTTGCTTGAGTTTTCATAATTGGAAAGAGCAGCAGAAGTTTATGTATACTTTAGAATGAAAATGGTTTGTTTTAATGATTAGCAACAAGACACGACACATTAGGTGGTCCTTTTTCTTAGACTTGCAAATTAATAAAAATTTTCTGTCATTTAGAACTTTCCTTGAGTCTGTGACAACAGTTTTGGATTGTGTTCTATTTAGACTGTTACTAAACATAAACCACAAGAAACACCCTGTGATACTGAAATGCTACGTCACTGGGAGGTTTTTTAAAAAGAAGAGGATAAGTAGGCTTTTTAATGTAGAAAGAAAAATCTGTATCATCTCTGTATCCAAATCAGAAAAGAGCTGTTGACCTCTTTTTCAGTGATTACTTGTGGCTTAGCTAGGTATTAGAGAATCCACTATGTCCCCAAGGATAAAAAGGAGTGAATCTGGTCTTTCACAAGAAAAAAGATTAGTAAGGATGTGGATAGCCAAAGAGTTAAGAATATTAGCAACCTGTAGTATTTTACCGACAGTAGTGGAATGTTTGGATAACTAACTTTACAGTTGCTTTAATAGATTTTGAGCTGAGGTAGGGCAGGGAGGAGAAGTAAAATGATTTTTTTAAAGGTATGTTTAGTGCCATGGTACTAGTGTAAATCATATACTTGACCCTTTCCTTTAGTCGTACTGAAAGTAAAATCTAGTGAATACTTACGGCAGCCTCAAAGGAAAACAATGGGTGAAAGTTAAGTAGAATGTTTTGAGGTTATCTGAGGAATGGGAAAATTTTCTGTTATAGATCCAAGTTTTATTGATGCCCTCTATTGTATGAAAGCTGTTTTTACCTGTTTCTGTCATTTTGTGACACCTGTTCACTTATAGATTCAGTTTATTTTATGGGTCATGTTTTTCTGGTTTTGAGTATGTGAAAAAGTATTATAGTTCTTCAGAGACTCAGCCTTTTGAGAATGAGATAATGTAGAGGTAGGCAGTCTGTCAACCATGCAAAAATGGGTACCTAATTGGCTCTTTTAAGACATCAGGAAATGCTTTTAAGGGAGCTGAACCGAATCTCAAGAGGTAAGGCCAGATTGTAAAAAAAATTTAATGCCATGCCAAAGAGTTTGTATTTTATCCAGGAACCAATGGTGAACTATTGAAAGATTCTAAATTGGAGAGTGACATCAGATTTTCATTTTTAGAAATGTCATTTTGATCACAATGTGAAAATGGCATAGAGGAGAATGAGACTGAAAGTAGGTGATGAATAAGGAATATACTAAAATAGAAGGGAGAATAATGACCTGGCCTGGCCAAGAGCCGTGGTATTGGGATTAGGAGGAGGTAAATTTAGGGGAATTTGGTGGTGGCTGTGATAATGAGTGAGGAATTTTGCATGATTTCTGGGTTTCAAGTTAGAGATGTTTTTGTTCATTAAACATTTCAGTGCATATTCTGAAAATCACCATTAGACTTGGGCATAGACAGATGAACAAAGCATACTGTCTCCTGCCCTTATGAGTATTATAGACCATTGATAGAAGAAAAGTGAGTAGCACTTTCATAGTCTACATCCATGAAGGAACAGAGTGAGGGATAGTTAAGGGAACCAAACTTAGAATGTGGAGGTTGGGAGGGTGCTGCCAGCAAAGTGAACTTAAGGGAAGTGATGCTGAAATTGAGGTCTGTAAGTGGATTTTCATACCTGAAATCACGTATAGTAGGGGGAAGGAACTTGGCCTCAGAGCAAAATTTTACTGGAGGAGAGTCACCATGAGTGCATAGAATAAGAAGTGAAGTTGGAAAGATAGGCAGGTAAGTACCAAGCAAAATATACAGATCCTTATAGGCCCATGTTTAAGATCTAGATTATTTTGGGCACACTGGGAATCTGTTGAAGGACCTTGCAGATTGGAAAGATCAGATCGATATTTTTGGAATTTACATCTGGCTGTTTTGTGGGGAATGTTAGTAATGAGGACTAAGTACAAGTAAGACTAAATTGGTTAGAAGACCTGTTACAGTAGGCCACTATTGTTCTTTTTTTTTTTTTTTTTTTTTTGTCTTTTTGCTATTTCTTTGGGCCGCTCCCGTGGCATATGGAGGTTCCCAGGCTAGGGGGTCTAATCGGAGCTGTAGCCACTGGCCTACGCCAGAGCCACAGCAATGCGGGATCCGAGCCGCGTCTGCAACCTGCACCACAGCTCACGGCAACGCCAGATCGTTAACCCACTGAGCAAGGGCAGGGACCGAACCCGAAACCTCATGGTTCCTAGTCGGATTCATTAACCACTGTGCCACGATGGGAACTCCTATTGTTCTTTTTTTAATCTGAGCTGCAGCTGCTGGCCTATGCCACCTCTGTAGCAACACCAGATCCTTAATCCACTGAGCAAGGCCAGGGATCGAACCTCCATCCTCATGGATAGTAATCTGGTTCTTAATCCACTGAGCCACCACAGGAACTCCTGTCTGTTTATTTCTTAGAAGAAAGTAGGCCTAAGGGCATTTGCCCTGGTTTTTCAAATGAGTTTTCTTTGGGTGTATAAGCAAAGGTGATGAGTTTAAAGAGGATAGATAGGCTGGCTTTAGAAAGTTACTAGTTAGGCTTAGGTTGTGGCTTAGGTTGCAACTGCCCCTTGGATCTGATGCCTGGCCTGGAATTCTGTATGCTGCGGGGTGGCCAAAAGAAAGAAAATATATAAATAAATAATTTGCCCCAAATTAGACATACCTAACAAATAAGGCAATTAACCTGGAGATTTCAGTTCTTGGCTTTTTTTCCCCCCACCCGCCCAGGGCCACCCTTGCAGCATATGGAAGTTCCCAGGCTGTTACGTAGGTCTGCAACCTACGTAACAGCTCATGGCAACGCCAGATTCTTAACCCACTGAGCAAAGAGGCCAGGGATTGAACCCATGTCCTCATGAATGCTAGTCGGGTTTGTTACCACTGAGCCACAACCGGAACTCCCAGATTTCAATTCTTAACCATATTAGACTGACTGTACTTGACATGGAAAGTACTCTAGTAAAACAAATCTTTAATTTTGTTACAGTACCAAAAAAATACCTTGGGATTTTGTTTTTAACAGGTTTTAAGCTAAATGTCATTGTTACGTATTTTGTTGTTCAATTCACAAAGAGTTTATATAGCATGAGGAAGTATCCAAGGTAATAAATTATTTAGGTAGATGTAGTTTTGTATAATTTTGCAGAATCTTTGGATGTGACAGACAGCATTCTTTTAGGGAAGTAAATTCATTTAAAACAGTTTCAGTAGAGGGGAAAAAATGTATTATTTATAGTTTTTAAAAATACAGAACCCAGGAGTTCCGCTTGTGGCTCAGTGGTAACACAACTAGAAACCATGAGGATGTGAGTTCAATCCCTGGCCTCGCTCAGTGGGTTAAGGATCCAGCCTTGCCATGAGCTGTGGTGTAGGTCTCAGGCATAACTCAGGCGTGGCTGTGGCTGTGGTGTAGGCCAGCAGCTGTAGCTCCCATTTGACCCCTAGCCTGGGAACTTTCATATGCCACACATGAAGCCCTAAAAAGCAAAACAACCCCCCCCCCCCCAGCCTCAAGGGATGTGTTACTTAAGTCTAGTGGTCCTTTTTCAGTCCATAACACACTTGACTTAATGGGTTTAATTTAACCATTCTAGCCATTTTTCTTCCTTGAAACATTTTAAAATAGCTTCCATTTAAAATAGCTTGTTCTCTTTCTGCTGATTTTTCTCCCGCTCAGCTGGAGTGCCCAGTGGTTAAGTTCTTCCACTTCTCTTTTCTACTCACACTTCCTAGGTCTTTTCAGTTGCATGATTTTAGGTACTGTCTATAAGCCGATGGATGATTCCCACACGTTTATCACCAGTCTGGACTTCTCTTCTGAATGATGTACTTAGCTCTCCAGTTACCTACCCGACAGTTTGCTTGACTGTTAAATAAGTATATCAATTTAAAAGTGGAAAATTGGGCTTCTGGGCTCCTAGGCTCCTGCTATGCTTCCCTCAAACCTTCCTTCAGTGTTGCCCATTTCAGTTAGTGAAAAATGCAGTTTTCGTGTCAGTCCAGACTTTGGTCAGTCATCCTTAACTTTTTTCCTCACATAGTTCACCTCTGATATTGTAGAAAATCCTGTCATCTCTGCCTTTAAAATATAACAAGAATTGGTAATTGATTCTTCTATCATTTGATCCAGTCCTAAGCCATCATTTGTCTCTTGTGCATTTTTGTCGTAGATTTATGTTTCTTTTGCCTCTTCATACCACCGTGTGGTAGCTAGATGGATTCTATTAAAATGTAATGCTTGAAGGAGTTCCTGTTGTGGCTTGGTGGTAACGAACCCAACTAGTATCCATGAGGATGCAGGTGCAATCCCTGGCCTTGCTTAGCGGGTTAAGGATCAGGCATTGCCGGGAGCTGTGGTGTAGGTAGCAGTACAGCCTGGATCTGGCGTTGTTGTGGTGTAGGGTGGAAGCTGCCGCCCTGATTAGACCCCCAGCCTGGGAACTAACATAGGCCACATGTGTGGCCCTTTAAAGTGTGCACACACACAAAAGTAATGCTTGAAAGTATTACCTGCTTGAAATGCAACAGCTGCCTATTTCAGCCTTAAAGTTGAAACTTTACTGTGATTTACAAGACACCCTAAATGATCTGTTGTGCCCCTCCTCCATAGTTAATAGCATCCCACTGGTCTCCTTACCTTTCCTTGGAATTTTCTTCTATTAGATATTCAGAAGGTTAGATTCCTCATTTCATTAGGTTCTTAATCAGAAGCCACCACCTCAGTGCTGTTTTCCCTCAATCTTCTAAATACTCTTTAGCACTTTTCACCAGCTCATATGTTACAGAAATTTATTTTCTACTATGGAGAAATGTCTAGAAAGATACATGTGAAATAGCATTGGTTACTTCTGGACTGGGCCAGGGGGATTTAGGAGGGTTAGAAGGAAATTTTTGCTTTGTGAGATTGAAAACTGTTAGTAGTGAGCAACACCATATTAGTTTGCTTCTGATTTTAAAACCTGAGACTCCTTATTGTAGGTATATTTAACTCTTAAGATTCTGTGTCTGGGTATAAATAACTATAGCCTGTGTAGAAGGAGTTAAGGAAGCAGTTTTTGTAGTTAAGTTGTAAAAAACAGCTTTAAAATAGGATTGGTTGTGATGGAATGAATTATGTTAGCATTTGAGGGCATAGGCTGCTTGTTGCCTGTAATAGGGCTGTAGTCACAATTTGAAAGAACTTAAAAAATTTATTATCCAGGGAGAATTCATAGCTATTTTTGAGAGGTAGCCATGGCAGATTAGAGGTCCCATGAGTTTTTTCTCCTACTGGATCTGATTCCAGTTTTTCCTGTCTGAAATACTCATCCTGTTTCCCATTTAGATTAATATATGGCTTTTGAGTTTTCGAATTCATATAACTCCCTGGAAGTTCATTGAACCAGTCTTAGGCTTTTCTAACTAGTCTGGAATGACATTTAAGAATAATAGAATACATGTTAAATTTTTCCCTCAGCTCTCAATAAAATTCTGTATTCTGAAAATGATGTAGCCATTTATAATGTGCTGTAATTCCTTATATTAATGCTTTAATTATAGTTATTGTGACATAAATGGTTTTGTTTTAACTTTAAGAAAACATGGCTAAAATTGAGGTAGTTAAATGTGCTTTTCCAAAGGAAAATTTTCTCTTGTTCTTGCAAGTTTGTTGACTTCTTTATTTTGGAGTTACACAGCTGTTTGTGCTGTTTGAAATGTAGTTTTACTAAAATTAAAAAGAGAATACTAGGAGTTCCCATAATGGTGCAGCGGAAATAAATTCGACCAGGAACCATGAGGTTTCGGGTTTAATCCCTGGTGTTGTTCAGTGGGTTAAGGATCTGATGTTGCCATGAGCTGTGTTGTGGGTCACAGACACAGCTCAGACCTGGTGTTGCTGTGGCTGTGGTGTAGGCTGGCAGCTACAGCTCAAATTAGACCCTTAGCCTGGTAACCTCCATATGCCGCAGGTGTAGCCCTGAGAAGACAAAAAGAGACCAAAAAAAAAAAGGAATACTAGGAGTTCCATGGTGCCCTAGCAGTTGGGGACTTGGCCTTGTCACTGCTGTGGCTTGGGGTTCAGTCTGTCTGGGAACCTCCACATGCCATAGGTGTGGTCAAAAAAAGAGGAATACTATGACTTTAAGATTGATGTAGATTTTTTTTAAGAGAAGGTAGCTCCATTTTATTTTACCTTTAGTACAAATAAGCAATGCATGCTCATATAACATTTAGAAAATGCAAAGCAGGCCCCTCCAAAAAGACATACTTAACCATCCAAAGTAAAGGGTTTCGTGTGGCCTTCCAGGTTTGTTTGTTTTTTTTTTTTTTTTTTTTGGCTGTCCCGGAGTGTGTGGAGTTCCCAGGCCAGGGATCAGATCTGAGCCACATTTGTGGCCTGCGCTGCAGCTTCGGCAACATTGGATCCTTAACCCACTGTGCCGGGCCAGGGATCCATCCTGTGTCCCAGCATTCCCAAGAGGCTGCAGATCATGTTGCGCTTCTGTGGGAACCTCAGCAAATGTAGGCTTTTCAGAAAAGTCATGTCATACATCCAGCACATACATTTAAGTAGTAGTTTTTTCTTCAACATGAATATAAGATTAATGTAGGATGTTATTAAATGCAGATCTCTTAAAAATTGTAATAGCTGCTTTGTATTACATGGCATACTTCTGCAATATTTTACTTAACCAGTACTCTATTGTTGGGCCATTAGGCCCCCCTCCCAAATCCCCCCCCCTTTATTTATTTATTTTTTTGTCTTTTGTCTTTAGTCTTTTTGGACCACATCTGCAGCACATGGAGGTTCCCAGGCTAGGGGTCTAATTGGAGCTGTAACTGCAGGCCTTCACCACAGCCACAGCAGTGCCATATCCAAGCTGCATCTGTGACCCACACCATAGCTCACGGCAACACCTTAACCCACTGAGTGAGGGCAGAGATCAAACCTACAACCTCTGGTTACTAGTCGGATTCCTTTCCTCTGCACCATGACAGGAACTCCCCAATTTCCCCTTCTATAAACAGTTTTTATTAACAATTGAATGATGTTACAATTAAGATTTTGTAAATACCCTTGGAATTAAGCTCCAGAAGTATAATTGTTCAAGGGCATTTATGTTTTAAAAGCTTTTCAGGAGTTCCTGTTGTGGTGCAGTGGAAGCAAATCTGACCAGTATTCATGAGGACAAGGGTTTGATCCCTGGTCTCACTGAGTGAGTCGGGGATTCGGCAATGTCATGAGCTGTGGCTGGCAGCTCTGATTTGACCCCTAGCCTGAAAGCTTCCATTTGCCACACCTGTGGCCCTAAAAGCCCACTCCCCCAATTTTTTTTTAAATCTAGTTTGCTCTCCAAAAAGGAGTTCCAGTCGTGGCTCAGAGGAAATTAACCTGACACAGGTTTGATCCCTGACATCGCTTGGGTTAAGGATCCAGTGTTGCCATGAGCTGTGGTGGTGACAGACGGGGGGCTTGGATCTGCTGTGTTAATGGCGTAGGCTTGTTAATGGCGTAGGCTGGTGGCTACAACTCTGATTTACTTCTAGCCTGGGAACCTCCATATGCTACAGTCACGGCTCTAAAAAGACACAGACACAAAAAGCCAATTTACTTACTGGAAATACAAGTGACCACTAATAATTAACTTTTAGTTTTGTGAATTACTTGGATTTATTGCCTATGTTTTAAGGTTTGACATTTAAATTAAGTGTTCATAAATTGAAGAGTAAGAATGTTATAGTGTTAATAGTTTTTCTGAGTGAAAAATTGCTGCCAGGTTGACTATTTTTCTGTGTATAGTTTGAGATGCATAGATAATGTTTATTCCCATGTATATGCATATATTCGGTGCCTTTTTTTTTTTTTTTTTTTTTTTTTTTTTGCTTTTGCTTTTTAGGGTCACACCCACAGCATATGGAGGGAGATTCCCAGGCTAGGGATCCATTCAGAGCTACAGCTGCTAGCCTACTCCACAGACATAGCCATGGCAGATCCGAGCCGCATTTTTGACCCACCCCACAGCTCACGGTAACACGGGATCCTTAACCTACTGAGTGAGGCCAGGGATTGAACCTGCGTCTTCATGGATCCTTGTTGGGTTTGTTAACTGCTGAGCCACAAAGGGAACTCCTATTCAGTGCTCTCTTAATTTTATTGCGAAAAAATTTCAAACATGCAAAAGAGAAAATAGTATGGTCAGTATTCATAAATTCATAAATTTATGCAGCTTTAATAATTTTTGGGTAATCTTATTTCATCTGTATCTGCATCTACACCCTTCCCCTCATGTTATTTTGAAGTAAATGAATACTTACTATATTTCTTCTATAGATATATCAGTATGTTTTTTAGAAGATAGGGGCTTTAAGAAAACAGTCATCACACGAAAACATTGAATAAATTGAATATATTTTAGGACCCTATAATACTGTTCTGAGGACTGAATAAGGCATTCTCTTAGTAGTGTTTTATTTCTATGGGAACGGTAATGCGGGTTGTGGGTTTTTGCTTACATACTGTTTTGTGTAGTCCTTCTTAGATTTGGGAAGTTCTATTTATTAGAACTTAGAAATAAGTGTAAAAAAATTTTTGAGATAAAATCTTGGTATGGTTATTCTCATGTATGATAAAATTGAGTTTTCAGGATAACAGAAAATGAGATTCTGCTACATTTTTTTAATTAATTTTTTTATGTTAGGGCCGCACCCTCAGCATATGGAAGTTCCCAGGCTAGGGGTCGAATTGGAGCTGTAATTGCCAGCTTATGCCATAGCCATGGCAACACTGGATCCTTAACCTACTGAGCGAGGCCAGGGATTGAACCTGCGTCCTCATGGATGCTAGTCAGATTCATTTCTGTTGAGCCACGACGGGAACTCGTACTGTAGAAATATTAATGTGTTTATTTGATAGCTTGATGCTTGCCTAGATCCCACTGAGTGTTATATAGCAAAAACACAGTATTATCTTCGTAAAATCTGAAAAATCTTGATTTTTCCCTAACACGTGTCTCCAGGGGATGGTGGTAGAGTTTGTTTTTTTTTGTTTGTTTTGTTTTGTTTTTTTTTGTCTTTTTGCTATTTCTTTGGGCCGCTCCCGCGGCATATGGAGGTTCCCAGGCTAGGGGTCGAATCGGAGCTGTAGCCACAGCTCACGGCAACGCTGGATTGTTAACCCACTGAGCAAGGCCAGGGACCGAACCCACAACCTCATGGTTCCTAGTCGAATTCGTTAACCACTGCGCCACGATGGGAACTCCAGATGGTGGTAGACTTTTAAAAAAGTGTATTTGTTGAAACCCAGTGCTCAGTTTGAAAAACTGAAGCATTCTACAAGATAATAAAGAAATGAAGTCTTATTAAATATTGTTAACCCTTGCTATTCAGAATATGGTCTGCGCTCCAGAACAGCATATTGTTATCGTCATCATCTGGAAGTTTCTTAGAAATACAGAATTTTATACCTTATCCTAGAACTGTGATGGGCACATTAGAGAGATGTGCTGGTCTCAACCACTTTCACTCCTTTTTATTGCTTGCTCGGGAATTAGAAATTTTGGTAGATTTCTGGCAAGAGTGTTTTTGATGTCTGGGAAGCAAAGCTGAGTCATTTTATGTTAATTTGAAATAATGGAGTATAAAAAAAATGACCATTTTGTGTGCAAAATTTCAACTAATGACTCTCGCTAAATTTCACATTGACTTAAGAGTCATGTAGTTTTCATCAGGCAGGCTGGCTAAACAGTGGTGCTACTTAAGCTAGTAATCAGAAATACATGCTGTTTGTGTGAGTTTTGAATTTTCTGAGCTCTTAGGCAAATTGCATGTCTGGTATAATGTGACCAATCTATATTTATCTCTTGGTGATAAATGATAGCTGAAAAGATTCATGTTTTAAAACAGTTTTGTAGATCAAGGTGGCTCACTGACTGTAATTTAGTTATATGACCATTTTCTCCTTTCCCCAACTTTTAAGCACACAGAATAATGAATTTCTATTGTACTTAAATGGCCATGTTTGCTTTTTTTCAGTGATTTTTGCTGAACTACTAAAAGGAAATTGCTGATATAAGACAAAGCCCTACATTTGCATTCTTAAGCATGAATCTCTAAATATACCCTTCTCCTGACCAAGAGCTTATACACTCATTCAGTTATATTAGAAATAAGTCTTTAGGGAGTTCCCGTGGTGGCGCAGTGGTTAACGAATCCGACTAGGAACCATGAGGTTGCGGGTTCGATCCCTGCCCTTGCTCAGTGGGTTAACGATCCGGCGTTTGTGGTGTAGGTCGCAGACGCGGCTCGGATCCCACGTTGCTGTGGCTCTGGTGTAGGCTGGCAGCTACAGCTCCAATTTGACCCCTAGCCTGGGAACCTCCATATGCCGCAGGAGCGGCCCAAGAAATAGCAAAAAGACAAAAAAAAAAAAAAAAAAAATAGAAATAAGTCTTTAGGAGTTGTTATTCCTTTCGTGGCGCAGCAGAATCCGAGTAGGAACCATGAGGTTGCAGCTTTGATCCTTGGCCTTGCTCAGTGGGTTAAAGATCTGGCGTGGCTGTGGCTATGGCGTAGACCGGCCCCAATAGCTCTGATTAGACCCCTAGCCTGGGAACCTTCATATGCCGAGGGTTTGGCCGTAAAATGACAAAAGACAAAAAAAAAAGGAGAGAAGTCTTTAATGTATTTTTTGTTTGTTCAGTAGTTTTATGTATTGCATGTGCCCTTGATGTTTTAGTTCCCAGTTAAGATTTATTCACCTTGCTGAAGTGATTTTGAAATGTTAATTTTCCTATGAAAAGCATTCTCTTATGTATTTCTAATGCTTGTTTGATACTTACAGATTCAGAAACCTCTTTTTTTTCAAATGGCTTAAAATGGTCACAGAGTACATAGATGTTGTTTAGGAGTTCTACTATATAGAAATTGCTCTAGAATGTGATGGGTTCTAAAATCTGTCTTTTTTTCCCCCTTAAATATGATACTCAGAGGTGACCTAACATTTAATTGTGGGAGGAACAAATTAGGGAGTATGGTATTAACAGATAGAAACTACTGTTATAGGTAAGCAACAAGAGTTTATTGTATAGCACAGGGAATTATACCCAATATCTTGTAACAACCCCAAAATAGAATATACCAAAAAAGAAAAACCCTAAATCACTATGCTGTATAAGTGAAATTAATGAAATATTGTAAATCACCTATACTTCAGTTTAAAAAAAAACTTGATGGCACTGCTGATTAGAAGGTTGTGGATATGGAGAGAAATATCCATATCTGTTGGGACTGCCATCAAGTGAGAGGCCCCAAATTATGGAATGCAATATCCAGTGAAAGTTTTTTGTCTTAGGCCCAATTCTTTGATTTTATGTAGTTCTGAATTGCTCTGGAGGAAAGGAAGCACCCAGCTTTTCTAATTCTGTTTAGGACTTAATAGAAAAGCTTCTCTGATCATAATCATTAAATTCCAGGGTAGCTTGAAACTCTTTGCAGAATGAAAAAATTATGAAACTCAGAAGATATTAAAGAAAGACTGCGAGAGGTCTCTTGTAGCTCAGAGATCAGTATTGAGTCTGGTGTTGTCACTGTAGTGGCTTGGGTTGGATCCCAGAGCCAGGAACTTTGGCAAGCCACAGGTGTAGTCAAAAAAATGAAAGAGGAGTTCCCATTGTGGCTCAGTGGGTTAAGAACCTGACATAGTGTCCTTGAGGATGTGGGTTCGATCCCTGGCCTTGCTTAGTGGATTAAGGATCTGGCATTGTTACAAGCTGTGATGTGTGTTACAGATGCGGCTGGGATCTCGTATTGCTGTGGCTGTGGCCGAGGCTTGCAGCTACAGCTTTGATTCAACCCCTAGCCAGGGAACTTCCACATACCACAGGTGCAGGAGTAAAAAGAGAAAAGAGATGGGGAAAAGAATATTTTCAAAGTTCACAATCTTACCACATCCTAACTTGTTGAACACTAGCATATATGTAATCTTCTGGATAACTTGTATATTATGTTTATCTTGAACATCTCCTTTTTTTTAAAGTTTTTTACTTTAATCTTGAACATCTCTTGGTTTAGTTTTTAAATATTAGTCTCACATAATGCACTTGGTTTCTAATTTTTCACTTAATATGTCTGCATCCTTGTTCCCTCTGAGTTTGTGGTTGTTGTTTTGTTTTTGTTTTTGTGTTTTAGGGCCATATGTGCAGCATAGGGAAGTTGCCATGCTAGGGGTCAAATGGGAGCTACAGCTGCTGACCTGTGTCACAGCCGCAGCCACACCAGGCATCATCTTTGACCTACAATATAGCTCATGGTAATGCTGGATCCTTCACTCAGTGATCAAGGCCAGGGATTGAACCCACATCCTCATGAACTAGTTGGGTTCATTACTGATGAGCCACGATGGGAACTCTCAAATAAGTTCTTAAAAGTGAGATTATTGGGAGTTCCCATTATGGTTCAGTGGGTTAAAGATACGACATTGCAGCAAGCTGTAGTGCAGGTTGCAGGTGTGGCTTGGACCTGTCTTGCCAGGCCTATGGTTTAGGTAGGCCTCAGCTGCAGCTCAGATTTGGCCTGAAGCCTGGGAACTTCCATATGCCACAGGTGTGGCCATTTAAAAAAATAAAAATGAGTTCCCCCTTTGTGGCTTAGAGGTTAAGGAATCTGGCTAGCATCCATGAGGATGCAGGTTCGATCCCTGACCTTGCTCAGTGGGTTAAGGATCCAGTGTTGCCATGAGCTGTGGTGTAGGCCGGCAAGTACAGCCCTGATTAGACCCCTAGCCTGGGAATTTCCATATGCTGTGGGTGCAGCCCTAAAAAAAAATAAGTAAAAAATCCTTAAGGCTTTTATTAAAATAGTCTGGTTGTCCTTTGAAAATGTAATTGCCATTTCATACTGTGACAAGCAATGTATGAAGTGACCATTTCCATTTCTATTTTAAATGTTACTCGTTTAGTAGGTAAAGTATGGTATTTGGTTTAATCTTTTATCTCCATTATGTGGTGATGATTTTTTGTTGTTGTTCCAATCACCTTTTGTGTCCTTGTCCCATTTTTTTATTGGTATTTACCAATAATAGTAAATGATGAAATAGTAGCAACAGCTGCATCATCTATACTTGCTGTGTGCTAGGTACCATGTTCTATGTTTACCGTACCTTACTTCATTTACACCTCATACCTATCCTATGAGACAAGTACTATCAGTGATACCCATTTTATGATTGAAGAATCTGGTGTTTGAGGGATTGGCACTCCAAAGGGAAGTATGCTGCTCAAGTGGTTGACTTTGAAATTGAAACAGATGAATCGAGGCTGACCGTGAGGCCTCTGAGCTCTTAATCATTGGGATGTTTATTATTTTCATACATTCTTATATACAGTGTGTGGACAAGTAATATGTATTGCACACATAAGGGCTTTATTATTATTGTTGGGGTTTTTTGTTGTTGTTATTGTTGTTGTTTTGGTCTTTTTGTCTTTTTTTAGGGCTGTACCCTGGGCACATGGAGGTTCCCAGGCTAGAGGTCTAATCAGAGCTGTAGCTGCTGGCCTATGCCACAGCTCTGAAAACACTGGATCCTTGACCCTCTGGGTGAGGCCAGGGATCAAACCCACAACTTCATGGTTCCTAGTTGCATTTGTATCCACTGCCCCATGATAGGAACGCCTGTACACATAAGATTTTTGTTTATGGTATGGGGATTTGGGGGTATGTTTGTGTACTTTTTAGGATGATCTCACCTTAAGGGTAGTTGCTGTTTTAAATGTGGACATGGCTTGATACGCGATAGGTATCTTTGTAATCTACCCTTTCGATTAATTTTTTTTTTTTTTTTTTTTGCTTTTTTTGGGGGGCCGCGTTGCCGGCATATGGAGGTTCTCAGGCTAGGGGTCACATTGGAGCTGCAGCTGCCGGCCTACGCCACAGCCACAGCCACATCAGATCTGAGCTGTGTCTGACCTACACCACAGCTCATAGCAAAGCCAGGGATTGAACCTGCAACCTCATGGTTCCTAGTCGGTTTTGTTTCTGCTGCACGACTGGAACTCCAAAAAAAACTTTTTTATTAGGCTTTATCTAAGCTAAGTCATTAAGGGTCCTTTCAAAACTAAATCAGGGTAGAGCTTTTCAGTGTACAGGACATAGGCAGAAAGGCTTCTCAGTTGAGATGATCTTAGTATCATTGTTTCAAAGCTGATATATACCATGAAAAAAACTCACTGTTAAAGGAAATTTGTGTTAATCTTAATAAATTTTTAAAAATGACATGAGTGAGACTGCTCACAGTACTGGGAGGGATTGTTACTACAAGATTCAAAGTCTGAAATTTTCTTCAGGCTAGAATCAGAGACTGTAAATTAAAAATGAGTGTGAAATAGTATATGAACTGTAAAGCCCTGCACTTAACAATGAATTTTGTATGTGTTGACAATGCCAGCTTTAGCAAGTATAGTAGTATCTGGATAGCATCCAGAATGTGTTCCACTCTTGAAAGAGTAACCAAATTTGGACTGGTGTGTTCAAAGGGACATTGATAGGTTAAGTTGTATCTTATTTTTACAGAACATGGTCAGGTTAGGGAACAGTTTGAGAAGGATGTTTTAAGTCAAAGTAAAAGAAAAAATAATTTAGTTGCTGATGAATGGACATTAAAGAGAAGATCTAAGGGAGGAACTTAGTTTCAGAATTGTGAATCTTTCCAGTTGATTTTGGTGACAATTTAAGAAACTTGACTGTTGACGAAGGTGTTACAAGGGAATTTTAACATCCTTGGAAGAGCTTGAGGGCATTGAACTTTACGATTGGTTCTTTCCCTCATTGAGATTCTGTGAGTGTTTCCTTAAGGAACTTCTTTTTTAAATTTTCTGTTGCATTTCCTTACCCATTTATACTTTGATAGGAATAATCTTTTTCTTATAAAATGCGTATTAAAGGAAACTTAGGGAGTTCCTGTCGTGGCTCAGTAGTTAACGAATCCAACTAGGAACCATGAGGTTGCGGGTTCGATTGCTGGCCTTGCTCAGTGGGTTAAGGATCTGGCGTTGCCATGAGCTGTGGTGTAGGTCGCAGATGCAGCTTGGATCTGGTGTTGCTGTGGCTCTGGCGTAGGCCAGCAGCTACAGCTCCGATTCACTCCTAGCCTGGGAACCTCCATATGCCACGGGAGCAGCCCAAGAAAATGGCAAAAAGATAAAAAAAAAGAAAAGGAAACTTAGAAGGAAACATGCAGATAAAGAAAATGTTTACAGCATCAGCACTCAAAGATGACCACTATTAATATTTTGTTGTTTTGATCCATTCTTCTCCAGTCTGATAGCAATAGATGTACCTATACCTTATTTTTATTTAGTTTTATTTAATTTGGGGGGAGGGGGTCGTCGCAACATGGCATATGAAAGTTCCCAGGCTACAGGTTGAATCGGAGAGCTATAGCTGCTGGCCACAGCCACAGCATCTTGAGATCTGAGCTGCAACTGTGACCTAATCCACAGCTCAAGCAATGCCGGATCCCTGACCCACTGAGTGAGGCCAGGGATCGAACCAGATCCCTTATGGATTCATTTCCACAGCGCCACAACCAGAGCTCCTTGTTTCAGCCTCCCTATTCTTGTTCTGGTAACAGCTGTCTAAATTACCATGCTTGCTCTCTATATGTCTTTTTTCCTCCCAAATGATTTTAAAGTTACAGGCATGATACTTCACATGGGAATTTCAGTACAGCTGCATATCCTAAGAATAAAGATAATCTATATCATCAAAGTAGTTATCAAAGCAATTAAAAGACATTAATTTAATATTAACTCACATGTAGTCCACATTAGAATTCTCTAGTTTTCACAGAAACTGTCTCCTCCCCAATCTAGATTTCAAAATTCATACATTGCTTTCCTAATCTAGAAAAGGTCAACCGCTCTTTGAGGAGTTCCACCCAACCAGTATAATGTCCCCCACAATCTTGAAATTGTCTCATTATTTCCCTGTTGTATAGATTCAAGTCAAATATTTTACCGAGAATATCGTGTAGGTGGTGTATCTTATTTTGTCAAGTCAGGAAGCATATAATGTCAGATCACTTGGTTTAAGTGGTGACCCATGTATCTGTCGTTAAGTAGTTTTTCTCTTTTATAATCAGTGAGCAATCTGTTGGGTTAATACTTTGAAACCATGTAAGTAAACTCTTTCCTGCCCAAGAAGCATTCGCCCAGTGCTTTTGGTGTACATTGACAGTTGTCTGAATCAGTTATTTTTTCATTTTTTAAAAAAGTTTCACTGGAGTTCCCTTCGTGGCGCAGTGGTTAACGAATCCGACTAGGAACCATGAGGTTGCGGGTTCGATCCCTGCCCTTGCTCAGTGGGTTAACGGTCCGGCGTTGCCGTGAGCTGTGGTGTAGGTTGCAGACGCGGCTCGGATCCCGAGTTGCTGTGGCTCTGGCATAGGCTGGCAGCTACAGCTCCGATTAGACCCCTAGCCTGGGAAACTCCATATGCTGCGGGAGCGGCCCAAGAAATGGCAAAAAGACAAAAAAAAAAAAAAAGTTTCATTGAAGGATAGTTGACTTAAAATGTTGTTATACTTTCTCTGTAACAAAGTGATTTTGCTACACACGCACACCTGTCCATTCTTGCTTTTTTTTTTTTTTTTTTTTTGTCTTTTAGGGCCACACCCATGTTGTTCCCAGGCTAGGGGTCAAATCATAAAAAGTGGTCTTGAGGTTTTTTTCACTATGCTTTTCTTAAAATATGAATAAAATTTTTCACATTCACTGTTTTTTTTTTTAATTGATGTATTTTTTTCCTGTTACTCATACTTCTTGAGGATTGTTGAGTTTCATATTATGTGGGTTTTGACAATTGCGTATGTAATTTTACATTTAAATTTTGATTTATCTATAATTTCTTTTGGCATATAGAATGGTATTAGCCCCCAATTTTTTTCTAGATGGCTATGTGGTATTTATTGAATCACACATTTCCATTATTATTTATATCTTGAATATACTCAGTTTTAATTCTTGGACATGGTGGTCTTTACATGATACTCTTTACCTTGACATCATGACTGTGTTTTGATGAGTAATTAGCTTTGGGGGTGGAGTAAATTACAGTCCCTTGGTATCCTAGGGGAGTTGCTTCCAGAACCCTGGCAGATATAAAAATCTGAGGGTGCTAACGTCTCTTATATAAAATGGTGAGACATTTGCGAATAACCTATGTATATCCTATCATGAACTTTAAATCATTTCTAGATCACTTATAATACCTAAGGTAAATAATTGTGAATACAATGTAAATTTTATGTAAATGGTGTGCAGCAAATTCAGGTTTTATGTTTTGCAACTTTCCAGAACTTTATTTCCCCTGAATATTTTTGATACGTGGTTAATTGGGTCTACAGGTGCAAAATCCAGAGAGGGCTGGTCATAACACTGGCCACCTGTTTGCAGATATGTGAGCAGTAGGAAAACAGTTTAGACCAGGTGCTGTTTCTCTAAGTAGGCAGAGAAATTTATTTACAGTATCTAAAAGGTACTGAGAGGGAGTTCCCGTCGTGGCGCAGTGGTTAACGAATCCGACTAGGAACCATGAGGTTGCGGGTTTGGTCCCTGCGCTTGCTCGGTGGGTTGACGATCTGGCATTGCCGTGAGCTGTGGTGTAGGTTGCAGACGCGGCTCAGATCCTGCGTTGCTGTGGCTCTGGTGTAGGCCGGTGGCTACAGCTCAGATTCGACACCTAGCCTGGGAACCTCCATATGCCGCGGGAGCGGCCCAAAGAAATAGCAAAAAGACAAAAAAAAAAAAAAAAAAAAAAAACCAACAACAAAAAAAATAAATAAAAGGTACTGAGAAACTGTAAGAAATTGTGAAAGTGTGAAATAGGAAATCTTTGGACTCAGGAAGATTGCCATCTTTAAAAAAAAAAATTGTTAGCTCATTGCTGCCATCTAGTGAAACTGTCCTTAAAATGCTTCAAAGAAAGGTGGGGAATAAAAGCATATTAGACATAACGGTGGTTGCAACTAAATTGAATTAAGTGTAGGGACTATTTTAGTTTTATGGGGTAATAACAAAGAGAAAATTCTAGGGTAGGGTTCTGAATTTCCTAGTCTGAGGTAAGTTATCTCCTTTGTTGTCTAGTTAGTATGATCTCACATTTGATAAGCCATACTGATGCCATCTTTTTTTATGGACCAATGGATTATGTTATATGAGTTAAGTATAATGTGAGTGGCCTGTAGAATAGGGTGAGCAGGTAGAGGACTGATTAAGAAGGTCAGTAGAAACATCTTGTGGCTTTTATGCTTTCTGTTGTGTTCTCCCCCCATCATGCCCTCTTAAATAATTCCTGGGTAGAATACCGAACACAGTCTGAATGAGTGGCACTGCTTTGTCAAGTATTTATCTTCTGTCCCCTCAGCCTTCTTCCACTAAAGGTGGAGTTCTAATGACCAGGACATAAAAGCAAGAGAACTGAAAGCTTGATTCCAATTATGAATTGATTTTCGCCTGGTTCCCAGCAAATTCCAGGAACTTCAAAACCTTTGTTTCTGTTTCTAGACCATTTGAAATGTGCGTCTCATAATTGTCAGTACAGTCTGCCTTTCTCATCTTGCTATACTTCTTCCCAACACAATTTGCATAGATTGCTGAAACTTTATAATGTACAGTTAGAAATAAAATTGACAGATTTGCTTGCACTCCAACCAGATGTAGTTTTTATTTGTGTTTTTGGTTTTAGGATATGAATGGGATGTTAGAAATGGGAATAGAAACACATTTCTGTATCCGTGGATCTTACCATAAAAATCTCTTGTTGCATTTGATCAACTTAAAACATGATCAAATGGGCACACAGATCCATAACTTAATATTCCTGGTTTAGATTCTTAGGCACTAGTCTTAGTAATCCTTTGATAATAAAAATTGTGGAAATGAGAACCTGACATAGAAAAAATACGCAAATACATGCATGTGTATCCATGAACTAGAGGTTTGAGTACTACCACCCAAATAACCTCTAGTGAAACACTTGACCTTTTTTCCTTTGTCTGGAATTCTGCTTTTCTAGAAGTAGACTCATCTCCGCTGCTGAGTTAAACAGGATGCAGAGTAACCAGGGAACATAATAATTTGAGAAATCTTTTCCCTTTGGTTTTACTCTTGAAAAACAATTTTAAGAAACAGATTCTGTGTATTTTTTATTCTTGTACTTTTATTTATTTAAATGTTCTGTAGTATTCAGTATTGAGTTTAAAAAAGAATGAATTTACTTAATGGTTTTTCTTAAAGGATATGACCAGAGTACATTCATCTTTGAGAATTTGTGGAGTATTTATGATGTATTTAACAGTGTTGTTAAGACTATTAGTTTATAAGTACATCTGATGTTTTCAAAGCATTTGAAAGGTTTAATAAAACCAATGTTTAAGGAACCTGGATTGTTATTTAAAAACAGTTGACTGACTTTATTTCCCCTCAAATACATTTCCTGAGTAGGAGTTAGATGCTTGATTTTTAAAATGGTGTTTTCCTAAAAACAAAACATTTCTTTTTTTTTTTTTGGCTTTTTAGGGCTGCACCTGCAGCATATGGAGATTCCCAGGCTAGGCATCAAATTAGAGCTACAGCTGCCAGCCTATGCCAGACCCATAGCAACGCCAGATCCTAGCCACAAATCTGCAAACTACACCACAGCTCACATCAACACCAGATCCTTAACCCACTGAGCAAGGCCAGGGATCAAACCCGCAACCTCATGGTTCCTAGTCAGCTTCGTTTCTGCTGTGCCACGACAGGAACTCCCCTGCAGCTTGTATTTATTTCATTGAAGAAAACTGGGATAATATAAAAAACTATGAAGGTGTTAACAATGAATTAACCAAAAGAGTACCCATGGAACAATATTTTTAAATATTTTTGCCGTTTCTTTCCTGAGTACATAGTTTTTATATAGGTAGTTTATTTGCCTCCAGTTACATATTATCCAATTGTGTATACTGCATTTTGATTTTTTTTCTTTTTTTTTTTTCTTTTTAATGGCCTTACCAGCAGCATATGGAAGTTCCCAGGCTAGGGATTGAGTCCGCAGTACCAGATCCTTTAACCCACTGCAACAGGCCGGGCATTGAACTCACGCTGTCACAGCAACCCAAACTGCTGCAGTGGGATTCTTAATTATTAGTTAATGGCCACATCTGTGGCATATGGAAGTTCCTGGGCTAGGGGTTGAATCAGAGCTGCTGCTGCTGGCCTACTCCGCAGCCACACTAGATCCATGCATCTGCAACCTACACCAAAGCTTGTGGTAACACGGGATCTTAACCCACAGAGCAAGACCAGGGATCAGACCCTCATCTTCACAGATATTAGTTGGGTTTGTTACCACTGAGCCACAATGGGAAATTCCTCAAGTTTGTTTTAATGAATAAGACTATACTATCTAGGGGTAAATGTTTAGGTGATATCATTTAGTACATTTTAAAAGGATTTTACTTTAAAATTAGGTGTTTTAGAGGGAAGAAAGGGATTGAGAAAGGAATGGTGTACATGGGGCTGCTGAGTTCGCTTTGAAATTTTACAGATACTAAACTGCTCTAGCATCTTGAGACTGTTTTACTGCAGTACCTTGTACTTATCCATTTTGGAGCAGACAAAACCTTCCCTGTTGGAACTGCTATTCTTAACATCACTTCCCTTTCCAGTAAATACTAGCTGGATATTTTGGGATTCTTCTATTTCTGGGTCTTTTAGACTCCCACAGTAATAGATACCATGCATGTTAGCTTGCATTTGGAGTTGATGGGGATGCCTTGACACCAAGTTTTGTTTTTGTTGAAACCTAGAGAGAATTTTTCCAGTATTTGCTATTAATATATTTATTGTTAGTGAAAAACATTTGCTGAAAAATAGTTTATATTTCCACTTATAATAATAGTAAACCCTAATAGCTAAGCAAAAATATTTGCAGCCAGTTAGACCTTTTAGTAGGTTTCGATTTTGATTCCTTGGTGTTCTAAGGCTTTCTGGCACTCCCACTTAATTGAAAGGTTGTTGATTCTCAGTAGCCACTGTGGTTAATTTTTTATTGCTTAGTCCAAAAAGACTATTTATAAAGATATAACTTAGAAACCAAAATAAAGATGAGCTGTTTTTTGAATTTCAGAAAGGATAGGAGGTAAAGGCTGTTGTTACAGCTTTAAAACCTGTATGCTTGTGAAATGACCAGTTGTTTTCAGGGTCAGAATGGTAGTGATCATATATAAATGTTGAATTTTTTTTTTCTATGTGTGTATAAGACATTTTTATGTAACCCATGAAAACTAGTTTGTCATTCTCTTGAGGATTGGAAAAATAATAGATATTGGACATTGGTATTTTTTTGAGATTCTTCGGTACCTTTCAAAGGGCTACATGAGAAATAATCTTAAGTATGTTAACTCAGAATCTAAGGTGCATCCATTTAAACCAGGTTTAACTTTGGTTGGAGAGGGGAGGAGCAGTGGACTGATTAAAAGCTAAAGAATTTTGGAGTTGCCTGGTGGCCTAATAGCTAAGGATTTGGCATTGCCAGTGCTACTAGCCTGGGACCTGGGCATGCCTGGGACATAGCCAAAAAAATGGCTAAAGAATGTCAAAACATCTTTACTTTGGAGTTCTCTTGTGACTCAGCAGGTTGAGGATCCATTGTCCAGTGTTGTCACTGCAGCAGCTTGGGTTGCTACTCTGGTGTGGATGCGACCCCCCAAAAAATCTTTTTTTTTCTTTTTATAGCCGCCGCACCTGTAGCATATGGAAGTTCCTGGGCTAGGGTTTGAATCAGAGCTGCAGCTTGTGGCAACACCAGATCCTTTAACCCAAGGCCAGGGATCAAACTCACATCCTCACAGACACAGTGTCAGGTTCTTAATCCACTGAGCTACAATGGGAATTCCAAAAAATATTTTCACTTTGGAAGACCTAAAATGATAGCATGAATCTCTGGGTAATTATAATAGGATTCTGCCTCCATGACAGACAGACATAAAGGTAATTTTTGTTTTGAAACAGTGTGAGGAAAGTTGTATTTTTTTCCGTAGTTCTCTGGGTCCTTTGATTCATGCAGTGTTCTACTTGCTAGTTTTATCATCATCACCATCCAGTATTATTAAATATCTTGGTTGTGGTTTGTAATATATTCTCACACAAAAAGTAAAGAGTCATTGCTTTCTGTAAAAAGGTTGTATTGATACTTAAGATATATATCTATGGCATATTATAAGTTAGTTGAAGTACCTGGAAATAGATTAATTCCAGAGTGAGTGAATTGCTTCTATTTAATGCTTTTGTATAATAAAGTTAATTATATGTAAAGGGTAGAGTGTCATTTGTCCACATTCATCTAGCTCAAGATTAGTTTGTGGGCAGAATTTGGGGGAATGAATGAGCTCATTTTAGTAAAAGCAGTGCGCAAGAAGTAGAGTTATTGTTGGCAAGGAATGGTTAAGTTAGTGTGACTCGGAAGGTGAAAAACAAGGAGAAATTTAGAGTTTATGGGGTTCTAATTTGCTTGAGGACTTTAAAACAGGGAGATCACTTGGAATTAATAATGTCCAAGAAGATCGTGTTGCCCCTAGTCTGTGAAGAAGATTCCCTCTTTCCCAGCCCCCTTGAAGTGATAGTCTAGCAAGAATATACTAAAGAAGAGTGAAATTCTATAAGGATGTATTCAGGTGCCATAGTCTTTGAATAGTAATACACTTGCTGCTGTGAGATCCTTTTAGTTGACTTATATTTAGGTAGTCATGATGGTTCAGAGTAAGTTTTTAATCAAGAATTATTTTGTTTTTAGCATCTTTTCACCTGAATGCATTTCTTTTTTCCTTTCAGTTTTTCGGCTTTGTGAATTACCTTATCATCAAAGACAATGGCCAGCAACGTTACCAACAAGACAGATCCTCGCTCCATGAATTCCCGTGTATTCATTGGGAATCTCAATACTCTTGTGGTCAAGAAATCTGATGTGGAGGCAATCTTCTCAAAATATGGCAAAATCGTGGGTTGCTCTGTTCATAAGGGCTTTGCCTTCGTTCAGTACGTTAATGAGAGAAATGCTCGAGCTGCTGTTGCAGGAGAGGATGGCCGAATGATTGCTGGCCAGGTTTTAGGTAAGGTCTGGGTTGAATGTATTTTTCATTGATTATAGTCTTTCTGTTCGGTCCTCTCTTTCTCTTCCTCTTTCTCCATAAAGCTAACAACAATCTGGTATTAGTTCTGCATGTTACGACTGGCATCAACTTAATCAAAATGTTAGGTTTATAATAGACTTAACTTATTGGGTTATTTTGTGTGGTAGAGACCAATTAACCCTTAGTTGGTAGTTTTGAGTTTGGGGGAGGGGGAGATGGGAATGATATTTCATAAGATACTATTGCTACCTAAATTGCTGTCCTTCCAGTCACAGTGGAATGGGTGAAGACAGTGCTCAGTCATGTGCTCTGGAGTCCAATTGTTTGGCTCCACTTTGGAGCCTCACAGCTATGTGTGTTGGGTAGCATATGTAGTTATCTGAGCCTTAATTTTTCTCATTTGTTAAAACAAAGATAGTAGTACCTCCGTTTATTATTTCTTACCTGAGGCAGTGACACTGTGGTGGTCTAAAGAATTTAAGTAAATTGAGAGGATGATTCATAAGAAGCTTCTAATTGAGCATGTTACATTCAGTAAAAGTTACTGTTAAATCTGTTTTAGTACCATAAACTCTGATTATGTTGTTTTAGATATTAGTTCCCCTAATAGGTGTCAGCTCTGATCTAGCATGTTCAAGTTTTGAGAAAAGAGATATGCTCAAAGATAGTTTATATTCTAAACTTTAAATCTCATATATTAAGACTATTAGAACACATAAGTATGTTCCTGATGATTGTAGAACTTCATCTCCTTGAATAGCTTTGTAATTGCTTGTCAGCTTTTAGGATTTCATGTCAGTAATAGTAATTTTGATATAGTTTGTATTTTCTTGGGTATGAATATCAGAGAATCTAACGGGTTTGTAAAGCAAGTCAGTTTCTTTTTAATTTTTATGAAAAAAACAGGTGTCTGAGTACCATAGACTGGCTATTTCCACTGTTGATAATACATCATTTGCCAATTTAACGAATTGTTTACTTCAGATTTATGGTTTGTAGAAATTCATAATTAAAATGAGGTCTTAAATTTTGTTTGAATATTCTGGCAGTGGCTTAAATTTTCATTTTGTTTTCAGGATTTTCAGGAGTTTGTATTTATTCACTTTTAAAATGTAAATGTAGAGCACATTTAAAGTCCAACTTCATTTTCTACTCGCCTTTTTCTCTTCAGGTTGGAGTGAGTTTTTTACCCCTTTAACTGTTTCCATGTTGGTATTTCTCTCTAATACAACTTAAAACTTCAGCATTCCGTAATGATTATAATCTTTAATAAATTTTTACAACAGATCACATTGTACAGAAAATTTTGTTTGCTTTTTGCTTTTTAGGGCCGCACCCACAACATATAGAAGTTCCCAGGCTGGAAGTCTAATTGGAGTTATAGATGCCCTCCTATACCACAGCCACAGCAATTCAGGATCTGAGGTGCAACTGTGACTCAAATTACAGCTCACAGCAATGCTAGATCCCTGACCCACTGAGCAAGGCCAGGGATTGAACCCGCATCCTCATGGATACTAGTCAGATTCCTTTCTGCTGTGCCACAATGGGAACTCCCTGCCAGAGTAATTTGAAAACTTCAGTACACACCTAGTATATAAGGACTTTTAAACAAAATGCAAACCACATGCCCTTATCACACACAAAATTCAAGTGATTATTTAATACCATCTAATATTCAGTCCATATTCAGATTTCTTCCTCTCTTGTCTCAAACTTTTTATCATAACATTTAATTTGTTGAACTAATGTTCATAGTAAAAGAATTGGGTGAAACATTTTAATAATGTATTTTATGTAACTATCCCATAATCATATAAAAATATGATTGGAATTCTTTACATTCTTTTTTCATACAAAGTCTTTGAAGTCAGTGTGTATATTTCACTAAAATTTATCTGAATTCAGATTCAGTATATTTAAGATGCTCCATAGCCACATGTGGCTAGCAGGCTTATTGTCTGGGGCTGTGCCGATCTAGACGCTTAATTCGATTCAGAGTCTATTTATTTAGGTGAAAATATTTCATAGATAATGTTATGTATTTTGTATTGTATCACATCAGGTAACCTAACATTGTTGTCCCATTTTTAGTGATGTTAAAAATTTGTGGGTTCAAGTTTTACACCATGATCCATTCATGGTAAAAACTTAACCATCAGTTTTTCACCTTAGAATGATCATCCATTGATGACCATTGCTTAGGTATTTCATTGGGGGTTGCAAAAGCGTAGCTTATTATCTAATTTTTCTGTAATCAACTACTCATAATTTGGGTTTTTCTAAAATATTGGTTACATTGGAAAGTCAGAATAAATCTTTCAGATTTTGATGTAATTGATAGTTTAGCATTCTTTAAATACAGTCATTGATTTAGTTTAGTATCATGAATTTGGGTATTTTAAATTGATATATTTCAATCCATTGCAAATCATTCTTCGGAGTTCACAATATTTCATCTTTGGCCAGTGGGTCAAGTTGGTTCCTGTGTCCTTCAGACCTCATTCTTACAATACTGCATTACTTTTGGGCACCATAAGATATTCTAGATCTTATGGTATACTTCTTGATCTATCCTAGAGTTTGTCCCTTTTTCCTAAGAGCCTTGGCTCCTTTTAATGGGAGTAAGAAATCACTTCCTATGTATTAGGGGTGTTTATTATTGCTGAATTTTATTTGCATCTGGTTAATTGCAATGGACAGAATGAGGGACACTTTTTTTTTTTTAAGAAAACATATATTTTTATGAGTGCTTTGTGCCACAGTTTTAAAATAGCCATATTTTTACCAAAATTAAGATTACCAGGAATTCCCGTTGTGGCTTAGCTGTAACGAACCCGACTAGTATCCATTAGGATGCAGGTTTGATCCCCAACCTCGCTTAGTGGCTAAGGAGCCAGCATTGCCATGACTTGTGATGTAGGTCGTGGGCATGGCTTGTATCCCCTGTTGCTTGCTCTTGGCTGTTGCTGTGGCTGGCAGCTGCAGCTCCCATTTGATCCCTAGCCTTGGAACTTCCATATGCTACAAATTCGGCCCTAAAAAGCAAAAAAAAAAAAAAAGATTATGAAGTGCTATTTTAGATTCGATTTTTGTTTTATTAATATCTTCTATTTTGGATATTAACTTAATACAGTTTTCCCTTGATTAAATAACACATTTGAACTGCACAGATCCACTTCCATGACTTTGCTCTGCTTCATTTTGTTTTCCTTCCAACAAATATATATTACAAGAATGTTGGTTGAATCCCCTAATGTGGAACCATGGATATGGAGGTTAGACTATAAAGTTATATACAGATTTTCAACCCCTACATTGTTCAAGGATCACTGTACTATAGTTTAGAATCACATGAAATAATTCTATAAGGCTGTGTATAATCAACTTGAAACATTTTAGTTCTATTTCATTTTATTGCATTTAAGAACTTTTTAAAAATTCTCTTTAGGTTTAAAAAATCTTACTGATTACAAAGTCTAAGTTAAAAATCAAATGAGTTTAGTGAATGAAGAACTCTGAAGGTTATAGATGTAGTTTGGAGAGCTAGCTAGCTTTTGGCTAATTGGGTTTTGACAAATGCTCTCTTTTGTTAGAATAAGAGGGAGAACATGAACTTGTTGATAGGCAGTGGGAGGCAGGATAAGTAAAGTAGCTGGCCACTTTGGCATAGGTGTTTTAAAAATTATGTTGTATATGGAAACTAGGATTTTTTTCTTTTGCTTCATTTCCTTTTTCTTGGGGTGTGTATGCATGATGTAAAGGTCATTTACCTAAGCAATTTGCATAATATTAAGGTTTTTTTTTATGTGACTTTACAGCTTACCCTATTTGCAAGAATAAAAATTTTCCTTTGGGTATAATTTGAGGGTACCATGCTTCAACCAGATTAATTCATGAACGGCCATATGTTTTTATCTCTGAAGCCATTTACTCATTAATATATTTGTCTGTGCTAATTTTAAATGGCACAAAGTCATTTCTGGAAAAGCAACTGTTGGTCATTGATTTTTCTCCTTTGATAGTAACTAAGTGAGCATAGTGGGTGCCCTCTGAAGGGTGAGAGTTTCATTAAAATGCAAGCTGAGGGAGGATAGTACCAAAGACAACCTTAATGAGTTGTATATAACAGTTGTATTGGTACAGAATGAAGGACAAAGGAATAGAAGATTTAAGCCTAACCTTGTAAAAATTCTTGGGCCTTTTTTATATGATAAAGACGAGATACATAGTTTGACCTTTGTTACTTTATATGGCTATGTACACTTTTAAAAGTTATAGTTTGAGACATGCCCCACCCCTCCCCAACAGAGTTGTCATTAAAGGTTTTTTGTTTTTTGCTTTTTTCAGATATTAATCTGGCTGCAGAGCCAAAAGTGAACCGAGGAAAGGCAGGTGTGAAACGATCTGCAGCGGAGATGTACGGGTCAGTACCAGAACACCCTTCTCCGTCCCCTCTACTCAGGTCCGGAACTTTATTATTTATAACTGCATTGTGTCCATCAGTGGGCATCTTCTCTATCTGTTTTCTGGATGTGGGGAGGGTTAACTGTAGTATGTTTTAATATGTGTGAAAGTAATGCTTTATTGATTTGTTTTGATGAACCTCTTTTATCCCATTTCCCAGAGAATTATTAGAATTCCCTGAGATTTTTTACTGTTAAAAAATGGCTTGGTATTTAAAGCATAAATTATTGTCCTTCAATAGGCGTTATTCAGTGTCTAAGAAGCCGAGGGAGGGAGTATAGAAAAGGAAGGAGGATGGCATAAGAATGTTCAATTTACTGTTGTATTTTTCTGTGTTCTTATTTTAGCTATTATGTTGTATGTTGATATTGTAGCAATCTTTTGTCTAAATTTGCATTTGGCCACTGCATGTCCAGTAGCCTAAAGTGGTTGGAATTTAGTGAACTATTGTTTAATGATTGGGCATTAGTCCGTGCTAATCTTTTGATCTGTTTGTGGTTGGTTTAGTGTGGGGTTTTTGATTTTTGTTTTTTTCCCATCTGCTGTTGTAAATTTACATCAACAGCTCCAAATTAATCTTCTTTGGTATTTATTTTTCAGCTCCTCTTTTGACTTGGACTATGACTTTCAACGGGATTATTATGACAGGTATGTTTAAAATGTTTTGTCTGTTCCAATAAGAAACTATCTAGAACCATTCTATTTTTCTAATTCATAGTAATAAATGTTCCATTTTGTAGTAATAAATTTTTCAAAGGCCTTTCTGCCAGAATATAATGAAAAATACCTTCCCCAAAATTGTCAGAGGTATACTAGATAACAGTGGTGTTTGTAATTTCAGGGCATATGTAGACATGACCAATATTTTCTGGACTAATGCTTTCTTTTTTTCAGTCATTTTTGGCCTCCCTGTGGGATATGGAGCCACTGGGCCAGGGATCAGATCAGAGCCACAGTCACAACCTAAGCCACAGCTGTGGCAACGCTGAATCCCTAAACCACTGTGTTAGGCCAGGAATCAGACCCACTTCCCAGTAGCTCCCAAGACTCCACCAGTCCCTTTGCACCACAACTGGAGCTCCTGATGCTCTTGACAAGTCAGTTTCCTTTTTGTTTTAATTTGTATGTCACATAAAAGTGAGGACTGACTTGCCTAAGAATGAAATGAGATTTAATTAGTAGTACCCTGTTCTCTTTATTGAATTTGCTATTGCATATTTGCCACTTGGCTTTACATTGTAGGAAATTACTGCAAAACTATAAAAAATATTCCCTAACCTTAAAAGTCTAATAGTCTCCTTTGAGCAGACCCATCAATAGAGGGTACCATAAGCATATATAATGAATTAACAATACATATTGCTTTAGGAGTTAATGTTGAAGTGTTAAGATTTGTATGTTAATAATACAGTTGTAAAAGGAAGGGAGGTTGGACTGTAATGATTATTTTGCCTTCAGAATGGCATTCATTTTTGAAAAAGTAAGAAATAAAATTGGGAGATGAGTTGGATAGGGATAAGTTATGGATGGCTTTGAATGATGGATTTAGACCTGATAAAGGAATTAGTCATTGAAGAATGGCCTGATTTTTTTAAAAAATTAGTATACTCTTGGCATCCTGATAACATTACTATTCATGAATGTTAAGGAAACACGTTTATTTGGTTTAAATTATGCATTGTTTGTATGGAAGTCTATGGCGCATACTCGTTCTTTAGATTTGGTGAGATATCAGTATGCTTTCTTTGTTATTTTCATCTTAAAACTCCAATATATGAGTCATTAGTATTTTAAGTTAATATATATGTAAGAATTCCAGTTAGCTCAGCCTCTGCTTTTGGAATAAAAGTAATACCTTTTTTGATTTGGGAGTATTTCATGAAAGAGAAACATTTGAACTAAGTTGATTAATCATGCCAAGGGAATTGGATAAAGATATTAAGTCAGCTGGAAAATCATGAGCAAAGACCTGAAGGTGTACTTGTGTGTTTGAGAAATACCACATAGGCTATAGTAGCTAGTCAATAAAAGGCCAGAAAATAAGGCTGGAAAATAGTTTGGATGTAAATTGTTAAAGGTCCTTGAATGCCATATTAGTGGGATTTGAGTCTCATGCATTGTCAAAATCGTTATTTCAGCGTTTCCATTGTGACTCAGTGGGTCTAAGCGCCTGCCCACTGAGGTGCAGTATCTGTGAGGATACAGGTTCAATTCATAGCCTTGCTCAGTGGGTTTAGAATACAGTATAGGCCTGCAGCTGCAGCTCTGATTAGATCCCCTAGCATGGGAACCTCCATATAAAAAAGGAAAAAAAGTATTTCTTAGAGATTTCTTTAGATTTCTGTGTTCGAATACATTTTGAAAGCTCTGATTTTTGCACTGTGAAAATAGTAAAATGTAAAAATACCAGACCTTAATAGTTGAGAAAACATATTTCTTACCTACTGAAAACTTGGTTCACTGGTTGAGTGACTTGAAGGCACTGAGACTTAGTGGGTTTGAAGCAGCTTCCCTTTACCCTTTCTGCACACAGGAATTTCTAGGCCACATTTTATTCATGCCCAGTTACATCTGTAGGGATTCTTATACATCTAATCTAGGTAAACCCCTTAAGTATTGATGTATTTTTTTTCTCTAAGTTTTACTATTATCTTGGTGAGGCAGTGAGATTTTGACCATCCTTATTGTCATACTCTAATTTGGAAAAAGTTTTTTTTTAATTGAGGAATTTCAAAATTGAGTAAAAGAGATAAGACAGGTAAAGGAATACTGAAAACATTTAGATGCTTGCAAAAATATCTTCAGATTTCTTAGTGCTGCTCCCTGGTCTTAAAAATTGGTGGCAACACCACTGTTGGCCACACTCTAGTTTCTCAGGAGGCAAGAGAATACCTTTAGGTGTTCTCTGTATTATTGCTTGATATTACAGTGTCAGTGAAAAGTAATGTCTTTTACCTTCCATTCTGAAGTCAACCAATAGAAAAAGTGATGACTGGTGATGACTGGTGGAGTAACCAAATAGTAATTGATGAAGAGCTCATTCAGATTTATACTGAGGTCTAGTGGGAAACTGAACATACTCAGTTAAGAATGGAAAAACTAGGAGTTCCCGTCGTGGCTCAATGGTTAATGAATCTGACCAGGAACCATGAGGTTGCAGGTTTGATCCCTTTTCCTTGCTCAGTGGGTTAAGGATCCGGCATTGCCGTGAGATGTGTAGGTTGCAGATGCGGCTTGGATCCCACGTTCCTGTGGCTCTGGTGTAGGCCGGTGGCTACAGCTCCGATTGGACCCCTAGCCTGGGAACCTCCATATGCTGCGGGAGCAGCCCAAGAAATAGCAAAAAGACAAAAAATAAAATAAAATAAAAAAGAATGGAAAAACTACTCAGGCAAATGGTATTAATTTCCTCTCAGAAGTCATCCTGAAGATGATGCTTTATTCACAAGATTAAGATACTTAGTAACCTCCTAGATCAACTATGTTAGATTCTTTTCAAAAGAAGTTGAAAGATTTACTTTGAGATGTGCTGAAAACTCTTAAAAACATGAAATTCACATGAATATTTCAAGACATAAATTTGGCATTTCTGCTACCTATTGGCAACCTATATGGAGCAGAGAAAAGAATAGCTGAAGAATCCAAAGACTTAATCACTCAGCAGGAAAGGTTACGACCAGAATCATAGGTATCATCTTAGTTTTCTTATCCCTAAAAGGGAAATAATAATGCCTGCTAATAGAGTTGTTATGAAGACTAAAATATGGAAGATAATTACATTATAAATAACCTTCACATATTGTTAAGCTATCAGATACTATCAATCAAGAATTCTCGATCTTGGGAGTTCTCTTCTGGCACAGTGGGTTAAGAATCTGGGTTTTTTTCCCCTGCTGTGGCCATGGGTTCCATCCCTAACTTGGAAGCTTCCACATGCCATGGGTTTGGCCAAAAATTTTTTAAATTTCCAATCTTTTTAGAGCATGAAGATTAAAATCTCCTAAATTACTGAAAATTATACTTCTGAAATACTATTTTATTAGTCCTATTAACACTGTCACACATTAAAACATCAAATTGAAGGGAATCATGGCTAGCCTACCATTCTTTCCCACAAAAACTAACATCTCTAGCATAATTTGGGGGTCTTTATGTGTGACAAAAGTCTTCTAAATTAATGCATAGTGAAGTGCAAGGCAGGTGGAAAAAGGTAACCATCATATTCCTTAAACTAATATTTGAGCCCTGGGAGTTCCCATCATGGCTCAGCAGAAACGAATCTGACTAGGAACCATGAGGTGGTGGGTTCGATCCCTGGCCTGGATCAGTGGGTTAAGTATCCAGCATTGCCGTGAGCTATGGTGTAGGTTGCAGACGCGGCTCGGATCTGGCCGCGTTGCTGTGGCTTTGGTGCAGGCCAGCAGCAACAGGTCTGATTAGACCCCTAGCCTGGGAACCTCCATATGCCACAGGTGTGGCCCTAAAAAGACCAAAAATTAAAAAAAATAAATAAAAATAAAAATTTTTAAAAATTAAAAAAAAAAAAATAAAAGGAGTTCCCGTTGCGGCGCAGTGGTTAATGAATCTGACTAGGAACCATGAGGTTGCAGGTTCAGTCCCTGGCCTTGCTCATTGGGTTAAGGCTCCGGCATTGCCATGAGCTGTGGTGTAGGTCGCAGACTCGGCTCGGCTCAGATCATACGTTGCTGTGGCTGTGGTGTAAGCCGGTGGCTACAGCTGTGATTCAACCCCTAGCCTGGGAACCTCCATATGCCGAGAGAGCAGCCCAAATTTGAGCCCATAGTTTGTTGTAGGCACACAGAGTTTAGGCTTTGAGTTAATAAGACAAAAAATAGAGAATATGGATTGGAGCCCATCCCCAACTCCCCTCTTGTTGGTGTTAAGAAGAGCCTGCCCCCCCCCACCCCCGCTGGCCATACACATGGCCAAGGAACCCGCACCACAGCAGTGACATCACTGGATCCTTAACCTGCTCAGCCACTAGGGAACTCCTAGATGAGTTCTCTTTGGGCCTTCCCCCTGTTCCAATTTTCTCATGTCCCTGGGCAACAATGGACCTGAGAGATGGGGTTTATGTATGTGTATGAAGAAAGAGTACATAAAATATTTAGGTTTTAGAGAATTGGGTAAAACCATCTGCTTGGAAAGGCATGTGATTCAGAGAACAAGAAGGTTCTTGGCTGCCTGAAAAAGCCTTTTTTATTTTTTATTTATTTATTTTTTTTGTCTTTTTGCCATTTCTTGGGCCGCTCCCGTGGCATATGGAGGTTTGTTAATCCACTGAGCAAGGGCAGGGATGGAACCCACAACCTCATGGTTCCTAATTGGATTAGTTAACCACTGAGCCACAACGGGAACTCCAAGAGATAGATGCCTTTTTAGCTTTTCACTTTAGGTGACATTTACATGTCATTTTAGGCATAGGATGAAATTTGCATTTGCTCAGCCTTTCTATTGGTTGTATCTTTCATGTTGTAGTTGTCAAAAAGACTTCAGTATAATTATACTTTGAACATAAATATGATATTATTGGACTTAAATTTTTGACAGTAATATATTTTATTTAGCATTCATTTGGGACAGTTTTCTCATTTTATTGTGTCCTGGACACTTGTTGAGTATGTGGGAGATGTTTATTTGAAAGAGAAGTGTTTGAGTCTAATCAGAATCTGCTCTTTTAGGAATATACATTAGGACATTTTCCATCTATTTATACTTTATCAAGCTCCTAAATTTCTTTTTTCTTTTTTTAAAACTAGCTCTATTGAGATGTAATTCATTTTAAAGTGTACAGTTAATGGAGTTCCTGTCATGGCGCAGTGGACATGGGACCATGAGGTTTCAGGTTTGTTCCCTGGCCTCTCTCAGTGGGTTAAGGATCCGGTATTGCTGTGAGCTGTAGTGTGGGTCGCAAATGAGACTCAGATCTGACCTTGCTGTGGTGTGGGCCAGCAGCTGTAGCTCTGATTAGACCCCTAGCCTGGGAACCTCCATATGCCATGGGTGTGACCCTAAAAGGCAAATAAATAAAGTGTACAGTTGAAATTATATATTCATAATTTTGCAGTCATGACCATGATCTGATTTTGGAACATTTTCATCACCCCCAAAATAAACAACTTACTGGCAATTGCTCCTTATTCTTCCTCTCTTCTAAGGCCTAGCAACTGTTAATCCATTTTCTACCTACAGATTTGCCTGTTGTGGAAATTTCATGTCAGTGGAATCATGTGACATGTGTCTTTTGTGACCAGTTTTTTATGGTTCATCCATGTATTATTAGTACTTTATTCCTTTTTATTGTTGGTTTGAGATGTTTCCACATTTTTAATAATGCTCCTCTGAACATTGGTGTACACATTTTTGCATAGGCGTATATTTTCATTTTTCTTGGGTATGTACCTCAAGGTAGAATTGCTGGGTCTTAAGATAATTCTGTGTTTAACTTTTAGAGGAATTGCCATTATGTCTTCCAAAGCAGCAATACCATTTTATATTTCCATCCACCATGTATGAGGGTTCTAATTCTCCACATCCTTGCCAACATTTGTTCTGTTATGTATCTTGGTTATTTAAGTTATTCTGGTGTGGGGATTATTTTATTATAGTTTTGATTTGCATTTTCTTTAATGCTGGTGTTGAGTTTGTGTGTGCTAATTGGCTCTTTATCTTTAGAGAAATGTTTTCTGATCCTTTGCCCAATTTTATATTGGGTAAAACATTTTTGTATATTCTGGATGTAATAACCAATATTATCATTTTTGAAGTTTATTACTCTTTAGTTTTTCTATGGTTTCACCATTTTGCTTTGTGATCACAGATATGTAACTATCAGTTTATACTAAGGACGTTAGCTGGTTTGTAAGGATTATGGTTTTGTTACAGGCTTGTAAAATTATAGAATTATCTAAGCTCTCTTTGAAAATAATTTATTAGTTAGTAGGTAGATGTCTGTGGAAGGAATAAACTAGGACAGCACTGGCCAAATAGAACTCTGTATATAGGGGCTATCAATTCCTGTTCTTTGTAAGTAGCAATGCATGTGGTGTTCCTCAACCTTGTTCATTGTTCTTTGGGCAAGGTAGCAATAACCTCTTTTGTTTTGTTTTTTCCTATAGTTAAAAAATCGTTATTTAGTTAAAATTTGACAATTTGGGTGTCCCTAAATATTGAATGATCCTATGCAACATACTGGTTTGCTGTTTAGTCCCTTCATCCTTTACATCAGCAGTACTTGATGTTTTAATCTTGACTATCATCCCAGATAATCTATATCCTTAGTGGACCCTAAAGCCAATTTGAAGAAAGTTGAGGACCTTAACGTACAACTATGCAAATTTACCTTGGTAATTAGCACTCCATTAGCAAAGCAAGTGTAAGTTAATACTTGTATACAGTTTGTCTTTTCCTATACTCATTGGGGCAAGCTTGTGGAAGGGTGCCTTCAAATAATGTTCAGAAATTGTCTCTTATTTTAGAAATAAAACACATTGTAAGGATTTCACCAATTGATTTATTTTAAAGCACAACGGCAAGAATTCCAGCTATGTCATGAAAGTGGGTTTGGGTGTCTATTTGACATGACGTAGTTTCATATTTACATTTCAGTGTAAAATGTTACATAGACATTTTTAGCACTTTTCCCTTATGTAATTAAAGTCAGTAGTCTATTCACTTGTAAAATAGAGCTTAGAGAAAAATATATATACTACAAAATTACATGTTGTAGGGTGAACTTTTGGTCTGTTTGTATTGGGGGGGGGCACACTGTGGTGGATGGAAGTTCCCAGGTTAGGGGTCAAATTGGAGTTACAGCTGCAGGCCTACACCACAGACACAGCAGTGCAGGATTCCAAGCCTCATCTTCGACTTATACCATGATTCACGGCAACACCGGATCCATAAGCCACTGAGCAAGGCCAGGGCTCAAACCTGTGTCCTTATGAATCCGAATCCCAGTTGGGTTCATTACTACTGAGCCACAACAGGAACTCCAAACTTTTGGGTTTTATTTTATTTTTTCGGATTTTTAGGGCCGTACCTGCGGAATATGGAGGCTCCCAGGCTAGGGGTCCAATCGGGGCTGTAGCTACCAGCCTACGCCAGAGCCACAGCAACGCCAGATCCTTAACTTACTGAGCAAGGCCAGGGGTGGAACCTGCATCCTCATGGATACTAGTCAAGATTCGTTTGCACTGAGCCATGATAGGAACTCCCGAACTTTTGGTTTTTAATAAGAATTTGTCCCAAAAGAATTGTAAGCCATAGTCTTTAAGATAATTTCATTTTGTGTAAAGTCAAGAAATACATTTATAATAAAAGTCAAGAAATACATTTATAATAAAAGATGCCAATTTTTGAAGGCCTTGATTGTTGAACGTTTTCATGAGTATCAGTAGTTGATATTCTGCTCATGCAATGTAACTGAATGAACTCATGAATGAACTGAAGTTCACACAAGGCCAAAGTAAATAAATTTTAATCTTGACAGTCATAAAGTCCTTTTCTTCAAAAAGTGTACAGCATAATGTTGTACAAGAGATGTGTTCTGAAGTTTTACTCTGGATGATGATATATCAGGAAACTTAACATTGAAGTTAATTTTAGCAGACAATTAAATTCAGCAGAGAGTCTCAGGCATTCTAAGCCCAAAAGTATAGTAGCCTATAGAATAAATCGCATTTTGAGGAAGATCAAAAGTAATCAGGAAATTTCATCTTGAAAACTTTTCTGTTGTAGAGGAAAAATAATGGAGTTGAAGGAAAAATACTTCCTAATCCCTGAATGAAATTATAATGGGATTGCATGTTTAAACTGAATTTGATAAATCAGAATTATTCTGGGGAGGAGTAATCTTAAGGTAGTTCTCACCTATAATTTGCTTCATATTGTGGCATTTGTTTTTTATTCACATTTTTTGTAGGCAACAATATGTAAAATATTAGTTGGTTTCCAGAATTTGATAATTAACATGACTTAAAATTATTTCTTATCCAAGTTTTTGGGTTTTTTAATCCAAATTTTTGAGAGAAGAAACAGCTATTGTACATTAAATATATTTAAGAGAATATAGATTTTTACTAATGCTATATTCTAGTTGTTTCTGCTTTGGTAGTGATTGAAATATATTGTTAATCAGGCTTTTTGTGACCCAAAGAAGATCGCTGTTACATCCAGTCATTTAAAAGCTTGCCTTTGAAAACCTATACATTTAATAAATACCTTGTAATGCTTATATTTTAGCTTAGATTAAGATGGAGATTTTGTCTTAATCTGTTTAGATTATTAGCTAGCTAATGTGTGTCCAGGAATGTTTTAATTTCTTTAAAATGGTCTTTTAATTGTCTTTTGTTCTGATTAGATTATATACCAACATTCAGTGTCCAGATTTCTGACTTAGGGTATAGTCAGAATTCTTTTAGTGTTTAAGTACTTTTTCCTCTGGTAATAATGAAACTTTCATAAAGACTTTTTAATGACTTGGGCTTTATCATTAGGGGATCAGCAGCTATTGTGTTTGCCTCATGTGATTTACTATAGTTTTCTTGTAGGAATAATGGTTACTTAATTTGTAGTTGGTTCATGAAGCTGTTATACTGAGCTTCTTCCTATTATCTATCCCTTTGACCCTAAGGGTTATCACCGTATGTATGGTTTTCCTCTTTGTGTTTCTCCTCCTCATATTTTCACATTGATGCACTTTGGCATTTTACATGGAAAGGTCTATTTAATAAATTTCCTTAAACGGATCTTTGTGGGTTTTTGAAAGCCCATTTTTACTTAAGCAGCAGTTCTGTGACAGTAAAAGTCCTTGAGCATTACCAGTTGATCTTTTTAAAATAGTTTTTTCTGGGAGTTCCCTGGTGGCCTAGCAGTTGAGGATCTGTGTTGTCACTGCTATGGCATGGGTCAATCCCTGGCCTAGGAACTTTTGCATGTGATAGGTACAGCACCCTCAATTTTTTTCTTCGAAGAACTGGAGTGTTTGACTTCCCTTTGTGTTCATGAGGCCATTACCTGGATTCAAAATACAGGCTTTTTATGCATCATTTTTGCTATGGTGATTTACCCTGGTCAGATGAACTAGTATAGTTCAAAAGGAAATTCCAGTGCCATGAAGTATAGGGAATCTGGAATGGCTAGCTCGTTGGTTTGGAGACTAGTGCCAGTGAGAATGAGTGAGTTGGGAGGTAGGTTAGATCTATAAATCCAACAGGGCTGGGGCATGTGCTGTTTCATGCCTAAAGATAAGGATAATTTATTATTTTTTTTAACCCCCAGAAGTTGTGTAAGGTGCAAAACATCATCACCTTACACAAAGAAAAGTAGTTTGTGAACTCTAATATTTTATAGTTTCTGAATTATTTTACATCAGAAAATTTTGGGCCAGAAGATGGAAAGCTCTATGTAAAAATGGAAGATATTAGTGCAGTTACTCAGTATCTCTTTTGTTTATTTCTGTTAATTTCCATAAGTGGGTTAATACTAACAAATTAGCAATCCAGTTAATACATGTCTACTGAGAAGAAACCTCTACAGAAATGCTAAGGCAGTCCTAATTTCTGAATCATAAATTTTCTTATTTCCTGGGACTCAAACTTTTTCTTATTGGATCTTAAGACATATATGAGTGCTTTAATAATTTTTATCAGTCATTGATTCTTTGGCACATGGTAAATCATTATTATGCTGCAAGAGGAATGGTGTTGGATGGTCAATGCTTAAAAACTGTTTGAGTGAAGATTAGTAGTAAGTCATTCCCTCACTTCTTTGGCAGTGTTCCTAGCATAGCCACTTATAGGAAAATATTAAAAATATTATCTTGTTAAAGTAGGGTGGAAACATTTTTATATTAAGGTAGGTAAGGTTTTTTTTCCTACTGATAATGTTTTACTTATACTGTCATGGGTTTTTGTAAAATAACAGATTGAAGAGACTTTGTAGAACCGCTCTCCATGTTTTTGGTTGTATTTTGGATTTTCTCTTTATAAATGTTCAGAGTCAATACCAGGCCATCACTTTGGTGTATCTTTTTTTTTCCTCTTGGCCGCACCATGGTATATGGATGTTCCTGAGCCAGGGATCAAATCCAAGCCTCAGCTACGGCAACACTGGATCCTTAACCTTCTGTCCCAGGCTGGGGATGAAACCTGATCTGTCTCAAAGACAATGCCAGATCCTTAACCTGCTGCAACACAGTGGGAACTACACTTGGGTGTATATTTAGCAGTCACTGGGATTACTTGTCCAGGGGAAGCAGCAGTTGAGCAGTCAGTGATTTTTGAGAACTAAATGTGTGCTGGACACACTAGTGAATAGTGAACAAGATAAACAATATTCTCTGTTGAAACTTTGAGTGGAGCTTATGCTGAATGTTAGAATTGATAGTGGTAGTGGTATTTATGCCCAGCTAATACATGAAATGCCTGTTTCTGTAGGCCAAAAATGGTTAATATTGGCCATTTTATTGGTTCAGTGTACTGTTACTAACTAATGGTAGTTACTTGTATGTTTCTGTGGTTAAAAAGATCAGGCAGGGGAGTTCCCGTCATGGCGCAGTGGTTAACGAATCCGACTAAGAACCATGAGGTTGCGGGTTCGGTCCCTGCCCTTGCTCAGTGTGTTAACGATCCGGCGTTGCCGTGAGCTGTGGTGTAGGTTGCAGACGCGGCTCGGATCCCGCTTTGCTGTGGCTCTGGCGTAGGCCAGTAGCTACAGCTCTGATTCGACCCCTAGCCTGGGAATCTCCATATGCCGTGGGAGCTGCCCAAAGAAATAGCAAAAAGACAAAAAGACCAAAAAAAAAAAGATCAGGCAGGATTTAGGTAACAAGAGCGCTGTTTGCAGGCTTGGTTGAAAATAATGTTCTTTTGGAGTTCCCACTGTGGCACAGTGGGTTAAGAACTCAACTTCAGTGGCTTGGTTCACTGTGGAGGCACGGGTTCAACTCCCTGGCTTGGTGCAGAGAGATTAAAAGATCTGGCATTGCTACAGCTGTGACATAGGTTGCAGCTGCAGTTTGGATTTGATCCCTGGTCCAGGAACTTCCATATGCTGAGGGTGTGGCCATATTTTAAAGAAAAAAAGTAATGTTCTATTAAAACTGCCATTGTACATAGGAACCTTTTATGTCCAATGCTTAAGGCAACCAACCATATTATTGGATGTGTGTGTGTGTATATGTATTTTCTTGAAGGAAAGTGGCTGCAGTATTAAATATCAAAGAATAAAGAATTTTACTGGCCTTTTGAATTAAATTAGCAAAAAATTATTATTGTAAGGCGGTGGACAATATTTTACTATTTAATAAGGAGACTGTTTGAATCTTCCTGACTCAATTTTAGTGGTGAAGGAATTCTGTTTTCTTTTTCTCTAACAGGATGTACAGTTACCCAGCACGTGTTCCTCCTCCTCCTCCTATTGCTCGGGCTGTAGTGCCCTCAAAACGCCAGCGTGTATCAGGAAACACCTCACGAAGGGGCAAAAGTGGCTTCAATTCTAAGAGTGGACAGCGGGGATCATCTTCTAAGTCTGGAAAGTGTATGTATTATTATCGCAGCTTTATGATTCTTATATTTCTTGTGTGTTGAAATAGGGAAATTAATGCAGTTAATAATCAGGTTTTGTACAAATGACTTTGGATAGTCAAAATTATAAAAGGTGACAAATAGTGATTAAAGGGCCAACTCTAAACAACCTAACGCCTTGGTAATTTGAAAAAAAGTCATTAGATTTTAGAGAGTTGAAATACCTATTCAGTGTATGAAATGTGTTAGTAAAACAGAACCGAAAATGCTTTAAAATAGAATTGAGGTCTTTGGCTTGCCTTAATGTTAAGAATGCTGCTGCTAAGGGGATAGGCACATTAGATTCAGTTTTCAGCTTCCACCTAAAAGATCAAAGGTCCCTGTTACTAGGACAATTTGGTACAGGCTCCATTTCCCTCCAGGGATCTCATGTTGGTTACTGTTGTATAGTCTAGGTGAAGAGTGTGTTTGAGTCTAATCTAGATTTTATTTGTATTAAAGTAAAAGGAGATGACCTTCAGGCCATTAAGAAGGAGTTGACCCAGATAAAACAAAAAGTGGATTCTCTACTGGAAAGCCTGGAAAAAATCGAAAAGGAACAGAGCAAACAAGGAGGTAAATAATGGTCCTACACTTGTTGGGTGTAAAGTAGGGTTAGTTACCTAAGATAGTTGAAAGTGTATGTTGGAGTAGTGGGATATAAAGCAGTTGATGAATTTGAAACTTGTGGAGTTTGAATTGGGAAGGGCATTTGTGTGGGAGGATTTAGACTTGTGCTGCATCTCTGTGATCATTAGTGGGGATTGTCTACATCCTGTGGACATTACTTGCCCCTAGACAGACTTGTCCTTCTCATCCCCAGTAGAGATGAAGAATGATAAGTCAGAAGAGGAGCAGAGCAGCAGCTCCCAGAAGAAAGATGAGACTAATGTGAAGATGGAGTCTGAGGGGGGTGCAGATGACTCTGCTGAGGAGGGGGACCTACTGGATGATGATGATAATGAAGATCGGGGGGATGACCAGGTGAAAACCACGGGAAAGGAAAGAAAGAGGTGGTGGAGGGGGGATCAGGGACACATGGAGTGCCTCTAACTCCATCCTATTTGTGTCTGTTTCTCACAGCTGGAGTTGATCAAGGATGATGAAAAAGAGGCTGAGGAAGGAGAGGATGACAGAGACAGCGCCAATGGCGAGGATGACTCTTAAGCACATAGTGGGGTTTAGAAATCTTGTCCCATTATTTCTTTACCTAGGCGCTTGTCTAAGATCAAAATTTTCACCAGATCCTCTCCCCTAGTATCTTCAGCACATGCTCACTGTTCTCCCCATCCTTGTCCTTCCCATGTTCATTAATTCATATTGCCCTGCGCCTAGTCCCATTTTCACTTCTTTGACGCTCCTGGTAGTTATGTTAAGTCTTACCCTGTAATTTTTGCTTTTAATTTTGATACCTCTTTATGACTTAACAATAAAAAGGATGTATCGTTTTTATTAACTGTCTCCAAAATAATCTGTTGTTATGCAGGGAGTACAGTTCTTTACATTCATACATGAGTTTAGTAGTTGCTTCCCTAACTGCAAAGGCAATCTCATTAGTTGAGTAGCACCTGAGAGCAGCTTTGAGTTAGAGGTATGTGTGTTATACCCCACATAAGAGTGCTGTGTGGGGCTGTTCAACACAAATGTAACAATGTATTTTTGTGAATGAGAGTTGGCATGTCAAATGCATCCTGTAGAAAAATAATTAGTGTAATAGTCTTAAGATTTGTTTTCTAAAGTTGATACTGTGGGTTATTTTTGTGAACAGCCTGATGTTTGGGACCTTTTTTCTCAAAATAAACAAGTCCTTATTAAACCAGGAATTTGGAGAAAAAATAAACACCCTGGTTTTTTATTTTTGTATTTTATAGTTGTTTACTTCAAATTCTTTGTTCCACAGCAGCTTCCACAAAACCCCTAGAATGTACTACTAGATAATGTTTTTCTTTGAGTCATAACTACTCTGCATACCAACATACACAACTCAAATTGTTTTGCTGGGGTGGGAGTTGAATTAAGGAGACAAGTGACTTGTGGAGTGGAGATTGTTTTGCAAATATGGCTTTTAAATACTGATGATAAAGTTTGGGAACTACATTAAGCTGTTTTTGTCGGTGCTTTGTGGTCCAGTTAGCACCCTTTTTGAGATTTTTTTATTGTGTGCTAAATTGTTCCATTTCTAAATAGAAGAGGCTCAAACATGTCAAGATTTTAGGAAAAGGTGAAACAACTGGAGAATGAAAGCTGTATTTTCTTCAATTTTAGTTCTTTTGATTGCTATTTATAGCCCTAGTTACCATGTGGATTCTGAGTCTATGCCTCAGTGTTACTGAAAATAGGAGAGGTCTTTATTTTCTGGTCGTCTTTAGTCTATGTCTTCCTAAATAACTGTGAGGATGTAGAGTTATATGTTTATCTTACATTTAATTAATTCAATCCATATAAACTAATTTTTGCCCCTTATGTTTTATACTTGAGTTTTTCCAGCAGAGCAGGATAGAAATATGGTTAAATTGAACTCTTATCACTCATACAAACCTTGGATTCCCCAGAAAGTTGCTGCTGTTTCATAGATACAGCAAAGGAATTTTTATACAAGCTACTATGGGCAGAAATCACACCCTATTTATGAAGCTCTCATAAATCATTTTATAAAACAGGTGACAAAGAATAGAAAGAAGGGAGAGGCTAAACTGGATGACCCTTGAATCTCAAATCCATAGTATATGAGTAGCTTTTGTGTGATAATTTGGTCAAAAATACTTCTAATCTCCCCGTTTTCTGATTGTGTGTGTTCATATGTTACACAAACTCATAACTCATGACAAGAAAATAAACTAGATACTAAGAGAAAGATGCTAATAAATGTGTTTGAGATTATGTTAGCCATCAGTATTTTAAAAGATAGGCATGAACATGTCTGTGTTTAAGTATTGATTTTAAAAAAAAATCTCTGGAAAAAGCCCTCTTAAGCTAGAGAAATGATTGTACACTCTCAGAAAAACTACACACACGTGGGCATATGCACATGCATATAGGGTTACTGATAAAATACCTGTGTTACTAATTTGTCTTGAGGAAGAGTCATTTCATGCTGTAGGTCTCACACTACTATGAATTAAATTTCCTCATGTAACGAAGAACAGTACTCTGGGTGATCTATTCAGATCAATACTTTCAATGCAGGCCCCTAGGCTAAAACTATAGAAAGTAAAACATTTTTAAAATAGCATATTAAATATTTTTTGAAATCTGATCAAAGGCAGATATTATAGACTTCCCCCCCCCAAGGCTAGTATTCTTGAAGATCCTGTGATAGGTTTTTAGTCACTGTTACAGTGCCTAACCCCAGGAAGTGAGACTAGAATAGGTTCAGTAGAAATTAAGAGACTGAATAGGCTTGGCAGTGCAAGTAAAGGTGGAAAGTTTGACAGTTCTAGAATCAACTAATTGTTTAGAGAGAATTCTGGGTAACTTGACAGCCTCAAAGACAGGGGCTTTACAATAATGAGTGGAAGTAAGATTAAAAACAAAGTTGGGTGTAAAGTTTAGGATAATGGGTTTTTCTTTTAGTTTCTGTTTTTGTTTTTTTGTTTGTTTTTTAGGGCCGTACCCTCGGCATATGGAGGTTCCCAGGCTAGGGGTCTAATCAGAGCTACAGCTGCTGGCCTCCGCCAGAGCCACAGCAACGCCAGATCCTTCCTTAACCCACTGAGCAAGGCCAGGGATCTAATCTGCAACCGCATGGTTCCTAGTTGGATTTGTTTTCACCGCACCGCAACGGGAACTCTGTATAATGGGTTTTCTTAATGTGCCATGAAGTGTAAGAAAAGTGCCTTGGAAGCTTTTAAGAATTTCAGTCTCCAACAAAGATTGGAAAGCAAGAGAAAGGTGGATGATTAAAAAGAAATCCCTTTTCAACATTTCTGATGGTACATAAATTTTAATTGGTAAGCTGTTCTTTGGAACTCACTGGCTTAGGGTAGGTACTTTCTAATTTGCTGTTACCTCACCAGATAAAGGAGCGAACTTAAAGACATCAAGTTGGAGTAGATGACAAATTTGGAATGCTTGAAAATGAGGGGGTTCCCAATGGATTTCAGTTTGGAAACAGATTCGTGTCAGTCAATGCATGTTTTGAAGCCCGTGTTTTATAGAGGGAACTAGATAGAAAAAGTAATAATGAAAACAAGAATATAGTAAATTGGAAGGGCATATGCTGAAGTCAAAGGATTGAGAGTAAACAGAAGGAGTAGTAGAACAAAAATAACTATTTGAGCCAATGGAGTGGACATAAAATATTAGTAAATCTACTGGACACCTTCGCAGCAGTATATTCCAAAAAATAAGTAGCCAAGGAAAAGCCCCAAGGTTATGATAGGAAAGTAAAGAAGCAGGTGACAAACTATACTTCACAAGAAGTAGTGCTAACAGCCCAGATGAAGTGATGGGATGGGATGTGTTGTGAAAATAGTTGGGGAATAGGAAATGGCTGTGTATTTAAAGAGATCAGTTGGAAAATGTACTTTGTTCTGAGAATGTGTGGCTAGCCTGTGACAGCACTTGACTGGCCACTGATTTACTAATTTTATTTTAAAAAATCAGTGGTAAATAGATATGACATAGAAATGACAGTGATTAGTAAATTTTATATATAATATGCAGAGTGGGGATACTAAATAACCTCACTTTATCGATGCTGTACCTCAGAACAAATTTATACTAGGGTGTTTATTTGACTAATAAGGGGCACTGTGTTGGAGAACTTTTAGTGTTTGGAACGACCTTTGGGATAAAGTAAAAATTAGGCCAATTAAATTCTGTAACGAAATGTTCCATTGTGGCTCAGTGGATTAAGGACCTGACATCTCTTGAGGATTCATGTTTGATCCCTGGGCTGGCTCAGTTAAGGATCCATCATTACCATAAGCTATGGCATAGGCTGCAGCTGTAGCTCTTATCCATTCCCTGGCCCAGGAACCCAAATGCCACAGGTGTGGCCCTAAAGAGAAAGAAGGAAAAAAACTTTAGCGAAAAGCCTGGATATAGATGTATAGCTGACTGGGATGACAGAATTCCAAATGTTTAGAGAGGAGACTAAACTAGGGGTTTTGAAAATTTTAAGTTATTCCAAGATTAATAAAATTAATCTTAACTGAATTGAAGTAAATCAAGGAGAAGGCCTTAAAACTGGTAGTTGCATTAGTAACTTTCGAGTTTGAAAAAATTAGAACCTCAGTTATGGAAACCCCAGGACCTGTTTACAAAGTGTTGAAGAATTAAAGCTCTTTTGTGAGCTAGAGTGGCACTCTGCCCCCACCACTTAAATTAGAACTACAAAACATAGGAAGAGGGGAGAGATACTATAATGTGGAATATGCAAAACAAATTAAAAACCAGTAGTTAACAGGAAAGAGTTGTAGCCAAGATGAATGGGGAATAAGAAAGCACTGTACAGTCCAGTAGAACTTTGTGTGATGATGGAAATGTTTTATCACACCGTATCATACCAATATGGTATCCCTGTGGCTGAGCCCTTGAATTGTGGCTAGTGTGATAGGAATTGGATTTTGTTATTTTTAATTTAAATAGCCACATATTATATGTGACTGCCTTATTAGGGTAGTATTAGATAATACCAAGCAGTTTCTAAACAAGTACAGATACTGATTACAAACTCAAACTTATATGCACAAATGTGACTTTCCAAGATGGTTCATGTCCTATATTCATTGAAAATAAATTATTCTCAGGCTCTGTAGACACTAACACTGAAACTTACCTAGAACATCCCTATTCCCTAACATGGAGTATTTCCCTAGCATGAGAACATCTGCAACTGCAGGACTGGTCCATGTTGCTCACACCTCCATTTAGCAATGTCTCTTGCAGGATAAAATACATTTAAGTTGGAACCAATCTTGTCAGTTGGGTGGCCTGAGGCTCAAAGCAGATACTACCATTTACAGAGTTGTATAGCCACTCAGCATAATGCTACAAAGGCTTTTAACATGTACAATCTTACTTGATTATTGCACAATCCTTTTACATGTATATGGAAGTGGTGATTGCCATGTTTCAATAATTTTGAGAGAGGTTATAGCTATTAAGTGGTGGTGCCAACCTTGCAATCTGTTATCTAAACATCCATGGATTTCCTACCTTAGGAAAGGGGATGGTATCTTTGAACACACATCCTGAATCCTTCAAAGTGACAGAACTGTTTCCAAACTATAGTAACATACTCTGAGCACCTACTCTCTTAAACTTAACAAAAGAGGAAAAAATATCCTCACCATTTTTCTTTCCATTCTGGTCATTGAGCGGTTTGTGAACTAATCATTGGAAAAGCAGAATAACTAAAAAATGCCAAGGAGCTGAAATTCTGCTGTTTTGTGCTACATGTTTGGGCTTTAAAAATGTAGCAAGTATACAGAAAATACATTTTCTCCCACCCATTTTCTTAGCTCTTCCTGGGGCACCCAGAACCGCTATTTTAAACCATTTCCACCCCCAAACAACATAAACTTTACAACCGTCTTGTTAAGAAGTTATTATTTGTCAGGATAATACAATGACTGCATGACTTTGTCTCTGTACCTTGATAGTTACATGACTCATTAGAAGCATCTGGCCATTGCAAGGGCATCCTAAAAAACAAGTCCCAAAAGGACTTGATGTGAAAGGGAATGGATGACACAAACCCTCACAAGCCACAGTAATGAATTGCTGGTGTGGCTATAAGACATGAATGGAGGGGGATGGTAGGTGGGAGGTGAACCTGCTTATTTCCACGTTGGTCCTTTGTTAATAGCTGTACTAGTTCTCATCTAAACTTGGAAGTCTTATTGTGGACTTTGATGCTTTTTTTTTTTTTTTTGGCCTGTTTTGTCCCTGCCTTGAGGGATGCTTGCTTGCTCCAAAGAGTTACAAATGAGAAACTTCAGGGACCCTCTTGGCCCTACTGGAAGAAATTACCCTAACCAGAGAGCTGGACCAGATGGTCTGCTAAATAGCTCGCTAGAGCCAGCTGCCAGCCCAGCCTTACCCACAATAATATTCCTCTCTCTGCTTGGAATCTGTGTTAAATTTATTAGTTTCTTCATCCAGGCAAATCTGCTCCTCGTCCAGAATTTTATATGTACTCTAAACAAAAGCTGTTTGGTAGCAGCAGCTAGGTCATTCCCAAGGTTTCAGAAGTCGCTGAGGTTTAGTTGCTAGGAAGTTATGCTGTGGTGGTCTGCACTGTCCTTGCCAGGTCCCCCATCCTGGACTGACCCTTGGTGTATTTTCAGCTAGAGGTGTTCCAACTCTCTCTGCCGAAAGCAGAGAGAGAAACAGCCTTTGATAGCATCTACTCCCCCAGGGGCAGTCCTAGCAGCATTCTTACTTTTTTTCTCATGACCCCTTTGGAGTCGGCCTTAGAGTTTGCTGTCCAGTGTTTTCGTTCCCTCTTAGCTGGGCATACAATCCTGATCCATTCTATAGGGTCCAGCAAATACTTTCATACATACCCGGGGCCCTACCGTCTCTCCCTCAGCTTCGGATCAGGCAGCACTCCTGAAATGGGCTGTTTTGTCCTCCTAAACATCCACCTGGGTGTAAGTATATACATCTTTCCTTCAAAATATTAACACCCCTAGCAGAATCTCTCACCTCCCCAAGGATTCTGCAGCCTTCATGCAAATGACTCGAAGATTCATTTCTCCTAAATCTCTACAGACTTCAGGGAGCTTGTCTTAGCTTTGATGTATCTGGAGTTCTGTTTCAACTTTTCCCATCAAGATGGCAGCCTCCTGCCTGCCCTCTGTTTTTCATTTTGCCTTCCTTGTAATGCCCTTGGGTGTTTTTCCTTCACTGATGATTCCATAGTTATGTCCCCCCCCCCCTCTTTTTTTGGGCAACAATCTTCAATTCTTTCTTTAAGTATTATTGGTACTTAGCATCTTGAGACTATCCCAGACACAATTTGGTTGCAACATGGCCACACCTTTTTTTTTTCCCCTAAGACATGGGCTAGTGAAGCAATAACCAAGGCTAACAATGCTTCTGTATCTAGCCGATGTAAACACATGATTGATTTGCTCTGTTCAGAAATAAAGATGACACACCATATTTTTAATAGCTGCTGTTAAAATGTAGGTGCCTCCTAAATATCTGCTCAGTCGTTTTATTCTTCTCTGTCTTAACTGCTACCATCCCAGTCCAAGCAACCATCACCTTGCAGCTGGCTTACTCAGTACCCTCTACCCTCCTGTATACCCACATCCACTGTGATCCTTTTCCAATCCCATCTCCACACATCAGCCATAGTGATCTTTTCAAAACACACATATAATCATGGCACTTCTCACCTTAACACACACATGCACACACACGCACACACCAGCAGCTTCACTTCTTGCCCTTAGGGTAATGCCAAAACAACACAGTATACACATGGGCAAAAATGGTCTTCCCTTGCCCATCTCTCTAGTCTCTACCACATGCTCCCTGTGCTTTGCCTCTTCCAACCATGTGGGACTTCTCTTTGTCTCTCTTTCTCCCCATGCTCTTCCCTTCCGCCTTTACCCATTTGTCCCTAGTTGATTTCCATTTATCCTTAGAGTTTAGCACAAGTGTCACTCTAGGAATCCTCCCTACCTTTCCTAAGTAGACCAATAGGCTTTCATAGAGCCAAGAATCGCTTTGTAGTCACACTCATCAATTTATATGATTATTTGATTAATAAGTTTTTCTTATTATCAGGAACCACATCTATTTATTAGTGTTCACCAGTATATCCCAAGTGCTTAACATAGTGTCTGAATCACAAATATATGTTGAATGAATGAATGGGGAAGGGAAAGGAAGAAGGTGAAAGAGGATTAGCCCTGAGTGAGGCAGTCTTGGAAACAGCAGGAATGCTAAAGCAAGGGTGAAGAACTGACTCTTCACAACACACCTGGAGGAATGCTGTTAATGCCTGTGCCTGTCTCAAGGAGGTGCTTTCCTAACGGGTGAATTTCGGTGCCTTTGCTTCTGTTATGTTTCCCAACTCCCAATGTCAGCCTCCAACAAATCCCTCAATAATTGTGTCTGATGCCAAGGATAAGAGAGAAAGCTCATTATCCAGAAAGATAGATATGCCCACTGCAATGAACCTTTAAGTCCAACTCCCTTACATAGCCCACTCTCCACTTGATGAGCAGCTCACCTACCCCTCAACACCTGCGTTCTTTAATTTTTAAAATTAAAGTGTACATATATACTACAAAATGCATACATTTTAAGCATTCAGCTTAAGGAAGATTTGCAAAGTGAATATGACTGCGCTCTGATCAGGATATGGGACATTCGTTACCAGTACGTCAGTGCCCCCTCCAGTTATTACACTGCTAGGTAACCATTATTTTGACTTTTATCACCATAGATAGGTTTTGTCTATTTTAGAACTACATGTAGGTGGAATAGTATTGTGGAAATTTGGGCTCTCCTTGCAAGAACACTTTAATGCAGTGGTTTATTTTGGGGATGATTCCAGAAGACATACTGATAACGTGGCAAGAGTGAGACAGTTGAGGAAAATTCAATATGAAGGTATGTTATTGAGACTGGATACATAATGCTTCCCAGAACTGTCTGATGGGTGGGAGAACGGGAGGCTAAAATATTTAGCCACTGGCTCCTGTTCCCCATCGACTGAAGGATGCCACAAAGGGTTTAACTTCTATATAATTCTGGGCTGTAACGGATCTCAGTAGGCTCTGGCAACAATGAAGGGCATTTGGATTGTTTTCGTTTGGGATAATACTGCTGTGAACATTCTTGTACATTTTTGAGAACATGTACACATTTCTGCTGGGTATATAATTGGGTGGAATTGCTGGGTCACATAGTATGAGTATATTTAGCTTTAGCAGATACTGCCAAACATTTTCCAAAGTGTACTACTATATATCCCTACTAGCTGTAAATGAAATTTTCAGTTACTCCACATCCTTGCCAACCTGATATTGTCAGGTTTTTTAATGAGTGTGTAGTGGTATCTCCCTTTGCCTTTTGGTAAACTTTGAAGTATAATTTACATGCAGAAAAGTACACAAATTATGTGCATACCTGTTACTTTTCACACACTGAACACACACCAGCTAGAAATCAAAAACTGGAAAATCACCAACACTACAGCCCCATGCAAGCATGCCCTCTTCCCATCACTATGCCACCATTCCAGGAACATTATCCTGACACCATAGATTCTCTTTGTCTGATTTTGGAACTTTAAATAAATAGAATAATGTATTATGTAGTTTTGTGTGTGTCTGGCTTTTTGATTCAACATTATGTGTGCAATTCATCTATATTGTTGCATGTTGTAGTTCATACTGTTGTATAGTATTATGTTGTAAAAATATACCACAGTTTATTCACTCTGTGAATAGGCATTTGGACTGTTTTCAATTTTGGCTATTATGAATAAAGCTGTTATGAACATTCTAGAGCATGTTTTTTGAACATATGTATTTATTTCTGCTGGTTATGACACTAAGAATGAAATTACTGGGATAAAGAGTATTCCCCACACCCTTGCCTACCTGCTATTTTCTGACAAATTTTAAAGGTGCCTAGTGGTATCCTGTTTAAAAAAATTTTTTCTTTTAAAAAAAACCTTTAACGTTGGAATAATGTTAAATTTACCGAAAAGTTGCAAAGACAGTGCAGAGAACTCCTTGTATGTCTCTCATCAAGTTTCCCCTGCAGTTAAATTAACATCCTGACGCTATGGTGGCACATTTGTCAAAACTAAGAAACCAACACTGGTACATTACTATTAAACTGCAGACCTTATTCAGATTTCACCAGTTTTTACATGTGTGTGTGTTCCTGCACAATTTTGCCGCATGTGTAAATTCATGTAGCCATCACCACAATCGACAGAAAGGACTATCCCATCATCACAAAGGAACCTTTGTACTATTTACTGTCACATCATGTCCCGCCCCCCCCCCATCCTCTACTACCATCCCTAGCCACTGGAAACCACTAATCTGTTCTTCATCACTATAATTTTGGCATTTTAGGAAGTTATTTAAATGGCATCATACAGTATGTAACTTTTTGAGATGGCTCTTCCCCACCCCTACAGCATAATGCTCTTGAATTCCATCCAAGTTGTTACATGTATCTGTAATTTATTTCTTTTTATTGCTGTGGATGTACCAGTTTGTTTATTCATCTGTTGAAGAATATTTGGGATTTTTTTTTTCAGTTTGGAGCTATTACAAATAGAATTGCTATGAATATTTGTGTGTCAGTTTTTGTGGGCATTTTGTGGTGGTTGCTGAATAGTACGGTAAGTATGTTTAGTTTTATAGGAAACTACCAAACTATTTCCAAGAGATGCTGTATTATTTTACATTCCCACTGACAATGTATGAGATCCAGTTTCTCTGCATTCTTGCCAGGATTTGGAATTGTCACTAGATTTTATTTTCTCTTTTCTAGTAGTTATGCAGTAGTTTTCTGTTTTTGTTTTGTAGTTTTTGTTTGTTTGTCTTTTTGCCATTTCTGGAGGTTCCCAGGCTAGGGGTCTAATCAGAGCTGTAGCCACCAGCCTACGCCAGAGCCACAGCAACGCACGATCCAAGCCACGTCTGCAACCTACACCACAGCTCACAGTAATGCCGGATCATTAACCCACTGAGCAAGGCCAGGGATCGAACCCGCAACCTCATGGTTCCCAGTGGGATTCGTTAACCACTGCGCTGAGACAGGAACTGCTGTTTTGTAGTTTTTGTTTGCTTGTTTGTATTTCCCTAATGGCTCATGATGTTAACCATCTTTTTGTGTACTAGCCATATATCCCTCTGAAAAAATATCCTCTCATGTTTTTATCCAGTTTATAACTGGATTCTTTTTAAACTGCTTAGATTTGAGAGTTCTTTATATATACTACATATAGGTCCTTTGTTTAGATGGTTTGCAGATATTTTCCTCCAGTCTGTAGCTTGTCTTTACCTCTTAACAGAAATTTGTAGAACAAAGTTTTATATTTTTAATCAAAAAATTGATTAGTTTTAAGTCCAATTAATCAATTTTTTATTTTATGATCATGCTTTTTTAGTGTCATTTCTAAGAATTCTTCACCAAGACCTAGATTCTGAAAATTTTCTCCTATGTTTTTCTAAAAAGTTTAATTTATTTTTTATGTTTAAATCTCTGACCAATTTTGTTATTTTTTTGTATAAGATGTGAGGTTTAAATTGAAGGGTGTTTTTGTTATTTGTTTTACCTCTGGCTATTCAGTTACTCCAGCATCATTTGTTGAAAAGACTGTCCTTCCTCCATTAAATTGCTTTTGTACCTTTGTCAAAAAGCAATTGAGGGAGTTCCTGTCATGGCTCAGTGGCAACAACACTGACTAGTATCCATGAGGACACAGGTTCAATTCCTGGCCTTGCTCAGTGGGTTTAAGGATCCAGCATTCCTGTGGCTGTGGTGTAGGCTGGCAGCTGCAGCTCCAATTGGACCCCTAGTCTGGAACTTCCATATGCTGCGGGTGCGGCCCTAAAAAGAAAAAAAAATAATTGAGCATACTTGCGTGGGTCTATTTCTGGGTTCTCTATTTTGTTTCATCGATTAATGTACTTATCCATTTATCCATATCATACTTTTGTTGACTGTAGCTATATAGAAAGTCTTAAGTTTGTGTAGAATAATTTCTTCCACTTTATTTTATTTTTTCAAACTTGTTTTAGTTATTTCTTTTGTTTGTTTTTGGCTGTGCCCACAGCATATGCAAGTCTCTGGGCCAGGGATCAAACTTATAACACAGCAGTAACCAAAGCCACAGCACTGACAACACTGCATGCTTAACCTGCTTAGCCACCAGGGAACTGCTAGCTATTTCCTTTGCATTTCCATGTACATTTTAGAATATGCTTGTCTGTATGTTAAAAATTTTAATTGGATTGTGATATGAAATATGTTAAATCCATAGATCAATTTGAGGAGAACTGACATCTTTACATGTTGAGTCCTTTACATGTTGAGTCATGAACATGGTATGACTTTGAATTTGTTTACATCTTTTATTTCTTTCATCAGTATTTTATAGTTTTAAGCATATAGCAAAGCAGATTCTGTACAGGTTTTGCTAAATTTACATTTAATTATTTTGGAGCAATTGCAAATGTTATTATATTTTAAATTCAGTTTCTACATGTTCATTGCTAGTATGTAGAAATACAGTTCATTTTTATATCTTGATCTTAAGTCTTGTGTCTTGAAACCTTTCTGAACTCTCTTATTCTAGGAGGTTTTTGTTTTGTAACTTTATCAAGAAATCAATTTTCTCAGTTCATTGAGAATTTTATAGATTCTTCTGTCTAGACAGTTCATGTCATCTGCAAATAGGGATTTTCTTCCTTTATAATATGTATGTCTTTTGTTTCCTTTTCTTGCTTTTTTGCGCTGGCTAGGATTTCTAGTACTATATACTTTGATGCATACATAAGGGTGGTAAGAGCAGACATCCTTGCTTTGTTCTCAGTTTTAGGAGGAAGAAATACTCAGTCTTTTACCTCAAGTATGATGTTAGCTATAGGTTTTTAACAGATGCTTTTTTATCAGGATGAGATAATTCCCCCCTATTTCTAACTTGCTGAAAGTGGGGTTTTTTTTTTGTTTGTTTGTTTGTTTGTTTTTTTGTTTTTTTTCATCTATTACCTACAGCACAGCTCATGGCAATGCCAGATCCTTGACCCACTGAGCAGGGCCAGGGATTGAACCTGAATCTTCATGGATATTAGTTGGGTTCATTACCCCTGAGCCACAATAGGAAATCCAAGGATTTTTTTCTTTTTGTCTTTTTGCTATTTCTTGGGCCGCTCCCCCAGCATATGGAGGTTCCCAGGCTAGGGGTCAAATCAGAGCTGTAGCCTCCAGCCTACGCCAGAGCCACAGCAACGCGGGATCCGAGCCGCATCTGCGACCTACACCACAGCTTACGGGCAACGTCGGATCGTTAACCCACTGAGCAAGGGCAGGGATGGAACCCGCAACCTCATGGTTCCTAGTTGGATTCGTTAACCACTGCGCTACGACGACGGGAACTCCCCAAGGATCTTTTTAAAACTAGGAACTCAGGGAGTTCCCATCGTGGCTCAGCAGTTAACGAACCCGACTAGCATCCACGAGGATGAGAGTTTGATTCCTGGCCTCCCTCACTCAGCGGGTTAAGGATCTGGCGTTGCTGTGAGCTGTGGTGTAGATCGCAGACATGGATCAGATCCCAAGTTTTTGTGGCTCTGGCACAGGCCGGCGGCTATGGCTCTGATTCGACCCCTAGCCTGGGAATCTCCATATGCCGTGCATGTGGCCCTAAAAGACAAAAAAAGACAAAAGAAAAAACAAAAACAAAAAAACCCTAGGAACTCAGTTATCTATTTTGTCTATTTTGTATTGGGTGATTTTAGTCATTTCTTATTTTTTAGGAATTGATCCATTTTATTTGAGTTGTTGAATTTATTTGTGTAGAGTTTTTGACCTATTCTCTTACTATCCTTTTAATGTTTGTGGGTTCTGTAGTGGCCAGTTTCATCCTTAATGTTGGTATCTGTATCTTCTCTCTTTTCCTTTATACATGTTGCTAGAGGTTTATCAAGATCGTTGATCTATTCAAAGAGCCTTTTTTTGGTTCAATTTTCTTTTCCTATTTTCAATTTCATTGATTTCTGCTTTTATCTTTATTATTCCCCTCCTGTTTTGCTTTTTTTTTAGGGCCGCACTTGTGGGATATGGAGGTTCCCAGGCTAGGGGTCTAATCAGAGCTACAGCTGCCAGCCTATACCACAGACACAGCAACACCAGATCCCAGCTACATCTACGACCTACACCACAGCCCATGGAAATACCAAATCCTTAACCTACTGATCAAGGCCAGGGGTGGAACCTGTGTTCTCATGGATACTAATTAACCACTGAGCCATGAGGGGAACTCCTCAAGAGCATAATGTTTTCAAGGTTCATCTATGTTGCAGATTGTGTCAGAATTTCCTTGCCTTTTTTTTTTTAGGCATATGGAGGCATATGGAGGTTCCCAGGCTAGGGGTCAAATCGGAGCTGTAGCCACTGGCCTACACCACAGCAACGCCAGATCTGAGCCGCATCCAAGACTTACACCACAGCTCATGGCAATGCTGGATCCTTAACCCACTGAGCGAGGCCAGGGATGGAACCTGCAACCTCACAGATATAAGTCAGATTCATTTCCCCCTGAGCCATGACAGGAACTCCAGAATTTCTTTGCTTTTTAAATCTAAATAATATTCATTGTATGTTGTAAGGTGTTTTCTAACACTAAATATGTTTATGTTTCTTTTCTAGTACCAACTAATTCATTCTAATTCTCCACACTCATCTGGGTGTCCAACAATTCAATTTAATTCTGACAGTAACTCCTGGAGTTGGTGCAGACACTACAGGTTAAGGACCTAGTTCTGCATGACTGCCCCAATTTCAAACCCCAGCTGCAAATGTGGTACCAAATTAACCACTCTCTGCCTGGCCCACACACATCTTTACACATTCATCTGTCAGTGGACATCCAGGTTGCTTCCATGTCTTGGCTATTGTGAATAGTGCTGCTATGAACATCAGGGTGCATGTATCTTTTCAAATTAGATTTTTCTCCAGATATATGCCCAGGACTGTGATTGCAGGATCATATGGTAACTCTATTTTTACTTGTTTAAGGAAGTTCCATACCATTCTCCATAGTGGCTACAGCAATTTGCATTCCTACTAACAATGTAGGAGAGTTTCCTTTTCTCCACATCTCCTCCAGCATTTAATTTTTGTAGGCTTTTAATGATGGCCATTCTGACTGGTGTGAGGTGATACCTCATCATAGCTTTGATTTGCACTTCTCTAATAGTTAGCAATATTGAAAATATTTTCATGTGTCTGTTGGCTATCTGTATGTCTTTGCAGAAATGTCTATTTAGGTCTTCTGCCCATTTTTTGATTGGGTTGTTTGTTTGATAGTAAACATATAAGCTGCCTGTATATTTTGGAAATTAATCCCTTGTTGGTGGCATTGTTTGAAAATATTTTTCCCCTAGTCCATAGGTTGTTTTTTCATTTTGTTTGTGGTTTCCTTTGCTGTGCAAAAGCTTTTAGGCTGAATTAGGTCCAATTTGTTTATTTTTGTTTTTATTTCCACTAATCTATGAGATGTATCCAAAAAAATATTGCTGTGATTTATGTCAAAGTGTTCTGCCTATGTTCTCCTCTAAGAGTTTTATAGTATCTTGTCTTACATTTAGGTCTTTAATCCATTTTGAATGTATTTTTGCATATGATGTTAGAGAATGTTCTAATTTCATTTTTACATGAGCTGTCCAATTTTCCTAGCAATTGGACAGCTTTTGGAGTACAGGTCTTTTGCCTCCTTAGTTAGGTATATTCCTAGGTTCATATTACCACTTTTTAAAATCCATCTATCAATGGACACTGGTTTGCTACTACCTATTGACTATTGTGAATAATGCTCTATGAACATGGATGTACAAATATCCAAGTTTCTGCTTTCACTTTTTTGAGGTTTCTACTTTGAAGTAAAATTGCTTGATCATATGGGAATTCTTTTTTTTCTTTGCTTTTTAGGGCTGCACTTGCCACATGTGGAAATTCCCAGGCTAGGGATTGAATCGGAGCTGCAGCTGCTGGCCTATGCCACAACAATACAATGCCAGATCCTAGCCTCATCTTTGACCTACACCACAGCTCAGAGCAACGCTGGATCCTTAACCCACTGATTGAGGCCAGAGATCGAATCCACATCCTCAAGGATACTAGTTGGATTCGTTTCCACTGCACCACAATGGGAACTCCCATATGGGAATTTTGTTTAATTGTTTTAGGCATTTTCACATTTTCCACAGTGGCTTCACCATTTTAAATTCCCACCAGAAGTGCACAAATGTTCAAATTTCTCCACATCCTACTAACACTTGTTTTTTCTTTCTTTTTTTGTTAATAGTCTAATAGATCTGATGTGGTATCTCAATGTGGTTTTAATTTGCATTTCCCTAGTGATTAATGGTGTTGAGCATTTTTCCTGTGCTTATTGGACATTTTTATATGTTCTTTGGAGTAATATCTATTCATATCCTTGGTTCATTTTTTAAATTGAGCCATTTGTTTTATTTTTGGTATAGGAGTCCTTTATAAATTTTGGATATCAATTCCTTATTTGAACAGAAGTTGTCCAACTCAATGTTGAATCAAAATTTTGACAGAGGTCAACCCTGCTTTGTTCCCGATCCCGGGGAGAAAGCTTTTACTATTTATTGGATTTTAATAAAGTCAATAAATATGATGTTTGCTGTAAGGTGTTTGTATTTATAGTTTGTTAGATTAAGAATATTCTTTTTATCATTAGCTTGCAAAGATTTTTAAAATATCATGAGTGGATATGGAATTTCATCACATGCTTACTCTCCATCAATTGTAAAAAACATATTTTTATATCTTTTATTTTGAATTTAAATCAATTTCTCATTCCTAAAATAAATGGAATTTGATGTACTATTTACTTTTTTTTTTTTTTTTTTTTTTTTGGCTTTTTAAGTCTGCACTGGCAGCATATGGAGGTTCCCAGGCTAGAGGTCTAATCGGAGCTACAGCTGTGGTCCTACACCACAGCCACAGCAACATGGGATCCAAGTTGAGTCTGTGACCTACACCACAGCTCATGGCAACACGGGATCCTTAACCCACTGAACGAGGCCAGGGATCAAACCTGTAACCTCTTGGTCCCTAGTCGGGTTCGTTTCTGCTGAGCCACAACGGGAACTTCCTACTCTTTTCATATATTGCTATATTTGTTTCGCTGATGTTTTATTTAGAATGTCTGTATCTATGTTTACGTGACAAATTGACCTGTAAGTTACTTTCTCACAGTGTTGTTTCCAGGTTTTGGTTGTCAAGCTTATGCTTCCTCTTATAATAAATTGAGCAGAACTTCCTCTTTTTCTTTCCCCTGAAAGTTTTTGTGTACTATGTATGTTATTTATTCTTTAAATATTTGGAAAATTTTACTGATGGGATGGTGATTCTGCCAATCCAAGAACATGATTTATCTTTCCATCTGTTTGTGTCATCTTTCATTTTTGTTTTTATCAGCATCTTATAGTTTTTGGAGTACAGGTCTTTCGCCTCTTTTTTTTTTTTTTTTTTTTTTTGTTCTTTTTGTCTTTTAGGGCTGCACCCATGGCATATGGAGGTTCCCAGACTAGGGGTCGATTTGGAACTGTAGCCACTGGCCTATGCCACAGCCACGGCAATGCAGGATCCAAGCCATGTCTTTGACCTACACCACAGTTCACGGCAATGTCAGATCCCTAACCTACTGATCGAGGCCAGGGATTGAACCCACATCGTCATGGATCCTAGCCAGGTTCGATAACTGCTGAGCCATGTCGGGAACTCCTCTTTTGCCTCCTTAGTTATGTTTATTCCTAGGTACGTATACCACTTTTTAAAATCTGTCAATGGACATCTGGGCCTAGAGTTTTCTTTGTAGGAAATTTTTAATAATGAATTTAAATTTTTATAAGCTTTAGGACTATTCTGATTATCTATTTTCTCTTTGTTTTGGTAAGTTATGTTCTTTAAGAATATTTTTCTTGGAGTTCCCATTGTGGCGCATTGGTAATGAACATGACTACTATCCATGAGGATGTGGGTTCAAACTCTGGCCTCACCCATTGGGTTAAGGATCTGGAATTGCTGTGAGTTGTGGTGTAGGTTGTATACTCGGATCGGATCTGGTGTTGCTATAGCTGTGGTATAGGCTGGTGGCTGTAGCTCTGATTCAGCCCCTAACCTGGGACCTTCCATATGTCACAGATGCAGCTGTAAAAAGCAAACAAACAAACAAAATCTATTTTAATTAAATTTCAAAGTTATTGACATAATATTGCTCGTAATGTTCTCTTATCTTTTTAATATTTGTTGTATCTTATTCAATTTTGATTTCCCTTTTGACTCAAGTTATTTAGAAGTCAACTTACCACTTAATTTCTTGTCTATTGTTTAATTTCTGAGCATGATTTTATAGTTATCGTTTTAAATTTGTAGCTCAATCAGAGAACATACTCTGTATAATTTCATTCTTTTGAATTATGTCAAGAGTTACCTTATTGCCAGGTATGTTCCATTTTAGCAACTATCCATATATACTTGAAAAGAATGTGCATTTTGTGGTTTTTGGATGCAGTGTTTTTTGTCAGTTTCACTAGTCACTTATTCATGTCCTTTATATCCTTTGTGATTTTCTGTCTGTTTGTCCCATTATTTACTGACAACTGTGAAAAATCTCCAACTATAATTGCAATTTAATCTGTTTTGCCTTATGTTCTGTCATGATTTACTTTGTGTATATTTGAGGTTGTATTATTACATGCATGCCATTTAAGATTATTACATCTTCCTGTTGGACTGGGCCTTTTTTTCACTATGAAATTAAACTTTTTTTTTTTTTTAGGGCTGCACCTGTGGCATATGTAAGTTCCCAGGCTAGGGATCAAATCAGAGCTGCAGCTGCTGGCCTACACCACAGGTCATGGCAACACCGGATCCTTAACTCACTGATCAATACCAGTGATTGAAACGGCATCCTCAGTGGATACTAGTCAGGTTCTTAACCTGTTGAGCCACAAACAGAACTTCTCATTATGAAATTCTTCTCTTGAAATGTTCTTTCCCTAATGTCTACTGTAACTGATATTAGTATAGCTAAACCAGCTTTCTTTTGGATAAAATATGCATTATATATATATATATTCATTTTTTACTTTCAACTTTTCCTTGTGTGTGCATATATATATACTTTTTTTTTCTGCATTCACAGCATGTGGAAGTTCCTGGGCCAGGGATCAAAACCATACCACAGTTGTGACTTGCACCATGGCTATGCCAATGCCAGATCCTTAACCCACTGTGCCTTAGGGGAACTTCCGGTCTTTACAGTTTAGATGCAGTGGTTTACACAGGAGATGCAGAACAAATGTTTGATTCTTTCCTTTTATTTTATTTATTTGTTTTTGTCTTTTTTGTCTTTTCTAGGGCTGCTTCCACGGCATATGGAATTTCCCAGGCTAGGGGTCGAATCGGAGCTGTAGCTGCTGGCCTACACCACATCCACAGCAACACAGGATCTGAGCCGCGTCTGCAACTTACACCACAGCTCACAGCAATGCCAGATCCTTAACCCACTGAGCAGGCCAGGAATCGAACCTGCAACCTCATGGTTCTTAGATTCGTTAACCACTGAGCCACGACAGGAACTCCTGATTCTTTCCTTTTATATCCTAGTGTTCAGCTTCCAAATGTGATAGCCAGGCCCCAATGATCCTTACCGGCCCTTAGTAGGGTTGACCTGAGTAACTAACAGGATATTGTATTATGGTGTGTGCTTTCTAAGGCTTCCAAGTTCTTAACATACATTTGGCTTTTTATTTGCACTCTGTTTGTTCACTTCCTCTGCAGGGAGGCATTCATCATGTTAGGAGGACACTTAAATGATCTTGTGGAGAGACTTGCCAGTAGAACACATGAGGCCTCCTGCTAACAATTACCATCAGCACCAGCATGTGAGTGAATTATAAGCAGATCCTCCAAAGCTTCAATTGACAGCAGCTTCAATTGACATATTAACTGCAACTTCATAAGAAAGCCAAGATCTCTCAAATTTAGGACCCACAGAAATACTAAATGTTTATTACGGTTTTGGCTACTTAATTTTGGAACTATTTGTTACATGGCAATAGATAACTAATACAGACTTTGATACATGGAAATGAGACGTTGACCAGGCAAAAATCTTAATAAGTTAGAGTGTCTTTGCCAGTGAGAAGAAGCCAAAAGAACTTTGAGGAAAGGATCAGTGACAGGTGTAAAGACTTTGAAGACACTGCTAGCAAAATTCTGAGAAGGCTTCCAGTGTGGACTTAAATAAACATGAGGAAAGTATTACCAGAAATTGAAGGAAAAAAAATCTTTATTACGTAGTGGTAGAAAGCTTAGTAACTCTGTTGCCTGTAGTAACGTAGTTGGTAGAAAATGTACCTAATGAAATGGACACTCTAGCTAAGGAAGTTTTCAGGAAGGGTGTCGACACTAACAAATGGTGAGTGGGAAAGATCAAATTTAGGGCAGTCTAGGGAAAACATTGTCTAAAGACAAAAAGCTGAGAGTGACAGTAAAATCTTTTTTTAAGACCTTAGGAAGATGGGAGTTCTCACTGTGGCTCAACGGATTATGAACCCAACCCATGAGGATTCAGGTTTGATCCCTGGCTTCAGTCAGTGGGTTAAGGATCCAGTGTTGCCAAGGCTCAGATCCTGCATTGCTGTGCCTGTGGTTTAGCCCAGCAGCTGCAACTCCGATATAACCCCTAGCCTGGGAACTCCCATATGCTGCAGGTGCAGCTGTAAAAAGAAAAAAAAAAAACAAAAAACAAAAAACCTTAAGAATTTCCAAGGTGGAGCCTCAAAGAATAGTTCAGTCAAGCAATAGAACTTCTAGGAAGCTTCAGAGTGTAGGCTCTCAGCCATCTCAGCAGAGGCTCAAGGCAGAGCCTAATCACAGAGAGATTTTTTAATGTGATTTTTGCTGATCTGGATAAATCCTAATAAGATTCATAGAAGACCTTCAAAGTTTTTAAGAATGCCATGGTGGCACCTGCTGGAACTGTAAGACTATAGAAAATTAAGAGAAGATGTCCAATCGCCAAATTCCTTTAGACAGGAAGCAAGCTAAGAAAACTACTCAGCTACAAACACAGGCTGGCTTTCATATAAAATGATGGGTACTTTAGTGGGCAGAACTATGATCTCAGAGGTGAAGCCAAGAGCCACAAATATTAGGATCTGAGTCCTAATCATCTGAGTCCTAATCAAGGAACTGCCAACTAGTGTCCTCCTGGATTTTACAATTTTTGTGACTCAGTGGCTCTTGTGTGCTATCTTCCCCCACCCCCATTTTTTCTGTAGTAGTTATCCTATACCTGTCCTGCTATCAAATGTTTTGTGTGTGTAGAAGCCAGATGTAACTTGAGTGTTGAGCTCACCAGTCTCATGATTGAGAGGAGCTCTACTCAAGAAACTATGCAAGGAACCACACATGATGCGCCTCATCTATACCTGTACCTAATTGGATGATGTGATTGTGGACCTTGAGCTGATACTGTAATGGAATGTGAATTTTGAGGTTTGGGGGAGGGGGCAAATATATTTTTGATTATATATTCATATGTAAAGTGGATTTGAATCAGTGAGGGCCTGAGGGCGGAATATGATAGCCAGTCCTGTTTTTTGTTTTGGTTTTTTTTTTCTTTTTTTGACCAGCCGGGGGCATATGTAGTTCCTGGGCCAGGGATCAAACTCAAGCTGCAGCTGTGACCTCTGTTGCATCGAGCTGGGGACTGGACCAATCCTCTGCAGCAACCTGAGCTTCTGCAGTTGGATTCTTAAACTACTGCCCCACAAACTCCAATGGCCAGTCTTCAAAATGGTCCCAGTGATTCTCAGCTTGTGTGGTATTGATGCCCTTGGGTAGTTTTTTTGTTTTTGTTTTTTGTTTGTTTGTTTGTTTGTTTTGTCTTTTTGCCTTTTCTAGGGCTGCTCCCGTGGCATATGGAGGTTCCTAGGCTAGGAATCTAATCAGAGCTGTAGCCACCAGCCTATACCAGTGCCACAGCAACGCCAGATCCGAGCCACAGCAATGCCAGGTCCAAGCCATAGCAATGCCAGATCCGAGCCACATCTGCGACCTACACCACAGCTCATGGCAACGCCAGATCCTTAACCCACTGAGCAAGGCCAGGGATCGAACCTGCAACCCCATGGTTCCTAGTCAGATTCATTAACCACTGCCCCACAATGGGAACTCCCCCCCTCCTTGTGTAGTCTACTGAATGGGACTGACATGTGTAACCAATAAGATACTGCAAAAGTTATAGTACTGTGTCCCTTCCAAGAGTATAAGATAAAATGTTTATTGATTTAAACTCCTAAATTTTGAGATAATTTCTTGTGTGGCAATGGATAACTAAGCTAGTGACCAATTAATTTAGCTACCACTATGAACTTGTGGAATTAAATATATATGATAGACTTTGTTAAATTAAATATTAAGTGTTTAAGGATAGCTACTAATAGAAATAGAGGAACCAGCAATGGGGGAAAACATAAATTGAAAAACAAAGAAAATTTAATCCAAAAGGAAATAGAAATAAGGTCAGAAGGTGGGGGAGGGATGTAAATAGGAAAAAATATGATAAATGGAAAAATCAAAGTGAGAAATCAAAACAAATTCAATATACCAGAAATCCCCCAAAGTTATTTTTTTTATTTATTTTATTTTATTTTTTATTTTTTTTGTTTCTTGGGCTGCTCCCACGGCATATGGAGGTTCCCAGGCTAGGGGTCAAATCGGAGCTGTAGCCACCGGCCTACGCCAGAGCCACAGCAATGCGGGATCCGAGCCGCATCTGCAACCTACACCACAGCTCACGGCAACGCTGGATCATCAACCCACTGAGCAAGGGCAGGGACCGAACCCACAACCTCATGGTTCCTAGTCGGATTCGTTAACCACTGCACCACGACAGGAACTCCAAAGTTATTTTTTTAAAAGAAAGAAAAGCAAAAATCCAATGCCCCCAAATATCACCTATATAAAAACAGAAGTACTCTCTGATTGATTAAAAGAGAATATTCTAGATAGATGCTGCTTATAAAAGCCACACACACCTGAAATTTTGACTGTTGGTTTACCAAAGTGATTTTAATGTGAAACAAGCCAAGAGACAGAAATAAAGGGCACAAATTCCTCTACTGTAAGTAAAGGATATGTGAAATCAATGGAATAAAGATGCTGCATAGAAAAGACACAGCATCACTCTATTAATGGGACAATTATTTCTGACTTTCAGGACTACACAACAGCATTCAGCTGCCTATGATACCATCTAATTGGGGTGAGGATCCCATCCCATCCTTTGCAAAGTTGCCTTTCATGGGGTTGGTTTGATTTCCTGCCTAGCCCATACCAGCTCTTCTGATAAAGTCCTCAAATATTCCTGAATGTTCACTTTGAATGAAGTTACATCTGAAATCAATTTTCCAGGCATATTATCATCCTAGAACACTAGGATTTCAGATCTGCTTGGGGAAATTCTGCAAACATAATTGTGCAGAGAAGTTGAGAGTAAAGGGTTAACAGTAAAGAGATGAAAAAAGATGTACCATGGTAAAGCAATCAAAATAAAATGGTAGTGAAAGTATTAATTTCAGAAAAGTATATTTCAGATCAAAATATTAGCAGGCCTAAAGAAAGTAATTTTATAATGATAAATGAGGAAATGTATCAAGAGGATATAGCAATTTAAATGTTTATGCACCTCATAACAGACTTCAGATACATGAAGCAAAACTGAAAAAACAGCAGGAAAAATAAATTCACAATTACAGTTAGAGATTTCAATGTATTCCCCTTTCAATTCTTTATAGAACAAGTAGGCAGAAAATTAGAAAGGATATAGTTGACCTGGGTAACACTATCAAGCAACATGACCTAATCCACAATTATAGACTACGTGAATATATATTCTTTGGTCATGGAACATTCACCAAGATACACCATATTCTGGACCATAAACAAGTCTCAATAAATTCAAAAGCATTCAAGTCATACAAAGTATGTTCTCTGATCACATGCTATTAAATTAGAAATCAATAACTGAACGATCCCTAGAAAATCCCCAAGTATTTGGGAAGTAAGTCACATACCTCTAATTTTATTATGATCTTGATGGGCAGAGAGGACCTCAGCTGTAATCCAGGTCACAGTGTACACTGGGAAACTGGCATAAAAGAAAGAAAGACTATAAAAGCTTGGTTTTCCAGCATAGAAAAAATATAGATAACAATTACACAAAAGTTTGGGGGTGAGGCAGAGAAGTCCTTTGGGGCTAATAATCAGTGTATTGGCAGAGATCTGGTATGGATCCAACCTCTTCATCCACAGTTTCCCAATCATCTTATTCCTCAAGGGTAGAGACTCTTGGAGATGCCAGTAGCTTTGCAAACTCAGTAATGGGTCTACATGGGGCCAATTATTCTCACTTCTTCACCTGCCTGATTAGCCCTCATCAGTGAACCCAACATCCTCCCAGCTGACAGCTGATGGGCCACCCAGGGAAAAAGATGGCTCTGCGATGTCTCTCTTCAGCACGGGATCAGTTGTGAGTGCCTCTCAGGGAGGGGGCTGCCTCACTCCCCTCACCACGTGAGAGGTTAAAATCAGTAGCAGGCTCTGATCCCCAGATTCAATCTATGGATCCAATGAGCCTGGTTTTGTCTTAACTGTTTTTCTAGTGAAACTTTGCTCTGATCACCAGAGCAGCACTCTGCCACCAAGTCACTTGCCTTATTGGAATCATGGTTTGCTTAAGAACATCTCAAGCAACCTCAAAGGAGGAAATTCACTGGTGTTTGATTATCATCAGGTAATACTCAGATTTCTGGGAAGTGTTAACTACTGATATATAATCTGTAAGGAAGGGAATGTCCAAGACAGCAATCCTACCCATAGGCTGATTTGCCAAGACATGGAGAATTCTAGTAACTTAGAAAAGGATATTTGTGGCTCAGGAGGAAGATCTGTTTGCTCCTGAAGGTACCCGATGGTTTAGTGTTTTTCAAAGTACTCAGAGACCAGCAATTTCAGATTCACTAGATATGGGGTCTGGCTGTAGACTTACTAGACCACATTTTCTCAGGTTGGGACCTGGAATCTGCACATGCAACAAGCTTCTCCAGTGAACCTTCAGCAGGGCACCTTAATGTTTAAGAACCATTGTTTGGGATCACTCTTGCTCAGAGATACTGGCTGCTCTCTTTGGTTGTAGCTGTACTTCATTGTACTCCCACTCTGCTATCCTAAGGAGGAGAGCAAAGAGGCAGGCAAAAACAAGCCACTTGACTACTCATTCCTCATCTACAGGCCCCAGGCACCTGCTCTCACTCCTAGACTCTCCACAAGCTGTTTTCTTATGATAGGACTACTCAAGTTTTCTTCCTAGTTTTCATTCACAGGTACAGACTGCAGCCAACAGATCTAGTGGTTACTCCAGCATCCTTTGAAAGACTGTCAGAGATGTTGGTTTTTCCATAATCCCTTGCTTCACTAACGCTCTATAGTTTGAATAGTTTTGAGTTTAGTGCAGACCGGAAAAGTGAGACGAAAGGGGAGGAGAAGAGACAGAGAGAATGGATTTAAAGCAAGTAATGAACCTGGAGGCTTTGCTCAAATACCCATTGTGTTATCCATCACCCTACCCTATACCATCCCATGTCCGCACCTGAGTGTTGGCCCTATTCCTACTCTTCTCTGTTTTTGTCCATTCTTCTAATTAGAGAGATCCTTAAAGACCTTTTACCCACGCTGAAATGGTCTATTGAAAGAAGATGTGAAGCTGGATCTAAAGAAGTTCTACTTTACTTCTACCATTCCCGAACTTCCTTGAAGTTCCTGTAAATTATTGCATCCTGGGATTTGTACAGTCAATTCTTAAAAGTTCTTATAATTTGCCTTGAAGCTGAGTTTGCTTTTGACACCAATAGGGCCAATGATATTTGCAACCCAAATCTAGGGCTATCCACATTCTTGCACTGATGGGATTTGTTATAAACTAGCAGCTGTTGGGTTAAGAATGGCTGACTGTTACATCTCAGTGTTACCAAATAAATCACTTATGCTCTATGTGCTCTAAAAGAAGTTACCAATGCTCTGTGTTCAGATTTGCTCTCTCATATTTTAAGTGTCTCACCTTCATTAGGGCAGATTACCTCTTTGAGCATTTAGTGCTTTCTTCTTGTCATTATTCACAGTGTTCTATCAACAGCCACAGCACATTCACTACCTACTTGACAGCTAAATTTAGTTATCCATATGTCCAGAGTCTTTTATCTGACAGTTTGCTGATTCTGGAAACTGCCAGTAGGATAAACCAGAATCTTTGCCTGTTTGATACAGCTCTTTCCTCTCTGGAATCCTCCCAACACTTTTCACAGCTATGTTATTCATTTACTCTCCTGAGGGCAGGAGAAGGGGGCTCAATTTCGTCCTTTTCTATCTCACCCCAATCACATCTGCTGGTTTCAAAGTCTTCACAACATAGAGTTCCCGCCGTGGCTCAGCAGACTGACATCATTGAGGATGCAGGTTCGATCCCTGGCCTCACTCAGTGGGTTAGGGATCTGGCATTGCTGTGGTCTGTGGTGCACGTCTCAGATCCCATGTTGCTGTGGCTGTGGTGTAGGCCATCAGCTACAGCTCCAATTTTATCCCTAGCCTGGGAATCTCTATATACTGCAGGTATATCCCTAAAGAGACCAAAAAAAAGAAAAAAAGAAAAAAAGAAAAAAAAAAAAGAAAAAAGTCTTCACAACAGAAGATCCTTGCCAAAGAGCACAGGGTATTTAACAGACTCCAGAGCCCAAAAGTAATTCAGCAACAGAGCAGCCAATGGAGCAGAAGGGAGTGTGGTGTTTAATTGACGCATCCATGGTTTTGTTCATTATCTCAGTAGAAAAGGCATTTTTACACAGCCCTAGTCCTGGGGAGGGGCTGTTCCTTCCCCGCTGTCCCCAACAGCCTTTGAGAATAAAGAGAATCCATTCACTAGAAATGATGGTGTCTTCATGAAGGATGGATGACATTTTCCCCTTGGTTGATGCTCCCAAGTGCAAGATCGCAGTCTGCTGTGTACAGCCTCATACCATTCCCATCTCTCCACATTCCAACCCCCATGACCTTTAGAGCCGACAGTAGTGCCTGGCTTGTGCCAAGTTCAGAGAAACAATTTTATAGCTGAGCCAATGAACCATCTTCAACTCCTCTAGAACATTCAGGATCCTCTGAAGGCCTGTTTAGTCACTCTTGTTTAGTACACCTGTCTCTGTCAGATATACTAAATTGTTTAGTGGTAGGTTGCTAGCCAAATTTTGTCATTGTTTCATTTATTTATTTTATCATTGTTTCATTTTGTGTTGTCTATCTCTCCGACAAGAGCAATCAAAGCTAACATTCTTAATGTGTCATGCTTTGTTCAAGTGCTTTATGTGAATCAACTCATTACAGTTTTACAATCTTTTGAGATGAGCGCTATTATCCCTATTTTGCAGATGTGAAAACTGAAAATGAGAGAGGTTAAGTAATATTTCAGGTTACACAGCTAGTTAGTGATGAGGCTTGGAACCTTGATGGTCTGATGCCATAACATATGTGCCTAAATACAAAATATACTGTCTCTAGAATACAAACTTTCTGAGGTCAAACACTCTTGAATTCCTGACGCAGAGAACACAGAGCTAAGCCTATGGAAGATGGTCAATAAATATTTGGTAAGTAACTATTTCATTATTCAGAAATTTTTAAGATCCTTAAAAGACCAAAATGTGTATATTTCCCATTGCTGCCAAGTAATGTTTCCTAATGAATCAACCAGCCAAGCAGAGGAGACCTTCTTTATGACAGAGTTCCATCAACAAAGCCAGACTTCCTCAATGAGAACAATCTTCAGCTGAAGATTGAAGAGCCCCTGGGAGTTTCACCTTATTTTCTGTGGTCCCTTCTCTCCACATCGCGGAGCACTGGAGAAATATGGAAGGGGCAAACCTGAGCCAAGAGATTGAGTTTGAGCTGTTGGGACTCACCAGTAACCCCTGGCTCCAGACGCTGCTCTTTGTGATGTTCCTGGGCATGTACATCATCACCCTGGTGGGGAATCTTATTATGTTCCTTCTGATCCATGTGAGTGCCACCCTGCACACCCCCATGTACTCCCTCCTGAAGAGTCTCTCCTTCTTGGACTTCTGCTACTCCTCCACAGTTGTCCCCCAGACGCTGCTGAACTTCTTGGCCAAGAGGAAAGTGATCTCCTATCTTGGCTGCATGGCTCAGATGTTTTTCTATGCAGGTTTTGCCACCAGTGAGTGCTATCTCATTGCTGCCATGGCCTATGACCGTTATTCTGCCATTTGTAACCCCCTCCTCTACCCAATCTCCATGTCTCCCGAGGTCTGTGTCTCTCTGATTGTGGGCTCCTACAGTGGGGGATTTCTCAATTCTCTAATCCATACCAGCTGTATCTTTAGTCTGAAATTCTGTGGTGCTCACGTGGTCACTCACTTCTTCTGTGATGGACCTCCCATCCTATCTCTGTCTTGTGTGGACACCTCACTGTGTGAAATCCTGCTCTTCATTTTTGCTGGTTTCAACCTTTTGAGCTGTACCCTCACCATCTTGGTCTCCTACCTCTTGATTCTCATCACCATCCTGAGAATGAACTCAGCTCAGGGCAGGTTCAAGGCCTTTTCCACCTGTGCTTCCCACTTCACTGCTGTGTGCCTCTTCTATGGCACAACTCTTTTCATGTACCTGCGCCCCAGGTCCAGCTACTCCTTGACCCAAGACCGCACAGTTGCTGTGATTTACACAGTGGTGATCCCAATGCTGAACCCCCTTATCTACTCTTTGAGAAACAAGGATGTAAAAGAAGCTTTAAGAAAGGTCTGGGGTAGGAAAATAATGGAATGATCTCAATTCAACACCATATATCTTTAGAAAGCTGAGGGAAATTTATATAGGGTCAACCTGAACACAGTCCCATGGTTGCCTGTTTATAGGGAGTACTCTTGGGTCTGTGGATGCTTCTGCATCTACCTGCCACAGGAAGAACTGATGGCATCACAGAGACTAAAAAGAAGAGAGGACTATCTTCTTGTTGCATAATTGGGCCATTGGCAATATTTACTCACAACTTTGTTCAGAAGTTTCATTTGTATTTCCAAGTTTGTGAATATTTTATTACTACAAATTGACATATATACACACACACACACACATATATACATACATACATGCACACACACACACACACATATGCTTTTTAGGGCCGCACCCTAGGCACGTGGAAGTTCCCAGGCTAGGGGTCGGATTGGAGCTACAGCTGCCAGCCTATGCTGTAGCCACAGTAATGCAGGATCCGAGCCTCATCTTCAACCTACACCACAGCTCATAGCAACGCCGGATCCTTAACCCACTGAGTGAGGCCGGGGATCGAACCTGCAACCTCATGGATAATAGTCAGATTCGTTTCCGCTGCACCACAATGGGAACTCCACATTTATATTCTTTATAATGAAGTTCTCCCCTTAACTAATTTGAAGACCTTCACTGCTTGGAGGAATCCTCCCCATTCTGTACAATCTTCTCTTTGTAAAAACCGACTCCTTAAAAATGTTTTTTGATTGTCTAATTTTTTGAATGATACTGTAGCAACAATTGCAAGAGCTTACATGATGTTCTATTATCTTTATTGACCTTTTTTCCTGGCCAATAGCTGCTTAGTTGCTTGCAAACTGGATAAACTTGGGCAAGTTACTTAGCTTTGCTGAGCCACAGATATCTCATTTATTAACTGGTGTGAGTTTTTTTTTCTTTTTATAGCCACACCTGAGGCACATGGAAGTTCCCAGGCCAGAGATCAGCAGCACAAGTTGCTGCAGTGACAACACAGGACACGTAACCCTCTGTGCCACAAGAAAACATCAGGAATATCTGTTCTTTACAAATTACATATACGCAGCTATAAAGCCACCTGAGACTGTTTTTTATTTATTTTTTATTTTTTTTAACTCTCTCTATCTTTTTTTTGTTTTGTTTTGTTTTAGGGCCACACATGTGGCATAGGGAAGTTCTGAGCTAGGGGTCAAATCAAAGCTGCAGCTGGAGCCTTGCCACCGCAATGACAGATCTGAGCCACATTCGAGAACTACGCTGCAGCTTATGGCGACCCTGGAGCCTTAATCTCCTGAGCAAGGCCAGGGTGGAACCCGCATCCTCACAGACACTGTGTCAGGTTGTTAACCCGCTGAACCACAATGGGAACTAGTGCATTTTAAAAGGTAGATCTTGGAGTTCCTTTGTGGCACAGTAGGCTAAGGATCCTGAGTTGTCATTGCAATGGTATGGGTTTGGTCCCTGGCCTGAGAACTTCCATAAGCCACGGGCATGGCCAAAAATTTTTAAAAATAAAAAATAAAAGGTAAATCTTTAGTTACTCTTCCAATTTCATATATGATTATTGGTTTCAGTTGAGGTTTTTCCCTGCTTAGTAAATAAGTCAGTTTGGTCATTTGTATTTTGCTCAGAAATTATTTCCTCTTCTAGATTTTCAAATTTACTGCCATGAGTTGCACATAGCATTCTCTTATAATTTTTGTATTTGTTCTCTAGGTCAGCACCATCTATACTTACTCCTGTAAGTCTCTCCAGAGAGTTTGTTCCATTTTTTAGGACAACCCCCCAAAATATCCTCTACCATAAAATGAGAGAAACGGATTAAGTAGTCTGTAAGGATCTTCTGGGCTCTAATATTTTATGAGATAAACATTTGAGGAAAGACAATGTGGAGGAATGATTAAACATGCCTAGATTCCAATCCCAGCTTTGTCACTCACAGGCAATGTAAACTTCAGGAAGTTCTTTTACCTCTCTGTGCTAAGTTTTTTTATTTGGGAAATAGGGATAACAATAAAATCTATCTCATGTATAAAACTCCTGTGAAAATTAAATGGCACAATACTTATCCTTGGGAAAATTAAATGACACAATAATTAGAACAGTGTCTGAATCCTCATAAGTCTGTACTAGCTACTTTTTTTTGTCTTTTTTTTTTTAGGGTCACACCTGTGGCATATGGAAGTCCAGGCTAAGGGTCGAATCCGAGCTGTAGCCAATGGCCTACACCACAGCCACAGCAATGCCATATCTGTGGCCTACACCACAGCTAACGGCAATGCTGGATCCTTAACCCACTAAGTGAGGCCAGAGAGGCCAGGGGTTGAACTTGCATTCTCGTGGATACTAGTCAGATTCGTTTCTGCTGAGCCACAATGGCTGAGCCACAGTGGGAACTCCTGTTACTTCTTTTGTTTCTATGGTTATATAACCTGATGCATTTTTCATTATTTTCCTTAATACTGCTCAACAGAGGCCTTTTTTTCCCTGCTTTTTAGGGCCTCGAGGCATATGGAAGTTCCAAGGCTGGGGCAGATCGGAGTTACAGCTGCTGGCCTATGCCACAGGAGAAACAATGCCAGATCTGAGCCACATGTGCGACCTACACCACAGCTCAGGCAACACTGGATATTTAACCCACTGAGCAAGGCCAGGGATCAAACCCGTGTCCTCATGGTTCCTAGTCAGGTTCATTAACCACTGAGCCACAAAGGGAACTGCTTTAACAGAAGATTTTATCAAACTTTTAAAACATTCTGTTTTGGTTTTTTCTTCTTATTTCTACAATGTATCAGTTCCTCATTTTACTAATGTCAGATTTTTATTAAATCTTTTTTGTTTTCTTTTCATTTATTTTTGTCAAGTTATTAAATACTGAAAATCTACAAAACTTTTATTTTTTATATAAAAATATTTTAAACATTTTATGTCTATCTAACAAATAATGATTAAAAATAAAATGCAATACTCACAATCAGTCTACCTAAAGAGATAATATTACCAGTGCACTAGGAACTATTCTTGCTTTATATTCTAGGGGGTGCTTATTCATAGTCATCTTTTTTTTGGTTTGGTTTGGTTTTTGGTTTTTCTGTATGCTGAAAGCTAATCTTTTGTTGATTAAATGTATGACATGTATCTTCACCTAGTTATGTCTTTTTAAAATGTAATTCATTTTTACTTTCTTTATGATGTGTTGATTAACAGAAAGTCTTAATTTTAACATGAGCAGATTTAGCAATCCTTTCCTTTCTGGTTTGAATTATAAACTATAATTCAAAAACTATAAAACTATAACACTTTTAAGAGAAAACCTTTGTGACCTTGGAGTAGCCAAAAATTTATTAAATATGACACAAAAAGCACAAATTATAAAAGAATAAATGATTAAGTGGGGTCTCATCCAAACTAAGACACATTAAAAGACACTTAAGAGAGTGAATAAGACAAGCCACGGGATGGGGGAAATATTTTCAGACACATATGTGATACATCACTTGTATGAAGAATATACAAAGAACCCTCAAATCGCAATTAAAAAAACAACAACCCAATAAGAAAAATGACCAAAGATTTTAACAGACACCTCACCAAAGAATATATACAGCAGGCCAAAAAAGCTTGAAAAGATGTTAAGCATAATTAGCTATTAAGGAATGCAAATTAAAAATCACAATGAGATACCTCTAGATAGCTAATGAAATAGATAAAATTAACAAAATTGACCTTACCAAGTGTTGGCAAGAATGTGCAGCAACTGGAACTCTTTTTTTTTTTTTTTTTTTTTTTTTTTTTTTTCCTTTTAGGGCATATGGAGGTTCCCAGGCTAGATAGAAAAGGAGTTGTAGCTGCTGGCCTATGCCCCAGCCACAGCAACCCAGGATCTGATCTGAGTCTTCCACCTACACCACAGCTCATGGCAATGCCAGATCCTTAACTCACTGAGCGAAGCCAGGGATCAAACCTGCAGCCTCGTGGTTACTAGTGGGATTCATTTCCACTGTGCCACAAAGGGAACTCCAGCAACTGGAGCTCTTATACACTACTGATGGGAATGTAAAACCACACTGGAAAACACTTTGGTAGTTTCACAAAATTCTAAATATATACCTACAATTGCTTTGTTTAAGAAAGTGTTGCTTAGGAGTTCCTGTTGTGGCGCAGCAGAAATGAATCCAACTAGGAACCATGAGATTGCAGGTTCCATCCCTGGCCTCACTCAGTGGGTTAAGGATCTGGCATTGCCGTGAGCTGTGGTGTAGGTCACAGACATGGCTTGGATCCCACGTTGCTGTGGTGTAGGCCAACGGCTGTAGCTCCTATTCAGCCCCTAGCCTGGGAACCTCCATATGCTGAGGGTGCAACCCTAAAAAGCAAAAAAAAAAAAAAAAAAAGAGTGTTGTTTAATTCCCACATATTTGTGAGTTTCTCAAATTTTTTTTGTTATTTATTTTTAATTTTATTCCATTTTGGTTGGAAAACATACTGTGCATTAATTATATCCTTTTACATTTAATGAGGTTTGTTTTATGACCTAGCATGTCATCTACCCTTAAGAATGTTCCCTATGCACTTGAGAAGAATGTATATTCCAAAGTTGTTGGAGTGTTGCATAGATGTCTGTTAGGTCTAGTTGACGATAATCTTCTATTTCTTTGTTGGTCTTCTGCTTAGTTGTTCTATTATTGAAAATGGGGTATTTAAGTCCTCAACTATTGTTTCTCTTTTTTTTCAGTATAATTCATCTTCTGGGAAAGAGACACACAGATTGTATGGTAACATATCTAATACCCAAAATATTACGTACCCTTGAGAAAGGAAAAAGCATTATATGGTGGTGTTGGAGAGTCTGCCTTAATGACAATTTAATTATCTTTCAGATTCCTGTATTTTTACTTTTTATTTTATTTTAATTTTATTTTTTGGCCACATCTGTGGCATATGGAAGTTTCTGGTCCAGGGATCGAATCTAAGCTGCAGCTGTGATCTATGCCTCAGCTGCAGCAATGCTGGATCCTTAACCCACTGTGCCAGGCCAGTGATTGAACCAGCATCATTGCAGAGACAACACTGGATCCTTAAGATGCTGTGCCACAGGGGAACTCTCTACTTTTACTTTTTAAAAGTAAAATGTTGTTAAGGGACAAAAGGAGAAGAAATGTGCATTTATACTGCCTCTTATAATTACATAATTACTTTTACTGGTGATCTCTGTGCTTTCATGTGGATTTGAATTCCTGTCCAGGGTCACTTGCTTTCATTCTGAAATTCTCCTTTATCTTTCTTGTAGGCAGGTCAACAAGCAACAAATTCTCTCAGTTTTTGTTTCTCTGGGAATGTCTTTGTCTTGATTTGACTTTTGAAAGATTGTTGTGTTAGATATAATATCCTTAGTTTATAACTTTTTTCCTTTTGGTATTTTGCATAGGTCACCTGCTACCTCCTGGCCTCTTTTTTTTTTTTCCCTGATAGCAAGTCAGCTGTTAATCTTATTGGGGTTCCCTTGATTGTGATGATTTATTTTTCTCTTGCTGCTTTCCATATTTTCTCTCTGTCTTTGTCTTTCAACAGCTTTATTATGATGTGTCTGTTTGTGAATTTCTTTGCTCTTATCCTAGTTGGAATTTTATTAAGCTTCTTGGGTGAATAGATTAATATTTTCATCAAATTTGAGAATTTAAAAATCATTATGTATTTGAATATTTTTTCTTCTCCATTCTCTCTTCTCCTCTGTTTGTACTCCAAATATGCATATGCTGGTGCCCTTAAGTATGGCTTGGGCTTCTCTAGTAAATTTTTTATTTCAGTTATTTTACTTACCAACTTCAGAATTTCCACTTGGTTCTTTTCTGTAATTTCTATTTATTTATATTCTCTATTTGATGAGAGACTATCATCCTATAATCCTTTACTTCTTTAATCATGGTTTCCTTTGGTTCTTTGAATATATTTATAAAAGCTGCTACTAAAACTGTGGTTGCTATGCCCTCTATTTGGGTCCTCTCATAGGTAGTTTCCGTTGCCTCCCTCCATCTCACCCCCTGTGTAGGAGTCACATTTTCCTTTTTTTTTTTTTTAAGCATTTCTCATAATTTTGTTGTTTTGTTGAAAACTGGACATTTGAGATGATAAGTAATTTTGGATACTAATTTCACCCTCCTCATCCAAGATTTGTTGTTGTTTATTTATTTAGAGATTTGGCTGGATTATTTTAAGGATGCCTATATTCTCCATAGCATGCAGTCTTGAAGGTTCACTCCTTGAAGGTACAGACTTAGGAAGGTGTATAATCACTCTGGGAGTTTTTAGCCGGGCTCTTTTTGACAGTCTCTCTATTAAGCTGTCTGCCTCTGTATGTATCACACCCAGCTCTTAGGATTCACTAATTGGTGGCTAATTGCTTTATTGTTTTTGACAATACCCCAGGGCATAAATTTTTCTAGTCAATTAAGTTCAGGCCTCTTGTATAGGTGGTTTTGAGGCCAGTCTTTGGGTTTGTTTTCAAGACTCTTCACAGCTGTCTCTTTCTTTGATTCTCTCTGGTAAACTAACTGGCCTACAGTTTACTTTCTTCCTTTCATTTCCTCTTAATGGCTTACAATTTAAACCTCCCTTGTTTTTGACCCTCAGCCTTGAAATCCTTCCCATTATTTTTGATGCTATTGTGAATGGGATCATTTTCTGTATTTCTTTTTCAGATGATTCATTATTAGTGCACAGAAATGCTACTGACTTTTGCATGTTTCTTTTATATCCTGAAACTTTATTAAATTTGTTGATTACCTCTAACAGTTTTTTTTTTTTTTTTGGTGGAATCTTTAGGAGTCTCTCTCTCTAAAATCATATCATCTGCAAATAGGGACGCATTTACTTCTTTCCAGTTCCGATAATTTTTATTTCTTCTTCTTGCTCAATTGCTCTAGCTAGAACATCCGGAACTATGTTGAACAGGAGTAGTGAGAGTGGGCACTTTTGTCTCATTCCTGACCTTAGAGGAGAAGTTTTCAACATTTCACCACTAAGTATGATGTTACCTGTGGACCTGTCATATGTGGCTACCACACTCCTTTCAATTAAAATCAATTCACCTGGGGAAAGCTGTAGAGTTCTGTTCTTAAGAACCAACTCTGGGGAAATGGGATTAAGATGGAGGAATATAAGGACTGGAGCTCAACTTCTCTCCTAAAAACAACAAAATTCACAACTAAAGGCTGAGCAATCTTCACCCAAATGGACTGGAAACCTTAAAAAAGATATCCTACTCCAGAAGAAAATGAGGAGGACACATCAAGAGGTAGGAGGGGTGATTTTGTGATATAAACAACCCATACCTCCTGGGTGGGAAGCCTCACAGACTGGAAACCAACTAGTTCACAGACACTCACCTACAGGAGTGAGAGTTCTGACCTCCAAATCAAACTCTCATGTGTGGGGATCTGGCACTGGGAGAAAGAGCCCCTGGAGCATCTGGCATTGAAGGCCACTGGGGCTTGTGTGCAGGAGCTCCACGGGACTGGGGGAAATGGACAGCCCATTCTTAAAAGGCACACACAGACTTTCACGTGCACTGGGTCCCAGGGCAAAGCAAAGTCTCCATAGGAATCTGGGTCAAACCTGACTGCAGCTCTTGGAGGACATCCTGGGAACACAGGGGTGAATGTGGCTTGCTGTGAGGGAAGGACATTGAAAGCAAAGCTCTTGGGAATATTCAGCAGTGTGCCTTTCTCTGGAGGTGGCCATTTTGGGAACAGTCAGTCAGCACTGAGAAGCCCCAAGGCAAACAACAATCCAGGTGGGATCACAGCCCCACCCCTCAGTAAACAGGCTACTTAAAGACCCTCAGGCACACAGCTGCCTCTAATCTCATCCAGAGACTAAGCCCCACCCACCAGAGGGATTAGAATCAGCTCCACCTACCAGGGGGCAGGCATCAGCCCCTCCCATCAGGAAGCCTACAGCAAGCCCCCCATACTGACTTCAGCTATAGGGGGGCAGACACCAGAAGTAAGAGGGGTTACAACTCTATTATCTGTAAAAAGGCCACCACATCAAAAGCTTATAAAAATGAAGAGACAGAGAACTATAACTCAGATGAGGGAGAAAGGAAAAACCCCAGAAAATCAGCTAAGTGATGAGGAGATTCTTAGCCTCCAGGAAAAAGACTTTAGACTGTTGATGCTGAAGATGATGCAAGACATTGGAAATAAACTGGAGGCAAAGATGGATAATTTACAGGAAACACTGAGCAAAGAGATACAAGATATCAAACTTAAACAAGAAAAGGTGCAAAATACAATAACTGAAATAAAAAATTCATTAGAAGACGCCAACAACAGAATATAGGAGGCAGAAGAATGAATAAGCGAGGTGGAGGACAGATTAGTGGAAATCATAGATGTGGAACAGAAAAGAGAAAAAAGATTGAAAACAAATGAAGAAAGTCCCAGAGAATTCTGGGACAACATTAAACGCAGCAACATCTGTATTATAGGGGTGCCAGAAGGAGAAGAGAGAAAGAAGGGGACAGAAAAAATATTCCAAGAGATAATAGCTGAAAACTTCCCTAACAAGGGAGAGGAACCACTCACTCAAATCCAGGAAGTACAACGAGTACCATATAAAATAAACCCAAGGAGGAATACACTGAGACACATATTAATCAAACTGAACAAAATTAAAGACAAACAGAAAATCTTGAAAGCAGCAAGGGAAAAGAAACAAATAACATACAAAGGAAATCCAATAAGGTTATTGGCAGATTTTTCAGCAGAAACTCTGCAGGCCAGAAGGGAGTGGCATGATATACTTAATGGGATGAAAGGAAAAAACCTCCAACCAAGATTACTTTATCCAGCAAGGCTCTCATTCAGATTTGAAGGAGAAATCAAAACCTTCACAGATAAGCAACAGCTGAGAGAATTCAGCAACACTAAACCAGCCTTACAACAAATACTAAAGGAACTTCTCCAGGCAGAAAAGAACAAGAGAAGAAGGAAAGAAAAAAGAGCAACAAAAACAAACCCAAAGCAATGAATAAAATGGCAATAAAAACATACATATCAATAATTACCTTAAATGTTAATGGACTAAATGCCCCAACCAAAATACATAGACTGGCTGAATGGATACAAAAACAAGACCCATATATTAGCTGTCTTCAAGAGACCCACTTCACTTCTAGGGACACATACAAATTGAAAGTGAGAGGATGGGAGAAATATTTCATGCAAAGAGGATCAAAAGAAAGCTGGAGTAGCAATACTCATATCAGACAAAACAGACTTTAAAATGAAGAATATTTTAAGGGACAAAGAAGGACATTACATAATGATCAAAGGATCAATCCAAGGAGAAGATATAACAATTTTAAATATCTACGCACCCAACATAGGTTCACCACAATATATAAGGCAACTGCTAACAACCTTAAAAGGACAAATCAACAATAACACAATAATAGTGGGGGACTTTAACACCCCACTCACAGCAATAGACAGATCAACCAGACAGAAAATCAGTAAGGAAACACAGGCCCTGAATGATGCATTAAACCAGATGGACTTAATAGAAATTTATAGGACATTCCATCCAAAAGCAACAGAATACACATTCTTCTCAAGTGCACATGGAACATTCTCTAAGACTGATCACATCGTGGGCTACAAATCCAACCTTGGTAACTTTAAGAAAATTGAAATCATATCAAGCACCTTTTCCAACCACACACTATTTGGCTGGAAATCAACAACAAGAAAAAAACTGCAAAAAAACACAAACATGTGGAGACTAAACAACATGCTACTAAACAACCAATGGATCACTGAAGAAATTAAAGAGGAGATTAAAAAATACCTAGCAGCAAATAACAACGAAGATATGACACTCCAAAATCTATGGGATGTAGCAAAAGCCATTTTAAGAGGAAAGTTTATAGCAATACAAGCCCACCTCAGGAACCAAGAAAAAGCTCAAATAAACAACCTAACTTTACATCTAAAGCAGCTGGAGAGAGAAGAACAGACAAGACCTAAAGTTAGTGGAAGGAAAGAAACCATAAAGATCAGAGCAGAAATCAATGAAATAGAAACAAAGAAAACCATAGAAAAGATCAATGAAACAAAAAGCTGGTTCTTTGAAAAAATCAACAAAATTGATAAACCCCTAGCCAGACTTACCAAGCAAAAAAGAGAGAAGACTCAAATCAATAAAATTAGAAATGAAAAAAGAAGTAACAACAGACATCAGAGAAATACAAAGGATCATAAGAGACTACTATATGCAACTATATGCCAATAAAACAGAAAACCTAGAAGAAATGGACAAATTCTTAGAAAAGTACAATCTTCCAAGACTAAACCAAGATGAAATAGAAAAGAGGAATGGACCAATCACAAGAACTGAAATTGAAACTGTGATTAAAAAACTTCCAACAAACAAAAGTCCAGGACCAGATGGCTTCACAGGCAAATTCTATCAAACATTTAGCGAAGAGCTAACACCTATCCTTCTGAAACTATTTCAAAAAATTGCAGAGGAAGGGATACTCCCAAACTCATTCTATGAGGCCACCATCACCCTTATACCAAAACTAGACAAAGATACCTCAAAAAAAGAAAACTACAGGCCAATTTCACTGATGAACATTGATGCAAAAATCCCCAACAAAATACCAGCAAACTGCATCCAACAATACATTAAAAGGATTGTACATCATGATCAAGTGGGATTTATCCCAGGGATGCAAGGGTTCTTCAATATCTGCAAATCCATCAGTGTGATACACCACATTAAAAAACTGAAGAATAAAAACCATATGATCCTCTTAATAGACGCAGAAAAAGCCTTTGACAAAATCCAGCATCCATTTCTGATAAAAAACCCTTCAGAAAGTGGGCATAGCGGGAACCTACTTCAACATGATAAAGGCCATATATGACAAACCCACAGCTAACATCATTCTCAATGGTGAAAAGCTGAAAGAATTCCCACTGAGATCAGGAACAAGACAAGGATGTCCACTCTCGCCACTACTCTTCAACATAGTTTTGGAAGTCTGAGCCACGGCAATCAGAGAAGTAAAAGAAATAAAATGTATCCAAATTGGAAAGGAAGAAGTAAAACTATCGCTATTTGCAGATGACATGATACTATACCTAGAGAATCCTAAAGACTCTACCAGAAAACTCTTAGAGGAGTTCCCGTCATGGCGCAGTGGTTAACGAATCCGACTAGGAACCATGAGGTTGCGGGTTCGATCCCTGCCCTTGCTTAGTGGGTTAACGATCCGGCGTTGCCGTGAGCTGTGGTGCAGGTTGCAGACGCGGCTCGGATCCCGCGTTGCTGTGGCTCTGGCGTAGGCCGGTGGCTACAGCTCCAATTCAACCCCTAGCCTGGGAACCTCCATATGCTGCGGGAGCGGCCCAAGAAATAGCAAAAACAACAACAACAGACAAAAGACAAAAAAAAAAAAAAAGAAAAGAAAAGAAAAGAAAACTCTTAGAGCTTATCCATGACTTTGGCAAAGTCTCAGGATACAAAATTAATACACAGAAATCAATGGCATTTCTATACACTAACAATGAAAGAGCAGAAAAAGAAATTAGGGAAGCAACCCCATTACCATCACATCTAAAAGAATAAAATACCTAGGAGTAAACCTACCTAAAGAGACAAAACACCTGTACTCTGAAAACTATAAGACACTGATTAAAGAATTCAAAGATGACACAAATAGATGGAAAGACATACTATGCTCTTGGATTGGAAGAGTTAATACTATCAAAATGACTATACTACCTAAGGCAATCTACAGATTCAATGCAATCCCTATCAAATTACCAAAGATATTTTTTACAGAACTTGAACATAATATTTTAAAAATTTTTTGGAAGCACAAAAGACCCAGAATAGCCAAAGACATCCTGAAAAAGAAAAATGGAGCTGGAGGAATCAGGCACCCGGACTTCAGACCATACTACAAAGCAACAATCATTAAAACTGTATGGTACTGGCACAAAGACAGAAATATAGATCAGTGGAACAGGATAGAAAGCCCAGAATTAAACCCATGCACCTACAGCCAACTAATCTATGACAAAGGAGGAAAGGATATACAATGGAGAAAGGACAGCCCCTTCAATAAGTGGTGCTGCGAAAACTGGACAGCCACATGGAAAAGAATGAGATTAGAACACTCCCTAACACCATACACAAAAATAAACTCCAAATGGATTAAAGACCTAGATATAAGACCAGACACTATAAAACTCTTAGAGGAAAACATAGGCCAAACACTCTCTGACATAAACCACAGCAACATCTTCTCAGGTCCACCTCTTAGAGTATTGACAATAAAACAAAAATAAACAAATGGGACCTACTCAAACTTCAAAGTTTCTGCACAACAAAGGAAACCCTAAACAAAACGAAAAGACAACCCACAGAATGGGAAAAAATCTTTGCAAATGAATCAACTGACAAGGGATTAATCTCCAAAATTTAGAAACACCTTCTGCAGCTCCATACCAAAAAAACAAACAACCCCATCAAAAAATGGGCAGAAGATCTAAACAGACAGTTCTCCAAAGAAGACATACAGATAGCCAAAAAACACATGAAAAGATGTTCAACATCACTGATTATTAGAGAAATGCAAATCAAAACTATGATGAGGTACCACCTTACACCGCCAGAATGGCCATCATCCAAAAGTCTACAAACAATAAGTGCTGGAGAGAGTGTGGAGAAAAAGGAACCCTAGTACACTGTTGGTGGGATTTTAAATTGGTGCAACCACTGTGGAAAGCAGTATGGTGATTCCTCAGAAAACTAAACATAGAACTACCATTTGATCCAGCAATCCCACTCCTGGGCATCTATCCAGAGAAAACCATGAACATGTACTCCAATATTCATTTCAGCACTATTTACAATAGCCAAAACATGGAAACAACCTAAATGTCCATTGGCAGAGGAGTGGATCAAGATGTGGTACATATTCACAATGGAATATTACTCGGCCATTAAAAAGAACGAAATACTGACATTTTTAGCAACATGGATGGACCTAGAAATTATCGTGCTAAGTGAAGTCAGTCAGACAATGAGACACCAACATCAAATGCTTTCACTGACATGTGGAATCTGAAAAAAGGACAGACTGAACTTCTTTGCAGAACAGATGCTGACTCAGAGACATTGAAAAACTTATCGTCTCCGGAGGAGACAGTTTGGGGGGTGGGGGGATGTGCTTGGGCTGTGGGATGGAAATCCTGTGAAATTAGATTGTTATGATCATTATACAACTAAAAAAAAAAAAAAAGAACCAACTCTGCCACTGAGAAAAATCTCAGCATCAGCTTCAGAACTTGGGTGGAGATAGTAGCCTGCTTCTCTTGGGAAGAATCCCCTGCTTTGTGAGCGGTGTCAGTAGGGCAGTAATCTCTGGTTTTCTTGGCTTGCCTCTCTTGGTATGGAATTCCATCCTAACACAACCTTTTGAGCACACTGGGGTAAGGGTAATTGGGACCCCAGTATTCTCAGCCTGCCATGCCTTAGGTAGAACCTCTGCTCAATGAGTGGCAACTAGGTGGAAGAAGGGAGACTTTGATGTCTTGGCCACATTTGCCTCAAATTTAGCCTCCACAACATGGAATTTGGAGAGATGAGAACTGCTGATGGCCTGCTTCCCAGAGAGATATTATAGCTCTTGGCTGGGATCTGGGGGTAGATGGTGCTTTGTCTTACCAGAAAAACCTGCTTGGAATGGACTTTCCATCATACTGAGCTGGGGGTTTAGGGAGAGAAAATTCATGGCTCTGTGTGTTTTTTGTTGTTGTTGAGCTGTATGTGTTTTTTATGTTTTGAATATTAACCCTTTATCAGATATTTGAGTTGCAAATGTCTTCTCCCCTTCAGTTAGACTGCCTTTGTTTTGCTGATGGTTTCCTTTGCTGTGCAGAAGCTCTTTAGTTTGATGCAGTCCCATTTGTTTATTTTTAAGTTTGTTTACCTTGCCTGAGAAGACATATCCAAAAAAATATTACTAAGACCAATGTTAAAGAGCATTTTGCCCATGTTTTCTTTTAGGAGTTTTATGATTTCAGGTCTTACATTCAAGTCTTTAATCCATTTTGAGTTAATTTTGGGGTATGGTGTAAGAGGGTGGTCTAATTTCACTCTTTTTCATGTGACCGTGTGGTTTTTCCCAACACCATTTATCGAAGAGACTTTCCTTTCTCCATTGTATGTTCTTGGCTTCTTTGTCATAAATCAGTTGTCCATACACATGTGGGTTTATTTCTAGGTTCTCAATTCTGTTCCATTGATCCATATGTCTGTTTCTCTGCCAGTACCATGCTGTTTTGATTACTCTAGCTTTGTAGTATAATATGAAATAGAGAGTATGATACCTCCAGCTTTGTTCTTTTTTCTCAGTATTGCTTTGGCTATTTGAGGCTTTTTGTGATGCTATATAAATTTTAGAATTTTTTGTTCTATTTCTGTGAAAAATGTCATTGGGATTTTTGAAAGGGTTGCATTGAATCTGTAGATATCTGGGGGTTTTTTTTGTTTGTTTTTTGGTTTTGGGTTTTTTTTTTTTTTTTTTTTTTTGGTCTTTTTGCTATTTCTTTGGGCCTCTTTCACGGCATATGGAGGTTCCCAGGCTAGGGGTCTAATTGGAGCTGTAGCTGCTGGCCTACGCCAGAGCCACAGCAACGTGGGATCCGAACCACGTCTGCAACCTACACCACAGCCCACGGCAACGCCGGATTGTTAACCCACCGGGCAAGGGCAGGGACCGAACCTGCAACCTCATGGTTCCTAGTCGGATTCGTTAACCACTGGGCCACAACGGGAACTCCTGTAGATATCTGTTTTAGGTAATATGAGCATTTAAACAATGTTAGTTCTTCAATCCATGAGTAGTTTCCATTTCTTTGTGTCTGTTTCAGTTTCAGTTTCAAAAATGTCCTAGGCTGTCAGTGTACAGATTTTTCACCTCCTTGGTTGAATTTATTCCTATGTATCATTCTTTTTGTTGTAATTGTAAATGTGATTGTTTTCTTAATTTCTTTTTCTAATAATTCATTGTTAGTGTATAGAAATGGAGCTCATTTTTGTATTTTGTCTTTGTACCCTGCAATTTTACTGTGTTCATTCATTATTTTACTAGTTTTTGATGGAATCTTTAGGATTTCTATATATAAAATCACGTCATTTGTTAACAGTGACAGTTTTATTTCTTCCTTTCCAATTTGAATACTTTTTTATTTCTCCTTCTTGTAAAACTGCTCTGGCTACGACTTACAATGATACTTTGAATAAAAATGGTTGTATCCTTGTCTTTTTCCTGATCTTAGAGGACTAGCTTTGAGTTTTTCACTGTTGAGTATGATATTAGCTGTGGGCTTGTCATAAATGACCTTTATTATGTTGAGGTGTGTTCCCTCTGCACCCATGTGATTGAGAGTTTTTTAATCATAAATGGGATGTTGAATCTTGTAGAATGCTTTTTCTACATCTATTGAGATGATCATATGATTTTTATCCTACATTTTATTAAAGTGGTTATCACATTGATTGATTTGCAGATGTTGAGCCATCCTTACCTACCTGGAATAAACCCTAATTGATCATCTTTATGATCCTTTAAATGTAGTATTGTATTTGGTTTGCTAATGTTTTGTTGAGGATTTTTATATCTATATTCATCAATGATATTGGCCTAGAATTTTCTTTTTTGTGTTGCCCTTGTCCACTTTTGGTATCAGCATAATGGCCTCATAAAATAAGTTAGGAAGTATTGCCTCTTCTTCAATTTTTTGGAATAGTTTGAGAAGGACTGGTATTAAATCACCTTTGAATGTTTGGTAGAATTCACCAGAGAGGCCATCTTGCCCTGGACCTTTTTTTTTTTTTTTTTTTCTTTTGGGGGTCTTTTTGCCTTTTGTAGGGCCGCTCCCTTGGCATACAGAGGTTCCCAGGCTGGGGTTTAATTAGAGCTGTAGCTGCTGGCCTACGCCACAGGCACAGAAACGCCAGATCCTAACTGTGTCTGCAACCTACACCACAGCTCACAGCAATGCCAGATCCTTAACCCACTGAGTGAAGCCAGGGATCGAACCTGCAACCTCATGGTTCCTAGTCGGATTCGTTAACCACTGCGCCACGACGGGAACTCCCTTTCCTGTGTTTTCTTGTAGCTTGTTGAGTTTCTTCACGGCAGCTATTTTGAGTTCTCTAACAGATTACAATCTTCTGTGACTTTAGTTTCTGTACAATTGTCATTTTCTTTTTGTGATACTGGGTTACCATTTTTTAAATGGTGCTTGATGATTTGGTCTCTACTAGTGCATTTAAAGTAGTGAACACCTTGCTTATTTAGGTAAAGCTTTGTTTACTTCGATTTTAACAATTTAACAGATTGATCACTAGAAGACCTTTCTTTTATTTTTCAGTAGGTGGAGCTATAGTACAAGTTTTTGGTTTCTCTTACCTGAGCTGCTGTGGCTATATTTAAGAATCAGCACCTTCCATCCTCCACTGCCTCTGCTAGAGGTATCATTTGAGACCTTGTTATATAGCGGATTGCATTCCTGGGATTATTGGTGCCTTGCTGCTGCTTGTGATGCTGCTGTTGCTAGAGTAGCCAGCAGGGGCCCTGGGATGGTGGGCACCTTTGCCATATCCAAGGTTGCCTGGGTTGCAGGCATTGTCACTGCAGTGAGGGGAGGGAATGGGTTGGGGCAGCTAGGGTCATGGGCACCTCCACCATGTCTGGCTTTGTATGGCTTGAAGGCTCTGCTACGGTGGATGAACTGGGGAAGAGTGTTGTGGGTACCACCACAGTTAGAGGTTCTGAAGTCTTGGTCACATCAGTGCAGCTGGCCAGTTTCCTATGCCCATAGATACTGATGTGGCCAGGAGGCTGAAGTCATGTCTGCTGCTTCTCCTCCTGCCACTGGGCTCTCTGGAATTCCAAGTTTAGCTGCTGCAGCTAGGGGGCTAGGAATATACGCACAGCCTCTGCTGTTTCTCTCCCCTTCCACCTCCTCTATGTGTTCCAAGCCAATCTGCCTTCACATGTACAGATGTGTAGATATCTCCATCATCCTGGTGTGTTGGGTGGGGAACTTTTCTTGAGTTATGGATGTTTTACTAGTTATAGATTGAAGGGGAGAGACAAAGGGAGCTTATCATACTACTGTGATGCTCATGTCTCCTGCAGGAAAATGTTAAAGTTCTACTTAAAACTCAGATTGTGAAGATTTTACATGTATATTTACTGGAAGAATTTTGAAAATGTGTTTTTAAAAAGTTAATAAAATTGGAGTTCCTACTGTGGCACAATGGGATCGGCAGCGTCTCTGGAGTGCTGAGATGCAGGTTCTATCCCTGGCCCAGCACAGTGGGTTAAGGATCCCAAGTTGCCATAGCTGTGGCTTGGCTCTGTTCTTCCTATCCCATGAATTCCATATGCCGTGCGGTGGCCAAAAAAGAAAAGTAAGTGAAATTCACCTATAATCACCCCATTGAAGTATAGCCATTAAGCCATTAATATGTTGACATATATACTTCCAATTGGTTTTTGTCCCATGCAGTATATGTGTTTTTACAATAAAATTGGGATCATTCAAATATGCTGGTTTGGATGCATCCTAATGTTCATAGCAGCATTATTTGTAATTTCCAAGATACAGAAGCAAACTAAGTGTCCATCAACAGATGAATGGATAAAGATGTGATATATATAATGGGATACTACTCAGCCATAAAAAATAAAAATAAAAATTTGTCATTTGCTGCAACACGAATGGATTTGGAGGGCATTATGCTGAGTGAAATAAGTCAAGCAGAGAAAGATAAATACTGCATGATATTATTTATATGTGGAATCTAAAAAATACAACAAAAGTAGTAAAAATAACAGAAAAGAACCAGACTCACAGACATGGAAAACAAACTAGGAATTACCACAGGGGAGAGGGAAGAGGAGAGGGGCAAGATAGGTTAGGGGATTAAGAGGTACAAACTATTAGGTATAAAATACAAGGTAATATTGTACTACACAGGGAATATTGAGAATATTTTATAGTAACTATAAATAGAATATAAACTTTCAAATTGTAAATTACTATATTGTACACTTATAATTTATATAGTATTATACATCAATTATACTTCAATAAAAAAGGAATTCCCATCTAATTCCCATTGTGCCTCAGTGGGTTAATAACCCAACTAGTATCCACAAGGATGTGGGTTCAATCCCCAGCCTTGCTCAGTGGGTTAAAGGATCTGGCATTGCCACAAGCTGTAGTGTAGGTGACAGATGTGGCTGGGATTTGATGTTGCCATGGCTGTGGCATAGGCCGGCAGCTATGGCTCCAATTCGATTCCTAGGCCGGGAACCTCCAAATGCTGCAGGTGCGACCCTAAAAAAAAGAAAAAAGAAAATAAATTCCTTTTAAAAATAAATAAAAATTAAAAATAAGAAAGAATTTGAGGTATAACTGACATAACAATATATTAGTTACAGCTGTACAGCCTAATGATTCAATATTTGTATATATTGCTAAATGATCACAACAAATCTAGTTAACATCTGTCACCATTAAAAAAAAGTACCATTCTGGTGAATGATGTTAATAATGGAGGAAGCTATGCATGTGTTGGGCAGGGAGTATATGGGAAACCTCTGTACCTCCCTCTTGGTTTTGTGGTAAACCTAAAATTGCTCTTAAAAAATTGAGTGTTTTTAAAAAACAAGTATACTGGTTTGATTAAATAATATATGAATATATGATGAACATTCCTCTATTTCATTAAATATTGTTCTACAGCATGTTTTGTTTTGTTTTGTTTTTATGGCTGCACCTGTGGCATATGGAAGTTCTCAGGCTAGGGGTCAAATTGGAGCTGCAGCTACAGGTCTACACCACAGCCATGGCAACACTGGATCTAAGCCACATCTGCGACCTACACCTTGGCAATGCTGGATCCTTAACTCTAGAGCATGTTTTTAAAAGGGCTCAAGTAATCTAGGATTATTGTAGAAAAATTAGAACATTAGTCCTAAATGACACCATAAACAAACAGAATAGATTGATATTTATCTTTCTCACTTTTCTTCCTATGCATATACATCTGGAAAAACAAAACTAACTATACCTATTATTTTGTAATGTGCTTTTTTATTATAGTAAAATTCACATAACATAAATTTCATCATTTTAACTATTTTAAAGTGTACAATTCAGTGGCATTTAGTACGTTCACAGTACTGTGTAATCTTCACCACTATCTAATTCCAGAACACTTTCAGCATCACAAAAGGAAACCTCATAATCTTTAAGCAGTCATGCCCATTTCTCTCCTTCTCCCAGCCCATGGCAACTATGAATATGCTTTCTATTTCTATGGATTTACCTATTCTGGATATTTCAGATGAACATAATCATACAATACAGGCCTTTTGTGTCGGGCTTCTTTCACTAAGCATATTTGCTGGGTTCATCCGTGTTATAGCACACTGGAATAAGAAGTGTTCCATCATATGGATATATATACCACATTTTGTTTATCCATTTATCACCTGATGGACATTTAAGTTGTTTCCATCTTTTGGCTATGAACATTCATGTGTAATTTTTTTACCTAAGAGTGGAATTTCTGACTTACATGGTAATCCTATGTTTCACCTATTGAGGAACAGCCAAGCTCTTTTCCACAGCAGCATTTATGTTCCTACCAGCAATACATGAGCATTCCAACTTCTCCACATCCTTGCCAACACCTGTTATTTTCTATTTCTTGCTGTTGGTTTTATAGCTATCCCAGAAGGTGTGAAGTGGTAAAGTGGTAGGTAGCTCATTGTAGTTTTGAATTGTATTTCCCTAATGACTAATGATGCTCAACATCATTTTCATGTGCATATTGGCCACTTGCAATTTTTTTGAGAAAATATCTATTCCAGCCTTTTGTCATTTTTTCACTTGGATGCAATCTGCTCTTTTTTTTTTTGTAACTTAGAAATATACCATGGACATCTTTTACTCTTTTTATGCCAGGATAATGCAGTATAATATTTCATTCTCTAGGTTTATTACACTTTAACTATAAACTACCATACTATTAGACATCTAGAACTGCTTGCACTTTTTTTTTTTTTTGTCTTTTTAGGGCTGCTCCCATGGCATATAGAGGTTTCCAGGCTAGGGGTCAAATTGAAGCTGTAGCCACTGGCCTATGCCACAGCCACAGCAACAGCAGTATCTGAGCTGCAGCTGCAACCTAGACCACAGCTCATGGCAATGCCAGATCCTTAACCCAATAACTGAGGCCAGAGATTGAACCAAAATCCTCATGGATGCTAGTCAAGTTCTTTAACCATTGAGCCACTACAGGAACTCCTAGAGCTGCTTGCACTTTTAAAATTAATGCTGTAATGAACATTTCAATAGGTAACTCCTTATACAACTACTGCAAAAAATTCCTAGAAACACAATTGCTGGGCCAAGGGTAGGCATTTTTTAACCTGTAGATACAAGATGATAAGTTGCTTTCCATTACAGTTGTACCAATTCAGAGTTCTACCAGAGGTATAAGGAAGTACCTATTTCCTTGCATACTCATCACTGATGGGTTTTATGCACTTTAAAATGATAACAACACAATTGGCACAAAATGGCATCTTATTGTTTTATTTTTTTTTTTCTTGGTCTTTTTTAGGGCCACTGGATCCTTAACCCACTGAGTGAGGCCAGGGAGCAAACCTACATCCTCATGGATATTAGTCAGATTCTTAACCCACAATGGGAACTCCAGCATCTTACTGTTTTGTTTTTATTTTATTATTGCTATTTAGGGCTGCATCCGCAGCATATGGAAGTTCCCAGGCTAGGGGTGGAATCGGAGCTATAGCTGCTAGCCTACAACACAGCCACAGCAATGTAGGACCCAAGACTCATCTGTGACCTACACCACAGCTCACTGCAATGCAAGATCCCTGACCAACTGAGCCGAATCCAGGGATCAAACCCACATCCTCATGGATACTAGTTGGATTTGTTTCTGCTGCACCACAGTAGGAACTCCCACCATCTTACTATTTTAAATTGCACTTATTTAACTACTATGAATATAAATCATCTTTCATAGATTTATTGGCCATTTAAATTTCTTAATTTATTTTTGGTAAATTGGCTGTTTTATCTTTATCAATATTTCTATAAGAAAAGAGTCAATATTAATACTAACAATCTTTTAGTTATATGTTACTTATACATAAGTAACATCCTTTCTTAACTTTTCATTTGAAATTTACCTTTATTGGGAGTTCCGTCGTGGCGCAGTGATTAACGAAGCCGACTAGCAACCATGAGGTTGCGGGTTCGGTACCTGCCCTTGCTCAGTGGGTTAACGATCCAGCGTTGCCGTGAGCTGTGGTGTAGGTTGCAGATGCGCTTGGATCCCACATTGCTGTGGCTCTGGTGTAGGCTGGTGGCTACAGTGCTGATTCGACCCCTAGCCTGGGAACCTCCATATGCCGCGGAAGCGGCCCGAGAAATAGCTAAAAAGAGACAAAAAAAAAAAAAAAAAAAAGAAAGAAAGAAAGAAAGAAATTTACCTTTATTTATTGTGATTTTTTGGATAGAAGGTTTAAATTTTTTAATGTAAAATCACTCTTTTTCTTTTTAGTTTCTGCTACTGGTGTTATAATTAGAATCTGCCTCATGTCATGTAAATATTTACCTACATTCTCACACTTTTATGATTTTGATTTTTCCATTTGTCATTAATTTTTTTTGTATTTATTTGTTTATTTATTTATTTTTAGGGCCTCGCTTATGGCATATGAAAGTTCCCAGGCTAGGGGTCTAATTGGAGCTGCAGCTGCTTGCCTGCACCACAGCAGCACAGGATCCAAGCTGTATCTGCGACCTACACCGCAGCTCACAGCAATGCCATATCCTTAACGCACTGAGGAGGGCCCGTGATTGAACCCACTCATTGATACTAGTTGGGTTCATTACCACTGAGCCACAACAAGAACTCCTCTTTAATTTTTAAAAGTTAAGTCTAGAATTAATTTTGGTGTATTTTGGTATGGTGTATGATAGAAGTGTAACTTAATTTACAAGCAGCTATGCAGTTTTTCCAATAATTTATTGATAAAAATCAGTTTATGATTAACTGTCTGATAAGAAATAGTGCCATTAAAATATATTACATTAAATCTTTGTATATACTTAAGCCTTTTTTTAAATGATTTTTATTTTTTCTATTATAGTTGGTTTACAGTGTACTTGAGCCATTTTTGACTCTATTCTGTTCCCTTCATCTATCTGTCTATTCTGATGTCAATACCACAGTTTTAATTTTTTATTTTTATAATATACGTTAATAGCTGATAGGCCAAGTCTTACCTTATTATTCTTCTTGTTAGAAACCCTTTCTTCCTTCTTTCTTTCCTTCTTCCTTCCTTCCTTTTTCTTTCATTATCTTCTATTTATTCTTCTAGGTGAACTTTAGACTAACTATTGAAAACAAAATGAAAAACAAACAAACAAAAAACTTGAAGCAGCATTTGTGGAAATTGAGAACTGCCAATAGTAGTATTAGGCCATTGCCTTTAGGATCTAGTTGTAGTTTGGGATCATGAGTTTGTTGTGGCATGTGCTGTATGTTTGAATGATTTCCCCCAGTGGCACCATTATTGTTAATGTTTTAGCAGAGATCAAATGACTGTCAGAAATATTGCACAGGAGTTTCTATGTTCTGACATCCAATGCCTTCTAAATTTCCTTCTGACTTAGTCTGTTTATTCATTCATTCAGTAAACATGTATTGAATGTCTCCTATATACCATTCACTTAGCTAGGTTCTGGGGTTATAAAGATGAATAAAACACAATTCTTGCTTCAAAAGTGGGTACATAAGTGATAATTTCAACTGTATGGGAGAAAAAAAAAACAACCTCTTCTTTAAAAACAAAAACAAAAACCTCTTCTTTATCCTGTTAGGTTTAGTAGCTGGAGCTTGCAAATAATAAATTAACAAAAGCCAAACTAACAGGAGAAAAGGCATACTACATCTTACTTGATGTTACTATTTCAATTTTTATATGCACAGAGGAACTTCATAGAAAAGAAATGAAGACCCAAAGAGGTGATTAGACACAGGGGATTATATACCATTTTAACAAAAGGTGAGAAATTGTAGAGACGTGACAAGACAAAGGAAAAGCATTTTGAGTTTCTAGGGGCAGTAGATTGCAGGAAAGTAAGTATATCGGGAAAACTGACGGACGATAAGGATAATTTTTTGTAAGGTTTGTTTGTCTAGACCCATCATGGTGCTGACTGTCTTTCAGCAGTGAAATGGTTGTTTTTCTTCCTCCTGCTACAAGAGAGGGGAGAGGGAAGACTTTCACAAAGGGAAATTTATATTCCACTTTTAGGCAGACATGAGGAGGGCAGAAAGCTCTTTCTGAGTCTACTGCTTCTTATTTGCTTCCAGTTCAAAACAACCCCATGCCAATGAGGCACATCTTGGGGTGGCACATTCTGATACGCTTCACAATAAGCATAGAACTATGTGTAGAGCACTGTAAAAGTACAGTTTGAGTGGCAATGGGAGAGATCAGGGAAGCTTCCCGAAGTAGCTGAAGTAGGTGAACTAAGCTGAGTCTTAAAGAATCAGTAGCAGTTAGCAATATGGGGCTAGGCCCTGATACATCAGCTTGAATAAGGCATAGAAGTAAGAAACATGTGCCGAAGTGAGATGTTTTCACTTAACTCTTTTGACATGATATGGCTTTGACTTCCTCTTGATGTTTTAATTGTTCTGACTTCTCATTAATGTGTGAAAGAAAAAGCCCTGACCCCCATCCCACCCATGACTGAGTCACTGCTGTCATCATCATGATCCTTGGGCTAATCAAAAAAAAAGAAAAAAAAAAAAAGAGAGGGAAAAGGTAAAGCTCAAAGATGGAGTGGGGATGTTTATCATACATATTAATAATTTGGAGTTCCCGTCATGGCGCAGTGGTTAACGAATCCCGACTAGGAACCGTGAGGTTGTGGGTTTGGTCCCTGCCCTTGCTCAGTGGGTTAACTGATCCGGCGTTGCCGTGAGCTGTGGTGTAGGTTGCAGACGCGGCTCGGGTCCCACGTTGCTGTGGCTCTGGTGTACGCCAGTGTCTACAGCTCCCATTCGACCCCTAGCCTGGGAACCTCCATATGCGGCGGGAGCGGCCCAAAGAAATAGCAAAAAGACAAAAAAAAAAAAATTAAAAAAATGTAAGGCTGCATGCCAATGCCACCTTCCTCAGATTGCTGTCACTGAAGAGTGTACTGCAAGGAAGGGGATGTGGGAGATGACACTGGAAAGGCAGAGGCCAGATCACTGAGGTCACTGCACAATTTAAAATAGCTTGGACCTGATCTTTAGATAGAGATACTAAAGGGCTTTTAAGGTGGGAAGCTATTTGGTCACTTTGATGTGGTTATGTGAAGGATCTTCCAGGATGATAATTCTGGAGGTACAGAAACTATTTAGGAAGCTTTTCTGTGGTAGGTAAGAAGTGAGGGCCTGAACTAGGGCAGGGGTGGAGGTGAGGTGGAGAAGAGGATTGATTCAAGAGAAGGAGGAAAATCTATACACGATGTATAGATTTTAGGGTGAGCATTTGGCTACAGGAAATGAGGGAGAGGAGGTTAGCATTCAGCTTGTGTGACCAAGCCATATCACCATGTAAGACGGACAATTCAGAAGGGAGAATACGGGCACAAGGAGAGGATTTCAGGTTTTGGATGTGCAGTGTGGCTCTTGCAGGTCTTTGTAGGCTCTCTTTAAATATAAGAATCTTGGAGAAGTTAAATACTAAATTCTTGAAAACTTTCTAATCATATTTCTCTAGGGTATTGGTTTTCATGCCCTATGAGGGGGCTATTTTGCTCCCTGGGGAACATTTGGCAATGTCTGGAGACTTTTTTTTTTTTTTTGGTCTTTTTTTGGGTGTTTTCCTTGAGCCGCTCCCTCGGCATATGGAGGTTCCCAGGCTAGGGGTCGAATCGGCACTGTAGCCACCAGCCTACACACCAGAGCAACAGCAATGTGAGATCCGAGCCACATCTGCAACCTACACCACAGCTCACGGCAACGCTGGATCGTTAACCCACTGAGCAAGGGCAGGGATGGAACCCACAACCTCATGGTTCCTAGTCGGATTCGCTAACCACTTCGCCACGACGGGAACTCCTGGAGATATTTTTGTTTACAATTAGAAGGAGGAGTGCTACTGGTGTTTAGCGGTTGGAGACCAGGGATGCTGCTAAGCATGCTACAATGCAAGGGACAGCCTTCCACAACAGAGTTATCTGGCCAAATGTCAGTAGTGCCACAATTGATAAACACTGTTTTAGGGACTAGAGGAATACTTTATACTTTTGCTTGGGGCTAGTCATTCAGATTAGAGAGTATGGTCTGTTAAAAAAAAAATATCACCACTGCTGAGAAACCAAATCTTAGTATTGGAGAAGAAATTAAAAGTCATCTATTTCAGGAATTCCTGTCGTGGCTCAGTGATTAACGAATCCGACTAGGAACCATGAGGTTGCGGGTTCCATCCCTGGCCTTGCTCAGTGGGTAAAGGATCTGGCATTGCTGTGAGCTGTGGTGAAGGTCGCAGATTCGGCTCGGATCCTGCCTTGCTGTGGCTCTGGTGTAGGCTGGCAGCTGCAGCTCCGATTAGACCCCTAGCCTGGGAACCTCCATATGGCGCGGGTGTGGCCCTATAAAGACAAAAACAAAAAACAAAATATCCAGAAGTCGAGAGCCTAACCTCAAAGTAGTTAAGCAGTTTATCTTCTTTTTTTTTTTTTTTTTTTTTTTTTTTTTAGGGCTGCACTCACAGCATATGGAGTTTCCTGAGCTAGGGGACTAATCGGAGCTGCAGCTGCTGGCCACAACCACACCAGATCCCAGTGGCATCTGTGATCTACACCACAGCTCACAGCTCACTGCAATGCCTGATCCCTAACCTACTGACTGAGGCAATGGATCAATCTGAAATCTCACGGTTATTAGTTGGGTTCATTACCACTGAACCACAACAGAAACTCCCAAAGTAGCTCATCTTTAGAAAGCTGTTTAGTTTCTCTTTTTTTTTTGGTGTAAAACTGCTTCTCTAGGAGTTCCCATTGTGGCACAGTGGAAATGAATCCAACTAGGATCCATGAGGATAGGGTTCCATACCTGGCCTTGCTCAGTGGGTCAGGGATCCAGCATTGCTGTGGCTGTGGTGTAGGCTGACAGCTACAGCTCTGAAATGACCCCTAGCCTTCGAACTTCCATGTGCTGCAGGTGCGGCCCTAAAAAGCGGGAAAAAAAAGTAAAACTGCCTCTCTGACATGTAACCACTGGACCCAGTTTCACTACTTAGGTTCACAAAGAACAGTTTCTCTTCCTCATAATTATCTGTGAGTCACAAAGACATCAATCCTGTTTCTCTTATGCCATGACTTCCTTCACTTTACCTAAAGTATAAGAGTGGGTGCAGAGCATTTTTCTTTCTTCTTTTCTTCTTTTTTGGCTGTGCCCATAGCATGTGGAGGTTTCAGGGCCAGGGACTGAACCTGAGCTACAGCAGAGACCCAAGCTGCTGCGGTGATGCCTGATCCTTAACCCACTGCACCACAAGGGAACACCTAGAACATTTTCTTTGTACATAAAATGAGCACATAGTTATAAAGAAGCAAAACAAACCAAAGCTTGTCTGGGGAGCTTAGACTTGTGGAAAATATTTTAAACAAGAAAGCTTTACAAAGGCAAGGAAAAACAGACAAGAATCAATAAAAACAACTCATTCACTCTGGACAGAACATAGGAAACATTTCTGATAAGAAAAATAAACCAAAGATTCAGATGATAAATAGAATCAGGAATAACATGCAACATAAAATATAAATGAGGAGTTCCCGTTGTTGGTGCAGAGGTTAGCGAATCCGACTAGGAACCATGAGGTTGTGGGTTCCATCCCTGCCCTTGCTCAGTGGGTTAGGGATCCAGCGTTGCCGTGAGCTGTGGTGTAGGTTACAGACGCGGCTCGGATCCTGCATTGCTGTGGCTCTGGCGTAGGCCAGTGTCTACAGCTCCAATTCGACCTCTAGCCTGGGAACCTCCATATGCCGCAGGAAGCGGCTAGAAAAAAGGCACAAAGACATAAATAAACAAATGAAATCAGGCTGAAAAAAAATGTAGGCAAAGAAGGATAAAATGAAAGAAACACAGGACAACTCCCATTAAATAAATGGCATTTGAATTTTAGAGAGTAGCATCAGTTTAGTAGCCTAGGAAATTATATCAGGAGGCCCTTCTCCCTAAATTTTTATACAAATTAAAAACAAACACCAAAGGTAGTGGTTTCTCCTCTCCGTCCTCCTGCTTTTTCTCCTCCTCTCTTCCTCTTCCTCCTCTACTTCTGGAGTCTGGGGTAATGTGGACATGGTAGAATTGGGGGCTCTCCAAAAAGATGGGACATTTTAAAGCATACAGGATGGGCTAACAACTGAGGTAGTTCTACACATTTACTTTAGCAAGTGGAAGGTATTTTGGTTTGTTCTGTTTTGGCCACCTGGCAGCATATGGAGTTCCCCTGCAGGGGATCAGATCCAAGTGGCAGTTGTGACCTAAGAGCAGCTGCGGCAATGCAAGATCCTTTAACCCACTATGCCGCCAGGGATCGAACTTGCGTTTCAGCGCTCCTAAGATGCTGCTCATCCCATTACACTACAACAGGAATTCCAGATGGAAGGTTTTAAACACATTATTATAATGGGAAAAAAAATTAGCACCAATTAAAAATTTTCCTGCCTTCACCTCTGCATGAGTCACTCACTTCTTAGTCACCAGTAGCCCACTTCAGGGAAGTCTCCCAGATTTCCTGTGCCCTGGAGGCAGACCTCTGACACTACAGTGCTCAGATCCTGCCGTATTTATAGGAAACACTGACTCATAGTGACACCCTGCCACTGTTCTGTTCAATTCATCAATCAAATATCAAACTCGGGCAGCACCAGCAGGGCAAGACAAGAATAAAGGGCGTGGACACAGAGAAACACCAAATGGGCCTAGACAAGAAAAATGAAATCCAGAAACCTGAAGGAGTAACCATCTTCTCTCACTGAGATGATGAACATCCCAGGCCTGTGTGGCAAGTGGTGAGAGTCTTTGGGGCATTCATTGGGCCAAGCAGGCGAGGTCAGCTCCAATTATTCCTGGGTAGTTGAATTTACTGATTTTGGTGGCTCCAATCCAGGATTGCATAGAGGCCCAAGGGGCTGAGATTGACCCTGAAGGGACCTGCGCCTCCTGTCTGCTGGTGGAAGCACCAAGCCTGTGTGCTACCGCCTGGGTGGACTCTTGGCAGGGAAGGGATTTGGGGCGTGCCCCTGAGCAAGCATTGATTCTTTCTCCAACTAAGCCACTGGCATACGCCATTACCTTGTGAGAAGGCTCTTTGTGAGACTGCCACTAGGGCAGCAAAGGGACCACAAGATGGCAGCAGAGGACACAGCCCAGGACACAAAACCTGAACCATCTGCAAAAGTAGATATTCCATTTGGGAAATGTCATCAGTTGTCCATAATCATGTATTTGAGGCCAGAATAAATGACTGAATTTCAAAGAAATGAGGGTAAAATTCATCAACATGGAGAATTTCCCAACCACCACAGAATTCAGCTGCATACAAAACCACATATTTCTCCAGTGCTTACAGCAAGGGATGGGGTCAAGACCTTTAAAAACTGACGTCAGCAGTAACCTTGTCCCAGTCACTTCTTTCTGTGACGTTTCAACGGGCAGCAATTCAAGTAAAATATGAGTGACTTCCACAGAGGCTGCCAAACTGATGAAGGGGTAGATACAATGATTGCTGGGAAGCATTATAGCAAAGCAGAATGATTTCATGGAGCAGCCAGGAACTCTGGCTGTGTGTGTGCGTGCAGGCGCGTGTGCGTGTGTGTGTGTGTGTGGTGTATAATGAGGACCACAGGACAAGCCTAACAGTCTTCAGTAGCAGCTGGCAGAGGATAATGCACAGGAAAGGAGCATTAGGAGCTTTGGGACTGAATCTCTGATCTTCCAACTTATCATCTGATTCTCCTTTGCTTACATATTCCTCCTACCCTGAAGGTGTTACTACCAAAAACTGCCAAATAAACCCTGGGGGGCAAAATACCCTCTCCCTGATAACCAATATGAGAACCTAATGTTAAATCTCTTCAAGATTTGAATTTTAGAAGCCTTGAGGGCCAACGAGAACTGCACATCCAAAACCTGAATTTATAGCTTATTTTTGTATAATGAAGAGACAATAACTGAAGGACCATAGGCCGAATCTGTTGATTTTTAAAATTGTAATCATCAACATTTTATTTTATTTACTTTTTTTTTTTTTTTTTTTAGAGCTGCACCTCCGACATATGCAAGTTCCCAGGCTAGGAGTCAACAATTGGAGCTGCAGCTGCCAACCTATACCACAGCCACGTGAGATCCAAGCCGCATTTTTGACCTATACCACAGCTCAAGGCAACGATGGATCCTTAACCCAATGAACAAAAAGGCCAGAGATCGAACCCACATCCTCATGGATATCAGTCAGGTTCATATACAAAAGGAACTGCCTCAGCATTTTAAAATCAGATGATTCACATTTAAAAAGTCAGAATTTCTGACCTTTATAGGAAAATTGGAACAATGGCAATACCAAGCCCCCAGTCCCACATGGGAATAATTGGGTAGAATTGGGTTAAAGTCTTTAAATAGAATGTGGGCTCCTCTAGTTTTCCATAGTTCCTATGACTCCCTATTAACTCATACCTAATCTGCTTCACTCCTCTTCCCTATCGGAAAAACCTCCAAAGTGTTTAACAGTTTTAAAGTTTTTTTTTTTTTTTCATGTGTAATTTTATTTGAGCCTTGGTCCTCCAGTTAGGTTGAGGGTAAATACTATAACCTCCATTTAAGCAAAATGTAGTTCATAGAGGTCTGACTTGCCCAAACTTACACATCAAATTTCCTGTCTCCCAGTCTTACCATTATCCTGGGGGAGGGGGGGGGAGTTTCTATTGAGAACTTCATTTAGTGGAACAAAACCAAAGAACAAAACCAAAGTAGATATGCGCATAACTGCTGGAACAGATGAATACCAACTGCTAAGCTGTTCAACAAATCACTGCAAATGGCTACCTCCTCTTCCTTTAATGAAGTATTTCTGCTTCCCTTCCCCTTCCAGGCATATGTAAAGATTGCCCTTCTGGCCATCTTGAAGTTGGATATGGCTATATGGCTTGCTTTGGCCAATGAAGTGTGAGCAGAAGTGATATGTATCCCTCTGAGGCAGAAACATTTAAAAGTCTATGAACAATTCTTCATGCTTACTTCACAACTGGGCAAGCTGGTGGTGGTGAGGGGTATTAGTCTCATGGTGTCATGGTAGGATCTCAAAATGGTAGTGCTCCATGGGCTTGGGTACCTGCGTAACTTACAATGTTCAGAGTACCCTGCCAGACTCCCTAAACCTTTGGGGCTTTAGGTTTCAGGGCACTGAAATTTTGGCATTGTTACCACATCATAATCTCACCAAACCTGACTGATATAAGGTTCATCTGCATGGTGACTGAATTCTCCAAGAAGTAAAATGCAACTCCTAGACATCTGATTATATCACTAAAAGCTGCTGCTTCTATTTGGAATGAATTGCTGATTTTTACCCTCAGCTTCCTCATCTACTATCACCTTCTGAGTTTTAAGAAAATTATTTTGAGTCCTTCACACATGAGCTCTCCATTATTCTAGATTGGGAGGAGGCGGCGAAGGGGGAGGCCCAGATCTTGTTTTCTCCATTTCAGAACCTAATCCCAGAACTGTCCCCACCCACAAATACTCACACAATCTTGTCATAGGGCGACTATTACCACTCCCAAGGTGTCACAAACAGAAAGGAGCTGCCCCTGGCGCCACTGCAATGTCAGGGCAAGGCAGCCAGGCTGCGCTCTTTCCTTACTGGTGCTTGGGCTTGGCTAAGCCCGGAGAAGCAGCATTCTCTAGGGAAAGAAGCCTTCTCAAGTGGGAACAAAAATGAGTGTGAGGCGCACACCCATCCTGGGCACTTTGTGAATTTGGGGTGAGTTCTCATAGTAATGCAGCTCTGGTCAACTTCTAGTTTCTCTAGCGGCTAGTAAGCTGTCGGGCTGGTACAACTGGGTGCTCCCAGTTTTCCTGGGCTTTTCTCAAGCCCACCTGAGCTCGTCATCTTTGCACATTTGCAAAGGTCATAAACGGTGGGGGTTGAGCGCAACCAGAGCTTCAGCAACCGCACCTCAGCAGCCGGGATCGAAGGTCGGCGGGGCTGCTGAGAGGCTGAGCCTGCGCAGTCCCGCTCCCGCCTTGGAGAGAAAGGGTGGCGGCGACGCGGGCTCGTTACACCGGCGTGCTCGCAAGAGGCGGGAAAGCCTTAGGTCGGGTCGCCGTGTCCCTCCTCTTCCTGCCCCATCCACCCGTCTGGCCAGCCCGTCCTCCTCAGGCGCCTAGGCCCGGGGGGAGGGGGATGAAAAGGGCCCTGGGCTTCTGACTCATCATCTCCAACCCCTTTCTCGCGCGCGCTCCAAGTCTCAGGACTTTGAACCTGGGCACTGTGGGAGGGGGCACGGCGACAACATCTGTGGAAACCCCAGCTCTGCTGAGGGCCAGCCCTCCGCCCCTGCCCGTCTCCGAAGCTGTCAGAGGGAGGACTGTGGACCCACAGTCAACTCTCAGTTACCGAGATTGGGGTGGTGGCGGCCCCTCTCAGAATAGCCCGCCCGGCTCCTCCCTGCACACGGGGCCAGTGGTCGCGTCCGAGGAAACTCTCGGCTAGGCCCTGACTTCCAGCGCTTGGCGTCACTCAGCAGATGCACAGCGCCCCCACCGCGGAGGAAAGGCTCTTTATTTCCCAGCAGGCCACGGGGCAGCGGGGCATCCTGGGACTTGTAGTCTCCGCTAGAGTAGAAAGGAACCGCCTCTGACTGAGAACTAAAGCACGAGTGAATTGACTTCAGAGAGTAGGCGTGTACGGAAACCCGGGTTTGGAGTGGTTGGGACTGTGAAAGTTGGAAATCTTGGAAATAGTGAGATGAGGCAAATGTGAAGCTGTACTGGGAGGCAGTGGGAAGGAAAGAAAAGTTGGAAGGAGGGTAAGGACAGATGGGAGGAAATCAGTCTAGCTGATAGCTGTTTAAGGATATCTTGCAGGCGGGCAGATTTTTAGGGTAGTGAGGTGATGGAAGACTTGGTCTGGGTATTGCTGTCTCCAGAAGGGAAGGGAAAAGAATGGGGCCCTGGTCTGACTGAAAATTGAAGGCACTCCACCAAACGTCTTGTAGGTCTTTTTTTTTTTTTTTTTAAGGGCCGCACCAGCAGCATATGTAAGTTCCCAGGCTAGGGGTAGAATCGGAGCTACAGCTGCGGTCCTAGGCCACAGCCACAGCAACGTGGGATCCCAGCCACATACGGGCCTACATCACAGTTTATGGCAACACCAGATCCTTAACCCACTGAGAAAGGCCAGGGATCAAACCTGCATCCTCGTGGATCCTAATTGGGTTCGTTAACTGCTGAGCCACCAAGGGAACTCCTTTTTAAGTCTTAAGGGACTCCATCTAGTTTGAGTTCTGTGGGGATGGGGTGCAGGAGTGTCTGGAGAACGCTTCTGTAGGGTAGGAGAGCAGCACCTGTACTCTTCCCCTTGCCAGTTCACTCATTCGTTCTGTTTGCTGTGCTAGTCACGGTGGGACCATTCTCCAAATCAGGAACTTCCTCCAACTCTGAGAGACCCTGAAAACCAGACAAGTGTGAGGAGTGCAAACCGAAGGGATGAGAAAGGAAGAATCCCAGACAGATGCAACTTTGTCCTCTGCCATTTTTTCCCCATGTTCCCATAGCCCTTCCAATATTTAGGCAGATTTCTATTGCTTCTCACATTTCTAACCCCAACCATTTAGATACCCAATTCCCTCTTCCCCACCTCTAGAGGAGAAATGTCCAAAGCCAGAAAACCAATCACTTTCAGTCTAGTACCCCTTCTTTCTGCCCTGTGCCATTGTTTTCCCTTAAGTACCGCCAACCAGGATAGCCAGTGAAAAAATATTTTCCTCCCTGCCTTCATTCAGTACCTCTTGCAGTTCCTGGTAGTGCAGACTCTGGCTCCTGCAGCATCCTCGCTTCCTCTGGCTCAGCAGGATCAGGGAGTATGCTGAGACCAGCACTCCCCCTAGAGTGAAGGCTTCAGCGCTGAGCTCAAGCACCAGCAAGCCCTCTAGCTGTAGGTAGAAAGGGCTGAGGATGCTGCAAAGGACCCTGCACCTATTTGCCCCTGCCCTTCCCCCTCCTCTTGTCTCCTCATCGTCCCACCTTCTCTTTTATTCACTTGTACCTGGGAGGGGATATTTGGGGCAGACATCAAGGCTGTCTTCATCACCTCAATCACCAACGCGATGAAGCCCAAGATCAGATTGAAGAGGTTGAATATCATCATGGCACGCACCTGCCAGTGAGTCAGTTCAGCTCTGCCCAGCCTGGGGGACTCAGTGCAACCCCAAGCCCCACCTGCAGCCTAGCTGAAAACCAAACTCAGTTCCTATTCCTCCACCTCCAAACAGGGCCATCTAAATGTCTTCCTTTCTCAGTCTTTTAGGCCATTCATGGGCAGAGAGCAGAGAGCTGACAGTCGACAGTTAGAAATCCACTTCCTGGGCTGAGGGGTGTGTGTGTGTGGGAGGGGGACAGAATAGTTCTCTTCTCCTCTCACCTTCCAGAAACGGGGTGCTCTGCGCAGCTCAAGGGTAACAATCCCAGTGAGGAAACCCTGAGTGATGAGAAAGGCACGTGGTGAGCTCTGACCCCTCAGGACCTTCCTTCCACCCTCCCATATGGTAGTTCTTACCAGTACTCCAGGCCCAAGTGGCAGTGCTGTGGCCATGTGACAAGCAGAGTTCAGGCAGGCAACTGAGATAGCAAAGGGCACCACAGCCACTGCCAGCCATAGCTGGCTCACCTGGAGACCAGATGCAGGATAGGTGAAGGGGAACTGTCAGGGATTCCCTTCCTTTCTCCCAGCCCCTGCCTCTTTTAGAGATCAGCAATTGGGAGGAAGGTGTAGTGGCAGAAAGTAGTCAACTAAGGGCTGTTGAAAGAAGGGGAAATCCTTTAATTTTTTTCTGTCTCATGTCATAGTTCAGTCACTTACCTGTGTGTTTTCCTCACATGATGGAAGAAGCTACATGGAAATTAAGGGTCTTGCCTTGTTTAGTCTATGCTTCCTCCACCCTCCTCCCACTCAGAGCCTAGCACTGTTTCAGGAACATGATGGGTTCTCACTAAACATGGATGGAATTGAACTGGGGTAGAAGTGAACATGCTGAAGCTTGGGATGGAGCAGCCTGGCCTCACCGCCAGCACCAAGAGGTGCCCACTCTGCCTGTGCCTCGCCCAGTGCTGTAGCTTTTCCAGACGACCAGCTCTCTCCTCCATGGCTTCCTTGACCACGAGAGCTCGGTACTTCCCAGCCTGGGAAAAATGTATTATGGCACCTATCAGGAGACAGGATATACAGCAGCATCTCTTCCAGCTACCCCTCTGCCCACTTCCAGTATCCAGGGAGTTGAGGCTCAGGTCCTCACACCTACCTAGTCTGAAGCAGCTGCTCCAAAGGGATGGGTCCCAGCTGAGCCTGGAGCTCCTAGCGGGGCTTGGTAGCTCAGAGCAGCCAACGAACTTGTCCTGGCAGAGACAGGCTATCAGGATTGGGGTGTGGTGGGGCAAAGGTCCCTATGAGGACCTAAGGATCCAGGGAGTGGCAGTTAGCAGGCACCAGCCTCAGTTCTCTCCTCGAGACACCCAGCCCTGTCTCATTCTGTTCTTGTTTCCTATTGTCCCCATCTCTGCCCATCCTGGGTTCCTCTTCTGATCACTCACCTCATCTGCATGAACACTACCATCCTGGGCCTCAGTTTCCCCCTATTTTCATCTCATGTTTCTCCTTTTGCAGGGGAAGATTCCTCCTGAAATTATTTGCTATTCCCTACAGAAATCTCACATTACTCTCTGGATTAGTCCTGTCATTACTTCTTAAAGATTTGTGCCAAGACCTGGCTTCCTGTCTCTCACTTTCTGGACAGTTTCTCCTCTCTCATTCCTTTCTTGAAGGATTTACTCTGGATTGGACACTGACTAAGTGGATGGAGAGCTCTATTTATAGTGGGGATTGTTTTTGACTCAGTGATAACCCACAACTAGACATGTATAGAAGATGGTCCTTAAATGGTCAGCCTTGGGAAGGACACTATTGAAGTAATTAATTTTTTTTTCTTTTGTCTTTTTGCCTTTTCTAGGGCTGCTTCCTGCGGCACATGGAGGCTCCCAGGCTAGGGGTTTAATCAGAGATGTAGCCGCTGACCTACGCCAGAGCCACAGCAACGTGGGATCCGAGCCGCGTCTGCAACCCACACCACAGATCACGGCAATGCCAGATCCTTAACCCACTGAGCAAGGGTAGGGATTGAACCCGCAACCTCATGGTTCCTAGTCGGATTCGTTAACCACTGCGCCATGACCGCAACTCCAGCAATTAATATTTTTGAAGCACAGGAGTCACCTTGTAGCCAGGCAGACCTGGACTAGAATCAGCTTTGCCACTTTCCCAGCTATATGATGACCTTGGATACATTATTCTACTAATTCAAATCTCAGTTTGTTGAAACTGAGTGATAAAAAGGGGGCTAATACTATGGCTGTGAAGGGTTGTTGACTCAGGCTGGGTGACTAATAACCATTAATGGTGCTGATGAGGTCATACTGATGTGCCTGATGCCCATATACTAAAGGGCTTATTCAGAAGCTAAGCTGGGGTCATTTATTCTTACAATAAGAAGCAGGACCATCTGGGCCCAATTATATAGTCTATATATCAAAAATAGGAAAAGTCCATCCTGGTGCAGAGCCAGTCAGAAGTCCAGAGGCAAGCAGTCCTGTGTTCAAATCCCAGATCTACCTGGGTGACCTTGGGCAAGTTACTTAATCTCTCTGTTTCTTTGTCAATAAAGGGAGGTTAATACCAATCTTAAGGGATTGCCTTAAGTATTAAAAGACAAAATGCATACAAACCAATTCAATACATGCTCCATAAACGTTAGTAGCTGTCATCATTATTATTACTGATGACAGAAGAAGACTGAGCCAGAAGTGCCCGAGGAGTTAGTATTAGAGACAGGGTCCTGGGAGGCAAGTGGCCTTCTTTGTAAACCACTTCTGCTCTGCTCAGTGCTGGGTCAACCCTCACTGGAGCATTGTGCCCACTCTTCTTTTCTGGGGACTGGGAAATTAAAGAGATTCTGAGAACTGTTGTATGTCTACTCCCTCCTCCATCCCCATGTGCATAAATTTTATTTTTGTGGCTAAGGCCTGATAGAATGTGAGATGTTTGGCTTGCTTAACTGGTAGGCCAGTGGAAAGTCTCTTTATCTTCATTTTTTTTACCTGTAAATGCAGACTAATTATATTTCAGAGTGTTATTGCAAGAATTATGTACTACTAGTATGTGAACAGGCATTCGCTAAAAATTGGTTAAATCTAAGTAACCTACTTACAAATTTGTAGCCCCTGTCTAGATTACAATCTCCTCGGGGGAGGCTACTGTATTCCCCTCATCTGTTCATCTCCCAGGGCGCTGAGCATAGTGCCTGGTACTTAGTAAGCACTCAGAAAATATTTGTTGTATTGAAGAGCCATTAAAGTGACTTAAGGAATGGAAAATAGAATTCGAGAGCAAGGAGCAGGAATTGTTTATCAAGAACAGAAAGGACCGTAGAGTAACTTTAATAATGTTTCTTATACGGCAGACATTAACTATCTCTATAATCGCCCCTCCTCCTCCTCCCCCAAAAGAGAGACAGAAATTGTAAGGGAGAAGCTTTGAGATAAAACCCCAGGAAGAACTTCCCGAGTCTGTGCATGTTGGGGCAGAAAGAGCGGCAGAGCCAGCTCCTTCCCTGGTATGTCCGGGTTTAGGGTGGGAGGGGCAGTCCTGCTTGGAGGCTGGGGGAAGGACGAGATGACCTTTCAAAATCTCTTCCAGTCTCCTGTTGGAATCATCTGTGTGCCCCACCCCCGCTCCCTCCCTCCCTCCCTCCGACAGCGCCCCCAGTCTCCAAACGGCCCGCACCCCGCCCCTGGCGGCCGCCTCTCGCGGCTCCCGGGGTCCCCAGCTCCCTGTCCCCGGAGCCAGAGCCCCGCTCCCGCTCCCGCTCCCGCGCGGCTCCCAGCCCCGCCGCGCCGCCCCCCGCATGCTAATGGCCGGGCCGCCTCCCGCCGCACACAATGCGGGCCAGGGCCGGGGGCGGGGGACCGGGGAGGGGGCGGGGGCCGGGCCGGGGGCGGGGGGGCCGGGGCCCGGCGCATCTCCCCCGGCCCCACGTAACGCTGACGCCCGCGCCGCCGGCCCGCCGCCCGCCGCCGCCGCCGCCGCCGCCGCCCGCTCCGCCGCCGCCCGCCCGGGGCTCGTGAGTAGCCGCTCCCCCCACTCCCGGCCCCCCCTCCGCCACCCGGCCCCCGCCCCCGGCCCCCGCCCCCCCTCACGGAGGGGGGGCCCTCTACGCGCGCCCGGCTCGGAGCAGGTGCAGGGGGCGGGGGCGGGGGAGGGGCGCCGGCTCGGCCCCAAGCAAACTTCGCCCAGAGCTCCTGGGGGGGCGGGGTGGGGGCGGCGGCTGCAGAAGCCTGGAGAGCTAGGGGGGCCTCTAGGGAGGGGGGGCAGGTGGGGGAGCTGAGAAAGCGGACAGCAAAGGGGAAAGGCCAGCGGGGGTGGGGGGGGCGGCCGTCTTTGTAGGGGCCCGAAGGCAGGGCGCGAGGGGCCTGGGGGTGCGGGGCGGCGGAGCTGGGAGTCTGAGGGGATGAGTGCCCCCCGGCCCAGGTAGGGCTGATGCAGGAGGAGGAAGGGACCTAAACTCTCCGGGAGCAGGGGTGGGGGAGGGGAGAGGATGGGGGGTGCTTCCCTCTCTGCGTCCCAAACAAAGTGTCACAAAGAGCTCGGCCGGCGGCAGCAGCGGAGGCGGCTGCAACTCAGCTTTTGTTCTCCCGGGCCTGGGTAGCTGAGCCCTGGCCTCCCAATCTCCCAACCCTGCCCCCCATCATCCTTCTGGTTTATCTTCCCCCGGGAGGGGTCTGCAGTGCTGCTGGAAGAACCTCTTGTGCAGGATCAAAGGTCTTGCACTACTTGCCAACCTACTTCTGGGAGGGAGATTTTCCCAGAGGCTCTCCTTCTCACTCCCCACCCCTTAATCTAAGAACTGAAGCTCATATGGGTGCTAAGACTCTGACCTTTCTAGGGTCAGTTCCAGCTAAGGGGGTTTAGGGCTGGCTTCAGGCCCCCTCCCCCAAATCCAGGTCCTCCAGAACTTTCAGAAGAGGGGTCAAGTAGGGACATGCCTCTGGGATGATTCACCATGGTGGGGTGGCAGTAGGTGAGCAGGTGTACCTTGTCTCGCCCCATGCTGTACATTTGGCATCCATGATGAGGTCTGTAACCCCAGCTCAGGGCAGTGAGGATGGAAGGAAGGAGGCTTTACCAAGAGGAGGCTGTGATGTGGGGTCAGTTTGAAGTAGCCACTTGAGTAGTGAGGTTCAGAGGGCCATGGAGAAGAGACCATAAAAGGGAACTACTGGCATGTCTGTGTGATAAAGGTGGTCTTGACTCTAGACCACCTAAGGAGTTCCCTTTCCTTTTAACCCCATCTAGTGCAGCATTAGTCGTTGTTAGGATACTTGGAAGACGTAAGGATTCTCAGAGGGAAAAACATCAAGTATTAGAGCTGACCAGAGACAGAAGCCTAGTCACAAGCATACTTCAGAATTCCTGAACCCTCGCCCCTTACACTTTGACCTGAAAAACTTTTGAACCACAAAGCTTGAGACAATCTTCATGGTCCTCCATTCGGCACATGCGTCTATGTACCTGTCCCTATTGTTCCTAAGAGTCTTCTCACCAACCCTTCTGTCCTTCCCTACTCAGTAAGGTTTGATGGTCCACATCCTTTTCCCCATCAGCTCTCCTAGCACCTAAAAGAAATTGGCCTGTTGCTTTGGAAAGATTTCGAATCCCTATCCCTGGCCCTGCATTCCTATAGAACCCAAATAAGGGCACAATAACCCTTGATTCCCACTGAGGGTAGAAAGTAGGTCAGCACTACTGTCTGGCTAAGTCTCGTGGCTGGTGTTTAGGGCCTGACTATAGAAAACTCTAATTATTGCTCACAGGCAATACATGCATGACCTGGGTTCCAGGTCAGTTCATAAAACCTGGGGCTCTGTCAGTGTATTCTCCTATTGAGAAAAACTCAAGAGATCAGATTCTTGGGACCCGGTTTAGTGAGGAAATGACTCAAGAGATTTTGACTGGACCCAGAAAGGTCTTTCAATGCATTTTGTTGATTTGAGGCTACCCTCTGGGGAAACTTTCCCTGCTCGGGAATTCAGCTTCAATTTGGGCCTTTTTGTATGTCGCTGTCTTTCCATCCTGGAAACTGCTATGTGCAAAGCACTTTTTTGGTTTTGGTTTTGTTTGGGGGGAGAAAGCTTTGCCCAATTCCTACTCTGCTCGACTCCAATATGAGGTCAGCCTTCCATGAGGTATTTTGTTTATGATCCTATAGGCAGTGTTCGGGGCCCTAGAATCTTCTCAGAATCAGAGTATGTGCCCATAGGTTAGTCAGCTATGACCATGCAGTATTCCCAGCCTCCCCCCTCCTCCCCCACCATCTGCTTCCTCTGAATATACCAGATTGGCTGTACACCAGGATGTTCCGGGAATCCCCAGGAGAGCAACAGAATGTGATGGACCCAAATACGATGCCTCAGTAACTCATTCCAGGATGTACAAACTGTAACTGTCAGGGCACTCCTTATAGCTAATTAAAATTCTTCTAGTTACATCTATTTTCTATTACATCTATCTATCTTTGGTGACATCCAAAAGGCCAAAATAATTCCTCTGGTACCTCTGCTTTTTTCTCCTGCTGTGGTTTTCAGATAGGAATTTTTAAAAATCCTGTGACGTTTCTCAGTGCCTTATCTATGGCTCTAAAATGGCAAATGTGGCCCCTCTAGCACTTCATAGCTCTATCTATGGTACTGAGGTGGCCAAAGTGGCTCCTCTGGTAGCCCACTGCACTCTCCATGGTACTGAAGGAATGACCATTTGTTTTAATGTCTCTCGGGGGTCCAGAAGAGTCCTATGACTCAGAACCACAAAAGTTTCAAACTGGAAGGGACCATCAGTATAAATTAGTCCAACCCCCTTATTTTACAGATGAGTACAGTGGGAGGTTAAATGACTTACTGAAGGTTGCAGGGCTACTGATGGTCTGACTAGGCCCATTATAGTCTTGCACCCCTCAGTCCTTCCCTAATTCATCTTTCATGATACTGCTCAGTGAACCCCGCTAAGCTCTTGGCCCCAGGCAAGGGGTTTATTTGGGGATCCAGAAAATGAGAGTGGATGCCCTAATTTGGAGCTGCAGAAATATAGATATTAAAAGTAGTGGCGGCGTTTGTTTAGTGACCCTCGAACAAAGACATTTTGTTAATCTCCTGCTAATAAAATTCCCGTAACCCGGATTCCACATGTAACAGGTTCCATGCCCCTTCATGGAGACATATCTCCATCTATGAAATGTCAAAAATTAAAGAAGCCTTGGACCTCCAGAGCCTTTTCTTTTTGCAGGGCTGTCTCCTGACTCAGTTCTCTTCTATTAAAGATCCTTAAGCAAAGTAATGCTGAGTCCTTTTCTTTTTCAGTAACCTATTTCAGTTTCACAATGCCTATTATAAGGAAGTTCTTTATATCTCAAATATTCTATCTCAGGAAAAAAAAAAAAATAGCTTAGGCCCACATTTGTCTAGCCTTGACCAGATACAATTCTGTATGTAGGCAAGAAAGGTAGACTGGACTACTTCTGGTCATTCTCCTAGGCCTATTTCCATAAACCTTAATTCTGGGGTTGCTTCTCAGTCTTAATGCTAACCTCCTCTGCAGCTTAGAATCAGGAGATCTGCCCCCCCACCCCCCCAGTCCTTTTCCTCTCAGTGCTCTTGTCCTTCCTCAGACCTGGAGCTCTGCACATCCCAGGCCCAGGGAATTTTAGCCTGGAGAATGTTAACCCTTTCCTGCTCAGAGCATGTGCTGAGCCCCTATCTGTGCAGATGGCCCAGCCCCGCCCCCCGTCCCTCACTCCAGCCTCTTGAGCTCAGAGCCAGTGTAATCCTCCTCTTGTGTGAGGGAGCCTCTCCCCTGCAGAGAGGAGGAAAGCCTGCTTCGGAACAGCCCTGGACAAAGGGGCTGAGATGCCCCATCAAACTGCAGGCTCCAAGGTTTGAAACAAGGGGATGAATCCTGTCCGGTATTTGCAGTTTTTAACCCCTTCCCAAGGCCTGCAGCGCCCCTTAACTTCCACTCCTCCCCCAACTCTCTCTTCATTCCCTCTTCCTCTGGCTCTCTCCCCCTTCATGCCCCTCCCCCTCTGTCTGTCTCCAGACTCTGCTGCTGGGAGGTGTTTCTCTCCCATGCATGAATGAGTCTCTGTAATGAATGGAAATGAATGGATCAGGAATCCAGGCAGAGGGAGGAAGAATGAGGGGGAAAGACAGAAAGACAGGGTAAAGGCAGAAGGAAGAACTGTGGAGTCTGGAAGAATGTTTGGCTGGCTGGTCAGTTAGGGGTCTGAGAGCAACTGGTCCCGCTTGGATAACTGAGGAGCCTGGCAAGCCTACCCCATTTGCTCTTCAAGCTGCACAGCCCAACCTAAATAAGAGAAGGGTATACTGTGATGGTCTCCCCCACCAACTCGGTGGGGTTGGGGTGGGGGTGGGTTGTGATGGTGGTGGTGATGATGGTGGTTGTTCTGGACAAGGCATTTAAAAAGGAATAATTTGGGGGAAGAAATCTGGGTTATCAGGGAGCTTTGTGGGCAAATAAAAGAGCACAAGTTTTGAAGATAGCAGCCCCCTCCTGTCTCAGGATGTCAGGAAGAAGGGATAGGTTTCAGCGTGCTAAGAGTCTGGGGTTGGGAGTGACTCTTTCCACTGCTGAAAATCAGGGCTCATCTTTTCCTCCAAATCTGTCTCTCTTGCTTTAGCTCTTCAGCACCTGTTGCCTTCACTAGCAGCTTTTCCTCCTCCTCTTCCCTGCACTCCCCAGAACCAAAGAATGTGAAGGGGGTCCATGGAGGTGAGTGAAGCAGGGGCCTGAACCTACAAGTACCTGCAACTATGCTTCCTCCCCTCCCTACCTCTCTCTCTGGCCTCCCATTATTAGAAGTTATTTCTGTAGCCCCAACAGCTCAATTCCCAGTCATCCCCCAACTTCCTGAGGTGAGTGGGAGGGGCACCCAGTGTTCCTGGTTCAGGCCCCGACCCACCCTCCCTGGGGTTCTTTTGGCTCTCCATGCCCTTGCTTCCCCCACTGCGCTCCATTCTCCACCTTTTTGCCCTACTCACATCTTTCTCCACAGGGTTCACGTCCCCGCGCCCCGGGCGGCCACCTAGCGCCGTCGCCACCGGCCTTCGACGGCGAACTGGATCTGCAGCGCTATTCCAACGGGCCAGGCGTGAGCTCCGGGTCTCCGGGGATGGGAGCAGTGGGCTGGTCTGAGAGTCGCGCGGGCGAACGGCGATTTCCCTGCCCTGTATGCGGGAAGCGCTTCCGATTCAACTCTATCCTGGCTTTGCACCTGCGGGCGCACCCAGGCGCCCAGGCCTTCCAGTGCCCGCATTGCGGGCACCGCGCGGCGCAGCGGGCCCTGCTGCGCTCGCACTTGCGCACGCACCAGCCCGAGCGCCCGCGTAGCCCCGCCGCTCGCCTGTTGCTGGAGTTGGAGGAGCGGGCGCTACTGCGGGAGGCCCGGCTGGGGAGACCCCGAAGCTCAGGGGGCCTGCAGGCCACCCCTGCCACTGAGGCCCTGGGGCGGCCCCAGGCTCCTTCATCGTCCGCTTTCCGTTGCCCCTTCTGCAAGGGCAAGTTTCGCACCGCGGCGGAGCGCGAACGCCACCTGCACATACTGCACAGGCCCTGGAAGTGCGGCCTGTGCAGTTTCGGCTCCAGCCAGGAGGAGGAGCTGCTGCACCATAGCCTGACGGCCCACGGAGCTCCTGATCGCCCCCTGGCGGCCACCTCGGCTGCGCCCCAGCCTCAGCCTCCACCCCAGCCTGAAGCTAGATGCGTCCCGGAGCCCGACCCGGAGCCGGAACGTGAGGCAACACCCGCCCCTGCTCCTGCTGCTCCCGAGGAGCCCCCAGCGCCTCCGGAGTTCCGCTGTCAAGTGTGCGGCCAGAGCTTTACGCAGTCCTGGTTTCTCAAGGGCCACATGCGCAAGCACAAGGCTTCCTTCGATCATGCGTGTCCTGTGTGTGGCCGCTGCTTCAAGGAGCCCTGGTTCCTTAAGAACCACATGAAGGTGCACGCCAGCAAGTTGGGCCCACTGCGTGCCCCGGGGCCTGGTTCTGGGCCTGCCCGGGCCCCCCAGCCTCCTGACCTGGGCCTGCTGGCCTATGAGCCTCTGGGCCCTGCGCTCCTCTTGGCCCCAGCGCCCACACCGGCTGAGCGCCGCGAGCCTCCAAGCCTCCTGGGCTACCTGAGTCTGCGAGCCGGTGAGGCCCGGCCAAATGGTGAGGGCGCTGAGCCTGGGGCTGGCCGCAGCTTTGGAGGTTTCCGCCCACTTCCCTCTGCTCTCCCGGCCCGGGCTCGCCGGCACCGCACTGAGGAGCCAGAAGAGGAAGAGGAGATGGTGGAGACAGAGGAAGAGACCTGGGCCCGGAGCAGGGCGCTGGGCCCTCTGGCCTCACTGCCTCCGCGCCCAGGTGAGGGCTCAGGGCACAATGCGCCTGCTGCGGGGGCCCAGGCAAGGTCCACGACCACGCAGGGTAAGTAAGGGGCCTCCTCTCTCCAAGGTTTTCTGCATCCTGGGCCCACTCCTATGCCACCACCGCTCTTTTGTCCCCCCTTTTAAGAAAGGACCTTTTATTTCTCCCGTCATTCCCCCCTCCCAGTTTTATCTCCTTTTGAGGGTACAGCTCAACTCCCAACAAATCCAACCCTTCAGGTTCCTGCTAACATACTGTGTCCCCCTGGGCGCGGAGGGGAAGCGGTCCTGTGGAGTGGATGTAGGGGCACATGACCCAGATACGGTTAGAGCAAAGTCCCTTTGATTTCCCTTATGTGTGTATTGCAGAAGAGAATGGGCTGTTAGTTGGAGGGACCCGGCCTGAAGGAGGCCGAGGGGCCACCGGCAAGGATTGCCCGTTCTGCGGGAAATCCTTCCGCTCAGCGCATCACCTCAAAGTGCACCTGCGAGTGCACACAGGTGAGGGGGCAGCCTCTGAGGTGGGGAGGGGACTGGAGGGCAGGAAGAAGGGGGTGGTGAGAGGCCTCCTGGGAACGTTGGGAGATAACGTTCGACAGCCTTTAGATTTTTATTAAATCAGAGGGGATGAGAGAAGCAGTGTTTTGTTTTGTTTTTTTGGTTTTTTTTCCTGGTCCAGAGGTCTGAACATGAAGGGAAATGCGAGTTGGGGCGGGCAGTGATCCTCTCTGGCCCTGTCACCCACCGCCTCCGCCCCCCCTCTTTCCAGGCGAGCGCCCCTACAAGTGTCCACACTGCGACTATGCGGGCACCCAGTCCGGCTCGCTCAAGTACCACCTGCAGCGTCACCACCGGGAGCAGAAGAGCGGGGCCGGCCCTGGGCCGCCCCCCGAGCCGCCGCCCTCCTCCCAGCGGGGTTCGGCCCAGTCGTCGGGACCTAAGCCGGCTCCGCAGCCTGCGACCTGGGTGGAGGGCACGGCGAGTCCCCGGCCTCCATCAAGAGGCGCCGCGCCGGGGTCCCGTCGGAAGCCCGCTAGCCCTGGGAGGACCCTGCGCAACGGGCGAGGCGGTGAGGCCGAACCCCTGGACCTGTCCCTGCGGGCAGGGCCGGGAGGCGAGGCTGGGCCGGGGGGTGCCCTCCACCGATGCCTCTTCTGCCCTTTCGCCACTGGAGCCCCTGAGCTCATGGCCTTGCACCTGCAAGTGCACCACAGCCGCCGGGCTCGAGGCCGCAGGCCTCCCCAGGCCGATGCATCCCCGCCCTATGCCCGACCACCGTCAGGGGAAACCCCTCCTAGTCCTCCGCAGGAAGGGGAAGAGGGCCCTGGGCTGTTGAGATCTGGAGAGGCTGGCCTAGGGGGACAAGAAAGGTAGGGAGCCCTCTTAGGGGCCATTAGCTTAGTGAGTTTACCCCGCAGGAGCCGGGGAGCGCTAGAGGTAGTTGGGTAGAGCAGCCAGCAGGGGGCAGCGTGGGACCCATATCCCAGCCCCAGGAGGACCAGAGGTGGAGGGGGGCCCGAGGGCGTTAGGAGGGTGGGCGGGCCGTACCCACCCAGCCCAGGGGAGAGTCACAGTGCCTTAGAAGTGGCAGGGGTGAGGATCAAAGAACGGGGTCCCAGGGCTGGCAGAGAGGAGTGTTCCTGTTGAGGGGCAGCTCTGCCAGTCTTTGCTGGTCCATAGGCGTGAGAGTTTATTTTTGTACAATGGGTGGGGGTGGGGGGCGCTGTACCCTTCTGGCCCCTTCAGGGGCCCTGTAGACGTTGCTATTTTTGGTACGATTCCTGTCATCCCTGTCGCAGAGTTGTGTCCCCAATAAACAGGTGTCTTGAGGCACAGGGCACTGTGTGTGTCTGCCTATGTCCTGCTCTCCTTGGGCCACTGTGTCCAGAAAACAGTAATCTCTTCAGGCACTTTTTGTCACCCAAAGAGCTTGGTAGAAAATGCAGAAACTTGGGCTTTACTCCCAGGCTTCAGCTTCAGTAGCTCTGGGGTGGGTCCCAGATATTAGCATTTAACAAGTAGTCTAGGGGATTCTCAGATACTGTGGCCAAAGGCCTCATTTTGAGAACTGCTGGACAGTGCTGGACCCAAGCTTGACTGTGACCAGCCTGGTCTCAATAAGTGGGTTCAGCATGAAAGGAGAACCTTCAGCAGGTGCATTGAGCCTCTGGGGCCACTCGTCTGGAAGGGTACACATTGGCCCAGGCCCAGGCCCAGCTTTTGGTGGGTAAGGGGTACAGGGTACCTTGCAGCCTTGATTTTATTTTCTGTGTTATAGTTAATGGGTGGGTGAAGGGAAGTATTCAAGTAAGTGGTATCACCTCAACCCCGAGGTCTGCTCTAGCTCTTTGGAGACAAAGTGTGAGTAAATATATTTAATATATCAATAGTATTATAATAATAACAGTAATTACATATATAAAAGTTTTCAGTTCCCTGCCCCACTCTTCTGTAATGGTTTGCATAGCTTCGTTTCCTATGACACCCCAGAATGGAGTCACCAGGAACTAAAGTTGACCTGGCAGAGATGAGTCTTCTCAGGGAGAGTCGGGGGCGGGACCCAAGGGAGAACACAGGCCGTCAGGGAAGGGCTGACACGGAACGGTGTCCTGGGAGTTGGTAGTGGCCCAGGATGGGGAAGGACTGAACGGGGGATACATTCCCCACCTCCAGGGTATGAAGACAAGCAAGTGTGGTCACTCTGGTTCCTGCAGGAAGGCACCTGGCTGGGGAGAGCTAGAGATAGCAGTAGCAGGGGAACACACTGGTCCTTTGACCTCCTCTCTGTCCAGGAAGCAGAGGGAAGGAACTCAATGCGCATCCAGTCCTTTACTACGTCCCCCTGCCCCACCTCCCCGCCATCCCAGCCTAAAGTGTGCTGAGAGGAGGGGCTGTACCAAGTTCTGGATCTTCTTTAGAAGTCGGGAGAGAAGAGGGAGATGGGCTGGGAGAGGGAAGAAGCTGACTCCCAAGCAGCTGGGGGAAGGAAGGATGGTACATGCAGGAGGGAAGGATGCTGGATGTTGCAGAAAGAGGGCACCGACTCACCCAGTCACAGAGGCGTGGTGGGGTCACTCAGGGCTCGGGCATGACTCTAAGGGAAGAGAAACTGCAGTGAATGTAAAGGATAAGAAATATTCTCTTCCATATATAACCTCTCTCCCACTCCCAAGCCTCTCCATTAAATTGCCCCGCTTTCTTCCCCAGAGTTCTTGAATTTTGCTGATTTAATCTAAGTCCAAACCAGGCTGTTGGCATTCTCCCCTTTCTAGCACCCTTGCATTACGCTCCTTATTAAACATTCCTTTTTACTTCTAATCTTGATCTCTCTCAGCCAGGCCTGGGGGAGAGGAGAAAGGCAGACCAGACAGGATATCCATCCAGCCTTTAGCATTGCTGGGAGCACAGGTTCACTGGTCCCCCTGCCCCTTATGGATTGAATGGTCAGAAGAGCCCGCCCGCCGAAAGTGGCCCAAGAGACCACCCCATTTTCAGCCCTGTTGCAGGGACTCACCTGCCGGGATAGCCCTAAGATCCCTCCACTGGCCAGAGTGGGAGTGCTGCTCCCAGGGTGTGGGGGTTGCAGGCTGGGGCTGTTTCTTGGTCCTGGGGACACATCTCCAGAAGAGTCAAGTGTTTCTGGTGCTGGAGGGGAAGCTACGGTGAGAGCAGGGAATAGGACCCCTCTAGATTACCTTAAGCAACCAAGCTGCTCCATCAGGGAAGGAAAAGCTCCATAGCAACAGGAAGCTGTAAGTCACCATAGCAATCCAGTTGCAAGAGAACCCCCCTACCAAGAGGCAGGAAATTGTCAGCGGCATCATTAGAGCAACCAGGGAAGAAGCGACAGGAAACTATAAAGATTGCCGTGGTGAACCAGGAGGGTACAACAGGAAGCTGAAGCAGTTTCCATAGAAACCCAAGAAGAGCTAGAGAGAGAGAGAGGTACAGAGGAAGTGCTTCTTAGCAACAGGCTGCTGTAAGCATTACCCTAGCAACCAAATGGAAGGCTCTTTTAGCAATGGGGAAGCTGTACATAGTTGTCATGGCAACCGGGCTACTTGGCTAGAGAAAGGAATTGCTCAGCAGCAAGCAGCCTGAACATCACCATGATGACCCAGCTGTTGGGAGCCACCCCTTGAGAGGTGCCTCACCCAGGGAAATTTGCTTGACGTCCAGATCCCAGGCCTCCTCCTCGACGCGGGCAGGCAGGGAGCAGGCTCCCGGGGAGAGACCGGGAAGGGAGGGGCCGGCATGCTCAAAGGAAGACACGGCCACCGAGGCCCGGGTGCGGGCGGCTGCAGAGAGTGGGGGGTTGAGGGGTGGGGTGCTGGTGTGGGAAATGACCCTCATTTCATAGAGGGCCTGGCTCCCTGAAATGACCCTCATCTCATAGAGGGCCTCCCAGTCAGTCCCACACTTGCTGGGAAGACATATCCACTCATGACCCTTCCTCACTTTCCACCACGCCTCTGCACTGTGCCCTCACTCTCAAGGCTTTGACCTCTAGGGCCATCCCCCAGCACTCTGGCCCTCACCTCTTCCAGTGAGCAGGGCACTCAGCGTCCGCTCCCCAAGGGCTTTGATGTCCAGGAAGGGTTTGTTCCCAATGCCCATGGAGACCATCTGCTGCACTCGGAGCTCTAGGGAACAGAGACCCTGTTACCAACCCCTTTGTTCCTTCGAACTCTCATTCCTCCCGCTCATTCCTCTGGTCTCCCTTGTTACTCTTCCTGTTGACTGTTAGGACGTGGATGGTGACAGTGGTCCTCGACTTGCCCCTCACTTCTGTCTCTTCTCTCCTATATGCTGTATCCTGCCCATCTGGCATTCCAGCCACCCAGTTTCTCTTCTGATACTCACCTTCTTCTCTTTAGCTTGGGCATTAAGAGCAAAACCCACATTTTTATATACCTTTACAGTTCATCAACTGCTTCCATATATATCACCTTATTTAATCCTCCCTATCACACTGAGGTATAGATGTTGCTTTCCATTTTTCAAATGAGTGGAATGGGGTTCAGAGAATAAAAAACAAAACAAAGACTAGCAAAAAACCTCCCCCAAAACAAAACTAACAAACAAGTCCTGGTAATACAACAAATAAGGTCTGGCAGGTGGGTCCAAGGAGCACCCTCTCACTCTCTCTTGCCCAGCCATTTGCTCTTACCTCCCTGAAATTTGCTGGTTTCCTTTCCCCTTTTGATGCATCTTAGATTAATTTCTATCTCAGCAATCTCTCTCAAATCAGATTCTGAATCTTCTCAGAAGTCATTGTCCATCCTACACCCTGTCTTCCCAGGCAGTCTCCACACTCTCCAGCTAAACTTCTGCCATAACCTTGACCCCAAGCACACCCTGTCCAGCTCTGTCCCAGTACCCTTGTTGTGGGCTGCCTGTCTCCACAGCAGCTGAGCAATGGAACTTGTCCACTTGAGTTTGATCTCTGGTGAGGCTGCCTGCAAAGTGTACGCCTCTCGTGCACGACGTCGCCGAAACCACAACTCAAAGCAGAGCCCACTGTCCCCAATGTTTTCTGTTAGTCCCATGTCGGCAGTCTGAGAAAGAGCAGAGGAGAGTGGGTGAAGATGGAGTGCATCCTGGCAGGATGGTACCACGTGGAAAAGCTCTCCACTTAGCCTGGCATCTGGTAGATGATCCGTAAATGTTTGCTCAACACCTACCATGTGCCAAGTACTCTACATTTAGTTTTCATAACAACCATGATTTACAGAAGGGGGGCTGTGCCCAGACACACAAAGCAACTTGTCCAAGGCTTATCAAAGCTTAGCAGAGAAGGAAAGTTTAAACCCAAGGCTATGTTATTCCAAACCTAGGCTCTTTTCTTTATACTAGGACTGCTGTGACTAGTATAGAGGTACAGAGTCTAGAAACCCTTGCACCATTGATGTTCATACCACACTGGCTGATCTAGGACTAGACTGCTGGTGATGTTTATCTGGATAGCAAAGCTATTTCTCTAAAGCAAGGCCTCCCTCTCTTGGGTTCTTCAGTTCCATCACGTTAAGCTATGTTTATAGTGTCCTTTACCCCCCAAGGACATTCCTAACTCAGAAGGCATGTGTGTTCTCTCTCTCTCTTTTTTAGGGCCCCACCTGTGGCACATGGAGGTTCCCAGGCTAGGGGTTGAATCGGAGCTATGGCTGCCAGCCACAGCCACAGCCATAGCCACAGCAATAGCAATACGGTATCCAAGCCGCATCTATGACCTACACCACAGTTCATGGCAACATCATATCCTTAACCCACTGAGTGAGACCAGGGATCGAACCCTCGCCCTCATGGATACTAGTCGGGTTCGTTACCACTAAGCCACAGTGGGAACTCTGACATGTGTGTTCTTAATGGAAAAGATCCTCCTCCTTTCTGGCTTAGAATGCCTCATGAATCTCCTGCATGAATGACAAGGAAAACCCCATGGAGTAGACTAATGACAAGGACTTCTGTCACCTCACATTCTAACCTGACGTTTGATTACATGCCAGAGCCTGTTGTAGATGATACAGATTCTGAAGCTGGGTTGGGACTGAATTTTTAGAACATCCTGAGTTTCCAAGAAGAATATGACTTCCTGGAGTTCCTGTCGTGGCCCAGTGGTTAATGAATCCGACTAGGAACCATGAGGTTGCGGGTTCGATCCCTTGCCTTGCTCAGTGGGTTAAGGATCCAGTGCTGCCGTGAGCTGTGGTGTGGATTGCAGACGCAGCTCGGATCCCGAGTTGCTGTGGCTCTGGCGTAGGCCGGCAGCTACAGCTCCGATTAGACCCCTGGCCTGGAAACCTCCATATGCCTCAGGAGTGGCCCTAGAAAAGGCAGGAAAACAAACCAACAAAAGAATATGACTTCCTATCCCATCCCTGTGGCTCCTCCCACCCCTGCCCTTAGGCACTGTACCTTAAAGGCCTGCTTGTAAACAAAAGTCTCTGGCCCCCCTTCAGGACCCTTGAGCTTGCTGAACAGAAGGAGATGCTCAAAAAGAAAGACATGGCGAAGGCACTTTTTCCGGCCACAGATGACTGTGAAAGGGTCCCGATGCAGGAGTTGCCCCTGCTCCTTCAGATCTATCTGGGAAAAGAAAAAGGAAAAGAAAAGGTGATTGGCTACAGGGCTGTCTGTGTCTATTATACAGGGAGTGAAGATGGGATTTATAGCACAAGGGGCCTAATCCACTGGTTCTCAGGCAAAGTCAGGAAGTCAGAGACTTCAGCCTAGAATCCATGCATGGCACACCTGGCCCCAGCAACACAGCCCTCCCTCTGAAGACGGAGGGCACATCACACAGTAGGATTTACAGCCTTAATGGGTAAGCCTTTGCAATGCTGGGGACCAAGGTACCATTTTGCCCCAGGAGGAGAATCAGCAAAGAATTAAAGGAGAGAGGTCAGTCCCAGAGGAGGTAGGTTTCCAACCTCTTCTGGAACCTCAGGGCAGGAAAGAGACTAAGGAGAGGAGAATAAGGCATGTATTAAGGATTGAGATACAGGATAAAGTTCAGGGTAGATAGTGATAAGAATTAGGAAAAGAACAGGAAAACACAGGCAGATATGGAGTTATGGAATGCTGGGCAGGACACAGCTTCTTTATGTATAGATGAGGAAATTGAGGCCCTGTGAAGTTCTTGATCAATGCTATCCAGGTGGTTAGAAATTACAGCCTGGGGCCCTCTGACCTTGAGTCTACTTGTCTGGTCACCAGCCTACACTGCTTCTGAGGTCACAGGGATAGACAGCCTGAGCTGGAGTAACTGGAACCACAGCCTCACCTCACAGCCACGCACCGCCTCCACAGCCAGCAGGTCTTTGCCACGGGTCTCTTGTTCTCGGAGCAGCTGCACGGCAGCCCCAAGAGCTTGGCGCTCAGAACTTGGTTCAGGCCCAGCTTCCCTTAGGAGCTCCTCCAGGAGCCGCCCATACCTGGCCAGCTGCTCCAGGGGCTGCTGCAGGGCCCGGGGCAGGTGAGGGCCCCCCTCCACGGAGCCCTAGTTTGAGGAGGAAACAGGTAGGAATGAGGGGAGGGGATGGAGCTGGTAGGAGATGAGCTCTTTGGGGAAGATGGGTGGTCCTTTTGGTTTTTAGGGGCAGATCTAGCCCAGATACACCCAAATGTAAGGTGAGAAACTTTCCCCCAGAAAGAAAGGAGGCAGGAGGCTTGCCGAGGAGTCAACCATCTGCTTTTTTTTTTTTTTTTTTTTTTTTGTCTTTCTGTCTTTTCTAGGGCCACACCCATGGCATATGGAGGTTCCCAGGCTAGGGGTCTAATCGGAGCTGTAGCTGCCGGCCTACGCCAGAGCCACAGCAACTCGAGATCCAAGCTGTGTCTGCAACCTACACCACAGCTCATGGCATTGCCGGATCCTTAACCCACTGAGTAAGGCCAGGGATCGAACCCCCAACCTCATGGTTCCCAGTCAGATTCGTTAACCACTGAGCCATAACGGGAACTCCCTATTTTTTGAAGAATGGAAGAATACAAATAATCCTTTGTATTCTCTGACTTTTAACTTCTGAAGTCCCTTTTACATCTTTTGATGTGGTGTCTGGATCCTCAGAGCACTTAGTTAGATATAGTGAATACTGCCCCCATTTACTAGAAAGCAGAGGCCCAGAGGAATCAAGATTCTTGTGCAGAGTCCCTTAGGTGGATTGGATGAGAACCCACGTTCACTTGGTTCCCAGTCTGGTGCTTGTCCCACCCTCAGCAACTCTGAGAGATTATTGGTAGGTGATATTTCTGGGCACATCCACCAAGGGAAGCTTTATTTTTTTCACTTTTTAGGGCTGCACCCACAGCATATGGAATTTCTCAGGCTGGGGGTTGAATTGGAGCTGCAGCTGCTGGCCACAGCCATAGCCATAGCCACAGCAACGTGGGATCTGGGCCACGTCTGTGACCTACTATGCAGCTCACGGCAGTGCCGGATCCTTAACCCACTGAGTGAGGCCAGGGATTGAACCCACAGCCTCATAGATAACAGTCGGGTCCATTACCACTGAGCCACAATGGGAACTCCCAGGAAAGTTTTTTCACCGTGAGAGATTTTGAGGTTGGGTGGATTTCAGGTCTTCCTGGCCCCTCCCTTCTCATGAGGGATGGAGAAAAGGTTACCTTGGTTAGGGGGCCAAGGGCAGCCAGACCATTCTCCAACTTGTGCCGGTGCTTCACGTACTGGGCGTAAAGGCTGAACTGGTCCCCCTGTACCGGTAGGAAAGCAGTAAGTCATCCTTGGTGAGGCCACACAGACAAGCCTCTCCCTTTCCTCCTGCACATCCTGTGCAGCCCAAAGGAGGGACAGGCCACTGGGGAGCACTCAATCTGCCTGGAGAAGGACAGGCTCCCATGGAGAGAGCGCAGGCCAGGCAGCATTTGACATCAGGAACACAGTGGCTGAGTAGATCCAGAGGAGCCCAGCAAATAGCACTAGGCCCCAGCTTCTTGGACCACGCATTTTGGTGGGGGGTGGGATTGGGGGACGGATCCTGGGAAGGAGAGACAAGAGGATGGGGCTGAGACATGTGAAGGCAGAAGCCCTGGAAGGTGTCTTAGAGGCTCACTCACATGGCGAAGGAAGCAGGCCCCAATGCGCAGGGGGTGTGTGGCACACCCCTGAAGCTCCCGCAGAAAGTGCGTCCGGTGGAAACTGCGGAGCCTCTCCCGGGCACTCAGGGCAGCAGCCCAGGTGCCCCGCAGTTCAGGGGTCAGTTCAGGCCCAGGGGGTGGCACAGGCTCACTCAAGGTACCCACGTACTCCTGCTCGCAGGCAATCAGCTCAGACACCAGGCGCTGCTGGGCGCTGCAAGCACAACAAGGAGTGACAGTGGGTTGGGTATGAGAGGAAGTCACCACCCCAACAATGTCATATGCTTTCCCTGATGGGCAGCTGGGGCTGCCTCTTGGGCACCAGCGAGGCTGAGTCTCCTCACCTGATGCTTCGCTTGCGCTCCATCCGGGGGGTGCCTACTCCCCAGGGCCCTTCCGGCGCCCCGGCCCGGCCCAGCAGCACATGTTCCCGGGGTGAGCACGTCCTGTCTACCACCTCGGTACTGGTGACCTCCAGGCCCCGGATCAGCACGGTCCTCGGCGGTCTGCCCTCTGCCTCTGGAGTCAGCTCAGGGCCCTCTTCCTCATAGTCCTCCCCACAGGGGGCCAGGGAGCAGTGGGACGGGGCTGCCCGTGGCCCAGGACTGCTGGGGAGCAGCAGGGAGCTGAGACTGGGTGAGGGGCTGTGGGGGCCCCGCTGGGCCCCTCCGCTGCTGGCGCTGTCTGCCCGTCGTCGTCGGTGGCCCCGTGGACTCGCCTCCTCTCCCAGCTGTTGCTGAATCCTCCTCTCCAGCTCCTGGCAGCGGGCCCGGCAGCGGCCCCATTCTCGTAGGGCTGCCGGGCTGCCCAGGTCCAGTGCCAGGGCCCGCATCTCCTGGAAGGTGCCAGCGCTGGGCTCTGGGGCCCGCCGCAGGGCCAGGGCTGCCAGTACTGCCTCCCGCCCTGGCCCTGCTCCTGCTAGCCTCGCGGAACCTTCGTCCACCCATTCATGTGCCTATAAGGCCAAAGAGGTTGAAAATGGGGAGAGGAGGGAGTGAGGTCCTGCGCTGCTCCCACACACTGCCTGATGACAGTTCCTGTCCTCCTTTGCCGATGGCTTCCCAAGGACCATCACCCCCCAGTCCTCTCAGAACACCTCCCCTCACTGTCCCAGCATCACATGTCATTCTCAGCTGGTCTGGAGACACAGAGGCCTGGATAAAATACACAGAATGTACAAGTGGCAGGCTCTGTGTTAAGTACTTTTTATATACTGCTTACATAATCCACACTCGGCCCTGTAAGGTAGGTGCCACAAGGCACACTCATATTTCACATCTTGTTCCAGGTCATTCATCAGGTAGGTGGCAGAGCCAAGAGTCAAGGCCCAGGAGATGGCTTCCCAAGTTCCCCCCCACCGCTTTTATGTCTTTTTAGGGCTGCACCTGAGACATGGAGGTTCCCAGGTTAGGGGTCTAATTGGAGCTGCAGCTCTGGCCACAGCTACAGCCACAGCCACTGCAACATAGGATCTGAGCCTCATCTATGACCTATACCACAGCTTATGGCAATGCCAGATCCTTAACCCACTGACCAAGGCCAGGGATGGAACCCACATCCTCATGGATACTAGTCAGGTTCCTTATCACTGAGCCATGACAGGAACTCCTCCAAGTCCCTGCTCTTAACAACTATCTGATCAGCTTCTCCAGGCAGAAGAAAGGCAGTGGTGGGCATAGAAGGAAGAGGCTCAGCACATACCTGCTGGAAGAAGCGCTGTAGCCGCAGAGCCCGATGGAGGCCACTCTCAGCCTGCTCTAGGCGCTGTTCAAAAATATCCAGAACCCTCTGGGAGGCAGTGTCCTCCTCCAGGGTCAGGGCCTCCCGTGCCTGAGCCAGGCGCTCCTGGAGAAGGGAGGCTGCAGTCAGACCTGCCCCCCTACCCCAGTCACAGTCAGTCTCCCCTCCCTCCCCAAGTATCCCCCCCATCACCCATCTCCCCCTTCTCACCTGAACCTCAGCGCTGAAAGCCCGAAATCGTAGCTCTGACTCCTGCAGGGCAGACAGGGAGTCCCCGGGTACAGTGAAGCTGGCCAGCTGCTCCTCCCCTGGGCCTGAGAGCCACTGCAGCACCTGAGGCAGACAAGGTGGGAAAACAGAGCCATGAGGGTGAAGGGGGCTGTGCAGTGGAAAGAAAAGCTGAGATCCAGCTCAAACCCAGCACCGCAATCTGTAGAACCTGGGTGAACCATTTCATCTCAGGTGTAAGGTGAAATGATAACAGTGAATGGTGGTAGTTTCCACAAGGGTCAAGTGAGAAAGTGAGTAAGAGATCTCTGCAAAGCACCAGGGATGGGGAGGCTGGGCTGGAAGGAAGCCCTGAGCATTTTAGGGCTATGCCTGGAGGTGAAATAGATAAAAGTGGTGTGAGCCAGATGCAGGATGAAGGGGTGAGGGTGGTTTGGATACCGAGGGCCAGGAAAAATTTCACATTCATAGAGCCTAGTAACTGGTGGGCAGGGGTCCCAAGGATCAAGCCTGGACAGCCCAGGACATGTGTGTGTGTGTGTGTGTGTGTGTGTGTGTGTGTGAGAGAGAGTGTGTGTGTGTCTAGCTCTAGTTGCCTATTATGGGGCTCGAGGAACTGTCGTGTTGGTTCTGAGATGTTTGACCAAAAAGGGATGGTAAGTCTTTACTCTGAAGAAAGGCTGGAAGCTAGGGAAAGACAGCCTGAGGACAAGAAGTCTGAGAATGTTCCCAATAACCTGTGCCAACAACAAACCACTTCTACAATCCTTTGCTGAACTCATTTGATCATTTTAACACCCTTGTGAGGTAAGCCTTACTATCATCCCCATTTTGCAGATGAGGTCTTGGGAACTCAGAGATGCTTCAATACTTGACCAACGTCTCCTAGCAGAGCAGAACTCAAGCTGAACACCTGAGACGCTAAATCCTGTGTGCTGACAGTTTTTAAATAAGAGGAATACAGCTAATAAGCAAGTAAGTAAGCAAACAAACAAACAATAGGAGATATAAACCCTTGGGTGCTAGGTAGGAGGAAGCCACTATGCAGAAATCTCATGAACAGAGATCTCTGCCCTTATCCCCTTTGACATTGACCCTGAGATGACCCTTCACCTGAGCCCACACGCAGGTCCATGAGGTGTTCACTCGCCTCACTTAGAAGCTGTGGAGGAGCAGTCAGATTTCAAAGGCCCCTCTACCCCACAAGGTAGGGTGGAGAGCAAATCCCTATGGAGCTCATAACCCAAGAGAGAAGAACCGAGGTTCAGAAAAGCCAACCTTATCCTTCAATCTTCCCCACAAAGAGGCCTTGGTTTCCAAGACATTTAGTGGCTTCCACTATCCTCTCCTTCCAATGTGGAGGAGTGTGGGATCTTTCCAGCCTCAGGTTTGGGTATTAGATTGCATAAGTGGTGGAGGGAGCTGGTATCAATAGATGTTTGTTATTTTTAAGCTAAAGAGGTAGGTACTCAGAATCAGTCGGCTCTTCCTAGAATCCCCTGGGGTACTGAGCATCTCTCACAATTTCTAAGGATCCTTGATCAACATCAACAGTGGGAAGGGGAGAAGTTCCCGTTGTGGCTCAGTGGTAACCAACCTGACTAATGTCCATGAGGATGCAGGTTCGATCCCTGACCTTGCTTAGTGGGTTAAGCATCCAGCATTGCCATGGGCTGTGGTATAGGTTGCATGTGTGGCTCAGATTCTGAGCTGCTGTGGCAGATCTGGCTGCTGCAGCTCTAATTCAACCCCTAGCCTGGAAACTTCCATACACCGCAGGTGCACCCCTTAAAAACAACAACAACAACAACAACAAAAAAACCCCAAAACAAACAAACAAACAAAAAACTGTGGGAGGGGGAGATATGGCCTCTCTTTGCTCATACTGAGATGCTATCTCCCTGTTATTGAATCTCACATGGATCATGATCAACCTCTAGGGAAGATGAGGAGAAAAGGAAGGTCATTCAACACAGCCACATTAGGAGAACACCATCAACTCTAAGTATCAGTGGGAAAGAGGGTGCTGGAGGCCAGGCCCCCAGTCTGAGTAAGAAGCATAGGGGGGTTCTGACTTACCTGCTGGAGTTGGTGCAAGCGTTGTCGCTGCTCCTGCTGTTGCACATGTAGGTTGGAGAGGCGCACGAGCTGATGAATGGCTTCATCCACCTCTTGATACAGTGTAGCTGGGCCTGGGCCCTCCAGCCTGGGGAAGGAGGGGGCTAGAATGAACCCCTTCCCTTGTCAAGCCTCCCCTAAACCCCATCCCATCTTGGATACATGAGAGTATGTGCCTGGATTTGAGTCCTGACTCTTTGATTTACTGACTAGCCTTGGCCAAGACCTTGAAATTTTCTTTTTTTCTTTTGTCTTTTGAGGGCTGCACATGCGGCATATAGAGGTTTCCCAGCTAGGGGTCGAATCAGAATGCCAGATCCTTAACCCACTGAGGAAGCCCAGGAATCAAATGCACATCCTCATGGATACTAGTCAGGTTTGTTAACCACTGAGCCATGAAGGGAATTCCTGAACATTTCTGACCCTCCAAATCAACATCTATTTTTTGTCTTTTTTTTTTTTTTTTTTTTTTTTTTAGCTGCACTTGTGGCACGTGGAAGTTCCCAGGCCAGGGACTGAACCTGGGCCGTAGTTGTAACCTGCGTACAGCTGTGACAATGCAACCATCCTTAACCTGCTGCACTACACAGGACCTTCCACCCCAGTTCCCATCTGTAATTGTAACTGGCACCTAGGGATGTCGTGAGGGTTATGAGATAAGTGGGAAAGCATGATACTTTTCCAGATACATGCTTAGTAAGAATTATCTGGCAGCTAAGGTATATTGGCAGCCCTCTGCTGTGTCTCCATCTCCCACATCCACATGCCCTCACACACCACCCCTCATACTTGCTGCTGTGAGTGGAGCGCAGCCTCATCAGGATAGCTCCCCCATCCCTCTGCAGCTCTGTCAGCCGGGGATCTGCCAGTACCTTCTGTAAGGGCTCAGGCATTCCTACCACCTCCTGGGGGACAGGGAGAAATTGACAGTTGGGATTCCACCAGAAAGCCCTCAGCTCAGCCCAACCCATCCCCAACACATCCCATCTCATTTCATACTTCTCCCTCTGGCTCTGCTGCTCCCTCCAGCTCCTCAATGGCTTGCCGTATAGAGCCCAGCACACCTTGGCACAGGCGGCACAGCCTTGCCACTTCCTGAAACAAACACACAGGGGTGGGGTCCAGGGACAGAGTTTAGGATAAAGAGCCGAAGCCCTAGGCTGGAGGTGGGGCAGCCCCAGAGATTTTTTATGGGGCCAAAGCTGGATTCAATTCTTTACTTTGTTTCTTTTTTTTTTTTTTTGTCTTTTTGTCTTTTTGTCTTTTGTTGTTGTTGTTGTTGTTGTTGCTATTTCTTGGGCCGCTCCCGCGGCATATGGAGGTTCCCAGGCTAGGGGTCCAATCGGAGCTGTAGCCACCGGCCTACGCCAGAGGCACAGCAACGCAGGATCCGAGCCGCGTCTGCAACCTACACCACAGCTCACGGCAACGCCGGATCGTTAACCCACTGAGCAAGGGCAGGGATCGAACCCGCAACCTCATGGTTCCTAGTCGGATTCGTTAACCACTGCACCATGACGGGAACTCCTACTTTGTTTCTTGATAACTGTATGACCTTGGGCAGGTCCAGAAACCTACCTGAACCTCGGTTTCCTCAATTGTAAAGTCATGATGAGACACCAGATTTCAAGGTTTAAAGAGATGATGCTAGGTAAGCAGCTAGCTAGGCCTGGCACATTTTACAGCTTAGTAAACATGAATCTCCTTTCCCTCATTTGCACTTGATCTTCACCCTATAAAACTCTCCTCCCTGCCTATTCAGATTCAGTTCTCTTTTGAGCCACAGTTTAGAGACCATGTTATAAACCAGTTTTAATACTCAGGTCAGATCATATTCGTATCTTTTTTCTTGAATACTTCACAGCATTTAGATTCATAGGATAGGAGATTATATCACAATTGGTATACTTCACGGTCGAGGATCTTGAGGCTGGAATGTTGGTGCAGGGAGCAGGTACAGAAAGGCACCATCTCCAGAAATAAGTTACAATAGCTTGTTCAAGTTCACGTGGAACCAGAAACAACCTTTCTTGACTCTCAGTTCCTTCTAAAACTTCAGTGACACTATTTTGCACTCTTCTCTGGTTGTTTCTGACTTATCTCCCACCAAAAATATGCCATTTATTAAGAAGCAAAAGTAGAAAATTACAAGCCAACATCACTGATGAGCATAGATGCAAAAACACTCAACAAAATATTAGCAAACCAAATCCAACAATACATTAAATGAGTCATATGCCATGATCAGGTGGGTTTTATTCCAGGGATGCAAGGATGGTTCATCTGCAAATCAATCAACATGATAGACCATGTTAACGAAATTAAGGAAAAAAATCATATGATCATTTCAATTGATGTGGGAACAATTTTTCAAAAAATTCAACAGCCACTTATGATAAAAACTCTCAACAAAATAAGAGGGAAAGTACCTCAACACAATAAAGGCCACTTATGACAAACCCACAACTAACATACTCAATGACAAAAAGCTGAACACATCTCCTCTAAGATCAGGAAAAAGACAAGGATGTCCACTCTTGCCACTTTTATTCAAAATAGTTTTGGAAGTCCTAGCCACAGCAATCAGAGAAGACAAAGAAATACAAGCCATCCAAAATGAAAAGGAAGAAATAAAGTGGTCACCATTTGAGATTATATGATACTATACATAGACAATCCTAGAGACACCACCAAAAAACTAGTAGGACTCACTAAAGAATTCAGTTAAGTTGTAGGATACAAAATTAATAAACAAAGATCATTACATTTTTATACACTAAACTATGAGAAAGAATTAAGAAAACAATTTCATTTATGATTGCATCAAAAAGAATAAAATACCTAGGAATAAATCTAATCAAGGTGGTGAAAGACCTATACTTGGAAAACTATAAGACACTAATGAAAGAAACTGAAGATGACACAAACAAATGGAAAGATAAACCATGCTCATGGATTGGAGGAATTAATATTGTAAAATGACCATACTCCCCAAGACAATTTACAGATTCAAGGAAATCCCTATTAAAATACCAATGGCATTTTTCATAAAACTAGAACACATAATTCTAAAATTTGTAAGGAAATACAAAAGACCCTGAATAGCCAAAACAATCTTGAGCAAGAAGAATGTTGGAAATATCATGCTCCTTGATTTCAAACTATACTCCAAAGCTACAGTAATCAAAACAATATGATACTGGCATGAAAAGAGACACAAAGATCAATGGAACAGAAAAGAAAGCCCAGAAATAAATCCACACACATATGGTCAATTAATCTATGACAAAGGAGGCAAGAATATACAATGGGAAAAGACTGCTTCTACAATAAATGGTGCTGGGAATACTGGATAACTACACACGAAAGAATCAAACTGGACTACTCTCTTATGCCATGCACAAAGCTAAATTCTAAATGAAGACTTGAATATAAGATCTGAAACCATAAAACTTCTAGAAGAAAACATAAGCAATATGCTCTTTGACATCTGCCCTAGTATCATTATTTTTTTTGTGGTGCCCACAGCACGTGGAACTTCCTGAGCCAAGGATTGAACCTGAGCCACAACAGTGACCCAAGCCACATAAGTGACAAAGCGGGATCTTTAACCCACTGAGCTACCAGGGAATGTCACATTTTTTGGATACATATCCTTAACAAGGGAAACAAAAACAAAAATAGGCAAATGGGACTATATCAAACTAAAATGCTTTTGCACAGTGAAGAAAATAATCAACAAAACTAAAAGACCACCTACTAAATGGGAAAAGATACTTGCAAACAATATATCCTATAAGTGGTTCATATCCAAAATATACAAAGAACTCATACAACTCAACATCAAAAGAACAAACAACCCAATTAAGAAATGGAGAGAGGATCTGAATAGACATTTTTCCCAAAGAAGGCATACAGAGGCCAACAGACACATGAAAAGATACCTAATGATATTAATCATCATGAAAATGCAAATCAAAACCACAATAAGGAGTTCATGCCATGGCACAGTGGGTTAAGGATCCGACTGCATCACCTCAGATTGCTGCGAGGATCAAGGGTTCAATCCTGGGCCCGGTGCAGTGTGGTAAGGATCCAGTTGTGGCATAGATTGCAGCTATGTCTCGGATTGAATCCCTGGCCCAGGAACTTCCATATGCCTCAGGTATGGCAAAAAAAAAAAAAAAACCTGAAAAACAAAAAAGCCACAATGAAATATCATCTCACATCTATCAGTATAACAAGTGTAGGTGAGAATGTGCAGGAAAGGGAATCATGTAGTTGGTGCAGTAGGGAGATTCCTCAAAAAATTAAAAATGAACTACCATATGATCCAGCAATTCCACTACTTAGTATTTATGCAAAGAGGATGAAGACACTAATTAGAGGAGATAGATGCATCTCTATGTTAATAACAACATTATTTATAAGAGCCAAGATATGTAAGGAACTTAAGTTCCCATCAATAGATGAATGGCAAAAAACTATGTGGTACATACATGCAGAGGAATATTACTCAGCCACAAAAAAGGATGAAATCTTGCCATTTGTGACAACATAGATGGACCTAGAGAATATTCTGCTAAGTGAAATGTCAGAGAAAGACAAATACTGTATGATTTCACTTATATGTAGAATCTTAAAAACAAAACAAATGAACAAACATAACAAAACAGAAACAGAGTTATAAATACAGAGAACAGTTGGTTGCCAGAGGGGAAGTGGGTAGGGAGAGAAGGAAACAGGAGAGGAAGAGTACGAGGTACAAATTTTAAATTGCAAAATAAATGAGTCATGGGTACAAAATGTACAGTGTGAAGAATATAATCAATAATTATTAATATCTTTGTATGGTGACAGATGACAACTGGACATCATGGTGATAATTTTGAAATGTTTAGAAATATCAAATCACTATTTGTTTCCTAACACAACAGGAACTAACATAGTGTTGTAAGTCAATTATACTTTAAAAACAAATGAAACAAATTCATCAAAAAGAGATCAAATTCGTGATTACCAGAGGTGGGGAATGAGGGGGAGGAAGAATTGAATGAAGAGAGTCAAAAAGGAATAAACTTCCAGTTACAAGATAAATAAGTACTACGGCTGTGATGTACAACATGATAAATATAATTGAGATTCCTGTATGTTATATATGAAAGTTGTTAAGAGTAAATTCTAAGAGTTCTCATCAGAAATAAAACTTTTTTTTCTATTCTTTTAATTTTGTATCTACACATGACGGAAATTTACTAAATTAACTGTGGTAATCACTTAATGATACATGTTAAGTCAAATCATTATGCTCTACACCTTAAACTTGTTCAGTGCTGTATGTCAATTATATCTTAAAACCAGAGGGAGAAAAAAGAACTTATTTAACATACCTCTCCCATCTTCCCAGTAGCTCAGGGTACATGTATAAATACTTTGTTCATAAATACTTGTTTGGTTTTATTGCTTGTTTGTTTTGTTTTGGGGGAGGTTTTTTGGCCATACCTGTGGCATGTGAAAGTTCTTGGGCCAGAGATCCAACCCTCGCCACAGCACTGACCTGAGCTGCTGCAGTGACAGTGCTGGATCTTTAACTCACTGAGTCACCAGGGAACTCCAATACTGGCTGAATTGAATGGAAGGGAAACCACTTTTCTCAACTCCTTGGTTATGTCTCAGATTGGCCCTCTCTCCTAGAATGTCCTCTGGTGGGTCAGGTCTATTCCCTGTGTCCTGGGTTGGGGAGGTGAAGCTTACCTGGTGTGTCTCTACCCAGTGGCTTGGAGAGGGCTCCCTGTGACCTCCCAAGTCCCACTGCAGCTCCTCTGGCCTGGCCACTCTTTTCAGATCACTCTCTGACAGCAGCTCAGCACCCTGTAGACATGTAAAGGCAAGGGAGTTCTGGCCTGGGCACATAGGGACTTGGGGACTGGCCTGGGGCCCCAACCATTCTCTTCTCTCGCTGCTACTGATTAGCACTAGGTGGGAGGGAGGGGCTCAAACCTGAAGTCCATGGAGTTCAGTTGGAGGGTTATCATGAGTGAGAAGCAGCAGCCGATGAATGAGGGGAGGATCTCCTGAGTCCTGAGGCAGAGAAGAATAACCCTAAACTGTGGGGCAACTGGGTGGCCTGGAATGACCACTAAGGAAGAGTCACTAAGGAAGAGGACTGATGAAGATCCAGAAGAAGTCACTGTCTCAAAGGGTTGATTACCTGAAGTCGACTCAGGACAGAAATGAGTGCTGGAGGCAGTGGGGGTGCCTTGCGAAGGTCCAGCAGGACGGAAAGCCCCAGTATCTGTAGATCAGGCCTGTGGGGGAAGGAAGAGCCAAGGAAGGGGTGTGTGTGTGTGTGTGTGTCTGTGTGTGTCTGTGTGTGTGTGTCTGTGTGTGCGTATGCATGTTGAGGGGATAACAGCATAGAATCTGGTTTGAGTGTTATTCATCCTCAGAAGTTAGTTCCTGGCAATGGGCAAAGGGCCAAAGTCTGGGATGTGTGTCCAAGAGGTGGTGACCTAGCAATTGGGAGTCTATAATCACATGGCTACTGGGTCATGGGATCAGGGTTTAAGAAGTTAGGAATTCTGTGCTCTGGAAGGGTATGAATTCAATGCCAGCACGTAGCTGCCATTGCTGCACATGCTGCCTAGTAGGTTCTGGTGCTCAAGTAGTCATTGAATGAGTAAATCAACGTTCTGATCATCTAAATAGTGTCTTAGAATATTGAAAGTCAGCACTGTTGATTTGGAAGACTGATGAAGATATTCTGCAAGTCAGGGGTCAGTAGGTCAGATATCAATGACTTGCAAATCTGAGGGTTGAAGAAGTAGGTGTCTTAGAGGTCAGTGTCCTGAGGAGAGAGGACCTTAGTAGTCCTCATGGTCCATAGTTATTGTGCAGGGTGCTAGCGCTGGGCCTCGGTTACCTGAGCAGTGAGTGCAGGTAATGAAGAGCAGTGCTCAGCGCCTCTTGGGAGGGTGGGGGCTCCTCAGGAGAGCACGGTGGGGTAATGGTCAGCAGGGCTCGCCCACTCTGGTCCACCCCTCCTGAGGACACAAAACGGCCAGGCTGTCCTGGCTGGGGGCAGGCCTTGGCTACCTCCTGTCCACCCCGCCTCCCTCCACAGCCCACCCCAGAGGCCTCTCTTTCCTCAGCTCCCTTCAGCCATTGCTGCCCACTGACCAGTCAGGATGAGGAATCCAGAGGCCATCAAGTCCCAAGCTACACCAGGGTCATCAGAGATGGAGCCTGGAGGAGCCTCTTCTGGGATGCTGTCCCCTTTTACTTCCTGCACAGTCTCGAGGGATGGTGCTGGGGGGTCAGACGGGAGCCCTTCTGGATCGGTGGGTCCTGAAGACACAAGCAGAGCTATGGGCCTGGGTTGAGGATGGGTCTGGCTGTTCTGCTCTCAGGCTCACTTCTGCTCTTCCTTCAGCCCCCTTCCCTGGGCCCCCCGCTACCCCAGCCCTTGCCCTACTGGCCTTGGTGTCATCTCACCTGCCACACACACCAGGCTGGGTCCCTCCTGCTCTCTTTCTCTGGTCCTCTCTTCTACAGGCCCACAGTCTTCCAGGGGCCGAGGCTCTTTTTCCTCTGCTGGTTTGAGCTCCTCTTTTGGCTCAGACTCTGGCTTCCCTGAGCCTTCCTGCTCTTCCTTAACTGGGTTGCATCCTGGAAGCTCGTGTTCATTTGGTGGGGACAGACTGACAAGAGCTTCCTGGTGGCTAGTCTCTTCTTTGTCCCCAGGACTCAGTGGGGCACTGTCTCCTCCTCGGTTGAGAGCCCCTCTGCCGGCAGCTCGCTTCTTTCTCCTGTTTCCTTTGCCTGTTCTCCGAGGGGTGCCAGGTGGCCCTTCAGCCCCCTGGCCTGCTCCTCCTCCGACCTCCCCTGGCTTCAGGGGGCAAGACTCAGAGGCTTCCCCCAGTGTCTCTTCTGGGGGCTCAGATAGCTCCAGGGCTGCTGCCTCTGGGAGAGCCTCAGCTCCTGGGGGAGACCCAGGCGAGGCTCCAGTGCTGCTCCCTTCACCAGGTGGGCGTGCTCCATCCTGGTCCCGAGACACCAGACCCTTCTGGTGCATCCATGCCCGGTGTCTCCGGTGTCGGCCCTTTCCTCCAGCACCCTTGCGTGTGGGTACCGTTCGGGTCCTGGAGAGGCCTGAGGAGCCTTCAGCATCCATGGGGCTCCCCCTTGAAGGAAGTGTCACCTCCAGTAGTTCCACGTACTCGCCCTCAGGTCCTTCCGCAGGGGCATTGTGCCCATCCCCAGGACTCCGGGTGCCCAGGGCCTCCTCAGGGAGTGGAGGGCTGGGGAGCCCTGGAGGTCCAGGGGGAAGTTCTGGGGGTAATGTGCTTGGCCGATGTCCAACCATGAGGCCCCCTTTGTGTACAAATCGAGGGCAGATGAGCTCAGCCCAGGGCAGCCGCTGAATCCCAGAGGGTGCAGATAGCAGACAGGTGCTGAGGCGACCTGTTGGCCGGTCCTTATTGATGCCTTGCAGCCACTCAGGTGTGAACAGGTAAGCACAGGCCTCATTGGGCACAGGCAGCTCCTGCACCCGCCCACCCCCTGGGGCCAGGCACTTGAGTGCCAGGCGGGGTGCTTGGGCTGCTGAAGGCACCACTTGCAGGTAGAAGTCTCCTGGGCGCAGCAGCTGCCAGGGTAGGGCTGCGAGCTGCACCACCACCTGCTCGTGCAGGCAGAGGGGCCAGCCCTCATGGAAGAAGAGGAAACCGCTGTACTGGGCCTGGGGAGAGAGGTGGCAGGCTGCGCTCAGACCCCTGCTGATGAAACCAGCAGGAAGGGAAAGTTAGAATGAGCATACCCTAGGCAAGAGTGGCCTTATGCCTGGTGGGTTAAAATCCCAGGAGGACAGGAGGAAAGATCTTGGGGTGTGCATGTGATAGGGGAAAGGATTGGGACAGATACATTTTCTGGTGGTAGAAAGCTTCTCTAAGAAGTTAGTTCCATGAGGGGGAGGGTGAGAACTGTGTCACTACAAAGACACAGACAGCAGATGCCATCATCTTGGAGGAGCCAGAGACTCTTAGGAGGTCTTTATATCTGTGGAATTGACTCTGTTGAGTCATATCTGGGAGAGTCAGTAATTTGAAAAGCTAATACAAGGGGGGAAATATCTGGAATGGGCCCGGAGGGTGAGGGTCTTTGGGAGTTTACATTTCTTAGAGGTTAATATCTGTGGACGATGAGTGTCTCTGTTAGTATCTGAATGGTGAGTGCCTCTGAGGAGATCAGTATGAGGGGAGGCAGTATCTCGGTTGGGGGCGGGGGGGAATTAGTCGGTCTGACTGGTGTCTGGGGTGAGGCAGTGGATCTTAGGGGAGATGAAATAGAGATGCATTCACTCACACAGGCTTCCTGTTGGACCTTGGCAAGCAGGTGCTTGGCGGGCACCAGGAAGTCCAGTGTGTACCTCAGCGCATCCTCCCGAAAAGTCCTCTCCACCACCTGGAACACCTGGCCCAACAGTGTGGGAGCTGTTGCCTCAAAGGGAGGGTATAGGGCGGCCAGAGTACTCTGCACACAGTCCTCCACTGGCTCAGGCTCCTAAGAGAGACAAGAGGAGGCTGCAGATCCCTAGAGATCACCCAAGCATGCATGGCTCCTTGGAGGCTGGCTGAGTCCTCCTGCGGCCCCATTGCATAGAAAGTATGTGCAGAGAGACAGCAGGCAGGAAATGCTGGCTGATGAGACTGGGGCTGAGCCAGTCAGCTCGGAGACCTTGGCTTTGGAGATCTGAGGAGACTTTTTCGTGAATGTGTCTGATCTGGGCCGAACCTGTTTCTTGTAAATTGGAGCGACTGCCTAGGCCCTCCTCAGGAAGAAATAGGCCCCTCGCCATCAGGACAGTCACTGATGTCTCAGCTCGGGAGGGTGGAGCCCTTTTTTATAGCCATCCTACAAGTAAGTCCCTGCTCACAGGGCCTACTATCCAGGAACCCCCATTTTAAGGGAAGATGTCATCACCCATGAACAATCACATGCTAGAGATGGTCATTGGGTGGGAAGAAGGTGGACTGAAGGGCTATCTGCTTCGAGTCTTTCTAGCACCCGCCCTCCCTCTCCAGACCAGCTCTAAAGCAATCACCCATTCCCAGAGCATGTGGGATTGGGTTACAAAGACCTGGGTGGGTGGGGACAGTTGAAAGAGGAGAAAGTCACAAAAGGAACTTGTAGGAAAGTGAGGAGAAGGGCTTGCTGGTAAGTATTAGAACTGAAACATTTTCTGATTTCTGTAGGGCCTCTCTGCCAACCTGCACTGGGAGCCACCCTCTCAAAAGTCAGCCTTGCTTCCTCCAGACTCACTTCCCTAAGTGAAACAACTGGATATCTTTCTCCATTTCACACCCTAAACAACCACCCCTCAGGCTATTCCTTTGCAAACTTATTTCTCTTACAAGGTGGCTTTGAAATTCCTTTTATCAGATTTCTTTGCTCTAACTGCCCAGTGAAGTGTTTATCTAGTTCTCTACTCCCCTTTGCTCCCCACCCCCACCCCGCCGTCCGCCGCCTTTGCCTTCAGGACAAAACTGCACGTTTTCCTTTGAGTCCCTCCAGCCCAGAGTGTTGCCCGCCTGTGCAGACCGACTGAGAAGCGAGGCGGCCAGTCCAGAGACCGACAGTCAGTGCGTCAGCACAGAGACCCGGCCCCAAGGTGTGTGGGCGAGCAGACAGACCCCCCAGTGTTCCGGGGACCCGGCCAGCGCTGGGAGCGTGGGTGGGGGGAGGGTGGAGATGGGCGGGGGGTGAGGCAGAGTGGGCCGTCCGCTTGGAGGCCTGGAAGGGGGAGCTAGAGCTGGAGCAGCGAGGCAGCTGCAACCCATTAGGGGCGGTGAGCTCATGGCTGAGCGAGAGTCTCAGCCACAGGAAACGGCAGCGGCAGGAGGGGAGGAGGGGTCGGGGTGGGAGGCGGCGGGCAGGAGCTCAGAGACCGGGCCTTCAGCCGGCCGGGACCAAAGAGGAGACCAGAGAGACTGAGTCAGCTCTCCCTGGCTCGGTTCCTCTTTCTTCTCATTCCAGCCTCTCGGCCAGGGGGTGCCCTTCCTTCTGTAAAGAAGCAGCCGGGGTGGTGCTCCTCCCCCTCCTCCACTCCCTCCGATGAGCGCCCCCTGGCAGGGCCTCTCCCGCTCCACTCCCTGCTGTGAGCGCCCCTTTGGCCGCGCCCCCCCCAATCCCTCCCGCAGTGGGCGCTCTCCCTGGCAGTGCCCACACCTGCAGTGACTCTTCAGAGAGTACTTTTGGAGTGAAAGTTCACAGGATAGTGTCCACTCCGGTTGGTATGGGCTTCCCTTAACAGGGCTCTCCTGATTCCTGTGCCCTGAGTTGCTGTTGCCTGGGTCCCCAGCTGGCTGCAGGGAGCTCCCGTCAGTTCTCCCTTCCCTCTGCAGCTGCGACTCCTGGAGACAGCGCTTCGGTTCCCTGCAGCGTGAGCTCAGGGGCAACTCCTCGCCCCCACCGCATCTCTTGTCTGATCTGGCAGCGTCACGCCCCCTGGCACTGTGAGCCCCCCTCCCCATTCTGTCCACTGTTCTGAGGCAGCCTCGCTTTCTCCGCGGGAATTTCCCTTTTTGGCCAGGTCCCTGGCCCCAGCCCAGCCACAGCTGTGGCGGTCCCCCAGGGCCGGATGGGTGGGCCCGGCTCACCGGGCCTGGGGACTGGGATGGAAAATGGTGGTTCCAAGCAGGTCAGTTCTCATGACCCGAGGCCGGGCCCCTTCTAGGGCCGCTGCAGCACGAACCCGCACGGGTCCCCCGCGGGTAAGGAGCTGGGACCGGGAGGGGGAGGGAAGATCCTGCAAAGGAAGGCACAGGTCAGGACCGAAGAGGGCGAGAGGAGGTGTGTGGATTTAGGGGGAGAGACCTATGGAAGGTTGGGGGAGGGGCGGAGAAAAGGAGGAAGAAAGGAGTGAGGGCAATACCCAGTGGGGACAGAGCCAGACTGTGGGGCAGACAGACAGATCAAAGAAAAGAAGGGGGGATGGGAGGGAGGAGAGTCCCAGGGCGCTCAAGAGTTCCAAGAAGGAGCAAGAGGCACCAAGCAGGGGACTGGTGATCCCGAGCGGGCTGCGCGAAGGCGGAGGGGACACAGGGTTGCGACGGGGGACTCACCATGGCTCGGCTCCGGGCCGCGTCCGACGCTGGGGCGGGCGGGCGGGGCCGGGCGCGCCGCCGCCTCCCTCCCGCCGCTCGCGTCTCGCCGGGTCTGGCTAGGGGACAGCTCCGGCCGCGGTGGCGGCTCGGCCCGCTCGCGCTCCCAGGCCGCGGGGCCCCGCCAGGGAGGGTCGAGACGGCCGCCCCTCCCCGCCCCGCCCTTCAGTGCCCGCCTCTGCCTCCGCGCTGGACCCCCTGTCGGGACTGCCACTCCCGCGCGGAGCTTCTGGCCTCTCCCCCGACGCCCCCAGCGGATCTGCACCGCTCTCCCGCAACTCTCTTCCTTCTCCGCCCCGCCCTCCAGTCCGTAGCCCGGACCCTGACCCTCGGAGGCCCGTCCCGCCGAGGATGCCCCTCTTCCCGCCACCGCCGCGCTCCCTAAGGGATCAGTTTAGTCTCCCCAAGGGACAGTCCAAAGGCTGGAGCGTGCGTGAATTCCCTGGGGTCCCCAGCCTAGGCCTGGAGCCTTTTGGTGGCCGGAAGCCTCTAGATTCTAACTCGCCCGGGAATCTCCTCTCCCCTCCGTTGCCAGACTTCGGCAGCTCCTGGAGTTCAGAAGAGACCCCCCTCTCCCATCCCCCAGGCCCCTGCCCGCCTCCGGTGGAACAGAGGACAGGAAAATCGGGGGATTCCTCCCACTCTCCAGGGACTTGTCCGCCCTCCTCCTTCCCCTCCCATCTCCTCCAGCCTCGAGCCTTCGGGCTCCGACAATGGGCTCCTCTGTGCTGCCTGGGGAGGGCGGGGGCGTGGGGGAATTTGGGAGCGGTGAAGGCTTGGGGTGAAGGCTTGAGGAGGGGAGTGGACGTCCAGGCTGAATGCGCGCAGGGTCCCAGGATCAGGATCCTCCACTTAAGGCGTGCACTCCGGGGGACGTTTTCTGAGTTCTTTCCTCGCTGCCCCTTGCCCTCCGCATCCCCGATCTCTCCCTTAGTTAGCAGAGGGAAGCCACCGGATCCTCATTCAGCCCCGTGATCCAATACTGGATGCCAGACCCTTCCTTCTTGTGGGGTGGCGTTAGAGAGTTTCCCAAGGCCGCTAGGGCTCCGGGCGATGGGGATGGCTATCTGACGCAGTAGACAAAGGAGCAGGCTAGTTAAGAAAGTTCTAGCTTCAACCATCCTCCGCTGCGTCTGGATGGGAAACGAAGCCCTGGCGAGGGTCCCCCAGGAGGCCTAGGGGAGCCTTAGGCATAGGAGGGAGATGCCTTGCCTCTCCTCTGAGCTGGCAACGGGAAGCCCTGCAAGGGTGGGGAACATGGGGAGGGGCGCTTCCAAAGGGTGGACATTTGAGAAGATCGGAAAGCCGAATAGACTCCGCAGTGGACTTGAAGGCAAGTGCCGCTGCGGGGCTGGAGGGTGACGTTTGGAAAACGTCGTGCAGTGGATACAGTAGTTCCTACGAAGCCAGGAGGCCAGAGCCTCAGGGCAGTCTTTGGAGAGGCAGGGGTGGGGTGGGGTGGGGGGGAGTGGAATTGGGGGAAAGGGGCGGGGGTCGCCTAGGTGTTGGGCTTCTTCTCTCACCTCCTCAGGATGCTAACCTCCACCCTTTCTCCACTCCACGGGGTCTGGAAAAGAAGAGAGAGAAAGTGTTCATTCTTCTTGAAAGCAAGAAGATTCCTCTGCTCCACAGCGTCAAAAAATAATCTAGGGCAGCAAACCTCAGTGACCATCTTCCCAGCAGAGTTAGAGGCAGGGAGCTGGAGCTCTTTTCCATCAATGGTTTATGGGCCCTCTAGTCCTCCAGACTCTCCAGCTTCCCTATAATTAGTGCTGAGAACCGTGAGAGCGAGATTTTGCTACCCCCTGGTGTCGGCTCTGTAAATGCTGCCCAGAGGCTGGTTACTGAGGCCAGAATTTAGGAAACTTTCTTGAGGATATATTGTCAACTTTATTCACTTGTTTGAAACACAGCTCATCCACTACCCGTGTTGACTGAAAATCTGAACCTTACCTCACCAAGTCTTACATTCTTTATACTCAAGCAAATTGGGGAACAGGTGGTAGAATCAAAGGTACCCACAACTGGGAAGTGGCATATAAATTAAGCTGGCTATAGGAGTAACTCCTGGGGGGAAAAAGGAGTGGAGCTTTTTTTCCCCCCATTGGGAAAAAGGGAGTCATTGAAAGTTTTTGAGCTTATGGGGTGAGGGATTTTGGATTTGGGATCTGGGATCCAGTTATTCCTTTCTGGGAGTTTTAATCTGTGCTAATTTAGAAAGGTTTATTTTGTTAAGTAAGGTAGCTTATAGTGGTTAAATGCTAGTTTCTCCAAGAATGCAAGCCCTTACCTAAGAGTGGATGTGTGTGTGTGTGTGGTTGGTGTGTGTGTCTCTACAAGGGAGTGTGTGTTGATGTGTTCATTTGGGGGAGATATGAAGTGGACAGATTATAATGGAGAGATTAGAGGCTGGGAATAGAGCAGGCTTAGAAGTTCTCTTGTGCATTCACAAACAGTTCTCACTATATTTCACCAACTTCAGATTCTTTGGAGTTTATTAAACTCCCATTTGACAGATGAAATTCTGACTCTTTTTTCAGGCTAGAGGTTGAATAGGAGCTGTAGCCGTTGGCCTACACCACAGCCACAGCAACATCAGATCTGAGCCGTGTCTGTGACCTACACCACAGCTCACAGCAATGCTGGATCCTTAACCCACTGAGCAAGGAAAGCCAGGGATGGAACCTGCATCCTCATGGATGCTAGCCAGATTCGTTAACCACTGAGCCACGACTCCGAAATTCTGGCTTATCAAAATTTAAAATCATGGAGTTTCCTGTCATGACTCAGTGGCAATGAACCAACTAGTATTCATGAGGATGAGGGTTTCATCCCTGGCCTTGCTCAGTGGGTTAAGGATCAGACGTTACCATAGGCTGTGGTGTAGTCTACAGATGTGGCTAGGATCCCACAGTGTTGCTGTGGCTGTAGTGTAGGCCAGCAGCTGCAGCTCTGATTGGACAACTAGCTTGGGAAGTTCCATATGCTGCGAGTGCAGCCCTAAAAAAAAAAGAAAAAGAAAAAAAAAGGCGGAAAAAAACAGAAATTTAAAAACTTGCTGTAAACTACACAGTGAGTGGAGAAGCCAGGATTTAAACCCAAGCTGTCTGACACCAGAGCCTTCATTCTCAACAACCATGTTATAGGGTTTCATTTAAGCTGTCAAGCGTCCATTAAAGAAGCGCTTTGAACACTACATCACCTTTTCCACCACCTACCCATCATGTTAAAAAGTGTTAACTTTATTTTCATAGTAGCCAGTGCTAAGAGTTTTTAAAAGTGATAAATATGTCACTATAGGTCAGAAATTGAAACCATTTTCCCCTAGATTTGTTCTAGAATAAGTAACAGTTAAAATAATCCCCAGGAAACTTCCAATATGGTTCTCATGGAGAAGTAGTGTAATATCAACATGAGAGATGGTGAAAGAAACATTTGTGTCTGTAATGTTTATTACCTGGCTTATGTGCACCAAGAGATGTAATAGCCATTCCATATAGGGTTGAAGCTTTAGACAGCTCACTAATTGTCGCCTTGGAAAGTAGCAGAGACTAGGGCTCTGCTGAGCTCCATGCCTCAAGGTAAGGACCACAAAGGGGAATTTGGGGTACAGGAGGGGACAGACTTGAGAAAACATGTTCTTGTTACTCATGCCTTCCAAGGAAAGTGGGGGACAAACCTGAGTTATTTTACTTATTTATTTTTTTAGGGCTGTACCTGTAGCATATGGAAGTTTCCAGACTAGGTGTCCAATCAGAGCTGTAGCTGCCAGCCTACACCACAGCAACAGCTGCCAGATCTGAGCAGCATCTGTGACCTAAGCTGCAGCTTGCAGCAACATGGGATCCCTAACCCACTGAGCAAGGCCAGGGATTGAACCTGCATCCATATGGATACTAGTTGGGTCCTTAACCTGCTAAGCCACCTCGAGAACTGCAAAACTTAGTTATTTTAGGATAAGAAATCTGTGTGTTTTATATACATATATTTTTCTATTTTTTAAATTTCCCCTTAGTTTTGGTTTTATTAATATTCCTTTAAGCATTTACAGCTTGTCTTCTCTGAACTAGCTGTTACCAAAGCCCATACCACCACCATCTTGCCAGCACAGAATGCACTAGTGCATTAGTTTCCATACTGATCTACGTGCTCCACTCTGGCCACCTGAGGAGACATTCCCTGCACCCTTGCCAGAATAATCTTCTAAAAACACCAATCACATCAACCCCTTCTAATGGACTCCCATTTGCATTGTAACTCCTCTACTCCTGTCTCTCCGGCCTCACCTCTTACCACTCCCCTAATGTGAGAAGCCACTAGTGATCCTCCAGTCATGGTGGCCATCTTGCAGTTTTCACACAGGCCTTGCTTATTCCCAATTTGAGGCCTTCTTACTCTCTTTTCCTTTTGCCTAGAGGCTTCGCTTCACAATTCTAGAGAGTGGCTCATCCTTCAGGTCTCAGCTAAAGTACTGCATTCTTTTTTTTTTTTTTTTTTTTTTTTTTGTCTTTTTGCCATTTCTAGGGCCGCTCCCTCGGCATATGGAGGTTCCCAGGCTAGGGGTCAAATCGGAGCTGTAGCCACCGGCCTACGCCAGAGCCACAGCAATGCCTGCGACCTATATCACAGCTCACAGCAATGCCGGATCCTTAACCCACTGAGCAAGGGCAAGGATTGAACCCGCAACCTCATGGTTCCTAGTCAGATTCGTTAACCACTGAGCCATGACGGGAACTCCTAAAGTGCTACATTCTTGAATGCCTTCCCTGACCCAGCATGATTTAAAGTGGTCTTTTACCTGTTGTTCCTCCCAACAATGTATGCTTTTTGTTTTGTTTTCCTCACAAGGTTCATGTCTATTTGATTATATATTCATTTCTTTGGTTACTTCCTGTCTCTCATAATAGGCCCACTTCTGCCACACACATTGTTTGAAAATAAGCTCCATGAAGTCAAGGACCTTGTCTGTTTGGTCGCTATTGTATCCTAGATAGTGTCTAACTAGGTCACAGAAGATGTCACCAATCCAGGTGAAGACTGCAAGGAGAGCAGAAATCCCCATATAATAGAAATGGTGATGGGAACAAGTGAGAGGTAGAAATGAGGAGGGGATGGGAAGGTCAAGGTGTGGACTCCTCTGCTTAGTTTTCCTTTTTTCCTGGACTTAGCCCTCACAAGTTCTTTGTCTGTCAGTGGAAACTTGCAAGTGGAAAATACACAGCGCGGAATTAAAGGCAAACATAGGGGGCAGCTCCTATGGAAAACAATATGGAGGTTCTTCAAAAAATTAGAACTTCCATATGATCCAGCAGTTCCACTTCTGGGTATTTGTCCAAAGAAAATGAGAACAATAGTTCAAAAAGATATATGTATCTCCATGTTTATTGCAGTATTATTTACAATAAGCCAAGCTACAGAAACAGTTCATTGACAGATGAATGGACAAAGAAAATGTGGTGTGTATATATAATGAACTATTATTCAGCCATAAAGAGAATGAAATCTTAATTGTTCGCAACAGCACAGGATGGATCTTGATGGATATTGATTATGCTAAGTGTATCAAGTCAGAGAAAGACAAATACCATGAGATCTCACTTATATGTGTGTTGTTGGTTTTTTTTTTTTTTTCCTTTTTAGGGCTGCACCAGTGGCATAGGGAATTTCCCAGGCTAGGGATTGAATCTGAGCTTTAGCTGCAGGCCTACTGAGCTGCATCTGTGGCAACGCTGGATCCTTAACCCACTGAGGCCAGAGATCGAACCTACATCCTCACAGACATTTGTCAGGTTCTTAACTTACTAAGCCACAACGGGAACTTCTGGATTTTTTTTTTTTTTTTTAAGCTAATAGGTACAGAGAACAGATTGCTTGTTTCCTTGCCAGAGGCAGGGAGTGAAATGGGTGAAAAGTATCACAAGATACAAACTTCCAGGTATAAAATAAACAAGTCATGAGGATACAACATACAGTATGAAAACTATAGTTAATAATACTGTATTGATTATTTGAAAGTTGCCAATAGAGTAGAACTCCATAGGAACTCCTGAAAATACAGTTTTATGTTCTCTTTCTTTCATGTAGCATTGCCCACACACATTTCCATATGTGAATATAATTTTTGTGTGTTTGTCTTCAGTTTAAGTGGTGACTTAATGCTTTAGTTAAAGCACTATCAGTAGTTGCCCCATCATTTGTTTAGTCACTCTCAATTTTGGGGAATTCGTATTATTTCTAAACTTTTTTTGGTTACACAAAGAAAAGTATAAACACATTGCCCAAAAGTACTCCTCCTCACTTTGAGTTATTTCTGTTTAGCATATTTTACCAAGTGGAATTATTGGATCAAACAGTAGGAGCCATTTTATAGCCCATGTTATTGTATGATGATGCACTTTTGGAGGGCAAGGGTCATGAAACACTCTGAAAATATTTAAAAAGTTGAACATGAAGAGGAATTGGATTTATTCTGAATGGTGGCTCAAAGTGATAAGGCATCAGTGGATTGCCTCAGTGACAGATATATAGATTAGGTTCTATATAGGAGAATTTTTGATATTTAGAGCTGCCAGAAAATGGCACAGACCATCTCCATAGGTTGTAAATACCCCCTCTCTGGAAATTTTAAAGTATAATGAGAGAGTTTTAAAATAAATTGTTTTATAATCTCTCCAGAGTTGTGATCTGTATGTTTTCCTTGCCCCATTTGTTTGCTCCTGAGAACAAACTTTGTTCAATTACATTTACTAAGACCTAAATGTGCCAGGTATATCTAGTGGCAGCTGGAGCTCTCATTGGCAGACTCCCAGCAGGGCCTCCAGGGGCAGGCAATCTGGGAATTACAGCAGCATGAAGTCATACCTCCATCCCCAACCCCAACCCCCCAATCTTTAGAACTGCTAAGCAGGTGGGTACAAACTCTAGTTCCTTGACATCTTGTTTTCTGTGTTCATTTTCTACTTTCACTTCTCTGCCCATATTCCACCAGTTCTCATGACCTTTATTACAAAACGTTCAATACTCTATCCTATGCATTGGAATGCTCCAGAGCCAAACACAGCACCTAGGTGATCGATTCCAAGTACTTGTTATATTATCTTGTTTTTCATTTCTGCCAAAAGGTATTCGTACTTCATGTGGTCCCCAAAGACTCTGTAATTGGTGGAATATAGCACTCCTAATTCCACTAACATAACCTCTCCTCCCCACCATGAACATATGTGTGTTTACACACACACACACACACACACACACACACACACACACACACACACACACTTCCAGGCAAGCAGCCTGATATATTGGAGGAACCAGTTGCTTAACAATCTGTTGTTTGTTGTTTTTTGTTTTTTTAAGCCACCTTACTTGGAAGTATGTAGGCTCAAAACTACAAGTTTGGCCAAGGAGGAAAAGTCCCTATTGAGTAATAGAGACTTGGCTACACAGTCTTTTGAGTTTTACTTTGACCTGAAGTATACTTTGCTGAATTCCTCTGTCACTAACACACTGTCCTCAGGGAATCCCTGCTCCCCTTTCTCAGTTCCTCCAGAGTGCAGTGGGAAACCTTCTTCAAGTCAGCAAATAACCTCCCTGGAGAGGGCACAATGCAGAGGAAGGAGGGAGCTGAGGAGAGAGACATTCTGGGTTGAGATCCGGTGCTACCACTGCTAGCCTGGTGCTTGTAGCCTGAGACTCTTTCATCATCAGAGGCCACTCTCCCTTTTGAAGGCTCAGTAAAACCAGCAAACAGGGAACACCAGGAAACACTATCACCAAAGATACTACGTGTTGTGTAGGTGAAAACAGTGCAGAAAATGGACTGGTCTTGCAATGTCAATGTAAATTTTTGAAATGGCTTCTTTATGCCCAGAAAAAAAATTTGGAGGGCTACTTTAGTTTTTTTAAATTTATGTTCTTATGTTAAAGATGCAAATCAGAAGCTCAGTTCTTCCTTAGGCTTTTATGTTTAACTTACAAACGAGTATATTTTAATAATCACTTTAAATGGTTGTATTTGATGACTGTTTGGTACCATTTATAAATGGTTAATAAGACTCCTTTAATATTAAAAAATATACCTTATAAATTTAACATATTCCATGTCCTTGCAAAGTAATTTGATCATCTGAGATAACCAACAACACATGCCTGAATACCTAAAATAACTCTTAGAAATCTGATAATATTTGAAGATGGTGATTCAATTTCTAAGTTTTCTTAAATGTTCCAAAACTGATTTTAAAAGAAAATTCTATTTCAAACCACACATGTAAATTAATTGCACATTTTAACTTAGAATCACAAGTTCAACTGGTTTCTATAACAGACTAAATGCTCTTAAATACTGCAAATATCTAAAATACCAAATATCTACAAATTCCTCAATAGAAACATATTAATGCTATGTATTTGATTCTCTTAAATATTTCTATACTTAATTAAAATCTTTTATAGATACTAAAACTTACCCACCAGGAAATAATTATGTCATCCTAAATATCTGAGGAGTTCCCTCCTGAGTGACTTTTTGGAAACACATTCTCAGTGGCTCAGAGAGTATAACCAGCAGGGATTTTTGTCCCAAGGCTTTTGGGAAGCTCTTCTCAGGCCCCCAACTCTCCCACTGGGCCCTGTTTTATGGGTGATGTGGATGGGCCATGGCTCCTAGATTCAAGTTACACTCCATCTAATTCTTCAGCCTACACACGGAAGTCAGAAACTCCTACCCAGGTTGCTATACCACTTGTGTGGATATAATTAATCTATTTAAGGATCCGTTCTAGTCTGTATTCTTTCCACGCTGTTTTTGTTTTTGTCTTTTTAGGGTTGCACCCATGGCATATGGGTCGAATCAGAGCTGCAGCTGCTGGCCTACACCACAGCTCACAGCAACGCTGGATCCTTAACCCAGTGAGTAAGGCCAGGGATTGAACCTGCATCCTCATGGATATTAGTCAGGTTTGTTGACACTGAGCTACAATGGAAACTCCCTCTTTCCACACTCTTCCCATCTTCTGGAGCCACAGACTCTTACAGATATTGAGTGGTTTAATTTCTCTTGGTGTTGCCTGACTCTGGTCACAGATATAATATTATGTCAGAGACATGTATTGCCAATATTAACATTTAACAGAGAACAAACTTTAGGTTAGGATGAATGAAACCCTGGGGGAGATTAGAGAAAAATGTTACAGGATCAATTGATTCCTTATACTCTTCTGTTGTTGTTTTATTGTGTTTTAAAGGAATGCTTTTTTCCCCCTCCTAAGCTAGTAAATCATTGATTTTACAACCACTTGATTTGTTTAGCCTCAAATCACAGCCCCTCCAAAGCCATAATGTGTGTTGGACCCATGTTAGGAACCGAATGATATTTGGGAAAAAGAAAACCCAAGAACTTGTATGCCCTCTTAAGGTGGTACCTGGAATAGATGGAGAATTACTGGAGAACAAGCAAGCTAAGAAGAATGAATAGACACAGGTGTCTCTTAGATTAGGACCTTGAATGATTGGCTGTGATGTTTCCCCTAATTAAGACTGAGAGGAGTTACCATCATGGTGCAGTGGTTAACTAACATGACTAGCATCCATGAGGACTCAGGTTCAATCCCTGGCCTCGCTCAGTGGGTTAAGGATCTGGTGTTGCTGTGAGCTGTGGTGCAGGTTGCAGATGCGGCTTGGATCCTGCGTTGCTGTGGCTGTGGTGTACAGCTCTAGTTTGACCCCTAGCCTGGGAACCTCCACATGCCTAAACACACACACACAGACACACACAAATAAGACCGAGAGATGGCAGGAAGAAGGGCAAGTTTGGCAGCCAAGCAGATCTGAGCCTGGTTCTGAGTATTTTTGTTAAGATGTCTGCAGGACACTGAGTGGGCTAATAGCAGTAGGGAGGTGAATATATGTGCCTGGTACTTGGGAGATCAGGGTTGGAGAGATGCTTTGGGGAGAAGGTAAATGACAGTTGAAGCAATGCAACTATATCAAGCCAGTGCAGCATGAGAAGAAAAGAAAGCTAAGAAAAGGACCCTGAGAAACACCATAATTTAAGGTGCAGACAGAGGAAGTGGAGCCTGCCCACGACTCTGGGGAGAAGCCAGAGGGGTAAAAGGATGTTGTTTCCCTCTCATTTCTGACCATGCATTCCTTGGTTAGAAACACAGGGTGGGCAAGATAGTGATAGTGATGGGCAGAGCGTGGCATGGCAGGGCTGCCTCAATGCTGTGGGGGAAGCTATATTTAGGGTAGGATAGTGTGGGTGTGGTAGGTAACAGGAAACTCTACCTTGGATCTCTTTCTAGAAATCAGAGAAGGGTCTGGGAGTTGGAATTTTGGGATTCTCTGCTCTTCCTGCCACTTCACATTTTACCAATCCTCCTTTCCTTAGTCTGTGCAGGAAAATATCTTTCTAAATATAAGAAGGGAGGTGTATGGGGGAGGCAGAGTCAGAAGAGGGAAGGAGAGTGGCTGCTTTATTGTTGAGGGTGTGTACTTGTATATGTGTGTTTGTGCTGTGTGCACACATGCACATGTGTGAGTATGTGTCCCTCTGTGTGTGTGTGGGTGTATGGGCATGTGTGTCATATGTTAGCATTTAACTTATATGTGTATATTCTCCTGTGTATATCTGTCATGACAAGTATAGGAATTGAGAGGAAGCATTGAGAAAATTTATTCCAACTTGATACACTGATTTTATGATCATTGAATCTAATAATAAAAAATTTTGGGAGTTCCCATCGTGGCGCAGTGGTTAATGAATCTGACTAGGAACCATGAGGTTGTGGGTTCGATCCCTGCCCTTGCTCAGTGGGTTAACGATCCGGCGTTGCTGTGAGCTGTGGTGTAGGTCACAGACGCGGCTTGGATCCTGCATTGCTGTGGCTCTGGCGTAGGCCAGCGGCTACAGCTCCGATTAGACCCCTAGCCTGGGAACCTCCATATGCCGCAGGAGAGGCCCAAGAAATGGCAAAAAGACAAAAATAAATAAATAAAAAATTAAAAAGAAATTTGCCTTGTGTTTTTATATGTTCTATTTCATTTTTTCTAGTAATTTATTTTATTGTATTTTTATAAAAGTGGTAGTCTATGGCAGATCGCATATAAAGTTGCTCCTTGGAGTTCCCATTGTGGCCCAGCAGGTTAAGAACCCAACTAGTATCCATGAGGATGCGGGTTCATTGCCACAAGCTGTGGCATAGGTTACAGATGTGATTTGGATCCTGCGTCCCTGTGGCTGTGGCATAGGTTGGCAGCTGTAGCTCTGATTGACTCCTAACCCGGGAAGCACAGCGCTAAAAAGAAAGGAAAAAAAAAATGCTCCTTCAGCACAGCTCCTTCAAGATTCTTAGAAGGTCCTGTGCAGGGAAATCCACTTCAGAAGTCTGAAGTTCTGCCGTGGGCCATACCATTAAGGCATGAGGTTAGGTCATGAGCATAAACAAGGGGCTCTAGCATCGGGTCTGACTGGCATCCTGGGGCTCAGCCTTGCTCCCCTTCATGTGACATGGGGCCACAAGGCGGTTCTCAAGGAGGCAGGAAGGCAGGAGGCACCAGGCTGCTCAAAGGTGCTACCCTCCCTTCTACCTAAGGACACGTGATGCTGAGGCTTCTTAGAGATAAGGAGGGGTTTCCAAACCTCCATAATTTCCCTGAAAAGTAACACAAAAATCAGGAAAGCAGGTCTTTTATCAAAGCAAAATCAGACACATTCTTTTGCTCCAGTACAAGGAACTCAGCACAGATTCTCCTGCCCTCTTTCCTTTGCAACTCTGAGGCCTGGGCTGCATGTTTCAAACCACTGAGCTGAGGTCATGTGTCCGGGCTTGGCACTGACTGGGTCCTTGGCCACCCGCTGCCCCAGCAGCTGGAGCAGCAGAAGCCAAGGCCAGAATCCTGCTCTGGCTGGTGCCATCTCTCCCAAGGGGCACGATGACACAAAGGAAGTGGGAGGTGGGTGAGTATGTCACCATAGGGACACCCTGATAGCCCGTCTAAGAATTTCATACCTTAAGTCCATTATTGCCAGGCCCCTGCAGCCTCAGATATTTAAGAACACTACTGGCATTTTATTCTTTGGTCCCAGCAGATAATGCACATTCTTATGCCCCCAATAAATACTGATACTGTTTTTCCCTCACAAGCGTTTCATGAGGTAAGATTAATTTTTTTATACATGAGCAAACTGAAACTCAGAAAAGTTAAGGAAATTGCCCATCATCACACAGACTGTCAAACGCAGGATTTTAATCAATGCTTCTCAAGCCCCTATTCTTTCCACAATCCCGTGTTTCTTGTTTGAAACTCTGAGAAGTCAGAACACAAAAGGAAACTAATCTTGGAAGAAGAGTTGGCAAAGGATCCATACCCTGCTCTCCCAGGCTAGCTCAGTCATTCCTGAAAGTGAGTATATATATCTATTTGCTTTTTAGGGCCACACCCGTGGCATATGGAAGTTCCCAGGCTAAGTAGGGGTCCCAGGCTAAGTAGGCAGCTGCCGGCCTATGCCACAGCCATACCAGATCTGAGCCTCATCTATGACCTACACCACAGCTGACAGCAACGCCAGATCCTTAACCCATTGAGTGGGGCCAGGGATTAAACCGGAGTCCTCATGGATACTAGTCAGGTTTGTTACCACTGAGCCACGACGGGAACTCCTCTGAAAGACAGTATTAAGGTGGTGCTGTCAGGCTAATTCGTCTCTGTTCTGTGGTCCAGTTTCACACCAAAGCTAGAAAAACCATCACTTCCACTGCTCCAGCCAGCAAAGCAGCATGATGTGTTGGGTTCTTTCCCAGGCTGATAGCCCTAGTGGAGAAAATCTTGGAATGTTAGAGGGTCAGAGCAGAAAATTCTTTTGAGACCATCTCAATCAACTCTATTCTACAGATGAAAGAGCTAGAGGTCCTAAAAGAGCAAGTACCCTTCCCAAAGCCACCAAATGAGTGGCAGAGTAGGGGCTGGGTCTTCCTGACTCTCAAACCGTCCCTTTGGTCTAGTGCCAGGCTGAAAAGGGAAGGAGAAAGTGTTTGCCACAGAGGCAGGGCATATTGAATGTGTCTGTGATTTAAGTGTTACCTAACATCACCTTCAATAATTCTCTTCTAGGAAACTCCCTTTTGGCAAAGCTGGCTAAGGATCTGGCATTGCCACAGCTGTGGTGCAGGTCTCAGTTGCAGCGTAGGTTTGATTCCTGGCCCAGGAACCTCTACATGCCTCGGCTGTGGCAAAAAATAAAATAAAATAAAATAATCTTTTATAATCCTTCTGACGTTTAGAAGAAAGTCAGAGCAAGAAATTTAGAGCAAGAGAGTAAATTCTTTTCTTTTCTCCCCCCTTTCCTAGGAGACACCTCAGACCTCAGGCTGAGTTTTCAGCTTAGAGCTAGATCTGGATAGAATTTTTGAAGATTAGATGACTTTCATTCAATTTATTTTTACTTCTGTTTATTAGGTGACCCTGGTATTGTTTGAAATATGATGTTAGTTTCATTTTCAAAGAAAGATTTGAACTAAGTGCATACATATATATTTAGTGAATTATAATACTGGCAGTATTGCAACAGTTGTCAAGGGAGGAAGCAAACAATTTTTTTAAATTTTTATTTATTTATTTATTTTTGTCTCTTTGCCTTCTCTAAGGGCTGCTTCCTGCAGGTCTAATCAGAGCTGTAGCCGCTGGCCTATGCCAGAGCCACAGCAATGCCAGATCCAAGCCGTGTCTGCAACCCACACCACAGTTCACGGCAATGCCAGATCCTTAACCCACTGAGCAAGGCCAGGGATCGAAGCCGCAACCTCATGGTTGCTAGTCGGATTTGTTAACCACTGCGCCATGATGGGAACTCCCGGAAACAAACAATTGAAGTGGGGCATCTTTCTTTGGCTACAGCCTCTCCAGCCTGTGCTGAGCCCTACCCAGCACATTGACCTCTGTGCAGTGTCACTACCTTTGAGATAAAATGCTCTTCAAAGCGGCAAAAATCACTTAGGCGCCTATGATCTGCATTGCCAGATGGGAAGCTTCTGAGATGTCTGCCCCTTTAGATCCAAGGTGGAGCCTGGCTTATCCACAGAACTCACTCTTTTCATAGTAGGGATCTTTTCCTGAACTTCTCTCCATAAAACTAATAAAATATTGATTTTTGAATCCAGGAGAACATTGTCCAGCAAGCAGTTGACTTGGGCCTCAGAGAGCAAATATATATATATATTTATATATAAATACACACACACACACATATATTTAATCCAGGAAGTCATTTCTCTTTTGCAGGCCCACATCTAAGCCTTTTCCGTTGGGATGGAAGGATTACCATGTGATTATTCATTAACAGTTGCAGACCTAAGCCTCTGGGCTTTTTTTGTGAGAGGGTAGGGATAGCAACAGGAGCCCTGGGTTGGCATATGCCGACAAAGATGATTGACCACAGACTTTGCAAGCTCTGAATCCAATTAAGTTGCAAACATGCTTTTCCTCAAGTAGGTGCTGACCCTGCAGCTGGCCACCCCACTCAGGGAGGCCTGGGGAAGGGGTTCCTTCCATTGTATAGTTGACCCTAGTTATTTATCACAAGTCTTCCCAACTGCCACAGTCTCAGGGCTGTTTATCCATTAGGCACCAGAAGCCCAGTGTCTAGGGTCTGGGAGGTTTTCAAGGGCCTACAATATTTGAGACTAGGAAAAAAACACATTGGCTCCAATATAGGAAAAGTCAAATATAAAATCAAATTTAAAATATTTACTTACCTGCTACCACAGTAACGTAAAGTTGATGTCACTTATTTTGGAATTTGGCCCCCATAAGAAGTTTATTACATTTGGAAATTATCTTAGGTTAGATTTTTCTCATTTTACAGGAATGCCCGACACTATGGTGGCAGAAGGGGAAGTGCCAATGCCAAAGTCCTTGGAATCAAATAATTTCAGAAGTAAAAGTTTTTTGTCTTTTTTAAGGCCACATCCATGACATGTGGAGGTTCCCAGTCTAGGGGTCTAATCGGAGCTGCTGCTGCCGGCCTACGCCAGAGCCACAGCAATGCCAGGTGGAGCCGAGCCTGCAACCTGCACCACAGCTCACGGCAACCCGATAGGCAAGGCCAAGGATGGAACCCCCAACCTCATGGCTCCTAGTCAGATTCATTTCCCCTGCGCCACGAAGGGAACTCCCAGAAGTAAAAGTTTTAAAATCATTTCAGATACATTTCTGCAAGAATGAAATTGAATGAGAAATGTATATATATTATATATTCAATGCAGTATGATGAGATGTTAAAATGGCTACTGTGGTGTGGGGGTATTAAACATTTTCCTTGACATTGCAGGGCCAGTTTCCTTGAGTGTATCATTTACTACTTTCCTAAAGTCAGCCAGGATAACACAAGATAGGTTACTTTAGGGCTGGGTTAGCACAGCAATAGGAGGAAAGGAATACTACTAACCACCATTTACTGGACATGTAATGTGTGCTTGGCACAGGGCTAGGTACTATGTTAAGGATTATGGTCATCACTTAAAAGGTGCTTACTGTGTGCCAAGGCCTTGTGCTTTATATGCAATTCTATGTGCAAAAAAATATCATGTGTTCCATGTTGTTATCTCCATTTTATAGAAAAGGAAACTAAGGCTTGGAGAGGTTAAAGTCACAGATGCAGTAAGTGGCAGACCCAGGATTGAAAATGAGGTAGGTCTGGTTCCAAAGTTATGTTGTTCCCTCTCTGCTTCACTGCTTTCCTGATAGTTACCTTATGGGCTGACCGTCTCCTTGTGACCAAATTCTGTTCTAATCGATTGGTCTCTTTTTCTCCTGGCTGTGTTTTGCTTTCTTCAAATTTAATACTGTTTTGTTTTCTCTCTCCCCCGAGAGCCCTCCCTCAAATGTTACTCATCCTTCAGAGCTCAGCTTGATCCTATGAGCTTGCTCATGACCACATGCATGAACCTCCTGTACAATTCCACTTCAGGTGTATCCCTCCTGAAAATAACCTCCTTCAGCATTAACCCCTGGTACCACTCATTTGGGTGCCCAATTATGTACCACTTTTCTTGTTATTCAACTCTTACATGTGTATCCAGTCTCCTCAAATAGATAGTGGACTCATGGGACAGAAATCGGGTCCTTTTGTGCTTCTCTATCTCTAGAGTGCCAGGCATATGAATAACTCAGAGGGACACTTGGGAACCGTGTGTTGAATAGAATCATCACTCTGGTCCTCCCAGTCTCCTCATATTTGTAACCCAAAGAGTTTCCGTGAAGTAATTTCCAATAAACCCCCCTAGTTCTAACAGTATGAAGTAAGAGGAAACATCTAAGTGTTAGCAGCTATTCTGGAATGTGAGGGGAGGCCCTGTAGGAAGACCCTGAAGGTAGCTCAAAAGAAGGGGAGTAGAGGAGTTCCCATTGTGGCTTAGTGGGTTAAGAACCTGACATCATGCCTGTGAGGATGTGGGTTCCATCCCAGCCTTGCTCAGTGGATTAAGGATCCGGTGTTGCTGTAAACTGTGGTATAGGTTGCAGATGTGGCTTGGATCCGGTGTTGCTGTGGTATAGGTCTCAGCTGCAGCTCCATTTTGACTGCTGAACTTCTATATGCTGCAGGTCCAGCCATCAAAAAGAAAGAAAGAAAGGAAGAAGAAAGAAAGAAAAGAAAAGAAAAGAAAAGAAAAGAAAAGAAGAGAAAAGAAAAGAAAAGAAGAGAAAAGAAATCAATGATCCTGTGGAGACCAGTTTTTTCAGGATAGACTTGGAGGCACAGGTGAGGGGGCCAGAAAAGTCCACCTGATATGCTGGCTTGAAATACTCTTTGAACTAAAAGGACCACCTCCAGTACAGTTGTCAGGCTCCTCCCTGCAAGCAGCCTCCTGGAGGCAAGAGGCAGCCTCTTTAGGAAGAAGGGGGTTCTGGAAGAGCAGGGCTCTGTAGGGGCCGGGGGGCCACTACAAATGACCAACACTGGCGAAGAGGAGAATGGGCTATACAATTTCTGATCCCCTGCTTGGGTCCTGTATGAGAATATCCAGAACTGGTTCAGGCTCCTCAGCAGAGGGCACTGGTGGGATCTGTTCATAGACGTTGTGTCCGAGGACAGGTTCAGCTATGAGTAACCAGCTGGAAGCTCCGCTGCTCTGATGAGTTACTTACCAGGTGTGAGAAGAGCTGGTGCTGACACCACTTTCTGTAGGTGCCAACGCTGATGGACTGGGGTGCAGACACCTCGGAATAAAATTCACCAAGAGACAAGCTGAATGAAGGTATAACATTAGCTTCAGGAAGCAGGTGGCTGCAGAGAGTATTCTTTTTCTCTGGGCACAGCATAGAAGATGTTCTGCTGACTTTCGGCCAAACAGCTCATACATCCATGAGGACCATCTGGGGCCAGGACAGGTGACTGGAAGCAGCACTTACTCCCAACCATGGATGCCCTACCGCCCTGACATTTGATGAGCTCTGCTGTGAAACACTACTGCGGTGCGAACTCAAAAAAGACTGAGATTGTGAATATTCAGCTCTTCAATTACTTTGTGAGTATATATAAAGATATCCCCAGGAGAGAGAAAAGAGGGAAAAGAGAAAAATTCAAATAGAATGAAAGTCCAGGAAGCTGGGTAGAGACAAGCTCAGGCTGGCAAAGCCCAGAGGAAAGCAAGAAGGATGAGCAGCCTGCAGGGCAGCATCCTGCTCCAGAGCAGCTCTGGAAGACAGCAGGACTACCTTGTCCCTGCTTCTCTGAACAACCTCCTTGGTCTGCTCGCTGGGACCTGGGGTCTTGGCAGCGAGTCCACAGCCAGGCCAGAGGAGTTGGGTTGGTCTCAGATGGAGGCAGGAGCCTGGCCAGAAGCTTCCACAGGGAACCTCTCTAAGAGGGATTCTCCTTCAAGAAGGGTCCCTGGCTCTGAAGACCTGTGGCCATGAGATGTCCTGGGTCCTGATTTCTAAACTCTGAGTCTCAGAACACTATCGCAGGAAACTTGGCTGCTGCACTCCTTCCAGGAAGCCTTCTCCTTCTTCTTTTTTTCTTCTTCTCTTTTTTAGGCCCGTGCCAGGATGTTCCCACAATAGGGGTCAAATTGGAGCTGAAGCTGCCTACACCACAGCCACAGCAATGCCAGATCCAAGCAGTGTCTTCAACCTACACCACTGCTCACAGCAATGCCGGATCCTGAACCCACTGGGTGGGGCCAGGGATCAAACCTGCATCCTCATGGTTACTATTCAGGTTCGTAACCTGCTCTGAGCCACAATGGGACCTCCCTGGGAAGCCTCCTTCTGTTCCCAGCAGCTGACCCTGCCTCTTTCCAGGTCTGTTTTTCTTTACTGTGTAGTTCTTTGGGACCTTCTTGGGGAGCACAGAGCCACCACGATCTTGCCTCTGTGGGTGGACTGCCTCCCTTTGATCCTGACTATAGGATCCATCCTCAAGAAGGGGAGGACGTAGGCTTCAGCCCAGCCAGAGTGGAGGCATGTGGCTCCCCTCACATGGTTTTGTGGCTTTCGACTTTCTTCAAGTCTGTGTTCAGCGTTTGGATCCTCCAGGGAGGATGGCATCAATGATAAAAACAATCAGATGGGAGTTCCTGTTGTGGCTCAGCGGCTTAGGAACTGGATATTATCTCCCTGAGGATGTGGGTTCGATCCCTGGCCTTGCTCAGTGGGTTATGGATCTGGCATTGCCGTGAGCTGTGGTGTAGGTTGTAGATGCAGCTCGGATCCCGAGTTGCAGTGGCTCTGGCGTAGGCCGGCGGCTGCAGCTCCAATTAGACCCCTAGCCTAGGAACCTCCATGTGCCGCAGGAGAGGCCCAAGAAATGGCAAAAAAAAAAACAAAAACAAAAAACAAACAAACAAAAAAAACAACCTTGAGTAGAAGTATATTGGCCTGGAGTTCCCATCGTGGCTCAGTGGAAATGAATCCGATTAGGAACCATGAGGTTGTGGGTTCGATACCTGGCCTTGCTCAGTGGGTTAAGGATCCGGCGTTGCTGTGAGCTGTGGTGTAGGTCGCAGACTCGGCTCAGATCCTGGGTTGCTGTGACATGCTTGACTAGTTTACCATCAAGTTCCTAGTCGCATTCGTTAACCACTGAGCCACGACGGGAACTCCACTTCTACTCTAGGTTGAATACAGATATGTGCAAAGTGTACACAAAACCACAAGATACATGTCTTCTTTCCCAGTTTTACCAAAACTATTTTAGGGGGGAAAGGAAGTAATTTAAAGCATTGTTTTTACATAAAATAAAACTATGATAGAGTATATTGAAAAATTCAAATAAATTACCTTTTTTTTTTTTTTTTGGCTGAGCCTGCAGCTTGTGAAATTTCCCGTGCCAGGAATCAAACCCACACCACATCCTTAACTCCTAACCCACTGTACCTCAAGAGAACTCCCAAGTAAATTTCTTATAAAAATCATTTAAAATGCTTCTGCTTTGAAATAATTTCAAATATATACGTTTCAGAAATAGTATAAAGAGCTCCTCCACATACTTCACCTAGATTCCCTAATTATTAACATTTTTGAAATATTTAAGAATAAGTTACAGACATACTGCTTCATTCCTCCTTCATACAAAAACAACTGTGTCCTAATTACAAGTACCCTTGCCTACATAACCACAGCACAGCCATCCAAATCAGGAAATTAATATTGATCCATTATTATCACAAATGAAATTTTAAGATAACATATAAAGCATCTATGCACTTGGCTATTTTATAAATATTAGTTAAGTGAAAGAAAGAGGCTTCAGAGAAAGGTCATGCCTGCTGGGCACAACTTTGGATCTTTTAACCAATTCTCCTCTGCCATGACTAGCACTTCAGGGAAAAGCCTGAGAAATGCTGTTCTACAGGCTCTAGCTGACCATGAAAACCCAGCCCTGGATGTGCCAACTTTGAGGGTAAAGAATGATGACCCTTAACAAAGATAAAATATTTCAGATGTTTCAGGCCCATCTGGAGGTCCACCAAATGGGATCTGTGCAATATTTTCACCCTGGCCCCAAACAGCAGATGGGAAGTGAAAATCTTTGCTTGCTGCGTGTCCTTATTTATGTTTCCAATAGCCAATGGCATGGCCCAGGGACATGCTTGATTAGTTTACCATCAAGTTCTTGGGTGCTGTTTTTTCCCCCATCTCACTGATACAATGTGAGCATTCAGGTACAGGGGATGTGGTCCGCACTGAAAGGCAGAAATGTAAACATGACAGGATCATGGGCACTGAACACTCTTTTGGATGAACATGCTTTTGTTTCAGTCTTGGGAATCTGCCCATTTGCAGATTGATTTGCCAGCCATCTACAGTGAGTTTGACCTTGGAGGATGTCTGGGATCTATTCGGGACCATTAACTAGAATGCTGCTTTGTCAACATCACCTGACTGGTTCAAGAAACCTGAATTTTTGCTTAAACTAGCCATGTGATCTTGGGTCCCCTGGGTCCTATTTCTCTCATTTGTAAAATGCAGAGAGCAGGACTAGATGATCTCTGAGGTCACTGGATGTAATTGCTTGTAACATGATTTTATGAATTCTACTGAAAGAGCCTAAAACTATGCAGGTGGGAAGTTCTGTCTTGTGCTAAATGCCATGGCCCAAGCAGGAATTTGAACTGATTCGCACTAGGTCAGTTGATGGTTTTATGTTTTTGTTTTTATTGAAGAATACTTGACTTACAATATTGTGTTAGTTTCAGGTGTACAATTTATGTTTTAAATGTGTAACTTCAACTAAGCTTCTATGTGAAGCCACAGAAGGTAACAATTGTAATGTTTTCCCATGGTAACCAATCCATTGGAAAACAGTGGAGGACCACTGGTGATGGTTTTGGTTAATGGAAGACAAACTAGGAAATGGAGCTGAATCAGAGGGTGGGAGAAGTATAAGAGGTCTTCCATGAGGAGGTGAGGGGACAGGAAGTTTACCCAAGGACTTGTTTAAATGTCTCAGGAGGGGAGGTTGGAAATGTCATGAGAGCCCTCTCTCCATCAACTGCTGCGATAATTGAACCCTTTGGAGAGGAGCTAGTAAGGAGGACACTTTCACATTTTAGCGGCCCTAGATCCTCTGCCTTCTCTTCATGTCTTTGGATTCATGGAGTGTAGAGATGATTTTTTTTTTTAAGCAAAACACTTAAGTAGTCTTAACAGAAATACTCAGTAGCCTTTTTTTTTTTTTTTTTTTTTGCTCTAACTGAATGCATTGCCCCCACCCCAGCCCACTCCAAATGACTTTACCTAGAGGAATTAATGCATACTGTTCTTTTCGTCTGACCTTGAAATTTACCTGATTTACTCTTAGCCAGGAAATTTTCTTTGGCAAGGGAAGGCTGAGGAATCTGGCCTCCTTTGTTTAAACCCTTTGTTCTTCCATCATGGAAACTAGGCCAGCTCACTAGGCCAGTTCTATCCATCACAGATTGGCCACTCGACATTTGACATCACAGTAATAAATATAAATGATTGCATCTCTCAAGATTTTCCTACACGCCAGCCATGGTACTAAGTGCTTTACATATGTTGTCACACTTAATCTACATAATACTCAATGAAATAGGTGACCTTTATATAGATGAGGAAATTCCAATCTCTCTAAGTCAAGAGGATTTTCCATCATGATATGTATTTCCATGATGGGCAGATATCCTTTATTACCTCCCCTCTTGTGAACTATGGACTTCCTACAAGGCCTCATTAGCAATGTTTTCTTACGCCCTCGTGGCCTCAAGGATGCTCCCAAGCTAACTGGCTCTGGAGTCCTGCAGAGCAAAACGTTCTGGTAAGAGCTGTGACTGCTCTCTCTACCCCTCTATGGTGGAATGAGGGTAGGAGGAGGACTTAAAATTAGGATCTGAAGCCTTCAGAGCCCTTTTGGAGGCCCAGTTGTACAGGAGCATAGGATAAATGTGATGAAATGGGCCAAGGTTCTTAAAGAGAAGGCTCCCTGGATATTGTTGCCATTGGTATGTTTTCTGCTGCTGTAGCTCTAGGGTCATCCCCTAGAACCATAGACACTACAAAAAGGGCCATTTGATTCAATGGGAGGAAAAGGGTCCTAGCCTAAAGGGCATTACACCCTGCCCTTGAGATAAGGACCCTTTTGGAGTTCTCTTGTGGTACAGTGAGTTAAGCATTTGACATTGTCACTGTTGCTGCTCAAGTTGCTGCTGTGGTGCGGGTTGGATCCCTGGCCTGGGGGCTTCCACATGCCATGGGAACAGCCAAGAGTTAAAAAAAGATTAGGACCCTTCTCTTCACATTGACTCAGCTGGACCTCTTCATAGTGTCTATGGGTCATTTTCTTCAGAGCATGGAGACTCTGGGGACATGAACTAGGGTCATGTAGAGGTTTCCTACCTAGTCTATCGCAGTTAGTCTCACTCCTAGGAAAGCAAGCTCACACTAGCTCCAGTTCTTGGGTTACTTTCCCTACTGAACTCCAATTCTGCTCCTTAGGTCCAGGTTGAAACAATTTTCTTTTCTTTTTTTTTTAATTTTTATTATAGTTGATTTACAATGTTCCATCAATTTCTGCTGTACAGCAAAGTGACCCAATTATACATATACATACTTTTCTTTTTCACATTATCCTCCATCATGTTCCAACACAAATGATTAGATATAGTTCCCTATGTGAAACGATTTTCTTTAGAGCCATCTACATAAGGCAGGACCACATGCCCCTGGACACCCTCCTCCCCTCTTCAAACTGCCATCCGCCAACAACAGAAATCTCATAACTAAATCAATCTCCTTTTCCCCATTTTTCAGCCTTCAGGTAGGAATGTATCAAGATGCAGACAGCCTTGGTAATTGGTCCAAACCTGTTATTTGTTTTGGACTTCAACTTTAGCCTTTGAAAGGCTGACCAGCCAAATGCTTGTTTCAACATAATTTTTGGCATTCCTGAACTTGGCTGTGATCGTGATCATGTGAAGGAATGGGTGACTGTCAAATCAGTAAAACATCAGTATAAAAACAAGGCAGCTTGTTTGGGTTCATAGCTAATATTGGAATAATCACTTTCAAATATTGATGGGTACTCTGAATATAACCAGAAGTGAAATTGTCTTTATGAACTTTAAAAATGTTGAGATTCTATCAGTTAATGGAAATATACATGCCCATTTATTATTTAAAGGAAAATGTTGTAATAATGAATAGTTGTGAAAGTTTATATTATATGAAAAAATTGAGAATTTTCACATAGTTTAAAAATAGGAAAACTAGTTGAATAAATAATAATTGAAGTTATATAAATAACAGAACAGCATGAATTAGTTGGATAACTTTAGAAATTTTTTGGCTGTGCCTGAGGCATGTAGAAGTTCCCAGGCCAGGAACTGAATCCCAGCTGAAGCAGTGATCTGAGCCATAGCAGTGACAACACTGGGTCCTTAACCTGCTGAGCCACCAGGGAACTCCATTGAGCCCAAAGTATTTACAGTAATTTAATAAATAATATGAATACTATTTATTTACCTGTTTGTTTGTTATTTTAAAATTTTATTTATTTGTTTGTTTTAGAGCCACTCCTGTGGCATGTGGAAGTTCCCAGACTAGGGGTTGAATTGGGACTGCAGCTGCCAGTCTATGCCACAGTCACAGCAATGCAGAATATAAGCTGTGTCTGAGACCCACACCGTAGCTCATGGCAACTCTAGATCCTTAACCCACTGAGCAGGGCCAGGGAACCCGCATCCTCATGGATACTAGTTGGATTTGTTACTGCTGAGTCACAACAGGAACTCCCAGAAGGATTTTTAAATTGAAGTATAACTTGCATACAGTAAAGTGCATATATCTTAAGGGTATAGTTCTAGATCTATCCAGATCAAGAATAGAACATTTCCAGCTTACCTCCTATACCTTCCCAGTTAGTACTCCCCAAGGCCATCTATTACCATAGATACTCTAGAATTTTGTTTAATTTTTTTCAGTTATTTAATACTATTTAGATCATGAGTCTTTCAAGAAAAAGTCACATTTGGAAATTCTTATTTTGAGAGGATGCATTAAAAGCATAATTTTAGCCACTTTAAATTTTGTGAGGATGTTTCCAAGACCATAATATCCATAAGAAAAATCATCAATAAAGAATATAAAAAGAGTTGTGGAAAAAGTATACAATGAAAAGAAAAATCAGCTACCCATAAGTATCCTGGTTTTGTATGTACCTCAGTTGAAAACCATCTATTTAGGATGATAAATGTGTAGTAAAGGGACCACAGGATATATAGATTTTCCATTCAGTCATTTGGCATTTGGTCAGAAAGTATATTTATTGTCCCTCTACTTTCAAGACTCATCAACATACTGGCCCCACATTCTGCTCGAATTGTTCAATGTTCTGCTCCCCTTCCTTTTCATCATCCCTTCCCTACCTCTCTTCTTACCATCTCAAACCATCCAGCCTACCTAGCAGGACTCTGCCTGCAGACTTATACTCTAACCTGCTCATGAACATCACTCCAGCAGAAGGAAGCCCTCCAGGAGATCTGAGTGGGGTGTTGGCCTTGGTCTATGTTTATCAAGGCAATCTATAGCTGGATAGGGCTGTTGCTAGCCATCATTATTGAATGTCGACCAGTGCCTGGGGCTGACTAAGGCTTCATAGATGTCATTTCTAAATCTTCCTGCAATCCTGTTGGGTAGGTCATATCACTACCATACGTGGAAACATAGTAGCAAAAATGTTCAGCAGTTTTCGGGAGGTCCAGTAACCAGAAAGGAGGGAGCCATGATTTACACCAAATTTTATCTGGCTCCAAAGCTTACTCCGACTCTGGTAAGGAATAGAGGAACACTGGAGGGTCGGGGGATGTGGGGATGGGTAGTAGACCCCTGCATCTGGGAAAGGAAGGTCTGACAAAGTAGTATTTCGGTGCTGAAGTAGGGTGGGCGTGGGGCAGGCATGGGCGTGGTACAGCTTGTCTGGGACTGAGATTAAGGAAGAGAGAAGGGACTGGTGACTGTCAGGGCTGCAGGCAATGCCAGGCAGGGGGCTAGGGGGTGAGGCTCTTAGGATGGAGCCACCCCAAAGCCACAGCTTCTCCAGCTCTGCTCACCAGGGAGGGAGAAGTGGTTTCTGCAGCCCAGGGGGACGGAGAGATGGCATCTCCACATCTCAACCCCTCCGGCCTGGGCGGACTGCCAGAGCGGAGAGCCAGGGAAGCACCGAGGCAGGAGAGATCATTATCGAGAGGAAGGAAGCTCTGGCAGCTCCCACCAGCTTGTTTGTGACAAGCAGGCACTGAGCCACGGAAGTCCCTTGAGGTCAAGGGAAATGTGATCCTGGAGCAGGGGGATAAAGCTGGGACACTCCCCTGACACTAGGCCTTCAGTCCTAGACTGTCAAGCCAGAGTCAAGTCTGGGGCCCAGGGCGGGGGAGCAGTGGGCTAGTGAAGGAGGAGGGCTGAGAGGTGGGGGTCGGGGGGTGGGGAGTGAATTAAGATCCCCGGGGCACCTCATAAATAGTCCCTTGGCTACAGAGCCAATGACCTTTCCTGCAGCCAACACAGGGTAACCAGCTCTTCAGAGCTCTCAGTACATTTCTTCACGGATGAACTCTTACCTAGTTTCCCTCTGGCCCCTGCAGAAGTCTCCCCCTTTTTTGCCCAGCAGTAAAGAAAGTATTTAGAGGCAGGAGACCTGGTTTCAAGTCCAGGTTCTGCTACTAACAACTTGACAAGCTTTTTAATTAATCAAGCTTTCTGAAGTCTCAACGTCCTCATCTGCAAAGAAGGCAAGGGATCCCTGTCAAGTCTATGTCTCAAAGGACACAGGGGGAAAGGTGTAAAATGCTGTGTCAATATGAAGAGGTGACTCTTGGCCGTCTTTCCTTCTGGTTGCCTCTCTGAACTCGGGCCACTTCACGACCACATCACAGCTGGGAAAGGGGCCTGGTTTAGGGACAGCCATAACTCTTTCCATAAATCCCACACACTCCTTTTCCATTTCTTTCCTTTTCTTGTCATGGTGCCATGAGAAGAGGGGGCAGGGGAGAGATGTGTGAGGCACAGACCAAGGAACCCACACCCCTAAGCTTCCTGGGGGTAAGCTCCTGGGAAAACAGCAACAAAGAGTTGAAACACCATCTCTTCTGGAGCTTAGACGACTAAGGTATCAGCCTCAACCCTCCACACCCCTCAGAGGAGCCTGAGCTAAGAAGGGCCCCAAGAGATGTCAGAAGGGAACCTTCTGGGCATAAGAGTGATCCAGAGTCCTGGAGAGGGAATTAAGGCATGGCCCAAGCACGAAGAAGGCTAGAAACCTAAAGGACTTTGTCCAAGTGGACAGGAACCAGCTGGAGTTTCCCAGAGTCCTCTTTCTGGGGAGGTTCACAGGCTACAATATAAGGAGCAACCAGTTGCTTCTCTTTGTACCTGCAGTCTGGGTACCTCCCCGAGGTAAGCTTACACGTGGTCAGGGATACAGGCTTCTGGCTCTGATGGCAGTTTTCATGGCCATTCTTGCAGGCTATGATGGAGGTCTGACAAGTGGTGGCCACGCTGGAGAAGGATTCATGCAGGAAGGTGTTGAGGGCTTTGCAGCGTTTTGAGTACTTGTTGATGGCACCCATCGCAGTGTTGCATCCCTGAGGTCTGGGCTGCACGTGCTGGGTTTCAAACCACTGAGCTGAAGTCATATGTCTGGGCTTGGCACTGACTGGGTCCTTGGCCACCCACTGCCCCAGGAGCAGGAGCAGCAGCAGAGGGCAGAATCCTGCTCTGGCTGGTGCCATCTCTCCTAGGGGAAACCGTCAGAACAGAGGGCTGGGGTCTCTGGGGACAGAGAGCAGGAAGGGGGAAATTAGCCTGCCTAAGTCTGCTCCTTCTA